>NC_057862.1:236093386-238493386 GCF_019393635.1 Dromiciops gliroides
TTTTTCTTTTTTCCCTCTCTAAAAAAAATACTATTTGTCATATGGGATGTTTCTAGGGGAGGAGGAAGAGGAAGGATACATGGGATGCTATGGCGATATAAGAAAACAGAAAACATCCATAAAAACTTTATAAGAAAAGAAATTAATCCCAACTGTCTTGGACATAGGCCAAGCCAACAGTTTTCTGGTAGAAGGAGGTTTGGTAAATGGGTGAGATTCAAATCTATCTGAAATAGTGGCCACAGGCAACTTCCCTTCCCATTTTCTCTCCAGGGAATTTTTAAGAGAACCCTCTCCTCTCAGAGATAGAGTGAGAGTGTTGACTAAGGAAAAAGACATGCCCATAGGAACTTACTTAGGGAGGAGCTCCGGGAGCACAATGCTAAACACAGGATGGTGGGAGAGGTTGAGAAATCAAGGAGTGAGTTTAAAAAGCTAAGCTCATTTTACTCCCCAAACAATAATTGATAATAGCTGACATCTATATAGGCACTATACTAAGCACTTTACAATTATTATCTAATTTGAGTTTGATTTTCACAACAACCTGGGGAGATAGATGCCCTTATTATGCTCATTTTACAGATAAGGAAACTGAGACAAACTGAGGTTAAGTGACTTGATCAGGGTCACATGACTAGTAGTAGCATAAATAATAAAAAAAATAATAGGGGCAGCTAGGTGGTGCAGTGGATAGAGCACTGGCCCTGGAGTCAGGAGTACCTGAGTTCAAATTCAGCCTCAGACACTTAATACTTACTAGCTGTGTGACCCTGGGCAAGTCACTTAACCCCAATTGCCTCACTAAAAAAAAAAATAATAACAATAATAATAGCTAACACTTATATAGCACTTACTTTGTGCCAGGCATTGTGCTAAGCACTTTGCAATCATATGTGGGTGTTGGTCTAAATCCTTTCTAAGACCTTCTAACTCGAATATTTAATATCATATGATACAGAAACCACAGGATGATTCCTTTTTGGCCACAAAAACTCTGAAAAACTATCTAATAAGTTCTAACTGATGCATTAGGCATCAGGGAAGGGAGTACCCACCCTGATGAAATCACAAAGCCTTAAAATATTGAAGTAACAATTTGCTGAATGTATAGAGACCACAAAAGCATGTTTCCTTCCCTAAAACATGAAAACCAGTACAAATGGAAATATGTTGGGGCGGGGCGGGGGTTGGGGGTTCTGGAAAAAAAAATACCTATTAATTGATGAAGAGTAAGTAACAAAAACTGGTATTTGCTTTAAACAGTTGAGAGATCAGTCTCTTCCCCTTTCTATACACTATATTTATATATGTTATGGGGAAATTGTATGGGGGTTTGGGATAGGGGTTCTTAGTGATGTGGGATGGAATTTGGGGTCAAATTGATCGTCAGTTGTCCCAAAAGAATTACAGACTCAGTGACTCAGTTTCCCAAGTTTTATTGCAATACTGTGGGTGACCACAGGGAGAGAACCAGAATAGTGGAAAAGTATCTCTCAAATAAGGAAAGGAAAGACAGTTATATTTATAGTACAGATAAATTGATTATCAGTCTCATTATAATAATCTCCACCTTGGGGAGGTACAAGGGAGGGCCTGTCCTACTCATAATATTCTCCACTGGGGCAGCTAGGTGGCACAGTGGATAAAGCACTGGCCCTGGATTCAGGAGGATCTGAGTTCAAATCCAGCCTCAGACAGTTGACACTTACTAGCTGTGTGACCCTGGGCAAATCACTTAACTCCAATTGCCTCA
Organism: Dromiciops gliroides; assembly: GCF_019393635.1. Taxonomy (NCBI): domain Eukaryota; kingdom Metazoa; phylum Chordata; class Mammalia; order Microbiotheria; family Microbiotheriidae; genus Dromiciops; species Dromiciops gliroides. The sequence goes on from NC_057862.1 coordinate 236,095,143, forward strand.
CACAAAAATAAAAAAATAAAAACATTTTTAAAAAGAATTACACCCTCTTGCACACAAATCCAATTAGAAAAAAAATAATAGTTTGTTTAGGTGCTAGGGAAAGGAAACCAAGAGAGAAATCCTTGAACTTCTTCTCATGGGGAAAAGGCATAGCACAGAACTGTGGCTCTGAGATACCTATCTCCTTGAGCAGGAGACAGGCAGATACTTTTATAGAAGACAGATGGTGGTCCGATGAGGTGATCATCTGACTGTGGAAAGTTCCCTTATTGGAGGAGGACCATCCCCCACTGGTGGTGGCTGGGGGAAGTTGGGTGAGGGGCAGCTCCAGATCTCTCAAGCCATCTCTCTCCTCCACACTCCACAAAGGCAGCAGCCACACCCAGTCTTATCTCCCCAAGGGTGGGGGAGACTGGAATGAAGGGTGGTGGTCCTGGAGTTAACTCAGTCCCAATCAGGTGCCACTTATCTATCTCTTTAGATGTGTCTGTCCTTCGGTTTAGTTTCTCAAGGAGAAGGTTCTTTTGATTTACTCCAGAAAACTTCTGAAGTGCCTAAGGCCATTCAAATGAGGTACCCAGGCTCATAATGTTTGTTATTACTTACTAATTATGGATGTAGCCCATACATAGAATTTGACAGTGCTATTTTATTTTAAAAGATACCCCTAGGGGGCGGCTAGGTGGCACAGTGGATAAAGCACTGGCCCTGGATTCAGGAGTACCTGAGTTCAAATCCAGCCTCAGACACTTGACATTTACCAGCTGTGTGACCCTGGGCAAGTCACTTAACCCCCATTGCCCCACCAAAAAAAAAAAAAAGATACCCCTTCCTTCCCCAAAAGGAGACTGTTCATGTCCAGAAAAGTAACTACAGCAGGCATCCCTATGGCTGCTTAGCTATCCAGGAAAGATGTTCTTCTACGTGTTCTTAGGTTTGGAGATAATGCCACCAGAATACCATTGCTTGAGCCTGGCAAGCAAGTTTAGAAGAGAGCTGCAGGATAATCCTGGGGCAGTTACTGGCTAGGGCAGCCAAGCGGATAGAGTGCAGGGCCTTGGAGTCAGGACCTCTCATCTTCCTGAGGTCAAATCCAACCTCAGACACTTACTAGCTGTGTGACTCTGGGCAAGTCACTTCACCCTGTTTGCCTCAGTTTCCTCATCTATAAAATGAGCTGGAGAAGGAAATGGCAAACCACTTTAGTATCTTTACCAAAGAAACCCCAAATGGGGTCAGGAAAAGTCAGACGTGATTGAAAACGACTGTACAGCAACAGTTACCAGATTGCTGTGTGAGCCTTTCTCCCCTGAATCTCAGTTTCTCATCCAAAAAATGGAAATAAGAAAATTATTATTCCTCACAGCGTAACTTTTTCCGTATGACCATAGAGCTGGATGAGATCTTTGAGGTCAGCTAGCCCAACCTCTTCATTTTCCAGACAAAGAAACTAAGACCAAAAGAGGTGATCTGATCTGATCAAAGTCACTCATATAGTAAATAGATGACCCAGCTGATTGCAGCTGCTTTGGGGGGGACTAACAACAACAGCAATAATAATAATAGCTTACATTTATATAGCACTTACTATGGGGCAGCTAGGTGGCACAGTGGATAAAGAACCGGCCCTGGATTCAGGAGGACCTGAGTTCAAATCTGGCTTCAGACACTTGACACTTACTAGCTGTGTGACCCTGGGCAAGTCACTTAACCCCAATTGCCTCACCAAAAAAAAAAAAAAAAAAGGCTCACATATAGCACTTACTAAGTGCCAGGCCCTGTGCTAAGGGCTTCCCAATTATTATCTCATTTGATTCTCACAATAACCCTGGGAGTTAGGTTGCTGTTATATCCTCATTTTACAGATGAGGAAACTGAGTCAAACAAAGGTTAAGTGACTTGCCCCGGGTAACATAGCTGGTGTCTGAGGCTAGATTTGGACTTATCCACTGCATCACCTAGCTGCCCTGCTAAAAGCATTTTATTTCGCACATTTTAAGATGTACCCTAAAAGTCCTGTGAGTTAACTTGAGACACCCCCTTCCCCCAAGGGGCATGAGGAAGAGGATAAGGAGACAGCTAGATCAGTCACCAAAGAGACAAGGATACATCTGGATACATCCTTGATTCAGCTGGTGGTGAGGAGTCTCCTCCAATGGTGAGATCTTTAGTATACAATAAAAACTAATGCAGAAATATGTTTAATGTTATTATGTATATATATATAACCTGTATCAGATTACCTGCTGTCTAGGGGAGGTGGGGAGGGAGGGAGAAAAATTGGAAATTGGAAATCTTATATAAACAAATGTTGAAAACTATTTCTGGGGCAGCTAGGTGGCGCAGTGGATTAAAGCACCAGCCCTGGATTCAGGAGGACCTGAGTTCAAATCCAGCCTCAGACACTTGACACTTAGCTGTGTGACCCTGAGCAAGTAACTTAACCCCCATTGCCCTGAAAAAAAAAAGATAAAGAAAACTATTTCTACGTGTAACTAGAAAATAATAAAATACTTTTATTTTTTAAAAAAAGAATACAATAAGAAGAGAAAGGGATTGGTGCCTCAATGAAAGTCATCCCAAAATAGATGGGGGGCATGGAGAGAGAGATATATAAATAAATAGATAAATGAACGAATGAATAAATAAATAAATGAATAAATGGATGCATAAATGAATGAATGAATGAATGAATGAATGAATGAATGAATGAATGAATAGTTGAGCAAACAAACAAATAAATAAATATATAAATGAAAGTCCTCCTCTGGACTTTGCAGCCATGTGAGACATGCTCTTGTCTTCCTTGGCAAAAATAGCTTCCATGGAAGTATAAGCACACCTGCGCACTCACTCCCAAGCAATAGGGCAGCTCCCCAATCTGGATGAGGGCCAGGTGTTTTTTTCAGAAAGCTGTGGACTCTCTATCAGGAAGGATTGTATTCATTTCTCATCTCTGATGTCACAGAAAGAAAGGAGACAATTATTAAAGATGTCTAGGAAGCTTCTAGCATAGAGGGTTCAAGGTGAAAGAAATTCCAGAAGAGAGGCGGACAAGGAGGTAATGTGTCTAGAATCAAAGACAGTGAATCCCAAGAAAGAATAACTCTTCAGATTCCCTCCCCCACAAAAAAAAAAAAAAAATCCAAAATTTTTCAGACTACCATGATAGCAGTCAAGAGTTGAACCCAGGGCCTTTGATTCCAAATGACTAGATTTTCACTTTCAAACCTGTAATTTCATCAGTGTAAAGAGTTTGGAAATTCCCTCTTTCTTGTTAAGTCGTTTCAGTCATGTCTCTTCATGACCCCATTTGCAGTTTTCTTGGTAAAGATATTGGAGTGGTTTGCTTTTTCCTTCTCCAGATCATTTTACAGATGAGGAAACTGAGGCAAACAGGATTGAGAGACTTGCCTAGCTAGGGTCACACTGAGTGCCTGAGGCTGGATTTGAACTCAAGAAGACGAGTCTTCCTGAGTACAGACCTGACTATCTACTGTGCCACCTAGCTGACCAAAATTTTTTTGTTGAATTGCGTCTGACTCTCAGTGACCCCATTAAGGGTTTTCTTGGCAAAGATACTGGAATGGTTTGGCATTTCCTTCTCCAGATCATTTTACAGATGAAGAAACTGAGGCAAACAGGGTGATGTGACTTTCCCAAGGTCACACAGCCAGTAAATGTCTGAGGCTGGATTTGAACTCAAGAAGATGAGTCTTCCTAACACCAGGCCTGGCACTCTGTCCACTGGGCTACCTAGCTGGCCCCCCAAAACCCTAGGAGCTACCTAAGTCAGCAAACACTAATATTCTTGCCAAGCAGAGAAATATGGCAGGCCAAGGCGATCCTTGTGCAAAATATAAATTCATTTGTAAAATCTTATGAAGGATTGTCAAAGATAATGTGTGATATTGCCTCATAAAAGGGGAAGGCACAAGGCACAGCAGAGGGCAAAACAAGCTACAAAAAAGCTTGGCAAAAGACCCAATAAAACCAGATCATCCCAAGAGCATTTACTGATGAAACTGGAAGGAGAAGAATAAACAGATGAAGAATAGAAAACGTCTATCAAGGAGCAGCTAGGTGGCGCAGTGGATAGAGCACCAGCCCTGGATTCAGGAGTACCTGAGTTCAAATTCAGCCTCAGACACTTAACACTTACTAGCTGTGTGACCCTGGGCAAGTCACTTAACCCCAATCGCCTCACCAAAAAAAAAAACAAAAAACCCGTCTATCAAGATTCCTACAACAGGCTTAGTCCATCAGTGAGAGTGGGCCCACCTCATCTGGACTCCCACATCACAATCCCTACAGCCCAGAGGGCAGCCTCAGCTAGCTCTCCACCCTCACCTTTGCTCAGGTCACTAGAACCTGAGTCTAGCATAGATCGCTTACCGTATGGTTTCTGGCAATAATCAAATCAACTCCAGCCTGAAGTCTGGGTTCCATCCTTGCTACTGGGAATCTTCTGTAGTATGCCTAGCCAGCTCTCTCTTCCACTCAGAAACCCTATTCAGAGTCATGGTTTGATTAGGTAAAAAACTCCTTTCCCCTTTTCCCCTATACCCATCCACGTCAGCTCCATCATATCAATATCCTGTTTTCCTTATTATAACCCCATTCTGTTAACATTATGTCTTTCATATTGCAGAAGGAAAGGAGGGAAGTGTTAAGGGCTAAAATTCTAGCTAGTCTGTCTACAATATCTAACGAGTGGTCGCCAATAAATTATAAGCTTTAGCAAGAGTTAGACTTTAAGCATTTATTAAGGAGAATAAGAATTTGGTAAAGAGAGAAAGAAAGGCCTACATTCATCTGTCTCTTAAAGGGAGAGTACATTTCTAGCTCCACTCTCCACCAGAGTCCCCAGGAAAGAGCCCATCAGAGCGCCAGTCTCTTCCTTCTTCCTCCTACTAGCCAACGTCACTTCCTGACACCAAAGAAGAGACTCCTGGTCTTGCCCTCAAAGACCTTCACTTCATGGGCAGAACTCTTCTACAGTAAGTCTCCAGCAGGTGGCGTCATTCCAATCGTTACGGAAGGAAGGAAGGAAGGAAGGAAGGAAGGAAGGAAGGAAGGAAGGAAGGAAGGAAGGAAGGAAGGAAGGAAGGAAGGAAGGAAGGAAGGAAGGAAGGAAGGAAGGAAGGAAGGAAGGAAGGAAGGAAGGAAGGAAGGAAGGAAGGAAGGAAGGAAGGAAGGAAGGAAGGAAGGCAGACAGGCAGGCATTTATTAAAGGTTTACTATGTTCAAAGCACTGTTCTAAGCTAGAAAAACAAACAGAAAACATAGACAAGACCCTGCCCTGGAGAATCTCACATTCTAATAGAGTGAGACAACACTCATGGAAGGTTTCAAATGTAAATCAGGCAGAAGGGCCCAGTGGTCCTTAGGGTACAGCAGAAAAGCAGATGGGTGTCATTCTCCTTAATAATCATATCAGGGTCTGATGTTGCACCAGCTGATGATGCCAAGGATTTTAGCAGTGCAAACTTTCTTTTCCAGGGCTTCTCTGGCTAGGGAAGGCTGCCTCTAATTATGAGGCAGGGGCTATAATACTTGCAGAGACAATGGCTAGGTCTCATTTCCAAAAGATTGCTTCTCTGGATGATGTCTTCAGGGCAGGCTGGAAGCTGGTCCAGTGCTAAGGGTTCTGGGGCATTGCTATTCCCAAGGCTCCTGGACTTATCTGCTGTACTTCTTCCTCTCATTCTCCTTCCATCATCTAGCAATTAGGGAAACGGCCCAAAAAGAACTTGCATCTCTAGCTACCCCTTCTAACACTGGATGCACCTTCTCTCATTTCCAGCTATTTTCCTAATTCTTCCTTATCTCCCTATGTCTCATCTGTCCTAATGCTTCCTCACCATAACCTCCAATCACTTTATCCCTCTCTATTCTGATTTCACTTTCTGGCTTTCAAAAACTTAACTCTAGGGCAGCTAGGTGGCAGAGTGGATAAAGTACCAGCCCTGGATTCAGGAGAACCTGAGTTCAAACCCGGACTCAGACACTTGACATTTACTAGCTGTGTGACCTTGGGCAAGTCACTTAACCCTCATTGCCCTGCCAAAAAAAAAAATAAAAAAACCTTAACTCTAGGGGGCAGCTAGGTGGTGCAATGGATAAAGCACTGGTTCTGGATTCAGGAGGACCTGAGTTCAAATCCAACCTCAGACTCTTGACACTTACTAGCTGTGTGACCCTGAGCAAGTTACTATGTGCCTAAGAGTTATCCAACACAATGCTCAAATGTATGTCCATCAACAGAGAACTAACTACCTAACCACGCTACTTGTCAGAAAGTTATTCTATAAGCTGGGCCAAATCTGCCTTTCTATAACAGATACCCATTGATCCCAGTTCTGCCCACCTGGAGACATATGCAATAAGTCAAATCACCATTCACTACAATAGCTCTACAAATATTTGAAGGCCACCATCATGTCCCCAGGAAGTCATCTCTCTGCACAGGACTAAAAACTTTCAGCTCCTTGAAATATTATTCTTAGGGGGCAGCTAGGTGGCACAGTGGATAAAGCACTGGTCCTGGATTTAGGAGGACCTGAGTTCAAATCCGACCTCAGACACTTGACACTAGCTGTGTGACCCTGGACAAGTCACTTAACCCTCATTGCCCCACCAAAAAATTTTTTAATTTAAAAAAAACAACTCTATAGTTTAAAAGTTCAACTTTTAGGGGCAGCTAGATGGCGCAGTGGATAGAGCATCGGCCCTGGATTCAAGAGTACCTGAGTTCAAATCCAGCCTCAGACACTTAACACTTACTAGCTGTGTGACCCTGGGCAAGTCACTTAACCCCAATTGCCTCACCCAAAAAAAAAAAAGTTCAACTTTATACTGAACATTAACCTTGCCCCCTTGTCTTATCAACACTCACCCCTTCCCAAAGCCCAACCCTGAATTACTCCCACCATGCATTTCATGTTCTCCTACTCACAAGCAAACCTTAAAGCCTTTATAAATGTTAGCTATTGTCATTCTATTAGAATATAGCCTCCTTGAAGGGGAAAAAAAAGTTTCATTTTTTTTCTTCTTTTCTTTTTTTTTTTCCCTATCCTCAATGTGCTATAGGAGGAAGATGCACACCCATGCTGACAGAATCCACCACACATTTGTTATGTAATTTCAACTAGCCCTCACTGCTACAGATCAATCCCTTCACTGTTCTTTGGTGAGTTCCCACAGCATTCCCCACAGCAACTGTTCTACTTCCCTGTTCTACTTTCCAGCCTTCTAATTCCCCTCCATGTACTCTTCAATCCAGTGACATTGGCTCCATGCTGTTGTTGGAACAAGACATTCCATCTTCCAACTTGAGGTATTTTCTTTTCTTTTTTTTGTGAGGCAATTGGGGTTAAGTGACTTGCCCAGGGTCACACAGCTAGTAAGTGTTAAGTGTCTGAGGTCAAATTTGAACTCAGGTCCTCTTGACTTCAGGGCCAGTGCTCTATCCACCGTGCCACCTAACTGCCCCAACTTAGGGTATTTTCACTGGCCCTCTCCCCTTGCCTGGAATGCCATTCTTCCTTATCTCTGCCTCCTCACTTCCTTCAAGTCCTACCCTCTTCAAGAAGCCTTTCCCAGTCTTCCTTTATCTTAGGGCCTTCCTTCTGAGATTATCCCCAATTTATCCTATTTATATATAAACACACACACACACACATATATATATATATATATATATATATACACACACACACACACACACACACACACACACATATCCTATATCATATATATCACATATATATCATATGTAGGAGATATAGATATATAGATATACATATCTTGTTTTTACATAGTCATTTGCATGTTGTCTTCCCCATTTGACTATAAGCTCCTTGAGGGCAGAGACTGTTTTTAACCTTTCTTTGTATTCTCAGAGTTTAGCACCATACCTGCAGAGTAGTAGGTGCTTAATAAATGCTTGTTGGCTGAATGACTCAAGTGTCCTGTACACATCAACACAGCAAAGGACATTTCTCCAAGCTTTAGTGAAAAAGTTGAGGCAATCACTTATGATCCACCTCCCTCTCTTCTCTTCAACTCTATACTTCAAATTGCCTACATATCATACTGCATTCGGGGGCAGCTAGGTGGCGCAGTGGATAAAGCATGGCCTTGGATTCAGCAGGACCTGAGTTCAAATTCGACTTCAGACATTTGACATTTACTAGCTATGTGACCCTGGGCAAGTCACTTAACCCTCATTGCCCTGCCCATCCCCCCCCCAAAAAAATACGTCATACTGCATTCTCTCATCTTTTATTCCATTCTCTGAGGAAGAGGTGCCCCTTCTCCTTACTGAGGCCAATGTCTGTACTTGTCCTTTTGTTTCCATCTCCTCCCCTTTCCCCTGGCAGCTTGCCTCTTTAATCATCCCTTCTTTTTCCCAGATTTTCAACCTCCCCTTATCCAGTGTCTCCCTCCCAGCTGCTTTCAAACATTCCTAGAAATTCCCCACCCTAAAATAAATAAATAGGTGAATAAATGAATAAAGATTCAAAATCCTTCACTTGAATATGAATCTTCTCATCCTCTCAAATGATTAAATTTTTCCTTCCTTTCATAGCCAACTATGGGGGGAGGGGGGAGCTATTTGCTTTCTTATTCTTCACTTTCTTATTTCCCATTCACTTTTCAGTATGTCTTAATCTGGCTTCCAATGACCTCACCACGCCAAGTAAAAGTATTATCTCTCTAAGGTCACCAATGTATCTTAAATGCTAAATCCAATGCTAAATTGGATTGCTAAATCTCAGTCTCCATCTTTCTTGATCTCTCTACAGCATTTGACACTGTTGAACATTCACTCCTCCTTCTTATACTTTCTTATCTGGCTTTTTTTATTATTTTGTTTTCGTTTTTGTTTTTTGGTGAGGCAATCAGGGTTAAGTGACTTGCCCAAGGTCACACAGCTAATAAGTGTTAAATGTCTGAGGCCGCATTTGAACTCAGGTCCTCCTGACTCTAGGGCCGGTGCTCTATCCACTGCGCCATCTAGCTGCCCCTTACCTGGCTTTTTAATAATACTGCGCTATGAGGTAGCTAGCTGACAACAGTGGATGGAGCTGAATCCTTGGGGTCAGGATGACTAGAGTTCAAAGCCTGCCCCTGACATTTACTAGCTGTGTAACTTTGGAGAAGTCATTGGAACATCTTTCTGCCTCAGTTTCCTCATCTGTAAAAATGGGGATAATAATATCTACCATATACAAGTCATTGTAAAGATTAAATGAGAGGGGGCAGCTAGGTGGCGCAGTGGATAGAGCACAGGCCCTGGAGTCAGGAGGACCTGAGTTCAAATCCAGCCTCAGACACTTAATACTTACTAGCTGTGTGACCCTGGGCAAAGTCACTTAACCCCAATTGCCTCACCAAAAAAAAAAAAAAAATTAAATGAGAAAATATGCAAGTCGCTTTGCACATCTTCAAGCCTTTATAAATGTTAGCTATTATTATTCCATAAAATATACTCTCCTTTAATCTGGAACTATGTCCAAAGGCCTAGAAAACTGTGCATACTCTTTGATCCAACAATACTGCTGCTAGGTCTATATCCCAAAGACACCCCACACATAAACCAGAAATAAAGGTGGGGGGGGAGGACCTATTTGTATAATAATATTTATAGCAGTTCTTTTTTGTGGTGGCTAATATAGGAAATAGATATTCCCATTTTAAAGTTAAAGAAACTGAGACAGAGAGAAGCTAAGTGGACAGGGTTACATAGTGTGAGGAAAAACAATCCTCTCCTCAATAATTCTTGGGAACTCCGCAGCACGTTTATTTCCAGTGTGCAGCTAGTGGGTGCCAAGAATGGGGACTCTGTTTTAAATGGCCCTGTTTTAAACCCTGGTCCCTAATGCAAATGGACCCTCCCCTTTTTCAACATTGGTCCGATTACTCAAGGGTTACAATCTACGCACAAAAATTAACTAATCAGAATGCAATATTCCCATCCCTAATCAAGTCTTCCTTATACGGACATAACTCAGGAACAGACCTTATTCTTCCTTATATGGACACAACTCAGGAGACCAACTCAGGGCTCCTAGCACCTTCTGATTTTGTTAGCCAGAGGGGAAGGAGGGGATCTGAGACCTTTGTCCTAAAAACAGGTCAGGAGGAGTATGATTGACTGTTATATCCTCACTGAGAGGAGACAATTACCCATTTTCTCACACATAGCTAGTAAATAAATGTCTGAGGTTGGATTTGAACTTTGCTCTTCCTTACAACCTCGCTGAATTTCATCCCTGGTTCTTGTTCTATCCTCTCTAGTCTTGAAGCCCTTCCTTTCACTAGATCCCCAAATTAACATCCCTGTCACAGTCTTCCCTGACCTCTATCCATCCTTTTCCCTACATACACACCCTTATAGATGAATGTGACCCTCCTCAAATATCTCATAATGCTTTCCCTAGACATTTCCTTTGTAATGTATATATTTTTGTTCATTTTGTGTCTCCCCCATAGCAAGTAAGAGAGAGGAAAGCAATAAGAGTCATAGAATCCTAACTAAAGGGCTGGAAGGGACTTCAGACTCCAAATCATTTTATATGACCAGGAAACTGGAGCCCAAAAAAGTCAATTGGCTAACCCAAGGTCACACAAGTAGTAAGAATCAGAGTCAGGATTCAAACCCAGATCTTCATGTTCCAAATCCAATTGTTGTTTTTTTTCCTTTGTACCACTGAGTCAGGAAAACCTGAGTTCACGTCCCAGCTCTCAGATTTATCAACTATGTGATCCTGGGAAGTCAGGTAATATCATAGGAAATATGCTGGAATTGGAGTCAGAAGACCCAGGTTCAAATCTTACCTCTGCCAAGGACTACCTTTGTGACCTTGAGCCAATTAAATCCTCTCTGAGCCTTAGTTTCTGCAGAAGAGGGGATTGGACCCCAGTGACCTCCAAGGTCCCCACCAGCTTTGACTCTTGGATTTTTATGAGACTTATTGGCCTTATCTGTAAAGTGAGAACAATGATAAATGCACTACCTCACTCATTGGATTTTTGTGAAGAAAGTGTTTTCTGAATCCCCAAGCCTCTAGAAATGTGCACAATTATTGTGTTATCTTCACATGCCTTGAGCCTGGCACAATCCCTTGCACATATTAGATGATTAATAAATGACTGCTGAATCGAAAGTAGTATTACGATGTGTATTTAATTAAAGTAAATGGATTTGTTTTCTCTTCTTACTGCTTTCCAAAAGGACAAGTGCCAACCCATTTCTCTTTGGCTCTTCTCTCAACTCCTACACTGACATTCCGGGAGTGGGTGAAAGATCTTGGAAGAATTAATGGTTTCATTGATAGAGCTTTAGGGGGAAATAATAACAGTATTACCTTCTTATTTTGTATACTATTTTACATTTTCTAAAGTATCTCCATGTGCATTATCTCAAGCATTGGCCTCATTAAACTGCCTCAAAAATGTTTAGAGACTTAAGCCAATACTATTAAGTACACTACGGTCCTGTCCTTAGGGGATAAATCAGCAGAGCTTTAACTAGTCTGGGACAGTCAGGGCTTTTCTTCAGATGGTGACATGAGGGGTTCTTCCTCAGGGGCATGTTTCCTCCTTAAAATGGTCCAGAAACCCCAGAGGGCTTGCAGAAAGATGAATTCCAGGAAAGGATGCTGGGGGGAGAAGGGGGAAGCAGTAATCCATAGGCCAGTCCAATCCATAGGGAGAAGATCCATAGGGAGAAGATGAAGAAATAAGGTACCCCCTCTTCTAGTATCCCTGGTTCCTCACCCCATTATAATGAAGAAGAACGGTTGGCAGGGGGAGAAAGCAAGTCCAGGAAATGATGAAGGAGTCTGATTTCAGGTTGGCAGAGCCTGGGAAAAATGGGTAGGCAGGGAAGGGGGAGTGTTGGGGTTAGCAGAAAGTTAGCCATTTAATTTATCCAAGGTCAAACTGTCCTCTGCTGCTGCCAACCTACTCCCATTCCCCCAAATGGTCTGCTGAGTGCCCTCCAGACCATTTTAACTATTTTTGCCCTGGATAAAAATATCCCTAGTTATGCATGTGTGGGACCCTGAGGCCTGGAAGGGTGAAGGGGGGGAAAGTGAGAGTAAGGTGCAATTATGCTCCTGGAACCCATACAGGCTTGCAACCACCCTAAAGATATAGTATTAGTTTTAAGTACAATTCAGAAGACCTTTAGGACAAAGAAAGTGAAGGTATTATGTTAAGGGGACCTAAATAGCTAGATTCTCTAAGAGCAGGGCAGACTACCTCCTTCTAGAAACACAATTCACATGGAAACTTCTGATATGACTTGGTCTCCTTGGAAAGACTGGCCTGTTACATTGCTCCCCAGCTTAATCCCTCCCACCTCAGTTTAGCTGATGCTTCATCAACCAGACCTACTCCGGAAGCTTCTACTTAGCGCCTAGGTAGTCATGTGGCCTTGGGTCAATCAGTTAATCTTACTGGTATTCAGTTTTCATCATCCATAAAATGAGGAAATTAGACTAGATAATCTCTAAAATGTTTTCCATTTCTTTATCTGATAATTTCTCTAATCCCTTTTCAGAGCATGAACCACACCTCTGTCTCAGGCTCCAGTCATCCGATTAGTTTGCGGTCTCACTTTGTTAGCTTTAATTTAGATTTCCAAATTCAAAACCTTTGGTCTCCCAGCCTTAACTTTCTCCCTACTCTATTCCCCATACAGCTGCCAAAGTGAGTTTCCTAAGGCATTGTTGTTTGTGTCCTTTTTTCTCAAAGAGGACCATGACATCGGCAAGTGATGTCATGCCTTCCAGTGAATTGGATTTAAGTGAGGGAGGGCTGTGCAAAGTCACCAGCCTCACTCTCTCCTCTAGAACCATCTGGGTCCAGTGGCAAGACATAATCAGGATGAGTGGAAATGGCCCCTAATGTTTGAGGAATCAGGGTTAAGTGATTTGCCTCACACAGCTAGTGAGTGTCAAGTGTCTGAGGCTGGATTTGAATTCATGTCCTCCTGACTTCAGGGCCAGTGCTCTATCCACTGCACCACCTTGCTGCCCCAGCTACTTATTACCTCTAGGATGAAATGTGCTAGGCACTGTTCTAGGCATTAGGGATACAAATACAAAAAAGAAAAACAATCTCTGCTCCCAGTGAGGGCTTACAATCTCATAAGGGAAAATAGAACACAAAAGAAAGCTGAAGAGCTGGGGAAGGGAGAAAGAGGAGGGTACCTGACATGGGAGCATGGTGGTATTGAAAGTTAACTGGGACGCTGATCCACTGTAGGTGGAGTTGTGAACTGACCCAACCATTCTGGAGAGCAATTTGGAACTATGCCCAAAGGACTATAGAACTGTGCATACCCTTTGATCCAGCAATACCACTGCTAGGTTTGTATATCAAAAACATCCCCTAAAAAGAGAAAAAGACCTATGTGTACAAAAATATTTATAGCAGCTCTTTTTGTAGTGGCTAAGAATTGGAAATTAAGGGAATACTCATCAATTGGGGAATGGCTAAACAAGCTGTGGTATATGATTGTGATGGACTTTTATTGTGTTATAAGAAATGATAAGCAGGATGACTTCGAAACTGTGTATGAAACATGTATGAATTGATGTATAGTGAGGAGAGCAGAACTAAGAGAACTTTGTACACAGTGACAGCAATAATGTTGAAGTGTGAATGACTTAACTATTCTCAGCAATACAATGATCCAAGAAAATCCCAAGCTACTAATGATGAAGCATACTATCCACCTCCAAAGAAAGAGCTGATATTGATGGAACACAGACTGAAGCATGCTATTTTTTACTTTCATTTTTTTCTTTTATTCAAGTTTTCTTATACTAAATGACTAATATGGTAATGTTTTACATAATTGCACGTGTATAACCTATATCTGATTGCTTCTTGCCTCAGGAAGGGAGAGTGAAGGGAGGGAAGGACGGATGGAATTTGGATCTCAAAACTTTAAATATAAATGTTTATTATCAAAAAAGAAAGTTAAGTTGACTCAGTGATCCATTGTTCCTAGCCCTACTTGTCAATCAGTATTGGGGGAGACATTACCTGTCCATTGATATTTGTCACATAGCCAAGTCACCCCATTCCTGTGACCTTTGTAGCCCTACCTGCAAATTGTCACATCCTTACTAAATTGGAGAAGAAATGAGATGCAAAGGCCCAACCTCTTTTGCTGATGTTGACCTGACTAAATTGTCTTAAAGTTACCTATAACTGGCCCCACCCTGAAACCATGGCTGATCTCCAGTAATCAGCTGTTACCTTGATGCACTTATAATAAACTCCTTTTACTTCTTTTTGTCCTCAGTTTTGCCTCTTTAATCTGGGTGAAAAGCCCAAAGACATTTTCTTTCTAAGGTAGAAAAGTCAATCTGGGCCATTGACAGTCATCCTAACCCATGCCTTGCCACTGGACTGCTATGACCCTGGAGGAGAGAATGAGGCTGATGACTTTGCACAGCTCTGCCTCACTTAAATCTAATTCACTTGCAGGCCAAACCCTCACTCTCCTGATGTCATTGGTCCTCTTCAAGAACAAAGGATGAAGAACAATGGAGAAGTCAAAGCTGTCTCAAAGTAGAATGGTCAGCTGGAAAATGAGAAATGCACATTTGTATATATGTTTTGCAGCTATATTGTCTCACCTAATAGAATGTAGTTTTCTTGAGGCATAGCTTGTTACATTTTTGTCTTTCTATCCCCAGCACCAAGCGTAATACTCAGCACGTAATAAGTACTTAATAAATGTTTGTTCTTTGATTCAAAGACAGATTTGCTTTCAAATCTCATAAGCATTGCACTTCTGATCAAGATGACAAGTGGAAAGTTGTCGAGAAGATTTCCCACATAAAATCCTGCACCCCAGAAAGACAATGATGAATATAATCTGAGCACCAAAGCCCATTAATATGAAATGCTGTCCTCAGTGGTGGAGATTGATGTCCCATGAGGGGCAGGGCAGAGTTGGTGAGATCAGGAGAGAAATCCAATCTTCAGTTTCTTCAGGTTTTTCTTGCTTCTATCTTTGAGAGAGAAGGTCCATAATGCCAACCTCTCTCCAGGTTGCTGAAGGGAGAGAAAAATTGGGAAGAAGTCAAAATGAAAGGAGCTGTCAGTCTCCATCATGTCTCTCTGTTCACAGCTTGCTACACTAAAGAATTTGAGAATTTTCTTTTGGGTGAGATCTGGGATTTTCTGGGTAGAGCTAAATTATCTTGTTCCCAATGGAAGAGTTCCTTGAATCTGTATTGTCAAGTATAGATTCTCATATGTATAGTTTTTCTGATTTCTCTTTTGCTATTGACTTACATAAATGGGTTTCTTTGCTACTCACTGTGTTCATTGTGGAACTGGTATTTGGTGGGAAGGGGGTCAAACCTTAGATATAAAATTCAGGGCATCTCTGTCCATATTAAGAAATAGTGATCAGGAGTTTAATTCGAACCTAAAAATTACATCCCCTAGGTTAATAACATTTAAGGAAATAGATAGATATAGTTGTAGCCTGATACACTTTCCCTCTTTTTTTTTTTTTTTGCAGGGCATTGGGGGTTAAGTGACTTGGCCAGGGTCACACAGCTAGTAAGTGTCAAGTGTTTGAGACTGGATTTGAACTCAGGTACTCCTGAATCCAGGGCCAGTGCTCTATCCACTGCACCACCTAGCTGCCCCCTTGGTACACTTTGTGAGAAGAACAGAGTGGCCTCTGGCCCTAACCTCCTGCTTTCCATCCTGGCAGAAATTAAAGTCTCTCTTGGAGAAAGTTAGGGGGAGAAAATCTCTTCTTGCCTCCCTCTGATACCCCCCATTACACAAGGAAAACTGAAAAGAAACAGAAAACTCTCTGATAATATGACCAACAAGATGGGGGACTAGGCACTTTCTCTGATATACATACTTCTTGAACCTCTCTAAAACAGGAATCATACACAAGAGGTAAAGCAATTTCATCTGCTTCCATGATCTAAGACACCAAGAACCCTAATGTGGTTTTTTTTTTAATGAATTAATATCAGAAAAGGATAATCACCAACCCTTAGTGTATTCACTCAACACCCCCTCCTCCACCACCCATCATGCTCTGGCAGGGGAACACAAACTGGCCAAAGTCTTGCAACAAAACTCAACTCTACTGCCTCCTCTGCCTTCTCCTTCTTCTCCCTGTGCTTCAGAAAACTAAAAGGCAGAAGCTTTCCCTGGCTGAGACTTGTGCATGCCAGCATCTTGTGCAGCAACAATACCCAGTTAGAGGGAACTGGGGCAAGATGCCAACATTCGGGGTAGCTAAGTGGCACAGTGGATAGAGCACCAACCCTGGAGTCAGGAGGACCTGAGTTCAAATCTGGCCTCAGACACTTGACCTTACTAGCTGTGTGACCCTGGGCAAGTCACTTAACCCTAATTACCTCACCAAAAAAAAAAAAAAGATGCCAATATTCACATGAATCCACCAGACCTATTTGAAGCAAAGAATCCAACATCCAGGTAGGACTGGTTCTATACCCACAGAAGTCACTTTGGGTCAATACTGTGGTCTGTAAAATGTGAATTTTCCTGTGTGGGAGGATGCCAAAATAGCTTTTCTGTCCAGCCCCCAGTGAAGTGGGCAGCTAGGTGTCACAATGAATAGGGTACCCAACCTGGAATCAGGAAGACTCATCTTCCTGAGTTCAAATCTGGCCTTAAACACTTACTAGTTGTATGACCCTGGGTAAGTCACTTAACCCTGTTTGCCTCAGTTTCCTCATCTGGAAAATTAGCTAGAGAAGGAAATGGCAAACCACTCTTTACCGAAAAAAAATCCAAATAGGGTCACAAAGAGTCAAATATGACTGAAAAATTACTCAACAACAACAACCACCCCAGGAAATCAGATGTAAAAGGGGAAGGAATCAGAAAATAAGCAATGAGGAATGAATATAAGGGAAAAAAATATGGAAATTAACAAAAATCTCAGGAGAAAGAAAATGCAGCTAAAGACCTTCGGCATAAGAAGAGAAGCCAACAGGGAAGATATTAATAACAAAAGGGAATGTAGCCTCCAAATCAGCTAAGTGACTGGAGGCATCTCTCAATAAATATTGCAAGACAAAGGAAAATGAATCAACACCTGATGAGGCAGAGGATCCTGTGTATTCCCAGGAGAGCATGGAAACACAGCAAGATGTTCCCGAATAATTTTAAAGAAAAAGAAAAATTGCAAAAGTAGAATTTATGACCTTCACAGCAGCAATAACTGAAAAAATAGAAAAACTTGAATCCATGGTGACATACCTCAGCAAAAAAACAACTTATTGGGGATGCGAATACACCGAAGTGAAGCACAACCTGGGGGGAAAGAAACAAAGACCAATAATATTAAAAGAAAATGTGAGGGGGCAGCTAGGTGGCTCAGTGGATAAAGCACCGGCCCTGGATTCAGAAAGATCTGGCTTCAGACACTTGACACTTACTAGCTGTGTGATCCTGGGCAAGTCACTTAACCCTCATTGCCCTGAAAAAAAAAAAAAAAGATTTAAAAAGAAAATGTGAACTCCGTACAAGTAAAACATACTGAACTTGACAACTGAATGTCAAGAAACTTAAAAATTAGAGATCTCCCAAAAGAATTCAACAAATCCAAAAAACCTGAACATCTTAATGCAATAAATAATACAAGAAAACTGTCCAAGAAAACAAAATGCCAATCAAAAACATCCATGGATGACCTCCAGGAAAAAAATATAAAACACCCTAGGCACAGACAGCAAGACATATGATGGTTAAATTCCACAATTCCAATGAAAAACCACAAATGCTACAAGCAGCATGAAGACTTTAAAAAATAAAGGAAAGGAAATTAAAATAAGAGTATTCTCACCCACCATAAGCCACTGGAGGGAATGGAATAATATGTTCCAAAGAGCAAAGTTGCTAAAGATACAACTGAAGGTAGCACACTGCAAACATGGGCCTAACCAGTAATGAAAAAAAGATAGATGTTCAATAAAAAAAGGCATTTAAAGCATTCCTACAAAGAAAACTAGACCTGAGCAAATTATTTGCTCTACAAACACCCCCAAATCATAGAAAATATAAGAAAGGTTTAAAAAAAACCACAGCTATAAAGAGCAACAATAAAATAACAACAGAGAGAAGTCTATCTAAAGTCCACAAGGAGACAAGGGTGAAAGCAGAAGGTAAATAGAAGTGATAATGGAGAAATGGACCTGAAACCTTACAGTATAAACCTCACAACCCCCTGCCTAAGGCGGAATCAATGTTTTTGTAGGACTAAATCACAGAATGGGAAAGAACGTAAAAAAGGAGAGAATAGGAAGAAGATTGAGGAAAATATGTGATGTGCCCTCATCAAGTCAAAGATTGAGAATAAAGAGAAAATAATAACTAGTTTCTTAGGAAGAAGAGGGCCTACAAGAGAATGGATAGGGCAGCTAGGTGGCGCAGTAGATAAAGCACAGGCCCTGGAGTCAGAAGGACCTGAGTTCAAATCCGACCTCAGACACTTGACACTTACTAGTTGTGTGACCCTGGGCAAGTCACTTAACCCCAATTGCCTCACAAACAAAACAAAAAAGATTAAGAATAAAGAGAAAATGATGACTAGTTTCTCAGGTAGAAGGCCTACAAGAGAATGGATAAGGAGGCAAGGGGAGAGAATGAAACAAGGGAAATTTTGTTTCAGAGAGGAGGAAATTCCATTGAAGAATGCTCCCATGAAGGAAGAGAGAATCTATAAATGGAGTTGAGAACCTTATTGTAGTTGTTGTTGCAGCTGCTACTGCTGCTGTTGTTGTTGAGTCATTCAGTCATGACTCCATGGACCAAAGCATGCCTGGCCCTTCTATCCTCAACTGTCTCCTGAAGTCTGTCATAGCTCATGTTTGTTGCTTCCTTGACACTACTATTCATCTCCTCCTCTGCCATCCCCTTTTCCTTTGGCCCTCAATCTTTCCCATTATCAGAGTCTTTTCCAATGAGACCTGTCTTCTCATTATGTGGCCATCGAATTTAAGCTTCAGCTATAGTATTTGTCCTTCCAATGAACACCCTCAATTAATTTCTTTAAGTTTTGACTGATTTGACCTTCTTGCTGTCCAAGGGACTCTTCAAAGTCTTCTCTAGTGACATAATTTGAAAATGTCAAACATTGGGGCGGCTAGGTGGTGCAGTGGATAGAGCACCAGCCCTGGAGTCAGGAGTACCTGAGTTCAAATCCAGCCTCAGACACTTAACACTTACTAGCTGTGTGACCCTAGGCAAGTCACTTAACCCCAATTGCCTCACCAAAAAAAAAAAAAAGAAAAAAGAAAATGTCAAACATTACAATGGTTATATCTAAGGATCTGGTACTTAAAGAAACCACTCAGGTGAAGAGGAATCTGAGCTTCTAGAGGCGACTAACACCAAGAAAAATGGGAGGGCATGAACCTAGGGAGGAAATTTTACAACAAATGGTGTGTGGGGTGGGGGGGAATAACCACGGGAAGAGCAAAGGTTAATAATGAACTACCGAATCAGGAACACAGAAAAATTCCTACCATGGGGCAATATTTCTATCCTCTTCCAGGATCTGTAGGAGTTGGCATTTTTGAGAGTGAGACACAACAGAAAAAGGGGGCCAGAGGCAAGATCTATAAGGCAATAACATTAATTTTGGGGGCGTAGGGAGGAGTTTTTAAGCTTTTTTTTTAAAGCTTAACAGCTTTAATTCCACAAGGAAAAGAAATAGAAGGAAGCTACTCCATTCAGTCCATAGATGCACAAAAAGGCATGTGTAGACTAGCAACAGAGTCAAATCAGAGAAGACAATGTAAGCTCAGGTAAATACAAAAACCAGGGAGGCTGAAAGAAAGATGATATACCAGAGAAGTCAATGGGAGCACAGATGTATACAGAAGCCAACAGAAGCAGGGAGAGGATCGATGCCACATAAGCCATCACAAGAGGACTGGGAAGAGGAAGAGAAGTTGGAACACAATTTTTTTTTTAATTGATGTTAAAATTTGTTTTTACATATATTTTGGAAAATAAAATTCTATTCAATTTTTAAAAAAAAGAGGACTGGGAGCCAGACAACACTAGGAATGGATTAGGGAAGTAAGGGTCACAAGCCCACAGGTACTCCTATAAATGGAGTCCTGAAGCCAGATTCCGGCTCTGGTCTGTTAACAAAAGTATAAATAGAATCACCTTCCAAAGGTCTCTATGCAGAGAGAAAAAGTCTTAGCCACAGCTAAGAGTCAGCTAAGTAGTGGGGTGGCTAGGTGGCGTAGTGGATAGAGCACCAGCCCTGGAGTCAGGAATACCTGAGTTCAAATCTGGCCTCAGACACTTGACACTTACTAGCTGTGTGACCCTGGGCAAGTCACTTAACCCCAGTTGCCTCACTAAAAACACACACACACACACACACACACACACACACACACACACACACACACAAAAGAGTCAGCTAAGTAAGAGGGCACGAGCACTGGAGTTAGAAGCAGGGTGTGGTTGTGAGGAGACCTGAGACCAGCATGGATACCAGCATCTCACTGGAAGCTATCAGGACCAGAGCAAGGAACAGAATCAGCTCTTGATTAGGGATTGTGCAAGTAATGGCCAAGGCCAGAATGTGTAGAAAACCACCAGGAGACTAAGAGAGAAGCCAGAGATTAAAGCAGAGAATACAGCCTAATACCAGCCACTCCATCAGATCAGCAGTGGGCAATTTCTAAGCTATTGAGAAGACAAAAACTAATAAGGCCTACCTAACAAATCTTAGAGTGCTAGAGATGACCAGTCTTGAGCACATGATTCTAATCTAAGAACCAAGACTGAAAATATTTTTTTAAAGAAGAAAACACTGAACACAAAGAAGAAATACCATTGGCTAAGAGAGACAGAAGAAGTAAAACCAGAAGAAGATATTAAATCCCATAACAACTACGGGCAGAGCCCCAAAGGGACATTTTTTTTTAAGTTACTTGGTTACAAGGACTATACCTTGTATTTACCTATACCACAAACTACTCAAAGGAAAAGAAAATGTTGGAATATATTCTAAAAGTCAAAAGGTAAAAGTTTACAACCCAAAATAACTAACCATTAAGAATCAAATGGGGTGGGGGAGAAGGAAATGAATCTTTCATACAACAGAGGACTTTCAAGCATTCCTAATGCAAAAAGAAGAAATGTTGATCTACTTCCATTAGTTGATTACTAGCATTCTGTTTTCCTCAGCAATGTTGGTATGGGGGAGTGGGAAAGAAAATGTATAAGCAGCCAAAGCAATGCTTAGGGGAAAATTTAACTCTCTAATATTTCCATCAATAGAGAGAGAGAAAGAACAAATCAATGAATTGGTCATGAAACTAAAAAGAACTAGAAAAGCAACAAATTGGAAAAACCCTAATCAAACAGAATAATGGAAATACTAAAAACCTAAGAAAAAATGACAAAATTGGAAACACACATAAAATCTTGGCTGACAAATATAAATAGGAGCTGGCTTCCCAGGAAAAAAAACTCATAAAATAGGCAAACTATTAGCTAATCTGATCAAAAAGAGAAAAAGGGAAATCCAATTACCAGTATCAAAAAGGAACAATGAAAATTCACAACAAATAAAGAGGAAATCAAGGAAATTATTAGGAATTATTCTTCCCAAAGGGGGCAGCTAGGAGGCACAGTGGATGAAGCACTGGACCTGGATTCAGGAGGACCTGAGTTCAAATCCAGCCTCAGACACTTGACACATTACTAGCTGTGTGACCCTGGGTAAGTCACTTAACCCTCATTGCCCCATAAAAATGAAAAGGAAAAAAAAAGAAATTATTCTGCCCAATTGTATGTCATGAAAACTGATAACTCAAATAAAATGGGTGATATTTATAAAAAAGTAAAATGCCCTGATAGAATAAGAAATGGAGAAATTTTTAATAATTCGATCTCAGAAAAATAAATTTGAACAAGCCATAAATGAACTCCCCTCACTCCCACTCCCCCCCCCCAAAAACCTCTAGGGCCAGATGGATTTATAAGAGAATTCTATCAAACATTCAAAGAACTATTCATTCCAACTCTACAAAAGGCTAGAGTAGATAGTCCTCTTCAAGGAGTCCAAAAGCCCTCAGTTGCCAAATAATACATAAAACTTCGTAGGTAGATTATGAATATAATTTGCCTTTTTTGAAGATTTGCTTCTGACATCAGCCCAGCTTGATTCTCTCGCCTTCTGGCTTCTCTCATATGATATGATCCATACCTCTTCTGTGGTCTTCTTAGCCTTGCCACTCTCTTGCCAGACTCTGATCTGCCCTTAGCTTATACCCTCATTGAACTGTTTTTTAAAAATTGACTTCCCGAATTCTTGACCCATCATCCACCCAAGTCCTGTGACAGCCAGCCCAAACAACCCCTGTGTTCTGGTCCTCTCCCCTTGACTATATACTTCTACATATCCATCACCATCTATCAGCCTAACCACCTTCTTGTTGCCTTATCAGGCTGATTCTAGAAATTCAGGTGAAATACAAAACCCATTTAGGACAAAATCAGAAATTCGAATTGTTGTTTTTTCAACCCATGCATCCAAAAAATGCTTTTTTTTTTTTTTTAAGTAAGAAAAGCCACTTAAATGAAGATTGTGTTAGCCACTGGGAATGACTATCTTGTTTAGGGCTCTAGCTTGCTAATGTTATCTCAAAGGTATGTAGCAGTGTCTCATAAATTTTTTGTTGCTCAGTCACATCTGACTCTTTAGATTTGGGATTTTCTTGGCTAAGATCCTGGACTGGTTTGCCATTTCCTTCTCCAGCTCATTTTACAGATGAAGAAACTATGGCAAACAGGGTTAGGTGACTTTCCCAGGGTCATGCAGCTAAGTGAGTGTCTGAGGCTGGATTTGAACTCAGGAAAAGGGGACTTCCTGACTCCAGACCTGGCACTCTATTCACTTTGACACCTAGATATCTCCTCAACAACTTTGCCCCAGGGTTAATAATAATAACAGGTCCCATTTACATAGTGCTTTGACTTATATAAATTCTCTCTTTCATCTGATTCTCACAACAATCCTATGAGGTAGGTGCTATTATTACCCTATTTATAGTTGAGGAAACTGAGGCTCAGGGAAATTGTTACTTGCCCACAGTGATGAAGCTAGTACAAATCTGAGGCAGACTTCAAACTCATGACATCATGACTCCCAGTCTACCTCCCATGTCTCTCATTGTGAAATTTCATCTGATTGCCTAGTGGGGCCTTTCCCCCTGGGAGTGTTTAAGGTATTATGGTCTTGTATCCCTGTTACTTGGTTTCAGCATCAACCTTGTAGCCCATTTTCATTTATTATGTGGGACATAGATCCATAGACAGACACATCTCGGTTAGAAATTTTGCTTTTATCTTTTAAGTCTCATCTAAGTCTGACATCCCGTCATCTCACAAAACCATGGGTGGGGATAAGGCCAAAGATCTACTTGAGAAGCAATGTCATGCAGTGGAAAGTGTGTTGAATTTGGAATCAGAGTACATGGTTCAGCTGGGTGACCTGAGGCAAGTCACTTGACCTTTCTGTGCTTCATTCAGTTTCTTCATTAGTAAAATTAGGGGGTTGGACTAGATGATCTCTTTTAACTGTAAATATATGATCTTATCATTTTAGAGGTGTGGCCTATATTTACAGTACCCCATATTTGTACTACAGTATTCCCCAACAAAGTCCACCTCCTACTAAATTAGATGAAGGATAATGAGAAGAGCTTCCCCACTAGGTTATAATGATATTTTAATATCCTAAATTTTAGATTTTCAAATAATCATTCTCCTTTGATTAATTAATTTTTAAAATAATTTGTGCTGTTTTTCTTGCTCCCACAAAATAAACTTAATCCCCCTGGGTCTCAATTTCCTTATCTATAAAATGAGGAAGATAGACCAGATGACCTCTAAGCTCTGAGTCTACACTTTTACAATCCTCTGAATGTTAAGATAAAAAGCTAGCAAGCAACATTAACAAGTAAGAAATATAAGAATAAAAAGAGGTGAGCCAGAAGGCTGTTGCCAAAACTAAATCACAGGTAACCAACAAGTATTTATATATGGTGTCAGGTACTGCACATTCACAGGAATGTTTCATTTGGGTTGATAATGTTTTAGTATTTTATTTCACCTCAGTTTCCCCATGGGCATACCTTACATGATTCTCAACTTCAGCAAAAGAACTTTTGGAATCAATTCAGTGGTCAGAGTATTTACACTCTTAACTATGGACTACAAAAGTATCTCCTTCTTTTCTAAGAGATGGATGCTTTTCTAGCCTATCTGAAGCCCAGTGAATGATTGACAGATGTCATCTCATCCTTCCCTTAGATATCACAGCCCGGCTCTCTTGTCTCTTGGCCTACCTCAGGGGGTTACTGATTAACTTTTGAATCTTGATGCCTCCCATTTTACTTGTTTTTCTCAGATTATCTAACTTTCATTTTGTTAATTCCGCATGAGTTAAACAAGTAAGCTGAGGGCAGCTAGGTGGTGCAGTGGATAAAACACTGGCCCTGGATCCAGGAGGACCTGAGTTCAAATCCTGCCTCAGACACTTGACACCTACTGTGTGGCCCTAGGCAAGTCACTTAACCCTCATTGCCCCACAAAAAATAAAAATAAAATAAATAATTAGATAAATAAATGAATAAATAAATAAACAAACAAACAAGTAAGCTGATTAGGGCAAAGAATCAGTCTAGGAGGGATGGGAATCCTGGAATGCTTAGGGCACCTTGCCCACAGCAGGTAGTGGGAAAGGTTGATGGATGAGGGGGACTTGGATGGGAGCTCTCTGTGCGTCCAACACTTGGGTATCCTTAGTTACTAGCTCCATCTCAAGGGAAACTCACTGATCCTGCTAGTGAGAAAACTAAGCTTATAAGATAGAAAAGGCTTACATTCCAGAAGGAGCCCATCCTCCAGTCATGAAAAGAAGAGACTTTCTCCTCTGGGTGGTGCTCAAGGCAGGGCACCCTGCTAACACTCAGGATTCTTTCGTGCTTTTAAATCTCTAAGAATATTTTTTGGAAACTGAAAATGCAGCTGGTAGAATTTCAAAGGAAACACAATCCATGGTTTACATGAACAGGTTGCTCAAACTTGGGCGAGTTCACTCAGGCTCTCTCTATAAACGTCCAATTTCAATTCTGCCTTTTGCCCCAAAAACCAAAACAGCTGCATATCTTTTCTGCCCTGTAGGATGCTGAGAGATTCCAGATGCATTCTCTTCCTTGGCGTCTCTGACTCCCTCTTTCTTAGATTGGAGTCTCTTCTCTGATCCCTATTTCGTGGCCTAGATCTCAGCCGGGAAAGAGCAAGCCTAATATCTGGAAGTGACTGTCTGCGGTTTCTGGCAATTGGCCTCCTGTTTTGTTCCTACAATCTCTCCACCAAGCCTGGTTACTCCGAGAAACCAGGATCATTTGGTGTCTCTGTTCCTCTCTTTCTCCTCCCTCTAGGCTTCTGCTTCAGAGAATTGGCATCACAGCTGAATTGTAAACAAAGCCAGCTGTTCCTATGACCACGGACCTGGCTTGAGGCCTAGATGACGCCAGACCCTTATCCTAAACTCCTTTGCTACACCGCCAAATCTGTTTTTGGTTTGGTAATATTTGTTGTTTTAATTGTTTTTGGTCTGTTTTATTTTGTTTTGTTTTGTGATGAATCTCCTTTGCCCATTGGTTGGAAGAGACTAGAGTCAGAATGTCAAGGATGTAGGGAAAATGGATTACACCTGCCCAGGCATGGATTTCCCAGCATCCTGAGATGTCAGTGGGTGTTTCCCCAATCCCAGTAGCAAATTCTGGAAAATCCCAACTTGATAAGCAAATTTACCCCTTCCTGGCAAGGCACAGCTGCCAAGGAGGGGAGGTTTCTGATCATAAACTAAAACTATTCAATCACAGACTGCCTTCATTTGTAGCAGTATTGAAAGTTATTATTGGGGACAGCTAGGTGGCGCAGTGGATAAAGCAGTGGCCTTGGATTCAGGAGGAACTGAGTTCAAATCCAGTCTCTGACACTTGACACTTAACTAGCTGTGTGACCCTGGGCAAGTCACTTAACCCTCATTGCCCTGCCAAAAAAAAAAAAAGAAAGTTATTATTACCATTGTTATTAATCATACAGTAGTAAAAAGAAAAATCTTGGCCACCAGACCAAATCTTCTGCTATTAAAAAAATAATAAAGTTATGTAACTTGTTGATAGAGCTCTCCTACTTCATAAAAAAATTGAAAAATATGATTTAAAAACACATAACTCAGAGGGACTAGGGTAATTGTGGAAATATCAAAGTAGTTATCTCAATAATGGGCAAGGGATAGGGAGCAGTTCACATACCAAAACTGGAATCTTTCATGTTTTAAAGATTCTGAAAGCCACACTTCTAAGATACTTGTCATGCCAGCAAGTTTAGTTCCCAATAATATTAGCTACACAAACCTTCTTCCTTGGGTTTTGAGTGGAGGAAGCTAACCTCTTAGAACCTCAGTATCCTCATTTGTAAATTAAGGAAAATGATAATGTGCTACCTACTTCAAAGGGTCATTGCAGGGGATAATGAAATAATTGTGGGCAGCTAGGTGGTTCAGTAGATAGAGTGCCAGGGCTGAAGTCAGAAAGATTCGTCTTGTTGAGTTCAAATTTGGCCTAAAATACTCAATATCTGTGTGACCCTGGGCAAGTCACTTAACCCTGTTTGCCTCAGTAAAATGAGATGGAGAAAGAAATGGCAAACCATTCCATATCTTTGCCAAGAAAACACCAAAGGTGATCACAAAGAGTCTGATGTGACTGAAAAAGACTGAACAACAATGAAATCATTGTAAAGATCTAATGAGAGTGTTGCATTTTATTTTATTTTTGTACTGAACCTGTAGTTTCACTGGTATAAGGAACTCCCTTCATGATGGCAGACCCATAGGAGCTCTTCTATTTAGGGTCTTAAAAAGATGCCTGGGGTACTGACAGATTATGTGTCACACTGTTCAGGGTCACCAAGTGTGTATATGTCAGGGGCAGGACTTCAAGCCAGATGTTCTTGATTCCAAAGCTGATTCTTGTCATAAGAGTGTTTTTTAATTTTTTTGTATTGGCTCTAGCACAGCCTTTTAATTAAAAAGTTAGTCACATCACAGGCTGTAGCTTGTAGCATTTAGCTAAGACATCAAATGTTAGTTCAGGTTAGTGGTAAAAGAATTTCTGGCTTAGTGTTATTAACCCTATTTACTTAAGTCCTCTTGCTATCTGGTCAGTTCCTGCTGTGTTTGCAAAAATTATCAGCTTTAGCTCCTATAATTGCTGATCATTTTACCGGATCAAGATCTTCCTCATCTACTATCCTTTGTTTTGTAAATCATTACCTTTCCCTTTGCCCTCTAAAAATTCCAGTGGTATCCATTCTGCCCTGTCCTATATAAGATGCTTGAAAATGTTAGTCATGCCCCATTTCTTTTTATATAGCATGGGACTGTGTTCTGAGCATACAATAAACCAGTTATAAAATGTTACCAGGTCAGCGTGGCACTTTCCCCTTAAGGCAAACTAACTTAGTTGTCTCTGGACTTTCATCATTTTCCTTGAGTTTTGGAACTGTATAAATATGAGTTATTAGTAATAGTAAGAATCATAACCTTGTCCATTCACTAAACTGCTCTAATGCACTGAAATAGAATTGCTCTACAATGTTGCCGTGATGACCCTGGTAGTAATTAATTGAGCACCAGCTCCCAAAGGTCCTGTCAGGTTGGAAAAGCATGAAATGAAGCCTCTGAAAACTGATGTACTTGGACTCTGTCCATCCTAACTAAATTTGAAGAGATACATCACTAGAAGGCCATAAGGTGACGGATTGGTTTGACCACAGCAACTCATGAAAATCCATCTATTAAAGAGTTGATAGGGAGGGGAGCAGCAGAGGCATGTAGGTGGTACAGTGGTTGCAGTATGGGGCATGGAATCAGGAAAACCTGAATTCAAATTTAGCATTGGATACTTACCAACTGTGTGACCCTGGGCAAGTCACCTAACCTCTACCTGCTTCTGTTTCCTCAACTGTAAAATGGGAATAGTTACAGTACCTACCTTCCATGGTTACTGTGAACATCGAGTGGGATATTATTTGTAAAGAGATTAGCACAGGGGCAGCTAGATGGCCCAGTGGTTAAAGCACTGGCCCTGGGGATTCAGGAGTACCTGAGTTCAAATCCAGCCTCAGACACTTGACACTTACTAGCTGTGTGACTGTGGGCAAGTCACTTAACCCCCATTGCCTAAAAAAAAAAAAACAAACAAAAAAAACAAAGAGAGATTAGCACAGTACCTGGCATATAGTAGGTGCTTCATAAATGCTTGTTCTCTTCCTTTGGTAGAAGGAATAACCACAACAATGGAACTGTGGATCTTCTGAAGTACTGATAATAATTAGCTTTAATTCTTTGGAGAACATATGACTTCACCAATGTGGCTACTCCCTCCACCAACACAAAACAAAACCCATTCACACCTTCTTATTCTGTGAAAGTCTTACCCATGTTTCCTAGAAAACCTCCATAGGAGATATACCAACATATAGGCCTTCCTCTTGTTCTTTTAGCATACAAATCCTATACCACTCATAGGACAGAGTCATGATGGAATCTTCTTAGATATCATCTCATCCAGGGAATCTTAACCATTTTTGTGTCATGGAACCTAAGGACCCCTTCTCAGCAAGAAAATTTAAATGCATAAAATGCATAGGATCATAAAATTAATTGATTATATTGAAATATAACTATAGAATTTATTTAATTAATTTTATTTTCAAACAAAGATGTTCCTTTTCTTGCTACCACCTCCCCCTTGCTCCCTTTGCTGAGAAAGCAAGAAAAAGAAAACCCCTGTTGCAAATGTGGATAGTCAAGAAAAACAGATTCCTGCATTGGCCCTATCCAAAAAATACGACCCAATCTTCACTCTGAATCCATTACCAAAATTTTTTTTAAAAAAACAAGTTCATGGACCCCAAATTACAAATATCTGATCTAGTTCAATCTTTTACTTTTAAGTATCTTGTTTTGTTTTGTTTTTGGTTAGGCAATTGGGGTTAAGTGACTTGCCCAGGGTCACACAGCCAGTAAGTGTTAAGTGTCTGAGGTCGGATTTGAACTCAGGTCCTCCTGACTCCAGGGCCGGTGCTCTATCCACTGCGCCATCTAGCTGCCCCTACTTTTAAGTATCTTAAAGGTATCATTGCATCACTCAGCCAGTCTCTCCTTTGTTTCTTATTCTTGCTACCTTTACCAATCACATATTTCCTCAATGATGCTCTTTCTACCACTTCTTATAAGAAAGTTATCATTGGTAACATGCTGTAGTGTATTTATCCCAACCATATATCTTTCCAATGCTCTTGGGCATGGGTGTTGTGAGGATCCAATTATATAGTGGATGAAAATCACTTTGCAAACCTTAAAGCAAATGAAAGGGGGCAGCTAAGAGGCGCAGTAGATAAAGCACCAGCCCTGGATTTAGGAAGACCTGAGTTCACATCCAGTCTCAGACACTTGACACTAACTGTGTGACCCTGGGCAAGTCACTTAATCCTCATTGTCCTGGAAAAAAAAATGTCAATGAAAGTATGTATGCATGTGTATTATTATTGTGATGATGATGATGATGGCAGCTAGATAGTACAGAAGACTGAGCTCAAGGCTCAATCTGGTCTCAGACACTTACTAGGTGTGTGACCCTGGACAAGTCATTTAACCCTGTTCGCTTCCATTTCCTCATCTGTAAAATGAACTGGAGAAGAAAATGGCAAACCACTCCAAGAAAACCAAGAAAACCCCAAATATAGGGTCACAGAGAGTTGGACATGGCTAGAAACAACCAAACAAAAAACACTTTCTTAAGTTTAGACAATCAATAAAACAAGAAATCAAGATGTGATTTGTGGTAACTGCCCATTTCTTAAGTGTAAGTGCTCACACTGAAAATTTAACTATCAGTTCAAGAACAGCCAGAGCTATCACCAGCCCACTCCTGCTCTTGGGGATATTTGTGGTTTTTAATTGTGGCTGTCATTGGTCCAGGATTCACAGTCAGATAGATAACATTATCAGAGAAATCCTGCTATCGAAGTCAAAAGCTCCTCTACAAATGCGAGATTTAGAATCATTGAAAGTGCTTCTCAATTTCCCAAGTGCAGTCCAGTCCAATCGTCTCTTCCAACTACAAGATTCAGCTCACGATTGTCCTAAGACATAATTCAATAGGTTGCTTGTCCCACTGCACTTTACAATGAGGCTTTTTAAAAAATTCACTTTGTTTTTCCAGTATGGATGGTTAGACCCATCTTTTCTGCATTTAGGAGACTACAGGATTTATTACAAAAATAACAATGATCACGTCTGCAAAGAGGAAGATGTGAAGAAGTATACCATCAGGAGGAAATCTTTCTTTTGTTTAGACTTTACATAGGACACCTTTCATGATAGGCAGGAGAAAGCTGCATTGCATGAACAATGGATATAGGGATGAATTTTGAGTCAAGAAAATCTGGGTTTAAATTATACCTCAGATACCTACCATGTAACCATGGGCTGGTCACTTCTTCTCTCCTGGCCTGTTTTCCTCATCTGCAAGATGAGGATAATAATACTTGTAGTAGTCCCCTGGCAGGGTGGTTATAAAGCTCTACGAAGTGCTTTGCAATTATTAAAGTGCTATATAAATGTCAGTTATTTTGATGATGACTTTGGCAAATCCCTTGGGTGCACATATTATCTCCCTCTCTAACACTTCACTTTATGTCAGTTCTGATTTGATTGTTAGCAAAGTTATTTCAGTTGTCAACGATGTCTCAGAATCATGTAATTGTGCTGAAGCTGGGTGATGTCAAAGGGACCCACACTTCTTTTTTCACCTCTGTGAATTGCCCATGGGCCCAAAAAAATTTGCAGAGGAGGCTATATATAGTGGAGAAGATGTGGAGATTCTGCACACAAAGATGATTGCTTTTCACCACACACAGCTGGGATCTAAATGATCCCTTTATGACATGAGGGTGGCCAGATGAGGGGAAAGCAGGATGCAATCTGTATTTACAATCTATTGCTCCCGTTCATTCTCTTTGGGGGTGAGCAGCTCCAGGGGCCAAGTATCCTACTCACTTTGGAGTTTGGGAGAAGGAAGGCAGGAAGAAAGGGCATGTAGGCAGGAAAAGAGGGAGGGAAGAAAGAAAGAAGGGGGGGGGGGGAGACAGCTAGGTGGTGCAGTAGATAAAGCACTGTCCCTGGATTCAGGAGGACCTGAGTTCAAATCCAGCCTCAGACACTTGACACTTACTAGCTGTGTGACCCTGGGCAAGTCACTTAACCCTCATTGCCCCACCAAAGGGAAAAAAAAGAGTAGAAAGAAGGAAGGAAAAAGGGAGGAAGAGAGAGAGGAAGGAAGGGAGAAAGGGAAAGGAGGGAAGGAAAGAAAGAGGGAGGAAAGGAAGAATGCAGGGAAAGAGGAAAGGAGGGAGGGACAAAAGGAGGGAGGGAAAGAAAAAAGCACTTATTAAGTACTTACTATGGGCAAAAGACTGTACTAAGAGCTGAAGACATAAATAGAAAAGTAAGACAGTCTCTGCTCCTAAGGAAGTGAAATGAAGCAGGAGCCAGGACACTGGAATAGCCAGGGGTTATGGGAAGAAAATCTAAGGAAAGCACACCCTGAATTGCTTTATCCTTGAGCCTAAAACAGAAAAGTGAAAGCCCTTTTCTTTATTCCTCAGTAAGGCACAACTGTCAATACACTGAAAACTTTCCCTATCCATACCAAAGATCTATGAGGGATACAGGCATAATGGAGAGACATAGTTAACAATTGCTATTTCCATGGGAATAGAGGAGAGTGTTCCTTATTTTTCCTTTTCATATTATTCTATGCACCAAAAAAAAGCTATTTTGATTGCATAATGAATGTCCAAATCTTTAAGTACTGAGGAAAAAGACCTGAGAAAGTGACTTATTCCAAAGAGGTAATGAACCAAAATATATGGAACCAAAAATAAAAGAAAAAATAGAATTGTATTAAATTAAATTATATTTAATTCCCTAGACCAGGACTTAAAACAACAAGAAGTTAAAACACTATTTCTGAGTTGTAAATTCAAAAACAGCCACCACCATTCCCAGTTTGGGAATGTTTCCCAGCATGTGCTCAAATACTCAAGAAAGCCAACTTTGCTTTTTTGCATATGGAATGATTGACTGAAGAGGCATGGGTTAGTGACTGAAGTAGAGCACCACCTGATGGCTAACACAGATTATTTTACTCTGAGTTAATTCAAACCCCTTGGCTGCATTTTTACTTTTGTATTATCACATACAACCCAATAATTCAAGTGAATACTCCACATAGATAAATTACATGTGCATGATATATGGGTATTCGCTATTTTAACATGCACGTGATAGAGATCGGTGTACTCATAAATGGTTGGCTAAAAGGATTTATAGTCTTATTTTTAAAAGTCATGACTCCATTTGGAATTTTTGTGGCAAATATACTGGAGTAGTTCACCGTCTCCTTCAGCTCATTTTACAGAAGAAGAAACTGAGGCAAACAGGGTTACCTGATTTGTCAAGGGTCGCACAGCTAATGAGTGTCTGAAGCAGGATTCGAATTCAGGTCTTCCTGACTCCAGGCCCAGTGTTCTATCCACTACCACCTAGCTGCCCAATTATGTTCCTGACATTTTTGGGGTCCCCAGCACCCCAGTTCCACCTAACCAATCAACAGCCAGGTTAGCTTTTTTTGGTTCTGGTTTTGATTTTGGTTTGGTTTTTGGTGGGGCAATGAGGGTTAAGTGACTTGCCCAGGGTCACACAGCTAGTAAGTGTCAAGTGTCTGAGGCTGGATTTGAACTCAGGTACTCCTGACTCCAGGGCTGGTGCTTTATCCACCTAGCTGCCCCTTAGGTTAGTTTTTACAAAGAAATATTTACACTCCATTTGCCATCTTTAACCCTACTTGGTTTGAATTCCAAAGAACAGGATACCCCTCCCAGGATAAGTTGATCATTTGAAATCTCATCATGCTGTTTAACAGCTCTGGATACCAAAAACCTTCCCAACTTCTGCACACTCCTTTCCCTGAATTCCAAAAGTGTTTTGTTTACAAAGGATTAAACCTGGGGGCAGCTAGGTGGCCCAGTGGATAAAGCACTGGTCTTGGATTCAGGAGGACCTGAGTTCAAATCCAGCCTCAGATACTTGACACTTAACTAGCTGTGTTTTGTTTTATTTGGGTTTTTTTTTTGGGGGGGGGCAGGGCAATGACGGTTAAGTGACTTGCCCAGGGTCACACAGCTAGTACGTGTCAAGTGTCTGAGGCCGGATTTGAACCCAAGTCCCCCTGAATCCAGGGCTGGTGCTTTATCCACTGTGCCACCTAGTGGTTCCTTGTCCATCATTCTTGAAGAAGAACAATGACATCAGGAGAGTGATGTCAAGTCTCAAGTCCAAACCCAACTGGGTTTGTGTCCTGCCACCTTGGCTTTTCAAGCCATCCCTACTAGGCTGAAATCAACATTTACCCTGGAATTCTGACTCCAGGGTTGCCATGACTTAAACTCCTGGGTCCAGAGATGCCACTAGCTGTGCCAACAACTGAAAAGGACAAACAAAATGGACCCAAACCCCAAGCCCATTTCTCAGAAGCACTGAGCCTAAAGGGAGATGGGAGAACTAACCCACCAGGCTTAGTTCACAGTGTCCATGTTATGGGTAAACAAGACCTTTACCTATGGATGTCACTATCATCTCCTCTTTCAGAGAGAAAGAGACTGTCCCCATCTGGTAGTTTTTTGTTTGTTTTGTTTTGTTTGCTTTTGGTTTTTTGTGTTTTTTTTTTTTTGCAGGGCAACTGGGGTTAAGTGACTTGCCCAGGGTCACACAGCTAGTAAGTCTCAAGTGTCTGAGGCTAGATTTGAACCCAGGTCTTCCTGAATCCAGGGCCGGTGCTCTATCCACTGTGCCACCTAGCTGCCCCAGTCCCATCTGGTAGTTTTAAAGACACTGCAAGTTTGAGTAACACAACCAATGGAAAGAGACTGCTCTCATCCATATATACAATGTCTTCTCCCAAAACCAGGTTTCTGGTGTCTTCTAAACGGGTGCCTCCATCTTAGATGAGATGAATACAGGCTAAAGCCTGGTTAGATGTGTAATTAGGGGGATTGGATTAGATGACCAATCTACAATCCTAATATCCAGTCACTTCTTTTGTATCCTCTACCGTCACATAACAGGTGCTGAATACAATTTCACTGAATCCTCCCGACTCATGATCCAGTATTGTCTCTCACTAGACCACACTGAAGACATCTGATACAATACAAAAATTTGCGTGGAAAAGAGAGAAGTGGGAGTATAGGTGAAATGAGGGGTATAGAGATAAAAAGAAACACACAGGGGGCAGCTAGGTGGCGCAGTGGATAGAGCACCGGCCCTGGAATCAGGAGGACCTGAGTTCAAATCCGGCCTCAGACACTTAACACTTACTAGCTGTGTGACCCTGGGCAAGTCACTTAACCCCAACTGCCTCAGTAAAAAAAAGAAAAAGGAAAAGGAAACACACAGGAAAATATATGGGATATATAGGATGTCAGAGCAGAAGTTCTTAAAGGTTATGAAGTTGAATCCCCTTATTTTGCAAACGAGGAAACAAACCTAGAAAAGCTAAGTACTTTGCCCAAGGTCACACAAGCAGCGAGGAGGAGATTCTTTTACCCCAGGTCCAGCGGGAACTTTACATTTTTTAGTGCCTAAACCTTTGGGTAAATCACTTCCCTTCTCTGGGACTCAGTTTCTTAAAAACAAGTTGACAAGCAAACAATCTGTAACTTTTATATGTGCCTAGTCTGTCTCTAGGCTGCCATCTTGCTTCTGAAAATTCTATTGTCTCAGGACGAGAATTTCTTCCTTTGCTCGCTTTGTCCTCTCCTAATCTTCATTGGCCAACAGAGGGCGCAGAAGCTCCATTTGAGGGAAGGCCTCTAAAACATAAAAAGAGGCCCCAAAAAAAAAAAAAAAAAAAAGGAAAGCCAACTCAGGAGGGAAGTGTGGAAAGAGAGAAAGAAATCTCATGGGAGAGAGATGGGTCAATGCTAACACAGCTGTGTAAGAGGAAGAACAAGGAGTCTTGGGCTTTAGAAAAAGCATTCTCTCCTATATCCTTTGACCAGGTGGCTCAGTTTCATGGGAAGAGCTGAGCTATTTAAATGGTTTAGAGTAGAAAGAGCCCTGAATTTTGAGACAGAAGTCTTGGGTTCAAATCCTACCTCTGACATTTACTAACTGGGTGGCCTTGAGCCCATCAAGTTATCTCCTTGAATGTCAGTTTCCTCATGTATAAAATAAGGAAGTTGTACCCAATGACCCCTCGGGTCTCTAAGCTAGGGCTCTAAATCTAGGACCTTATCTCCTGCTAACTCTTTTGGCCTCCCTGGACTACTGTTCAATAAACCTTATTTTATGTACACACACACACACACACACACACACACACCATTGTTTAACCTTGCATAGGCCTTCCTGGCTTCTTCCCCTGACTAGAGATCTTGAAGCCAACTTTCTGTTCTATGCCTGATTGGAAAAGTAGCTACTTATGGATTCTGTTCTGGAAACTCCAAAATGATGGCCTCCAAATTGGCATTCCATGAAATGCAGGGTGGGGTCAGACAGGACTTTGCCCTAGAAAAGGAAATTTAAGAGGCAAAATTTCATCATCCTGCCTTTTCAGACCCCGGACTCATCTGAGACACCCTCCTCATATTTACCTCACACACACTACCATCCTCAGGAGTGGATGGGAGGTTTAGAAGTGGTTGGAGACATCAGGGACCAGAGGATCTGAAGGTAGTTCGGTCTCCAGCACCTACCTGAAGCAGGGACCTTTACCTCTGCAACTAGGCTTCTTTCAGATGTTGAAGAGAGGTACAGAGGAGACAGGCATGGCTAGCAAAGACAGTTGTTGGACCTTACAAGACCAATGACGATGGACTCCTTTGGCCATCTCCTGCCCCACACATATTTATGTAGATTATGGGTAAGACTTCTCATGAGTTGGGTCAGGGACAGTTCAAGCTCCTGCTTTTGCCTCTGGGGCCCAGGCCTCATCCTCCATTGTCTCAAAAAAGGAAAGATGGGGGGGGAAGCTAGGTGGCACAGTGGATAAAGCACCGGCCTTGAATTCAGAAGCTCCTGAGTTCAAATCCAGCCTCAGACACTTGACACTTACTAGATGTGTGACCCTGGGCAAGTCACTTAACCCCCATTGCCTCGACAAAAAAAAAAAAAAAAAGGAAAGATGAACACCCTGAGTAAAACCTAGGTTTAAAAAGGGGAGGGGGGGAGAGGAGATTATGGTGGTACAAGGGGTGGGCCAATGAGTAGAGAGTGTCAGACCTTCCTCCTCCTACAGTTACATTTTAGATAGGCCACACATGGCTTAACTAGCACTAGTTACCATGAATAATTATCTTAAATAGTAAGCACTTCGCCTATATGTCTCTTCCCTTTCATAGTCAAGTTCCCAGAAAAGGACTTCTCTATTCCTTCCCTCCACTTACTCTCCTCCCACTCACTTCTTCTTCTTCTTCTTCTTCTTCTTCTTCTTCTTCTTCTTCTTCTTCTTCTTCTTCTTCTTCTTCTTCTTTTTGGTGAGACACAGCTAGTAAGTGTCAAGTGTCTGAGGCCGGATTTGAACTCAGGTCTTCCTGACTCCAGGGCCGGTGCTCTATCCACTGTGCCACCTAGCTGCACCCCCAACTCACTTCTAAACCCAAAATTGCTCCCCTTCAAGGTTGTCTAGGACATCTTCACTGCCAAGTCCACTGGACTTTTCTTATCTTCCTTGACCTCTCTGCAGCTTCTCCCTGCTGTCCCCTCCCCTACAAGATGCCCTCTGCTCTCCCAGATTTCCTATGCCCTTTTCTCTTCTGTAACTACACCTCTCTATGATCTCATCAGTTTGCATGAATTGAATTATTATCTCTTTGCAGGTAACTTCCAGATCTGAAGAGGAATAAGCACTGGACCTGAGATTTCACTACTATAGCGAACTCCCAGTCCAAGAAGCTTACCAATACAGATCAGCACCTTTTCTGCAACTTAAAGATTTGCTTAGAGTACTAAGCAGTTAAGGAATTTCCCCAGGACCATGCAGGCATTATGTGTCAAAGGCTGGATTTGAATTCGGTTCTTCCTGGCTTCATATTTATCCACTATGCTGTGCTGCCAATGCTGGATCCAGTCCAAGTCTCTCTGCTAAGCCCCAGGTATCAACTGTTGGACAGCTCCAACTAGATATCCCATGTTGTTGTTCAGTGGTGTTCAACTCTTCATGACCCCATGGACCATAGCATGCCAATACTGTCCATGGGGTTTTCTTGGCAAAGATACTGGAGTAGTTGCCATTTCTTTCTCCAACTGATTAAGGCAAACAGAGGTTAAGTGATTTGCCCAGGGTCACACAGCTAGTGAGTGTCTGAGGCCAGATTTGAACTAAGATCTTCCTAACTCCAGGCCCAACACTGTATCCATTGAGCCACCTAACTGCTTCCTACATATCCCATAGCTATCTCAAACTCAACAATGTCCAAATTATAAATTTCATTGTCTTCCCCATTCCAAACCAATCCTGCCTCAAAACTTTCTTATTTTGTTTAAGTGAACCACCAACTGTCCAGTCACCAAGATTTGTAACCTCAGTATTATCATCAACTTCTTTCTCCCTCATTGGCCTCTTCCTCTTCCCCCTCAATTGCCAAATCTGGTCAATTCTACAACTCTTACATCTCTACCCTTCTCTCTACTTATACAGCTACCACCATGGTTCAGGCCCACATCACCTCTGATTCTTTGCTTTCATTTTCTTTCCTCTTAAGAGATCATGCGCACAGCTGCCAAAATAATCTTCCAGAAGCAATGTTCTTTCTAACTGTGTTGCTTCTCTGTTCAGTAATCTTCTATGACTCCCTATTACCTACAAGATAAAATACAAAGTCCTCATCTTGGCATTTGAAGCATTTTGCAGTCAGTCAACTACCATTTATCAAGTGCCCACTATGTGTCAAGCACTGTGCTAAATGCTGGGGATACAAAGATAGGCAAAAACCAGTTCCTGCTCTCAAGGAGTTCAGTCTAAAAGAAGAGACAACATACAAACAACTATGTACAAACGAGAGAGAAAGAGGGTAAATTGGGAGTAGTCACAGAGAGAAGATATTAAAATTAAGGAGAACTAGGAAAGACTTTTTTATTTTTATTTAATAGTATTTTTCCAATTACATGTAAAGACAATTTTCAACTTTCATTTTTTAAAAGATTTTGAATTCCAAATTTTTCTCCCTCCCTTC
The DNA here is from genome assembly GCF_019393635.1 of Dromiciops gliroides. Lineage (NCBI taxonomy): Eukaryota > Metazoa > Chordata > Mammalia > Microbiotheria > Microbiotheriidae > Dromiciops > Dromiciops gliroides. The sequence continues at coordinate 236,133,591 of NC_057862.1, forward strand.
TCTCCCCCCTCGCCAAGACAGCAAGCAATCTGATAAAGGTTATACATGTACACTCATGTAAAACATATTTCCACATTTGCCATGTTGTGAAAGAAGAAACAGAACAAAGAGGGGAAAAACACCACCAAAAAAAGTGAAAATAGTATACTTCAATCTGCAGACTCCATAGTTCTTTTTTCTGGGTGTGGAGAACATTTTCCATCATGAGTTCTTTGAAATTGTTTTGGATCATTGCACTGCTGAGAAGAGCTAAGTCTACCCACTGCTGATCATCACACAATGTTGCTGTTACTGTGTACAATGTTCTCCTGTTTCTGCTCACTTCACTCAGCATCAGTCTACTTAAGTCTTTCCAGGTTTTTCTGAAATTTGCTTGTTCATCATTTCTTTCTTTCTTTCTTTCTTTTTTTGACAGGGCAATGAGGGTTAAGTGACTCGCCCAGGGTCACACAGCTAGTAAGTATCTGAGGCCAGATATGAACTCAGGTCCTCCTGAATCCAAGGCCAGTGCTTTATCTACTGCCACCTAGCTGCCCCCTGTTCTTCATTTCTATAGCACAATAGTATTCCACTACATTCATATACTACAACTTGTTTATCCATTCCCCCAATTGATGGGCATGCCCTCGATTTAGGAAAGACTTCCTGCAGAAGGTGGGACTTAAAGATAGCCAGGAAAGCTGGGACACAAGGATGAGGAGGGAAAGAGTTACAAGTATGGAGAATGACCAGTGAAAATGCTCAGAGTCAGGAGATGGAGTACCTTGGGTAAGGAGCAAACAGCAAATGTCACTAGATCACAGAGTACATGCAGGGGGAGTAAGGTGTAAGATAGAAAGGTAGAAAGGGACCAGGTTAAGAAGGGCTTTAAGAGGGCAGCTAGGTGGTGCAGTGGATAAAGCACTGGCCTTGGATTCAGGAGGACCTGAGTTCAAATCTGGCCTCAGACACTTGACCCTGAGCAAGTCACTTAACCCCCATTGTCCCCAGCAAAAAAAATAAAGAACCAAAGAAAGGGTTTTATATTTGATCCTGAAGTGTTAAGAAGCCACTGGAGTTTTTTGAATGGGCAAGGGGAGCTAGAGGATGAGGTTTGCAGGGGAGAGACTGGGCAGACCTGGGCTTTAGGAAAATCAATTTGACAGCTAAGTGGAGGATAAGGAGATCAGGAGACCAACCAAAAGTCTACTGCAATAGTCCAGTTTTGAAGTGACCTAGGCCTGCATCAGGGTGGTGGCAGTGTCAAAGGAGAGAAGGGAAAATGTAGAAGAGATGTTGTTGTTGTTGTTCAGTTATTTCTGACTCTTCTTGACCCCCAAAATGGGTTCAAACCAAAAAAGTGGTTTACCATTTCCTTCTCCAGCTCATTTAACAGATGGAGAAACTAAGGCAAACAGGGTTAGGTGGCTTGTCCAGGGTCAAACAGTTAGTAAGTGTCTGAGGCCAGATTTGAACTCTGGAAGATGAGTCTTTCTAACTCTAGGCCCTGCATTCTATCCACTGAGCCACCCATCTGCTGAAGAAGAGATGTTACAAAAGGAGAAATGACAGCAGTCTCTTCATTTCCCACCAGGCTCCCTTCCTATTAATATCCCCATCATGCCCAGACACCAAGTACCTTCTTTCTTCCTCCCCTCCCACCAACCCTTTTCAGCTTCCTTTTATGTGTTGTCTTCCCCATTACAGAGTAAGCTCCTTGAGGTCAGGGACTGAATTTATTTTTGCTTGTATTTAAATTCCTAACACCTAGCACATAGTAAGCAGCAAGTTGGGACAGTGGATAGAGAGAGCACTGGGCTTGGAATCAGGAACACTCATCTTCGTGAGTTCAGATCTAGCCTCAGACACTTACTAGATGGGTGACTCTGAGCAAATCAGTTAATCCAGGGGCAGCTGGGTGGCACAGTGGATAAAGCACCAGCCCTGGATTCAGGAGGACCTGAGTTCAAATTCGGCCTCAGACACTTGACACTTACTATGTGACCCTAGACAAGTCACTTAACCCTCATTGCCCCGCAAAAACAAACAAAAAAAAAAAGAAAAGAAAAAAGAAAACAGGTATAGCTCATTTTATTGTACTTCACAAATACTGAATTTTTTACAAATTAAAGGTTTGCGGTAACCCTACAAGAAGCAAGTTTATTGGTTCCACCAATAGCAGGTCCTCACATTGTGTCTCTCTATCACATTTTGGCGATTCTCACAAAATTTAAAATTTTTTCATTATTATTATATCTGTTATGGTGATGTGTGATCCATGATCTTTGATGTTACTGTTATAATTGTTTGGGGGTGCCCCGAACTGCACCCATAGAAGACAGATAATTTAATTAATAAATGTTGTGTGTGCTTGGACTGTTCCACCAACAGGCTGCTCGAGGCTGCTCCTCTGTCTCCCTACTCTCCTTGGGCTTCCCTATTCCTTGAGACACAACAAAATATTTAAATTAGGTCAATTAATAACCCTACAGTGGTTTCTAAGTGTTCAAGTGTCAAGAAGAGTCATTGTTGTCTTATTTAAAGAAACTGTCACAGCCCCACCACCACCACCAGCCTCCAGTAATGACCCCCCTGATTAGTCAGCAGCCACCAAAATGAAGGCAAGACCCTTCACCAACAAAAAGATTATGACTGGCTGAAGGCTCAGATGGTAGTTAGCATTTTTTAGCAATAAAGTATTTTTAATTAAGGTATGTGCATTTTTAGACATCATAATATTGTACACTTAATAGACTACAGTATAGTGCAAACATAACTTTTATATGCACTGGGAAACCAAAAAATTCATGTGACTCATTTCATTCGATTGCAGTGGTCTGGAACTGAACCCATAATATCTCCAAGGCATCCCTGTATTGCTGTGCTATAAGAAATTACAAATGTAATGAACATTCATCAAAAAACTTACATGAACTGATGCAGAGTGAAGTAACAGAAATTAATATACATTGTGATTATAACACAAATAAAAAAATAACTTCAAAATGATTGAAAAAGAATGTCACAAAATTACAAAAAACAAGCTTGGCCCCTAGAGTGAGAAATGAGAGAACACCATGCACACATACTTAAAGGTAGGAATTCCATGGGCATATAATTTTGGGTTTTTTCAATGTACTAATTGACTTTGCTGATTATTTTTTTCTCAACTTTTCTTTCTTTCATAAAATTCTTTGTTAAATGGGATGGCTTTCTGGGAGAGGGAAGAAGTTACAAGGGGAAATGTAGTTCATATAAAAATTAAAGATACCAATAAAATTTTACTTAAAAAAATAAATACTTTTTATTGGGGGGAACTTGTGACTTGGATGGGGTGGAGCTAGCTCACCCAAAGAATTGGGGGCTCATCAGGAATCTTGAATGATAAAAAGATTAGAAAAGAGGAATATATGTCCAGGAGACAGAATCACTATGGAGACTGTCTAGCTAAGTAAGAGAAGGCCTTTTTGTATGTTTACAAAACAAAGAAAGCAGAAACAATTGGGGGGGGGGGGAGGTTTGCAAAGCAACTGGAGGAGAATTTTTGTATCTTCCAGATCATCTTGCTTATCAGCATACCAGAGTCATACTCAGCCACACCACATTCCTGAGGCAATAGGCAGAGCTTTTTTTCCTTGGGGAAGTTTAAGGATTCCTTGGGGGTTGGGGTCTTTTGGTTTCTTGGGGTCCCACTACACTTGTCAGATGAATAATCCATTGAGTTGAAGTCTTCCATGCCTCCCTCCCCATTCCTCACATAGATATCCTATAGAGTCTCTGTCTCTTCCCACTCCCAACTAAGGGGACCTTTCCTGCAGCTAGGCAGTTCAGTGGACAAAGCACCGAGTAGTTAGTAGTGAGGAAGAACTGAGTTCAAATCTGGTTTCAGACTCATACTAGCTGTGTTAGCCTGGGCAAGTCATTTAATCTGTCTGTTTCTTCAACCACAAAAAATGGGGGAAACAATAGCACCTATCTCCCAGGGTTGTTGTCAGGATCAAATGAGGTAATATTTGTAAGGCACTGCCACATAGTAGCCTCTTTCTAAATGTTCAGTCCTTTCCTTCCTAACCCACCTTGCCACAAGAGCAAAAGTCTCTAGTTACAACTGTTTAATACAAGGCCCTTGGCATTTGGTGCTATCTCTGAACATATCCAGAACTCCAGCCCTGAGCTTTGTCAAATCTTCAAGCATGATTAGAAGACTGCATCCAATATGGGTTTGTGACTGTGTCTAGGTTGATGGCCTTGACTCTCATTCAGCTGCAATCTCCCTCACAGGCTCTAAAACATTTAGCTTTCCCTTCATCCCTAAGGAGTCAGGCTCTGAAATATGAGAATTATAGGGCAAGTGATTACTAACCTGTTAAGGACCACACCCCATCACTGTTTTGCAACTCCCCTTCTACTTCCTAAAATCTGGGTATGAACAAAAATTCTAGAGAACTGATGATTTGTTTTGAGAATCAAAATTCTCTTTTGAGTTTTAGAAATTCTTAATCTGGGGTCCATGAGCCTTTTCTTGAATATCTTGATAACCATATCCCAATAAAATTGACTTTCTTTGTAATCCTTTGTACTTTATACATTTAAAAACATGATTCCAAGGAGTCTATAGATTTCACCAGACTGCCCAAGGGGGCTAAGATATAAATAAGGGTTGTTGTTGTTTGTCCTTCATTCTCCAAGAGGACCATGACATCAGGGGAGGTGATGTCATGACTTGCAGTGAATTGGATTTAAGTGAGGGAGGGAGGGCTATGCAAGGTCATCAGCCTCACTCTCTTCCCTGGAGCCATCTGGGTCTATATATATCAGGACAACTGGAGATGATCAATGCAGTGGGAGACCTTGGTCTTTTAAACTAAGGCCTTTCCCAGGTCTCAGTTTGTCTGAGGCAATGCCCATTCAGTAATTAAGTCTGGTAAGAAGGGAAGCAAAAGAAAGGCCTCTTTTACCGAGGCAAAAATGAGAGAGAGAGAGAGAGAGAGAGAGAGAGAGAGAGAGAGAGAGAGAGAGTTGGAGAGAGACTCTCAGAGTTTCTGGCCAAAAAAAGATACGATTGCTATTTAGGCCCACTCTGAGCCATCAAGAGGTTAAACAATGGCAAAATGAGGCCTGGTCTGGGACCTATTGTTGGCCAATCACTGAGGGCCAATTATTTAGGTTTAAGGAGTGGTCCTTAGAAAACATCTTGTGGATAAACCCCAAGAAAACTTGAGAGGTTTGATCCACCATAACCTGCCTGACTCTTTGAGAAAATAGACTTCAAAGTGTCAAATCAGGATTGGAAATCACTGCTGGAAGTGGCAAAAAAAAAAAAAGGGTTAACAGAAAAAACCTAAGACCCAAGCTCTGATTTAGATCTGAGCTCTAAGAGGGATTCAGACCCCAGTTAATGGATAATCTAATACCTTGGGCCCTCATCAAAGACAGGGCCTAAATTCTTGTTAACTGGTACCTTGAGGTCTGGCTTCTATTAATTACCTCACATTAATCACCACCCACAACAAAAACATAAAGAAACAGGTCATAGGGACCCTAATTTCAACAAAAATGCAAAGAGACAGATCACAGAGACCCTAGCTGAATACCCAAATATCAGGCCTAAGAATAAGAAAGATATCAAAAACATCAAGACACTCTGACCTTGCCAAATTGAGGTATGCTTTTTATGAACATGCGCAGAAAAACTCAGATTTGTCCCCAGATTCACCTTATGACTGGTAAACCCCCAAAACACACCTCCACGAAAAAAGGTACCTGCCTCCAGAGGAGTTGGTTTAGGACCCCCGAAGTCCAAATTAGGATAAGCCCTGCCCTGTACCTCCCTAAGGTGGAGATTATTATAATGAGACTGATAATCAGTTTATCCATACTGTAAATATAACTATCTTTTCTTTCCCTACTCGAGAGACACCTCTATGATGCTCTCCCTGTGGTCACTCACAGTATTGCAATAAAATGGGAAACTGAGTCACTGAGTCTTGTAATTCTTCGGGGCGACTCACGATCAATTTGGCCCTAATTCCATCCCACATCATTAGGAATTTAGTTGTCAAACCCTAGTAGTCTAGGGCAATAGTACTCGGCAGGGGTTTGGCAGAACAGTCTAAATCCATGCCCTTTCCACACCCAGACTGGTGAAATTTCCCTTTGTGTGTTCCCCTACCCACATCTTTACACACACACACACACACACATACATATATATATACACACATACATACATACATACATACATACATACACAAAAGTGGTTTCCAGGTCCCACCCCCATCCTCACTCTTACTAGAGCTGAAGTTATTTGTGGTACAACCTGGGAAAGAGCAGATAGGAGGCCTAGGTGCTGGCAGGAAGCGCGATTGCAGTGGCATTTAGCCCAAGGCCACAGTCACACCCTCACCACAACCAGAAAGCAGGAAGAAACATTCCTAGAATTGATCTCACCTGGGAGCTAAGGGATTCCAGGTTTCTTCAGACATAGAAATAGCCACGAGTCAAAGTTTGATTCTTCCCACCAACTACAACTGGCCTGGAAGTGCAAAGCTAGTAAGTGTTCTAGGCCTGAAAAGAAGCCCCCTCCCTGACTAAGACCTCCTTTCTCTCTACCTGTTTCCTTCAAAAGTCCCCTCCATTTCAGACCTCTTGGTGACCAGAGTCTTCATTTACATAGCTGTCCTCATTACATACCTTCTCCCCCCACCCCCACCTATGACCGCCATCATTCTTTTTTTTTTTTTTTGGTGAGGCAATGGGGGTTAAGTGACTTGCCCAGGGTCACACAGCTAGTAAGTGTCAAGTGTCTGAGGCTGGATTTGAACTCATGTACTCCTGAATCCAGGGCGGGTGCTTTACCACTTCGCCATCTAGCTGCCCCCACCATCATTCTTTTACAAAGAGAGAAACTAAGGCTCAGAAAGCCACCTCGAAATAGTGGATAGAGCACTGGACTTGGAGTCAGGAAAACCTGAGTTCCAACCCTTCCTCTGAAACTAAGGAGCAATGTGACTCTGGACAAGAAGGTCACTTAACATCTCTGTGCCTCACTTAACATCTCTGAGGGTTAGGGTTAGGGTAAAATGAGAAGGTTGGATTTGATGACCTCTAGGTCTTGAACGGCTCTTGGATCCTATGAAAAATGAAGTGATTTGACAGTGGTCACATAGCTAGTGGGTGATAGAAATCAATATCTCTTGAGGTATAACCCAGATCTCTTTCTATTACACCACACTCCCTTCCACTATTCTTCATGAGAGCCCATTTCAAACTTCCTCATCCAACCCTGGGTGGTAGTCTTGTGAAATTGTTCTGTGAGGCTGTCATTATTGTGCAAGGTGCCCTTTGATTAAATTGCAATCCAATTTCTACCCCAACCCTCTGTCCTTTTCTTCAAATCCATTACCCCCTCAATGGGAAGAGAGCCCTTCTCCTTGCCAAGACAAAGCCTCCTACGTGCACAAGTGATCCCATTCCAAAGTGTCTTCTGTAGCAGATTGTACCCTCTGCCATCCCTACTCCTTCACAAATCTTCACTCTTATTACTGACTCCTTCCCTACTGCTTACAAACAGGCCTATGTCTCCCCCCAAAAAACCTCACTGGATTCATTCATTCCTGCTATCATCCTATATCTCTTCTCTCTTTTTTTGGCTAAGCCCCTTGTTAAGGTCATCTACAATAGATGCCTCCACTGTGTTTCCTCTCACTCTATTTTTTTTTTTTTTTTGCGGGGCAATGAGGGTTAAGTGACTTGCCCAGGGTCACATAGCTAGTGTCAAGTGTCTGAGGCTGGATTTGAACTCAGGTCCTCCTGAATCCAGGGCTGGTGCTTTATCCACTGCACTACCTAGCTGCCCTCTCACTCTATTCTTAACTCTGGGCAGTCTGGCTTCTGACCTCATCAATGAACTAAAACTGCTCTTTCCAAAGTTACTAATGATCTCTTAGAAACCAAATCTAATGGTTCTTTCTCAATCCTTATCCTTCTTGACCTCGATGCTACAGAGGTCTTTGACACTACTGATCACTCTCTCCTCCTTGATACTCTCTCCTCTCTAGGTTTTCATGACCCTGCTCTTTCCTGGGTCTCCTCCTACCTGTCTGACCCCTCCTTCTCTATCTCTTTGGCTGGATTTTTACCCACATCGAGCCTGCAAACTGTAGGTGTCCCATAGGGCTCTGTCCTGGGGTCCCTTCTCTTCTCCCCCCATACTATTTCACTTGAAGATCTCATCAGCTCCCATGGATTCAATTATCATCTTTATGCTGAAAATTCTCAATTCTACTTATCCAGCCCTAACCTCTCTCATGAATTCTAGTTTCACATCTCCAACTGCCTATGAGATATCTCTAACCAGATGGCTTATAGACATCTTAAACTCAACATGTCCAAAACTGAACTTATCTCTTCCCCAAAACTCTCCTCTTTTCCTAACTTCCTTATTATAGTCAATGGTACCATCATCCTCCCAGTCACCCATGCTTGAAACCAACGGGTCATCCTTGATTGCTCTCTCTCTCTCTCTGAGGCAATTGGGGTTAAGTGACTTGCCCAGGGTCACACAGTCTCTCTCTCTCTCTCTCTTTCTTTTTCCTCATATCAGCTGTTTCCAAGGGCTGTCATTACTACCCTCATTACTATTATCTCTGGTATATCCCCCCCCTTTCTCTCCTCTGACACTGCTACCATCCAGGTGCAGGCCTGGCCTATTACAATAGCCTGCTGTTTGGTCTACATGCTTCAAGTCTTTCTCTACTCCAGTCCATTCTCTACTCAGTGGTCAAACTGATCTTAAATGATCATGTCATTCCACCACACCACACACCCCAATTCAATCAACCCCATTGGCTCCCTATCACCTACAGAATCAAATATAAAATTCTCTGTTTGCCTTTTAAAACCCATCACAACCTGGCCCCTTCCTACCTTTGCAGTCTTCATACACCTTTCTCCCCTATATGTGCCCTGAGATTGGGTGACACTGGCTTCCTCCAGGTCTCAGCCTAAGTCCCACCTTCTGCAAGAAGCCTTTCCTCATCCTCCTTAATCCTAATGCCTTCCTTCTCTGATTATCTCCAATTTACTCTGTGTGTATCCTGTTTGTGCGCAGTCATGGTATGTGGCCCAGGGGTCAGGAAGAGTTAGACTTGACTGAATGACTGAACAATAAACAACTTTTTCTTCTCCCAGCAGGGGTCAGAATTGCCACTGCAACATCCAGTATTGAGGGCCCTCAATGAATTAGCTGTCATGATAGCAGGGACAAATTCTGGGGTCTTGGATTTTGATAAGAACTGTCCATAGACTGAGGCTTGTGGGAGAGGGAGTTGGTTAGGAGAAGATTGTGCCTAAGAGGAAGTATTTGTTAGGGTCAGACTGGAGTTCCTTCTTCTACAGAAGGTACCTTCAGTCTCATAGAAAAGACTTACAGACCGTAGCCCCTAGGGGCAGCTAGGTGGCGCAGTGGATAGAGCACCAGCCCTTGAGTCAGGAGGACCTGAGTTCACATCCAGCCTCAGACACTTGACACTTAATAGCTATGTGACCCTGGGCAAGTCACTTAACCCCAATTGCCTCACCAAAAAAAAGAAAGAAAGAAAGAAAGTAGCCCCTACCTCCTGCCCCTAACAGGCTTCTATCCCTCAGGAAAATGTTCCCTTCTAGCTTGGGTTAAATAAGAAACAAATTGACAAACAGCCATGAATGAAAAATGAAAAGTTTCAGGGAGCCACATTAGGGCTGAGGATATCTAGACAGGTCCAGACACCCCAGAGGAAGATGCCTTTGGATTGGCAGCAGGGGAATTCTTCAAAAACTGGAATAAGGTGAATGCTAGCCCTTTCTGCCTGTGTCTAGATAGCTACCATGAGCTTACAATGGAGAGGAAGTATGGTGTGATGGGATCCTCCTAGCACTGGATATATAAGTACTTGGGTTCAAATCCTAGCTCTCCCACATCGACCCTTAAACTGTCTAGATCTCAGCCTCCTCTTATCTGGTCATTGAGAAGCTTGGACTAAAACAACCTTTAGTATCCAAGGATGCTAGATTAGCAATTGCCTGGTGGAGCCATGTCAAAAGCTCTCATGGGTACCAGCAGGAGATGTTCAGGGATGCCCTGATATCTAAGCCTAGAGCAAGTTTGACATAAATAGAAGTCCAGCTATTTTGAACAAGATACCAAAGTTCTGATGCCACAAGCATCAAAATTGGTTAAAAGAAAGGGCATCAGGGACTATTGGAGACATCCTGGAGCACTGGGAAAGGCTTAGACTTGCCGATGAAATCAGTCTCTCACTCTATATGACCTTTAGTAAGTGACTGCAGGTCTCTGGGCCTCAAATGAAGGGGTTGGATTAAATGATTCAGCTTTTTTTTTTTTTTAGTGAGGCAATTGGGGTTAAGTGACTTGCCCAGGGTCACACAGCTAGTAAGTGTTAAGTGTCTGAGGCCGGATTTGAACTCAGATATTCCTGACTCCAGGGCCGGTGCTCTATCCACTGCGCCACCTAGCTGCCCCACGATGATTCAGCTTTAAAAGTGTAAGGTTTGTTAGAAATAAGAACATACACATGCAGGCAGAGAAATTAGGGACCTCTGGGGTCTCTTTAAGTAATCAGAACCTGATCATTATTTGAACCCAGTTCCTGGGTCTCATTTCATGGTAGCTATGGAAATAAGATGTCCTTTGTCATCCCTGTTAGCGCAGTGGCAGACTGCAGACGATGCACTTTGCCTGATTGGGGAAGACGCCTGGCCCTTCAACGGCCAGCTTCTATTACAAAGCGTCACCATGTAGTGACACAGCCAGTCAGGTTAGAGCAGAGATCAGGTGGGGACCACTTACAGAACCACGATGCTAATGAGCCTAGGGTACAGAAATGGAGTAGTCAGCCAGCTGCACAGTATTTCCTCCCTCGGAGAGTATTCTGGAATATGGCTGGATGCCTCCCAAAGATTTTTATAGCACTTTGCATCTGCAAATTGCTTTATCTTCAATGCTTCGTATAGTTTATCATCACCAGAAGTACTTACTCCTAACCTCAGAGATTTGTTAAGATCACAGCTGTTTCTACCAGAGGGAGAAACAGAAGTGGGGGGGGGGGGACTTAACCCTATTTCACACAAATCGAATCGCTTTGCCCATTTCTTTGTTCAGATCTTACCCCCGCTGTGATTTCAATGGAGGATCTGCCGACGGTAGGGTTTACAACAGGAAGCCCGAAGAGATCGCTGAATATTCAGCCTCTTTATTTTACAGATGAGGAGGTTGAGAACAAAGTCACAGATATCGTGAGATTACTTCCTTCATTCAACCAATATCTATTGAGCACCTGATACATGCAAGGCACAGTGCTAGGTTCTATAAAGATGAGAAATCTTCCATCGTCCAAAGAGAGTCACAAATCAACAATAACTAATCAACGATATATCACAGTAACTTAAGACCATGGAGATCAAAGCCCCTACTAAGTGGGTTACATAAGGGAGCATTCTCTCTCTTAAACTGCACATTACCTCAGAAGAACAGGAGCAGCCTAGACTTCCAGGAACCCTCTTTGATACCAAGCTAATATCACCTGGGTTCAGATCCCTAGATAAGTCACTTGAAATAGGTAGCATTTATATGGTGCTTTAAGGTTTGCAAAAGATAGACACGTTATCTCATTTTAATCCTCGAGGGAACAATGTGAGGTAGGTGCGATTATTACCCCGACTTTATAGATGAGGAAACTGGCTGGGAGAAGTTAAGTGATTTGCCCAGGTCACACAGATAGCTAGTATCTGAGGAGGGATGTGAACTCAGGTCTTCCTGACTCCAAGTCCAAAACTCATACAGCCACCAAAATTGCTGAGCCTCAATTTCCTCATCTGGATAATAAATAACACTTACACTACATTCCTCATCAAACTGTTAGAAGGTTCTTTATGAATCTTACAGCCCAGTACACATGTATCATCATCACCACGATCACCTCATCTCAGATACCACATACATATGGAGTCTGAGTTAATACAAGAGTATCTGGTTAAGAAGGTGAAGTCCCTATCACTCCTTTCCAATATCACACTGGATGGCCGCTGGCAGAGGAACAGAGCCTGCCATATAGAAGGTGCTTAATTAAGGGTGTGTTGATTGATTATTGATTGGGAGAAGAATCGATCATTCTATCATCTCTTCTCTTGAAGGCAGTGTGGGGGTAGTGAAAGGAGCGCAGACAGGTGATTTAGTCAAATGTCTAAGTTTGAATGAAGCTCTGACAGCTATCTATGTGACCTTAGGTAAGTCACTTTCCTCCTCTAGGTCTGTTTCTCCATTTCTAAAATGAGAGGTTTCGACCAGAATCTAGTCCATCTAGTGACTAGATGACCTCTAAGGGACCTTCCTGCTCTAAACCCCAAGAGCTCTTCCCCTCCTCCACAGCATGGCCTCAGGGGCGGGGAGGGCTGGAAGGCAGCCCGGACCAAGGCTGACACCCCCGGGAAGGTGCAAATGCCCAGGTCCCAGCGGGGTATCTCCCGCTCACCCGCCCAGATAGAGGGCGGGAGACCAAAGAGAGGAATCCCGCTCCTATTCCTCCCTCTCCCCTCCCGTTCTGTTGTTCCAAATATGGGCAAAGCGGAAGCGGGCGGGCGGGCAGACGTCACGGCGCCGGGTGGGGGCCGCGCTGCGGGGAGGATGACGAGCGGCGCTGACGGCGCCTACGTGTCACCATGGAAACCAAACAGTAAATAGAGGCCGTGCCCTGCCAGACTCACCAGCTCCCGGCGCCGCTGGAGGGGATGGGCCTGGAGGGAGGGCCGGAAGCTGGAAAGAGCAGCAGGGGAGGCACCTTGGGCCTTACCTACAGGTCGAGTAGGACTGGGGAAATGGACCTCTCCAGCTGAGGCCTCCCAGGTGGATGGCTGCCTGGGCCTTCAGCCTTCCACCGCGGGACAAGAGCATCAGTGTCCTTGTCGTCTCCCCATGGCTTCCTGACAAGGTTCCAAATGTTTTAACCACCCTCTCCTCCCCCTCCTCCAAAAAAATAGATGCTACGGTTAATTCCAATACATTTTCCCAAATAGTCCCTTCTCTTCTCCCTAAACAAAATCCCAAAGGAGACTGGTCTTGTTATGCTCCCTCCCCCTCCTACTTCTCTCTCTCCCCCCTCCCACTTTCCCTTTCAGGTCTACCTGCCCAATGCCCTGCTTTCTTCCCCTGACCCAGTAAGTCGGAAAGAACCCTGGATTTGTGTTGGAATTCTGACTCTCCCAGTGTCCTAACTTCTAGTAGGAAGTTTCTCCGTTTGTAAAATAAGGAAAATGGACTTGCCTCAGGGCTCTTCCATCCCTATAAATCTGTGTATGATCCTATGATCTATGTCTCCTTCATGAGTTTGTAGCTAGGCTCGTCACTGGCATCTCACCCCTGTCTCTTTCTAGAGCAGGGGTTTTCTCAACCTTTTAGTGTGTATATCATGGACCCCTTCAGCAGTCTGGTTAATCCTATAAATGCCATCTAGAATGATGTTTACAAATATATAAATGAAATATATAGGATTACAAAGGAAACCAATTATATTGATATTGTCCAAATAATTTTTTTTAAAGATCACAGACCCCACGTTAAGAATTTCCCTTCTACTGCTAGGTCCCTACGTCTGATTTCATATTTTCAGCCCAGATAGGTCCTTCACTCTCACACTCCCACCTCGGTCCAGGGTCAGTTGACTAAATGTTATTTTCTATTTTTCTTTTGATTTGGTAGACAGTTCCTCTTATGTTAGTAATGAAGTTTTTACTATATTGAATAAAAGACTGAAGATGGAGCATTGCCTCCTGTGACCGGACCATAAACGGCACGCCCAAAAGCAAACAGGAAGGCAGCTGCAATCTGTGCCACTTACTCTGATTAGGAAGGTGTGTCCTTCAGACACTAAGCAATTTAACTTGGGGCCCCTTCATTTGGCCCCACTTCTGACGTCAGAGAAAGGACAGTTGAGAGAGTGGTTATCCAGTGTCAAATTAGCCCTTCCTTGGCCTCTTGTACTTCCTAATCACCTTGAATGAGTGATTGAACCCCAGATCTAGGTGCCATGTCAGCATGAACTAAAAATATAAAGAGCATATTGACTGAAAGGTCTAGAAACAGAACATCTGACCAGATGTCCATTTAGGCTAGGTAAACTCCTTGAAAAATATGGCCAGATCCCTTTCTTCTCTGCATCTTCTTGCTAAGGGAAAGCAGCTCTGTTTATTCCATAGCTGGAGGTGGGAGTCATTGAAATTAATTGGGTTCAATTTTATGTTCTGTTGATTTCTCCAAGGAAGGAGACCTTAAAGAAAAATTTACAGATAAAAATGGTCAGCAACCTTTAAGATTTCTTTGAACCGCAAACAGTGAGATTCAATACTCCTTTCACCTATCTGATTTTTCCTTAGGCCTCTATTCACGCAGTTGAAAACACCTGCTTTGGGGGCAGCTAAGTGGCACAGTGGATAAAGCACAGGCTCTGGATTCAGGAGGACCTGAGTTCAAATGTGACCTCAGACACTTGATACCTACTAGCTGTGTGACCCTGGGCAAGTCACTTAACCCTCATTGTCCAGGGGGGATGTATGCTTTACTAATCCCAGCAAAGTAGTAACTAAGATTATTTTTTCAATGAAAACTTTTTGGGGGGTGGGATGCAATGATGGGAGGGAACATGGTGCTTAGTTTCAGACCTGTGCTTATAGTTTTATGATGGATCACTACCATATTTTTAAAAGTCAAAAGGGTAATAATGGAAAGAAAGACAAATGGGTGGGAATAAGTAGACTTGCAAATGATTGCCAATAATGTGTTTGAGAAGTGATTTTTTAAAAAAGCATGATGACTGGGAAAGGCAGTGACCATTTACATCATGTGACACAAGGACATAGTCTGGATTTCTACATTAGTACCCCTAAAATATAAAACAACAGCAACAACAAAAGCAGTAGAAATATGATACAGTGGGAAGGATGCTAGCTAGCACAGCCTCTGGCACAGACTACATGTGTGACGTTGGGTAAGACACAATTTCTATGAACCCCAATTTCCACATCAGTGAAATAAGGGAGTTAGAAGTCCCCTGGGATTCTTTACAGTTCTAGATCTATGATTCTATTAACCTCCAGTATGACAAGTGTATCCGTTATGGTGTATTTATAGGAAGATAGGAATAGAATCATACAATAAGAAAGTGTAGAAGGGTTGAGGTCTATGTTATTGGATGAAATACCAATGATACCAAAGATTTGTTAGAGTATTGAGGTATTGAAGTAAACATCAAAGTAAAAAACACTTAGAACCATTTAAACTTTATTATAGCAAAAGAAGCAAAGCCCAAGTTTTAGCAGCAATTAACAGGGATGTAGAGATATCTCTTCTGTTAACTTATTTTTATTTTCCCTTTTTTTTTCAATTAACAAGCATTTTTTTCACTTCTCTCCTTTTATTCCCCATGTCCCCAACTGAAAAATAAGCAAAACAAAACCCTTGTAAGAAATACACATGGATGGAGGGCAGCTAGGTGGTGCAATGGATAGAGCACTGGTCCTGGATTCAGGAGGACCTGAGTTCAAATCCAGCCTCAGACACTTGACACTAGCTGTGTGACCCTGAGCAAGTCACTTAACCCTCACTGTCCCACAAAAAAAGAAATGTCCCACAAAAATATACATGGTCTAGCAAAACAAATTTCCGCATTGAACATATACAACAATGTATGTCGGGGGCAGCTAGGTGGCACAGTAGATAGAGCACTGGCCCTGGATTCAGGAGGACCTGAGTTCAAATTTGACCTCAGACCCTTGACACTTACTAGCTGTGTGACCCTGGGCAAGTCACTTAACCCCAATTGCCTCACCAAAAAACAAAACAAAACAATGTATGTCGTCTTCTTCACCTTGAGTCCATCATCTCCTTGTCTAGAGATAGGTAGCAAACTTTATGATCAGTCCTCTGGAATCATGATTGGTCATTGATCAGTGTTCTTAAACTCCAGCCTGTTTTTCCAGGCTAATTCCAAATTACTCCTCTTTACATCAAGCTAAACTAGCACACTTGCCATTCTACTACACAACATTACCTTTCCCGTCTCTAAACCTTTGTACAAGCCTCCCTCCATGCCTGAAATGTTCTCTCTCCTCACCTATACCTCTTGGAACCCCTCATCTCAAGGCTCAGTTTAAGTGGCACTTCCTTTCAAGAGGGGTTTCCTGATTCCTGCAGTTTTTTTGTTCATTCCTCTCCTTCACTGTGTATTTATTTTGGAGATATCCTATATTTATTTCTCTGTGAACATATCATATCTTTCCATTAAGCTTTTTGAGGACAGACTCTCACTTCTGTATTTGAATTGCCTGTGTCTAGCACAGCACCTGCCACATAATAAGTACTTAATAAATGTTGGTTGATTTATTGATTAGTGCTTATATAAACAGCAGATAGAACTTCCCAGGGGATTTCAAGACAAATGAGATAATGTTCTACTTCTATCCTGCCCAGTAAAAATCAATAGGGCACATCTATCAAATTCACTTTAATGTGTAATGTAATTGAATATGCATATTTATACAAGTTGTCATTTTAAGGAAAACAACATCCAAATGCCTGTCTAATGGTAAGGTGACATGGTCTTACATCCACTTGCTTATTTTTTATGTTTTTAGTTAAGAAATCGCATACACCATTTGCTGGTCAGGTTCCAGCTTTATTTTAGGATGGCAGTGTGTTTTGTTTTGATTGAGAAACTTTGGCGTTCTCAATCCTCTCCATCAGCAAAATTAAGGAGTCGGCCTAAATGTCCCCTGAGGTCCCTTTCAGCTTTAAAATCCTATCAGACAAGCCTTGGTTCAGGATAATCATCTGGACATTTTTATTCCGTCTCAATTGCTTCTATAGCTGCACTTCAATAAATAAAAGATAACATAATGGACTTAACTGAGCATTTTCTAATTTTCCTTCAATTGGAATTGAATGGATGAAATGTTATTGTTAAATGTTTAATGACTGCTTTTAGGACAATAACATTATCAATGTTTCCTTTTTGTGAGTAAAGAGAAGTGAAATGAGGATTCGGAATCTATCCAAACATGTCCACAATGAACTATCAGTCCAAGGAGGTATATTTTTCATTTATTTGAGCACTTTCTCCATCTAAAAATGGACATACAGTGTAGAACTGCATTATAGAGAAAGTCAAGGACCTGGGTTGGCAACTTTATCCACTGCACCAACTATGCCATTATACCTTTTCCATGTTTGGAAATAATTTTCTCCTTTTCTCTACCCCTTGCCCAGGCCTGCTTCCATATCCACCTATTAAAATCCAAACATAATGGGGCAGCTAGATGGCGCAGGTGGATAGAGCACCGGCCCTGTGGGTCAGGGAGTACCTGGGTTCAAATCCGGCCTCAGACACGTAACACTTACTAGCTGTGTGACTCTGGGCAAGTCACTTAACCCCAAAGTGTGCCTCACAAAAATACAAATACAATAAAATAAAATTTAAAGAACCTGAATAAAATAAAATTTTAAAAATCCAACATACTTCAAAGCCCGGCTCAAAAGCCACGTCCTCCATGAAGTCCTTTCCATGACACCCACAACTGGAGGAAGTGTCTCCCTCAAAACTCTCACAGTACTTTTTATCTCTCTTATGTACTTATCACATTCTATCCTGTATTATACTTGTACATATTCATTTCCTCTGAAAGAGAAAGTATGCTCCTTGAGAACAGATAGTGAATTCTTAACTTCACATTTTCCTCATAAGGTACGCAGCAGTGCACATGGTAGACACATACTAAATGATTGTTTTACACTAAATGGTCTTTGATAGCTAGGTGGTATAGTAGATAGAAGCCAGCCTGAGTCTGGAAGACCTGAGTTCAAATGTGACCTCAGATACGTACTAGCTGTGGTGACCCTGTGCAAGTCACTTAACCCTGCTTGCCTCAGCTTCCTCATCTGGAAAAAATGAGCTAGAACTTAACTCTTCTCAGCAATAAAATGATCCAAGACAATAAGTCCTGTGGGAAAATGCTCTCCACATTCAGAACAAGAACTATGGAGTCTAAATGCAAATTGAAAACATACTATTTTCATTTTTGTTGTAGCTTTTTTGTTATTGTTCTTATTTATTCTTGCTGGTTTTTTTCCTTTTGTTCTGATTCTTCTCTTACAACATGACTAATATGGAAATATGTTTAACATGATTTGTTTTGTTTTGTTTGCGGGGGGCAATGGGGGTTAAGTGACTTGCCCAGGGTCACACAGCTAGTAAGTTGTTAAGTGTCTGAAGCCAGATTTGAACTCAGGTACTCCTGAATCCAGGGCCGGTGTCTTCTATCCAACTGCGCTACCTAGCTGCCCCTTAACAGGATTGTAATGTATAACCTATATCAGATTGTTTACAGCCCTCCGGACAGGAGAGGGAAGGGAGGGGGGGAGAAAAATTTGGAACTCAAAAAAATTGGGGAAAAAAATGTTAATAAAATAATTTTTTTAAAAAAGAAAGAAAATGAGCTAAAGAAGAAAATGGCAAACCACTCCAGTATCTTTGCCAAGAAAACCCCAAATGGGGTCAGGAAGAGGTGTGCACAACTAACAACAGCAACAAAGGGCCTAGGGTTTTAGAGTTGAAAGAGGTTTTAAGAAATTATCTGTTCCAACCTCCTCCCTTTACAGAGGAAGGAAATGAGACCCAGAGAGACAGTAGAGAGAATACTGGACTTGGAGTCAGGGAATCTAAAATCAAATTCTATTTCTGCTAGGTAATCTTGGACAAATCTAGACCTCAGTTTCTTTATCTGAAAAATGAACGATTGTGCTAGGGTCTCTGTGGGTCCCTTCCAGCTCTAAATTTATATGTTATTTAGCTATATAATACAAAGTAAACTCACCAAAAAAAAAAAACCCACCCATATTTCTTTGGGGTTTTTTTTGGTTTGGGGTTTTTTTGGGTTTTTTTTGGGGGGGGGGAACAATGGGGGTTAAGTGACTTGCCCAGGATCACATAGCTAGTTAGTGTCAAGTGTCTGAGGCCAGATTTGAATTCAGGTCCTCCTGAATCCAGGGCCAGAACTTTATCCACTGTACCACCTAGCCACCCCTATCCATATATAATTAAATATGAAAAAGTTAAAGCCAATTTCCTTGATTGCTGAGCCCTTTAATGTACAAGTAGAAGGAGAAGAAAGTATAGTGAAGATAGCATACTCAATGGAAGTGTCGTTTTAAATGAAGCCTCCTGGTTTTGCTGAGCATGAAGACCAGTAACAAAATAGTGATTTCAATATTTAAATAACCAAAGAGTCAGGGAACTGACTCTCAAGGAAGAAGCCATCGTCAGCACTGCTCCTTTATTTGTGGTTTGCATGTGTGAGATCAAGTACATAGGGTTTGATTAACTTGCCACATTGATGACGGTGACAAAGGTCAAGTTCCCTCCTTGAGATTATAACCAATCTTGTGCTAAAAACTTATTAGAGGCTTGCTGACTTGTTCCGGGTGAGTAAACAGTCCACATACACTTGGCACAACTGAAAGGGTGCTTTCTTTGAATGCTCTGTCACTGTCTGAACAGTTGACTGTCTGGATTCTCAGGACGCCCAGACTCTGGAAGGTCCCTACCTAACTGGAAAAACTTTGAACCCCACCTGGGGATGGACCTCTTGTACCTGAGAAGGCAGCATAGCTAAATTTGAGAAGCTCATCCTCAGAAGGATGGCCACCAAGTAGGTGATTTTGTTTTTTGGACCACAGCAGATTCAATGAGGCTTCCTACTAAGTATTCCTACTGAGGCATCCAGTGACATAATAGAGTACTTCTCCTGGAGTCAGGAAGACTTGAATTCAAATCTAGCCTCAGACACTTAAAAATCATATAGCCCCTTAGAAAATTAACCTCTGCCTGCCTTAGTTTTCCTCGTCTGTAATTGTTATCTCTTTCATATCTAGGGAGTTAAGGGTGTTGGTGCCTAGCGATCTGGAAAATCCAAGTAAAATGTTTCTGTCTTCCCTTCATACCGGAGAAAGAAGTCTAAATTCTTTTTTCCTTTTCTTTTATGGGGTGTTTACAGTACCTTATTGTAAAATTTGGGTTATTTGGTCATAAACTATATTGTACAATACTATACATAATAATACGCATTTCTGAGTTTCTGAACTTTTTCTGTGTTATCTGCTGGCCTTCTCATGTTGTTTCAGCTTCTGCAAAACTCCCCAAAAATTCCCATTTAATTTCTTATGTCGACCCTCAATATATTGAAACCATGATTGAGAAAATCCCTTATGTGGAAGGGATAACTGTAATAGTACCTATTTCACAGGGTTATTTTATGGACCAAATGAAATAATATTCGTAAAACACTTAGTGCAGGGCCTGACACATAGTAGGTACTTAATAAATGCTTATTTTCCTTCCTACTTCCTTTAGGAATTTCAGGCTGCATCAATTTGAGAATATTAGTACAAAAGAAATCACAGATCTTATGAAGCATATATTTGTATTTATTAAATGCACAACCATTATTTTTACTTTTTGTGATAAACTTCTGGTTGATCAGAGGTGATTTTTCCCTTCTCTTTTAGTAAACCATGAATCTCAAGGACTTTTAATAGTTTGTAACCAACTTATGATAGTTGTAATAATGGTCCCAGAAGTACTGCTTTCTTTCAAGAGTAGAGAAAGACTAACTGTACCAAGACTGCTACATCCTGGGGGCGTTAATATAAATAATATAATATCTAGCACTTATGTAGCACTTTAAGGTTACAAAGCACTTCACAAATATCTCATTCACATAAGCAAAGATAGTACCTACCTTCAGAGAGCTTACATTCTATTGGGAAAACAACATATATATGGGAATGGTGGCCAGGGAATTAGTCTGGAAAGTTACAGTAATGGGAAAGTGAGCATCCTTTCCAGTCTTGATTTGGTTATGGTTCCAGAATGGAAGGGGTTAGGGGCTTGGATATGCAGATACACATACGGTGCCAGGTAGCTGATGAGAAGAGGGCAAGAGGTATATTGGGCCATGTGAAGTTCTCGTCCAGGAGCCCAGAGCAGGAGTTCCAAACCTTACAAGATTTAAGTCCTCTATGGAGGTCAAGGTCCCTGGTCCAGGAGAAAAGATGGGTGGTAAGAATATGTATGACCAGGAAAAAATCACTGAATTTTCTTTCCACCTTCAATTTCTTCATCTTTTAAAGGGAAGATTAATGGTAATCTGCTCTTAGCATTCCTATCTTATAGGAATGTGAGCATAAAGAATGAGAATAGCTTGGGATGAAACTGGCATGTATACTTTGTATAAATGCTATTTAAGGTTTATTTTTGAGATTGCTTAAAGAACCCTTTCAGACTAAAATGGCATCTTGGCATTTTTATACCTATTCAAACGATTAGAAGCATGTGGTAGGGGTGGATAGGACATAATACTTAGAAAGACTTGGGTTTGATTCTCACCTCAGACATGAGCTATGTGATCCCCCAGGCATGACATTTAACCATTCTCACCTATAAAATGAGAGTATTGGCTCATTGATCTCTCAAGTCCCATCCAGCTCAATGAAATCTATGACTAGGTAGAATTTTGTGTGTATGTGTGAGATAAAAAATATTCAAGGAAATGTAATCAGGAAAGGAGACCTACCAGTCATGTGGCTAGAGTAAACAAGAAGAGCCAGCCCTTATGTACTCCATTGGCACCCATGGAATGTAGCAAGGTCAAAAGGTAAGCTTTCAACCACTGGGTGGGCCATCAAGATGGACAAGAGAGGACAGTGTGGACAAGAGAAGAGCCAGATGAGAAGAAATACTGGATTCAAGTCAGAGAACCTGAGATTATTATCCAATTTGTCTCCTTGGGCCCAAGTTTAAGTTTACTGGGCCCTCATTTGCCTTCTTATCAAAAAGAGGGAGTTAGACTAGATGACTGCTAAAGTCCCTTTCAGCTCCAAATGTATAGGTTAGGCATAAATAGATTGAAATCTGCACTGATTTACCCCCTCATGATCTATTCAATGCCCATGAGACAGAGAACTAGATGAAGAACCTGTCCCAGCAATAACCATGGAGTAAGACCTTTCTCTCTCTTTTTTTTTTTTGCTGGGCACTGGGGGTTAAATGACTTGCCCAGGGTCACACAGCTAATAATGTCAGGTGTCTGAGGCCAGATTTGAACTCGGGTCCTCCTAAATCCAGGGCCAGTGCTTTATCCACTGCCCCTCCAGTAATACCTTTCTCAAGTGCTTAGAGAACCTTTACACAATCCTTAAGTTCATATTTCTAAAAGTTAGTTCTGGGAAGACTTTAAATTTCTCAATAATGGAAGAAATACATTTTTTTTTCTTTGCTATCAGAAATTATCTTTGATAATATGGAATTAGAAAAAACACTTCAAAGTTTCACCAGTCATAGAAGAGAACTTTACAACATTTGTCGCATTCAACTCTAAATGCTTTTATTGACAATGTCTTTGAACATAAGCAAACAATGCTTAAAATTTCATTCAAATTCACTTTCCACATGTCAAAAGACCTCAAGGTAAAAAAAATAAAATAAAAAATATAATATCTGATAATCCATCTTATAAATAAATTAAAAACACATGAAAACGTTTTTCATGGAAAACTGTTAATGTCGAACATTCAGACCACCTTAACAATGCATGATCAGTAACATTACGATGAACGTTGATGTAGAAGAAAACTACAGTACATGGATATAGCTATTTATTTCTATCTACTAGAAAATAAAGTCATATCTTTCTTAGTTAAACATTGGTCATTTCTAATCATCAGAACACACCTATTGCCAGGAACACAGTAGTTATTGTTAAAATCAGCTGCACTAGATACAATTTGGAAATATCCAGCACCGGGTTAATTCCAATAATGAACCCAATAGATTAGTTAATTGCTATGAGAAGACTAAGGAAAAAGAGAAAGAGACACAGACCCAGGCCTGGCTCAACATGCTACTAACTACCAGCTCTCAGATGTGTCACTGGGAACAATACACACTCCATGCGTTTTGCTACATCTCTGGAAGAGGTAAGGACTCAAGTCCACATATGGATCATCCATGTCCTTGAGGGTCTATGGCCTGATTAGATTCCCGCACAGATATTTATTTGCCTTCCCAGGGTCTACAGAAACCATTGAAGGGAAGACACGTTTCTTGTTTCTGTAATGTGATGCAAAAGCTCCAGCATGATGGTGGTGGTGGTAGCGGCGGCAGCAGAACACACAGCTTGGGCTCTTGTCTGTGCCACCTATCCTCACCCTCACCTCCACCCTCACCTCCCCTGCTACAAAGCCAACAGGGTTGGGGAGCTGAGTGAGTCAGAAGAGGGCTCGTTGCTGCTACTGCTTGCCCTTCCGGTGAGCCGCTGCACAGCTAGGGAAGGAATCAGCTTCTGGGTAGGTGAAGATGAAGGAAGACGTATAGGTGGTGCAGGTAGGCAGTGCAGGTGACCACTGGGGTGCACAGTGGCTCTAGGTCAGCTGCTACTCCCAAGGCCCAGGGAACTGCTATGCAGAGGCTCCCAGTCTGCTGCATTAGAAGGAACCAGCCAGGTCCATGTCAGGTACTGAACGGGCAGCAGATTCTAAGCCACCAGGCCTGGAGGAAGCTGAGAAGAGGAATTCATCAAAGGGCTCAGCTTCAGCTCCAAAACTGTTGATGTTCTTGACTGGCTCCACAGAGGGTTTTGGGTTCAGTCTCCTGCAGGAGGGGCAAGGAGAAGGCTTCCTCTGATTCTGGGGTTTGCAGCCTCAGTCATGCCCCCAGTGAGGTCAAGGGAGGCAGCTGTTACCTTTCTTCTGAGAAGCCCAAATCATCAGGGATTTTGCAGGCAGGTCGATGGGCCGCCAGGATGAATTCAAGCTTTTCCTTCTCCTTCAGCAGGTTGGCTATCTCAGTTTGCAAAGCAGATTTTTTCATCTTCCAGTTGGTCTGTTTCCTGTAACAATAGGACAAAGGAAAACATGAGACATCAAGCTCAACTAGGTCCCTGATGTCCCATGGTAGATAGGTCAATTTTCTCTTGGCCCCCCCAATATTTCTGAAGGAATGGGCCCCAGTAGACACCTACCGCTTGGAGTGTATCAGTCAGTTCTCTCCTTCTGTTACGACATTTGGCTGCAGCCATCTTGTTCCTTTCTCTCCTGATCCTTCTTTTCTCCTCGTTCTTCTGGGGAAAGCTAGAAAAAGCAAACAAATATACAATCAATGTTGAGTTAGTTTTTACAGTAGCACCTCCATTCCCCATCCCACCTGTTCCTGTGGCTGCCCCACCACCCCCACCACCCCCTCCTAATAGTCTCTTGGGTGAGGCCATTTCTAACCTGCAGTTGCAGACTGGGTGTGACTTGAATATAAAATAAGGTCCTTAACCAGAGAACAAAGAAAAACTCCAGCTTCTGTTACATCAGAGCCAGGAGAGTTCTTTTCCTTGTGAATGCCTCATACTTATAATTGAAAAGTGGGCTACCCATGTACAATTCAAATTGTGCTGGGGGGAAAGTGATAAGTGGTGGTATGCAACTAAGAGTGTCAACTCTCTCAGAGTGAAGACTTTTCAGAACCAGCCCAAGCTTTCTCAGTGTGCCTGAATTGCCTGTTTCCATCAGCTAAACTCAACCCATTAACCCCTACGACCCTTCTCCACTTGTATGAAAGGGTTACCCAGAAATATATTCACCTGTTCAACTTTGCCCTCCTGCCAATGCTTTGCCCTCTGCCTCCTGTTAGTCTTCACAATACCAGCCCTAGAGTAAACAGCAGCTGAAGGAGTAGAGACCTCCATAGGGATGGACTCTGGTCTGGATGGGGCGTACAGAAGAGATGAGAGTGGGCTGGACCAGCCACTGCAGGTCTGGGCTTGTCGATATAGCCGTCACAGTCGGTATAAAGTTGGCACTGGAGACAGCCAGATCTGTGCAGAAATCCTAAAACAAAATGAAGAAAAAACTAACGTTAGTGGGACTCCAGGTTTCTGAAGTAGGTGAGGGTGAGGTGAATTTTCTGCTTAATGCATGCAGCAGCAACTGCAATGAAAAAAAAAAAACACCATCTCCTCCAGGAACTGTTGTTATATTTTTCTTAAAATGGTTCTATTTCCATTTGAAAGGGTCTTCCTATTTCCCCAGAAGTGTTCTGCAAACCACTCTCCTCTCTCCCCGCAGCCACAGCTCCCGTTATCCCCCTCAGCATCACTCACATGAAAGGAGGTTTGTTAAGAAATATCCCTGACGTACTGCACTGACGCAGACGCCGCTCCGGAGTCTCCTCAATGAACCTCGCTTTTATCAATGAAACTGCCGTTACACACCCTCCCGCTTGCACACTCCGCTCCCCCTCCTACCTCCCCCCCCCCCACTCCCGCTCCTATGCTTCGGGGAGTAATCTATCTAAGCAAAAGGAAAGCTGTTTTTCTGACGCCTTCCATCATCTAGGACGATATTGGCCTTTTTCCCGTGACACGTTTCCCCCTCACGCTTATCAGACATAAGCAGTAAATAGTGTGGGAAACATGCTAGGAGGGCTTCTAGGAAGTAGAAAGCTACTTTCCCTTGGAGAGTGGCTCTAAAAGAAGAGACAATTGTGTAGCCAAGAGAGGGAAGCAGTTTCCCCTAAGTGTACGTTCAGAACTCATCATTCAAGCCTGCCTCTGAATATCTGTGATACTGTCAGTTCCCAAGAATAGTAGCAGCCTGGTTTGCCACTCTGCATGAAGGCAGCACCCCTTCCCTTATCCCCCCGACCCCGCTCCAGTCCCTCCAATATCGATCAGAAGGAAAGTTCCCAGAGTTGTATGTTATTCGCATCGCGGACTCTCTTACTGCGAGTTGACAGGAGAGCCCATGCTGGAGAAGGAGGTCAGCGGGGAGTGGGTAATAAGAGAGGCTGTCCCCCGCCGGGGAAGCACTGCTGCATCGGGAGGAGGATGCTTCGTATTCGGCGTTGAATCCTGGTACATCATGGTTGAGATTTGTAAAAGACCCGGTGAAGGGTTGTGGGGGGCGGGACAGATCCGAGCAGTCGGCTTTGCTTTTGTATGAGCGCGATCCCCGCCTCAGCTGCTCAATCCCGGTCGCCGTAGCTTGCTGCAGATGCGGTTGGAGTACGAGAGCAAAGCTGCTCCTTTTATAAAGAGTCCGCGGAGTCTCAGCCATTTCATGAATGAAGTCACGTCATTGGAAAGATCCATTCCTAGACAGGAGGGGTAACTCTTTACATTTCGGGCTGATACATTGGTCTCTTAAGAGTTTCCTTTCAGTTCCAGCCTTTGGTCTTTTTTCGAATAATCTTAAATTATGTAAGATTTTTTTCAACTGATTTTTGAGAGGAAGCAGGGGTCCCAAATGAGATAACCTCTGGAAAAATCTCCCCTAAATGCAAAATTCAGTGTTCCTAGGCCTGGAAACCTGCTGACGCAGATGTCCTAATATGGGAAACATCCTGTGTAAAGGAGGAGGGACTGACGGGAATTGCTAGGAGGCTGTAGCCAACTAGTTGAAGGGTAGGGTAGACCAGGGAGCTTTGAGGGGGGCGGGGAGCGGGGGAAGGGAAACAAAGTGATCAAACTTTATCACCTTTCTTTCTACTGATTAGTGGCCCTGTAACCCCAATTATACAGGGTTTGGGAGACTGCTTAGGGACTTCTGGATGTTAACACAATTGCAGAGCCTCAAGGTTTTGGAGATCTGCCCCTTGACCCACACGCAAGCTTCATCCCCAATTCTCAATTCGCCCAATTTTGCTCAGGACCTGAACTCCGGTCCCTTCCTTATTCCCTTGCTTTAAGCAACAGGGTGGTCGCTAAATTTGCATAAGAATGCCAGAAAATACAAAAGCTTTAGAAAGGACCACCTACTTTACCTATGATGCTAGGATGTGGAGAGGGTTGTGAGGAAAAGGCGATTTTTTTCCCCTGGCCCTAGTGGAATGACTGCGTTTTGTTTATTTTGTTGATAATTGAAGGGGGTGGGCGGGAGAAATCGATAGATACTTGTGCAAACCACCAAGTCGAGGGGAATTTGCTACCTTATAGCTTGATTTATCTTAGCCGGAGGAATAAGGAGGTGGGGGATGAAGCTCAGCTCCGCGTGGGCAAAGCAAAGCCAGATATAAGAGTGGGGAAGCCCCCTCCGCTCCAAGAACAAAAAAAGAGTTTATCTAGTTCACCTTATGAAGTTGGGTTCACAAAATGAGCAATCAATAGGTGCTTCCAGTTGGGGATGGGAAGCGTGGGTGGAATAGGGACTCTAGGCAAAGGAAGACGTTTCGCTCAGTGGGCTAGTTATTTCAAACGGTCCGGAAAAATACAAGAAGCCCAGAAGTATCTCCGCAGTCCGGAAGGCACGAAGTTTCTATTGCGAGAAAGTCGTCTGGAGCAAGCTGTCTGTTAGTGCCAGACCCGTCTAAAACCAAAGTACCGGACACATCTCTACTCCAGGAGCAGCCCCAACGACAACCCCTGACTTTTGCCTGGGAAACCGAGGTTCGGCTTGGCGACCTTTGAGCCACAAAACAGTGGCGTTTGCTGCAGTGAAAAAAAGCAAAGGGGAGGGGGTGGAGGGGTAGGCAGAGGGGAGGAGTGTTACTGTACCCCCAATTCCATATAGGCAACAACTGCAATAGTGTTGGTTACAACGAACTCTGAAACGCCCCTAGACTTGTTCTGGTGTGGGTGGGGGATTGGGATATCACCGCAGGTCCCCTGGCACGCGTGAGGTCACTGCCTGGATTGTTTAGGGCTGTGCCTGGAGTCTGACAGCCGATTTGCTTCCCAGTCAGTTTTCACACAGAAGCCAAAAAGATCCCGGCTATAGATAGTACAGGGAAGCTGCTGTTTACAGCAACAAACAGGAGCCTCCAGTTCAAGTATCCAAGCGACCGCTGCAGGGAGCAGCAGCCCCAGGCGCTAGGGGAGAACGCGATGCCAGATCCCTTCTGGGAAGGATGATGGGATCTGTTGGTGCGGTGGCTGCTTCCCGAGTTTGAGATCATTTGCTAAGTTCAGGGCCTGATTTTTTATTTATTTTTTGTTCCTGCGGCTGCTACCCGCCGCCGCCGCAGCTGCTGTGCGGTAACCTCCATTCTTAGAGATCTGAACCAAAAGAGAGGGAAGGGGGAGAATGGAGAAGGCGGGGGGGGGGGGGGGGGGGGGAGAGGGAGGAGGAGATTCGTGGAACTGGGCCATGTGCTATTTTTGTGATACTCTGTCAGAGCAAAGGTGAAAACAGAATTTCATCATTTTATGTCACTGTTTGGCTTATGCTGCTGAAGCTTTAAACACGGGAGTCGTCACTCCCCACCCCCTTGCTCCCTATTAGAAAGAAAAAAAAAACACATATTAGAGCAGTTCTGAATCCTAAAAAGATCATGCACTCTTCTCTAATCCTATCTTCTCGACTTTTCTTCATTTTATTGCCCTTGGTCTGTTAAAAAGGCAAGTGTTATGAAAGTAGATGTATCTAGGAGAAAAACGCAGTATTCTTTCCTTTCATCCTTCACTCCCTTTCTTTATGAGATCTGGAAAAATTAGGTCAATGTCCCAAATTCCTTGAGTCTGACCTCCCTTTTGATTCCCAGCTTGGTCTTTCAGATAGTTATGACAAAATATGTAATATTTTCATTCAATTCCCCTTCAAGGCCTCTAGAATCAACATTGATGAAGAATTGTGTCAAGATTGCCTCTCAAGAATTTACCCGTTCTCTTCCCCTTTTCCCATCATTTTTAAAAATAGATGGTGAAAAAAAGAGTCCTTAGGTTCTCTTATATCTCTTCCCTCTGGCACTCCATCATAAAATCGTTAAAGCTGAAAGAGACCTGAAAAGGTCATCAAATTCACCCCCTGCCTCCAAGAAGAAAAACCTCAAACCAGAAGAAAACGAACTATCTTTGGGGGATTTAAAAAATGTTATTGATATCTTTGGTTTGGAAACCAACTTCATTTCCAAATACATCCTTCCCTACTCCCCTATTCCTGAAAGCTACCCTCTTTTCTAAGAGGTAGCTAGGGACAGCTAGATGGCACAGTGGATAAAGCACTGGCCCTGGATTCAGGAGGACCTGAGTTCAAATCTAGCCTCAGATACTTGACACTTACTAGCTGTGTGACCCTGGGCAAGTCACTTAACCCTCATTGCCCCGTAAAAAAAAAAAAAAAAAAAAAGAGGCAGCTAGGTGGCCCAATCACATCTGGGGCCATCTCCAGTAGTCCTGATATATATACACATACACACACACACACACATATACATACATACATATATAATATATATTATATATATAATCTTTCCATTGGACCCAAATGGCTCTGGAGGAGAGAGGTTGGTGACTTTGCACAGCCCTCCCTCGCTTAAATGCAATTCACTGCAAGTCATGACATCATCCCTATGTCACAGTCCTCTTCAAGATCAAAGGACAAATACCAACCCCTTTAAGAAAGACAAAGAAGGGCAGCTATGTGGCGCAGTGGATAGAGCACCAGCCCTGGAGTCAGGAGTACCTGAGTTCAAATTCGGCCTCAGACACTTAACACTTACTAGCTGTGTGACCCTGGGCAAGTCACTTAACCCCAATTGCCTCACTAAAAAAAAGAAAGAAAGAAAGAAAGACAGAGAGAAACAAGGAGAAAAGTAAGAATTTTCAGCAGATCTTCCATCCATAAGAGTGAATCTGTCACTTTTCAGAGCCTAGGCTATAATGGGTACTTCATCTCCAAAAAAATAGTTCTCACCATTACTGCCAAGATTTTCAAGACACAGAGAAGTCCTAGATAAGTAGTACCCACAGATTTATCTATTTGTTTAATCTTGACTTCTTGTTAACCAAGGGCAGGGTTTCCATCAGAAGTCTCATCTGACTTGGGGTTAGAAATTCCTTGTGGTTCCCTGTCTGGTTGCCAAACTGTAGCTTGTCAACATTAGCATTAGAGGCTGTCCTTCCATCAACCTGCCAAAGGCTTTCTCTTTTGAAGACCTCTCAGTGTTCTCAACCCTAAGATTCTTTTGGCCATCCATGCAAATGGAGGGGAGAAGGGAAAAGGCAGTGGAACAAAACTCAACCCAGGGGGCAAGTGTTCCTCCCACCTGGCTAAATTCCTGTCTTTAACCCTTTACAACTTAGTAGAACTTGCCAGAGATTGTTTTTTGTAGTCACTTCTGTATTGTAACAGGGCATCAGAGTAAGACTTTAATGAAGGTAGAAGAAGACGATGGATTAAAAATGAAAATTCATTTTTATTATAGAGTCACATTTATGTATCACATGATGTGAATATAGTTTTAGCCTCAAGCATAAACTCTTTGAGATCGAGAATAAATTATCTGGTGCTTTTCTGGTATACAATATATAATCAGCCAAAACATTTTTTGATACAAGAATTAAAAAAACACACACTTACAATGAACCTGAAATTTACAAAGCACTTGCCACGCATTATCGCATCTGATCCTCACAACACAATGATAGTGCTAAAGATATTATTGCCCACATTTTACTGATGAAGAAATTGAGGCAGAGAGTGTTTATGTGATCTGCTAGGGTGTCTGAGTCAAGATTTTACTTTACTTTTATTTTATTATTTTATTTTATTTCATTTTATTTTTGAGACTGGGTCTCCTTTTCTCTCCAAGACTGGAAATGTAACAGCCTTTCATGGCCTGATACCAACATTGCCTAGCTTGGAAGCTTTAACCTACTTAGTTTTTCTGACCTGGGCTGGTTCACCCATTCTTAGGCAGTCTGTACCCCTCCACTCCCAAGGGCCCACTATATTATGGTGCAGACTTAGGAAGGACTCCTGATTATTTCTTTTAGTCATGTCACAGCTCAGAACTCTCAAACTTGTGATGCACCATGAGGCAGGATTTTCAAGCAGGGTCTTCCTGATATTAAGATCTACACTTCACTCACTATATCATACCACTCTGTTCCTTCCACATTTGGAGGTGGGATTCTTCATCTTTTTTTTTTTAAACTCAAATGGAAATCTTACTTGCTTTTACTCATTGTTCCTTTCCTAAGTATATTATTTCCCTGTTGTTTCTAAACCTCTGTGGTATTTGAATTAAAGTTAACACAGAAAATCGAACTGTTGGTTCAAAAGGTTTTCTCAGGGGGGATGGGAAATGTTAAGTAAAGTCAGTAAGTATTTTTTAGCTTAGTGTTGCTACATTAAGTGAAAGGCTGCTATCCTCACCTCCTACGTAAATGTCTCTGCGTACAGTCTGCACACAACATGCAGAAGTATTTATTTATTTAGGGAAGTGTGGTCTGGTGGTAAGGAGCTGTGGTCTGAGCACGAGACCTGAAGTCAGAAAGGCTTCTTCTGCGACCTTGGGAGAGTTACTTCTCACCAAGCCAAATGGCTTCTCATCCTCACATCCCAAGTCTGTGGAATGCTAACAATGATGACAATCCTACCTGAGTTGCCCAAATAAATAGCATCCAATTCTTTGTGACTCTATTGGGGGTTTTCTTGGCAAAAAGATACTGGAGGGGCTTGCTATTTCCTTCTCCAGCTCATTTTACAAATGAGGAAATTGAGGCAAACAAAATTGTGATTTGCCCAGGGTACAAAGATCTGAGGTTGGATTTGAACTCAAGATGAGTCTTGCTGACTCCAGGCCTGGCACTCTATCCATTGACCAAAGCAATACCTGTCCTCAGGGAGCTCACCCTCAAAGAGCAAAACAACATACAAACAATTATGTATAAACAGTGTAAACATTTATTAATCACCTACTATGTACCAGCCATTGTGCTAAATGATAAGAATACAAGAAGAGGCAAAAGACAGTCCCTGCCCTCAGGTTCACAGTCTAATGGATATACAGGATCTGTTGAAGTATACAGTATAAATTGTAGATAATCTCTGAGGGAAGGGAATAAAATGAATGAATGATAACATTAATATAGCATTCTGAAAACCTTTCTGAGGACAAAGAAGCCAGAAAGAGTGCTGGATTTGAAGTAAGAAGACCTACTACATTCAAATCCCAGCTTTATTACCTAAGAACTGTGTGGCCTAGGACAAGGCAGGTAATTTCTCTGGGCTTCTGTTTCCTTATCTGTGAAAAAGAAGGGATTGGACTAGATGATTGTTTGGGCTACTTTTTACTAGTTCAGTCCATCATCAAAAAGAAAATCTCCAGTAATGAATGATAAAGCAAATGACCATTAATGAGCCAAATGAGGAAGATAGTCAGCCCCTATCTATGAAAGCCACATTGTGTATCTCGAGATGACTACTTGTTACCACACTGTAAGTTATCCAGGCCAAATGCCTGGAGATGGCCAGCAGAATTAGCCATACACAATTTTTGCCTTCCACACATACACTAGGACAATGGAGGTCATGGGGGCAAAGTTACTCATCTGGTGGCTCAGAGGGAGAACACAAGGATAGTCCATGCCTTAAAATACTCTCTCCATAGAATTCCCTCCCCCTCAGATTAATTAAAGCTGAGGGTTTGGCCACTTTGGGCACAAATGTGTTTTCATTCTGAAACGCTGTTGGCATCAGGACAAGAGATGATGATTCAATTGGATTCTTCTCCTTCTGCTTGTGTAGTCAGTCCCTTTAATGAATCTTTATATGGCCCTTGGAATATACTCCAGCTGGCTCCAAAGATGTCAGGGTACCGTTTCTGTTGCTAAGACCTATAAATTTCACCCTGGGTGTCATAGCATCTTACAATGTAACTGGCAGGATTGAACAAGAATCTTGTCAGTCAAGCCTAACCTTGTTGACCTATATTTCATATTATGATGAGAACAATAATGAACAGGTAGCCTGCTAACAATGGCCTATCCCGGGATGACGTTTTATGACTCTGGTGGATTTTTCTATCAGAATTTTAAAAAAGGGTTCTACCCACATCACTAAACCTAGAGGCTAGCAACACGCCCTTACTGAGACACCAAAACTTTGGAGCTCTATGACAGTGTGAAAATTCCTTCATAATCATTTTGGGTAGGGCAGGGGATGGATCATGGTTGGTCATATTACATACTTTAGGGTAGTAGATGTCTCAAATGTAATTTACACTGCCTGTTTATGTTATACAACAAATTTTTAAAATAAGTAATATCACATTGCATTTTTTTCCTTAAGGCAAAAAAAAAAAATCCCAACCAAAAGTATTGTGTCTAGAGGATGACCCAGTTCTTAGAGAATGAGCAAGATGCTCTGTCTTATTCCAGTTCATACAGAGCCTTGATGAGCCTGCTTATGGGCATACATAAGAGAGGGGCTCTTTTCCCCTTCTGAGCATGTGCAGCTCTTATGACTATTTCCTGCAGATTTACTGCATGGTGATAAAAATCCTTTTAATTGGCCATTGGATCAGAATGGAGTACACATGCAAAAGGTAGGTTCAGGCAAACCATCCTTAGTTCTCTCTCCTGGAAGTTTCTGATCGAGGAAGGTTTCTGCAAACTGCTACTAGGGATGGAGACAAATTGTTCTATCTCCTACCCAGTTGGCATGTGTCTATGATGATCAATTTTGGGGGGTCTCTTCTGTATCTGTCCTTTCCTGATCCTGGGTAAATGAGTTTCTTGAGATGAAAGCATCCAACTGACCAGTAAGAGCAGGAGTTATAGTAAAGCCAACATCCCAACAACTTGAGAGTCTGGCGACTGGTAGTAGTAATAGCTAAATCCAATAAGAAGGAGCCAGTATAGCCCTGAGGAGCAATCTGTTTGACTCAATCCATCAGTGAATCTACCCAGTAACCAAGACCAGTTGAGAAAAGGAGCAACATATCCATCGATTACACCATACCCAGAAGTGAACTTGATGAAGGCTTGAAAAAGGAAGCCGACTCCCAGAGCCAGGAAGCACACATACACACACCCTGGGTGGATGGCAGGAAAGAAAGATTTTATATCAACCACTTTCAATTTGAGTTCACTCTCCTCAGGGAGAGTGTATTTCCAGATTCTAGGAAGAGATATCTTCTGTCCTTTATGATAATTTCTCAGTTGTCATTTAGTTTTTGTAAAACTAGTTGATACCAATTGGTTAATTGATATTGGAGGGTTATACTATATGGGAAATCATGAATGATACTCCCTCAGGGTTACCCCTAGAAGCCTGAAGGGAGGAGAGTCAATTACTTTTTGAGGATCCCACCAGTAGTGCAATTGTGGGTTGGGGGAATAATCCTAAGGGGGGAGGTGGTGCTACAATAAAATCATAAAATCATAGCTATAGAGTTGGAAGGGACCTCAGAGGTTGCCTAATCCAACATTCTCATTTTATAGATGAGGAAAGTAAGACCCAGTGAAGTCAAGAGATTTGCCCAAAGTCACACAGGTAATAAAAACAAAGGGAAAAGCAGAACCCTACCACTTTCTGATCTGCCTAGGAAAAGTATAATAGTCTCCTTCACAGGATCACAGATCTAGAACTGGAAGGTCCCCTTAGAGTTCAACTAGTCTAACTCGATCATTTTATAAAAACTGGACCTAGAGAAGTTGCTGACCAGCCCAAGGTCAAACAGTAAGTAATCATCAGAGGTAGAATTTGAAACTAGATCCTCTGCTTTCAGGGTCAGTTATACCGACATAATTCAATCATCCTAACCAAAATGTTCTATGGGGGGCAGCTAGGTGGCTCAGTGGATAAATCACTGGCCTGGGATTCAGGAAGACCTGAGTTCAAATCCAGCCTCAGACATGTGACACTTACTAGCTTTGTGACCCTGGGCAAGTCACTTAACCCTCACTGCCTCGCCAAAAAATAAAATAAAATAAAATGTTCAATGGTAGGGATAGCATGGACTTTTATAGTATTCTACCAATAGTCTGGAACTCTCTTCTCAGAGTTAGATTTCCAGCCTCAAATAATACCAATACCAATAACATATTTATATGGCTCGTTAAGGTCCACATAGTATTTTACATGCTCGATCTTGTTGGATCTATACAATAACCCACTAAGGTAGGTGCTATTGCTATTCCCGTTTTACAGATGAGGAAACTGAGGTTCACAGAGGTTAAGTGAATTGCCCACAATCACACAGCTAGTAAGAATCCAAAGTAGAATTTTTACTCAGGTCTTTCTGAATCCAAATCCAACACTGTGTCCACTTTGCCACACTAATTCACCTAGTCTCTCCCAACACACAGAGATTACATAGTAGGCAATATATTCTGTAAACAAGAATCATCAGAGTTTACATTTGGGGTCACGGTGAAGATTGGTCCAATCCAAAAAGAATTTACTAAGGACCTAAGACATACAAGCCCTACTCTAGGCCCTGGAGATGCCTGTCTTCATGGGGCTTATATTCTTCTGGGAATAGTTTTATTCTTTTTCATTTTGGAAATATCTGGTAAGGCCTCCTAACTTGGACAAAATGCCTCCGTTGTCCCTGAGACTCAAGGTAGGCTATAAGGAAATCAATATTAAAATGTTTGTCTGAGGTTCAGATATATACATGTGCTAAATAGCAGGGATGCAAAATGGTGCCAAAAACTTAGTAAAAGCCCTTTCTTTAGATATTTATTAAGAAGAGTGTTAAGGGGGGCAGCTAGGTGGCGCAATGGATAGAGCACTGGCCCTGGAGTCAGGAGTACCTGAGTTCAAATCTGACCTCAAACACTTAACACTTACTAGCTGTGTGACCCTAGGCAAGTCACTTAACCCCAATTGCCTCACTAAAAAAAAAAGAAGAGTGTTAAGGGGCAGCTAGGTGGCACAGTGGATAAAGCACTGGCCCTGGATTCAGGAGGACCTCAGTTCAAATCCAGCCTTAAACACTTGACCCTTACTAGCTGTGTGACCCTAGACAAGTCACTTAACCCTCATTGCCCCATTCCCCAAAATGTTTAACAATTGGCTCTGTGGGGGGAAAAATGTATCTACAACACACATTTAAGTTTAATTTGCATTTTTAACATTTTCTCTAAGTTTAGACAGTCAACAAAACAATAAATCAAGCCCTGATCTGGATTTGCTGATTTCCAAGATGTAAATGCTCACATTGAAAATTCTGCTTTCTCCAGTCCAGTTTTAGCTGGCTCCAGCACACCCCTGGGGGAGCTTTCAAAATTGAACAGACCCATTTCCCCTCATTCTGGAATTTTTCCCATTTTCAGCCAAACAACCCTGCATTTCACAGTTTCAGTTTCTAGTTACCAGACTACATAGTAATTCTGGTCAGGAAGAGAAGGAATTTCAACCAGGACATCTCCCAAGATTCATTCTTTCTATAATTCACTGAGGAAATTAAGTGCCTATAATGACAATTTCCTATTAAAAGAAAAAATTCCCATATGAAGTTAATATCCTGACTGAGCTTTTCAGTTTAATAATGCTGGGCACCTAGTGGATGCTTAATCAGTATTTGCTGATTGAATCCATAAATCAATCAATCAGTATAAATGATGAATATAATAAATATAAATGAATCAGTCAACTAATCAACAAATGATCAATTGGCCTAGATATAGGAAGACCAAAAAAAAGTGCTACATTTAGGAATCTTTTCTCCCCTATGATGGTTCTACTTTCCAGCCAAACTAGATTCCTATTTTCCATCTAATCCTACCATTGCGTACCTCCAAGCTTTCACAGATCATGAGATGCTTTCTCTCTGGAACTCTGATGAAATGGTTCTTTTCCTTTGAGTCTAGCTTTGACTCCCTCATGAATCTTTCTCTGATCCTCCCTTGGCATGTGTTCCCTACCTCAGATTTCCCTAGAATATTTTGTTTTTTGTTTTGTTTTTTGTGAGGCAATTGGGGTTAAGTGACTTGCCCAGGGTCACACAGCTAGTAAGTATTAAGTGTCTGAGGCCGGATTTGAACTCAGGTCCTCCTGAATCCAGGGCCAGTGCTCTATCCACTGTGCCACCTAGCTCCTCCCTCCCCCGCCCCAGAATACTTTGTCTGGATCTCACTTCTGATTAGAACACTTTAGCCCTTACCATTAGATAAAGAAGCAGAATACTGCAATGGAAAGAACATTGGGTTTGGAATCTGGGAACTTGGACCAGAATACTGAAACATCTATCTCCCAGGATGGTTATGAGGATCAATAGCACAGTGCTTAATATATCACAGTGGGTGCTTGGTAAATTCTTGTTTCCTTCCTCCCTCTCTGGACTTTAATTACCTCATCTGTATGTAGTCCTTATTTATCCTTTTTGCCAAGGACACATACAGTTGAGAACAAAAGTTTTGCTATATAAGATGAAATGAACGGGCCTTTTATGTCTTTCTTTCTGAAAGGGAGTAGGGAGAGAGGGGGAGGTTGATGAGATATCTTATTAGGATCGAGAAGAGAGCAAGTGCACAAAATTTAAACCATGTTTCTCCATAATGCAAGATTGACAATAGAGAATGGATGGAAGGGACATGTCATCATGGCCATTCCTGCTGCTGCTGCCATACCTGTCTTGGATGGGGAAGAAAGAGGCTGAGCCCACATTTTGACTGCAGTTGGTGGAACAAGAGCAAAAAGCAAGAGTATGGACTCTGAGGAGTCAGGGTAAAAAGGGGAAGCTAGCTATGTCTGTCACCATCAACCACCAAGGGCAGATGGAGCAGCTGAGGTGAGAGAGGGGCAAGTCCTTTCAGTAAAGGAAGATTCATAAAAATGGTGCCTCTCCCCACTCCCTTCCTGTCCCAGAGAGCCAATGGGTCATATGCTTTTTCTATTCTTTAAGTTTGTTTATAATTCCTGATTTAATTGGTACTTTAATGCTCACTTACTGTAGATGAAATATGATAGATCATAACTTTTTTTTTTTGATTTGTGTGTTTCATTATTTGTGAACAGGGAGCTGTGGAAGAGAGCAGTGACTGCCTCGGCATAGGCAATACCAGCTGGGGACTTGAGACTTATATGAGAAAGAATAATATTGATTTATTAAGTTTAATAAATATCCCAAAGCAGGTAGAGTTGGGGCCTGGGTATTTTGTCCATAGGCAGAAACAAATCAATCAACATTGTTAGCTGTGGGTCTTGATGCCTTCTCCATTTTCCTTGAACGCCGCCATCTTCACTCCCTCTCCCCCCACACACACAAATGTGAAGAGAAGTCCCTCCATAAGGGTGGAGTTAAGGGTGAACATTAGAGAACAGGACATGCCTGATGGGAGAAGAAAAGGAGTGTCTAGACCAGGTCAGTATTGCCTGCCCTCCAAGGTTGGGGGACTGAGAAGGGAGGAAGAATGCTGTCCTTTCATATTTACCTTCAAAAATACATACAAACCTACAAACCCTCATAGATAAAAGCTACAGGTGAAATGAGGAAGCTGGATGAACTGGCCTCTCTGATCTCTCTATCTAAATCTTTGATCCTACCTTGGAATTATACATATGTGTAACCCCCTCTAGTATGCTCAAAGTGCCTTGAGGAAAGGAATAATTACCTTTCATATGGAGCCCTGAACATGATACAATACTATCCACAGTATCCCAAAAGTTTTTTTTATACCTGTATTTATTTTTTTAAAATAATAACATTTTTATTTAAAGTTTTGAGTTCCAAATTCTATGCCTCCTTCCTTCCCTGCCAGTCCCCCTCCCTGAGGCAGTAAGCAATCAGATATAGGTTATACATGTATAATTGCATAGAACATTACCATATTAGTCATTTTATATAAAAAACTTTAATGAAAGAAAATGAAAAATAGCAAACTTCAGTCTGCGTTCAATCAACATCAGTTCTTTCTTTGGAGGTGGATAGTATGCTTTATCATTAGTCCCTTGGGATTGTCTTGGATCATTGTATTGTTGAGAATAAGGTCATTCACAGTCCTTCATCGAACAGTATTACTGTCACTGTGCACAATATTCTCTTGGTTCTGCTCATTTCACTATACATCAGTTCATATAAGTCTTTCCAGACCTTTCTGAAATCATCCTGCTTGTCATTTCTTATAGCACAATAACATTCCATCACAATCATATACCACAGCTTGTTTAGCCATTCCCCAGTTGATGGGCATTCCTTTGATTTCCAATTCTTAGCCATCACAAAAGGAACTGCTATAAATATTTTTGTACAAATAGGTCTTTTTCAGTATATAAAAGTGTGTGTGTGTGTGTGTGTGTGTGTGTGTGTGTGTGTGTGTGAGGCAATTGGGGTTAAGTGACTTGCCCAGGGTCACACAGCTAGTGTTAAGTGTCTGAGGCCGTATTTGAACTCAGGTCCTCCTGACTCCGGGGCCGTTGCTCTATCCACTGCACCATCTAGCTGCCCCATAAAAGTCTTTTTTAAGTGCCATTTTAAATTTGCAAAGTGCTTCTAAAGCCACCAAGATTTTTCAGACACCCTGTATAATGCATAATTGGGACTTGACAGCTCACATGCTATAGATAAAATTTGATTACTCATAACTTCTTTTGATTTGTGTTTCACATACAAATGCCCCTGTAGTAGGCATTCATAGGTATCTATTAAATACTTATTATGTGCTAGGCACTGCGATAAGCGCTGGGGATACAAAAAAAAGGCAAAAGACAGTCTGTGCCCTCAGAGTGCTTACAGTCTAATGGGGGAGACAATATGTAAACAAGTTGTATACAGGATAAATAGGAAATAATTATTTAAGAGAGGGAAATAATTAATTGGAGGAATTAAGAAGGGTTAGATAAAGCTTCCTGTTGGAACTCAGTTGGGAATTAAAGAAAGCCAGGGAGGTCAGTAGTTGGAATGCAGGAGGGAGAGAATTCCAGGCATTTGAAGTAGGCATTTAAAGAATTTTCTTTTCAGCACAATCAGAGGCCTGAATTTGGTTCTGACACCCTTCCAATCTCCAGGGTAAATTAAAAATTGCCCCTCTCCCAGATGCTATTTATTCAAGGCTGGATGCCATCGTGGGGCATATTTAATGAAACCATATTCCTAGTCTGCATATGTGTTGGCAAGGTTTAGCGGTACTTTATAACAACACTGTTATCATCTCCTGGATAACCAGATACCTTAGAATACCTTGACCACCTGCCAGATGGGAGTGTCATCAAGAAAGTGTCACGTGATTTTACTCTGTCCAATGAATGTAGGAAGCCTTCCAATCAGATCAGCATTTATGCCAAGCATAACTT
Organism: Dromiciops gliroides; assembly: GCF_019393635.1. NCBI lineage: Eukaryota > Metazoa > Chordata > Mammalia > Microbiotheria > Microbiotheriidae > Dromiciops > Dromiciops gliroides. The sequence goes on from NC_057862.1 coordinate 236,173,678, forward strand.
TCCCTTTGATGTTCATCTATGAAACAATGTGATATGGTGGGGAAAGTGCCAGGCTTGCATTCAAAAGATCCAAGAAACTCCGTTCTTTCATGTACTAGAATAATTCACTTCATCTCTCTCTGAGACTTGATTTCTTCACCTGTCAAATAGAGATAATGATACTGACTCTACTTCATACAGTCGTTTTGAGAGAACTGCTCTGGAAACCTTAGGGCTCTATATTGACTTGAATTATTATTGTTGAATTTCAGTCAAGTAACTCTATATCTTTTTTTTTTTTTTTGGTGAGGCAATTGGGGTTAAGTGACTTGCCCAGGGTCACATGGCTAGTAAGTGTTAAGTGTCTGAGGCCGGATTTGAACTCAGGTACTCCTGACTCCAGGGCTGGTGCTCTATCCACTGCGCCACCTAGCTGCCCCTAAGTAACTCTATATCTTAACTCAATAAATATCTGAACTTGGAACTGGAAAGAAAATGAAATGTGTCATTGCCTGAAATTTAATCCCACCATACTGGTTGGGGTTGAGGAAACTGAAGGAGAACTGGCAATCTTTCATTCAACATTCAACAAATATTTATTTAGTGCCAATAGCAATAATCATTTTGTAAATGTATCACTTTAAGGATTATCAAGCACTTTGTAATAATAATAACTGCTATTTATATAGTGCTTTAAAGTTTGCAAAGAGCTTTATATAGATTGTCCCTTTTGAGCCTCACAACAATGCTTTGGGGTAGAAACTACTGGGATTATCATCATTTGTTCTTTGTTCTGTACCTAAAATCTCATTGGTATAGGGACTCCCAACATGGAAACTCCCTCCATTGATGCAGAGCAGCACTTTGTTTGTAACTTAAGATAGTAAAACTCATTATTTCTGAGCTGGAAGTGACTGCAGAGATCAATTAAAACCATCTCTCCCTTCATCCCCCCACAATGTGAAGAAACTGAGGCCCACGGGGCAGCTAGGTGGCACAGTGGATAGAGCACTGGCCCTGGAGTCAGGAATGCCTGAGTTCAGGTCCGGCCTCAGACACTTAACACTTACTGGCTGTGTGACCCTGGGCAAGTCACTTAACCCCAATTGCCCCCCCCCCCCACACACACACACACACGCAAATAAAAAAAAAAGGAAAAGAAACTGAGGCCCAGAGAAGTTAAGTGATTTGCCTAAGGTCAAACAGATATTAAGAGGTGGAGCCAAGATCCTCTGATTACAAATCCATGGCCTTCCATGGTTGCCTGGATCACTAGGAGATTAAATGAATTGCTCGTTGTCCTATAGCTAGTGTGTGTTATAGACAAGACTTGAGCTCTGGTCTTCCCGAGTCAAGAGACAACCCTCTAGCCACTACACCATACTTTCATCCAAATTACCAATAAGGAAACTGATGCCCAACAGGTCACATAGCTAAAAAGAGTCAGCAGCAGTATTTAAATCCAGGTTTTCATGAATCTATATCCTGCACATCATCTAACTGATTGCACACATAATCATATTTATCCAGGTGTTCTATGCAGCCTCCTTCCAGAACAACAATGCCATATCACCTAGAAGCAGTTCAAAAGCACGGTTATCACAATTTTTCTCCTTCACTTTTTGAAGTGAATCTTCAATTAGCTTATTTTAAATTAGATGCTTGGCAAGAAAAACCCTGAGGTAGTGATATGGGATTAATTTATAAGCATTCTTATCAGACAGTCACACCCTGCTTGCTATTTTTTCCATTGGTGCAGAATTATGCTTCAGGGAAGAAAGAATTTTCTCATGCTTCAAAATATTATTGTCTTGGGTAATAACTGTCAAGAAAGTCACCTACAGGAGCTCACGTTGATATTGTACAATTAGTACAGTCTTCCATCATCTCAAATGGCATAGATGAGTCAACTTCCCTGTCTTCCTAAATGCAACAGGCAGAATGAGAGATGGTGTGATACTACCAACACCTCCAAACACAACTTTCCTAACATTTTTCAGCCCACAATACTAGCATGCCAATTCCTTATCTTCCCCCACCCCCGCAAATTGCAGATTGCAATTTTCTAATTGGTGCTGCCAAATTTGAAGGATTATACTCAGAGTTCAAATTGCTCCATTACTTACTGTTATCATTACTAATCCAAGACTATCAGTCAGTCAACAAGCATTTATTAAGCCCTTACTATGTAACAATCACCATCATAAGTACTTCTTTTTTTTTTGGTGAGGCAATTGGGGTTAAGTGACTTGTCCAGGGTCACACAGCTAGTAAGTGTTAAGTGTCAGAGGCCAGATTTGAACTCAGGTCCTACTGAGTCCAGGGCCGGTGCTCTATCCACCGCACCACCTAGCTGCCCCCATAAGTACTTCTTACTGACAGATCATGGGATTGACCTTAGAGGTCCTAGAGTTGAACACCTTAATTTTATAAATGAGGAAAGTGACTCAAAGAGGCTAATGACTTAACAGTCACACAAATAGTACTGATGTAGAAAATTACACATAGCCTCTGACCTTGTCTATCTTAAACAGACCCTGGCCTTGCTGTGTTCCAAGCCACAGCTGCAGACCTGTAATCTCTGCTTTCTGACCTTGTTTGTCTCAGACAGGCTCTGGCCTTGAGGTGCCCCAGCTGCAATGACAGGCCTCCCTTAACCACTGACCTCATCTTCATTTGATAAACTTGCCACTATACCACACCTACTCCTTTTGTATATAACCAGGTGGGTTACAAGACTGGGCCACCCATTGATGAAGACTTGAGAACCCCCTTTAGGCCCATGAGTAATAAACTCTCTCTCCATCCACCTTGAGTACCTGGCTGAGTATTTTCTGTGTCAATTGTGCTGTAACAGTATCAGCGGCAGGATTTACACAAATAGTATCAGCAGCAGAGCTGGGATTCAAATATCATCCACTAAAGTTTCATAATGGGGCAGCTAGGTGGCACAGTAGATAAAGCACTGGCCCTGGATTCAGGAGGACCTGAGTTCAAATCCAGCTTCAGACACTTGACACTTACTAGCTATGTGACCCTGGGCAAATCACTTAACCCTCATTGCCCTGCAAACCAAAACCAAAACCAAAAAAACAAAACAAAACAGAACAAAATAAAACAAAACAAAAAACAGACAAGCAAGCAGCAACCCCACTTTTGGGGGGCAGCTAGGTGGCACAGTGGATAAGGCACCAGCTCTGGATTCAGGAGAACTGGAGTTCAAATCCGGCCTCAGACATTTGATATTTACTAGCTGTGTGACCCTAGACAAGTCACTGCCCTGCAAAAAAACCAAACAAACAAAACTATATTATATTGCCCTGCAAAAAAAAAAAAGTGAGTCTTAAAGTCTCATAACTCCTGAGCCAGTGCCCATCCCAATGCACCAAGAATTCCTAACATCAAAACCAATCACAAATGATCAGCTTTTCCTCATGTTTTAATCCTATGATGAAAAAACATCATAAAAATAAAAACTTTCTTCCTTATAAATCAGCCTTTTCAATGCCCAGTTCATATGCTGTCTCTTTTATGAATCCTTCCAGTAGTCCAGAAATTATCTCAATCTCTTCCAGCCCTTCATCAGTACTTCTCTTATTGCATTTTCACAACCTGACTTGGATTAGAGTTAATCATGTGTGTGTCTTCTGCTGTGTGCTCACAAATGACATGAGAGTTGTTTTGGTGGAGTATGATTGGGTCCACACACTCTCAAATTGTCATTTACATGATGGAGAACCTAGGAGTTGATTCATTTGGCCCATTTAAGATTATAGAGGACTGATTTTAGAGTGTTGAGTCTAAGGATGTACATGCCTTAATCTCTCCCCCTAAAAAATACATCCTAAAGCCCAATCATGGTTCCAGAGAAGGGGTCATGAAACATCTCCCTCCTCTCAGCAAAGAGGCAGGAGTCTACCAGGGCACAGTATGTTTGTGTGTATATTCGTATGTGTGTATATATGTATGTAAGTGTGTATGTACGTATGTATGAATGTATGCGTGTGTATATATATGTATATATAATATAATATGATACAATATAATAGTTTTATTTATATAGCATAAATGTATGCAATGTAACAATTGTATCAGGTTTTTGCCTATCAATTTTTCTTGGTCACAAAGAATGATTCCATTTTGAAGAGGGTGAGGGTGGGGAAGGAGGAATAACTAGAAATATCTCTAATGTTAAAAACAGAAGCTATCAATTAAGCTTTAAAAAAAATGACATCCTCCTATTTTATAACAACTTTTCTCTAAAAAGAGAATGATATTGAATTAAAATCCATGAGCCACCAATTGCATCCCTAAATACATTCCTTTTCTAAACTTCAAAAAGATTTTGTAAGAGAGAGAATGAGAGTAACAGAGAATTCAGCCTCAGGTACTTTAGAACAAGACAGAATAATGAACATACCAGTTACTTTCTCTAACATTTCCTTCTCCAGGTTCCACTGATGTCAGGAGAATGTTCAAGGAAGAGTATTCTGCATGCTTATGAGGCCCCAGCTTCACACAAACATTCCTTTCTTCAATGCTTTGCTCTTTTGACTCTACCTGAGGCCATTCTACAAGCAATATCAGCATCTGCCCACCTTTGGTTTTTGTAAATATTAAGTCTATGCAGAACTATGTGAACTATTTCTTTGCTAATATAACCAAATGCATGAACTGGATGGTGCAGCTTACTGATGAGAATTAGAGGGGAAGATTTTTTTTTTTAATCAAGGGGAGAAAATTTAGAAACAAAGGACATAGGTAAATTAAAGGATTAGGAGCCTGGACTTCAAATCTATGACAATTAATTGTTTGGGCCCAACAAGTTTATACTAGAATATTCCTAAAGGTCCTTTGGTGAATCCCATTGTTATGAGAATGAGAGTTTAGAGTTCAGTTCTTAGAAAACAGATGGTTGGGGCAGCTAGGTGGCGCAGTGGAGAAAGCACCAACCCTGGATTCAGGAGTACTTGAGTTCAAATCCGGCCTCAGACACTTGACGTATACTAGCTGTGTGACCCTGGGCAAGTCACTTAACCTTCATTGCCCCGCAAAAAAAAAAAAAGAAAAGAAAAGAAAACAGATGGTTTACATCCTAGTTGGTACTAATTGTTCCAGGGAGTGAAAAAACGAGTGAACTTGAAACTCACAAGTCAATAAAGAAAGACAGTCTCAATAATTTCTGGAATTAGAATCAACCATAGGACTATACCAAAAAGTAGTTGGTTAATGCCATATAGTCTAATTCCATAGAACATGACTTACTAGACTGTAAACTTCTTGAGGGCAGGGTCAGTGCCTTATACCTCTCAGGCTTTAAGAATTAGTAGGGGGAGGGGGGGAGGGCAGCTAGGTGGCGCAGTGGATAGAGCACTGGCCCTGGAGTCAGGAGGACCTGAGTTTAAGTCCGGCCTCAGACACTTAACACTTACTAGCTGTGTGACCCTGGGCAAGTCACTTGACCCCAGTTGCCTCACTAAAAAAAAAAAAAAGAATTAGTGTGAAGTAATAGAAAGAGCATTGCACTTAGATCTATGTTCAAATCCTAGTCCTGGAATTTATTAGTTATGTGACATTGAATGTCACTTAACCTCACAATTCTACATCTGTAAAATGGAGATTCATTCAGCAACTTAGTGCCTACCAAGTATATGACACCATTGTAGATGGTGAAAGAATGCAAAGAGGAACAATTAGACACCATTTCCCACTGTGGAGTAGCATATAGTACATACAGAGTGACAAAGCATAAATAAATTATAATAACAAAATATTTTTATGGCACTTAAAATTATTGTCACTTATGATATTTCATTTGAGCCACACAACAGCTCTGAGAGTACTAAAAGTATTATCTCCATTTTACAGATAAGGAAACTGAGGCTCAGAGTCTCAAAATGACTTTGTAGGAATCACACAATTAGTAATAAGTGTCAGAGTCGGAACTTGAACCCAGAACTTGAATATCTTTTCCTGAATCGACCACAACAATGTGAAAGTATCATTACCAACAAAGTGTTATATGAGTTCAGATGAATGGGAGAATACTTCTTGAGATCATCAAGGAAAGGAACGGCATTTGAAATGAACCTGGAAGGATGGGCTTGACTTTGACAGGCAGAAATGAAGGAAAATGTATTCCAGGCACAGAAAATAGCATGAAAAAAGGTGTGGAGGCGAGAAAATTCAGGACATTCTCAGAGACAATAATAAAACCTGCCTTTCCCTGCCCTGCCCTGTCCTACCAGGTTGTTGTGAGGATCAAAGGAGATAGAGTAGAAGATGTCCCAAAAGTCTTGTTCTGGGGACACCCTGTACATGAAAGCATAGGGCATAATGATAAAATTTTGTAACCCTAGGTCATAGAACCTTTCATATAGTAGGCATTCAATGAATGTTTGGGTTACCATGATTATCAACATCACGCTTTAACAGCATCAATGGAATTTGTTCTCCTCTGTGAAGCAAAATGGTCCTCTCTATCACCACAATAAGTGAATCCTGCAACTCCCTAAACCCCTAGTTACAACAGCCAGGGAACACCTTACGGGAGAGAATTTGCCTCTAGAGTCTCCATTATGCAGTTACTAATTGAATTAGACCTTAAGCTTTTCTACAGCTCTTGTTACTATATTATGTGCTGGTTGCAATTGAGTTCATATCACGTTTTTCTGTTCACATCTAGCACTTCCACTTATGATAAGAGAAATTATCATCGGCCAAAAGAACAAGAAGAATGGACCAAATATCACCTAGGATGGTGGTTAAACCTGTTCTTCTCTTACATTTTTCACCTGCTTGAAACACTAGTAGTTCCCTCCTCTGGGAGAAGAGCCAGTCTCTGGCTTACAGTCTTTTCTGTTTCAACAGAGTCATGCATGGGTCATTCAGTGAACCCATCCCTAGGCCAAACAGGAATCGATTGGGGTGGGTAAGGCAGTAGTCCAAGGAAAGGACAAGCCATCTGGGGGAAAAAAAAACCCACCCCCAAACAGCAACTGATATACCTGAATAAGTAGAGCTAATTCATAGGGAATTATATCAAACATTATATTCATGTCACTAAGAAAGCATCCTGATGAGATTATTATTACCTACCAATCATTCAGAAAATGTTGATGAGCAGGTGAACAGTTTAAGAGGTGATCAGTATGATTTGGAATAACAAAAGGAAAATGTAGCATTCCAGACTAAGCAGTGGAGTAAGCTGGTAGAGGAAGAAGAGAAAAGCCCTCCATTTCCCGGAATCTCAGCTAAAATCCCATCTTCTGCAAAAGACCTTTCCCATTCCCCCTCAATGCTAGTGCTTTCCCTCTACTATCTCCTGTTTCTCTTGTATATCTCTTTGTCTTAACAGTTATTTGCATGTTGTCTCCCCCATTAGACTGTGAGCTCCTTGAGTAGGGACTGTCTTTTCTTTGTATTTGTCCATTCAGCACAGTACCAGATAAATAGTAGGTGCTTAATAAATGCAAATAGACTGGCTGATTGTGAAATTTATGTTTGCTAAAAAGACAATTTTCATTCACATTTAGATAGAATAACTGTTTGCTAGGCAAGGCCATTCCAACCACACTTGGCCAGAAGGAAATCTGTGAAATCAATGTAGTTTGTCTTTGGTGTACTCCTTTTAAAAAATCTTCCTATACACTTAACCCTCATTGCCCCACCAAAAAAAAAAATCTTCACACGCCCCTTTAGTACCCTCTATCCCAAACACAATCAGGCATCCAGTGTTCCCATGCTGCCTAATCTTTTACCAGTATCTAGCAGAGTGCATAATAATTAAAAAGAAAGGTATTTTTAAACAACAAAATGATGGTTACTATTTCCAAAAATATTGATATTTCAAAATAAGAGCTGCAGGGGAAAATGATTGGATTAAGTACTAATAAGATAATGTCAGAAAACAGTGAAAGAAATTTTTGTTGATGGACTCCAGAGGACTGTTCCCTGAATCCCTTAAGTTATCCCACACTACGTATTCATCTGTTTTTTTGTTTTTGGGGGGTTTTTTGGGGGGGGGGTTGGCGGGGCAATGGGGGTTAAGTGACTTGCCCAGGGTCACACAGCTAATAAGTGTCAGGTGTCTGAGGCTGGATTTGAACTCAGGTACTCCTGAAACCAGGGCTGATGCTTTATCCACCGCACCACCTAGCTGCCCCTCATCTATTTTTCATATGGGTAAGTGTGATTCTACTGTTGTACTTCCCTGACATTATTCTGTGAATTCCTTGAAAAGAGCAGTTATTGGGGGTTTTTCTTTTTATTCACATACCTTAGCAAAGTGCCTGCCACATAGTAGGTGCTTAATAAGTTCTAGTTAACTGACTAACATGTTTCCCAGAAAAAGTTGGATACTTTGACAGTCTCAAAGAAAAAAAAAATAACACTTTCACCATCCATATAGCCAAAGGCTCCATGCCCCCCAATTCTTTGAGCAAGCCAAAAAATTACTCTGCCAGGGTCTTTGACTGGCTGGGGAGTTCACCTCCAACTGGCATTTAAGGCCCTCACAATCTGGTTCCTCCTTGTTTTTCTAATTATTTCATACCTTCATAAACTCATTCTCTAACCAAAGGACTTCCAGCCGTTTCTTGAATTCAACACACCATTTCTCATTTCCACACAATAGTTCCCAAACCAAAGTACTCCCCATAATTTCCAAATTGAAGAATCCTGGTTGCCTTCAAGATTCAGCTCAGACCTATTTCTCTTCTGTGGGGCTTTCCCTGGTCCCTGGTCCCAAATGTTAGTGTTCTCTCTTTGATTTACCTTATATCATACTTATTTATATATATGGTGTTGTCTCCCCCATGAAAAAGCAAGCTCCTCAAGAACACTTTAGTGTGAATGAGCTTTTCTATGTGTATAAGTGCTTTCTCCTTTTTTTGAGGTAATCGGAGTTAAGTGACTTGCCCAGGGTCACACAGCTAGTAAGTGTCAGATCCTACCTGATTCCAGGGCTGGTACTCCATCCACTGTGCCACCTAGCAGCCCCCTGTATAAGTATTTATTAAATGCTTTTTCATTCATTCACAAATCCCACTCATTCATTCATGTTTTATTCCGTCCTCTAGGGGCTCAGTTTTGTCTTTTTATACCCAGTGTCTATTTTACAACCCATCTTACAGATGAGGAAATTCAAGCTCAGAGAGTGACACACAAAGTCACATAATTAATAAATGGTGGCAACGCAACTTGATTATAGGTCATCCAGTTGTAAACAACTAGACTTTCCTCTACTCATTTCCTTCTAGCTACACTTCAGACTTTCTCTGCCATGGGCCAGAAGCCTCTTCAAATGGATGCTCACTCCAGAACTGGAATTCATACTTTGGAAGTACCTTTTGTTCTTTGGGCCTCTCCTTGTGATTGGATGTCTCCTCCCAGAATCTCCATTTAAAAGAGCACCCAGGCCCTCCAGGAAAGGAATGTCTCATTCCTATGCCAGGAGGAATACTCTACCATGCCTCTATATACCTTTATCTCCTCCCTACCCTCTTTTCAGCTTTCTGTGTTATCTTCCCCCATTAGAAAGTAAGCTCAGGGGGTGGCTAGGTGGCACAGTGGATAAAGCACCAGCCCTGGATTCAGGAGGATCTGAGTTCAAATCCAGCCTCAGGCACTTGACACTTACTAGCTGTGTGACCCTGGGCAAGTCACTTAACCCCCTGTTGCCCTGCCCAAAAATAAAAAGAAAGTAAGCCCTTTGAGGGCAGGAACCATCTTTTCATTCATTCATCTGTTTATTTACTTGATTATTCATTCATTCATTTATTCACTTATTTTTAGTTCTCTTTCTTTCTTTTTGCTTGTATGTGTATTTCCAGTTTAGCACAGTCCTTGACAGAGTAAGCATTTAATAAATGCTTGTTGACTGACTCCTCATTACTTCTTTTTTTGTTTTGTTTTGGTTTTTTGGTTTTTTGGTGAGGCAATTGGGGTTAAGTGACTTGCCCAAGGTCATACAGTTAGTAAGTGTTAAGTGTCTGAGGCCGGATTTGAACTCAGGTACTCCTGACTCCAGGGCCGGTTCTCTATCCACTGCGCCACCTAGCTGCCCCTCCTTATTACTTCTGAAAGTATGACAGGCATAAGTCATAATCCATATTCCTGAGGCACTTACAATCTAGTTGCATTTAATATAACATTGAGAACCACTGCAAGGTCAAAGGGTTCAGGTACTGCACTAACTCCCTCTCCCAAAGGGGCCTCTCTGCTCTAGACCCCCACACATGGTCCATCCAGGCTGGGTTCAACCATAGAAGACATCCAGTCTCTAATCCAAGGGAACCTAGTCTCCTTTTTCTTATATTCTTTTGCTTTTCAACCCCTCTACCTCCACCCCAGGGTTCTGGTGATGATCTATTTCTAATTTAGGTTGTGGCTCATGCCTAGGGTTTCCCCATAAAGAGAAGTACAAAAGTGCTCAGTGATCAATATAACTCAGATATAGGAAAGGTATTTATTTCCTATACACACACACACACACACACACACACACACACAAATGCTAAAGGTTCAGTTGTATCCAACTCTAAAGGACCCAAGGACATCATCCATGGATTTGGGGTAGGGGGCAAAATACTAGGGTGGTTTGCCATTTTCCTCTCCAATGTATATGTACGAAGATGCAAATGTGTCTATATATGTATATGTACATATACACGTGTGTACACATTATATGCACATGTGTTGATGGGTATACTGCATATATAATGTTTTACCCATGTGCCTATACCTGCGTATATATGTATAGGTATATATATATGAAAGTTGTATGTGTGTATATGTATGTGTATATATGACAGTTGGTGTGGCATAGTGGATAAAAAGCTAACTTCAGAGCCAGAAAGAACCAAACTCCAGTTCTACTTCTTATACATACTGACTATGTGACCCTGGACAAGTTATTTAACTTTTCATTGCCTAGGCAATTCTAAGATAGTGAGTTTCAGAGAAGCTGCTGACCTGTATTGGTAGGAGTTCCTCATCTGTGAGCTCCCATGGGCTAATGAAATAACAAGTCCCTATTATATATACACGCTTCAGATACATGCACTCATATAGATAGATAGATAGATAGATCTTATATCTATCTATCTATATATCTACATATATCTCACATGGGGCACCTAGTTGGCATAGGGATAGAGCACTGGGCCTGGAGTCAAGAGGACCTGAGTTCAAGTCTAGCCTCAGACATTTACTCACTATGTGACCGTCAGCATGTCACTTCAACCTGTTTGCCTCAGTTTTCTCATCTGTAAAGTCAGCTGCAGAAGGAAATGGCAAACCACTCCAGCATCTTTGCCAAGAAAACCCCAAATGGGGTCATGGAGAGTCAGACATGACTGAAACAACTCAACAACAAATATATTTCACGTAGTGGATAGAGAATGGCCTTAGAGTAAGAAAGACCTGTGTTGAAATCATATTGCTTATATGTTTGAATGTGTCAAAATGAAAAGGTCACTGAATCTCTCAGGACGCCAGGCATCTCTCTAAATCTATAAATTGTCACAAAAAACTCACTAACAATTACAACTGCACCAAAGTGGAATGGGGCACCTCAGGAGGTAAGAACTGCCCTTTTTTTTTTTTTTTGGTGGGGCAATGGGGGTTAAGTGACTTGCCCAGGGTCACACAGTTAGTAAGTGTCAAGCATCTGAGGCCCAATTTGAACTCAGGAACTCCTGAATCCAGGGTCAGTGCTTTATCCACTGTGCCACCTAGCTGCCCCCTTGAACTGCCCTTTCTTAGAGGTCTTCAAGCAAAAGCTGGATGACTCATTTTAGGAATTTAGGTATGGGTTGGACTAGATGATCACTGATAACAGTTCTACAAACCTATGGAACAATTATTCCATCTGTCATAATCTGTAGAGGGAGTTCCCTTATTGGGTGTTCAGTTCAGGCAAATATGGGTGTGTGAACATGTGAGTGTGTGTATGCACTCTGTGTGTGTGAGTGCATGTGAGTGTGCATGTGGGTGTGCATGTGTGTATATCCCCACTATGAAGGACAGAAGTTGTCACTAACTTCATTGATTGGTTAGATGATCTTCATGTTTTCATGTGACTTTGCTTTGTGTTCCAACTTAAGTCCCTATTTCTCAGGAATCGACTTCCTCTAGATCACTTAACCTTTTTGTTATAGACCCTTTTGGCAGTCTGTGGACCCCTGTGGACCTCTTTCTCAGAATTAATGTTTTTAAATGCATAAAATAAAATATGTGGGATTCCAAAGAAAACCAATATCCAGAATATTAAGGTAGATAGATACATAGATAGATTGACAGATATCACAGATTGCAGGTGAAGAACCTCTGACAAGAGCCTGTATGTCCCCACCTTCCCAAAGATCAAGCTTTTACTTACTACCTTCCCTAGACCTTGTCCCTACTCTGAAGATACTCTACACCAGGCTATCTCAGAAGAGATGGCTTGTATTTAGTCTGGTATCAGATTATTGGCATGCATGCCCAAATTAATTCCCTTTTGGGATTATGGATAGTAGATATACATGCTTTCTCTTTCTTACATAGAACTCATAGTCTGTTAATGAGTAAAAGAAAAAAAGTGTTGATTAATGTGCTTATCCAACTGCCCAGAACAAAGGGAAGAAGGAACCCACTTCTCCTTATTTTCCTAGAAAGCCTGACCAATCAGGGGCAGCTAGGTGACACAGTGGTTAAAGCACCGGCCCTGGATTCAGGAGGACTTGAGTTCAAATCCAGCCTCAGACACTTGACACTTACTAGCTGTGTGACCCTGGGCAAGTCACTTAACCCTCATTGCCCCCACCAAAAAAAAAAAGAAAAGAAAAGAAAAAGAAAGCCTGACCAATCACCACTCCAAACCAGTGAAGTAGATTATAAGAGAGGTAGGGAACAAAGGGAAGTAGGCTGACTCAGAATCTTAACAACTTGCTGCTTGGGACCAGATACACCTGATATCAGTATGGGGTAGTCCTCATCATACTTTAGAGTACAGGAAACTTATGCTCAGGATCTTTTATGCTAAATCGGACATAACTTTTAGGAGCTAACAGGAATGGTCTATGGTGTTAAGTATTTCAAGCTAAATATCTATATCCTTCAATAAAAACCTCCAACATTGTTAAGTGTCTCTTGGATAGTCATTTCCATTGTCTTATAATTTGGACTTGATCACAGATTGGCTGGTTCATCAGGCTGAAACACTCATAAATGTGTAGGAAACACATCAACATACTGGAGAGGAAGAGTTTTGAACTTGGAAGACCTGACTTTGATAGTGTCCATGTGATTTGTAGCTAGACAAGTTACTAAACCCCTTCCTTATCCATAAAATGGAAACAATAATACCTATAGAGCCAATCTCATATAATTGTAAATGAGATAATGTACTGTATGTAAAGTGTTCTGCAACCTTTTGCTGTATAAATACCTATTATTATTGTTCTAATAATTATACCTCCTAAGAGTGTGGGGCTGGGGCACTGCACCCTCTCCTTTTCCACTAAGGGGCTCATCTGCTAGGGACCCACACAAAGATTGACCAAGTTCAGCCCTGACCACCTTAGAAAAAAGGGTCCAGGGGGCGGCTAGGTGGCACAGTGGATAAAGCACCGGCCCAGGATTCAGGAGTACCTGAGTTCAAATCCAGCCTCAGACACTTGACACTTACCAGCTGTGTGACCCTGGGCAAGTCACTTAACCCCAATTGCCCTGCAAAAAACAAAAAAACAAAAAAAAACGGGTCCAACTCCTTTTTCACACTCTGTGAATCATTATAACCCCACCCTGGTGCCACCAGGGAAGATTTCCTTAGAGCTTAGATTTTCTCTCTTGTCTAGTATCTCCCCAAAGAAGAGAGCAGAAAGGTACTTAGCGTACAATGTAAATCAGATATACAGCAAGTAATTACTTCTTTCACACAAAATGCCTAAACAAAAGAGGTTCTCATAAATAAGCATTGATAGAAACTTAAAAACAGGCAAAGTAATAACTACCGTTATACTTTCCTGGGAACCTGATACTTAAAAATGTGATGAAGCTTGGCTCTGAATTACTCAATTCCCTCCAGGTCCATGTCAAGCCAGGGGGTTGAGCTCCTTACACTGTCAGTGGTATGCTCTGCCATACATCAATTTGCCTTTCCACCATTCACCACTATCCAAGGGAGCCAAAATCTCAAAACTCTAGAATTCACAAGATTGTCTTCAAGACTGGATGTGTATATCTTACAATCACTGTTAGGTCACCTAAAACTGAAGAAAGGAAACACAAGGTGAAAAAAGTAGCCTGGGGGGGCAGCTAGATGGCACAGTGGATAGAGCACCGGCCCTGGAGTGAGGAGGACCTGAGTTAAAATCCAGACTTGGACACTTAACACTTACTGACTGTGTGACCCTGGGCAAGTCACTTAACCCCAATTGCCTCACACACACAAAAAAAAAAAAAAAAGAAAAGAAAAGAAAAGAAAAAGGTAGCCTGGGCCCCAAGACTCATTTCAACTTTCTGAGTTAAATATCCGTCTCAAGAGGCTGTGTGGAAGTATTTGAGGGTATAGAGGAAGCAGCAAAGGACTTCATCCCCCAAATTCCCAAAAATTAAGGGAGGTCTGCTGGAAGTCAGCAGGTCTCCTCTCTTGCTTCATACTGCCTGTCCCACTGCTCCCCATAAAAACATTTTGAGAAAATGTACACTTAATACTCTTAATTGCCTTTTAAAAGTCTGATTGAATGAAGAATGTAAATATTGTTTTATTATTCCTCTTTCTGAGTAACCCAGATGCTTTGGAGTTCAGTGCCTGAAGCATTCTGTATTGAGGAAAACATAAAGGAAGCTGATAGAATTAGAAGAAAGGGAGATGTTTGATCATCTATCTACAAAAGACCTTAGACTGTACTTTGAAATGTTGCTGGGTAGCATAAGAATAGAAGTTAGACTTGCCTGATGATTGACTATATTTACCTGGCAAACAATAAGTACTGGCTGTCTCTCCTCCTTAATCAGAATGAAGTTTATTGTGATAAGGGACAGTCAGTGCCCTTTGGTCCCACTTATTTATAGCAGAAGTCCATCTCCATTTAATTTTATCCACAGCTAAAATAAAATATGCCTGTACATGCTGTCCGAGTCTGTTTCAACAACCCCACACCCAATCTTTAAAGGGAGAGATGGATTTATATTTGTCTTCAATCCTCAACACCTTGAAAAAGTTCCTGTTGCATAGTAGGCACTTAAAAAATACTTGTTGATGGAGTGATACAGGAAAATCTATTAAAAATTATTGTTTCTTTGTATCTAACTTATTTTCTCATTAAGAGAATGTGGCTGGTAACTAAGAAAGAGAAGGTAGCTGTTAGTGTGTGTGAATACACATATATAATACACAGACACATGTGTCGATATTTGCTTTTTTAAAAAAGCATTATCTGGTCATCTAAACCTTGAAATACTTTAGGCTTGTACATGCATGACCTAGAGATTTACTACATCTTTTGGCACTATTAGGAGAGGTTATTAGTAAAGATTCTGGAGTACTTATTCTAAGGATGATTGATTTGAAAATGGAGGTTAAATCCATGGTGGGATCGGGGAGGAGGCACATTATTTGTTGATACTAAATGTTTCTAGAACTTGCATTACAGAAGGATATTAATGTAGCAGACAATTAATAATAACAAAACAAATCCCAAAAAAGACCATAACTCTGCTTCTGTATCTCTGTATGCAAGAGACCTCAAAAAATATTTTGGAGAAAGCCATGCCACTACATTTGGAGTAATGAGGGTCAAAGGGAAAAAAAACAACCCAACTTTAAATCTATAAACCTGAAGTAACAATCCATCCCCCTTAAATTTCTTTGGTTCGTGATCAGAGATAAGAAACCTGGAACCTGTGGAGTGGGAGTAAGGGTGAAAGATGCATAACAGTTTTTTAAAGTTAATTGGCAAAACAGAGACAAATACTTCAGAGACAAATCCTTCACTTCTGTGCGACTGTCCAAATCCCAGGCCCATCTTGAGAGTATTAACAGGAGAAGCTAGTGCTAAATTCTGGGATTTGGCAGTGCATATAATCCTAGGGTGTGTTTGTGGGGAGCTAACACCGAATTCTGGGGTGTGACTGAAGCCTGAAGGCTTGAAAGACTGCTAAAACCCACAATGTGGTTGGTCAGTGAGGACCGTGCCATACACTGAGGTGTAATCTAGGTGTAAGTCTAGACTGTACTATGGGCACGTTTTCTCCTGGATCCCTCACTTGGCACCGTGTCTAGACCAGAGCCTCCAGGATCTTTTTCGAGAAATAAACAAGTGGGAGACAAACAACCAACACAGCAACACAGTAGAGAAGGAAACGAAGCTCCGCCCTTGTAGGCTTCTGACCAATCAGAAACCTGTTGCTGGGGCCCGGAGTTCAACCACCCGACGTTCCCATGGAGACTGGGAACGTTACACACTAAACACGGAGAGTCGTTGACGTCTATGCGTTATCTCCATGGAGATGGATTAAGAAAACGTCATCTCCCTCCCTTCCTCCACCCTGATCGCCGAGGGAGCGACGCAGGCGGCGCCGCCGTCACGTTCTGAGGAGGCTTGGCGAAGGGGACCGGGAGGCGGGGCCTGTTGCTATGACAGCTGCTAGGGCTGTTGTTGTTTGTAGCCGGAAATAGAAATTGCTGAGGCGGCAGGGAGACTAGACCTGATTTTGGAACAGTTTCTCCCGCCCCCAGGACAGTGAGGGTTCCCCGGCCCCTGGAAAGTCAGGACACCCCCCCACACACACACCCGCAGGCAGTCACAGCCACGCCCCGGCCCTGGTTCCCTGAGTTCCCTGAGCCAACAGCTTTCCCAGCTGCGGGAAGCCAGCTCTGGACCCTGGGAGCCCTCCCAGACCACCCCTGGTTGCTAGGCAACGCCTCCCCCCCCCCCAGCCCTCCAGATCCACCTTCCTTCCCCTGGGCTAGGAGGGGTAGTGCGGTGCAGTGGAAAGTTCTGGATTTGAAATCAGAAAAATGGCATTGGGTTCAGCCGTGGCTGAGCCCTGACCAAGTCATTTAACTTCCCTGAAACTCTTTGCCGTCTGTAAGACATTCGAGTGTGTTGAACCAGATTGACCTCTCAGACCCTTCTGGTTCCAAACTTGTATATGAGACCATTCCACTTAAGTAAGACCTGCCAACCCACCTGAATAAAGAAACCAGATATCCAAGGAATACAGGGGTCATGGACCTCACCACAGTGTTTCTTGGCGTGGAATCAGTACAATGTTGTCCACCAGTAACATCTGGAGGACCTTATCATTTAAGGCAGAGGTTCTTAACAACTTTCATGTCATGGACCCTTGGGCAGTCTGGTGGAGCTTATGGAGTCCTCAAAACAATGTTTTAAATGCTAAAATAAAATACGATTATAAAAGAAACTAATTTTACTTCAATTGATATCTAAGTTATCTAATACATACATACATACATACATACATACATACATACATACACACATACACACATATACAAATACACATACATACATACCTTCGGAACCCTAGGTGACTCAGTGGATGAGTGTGAAGCCTGAAGTCAAGAAGACTCATCTTTGTGAGTTCAAATCCAGCTTCAGACACTTACTAGCTGTGAGCCTGGACAAGTCACTTAACTTCTACCTTTATCTGCTGGAAAAGGCAAACCACTCCAGTATCTTTGCCAGTGGAGAGTATTGGCATGAGATGGTTCACAAGGTCACAAAGAGTCAGACACAAATGAATAAACAAGAAGAATTCTTGATGTAGTAGAAAATTCTTGTGATTTGGAGCCAGGGACCTGGTTCATATCCTGGTTCTGCTGCTTTCTGTCTGTGTGATTTCTAGTAAGTGACAATCTTTGGGGGCTTACTTTTCTTCATTGGTACAATGAAGGGTGCTTCCATCTCTGAATCTATGATCTTAACACTCAGAAACTACCTCACAGAACTGTGATACTGAGAAAACAAAGCATCCTAGAAGTTAGAACTGGGAGGGACCTTAGAGATATTTTCATCCCACTTCATGAGTGGCAGGCCTAGATTCAGAATGAGGTCTTCTCATCTCACTACCAGTGTGCACTTTCCATTGTACCACTGACTGAAAAACAAAACCCTATCAGTATAATCAGAAGCTTTGCCTTTTCATTTCCCAAGTTGTAACCACGGAAGTCTATGGCATAGCTGAAACCTTGCAGTTCAAGGCCCCATTTTCCTTCAGACACCTCTGGAAATAGATGTGAAACCCATCAATTGTTGATGGGAGGTTGCAGAGGCAGATTATAAACAAAACAAAATAGGAAGTAGAGACATGTGATGACCATATTAAGGTACCTACACTAAATAGAATGTAACATTTAAATCCTAAGGGAGAAAGCCCTACTCTGACCTTTCATCAAATGTTACAATCTTCGGCTAAGAGATTTAAATTTCTGCCTTCACATTCAGAGAAAGAGCATGAAAAATAGAAGTATGTATAGAATATGTGTATATGTATATATTTGTGCCTAATGGTAGCCATCTCTAGGGGGGAGGGGGGAGATGGAAGGGGAAACAGAGAAATTTACATGATTATTTTGTGGTATATTTGAAAGGAATAGCAAGTTGTATATAGTAGATTTGCAGTTTCACGCACAATCATCTTTTTTGTTGTACTATGTCATGGAAATGCTTGCTTTATTCCATAAATTAAAAATAAAATTTAATAATGAACAAAATTTACTTAAACATTATACTGATGTTGAGAGGTTTGGCCCCAATTAATAGCAGTCATTAATAAGTTTAGGCTAGGAAAATAGGGATGGGGCTGTTGCGGGTGAGACTTAAAATAAGATAAAAAGATGCTGAAATAGAGGCTTTTCCAGATGGCAAGGAGCTGCAGGGATAAAGTCTCTCCTACTGATGTTTAAAACCATACAAAAGAATCAGCTGCTAGATTTGAATCACGTTTGACTTCATTCTCAGCTCCTTCCTGGCTCCTTCCTCATGGTACCTAACCCAATTCCATTCCTTCATTCCAGCACATAATAATGCCTATTTCCTCCCTCTACCTTTTCAGCCATACCCACCTCATACCTCTTTTCTATTCCTATAAACCAGCCCTCCCAGCACTGCTATTTCCATTTTCACCATTAATCCAGCTCCTTCTCTTTCAACATACCCTTGCTTCATCCTCTCTGACCTACCTATTACTCACTTCCCTGATACCTGTCTTCGGAAATAGTACTCCCCCTAACCCTCTTTCTATTGTACTGCCACTCCCCGAAGTTCTGGTCAATATGCCAATACAATTAAATTCAACTTACATTTATTAAATGTGTTGTGCCAGGCACTGTACTATTCCCTACCCTCAAAGAGCTTATATTCTACTGCCAATCAACCTTTCTTCACCATAATTTTTGGTTGACTGGCTGAGACCTTATGAAATGCTTAATAAGCTTTTTGTCACACAGGCTGACATAATTTTAAAGTTATGTATTCTCCCAGAAGACATTCCAGATTCAAACCACATCCCCAAACATGTTACTGGGTTTCTTTTTTAAAGCTGTTGGGGGAGGGGAGGCCCTTGGTAAAGAAGAGAGCAATTGCCCCAGTCCTTTGGGCCCAGTAGTCATTTTAATTATTATTACGATTATTATTTTGTGGGGCAATGAGGGTTAAGTGACTTGCCCAGGGTCACCCAGCTAGTAAGTGTCACATGTCTGAAGCCAAATTTGAACTCAGGTCCTCCTGAATCCAGGGCCAGAGCTTTATCCACTATACCACTTAGCTGCCCCAGTCATTTTAATTATTAAAACAGACTACATAGGAAACAGCAAATTAAAAATTTTTACATCTTGAAGAGAGTAGTAGTAATAATAATAACTAACATTTCTGTGTGCCAGGTGCTTTACAATTATTATCGCATTTGATCCTCACAACCACCTTGGGAGTTATTACTATCCCCATTTTACAGATGAGGAAACAGAGGCAAACAGAAATTAAGTGACTTACTCAGAGTCACTCAGCTAGTAAGTGTCTCAGGTCAGATTTGAACTTGGATCTTCCTGATGGGCAGTTATGTGGTGTAGTGGATAGAACTCGAGGCCTGAAGTCAGGAAGATCTGAGTTCAAATCCTACCTCAGACACTTGCTAGCTGTGTGACCCTGAGCAAGTCGTTTAACCTCTGTTTGCCTCCATTTCCTCATCTATAAATGAGCTTGTATAAGGCAATAGCAAATCACTCTAGGATCTTTACCAAGATAACCCCAAAAAAGAGGTCATGAAGAGTCATACTTTGAAAAACTACTGAACCTCCTGATTCTAAGCCCAGAGCTCTAGTCATTAAGATACCTAGTAATGATAATCTCCCTTTCTCCTTCTGTCAGCATAATTATAAATGATGACCCCTTTGGGTTGTTCTTACTGCATGATATCCAGCATCTCTCTCAGATTAGAAGACAGAGAGTTTCCAAACTGGTTCCAGAAATATGAAAAAGTCTTAAATGTTGCCATCAATGAGACCTCCTTGCCATATTTGGTAGATTCAATTGGCAGTGATTGGAGTGAGGACTGGAAGGATTTGTTTATTGTTTCAATTAGAGAAAGTGAGATGATTTATCCAGAAGCACAGATATAGCCTAGTCTGCTATAGAAATGAGTTTAACCAAAAGAGAAATGGGATAGCATTCTCCATAATGCTGTCCCTCTTGAAGCCTGGGTTAAGTTAAAGTGAAAATGTTTTTGTTGTTCCTTTGTTTTTAATGTTTTTTTTTAGTTTAGTTTTTGTTTTTTTTTGCAGGGCAATAGGGGGTTAAGTGACTTGCCCAGGGTCACACAGCTAGTAAGTGTCAAGTGTCTGAGGCCGGATTTGAACTCAGGTACTCCTGAATCCACCTAACCGCCCCTGGTCCTTTGTTTTAAAGACACAATCTTTCCACTAAAGGTCCCTTGCCCTATTCTTTGTATGCCAGTCAAGAAAGGTTTCTCAAGCAAACAAGAAGGATACAGTGTGGAAGGGGAAACACAAGCCTAAAATCTCCATCTTGTCTTTCTACAGATTGATTCTGGTCCCATTTCACCATGCGCATCAAAAATTAAAATTGAAAAAGGTAATTGCTCATCCCTTATGAGTTCCTCTTTGACCTAGAGTTGATTGGCAAGTGTCATTGAGAAGGTTATAGGCCAGGTCATAGCGATCTGTTATTAAAAGGTGCTGACTCTACCAAAAAAAGAAAGAAAAAAGTACATGAAACCAATCCTGCCTCCTGGAACTAAACTGGAGATTTCTTCATTGGTTCATGATACATTGAGACAGTGAGAGACATGACCCAGAACACTACAAGCTGAACCAATTTCTGGAAGGTTCTGAGCAGATGAAAGGTTGGGAGGTTACCACTGCCGGAGTTCCCTGGCTCCCTGCACTGCTTTGCCCAGATTTACTTAAAGCTGCTGCTCAGTGCTGGCCCCTCCTTCAGCCCCTCCTTGGCCATCCCGGGCCCTGGGAAGAAACACGTCCTGCACGAATTCCTTGTAGCCTCAAATGTGTTTAGGTGGGTCTGAGTGTTTTACTAACTATGTTAGTTAGCTCAAGAGTTCTATCCTTGACAAGCAGCATTAGTCAGTTCCCATGGGTGTGCAGGGCATTTCCAGGTGATTCCAAGCTCTGGAAGATTGGGAAGACCTCTTTCTTCCCTCCCCCACCCCTTCAGTTCTCCTAGGCAGTTCCCAAAGAGGACCATGTGAGCAGCAATAGGTTTAGACATGCCGGAGGGTTTCTTGTTGGACAGGAATGCCCATGGGCCACACCTCTCCCAGCCCTTTGAGCACACCATCTTGTCTGAACATGTAGAGGCGTGGGTTGCAGTGCCAGGGAGGGGGCTCTTCTGTGTCTGGCTCCAACAACCAGTTTATTATGGTGATTCTATTTGTGTTCCCTCTGCTCTATTTAACTTGGCAGCCAGGAAGGGAAAGGGCAGCAGGTTCACTCTGGTTTGTACCAGGTGGTTCCTGCAACCACACCCATCCATTAATGCAGTCAGCTTACATATGGGGATGCCTTTACCTGAGGGCCCTTAGTATGTTGAAGCAAGATGTGGGAAGCATTTCCTCTTCACTGGCCAGCCAGGTGTGGCTTACATTTCACCTATTTCTACATTACTAATAGTATTCAAGATTTAGGGAAAAGGGCGAGTTTAGCCAATCTCTCTTACTTCCTGGGTCAGATACACAATAAGGCAGTATACGCTGCAGTATACACAATAGCCCCTACTATTTATGGACCAATTGCACCAGGAAAGGTAGAAACCAGGGGATTATGCCAGATTTTTTTACTACCAATGTTTTAAATTTAAATTCTGTCCCTTCAAGCAAATTTTGGAAGGCTCTACCTTCTAGCTCCAAATACCTCCGAAATTATAAACTAGAACTCATTTAGAACAAAGATGACCTAGAAGGGTCTTAGAAATCTTGGATACTGTTTGAAGACATGGTGTATGTCTTAGAGAAAAGCCTTGAGACATAATTGTTGTCTTTCAGTATTTAAAGAGCTGCTATATAGAAGAATTGAATTTATTCTTATTCCATGTTCCTCCCCAGGGGAGAACTAGGACTAACAGTGGAGGTTAGAGGGAATCATGTTTAGTCTCAAAATAAGAGAGCTTCCTAACAATGAGAGCAGTCTGAAAATAAAATGGGCTACCTTAGGAAGTAGGGAGGCTCCTTGTCCCTGGAGATATTAAAAAAGAAGCTGGACAAACATGTGTGGTTACTGTTGTGGGGAGGATTTGTCTATAGGGTAGGGGGGGTCAACTAGAGCAGGGCTTCTTAAATTTTTCTACTTGTGACCCCTTATCACCTGAGAATTTTTTACTCAACCCCGGGGTAGAGAGGTATATGTAACCCTTTTTTTTTTTTTTTGGTGAGGCAATTGGGGTTAAGTGACTTACCCAGAGTCACACAGCTATTAAGTGTTAAATGTCTGAGGCCTGATTTGAACTCAGGTCCTCCTGACTCCAGGGCTGGTGCTCTATCCACTGCGCCACCTAGCTGCCCCGATATAACCTTTTATTGTTGCCAGATCCCCACACACACACATTCAGTTCTGTGACCCCATATGGGGTGATGACACACGGTTCAAGAACCTTTGAACTAGATGACCACCAGGATTCCTTCCAATTCTAAGGTGCTATGATTAGCAACAGTAAAGAATTTAAGTTCCTACTACTTGCAAAATACCTTCCCTAAAGTCCTACCCTGATCCTTCCTCGTGGCAATGGGGTAACCCTTGTTTTCAAAGGCTATCCCAGGGGACTGGAAGCTTCACCAGAAGGATTCAACAAACATATATTAAATTCTCACTAGGTGAAAACCAAAATTAAATAATCCATGCCCTCAAGGGACTTAGTTGTAGGGTTCTTAACCTAGCCTCCAGAACATTTAAGGGAAATTGTAATAACTGTATTTCAATATAGTTGGGTTTCTTTATAATCCTATTTTATTTTACGCATTTAAAAACATTATTTTGAGAAGGGGTCCATAAAGCTTCACCAGATTGCCTGAGAGTCATGACACAAAAAAGGTTGAGAACCCGATTTAGGGAATAAAACCTTTGCACAGATAAGTAAATACATAGTCATTTGAAGAGGTAGAGAGTAAAAACGGATTGTGGAGAGGTGGTTAAGAAAAAACTTCTATCAAAAGATCCAAGTTGAGGGGCAGCTAGGTGGCACAGTGGATAGAGCACCAGCCCTGGATTCAGGAGTACTTGAGTTCAAATCTGGCCTCAGATGCTTGACACTTACTAGCTGTGTGACCCTGGGCAAGTCACTTAACCCTCATTGCCCCACAAAAACAAACAAACAAAAAAAAGATCCAAGTTGAAAACTGGATGACATCTGTGCAGTCCAAAGACCAGTCTGACGAAGTTCGGACAGACTGGCCACAGAGAGATGAATTTTTGGCCACAGCAACTCTCAAAGAAAGACCAACTCACAGAGGAGTTGGGATCTGTGTTGTGGAGGGAGTAGGGGGGAAAGGCACACATCTCTACTGGAGTGAAATGGGTGTGAGGCCTTAGATTAGATGCTGGGGGAGATACAAAGATAAACATCCCTTCCCTTAAGAAGTTTCTAATCTAGAAGGGGAGATAAAAAGTACATAGACACTTGCTCTTAGCCCAAAGGCTGAGATATTATAGATGCACATATGTGCCTGTGATAACAAGATAAAATAAAAGGGCACAAAGGACCGATGAAAGGCAGCCCATGCTGACACAAACTGGTCATGTGTCCCAGGACAAGTCATATAACTGCTGTGTTTCCCTTCAAGGCTATAGTAAGTTTCCCATCTGTATTGGTAGAAGTTTCCTCCCCTGGAGTTTTCTGTGCCAGTCAAATCACAGATCCAGGTTTTGTTTTATTTTTTTTTTTAAGAGCTACAAACTATTATGAGAGTTTAGAAAAAATAAGTTAGACATTAATTTCTCCTTTTTTGGATAGATATTAATTTCAACTGAGTAGATATGGGAATCTTCTTGGAGGAGGGGGTATTTTAGCTGGACCTTGAAGAAGATATAGGTTTTCAAGAGACAGAGATGAGGGGGTGGGGGAAGAATAGTGTGGAAGCAAGAAACATTTGGGGATTGCCTGGACAGGCAGTCAAGTTTCACTGGAGAATGGGATAAGTGGGAGGGGGAAAGGGGAGAAGAGTAGGAAATATCTGGAAAAAGTAACTGGGGAAAAAATAGTCTGTGATTCTATAAACTACTCTAGTCAAATATTTTCCTCTCATTAAGGGCTGCTTAGTCTTTAGTGACAGCTATGTCTACCATGTAAAGTGAGAAACTAAAACATCTAGAAACACGCTGGGTTCTGTAGATCCTTCTTTTTCCTTAAGGGCAAGAACAAATGACCAGGTGTGCT
The DNA here is from genome assembly GCF_019393635.1 of Dromiciops gliroides. Classification (NCBI taxonomy): domain Eukaryota; kingdom Metazoa; phylum Chordata; class Mammalia; order Microbiotheria; family Microbiotheriidae; genus Dromiciops; species Dromiciops gliroides. The sequence continues at coordinate 236,198,568 of NC_057862.1, forward strand.
GTGATGCTCACGTCCTGTGATGAAATAGCATACTGTATGGGGTGTGTACTTCCTTCCCTACATTGTCATGCTGAGGACTAGCATAGCCAAGAAAGGGGTTCTGGGTGTAACTAACCACACAGAACAATCAAGGCCTCAACTCTCCCTCCTCAAGAAGGTAACCCTGCCCTAGCCAAGCATATGTTGAAACTCCTAAGAGGAAAGACACTCCTGAGACTGGGGCTCATGGCTTCAGGGGCTGATAAATCCCTAGCTTTGTTACTTGGCCACTCTCCATTTAGCCTCGAGAATATAATGTATACATAGCAACCTCTCTGGACTTGTACTCCCATTTGCAGGTTGGATCCCCAGAGGGTGGCTGCTACCTTAGCTTATGGGGTAACCTTGTAGGTGTCTACTTCTTTTTTTTTTTTTGGTGGGTGTCTACTTCTAAAGCTATATAGCTCACAAGCCCCTACCAGTGTGTTTCTCTTTAATAGTCATATGTCTGTGTGAAGAGTAGACTCAAATTTAGAGTATGATGGTAGTGAAGCATGTGGTAAAGGCAACTCACAAATCCTGATATTGAAAGGCCTAGAAGCACTGCCTCTCTTTATAGTGTTCTCATCCTGGGTTGTCAGGGTATGTCCCCCCTTCATAGCTTGACTCTCTCTTGCCAGGGCAACCTCCATTCATGTCCATCCAAAATACATGTCTCAGCTCCTTACTGCATGCATATGTCTTTGATGGTCAAGTACTTTCCATTCAAAGCAACATAGCCCATGGGAGGAGAAGAGAGAAGAACCTATATCCCTCTTGTTGGGATCATAAGCAACTCCTAGCCCACAATCTCTTCTACTCTCAAGCTTTTTAATGGGGTAAATGCCCAATGGGTAGCTAGATGGTTCAGTGGATAGAGTGTCAGGCCTGGAGTCAGGAAGACTCCTCTTGAGTTAAATCTGACCTCAGATATGTACTAGCTATGTGACCCTGGACAAGTCACTTAACTTTGCCTCAGTTTCTTCATCTGTAAAATGAGCCAGAGAAGGAAATGGCAAACCACTCCAGTATCTTTGCCAAGAAGACCCCAATTGGGGTTATAAGTTGGACACAACTGAACAACAAATGCTTATCAGATTTGCAGATGACACAAAGGTGCCTGAAATATATAACATAGTAAATGAAAAAGTGAGAATTCAAAAGGATCTTGACAGGCTTGAACAGGGGTTCTTAACATTTTCTGTGTCATAGAGTCCTTTGGCAGTCTGATAAGACAAGACCTATGGACCTCTTCTCAAAAATCATGTTTTTAAATGCATAAAATAAAATATATGGAATTACAAATGAAATCAATAATATTGAAATAAAAAAGTAACTTTTTCCCATCCGAGTTTATGGACCCCCTGAAATCTATCTGCAGACCCCCTTGGAGGGGGTATCTATAGGCCCCAGGTTAAGGGACATTGGGCTAAATCTATTAAAATGAAGGAACAAATGTAAAATCTTGCATTTGGGTAGAAAAAAAATCAACTTTACAAATACAAGATGGGGGAGACATGGATAGCTAGCCATTGTTTTACAAAAGAATGGGGAGTTTAGTGGGCTTCCAGCCCACTAATGTGATGTGGTGGCTGAGAAGCTAATGCAATCTTGGCATACATTAAGAAGGGCCTACCTTCCTGATGTAGACACTGATTGTCCCATTGTAAGATGCCCTTATCAGACCTTATCTGTCAATTCTGGGCACCACAGTTTAAGAACACTGATAAACTAGGGAGTGTCCAGAGGTGAGCAGTTAGGATGATGAAGGATCTTGAGTCCATGAAGAATGACTGATTGAAGGAACTGGGAAAATTTAGCCTGGAGGGAAGAAAGAACTCCGGAGTGCATGAGAGCTGTGAACAGGTATTTGAAGAGTTGTCATGTCAAGGAGGGATTAGATGTATTATTTGGCTTAAAAGAGGGCAATTTGCCAAAGAACCAGAGCTGTTTAAAAGTGGAATACCCTTCCTTGAGAAGTGGTGAGTTCCCCCTTCCCTGAAGATGTTGCAAAAGAATCTGAATGTTCTGGGGCAGCTAGGTGGCACAGTGGATAGAGCACCAGCCCTGGATTCAGGAGGACCTGAGTTCAAATCTGGCCTCAGACACTTGACACTTACTAGCTGTGTGACCCTGGGCAAGTCACTTAACCCCAATCGCCTCACCAAAACAAAAAAAAACCCCAAAAGAATCTGAATGAGAGGTTTGTAATAGCAGGGATTCCTTGGGTCTCTGAGTTGGACTAGATGACCAATGGAGTTCCTCCCAACTCTTCAGTTCTGTGATTCTGTTTTCTCCTTCTCTGCTACTAGATGCCATGATTGATGGATCCCCTCCTCCCCACCTCCTGGGGTCTCATTCCACAACTGCTCCAATAGCTCCTCAGAGTTTCCCTATTTAAACTCCACAGGCATGGCTAATTCATTTTCCCTGTCAATAGAATTGTCCCCTTCTTGACTCAATAAGAAAGAGGTCTACATCTAATTAAAGAGATCAGGATGTAGATGCATTTTAATTACACATTAAAAACTCTGCACATTGGACTTCTATGACTATAGGAGCTGAGTCTGGGGAAGAGAGGAACTGGGGAGGAGAATCATAAACCTACCTCTCTTACATGTACAAGAAGCATCCGAGGGATAGAATTGCTTTCTAATGGGTATATGTGGTAAGATACAGAAGAAAGATGAATATTGAAATAAGATGAATGCCTGTTTACTCAATGACCAGCCTCTTTAGAGGGAGTTCAGTCCGAACTAATGCTAATTTGTTGATCCATGAACCCTCTAGATTTTACAGGGACTCAATCTGGGGTTCCCAAATCTGGAATTTTGACAAATGTATTTCAATATAGTTAGTATTTTATTTTACACATTTAAAAACATTTTTCTGAGAAGTGGTCTATAGGCTTAATCAGATTGCCCAAGAAGTCCATGACACAAAAAAAGTTAAGAAACTGCACTAGAAGGTAAATACAGATCAGAGCTAGAGGTTCACTTGCATTTTAGTATCTAATGATCTAAATTCAAGTCTAAAAGTGGGATTTGGAGCAAGTTACTTTGACTTTTCTGGGCCTCAGTTTCTTGAACTATAAAATGAAAAGATTGGACCAGATGATCTCTAAGTTTACTTGTAACAATTCTAAAAATCTATGAAATCTATGATTCTAACTTGGCTAACTAAGCAACAGAGCAGAGTATTAAGCTAGGTTTCTTTGGGAAATTATTTCAAACAAAGTTTCCTAAGGGAGAGTTTTAGTGAGTAAGATTGGGAGGGGAGCCAGTTATTAATTTGGTAACGGCTGCAAATAAATAGCTGTCAGTGCATCAATCAACCCATGATATTGGGTACAGAACATGTTGAAAATAATGAAAACTAAAATAAGAATTAAATAACAGAATTGTGTAAATTACCAAGGCGGGGAGGAATACAACTCCTTTCCCTTTGTTTCTTTAAAACTTTTACTTCCTTTAGCATTGTCTTTCAGCCTAACCAGGAACTACATCATTTTTGTTTTAATTTTTATATGGCTTCTAAGACACAATAATACAAACTCACATACTTAGTAAATATAAACTGATGACATTGCCAGCTCAAGATAGCATATAAGGGACTTCAAGTAGAAAAGGAGAGACAGGGGAAAAGAGAGAGTAAAGGTGAATGGTTTTCTTGTTCTACATTTTTAAAAAGTCATGTATTAGGGGGCGGCTAGGTGGCACAGTGGATAAAGCACCGGCCCTGGATTCAGGAGTACCTGAGTTCAAATCCGACCTCAGACACTTATTAGCTGTGTGACCCTGGGCAAGTCACTTAACCCCCATTGCCCCGCCAAAAAAAAAAAAAAAAAGTCATGTATTTCCTTTGAAATCTTGTGGAAAAAACCCTTAAGAGTATCACCCACATGGAAGAGTCTAACTAATATATAACTAATTAATATAGCTGCCATGCAGTGGTAGGGGTCTAATGAGCTGGGCAGCACATTTATAATTTGAGTGCCTAAGCCCCAGTGCTTAGCCTCACATACAGTAGGTACTAGTTGATTGATGGATTATATATTTGTTATTTTCTAGGTCTGATATATTGCTTGTTTGCTTGTGGTTTATTACAGAATTTCCCCTCTCTGTCTCTATCTCCTTCTCTCTATATTTGTCTCTGTCTCTGTCTCTTCTCCCTTCCTTCTCTCATCCCTTTCCTCTTTCTCCCTCTTTTGTAAAGGTGTCAGTAATAGCAAAATACCTATTCACTCTCTTCAAAAAGTGAAAAGGTTAGACTGGTCTCACTGCCCTCACCACCCGCACCATCCCCAATCCTAGCCAAAACAAAACAAAATAAAACAAAACAACCAAGTCCATTCCCACCTCTTGGTTACTACCCAATCAGCCCCTGATTATCTAAACCTTGCCTGTCTTTTGAGACCTATTTGAAGTCTTTCATAAAGTGTTCCTTTATCTGAAAAAAAAAAAAAGTGTTCCTTTATCACTGAAGCCCACAATTAATCTTCACTTCATCTGAACTCCCACAGCACATTTTATCTGGATGCTTCTCTTAGCAGTACAGTAGATACTCATTTGTATTTTTATTCAAATGTTTTATCTGTCTGTCTCTATCTATCTTTCTATCTATCTATCTATAATCTACACACAAATGCATTATCTGCCAGCTTGAGGGTAAGAGCTATATAGGTATTATATTTCTTTGTTATCTTCTCCTCTAACAGGTTGTTATATTAAAAAATGAGTATTTAATTTTAAAAATTGTGGAAAGATGATTGAATAAAAGACAAAAAGAGTTATTCCAAATTTGGCTTCCAAACAGAAGTCATTTTCAGGGGTGAGATAAAATATGAGTCCAGTTAATTTTTTTGTGGGGGGGGCAATGAGGGTTAAGTGACTTGCCCAGGGTCATATAGCTAGTTAATGTCATGTGTCCAAATCTGGATTTGAACTCAGGTCCTCTTGAATCCAGGGCCAGTGCTTTATCCACTGCACCACCTAGCTGCCCCCTAGTCCAGTTAATTTTTAAAATTAATTATTCTATATGCCATCATTCTAAAGCTTCCATAAGAAGGTTCACTGTGATTATCCAGAATGAGTTCCCTTTCACAGTGCAAGAATTTCCCATTTGGCCAGGGTTTTATTAAGATAAAATAATGCCATATGAAATATTTGAGAGAACCTCAAACAGCCAGGGGCCTACAGTTGCTTACACATCTCTTTTTGCCCTATTATGGGGTTAAGTTTTGTTTTTACTTGTGGCCAGGTCGGAACCCCCATGGCGTCTTCCTATGGAACTCAGAGTACCATTGCGGGGGCTCTCTTTTCCTTTCTTTATTGAGAAAAGGAAACAGGAAATAAAATGTAAAACCCTCCAACGGTTAGTGTCACACCAAGGTTGTGAATTTAACCGCACCCAAGTCAGGAAATTAAAGTACGGTTCTCACGTTTGACGTTCCCTCTCCTTTCATTGCCCACGCAATGTTTTTTCAGATTTTGGTTAGATAATGTACATGAAAGAAAGGTCTGAACTCTGGGTAATGAGTTGACTCCTGTGCTTCTTGATTCTGGCACAAATCGAGCAAATTTAGCATTAAACTAATATATTCATCGTTTATACCACAACAGGAGTTTTTAACTTATAGTCTATGAATTATATGCATATATATATACATATATGTAAATATAGATTTGCATAAGATTTCAAAGGAAACCAATTATATTAAAATCCAGTATACCTACATATATAAATATATATACACCTATATGCATATCAGTGTGTGTGTCTATGTGTGTCTGTGTATACACAACAGAAAGAAACCTTAAACGTTATCTAATTCAACCCTCCTATTTCTATTTTGCAGATGAGGAAAGTTAGATATCTAAGGTTACAGAGGTAATAAGTAACAGAATGAGATTCAATACCCCTTTGCCTGAGAACCTTCAGTGGCTCCCCATTGCCTACAGAATAAAATCTAAATTTAACATAGCACCCTCCATCTCTTAGCCCTACCCTTACTTTCCAGTCTTCTCTTCCACTTCCACTACTTTCCTTCATATACCATGTACACCAACCAAATTGGACTATCGCCAATTCCCTAAATGCCATAGGTTTTCCCATCTCTGCACCTTTGATCATTCAACAAACATTTATGAAGCTCCTTTGCACCTGTGCAAAGCATTGTACTATTGGAGATATAATATAGATATAATATATACATGTATATGTAAATGTGTGTGTGTATATATATATATATATATATATATATATATATGATAATAATAGCTAACATTTATAGAGAGTCTACTATTTGCCAGGCACTGTGCTAAGGGCTTTACAAATATTATCTTATAACAATAACCCTGTGAGGTAGGTACTGTTATTATCCCCATTTTAGAGATGAGGTAACTGAGGCAGGCAGAGGTTAAATGACTTGCTCAGGGTCACCCAACCAGTCTGAGGCCAGATTCTAACTCAGACCTTCCTAATTCTAGGACCAGCATTCTATCAACCATACTACCTGCCAATCATATATACATATATACATACACATATACAGATGCAGATATACATATACATACAATACGCACACATATATATGTATGTATATGTGTATGTAACCCATGACTCAAAGTCCATTTGAAAAACTATTCTCATTAGTGGAGCTTTATTATTCAATGCTCCATGACTGTCATTGGGTGAGACTGATTATTCAGTGCTTCATGTTCAAATGAAGAGCAGAGTATTGGATAATCAATTTCCACCAATGAAGAGAGTCTTATGCAAATGGTCTTTGACCCTCAGGTTAGATATAGAAACAGGTACAGATACAGTTATATAGATGCACATATATACACATATATGTATATATTCGCATATATACACACATGCATGCATACATATATAGAGAGAAGAATAGATGAAGACAAACACATGGCAGTACCTTCCCTCAAGGTAGTTATATCCTACTGGGCCATGTTCCTTACATGTATACCTCTGTATGTGTGTGCCTACTCCTCCCCCTGATGCATGTAGTTGTGGGTGAGTATTACCCAAGTTTATGAGGGGAATGTTATGTCAGTAAATGCCTTTGCTTTGAGCTAATTGTATCTACTAGCTGATAATTAAAGGTAACCATACTAGATGGGGCTTGTGAGCTATGGATCCACAAAGAGCCTTGAACCAAAGGAAGTTGTTCCCCAAGTAACCTCACCTGCAGGTGTGAGTTGGAGGGAATGGGTAACATCCAGAAGGGATGCCAAACTTCATAAAAGAGATGGCACCTAAACTGAGCCTTCAATAAGAGTAATGATTCTGAAAAGCAAAGACAAAAAGGGAGTGTATTCCATGTATAGCAGAGGACCTGTGCAAATGGGCTGAAGCAGAGTTAGAATGTCAAGTTCAGAGAACAGTCAGTGGTTCAGTTCTGACTGAAAAATAGAATGACTGAAGGAGAGCCAAATGAAATAGGGGTGGAAAGTCAGACTGGAGCCAGATCAGCTTTCCATTAGGAGTATTTTATGATAAAATTCCTATATTTTATTACTCGACAACTGGGTATTCCATAAGTTTTTGTATTTCGCCAGCTATTACTTAGTGGCTAATGAAATCTTTAAAAACAGAAGCCAAAATGACTCAACCTCTTGAGCGAGCCAAGTGGAAGGAAGAAGGCATCCATACCCAGGCTAGGTAAGGACTGGGAACAAGACAGACATGAAAAGGGACCCCCAATAGAGCTAGTATAGGTATAACGGGGAAAAGGAAGAAAACCATTAATTTCTGGAGCTGGTCTCATTCCTGTTGAGGGTCATTTCTTTATACATGCTGCTAATTTTGTAATATTTTACATGGTAACAGACTATAAATACTGTCTTAACTTTTCCTTTCCCTGTGATTTGCTTCAAAATGCATCTGTTTCTGAGTTCTCATAAGCACACAAAACAATACATATAATCTCTTCAATATACGTGCTTTAGAGAGTCTCCCCCATGTTCTAAAATATATTGATCCTTGCTCTACATCATTACCATCAGATATTTTTTTTTTCCTTTTCCCTAAGTGGGCCAGCGTCATCTCTTTCAAAAGAGCTGCTTGCATTCACTGCAGCTGTTCTGGGATTGTTAGAATTCCAACTTGAATCAATCGCCTTACACGCTGTCATTGGACTCCTCCGCCTCACATTTGTGCATGCTCTCTTTCTGAGGACGTGCAAATCGAGATCCATTGGCCTGAAAAAGAACACAATTTGGTTTGAGTTGTTTGAAATTCTGATTTACTTTTATTTTTCTGGTTGCCCCATAGCATGTTTTATAATCTAGAACCACTGACCACTTCTAAAAACAACAGATAGCAAAATTAGGATTTAAAAAAGAAAAGAGGAAAGAAAAAGGCTTATGTCTCTTTAGAGGGTGTGATCAGCCCATAAAATTTGTTGCCTCAGAGGACTACATGTCAGCTTTTAGTACTGTGCTGTAACAACTTGAGATGGTGTTGAGTAAGAGGACCTGAGTTCTAATCCTGTCTATGACACTTGTTTCCCTATGACCTTGGGGAAATCACTTAATCAATCTAAGCCTCAGTTTCCTTATTTGTAAAATGAAGAGATTGGATTAATTGATCACTGAAGCCCCTCCAAGTTTTAAATCTATTATGATATGATACAGTTTTGTTTCACTTTAATAAAGAACAATGTACAGGGTAGGTCAAAAGTCACAATGTTTAATAACTTTGAAAATTATTTTTTCTTTATTTTTTGCCACTTACAAGATTTGGTTTTTCACACATAATAGAAATTCATTTCCTGTACATACTATATATGATGCTACAGTATTATAAATTAAAAACAAAAAATAAAGGAGTTATTGAATATTGGAACTCCTTCATAACTTTTGGCCTACCTGGTAGAAACATCTGAACTTCAAAACAGATAAATTATGAAGTGACAATTCACATTCTAAGAAGGACTGTTATGACATGATAGGATTCGCAAATGAATTAAAATTAAAAATAATATGTCTTCTACTGTCTTTATTATACATAAATTCTATTTTAACAGGACTATTTAGGACCACAGGCGGTGAAGTAGCACAGTGGATAGAGTGCTGGGCCCTAAAATTGGGAAAACTCCTCTTTCTAAGTTCAAATCCAGCTTACTAGCTGGGTGATCCTGGACAAGTAACTAACCCTGTTTGCCTCAGTTTACTTATCTGTAAAATGAGCCAGATAAGGATGTGTAAACCACTCTAGCATCTTTGCCAAGAAAACCCCAAATGGGGTCATGAAGAGTCAGACATGACTAAAATGACTGAACAACAATATTTAGGACCACATCTATTACGTAAAGTGAGACATGACTGTAATTGCTTCCTCAGGCTATCATGAGGAGACTAAGGGAATCATATATACCCTCAGAGATGGAAGGGCCTTCAGAGGCCATCTAGTAACCTTTACCTGATAAGCAATCTCTTCTGTGTTATCCCTGACCAGTGGTCACCCAACTTTTCCTTGAAGCCCTCCAGTGAGTGGGAACCCACTACCTCCCAAGATAATCCATTTCACTTTTGGACAATGGGAATAATAGGAAGTTTTTCTTTATATCCAGCCTAGATGTCTCCCTGTACCTGTCAGTCATTGCTTCTTTTGGGACCAAGCAAATTATATCTAATACCTCTTCCATGTGATAGCCAACTGTTCAGATACTTAAAGGCAGCCATCAGTCCCTCCTAAGTCTTTTCTCCTATGGGTAAATTTGGCCAGTTCCTTCAACTGATGCTTATGTGCTGTGGCTCTAATCTTTTCAAAATCTTTGTGATTCCCCCTCTATATATTCTCCATTTGACCAAATCAATAGCAACACAGAATTTCAGAGTCTGAAGGTCATCTATTTAGTCCAAACTCAACTTGAAGCATGAAACTCACCTATGATACCCCTAAGGTACAAATTAGGGGTGGGAGCAGGGAGATAAATTAGAAGCAAAATTGGAGGTTGAGGAGGGTTTGGAGTTGGTCCCAGGGCATAACTGGGAGACACGAAGTAAAATTTGCTGGAGCACAAGAATCCAAGGGTCTTTGAAATAGCAGTGCTTCAAGTCCAATGCCTGCCGCCATTATTCTAGGAAGCGAACCTTGTGGTGACTGCTTCTGCAGGTGCTATAGCTCTATCAACTGAAGACCCAGAAAAGAAAGTTACTGTCGCCAAAGTCTGTGGCATTGTCACATAATTCAAAATCAGTTAATGAATCTGATTTTATGAGTAGAAATGACATTAAAGAAAGCACATTACCATTTGATTTGCTGGTGTACCCTAAAGACCATGAGACCTTTCCCCTTGACTAGTAGCTCAAATCTTCCCTATGTGTTGTTTGTTCCATTAGAATGTGAGCTCCTTGAAAGCAGGGTCTGTCTTGCTTATCTATTTGTACCCGCCAGTAGTGAGTATGGTACTTTGTATATTTTGCTCTCTTCATGACCCCATTTAGGCTTTTCTCGGCATAGATACTGTACTGGATTGTCATTTCCTTCTCCAGCTCATTTTACAGATGAGGAAACTGAGGCAAACAGGGTGAAGTGTCTTGCCCAGGGTCACACAACCAGTAAATGTCTGAGGCCAGATTTGAACTCATGAAGAGGAGTCTTCCTGACTCCAGACCCAACACTCTATCCACTGTGCCACCTAACTGCCCACTTTGTATATACTAGGAAGCAGTTAATAAAGCCTCCATTCATTCATTCATTCAGCAGAATCAACAAATAAGATCAACGCCCACGCACAGGGAACCTCCTGGAGATTAGGCCAAAGAACAGTGAGTTTGCACTGCAGGCCTGCCAGGATCAATTTACTCAAGGAAAGAAGGAGTGTTTCCCATTTCCTGTTCCTCCTGCTTAGCTTTTTATGATGTCTCATATAGGGCTTTCTTAGATTTCCTCTGAAGTATTATTAAGTGTTGGCTTCACTCAAGGGTTATAACTTGAACTGCTTGATCCTCAGTGGCTGGATCTGCTGTGGTCAAATTTTTAGTACTGAGTTCACCAGGTTCTGACCCATCCCTAAATCATTCCAGTCTCTAACATTGTTTAGAAAGGGACCCGGGCAAGGGAAGATCTAGTCTAGGAAGGCCATCAGCATCATGGTGACTATGCAACTGACAGTCCTAGCTCCTCCGGGAGAAATATGAGTGATGAATGGAAGGCTCCTTCTCCTGGTGCCTTCTCCATATCTTCCTTTTGGATTGTCTATCTAGAAATCAGAATCACAGCCCTTTCCTTTTCCACTCATTTCTGATTCTATCAGCTCCCTATAGTTTTCATATAGATCAGTCACAAAGTCTAGTTAGTACTCACTTATATGAATCCTCATGGGGAGAAACTGGATTGGTGATGGCTAGGGGATGGCATTCCCACTGTCTCCATTGCTTTCCTATTCTCCTAATTGGCATTGTTGTGATAATATTTCATTGACGAAAGTCTAAAGAAAAGGAAACCAGAATAGTGAAAGGCTTGGAGACTTTGCTATACAGGGAATGCTTGAAAGAATTTAGAATACCTAGTCCAGAGAAGAGAATCATAGTCTTTGTTGTCACATATTTGAGAAGTGGTTATATAGAAAAAGAATTAGACTCATTCTGTTTGACTCCTAAGTCCTGAACTAGAAGCCATGGGTGGATATTGCAAATAAACATATTTAAACTTGGTTTAAGAAAAAAAAAACTTTCTAACAATTAAATGCTATCCCAAGGTGTAATTGACTGCACCAGGAGGTAATAGGTTTTCCCTAACTGGAGGTCTTTAAGTGGAGGTCAAATGAACATTTGCTGGGAATTCCTTTTTAAGTTCAAGTTGGACTGGATGACTTCAGAGGTCCTTTCTCCAACACTGGACACTAGGATTCTACATAAGCCATACCAACCTAATGTTATGGGCCCAGAGTACCCCAGAAGTTCTCTGGGGCACATCAAAGAACCTTCTCCTTGAAAAACTAAACCAGAGGACAGATATGCCTAGAGAGATAAGCGGAACCAGTTCAGACCCTTCATTCTAGTTTCCCTCAAGCCTGGGGCGATCAGATTAGGTGTGGCTGCTTTCCTGTCCTGAAGAGATGGTTTGGGAGATCTGTAGCCACCCCTCACCCAACTCCTCCAGCCACCACCAGTGGGGAATGGTCCTCCACACCTCACTAAAGGAACTTACCACAGTCAGATGGTCACCCTCATCAGTCCTCTATAAAAGTACCTGCCAGTCTCCTGCTCGAGGAGATTGGTATCTCAGAGCCACATGCTTTGTGCCATGCCTCTCTCCCCATGAAAAGTCCAAGGATTTCTCTTGGTTTCCCTTCCCTTCCCTTCCCTTCCTCAGCCCTGAAATAAACTACTATCTTATTCTAACTGCTTTTGTGTGCAACAGGGTGTAATTCTTTAAAGAGGAATTCCTAAGGACCCCAAGCCCCATACTCCATTTTCCCCATGACATTAATATACTCATCATAGTCTGTGTTGGTGATAGCCTAGCTGCTGTAGGTATTGGCAGTGAGGCCAGAGATAATGTTGTGGTCAGACCTCAAGCTATATCCTTCTTCTTTCTATTCTAACCTCTGGAGAACAGTAAACTGTAAACCCACCAATATTCTCTATAGAATCAGACTACCTGTGAGCTAGAATTGTGGTTTTTTTTTTTAATCCCTATTCCTCCTAGAACCTAGGATCACGAAGTGTAAAAGTATTACTTCTTTTTTGTTTGTTTTGGCGGGGTAGTGAAGGTTAAGTGACTTGCCCAGGGTCACACAGCTAATAAGTGTCAAGTGTCTGAGGTCAAATTTGAACTCAGGTCCTCCTGAATCCAGGGCCGGTGCTTTATACACGGTGCCACCTAGCTGTCCCAAAAGTATTACTTCTGCCAAAATACACCTAGGGGCAATTATTTATAAATATAACATGAAAAAATACCCAGATGCACAGGTGATTCATTTATACTAGCAATTCTCAAACTTTTTGGTCTCAGAACTCCTTTACACTCTTAAAAATCATTGAGAACCCCAAAGAGCTTTTCTTTATGTGGCCTACATTTATTGACATTTACTACATAGACATTAAAAATCTTATTATTATTATGAAAAAAATATATTTTTTTAATCTTGCAGACCTCCTTAAATGGGCTTGAGGATGCCCAGGAGTACCCTGGACTCATATTTTACTAGGTACTCCTTGCTACTTAACCACTGCCTTTAATTCCAAACTAGAAATTAAAGCCATTCAGTGACAAAGCTGCTTGTGTGTAATTGATGAAACCTTTTGGAATGAAAGGAGCTACAGATACAGAAGTTTGTATTGTCACACCAACAGGAGATCGAAAACATCAATTGACACACTTTGAGAACTACTGACCTACACTTTCTCCATGCTCATTTTCATTTCTCTATCTTGTCCCTCGATTCCCTTTTCCACTGGCTCTCCATTTCTTTTTCTTTCTTTCTTTCTTTTTTTGGTGAGGCAATTGGGGTTAAGTGACTTGCCCAGGGTCACACAGCTAGTAAGTGTTAAGTGTCTGAGGCTGGATTTGAACTCAGGTCCTCCTGAATCCAGGGCCGGTGCTCTATCCACTGTACCACCTAGCTGCCCCAGGTCTCCATTTCTTTGACCTCCAAAAATGCTCCATTTTTCAATTGTCCCTAAGTGATGGGTTCCTTTTTTTTTTTTTGTCTTACCCATACTTAAACCTGATTGATTTTTTTTCCCTCTGAAACCCCTTAAGAGTTCTTCATCCATGGGGCAGCTAGGTGGTGAAGTGGATAAAGCACTGGCCCTGGAGTCAGGAGGACCTGAGTTCAAATCCAGCCTCAGACACTTGACACTTATTAGCTGTGTGACCCTGGGCAAGTCACTTAACCCCCATTGCCTCGCAAAAAGAAGAAGAAGAAGAAGAAGAGTTCTTCATCCAGAAGAAGAGGGAAAGTACCGTCTTTAATGACCCCTTGGAAATAGCTACGTAAGAAATGGCATGAGAGCAATCTGACAGTAAAATTTCTAGAACCCCACCGAGTACCAAATAAAGTGTCTTTCATTAGAATAAAAGCCCAAATCAAAAACATGAGCAAAATGTCCATGGTTCCCTTACTATTAGCCCACTAAAGAAGACTGAACCAAATATTGCATGCTCCAGGATTTCATCCTAAGAGAGTATGTAGACTCCATTTTATGATTCAAAATATTCAGGACAAGTGGATTATATGTGAGTGATGTTTATGCTTTTGAGAGGAGGCACTGATAGGATTTGGGAACTCTTCCCTGTAACTTTCAGTTTTAGAGAATTGCCTTAAGCACTGACATGCTCTAAATGTGAATCTGAGGCAGAGAAGTTCTAACTCAGAATCTCAGTAGAAAGGAAGACCTTACTCTAAGGATGGCCCTCAATGCACTCCATTAGACTGCTTTCAGTGACTATAATTCCATTCCACCAATGCTAGTGTTGGGAGCCCAGACTAATATCCATGTATACGTGGGGAATCTAGCTATAGGCTTTTACTAGATGTAGTTACATTTTTGTGGATATATGAATTTCTCAGGTCATGTAATAATGAGCTGTATTATCTTATTACACATGGCTGACTTTAGCAAAGCATCTTTCCGGAACAATTGTCAATACACCAGAGGCTTAAAATCTAAGGGTTGTCTGTTCCCCAAGGATACGTTTCATAGTTCTGTGCTTAGGAGTGAGATTTGCCCCAGTGACGTCTGAAATACCATCTCCCCCTCACTCAACCCACAGCCAAACACACGCTGCCGCATACTTTAGTGCATGCTCCTTGCTGCTTGCCTGCTGCCCTTAATTCCATACTAGAAATTGATGCCATTCAATGGCAAAGCTGCTTGTGTATAATTGATGAAACCCTTCGTAATGAGAGGAGCTACCGAAATAGAAATGCGTATGTCACACCAACCGTAGACTCACAATAGCAACTGACAAGCATTATCTAGTTACCCTAACATACATATGTGCTCTACCTTTCCTCCTCTATCACACATTTATACTCATACCCCCTCCAAAAACAAAAATTCGTTCATAATCCCCTATGCTGCACTCCTTCCTATAGTTGTGTTTATATTCATGTATACAGAGTACCATCCCCACCCTGCCCCCTCCGTCGCCCCTCCCCCCACTTCTTCTTATGCTCTCCCATAGCAGAGGGTGGGAAGGTCTGAACAGATGACATATTGTGACAGAGAGCGCAAGAGTAAGGCTGAGCTACAAAGCAATGCAGGTCATGGCAATAGGCTTTATATAACCCAGAGCCAGAGAGAGAACCAAAATAGCAGCTTCCCTGCTGCTCAGTTAGTCTCCTCCATCAAACAGGGATAAAATTAGAGCAGGCGGTGACGCGCACCTGCGTCTGCAGAGGGACTCCAGGGAGACAGCAAGAGCTGGGCTCACAGCTCTGCCACGGACAGCGCAGACTGCCAGATTTTTCAGATCAAATCTGTCAACAGGGCTCTGTGCGTGTGTGAGAAGTGGGGGCGAGGAGGGGGGGCTGTCTGCGTGTGTGAACCTCATCCAGCAAGAAAATAGAGCAAGGTAGTGAAGAGGGAACCAATGGTAGTATTCACTTGCCTGATGCTCTGAAGATGATGTTTTTGAATTCTTTGGCTCCTCAAAAATCATACTGAGCAGGTTCATCTAAGAGCTTCCTCCTCGCATCTCACACCCCGACCCTAGCTCTGTATCCCTACATATAACTCCTAGAATCCATAAATTGGAAGTGGTTGATGATTATTGAAAAGTGTCTCTTTTAAAAGCCACATGACTGCATATTCCACCCATCCCCCAAATCCCTCCTTCTCTTTCAAAACAAAATGGAAAAACACTCCCATAAAAATTGGGAGACATGAGTTTCTCTAAAGGAGTAAAGGCCAAATGAATATGAACTCACAGTTCTTTTGCCTATGTGGACACTGTCATTTATCAACCTTGCTCAAAGATGTGATAAAGGAAGAGCTGATTTTACCAAATCACCAAGCATTTAGTGATCTACCAAGGGCCAGGCACTGTGCTAAGCAATGGGAATATAAAGAAGGGGGGGGGGGAGAGGCCCTACTCTCAAGAATTCATAGTCTAGGGGCAGCTAGGTGGCGAGGTGGATAAAGCACCCACCCTGGACTCAGGAGGACCTGAGTTCAAATCTGACCTCACACTTGACACTTACTAGCTGTGTGACCCTGAGCAAGTCACTTAACCCTCATTGCCCCGCAAAAGAAAAAGAAAAAGAAAAAGAAAAAGAAAGAAAGAAAGAAAAAAAAATTCATAGTCTAATGGGGAAACACATACAAGATAAATTGGAGATAATCTCAGAGGGAAGGCACTAAGATTTAAAAGGAATAGAAAAGACTCTTTGCAGGAAGTAGGATTTTATCTGAAAATTAATGGAAGCCAAGAAAGTTGGGAGGTGGAGATTGAGAGTACCAGGCATGAGGCATAGACAGCCATTAACAACACTCAGAGTTAGGAGATGGAATATCTTGCTCAAGAAACATCAAGGAGACCAGTGTCATTGGATCACAGAATATGAAGATGGGAATGAGGTGTAAGCAAACTGGAAAGGTAGGAAAAGACCAATTTATGAGTGTTCAGATTCAGATTGGGCTTTCTCTTTGTGGGGGGAGAGAACATATCCTGAAAAAAAA
The DNA here is from genome assembly GCF_019393635.1 of Dromiciops gliroides. NCBI lineage: Eukaryota > Metazoa > Chordata > Mammalia > Microbiotheria > Microbiotheriidae > Dromiciops > Dromiciops gliroides. The sequence continues at coordinate 236,215,247 of NC_057862.1, forward strand.
AAAAAGAGATTCTTTTCCCCCGACATATGTACTCTAACAAGGATTTAACTTCTAACAAGGATTAACAATTATCATGTTTATCCTTAGGTAACAGATATGAATTCTAGGGAAGGACTGACCAGTCACCTATTGTCTAGGGAAATGATTTAAAGGAAAAATTTCCAACCAGATGTCAGTTTCTGAAATTCTCTCATTAAAAATGGATTCCTCTAAATTCTTTTCACTGTAGTCCTCTAGTCCGCTTTTAAAACTCAAAGAATTCTGAGATGGCAAATCATTAAGCTAGATTATACTATAGTGAAAGTAATTTACTAAATATCTTTTACCCCAAATGGCAGATATGAGGCTTTGATAAGGAACAGGAAGGGGAGGAAAGGGAATAAACATTTCTGTAGTGCCTACTACATGCCAGGTACTGTGCTAAAGACTTACAAATATTACAACAATCCTTTGAGGCAGATGTTATTATTATACCTATTCTGCAATGGAAGAAATTGAGGCAAACAGAGATTAAGTGATTGTCCAGGGTCACATGGCTAGTAAGTGTCTGACATGGAATTTTAACTCAGACTACAAGCCCTTGCACTCTCCCCACTTTGACACCTAGTTGACTCCTGATAGGAACTGAGGAAATATAAAAGAGAGGACTAGATACCTGAGACAGGCAAACCTATCTGGTGACCAAACTAGTCCCTGGAACCAAGTGAAAGGGGGAGATGAATGGCACCTAAGAATGGTAACAATAAAGAGAGTGCTTTAGGGTTTACAAAATACTTTCCACATAACTACCCTATAAGGTGAATAGTGCAATTATTATCATCCCCAGTTTACAGATGGGAAACTGAGGATTGGAGGAGTGACATGAAGTGTTGGAACCAAGTCTTCTGTGTTCAAAGATAGCTCTCTTTTCACTTTCCAAACTGCTTTATAATCCAGCCTAAAGCCAACCTGAGATGAAACTCCTCAGCTACTTTCCCCTTTATTAAGGTTGTGAATATTCACAACCAAGGGATATTTCCCAGCCTCCAATACAAAAACCTCTATCTTTATTATCTAAATTCTTTAAGGTGGAAATTTTCTTGACCTGGTTTATCTAGGTCATTTGCTAATTCTCCACTAGATTTCGTATGTCTGTCTATAATCACTAACCTAATTATTTTCATAACATGGTTCTCAGATTCTCTAATAGAATTCCTCCCAAGCCTAGCAATTCTAATACTGTATACTCCATAATAACATTTTAGTAGTCATCTGCCTACCATCGAAGCAATCCAGGCACCACTGGGCTGAGGCTGCAGGGGCTGGTGACCTTTACTGATGTACCAATCCCTGTCTTTTACTGATCCTCATAGTTTGCCCCAAGTTACCTATCTCATCCTTAGGGCAACTAAGCTTCTTAACTCCAATCCCTTCTTCCCACCTTACTCCTGCCTCAGATTCCTGAGGAATAATGCTATGTTTGGCCCTCCCTACCAAATAGTACTTTTTTTTTTTTACAATTACATGTAAAGATAGTTTTCAACATTTATTTTCTAAAAGATTTTGAATTCCAAATTTCCCCCCTTTCTCCCCTCCCCCTCCCCAAGAGTGCAAACAATCTGATATAGGTTATACAGTACAATCATTTTAAACATATTTCTACATTAGTCATGTTGTGAAAGAAGAATCAGAACAAAAGATAAAAACCACAAGAAAGAAAAAACAAAAAACAAAAAAAAGTGAAAATAGTATACCTCAATCTGCATTCAGACTCCATAGTTCTCTCTCTCTGGGAGTGGATGGCATTTTCTGTCATGAGTCTTTTGGAATTGTCTTGGATCATTGTATTGCTGAGAAGAGCTAAGTCTATCATGGTTGATCATATATGCTTGGCTCTTAATCTAAGATGCCATTGAGTGGCAAAGCTACTTTCCAGAATGGGAAGAATCACAAAATTATTCTAATCAGCAAGAGGCTAATATTTAAACCTCATTGATGATACCATCTGCCCTATCTACCTTACAGAGTTGTGAAGATCAAATGGGATAATCTATGTAAAGGTGCTTTTAAAACTAAAAAATACTGTATAAATATAATGGGCTATTATTAATAACAAAAATAATAACAATAAATTCGGGGCAGCTAGGTGGTGCAGTGGATAGAATACTAGGGAGTCAGGAGGACCTGAGTTCAAATCTGGTCTCAGACACTTAACACTCACTAGCTGTGTGACCCTAGGCAAGTCACACACAAAAATTAATTAATTAAAAAAATAATAAATTCAAACCCATTAGCAAAGGACTAACATCATAGTATCACAGATTTAGAAGTGAACCTCAGAGTCCAATAATGTCAGACTCAAATAGAAACGGGGGCCACTAATCTATAAATAAGAATACCTGTGGGCCTCATATTGACAATTTAAAAATATAATATTATCTACATTTTATTATAATTTTATTTAGTTAATTATTTCCCAGTTACATATTAATATGGTGCTTTTGTATTTAGAAGTATTGTTAGCTCATGGGGCCTGGGGACCTCATATTTGACACCTGGACTTCTTCATTGTGCTTAGTGTTTTCTTCTGTTTACTCATATTTCAAGCTTCAGTTCTTCATTTGGGATTTTGTGCTTGGTCTAGTGCCCTCTAATCTCCTTGGATGAGTTGGATAGGCCTTGTTTGGTCCTGTCTGTTTTGTAATCTGGATGCTAGTGCCGTCACAGCTCAGGTGGCCAATATTAGGCCCCACCCTCTGCCTCAGTCACTGGCTTCTGTCACAGTTTCGAGGTAATCCATTGTAGATTCTGTCTTTGGCTGGTTCCTCTTGCAAAATTCTTCATCAGGAGTTAATTCCATTTCCTTCTGTGACTCTCACAGGTCTGACAGTGGGATCTTGGAGATCACTCTGGTCTCAGGCTATATATAACATCCCCTTCCTTGTGACATCTATCCAGGTAATGAGTTTGATCTGAGTCCTGCTGTGGTTCCCAGTGTTCTGAGGAATGCAGTCCTATCTTCCTGTACAGTGACCTATGAAAATTGGTTCTGTCTCTGATTTTGTTCTAACCAGCCAGGGTCAGAACATGGCTTAATTTTCCCTATTATTGGAGCTCCTGATGGCTTTAAACACTCCGCTTTGCTCAGGGTACCGACTGCATGACTTCAGCTATATTTATAAGCAATCCTATTGACTTTCCTAGTTCAGATCTTTTCCCTTGTCTGCACCAGCTTCTAGATGACTAAGCAACTTGCTCAAAATCACATAAGAACGAAGTGACAGAGTCAGGATTTAAATCCAAGTCTTCTGACTCCAAATCCAGGGTTCTGGTACTTCATCACTTGATGACTTCAACATATATGTCCATGGTCTTGCAAATGTTCCGGCGTCCTAGTTCATTAACCCTCCATGATACCTTCACATCAGCTCAGCTATACACAGGGGTGAACTTACCCCTGTTCTCACTCCTAATGGTTCTTCCCTTGTGAGCTGCACTTTGAAGTTCTTCTCTGGGATCATCAACTTTACATATTTCCTTCTGGCTCCCTCTTACTTAAACCATTTTTTTTCACCCTTTCTCCTCTCTGCTGCCCAAATCTTCCACTCCAACTCTGGCATTACTTTCCTCCCTTGAGAGTCTGGATTCCTTAGGTAAACAATTTTAATTCAACACTCTCCCCATCCTTGAATCCTTTGACTCTTTATTCTGCTAATGCTTGCTAAATCCCATTCCTGGGCTACTCTCTTCTCTTTTCCCCTCCTCCATACATAAATGGTACATTAGATGGGGCGCAGGACCTGGATTTAGGAAGACCCGAGTTCAATCCCAACCTCTGACATTTACTAGCTATGTGACCCTGGGCAAGTCACTTCACCATTTCTTTTTTTTTTTTTAAGTGGGCACTTGGGGTCAAGTGACTTGCCCAGGGTCACACAGCTAGTAAGTGTCAAGTGTCTGAGGCTGGACCTGAACTCAGGTACTCCTGAATCCAGGGCGGGTGCTTCATCCACTGCGCCACCTAGCTGCCCCCACTTCACCATTTCTGCCTCAGTTTCCTCAACTGTAAAGTGGGAATCATAATAGCACCTACCTCCCAGGTATAAGATAATATTTGTATTTTTTTTTAATTTTACATATAAGGTATTTTATTTTTTCTGTTACATGAAAAGATAGTTTTCAACTTTTGTTTATACAAGCTTTACAATTTCAGATTTTTCTCCCTCCCTTCCCTCCCTCCCCCCTCCCCTAGACAGCAGGTAATTTGATATAGATTATATCTATATATTTATATATAAGATAATATTTGTAAAGTCCTTAACACAGTGCTGGGCACATAATGGGTACTTATTAAATTGGGGAGGCCAACCTCTCAATTTGTATCCTTAATCCCATCCCATTGCACTCCATTTCCTCTGGGAGCTTGCCCTTTCAATCATTTCCCCTGTCTCTCTCATCTCAATCTTTCTTCCCTGTTATCTACAAATCTAAAGATATCTCCTCTACCTTAAAAAAGGGGGGGGGAACCCTTTCACTTGATCCCACTGTCCCCTCAAACTATTATTGTATAAGTTTCATCCTTCTCAAAGCCAAACTCCCAAAAAGGGGGTCTACACTTGGTGTCCTCTACTTCTGACTCCTTGCAATCTGGCTTCTAACCCCCCCACTCCACTGAAACTACTACCTTCAAGGCTACCAAGAGCATCTTATTTGCTAAATCCGATGGTCTTTTTCCAGTGCTCATCATTCTTGACCTCCCTGCAGCTTTTGAACCTGTTTCACATTTTCTCCTCCCTTGAATCTTATGATAATATCCTTTTCCTGCTTCTCCTCCTACCTATTTGACCATTTCTTCTTAGTCTCCTCTGCTGAAACACCATGTCCTACCCTCTAACTTATTCTCCCAAGGTTCCATCAGAGGCTCACCTTTCTCTAAAACCTCTTGTCTATTCTCATGGGTTCAGTTATCATGTCTATGCCGATGACTCCCAAACTAGGTGTCCAGCCCCAATATCTTTCCAGAATTCCTACTGGATTGTGAATGAACAACTTGTGGGCAGGGACTGTCTTTTGCCTCTTATTTATTTTTATTATTTTTTTTGCCCAGTACTTGACACAGTACCTGACAGATGATATATTTATTTATAAATATTTTTTGACTGACAACTTCAGTCTTCCATCACCAACAGTTTTTGCTCTTCTCAGAAGGTTTTCCTGATCCTTATTGTTAATGATCTCTCCCTCTTTAAATTACTTCACATGTGCTTATCTGGGCACATTTTGTATCTATCCCACAATAAAATGTACAACCCTCTCGAACAAGAACTGTTTGTCATTTTTGTCTTTGCAGTCCTTGAACTTAATAAATCCTCCTTGGATGGTGTGGAGTTAAGCTGATTTTCCTAAGGAGTTCAGACAGGTGATTGGGGAAATGGTGATAAGAGGGAAGGCCACTGTCTTAAATCAGGAAGTGAGAGAAGCAGCATGGAAAAGGAAGATTGAAGGCAGGAGTTTGTAACTTGGAGTCCATGGCCTTTTTGAAAAGAAATTTTTTGATAACCATATTTCAAAATCATGGACTTCCTTTGTCAAAGGAAAACATAAATACTAATATAGTGATCTTTGATATAGGTTCATCTGCCCCCCAATGTAATTTAATAATTACCATTAATAGTTAATTTAATTAATACTTATCCAAGTCATTTCAAGCTTAGAGAGAAAGGTGTCCAAACTGGAATGGTCTCCTCCCTGATTTCAGGTTAACATATATAGGAATCTTGAACAAGGAAAAGATATCTCAAAATACAATCTAGATTAACATTCTAGAATTAAGATTACCTTTAGGTCAGGGCAGCTAGGTGGCACAGTGGATAGAGCATGGCCCTGGAGTCAGGAGGACCTAAGCTCAAATCCAGCCTCAGACACTTAACACTTACTTGCTGTGTGACCCTGGGCAAGTCACTTAACCCCAACAGCCTCACCAAAAAAAAAAAAAAGATTACCTTTAGGTCACTTCAGGGACCAGGAGGGCAATGAAGTAAACAAAAGTTAATCCATTCACCTAATGAAAGATCTTTAAAAAAAAACCCTTTTATTCTGGTCTATTCCATCTTCCAAGGGGCTTTTCCTCCAAGGATCTTTTCCCAGAAGTTTGTAAAGAAAATATTATTTTTAAAAGTATTTAATTATTAATTTAAAATATTATTATTAAAAGAAAGTATTCTTTCTAATATTTTCTGTTTTACTAAAAGGAGGTTTTAAAATACTTCCATAGCTTCATAATCTTAGGAATCTTATTTTATACATTTGAAAACATTATTCTGATAAAGGATCCATAGGCTTTAACAGATTTCCAAAGGAGGTCCATAACACAAAAAAAGTTTAAGCATCCCTGATTTAAGGCAAAATATTACCGACTATAATTTCCTGAGTACTACTCCAGCCATACCTTCTACTTTGTTGTTGTTCAATCATTTTTTTGGTCATGTCTGACTCTTTGTGACCCCATTTGAGGTTTTCATGGCAAAGATACTGGAGTGGTTTGCCATTTCCTCCTCCAGTTCATTTTCCAGATGAGGAAACTAAGGCAGAGAGGGTTAAGTGACTTGCCCAGGGTCACACAGCTAGGAAGTGTCTAAGGCTAAATTTGAACTCAGGTCCTCCTGATTCCAGGCCTGGCACTCTATCCACTGCGCCACCTAGTTGTCCCTCACCTTCTACTATACGGCGTAGGAGAAAGATTGTTGCAGGGCTTAGCACAGTGCCTGGCACATAGCAGACACTTAAAAGTGTTGGTTGATTGACTGATTGGGGAAAGAATCAAAAGTGCCCAAGCAGATGACCTCAGATGAAAGAGTATATCTTAGGGAGAGAGAGTACATTGGAAAATGGCCTCTTCTTTCCCTTACCTGTATCAGGCTATGATGATGGAACCCTAGAATTTTACAGAAGCAAACAGAACCTCTTCTAAGGAGGAACACCACTCTTATCATTCATTACCTCATCTTTCTTAGGGGCTTTGTGAGATAAATAAGAATGGTCTAGACCATTCATATTTTTCTCTTCTCTCAGACATCAGAGTTGGGAGGGGCAAAAGAGCAAGTCTAGCAAGAAAATCAGGAGTTAGATAATAGCTACAAATAGTGACACAGGAAGTCTAGACCATAAAAGTTCCCCTGACATAACACTTTGTTTTATGATCTTCAATGCGGATGTCATCTATCAGCCTAAACTTGGATCACAATAGGAATATTTCACTCTGGATCTGGTAACATAGTAAACAAGAGCTTTGTAAGACAAGGAAGAGTAAATAAAGTGAGGAGTTTTGAGGGTAGGCCCTTGATTTTAAAATGCCCATTTCCCATATTGCCTGTTGTTTTTATCTCCTGGGCCCCTCTTCCCCTTCAGTCTGTTTCTTGATTGAAATCATTTGAGCTTCTGCCAAGAGATGAAGCTGACTCATGAGTTACTTGATATGGCTATACACCTTGCCTTATCTCATGTTATTGGTAATCAAATTGACTACACCTGGCTGGTCTTCTTCCTGTCTGAAAACTTCCCCTGACGCAGGTATGCCCAATTAGACCTTTTGCCAGTCATTGTAATCCTAGCCCTTAGCACAAATTCTGGCATGTACTAAGTCCTTAATAAATGCTTCTTGATTTTTTTTTATTGCTTATATGTGATAATCTGGTGTAACTGATTCTGATATTTATTTCAATTTATCAGTGAAATGAGATTTTGGCACATTCTCGGATCATCTAACATGGAGGTGGCCTGAGGGACTTGTCTGGGCATTCCCAGATCTCAAAAATTGGGTGTATCCTCCTTTAGGGTACTGGAGAATACTGGAGAATGAGTGAAATATAACATACCTCACCTTACAGGTGGTGTGGACCAGGGTGGTCTTGTTAAATTAGTAGTAGTCGTGGTGGTGGTGGTGGTAGTAGTAGGGGTGGTAGTTGTCATGGGAGTAGTAGTGGTAATGGTAGTAGTAGTGACAGAAGCTCAATTTGTATGTAACCTCACAGTTTACATAGCACTTGCCTATTCTATGTGGCCAGAAGTAAAAGTATTATTATCCCTGTTTTAATAATGGTAATTATAAAACATTTAAATAGCACTTTCTAAATAGGAGCAGCTAGGTGGCACAATGAATAGAGCAATGGTCCTGGAGTCAGGAAAAGCTGAGTTTAAATCTAGCCTGAGACATTTCCTAGCTGTGTGATCCTGGGTGAGTCACTTAACTGTTTGCCTCAGTTTCCTCATCTGTAAATGAGCTGGGGAAGAAAATGGCAAACCACTCCAGTATCTTTGCGAAGAAAACCCCAAATGGGGTCACAAAAAATTGGACATAACTGAAGAAAAGCAATGCTTGAACAACAGACAACATTCTAAATATTATCTCATTTTATCCTCATAACAACCCTATTACTATCTTCATTTTATAGATGAGGCAAACAGAAGTTTAATGACTAACTCAGGGTCCAGACAGTAAGTATCAGAGGAAGAATTGGAAGTCAGGTTTTCCTGATTCTAGGTGCAGTGCTCTATCCACTGAGCTACCCAGTTGTCTTCTACAGATGAGGAAACTTGAGGCCCAGAGAAGTGACTTGCCCATGGTTATATAACTACCCAGCTGTGGAGCCAAGACCCAAGCCCAGGTCTCCTGACTCTAGGTACAATACTCATTCCTCTAGAAAAAAATTCAAATCCAGCCTCAGATATTGACCAGCTGTATGACCTTGTGTTACTTAACCTTCGTCTGCCTCAGCTTCCTTAACTGGGAAATGGGAAATATAATAGTACCCACCTCCCAGAGTTGTTGTGAGGATCAAACGAGTTAATATTTATAAAGCACAGAGCCTGGCATACAGTAGGCTTTTAACAAAGACTTGTTCCAAAGCCCCTTCCTTTCTCCTACTGAAAAATAGTCTATCACTTGACAAAAGGGATAGAAGACAGATTTTTGACTTAGGGAAGCTGAGAATGGGAAAATGGGTTTCATAGAATGATCTTGTCCCTCAATAATAAGGTTGCTCAGGGTTGGTATCCTAATGCGTATGGCTGGTCTTACTCACAGGTAGATGAAATGATTGCCTATCTGGTGTGACTTTAGAAACATGGGGAAATCCCGTTGTCACTTTTCGCTACTGTCTCTGGTGTTTGCTTTTATCTCTAATTCCTGACATTCTTTTAACTCCCATCCCGAAATCTGAAGACTCAAAATATGCATTCTTTTTGGAGAGGAAACCAAGTGACTTAGGGATGACATCATCTCCATTTAAGAAAACTGGTAGCAAGGATAGAGAAGGAAGTTGGGCACCTGGAAAGGGAGGAGAGAGAAAAAGGGAAGGAAGAAGCCGAGAGCTGGAACACATTTTGCCCCCTTCCTGATTCAGCCCAGTACCAGCTTTCTTCTTATTGGCCTAGCATGGTACTTCCAGTTGGAGTGGCATAGACCCTATTGACAATTTGATTGGCCCTGTCTGCTAATTCTAATGTGTTTGATTCTTCCAGCAGACTGCACTGGGACAACTGAAGTAATACTATTAAAAGGCCAGTTTGGGGGGATCTGGGGCCCAGAGCTCCTTGAATATGGGGATTTTTCCATCTGGGGTAGTTTGGGGAAACATATGGTAGAAAAATATCTATGGGGGAAGCCATGATCCCTATGATTCTCCCCAGACCAACTAAGTTCAATCTCAAAGAAGATCATGACACCTGGAGGTAATGTAATGACTTGCAGAGATTAGGATTTAAGTGAGGGAGGGCTGTGCAAGGTTACCAACCTCACTCTCCTCCAGAGCCATCTGGGTCCAGTGGCAAGAGATAGATCAGGATGACTGGAGATGGTCCCAGATGTTTGTCACATAGCTAGTAAGTGTCTGAGGTGAAATTTGAACTCAGGTCCTACCAACTTCAGGGTCAGCGATCTATCTAATGTACCACTTAGCTGTCCCTCAGCCCAATTAAGTAGCTTCCACTAGGACTCCTACATGGACTTCCAAATCACTGTTCTTGCTATTGTGAATATTATTCTTTTATTTTGATCAAAGCAAGGGGCTCAAGGTACTGGTCCCTTCTCATCATGAGGACAAGGTCATCCTGAACTTTTCTCAGGCAGCTTGGTGGTACAGTGATAGAGCTCTCATCCTGAAGTTAGGAAGACCTGAGTTCCAGTCCTGCCTCAGACACTTGCTAGCTATGTGGCCCTGGGAAAGGAAGGCACTTAAACCCTGATTGCCTCAGTTTCCTCAAATGTAAGATGGAGATCATAATAGCACCTACCTCCTAAGGTTGTTGTGAAGACAGATCAAATGAGATAATATTTGTAAAGCATTTAGCACAGTGACTGCCATGTAGTAGGTGCTTAAAGATTGCTTGTTTCTTTCCTTCCAGCATATACCAAAATAATTCTAGTTTAGTTTGTTAATTTCATTGTCATCACAAAATTGGCCTTAACAGCTTAAGGCTAATAAGTAGCCATGGTTGTGGTTCTGAGTCCATCCTATGTCACCAAAATGGGTTCCTGTCACAAAGGGGTCAGCCTAGAGTGAGAGAAATCACAACCCAAAACTACTCAATACCATTTTAAAGATGAGAAAATAACTCAGAGACATTATGTCAAATGAAATTAGCAAGTGATGGTGGAACTCAGATTAAAACTTAGTTCCAACACCCACTTCAGTGTTTGCTCTACCCCACTGGTCTCTTATAAAAAGACTAAAAGAATCCAGGATAATTTCAAGTCTGTTTTGAAAATGCCATTTTCTTAGTTTCATCAACATGTAGCCCTTTAACGTAGGAGAAAGAGCAACAAACTTGAAATCAAGAGGTCTGGGTTCAAATATCTGTGTGACCTTGGAGAAATTTCTTAACCTTTATGAGTCTTGGTTTCATCATCTGAAAAACGAGGTTATATAATCTAATTCAAGGTTTGTTTGTTTTTTGAGAAAGCACTTGGGGCAGCTAGGTGGCACAGTGGATTCCTCCTGAATTCAGGAGGACCTGAGTTCAAATCCAGCCTCAGACACTTGACACTTACTAGCTGTGTGACCCTGGGCAAGTCACTTAACCCTCATCTCCCCCACCAAAAAAAAAAGAAAAAGAAAAAGAAAGCACTTGGTAAATTGTAAAAGTGCTATAAAAATGTGAGGGATATTAGTAGTTATTAATATCACAAGGAAGGAAAGAAGGGAACAAACATTTATTAAGCACCTACTATGTGCCAGTCACTATGCTAAGTACTTTAAAACTATTATCTCATTTGATCCTCATGATAATCCTGGCAGGTAGGTGCTATTATTATTTCCATTTTTACAGTTAAGGAAACTGAGGCAGATAGAGGTTAAGTGACTTGCCTAGGTTTGCCCAGCTAGTAAATATCTGAGGTTGGATCTGAAGTCAGATCTTCCTGACTCCAAGTCCAGAGCTCTATTCACTTACATAACTTCTAAGGATCTGGATAGGTTATGGTCTGCATTTATGGAGTAAATATCCACAGATGAAATCCTTTATCCTTAAAATATCCTTTAAATGCCCTTGAAATATTTTTGCTATTATTATTGTACCCAATCATTTTAGTTTTTCATTCATTCATTTTCTCAGTAGCTCTTCTTAACCTTCTTGTGTGACATGGTCTGGTGAGGTCATGTTTTTAGATGCATAAAATAAGATACAAAAGAATTACCAAGGAAACCAATTATATTGCAACACAGTTATCAAAATATTTTTCTAAAAAACAGGTTTCCAGACCCCAGGTTAAGAACTCCTTCTCTGAAGTAATATCAGGGAAAACCATGGGCCATGCTTTATGCTTCCTGAAATCACCCCTAACTGAAAATTTGCTTCAGCTATAGTTCATCTCTTCCCCACCCCCAACCCCATACAAAATGGTACCTCATCCCCAAAATAAACTTCTGGGGTGCTTCTTCCCCAAAGGGAAAGCAGAAGCTCCTAGTGAATATAGAGGGAAGGTTGAGCTCCCTGTCTAGACCATCATCCAAGGGGAATTCTACCCACACAGTTCCCCATGGAAATCCCCTAAGTCCAAAGTAACTGCTGACTCAGGCTACCCATTTTAATGACCAACTCAACCTTGCTACTTAGTCCCTCAAGTCTGTCATTCCCCCTTCCATCTTCCTTCTGGAAACAAGAAAAATGCGAACTTTAACTGGAGTTTCATTAGAAAGTCTAAAGCGCCCAGAGGCAGTTTTAAGCGCCAAAAACTCCTGAAATTCTTTTTTTTTTTAATTTTTTGTTTTTTAGTGAGGCAGTTGGGGTTAAGTGACTTGCCCAGGGTCACACAGCTAGTAAATGTTAAGTGTCTGAGGCTGGATTTGAACTCAGGTCCTCCTGACTCCAGGGTCGGTACTCCCTCCACTGTGCCACCTAGCTGCCCCAACTCCTGAAATTCCTATGGAAATTGGCCCAGATAAAGGACTGGTTTTTGTTGAGGTTTGCCTGATGGGCAGAGATGTCCTTTCATAGCATTATAGGATTTAGAGCTGGAAGGGACCTTAGAGATAATCTAGTTTTAGAATCATAGATCATGGGAACAGTAGATAATAGAGCTGCTTGGGGCCTTGGAGGTCATCTAGTCCAACTTCCTCATTAAACAGATGAAGAAATTCAGGCAAGTGGTCAACAAGTATTTATCAAGTGGCAACTCTGTGCTAAGCACTGGAGATTCAAAGAAAGGCAGAAAATAGTCCCTGCCCTCAAGGAGCTCACAGTCTAATGGGGAAAGACAATGTGCAAACAACTATGTACAAACATGATATATATGCTGGGGTGTATGCATATGTGTATATACATATGTATGTAGTGGCACAGTGGATAGAGTGCTGGGTCTGGAGTCAAGAAGACCCATCTTCCTGAAGTCAGACACTTCCTAGCTGTGTGACCCTGGGCAAGTCACTTAACCCTGTTTGTCTCAGTTTCCTCATCTGTAAGGTGAACTGGAGAAGGAATTACCAAACCACTCCAGTATCTTTGCTAAGAAACACTAAATGGGGTCACAAAAATTCAGATAGAACTGAAAAAACAACTGAACAACAACAAATGTATAATATACAGTGTATATGTGTATATACTTATACATTATACATACATATGCACATATGTATGTATGTAAACTTTTTCTAGTCCTTAATGCTAGTGTCTTCTTTCTGAGATTACCATCTACAATTTTGTGTGTGTGTATAATATGCACATATATTAATATAACAGATATAAACATAGATAAATTTAACATAAGTGCGCATGAACACCCACACATACAAATGGAAGTCATAATCTCAGAGGGAAGGTACTACCATTAAGAGGAACTAAGAAAAATTTCTTGTAGACGGTAGGATTTTAATGGAGATTTGAAGGAAACCAGGAAAGGAAGACAGAACATTCTAGGCATGCAGGACCATGGTCAGTGAAAATGCTTGGAGTTAGGAGATGGAATGCTGTATGGGAGGAATAGCTAGGGGACCAGTTTGGCTGGATTACAGCATACATGAAAGGGAGTAAAGTATAAAAAGATCTCAAGATAGGGGCAGCTTGGTGCCTCACCAAAAAAAAAAAAAAAAGATCTCAAGACAAGCAGGAGCCAGGTCAGGAAGGGCTTTAAAAACCAATAAGGGGCAACTAGGTGGCACAGTGGATAGAGTACCGACCCTGGAGTCAGGAGTACCTGAGTTCAAATCCAGCCTCAGACACTTAACACTAGCTGTGTGACCCTGGGCAAGTCACTTAACCCCAATTGCCTCACTAAAAAACAAACAAAAACCAATAAGGATTTGGGGGGGCGGGGCAAAGAGGGTTAAGTGACTTGCCCAGGGTCACACAGCTGGTAAGAGTCAAGTGTCTGAGGCTGGATTTGAACTCGGGTCCTCCTGAATCCAGGGCTGGTGCTTTATCCACTGCCCTAAAGATTTTATATATGATCCTGGAGGTAATAGGGAGCCACTGGAGTTTATTGTAGAAAGGGATGATCTGGAGAAATTTGTGCCTTAGGAAGATTACTTTTGTAGCTGAGTGGAGAATAGACTGAGAGGTGGGGGATAGGAGAGAAGGGACATTTGAGCCAGGGCAACCAACACAAAGCTATTGTAATAGCCCAGGTGGGAGGTGATTAGGGCCTATACCCAGGTGGCAGTGTCAGAGAGAAAAGGAATTAGGTAAGAGAAAGTCAGTCACACTACACATGTATAACCTATATTTGCTTTGCTTCACAATGAAGAAAGAAAGGGAAGGACAGAGAAGGAGAGAATCTGGAACTCAAAATTTAGGGGGGAAATGTTAAGATTGTTTTTTACATGTAATTTGGGAAAAATAAAACATTAAACAATAACTTAAAATTGTAGGGGAGGGAGAGAGAGAGACAGAAAGACAGACAGAGACAGAGTAGCTAAATGACAGCTGAGATTCAAACTCAAGTCGACTTCATACTTCAGCACTCTTCTCAATACAAAAAGCTGTCTCTAATGCCCTCATTTTACAGAAGAGGAAAACTGAGGCTCAGGATAATCAGTGACTGACTCATGGTTATACAAGTAGTCTTTTTGATGTTGAGTCTCTTTTTCAATTATGTCCAACTCTTTGTGACCCTATTTGGGGTTTTCTTTGACAAAGACACTAGAGTGGTTTGCCATTTCCTTCTCCAGCTCCAAAGGTAGTTTTTAGGAGGATAAGAATTAGAACCCAGCTCTTTTGACTCAGCATTCTAAGCAGTCCAGCCCTAGAGATTTTAATCTTTGTATACACTAGTCAGTGGAGACGGTCTAAGGAATTTGCTGGCAAAGATCGAAAGACAAGAGTAAGAACTCTGGAAATAGCTGAGCAATCTAAGAACTGGTATGGCATTTTGGAAATGTGAATGAGTAGGAAGATCTTCATGTGGGCTTTATTTTCATTTGTGAGAAAAAATTATTTCCTATGGTCCCCAGAGATTATGGTTGCAAATAAAAAAGCCTACCAGGAATAACTAAGATTCATACTCCTCTCACCTCACCCCCATCCACAAAA
This sequence comes from Dromiciops gliroides, assembly GCF_019393635.1. Taxonomy (NCBI): domain Eukaryota; kingdom Metazoa; phylum Chordata; class Mammalia; order Microbiotheria; family Microbiotheriidae; genus Dromiciops; species Dromiciops gliroides. Next base: position 236,230,247 of record NC_057862.1, read on the forward strand.
AAGAAACCTTACAGAGAAAGGAATTTTCGCTAAAAGGTAAAGTTTTATAAAGGCAAAAAGTTCACCCTCTTTCATCCTCCTACCCTTAGAGACTACCACAATGCATTGCTCAAGGTAGGTTCTTAATAAATGTTTGCTTAATTGAATTGAAAGAAATTTGTGTGAATGCATTTTTTAAATTTAATTTTATTTTATGCGGGGCAATGGAGGTTAAGTGACTTGCCCAGGGCCACACAACTAGTAAGTGTCAAGTGTCTGAGGCCAGATTTGAACTCAGGTCAAGTGATTATCTAATAAGTACTTAAGGAGGCAGTTAGGCAATGTATAGAGCTCTGGACTGGGAATCAAGAAGACCTGTGACCCTGAGTATGTCACTTCATCTCTGTCTCAGACTCAGTAAAACAGTGCTAATAATAACACCCACCTCACAGGGTTGTTGTGAGGACCAAATGAGATAATATTTGTAAAGCACTTTTCAAACTTTAAAGCATAATATAAATGCTAGTTATTATTATATTAACATGAAGAAGGAAACTTTAAATTCAGTATTGTTCTAACTGAAAACAGACTGTACTGCCAATAATTCATCAGATACGTATTCCAGATAGTTCTCTATCAATCTATTGCAGGTATTTCCAATATACCCAGGAAAATAGTTGAGTTTTTTAACACTAGAAGTTTGGCACCTCTTTGGACATAATAATGGATATATATTAGACTGTGTCAACCCAGCACAAAGTGATAATTATGGTAACGGTCTGGTTCAATTCAATTCAATTCAAGAAACATTTATTAAGGGGGCAGCTAGGTGGCGCAGTGAATAGAGCACCAGCCCCTTTCAAATCAGACCTCAGACACTTGACACTTACTAGCTGTGTGACCTTGGGCAAGTCACTTAACCCTCATTGCCCAACCAAAAAACAAAACAAAACAAAACAGAAACATTTATTAAGTATCAATTTTATTCATAATTCTCCACTAGTTTCTGGGAGAAATACATGGAAATGATACTATCCCTGTTTCCATAAGGCTCAAAATCTAGAAGGGAGGTATGATAGATACCACAGATACCACCTAAACTCAAATGTGTCACGTGTCTGCTGTGTGATAGTCCCTGCCATGGTTAACTTTACACACTGGCCATCTTCTGTCAGAAGCCCTTCTGCTGCCTCCCTTTCCCCACACCCCAAAGTGCTTTTCAGTTTGGGAAGTATAATCAAATCAATACTGTCATTTCAGCTGGAAAGTGTGTCAAGCTACTCCTCCATGGTTCTATTCACCATCTCTATAACTTTCTTGACTTGTCTTGCCACTGGTCTTTGATGGCTCTGGAAGAGAGACTGAGGCTGACAATTTTGTGCAAATCTGCCTCACTTAAATCTAATTCACATTCTAGTCAAGACATCACCCATGATGTCATTCGTCCTCTTTGAAAATGAAGGACAAATAACAACAACAACAACTCTCCAAACCAGAATACTCACCCTGGCCATTCTCTCCAACATGTGTTCTTCCCTTATTACAATGTAAGCTCCTTGACGGCAGAGACTGTCTACACTTTTGTACTTGGATTCCCAGCTCCCCAGATTTCGCACAGTGCTTGACACATAGTAAGTGCTTAATGAGGGTACCAAGTCAGGAAGACTCCTCTTCATGAGTTCAAATCTGACCTTAGACACTTACTAGCTGTGTGACCCTAGGCAAGTCACTTAACACTGTTTGACTCAGTTTCCTCTTCTGTAAAATGAGCTGGAGAGGGGGCAGCTAGATGGTGCAGTGGTTAAAACACCGGCTCTGGATTCAGGAGTACCTGAGTTCAAATCCGGCCTCAGACACTTGACACTTACTAGCTGTGTGACCCTGGGCAAGTCACTTAACCCCCATTGCTTTAAAAAAAAAAACAAAAAAATCCCAACAAAACAAAACAAAACAAAAAAATGAGGTGGAGAAGGAAATGGCAAACCATTCCAATATCTTCACTAAGAAAACCCCAAATGGGTTCACCAAGAATCAGGCATGATTGAAAAATGGCTAAACAACAATAACAAGAAGTGCTTAGTGAATGTTTTCTCATTTTCTCATTCAATCATTCTGTAATCTCACCAATGTGGCCATTCCTTCTAGCATGCAGATCACAATCTATCCATACCTATATACCCTGTGGGACTTTTGTCCATGTTCTTAAAATCCATTTTTGGGGCCTTCCCAGTGTGGTGGGAGCTTTGCTTACCTTCTCCTGGCATCATGAGCATACCAAATGAAGTATACTTGCTATTCCCTGGTTATCTCTTATTCATGGCACATGACCAGTTCACCTTCCTCCACTCCACTCCACCCCACCCACTTATACATTTCTTTAATGATAACATTTATCACTACTTCTCCTTCATGATTCTTGCTTGTAATACATTGCAGCTTGCTCATATCCCCCATATGTCTCAACATTTACCTTTGGGTGATTCTCAATTTCAATTCCTCATTGATTGTAGTGATATATATTTCATAGCCATAAAACAATACTGGAAGAATGTTGTTATTCAAAAGATGGGACATTGTTTCAGGGAGAAATTTGGAGTTCCTATAAAGAACCTTGTAAATTCCTTAAAGCAACTCACCCCACCCCTCTTATCCTGTTAGATTCTTGGTCCATGTGTAGCACCTGTCTAAAATTTGTATATGTGTGCGTGTACACACATGCATGCATGTGTACTATTAGACAAGCTTAGTAAATTATCAATCTGGACAACAGACATTCTTCATTTACTTGTTTTTTTCTGTGTAGATAGAACAATTTCTTTTGAGTGATATATAAATCACTTTGAAGAGGTTCTACAATGTTCTAGGGCTCTATGCAATTGGCACAATGGACTATCTAAAGGATGTCATCAATTACTGGAAACCCCTCTTCAACTTGTATTCTGCATTGTATTGCCTACCTGACTGTAAAGACCATTTGTGTTTAGCATACATTTCTATGTACTATGCTTTGCTTAATATCACTAATGAGAGGGTCATTAAACAAAGTTACCTCTGTTGTTAAAATGTTTAAGGACTCTACAATAGATGTTTGGTTTTTTTCACCAGTTCAGATGGTCTTTTTTTTTCTTTTCTTTTTGTGAGGCAATTGGGGTTAAGTGACTTGCCTAGGGTCACACAGCTAGCAAATGTCAAGTGTCTGAGGCCGGATTTGAACTCAGGTCCTCCTGAATCCAGGGTCAGTGCTCTATCCACTGCTCCACCTAGCCTCCTCCTGGATGGTTGTTTGTTTTGTTTTGTTTTGTTTTTTTTGCTGGGCAATGGGGGTTAAGTGATTTGTCCAGGGTTACACAGCTAGTAAGTGTCAAATGTCTGAGGCTGGATTTGAACTCAGGTACTCCTGACTCCAGGGCTGGTGCTCTATCTTCTTCTAGTTTAAAAAAAAGAGCAATAGAAATAAACATTTTAAAGAACCTCTAAATTTGCAAGTCTATTTCTGGGTATTTTACAGTATACAGTAAAAATACTTTGTTCAAATTTACTATATAAGCAATTTCTTTTTAGACATATCAAGGGGGTTTGCCTCTCCATGAACCCTCAAGACTGCATTCCTACCCCATTACACTAAAGGAATGTTACAAAAAGTTGAAGGTAACTTATTATTTAAAAAAAAAACAACAACCAAAGATCCATGGTTTCTTTAATTTCTAGTAAACAATGCAAAGGTGCTTTTCTATTTCAACAAAAACTGAACCCAGGGCCCCCAACTTTACAAATATTGTTGTAAAAAAGATGAAAAAATTAAAACAAAACAGAACAAAAAACCCACACCTTGACTCGTGATGAAAAGAAAAAAATTAAATCCAAATTGCTTTCAAAAAAAAAAAAAAAAAAACCACTTAGGGGATAGAGCACTGGCCCTGGAATCAGGAGTATCTGAGTTCAAATCCAGCCTCAGACACTTAACACTTACTAGCTGTGTGACCCTGGGCAAGTCACTTAACCCCAATTGCCTCACTAAAAAAAATAAAAAAGAATAAAAAAGAAATCACATTCTTATTCAGTTTCAAGACATGTTATATATATATAAAAAAAAAACCACTCAGGAATAGACAAGAGTTTTCTTTCTTTCTTCCTTTTTTTTTTTTTGGCAGGGCAATGAGGATTAAGTGCCTTGCCCAAGGTCACACAGCTAGTAAGTATCAAGTGTCTGAATTTTGATTTGAACTCAGGTCCTCCTGAATCCAGGGCCAGTGCTTTATCCATTGCACCACCTAGCTGCCTGACAAGAGTTTTCTTAAAAGAAAAGTCTAATTAGACCATCTCATGTCAGAAGCCACCAAGCTGTATTTAAATAAGATCAGAACTGATAATGCATCACAGAAGTGACACAAGTAGATGTGTATAACAAAGCTCCAATAATTTGGGGATATGGAGATTCCAGAGACTATTACAAGGAGGTTAAGAGATCTTCAGGAGGCTCTTAGAAAAGCAGCCATGACAGTTATACTTCACACAATGATTTAAAATACTTCTTAAGTCAAGATCATTCTTCTAGTCACTATATTCACAAAGTTTTCAGGAGCTTGTTGCATCAATATTGTGTGGTAGTTGTCATCACTTTTTTTCATTATTATTTTTTACAACAAAACTTGTGAAATTGGGGGCCCTGACTGTTAGTAGTATCAAGATGCTAGAACAAGCTATGAGATAGGATCAGTTTCCTAGGGGTAGTTCTATACAGAAGGGACTGAACCTTGGAAAACATCCATAGTTATTGTGTGGTAATAGGAAGTAAAGGAAGAAAAAGAGAAGTATAGTTAAAGAGGTGGGAGGAAAACCAGAAGTATAGTACTTTGAAAGCCAAGGGGAAGGAATTTTTAGAAGTGAGGGAGTGGCCATCAGTGTGAAATGCAATAGAGGGGTGGATGAAAATGGGGACTGAGAAAAGGTCACTGGATATGTGAAAAACATGATACTAAGAACTAAAGGGGCAATGTGATCGAGTGGAAAGGAGAGTAGTAGTAGTAGATCCTAGATTCAAATGCAGGCTCTGCTCCTTGTTACTCTATGACTTTGGGAAAATCATCCAACCTATCTGGGCCTTTGCTTTGTCATCTATGAAGTTAGGGGGTTGAATTAGATAACCTCTAAGGTTCTTTCCTTAAGGTTCTAGATCCCATAAAACACAAAAGAGTGGTACAGGAAGTTGGTAACTCTTTGTTTTTGTTTTGTTTTGTTTTTAGTGAGGCAATTGGGATTAAGTGACTTGCCCAGGGTCACACAGCTAGTAAGTGTTAAGTGTCTGAGGCCGGATTTGAACTCAGGTCCTCCTGACTCCAGGGCCAGTGCTCTATCCACTACGCCACCTAGCTGCCCAGTTGGTAACTCTTAACCTTTCCTTTAAGACATAATTTTTGGCATCCTCTGCAAGACCTTTGCATTCATGCAGCATAAGGTTACTATGATGCACCCATTGTGGTGTCTAAAAAGCTTTCATTTCTCACTGGAGGGTTCTGTTTTGGAATATGTGAATGCCTGAAAACATTTCCTATCATGAAATAGGTTGAATGCTCATCTAACTCAACAAACTTGCCTTTTCTAATTTGCTTTCACAAAAGTAATTACTTATGTTGCACACAGGGGATATGAGCACACTCTTTTAACCCACATTTGGACAAGCAGGTCAGATCCCTAGAGTTTGGCTACCATATTTACCCACTGGGTTCTAGGGGTAGTCCTGGAAGGCTGGAGGGTGTCATTCTAGTGCTATAGTTCACAAGACCCCACCCAGTAATACTTCCACAATATCATCTAACCAGTGATTACTACCCCAATATTAATAGACCAGTTTCTTCTCCTTAACTAACTAGCTATACTGCCTCAATATTATTTTGACTAGCTGATCTCTCATCAATATCAATTACTCAATTAATATCCATCAGTTTTTACAAAGGGATATTTACTAAAAAATAAAATAAAAAACAACAACAAAAATAAGGGCAGCTAGGTGGCATAGTGAATAAAACATCGGCCCTGGATTCAGGAGGACCTGAGTTCAAATCTGGCCTCAGATGCTTGACACTTACTAGCTGGGTGACGCTGGGCATGTCACTTAACCCCCATTGCCCTGAAAAAAAAAAAAACAACCAACACACAGCAACAGCAAAGGGATATTTACTGAAATGATATAGCAAGAACCAAAGTACAAAAATCTCTAAAACTGGGAGTCCATTCTCTCTTACCACTTTGTTCCTTGGGAGAGTGGACTCAAACTTCAAGTAGTAATTACCAATATACCCACACTATTTATTGGCATCAACAACCAGAACCTCTAGTGAGAGATTAAAATTCCCATCTAGGTGTGGCATGACCAGTACATTAGTCCCTTCCCTACTTGCAGGACACAGTGTTCTCAATAGCTGGATCAGTTTACTACTGGCCATGGTCAAGCAGATTGTTCCTCAGGACTGATTTCTCATTGGACTCAGTTGCTGTGACTTGGCAAATTCTGCTATGGATTCTAGTTGCTGAACCTCTGGTGGTTCTTCCTACCTTTCAAAGGTCATAACCTGTCCATTCTATCTATAATTACTCATTTACCTAATATTAGAAAAGAATAGATAAAACATGGACAGAAGGAACATGGGGGCCATGGGTTCGTGGATTGCTGCTACCTTTGCCTCTCTCTCTCCCCACCCAGAGGCCTACAACATTTCTTTCTCTTCACTCAAAAGCCACCAAGGAGAAAGAGTTCTGTTTTTCAGAGTCTTTTGTATGTACTCTCTGCTCTAGTGCAGCAGCCAATTAAAAGGCTTTCATCATAAAAATAAGCCAACAAGGAGGCAGCTAGGTGGCGCAGTGGATAGAGCACTGCCCCGGAGTCAGGAGTACCTGAGTTCAAATCCAGCCTCAGACACTTAACACTTACTAGCTGTGTGACCCTGGGCAAAGTCACTTAACCCCAATTGCCTCACTAAAAAATAAAATAAAAATAAAAATAAATAAATAAGCCAACAGGAAACAGTTAAAGGATACCTGTGCATGCTCTGAACTGGGTAAAGACCCCCTAGGGAAAGGGGCACACATTTCCAGAAGCAGGTTGATACCAAGAAGACCATATGACATATGACCATTACAAAAAGACGAGGCCCTCATTGGGCAGTCTCCCCATTACACATATTTGAATGATCCATGGTTTAATTGGTGTAGCCATTTCCCATAAGGCAGTAGGAAGTATAGGTAAAGACCTATGCGGGTCACAACCTTTCTATGCCTTAGCAGATGATCTTCACTAGTTGCTATAGCTGCAAAATTAATCACCTGGTGGCCAATTAACTAATGAACTTCTCTGAACTTGGAGTGGCCCACAGATGACAAATATACAGATTATTACCAGACTGTACCCACAATATTTCTAACTTGGTAGGATTTGCCAGAGCTTACTAACACTAACATGGCCTTCAAGAATAAACGAACATCGGGGCAGCTAGATGGCGCAGTGGTCCTGGATTCAGGAGTACCTGAGTTCAAATCCGGCCTCAGACACTTGACACTTACTAGCTGTGTGACTGTGGGCAAGTCACTTAACCCCCATTGCCTAAAAAAAAAAAAAAAAAAAAAAAGAATAAACGAACATCCTTAGGCCATGATGGAGCTTTGAAGGAAGACTTTTTTAAAGGAAGTAATTGTAGTCATTGGGTGAACAAGATATGACTGGGAGCATTTCATTAAAAAGGCAAAAAAAAAAAACCCAACCATGTTCATTAAAGTGTCTAGCAGGAAATTTAAAAGGAAAAATGATCTTATTTCAGAAGCCAAGCTGGAGATCTAGTTTTGAGGAAGCTACAAAATTTGAGGAACTAAGAAAGAATTCCTCCCACAATGTCTAGAAACTCATGACTTTTTTTAGAGACAAAAAAAGAAATATGTTGGATTTGAAAAAAAAAAAGTATTTTTTTAATATATTTTGTTTTTATATCACCTTCATCTTCTGAATATATCCCCTTCCTCTACTCAGCAAACCATCCCTTATAACAAAGATTTTTTTAAAAAAAAGAAGTGGGGAAAGAATGTTAGCAAAACCAGTCAATGCATTAATCAAAGCACAATATTTTTGTCTTAGGTCCTATCAAAGTTATCTCTCCTGCAGTACTTCTGGCACTTAAATAGTTACATAAAGTGATGGATGCTATTCTTGGTTTTATGCACAGTTACTGTCCATCATTTTTGTGTTCTTAGATGATAATGATGAAGATAGAATATTTACATAACCCCTACTAAGAGTCAAGTATTATGCTAAGCACTTTACAAATGTTATCTCCTTTAATCCTCACAACAACCCTGGAAGGTAAGTGGTATTATTATCCTCATTTTTTTATAAGGAAACTGAAATAAACAAAGGTTAAGTAACTTGCTCAGGGTCACCTAGTGCATGTCTGAGGCCAAATTTGAACTCAGATCTTCCTGACACCAGGCTTGGCCACTCTATTCACTATACCAAAGCTTTGTAAACTATAATTTAATGTGAGGGTCAACAAAAAATTGGCAACAATTAAAATTTTATATATACCTATATAAATGGGGATACATAAAAATTTCTTGGGCAAAAAAGGGTTGAGAGGGGAAGAAGTTTAAGAAGCCCTGCACTATACCATGTAGGCACTTAATAAATGTTTGCTTGATCTAAATGAAAGTAAACAAAATGTTGTAATTATTTGAATTCATTAGCATTTGGGAAGGCCAATTTAGAGCCAAATTTGGAAGAGAAAGTGCCCTTAAAGAGATCAGTTTGTGTACCAAATTAAGTAAGAACTTAAACGTTTTACATGGGACTTCTATATAGGTATACCTCAGTTTAACTAAACTCAACATAAAGATTAAACTTAGAAACTAGAAAAAAGTTTATTTCAAAAAACCTGACACTTCATACTTAAGGAATTTCAAATTGTTATATAAACCACCAATCAAATTTCTAAGGGCATGTTCTCTGTAGCTTTCCTTTGTCCTTATTCCCCTCTCTAAAGTATCTTAGCTATTTGGGTACCCCTTCTCTTCTCTACCTCGTATTAGACTGTAAATTCTTTATATCCAAGGCCTAGGTCATAGCTATCTTTATATAGTTGAAACACACAGTAGGCAATTAACTTTTTTTTTTTAAACAGGGCAGTGAGGGTTAAGTGACTTGTCCAGGGTCACACAGCTAGTGCCAAGTGTCTGAGGCTGGATTTGAACTCAGGTCCTCCTGAATCCAAGGCCTGTGCTTTATCCACTGCACCACCTAGCTGCCCTAGGCAATTAACTTTTGTTGAAGCCAATTTTTATTATACTAGCATAGTATGATGCTGCAGCACAGGTTCTTTGGATGTCAACAGTACCCAAACAAAATGAAAAAGAGAAGTAAGCCATGATCATTGAGATATGGATCCTCAAGAATAAGATAGATATCAGAGTCTAAGGGTCAAAGGAAAAGGGTTTGTTGAAGAAGACAGAGGTATAAAAGACTGGTTATTATGTTAATTAACCTATTCCTTGCAAAACAAAACAAAACACAACTTTCCCCCATGGGAGAAGGTCTTCAATTGTATAATTGAAGTCAGTAGGAATATAGGATTTATTTCACAGATAACCTTTAGTTTGTAAAGTGAGGCACACCTATATTTCAACTCCTGATTATTTAAGAACTGATTATTCTGTTCTGGAGCATCCACGCCTCTTTTCCTCCCTCGGGCTGATTTCCTTTTAGACATTTCACAACTCATTAGCACCTCCACTAGAGTGTAAGTAAGGGGAGGAAAAAGTTGAGAATCAAATCATCCAAATGTCTTTACATATTGGTCCATACTAAGTTGCTCAGTTAGTTAGGACATGCTGTTAATGAGGCCAAGGTCACAGGTTTGAGTTCTGTATACAAGCTGGCTGTCTTCACATAGAGGAAAAAAATGTTCTTCAATAGCCACAGAATACCTGGAGAAAAGAACAAAACAGGCTACTATTGCCCAAACTCCACACACCTAGTAGGAAAACCATTGTAAGTTCATAACCTAATGACAATGGGTGAGTGGCATTCTCTCTGCATAGGAGAGCATAAGAATTTATCACTTTCATTCACATAATGTTTTAGAGTTGCAGAACACTTTATTATTATTTTGGGAAGAATGCTGGTTCTGGAGTTCAAGGAACTGAGTTGGGTTCAAATCCTAGCTCTGCCACCTACTTCCTTGTGTGTCCTTGAGAAAATGATTTCCTCTCTGGCTCTTGGTTTTCTCATCTACAAAATAAGGAGGCTGGACTAGATGACCTCTGATGGCCTTTCCAACTCCACATCCACAATCCTATTATGGTCTGGGGTCTCACAACCACCCTATGAGGTATGGTGCAAGTATCATATAATCTCTATTTTATGATTCAAAGAACTGAGATCCATACGTGTTCAATGCCTTACTCAGGGTCAACAGCTTCTAAGCAGCAGAACTGGGATGTAAACTCAGGTTTTTTGATGCCTAGTCTAGAACTCTTTGTACCACAGCATTCTAGACTCTCAAGATATCATATTACTGTTACGTATGAATGGCTTCTGTAAATGTTTGGTAGGAACTATCTGTAAATGTTTCCCTTATAATTTCCTTCACTGCTATCTTAAATTATCAACAAATATTTACTGAGCATTTGCTAGAGGTATGGCCTAGGGTCCTTGGGAAATGCAGAGATTAAGTCTCTGCCCTTGAAGGGTTTACAAGCTAGTCAAAGAGAAAGAAAACTTACATAAAATATACATGGTAGCATCAGCTTAAAGACAAGAGCTGTCAAGGCCAAGACTGGCAAGTGAAGGAATGAGATAGGACAGAACCAGGAATCCAGTTAGACCAGAGGGACCTGTTTGAACAACAGAATCTCAGAATTATGAGGGACCACAAAGTTCTTCTAATCCAATCTCTACCTCTAGCCTTAAAGACCTTCTCTGATGGAGATCCCAGGACTTCCTATTGTGGCTGATTACATTTTTAGACTGGTCTAACTGTTAGGAAGCTTCTCCTGGTCTAGGCCAAGGGGAAATTCCCTCAGATCTCTAGTGTAGCAAGATAGGATAGGAACAAGATGGAGACTGCCAGTTCCTCTCAGGTTGGCTTCTTCGCCTAGAGTTTTTTCCTTCAGCAATCTGAAGTGGGATTGGCATCTTCTCTCTTGAAAATGGAAGCCAGAAATGGCTTGGAGTGACTGAAGAGATTAAAGATACTCCTGAAAAGACTCAGGAAGAGTCTCATGCTAGTGCAGGGCATTGATCTCTGCCAATGAGGAGAGTATCTTAGTTATGGGCTTTGGGAGTTAGATTATACTGTACTTAGGAAAAAATCAGTCTCTCAGCAACTACTTTCTCATCGTTGCCTATGTTGTCCTCTGGGGCTAAGTAGAAAAAAAGGGTATAATCTCTCCTCTTTTTGGAGGCAATTAGGGTTAAGTGATTTGCCCAGGGTCATATAGCTTGTTAAGTGTCAAGTCTCAGAGCTCAGGTTCTCCTGAATCCTGGGTTGGTGTGCTATCCACCGTGCCACCTAGCTGCCCCTTCCCTCTCCTATATATGAGCTCTTCAAATACTTGAAAACTCCTAGCATGTTTTATTCCCAATTCTTCTCTCCTCTAGGCTTTAATAACTGGCTCTCTGGAAAATGCACATTTTTAAAGTTTATTTTGCATTATTAACATTTTCCCCATGACTTTCTTCAGTCTAGACAATCAGCCAAACAATAAATCAAACCCTACTTTGCAGTTGTTGGGTTGTTTTTTTAATTGATTTCCAAAATGTAGATCCTTATACTGAAAATTTATCTTCAGTTCTTGCTCAAAAGCTGGTTCATGCTGCCTCCAGTATATTACCGAGAGTAAACCTCTTCAGTTCATTCAGGAGACTAAGCAAGGGGGATACAGCTGGGGAGTAGAAAGGTCCACTCAGTATACAGAGGACGTTACGGATACCGTGCAGTCAATGAATGAGGTTGAAATCAGAGTCTGGGTTGTCAGGCCAAAACAAAGGGGACATGCCAGGTGTGGAATGTAAATAAACAAGTTATAGTCAGTATCCACAGATTCCATTGAGGCTAGGAGCACATTGGCAGAAGTTTTTAGACCAAGTACAACAGGCAAGGCTGAACACTTTTTGTCCTCAGAGGCAACATGTTTTACACAGGCATCAAAAGTCAAGGTTCCAAATGAGAAGTCTGGGGTCAAAGGGGAAAGGTAGTAGAGAGCAGGACAGACTCCATCAACCAAGAGAATGAACAACAGTCATCTTGACTTTTGTCTTGCCACTACACTCCGATGACTCTGGAAGAGAGAGTGAGACTGATGACCTTGTGCAGGTCTGCCTCACTTAAATCCAATTCAAGATATGACCCCATAATGTCATTGGTCCTTTTAGACAATGAACAACAATAACAACTAGAAGTGGAGGGGGTGGGTTTGAAGGTAAATTGGAAGATAATTAATATCAATCAATAAATTCTCAAGATTTTTATCCCTCTTCAAACTTCCACTTTCCAATGAGAACCTTGCCTCATATTTTACAGAAAAAATCAAGGCCATTTTCTGTGAGCTCTTCTTCAATTCATGTCACTCAAATGTCTTCTGCCACTATCTCTTCCTTTACCCTGTTCCACATGTAGAGTACTCCTTGCCAAGGCAAACCCCTCTACCTACAAAAGTGATCCCATTCCATGCTGTTTCCTTCAGCAGTCTGCCCCTTCCCTTATCTCACTCTCTCATTTATTTTCAACGTCTCCATGTCTACTGGTTCTTTTCCTACCACCCACAAACATGCCCATCTCTTCCCCATATTCAAAAAATCCTCACTTTGATCCTTGCATCCCTGCTATCATATTGTATCTCTCCTATATCTCTTCTGCCCATTGTGACTAAATCCCTTCCTTTCCTCTCACTCTTGCCTTAACCTGCTATAGCTTGGTTTCCAACCTCATTATTCCACCAAAAATATTCTCTCCAAAATTTCTAATGATCTCCTAATTATCTTCTTCACCTCAGCAGCTTTTGGCACCGATGATCACACCTTTTTCTCCTTAATACTCTTTTCTTTCTGGGTTTTCAAGACACCCCTCTCTTGGTTCTCCTTCTACCTATCAGACTGCTCCTTCTCAATCTCTTTTGCTGGATCTTCATCCAAGTCATGCTCAATAATCAAGAGTGCTCCACAAGGCTCTGTCTATGGCCCTCCTCTTTTCCCTTTACACTACTTCACTTGGTGATCTCATCAGCTCCCATGGATTTAATTTCCATCTCTATGCCGATGACTCTCAAATCTACCTATCCAGCCCTAACCTTTTTGCTGACCTTCAGTCTCACTTCTCCAACTGCCTTTCTTACATCTCAAACTGGATGTTCAGTAGATATCTTAAACTCAACATGTCCAAAACTGAACTCACTATCTTTTCCTCTAAACCCTCTGACTTTCAAACTTTCCTATTACCATTGAGGATACTACAATCCTCCTAGTCCCCCAGGTTCATAACCTAGGAGTCAGCCTTGACTACTCACTCTTTCACCCTCCATGTCTAATCTATGGCCAAGATCTGTCAATTTTACCTTTGCAACATCTCTCAAATATACCCCATTCTCTCCTCTGTGTGAGAAAATTATTAATAATAGGGGTTTTCTGACTCTCGGAGGCCCCCACTAGAAAGCCTGGCCTGACCTTTCTTAAGGCCAGCCCAGAGTCAGTAAGTGATCTTACTCGAAACTACACCCACCTGAAAGCCTTTTTCCCACCAGAGGATCTGTTCTCTGGGCTCTGACATCAGCACGCACTGTGTCGTACCACCCTCAAATCCAGTAAACCAATGGCTTTTAATGATGTTAAATTGCCAATGAGCTTTAAGCACTGTGTAAGGGTTGCCTCTCTACCTTTCCTCAAGGAGCTTATGTTCGTTGATCTCTCTCTTGGCCCTGGAACGCGGGAGGAGAACCAGGAGGCCTAGGGTTTTTTTTCTCTCTCTCCCCTAGATCCTAACTAGGCTTTCCTAATTCTCAGGGCCATGTGCTCTATCTTTACTAATACTTAATATGCTTTGGGGGCTGTTAGGTGGCGCAGTGGATAAAGCATTGGCCTTGGATTCAGGAGTACCTGAGTTCAAATCCGGCCTCAGATACTTGACACTTACTAGCTGTGTGACCCTGGGCAAGTCACTTAACCCCCATTGCCCCGCAAAAAAAAAAAATAATAATATGCTTTAATAAATTCTTAATGCCCCCAAACTGGTGTAGTAGCCTCTAATTTCTAAATAAAAAATATATGATAAACCCCAGCTAATTTTCCCTAAACTTGGGACAGTAATAGGGTAACCACATATAATTTTACTCGCCACATCTGACACTGCAACCACTCTGATGCAGGCCCTTATGACCTCACTTGAATTACTGTAATAACCAGGTCTGCCTGCCTCAGGTCTCTCCCTACTCTAGTTTATCCTCTATTCAGCCACCAAAGTGATTTTCCTATGCAGAATATTAGAACTGGGAGGGACCTTACAGATCCCCTAGGTCAATCCCCTCATTTTACACATGAAGAAAGGAACAAATAGATACAAACACAGGACTAAAACATTCAGACAACATTTCTCAACCCGTGTTGAGCCTATCTTTTCCTTTGGCTTAATATTTTTAAAGCTCAGTTACTTCTTAAAAGACTTAGTTGGATAAAGCACCAGCCCTGGATTCAGGAGGACCTGAGTTCAAATCCAGCCTCAGACACTTGACACTTACTAGCTGTGTGACCCTGGGCAAGTCACTTAACCCTCATTGTCCCACCAAACCAAAACAAAACAAAACAAAGACTTAGTTGGTTCTGGTGTCTCAGATGCCTTGGAATACCCCAACATTCCATGTGCATCATCAGGGCATCATATGCCATGATCTTAACTAGTCCATCAGGAGAAGCAGTGGGAAAAAATAGAAGTTTGACTTGGCTCTGGGGCAGTATGCATTCACAGTTCAGTAGCTTTCAGAAATTTCAGTGCTGGGTGTGTTTGTTATGGAGATTTAGTGTGTCGAAAGTGTATAAGATCATAGGACTATTCTAGTACACAGAAAAGCTGGCAAAGTGACAGCCTGGGAGTCTTTTGTAAGCACTACATATTTCAGGCATGCAAACAAAACAAGGTATCATCTAGGAGTCTTGATACCACTTTTCTACTTGTACTTATTCCTAAGGCCTGACAAGAAATATTACAAAGACTGGAACTATAGATATGATTCTATATATGAGTACAGATTGTAAGTACTTTAAAGTAATACATGATAATGCAGAGTTACAACAGTATAAAGATAAGACAACTAAATAAGAGAACATTCGGGGAAAAAAAAAAGTCTTCCCTGAGATTTCTGACAAGGATCAATGGGATAGTCAGAAAACACAAAAGGGTGTAGAACAGAATAGCTAGATACTACTTAAAGTAAACTATATCCTACTAATATCAAGAATCTCATGTTCCCTTGACACTGTCACCACCATGGCCACCATGAGCACATGGCAGCTAAAGCATATGTCCCACATGGGCTACCTCTTATACATTTGTTCTTTCCTGATCTTGGGTGAATGGGTAGCTATCTGAAATGTCCGGGTTAGAGGTGACCTTAAGAATTTAAAAGGTCTAGGGACAGCGAGGTGGCACAGTGGATAGAGCACTGGCCCTGGAGTCAGGAGGATCTGAGTTCAAATCCGGCCTCAGACACTTAACACTTACTAGCTGTGTGACCCTGGGCAAGTCACTTAACCCCAATTGCCTCACTAAAAAAAAAAAAAAGAATTTAAAAGGTCTTAAATTCCTGGGTTGAAGCTGAATGGCAGCTAGGGAGGTGTTCCCAACAACCACTCTGGTGTTCTAAGCGAAAATGGCCACTAGTAGATCTTTGGACAGTGCAGAGCCAAGGTGAAACCAAAAATGTCTAATCAACAATCCTGAAAACTTATTAAAGTTCTGATGAGAATTAGGTATTAGCTTCTCACTGGACAAATTATGGAATAAGAATGTAATGGAATACTACTGTACCAAAAGAAATTGTAAAAAGGACAGTTTCAGAAAAGGCCTGTAAACATTTGTATGAAATGATACAGAATTAAGTGGAAAAAATCAGGAGAACAACATATTCAATAACAACTATGTTACAAAGACAAACAACTCTGAAAGACTTAAGAACTCAGATCAACACAATGACTAACAGGGATTGCAGAGAAACAATGATAAGTATACTTTGAGAGAGGGGATGGACTCAGGGTAAAGCATAAGATATATAACTATAGGGGGCAGCTAGGTAGCACAGTGTAGCTGGCCCTAGATTCAGGAGGACCTGAGTTCAAATATGGCCTCAGACACTTGTCACTTATTAGCTGTGTGACCCTGGGCAAGTCACTTAACCCTCATTGCCCTGCCCCGCCCCCAAAAAGATATATAACTATATATAACTGTAACTATAACTATAACCATAACCATATATATATATATGGCCTGACAAATTTGGGAAATTGTTTTGCTGAACTATGTATATTTGTTACAAAGGTTTTGTTTTTGTTTTTTTTAAATTCAGAGGGAAGTTGGGAGGGAAAGAAAATGGACTTTTGTTAATTGAAAAAAATTTAATTAAATTTTTTAAAAGTATCAGCATCCAAGGAGATTGTAACTATAATTACAAGTTGCTACAGAATGGTTTTGTTTTTGTCAAATGTATGCTTGTGAGTGCACTATATTTAGCATTCCTTTTGTGTGTCAGAAATAAATATCTGTCCCATATCTGATTCATTTTATACACTGTATACTTTTCTACTACCCACTCTTGGGGATACCCTCAATATGTACCATAATTTAATTTGCTATTAAGTAAAACTGTCTCCAGGGTGGGGGACTTAATGAGCCTAAAAGTGTGATAAAAGGGAGCCTAGCCATTCTAATTAGAGACCAGGCTTCCTTCTCCCTCCGTTTCTTACCCTTCTCCCCACCCCCTTCCTCCCTCTCCCCTTATTCCCTGACTCCCTCCTGCTGAACATAGTCAAATGCAATGCCTGTATCTTCCTAGTCAAAAAAAGAATGGCACAGTATCCCAGTTCCTGTGGTCTCAGCAGTGGTTCCTCAATGTTAGACATATAACAAAGGGAAATTCACAGAAGGACCTGTGGGTAGCTTGGAAGCCAAATTAAGCAAAATGCAAAACTGCACTGAGAGTAAAGAAAAACAATTCATAGTTAATTTTAAAATCTGGAGACAGGGCTAATTCTAAGTATTTTCTCTTACCTGGGGCAGGCCTAATGATTCTTATTTATAGTCTCTCCCTCTCTCCCCTTATTAGCCAAAGTCACCCCTTAGTATTAATAGCTAGAGTAGGATTATCAACCCTTTTCAGTCTGTAGTGTTCTATAAAGGTGAAGGTGATGTTTGGGGTGAGGGGTAGTAAAGACCATAATTCCTCCCACCAGTTATATCTATCTTCCCATCCATACCTCACAGGAACTAAATATATGCATATTGATGAATGTCCCAAAGCAAAAGAAAGGGAAAGAGAAAGGGAAGGAAAGGGAAAGGGAAGCAGAAAGAAAAGTAGAGAAGCAAGAATGAAAATATTGGAGATATAATGTGGCTTAATGGAAGGAGTGTGGGAGTCTGGATATCTGGGTTCAAATTCTGCATCTACTAGCTATGTGACTCTGTACAAGTCATTTAACTTCTTAGAGTCTGAATTTCCTCATCAATAAAATCAGATTGATATTTTAACACTTGTACCACCTATGTCACTGGGTTGTTGTGAGGAAAGTACTTTTTTAAACCTTAAAGCACTATATAAATGTGTATTATTATCTCTACCTATGAGTTCATTGTTCTCTTTTCTTTTTTATTTTGTGGGGAAATGAAGGTTAAGTGACTTGCCCAGGGTCACACAGCTAGTAAGTGTCAAGTGTCTGAGGCTGGATTTGAACTCAGGTTCTCCTGAATCCAGGGCAGGTGTTTTATCCACTGTGCCACCTAGCTGCCCTCGAGTTCATTGTTCTCCAGACCCTCCAGTGTGGAAATTCCCATCACCAATACAGATCAGCAACCCCTCTCTCTAACTTTCAGTCTTAGAGACTTGAAAAGGTAAGTAACTTGCCAACAGTCACATAGTTACTTTGTCAGAGACCAAATTTGAATCCAGGTCTTCCTGACTCCAAAGTCAGCTTTACATTTCACTGGGTCACTCTTCCTCTAATTAGTGTGTGTGTATGTATGTATATGTATATGCATGTTTACATATAAGACAAGTTGCAAAGCAGATGCTGGGGTTTTTTTGTTTTGTTTGGTTTGGTTTGTTTTTTTTTGTAGAGGAACTTCACTATACCTTTGAAATCACAGATGTGGTTAAATACACGCACACAAACAGATATATGTCTATACAAAAACAAACCACAAGCATAAAGCACAAAATTATACTGATAATGAACCTGTCATGGGGGAAACTGGTGGTGCTGGGGTCCTTCTGTATTCCTCTTTAAAGAATTACACCCTCTCTCTACCTGCCAAGACAAACCCAGGAACTCTATGAACATAATTACAAAACACTTTTTACACAAATAAAATCAGATCTAAATAATTGGACAAATATCAATTGCTTATGGATAGGCCAAGCTAATATAATAAAAATGACATTTCTAATTTACTTATTCAGTGCCATACCAATCAGACTACCTAAAAATAATTTTATAGAGTTAGAAAAAAATAATAACAAAATTCATCTTGAAGAACAAAAGGTCAAGAATATCAAGGGAACTAATGAAAAAAAAGTGCACAGGAATGTGGGCTAGCCAAACCAAATCTGAAGCTATACTATAAAGCATCAGTCAAGAAATCTATTTGGTACTGGCTAAGAAATAGAGTGGTAGATCAATGGAATAGGTTAGGCACAGGAGACACAGAAGTAAATGACTAAAGTAATCTACTGTTTGATAAACTGAAAGACTCTGGCTTCTGGGATAGGAACTCAATATTTGACAAAAATTCCTGGGAAAACTGGAAGAAAGTATGGCAGAAACTAGGCATAGACCATCATCAAAATGGGTACATGATTTAGACATAAAGGGTGATATCATAGGTAAATTAGGAGAGGAAGGAGTAGTTTACCTCTCAGATCTATGGAGAGGAAAACAATTTATGTCCAAACAAGAGATAGATAATATTGTGAAATGCAAAATGGATGATTTTGATTGTATTAAATTAAAAAGGTTTTGTACAAACAGAAGCAATGCAGCCAAATTAGAAGGGAGGCAGTCAGCTGTGAAACAATTTTTATAGCCAGTATTGAGGGGTTGCCTATCAATTGGGAATTGACTGAACAAGTTGTGGTATATGAATGTAATGGAATACTATTTTGCTGTAAGCAACGATGAACAGGCAGATTTCAGAGAAACCTGGAAGGACTTGCATGAACTGATGATGAGTGAGATGAGCAGAACCAGGAGAACATTGTACACAGTATCAACAACATTGTATGTTGATCAACTGTGATAGACTTGATTCTTCTCAGCAATACAATGGTCCAAGATGGTTCCAAAGGACTCATGATGGAAAATGCTCTCCAAATCCAGAAAAAAAAACCAAACCTGTTGAATCTGGATGCAGATTATACCATACTATTTCTATTGTTTTTGTTGTTGTTTTTCTTTTTTGAGGTTTTTCCTTCTTACTCTGATTCTTCTCTCATAACATGACTAATGCAGAAATATGTTTAATGTGATTGTACATATATAACCTATATCAGATTACTTGCTGTCTTGGGAAGCGGGGAGGAAGGGAGATAAATTTGAAACTAGAAATCTTATAAAAACAAATGTTGAAAACTATATCTAAATGTAACTGGAAAATAATAAAATATTTATATGGGAAAATAAAATTAAATAATTTTAAAAAAAGAAAGAAAACTATGGCAAAAAAAAAAAAAGAATTGGGGATTGGCTGAACAAGTTGTGTGATGATCAACTGTGATAGACTTGGCTCTTCTCAGCAGTGTGATGATCCAAAACAATTTCAATGTTCTCCACATCTAGAAAAAAGAATTGTGGATTCTGAATGCAGATTGAACCATATTGTTTCTACTTTTTGGCTGTTTTTTTTCTTTTTTGAGGTTTTTCTCTTATGCTCTGATTCTTCTTTCATAATATGACTAATGAAGAAATATGTTAAATGTGATTGTACATATATAACCTATATCAGATTGCTTTCTGTCTTGGGGAAGGAAGAGAGGATGAGAGAAAAATTTGGAACTAAAAATCCTATGAAAACAAATGTTGAAAACTATTTTTACATGTAACTGGAAAATAATAAAATAGTCTTGTGATAAATACACAAATCCAATTAGAATAAAATAATCTTTTATTTAGGTGCTAGAGAAAGGAGACCAAGAGAGAAGTCAAAGACCTCTCCAGGGGAGATAGTTCAGTGAGACATGATTCTCTGAGATACCTATCTTCTCAAATAGGAGAAAAGCAAAAACTTTTATAGATGGTAGATGTGGTGATCACCTGAGAGTGGAATGTTCCTTATTGGGGTCAGTTGGGAGAAGTTGGGTGAAGTTGGGTGAAGGGTGGTTGTTCTGATTTCTGAAGTTCTCTCTGACCTCTTGGCTCCACTCAGGCAGTAACCATGCCTAATAAGCTTATCTCTCTCAAGGTGTGTTTGTCCTTCAATTTAGCCGGTCAGTTTAAACTTTAATAGTTCTAAATTCCTTGATTTGTCCCAACCCCATAACAAACCTTTAATCAATTAGTTTAATCTTTAAAAATTTAATTAAAAAATTTTTTGGCCTACATTCTTTCTCATACCTCAGTTGAGAAAGCTAGAAAAACAAAACTCTTGTTACAAACATGTATTGTCAAACAAAATAAATTTCCATACTGTCCATGTCAAGAAAGAAAGAAAGCAAGCAAGAAAGGAAGGAAGGAAGGAAGGAAGGAAGGAAGGAAGGAAGGAAGGAAGGAAGGAAGGAAGGAAGGAAGGAAGGGAGGGAGGAAAGAGAGAAATCTCTGTTTCTAATCTAAGTCCATCACCTCTCTCTAAGATAGTTAACCCCCTAATTTACTAGTTCTACACGAATGCATGAATGAAGAGGAAATTAAAATCTTAACAGGTTGTGACCTAGCCTTTGCTTATACACTTCAATCGTGGAGAGTTCATCAGGTAAGCCAGAGCAGAAGTCAGAGCAGAAGGGCAAGCCATGCGGCTTTTTTCTTGGCGTCAGGAAGTGACGTTTGCTTGTGGGTACTGTCTATCAAGGCTACCAGCTAATTAGCTTGGAGCTCTGTGTGCTTGTGGACAGGATGTTCCCAGTTTCACAGGAGGCATTGGGTCCTTTTTGTTCCTGACCTCGCCATCGCAGGTTGGATGATGGGGTCTCTTACAAATAGTTTTTTACCTTTCTCTCTGATCCTAATGCTCTTTAATAAATACTTAAATACTCTTGCTAAAGCTTATAATTTATTGGCGACCACTCATTAGATATTTTAGACAGTATAGCTAGAATTTTAGCCCCTTACAGTGATTTGGGTTTAAGGTGTAGTCCTTAAAAAAGAAATCTAACTCATAAACCCCAAGATATCTTGGGAGGTTTTATCGATCAAGATTTATATTCCTTTGGGTGAAGCACCCACAGGTAAGGGTATGATTCCCAATGTGGACAAAGGGAGTGGAGGAAGGGAAAGAAGGAGAAAGGGAGGAAGGAAGAGAGGGCAGGAGGGAGGAAGGAAAGGAAGGAAAGAAGGAAGGAAGGGAAGTAGGAAGGGAAGGAGAGAGGGAAGAAGGAACAGAGGAAGAGAGGGAGGAAGGGAGAGAGGGAGCCCAACTGGAGCTGGCCACTTGTGTCCTCAGTGGGACCACTATCTCGCTTCTTACCTAGTCTTATTCATTGAATGGGCAGAAGAGTGATAGAAAAGAGAAAGAGTTAGAGAGGAAATAGGAGAATGGGGAGAGATCAGTGCCTTTAAAACCAAAGATGGTGAGAACAATTAACAGAAGGCACTTAACAGTAGCCAAAGTTGCAGAGAAGTTACAAAGGATGAGACCCGAAAAAAAAAGTCATTAGATTTGTCAATTAGGATGTCATTGATCCAGTCCAGGAATAGCTTCAGTGGCTAAAGCCAGATGGTAAGGAATTGAAGAGGGAGTGAGTATCAGGAAATAGAAGCATTAACATAGACAACTTTATGAAGTTTATGAGTTAAGGAGAGGAAAGTGATGGGACACTAATGTCATGGGGAAATAGGTGGTGGGGGTCCTTAGGTATTCCTCTTTAATAAAGAATTTCACCCTCTCCACACAATCCAATTAGATTAAAATGGTCTTTTATTTGGGCACCAGAGAAAGTGATCAAGAAGGAAGTCAAAGACTTCCCTCAAGGGGAGAAAATGGTTCAGAGACATGATTCTCTGAGACTCATTTCTCCTTGAACAGAAAAAAGGCAAAAGCTTCTATAGCCTGTAGATGGGGTGACCACCACTTGACAATGAAGGGGGGGTGGTGCTGGCTTCTGGAGTTATCTCTGTCCCCTGGTGCTAATCGGGCATCACTCACGCCTAATGGGCTTATATTCCTTACTTCTTAGGTATGTCCATCCTGATAGCTAGTTAGCCCAACCCCCATGTTACTAACAAGGTGGAAAGATCAGAGTAAGGACTGGAGAGACCAGAGCATGTCTATAGGCTGATAAGAAGGAGCTGGAGGAGAGGGAGAGATGCATGAGAGAGGGGGGATGATTACTGTAGCAAGGTCCTGAAGGTAACAGGAGAAAGCAGCGGTATCATGGTGAAAAGAGCACTCACTGGCTTTGGAGCAAGAAGACCTAGGCTCAGATTCTGGATCTGTTACTTACCACCCATGCGGGATTTTAATAGTGTTGGAAACTCCCTCCATCTATATCAGGACAAGTTTGTAACTTCTCTGTAACTTATAGTCTTGTTGAATGTCTAGGGGGACACTGAAGTGCTGAGTCACTTGTTTGTGGTTACAGCTTTGGTATGTCTCAGTGTGAGACTGGAATCTATCTCTTCTCAAGTCAAAGGCTACCCTTTTCTACGGGAGAATATATAAAGATACATATATAATAAAAAAGATAATTATATGCTAGAAAAAGAATATCTTTTTTTCAAGGCAACCATATATATATAAAACAGATTGGAAAATCTCCTAGATTAACAATAATAGGGGGGAAAAAAAGAAATAATCAATGAAGTAGGAATAAAGTTTTGAAAAGCTAAAAGCACAGAAAGTGGCAATGAGTAAGAAGCAAATAAGAGGGTTGAACTAAATGGCCTCTGAGGTCCCTTCTAGGTCTAACTGATCTTATGAGCATAAATCTTGAGAAAAGATTTAGAGGTGATTTCATTCAGCTGCTGATTCTGTTTTATTCCTTCTTAAGGTGAAGAGGTGGAGGCATCTCACAGGCTAGTGGAAAATTATCTAACCAGCCTCTGGAATCAGTTGTGATCTTGACTTGATCAATAATATTAAATAGTGTCTCTCCTCTCTTCAATCGTTACCCCATTCAAGTGCCAAATTCCCAAAGTACAGATATAACCAAGGTATTCCCTTTTTCAAGAAGTTCTAGTAGCTTCTAATTGCCTTTAAGATTAAATAGGGGGGGGGGGCAGCTAGGTGGTGCAGTGGATAGAGCACTGGCCCTGGAGTCAGGAGGACCTGAGTTCAAATCCGGCCTCAGACACTTGACGCTAGCTGTGTGACCCTGAGCAAGTAGTCACTTAACCCCAATTGCCTCACCAAAAAAAAAAAAAAAAAAGATTAAATACAGGAGGCAGCTAGGTGGCACAGTAGATAAAGCACCCCCCTGGGTGGATCTGAGTTCAAATTTTACCTCAGACACTTGACACTTATTAGATGTGTGACCCTGGGCAAGTCACTTAACCCTCATCGCCCAGGAGGGGGAAAAAGATTAAATACAAACTCTCCTATTTGGCATTTAAAGCTCTTTACAATCTGGATCCAGTCTATATATCCTTCATGCCCTTGATTTTTTTAGCTATTCTGGCCTACTTTCTGTTCTGAAGCTATTCCTTGTACTTTAAATGAATTCCTCCTCCCCCCTGCCACTTAATAAGCCTTGAGGGAGATAGTGCAGAGCCAAGGTGAAATGTATTAATGCCCATTTAGCAGTCCTGCAAACTGCTTCGTGTTCCACTATTTAAGACTCAACCTCCTGGGAGAGTGAAATGATAATTATTTTTGTGGCTTGTTTAAGTCTCTGTTAATGCACTGTTGTAATAGTCTTTTGTACAGCATTTCTTTTTGGAGGAAATAAAATACTTGTCCCATACCTGTGTGACAGTGTACAATGAATACTTTTCTACTCCTCCTTTGGGGAAGATCCTGGTCATGAGTGAAACCTAAACTTTAAGAAAATCGGCCCCCAATCACTGGGGCGATGGTGAAAAGCGCCAGAGTGTGAGAAAATGAACCTGACCTTTCTTCTAGTTGGTCAAAGTCCTCCAGGACTAGATCCTGTCTATATCATGTACTTGGATTCAGAGCTTAGGAGGCTTTCTGAGGGGAGGGAGAGGATACAGTGCCCCACCCCACCCCCCCCACACACACTTAGACCCAGCACTAGTTATAATTGTTATATATTTTGTATTTACTTCTCTATGTTCATGTCATTTCCTTCTCCCCACTTCATCACACCCTGAACATAAACTCCGTGAGGGCAAGAACAATTTTTGTTTTTGTCTTTATATCCCAATAAAATAGTATAGTAACTGACACAAATCAAGTACTTAAAGCTTATTGAGAAAATAAATGAATAAGTCTCGGTTTACTCAATTTTAGTATAGCTAAATAAGATGGAAAACAATAAATCCTTTTACCTTACAGTGAGGTAAAGGGCACAGATTTAGCCTTAAGAAGTAATAAAAGATACTCATTCCTCTGATACAGGAAGTAAGGAAAAGAAAATCTGGGCTGATTCTGAGCAATTGGGGGGGGGGGGACGGACAATGAGGGCTAAATGACTTGCCCAGGGTCACACAGCTAGTAAGTGTCAAGTGTCTGAGTCTGGGTTTGAACTCAGGTCCTCCTGAATCCAGGGCCAGTGCTTTACCCACTGGGCCACCTAGCTGTCCCCAATTCTGAGCAATTTTCAAGAATAAAAGAGAGGAATGGAAAGAGTGCCTGATAAATTGCCCGAATCTCAGTGAAGTAAGAGGCTAAGTCATCTGTCCTAAATATGATTAGTGGTCTTGAGAAGACAGGGAAAAGGTTTGGAATACTTGATGGAATTTAATATTGGGAATGAAATAGGGAGTCAACAAACCTGGAGTAGGATTGCATACTAACAGTGAGGGAACACAGCTAAAGTGAAATACCACAAATTTATAGTGGATGAAATCAGCTCCATTTCACAGCCTTCTGCAATCATACATCGACTTTTTGCCCTCTCACTCTCTTCTTAACCCCTTACCATATGACTGCCAATCTTATCATTCCACTGAAACCACTCTCTCCAGTTACTAATGATCTCTTAGTTGCCAAACCAAGTACTTTTTCTCAATCCTCTTTCTCCTTGACCTCTGCAGCCTTTGACACTGTTGATCACTCTCTTCTTGATATAAGACTAGATTGCTCCTTCAGTCTCCTGTGCAGAATCTTCATTCAAGTCACACCCACTACCATGGGTGTCCCACAGGGCTCAGTCCTGGGCCCTCTTTTTTTTTTTTCCTCTATACTACTTCATTTGGTTATTTCATTAGCTCCCAGGTATTTAATTTCCATCTCTATGTTGATAATTCTCAAACCTACCTATCCTGCCTGAAACTGCTGATGTCCAATCTCACATCTCCAACTGCCTTTCCTACATCTTAAACTGGATTCCAGTAGGCATTTTAAATATGTTCAAAACTGAACTCATTTTCCCCAAAAAACTCTCCCTAGGTCCTAGCTTTCCTATTACTATACAGGGCAACACCATCCTCCCAGTTCTTAGAAGTCATCTTGGACTCTTGACTCTCATCTCCCATTGCCAATCTATTGCCAGTTTCATCTTTTTGACCGCCATCACTTTAGCATAGGTCCTCATCTCTTCATACCTAGATTACTGTAATAACAGGTTGGTGTTCCTGCCTCAAGTTTCTCCCCACTTTAACCCATCCTCCATTCAGTCACTAAAATGATTTTTATCGAGTACAGGTTTGATCATGTCACCTACCCTTACTCAACAAACTCCAGACTTCATATTGCCTACAGGATCAAATGTAAAATAATATTTTTTGGCATTCAAAGCCCTTTATAACCTACCTTCCTACTACCTTTACAGTCTTCTTTTTAAAAAAAAATTTTAATTATAAAAGTATTTTATTATTTTCCAGTTACATGTAGAGATAGTTTTCAACATTTGTTTTTATAAGATTGCTGGTTTCAAATTTATCTCCCTCCCTCCCCCCTCCCCAAGACAGCAAGCAATCTGATATAGGTTATATATGTACAATCACATTAAACATATTTCTGCATTAATCTTGCTGTGAAAGAAGAATCAGAGCAAAAAGGAAAAACCTCAAAAAAGAAAAACAACAGCACAAAAAACCAAAAGAAATAGTATGGTTCAATCTTCATCCTTATTCCACAGTTCTTTTTTTTCTGGATTTGGAGAGCATTTTCCATCATGAGTCCTTTGGAACTATCTTGTACTGTTGTATTGCTGAGAAGAATCAAGTCTATCACAGTTGATCAACACATAATGTTGATGATACTGTGTACAAAGTTCTCCTGGTTCTGTTCATCTTGCTCATCATCAGTTCATGCAAGTCCTTCCAGGTTTCTCTGAAATCTGCCTGCTCATCATTTCTTACAGCACAATAGTATTCCATTACATTCATATTTCACAACTTGTTCAGCCATTCTCCAATTGATGGACATTCCTTGCCACCACAAAAAGAGCAGCTATAAATATTTTTGTACATGTGTGCCCTTTTCCCTTTTTTATGATCTCTTTCCTTTCCAGTCTTCTTACACTTTACTCCCTACCATATATTTCTGGCCCCTCCCTGCCGGCCCCCCCCCCCCCAGCTGGAATGCTCTTCTTTTTATGGATTTGCTTGCCTTCCTTTTTCAATGGTTGATACCTAGCAGAAAAAAAGGTTTTCTTTCTTTCTTTCTTTCTTTCTTTCTTTCTTTCTTTCTTTCTTTCTTTCTTTCTTTCTTTCTTTCTTTCTTTCTTTCTTTCTTTCTTTCTTTCTCTTTCTTTCTTTCTTTCTTTCTTTCTTTCTTTCTTTCTTTCTTTCTTTCTTTCTTTCTTTCTTTCTTTCTTTCTTTCTTTCTTTCTTTCTTCCTTCCTTCCTTCCTTCCTTTAGCAGGCATAGTTCAGTTTATTCAGTGTTTATAAATAAAACATGTGGTTGCCACAGCAGCTGCCTGGGTCCTCTGAACAGACACCCAAGTATGAGTCTTCACAAGATTGTCGGTGAATTCCTGATAGGAGGACTTAGTAAACACAGTCTCCTTCCACAGGTCTGGGGTTAGGTAGCTGTATGTTTTGGAGATGGCATCAAAGGTAGCTTTAGCAAAGTTGTTCAGAATAGCAGTACAGCCCCTTGCAGAAGTGTAGCAGTCATCAATTCCAGACATCATCAGGAGCTTCTTAGGTACAGGAGCTGAGACAATGCCAGTACCTCGAGGGGCAGGGATCAGGAGCACCAAAACAGATCCACAGCGCCCAGTGACCTTGCAGGGCACTGTGTGAGGTCTGCCAATCTTATTCCCCCAAGTAGCCACGTCTCACAGGAACGATGGACAGCTTGGCCAGAATCATAGCACCACGAATAGCTGTGGCTACTTTCTTGGAGCACTCAATACCCAAGCCAACATGGCCACTGTATTCACCAATGGCCACAAAAGCCTTGAACCTGGTACGTTGTCCAGTTCTAGTTTGTTTCTGAACAGGCATGATCTTCAGAACCTCATCCCTCAATGAAGACCCCAGGAAGAAATCTATGATCTCAGATTCCTTAATAGGAAGGGAGAAAAGATAGATCTCCTCCAAAGACTTGATCTTCGTGTCCTTGATGAGGTGGCTCAGCTTGGTGACAGGAACCCACTCCTTATCCTCAGCCTCCAACCCCGGGGCCCCAGGGCCTCCAGCTCCTCCTGCAGCACTGGTGTCGTCTGTCATTTGGTGTTCGCTTCTTAAACGGTGGGTCTTGATCCCATATGGGGTCGTATAACTTAATGTGGAGGTTGCAAAAAATTTGACAGTAAGTGTTTGATTTACATGCCTATTTTATATACCTACATATCTGGGGTCAAGTAAAAATGTCTTGGGCAAAAAGGGGTTTCAAGTGGAAAAAGTTGAAGAAGCCCTGGTCTAGATGTCCAGGAAGGAGGATTAGCAGAATTAGAATGCCTACAGATTTGGGAAGCAAAATAATCTAGGGTATTGGATCATATGTCATTAAAGTAGCAGGAAATAGAGTCAAAGTTGGCCCCATGGATAGAATGCCATGCCTGGAATCAGGAAGTCTTATCTTCCTGTGTTCAAATTCAGACCCAGACACTTAATAGTTTGTGCAATCCTGGGCAAATCACTTAACCTTGTTTGCCTCAGTTTCTTCATCTGTAAAATGAGTTGGACAAGGAAATGACAAACCACTTCAGTATCTTTGCCAAGAAAACCTCAAATGAGATCACAAAGAATCAGACATGACTGAATTGAATGAATAACAACAACAACAACAAAATTGGATCAAGGAGGGAAATATAGGTATGGAGGCATTGGAAGATAGAGTGGGGAAGACAGAGTAGGAAAAAACAAGAAAGAGTCCAAGACCTAGAGGTTATCAGATGAGTATGAAGAAGAGGTCTAGTGTGAGTAGAGTAGCAAAAGTATATGATAGTCCAACAGAAGAATTTTGAAGTTTAGGATCTTGGAAATGGTAGTTCTTCAAGATGGTGAAATCCAAGCTGGTGTATGGCTGAAGTAGGGTGGAATTGAGCATTGTGTCATTAGGGTGTTTTCAACCATGAATATTGAAGACCCTGAAGATGATAAGATATAGGATGGAAAGGAAGACTATGCATCAGGTTCTAAGGTCAATGAAGAAATGAGGTTGGTAGATGACAACAAGCATAAGGAGAGAGGATGGTAAGTCCACCCCAACTACTCCAGCCTACACTGCTATCTATCTTCTTTAAACTTCTAAAGAATTTAGAGATCATACCACAAAATTAGCATTTTTACATACTAAACCACAGGATATTAAAATTCAAAGAAACCATGGAGATTATGTAATTCAACTCCCTCATTTCACAGATGAAAATACTGAGGCCTAGAGTAGTGAAGGTACTTGTCTTTAGTCACACAGAAAATGAAAGTGCTAGGAGTCCAACATTATTCTTTTGACTCCAGATATTTTCTCCTACATCACTCTGATTCAATAAACATTCATTAATCAGTGGCAGTGGGCAAAGTAAATCATGCCACCTTCTCAAAATTGATTCTTAATTTTAAAAGTCCTACTCATAACATTATATATATGAGCTGGTACCAAAAATGGAGTAAACCCTAATTTTGACTATTGCAGACTCATAATATCTTCCTAAATACTTCTTTGGCTCTTGGGGTGTCACATAATGGTTTTTTTTTAGAGGGACAAATCATTGTTTATTTAGTAGCTACATAATTCATAGGATCCTATACAGAAAGGACAAGAAGGTACCTTAGAGATCATCTAATTTTACAGATGAAGAAACTGAAGTCCAGAGATGAAGTGACTTTGCCAAGATCATACTGCTTCACACACTACGTACATGACCCAATGCAAGTCACTTAACCTTTGTTAGCCTCAGTTTCCTCAACTGTATATTGAGGATAACAGTAGCACCTACTTCCTAAGTTTGTTTTATCAAATGAGATGATTGTAAAGTGCTTAGCACAGTACCTAACACAAAGTAAGCCACATGAAAATGTTAGCTATTATCATCATTATAATTATTACATCACTATTAAGCCAGAGGGGGGGGGGAACAAGGACTCACATTTTCTAACCCCAAATCAGTCAATCCTAAGCACATCACACTGCCTTGTCTTGTAATGTTGTCTAATTGTTTTGTATGTATATTTTGTTTCTCCTCCAAATGACTGTAAAATCCTTAAGGGCAGGAAGCATGTTTTATATCTATTTTGCATGTCTTCCCTCTATAGTTCCACCCCTTCCTCCTTACCTCAGTACCTAGCATGTAAGCAAGGATCCTGGTCTCTATGTATTCTTCAGTTCTGTCCTTTTCCCTTTTCTTTACTCAATTAAAGATAAGGTTTTGATAGTTATCTTTAGGTCTTTTACCCCTGATAGCTTTGCTTTGGACAAACATGGCATTTAACCTCTAGCACAGAGTCTAATGATGCTCTTCCCCATAACTGGAGTACTGGGTACTCTGATTTGAGATGCACTTTGAGCTCTCTTTGGAAGTTGCAGTTCATAATGCAGAAGTTGACCATCTGGAGAGTTGACAGCATTGGTTGTGGTCTATGAGACACCAAATCCTGGAGAAGTACCTCTTTAGAAAAGTTATTAATACTTCCCTGGTCCACGTGCCAGGATGACCTTTGGCAAGGAAAAAAAAAACGGCTCTCATGTGCTTGTGGAGAGAGGTCCTCTTTCTCCTTCCTTCTCCACTGCTTCCTATTCCTGCCTCTTTGTTAAGAGTACAGCTTGTAATGAATAGCCAACATACAAATGAACCATGTGTTTCAGGATGTTGTTTGAGTTATGTTGTATGTGATTGGGGGTAGGTGGGGCATTGGGGGAGGGAAAGATTTTTCTTTTGCTCTACCCATTTTTTGCATTTTGTTTAACTCTCCTCTCAAGTCATCCTTAATGATTTTTAAAATCAGGTATTTTTTAGTGATATCATCCAGCAATGTCACTACAAGAACTCTGATCCTGTTGATTTGTACTTCCTGGTCTTAGTGTATAGGGCAGGGTCCTGCTATTTTATCTTTAAGACATAGTATAGATGGAACTGATCAAGTACACAAGAGTACATGCAGAGTTGGCATACAGTTCATTTTTCACACCTAGAAAACAGAAAATCTATCCTCACATGAAACCTAGAGAGGCATATATAGGTATTTTTTCAAGGCACAGTTATTTGTAGACTTGAGGAGGGGATATATGGTGGATGTTATATGTCTTGGCATTAGATATAAACATTTTCACTGATGTTCTAGTAGAGCAAAAGGCACTGATAAAAGTCATATAAGATGTGCTGTGAATATCAAAGAAAGATATCCAGTCAACCAAACCAGACTGTCCAATCAATCAATCAAGTATTTATTGTCTACTATATGCCAGGTATTCTGCTAGTGACATACAATAGGTAATGTGGGAACTGAAAACTAAAAATCAAATTAAGTTGACAAAAACATGTATATGTATACACATATTATTAAATTACTACAATACAAAGCAATGTAAAATAAGATTGTGCTGTGTTCTTTTTGTAATACTCAAGTAATAATGTCACAAGATTTTTATTTTTAATGCTAATGTTTATATAAATGAAGATGTATCATTAAAACAAGGCTACCAGTAGCAGGAAGGAGTTCATGGCTTCTCAGTGGTTGGCTGACATGCAATTTCCCCGTGCAACCCTGTCTGGTTGGGAAAACTGGAAAGCCGTGTGCCAGAAATTAGGCTAAGATCAACATGTCACATCATACACCCACAATAAGCTCTAAATGAATAAATGTCCTAGATATAAAAGGTCATATCATAAATTACAAGAAGAAAGAAAAAGGTGCCCTTTACAACTATGGATAGATGAGTTCATGACCAAGGAAATGATAGAGGTCGTAAAAAGTAATATAAAAATTTTGATTGCATAAAGTTGAACAGTTTTTGAACAAACAAAATAAACGCAGTTCATATTAGAAAGGAAACAGCTAACTGGGGAAAAAATCTTTGCAGCAAGTTTCTTTGCTAAAGACCTGAGTTTTAGGATTACAAATATATTAGAAGAGCCATTCCCCAGTGGATAAATGGCCCGACAGGCAGTTGTAAAAAGAAAAAAAAACCCTAAACTATCAACAATATTAAAAAATGCTCCAAGTCACTAATAACAAATGAAAATTAACTTTGAGGCTCTACCTCATATCCATACGATGAACAAAGGAAAAGTAAAATTACAATAACTATAGGATGTGGGAAGAAAGACACAGCAAAGCATTGTTAGTAGAACTATGAACTGGTCAAGTCATCCTGGAAAGCAATTGAAACATACCCCTAAAGTCACTATATTGTATACTATTTGACTTGGAGATACTATAAAGCACCTACTAAGAGTTAACTATGTACCAATACTAGTCTTATAATCCAAAGAGATCAAAGAAAGTATGAAAGGACTTACATGTAAAAAAATGTTTATGGCAACCCTTTTCATTTTAATGAAGAACTGGAAGCAAAGTCTTTGTTGCTAATTGGGGAATGGCTGAACAAATTATGGAATGTAATGGGATTTTATTGTACCATAACAAATGACAAAAGGATAGATTCAGAAAAACCTAGACTTAAAATTGATTTTAAAAAAGCAATTAGAACTTATATAATAACAACATTGTAAAGAAAAACATATTTGATATATATCATCAACTTGATGACTAACCCTGACTCCAGAGAACCAATGATAAAGCATCTCAACAAACAGATAAGGGACTCAAGGTGTAGACTGAGATACATTTTTGGACATGGCTAATATATGGATTTGTTTAGGTTTACCATATTTGTTTGTTTCAAGAGTGTTTGTTCTTATTGAGGGGGACAGGTGGGAGAATTGAAGTAATGTTCCCCCAGAAGAAAAGAAATAAAAAACGGTTAGTGTATTTTTAAAAAAGAAAAAAAAGCAGCAACATAGAAGAGAGGGAATTCAGA
This sequence comes from Dromiciops gliroides, assembly GCF_019393635.1. Classification (NCBI taxonomy): domain Eukaryota; kingdom Metazoa; phylum Chordata; class Mammalia; order Microbiotheria; family Microbiotheriidae; genus Dromiciops; species Dromiciops gliroides. The sequence goes on from NC_057862.1 coordinate 236,263,164, forward strand.
GGGAGAACCAGGACAGCTTTGAAACTAACATGGGTAATTTATTAATTTTGAAAAGATGGATGTAATAGAGATGCTGAATTTCATATGCAATCCTCTTCTTCAGTTCTTTGTATATGGAAATATTAATGTTCATTAATGTTTGCTAAGTTAAAAACAAGAAAAGAGTGTAAAGGTATTTATTGCTTTTTATTTATATTTATTTATTTTTTTAGTGAGGCAATTGGGGTTAAGTGACTTGCCCAGGGTCACACAGCTAGTAAGTATGTGTTAAGTGTCTGAAGCCGCATTTGAACTCAGGTCCTCCTGACTCCAGGGCCGGTGCTCTATCCACTGCGCCACCTAGCTGCCCTGCTTTTTATTTTTTTTTAAATGTGATGCCCAGGAGTTGAATCCTGTCCCTAAACTCCATGAGGATTAGACTATCTCCCAAGAATTCTTAGATTTCAAAAGGCAGTTTCACAAACAAACAAACAAAAAAAACAGTAAAGCCCAGAAGATAGTACAGTACTTGAAATAAAAAAGGTATCAGGTCAAATCCTATCTGATTAGGTATATGACCCTTGGACAAGCCACTTATCCACCCTGAGCCTCAGTTTCTTCATCTATGCAATAAGGATAATGAAAATAATATAATCCACATGAAAGGGTTTTGTGAAAAATCAAATGAGATAACATATAAAGTGTTTTGTAAATCTTAAACACATCAGCTTTTATTACAGGAGCAATACTACTACTTGGAATGGCCTTGAAACCTAACAGGTATTTATATTTCAATAGTAATCCCCCTTAAATTTTATATACATACATGGCCCCTGTAGATAGACCTTTCGAACACATATGTATATATAAACACACTAATAGAAGGGACTTTCACTTACACACACACACAACCTTACAGATGGACCTATACACAAATACATCTTAGAGATGGGACTTTCACCTACACACACATACCGCTTATAGATGAACCTTTCACCTAACACACACTTCAGAGAGGGACTTTCACCTACCCACATCCCTTATAGTTGCGACCTCCACCTACAGACACACCTTATAGAATTGACTTTCACCTACACACACTTCAGAGAGGGACACACACACCCCTTAGAGATGGGATTTTCAACTAATATACCCTAGAGATGGGACTTTCAACCTACACCTTAGAGACGGAACGTTCAAGTACACACATTCTGTCCCTGGGACATTCACAAGCGCACAAACGCGGTACATTGGGCACACAAATAGAACTCAAGCACACACAAAAGAACACGCACACGCACACACACTCACGGTCATCCACAACCTCCCCCCACAGCTGACTTTCACTTCCACACTTTCAGGCCCTGTGTAAAGGAAATCACAGCTGGGTAGACGCTCCCTCTAGTCCTAACAGGCGCACTGGGGTCAAGCAGCCCAGCCCAGCCCTTCGGCCTCTTCCTCTCCCCAGAGGCTGGGGAGAAGCCGGGTTCAGACTCCGGTTCAGAGGCAGACCCAGCCGCTCTTTGGGTCCCCGAGGAGTCTTTCCGGCCCTAACTTGTTCCCAGGCGCTTTTAGGGGCTCGATAGCCTCAGGCTGCCCCTCCCACCTTAGCACCACCCATCCACGCCCGACTCCCCGCCCCGGGCCTTTGGCTGTCACCCTGAGCTCCTAGGCGGTTTCTAAAGGCCGCTTTCCGGCTACGGCTAGCGTGTCCCAAAGCCCTAGGCCTAGGCCAGGGTGAGCAACAGCCGCCACATAGTCAAGCCCGGCGCGCGGGGCGGGCTCTCTGTACGGCTCTGTGGCCTTTCCTCATTGGGGCTTGGTTGTCATGGTATCGATGACCCTAAGACTCTTGGGAAAAGTTTCCGGAAATAAAAGAGAAATTACTTCCAGGGTTGCCCTTACTAATCATGGTGGATAAAGAAGGTCTAGAACACCAGGAACACAGTAATTTAAGCGACTAATTCACATTTATCCTACTTCAGCATCTTTAATATATTGTTTCGCGCTGTTATTGGTCTTTTTTTCCTCCTCCAGATTTCTTTCCAGGTTTCCCCAGCCGCTTCCTGCCAGCCTCCAAGATGGCGCCATCAGCGTCGTAGTGTCGGAGGCCGGTCCCGTGGTACCCCGGTTCCGGCGCGGTGGAGGCCCCGGGAGCTGAAGCGGTCGCCAGCACCATGTCCCGGTTGTCTGACCCTAGTGTTCCCCGCGGCCCCGGCCCGCTGGTGTTGCTGCTCCTGCTCTTGCTTGGCCCCAGTTCGGTCCTCACCATCTCCTTCCACCTGCCCGTCAACTCCCGCAAGTGCCTTCGAGAGGAGATCCACAAGGACCTGCTGGTGACTGGCGAGTACGAGATCACCGACCAGTCTGGGGGCGCCGGCGGCCTGCGGACCCACCTCAAGGTGCGGGGGGCCACGGGCCACGAGCCCGCGAGGGTGCGCCTGCGGTCGGCCACAGACTCCGGCCGCAGTAGAAGGGTTGGGCGCACCGAGGCCTAGGCCTGTGGTCAGGGCCCGGCCTGTGGGGAATCACCCGGGGCGTGTCACCGGGGCAGCCCCTCTCCTCGCTTCCCCTTCCCGGTCGGGGCAACTGAGGCGCCCAGGACTCCGTCCCCAAAGGCAGGAGCGGGAGAGCATCGCAGGAATGTCCCTTCCTAACTAGACCGGGGCAGGCCCGGCTCTGGTCCCGCCTTTTTGGGGCCCAGGGCCCCGCTCTAAGATTGTCACCTGGGTTTGGTCTCCTGTGGCCGTCCTTTGGGATTCGGAGAAGTCCCATCTCAGGAAGCACAGGAGGCGCCCAGCTGGATGCTCAAATCCCCAATAGGGTCACTTGCTGCCTGTGGGACCTTGAGAAAATAATTTCTCCTCTCAGCCTCAGTTTCCTCATCTTGAAAAAAGGGGGGGGGCGGAGCTAGATTATCTCAGAAATTCCAGCTTTAAAACTTTGAGTATGATTTAGCTGTAGTGGCGATTTTCGTTTTTATATTCATGGGGACCCCCAGGCCTCGAGGAAAAGAAACATTTAAATTTTTTATCTTAGTGTTTTGGAAGAAGGTTGAGGAGATTTTCACATCTCTGCATCTCAGTATCAGAGATTAGAGTATGCCTTCCTCTTCTAAACTTGTCCCTTTTATTATCCACCTTGTGTGTCAGGCTGTCAGCTACCATATGGTAAGGTCTATTCAGCCTTTGAAGCTGTTGAGTAGATCTTCTCTAACCCACAGTCTGTATTGCTTCAAGTTTGATAAAAGTTCTAAGCATAGAATGAAAATGGTGGGAGGGTGTCTATCACACATCCCAGCTTCTTACAACTTTTTTACACCTAAAGAATAATGCAATTTTATGTCAGTAGAGAGAGGCTAAATCCAAAATGTTATAATAATCACCTAAGCAACAAGATTCAAGTCAGCAAACTGGAATCCTTCCCTTTTATAACACTTTATTTATACCTCTTATTCGTTTAGCATACTCTGTACTGTATTATAGTTACTTTTATACTAGTTTTAGTACCCTAACTAGATTTCAAGAGCAGGGATCATATTCATCTGTATATTTCCCTCATCATCATCAAAATTCTTTTCACCGGGGCAGCTAGATGGCAGTGGATAGAGCACCTGAGTTCAAATCCGGCCTCAGACACTTAACACTTACTAGCTGTGTGACCCTGGGCAAGTCACTTAACCCCAATTGCCTCACTAAAAAAAAAATTCTTTTCACATTTGGCTCTGTAATTAAAATGAATCATCCCCACTCAATAGCATTTTTTGAACTACAAGTAGCTTACTTTGCTTTTACATTTAATAATTTTTTTTTCTGTAAAGAATGCAGCTTCCATGTTAACAAAGTAAATAGTCCTAGGTAAGACAATTCTTTTCTTTTCTCTTTCTTTCTTTCTTTCTTTTTTTTGTGAGGCAGTTGGGGTTAAATGACTTGACAGGGGTCACACAGCTACTAAGTGTCAAGTGTCTGAGGTCAGATTTGAATTCAGGATCTCCTGACTCCAGGGCTGGTGCTCTATCCAAGACAATTCTTTTTAATTGTTTCAAAATCTTACTACGTAATTTTTCAAAGTTTCTGTGGCTAAGATCAGGATTTATATCTGAGGTCTTGGGTACCCAACAATTGGTTTAAAACTTTTTAATCTGAATTTATCATTAGGCTTAAATAAAAGACCCACTCACTATTCTTTGTTCTATTTTTTGTTACAGGTGATCTTTTTCTTCAGTTACAGGCCCCTCACAAACTTTATCCTGTCTAGGTAGACCAAGAAAATGACTAGGGAGAAATTTTAGAGGCTCAGATATGACCCTTTGGGATTCAGATTTCAGACTTTAAAGTGAAAGTTTGTGGATACAGCATCTCATAGACTCAGAAGTTTAAAACTGAAAGGAACCTTAACATCATCTAAAGTTGTCTGAACATGTGGTTTGGACACTTGTGAGTGTAGCCCAAATCAGGCTAACTAGTAATTGGGAAATAATTTAAAATAAATAAACACATAATAAAGCACTGACAATAGTAAATTTTAAAACTAAGTATACAATCCATACATACTTATATATGGATTTGTGGCCTGTTTCTATTTGAGTTTGACATCATTGCTCTGGATCAGTCACTTTACAGATGATGAAACTGAAGCTCAGGAAGGTTAGTGACTTGCCTCAAGTTACACAGCTTCTTAGTGGCAGAGATGGTGGTTTTTGTGTCTGATTCCATGATTCTGTGAGTACAAGACAGTTAACTAAAACAATAACAGTGCTCTGAATGTACCTATTATGTAATTATATATGGAGTGAGTCTACTGCTAAGCAAAGATGGGAATAAGTGAATCCTGGGCCCAGCTCATCTACCCACTGAGGTATTCCATTAAATGCAACTAATATTTCTTACTTATACATTGGGGAATAGTAAAATGGCAATTTGTCAAAGGACCTACACACCAGCTCAGTGTATATAGGTTATTTTTGTGAAATAGAAAGAAGGCATGGTACAGGTTAATAGTTCTACAGTGGCATACATCAATAGGAAACATTTATTAAGCATCTACTATGAGCTAGGCACTGTTCTAAGTGCTAAGGATAGTTTTTTTTTTTTTTTTAAAGAAAGATATGGGGCAGATAGATGGTGCAATGGATAGAGCACTGGCCCTGGAGTCAGGAGAACCCGAGTTCAAATCCGGCCTCAGCCACCTAACACTTACTAGCTGTGTGACCCTGGGCAAGTCACTTAACCCCAAATGCCTCACCAAAAGAAAAAAAGGGAAAAAAAAGAAAGGTATCTTAAACAATACATCTTAGGCAAAGAAGACTAATAGACAAGGACTATATCTGATCTTTACTCTTTAAGTAGTAAGATACTATTAGGAGGGCAGCTAGGTGGTGCATTGGATAGAGCACCAGCCTTGGATTCAGGAGGACCTGAGTTTAAATCCGGTCTCAGACACTTGACACTTACTAGCTGTGTGACCCTGGGCAAGTCACTTAACCCTCATTGGTCCACTCTCCCCCCCCCCCAATAAAAAAGATATATATTAGGAGTGCTCAACTCTTTCACAGAAAAATTTTAATGTTATTTTTCTCCTCTTGGCTCAAAACTGAATGGATAGTCTGAATTCTATTTGAAGCAAATCTCTGTGGAAATGGCAGGTAAGGGATACTTTTGACCACAGAGAATTCTAAGTCTTCTCTTTCTGAATTCAGAATCCTAATGTCGTACTGAGCAAAGAAAGCTTTGCTCTGGAGATTCCAAGGCTTCCAGCTTATAGTCTCCAGTTTTTTGAGGTCTGGGTTAGAATGTTCTCTTGTAGGCTACATTGTGTGTCTATTAAGTGGTGCTATCTGGATTGAAGGTCAAGTAAGTCAGTACTTACTTCAGCCCTCTCATTTTAGCCACAACCAGACATTCTTCATCCCATCCAACAGAACAAAAGGGCCTAGCCATCGTAGGCATCTTACCATCTCCCCTTCTGCTCCTGGAGGTTGAAACCTCCCCAGATTTTTGATTTCTTGATAAGAGAACAGTAACTTAATATCCCTGCTACTGGAAACGGTGAGACAATCTCCTTAAAGCTCAACTTGCATATCTTCCCAGCTTCCTAGACCACAGATCCCTTGCTTTGCCATCACTCCCCAATATGTGTTGTATCCTTCTAGAAGAATGTAACCTTGAGGGCAGGGATCATCTCTCTCACTTTTTTATCTACCTGGTGTCCAGCACACAGAGTTTCATGTCTAGGCCTAATTTCACTGGTATAGAAAACTCCCTGAGGAGGAGGAAACTCTTACTTCAGATCTGCACCTTATGATCTTAGAGGTTTGGAGTGCCAAAGGATTAAATGACTTGCTCAGGGTCACACATCCAGTTTTGAGGTCAGCTTTTTGCCCATTGCCTTGTGCTGCATATGATAGGTACTCAGTAAGTGCTGATATAAGCTGTAAAGTTTACAAAGTGTTTCTATTCATCTATTCATTCATTCATTCATTCATTTGTGGGGCAATGAGGGTTAAGTGGCTTGCCCAGGGTCACACAGCTAGTAAGTGTCAAGTGTTGGAGGCCGAATTTGAACTCAAGTCCTCCTGAATCCAGAGTGCACCACTGTGCATCTAGCTGCCCCTCTGTTTTTCATTTTAGGCTCACAACCACCCTATGAAGTAAGTACTGAAGGTATCAGTCTCCTTATTTTGCATACAAGGAAACAGACTCAGCAGCAAATCGAGTTGCTCAGGGTCTGTTCATAGAGTTATTTAGCAGCAGAGCTGGAATTCAAACTCAGATCTCACTCCTACATCTTAGCTCTTTTTCTGCCATACCCCACTCTTGGTCCCATTCTTTTAGGCCTGTTGTTTGAGCAGCATAAGCTGAAAGCAACAAGAGTGGATCTGCTGTTGGCTTTAATGGTGTTAGTCAAGAAAACAAGCAAATGAGTGGCTTCCCATGCCAAAGGCCAGAAACAAACCCTTTGGGACAGAAGAGAATTGAGTATTAATTAGACACAAGTTGCAGTTTGGTAACCAGCCCCTGTGCTTAAGGAGCTTCTGTTGTGCTCGAGGAGACAAGATTCACAGAAGTATGTGAGTTCAGAGGAATCGAGGGGAGAGGGAGAGGCTTTATGAAGAGGGTGTCTCTCGAGCAGAGTTCTGAATAATGAGGGATTCTCAGAATCAGAGAGGTGGGGTTACATTCCAGGCTTCAGGAACAATCAATAGAAAGGCATGGAAACTGCAGGTAAAGTGATCCTTGTTTGGAGCAGTAAGGCCAGTTTGGCTGGACCAGAGAATGACAGAAAGGGAGCAGGAGTGATAGTCTTGTCCTAGTGTGGCGGCAGTGGGAGTAGAGAGAAGGGGACTGATTAAAGAGATGTGGAAAGTGGAAAGACAAGATTTGGCACCTAATTGATTGGTGGAGAGTGAGGAGGAGAGGAAGGAGTTCAGGGACTTGAGGGTGGGGACTCAGAACTTTTTCATTCATTCATATTCCTCTCAGGTTGTCAATCCAGGCCTGTACGTCCAGCTTTAAAACATTTATGAGGGGCAGCTAGGTGGCGCAGTGGATAGAGCACCGGCCCTGGAGTCAGGAGGACCTGAGTTCAAATCCAGCCTCAGACACTTGACACTTACTAGCTGTGTGACCCTGGGCAAGTCACTTAACCCCAATTGCCTCACCCCCCCCCCAAAAAAAAAATTTGTTATGAAAGGAAATAATGTACATGAAATGCTTTGTAGACTTTAAGTCCTATATAAATGCACCAAGCCTTTATTATTTTTTTTAAGTGAGGCAATTGGGGTTAAGTGACTTGTCCAGGGTCACACAGCTAGTAAGTGTCAAGTGTCTGAGGCTGGATTTGAACTCAGGTACTCCTGACTCCAGGGCCGGTGCTCTATCCACTGCGCCACCTAGCTGCCCCGCACCAAGCCTTTATTAACTGCCCACTGTATGCCAAGCACTATGCTAGATCCTGAATACAAATTTGAAAGTGAGATAGCCCTTGCCTTCAAGAAGCTCACATCCTGGGGCAACTAGGTGGTGCTGTGGATAGAGCACCGGCCCTGGAGTCAGGAGGACCTGAGTTCAAATCCAGTCTCAGACACTTGATACTTACTAGCTGTGTGACCTTGGGCAAGTCACTTAACCCCAATTGCCTCAACCCCCCCCCCAAAAAAAAAAACAAGAAGCTCACATCCTGCTACATATTGTGGGGACACTGAATTCTTTTGATTTATATCTCATAAAAATTTGTATTTATGGGGTAGTTCTGTTCATTTATATTGTGCTAAATTAAGAACTATACTGCCAACCAAAATAAAGAGAATTGTAATTTTTCTTTTTCTTTTCTTTTTTATTTTTTGCAGGGCAGTTGGGGTTAAGTGACTTGCCCAGGGTCACACAGCTAGTACATATTAAATATTTGAGGTTGGATTTGAACTCAGGTACTCCTGAATCCAGGGCTGGTGCTCTATCCACTGTGCCACCTAGCTGCCCCCCCTTTTTTTTTTTAAGTGTAAGATATTTATTTCCAATAACTCTTCCAAAACTGTGTGATTTTTTTTTATCATAAAAGTATTTTATTATTTTCCAGTTACATGTAAAAATAGTTTTCAATGTTTGTCTTCATAAGATTTTTAGTTCCAAATTTTTCTCCCTTCCTTCCCCCCTCTCCAAGACAGAAAGCAATCTGATAGAGGGAGAATTATAACTTTTTTATTAAATTATCTGGAGATAATTTACTTTTTTAAGTGCTTGGATCAAGCACTGGCCTAAGTTCAAAGGAAGACTGGGTTCAAGTCCCAACTCTGAGAGAACGACAGAGATGTCCAATAACCCTAGACAAGTCACTTTACATTTCAGGATACCCATGCAGCTCTCTAAGACTCTTAAGTGCAGATCACGTGTGGCCCTGCATTGCCAGAGACAACTTATTCTATTGTGTGTTTCTCTTCAGTGAAATAATTTGGTCCTGTCCAAAAGTGTTTGCCATCACAAAATTTTGCCCAGATATTAGAGTCAATCAAATGACTACAGGAACTAAAGTGGTTTGTACTTGTGAAGCTTCGCTAAATCATCTCTAAAAGACTCTACAGATTGTATATATATATAGATATATTATCACTAAGGATCTGAAACTGATGCTATTCCAAATCCCTTGTGAGTTATATATATTTCATTACTCCCTCTTTAATAATTTAATTGGTCTAATACCCAGAAATAGTCATTTTCCATAAATGCTAATTAACAATGCCATTTACTAATGAAATTATCACTTGTGTTGTTTACATGGAGGAGCCTAATAAATAATCCCCAAGTGACTTATAAGTGGGAGAACTAAACAGATGACTTCAAAAGCAGCTCAGGGGGGCAGCTAGGTGGCGCAGTAGATGAAGCACTGGCCCTGGATTCAGGACTCCCTGAGTTCAAATCCAGCCTCAGACACTTGACACTTACTAGCTGTGTGACCCTGGGCAAGTCACTTAACCTCCATTGCCCTGCAAAAAACAAAACAAAACAAAACAAAAAAGCAGCCCAGGCTTGGGTTATTAATATTCCACCATAAGGCCAAACTGAAAGTTTTAATGAAATGGTGTGGCATATGGGAAAACATTGATTTTTACGGATCAGTTTCTCCAAAGGCTGCAAAATGATTTTCTTAACTGCAGTTTTCAAACATTTTTAATTTGGAACCAAAGTATTTCAGCTTGACACAGCTGGCAAGTATATGTCTCCCCTAAGATATTGTCAAGAAAAGGCATGTTTGAAGAAAGAGCAATTCTTGATGTTTCAATCCAGAAGTGGAATCATTTATTTTTATTGACATTTTCCCTGAATCCTTTACTTATACTAAATTTTCCTCCCTGTCTCCTGCTCTCCTATTCTAGGGAACTTTGATGCACTTATTGATACTCCCTGAAATTCCCTAACTTCTCAGTTCCTCAGACTCCTCATTTGCCATGAACTACTCCATTCCTCTGCTATACACAGAGATGGTTTCACCCTTGATATTCCTGGTGTGCACAGCTGTTCTACTTAAATGTTCAGTGATTCTGAAATTCCTTCTTTTGATCATAAATCTTGTTTTCTTTCCACCTTTACCAATGATTTATGACTCCTAACTTTGTCCTTTGTCCTCCTCACTGTGGCCTACATTCCCTCCACTTCTTTTCATTCCCAGGCCTTCACCCATGTCCTGTTTCCTCCCTTCCCTATCTCAGGTCCTTGGTAAACCAACTCTGTTACGCTGTCCTCTACTGTGAAATCTCTTGCCCCTTTTTCCTCTTGGCAGTACTACCTTGCCAAAACCCAACCCTGGATTACTCCTGCCTTCTTCCCTTTGTTCCTATACTTCTGTGCTTCTGAATGGAACTGGAGGAAATCACAAAAACGTGCTCACTCCATTCACTACAGATTTATGTTAACAGGTTTCAGAAGACTATGGTGAGGCAAATCACTGAACTTTTCCATTCACCACGGGGACTAGACTAACCATTTTCTTTTCCTTCACACTTTTCCATAGCACTTCCTTCCCTTCCCTTTGAATTGAGAACTTTGCCTCCTACTTCACCAAAAAAAAAAATGGAGGCTTTTTGGTCAGAGTTCCCCCTTCTTTCTACCTCCTTATGTCATTCAGATAAATTCCCTCACTCTCTCCTTTCTCTCTGGTCTCTGATCAAGAGATGGTCCTTATTGCCAAGCCCTCTGTGTGCAACTTTGTCCCCATCCCCTCCTGACTTCTCCAGTAAATCATCCCCATTGTCATCTCCACCCTCTCTGATCTCTCCATACCTATTGGCTTCTTCCCTGCTTCCTGCAAATATGCTAGTTTTCCTCATTCTTTAAAAACCCTCATTCAGTCACTCAGGACCTCATCGCCTCTTGCTTGAATAATTACCATAGACTTCTGACTGGTCTCTCTGCTTCAAGGGTTTCCAATTTAGTATCACTCCCCTTCGCTGAATTCCAGTGACTCCCTTTTCCTTCCAGTATCAAATAAAATTCCTCTATTTTGCGGTTAAAGATTTTTGTAACTTGACTCCTTCTTGCCTTTCCAGTGTTCTTATCCTTTACTCCCTTCCACACACTCTGCCATCTAGTTATATGGATAATTCCTCAAAGCATAACACTATCTCCTCATGCTATTGTGCTCTATGTCCTCCATGCCTGGAATGGTCTGCCCCTTCACCTTTGCCTCTTGAGTTTCTCTTGCTTTTTCCAGACTAATCCTTATTTCACTTCAGCTTGTAGACTTTGCTGACATGCTCCCTCTTCACCAGGTTCTTTATGAGTTGTCTCCCCTATAAAGATGTAAGATCCTTGAGGGCCAAGAGTAGTTTTTTTTCCTTGACTTTTTTTGGTAAACCCAGGGCTTAACATGCCTGGAATATAGTAGATACTGGAATAAATGCTTGTTGACCAACTGACTGACACTGACTGGAGGATGGATGAGACTGGAAGGAGAGAAGAGGCAATGGTCCTTTCAGAATTCTGTAGTTGGGCTTCTGTTTATTAGGGGACTAAATGGCTTAAAGCACTAAATGGCGAGAGTGTTTTGGGGGGGGTTGCCTTTTTACAAACAAGTTTCTAAATTTAAATTTTAAAATGAACACTCATGCTTCCCTTTCCTTAAAAAGTGGGTGTCTTTTTAATATTGTCTTACTCAAAGAATGATAAAACAGACAGGATTGGCCTCTCTCTCTTTAGCTGTGATAGAAAAGAGATGCTTTACAGTTTGAGTTTGCCACTTCATTTCTTTGTGTTGGCCCCTGGAGATCAAGTATGGCTTCTAGGGAAGTGGAACAAATTTAAAACATTGTCCTTGGTTTGTTAAAGCCTGTTCTTTTTATATGAAATGCTGACTAGTGGTTAGTCCCGGGATACAGACTCTGTGTGTGCACATACCACATGGCTGCTCTGACAGTGGAGTCCTCTGTGAAGTCAGCCAGCTAACCAAGGACCAGAATTTGAGCTCTCAAATAAGCTTCTGGGCTGAAGGAGGTTGATGTCATCTGCTTTATCCTGGGTCCCCACCTCATTGTTCAGTGTAACCATGTTCAAATCAAAGGAACGGTTGTTAAGAAAGAACAAGGGTTTGCTTGTGACTGAAAGGGTCATACTGAACATTTTTACCGTAAATAACTTTGGAACAGAGTGGGGAAAAAAAGCCAACACAACATTTGATCTGGCTTCACCCCCGCAACAGCATTGTCTGGGCAGCAACTGGTCTTTGGTGCTCTCTTTAAGCTGGTCTGAAGTGACGTATTGTCTATGTTTGGGTCTTGTAGCAAATGCTGATTAAAGCTGGGAGAACTGCTTCTGGCTGTTATCTTACAAGTGCCAGGAAACATTCTATTTCTGGTTTTGAACGTTTGTTGTATAGAGTGTCTCCCAGCTCTTGATCATATACTAGTTTTAGTAGTATTTCACTTGGTGGTGCAAAGATGATTTATGTTCCTGGGTTAAAAAACATTCAGTGTTCTCGTCCATTACTTTTGGCCTATCTGTGCTATGTTTGACTTTCCCTATGGAAGTATAAATGAATTATGGAAGGGGTATTGGATCTGGAGTCAGCGGATCTGAGTTCAAATAATAGCTTCGCCACTTACTACTGGTTTGACCTTGGAGGCAAGGCATTGTATCTTCTCTGGACTTCAGTTTTCTTATCCATAAAATAAGGTGGTTGGACCAAATGGTCTCTAAATTCCCTTCCAGCTCAAAATCCTCTGATCCTGGGTGTTAAGAAACAAGACCGTCATTGGATCCTGTAGATAGTTAAAAACAGGAATCAAAACCCAGGCCCTGTATGCATGGGGTTACAGAGAAGAAAGATGAAGGAACCCACATAACCGACATTTATGTAGCTTTTTAAGGTTTCCAAACACATTATACACATTATCACAGTAATCCTTTGAGGGGAACACTTGTAAATGTGGTTATCATCATTTTACAGATGAGAAGACAGATACAGAAAGGTTAAGTGCCTTTCCTGTGGTCACAGAACTACGAAGTATCAGAGACAGGACATAAAGCCCAAGTCTTTCACAAACAGCACCATTTCTACCCTATCACAGCTTCTCAAAACAAAGTGCCTTCCCTCTGTAGCACACTTGACAAGGGATCATCTGGCTTTTGCTTGAAAGTCTTTAAGGAGGGAGAACTCCTGCCTCTATTTAGATTTTGCTGGCTCTGATTGTTAGGTTGTTGTTCCCTAGATTAAACTTAAATCTGCCTCCCTGCAGCTTTTGTCCATTTCAACTTGGGCCAAGTGAAACAGGACACAACAACCCTCTTCCACATGACAGCCTTTCAAATCCTTGAGACGACTATCATGAGTACTGCCACACTTCTTCCAGTGATCTTCATGGCATGGCCTTGAGGCCCTTCATTGTCTCAGCCATTTTCTTTGGACCATTCTTCAGTTTACTGGGGCACTTCTTTCAGTGTGGCCTCCAAAATTGGACATTGTTCTTTTCTTTTCTTTTTTTTAAATAATAAACATTTTTATTTGAAGTTATTTGAGTTCCACATGTTATCCTTCCTTCCCTCCCTCCTCTCCCCACCCCCACCCCCAGATGGTAAGCAATCAGATATAGGTTTTAGACATTGTTCTTGCTAGAGCATAGCCAGAAAGCACCGGAGAGACTGTATTACCCACTTCATTTAGGATTCTCTGCTTGTGGTGCAGCTTAAGATCAGATTAACCTTTTTGGCTTCTGCTCTTGATGCATTTTGAACTTGCAGTCCACTAAAACCTACCAGATCTTTTTCAGACATCTTGCCACTTAGTCAGGATTCTTCCATCTTACAAGTCATTGATAAAATATTAAATTGCTTAGGGCCAAAGATCCCACTCTTTAGGGTATGTGACTATTCTTTTTGAATGACCGTTCAACCAGATCTGTGTTCAACTAACAGTACTATCCTTCAGACTCTATCTCATCCACCCATATCTAGCTAAAAAGCCAGATAAACTAGTGTTATTTGCATTACCTTGATCTACTGGTTTAGTATTTTAACCAAAAGGGAAATGAGGTTAGTGTGACATGATGTGTTCATATGCTGGCTCTTGGTAGTTATCACTTATACATTCTAAAAATTTGCCAGGCATTGAACTCAAGCACACTGTCTTATAGTTGGTAAACTCCATTCTCTTCCTTTTTTTGAAAATTGGAACACTTTCCCCTTTTCTAGTCCTGGTGCCTCTAGTTCTATTCTCCGGCGTTTCAGGGATCATTCAGAGTGGTTCAGCAATCATACCCATCATTTCTTTCTGTAGGTTATCTAGGCCAGGTGGCTTGTATGCCTCAAAGTCAGTTAGGTCTTTCCACTTACCTTGTCTTTCAACTCTATATTAGACACCCCCCCTCCCGTCTGTACTCCCCCCCCCCCCCCGCCCCATTCTTTACAGTCCAAAGCCAATTTTCCTTTTCAGAGAAACAGGCAAAATAAGAACTCTCCTGTATTGTCATCATCATCACCCCATTCACTCCATGCATCAGTGTTCTCCCTTTATAGCACCTCTTTCCCCCTTGAGGTAGCTGTATAAACTTTTTTTGGTTGTACACATAAAATGTGGAAATGTGCAAAAGAGGTATAGAATACTATATTGGTTTAGAAGACAGATGTAACTGACAGGAGGATTAGAGAAGGTTTTATATCAAAAGTGGTATTTAAGCCTTATCTTAAGAATAACAAATAAAGTAGATCTGGACAAGGCAGGGAAAGGATGTGACTTGTTAAAAATGGTTCTTATCTTCATCTAGTAACAGTATATATAGGAGAGATTGAAATAAGGAGAGTTTTGGAGGTAGGGAAATCAATAAGAGGCAGTTGTAATAATTTAGGCAAGAGATGATTCGGGCCAAACTAGCGTGGTGGCAGTGGGGATGGGGATACAGAGAAGAAGATGAGCACTGCATGCTAGGGACCTAGAATGCAAAGACAAAAAGCAAAAGCGTTCTACACTCAAGGAGCTTGCAGCCTACTGGAGATGGAGTGTCCGGTGTGAGGAACAGTAAGAAAGCTCATTGGACTGGATGTTAGAGTGCACGAAAGGTGGTAGAGTGGTACCACTGATAGGTAGAAATAGGGGAGTTTGCAGGAAGAGTAAGCTTTAAGGGAAATATTGGTTAAGTTTGAGGTGCTGAGTATGTCCATATTCAGCTGGAAGACTAACTGGAGTTCAGATGAGAGATTGGGTCCTGACATATAGATTTGGAAGGCATCAACTAACTCATAAGTGATTATTGAAGCTATGGAGATTAATAAGATCAGAAAGGGAGAGAGTGTGAGAAGAGTTCAGAGAATGGAGCCCTAGGGATAGCTAACTTTTAGAGAATAGGAAAAATAGCCGACAAAATAGCCAGAAGAAGCAGCCAGAGAAGTAAATAGAATAAGGAGACCAGGTGAGAAGTCAAAGGGAGGGTAGTAAGGTGAATAAAGCACCAGCCCTGGATTCAGGAGGACCTGAGAAGTCAAACAGGAGAACTAATCAAAGGCCATCAGATTTGATGAGGTCTTTGGTTATGTAGATCCACTGGCCCTACTTTTCACCACCCACTTTTTCTTCAGCCCCTTGCAGTTTGGTTTCGACTCTGCCATCTGTTGGAACTACTGGCTTAGAGTTCACAGGGACCAAGGCAACTACATTGACCTTGTAAAAGACTTCCTTCTCCTTGACCTCTCTGAAGTATTTGACATTATTGACTAATGACTACCTGTGTGTAAGTGAATATATGAAAGATTACAGACTACTTTGTATAGACTGCATAGCATCACAGACTGATAACTCCCCACCCCAAAATAAAAAAGACTATTGTCACATAGCATCGTATTCTAGGTAAATAACATATCTAAAGATTTCTTCACCAGTACAAAATTGTAAGTGTCTTCACTGTCGAGTGAAGCAAAGTAGAAAAGGAGGCTAGCATGTTCTTAGAACGTGTCAAAAAAACTCAGACCTAAAAATAAAACTACAAACCTCCTTAATGAGCAGTACAGAGTGGTTCTTTTCAGTGTTCTTACAGGTAGGAAGAGTTGGATTTATCACCTCCACAGACCCTGCATAATTAAGGAAGGCAAGTGATAGGCCTATACTTTGTTTCAGCTCAACCATCTGGCTTTTTCTTGACTTAGGAGTATGCGTTTGGTATATCCTAGCTAAATTGTAAGCTTCTTGACAGCCCGAGCTTTATTTATTTTACAGTTACCTTTTGGGGGGGGGCGTGGCAATGAGGGTTAAGTGACTTGCCCAGAGTCACACAGCTAGTATCAGGTGTCTGAGGCTGGATTTGAACTCGGGTCCTCCTGAATGCAAGGCCGATGCTTTATCCTACAAGTTACCTTTTAATTCAGGATCCAAGTCTTGATTCTTTTTTTTTTTTTTTTAGTATTTTATTTTTATTTTTGGGTGGGCAATATGGGTTAAGTGACTTGCCCAGGGTCATACAGCTAGTAAGTGTCAAGTGTCAGAGGCCGGATTTGAACTCAGGTACTCCGGAATCCAGGGCCGGTGCTCTATCCACTGCGCCACCTAGCTGCCCCCTGATTCTTGATTCTTAAAGAAAGTACATGAGACCCTAGAGGTACAATAGAACTTTGCCTGGGGTACCTCTTGGAGGGATTTCAGTAGGCAAAATTTAGTTAATCTACTTTCCCAGATAGCCTGTTCCCATTCACTCTTTACTCACTGATACAACTCTTGTCCTTTATTCCATTTCATGAGCATTTCACCACAAATTTAGTGATTGCTAGTGGCAGTGACCTGCAGCAAAAGAGAGTACCCAAATTAAATGGGGCTGGGGGACTGTATGAGTGGGTACAAGGTAGGGCAGTTATCCAAGCTTATAATAAGAGAACACGGAAAACAGGATAAAGTGTAATGTCTATAAGGATTTCTCCCACATTTTATCCCTTAAGTTGGGTTACCAGAAACAAGTTGCTAAAGTTTATCTCCACAGCCCTCAGAAATGCCTTTATTGAGCTACAATGTAACACCATGGCCTCTGCCTTTAGAACTACCCATTGGAATAGTTATCTCTCATAGGACTCTAGTTGAGCATACCATCCACTGTGTTCTTAAGTATCCTTTAAACAAAGATCCTCACTATAAATTCCTTGCTAGAGTTTAATTTCATGAGACATTTTGCCTGTGCTAATACATTTGTATCCTTTCCGTCAGAAAATGAAGTCTATGCAATTCATTGTTTTCTTTTTTGCCTTAATTGCCAGGAAATTTAGAGAGAATTGTAATCTCTTAATATCTACTAAATTGAGGTGCATAGTAATGCTCCTGTTTCCTTCACATGGAGTCTTTTTTTTCTGATTTATTCACATATGTTTATTTTTTTGTTTTGTAGGAATGCTTCAAATTTCTCTTGAGTGTCCATCTTTTTTCATTGATGATTTGCAGAGTATGTCATTTTCTGTTGCATCTTGAGCTTCTTTGTATTTTAGAATACAAAATTCCATTCTGTAATATCTGGTGGGTGCATACCAACTTTGTTATTCAAATTTGAGACAGCTAAGTAATACAGTTTATAAATTGCTGGGCCTAGAGTTAGGAAGATCTGAGTTCAGATTTGGCTTTAGACACTTAATAGCTATGTGACCCTGAGCAAGTCATTCTTTGTCAGTGTGCCTCAGGTTCTTCAACTGTAAAATGGGGGATAATAGCACCTATTTCCCAGGTTTGTGAGGATCAAATGATGTGTGTGTGTGTGTGAAGAACTCAGCACAGTACCTGGCACATAGTGGGTGCTAAATAAATGCTTATTTCCTTTCCTCTATACTTGATGATCTTTTCTCCTGGTGTTTGCAGAATTTGTTGTTCTCATTGGAATTGTTAAATTTAACTATAGTATGTGTTGGAATTTTAAGTATTGAATTTTCTTCTGAAGGCAATCTGTATTCCTTCAATTGGGTGCTTTGTTTTCTATATTCAGAAGTCCTGTGCAATTTTCTTGTATTATTTCTTGAATTATGGTGTTCATGTTATTTTGAATTATTTTGAACATGTGTAAGTTGTCTCTGTGCACCCTGTTTTCAAATCAATGTGTTTTGCTTGTATAGAGATCATGTATTCTTTTAATGTTTTTTTTTTCTTCCAGATTGTCCTGATTGATATGATTCAATATATTCATATTCCCAATCTCTTTTCTACTTCTTTGGAGTGACTCACTACTGTGGATTCAAATTTTTCTGTTCTACAGATTATTTCTGCTTGTGCTAACCATAAATTCTACCATTTTTTCCCTTATGACTTTTCTCAAGATTCTTATTTCTCTCTTCTGTGGTTCTTTGCTCTCTTTAGAATCCATAGTGTTCCATGTTTCATCAAGTGTGCTTTGATTTCCTTTGGCTTGAAATATTTGTTTAGAGGGGCAGCTAGGTGGTACAGTGGATAAAGCACCGGCCCTGGATTCAAATGCAGCCTCAGACACTTGACACTTACTAGCTGTATGACCCTGGGCAAGTCACTTAACCTCCATTGCCCTGGGGAGGGGGTGGATATTTGCTTAGGTTTGTAATTTTGTGATTTTGGTATTCATCTTTTCTTCTAATTATAGCATCATCTGTTGATTTATCTGCTTCTATTTTATCCTTTTCTTCATGAAATCATTGATAGTTTTGATATTTTCCCTTGTTAGTCACTTTCTGACTCTTTACCCGTAGATAGTAGTCCACTAGGGCTAGACCCCAGTACTGTCCTAGCCCTTAAAGGAATTTACTTAACACTAGCCTTGGGCCCTGATCCAGGTAGGTTTGGTTGGGATAGGACTAGACTAGTTACAGTTGGATTCCAGTGTAGGGGCTAAAATTCTAGCTATACTGTCTAAAATATCTAATGAGTGGTCGCCAATAAATTAGAAGCTTTAGCAAGAGTATTTAAGTGTTTAAGTATTTATTAAAGAGCATTCAGATCAGAGTGAAAGGTAAAAATCTAACTATTTCCAAGAGACCCCATCACCCAACTAGCCATGGTGAGGTCAGGAACAAAAAGAGAGAGAAACCCTCCGCCAGTGTCCACTTCCTCCTTCATGTTCTCCTCCCAGAAATGGGAGGCTCCTCAAGTTGATTGGCTGGTAGTTTTGATAGACAGTACCCATGAGCAAACGTCACTTCCTGACACCAAGACCTGACCACATGGCTTGCCCTCAGATGCTTTCTCCTCATGGCGGAGCTTTCCTACAGTACCTCTCCAGCAGGTGGTGTCATTCCAATTGTTACACCAGCCCCCTTTCCTTCAGACTGGTATAGACATGCTCACTAACCTCTTGCTCCAGTTCCCTACATTCTTTAGCTCACTGGCTAGGCTAAGTTTCTAGAGATACCCCAAGCAGAAGGGAAGCATGGTCTCCACCTTTGATACACACACAGGCACAGGCACAGGCACAGGCACACATACAGACATTATGTGTTCCTGAGCTTAGGTAGGGTTGAGGCTTTCTGCTTGTTGTAACAGGACAATGGAAAAGAAAAAGAAAAAACAAGAAAAAAAAACCAGGACAGTGGGGGAAGGGGAAGATTAGGATGTGCTGGCAAAGAACTTGGAGCAATAGGGAAATCCTTGAATGTATCCCAAAATACAGCCTCCAGAATTGGTTTGTAGGTCTTGCCTTATTAGGTTTCTTCCTTTCTTGTCCTGTTGTATATAGCTCTAATTGCTTAATCTCTGTTGCATAATTCTTTTTTTTTTTTTTTGGTTTTGGTTTGTATTTTGAGACTGAAGAAAATGTCTAGTCCTCCATCTGCTTGGTCAAGTGATCAACTCCTCTGTATCTTTCTGTTTTATTCTAGTACTATGCTTAACGTGAAAGCATCTGTAGATCCTCTCAGAAATAAGGGGAAGACAAGCCTTGAATGATTGAATGAAAGAATGGCAAGGGATTTAGGGAAGTGCCTGGGAGCAGAGCTGAGCTAGACAAGGCAAAACCCGGAAAACTATAGGGCTCCATGCAATCCAAGCTGCATAGCAGTTCTTTATGTACTTCTGTTTCTCTCTTTCACTTTCCCCCCCAGTAATCTGTTTTCACAGTTATTTTGGGTGAGTATTCACATTACAGCACATTCTTGACATCAGCTACCCTGCATGTGCAATTAGCACATTTTTCTTTTCCTACTTTTTAAGTTGTGAGCTTTGGTTGGCTTTCTCCCGAAGGTGTTATTTTAAAATAAATCTTTGTATCTTGGTATTGCTTCCAGGATGTGATATGGGACAGGCAGAGTAGCTGGAACAAAACTATAGTTTAATATCACTTTCTATCTAAGCAAAGGTTAATATAATGCCTTTAGAATTGATTTTTTTTTTTTTTGGGCCAGAAGGGAAGAAAAGAGAATCCCTTTGAGGGTATACTATCTATACATAAGAGGCAGAGGGAGAAGTTACCTAGAGTATTTCTGGGTTATGTTACCTGAATAGCATTTAAAAAGAAAATATGAAATTACCAAGTTGAACTCCTGAGAAACTAGATGACCTTTTCAAATGATCTGTAGTTAGAAAATTTTAATTAAAGAAAATTAGAAACAGTCATTTCAGCCTATTAACCTTTGCCGGCTCTGGTTAGTCAACAAACTTGGCCCAGTTTCCTACTCTCTAATTTTAGCTACCTGCTGGTTTTGTGTAATGGAATTGCCAGGGAAGGAGAAGGGAGTAAGGGAAGGAATTCTGAGATCTGTGGTTTGATGTCCAAACAGCCTCAAAGTGCCACGAGGGAGATGCAAGAGCCTCCTAAATTGAGGCGCAGGAAAGCTCTCGGACATGTAAGAACTCCAAACTATCTGTATTAGTTAGCAGGGCCTCAGATAAGGAGTCGTCTGACTTTGGGTTTAAAAATTAATCTTCAGAGACGTGGGTGATGCCAGTAGGTTTGTCAGCTTGAAAATGGATAGGGAATAGAAAGGTGAGGAGACACCTTTGGGGAACTTTGATCATTTTTGGGCGTACCGTTGCTGGCTATCAAATTTCTTGCTAATAAAAGGTACAAGTTTGAGTGGGAATAGGACTTTTTACCTCGAACCACTTTAAATCAGTGTGTGTGCATGTGTATAAGTGTTTTTTTACTTGTTTTAAACATCTGTATCACTTCCCAATTCTCTACTTTCCATGGAACCCTCCCTCGAAACAACAACAAAAAAGTAAAAGTTAGGCAAAATAAACATTGGCCATGTCTGACAACAGGCTTTATTCCACACCTGTAGTTACGTGTCTGCTGAAAGAAGGAAAGGAAGTGTATTATACTGTCAGTTCTCTGGAGTCAAGATTGGTCATTGCACTGATCAGAATTTAGATGTTGTTTAATGTTGCTTCCTTACATTTTTATGTTGGTTGGTTTGATTAAGATCATTGTGCAAATCATTTTCTTAGTTGTGTTCTCTTTGTTCTTCAGCAATTCTTACAAATCTCACGTTTCTTTGAGTTCTTCATATCTTTGAACCCCTTCTGCAGATTGTCTTTAGCTGCACAGGTTATGATGGTGGAGGGTTGTGACTAGTGTTCTTCCACAGTCAACTGTAGCATCTTCCGGGTGACAGTGGAAGTGTCTTTCTGGTGCTCAGCTGTTTTGAAGAAGGAGCTGTCTGCACTAAGCCTAAGTCTGCCTGTGGTTGTCTTTTAGGAAAGTTAGGCCAAGATCGCCCCAGTCATTGCATACGCAAAGAATTAACAAGTTGATGACATAGTCATTGCTGACTTGGAGGTTGAGATTTTTCGGTCTTCCAATGTAGGTTGTTTCTTCCTTTCTCCTCTCCTTTTCTGTGTTTTTCCCCACGTTCTTCTCTTCCTCCCTCTGCTCTCCCCCCAGTGTTTCTTGCTTTCTCTCTCTAGATAGAGATAGAGATAGATCACCATACTGTTATATCACATGTTTTAAAGGGTACCTTTGGCTGTATGACCCTGGGCAAGTCACTTAATCCCATTTGCCTCACCAAAAAAAAAAAAAAGGTATATAAACGGTACCTTTGGGAGTATCTTAGGAATGCCCAAAGGGTATGCCTGTGCCAAATCTGGACTCGTCTAAACTTTGTTTCATTTGGTTCATTTGTCCTAGGTCAGTGACCTGGCTTGGTGAGGAGATTAAATCTGTTTAATTTTTTCCACTCAATAGCATATCCTTTATGCAAAGAACATATTCATTTACATTTAAATATTGCTTATCACTATTTAATCATTACCACCTTCCTTAAGAACTAAGCTAATACAGTGAGCAAGTCTGAAATATTGGTTTTTATACAAATGTGCTTTGGGGGACAGACTGACTTTATTTACAGCTTTGCATCTTAGCTGCTAGTTGCCTTCAAACTGGGGTTTTAACTCTAAGAGTGTAGAAGAAATCAGATATCCTCATTCACCTTTTAGAATTGTGTTATTCTTTTTTTTTTTAATATTTTTTTTTTTTTTGGTGAGGCAATTGGGGTTAAGTGACTTGCCCAGGGTCACACAGCTAGTAAGTATTAAGTGTCTGAGGCCAGATTTGAACTCAGGTCCTTCTGATTCCAGGGCTGGTGCTCTATCCACTGAGCCACCTAGCTGCCCCTAGAATTGTGTTATTCTTGAGGAAAGGTGGGGGGAAGGTGATATCTGGAGAGAACAGCTAGTTTTCTTTTCCCTAACTACATACAAATTCTTATCTTCTTGAACTATTTCCTTAACAAGTTTGAACTTTTTCTATTATTGAGACATTTGATTCTGGGGAGATGGAAAAATGGCGTTAGACTGGATCCCAGAGTCTTGCTATGAGCTACCTTAGAATTCTGCCCAGGGGGGCGGGTGTGTGACCCTGGGCAAGTCATTTAACCCTCATTGCCCTGCAAAAAAAAAAAAAAGTAAAAAAAAGAATTCTGCCCAGACAGTTCAGGTAGCTCTTTGGGTGTTATGCCTCTACCACCAACACCCCCAAATTGAAGATCTTTCTGCTCGGTCAACAAGCCTTTAATAAATGAACTTACTCCTGCCCTTAGGAGCTTAGAGGGGTAGGGGGTAGAGAAAAGCATGTGAATAAACATGGTATTTGTGGAACAGTCAAGGCAGTGCTTTCATAGATTCAAATTGTCCCACATTTGCTGGTTTCACAACTTTTATCATATGTCCAAGAGTTGGTTATGCAGACTAACCAGTGTTCTGAACAGTTTCCAGATTCCTAACTTTGATTGAGCTCTAGGCATGCCTCAGATTATTTCAGCATTATGTGGGTGTTGTGGGTTATGTGGGTGTTGAAGCCTAGAGAATTCAAAAGAGATATAATATAATCTTGGCTTCTTTCACTGTAGGCTGCCTGACTGAGGGCAGGGAAGGGAGATTTTTTAATGTCTTAATAAGAGGTGGGGTTTTTTGTTGTTTTTTGTGGGGGTTTAGTGGGGGTTAAGTGACTTGCCCCCAGGGTCACACAGCTAGTAAGTGTCAAGTGTCTGAGGCCAAATTTGAACTCAGGTACTCCTGAATCCAGGGCCGGTGCTTTATCCACTGAGTCACCTAGCTGCCCCAAGAGTCTGGTTTTTTTATTAATTTTTTAAATGTTTACATTCATTTAGAAATTTTGAATGACAAATTCTCTCCCTCCAGCCCCTCTCTCACCCATTTAGAAAGCAAGCAATATATATTATACATGTGAAGTTAAACAGAACATTTCCATAATGGGCATGATGCAAGGGGGGTGGGGCAAGTAAAATAAAATGGGGAAAAAATGCATCAGTCTGTACTCAGAGTTAATTAGTCTTGATAGAGTTTCTATAGTAACTTCTCAAATTAAAATTGGCAAGTTAACAATTTTACTAAATTTATATCAAATAGAACCTTGCTTTTAACAAGTACCACTGTAATGTGCAGTTTGATTCAATGAATCTTATTTTGATGATCTTGAAGCATTAATGGCTGAAAAGATGTGTTTAAGCCTCACCTTAACTGTGAGTCCCAAAGTCTCATCTGTAGACAAACCACCAAACTCTCATAAAGCTTTACTTAGCCATGATGATTCCCATTGCAATAGAGGACCCTTTAGCATTTGTTCATCTATGGTTGTGTGCTTGGTGGCCTTCAAAACAGCGATTGGGGTAGTTTGTAATTTGCCTAGCTTAGGCTAAGGGCTCTTAACAGCTAATATCTCTTCTTTAGGATGAAAACCATAATCGAATAAAAAGCCCTAAATTCTACCTCCTCCCACCCCAAAATCAAATGGAGTTTGGAAAGTTTATCTTATACCCAATTTCTTTCTTTGGGCACATCTCTCTTATGATTTTCTATTCTTTCCTCCTTTCTTGTGACAGTTATTTATCCCCTGGAGGGAAGAATTAGTTCCACAGAGAACATTTAATTATCTCTTAAGTTATTGGGGGGGTTTTTTTGTTGGGTTTTTTTTTTGGTGGGGCAGTGGGGGGTTAAGTGACTTGCCCAGGGTCACACAGCTAGTGAGTGTCAAGTGTCTGAGACCGGATTTGAACTCAGGTACTCCTGACTCCAGGGCCAGTGCTCTATCCATTGCACCATCTATCTGCCCCCAGTTATTGTTTTTTAATCTGCTTTTTTATGTTCTTTTATAGGGTTGTCAGTTTTTATTGAAAAAAACATTTTTTTTGTTTTTACAAAATGAGTTTAGACCCAACTATTTCTGTAAAAATGAGGTTTTGCTTTAGTATTACATTTATAGGAACTTCTAGAATTTCTTCCTCTACCCTGACTCTTCCCCCCACCCCCCACCCCCGTCCCCCATACACACAATACTGGGTCTCCCTATCTCTCAGGCTTGAGAGAACAGTAGCCACTCATGAGTCCAATCTCATTGCCAAATGGCACAGAAGTTTTGACCTACTATATATCTGGCCTGGGCCACCTCACCCCTCCCTAGGCATCCTAATGGCCCCTACCCTTCAGACTCATACCTGCAGCAGCACCACCCCATTCTGGGGGCTCCCCCTATAGGGCCAGACCCAGTGTAGACGCCTGATTGGCCCTGGTCCAACTGCAGCTCAGAATTTCAAACTCGGGTAATCCATTGGCCTCGGCCTTCCCAAATAACAGGGGTTAGATTGCAGGTGTGTGTGTTGCCACACCTGGAGTACCCCTAAAAACCCATCATAAGAAGGGGACACCTCCCCTTCCCCCACCACCGCCAGGTTGAATTCACTAGAGTTGTAGGTTGTCTAACTCTCTGCTTTACTGCCTTAGGAAGCCTAAATCCTAGGGGCTCATTTTAAGTGTTGAGTCACTGGGGAAGATAAAGTTCATTAGAGAAGAAGATATTAACTATCTATGAGCTTGGCTATGAGCCCTATAGTCTTTGTTATGTATAGTAAATAAACATTACCAAAAAAAGGAAGTAATTTAATCATATAAAATGGAACAGCATTGTAGCAACTTTTCATTGTGGTAGGAAAACCTGTGGAAACGACCAGTCTCGGTGTGTAGTGTAGTTAGGCTGACAGGACAAAGCTCACATTTTGCAAATTGGAATCTACCTAGACTTTTGGCCTCAATCTAGATTCTGTTTTGGGGGCTGGTTGGATAAGCCCTACCAAAGACAAGTGTGAACTCCCTTTCATGATGATTCTTTAGAGATGACAGGGAAGGGTTTCTGCTGCCTGTTGTTCCCTTCCAAAACTGCATTTATCGTCTATTTATTTTCTTTTGCAGATTACAGATTCAGCTGGCCACATCCTATATTCCAAGGAGGATGCAACCAAGGGGAAATTTGCCTTCACCACTGAGGATTATGATATGTTTGAGGCATGTTTTGAGAGCAAGGGTAAGTGGCCAAAGAAGGTTCTTCCTAGATCAGAAGTGCTCTCCCCAATATTGGTTAGTTAGAGGGGCAGGGAACTCCTGAAGGGCTCACAGAAGTTAGGCAGAGCATGAACTTCCTGTGTCCTGCATGGTTGTAAAGAGGAAATGAGATCTGAGCATCTACTCACGTAAATAGAAGCGAAAGTTAGCCAATTAGGCCTCTTTCCTCATGTACAGTAACTGGAATTGCTCTATGAATCCTGTGACGTACCTTAGGCTATTTAGCTAGGCCAGAAAAATAATACATTCACATTCGAAAAAACACTATTTTTTATCTAATTTGGAACAGGATTTGATACATTTCTTTCATTATGTGATAGAACCATTAACTCCTCTTTGGCCATGGCTGTTTCTGGGTATGAGTGCCTTAATTTAAGTTCTTTACTTATTTTTTATCTTTCATTTTATTTTTCAATTAACAAGCATTCGTTTCTTCTCATCCAGTTTAACAGAAAAACAAAATTCTTGTAACAAATATGCATAGTCACTCAAAACAGATTCCCATATTGTCCGTGTCCAAAAATGTATGTCATTTGGCATCTTGAATCTATCACCTTTCTGTGAGGTGGTGGGTAGCATAATTCAGTCATCTGGAATCATGGCTGGCCTTGCTGTGCCTTTAAAAAAATATTTTATTGATAATTTTTGTTTTCACACCATGTATGTTTCCTAAGTTAGCTCTACTCCCCTTCCCCAAGAACCATCCCATATGAAAAAAGAAAAAACAGTTTAAGAAAACTAACCACATCCCCCTAGGCTAATATTCTATGCAGGGCAAACCTTCATTTTTAAGGCCTTTTTTAGCAATTCAGGCCCCGAAATTGTTAGACTTTTCATTCATTACACTTCCCTAGAGTCAACTGTGAGAGTAGCTCTTGTCCAGTAAGCAGCACATGCAGCTTCATTAAGCAGGTTAGAGTTCATAGTAGCTCAACCAAGAATTGACTGCAACCAATGAACTGAAAGCTAATGGGATATTAACAGTGATAATAATTTACATTTCTACTCACCTTTCCAGATTCAAAGTACTTTACATATTTCTTATTTGAACTTCACACCAGTCCTATGAGCAGGTATTATTATTGCTTATTTACAGGTGCATTAGTAGCTGAATCCCCAAAAGAGACTAACTGCCTTGCTCCAGTCTGCAGAGCCAGTAAATGACTGAGCAAGGAGCTGCCTACCATGCCCTTTTAGTGCTCGCTCCATTGTCTCATTCTTTGAACTGGCTTTTAGGTGAAGAAGTGAACAACGGAAGGACTTTTTCTCTACTGTTAATATTCCCCCAGGTCGCATATGGCCCGTTGCCCACTAAATACTTTCACTTACTTGATCTGCTGTCAACTCCAATACCACACAATTCAAAATTCATTCTATTACTTTTCAAACTGGCTCTCTTTCCTGACATCTATATTTCTGTCAGTCGGTCATGATATGCTCAAAACATTGGAAGTCTTCTTGGTCTCCTTCCCCTTCACTGCTTATGTCAAATCTGTCATCTGTCCTATTAATAATTCCATCAAAATTTTTATTTTATTTGTTTTTTCCATTCTCATTTTAACCACCTTAGTCTGTGCCCTAATTATTTCACGCCTGGATTTCATTAGTCTAACTTACTACCTTGCTTTAACCCATCCTGCAAAACACTGCCAAATTAATCTTCCTCAAACTACTTTCATCAGCTTCTTACAACCCTGAATCCTGGGATATGAGGATCATGTTATTCCCCTGTTTAGAAATTAATGGGCTGGGGCAGCTAGATGGCGCAGTGGATAAAGCACCGGCCCTGGAGTCAGGAGTACCTGAGTTCAAATCCGGCCTCAGACACTTAATACTTACTAGCTGTGTGACTCTGGGCAAGTCACTTAACCCCAATTGCCTCACTAAAAAAAAAAAAAAAAAAAAAAGAAATTAATGGGCTTACTGATTAATGCAGGATAAAGTTATAGAATTATAGAATTTTAGACCTGAAAGTCCACCCTGTGCCTGGTATTTAAGGGGCTTTTACTTACTATGTTATTTAAGTGTTCTGTGGGTATGTCTTGCCTCACCAGCTATGCTCCTGAAGGATTGCCACTGGATCCGTTATTTAAACATATTTCCACATTAGTCATGTTGTGAAAGAAGAATCAGAACAAAAGGGAAAAACCACAAGAAAGGAAAAACAGAAATTTAAAAAAAGTAGCAATAGTATGGTTCAATCTGCATTCAAATTCCATGTTCTTTTTCTGGATGTGGAGAGCATTTCCCATCATGAGTCCTTTGGAATTGTATTGCTGAGAAGAGCTAAGTCTTTCACAGCTGATCATCATACAATGTTGCTGTTACTGTGTACAATGTTCTCCTGCTTCTGCTCACTTCCCTCCGCATCAATCTAATTAAGTCTTTCCAGGTTTTTCTGAAATCTTCCTGCTCATCATTTCTTACAGCACAATAGTATTCCATTCCATTCATATACCACAACTTGTTCAGCCATTCCCTAGTTGATGAGCATCCCCTCGATTTCCAATTCTTTGCCACCACAAAGAGAGCTGCTAGAAATATTTTTGTACACATGTGTCCTTTTCCTTTTTTATGATCTCTTTGGGATACAGACCTAGTAGTGGTATTACTAGGTCAGAGGGTATGCCCAGTTTGGTAGCTCTTTGGGCATAGTCCTAAATTGCTCTCCAGAATGGTTGGATCAGTTCACAGTTCCACCAACAAACAATGCATTAGTGTTCTAATTTTTCCACATCTTCTCCAACATTTATCATTTTCCTTTTTTATCATATTAGTCAATCTGATAGGTGTGAGTTGTTTTAATTTGCATTTCTCTAATCAATAGTGATTGAGAACATTTTTCCATGTGGTAATAGATAGCTTAAATTTCTTCATCTGGAGACTGCTTTTTCATATCCTTTGACCATTTCTCAATTGGGGAATGACTTGTATTCTTATAAATTTGATTTGGTTTTCTATATATTTTAGAAATGAGGCCTTTATCAGAAACACTGGCAGTAAGGGAAAAGGATGCACATGGACAAAAATATTTATAGCTGCTATTTTTGTGGTGGCAAGTAATTGGAAATTGAGGGGTTGCCCATCAATTGGGGAATGGCTAAATAAATTGTGGTATATGAATATAATGGAATACTATTGTGCTGTAAGAAACAATGTGCAGGTGGATTTCAGAGAAACCTGGAAGGACTTACATGAACTGATGCTGAGTGAGATGAGCAGAACCAGGAGAACATTGTACACAGTATCAACAACATTATGTGTTGATCAACTATGATAGACTTAATTCTTTTCAGCAATACAATGGTCCAAGATAGTTCCAAAGGACTCATGATGGAAAATGCTCTCCAAATCCAGAAAAAAAAAGAACTGTGGAATAAGGATGCAGATAGAACCATACTATTTCTATTGTGTTTTTTTTTTGTTGTTTTTCTTTTGAGGTTTTGCCTTTTTGCTCTGATTCTTCTTTCACAGCATGACTATTGCAGAAATGTGTTTAATGTGATTGTATATATATAACCTATATCAGATTGCTTGCTGTCTTGGGGAGGGAGGGAGAAAAATTTGAAACTAGAAATCTTATAAAAACAAATGTTGAGGGGCAGCTAGGTGGCGCAGTGGATAGAGCACCGGCCCTGGAATCAGGAGTACCTGAGTTCAAATCCGGCCTCAGACACTTAACACTTACTAGCTGTGTGACCTTGGGCAAGTCACTTAGCCCCAATTGCCTCACTAAAAAAAAAAAATTAAAAAAAAAAAAAAAATTAAAATTAAAAAAAACAAATGTTGGAAACTATCTCTACCTGTAACTGGAAAATAATAAAATACTTTTATGGGAAAAAAAGGAAACACTGGCTGTAAATTGTTTGCCAGCTTTCTGCTTTCCTTCTAATCTTGGCTGCATTGCTTCTGTTTGTACAAAAACTTTAAAATTTAATGTAATTAAAATATGTGTCTTGTTATGTCCTACTGTAGTTCTGAACACATAAGAATTCAGCAAAGTTATTAAGCCTTGTACTAGGTGATACACTTACAGTAATGGCCAAAAAAAAAAAAAGAGGATGTATAAGAAAAACGAGTTATAAAGAAAAAATGACTTAGAGGAAGCAGAATTTAACGGAAGTTGGAGTTTAGGCTGGAAGACGCTTTTGTAATGAATGAATAATTATATACCCTACAGAAAACCATTTTCAGACTTGTTAATATCTTCCCTGGCTTTTTTTTAAACCTTTTCCTTGCTGGTGTCAGGATCTGACACCACCTAGACTGAAGTCTATCTTTACAAACTGATATAATGCTGGAAGTGGTTTTTGAAAGTGGGAAATATTGTGGGACTTTCTAGGCTCTGTGTTATCTGGAACCAGATCTGGCAGAAGGCTGTGGTTTTACTTGTGATTGATTAATGTTGTGCTGTGGCAAAGTGGGAGATGTTGAGAAGAAACTGTTAGGCAGAGGATATCCTGGGCAGCTCGATCAGGTGCCTTTATGAGCTGCTTGGATTTCCTGACTCCTTAAATGAGGAAGGGGAAAAGAAAAAATGCTTTTATATTTTCTGTAGGAACTATGGCAATATCAGGGTTGCACACCTAGGTTTTGGGGAAAAGGCCTTCCAAAGCATCACCAATTATTGATGGGATTGGGAGTGAAATATTAAGCATGGTATTCAAAGCTTTCTATAGTTTTATCTTAGCTTGCCTATCCGTTACCCAATGAGCCTACTGTTCAAGTCATGTTTGTCTTTTTACTGTCTTCTAAACATTCTGGGCTCATTCCTAGCTCTGGGCTGTGTCCACTC
The DNA here is from genome assembly GCF_019393635.1 of Dromiciops gliroides. Taxonomy (NCBI): domain Eukaryota; kingdom Metazoa; phylum Chordata; class Mammalia; order Microbiotheria; family Microbiotheriidae; genus Dromiciops; species Dromiciops gliroides. Next base: position 236,293,693 of record NC_057862.1, read on the forward strand.
TTTTCTCCTTTCATTCCCTCCTTCAATTTATCCCACCTCCCTCAACTTGAGTATCTTCCCTGCTCCTTTTAAATCCTCTCAGTCCTTCCAAATTCCTCTCAAATCCTGACTTCCTCATGAAGTCTCCAGTCTCAATGTTGATCCACATTCTCCTTCCTCTGACTTCTAGCATTTATTGTTTATGCCACCAATTTCAGCATTTAATCAGTGAGATCCTTGAGTGCAGGTACCATATCCCTTTGTTAAATTTAACTCCACTATATCCCTAGGACCAACTCTTGTTTTCAGAGAATATTATTGTTCCTTACAGCTTGGTTGACTTTCATGATGTAATGGACTGAATACTGGACTCAAGCAAAGCCTTGAGCCTAGATCATGAATGGAGACCTGGAATTCAATGAGTATACCCCCCTCATTTTACTGATGAGAGAATTGAGACCTAGAGAGTTTAAATGACTTGTTCACAGTCATCAACATCCACCCTAGTTGTCAGGGGTAGAGCTAGAATTTGAATTCTGGTTCTTGCACTCCAAACACAGACTTCTTTCTTCTATGCTCTTAGATTTACTGTGTGGCTAGTCACTTAACCTTTGCACACTTAAAATACCTACCTTGCAGGGCTGTTGTAAGAAATCAGGTGAGATGATGTGTACAAAACACTTTGTGCTATATAAATGTGAGTTATTATTTGATACCTACTATGCTTTATGAGCTGCTGAATTTTAAGGTATTGGCTCACAGAACCTTCTGGTTATCTTTTCCTTTTCACCTACTTGACCAATAAGAAAAGAATTCCATTTCACCACTCTGGGTCAGAGATGAACTTTTTGTTAATATGAACATTGTTTTGTTGATTGCTGCCATCATAAATAGACCTTTTCTTTCTGAAGAACAGAGACCTTCCTTTACAATGACATCATCTCCACCAGATCAGAGATCATAGAATGGTAGATTTCAAGTTGGAAAGGGACATTCAAGGCCATGAAGTCCAACCCTCTGATTTTACAAATGAGAAAACTGAGGCTAAGTGACTTGCACACTGCTGGTGAGTGTGTGAGACAGGATTAAAATCAGGTTTTCCTGATTCCAAGCCCAGTGCATCATCCACTTTGCTACCAGGCTGTCTCTATGTCCTTACTTTAAGTTGTTATAATTTTTTTTTTTTTTGCAAGGCAATTGGGGTTAAGTGACTTGCCCAGGGTCACACAGCTAGTAAGTGTCAAGTGTCTGAAGCTGGATTTGAACTCAGGTACTCCTGAATCCAGGGCCAGTGCTCTATCCACTGCGCCACCTAGCTGCCCCAAGTTGTTATAAATTTTAAGGGTTTTAATACTATATATAAATAGAGATTGAGAATTTCTGTTGTTTTGTGACCACAATACCTAGATTTTAAAGTGTGTTGTATGATGGAATCTGTGGTCTCTCAGCTTGGTGTCTGTATTGACTATGTGGTATCTTATTCTAAATCCTTTAAACCCCTGTGTGCATGACCTTCCTAGAGGAATTTGTCTGTTCAGTTCCTTGAGATGAGTAAAAGTATGTGTGTGCATAAGCCAGTGGTCACCACCATCTGATTTATCTCCCACCCAAATTCAAATTGTTTTGACTTTGTGAGTTTTATTTCGCATTCCCATAGTCCTGTGTTGTTGTTTTTCCCCCCTCTCTCCCTATCCCTCTACCACCAGCTGCAGTATCTTGTGTCTTACACACTTAGTACTGTTTGCCAGCAGTCTGTTCTCTTTGCTTTCCGGAGTCCCACACAGATCCAGGCTTTGTCTGGAGTGCTTGTGATTTTAGGCAGAGACGGGAATTCTCTGCAGCTGAGTAGGGGGAGGGACTGCCTGTTTCCCTCCATTGAGAGGGTGGGGGCAAGGAGAGAGAGTGGGTGGGTGATTTCCTGGAATGTTAAATATTCCACACAATGAATCCTTTCATTTCGTTTCCAGGAACAGGGCGGACACCTGACCAGCTCGTGATCCTGGACATGAAGCATGGGGTGGAAGCGAAAAATTATGAGGAGGTGCGTCCTACAGTGATACCCAGTTAAGCAGCAGCCAACTATGCTACCAGGACTCAGTGACCCACTAAGGCCAGTAGGCTGTGCTTTGCCCAGAATGCTGTCTTTTTCTCAGCAGTCACATGACAACCAGCTGTTTGTAATCTGGTGTCTTACTGATACGGAAAGTTGGTTTAGCAGTCTTGAAAAACATTCCTGGCTTTGTTGTTCGCCACAGAGACTGCTGACAGTCCTTTGGAAATGTTGGGGTGATAAAACCCTCATCTGCTTGCCATTAGCTCTCTTGAGGCAGACATCAAATGTGCATAATTCTAATTTTAAAAGCTGGAATTTGTTTCTGTGTTGAAGTCCAAGGCTGGGAAAAGTGGCTTGTTTGGGCTTTTTGAATGCCAGTAGAGCTGTTTTCTTGGGGGCGTGAATTCAGTGCTGTTTAATCTTGAGCAACAGTGCTGTCTGAGACACAAAGGACAGAAGTCACATTTAGTGAAAATAATACTAAGCACTGAAGGTAGAAAACTGAAAAATTGTCAGAAACCAATTTAATGATGAATGGTAGTAAGATGCTGACATAACAGTGTGGTAGAGCCCCAAACAAGGCATTGTACTTGGGGGTGGAGGTTAGGAAAGAGGCCAGTTGCATATAATGAATGAGGCATCACATCATAGAACAAAGGAGCACAGAGACTCATCTCTTCTTATGAGGCCCCAGCTGGAAGACTTTGGGGGTGGCACAACAGGATTTACTGAAGTAGAAGAGACACAGGGGAACCACAAGGACAGGAGACACAAATCTCTAATGAAAGAATATATTTTATTTGGCTGACCAACAGTTTAGGCTATGGAAAAGAGGGGGAGAACAGGAAATAGAAATTATTTTTGAATACCATAAACTAAGGAAGGATAGTTGTTCAAAACCATTTAAAGGAATTGGTAGGTGGAGTGTATTAAAGTGATCAGGAAGTAAGAGATGGAATAATCTTATTAGGAAAATGGTGGGAACCATTACCACTTGAGATTTGTATCTTTGAACTGTGTAATTTAAGATTCTAAATGTGGATTCTAATCTGTTCCCCCAGTTTTTGGGGGAAACTGACTAAAATCACTGATAAAAACAAGTTTAGGTTTTTAAGGGTTTATTGGAAAATAGAAAGAAAAAGATTGAGAAACAGAATTCCAACAGCCTGGCATTCCAATCATTACAGAACCAGACATTGGAAGGGAGATGCCCTGGCATGAATGAGGAGTGGAAGTGAACAACTAGTTTTGAAACAGGAAGTAGTCAGGTGGGAATGGTAGTTCCTTGAGATGTTTCTGCTTTTTTTCTATCCTGGGCCCCAAATAGTTTGTCCTGCCAAGTGTTCAAATTAAACTACTCTGAGTTATTTGTCAGCAGCAAATGATCCCAGAGATGTTCCCTGGAGCCACTGAATTGCCTGCCCTGACTACGTTCCAATCAGTAGAAAAGAACAGATTTTTGTTTTTCACTAGATGGTTTAAGAGTAAAGAAAAAGATCTTCTGAAGTCTTCACAATCCCAAAGACAAAGAACTCTAATCAAGTCAGGGAGGAATAGAATGCTTTCTAGTTGGTAGTGAGTATCTGTGTCTGGATCTTTCTCCTTTTAGTCAGACACTATAAACAGGTATGTTCAAAGACATTTAAACTAATTGACTGTGTCGCTGAAGGTACAGTCATTTTTCCAACTAGTCCCTTGTTCTGAATTGTGGCAGCTCCCAAGACAACACTGCTGGACTTAACTTAATAATAGGATCTCATCTAGGTTTTCGAGTTGCAGTTCAGGTTGAACTCTTCTTTCTCTTAGCATGATGGAAAGTTATTTTACTAGCATCAAATAATATTTAAGTATCCAGTAAGGCTTTTTATGTTGCAGTTTCTTTTGTTCTCCTACTTAGAAGACACATAGATGGCACTGTTCTCTAATATTTTGGTGCTTCTGTACCTCTTGGAATTCCCATAAGCTTTGAGGCTTATTTGTGAATATTGGGTAGAAGGGCTTTGTGTCCTCTGACCTCCTAGTTAATCCAGCTGGGGAATCCCTAGTAGAAAGGAAGCAGCCACTCCTCCTTGCCTTACTTCCTGCTTTGCATGTCTGGCACGTCCTTAGCTTCTCCTCAGCCTGTCTTTACGTACTTGGTTACACCATAGCTCAATGCTTCTGCTTCCCAATTGTGACACTCCTCTGCCCCAATATGGTATACCATTATTGGGGCTCAGGAAAATGGGAACCTAGCATCCAGACTTTGGTCATTATTGTGATTAAAGAGGGAGTGGTTGTGTTGTCTCAAAGGCTGTGCTTTTATGTTCATGTCCAGGCCCTGTTGTTCTTTTGTTTAGAGACAACTGTTGCATAGTCTTTAGAAATAATGATAGTTCATATTTATAGAACATTTTACAGTCTAAAAAGCAGTTTCCTATGACATGATGAGATCAGTAGTGCAAATATTTTTATCTCCATTTTATAGACAAGGGAACTCGGGTTCAGAGAATTTGGGAGTATCCAAATCTGCCCTTGAACCCAGATGTATACCCCTAACAGCTCTGTGAGGTCCATTTTATAGATGAGGGAATTAAGGTTCAGAGAAGTTAAATGACTTGCCCAGGGTCACACAACAAATTAAAGGTCAGGAATTGAATACAGGCCCTCCTAACTCTTTAAAGTTCTTAGATTTTTCTACTACATTACACTGTTACTGCTATTCCTATTTATTCGGAGCCAAGCAGTGACAACATTTGCCCCTATTGTATATTGGAATAAAGTGTGAAGCCACGAAAAGAGTGGGAGGAATTAACTTTCAGGAACCCACCCAGATCCAGGCTTTGTCTGGAGAGCTCATGTGTTCCTGAGATGGCTGATAATAGGCCTTAATGTGGTAGGGAGGCATTATTAGACAAAAAGGTCAGAATCTTTTGAGTCTGTTATTGAAATTTAAGAAGGGTGGTATGTGTTCAGGCTTTTAGTCTTCTCCTACTTTACACATCTCCCCCTTCTTTGAATTCATTCCTTAGCATCTAGGTTTGAAGGTCATCCATTGGTCATCTTTTGCAATCTCATTGCAAGTCCCTTCTGGCATTCTTCCTATGAGGTCAGATATCTTGTGGGTCTATTAGAAAATGAGTCCAACACAAAGTATTAAAAATTGATGTTAAAATTTGTTTTTACATTTAATTTTGGAAAAAATAAAATTCTAAAGAAAAAAAAAGAGAAAATTAGTTCAGCACAGGTGAGATTAAATATTTAGTCCTCTTGCCTAAAAAGGTACAAAGCTTCCCAATTTGATGTTCATAAGGAGAAAGTATACTCCTGTTCTAAGAAGGATAACACTTGTTCTTGATTTCTCAAGTTGCTTTTTCAAGGAGAGCTTATCCAGATGTCTGACTTTATCATTAGGTTTGCCTTTCAATACTTTGCCTTTTGCTTGATTCGTGTAAATTAGCATGTTTCTGGTAATTTATGTATTGAAGTAGGAACTAATGCTGATCGAGTCCATTTCTAGGGAAGATAGTCATTCCTCATCAAGAAAGCAGTTGTTTTTTTTAAAGAATACATTAATTGCTTTAAATTTTAATTCTTAAGCCCTTCAAACCCCTTTCCCCCTCCCCCCATCCTGATGGTTTCTCTGGATGTGTCTTTTCAGCATTTTAATGCTAAAATCCCACTTGTAGGCTCCTCAAGAAAGTATAATTATAGAACACATAACAGAAACACAATTTCTTGGTTTGAACAACAGCTGATGACTTTCCATAGCTCTCTTTCCTAGCATACTTAGCAGGGAAGAAGGAGCTATTGTACTAAAACACCAGGACCAAAATCTGATATTTCAGAAAGTGTAAAATTTTCATTTGAGATGAACATTTGCAGAACTAATTTTGACATTGCTAATTCTTAAAGTACCAATAGACAGGCCTTTGCTTTGTTTTGCTTTCCCCTGACACAGGTAAATGTGTGTGGATTTTGTCCGTATAAGTATATTTTGTTCCTGACTAGGTGCAAGTTAGACTTGTGTAGTTCACACTTATTTCTATGACCTGGAATCCATCATAAGAATGTTTGGCCCCTTTCAAAAGTCAGTTTCAGATGGATGTAATGCTTTCATTAAATCTGGTTTGTCACAGAGAAATTTCTTAGGTCTTGATGCTACATGAGGGAAAAGAGTTTTATGAAACTCTTTAGTGTGAAATCTAGAGACTTTCAAGCTGTCTTCACACATCCTCTTTAAGAAACTATTTTTTAAGGAGTTAACACCTTTCTTTGATAAAACTACTTTCATATAGATTATACTGAAAACACCTTAGATTCACAATATCAGTAGTCATTGAGAAGGCTTTGATTTTGGACAATGAGGAACTTCACTTTTGTTGATGGGTAGGGTCACCTAGATAAATAGTTTTCAACAACTAAAGATAACTTCTATGGAGAGGTAGCTTGGTATAATCATGGGGTGAATCCCAGCCTGATTTTTTTTTAATCACATGACCATGGGAGAGTTACTTAACCTAAATTTCTTCAACACAGTGCATAGCTTAATAGATATTTATTGAATTTTGTTACTGAATTGAATTCTCTATAGTGTAAATACTTAGTTTGCTTCAGGGCTTTAACAATCACAACAGTGATCATCTTTTATACTTTGATTCACTTACCTTAAGGCTTTATCTTTGGCATTAGTTTTCTATAGTTAGTCTCCCTATCACAAGTCTCCCACCTCTAGTCCATCTTCTTTCTACTCTGTTCTCACAGTGATCTTCCTAAAGTTTGTTAATTGCTGCCGGTCATATGGACTTTTTATAAAAAGTTAAATAAACTGCTTTGGGGAGGGAGAACAAGTGAGAGGCTTAGGTTAAGGGATTTGCTAAAATAGTGGTAGAGAATGAATTGGTAATTCATTCATTCAGAAAGCATTTATTAAGACATCTTTTATATGTCAGGCATCTATACATGCTAGGTTGTGGGGATGCAAAGACAAAAATAAAATAGCTCCTGCCATCCATTGAAGTCAATCAGTAAATATGTAAGTCCCTACCATGTACCAGTGTACTGTGCTAGGTGATAGACGAGATGTTTTGTTTGAAGTTTTACAATACTATAGTCAATAAACTAGGTAATCATTGCTATTGTAATTATTTTGCTCTAGAAAGGTTGTGCATTGTCTTGTATTTTAAGTAGGAATGTTGTTGTTTTTTTTTTAATTTAATTTAATTTTTTTTTTTTAGTGAGGCAGTTGGGGTTAAGTGACTTGCCCAGGGTCACACAGCTAGTGAGTGTTAAGTGTCTGAGGCCGCATTTGAACTCAGGTACTCCTGACTCCAGGGCCAGTGCTCTATCCATTGCACCACCTAGCTGCTGGAATGTTTTATTTTTCAAAGGTGATTTGAGTAGACAATACTGTATCAGCCAGTTCACTGTTCCTTTCTTTCCCAGATTGCAAAAGTGGAGAAGCTAAAACCCCTGGAAGTTGAGCTTCGACGCCTGGAGGACCTTTCAGAATCTATTGTTAATGATTTTGCCTACATGAAGAAGCGAGAAGAAGAGATGCGGGACACTAATGGTCAGTAGTAGTTAGCATTTCCCCAGATATTTACAGAACTGTAAATGTTGGTCTTGGAATTAGCAAAACCTCACAAAAGTCACTGGGCCAAATCTGATGAAGTAAAGGAGTTCACTTCTCATACTTTAATTTGCTCCATGTAAATAGGTAGGAATCACAAGTAGTAATTTTGTCCCAGATATTTTGATTCACTTTAAAGTCTTTTTCCTTCTAATTCTTATAAACTGTCATCTAGATCATTGCAAATCAAATTGATAGTAACAGAATCAATATACAGTGTTTATTGTATTTCTAAAGATTTTACAGGTGTTTTTTTGTTCCTGACATAATACTGTGAGAGATTAGAATGGAAGGATAAAAATCTCTGTTATTATGTTAATGAGAGCAGACTTTGCAATAACTTGCATTGAATGTTGAGTGTATTTCTACCATAGCTAATTGGCTGCTCAATCTGTTCCAAGTATAAAGTAATTTCCCTTCTAGTAGAAAGTGAAAGGCACTTGAGGAATACTCCTCCATAATCAGGTTGTTAAAGATGAAGTGTTCCCTTATACAAAAAACAGAAACAGGTTTTGGTAGAGGGAAAAAGGACCTGCGGAAAAGGAAGGGGAACTTGACCTTTGTCAGTAAGTTGGAGAGTAAAAGAATGACATTTAGAAAAGGGAGGGAAGAAAAAAGGGCGGGTGTACATTGGGTTTAAAATATAATTTTAGGCTGTTCTAAAGAAATAACTGGATGCTCTGAGGAGAAAGAAGCTGTTTATAGTCTAAAGAATGATATAACAAAGCCACAAAAGTTATGAAGAAGTCATCCAGTAAGGCTAAGGAAGATAGATAAAATTGTGATGGGTGGTGACTCCCTGCTCAGGGATTCTGAGTAAGCTTTTGACCTGATGACAACAATAGAGAGATCGGTTGTCTTTCTAGGATGTGGATCTTAGACATAACTAAGAAATTCCTAAGACTTACAAAAACTGGGGCAGCTAGGTGGCGCGGTGGATGGAGCACTAGCCCTGGAGCCAGGAATACCTGAGTTCAAATGTAGCCTCAGATACTTGACATTTAGCTGTGTGACTCTAGGCAAGTCACCTAATCCCAATTGCTTCACCAAAAAAAAAAAGGACTTACAAAAATCAAAGACTAGTACTCACTTCTAGTAATTTACTTAGGCACAAATGATACTGCCAAAAGAAACCTAAAATGTATTGCCAATGGTTATGAAGTCTTGGGCAAGAAACAGAAGACTGATGGGGCACTGGTTGTATTTTCATCATTGCTGCCAATTGAAAGTGAAGAATACTGAAGGGAAAACTGATTTGGGAAACGAATGTGTCTGAGAATGGGAATTAAATTTCTGGAACACGGCATAAATATAGGGATGGTGGACTCCTGGCCAGTGATGAAATATACCTAACAAAGGCTGGCAAGAATGTAGTAGCAAATAACATTATGTCGAAAAACAACTTTGAAAAACTCAAGAATTCTTATCAATGCAATATGGCTCCAAAAGACTAATAAGGAAGCATTCTGTCTAACTCCTGATAGGAGTGGTGTACAGAATGAAGCAAATGTGTACATTTGTTTTGCTTTATCCTTATTTGTTACAAGGCTTGTGTTTTTCTTTTTGTAGTTAGGTGAGGTGAAGGCATGTGAAGGATAGAGAAGCTAGTGATAGTGTCACCAAAAAAAGAGGATAATGAACTTTCCTTCCTTCCTTCCTTCCTTCCTTCCTTCCTTCCTTCCTTCCTTCCTTCCTTCCTTCCTTCCTTCCTTCCTTCCTTCCTTCCTTCCTTCCACAGGGCAATGAGGGTTAAGTGACTTGCCCAGGGTCACACAGCCAGTAAGTGTCAAGTGTCTGGGGCCATATTTGAACTCAGGTCCTCCTTAATACAGGGCTGGTGCTTTATCCACTGTGCCACCTAGCTGCCCTCATGAAGCATTTTTAAGAATTCATAAATGAACTGAAAGATGTTAAGGGAAAAAAGCAAACAGACAAGCAGGACGTTTTTTGTATTAACATACAAAGAATATATTTACTAAGTATTGTTCAGATCACATCAAAAAAGCTTCAAGTTAAAAGGTGGATGGAAGAGAAAACTGCCTAACTGGAGTCCACCAAACATGGTACTATAGAGCTTGCAATAATAAAGGAAGAGCAAAAGCAGTTGAAATACATAGAAGTGCACAGGAAACAAATCCAGGAAAATGTTTGTCCTCAAAAACTGCATTTAAAGGCCCAGAGTTTTGGGAGCAAGCAAGAAAAGCTAAAAATCCTAATGCAAGGAAGGAAATTTTATTACAAAGACTGAGACTTTGTAGAATATAATCTGTGGCTAGAAATATAGCCCTGGATGGGTTTACCTTATTTGAATGAAACATGGTGGGTAAAAATGTTAGCACTGTATATTAAGAGGGGACATTGGCAAAGTAATCCAGAAAGCATAGTGGATGGCTCTTGGTTGAAGATCAGAGAGATGAAAAACAGACCCAATTTTATCATGGTACTGTGCTGTATATTGCCTGGATAGAAATAGGAACTAGATGAAGAGTTTGGAAGTTGGCACAGAACCGTGGTACAGTGGTGATAGAAGGCTTCAGTTATCTGGACATCATATGGCACTCTCTCTACCAAAGGCAGAGGAACCCGTGACTTTTTGATTTGCCTTAATGATAATTTCATCTTTCAAAAGATGTGTGCCAATAAGCTCAACAAGGCTAAGTTCTGTCCTGGGTTTGGTTCTCATTATTTAACAAGGAAGAATCAGTTGCTAGGCTGGGAATGATAGGGGAACCTTGAAGGAAAGTGATAGTTATCCTGGGCATAGGCTGTTATACACCTAAAATTTAGGAAAGCAGATTTCTTTTTTTTTTTTTTTAAGTGAGGCAATTGGGGTTAAGTGACTTGCCCAGGGTCACACAGCTAGTAGGTGTGTGTGTTAAGTGTCTGAGGCTGGATTTGAACTCAGGTACTCCTGACTCCAGGGCCAGTGCTCTATCCACTGCTCCACCTAGCTGCCCTGTCTTTTTTTTTTTAAATAAAAATATGTTATTATTTTCCAGTTACATGTAGAAATAGTTTTCAACATTTGTTTATATAAGATTTCTAATTTCAAATTTTTCTCCCTCCCTCCCCCCTCCCCTAGACAGCAGGCAATCTAATATAGGTTATATATACATAATAATATTAAACATATTTCTGCATTAGTCATGTTATAAGAGAAGAATCAGAGCAAAAAGGAAAAACCTCAAAACAGAAAACCAACAGCACCAAAAACAAAAGAAATAGTTTGGTCCAATCAGCATCCATATCCGACAGTTCCTTTTTTCTTTTCTTTTCTTTGCTTTTTTTTCTGGATTTGGAGAGCCTTTTCCATCATGAATCCTTTGGAACTTTCTTGTACCATTGGATTTGTGAGAAGAATCTAGTCTATCACAGTTGATCAACATATAATGTTGATGATACTGTATATAATGTTCTTCTGTTTTGCTCATCTCACTCATCATCAGTTCATGCAAGTCCTTCCAGGTTTCTCTGAACTCCTCCTGCTCATTGTTTCTTACAGCACAATAAAATTTCCATTACATTCATATACCACAACTTGTTCAGCCATTCCCCAATTGATGGGCATCCCCTCAATTTCCAATTCCTTGCCACCACGTACAGAGCAGGTATAAATATTTTTGTACATGTGGGTCCTTTTCCCTTTTTTATAATCTCTTTGGGGAAAAGACCCAAAAGTGGTATTGCTGGGTCAAAGGGTATGCACAGCTTTATAGCCCTTTGGGCATAATTCCAAATTGCTCTCCAGAATGGTTGGATCAGTTCACAGCTCCACCAACGATGCATTAGTGTTCCAATTTTTCCACAGCTTCTCCAACATTTATTATTTTCCTTTTTTGTCATATTAGCCAATCTGATAGGTGTCAGGTGGTACCTCAGAGTTGTTTTAATTTGCATCTCTCTAATCAATAGTGATTTAGAGCATTTTTTCATATGGCAGTAGATAGCTTTGATTTCTTCATCAGAAAGAAAGCAAATTTCTAAGGGTTTAGAGAAACAATAGGCAGGATCTCATAGACTAAAATTCTCCATAGGAAACTCAAGAATGAAATTCTGAAGACACAATGGGAAATAATTCCATGGAGAAGGAAAAATGGAAACAGTCTGAAAGGAGATAGTTGTGTATGCCCAGAGAACCTACAAGCCAATTTAAAAATATGTATAAAAGATGAATATAATACTGTGGTCCAATAAAACTGATGTACAGAGGTCCAAAGCTCACAATGAACTAAGGGTATGTGGGAAGGATAGGACAGGACAAAGGTTTGAGAGTTTTTTAAGCTTCATAACAGGGCAATGATCAAAGATCAAAGAAGGGGTAGGTCTCTGCTCCAGATAGATGGATAATAGTTGATAAACAGAAAGCAGAGCTACTCCATTCTTCTTTTGGTTCTGTTTCCACCGCTGGGTAGAATGGTCATTGCTCTGGAAACAAAAGTTGCTGTCAAGAATTGGATATCCAAGATAAGAAAAGAGATAATAAGAGAGCTCTTAGCTAACCTTGATGGGCTCTGGTCTCCTAATACAAATCAGTTTCTCTGGTACTAAAAGAACTAGAGGTTGTGAATGCTAAGCTATTGTCAGTGATCTTTTGTTTTTTTTCGGGGCAGTGAGGGTTAAGTGACTTGCCCAGGGTCACACAGGTAGTAAGTGTCAAGTGTCTGAGGCCAGATTTAAACTGAGGTCTCCCTGAATCCAGAGCCCATGCTTTATCCACTGTGCTACCTAGTTGCCCCTATTGTCAGTGATCCTTAAAGGGATGTGGAAAATGGGAGTAGACTGGCAGACAGGAGAAGGACACATGTCCCAGTTTTCAGAAAAGGGAAGAGAACAGTTCCTGTAAAGTGGAAGCCTGTGAAATTGACTTTAAAAATCTAGAGCAGATCATTAAGGTGGTTTGTTGTTGTTTATCCTTCATTCTCAATGAGGACCTTGACACTGGGAGGTGATATGAATTGGATTTAAGTGAGGGAGGGCTGTGCAAGACCACCAGCCTCACTCTCCTCCAGGACATCTGGGTCCAGTGGCAACACACACACACATACACACACACCAGAATGACTGGAGATGGCCCCTGATGTTTAAGGCAGTTGGGGTTAAGTGACTTGCCTAGTGTCACAGCTAGTAAGTATCTGAGGTGAAATTTGAATTCAGGTCTTCCCAACTTTAGGGCCAGTGCTCTGTCTACTGCGCCACCTAGCTGCCCCAAAGATCATTAGTGAACTTCAGAGAAGGAGGTTGTATATATGCAACCAGTTCTGGCTTGACATAAGTAAACCATTTTGCAGACTGCCTGCTTCTCCCCTCAAAGGGATCTGCTTCCTCCACACCTCTGGGGTCATGGAACTAGGACTCCTAGCACTGGATTGCACTTTCTCAGCCCCTGCTGCTACCTGTTGTATTTGTGTAATGCAATTTTATGTAAAGTGAAATATATATATGTATGTGTGTGTGTGTGTATTTATTTTGGGGGCCAATTTTTAATTGGGGAGTGTTAGTTACACAGCTTGCCACAATATTGGGTCAAGGAAGGAGATTAACAGCCTCTTTCAAAAACAGAACAGGGTTTATTAACAAGAATGAACTTAAAAACACAAGTAAGATTAGTAGAATTAAGGGAAAGAAAAAAGAAAGGAATGGGGGAAGGAAAATAATATGACCTGAATCATACCACCGCTCGAGGCTCCCCAGAACCTGCAGCTGCGTCCTGTCTTTTTCCAGCTCCAACACCAGAATGGCAAATCTCCTCCCTTCTTCCCAGCAGACCCCAGGCTGTCCAAACACAGCCCCAAGGTAATTGGCTGGCAGCCCTGACTGTCACATGACTGTCCTCACTGGGCTTCCAGTCATTATAATTTTGCCAGGCCCATGGAGGCGTTGTCGAGTGGTGATGATGTGAGCTGCCAGTGCCATGTCAACAGCTACAGCCAGTGGGTAGAGCACCATGTCGTTTTGGAGGCGAGGTGCCTGAGCCTCGAGCCAGTATGCTCACTGGGGTTTTTTAAATTCTAGCCAAAAGATGGGGTCATAAAAACCTCAAATCACAATTAATTCTTTAATTTCACACATATACACAAAGTCAGCATGATTTCATCAGTAATAAGTCATACCAGATTAATCTTAATTCTTCCCCATGCCCTGAGTTACTAAATTAGCAAATGAGAGTAATACTGTAGATACAGTTTACCTAGATTTTAGCAAAGTATTGATGAAATGTCTCATAGTATTTTTGTGGAAAGGAGTTTACTATTTGTAACAATCACTTGGATTAAGGCTTGTGTACCACATCTTCAAATGACACAAAAGTGGGAGAGATAGCTAACATCCTAAATGACAGGATCCAAAGAGATCTGTGCAGGCTAGAGCATTGTGCTATGCTTGGGTTCAAAGAAAGTGTCACAAGGACAAGGTGGGGAGATAGCAGTTTGTCTGAAAAAGATCCCTGGGAGTGGTTAGTGAACTGTGATCTCAGTGGGACTCATCATTGTGATATGGGAACTAAAAAAGCTGGGACTGCATTGAGAGGCATTGCTTTCAGGGCTAAGGAGGTGATAATCCTTCTGGAGTCAGATTTCCATGATCAGAGCACATCTGGAGTGTTGTCTTTGGTCCAAGAAGTCATAGTTTGGGAAGGACATTGATTAACTGTAGGATGTCCAGAATGGGGCAACAAGGATGAGAAAGGCCTTGACTTCACTTCATAAAGAAATAGGGGGGGGCAGCTAGGTGGCGCAGTAGGTAGAGCACTGGCCCTGGATTCAGGAGGACCTGAGTTCAAATCTGGCCTCAGACACTTAACACTTACTAGCTGTGTGACCCTGGGCAAGTCACTTAACCCCAATTGCCTCACCAAAAAAAAAAAAAGAAAAGAAATAGGGGATGTTTAGATACTACTAGGGGGAGACATGATAAAAGTTTTTCATTATCTGAAAGACTGTCCTGTGGGAGAGGGATTAGACTTGTTCTCCTTGCTCCAGGGAGCAGACCAGGAGCCATGGACATCAGGTACAAAGAGGAAAGTTTGGCATGATGTCCAGAAACACAACAGAGCAGTCCAGAAGTACAATGGGCTGCATCTAGAGGTGGTGAATTCCCCTCCATCAGAGGTCTTCCTGGTGTGTTCTAATGGGGCGTCTAGTTATCACCGGACAGAGAATGGCTAGGTGGCACAGTGCATAGAGCACTGGGTTTGCAATCAGGAAGACCTGAGTTCAAATACTGCTCTAGATAATAGCTATGTGGCAAGTCACTTAACCTCTGTCTTCCTCTATTTCTTCAGCTGTAAAGTAAGGATAATAATAGCACCTCCTTCCCAGAGTTGTGAGAATCAAAGGTGACCATATTTGTAAGGGGCTTAGCTCAGTGGCTGGCACATAGGAGCACCTGAGTAAACATTAGGCATCCTTCTTCCCAGGTGTGGATGGGATTGTGAGGTTCTCCTAACTTTAAAATTCTTCATTTTGTTTCTTCTTTGGATCCGAGCACTTTAGCACAGTGTGTGGCACAGAGTAAGTGTTTAATCCATGTTTGATTGATTAGTATTATCCTACTTTATACATTAAATAACTGAGGTTGTCATTCATTTACATTCAACTCATTAGACACAAGAGAACCTTCTTTGATTCTTTTGCATAGTTTAGACAACTGAGGTTTTCTGCTTCCATTTCCAAAGGGACGTGTTTACAGCTTTGTTTTTTTGTCTTTTAGAGTCAACAAATACCCGGGTCCTGTACTTCAGCATCTTTTCCATGTTTTGCCTTATCGGATTGGCCACCTGGCAAGTTTTCTATCTTCGACGTTTCTTCAAGGCCAAGAAGCTGATTGAATAATGAGGCAATCCTTTCCCACCCTGTTGTGCAGCCAGGAGGACACCACTGGGGACATACCTGGCCTGAGCCACACCACAGACAGCACATTCTATCTGCTGACCCTGGAGTTTTCTTGTCAGAACTGGCCTTGTTTGGGGTGGGGGGAATGGGGAACTGCCTAGACCCCAATATAGGCCAATAAGGGAGACTCTTTTTAACTTGCTGGGCAGTGGGGGGTTGGGCTGGTTTTGCAACTATGGAACTATCATTAAGGTCACCTATGATAAGAAATAGGTTTCCCAGATGCTGAAGCCAGCATTGCCACTGGGTTTCCTCAAAATGATCTGTTTGAACCATATGACTTCTTTCCTTTTCCCACCCACCCTTTGGCTTGGACTTCCACTCTAGTTCTGTCACCAAGATGTCTATGACCATATTGACCTTACTCCAGAATGACTTGCTGTGTTCTGATTTTCTTGTTTGTTTTTCTTCCTTGAGGTTACTTTAGCAGTATGACCATTATATGTTAGCTAGAATTGAATTTGGTTGGGTGGCTTCTAGTGATATAAAAATCCAAGAGCTAAAGGAAAGATGAAGGATAAGATTCCTGATAAAGCTGAAATTTGGAGCTAGAGTTCCGAAGAAAATTCAAAGCTGAATATAGAACTAAGCTTTATGCATTCAGCCTTCTAGATTTCTTATGTAACCTACAAAAGTAAAATTGAATAACTTTTCATACCATTGCTTATTTACTGTTTACTTCCCATATTTTTATGCTGTGTCTAGGAATTTAGTTGAGTGAGGTGTAAAATTGTACAACTGGGAGCATCATGAATAAAGTAGGTCCCAAAAATACACAGAGTGAATGCAGGGCCAAGAATCAGTGTGGGATTGAAGAGTAAGGTGAGGCCATTGTCAAGTGTGTTTATGTATGTACATATAAGGAAGGATGAAATGACCATGTTCTTTCTTACAGTTATGAAAAAGAGATATCACATATCAACATATAACATACCAACTGTTTTTAAATAATTGGGAATTTTGAGGATTTGTAGCTCATTCATAGGCTTATTTTGGCTTGGTAAATCAGTTTCTAATTAGGATTTCTTAAGCAGCAACTGCTCTCGGCCATGTGATTAATTCTCTTTAAGAAAGGGAGTAGAATAGATGAAAGAATCAAGAGAGAAACCTGAGGTAACAGGTAGGGAACCTGCTTAAAAGAACAGGGGAGTTGAGGGATGTTCCAGCTGGATAAAGTAACAACTGTTGAAGCTTTTGGGGACTATTTGTGTGAATTCTGTTTTTTCTGATTTTGAGAACTAGTGCAGCATTGCCATCTGCTGGTAGAAGCTTTAAGTCTCTGCTCCTGAGAATCCAGCAGTGTAGCATGCTTCAGTGTAGCAAAAACCCACAGTAAAGTCGTTGACCAACTACAATATTACACGTGGGACTCTCTAGGGCTAAGTGGAAATGTCCAGAAGGAAGAGAAAGAAAGTAAATGTGTGTCCGGGGTACCTTCCACAGAAGGGTCAAAGTGCAGTGCCAATGTGTGCTATGAAGGGCTCCCTTCTGAATCCAAATAGGACAAGCTACTCACTACCATTCTCTGATTGCAACATCCTTGTTCATTATCTTAACCATGGTAGTCACCAAGGTAATTGTGATATCTTTTGACAAAATGTCTTTCTGTGAATTTACAATCCAGGCAGAACGGAGAAATCTTGATTTTATTAACTCTCCCTGTTCCCAATTACTTTAGAACCTCAACTTGTTTGTGCAGTTTGGAATTCTGTTTCATGTTGGTTCCCTTTTTAACCATGCTGGAACTTTCTCCAGAACCCTCTGCTTTTATTCTAAAGCTAATTAATACTGTACTTTGCTTGCTTTTATCTAAAAAGAATTAATTTGCTTTGAAAGACTGGTGCTAGAGTGAGTCTGCTTAGAAAATAAGAGCATATTGAGTTCTCTGCTTTCTCTGTTGTGAGTATATTATTCAAAATGACCTCTATGATGTAAATGAGATGGTAAGGTTTACAGTAAGCTTTACTTGTACCATGGTCATAAATTAAATGCAATTCTTGTCATAAAACTTTTCACACAACTTGTTTTATAGGAAAGAAGCATGTGGGATTTATACAGATTTATCTGTAAGTATTGGATTGGGTATTTTTGTGTAAATTTTCTGAAATAAAGTTATGGGGAAACCATTTTAGTTGTGTGTTTATGAGTCTAGTGTATGTCTTTACCAGTTCATATGGTTATATTTTTGTGAGATTTCCTTGTTTCTAAAGGGACACACACACATACATATGGATTGCTTTCATTAATTTCCAACTAAACTGAGGAAGATAAAAGTTTAGGGGAGCTACTAAACATTGAATAACATCGCCATCTGCTGTTAGAACAGATAGATCACACCCCTCAGAATCTGGAAATGATAATCTTACTCTAGATACAATAAAATCACATTGGAGATAACTTGAAAATTCTATTTGTATTATTACATATGGTAGGGTACTATGTAGTATCATCTGGAAGACCCAATTGATACCCTTTAAGTTGAGATTTACCTTCAGAAAAGTTCTTCTCATGTGAATTGAGTTTTGTTTGTTTGTTTGTTTGTTTTGGCGGGACAATTAGCATTAAGTGACTTGCACAGGGTCACACAGCTAGTAAATGTCAAGTGTCTGAGTTCGGATTTGAACTCAGGTCCTCCTGAATCCAGGACCTGTGCTTTATCCACTGTGCCACCTAGCTGCCCCTCATGTGAATTGTTGAAAGAGGCTTTCTTCCCTCTTCCTGCCCAGGAAACAGCCCCCAAAAAGGCATCCCCAGATTATAACACTTGGAGTTCACCTCTGGAATAAGCAGTTCATGGCAGCTAATATTAAACTCCCTGGCAAGCAAAGGATAATTTATCCCTTTCCCTCATTGACTGTAGTAAAAAATTTTGAAGTCCTTCCCTTAACAGTAGTCTTGGGAATATGAACATTCACTTAATCTCTCCTTAAGATCAGATAATAGGAGAGAGAGAGAGAGAGTGTGTATGTGTGTGTGTGCGTGCGCGCGCGCGCACGTTTGCATTTTAGCCTTTGACAAACTGAGAAAGTTTACTGACAGTTGAATAGTTCCACATCTGATTATTGTTGCTACATAATGAAGAACTTGGTTTAGTTATTCCTACTCAGTTTCTTCTAGAATAGGCAGATACTTTTCAGGGTATCATTTACACTTATAGTCTCTGTTAATCACAGCTAATGCTTCACACTTTTCAGTTAACAAATTTGATGGACTATTTGAATAGAAGACTAATAAGCAAAGGTGTCCTTTTCTCCCTTTTTACATATGAATTTGTAAAACTAATGGAAGGTATCTCTGGATTATGTTTTTTTATAAATTTTTTACTATGCATAAATGCAGTTCTTACACTTTCCTCTGGTCACTGAAATCCAGATCTCCTCCCTTGATGAGTTTAAACATAGTACAGATCAGAACTTGGCTCTTTAGAAATATCTGAAATGTAAATTTTCCTCCCTAGAGCTCTTAAAGCTAAATTACCAGAAGTTGTTCCAGTCCCACACCAAAATATTAGGCTAAATTATACCACCACCACCCCACTTCTATGATTTACTCTTACCTAGACTCAGACTTTTAGACTTTTAGTTTTCATTTTTAATAGTAGTTGTTCAGTCGTTTCAGTCATGTCTAACTCTTCACGATCCCATTTCCTTCTCCAGCTCATTTTACATATGAAGAAACAGAGGCAAACAGGGTGAAATGACTTGCTCAGGGTCACATAGCTAGTGTGAGGCCAGATTTGAACTTAGGTCTTCCTGACTCCAGGCCCTGTGTTTTATCCACTGCATCACTTCCCTGTCCATTTTCCGTACTGTAGCTTGGTCATGTCTTGGAGAATAAGAGAAAGAAATATGAACTGAATGAATGATAGAATTAGTAGGTAGATAGATAACTAGGCAAAAAGGTACCAACTTGGAGAGAGCTTTTCACAGTGCTCTATCCTTGGCCTTGTTCTGTATATTAACACGTTGTTCAGTGGTTAAAGACACTGAATCTATGCTTAGTGGGTTTGCTGAAAAGGCTGGGGTGGCAGGATGGTTAATATGTGGCAGAATCATGACTCAAAAATCATTTAAAGCCTGGCAATTATTCTCCCCAAGGGAAGAGTTTAAAGTGACTTTGAGAGGGGGTTGTGTTATGAAGAGAGAAGAATTTTTCTTTTTTAAAAAAGCAAAATTGGATTCAAATTAGGTTTATTGGTATTAAAACCAATTTTGGTTTTTCCACTATACCATACAACCTCATACTTAGCAGTCATGTCAACCAGCATTTATTAAGTGCTTACTATGTGTTTGGGACTATGCTAAATTCTGAGGATACAGAGAAAGGCACCCCCCCCCAAAAATGCCACTCTTAAAGAGCTCAGTTTAATGAGTAAGACAACATATAAACTATGTACAAAAAGGATATATACAGTTGGAGTAAATTGGAGGCAACCTTTGAGGGAGGGCACTAGCATTAGGGAAAATCAGGAAAGTCACCTTGCATAACATGGCATTTTATCAGGGACAGGAGGAGAGGTAAGAGAAGGAGATCATGTTTCCTATTCAAGGCACAGCAAGGATGCCAGTATCGCTAGATTGTAGTAAGCATGGAAAGGAATAAAATAAAAAGATTGGAAAGGTAGAAAGGGCCCTGGTTGTAAAGGACTTTAAAAGCCAAATAGGATTTTATGTTTAATTTTGTAGGTAATGAGGAACCAGTGGAGTTCTGACATGGGCAAGACAATATCAGACTTGCACTTTAAGCAAGACCACTTTGGCAGCTAAGTGGATGATGAACTGCGATAGGGAGAAACTTGAAGCAGGGAGATCAACTAGAAGACTATTGCAGTAATCTAGGTGTGAAATCATTAGAATCTGCACCATTATGACAGTCATGTCACAAAAGGGAGTATATGAGAACTCTTGGAAAGGTAGAATTGACAGGACTTGGCAACTGAGTCAAGAATGACACTATGTCTTGAATTCAGGTGCCTGGGAGGATGGTGGGAAGTTTGGAAGAAAGGAAAGTTTGCAGGGTAAACAATAAGTTGTTTTGGACATGTTGAGTTTAAGATGTCTATGGGACATTCAGATTGAGATGTCTAACAGGTGTTGAAGATGTGAGATTGTATGTCAGGAGAGACCTAATTAAGTAAGAGAGGGGGTAACCTTTCAGCTTGTGTCAAAGCTGAGACTAGATCCTAAGATTACTGGTTTATAATTTAGTTTTCCATTACACCAAGCAATTGTTCAAATTGTATTCTGTACTTGGTCAGACTGTATCTGAAGAACTGTTTAGTTCTGCTGGCCAGACTTTAAAAATATTAGGTATGGATGACAAGATAATGGAAGAATTGAAGGAACTAGGGATGGTTGCCCTAGGGAAGACTTTTTGAGGTCAGGATAACCACCTTGTAATATTTGAAGGATTGTCATGACTAAAAGTTTCCTAAGGCCCCTCCTAGATCTTTAGATTGATGGGGGAAATCTTGATTCTAGAGAGCTGGTAATGAAACATCATCTCAGACATTTATTAGCTTTGTGACCCCGACTTTCAGAGTTGGTATGTACATCAGTGGCTATGTAGTCCAACAAATGAAAAAGTATTTCACAAGAGCTCATCTGACCTTTTCTTGAAGACCTGTGATCAGGAGAAAATTATCCTTTGAAACAGCTCTTTTGGATAGCTTTAATTATTAGGAAATGGGGAGCAGTTGGTGGCGCAGTGGATAAAGCACTGGCCCTGGATTCAGGAGGACCTGAGTTCAAATGCAACCTTGACACTTACTAGCTGTGTGACCCTGGGCAAGTCACTTAACCCTCACTATCCCACCAAAAATAAGTTACAGGTAATTATTGGGAAACGTTTCCTTTACATCAAATCTAAATTTACCTCTTTTGTAACTTCCCCTCCTTGCTCCTAGTTCTGCCTTATTGGGTTAAGATGAATAAGTCTAACCCTCTTTTCTTCCCTCCCCACTACCCCCACACAATCTAGGTCATTTCTCAACCAGGGCCCTTTCTACCTTTCCAATCTTACATTTTATCTATTTCCTTCAGCAGAACTCTGGGCCCTTCACCTTGTTCTCCCCATTTCCTTTCCCCATACTGAACTAAACATAACATTCAAATGTGCTTATTCCTAGAACATGCCTCTCCTTATGTAGCCTAGAATCCTGTTAGCGTTCTTGACTGTTTTATTGCACTTATTGACTTACAATGATTTCAAAGGTCACTAAAGTTCTTTGATCCTTTTTAGATGAACTACTTTTTAGCCATACTTCTCACATCTTATACTTGTGAAGTTGATTTTTTTTGAACCCAAGTTGACTTTATTCATTCTAGTCTGTCAAGATCTTTTAAAATCCTGACTCTCTTCCACTATATTAACTATGCCTCCTAGCATTATGTCACCTCTATACTTTCCATATTCATGTTGGGAAATAAAAGGGTTAAGTAGCATAGAATCAAGAACAGATGTCTACTGGAGCCCTCCCTCCAAGTTGACATCATACTATTAATGACATTCTTTGGATTTGGCCATCCAGCCAGTTCTAAATCTACCCAATTGTACCCTAATTTAAATTAGGGTAGGCCAAGAGAGTGGAGAATTCTAACTGAACTTAGAATTTATAGATTAGAAGTTGAATGCCATCCAGTCTAGGACCTCAGAGTGTTTCCTTAATTATACTTACTTTGGTGTATTATTTCTGAATAATTTTGTGGTCTGGAATATGTAGTAACAGATCAGGAGATAAAGAAAGTAATAGGAAGGTAGATTCTAGGATCAGGTATAAAGGAATGCATTAGAAGAAAGGGAGAGAGGTAATTAGGGATTTAGAGGTAGCCAACTTCTGAACCTAAGGAGTCAAGCTGGACGTAATATACCAGAGGGCTTGGTGATTTGAGTTAGGGTTCATGGATTAGTCAAGGTTTAGAGACTAGTGAAAGATGAAAAGGGCTAAGGGACAAAGATCAGGGATCTGGTCCAAGGAGGAGTTGGCATTCTGGGAAACTGCTGCCTATTGCTGAGCTGATTACACAGATTATACCTTTAGTTTAGCAAAAACATAGAAAGTCAATTGCCCATTAATTGGGACATGGATAAACAAATTGTGATGTATGAAAATAATATAATATGTTCCTTATGAAATTATGAATATGAAGCATTCATAGAAACATGGTAAGACTTGTATGATCTGACACATAGTGAAGTGAGCAAAACCAGGAAAACAATATACACAGTGACTACAGCAGTATAAATTGGAAGAAAAACAACAAACAAAAACAATGAAATGAAGCTAAAAACAATTATATCAACCAATATTGCCCCTAGGGAAGAAATGAAAAAGTGCAGCTCACACCTTTTGTTAAAGAGATGGTCTCTTGATAAGGAATGCTGTATATGCAGACGCTGTTGATTTGCCAGTTGGTTTTGCTTAGCTTTTTTTGTCTTTGTAAGGGGAGCATCACTTCAGTGGAGGAAGAAAAGGAAGGAACAGAGAGAGAAATTCTAGTGAAAATAAGTCATCAATAACTTTTAATTATACCTTTAACAATCTACTCTTTTTTAGGCACTCTGCTAATAAGCACTGGGGATACAGGTACAAAGACTTGATTTCTACTCACAATGCTTAGAGTACTTAGGTTATCCAGTGCTTTATATGTAGTAGGCACCTAATAAATGCTTGATGATTTATCAACTTGACTTCCGTGTATGTGAGTTGTTATTTAAATTGAGTTTACTATAGGGGGGCAGCTAGGTGGCACAGTGGATAAAGCACCAGCCCTGGATTCAGGAGTACCTGAGTTCAAATCCAGCCTCAGACACTTGACATTTACTAGCCGTGTGACCCTGGGCAAGTCACTTAACCCTCATTGCCCCACCAAAACAAACAAAAAAAGACTTTACTATAAAAGAATGCTCTCAAGCTCTGACCAAATTGTTCATATCTCAGGCAAAATTTATATATACACACATATGTATATATTTATGGGTTTGTTTGGTTTTTTTGCTAAGAAGTTATATGAATAATGGTTTTGAAGTGAAAAGTGTTACTTGAAAAAAGCACTAGAGCACTGGACCTTGAAATATAGAACTTGCCTTATAATCATAGTGTGCATATGGATGCATTATTCTGCTCTTCTGCATAACCTGCAAATAATTTACATTTCTGCCTTTTTTATTCAGTGATTGTCACCCTTCCTGCCAGTTCTGCACATCTGGCTCTCTCAGTTGGCTTTGTCCTGGTGGAAATGGTATTTGTTTAGTTACTAACTGGCTAGATCTGTAATTTGGATTAAAGTTCTATCTTTGACTGCCAAAATCCTGTCAAATGTTTCAACATCAGGAATGGAAATGGTTTTATCAATGGAAATAACATTCAAAAAGATGTATTACCATCTGCTTTATCACTATACCCTAAGAATCCTGGGTCCTTTCCATCTGACCTGCTGCTGAAACTTCCCTATTAGAATGTGAGCTGTTTACAAGCAAGGACTGTACAGTTTTGGTATTCCTAGTGCTTTGCACCTAGTAAGCACTTGATAAATGCTTTTTAATTCCTCCATCCATCTAACTTACATCTCTTCATCTGTCATGGTCCTCTTCAAGAATGAAAGACAAAGGACTAGTTGTATATATTAAGGGCAGATATATTGTTATTTTGCTATATCTTTACTTACTATGGGTATCAACTCCCTATTATTTGTTTTTTCTCCACCAGTACTTGCTACAGCAAAGATCATCCTCCTAGTAGAGAATGCATTGAATAACTGTGCCATCTCACCATTCTTCATCATCCTACCTACACAGGAGGTTGTTCAATTTCTTTTTTGATCCTCCTTTTCCTCAATATATGAATTAATAAATCAATTCATTCATTTTTTTTTTTGCAAGGCAGTCAGGGTTGTGACTTGCCCAGGGTCACATAGCTAGTCCTCTCTCTCTCTCTCTCTCTCTCTCTCTCTCTCTCTCTCTCTCTCTCTCTCTCTCTCTCTCTCTCTTTCTCTCTCTCTCTCTCTCTCTCTCTCTCTCTATATATATATATATATATATGTGTGTGTGTGTGTGTACACATATATATACATACACACACACACACATTTATTTATTTACTTAAAGCCATACTTCCCACCCCCACCCTCTTCCTTTTTCCTCTGTCCTTTGCATTAGCTTTGCTTGGCAGCTTTGGCTCAGCCTAACCTCATTTTTACAGGACTTTGACATACTCTTTTATTTGTTCTCCACTGCTTGTATTTGTTTCCATCTCCTATAAATGTATTTGTCTTTTTTACATTCTATGATGATGGATCAATTTCCCCCTGCATCTACATCAGTTTCCTTTAAAAAAAAGACACACACAGCTATTTCTATCTAAAGAATTCATTCTCCCATCCTATGGGGCTAACTTCCCATGTAGAATTTTATTTTTTGGATTCCACCTATCTTCTCTAAATCCTTTTAAATCTACTTTCCTAAGATCTAGGATACATTTTAAATCTAATTTCCTGAGATCTAGAACACATTATCTCTAATTTTCTACTTTTCTTTCACAGGTTGAGTGGTCATTTCCTTTCCTCACCACTTCCCATCACTTCCACTCCAGCAAACTCTTCCTCCTCATTGATGAAAATCAAATGCAGAACAGAATTTCCCTTTGCTTGTCCCTTCACGTAAAAGCTCCATAGTTGGGACAGTTTTTTATTACAATATGATGTTAAAGCAGCTGTCTAGCTGTCTAGGTAACACAGGGGATAGGGCACCAGATTTAGAATTCCCAATTCAAATACTGCTTCAGACACTTCCCAACTATGTGATCCTTGGGACAAAAGTCACTGAGCCTCTCAGGCTGTTTGCTCACCTGTAAAACGGGGGAGGGATAATAGTTTGAAACCCACAGGGTTGCTGTAAGCATCGAATGAGTTAAGTTATATAACAATATAAATACTAGCTATAATAAATCATGATTTCCGCTCAACATAAGGAAAAACAACAACTAGTCCAGGCCAGTGTCTGGCCCATAATAGACACTTTTAGAAATCCTTGTTGACTTTACTTGATTTATTATTATTATTATTATAGAATTTTATTTTCCAAATTACATGTAAAAGCAAATTTTTACATCAATTTTTAAAAAACCTTTGTGTTCCAACTTCCCTTTCTCCCTCCCTTCCCACCCCCACCCCAAGAACTCAACCAATTCAATGTAAATTATACATGAGTAGTCATGGAAAACAATTTTACATTAGCTAGGTTGTGAGAGAAAACAGATAAAAACAAAACTTCAGATTAAGGAATTGTCAAAAAAAAATGTGTTTCAGTCTGTTTTCAGGTATCATCAATTCTTTCTCTGTAGACGGACTGCAATTTGCATAAGTTCTTCAGAGTTATATTGGATCATTGCCTTGCAGAAAATAACCACATGCTTCCCAGCAGATCATCTTACACTAATGCTGTTATTTTGTATACAGTACATTTCTCTCTGCTTCAGTTCATGTGGGTCTTTCCAGGTTTTTCTGATAGCATCCTGTTCATCATAATTTTTATATAGTACCTTGAACTTGACAGAATTTTCTTCACAATAGCGCAGCAGAGTAGGTACCATACGTTTTGACATTGTAGTCAATTATAACAATTTCTCTCCATCCCATTCTCTTCCAATGATATTTACTCTATTGTCTATCTTATTTTGCCCTATTCCTCCTCAAAAGTGTT
Source organism: Dromiciops gliroides (assembly GCF_019393635.1). Classification (NCBI taxonomy): domain Eukaryota; kingdom Metazoa; phylum Chordata; class Mammalia; order Microbiotheria; family Microbiotheriidae; genus Dromiciops; species Dromiciops gliroides. The sequence continues at coordinate 236,319,923 of NC_057862.1, forward strand.
TTGCTACTGACTGCCCCCTCCCCTGCTCTACCCTCCCTTCATTCACCCTTCCCTGCTTATCCTCTTGCCCTCCTACTTTCCTGTAGGGTTAAATAGATTACTCTTCCCAATTGGGTGTGTGTGTTATTCCCTCCTTGAGCCCATTCTGATGAGGTTAAGGTCTTTGAGTTAATTCTGTTTTCTAAATTTTTCTTCCTCCCTCCTCAACTCTCCCTATGAAATCAAGCAATTCAATATATGTCATAATGTGGTGTTATGCAGAACATCTTCACCTTCTTCAAAAGCGTTTTGCTTTTTACTACTTGATTTATTATTAAACATGGTACGGGCTTAGGAAGGGTACAGATGGTTCTCCTGCTTAAGACAATGAGGACTGAACTGTGAACTCGTAGAAGCTAATGTTAGTCCGGTGGAAAGAATCTATTAACAGTGTCACTGCTAACAATATAGTTGTGGCTAATTGCTAACAGTAAGAACTGTCCGACAACAAGGCCCCGGGCTCCTCGGGGAGGCTGAGCTCCCCATCCTCTGCCAGGGGTCCCCCCGGGGTACGCATTGCAGTAGAGGGGTGAGCTTGGCTGAGGTGACCTCCAAAGGTCCCTCGTATCCCAACAACAGCTGGGATCCCTTCCCCCGTCCCAAAGTCCCTGGTGCTTCATCCTTCCGATCGACGTGCTCCCCCAAACTCCGAGGTGTCCTAATGTCCCCGCACTGCCTCTGCTCCCGCCACCAAGGCAGGTAGGGAACGTTGCTTTATTCCCCTAGATAGGAAGGACCACGACTAGAAAGACAGGAGCAGAGACAGGAAGGAAAAGGCTCCGCACCGGAAGAGGACACAAATACTTCCGGGTCGGGCGCAGAGAGGGCCAACATGGAAGCTCATGCATCTGCGAGGCTAGCGGAGCTGCGGTGCAGACGCTGAGACACGGGCAGTCGTCGCCACTGCTCGGCCCGGTCTGGCCTTTGCCGGGGCCTTCCCCGACATCCACCTTCACTCTCAAGATCCGCCCCCCTCCCTTCTAGGGCCCCGCCGGTCTCGGCGAAGTTGCCTCCGCCATGTCGGTGCTGGGCGAGTACGAGCGACACTGCGACTCCATCAACTCTGACTTCGGGAGCGAGTCCGGCGGCGGCGGCGGTTCCGGCGGCTCCGTGTCCAGCCCCGGCCCCGGCTCAGCCGCCCGCCCCGGGGGCGGCTTCCCGATGGAGCAGGAGGAGTTGCATTACATCCCCATCCGCGTCCTGGGCCGGGGCGCCTTCGGGGAGGCCACGCTGTACCGCCGCACCGAGGTAGAGCGCAGCCGGAGCCCCCGAGCCGCCTGCCCCGCGGCCCTGCCCTTCCTCCCCGTCCCTTGCCCCGTTCTCTGCCCTATCCCGTTTCCCTTTCTCCTTCCAGTATTCCCATCTTATAGATCTAGAAACTGAGGCACTTTATCTCTCTTCCTCACTTTCTTCATCTGTAAAGTGAAACAACTATTATTTCTAGAGACCTTTCGAAACTCTAAAAAGAAAAAAAGAATTTTTCCTAATCCTTCCCTTTCTCCTAACTCTTCCTTTTCCTCTTTTTTTACCCTTACCTTTTTCTTCTCTCCTTTTCCTTTTCTTCTTTTCCCCTTTCAGCATTTATTATCTGAGGCTCTTCGTCCGTCCGTTCCTCAGTTTCCTCATCTATAAAATGAAGGAGCTCTACTAGATTACTACGAGAGTCCTTGTTCAGCTCTGAAAAAAAATTCCCCAATCCTTCCTTTTCCCCTTTCTCTGACTCTTCCTTTCCCCCAGTCTTCCCCTCTTCTCTTTCTTTTCTGAGTTCTCTTTCCTGTTGCTCTTCCTTTTCCCCTTCCTCATCTCTTAGCCTCATCCAATAGGTGTAGAAAGGGAGGCTCTTAACCTCACTGTGCCTCTGTGTGGTCATCTCTAAAATGAATGAGCTCTGCTAGATTATCTCCAGTCCTTTCTCATCTATAAAAAGAAAAGAATTTGTTTTTTACCTAACCCTTTCTCTTTCTTACTAAGTACTCCTGCTTTCCTCTACCTTTCCCGGTACCATTCTTCTCTCCCTTTTCCCTTTTCTCTTCCCTTATGTAGAACATTCTTACCCACCTTGTGTCCTCTCCCAAATCACTAGCATTATCATCTCCTGACTAGACTAGCTCAGCATCAGTTGATGTTTATCAGATTCCAGTGGGGCATGATGCTTGGTGTCCTCTTTATCTTTCTGGCTTTCATATCCCCTTCACTGGGAGACTATTGCCATTGGTTACCTGCCATTTTGATCAAAGTGTGAACAATGGCATTGTCATGAATGCCTGCTGCTAATTAAGTTTTCCTTCCTTTCATACTAAAACAAGTTTCTAAACAGCTTTTGCATAATATGATTCCCAAATGGCCAGATCTCTCAATAGTCTTCCCAGTCTTGTGCCTTTCTTCTGCAGTAGTCCCTCTCTGAACAGCCCCCAACCCCCCCAAAAAAGTCATTGCAATTCTGACATACCCACACAACCTAGGATTTTCTTGGAGGCCATTGGGAAGTTCTAGCTACTTTAGGATTCATTGGTTGTTTTCTCCAGCAGTGTTTCTCATAAGATGCCTGTACCCTGTATGGGTGACTCAGAGTTCTGAAGTAAGCTTAGGGACTTTTGGTTGTACCCCTAAAGTCAATGTTACAGACTCAAAAAGTTCAAATTCTGAACACTTAAACGTTGATGGCCCTAAGTATACTGGAATTTTTTTTTTTTCATCCATAGTTCTCTGTCTTGAACTTAAGCCCTAGTGTGTATTTATAGAATTTAGAGCCAGTTGGGCCCTTTAGTCATACAGAACAGTTTCTTCATTTGAGGATAAGGAAATGGAGATCTTCAAAGTATCAGTAAAAGAGGAATGTAAGCAGATTGTGTAGAAAGCAGATGAGAAAACCCTTCCCTCTCTGGCCCTCCCCCCCAGCTTTTGGAAGAGGCTCTTAAATGTCCTATATTCATGAAGCATCTTTTATGAGAGGATTGCAGAGATGCTTTGAATAAGTAAAAATATCCATATTTTGCATTTATGAGATTGTTATTTCTCAGGTTTTTAAATTTTCCCTCACTGTAAGCTTGTTGGGAGATGAAAGATGTTATCTGATCAAGATCAAGAAAGCTAGCCCAAGAGACCAGTAAGACTGGTTCAAGTTCTATCTCTGACACATACTGGCTATGTGACCCTGGGCAAGTTACTTAAACTCTTGATGCTTTGAGCCAGAGGTGTCAGATTCTGTGCAGGCAGCTGGCAAAAGTACCAGAACCAAATTATGTTTAAAAAAAAAATACAGCATGTTAATTTGTGGTTTTCTAAGTCAGTGTCTCATTGCAGTGATCTATATCTTTTTGAGTTTGACACCATTGCTCTAAGCAACTCTCTTAGACTATAAGTGACAGAGAAGATGTCAGTCTGCACTGGTAGGAGTTTGCTCATAGAGTAGTTCCCCATGTGATTGAAATTATAGGTTCAGTTCTGATCTCTAACTCACATTTATATAGTACTTTAAGGCAGTGGTGTCAAACTCAAAATATAAATAGATCCCTGTTGGCCACATATTGACTTAGAAAACCTCAAGTTAATATCTATGTTGTATTTTTATTTTGTTAAACATTTTCCATTTACATTTTAATTTGTTTCAGGCCTGCTGATGTTTGCAGCCTATGAATTTGACATTTCTGCTTTAAAGTTTGAAAAGCCTTTTCTTCAGAACAGTCTCATGAGGCAGGTGATATTAGTACTATTATTCCCATTTTATAGATGTAGAAACTGAGGCTCTTCGTTTCTCTGTTCCTCAGTTTCCTCATCTGTAAAATGAAGGTGCTGATTAGAGTTCTTTCTCAAATCTAAAAGGTTCTAGAAGAGATGAAATTTTGAGTTTCATTTCAAGAGTTGGAGCAATTTTGGGGCAGGGCGAGTGGTAAGGGGAGTAGCAGAGTGCTAATTCTGGACATGGGGAGTAGCAAGTGGGTTTACATGGCTAGATTAGAGGATTTGTGAAGAGCTATGGTAGGAGATGTAGAATAGGAAAAGGTAAAGTGAGTGCCTTGAAGGAGTTTATACTTAAACTACAAGCTTAAGAGGATGATGGAGACGCTAGCTTAAGTTTTATACCACTTGAATTTATTTTTTTTTAATTTTTTTTAAAGCAGGACAATGGGGGTTAAGTGACTTGACCAGGGTCACACAGCTAGTAAGTGTCAAGTGTCTGAGGCCAGATTTGAACTCTGGTACTCCTGAATCCAGGGCCAGTACTTTATCCACTGTGCCACCTAGCCGCCCCTATACCACTTGAATTTAATTCAATACTTTCATGATGTTAAGACATTCGAATTAGAATAGTTAATGCTCTCTTAACAAATAGGATATGTGAAGCATTTTGCAGACCTTAAAAGAATGTATAAATGCTGATTATTAGTACTTCTTGCTTCCCTGTTACCTCTTCTACCACCACTATTCTCATTATAGTATCCCTCTGTTGGAATTCAAAGACATTCTATCCTAGTGCATGTTGTCTGCCTTGTTCCAGACCTAGATCTTGCATTTCATAAATCAGCTGGCATACCAAACAGGTGTTTGTTGAATATTTTCCTTTCCCTAACCAGAGATTACTAATCTGGATAATTATATATAGTCTCTGCCTAAAATCTGTTTTGTTTCTTTTAAAGTTAAAAAAAAATAAGCAAGTGTTTGTCCATCTGGCCTTTCTAGGCTTATGGATCCAGGTGTGGATTCATTGACTTCCAGTAAAGAAGAAAGCACCATCCTTAATGTTACTATATTGTAGGATGACTCATTGGTTGTGTGGAAGGAAGTTGATTTGACCCGATTGTCTGAGAAAGAACGTCGGGATGCCTTGAACGAAATTGTTATTCTGGCTCTGCTACAACATGACAACATCATTGCCTACTACAATCACTTCATGGACAACAACACCTTGCTGATTGAACTAGAGTATTGTAATGGTAAGCACAGATTTTAAGTGACATTTCCTCTAAGAAGCTTTTATTAATCGAACAAAAGAACTGTCATCTGTAATAACGGAGTTTAAATGTTTTCAAGAGAACTAATCTGGTCCCCACAGTGTTTTGCAACGATACAGAAAAATAAGTGGGACTATTAATTGCTTCTGTGAGTGTGGATTTCTGCCACAGTGTCATAGCTTTGTCTCTGAAGCATAGTTCTTAGATTTTTTTTTAGCAATTTTTGTTTTAGAACATGATCCAAACCTCCACCATAATCCCATTTGAATTGTCTACAATGTACAGATCCCCAAAACAGTTAAATAAAATAACATGAAGAGAGTACTTGTAACTAACAGTGCCTGCAGCCTCATACTGAAGTTATTTCCCATGATTTAAGAGAAAGGATGAAAGTATGCTTTATAATTTAGTAACAATCTTGTCTTATGTTTTTAATCTGAGTTTTCTTGCCATTCTTGTAGAAAAGTTGTAGTAATTGTGTTTATGGTTGTTTAGATTCTACTTTGTGTTCGCTCTATCACTTCATACAAGTCCTCCCATATTTAAATTCTTCATTTAGTCATTTCATATGGCCCACTGTGTTTATAGACTTACAATTTGTTGAGCAGTTTCTCAGTTCTTGGGCACTTTTTTTGCTATTACAAAAAATGCTGCTATGAATATTTTTGTGTAGATAGGTCAACTCCTGCCAGCTAGCGCCTTCTGAATTGCCTATAAGCATCTCAAACTTAGCATGTCCAACCTCCTACCCAATCTACTATTCCTCCAAAATGTTTCTATCAAGAGGACTTCCAGCTTCCCAGCTTTGCAACTTCAGAGCCATCCTTAATTCTTCCTTCTTCTTCATTCTCCATATGTAGTCATAGACAAGTATTGTCTCTTTTACCTCCACAACATTTCTTTCATCTATCTCTTCCTCTCTCCTCATACAGCCATGACTTTAAATGAGGTAGCTAGGTGACATAGTGCATAGAGTGTCGGGCCTAGAGGAAACTCAGGAAAACCTGGCTTCAAATTCAGCCTGATACTTACTAGCTTTGTGACCTTGAGGAAATCACTTAATTTCTGTTGACCTCACTTTCCTCATCTATAAAATAGAGACAATAATAGCACCTACCTCCCAGGGTAGTTTTAATCAAATGAGATGATACTTATAAAGCACTTAGAGTGCAGGGCACATAGCAAGTGCTGTATAATTGCTGGTGGTTAGTTGCTTTTATTATTACACGTTCATACTCTCATCACCTCTTACTGTAATAATCTAATTAGTCTTCCTGTTGCCATTTTCTCCATTCTCCAATTCGTTATCCATATAACTTAAAATAAGGTCATAGGTCCCTAAGTTCTGGATCCAGCTATGTTAATTCCTGCTCAGAAACTTTCAGTAGCTCCTCATTGTTTTTAGGGTAGATTAAAAACTGTTTAGGCTGAAATTTAGGGCCCTCTATAATCTGGAAGGCCCTTCCACCTATCTTTCCTACCTTATTTTTTACTCTTCTCTTTCATGAACTCTGCATTCCAGCCCAGCTGTACCACCAGCTGTTCCCAGAACTTGATACTCAGTTGCCTCCATGCATACACACAAACCATTTCCCAGATTCAGAATGCACTTCTTACCTCTTTCTTTCAGAATTATTAACTTCTTTTAATATATAGCTCATGTGCTGCCTCCTTTGTTGACCCCTTCTTTCATCTATCCAGTTACCATATATATCCTTGTACTATACTTATTTACATAGTACTTATTTGTGTACATGCCATTATTCCTGTAGAAAAATGGAAAGTTTTCAGTGGTAGGGAATATTTTATTTCTGTTTTTGTTATTCTTAGTGCCTTGCATATGGTAGTTACTCAATACATTTTTACTGAATTGAAGTATAAAATCAAGAGTACAATTGCTGGGTCAAAGAGTATGAACAATTTTGTAACTTTTCTTGCATAATTCCAAATCGTTTTTCAAAATGGTTGAACCAGTTCACTAGTTCCAGCAGCAATGAATTATGGTGCCTGTTTTCCCAGTGCCCCTTCAACACTGAATTTTTCCATCTTTAACCATCTTTTACCAACTTGGTGACTATGAGGTGTTTGCTCAGAGTTGTATTGATTTCAGTTTTTCTGATTACTTATTTTAAGCACTTTTGTATGTGGTTGTTGGTATTTTGCTTTTCTTCTCTTGATAACTATATCCTTAGACATTTTTTATATTTAGGTTCAATTCTTAATCTCATAGATTAGTGCCAATTGCCCATAAATTTTGAATATAAGACTTTTATTAAAGATATTTTGCAGGGGCAGCTAGGTGGCACAGTGGAAAAAGCACTGGCCCTGGATTCAGGAGGACCTGGATTCAAATGTGGCCTCAAGACACTTTATATTTACTTGCTGTGTGACCCTGGGCAAGTCACTTAACCCTCATTGACCCGCCCCCCCAAAAAAAGTTTTCTGCAAATATTTTTATTCCTTAGTCTGTAACTTCTAGCTGCACTTTTAAAAATTTGTGTGTAGTTGAACTAGTCTCTTTTGTCTTTTATAATAATAAAAGCTAGTCATAAATTCATCCCTTAGCCATAGTTATGTAGACACTAACCTTCCATTCTCCCTAACTTTATATTAGTATGACTTTGTATATTTAGTTCATTTACCCATTTTCACTTTTAAGTTGTTTCATTTATTTCCATGACCAAATAATTCATTATGTAGTTATCAGCCCATTTTGGAGCCATTTTGGAAATCCTCAGTTTGGATCCCCTCATTTTGGTGGGGAGAGTCAGGAGTCAAATTATTCTCTCTTAGTCTGTAAATTCTTTGAATACAGGAACCATCTCTTTACCTGAACTTTGTATCTCCCCAGTACTAATAGAATGCTGGATGCAGAGTAGGTACTTAATACGTGTTTGTTGTCTTTCTTTTCCTTTATCAGAGAAAGGTCTTAGCACATCTTTTCAGATAATTTCCCATCTTGTGTATCTGGAAAGTTGTATTGTGATTTTCTGAATTAGTAGCAACTGCAGAAAGTTAATTTCTTTACCTGTGGTTAGGATAAATGAAAGCAAATGATAGAGTTAATGAAATTTTTACTTACTAAATTTCAGGGTATTAAAGATGCAAAGTTTAGCCAAGCTTGAAATGTGATTTAGAAATGCAAGGCAGCTAGGTGGCGCAGTGGATAAAGCACTGGCCCTGGATTCAGGAGGACCTGAGTTCAAATCCAGCCTCAGACACTTGACGCCAGCTGTGTGACCCTGGGCAAGTCACTTAGCCCTCATTGCCCCACCCCCCAAAAAATTTCAAGTAAAAAGTAAAGCAGTATCTATAGGGAAATGTGCAGGAGAGAGGTGATCAAAATCATTTATTCAGTAGGAAGAAGGTAATTTAGGTGGCAGTTAATGATTGGGGAGAACTTGAGGATGGATCCTACATGCAGAAACATTTTACACTTAGCAAGAAAAAAAACAAACAACTTGATCTAGTAAAAGGACTAAATATGCCAAAACATCTCATCAGCAGAAAGGGCACTGGTTGGTAAAGGAATTTCAGAGGAAGCCAAATAGATGGTATTAATCATCTCAAGGCTTGGGGCAGCTAGGTGGCGCAGTGGATAAAGCACTGGCCTTGGATTCCGGAGGACCTGAGTTCAAATCCAGCCTCAGACACTTGACACTTAACTAGCTGTGTGACCCTGGGCAAGTCACTTAACCCTTATTGCCCTACAAAAACAAAGAAAAGAAAAAAAAAACAAAAATAAACAAAAAAAATCATCTCAAGGCTTGAACTAGAGGATCTCTAAGATCCTTTCCCCCTTTAAATCTTAGGATCAATGTGACCTGAATTTTATTTATCATACCCAGTATTTTCACTTAAGGGTCTTTTGTCCTCTGTCGTCTTTTCTAAAAATATCACATTTGCTTTTTGGGCAGTTAATCTCCTTGGTGTCGGGGTAAGGAACCCTTCTTTGTGGCAGCTATGTTCTGTGGAATCTTAGCACTTTATGCAAGGCGCATTGGGATTTCATGAGAATTTTAATATTTTCCTCCTAAAATGGTGAATATGAAATCATATACATGTATGTTTGTGTGGCACATTTTTCCAGCATGACAATAGCCGTAATTAATTCTCTCTCTTTTGAACTAAAATATCCTTGTCTCTCCCACTCTATTCTAGGGGTGTTCCTCAGTTTCCCCTAAGCAGTATTTATGGGTTCTATCTCTATGTTTTCAGACCCAAAGCTTTCCATAATTTGGGAAATGCTGCCTGAGAGAAAATTTTGATAATGTATTTAAGAAGTGAAAAGCCAAGAGATGTTTTTTCCTGTGAAGAAGCTTCAAGAGCTCTGCCTTTCCTATGTGGGTGGTTAAAGCACCAAAAGATAAAGGAGTTAAATATCAATCTGTTAATTAAGCAGAGCTTTTCTCTAAATGTCCTTTTTTCCATTGTTTAATTTTAGGAGGAAACCTATATGATAAAATCCTGCGTCAGAAGGACAAATTGTTTGAGGAAGAGGTATTTCAGATTACTATGGAAGGGGTTAGAATGGTTCTTTAATACTCTAACTTCTGGGGTTCTTTGCTTATGTTTGCTCTCCTCTCACCTGTTCTCTCAGTTTGCTGTCAAAACCTTTCTAGGTTTGGGACATTCAAGAGACTAAAAGAGTACAGTCTTTTGTAAAGATGAGGGCTGTTTGTAGCTGCTTTTAAGTTTTTCCCCCCACAAAATGATGCTTTATGAGCTCTCCCAGGCTGCATTTCTGCTTACTGATTGCTTTGTTATCTATAGCTCTCCTTAGAAACCTGCTTAGGTTTCTTGCCAGCATGTATCATTCCAAAAGTTCACAAAGTCTGTGTCACTGGTGTACTTTGTAACTGCATTAAAGCTGTTTTATGATGGTGATCTGCTTTTGCTTTCCATGTCTGCTGTTTTGTCATGTGCTATTCAACCAACAAGAAGGACATTTACTTTGACTCAGAATCCAGCTTTGGCTGCAGCTTCTTTGTGTTTTCTTTTCAGCGAATTTTTGTGTTTCAATACAAAATATAATTTCCTCTGTCTTTGTAGATGGTGGTCTGGTATCTATTTCAGATTGTATCAGCAGTGAGCTGCATCCACAGAGCTGGGATACTCCATAGGTAATGAATTAAGAGAAGTTCAATGAACTAGGAGCCCATAGTTGGGGGAGAATAAAATAGACAGTGCTTCCATAAGAATTTTTTGCTTTCTTGGTAGAGTAGTCACATCTTTTTTCATTGAATAAAATTTAAAGATAGAAGAGTGACTAATGGTGGGTGTCATCCTTAGTTCCTGAGACTAAACCATGTTTGTGCTGTAGACACATCTTCCTAATAAGCTAAGCTCCAATTAAGACCATTAATGTTCATTTGCTAGTGAAAGCTGTAAACTTTAGATTTCAATAAATTCATGAACCTATCCCATGATTGCACAGGAAGTTGTTAGGTTAATTCAAATGCAAAGCACTCAGACGATTAGAAAGCACTATTCTTTTGTGCTCACATTACTTTTGTTTAATTTAAATAAAACATTCTTATTTTTCCTATTATGACAATATATATTGTCCTTCTTTCCTAATCAAGGAATAAGACCATTTTGAGACCATGTCCATTCTACAGACTTTTGTTGAGGAAATCACTAACAAGTGAAGATTAATTATAATAGTGTTTCTTTTCTGATACTTGTTGAGTGGTGGTTGTTGGATGCTACTTTTTTTCTCAAAGCAGTTAGTTTTATTACTATGAATTGTACTCATCCTTCATCAAGGGAAGCCAAAGAATGAACTAGATAGAACTTACTTTAAGGCCATCACATAGAACACATATTTAGAAATGTAGCCTGTAAAGACTACAATGATAACATGTATGGCCACATTGCGTGCTGGGACTTGGAGTCTCTTTCCTTTGGTTTGGTAAAGATCCTGAAACTAATTAAAAGTAAGATAATAAAATGACTTCCATGTCTCTTGATCTGAGAAAAGCTATTTGCCAGAAGTTTGTAGTTGACAAAGGCAGTGTAGCCTGCAGGGAACAAAGTGACCTAGAACGTGGTTTTTATCATCTTTTTCTCCCACCCTTCTTCTAGGGGTTCATTGGTGTGGAAGAGTTTAAAGATTGAAGTTATTTGTTCCTTTTTTTGGATGTTAAATACAGTATGTTAGGTTGATAGCCATTGCATTGAGACTTTGACTAGCGTCTCCCAAGAGGATCTGAGTAGTAATATGATAGTGCTTGTGCTACATTAATAGTGTCACTAGAATGGTTACTTTGAACCCTAAAGAAATAAGATTAAAAAACTAATACAGGGATTTAATATGTTCTGTCTTTTTTTTCCCCAGAGATATAAAAACTTTAAATATTTTCCTAACTAAGGCAAACCTAATAAAACTTGGAGATTATGGGCTGGCAAAGAAACTTAATTCTGAGTACTCCATGGCTGAAACTGTAAGTATATATTGCCATCGTCTTAAGTTAGTGGTTTTATCCTTTACTTTCTATTGCAGGATACAGACATTTTGTATCCTTTGTCTTTACCATCTAATTCATACCATCCTAGACCTAGAATTGGAAAGGACCTTAAAGGCAATTGGAGCAACCCCTCATTTTACAGATGTGAAGACTAAAGCCTACAAAGGTTAAGTGACTTGCCCAAAGTCATAAAATTAGTGTCAGAGGTGGGCTTTGAACTCAGATCCTCATCCTCTGGAGCCAGTGCAATGCTCTTTCCACAGCACTATATGTGTCTTACAGTCCTCAAGTCAGTATTTAGTAATAATTTATCCAGAGGCAAGTTTTCAGGAGTCTTTTTTCTTGTACTTAACAATGTCTTTTTTATATTTCTGCTTTCAGGAGTCTTTGTCCATACACAGCCCTAATTTTACATTCTCACCGAGCACCATCTAGTTATCCTTGTTCAGTCATATCAGTTGTGTTCAACTCTTCGTGATCTCATTTGGGGTTTTCCTGGCAAAGATGCTGGAGTGGTTTTGCCATTTCCTTCTCCAGCTCATTTTACAGATGAGAAAACTAAGGCAAACAGGGTTAAGTGATTTGCCCGGGATCACACAGCTAGTAAGTGTCTGAAGCCAGATTTGAACTCAGGTCTTCCTGATTCCAGGCCCAGTGCTCTATCCACTTCACCACCTAGCTGCCCTCCATCTAGTTAGAGACTTATCTAAACTTTTAAAAAGTTTTACTTTTTAAAAAAATTGGTAATACCTTCCCTTCCCAGGATCTTTGGCATTTTTCACTGTGTGTGTGTGTGAGAGAGAGAGAGAGAGAGTGAGTGAGAGAGAGAGAGAGAGAGAGAGAGAGAGAGAGAGAGAGAGTGTTAACTGATGCTTGGATCAAGGTGTTTGAAATCTCAGTATCTTTTATTTCAAAGTTCCTAGTTCCAAGACAAACCATAAGCAACAAATAAAAAATAATATTTAGAAAGCAGTCTGTTTAGAAGCATCTGATATAGACTAAGCTATAGGCTCCCCATTCTACTGTGATCTCAGAGGAACATCTGTTTAAAAAAGAGTAGTGATGGGGCAGCTAGATGGCACAGTGGATAGAGCACCAGCCCTGGAGTCAGGAGGACCTGAGTTCAAATCTGGCCTCAGACACTTAACACTTACTAGCTGTGTGACCCTGGGCAAGTCACTTAACCCCAATTGCTCCGCCTCCCCCCCAAAAAAAAAATACTGCCCATCTTCACAACCTAACTCAAGAGTTGCCCCCTCTTCTGAAACCTTCCCTCATTTTTCTAGTCTCAGAAAATTGAAAGTTCTTTTTTCCTTTGCCTTTACCTAGAACTTTGTATATCTTTTTGGTGGACTTGCCACATTCTATTTTTTTTTTTTTAAGTGAGGCAATTGGGGTTAAGCGTCTTGCCCAGGGTCCCACAGCTAGTAAGTGTTAAGTGTCTGAGGCCGGATTTGAACTCAGGTACTCCTTATTCCAGGGCCAGTGCTCTATCCACTGCGCCACCTAGCTGCCCCGCCACATTCTATTTTGTGTTACAGTTATTTGTGTTCCATATCTCTTCTACCATGTTATATGCTCCATGAGAACAAGAACCATATCTTTGTATCTCTTCCAGTACCAAACAGGGTGTGCATAGTATGTATTTGTTTGTTGGTTTAAACTGAATAACTGAACAAAAATAATGACTCAAACTGAATAAAAACAAGTACATATTGGAGCACTCGTAGTCCTTTTTTTTTAGGATATGAAGGACTACATATTGGCAGACCTACATCATGTTTCTAAAACCATTCTAGTAGTTGTAAATGCTTGTCAAAATAGGAGCAAATGTAGGAAGCCATATTATTGGAGTAGATCTCATATTGGGACATGATAAAAATTTTTTTGGGAGCAGTGCATTTTTGTTGGAACAGCTAACTCCACCAAATCATTTTATTCACCCCACTTTCAGCAATTTTTTCCTTTTGGTGAACTTTTGGTGAGCATATTTGTGTCTTTGAAGCTTGAAATGTGGCTTAAATGTTTGTGGGCTTCTGCATGATGGAAATGAAATCCTAGAGTACTTGGGCCTCTCAAATGGTTTCACTACTTTTTTTATGCAGGAATATTTTTATATAACAGACATTCAGTAAGTTTGAACTGAAGAGACTGATAATATTTCCTCAGATGAGCCATACTTTTTTTTTTTGGTGGGGCAGTGAGGGTTAAGTGACTTGCCCAAGGTCACACAGCTAGTAAGTGTCAAGTGTCTGAGGCCAGATTTGAACTCAGGTATTCCTGAATCCAGGACTAGTGTGTTATCCTTCTGTGCCACCTAGCTGCCCCCTGAACCATACATTTATAATTAGATTGAGGGCTCTAAAATCTTGAAAAATCAAGTTTAACATTGAGCTGTAAGCAATAAGAGACTTAGGAAACTGGACTTGTTAGAAGGTGATTTTTTTTTCTGATTTTTTTTGTTTGTTTGTTTGGTTTTTATTGTTCAGCTTGTGGGAACCCCGTACTACATGTCTCCAGAACTCTGCCAGGGCGTGAAGTATAATTTCAAGTCTGATATCTGGGCAGTCGGCTGTGTTATTTTTGAGCTGCTCACCCTAAAGAGGACCTTTGATGCAACAGTAAGTTGGTGTGTTTCTATTATATGAAGGTGGTAAAAGTTGGTTTATGGGGGGGGGGGGTAATGGCATTTTCCTATGAGATTCTAAATTTGTTAAGTTTGTTCATTTTAGTGTGTGTGGTATTGTGATGATAAATCACTTTTGTGTGGTGCTTTATAGTTTACAAAGAATTTTCCTCATAACCCTGTGAGGTAGGTAGTGCAACACAAGTATTATCATCATCTAAAAACAGGTATGAGCTTTAAAAATTAATTGAAGATGATGGTAGAATGTTGTAGTTTGGGGAACTGGATCGGTTTTCTTTTGTTTTTAAATCACATATATTTCCAAATATACCCATTCCTCCTTCCCAACAGGGGCAGTTAGTTGACTAAGTGGACAGAGCATCAGGTCTGAGGTCTGGAAGACCTGAGTTCAAATTCTGTCTCAAGACACTTAGTGACCCTGGGCAAATCATGTCACCCTGTTTGCCTCAATTTCTTCATCTGTAAAATGATCTGAATAAGGAAATAGCAAACCATTGCAGTAACTTTGCCAAGAAAACCCCAAATGGGTCATGAAGAATTAAACATAACTGAAACTCCTGAAACAACCTTTCCTACCTAGTGAGCTTTCAGTTCAGTAAAACCAAATGAGATATCAGTTATGTCTGACAGCATATGAGTCATTCCATGTCCATAGTCTCTACTTCCTCCCTATATCCCACCCTCTCTAGTGAAGGAAGAAAGATATATTTTTTCATTTTTCTCTGACCAAGCTTGGGCTTTATACCATTCAGTTTTTATTGTGCTTTCCATTTACATTGTTGTATTTGTTGTATATGTTGTTTTCCTGGTTCTGCTTAGTTCAGTATACAGCAATTCATGTAAGTTCTCCTAAGCTTTTCTGTATTCTTCATATTCATTACTTCTTACAGAATTGTAAAACAGCATTCATGTATCACAACTCGTTTAGCCATTCTCTAGCTGATGGGTACCTACTTTGTTTCCTACCACAAAAAAAAATGTTGCTATTAATATTTTAGTACATGTGAAACCTTTCTGTCTGAACTTCTTGGGGCATAGGTCTAGCAATAGTATCTCTGAGTCAAAGGGTATGAACATTTTAGTCAGTCTTTTTTTTTTTTTTTGGTGGGGCAGTGAGGGTTAAGTGACTTGCCCAGGGTCACACAGCTAGTACATGTCAAGTGTTTGGATCTGGATTTGAACTCAGGTCCTCCTGAATCCAGGGCCAGTGCTTTATCCACTGTGCCACCTAGCTGCCTCCCCTCTTTTTTTTCTTTCTTTCTTTTTTTTTTTTTGTGAGGCAATTGGGGTTAAGTGACTTGCCCAGGGTCACACAGCTAGTAGGTGTCAAGTGTCTGAGGCCAGATTTGAACTCAGGTCCTCTTGACTCCAGGGCCGGTGCTCTATCCACTGCGCCTTCTAGCTGCCCCCCTCTTTTTTTAAAAAGCATAATTCTGCATTGTTTAACAGATTGGTTGGATCAAGCTTTACCAACAGTATACGTGTGCCTATCTTCTTCCTATTAACCCTCCAACATTGACTTTTTGCCAGTCTAGTGTGAAATGAAACCTTAGAGTTGTTTTAATTTTTCATTTCTTTTATTATTAGTGACTTGGAGGTGAGTTTTTAATGGTTTGCAGTTTTGTGGGGTTTGAGAACTGTTTCTTTATATCCGTAAACCACATTTATTAAATCAGATTCTAAACTCAGAAATACTGCACCTCAAAAACAATCAGGTTTCCAGTATACAATCCATATCAACCATGAACTTGAGTAGTATTACTAATATAGTCATTGTCATTATGATTCTTTATTTTTCTCTCACTTGAGTTACCCATTGAAAGCAATGTGCTCAAATAATTAATATAAGGAACTTGGAGTTCGTAGACCTGTGTTTTAGATCTATCCTGGAACTGGGCAAATCATTTAATGCTTCACTGCCTTTTGTGTGTGTGTGTGTGTGTGTGAGGCAATTGGGGTTAAGTGACTTGCCTAGGGTCACACAGCTAGTAAGTGTTAAGTGTCTGAGGCCGGATTTGAACTCAGGTTCTCCTGAATCCAGGGCCGATGCTTTATAAGTCATTTTCATGAGCGTTTGTGGTAAGGAGAAAAAATCATTGTGTGCTATTGTTCAAGATGAGATGTTGTCGTGCTTCACAGTCTACTAATAACCATAATACCCCCAAATCCAATTCTCCTAGACAAAACCAGCTCATCATACCAATGGTTGTCTTATTTTGTGAATTAACATTTTACTTTGAGTCATTTCTTCTTTGTTAATTCATTATCTCCCTTATTCAGTATCTTTTTTGTATCTTGAGTTTTGATATTTATCTACCCAGGGTAATTTCCTTACATAATACAACAAGGTACAATCACTTCCAGGTCCTATGTTTCTTTTTCACTAGGTTCTGATTATGGTATACCCTGAGTTATGCCTTCTTGCCCTCACATCCAGAATTTTTGGTTTGACTCTTCTTCCTTGTCTTGTCATGATTTTCTTCTCATTTATGTGTTTGGCTACCTCAGTTGCAGTATTGTGATTTTGAAGTCCATAGTCAAGATTTTTGTACCACATGTTGGTCAGCTTGCAATGTTCAGTACAATAGTCAAACCATACCTCTGACTCTAACCAGGTATCTTAGAAATGTATTCTAGGGGCAGCTGGATGGCGCAGTGGATAGAGCACTGG
Source organism: Dromiciops gliroides (assembly GCF_019393635.1). NCBI lineage: Eukaryota > Metazoa > Chordata > Mammalia > Microbiotheria > Microbiotheriidae > Dromiciops > Dromiciops gliroides. The sequence continues at coordinate 236,336,702 of NC_057862.1, forward strand.
CCTTGGAGTCAGGAGTACCTGAGTTCAAATCCCTCCTCGGACACTTGACACTTACTAGCTGTGTGACCCTGGGCAAGTCACTTAACCCCAATTGCCTCACTAAAAAAAAAATGTATTCTAGTAGTTCATAAGGGGTATTGGGTAAGAAAAGGTAGATTGGCATAAAACCATTAGTACTTCTTTAAAAAGATGACAAAACCAAAAAACTCAGTCTATATAGCATCGTGCTTTTGTACTGAAGATGACACATTCATTCTTTTTTTTAATTAATAAAGTATTTTATTTTTTTCCCCATTACATGTAAAGATAGTTCTCAACTTTTGTTTATACAAGCTTTCCAATTTCAGATTTTTCTCCTTCCCTCCCCTCCCTCCCCCCTCCCCTAGACAGCAGGTAATTTGATATAGGTTATATATATATATATATATATATATATACACACACACACATAATAACATTAAACATATTTCTGCATTAGTCATGTTATAAGAGAAAAATCAGAGCAATGACGAAAAACCTCAAAATAGAAAAACAACAGCACCAAAAACAAAAGAAATAGTATGGTTCATTCAGCATCTATACTCCACAGTTCTTTTTTGTTTGTTTGTTTCCTGGATTTGGAGATCCTCTTCTATCATGAGTTCCCTGGAACTCTTCTGTACCATTGCATTGGTGAGAAGAATATAATCTATCACAGTAGATCAACACTCAATGTTGATGATACTATGTACAATATTCTTCTGGTTCTGCTCATCTCACTCATCATCAGCCCACGCAAGACCCTCCAGGTTTCTCTGAACTCCTCCTGCTCATCATTTCTTACACAATAGTATTCCATTTTATTCATATACCACAACTTGTCCAGCCTTTCCCCAATTGATGGGCAGCCCCTCAACTTCCAATTCCTTGCCACCACAAAAAGAGCAGGTTTAAATATTTTTGTACATGTGGGTCCCTCTCCCCTTTCCATGATCTCTTTGGGAAAAAGACCCAAAAGTGGTATTGCTGGGTCAAAGGCTATGCACAGCTTTATAGCCCTTTGGGCATAATTCCAAATTGCTCTCCAGAATGTTGGATCAGTTCACAGCTCCACCAACAATGCATTAGTATTCCAATTTTTCTACAGTTTCTCCAACATTTATTATTTTCCTTTTTTTTTTTAATTTTAGCTAATCTGATAGGTGTCAGGTGGTACCTTAGAGTTGTTTTAATTTGCATCTCTCTAATCATTAGAGATTTAGAGCATTTTTTCATATGGGAATAGATAGCTTTGGTTTCTTCATCAGAAAACTGCCTGTTCATATCCTTTGACCATTTCTCAATTGGGGAATGACTTGGATTCTTATAAATTTGATTTAGTTCCCTATATATTTTAGAAATGAGGCCTTTATCAGAAGTACTAGCCATAAAAATTGTTTCCCAGCTTTCTGCCTCCCTTCTAATTTTGGATGCATTGCTTCTGTTTGTACAAAATTTTTAAAATTTAAGACACATTCATTCTTGACCCCTAGAATCCTCTTAATCTGTGTGTGAAGATTGTTCAAGGGATCCGGGCCATGGAAGTAGATTCAAGCCATTATTCTTTAGAGTTGATCCAGATGGTTCATTCATGCCTTGATCAGGTGAGCATAACTTGATTTCAGTTTGTTATTTTCTGTCTTATCCCCACAAACTGAGGCTAAGAGACAAAACAACCAAGAGAGTAACGTGTGTGTATGAATGTGTATAGTGATATACACACACATACATATAGATAAATATATGCAAGATATATGTATTTATATATTGTATATCTCTGTATATAATACATGCACGTATATATATGTATGCACAAAAAACACTGAGTTCTATATGTTCATACCTGTACACAGAAGAATTTACAGTTTTTGTACCATGTCCTTCCCCACCAAAAATATTTAGTGAATGTTTCCCTGAGGGGATTAATTTAAATATATATTTTAATTCTTGTCTGCTGCTCCACAGTAGTACAAAATAGTTTACTTACAGAATATACATAAATCAGACTACCTCCTGATGCTGTCAGTTTATTTGCTGTGGGCAAGTAAACATAAAATACTACCATTAACATATGAATGTAGCTGCTGAAAAGTTGAGCCTGGTGTGTTCTGTCTTTCCAGAAGTTGGTCTGCCATTGTTTAACAAATGACCTTTGTCTAGTGTTGAGCCCTTCTTAAGTGCAGGTAAAATGCTGAACCTAGCATTTCCTTGAAAACAAATCTTTTCTTCATTTTTCCCCTCAGGACCCTGAGAAGAGGCCCACTGCTGATGAACTTCTGGATTGTCCATTGCTCAGTAAGCGCAGGAGGTAAATACCAACAGGTCATTTTGGTGCCTTTCCATAAAACATTGAAGTATGACAAGTAAGAGACCTACTCAGAAATACCTAACCAAGGCACTTCAGTGCTTGTGCTCAGTTAAAGACTTGTATGTATGTGTATCCTCTGATTGATGCCTGATATCTCTTATGTCTAAAGTTATGATTTCCCACCAGAATTTCTGCTCTAGTTGGTTGAGGAAAATCAAAGTTTCTCACCTTTCTGGCTTATGTTTTTCTAAAAGTATATTGATGAATCTATAATGTTTTATCTGGAAGAGGTCTTACTTCATACTTTTGAATCAAAAGGAACTAGCATTCAGTCTACTGCTGCAAATTATGACAGGGCCAGGGGCAGCTATATGGCACAATGGATAAAGCACTGGCCCTGGATTCAGGAGGACCTGAGTTTAAACCTGGCCTCAGACACTTGACACTTACCAGCTGTGTGGGCAAGTCATTTAACCCTCATTGCCCTGCCCCCCCCCCCCCAAAAAAAGATTATGACAGGGCCATTATCTCTTAGTGTAGAGGCATACCCTGTGGAAAGTTTATAGGGTCATAGATTTAGAGGTAGAAGGGATCTTAGAGGCCATCATACGCAACCCTCTCATTTTACTGATAAAGAAACTGAGGCACAGAGAGATGATGTGATTTGCCACACAACTAATACATGTCTGAGGTGGGATTTGAACTCTGGTCTTCATGACTACAAGTCTAGTACCCTACCTGTCATACCATGCTGTCTCTCTGATAGCAAAATCAGTCAAACATTATGGTAGGGGAAGGTAATGTTGCTCTGACCAACATCATTTCACAATAATATCATTAATACTTTTTTTTTTTGGTGGGGCAGTGAGGGTTGAGTGACTTGCCCAGGCCACACAGCTGGTGTCAAATGTCTGAGGCCAGATTTGAACTCAGGTCCTCCTGAATCCAGGGCTAGTGCTTTAACCACTATGCCATCTAGCTGCCCCTCATTAATACATTTTTTGGGGGGGGAGGCAATTGGGGTTAAGTGACTTGCTCAAGGTCACACAGCTAGTAAGTGTTAAGTGTCTGAGGCCGGATTTGAACTCAGGTACTTCTGAATCCAGGGCCGGTGCTCTATCCCCTGTGCCATCTAGCTGCCCCTCATTAATACATTTTTAATCCAATCCCACCATAAAGTTGTGAAATACATGATGCTATTGTTCAGTTGATCATCCAGTGATATCATTTATTGCATTATTCCCATGGAATTAATTGACCTCAGTAATGTCATTTCACCTACATTTTTATTTTGTGGAACTAATTAACCATGTTCAACAGGCTATGGTTGTACCGAGACCATATGATTTATGAAAGGATTCAGATTAATCATATTAATCTTGGTTCTGTGGCTTTAGAGTCTGAGGGACTGAGTATCCTGGTTCTGCCATTTATTACCTATGTGACCTTGAGCAAGTCATTTAATCACTCTAGAACTCAGTTTCCTCATCTTTGTATTGAAGGAGTTGGTAAATGACCTCTAAGATCTTTCCCATCTCTGAAGCAATAATCTTCTGGTCTAGCAGGAATCCACCAATTTCTGTAAAGGGTATTGTCACAAAGTAAATGTTGGCATCTTATTGTTTGATTTTTTTTTTTTACCTTTTTTTCTGGCAGGGAGATGGAGGAAAAAGTCACACTGCTTAATGGGCCAACAAAGAGACCGAGGTAACTGTACCACATTTAGTAAAGCATCTTATAAAGTGGACTTAACCCTAATTTGTTTTCACTACCTCTCTCTGGTCTGTGTTTAGTATAATGACATTTGTTTTTTGCATCTTGCCAGAGTTCTCATTAGCTTAACTTTTTGACATTCATTTCTGAGACAGAACATGGTGTATGTGGCCAAAATCCTATATGAGAGTGGGTACTACTAAAGTGTGAGTGCTATAGATAAAAGTCGAGGTACCTTGGCCAAACTGTCACAAAGCTGCAATGCTAGAATTATCATGTATGCTACAATCAAGGATTGAGATTGTAATCTATTAATAGAAAGAAAATTTCTATATCCTTAAATACCCACAGTCAGTGGTTCTTTTCAGGGAAGAAACTAGAAGCATTCTATTTTGATTTAGTGTCTATTAAGTGAGTCCATGTTTTGTGGGGTTTTTTTGTGCAGATCAAGTACTGTGAATGAAACTCCCATTGCAGTGGTAACATCACGGACCAGTGAGGTCTATGTTTGGGGAGGTGGAAAATCCACTCCCCAGAAGCTAGATGTCATCAAGAGTGGATGTAGTGCCCGGCAGGTGTGTGCAGGCAATACCCACTTTGCTGTGGTGACGGTGGAGAAGGAGTTATACACCTGGGTGGTAAGTGAGAGAAACTCTTCTCTAGTCCAACATGCTAAGCAGAGATGTTTCCCCGACAAAAAAATACTGTAATATCTTGTTGGAAGTTTCTATGCTATGGGATCCTAGAAATAAAAATCAAAATTCTGAAAATTTGAGTGATTAAAGAGGACTAGAGAGAGACTGGGCATGAATTGAGGAAATATATTCCTTTTAAAGGAAGGTTCTGTTATTGTGGACTGAGAAGTTACAGATATTCCTTAGAGGGGTAGCCTTCTGACCACACTCTGAAACTGGTGGTAGGTTTTTTTGAACCAAATGATAATCACTAAAGAAAGGTCTCAAGAAAATTAACCTGCATAGTTTGGTTTCCTACAGTTATTTACTAGCAAAGGACAGAACCCATTTTTCATAGAAGCTGTGGCTGAAATTATAAAGTATGTTTTAAGAGTTTCCAAGAACAATAAATAGTCCCCCTTAGCAAAAACAGTAATTAAAACAGCTAAAATGAAAGAGTTACTTTAAAAATGTGAGAACCCTCAGAAGATTGTACTGGATAAATCACTAAAGATTTCAGAAGTGTATTAGAGAAATAATTTGGGGGAGAAAGGAGGTAGAAATGGAAAGGCCTCTTGTGAAAAAAATTTTTTAAATGTTAAATGTTATTAGTTGGGGGCAGCTAGGTGGCACAGTGGATAAAGCACCAGCCCTGGATTCAGGAGGACCTGAGTTCAAATCCGGTCTCAGACACTTGACACTTACTAGTTGTGTGACCCTGGGCAAGTCACTTAACCCCAATTGCCTCACCAAAAAAAATGTTTATTAGTTGGCTGAGTAACAGGAAATTATAAAAACAATAGCAGATTACACCAAAGATAATGACAATAGAGATACTAAATGACAGTATAGAAGCATAGTCATGAAGCATTGAATACCTTTATTAGTAGAAAGAGGGGAAAAATTAATTAATTCTGTACCTAAAAAACTTAGAAAGGGAACAAAACACAAACAAAAGAAAACAGAAAAAAGAGTAGTATCCAAGATCAGAGAATATATCAGTACAATTGAAATTTTTTTTTTAAAGCATTTAAAAGAATAAATAAATCCAAGAGTTGGTTTATGAAAAGACCCCAAAATGCTAAACAATTAAGGCTAATTTTGCAAAAGCATAAACCCAAATCATGAAAATTAGAAATGAGAAAGAGCCCAAGGAAGAAAGATAAAAAGAAAATTATCAGATACTGAGGTCTGTGTTAATTTGAGAATCTTAAAAAATAAAAATAAAAATAAATGATTATCTTTAAAAATCTGAAATTCCAAACTAACAAAACAAGAAGTGAACAGTGTAAGGAGCCAAATCTCAAAAGAAGTCATCAGCCGAACTGTTAAAGAACTGCCAGGCAACAAGATTGCAGCCCCATTCACAAGTGAACACATTCACAAGTGAATTTCTACCAAATAGGCCTGCATGAATGAATGAATGAAAACACATTGATGAAGCACTTACTCTGTACAAAGCACTGTGCTAAGCACTGTGGATACAAATAGAAAAATAAGGCAGTCCCTTTCTCAGGGTATAGGAGTAGGAACAATGGGTAGAAGTTACAAAGAGGCAATTTAAACTATATATAAGGAAACATTTTCTAACAGTGACTGTCTTTGGGAGGTATTGGGTTTCTTCTCCTTAGAGATAGTCAGATAAAAACTGGCTGACCACTTATTGGCTCTGTTGTAGGGGAATTCTTTTTTCAAGTATGAGTTTGTCTAGATTGCTTTGAGAGGTATCTTCCAACTCTGAGATTTTATGATTCCTAGCACAAGAATGTTTTTCTCTCATCATCTATAGTGAATTTTAGAGCTTCTTACCTTGGAAATGATAATATGGGATAGAAAACATAGTGATCTAATCAGCTGCTGTGGATTTAATTATCATCTCTATGCTGATAGGTAGATTATCACTTCTACAGTTTTGCAGAAGACACAGACAATACACAAACTCCAGCAGACGACACAGAAAAAGTTTAGAAACTCAGAAATGAATAAAATATATGTATAGTACTGTATAATGTCAAAATATTTTATCTTTTAATATTGTAAACATCATATTCCCCTCCATGTACTCTTTGGTCCAATAACATTAGCCTTCTGACTGTTCCATGCACAACATACTCCATCTCTCAGTTCTGACATTTTTTCTGGCACCCATGCCTGGAATGCTCCCCACTCTTGTCTCTGCCCCCTGGCTTCCCCTCCTTCCTTCAAGCCCTAGCTAAAAGCTCACCTTCTGTAGGAAACTTTCCCTAACCCCTCTTAATTCTAGTGCTTTCCCTCTGTTGATACCCCTAAGCTTAGCACAGTGCCTGGCACATAATAGGTGCTCAATTAGTGCTTATTGATCAATTGATGGAAACACTGGCTTCTTCAGGCTTGTTAACGGCAGGTAGCTTAGGGGGTCTTGTTCCTGTTTTGAAACTTTGTCTTGACGTTTTGGTAAGAATATTTACACTGACATAAAAGAGTTTCTACCTCTTATTCTTTAAGTTTGTAAGTGTCTGGATTTTCCCATTCTTTCTTTTTGAAATTACCTTAGATGAGGGCTAAAGATAGCAAACAAGTCTCACAAGATAAATGTGTGTGTATGTGTGTGTGTGTTATAGAACATGCAAGGGGGTACCAAACTTCATGGACAGCTGGGCCACGGAGACAAAGCTTCCTATCGACAACCAAAGCATGTAGAAAAGTTGCAAGGCAAAGCTATTCATCAGGTGTCTTGTGGAGATGACTTTACTGTATGCGTCACAGGTAAGACAAGCAGTAGTATTCTTTTTCTTTGTAATCATCATTATCCAAAAGCATTTCTCATGGACCTTTGTAGTACTGTGCTAAATTCTGCATGGGTTTTGTTAGAGTGTCCTGTAGAAGTAAGCTCCCCTCTAATTAGCAGATATCTAGACACAGAGGACATACGTAGACATCCAAAATGCATTAAATGAGTACACAAGCAACGTTGACTTGTATGGTCTGAGTAGGGATGTATGCATTATATGGTGAATGGGGAAGGTATGGAGGTTACAGGTGTAGAACAGATAGGATCAGGGTATTTTGTTCACTTTCTGCCATCTAATGAAGGAGTGACAAAAGAGGTGGAATTTCAGCTTAAAGTTCCCTTTTACAGAGCTTTCTAAATAGAAACTTTCTGCTCAGGAGTAGAATCCAATTTGCTTTTTAAGACTGATAACCCCAAGTAGAACAGAGTGAAAAAATTACATTTATTGCTTTGTCAGTAACTACTTTATGATTTTTGGTTTTTTTATACCCCTTAGTGACCCTATTTTCCTCTCTCTCTCTAGTGTGAGGCCCTAGTACAGTTGTCTTATAAAGGACCGTTATTTGTTCATGATTTTTAAAATATTGATATTCTATATATTATTCTGTTTGTCATCTCTTATCATCCTTTAAATAGATAATAGCCTTTAATTACACTGGGTATTTTTTCCCTTCTTTGAGTTGCCGAGTCTTCATCTGTCAAATGAGGGAGGTCAGACAAGATGATCTTTCTAAGGCCACCTTCAGCTCTCACATTCTTGGATTTCAATGGTTGACCAGATCTTCTCATTGTAGCCCTGCCTAGCTTCCTGGTGAGGCAAAGGAATTTAGAACACTGTTAACCTTTTCCTTTTCTTCCTTGGGCAGATGAAGGCCAGCTTTATGCCTTCGGGTCAGATTATTATGGTTGCATGGGTGTAGACAAGGTTGCCGGGCCTGAGGTCCTAGAACCCATGCAGGTGGACTTCTTCCTTAACAACCCAGTGGAGCAGGTCTCCTGTGGAGATAATCATGTGGCAGTTCTGACACGAAATAAGGAAGTCTATTCATGGGGCTGTGGAGAATACGGTAGGTGGAGCTGTGGCTCTCGCCACTGCTGCATGTGTGTGTAACCTGACTCTGAGCTTGCTCTGTGGCCTCTTTCTGATTAGTTGTATTAGAACTGTGTGGGACCTAGGTCGTCCATTGATGGTCTTTGGAGATTTTATTTAGTTTGTGATGCCCGGAATCCCTATCAGCTCCCTAGGCTTTGTAAAACTTCAGGACCTAACAAATGAACGTGTCCCATCTAACCTCTTTGAGAAATCAGCTCTTTCAGTAGAGCAGATGTCTGTCTGTAGAAAATTTTTACTGGGCCTGTTTCGACTTTTTTTTCCTTTGTTGTAGGACGGCTAGGTTTGGATTCAGAAGAAGATTATTACACACCCCAGAAGGTAAAATTTATGTTGGCTTTATCTGGATTACAGACTTTGGTAACCTGACTTCTCTTTCTAGCTCTTTGGCTGGCTTATCATATTATGCCCTCTAACTGTGGGTATTCCATCTCTCATGTCCGACCCTTTGTTTCCACATATTCAGCTACCACCTTAATTCAGACCCTTATAACTTCTCATCTAGATTGTTACAACAGCTTTCTAATTTATTTTCCTTTAAGTCTCTCATCACTCCAGTATCTACTGCACACTGCTGCCAAACCAATTTTCGTTATGCCCAAATCCGACAATGTGACTTCCCTTCTCAACCAACTCCAGTGGCTTCCTATTAATTCTGGAATAAAATAGAAACTCTTTTTAGCTTTACTTGTCTTTCAGTCTCCTTGCATATTACTTCCCCTCCCGCACTCTGTGATTCATCCAAATTGGTCTTCTCTCTGTTGCTCACGCACAACACTGTCTCCCATCTCTACACTGGCTATCACTTGTGCCTCAAATGCATTTCCTCCTTAACTCTGCCTCATAGGACAACTCTCTTCTTCATAGTGTCTTCATGAAGCCTTTCCTGATTCCTCTAGCTGCTAGTGCCCTCCCATAGTACCTTGTATTTAACTATTCTGTGTGTATAGATGGCTGATTATTTTAAATTTATGAGATATATATATATTTTTAGATGTACTTGTCTTCTCTATTAGAGAAGCTATTTTAAGTTCATTGCTAGTAGGAATCATTTCATTCTTCATATTTCTATCCCTAGTGCCTAGCACTAGGCACAGAGTAGGTGCTTAATAATACTTTTTAAAAATTTTTAATGTGATTTTAAATTTTTTTTCCTAATTATATATAAAGATATTTTTTTGAGTTCCAAATTTTTTCTCCCACTCTCCCTTCCCTCCCCCCTCCTGAGACTAGCAAGCAATCTGATATAGGTTATACATTAATAATACTTTTTCATTGGTAGATCCTTCCCCTGTACACCCCCCCCCCCCCCCGGGCAGTGAGTGTTAAGTGACTTGCCCAGGGTCACACAGCTAGTAAGTGTCAAGTGTCTGAGGCTAGATTTGAACTCAGGTCCTCCTGAATCCAGGGCCGGTGCTTTATCCACTGCACCACCTACCTGCCCCTGTACATTATCATTCTTGCAGCCAGGCACAAATCCCACAGAGGGATGAGAGGGAGCCACTTCAAAGTACTTCTGAAATGGGAGGTCACTTCTATGTTCTTTTTTTTTTTTTTTTTTTTTTTTTTAGTGAGGCAATTGGGGTTAAGTGACTTGCCCAGGGTCACACAGCTAGTAAGTGTCAAGTGTCTGAGGCCAGATTGGAACCCAGGTACTCCTGACTCCAGGGCCGGTGCTCTATCCACTGTGCCACCTAGCTGCCCCTCTTCTATGTTCTTTAAAAGAGCCGGTCACAGGACTTGGCACCCTAGAAGGAGTAGGCTACCCCCAGTGTTCTGTCATTACTCTTAGATCATTTCTTCCCCATTTTTATGCATTCAAGATTCTGAACTTTTTTGAATTGAGGTCTGGGGTTTTCAAGTCCGTTCACTTTGTATTGTCCCATATGTTTCTTTCTGCTACTTCAGAGCTGCTAAACAATACTACTCCATGTGGAGTGATTTGAGTACAGGGAAATAAAGGCTGTGTCCCTTTCTCTATAGCTGTATCATCTTGTTTGAAAATGACTAAATTGTGACTCTGTAAGGTAACAAATTCTCTGTAGACCTTTTATATTGTTTCTGAATTCTTATTCAGGTCAAGGGGAGAAAGCATGGGATCATCCCATACTATCCCAAATTTCTTTCATTAAGAGGTCAAGAGTTGTAACACCTGCAAAAGAAACTTAATAGCAATAGGCTTAGTAATGGTCTAATTAAATTAAACTATGCCCCGCAAAAAAAACCCATTAAATTAAACTATCAACCTCTTTGATTTATATTTTAGAGTTTGGGCTCTTTGTTTAAAAAAATAATAGCTGGGGCAGCTAGGTGGCACAGTGGATAGAGCACTGGCCCTGAAGTCAGGAGTACCTGAGTTCAAATCCTGCCTCAGACACTTAACACTTACTAGCTGTGTGATCCTGGGCAAGTCACTTAACCCCAATTGCCTCACTAAAAAAAAAAATAATAATAATAATAATAGCTAATAAACTACAAAACAAATCTGAGGAGAAATAGAACCACCATTCTTTCTGGTAGCTGCACCAAATAAAGTTTGAGGCAGTTTGAAGTTTCGCTATATAATTAAATTAATTCCTTTGTACTTGGGGATTTTTCTGATTTGTTTATATAGGTGGATGTGCCTAAGGCCTTGATTGTTGTCTCAGTTCAGTGCAGCTGTGATGGGACATTTCTGCTCACACAGTCAGGCAAAGTGCTGGCATGTGGACTCAACGAATTCAACAAACTGGGCCTGAACCAGTGCATGTCCGGCATCATCAACCACGACGTGAGTGCTGCTCATCACCATCTTATCTACAGTGTCACAACTTCTCTAGGTTGGAATTTCTTTAGAATTTCTGTAATTGATAACTAGACAATTAGAGTTCAAAGGGATGAGACAGAAACCAACCCTACATCAAGTGATGAAATTCAAGTTCTTCCTTTTCTCTGAACCAGGGACAGATACATCAGAATTATAAAAAGAAATATTTCTAAGTGTTGCACCCATAAGACTGATTGCACAGAAAGTGCTCCTACTTTTTACTAGGTCAAATAACAAAACAAACTAAAGTGGGAGTTAATTTAGGTATCCAACTCAAGCTCGTTCATTGCTGGCCTGCAATTTTCTGACCTGCTTGTCTTTGTACGTGGATCTTCTCAGGGTTAGTTACTGACATTTTCTTAAGAGTTGGGTTAGTTTTTAGAAGCTCTGTGGCCCACTGTTCTGTTCTCTATGGTTAAGAATAGGTCTTGAGGAGTTTCTAAACTATTGAAATAGTAGCCTTTAATTATAGGTCTGAGAGGGAGCTTAGGAGTTCTTGTATGACTGTACTAGATACAAATCCTAGGTATGGGCTTATGGTTCTCTTACCTAAATATCTCATATAAAGGGGATTTTGTCCCTTCTCCTTTATATCTACCTCAAAGGGTGAATTAAGATCAAATGAAATAAAAGATGTGAAGCATTTTAATAACCTTAAAGCCTCCTACCAATACCAGTAGTTCTTATCATTCCATAGCCCAGTTAAATTCTCTGAGCTCAGTTTGTTTCTTTTTTTTGCCTCCATCAGAGATAGATGATAGCTAGCCATTGTTTTCCTTGTAATAGCTTCATCTGCTTAAAGGCCATTGATAAATACTACTCAGCCTTCTGCCTTCCAGTGTATGTTATCCACCTTCTTTTTCCCTAGGTCCTTGGCTTATGTTTTATAAAACTCTTGTTTCAGGCTTACCATGAAGTTCCCTACACCACCTCATTTACTCTGGCCAAGCAATTGTCATTTTACAAGATCCGAACCATTGCCCCAGGCAAGACTCACACTGCAGCTATTGATGGTGAGGTGACTTTCCAATCTGTACCATATGTAAGGATCCCTCCCCTTCAATCAAAGTACTTCTCAACACTGTGTAAACCTACCTACTTTTATTTCCATATCACTAGATCCAGGATAGCGTCATAAGCACTTAATAAGTGGTTTTTGTTTTTTTTGATAATCATGATCCACTTGCTTTGTTGAAGGATCCATATTTATTCTCACAGGCGCATCACTTCCTTGGTTGTGGCAGTGGTTTTGCATTTCCTGTAGTTCTAAAACAGATTCTTAATCCTCTTTTTTCCTGTCACCCTTTAGTTCTTTGGGTAGCTCTATGAACTCTTTCTCAGAATCATGTTTTTAAATGCATAAAATAAAGTACATGGGATTACAAAGGAAGCTAGTTACATTGAAATACAGTTATCAATATATCTTTTAAAAACAAGTTCATGTGGCAGCTAGGTGGCGCAGTGGATAGAGCACTGGCCCTGGAGTCAGGAGGACCTGAGTTCAAATCCAGCCTCAGACACTTAACACTTACTAGCTGTGTGACCCTGGGCAAGTCACTTAACCCCAATTGCCTCACCAAAAAAAAAAAAAGTTCATGTACTCGAAGTTAAGAGCCCCTGCTCTAGAAAGTTCCAGTCCTTAAAAATAGAACATCAGGAGGTTCATTTTATCACCCCCTCCAAATCTTTTCAGTACTTGTATAACTTAACTGTCTGAGGTTTAAGCTTCAGAATAATGTAGCTGCTTCTATATTTATCATAATGAAAAACCAGAAGGTAGACCACTGAACTTTGCACAGCCTTCATTTGATCTTTTATATACTGACCAGGATGTTCTTTTGTCTTCCTCCTTAGAACGGGGTCGCCTGTTGACCTTTGGTTGCAACAAATGTGGCCAACTTGGAGTGGGAAATTACCGGAAGCGCCTGGGAATTAACCTGTTGGGGGGACCCCTTGGTGGGAAGCAAGTGATCAGAGTCTCTTGTGGTGATGAATTTACCATTGCTGCTACTGATGGTAAGTATGGATATTGTGGCATATATGTCATTCCAAGAGATTCTTGGAAATCTTTGCCTTGATTGTTAGGTTTATTTGAACAGTGAGGTGTGTTGGGTTTTTTGTTTTGTTTTGTTTTTTTAACTCTTAACCTTTCTTTGTAAAATGTAAGAGGCACATTATTGCCACTTCTATTTTTGATGACTGTCTTTCTAAACTTATTATAATATACTTCCTTGACTTAATCAACAAAGTATAGTTAAAGAATTTAATTTCATTGGTGTGAGAACTTTCTCCACCAAATATATGTTGCAGCCTTTATATGCCTTGGGTGCTGGTCTTCATGAGTTGCTGTAGCTAAAAACATCATCGCCCAGTGGCCTGTCCAGTCATGAGCCTCTCTAGGCTTACTTAGGCTGCTGCTTGGAGTTATCATCTATATACATAGCTATGTGCATAGCCTTTCCCGTTTAGCAAGACTGACTCAAGCTTTCACTTCATTGGCCTCCCTGTGAGAATCCAGTATCATCTTCACCCCTTGCTAAGGCATTTTGTTGGGCCTTTAGCATACAGGCAACAATTTAACCTTGAATGCTATGGCTACGTACATGCAATGCATTAGGTGACCTGTTGAGTGTGGAGAATTGTTTGTCTCTACATCAGATTCCCTCGGAATACCCTCTGGTTCTGTTTGGTTTTTCTTTCCTCTCCTCTCTATGGATGTGACCTGCTGGCACTTCTTTCCATTCTAATCTTCATTGACCCTTGGGTTTTCCTGTATTTTCTTCCCTTCTTCTTCTTCCACTTTACTTTTCCCTTTAAATTAACTTATATCTTCTCTTTAGTTTTCCTGCTTTTGTCCTTCTGGCTGCCTAGCCACTTCTTCTAGTTACTAAACTCATCGTGTTGCAGGCTTTTTAGTTGCCTGGTCTTCCAGCTTCTCTGCTATTTTTGTTGCTATTCGTGATCTTTAATTGCTTCTGGATTTGTGGCCATTCTGTTCAGTTGAGGGTTTTAGATGGCAACAGTCCAAATAAATAGGGCTATTACTATGCCTTAATGAACGAACAGACTTCTGAATGAAAATATTTCATACTTGTTTAAAAGGTTAGTTTGGGGAATACTTAAGAAGCAACTTTAAAGGACTTTTTGAAGATGCCTTAGAGAAATAGAAATTATCCAGAGGGCCCACTTGAGTAGCAAGAGAAGTAAAGAGACAGTAAAACAAAACCAGTGAAAAAAGTTTTGGTTAGCATTTTCTCTTTGATCTACTAATATTTTTGGACAGGACTTCAACAAATGATTTTGCCTCTAAACTGATTTATGTATTCCAGAATGGAGAATGTTGAGCAGCATTTTCCCACTTGGCATCTCTCTCTTTGTGACTATTTCTGGAGATTATTTTATTATAAGATAGATAGATTTTTTAGGGGAAAAAAATTCCAACCTAAGAACATTGATCAGTGCCATGGTCAACTCATGATTTCAGAGGATTAATGATGAAGCATGCTACCCACCTCCCTAGAATTGAGACATTTTTGGACATGGCCACTATGAGACTTTGTTTTGTTAACTATGCTTATATGTTGTATGGTGCCTGTCACATAGTAGATGCTTAATAAATGCCTTTTGACTGACTTAGAGGAAGTGAGAGGGAGAAAAAAATAACTGTTTCTTTTTTTTTTTTTCTTTCTTTCTTTTTTTTTTTTTGCAGGGCAATGAGGGCTAAGTGACTTGCCTAGGGTCACACAGCTAGTAAGTGTTAAGTGTCTGAGGCTGGATTTGAACTCAAGTCTTCCTGAATCCAGGGCTGGTGTTCTATCCACTGTGCTACCTAGCTGCCCAAAATAACTGTTTCTTAATTGAAAAAAGATAATAAGAAAAGAAACTAACTTTCTAGCTTCTCTAGCAGAAAAGATGAAAAATAAGGAACCCAGAGGGGGTAGAGGTTGGTGGTAGCCTGTTTAAATTCTCTTCTCTTACATACATATTTTCTTCTTCCAGATAATCACATTTTTGCTTGGGGAAATGGTGGGAATGGTCGCCTAGCAATGACTCCCACAGAGAGACCTCATGGCTCTGATATATGTACCTCATGGCCTCGACCTATTTTTGGATCTCTGCATCACATCCCAGATCTGTCTTGCCGAGGCTGGCACACCATTCTCATTGTTGGTAAGGATTTGATGCATGTGAGAAATGGAACAGGGCCATAGGGAGGGCATCTGGTGTGGCAAACCATCTTTTACTGCATGTCCACTTTCCAGATAAGAAGGTTGTCCTCAGGAAGAGATAGAGCTATTAATTAGCAGTTACTTCTTTTAATATGCTATGTTCCGTGTACTTCTAATCATAATCACTCTTTTAGGCAGTTTTGCTCAGCTGTTTTTCAGGAAATACACTTGGGGGTGGGGCATATGTTGGGAAGTGTCTTGTATTTTTAAAATGCCATTTTAAAAAAGAGCATATTTGCTGAAGCTTAAAAAAAAACACATATGATATAAGTTTTGAAACTCCCCTAGTTATCGGTGGGGATGGGACATTTTCTTTTCCTGACTTCCACTGCCTCCACTTGACCTTTCTCCCTCATGACACCTTTGGTCCCAGATCTCCTCTTATGCATTTCTCCTAGATTTTTAGAAGTTGTTCGTTACTCAGTATGTGGTCTGTTTATATGCTCTAATTTAAAAAATTAAATTAACCATACTTGTAAAGAGAAACTTGAGATTGTAAGCTGCTTCTCTGTGTAAAAAATGTCAGGGTCTGCTGGTTTGTTATTTTAAGCCTCTTTAGATAAAGTAAATATTAGAAGCTACTCCTATTTCCCCACCCCCCTCCAAAAAAAACCCCAGAAACAAATTATATGAAGCAATCTGGAGTCAGAGACCTAGATTTGAGGGCTCTAGACAACTTCAATTTGTAGTCTTTTCTCTCTCTCTTACTATCTTCAGATAGATATAGCTATATGTACACGTGTATATATATAACACATATACATGTATATGCACACATAAAGTATATGTGTTTCTTATCAAAGAAATATTTTTTTTCTCAGAGAAAGTGCTGAATTCTAAGACCATCCGTTCCAATAGCAGTGGCTTGTCAATAGGAACTGGTGAGTAACAGGCAGCAGTTGTTTTCTGTGGGTTGCATCTTTGTACATCTAGGTATTCTCTATCATAAGAAAATGGGAGAATTGGATTCATTGGGAGGTGGGGAGCATGGGGGCTTAGAAGAATCACAGAATGATTGCTTTTACAGCCACATTGTATTTGCTATGGAAGGTTTAGTATTCCCAACTTGGTGGAAAAATTCAGCTCTGCTTCTGTGGCATATCAAGTAGCTTTAGTGACCCATCCAGCATTGTCATGTGATAAATGAATGAACTATATTCTGCCCCTTCCCTTCCTATCCTAAGTGTTCTAGGTTCTCACTGTTCCTTCTTTTGATAGACCCTGAAAGAATTTTTAGTTTATAGGAACAGTCTTTCAGAATCAGTTCTTCTTTTTTTTTTTTTTGCAGGGCAATGAGGGTTAAGTGACTTGCCCAGGGTCACATAGCTAGTAAGTGTTAAGTGTCTGAGGCCAGACTTGAACTCAGGTCCTCCTGAATCCAGGGCCAGTGCTTTATCCACTGCTCCACCTAGCTGCCCCCCCCAGAATCAGTTTGTTTTTTGTTTTTGTGGGGCAATGAGGGTTAAGTGACTTGCCCAGGGTCACACAGCTAGTAAGTGTCAAGTGTCTGAGGCTGGCTTTGAACTCAGGTCCTCCTGAATCCAGGGCCGGTGCTTTATCCACTGTGCCACCTAGCTGCCCTAGAATCAGTTTTTGTTTTTGTTTTTGTTTTTTAAGTGAGGCAATTGGGGTTAAGTGACTTGCCCAGGGTCACACAGCTAGTAAGTGTTAAGTGTCTAAGGCCGGATTTGAACCCAGGTACTCCTGACTCCAGGGCCGGTGCTCTATCCACTGCGCCACCTAGCCGCCCCCCTAGAATCAGTTTTAATGAAAAACCCAGCTAAACCCAAAACATGCCTGGGAAATTCAGGCCAGAGCTATTTGATAGCTCCTTTTGGACTCCTTTTTCCTTATTTCTTTATTATTTGGTACTATGCCAAGAAACAATTTTTGTTCTTTTTGCTCTCTACCTGTATCCCAAAGGACTGTGTTGCTTTAGATCTTGGATTCCAGTATCATGTGGTGGCATAGCAGGTAAAGAACGAAAGTCAAAACATTCTCTTTTGTGCTAATTTCCCAAGAGAGGAAATACTTGAAACCTGGTTTAAATCTGTTGAACTACAGTTTGTTTACATCACACTCCTTTGTGTTAGTTTGTTCAAGGCATCTGTGACTCTTAATTTCATTTGAACCCCAAATATCTTTCACCGTGGGTTAAATATCTCTCTACCAAGAACTTTTGCTCTGTCACTGCCTTGTTTTGCTAGTCTCATATTCTGAGAAATAACAAGGTTAAAAAGTTGGCCTGTGAAGGAACTTTAGCAGTGGAAGCAGAACTAGGTTTCTTAAGCTTAGATGAATGGGGAGATATAATGTCAGAGCTTGTTCTCATCTTCTCTACCAGGGGTCCACAAACTACAGCCCACATGTGCACAATCCTGGTAGCCCCTTGTTTTTGTGTGGCCTGCAAGCTAAAAATGGCTTTTACATTTTTAAATAAAGTTTTATTGCCATCGGGGTCAGCCATCATTTGCCAACCCTGCTCTATATTAATGGAAGAAGATCATGCTATGGGTGATCCCAAATTTATCAGTGAATAAAATAAGTTTTCATTTTTCAATTCAGTAAGAATTCACTAAATGCCAAGCACTGTGCTAAGTGCTGGGTATTCAGAGATTGAAATGAAATAGTCTCTGGGCCCAGAAACTTATGTTTTACTTAGGAAAAAAAATACACATAGATAAATATATGTAGATATAGATATATGCTAAGTAAGTTCTGTGATAATAAGAGAACACTAATGACCAGCAATGAATCAAGAAAGGCCCTTTGTAGGAGGTGGCATTTAGCTGAGCCTAGAAGAAAGCCAGGGATTCCAAGAGCTGGAGGTAAGTTGATTATTGGCCTTGGGGACAGCCCATGGTCCTAAAGGCAGAAGACAGAATGTCATGTGTAGGGGAGAGAAGTTGGAGCATGAAGTATGCGATGTACCCTCAAGAGAAATGGAGAGGGTAGTAAGACAGTGGGTCTTAGAGGGAAAGATAGGAGTTCTGTTTTGGCATGTTGAGTTTGAGATGCCTATGATTCATCCAAATGGAAATGTCTATAAGGCAATAAGTGATATGTGGCTGGAACTTGGGAAAGAGATGAAGACTGGATGTGCAGAGTTGTCAACCTCTTCAAAGAGATGTAATTTACCCCAAAGGAGCTGATCCCAAGACAGTCCTGATTACATAACTGAGCACAGAACAGCAATAGGCTTCATTGATGTAGCCCGGAAGAATGCTGTGTTCAGGGAAGGAAAGAACCAGCCTTAATTTAACAATCGATAATGGATAATTTATAAAGCAGTGAATCTTCATAGCCCCTTAAGGGCATAGACCAGAAGGGCCTTTCCTGGGACGATAGCTTGCATTATGTACCTTTAGAATCTTTAGGAGGTATCAGTTCAGCTCTTGAGACCACAAGAAGAACAGGTATAGGAGGAATCAGAGAGAGGTAGAAAGGTAGGTGTTATTAGAATAGAATGTGGTTTTAGCAGATTTGTTGACATGGAGACGGGGCCATGGAGTAGCTGTTAATGATAGAAAAAGGGAATTCTGTTTATTTGTAAGCTGATACTTCAGAGGTAACATTTAAATTACTATTGAGCACCAGAATATTAAGTAGGGTTTTTTTTAAATAGAGGAGAGATTAATCTTCATGTAGACATTGGATGAACAATTTTTTTTTTTTTTTGGCAAGGCAGTGAGGGTTAAGTAACTTGCCCAGGGTCACACGGCTAGCAAGTGTCAAGTGTCTGAGGCTGGATTTGAACTCAGGTACTCCTGAATCCAGGGACAGTACTTTATCCACTGAGCTACCTAGCTGCCCCCAAAAAATAACTTTTTAAAGACATTGGGTAAAAGGATGTCTCATCTACCTGCTACCATTTCCTAATTGTGGTTTCAACAGGGGTATATAGTTTGTTTCTTAACAGTCCTTTTCCATTGTTAAGTGGATCCCCAGGGATAACAATTCTCCATTTCAAATGGCAAAGCAAAACCCCCTCTTTCTCTGTCTTGTGTTGATCAGTGGCTCAGAACTCCACTCAAGGAGGAGGGGGTGGAGGAGAAGAGGAAGAAAGCCAACAGGAATCTGAGACCCCAGATCCAAGTGGAGGCTTCCGGGGAACAATGGAGGCAGACCGAGGAATGGGGGATTTGATCAGTCCAACTGAGGCCATGGGGATCAGTAGTGTGGGCAACAGTTCCTGCCCGGGCTGGCTGCGCAAGGTAATTGCTTTAGTGGAAGAATATATTCCTTGAATTAAATTTTGGATCACCAACAAAGACCTAAGAAAGGAACTGTTAGGGCCTCCCAGGGCTACCCATGTGTCATTCAGCTGTTTTATATCAAGTTGCTCATTCCAGTTTCTTGCTAAATAGTAAACCTCCTTTCTGGCATTTCTTCTTTGCTTAGAGAATATCTAAATATGAAGGTGATTTTATTAATTTAGGCTGCTCTTTGAAAGGGATCTGAAAGTAGGAAGTAAGAACAGCATAGAACACATATAGCTTTATCTCCTGTCATTTAGACACTTTGTCTCTCTGCTGTTATCAGAGTAAATGAGTTTCTAGATCCTCTTAGTGAACCTGCATAGTGATGAGAAAAGTGAAAAAAGACCAGATTCCTAACACTGCACCACCTTGTTCCCGGGAGCAGGTTTGACTGCATCACTGCTTGTCCTATTAAGGATGGAGAGGTTTGACAGATGAAGTACAACCAATAACCACAACTATCCCTTACCACTAGAGGGGGCAGATGAGAAGTAAATAACTAGGGGAGAAGAGAATGTTGGAAGAAATGGGTTGTTGACAGCAGATCAACTGAGATGCTTTTCTTGATGCCTAGGAGCTAGAAAATGCAGAATTCATCCCCATGCCTGACAGCCCCTCACCCCTCAGTGCAGCTTTTTCAGAGCCTGAGAAAGATACTCTGCCCTATGAGGAGCTGCAAGGACTCAAAGCAGCCTCTGAAGCACCTGCAGAATGCAACAAGTCTACAAGAGAAGCCTGGGTAATGGAGCTTTTTGGTTTGAATTGCAACTTGATAAACAGTGACTACACTGTCCCCTTAATTTCTGGCTATATGCCATCACTGTCTTATAAGCTTTAATTGATTATCTCACTGCCTCATAACAGTTCAGCACTTTCTGTATTTCTCATTCAATAATTCCTTAAATCATTATTCAGAGCTAATGCTAATGGCTTTTAATGGTTCTTAGGTTATCTTAGCAGATTCAGATGTACGAATATAAAACCCATCTTTATCATCGTCGTTTAATATTTATCAGTTGTGAGATGCATGACATATCTTAAAATTCCAAGGAGATTTCAGTAATTTAGTTCTTTAGCAATACTATTTGCTGACATCTTAAAACATCACCAGAAAGAAGCATCTCATAGATCTTAAGTTATGTGGCATCCATGCTTATGATACAGCCAAAAAAGGATTTGTTCCACTTAACTTTAGCACCTCAGATAACACCTTGGTGTACTTAGAAAACTTCTTTGAAACTCCATAACTTTCAGGAAGGCCAGTTACTGTTACTTCTCATTACTGGATTGGGGTCTGAGATGCTGAAAGTAAAAGCAACTAAGTCAGAAGATGATGTGGCAGAACCAGGCTCTCTCTTCATCTCCATAGTTAGTCTCCCATTGTTTCCTGAAGTTCTTCTTACATAGTTACATATGTAACTTATGGTATAATCTAATAAATTTATTTAGAGGAAGATTAGATAGTTTCATGTTTGTTTATTTTTAAAAAGTGAATTGTGGGAGCCAAACAGGAGAGGGCAATATTAGATTTCTGTTTCATTCTTTGCTTTTCTAGCTCCCCCGGCTTAATCCAGCACTAGGATGTGCTGGGAAGGAAGCTGCCTGTGTTTGTAGCAGCCTGCAGATGGAGGTAGAGCGTCTGGAAGGTCTGGTGTTGAAATGTTTGGCTGAACAGGAGAAACTACAGCAGGAAAATCTCAAAATTTGGACCCAGCTCCAAAGGCTCAGCAAGGAGACTGAAGGAGTACAAAGGGTGAGAATATTTGATGAGATATTAAGTGTTTTGTGCCTATTTTGAGGCATTTGAGTCACAGTACCAGATGATTCTCATATGTGCCCCAATTGTAGAGAAGTGATGATCTATATGTGGCTGGGTTTTTCATCTTTTCTGAGTGATGTTCATATTATTGAAGGAAGTACCATTATTGACACTCATTAATTTTTCAAAACCCAGGCTTTTTAATAAGTAGATTTCTTTTGAGGTACTCTCCTATAACTTCTCTATTATTTCCATATAACTTCTAGTTATGGAATTTGTGATGTGTTAACCACTGAAGCCAGGATAGGCAGTTGGATTTAGTTGAGTTCATTGCCTTTATTTGTTTGGTTTTTTTTTAGTGAGGCAATTGGGGTTAAGTGACTTGCCCAGGGTCACACAGCTAGTAAGTGTTAAGTGTCTGAGGCCGGATTTGAACTCAGGTACTCCTGACTCCAGGGCCGGTGCTCTATCCACTGTGCCACCTAGCTGCCCCTCATCACCTTTATTTGAAAAAAAATTGGGGGGAGGGGTGGCGAGGCAATTGGAGTTAAGTGATTTGCCCAGGGTCACACAGCTAGTAAGTGTTAAGTGTCTGAGGCTGGTTTTGACATTGTTTTTGAAGAGTGTCATACAAGCATTATTGAGCATGAGGTGACTGACAGAACTGTGACAGGAGAAAGGTGATGTTGAACAGCCTAGAAGAATAGAATCTAGAATCTAGAATCTAGAGCCTAGCATTGTAGCTCTAGAGCATCTTGCAAAACTGAGAATTCGCATTAGAGAAGGATACTCATAAATGGACAACATGACAGCATGTTGCTAACCTGACACTTTTATCTGAATAGTTGGAGACTCATTCCAAAGGAACTCAGACAACAAAGGAAGAGATGGAAACAGATCCAAAACCAGACTTGGATTCAGATTCCTGGTGCCTTTTGGGAACAGATTCCTGCCGGTCCAGCCTTTAGTTTCCTGATGCCGTCCATCCCCAGTAAGATGGGATCCCTGCAACTTCACAGCACACTTACTGAATGCAGAGAGCGGCTTTCCTGGCTTCATTTCAGTTGCTGACAAGGAGCAAAGCAGGAGGCTCTGAAGTACCTCTGGAGTACAGATGGAGGGAAGCATCTCCTTTTAGATAGGAACTAGGAGTGTTTATCGTTTGTTTTGTTTTCTTTTTTTTGAGGGGGAAGGGGCCCTGTGTCCTTGGCTTTGCCTTCAGTGACTGTCGCAGCAACAGCAGCTCTGTATCTAATCCGTTGATCCCACCTTTGAAGAAGAGAAGCAGCTCTGCCGTGCCGTTTGCACTGGTAGCAGCTTCTAGACATTTATAATTTTCACCACTTGTTGGGAGTTACCTTGGGAATTCAACACCAGTCACTGTACTTCTGGGTGGAGGAGGGGAAAGTGAAAAGCTTGAGAGAGCTTGTTAGGAGCTGGCTGGCTGTAACAGGGCCTTAGTCCTGCCAAAATCGCCTTAAAGATGGCAGAGTGTCCTGGGCCGTCTCAGAGACAGAGTCTGAGGAAAAGAAGTTTTACAGACTAGTTTTTGGCTTATTTTCATAGAGTTGAAACACTCATATGCAGCTACGTATTGGAGGAAAAGAGGGTCTAGATTGATATTGCTCTGGAAGTTGACTGGGATTTCTCCAGAGAAAGAAGGGCAGGCCTCTCCTTGTTACATAGCTGTACTCTTGGTGCATCATGCTGGGGCTTCTGCACTGTGGATAGGGCAGGGAGAGATTTCATAGCCTTGAAAAAGGGACCTCCTGAAGTGATGGTACTTCTTTGAGTATTGAAAATATTGGAGAAGTGAGTCTCCCCAAGACTCTTCAAGACAAGGGAAAAGAGGTCTTCTAATGCTAATTGTCCTCAGCAACTGTGCCTGGCTTCTCAGAGGCTGCCGATGGCTGCCATGGCCCCTCCTCTCATGAAGAGGCCCTTGTCTGCTTCTGCTTGTTCTCGTCCTGATCTTGGCCCCTGTAGCACTAGCCACTGTTGTTCTGTGTTTAGTCAGTATTTTTTTTCCCTTTGCTTCTTCTGAAGCCGTATAGTAACCAGTGAATCTGTATCTTTTCCTTATGTGGCTCTTAGCCAGCACCGAAGTTCCTTGAATACATAACAGACTGAATAGAATTTAGTAAGTGGAAGAGATGGACAGGGAGTGTATCACCATCCCTGACCGTTATGTCTGTTGTGCCATTGAAAGGAGGAGCAGACCACCTTTCTCAGAGTTAATTGTCTTCATTATTCCTGAACCCCAAATCTTAGACTCATAGGTCATATACTATGAGTTCCTGGTTTCCCTTAAAGGTATGAACTTTATATTTCAGTTTATGAAAAATGAAGTGTCTTGATTTCACAAGTGCCTGCTTATGGGTTTCATATCTACCTCCCTGCAAACAGCTAAGTTGTTTTGTTGTTTCATTTTTCCCTAACAAAACAATGAGATTTGGTTTTTGTTTGGGGTTATGAGATGGATTTGCTGCCTTCTAGGTATACTTTCTTAGTCTTTTGGAAACTGATGTTAAGACTAGAACTTGGAAAAACCCCATGGCTGGGCTTGGGGGTTTGGAGGGAGAGAGCAGCTGTGTTCAATGGGAGCAGCTGTCTTTCTGTATCATGTTCCCATTATATTCACAGTTGGGGAAGCCAATTATATAGAAGTACTAATGTAATCAGTATATCCTTTGAATAGGAAGAGGCCAGTCCCAGATTAAGAATATGGGGTTTTGCTAAAAAAGCAAAACAACCCCTCCCCCCAACAACTTAGTTTTGTTTTATCATGTAAATGCAGCTTTGATTCCTGAGGGCTGATGGGCCTTGCTCCTGTAAACTTCAAGTTCACTGTTTCAGCAGGACTGGGAGGTGGGGTCTGTTTGGGCATAAACCATGAGCAATTGCTCCTGAAGGGGAAATGAAGGAGTTTGTCACGTTGCTAAGACTGTGAGATGTAAGTGAGCATTAAAGGGAAAAGAGGCCTACTCTTAATTTTGAGAGCAAGTCATTCTCTAGCAGCATAGCACTGGTCATTTTCTGTATTATGTTGCCTTTGAGAAGCCTTAATTTCCTTTCATCTGGCTGCAAATTTAAGTTCAGTGCCTATAAAGACAATTTGCACTTACCTAACATAGGACTGGGAGAACCCAATGATTTTTATACTAACCAGCTATGCAAACAGAAACCAGTTCAGAGCTGGCAGCCATGTATTGGATGACATACAGAGGGCATGTAGGCAGAAGTGCCTTTGAATGGTTCTTGTTCTCAACCCCCTTTTTATTTTGTCCTGTTGTATTTTTCTTCTTTCAGGACTAGATGTGTATTTGTTAAGCTTTCCAGTAGTATTGCTTTTGAGTTATACTATAACCTGATTAAAATCTCTGCTCTGACACTTAAAGAACTAGCTTGTTGTTAGCCTCATGTTTGAAAGGTTAGGGGTGGAATGGTTTGGCATTTGTTTAAATAAATACATCAATTTTTAAATGGTGCGGTGCCTCAGTAAAGCCTCTATGTGCATTGGGGTCACTAGTGATAAAACACTTTTTAAAAAAAATAATTTGGATCTATACTTGTCTTTTTATTGTTTTGGGGGGGGGCATCCTAGTTGAGCTATTCTAGTTAGGGAAACATTGTAAAGAATGTATTTAGGCAGAAACCTTTGTTTCTCAGTTTTATATTTTTTTAATGTCAGAATCATTTATACAGTTGTAATTCATAATATAGTGCTGGAAGTAGTGTGCAAGTGAGAAAGTAGTCTGCAGTGGGAAAAGAGGAAACACCAAACAGGACATCTTTTTATTTTACATTATCTATTTAGTCTTTGGTAGTACCTTCTAAGTAATAATCCTACCTTATCTAGAACCATTACAGTTCAAAGAATTGAAATCATATTTATTCTCCCAGCATAGAACCAACTGTGTACCAGAAAAATTGTAGAACCAAGTTAAAGAGTTGTCATGGGACATTTTGTTTTCCTTAACTAATAGTCTTTCCCTCCCCCTCAGCTTTTACCTTCGTGTTAGGGACTTTGAACACACATGTTGATGATCCCTCAAATATCCTAACTTTCTAGTTCCTTAGTCTACCAAATGGTCATGCCCTTGCTTTTACTACTACCCACGAATGTACCCCTTCTGTGTTCATGAACTCCAAAATAGCTTTATCTGATATCTATATCATCATCTTTTCTTATTCCATCTTTCCCTGTGTCTTAATGATCCCTGACCTTTTTCCTCTCTGGCCTCCATTCCCTCCACCCCTCAGTTCTTTTCTAGGCTGTTATCCCTACATTGGCTGATGCTCTCTTTCCCTTTCTCGGCCCCTTGGTGAATCAGTTCAGCTCCACACTGTCTTCTACTCTCTGATCTTCCCTCCCTCCCTTTTCACCAATCCCACCTAGTCAACCCCAACCATAAATCACTAGACTGCCAACTGTGTAGGCATCCTTGGTATCTACCTTCATGGCATCTCTCCACTCACACAGCCATCAGACTCTCTTCACATCACTCGTAGACTATTGCAATAGCCTTGTTGGTCTCTCTGCCTCAAGCTCTCCCTACTTTGTCTTCCACCTACCTGTCTGGCTACTTTTCTTAAATCACATGTCTGACCATTTCATATACACATCCCTTGTCAGTAAACTCCCCTGGCTCCCTATTTCCTCCGGAATCAAATGTCAAGTTCTCTGGCATTTAAAATCCTTCCTACCCTTCTTGTCTATTGCTTTACACCAACCCAACCCCCCCCCCCCCCCTGCACTTGATCTAGCTATACTGGTTTTGCTCTTCTTCAAACATAACACTCCTGTCTTCTGTTTCCAGGCTTTTATCTCCTGCCTGGAATGCTCTTTTTTGCTTCACCTCTGCCCCTTAGTTTCCCCAAATCCATCTTCTTTAGGAGGCCTTTCCTGCTCTCCCACACCTATCCCCTGGTGCTATCTCTCCGAAATTATCTTCTGTATAATTTGTTTATATCTTGTGTAAATGGTTATTTACATGATTCTCCCCCACTAGTATGTGAGCTCCTAGAGGGCAGAAAGAATATGTGTTTGCCTTTGTGTCTCAGCACTTTGCATAATGCCTGGCACATGGTAGGCACTTAATAAATCCTTGACTGACCAACAATGCAATAGAAAGTACACCTGAGGAGCTAGAGTGTAATTTAAACAAAAATTCCTTCAAGAACTCAATCCTTAGCTTTCCTAGGAAATGGTGTTTATGACCAGAGTGGTTTCCCACTACTTTGTCAGCTCCAGGCAAGGACTCTGGGATCATGTCCCATCCTGTCTCAGAGCTTTAAAAAAAAAACCTAACACCTTTTATTACTGTATTATGATTAACTATAGAAATAAGCATGCTGATCATTAAAGCCCATAGAATTGTCGAAAATAAAAAGGGAGGGGTTTTTTTTTTTTGTTGGTTATATCATTACCTATCTACTTCCTCTGGAACTGTGAAAATGAGTCAAGGCCTGAAAATTGCCAAGTTGAATAAAGAGTACTGTGTAAGTGCAATGAAGTTATTATGATATGAATAATATAATTATATATAATTGTAGCATTTCCTCAAGATCCTGTTTTCAATCTCCCTAAAGATGAGGCTGCCAAATGAACTTTACCACTGAGCAGATTTTGTCCTATTTAAATTTACATAGGTTTTTTTCCTTTATAAAATGAAGTGACACCAAGGCTTCTTGTACAAAAAGAAAGGATAAAATGAGAATGTTATCAACATCCCCTGTTCTGTTCTGGAGATTTCCACCTCATTTCCTTAGCCCCCTGCCCATACCCTGGTCTTTGTCTTTAGGTACATTCTGGGAAGTCTGAATTGTTAAATACCTGTCCAGAGACTAGATGTTGCTAATGATCCTTCACGTTTTAATCACGGAGAATATCATCACTAATGGAACCAGAGCATAACCCTCTTGGTCTTGTCTTTATTTCTCCTATACTTGGCACATTGTTTGATATGGCAAACCTTTAAAGTAGTCATAAATCAACTTACTTTAGTTCTGAAAGAATAGCTGTGCTGCTTTTTTATAAATATTTTTTTTTCTCTTAATATATTTTTTCACCTGAGCAGCCGTGTTATTAGTTCAAAGAGAGTCAGCCTTGGAAACAAATAATCTTCGTTCAGGTTCAGCCTCTGACACTAGCTGTGTGACCATGAACAAGTCACTTTACTTCTCAGTGCCCCAGGCAGTCTCTAAGACTAAGTTATAGTGGAATTGCCTGTCTGCACCAGTGTAAAGAAATCACAGGTTTGGATCTAAAAATAAAATTGTTGATCTGTGACCTAAATACCAGAGTGTGTTCTTACTATAACAGTTTCATCTAAAAGTGTTAAAATGTTAAATATTAACAGTGTACTTTAGTGGGCAGCCAACACCTTAAGGGTAATGTCTCCTTTTACTGCATAATGAGGTGTAAAATCTAGAATGGGCCTTGATTTTTAAATTCCAACGAAAAGACCTAAAGAAAAAAATTTTAAAAGATCTCAATTCAGTATGTTTCTTAGAAGGCAGATTTCCTAAGCTTAATATAATTTTTACTGTTTACTCATATCTCTAGCTGAGTTGATTTGTTAGCCAAAATGCTGTTTGACAGCATCAAACGTAATCACACATTTGCTACTGGCAAGATGTTCTGTTATCTTTTAGGTCTTCCTCATTCAGCTGTTGCTCGGTCATTTTAACTTTTCTGTAACTTAAATGAAAACACATTGTGATAATTCTTTTAGCACACAAGGCACTAATCCTAACTGTTTCTATAGCCTACCATTACTTTTTTTTTTTTTTTTGGTGGGGCAATGAGGGTTAAGTGACAGCTAGTAAGTAAGTGTCAAGTGTCTGAGACCGGATTTGAACTCAGGTCCTCCTGAATCCAGGGCTGGTGCTTTATACATTGTGCCACCTAGCTGCCCTGCCTACCATTACTCTTGCCTAATTTTAATTTACTATATACATACATTAATGCGTCCTTGAATATTGTAGCCTTCTTCAAAAGTTTCCAGAAATTAAATCATTCTTCCATTCTATGATTTTTTTTTCTTTTAGAAATGAGCCACATACAGTCTTTTGGGACCTATGCATAGTATCTTTGTCAGCATTACAATTTTTAACGTATTTATTTAAGTGCCTAATTCTGCACTTTGTTGTGCTTAGGCACTATTTAATGAAAATTACAAAGATCTGGTCAGTCCTGCCCCATTGGAGCTTACACTCTAAAGCAGCAAACAAGAAAACAAATTATAAGCAGAAATGACTAAAACAGTTGTCTTGAAATTATTCATGTGACATTTGAAGCTAGTTAATGTTACAGCCCCCTAGGATTTCAGATTTTGTTACTGTGGTAGGAGGAAAGAGCTATATGGTCTGATTCCAGATTTAAAATATCCAAATTGAAAACATGGAAAAAATTTTAATAAAGCTTTATCTGAAACTGATTTGAAACTGATAACCATAAAACTTAAGCTTTCACAGACATCCTGAAAATACACAGAACCTACTTCCGGAGATTACAGAGTATGTTCCAATGAGGTCAGAAACAGCATTATATTCATTTCGGGTTCTTGGATTCCTGTTATCAGATTAATAATTCAGAGAAGAATCTTGTTATATTTTAAGAGAGATATTGGCATTGGTTATTCTTTTCTGGCAGCATATCATCTTCATAGGTCAATTAAGACAACCACATTGTTGGATAACTGCAAGAGGAGTTAACAGGAACAATAAATGTGAAAAGACACCCAAATGAGTGCTCTTTATCTATCACAAATCACAAGTCAGACTTTCAAAAAGAGAGGGCTTTAATTTAGTCTTTTCATTGTTCTCAAGTGTCGATTCCCATGGAAATAATGTAAAGCACTTCAGTTTTGCCTAAATTTACAGTTCAGTGAGAACTTGAAGCTTCCTTCTCCTTGCTTAGAAATGGGGTTCCTCTCCAGTTCTGGCATCGCAGCCATGTTTGGGAGATGTACAAGTTCTATTCCTTTATAGTTTCATCCAGTTCCAATCCTGTGGGCTGCTGAAGAGAAGGTGCTGCTCACAGGGCCACCAGGAGATTTCATGGGTGATTCCTTCTCAACAGCAGCGCTTCCGTGGGGGAGGAGGGCGATTCTTGATGGTCTTACATTTTGGAATGTGCCTGTCAGCCACCTTAGGGGCAAAGTGGCGGCTGCAATGGGGACACTGGATATAGTCTGGGTTTTCTGCAGGTGGCATGGGAGGCAAGTCTGAGGGATTTCCGCCCCGGGCGATTACCTGCTGTACTTCACGGGCCTGACGGAGAGTTCGAATGAAAGATTCATGTTTTTGTCGCCAGTTACTCTTCTTTGGTGGCTCTGGCTATAAAGTAAAGGGAAAAGGTTAGTGCTCCCCTACCTCATACAAATAGGTACTTAGTGATGTGATATAATCCTTGATTTTAAAATAACAATAACTAAAACTAAGGTATGTGAAGGGGATTAGCTGTATTAATGGAAGAAGTGCCTAGAGGGACTGAAATTTTGTGATACATTATTATGGTGGAAGCCAGATCTGTGAGACAGTTTTTTTAAAGTGTACTGAACAAATGAAATACAGTTAGGGGTGTACCCCCTTTAAACAGGCATCCCAATTATAGGAATTTGAAAGGTCCCTCCCAGCACCTATACATAAACTTCAGAATTCTGGGAGAAAAGCTGTTATGCTTCGGGGTATGAATGGTAGAGACAGGAAAAAGAGAGCAAGTTGATAGTTTCATAGAAATATAGCATTTTAGAGCTGAATGGTATCTTGGAGATCATCTAGTCTCAACTTCTTCATTTGACAAATAAGGGAAAAGGCCAAGTTAGGTTCAAATGACAACCCAAGAAAGACAAGTGAGGAATAGGGAAAGATGGGAAACTGGAGAACCCTGTTCTTGGGACCAGAATTCTGCCATTCTAATTCAGTTCAGTAAATAGTCATTAATGTCCTGGTCCAGCCTCCCCAAGCAGGACCAGAAACTTCATTTACAAGCCTCTTTATACATAATCATCCCAACTGACATGGTTATAGATTTCTCAGAAATGGGACATACAAAGTTTGCAATTCACGTTTTTTGCAAGATAGTTTTCCTGAAGCTGTCAACAAGGAAAGAAATCTGCCTTTGATGTGCTCAGAATCCATTTGTATATGAAACTACAGAAAAATTAAAAGGTGTATTAGCAAGTTGTTTAGTAAAATCTGTCAAATGAAAAGTTAAAGCAGCTCTCCAGTGACTAGATATCGCTAATGACCCATGAAACTGAAAGTAGTAAACAGTAGACTTAGACACAGAGCATGGACAAGAGTCTTAATTTAAAGTTTTACTCCTGCATGTCCTATTAACTTACAAGGTCTTGTTTTATTAGACCTTATAATTTGCACTGTTAAATTCAGTGCCCTGGTAATTTGGTATCTGCTTTAAATACAAGTTTTAAGAAGATGGGTAACTTGGAATTAAGAATTGTCACAATTATTTTTTTAACTCCCAGGAAACCTAACACCAAATTTGTGATACTGAGCAGGAAATGACAGTGCTTTACTATTGTCCAAAAAAGCCATGATTCTTACAAGATTCTAGCAGTTCAAAAATGGGAAATGTGTGACTAATGCACAAAGAAGTTCTACAGAGGTTAGGCTACTTTTCAGAAATACAAGATGGTGGTGTTACACTCAAGCCTTGTTTCAGATTCCTTTTCTCTACCTCCCACTTCAAATGCTTTTAAGAGGTGAGGAAATAGTTCATATTTCTTCAATTACCCTTCCTGCTCCCCACCCATCCTCCACCCTAAATAAAATCCATACACTTAGAGGAGCTGATGTTACCTTGGCTAAAGTTGGGCCTTTCCAGGTCAGGTATTGTTCTAGTTCTGTGCCCTTAGCCCGGGCCTTGGACGAGTCAAACACTTTCCTCTTGGAACCCTGGGTCCTGCTACAGACATTTGTGTGTTTCTCTAGCCTTGGCAAGAGAAACTTTCGTCCACAATAGCTGCACTCTCCAAGTTCTGGTTCTTCAGTTGAAGAGCTGGAACCTGAGGAGACTGATAACTGAGATGAACTATAACTGGGGGATTTGAGCAAAGAATTGCCAGGATCTTGTTGGTGTTGTGGAAACAGCTCAGGGGATGATACTGAAATTTGGTCTCGAATTTTATTGTTACTTGCCACTAATCTTTCCTTTTTGAGTCTTTGTACTCTATGATTGATGAACTGGGAACATACTGAGGATGGACTAGAATTCTCTTGGGACTGTTCCCATGTTTTATCACCTCTGCTATAACTGTTGAAGACCTCTTCAGACCTGAATTCTGGTGAGAAGATGAGTTTGGAAATGCTGCTGCTGCTACCTGTGACTCTTCTCCTAGGAAATGTTTTTCTCTGTTGCTCTTTTTTTTCTTCTTCTTCTTCTACCTGTTCCTTTTCTTTTTGGATCCTTCTAAGTTCTTCCTCCGTCTTCTTCAACTTTTCCCTTAGTAGAGTTTCTTTTCTCCGAATTTCTTCCTCTAAGCTCACACCTGCTGCCTCCAGTTTTTGAATCTGAATTAACTCAGTTCTGTCAGGATTTGACAAGAATTTTGGGGGCTGAACCCCTTGTAGGGGAGCAAGCAGCATCTTGGCTGAAGATGAATTCCCTCGATTCTGTAAGCTGAAGTGGCTGGGTGAGACCTCTTTTGCTTCAGATGGTTTCAGGGAGAAGTTTCCGGAGTCCATCCCAATGTGAGTAGCACTCAACGATTTTCGGTGAAACACTGGTTTGAGGGGATAAGCACGGTCCACACCAGCTCTCTTCTTTGTGAAGGGCATTGTGTTTTCTTGGTTATCTGTTTTGGTGTGCCATGTATGGGCCCTGACTGAATAAAAATCCCCACTTCCTGGACCCTGCTGATTGCTTCCTGAATCTCGCTGGCTGTTTTCTGCAGAATGAGAAGAGGGATAGCTATGGGCTTTAGTAAAGGTGTTCTGCCTGTTGTGAGTACAGCTAGTCTCCAGCTTCTCTTCTTTGTCTCTTAGAAGCTTCTGCTGGAAGTTGTTTTTCAGGTGCTCCAGTCGAGACTGATGGGTAGAGCTGCTTTTTTCATAACGGGTTTGCCTACTTGAATGGAGTTCCGAAGCTTCCATTTTGTTAAAAGGAAACATGATGTCCACGTGTGGACATGGAGCCAACTGGAGGCGAGCCATTCAGTGCCTGAACTGAAGCCTGAGAAAATCAAAATCGGGTTCATATTAAGTTGGGTGCTGAGTCTGGGATCATGAAGCAGATTCTAAGTGGCTTTGCCTCCAATTGCCTTTACTTTTCCTTACACCACATTACTGGTGGTGCCAGGCCCTGTACAGAGAAATGATACTGATCTGATGCTTCCTCCCTTGAAAATAGTTGTCTCTCTCCCCAAAGCCCATGGTGGAAAGGTTATGTGTTCAACAAAATTGCCTCTGCTGTTTAGTACATTAGTAAAGTACATTCTACCTCCCAAAGGGTAGAGTTGCTGCTCTAGAATCTCATGTGTCACCATTTGGCTAATAATGGTTGCAGCATGAAAAGAAATGGGTTTTAAGATTAAGATTTTAATTATTTAAATTTTAAGTCTTCATTTTAAGATTAAGAAAAGCAGGGGGTTTGGGGACAGGTTCACAGGCTGTAATACACTTAATGCAACTGAAGTTTCAGATACTCCTGTACAGTGGTGGGAAAGAGTGTCAGCAAGACCTATTTTTTAATCTTCCTCTGCTACCTATTGTTGCCTGCCCATGGTCGAGTCACTTAACCAAGCCTCATTTTCCTCATCTTGAAAATGGAAATAATGCCGCAAGCTCAGGCAAGGGTTGTTGTGAAGATCAAATAATATACTATAGGTTGAGCAGTTTCTAAATTTTAAAGGGAAATGGAAATGTCTGTCATCTAGTACATCCCATTTCACAAATGAGGAAATGAGTTGTAGAGAGGTGAACAAATTGTGCAAGGGCAAACAGTGTGGTGTTCGGATTCGAACTCAGGTTTTCCCACTAAAAGAGGAGGTCCTTCCACAACTCTATAACGCAAGGGCCTTAAAAAATGTGACAAACGATCTAGGGTGGGAGTGATCGACCCCTTTCTGCCTGTGGTATCTGCTCAGGAGGTGTCATTTGGGCTGGATCCCCGAAGATGGTAGCTCAACAGGTGAAAAATGGAGGCAAGGGGAGAGAGTTGGGGCTGGGGGGTGGAGAAGACACAATATTCTGGGTCTGGGAAATGAACGAAAAGAATGACGCTAGCGTCCACCAGAACGAAGCGCTCGCCTGGATGGTGGGAAGGTGATAGGTGTGATGGTCCCCTTCCGGCCATGTTGCTGGTTCTAGGGCGCTCCGCACTGGAGGGAGGGTCCCCGCACAGGTGTGCGAGGCGAGCTGCGCTCCGCTAAACTGGGCACCTTCCGCGCCGCCGCAGCGTCCATGGGAGCCATGACAACGCAGCTCGCCGCCTTGTCCCTGCGCTCCTTGCCTCTCCCTTACCCTTGGGGAGGAGAGGATGGGGTGTGCAAGGGGAAACTGGGGGAGTGGGCATGGGAATAAAACTCTCCTGCTCTAGGGAAGACTCTGCCCTCTGCTCTCTGCCCCTTCCCAGGTACCTGAGGCTCCGCTGCGTCCGCTCCAGCTCCGGGAAACCCTATACAGGGCGCCAGCTTCCCGAACCCGACCCCCACCAAAAGTCCTGGCGCAAGCGCTCTTGGCTTCTCTGTTATTCCCGTTGCCTGGAAACTGGGAACACGAGCCACGGAGCGGGGGAAGGGGGAGGGCCCGCTTCTTGCCCTAGACTGGAGTCCCGGGTGTCAGCACGTTCTCCAAGTGCGCCAGCCTCCCTGAACCCGGGAGAGGAGCCCTCGGCTTGGGCCAGCTCCGCACCTGAGCGAGCCCCCACCCAACGGCCTGGCCTCGGCCTCCGCAGGGCCTTTCCCAACTACCTTTGAAAGGAGAGAGTGTGCCCAGAACAGCCCAGAAACTGAGAGTGAAAATGCACCTAGAAACTGAAGCCGGGCTTTCGGCTGTATCAGAGGGCAATAAACCCAAGTCTGCCCCCAAATCCTTGTGGAGAAGAGTGCCGGTGTGTGCCTCCCTAGCCGGGCTAGGCATACTAGTGGCTTCTCTCAGATTGTTCAGCAGTGTGGTTCGTTCAACAGGTATGCCTGCTCTTCTTGCAGTGCTTTAACCTTGCTAATAAATGAGTTGTGCTGCTGGGTTTACTGGCTTTGATTTTTTAAAAGTATCTTTTTTTTTATCATGTTTTATGGCCAGTCACGAACTAGCTAATAATGCCCTTTCAAAATTTTATTATTTTTTTTCCACTCACTTCCAAACTAACTTGCCCATCCCTTAGGCCCTACAAATGACTCAGCTAAATGTAAAGGTCAGAAGGATTGAAGTCCACTGGCAGATTCAAAATAATCTGTTAAACAACTTGCACCAGCATTAAGAAAGCCTCAGTAAATTGCATTTCAAGCATTTTCTTCATGCTTCAGTTCACTTTTACAAACGCTTTGGACAAGTCTGTCTCATTTGGAATATTTACACAGAAATCTATGTACATGTTAAACTTAAAATCTCAAAATGTTTTATTTATTGTAATGTTGTTCACCAATTTCAAATTGAGCCTGGTTGTTAGACTCTGCTTGCAAACTATGAACAGCCATATAAGGTACCAACATATATGACAGTGGAGAGCATTAGGTGTCCAGTGGATAGTGCTGGATGTACCTGGAGTTAAGAAATTGTTTTAGTGGTTTTCAGCTCGGTCTGAATCTTCATGACCCCTTTTGGGGGGATCTTTCTTGGCAAAGCCCCTGAAGTGATTTGCCATTTCCTTCTCCAGTTCATTTTATAAGTGAGGCAACTCAGGCAAACAGGGTTAAGTGACTTGACCAGGGTCACACAGCTAGTAAGTGTCTGACACCAGATTTGAACTTGGGTCTTCCTGACTCCAGGCTCCTAACGCCATCCCCTATGCCACCTACCTGCCCAGAGTTAAAAATACCTGAGTTAAAATCTGGCCTCACATGCCTACTAGCTGTGTGACCCTGGGCAAGCCATTTTAACCTCTCTTTGGCTCAGTTTCCTTAATTGTAAAATGGGAATAATAACAGCACCCACCTCACAGGTTTATTGCGGGGCATCAATAATATTTGTGAAGTATCTGGCACTAAATAAATGTTCATTCCCTTTCTCCCTTCCCTGGTCAGCAAGGAGCTTCTGTTTTTTGTAGGATATTTAAAGCTAGAAGAAACCTTAAGGTTATATAGCCTAGAGCTGTCAAACATAGGCCTCTTGTGTCCTTCACACTACATAGTGCAGCCTGCGCCAGGTTAAAATGTAACTGGGAAATATTTAACAAAACAAACAAAAATACAATAAAACAGTGATAACATTACATTTTAAAACTAAGTCAATATGGAGCTCACAAGCATCCTTATATTTCATGGCCCCCATTTCTATTTGAGTTTGATACTACTGATCTAACCCTATCCCTACATTTTACAGATGAGGAAACTGAGTCCCAAGGAAGTTAAATGACTTGTTCAAGGTCATGTACAGGTGGTTTTAAGTGACAGAGGTAGATTTCTTTTTTTGGAGGGGGGGCAATTGGGGTTAAGTGACTTGCCCAGGGTCACACAGCTAGTAAGTGTTAAGTGTCTGAGGTCAGATTTGAACTCAGGTCCTCCTGAATCCAGGGCCAATGCTCTATCCACTGCGCCACCTAGATGCCCTAGAGGTATATTTCTAATCCAAATACTAGAATTCCAAATCCACTGTTCTTTTGAGGGTACCACACTGCCTTCTCTGACCTTGCTACTTGGAGCTGTTGGGCCTTCATCAAATCACTTAACCTTAGTATCAGTTACCTTATTTATCAAATGGAGATGGGAAGAAAGGCAGTAAACTCTCAGAACTCATGACACAATTGCTCCAAAAAGTCTCCAAATAATGCCATAGGACAATTCCTGGAGCAGCAAAACACACAAAAGAACAGAATGAGATTATTTTCCAGCCAAAGACAGTTTAGAAAATCGGCAGGAGGTAATGTAGTGTTTGATAAACCCAAAGACTCCAGCTTCTGGGATAGGAACTCAGTATTTGACAAAAACTGCTGGGAAAACTGGAAGATAGTACAGCAGAAATTAGGCGTAGACCAACATCTTACACCTTATTCTTTTTTTTTTTTTAGTGAGGCAATTGGGGTTAAGTGACTTGCCCAGGGTCACACAGCTAGTAAGTGTTAAGTGTCTGAGGCCGGATTTGAACTCAGGTACTCCTGACTCTAGGGCCGGTGCTCTATCCACTTAGCTGCCACCACCTTATTCTAAAATAAGGTCAAAATGGGTACATGATTTAGACATAAGAGGTGATACCATAGGTAAATTAGGAAAGGAAAGAATAGTCTACCTTTCAGATCTTTGGAAAGGAGAACAGTTTATGACCAAACAAGAGATAGAGAATATTATGAAATGCAAAATGGATGATTTTGATTACATTAAATTAAAAAGGTTTTATACAAACAGAAGATATGCATCCAAAATTAGAAGGGATGCAGAAACAATTTTTATGGCCAGTACTTCTGATAAAGGTCTCATTTCTAAAATATATAGGGAACTAAATCAAATTTATATGAATCCAAGTCATTCCCCAATTGAGAAATGGTCAAAGGATATGAACAGGCAGTTTTCTGATGAAGAAACCAAAGCTATCTATTCCCATATGAAAAAATGCTCTAAATCTCTAATGATTAGAGAGATGCAAATTAAAACAACTCTGAGGTACCACCTGACACCTATCAGATTGGCTAAAATTACAAAAAAGGAAAATAATAAATGTTGGAGAAGCTGTGGAAAAATTGGAACACTAATGCATTGTTAGTGGAGCTGTGAACTGATTCAACCATTCTGGAGAGCAATTTGGAATTATGCCCAAAGGGCTATAAAGCTGTGCATACCCTTTGACCCAGCAATACCACTATTAGGTCTTTTTCCCAAAGTGATCATAAAAAAGGGGAAAGGACCCACATGTACAAAAATATTTATAGCTGCTCTTTTTGTGGTGGCAAGGAATTGGAAACTGAGGGGTTGCCCATCAATTGGGGAATGGCTGAACAAGTTGTAGTATATGAATGTAATGGAATTCTATTGTGCTGTAAGAAATGATGAGCAGGAGGAGTTCAGAGAAACCTGGAAGGGCTTGCATGAACTGATGATGAGTGAGATGAGCAGAACCAGAACATTGTACACAGTATCATCAACATTGTGTGTTGATCAACTGTGATGGACTAGATTCTTCTCACCAATGCATTGGTACAGGAGAGTTCCAGGGGATTCATGATGAAAGGGGATCTCCAAACCCAGAAAAAAAAAGAACTGTGGAGTATAGATGGTGATTGAACAATACTATTTCTTTTGTTTTTGGTGCTGTTGTTTTTCTATTTTGAGGTTTTTCCTCATTGCTCTGATTCTTCTCTTATAATATGACTAATACAGAAATATGTTTAATGTTGTTATATATGTGTGTATATATATATATATGTATATGTATATATACATATATATACATACACACACACACACACACACACACACACATATATATAACCTATATCAGATTACCTGCTGTCTAGGGCAGGGGGGAGGGAGGGGAAGGAGGGGAGGGAGGAGAGGGAGGAGAGGGAGGGAGAAAAATCTGAAATTGGAAAGCTTGTATAAACAAATGTTGAGAACTATCTTTACATGTAACTGGAAAAAAAATAAAATACTTTTATCAGAAAAAAAAAGAAGAAGAAGATCGGCAGGAGGGGGGCTGCTGTGCCAGGGCAGGAGTGGAGCCCAACTTCACAGTCATGCTGACACAGATCCAGGCCCAGGCAGGCCGAATCAGGGAAAGAGACCCCCAGAACCTCTGAATCAGCTGCAGTGCCAGTGTCATCTGGAACTAAGCTCATGGTCTAGTGAGAGGGCTGAGCAGTTGGCAGGGGGTAGATTACAGGGATCTCTGCTGGTGCTGAGGCAGAACTTGGGTTTTTCACCCCTGCTGGGAAACAGGAAGTAGGCTTGAATAGCAGTGGCCCACGAGGGGGAGGGGCGCAGGCTCATCAAAGCTAACAACCACATCATACAAAGTTTTGCTGTCTGGTTAATTAGCAAGTTAGCCTGGGGTTATCTATGGACCAAGGAACAGGCCGGGCTAGTGAAGAACCTGCCCCTCCTTAAATCATACCACCTGGACCCCCTGAAGCTTGGGACAGTGCAGCCTGGAAACAGCACCCCACTTTAAGGAGTTAAAAGTCAAGTAAAAGACAGGCAAGATGAGCAGACAGAAAAAGGTGAGGACCATAGAAAGTTTCTTTAGTGACAAGGAAGATTGAGGTGTACCCTCAGAAGAGGATAGCGACATTAGGGCTCCTACATCCAAAACTTCCAAGAAAAATATGAATTAGTCTCAAGCCACAGGAGTGCTCAAAAAAGACTTTGAAGATAAAGTAAGAGAGGTAGAGGAAAAAATGGAAAGAAAAATGAGAGTGATGCAAGAGGGTTATGAAAAAAAGTCAACAGCTTGAAAAGCCAAATTGGCAAAATGGAAAAGGAGGGACAAAAGCTCTCTGAAGAAAATCATTGCTTAAAAATTAGGATTAAGCAAATAGAAGCGAATGACTTTATGAAAAATCAAGACACAATAAACAAATCAAAATGAATAAAAAAAATAGAGGGCAATGTGAAATATCTCCTTGGAAAAACAGCTGCCCTGAAAAATAAATCCAGGAGAGATTAATTTGAAAATTATTGGACTACATGAAAACCATGATCAAGGAAAGAGCTTAGACATTATTTTCCAGGAAATTGTCAGGGGAAATTGCCCTGATATTCTAGAAACAGAAGGTAAAATAGAAATTGAAAGAATCTACTGATTACCTCCTGAAAGATCCCCAAATGAAAACTCCCAGGAATATTATAGCCAAATTTTAGAGCTCCCAGGTCAAAGAGAAAATATTGCAAGGTGCCAAAAAGAAACAATTCAAGTACTCTGGAGCCCCAGTCAGGATAGCACAAGATCTAGCAGCTTCTACATTAAAGGATTGGAGGGCGTGGAATATGATATTCCAGAGAGCAAAGGAATTGTAATTACAACCAAGAATCGCCTATCCAGCAAAACTGATTATAATCTTTCAGGGGGGGAAATGAGGCTAAAATGAAAAAGAGGACTTTCAAGTATTTGTGATGAAAAGACCTGGACTGAATAGAAAATTTGACTTTTGAATACAAGAACCAAGAGAATCATCAAAAGGTAAACAGGAAAAAGAAATTAAGAGGGATGTTAAAAGGTTAAACTGTTTACATTCCTACATGGGAAGATGACACTTCTAACTCATAACTTTCTCAGTATTAGGGCAGATGACAGAAATAAATTTAGACAGAGGGCAGAGGTGGGAATTGATTTTGAAGGGATGATATCTGTAAAGTATTTATTTTTTGTTTATCTTTTTTTTGTGGGGTGGTTGGAGTTGGGTGACCTTCTTGGGGTCGCACAGTGGGTGAGTGCCTTGTGTCTGAGGCCGGATTTGGGCTTGGGTCCTCCTGGGTCAAGGGTAAATGCTTTGTCCATTGTGTTGCCTAGCTACCCCATGATGACATCTTTAGGGTAAAAAATTGAGGGGCGAGAGGAGTGAACTGGGGGAGGGGGAAGGGGAGAGGTAGAATGGAGTGAAATCCCACATGAAAGAAACAGGAAAGGGTTTATGGAGTGGGGGGTGGGGGGAAGAGATGGAGGAGCAGGGCAGTAAATGAACCTTATACTCCTCAGAATAAGATCAAAGACCTTAATCTCATCAGAGTTGTTTCAAGGAGGGATTAACATACACACCCAATTGGGTTGAGTAATCTATCAAACCGAGCAGGAAAGTAGGAGAGGAAGGGGATAAGGAGGGATGGCAAAAGAAGGGAGGGCAGATTGAAGGAGGGGGCAGTCAGAAGCAAATCCCTTTTGAGGAGGGATAGGGTGAAAGAAGATAGAAAATAGAATAAATATCATGGGGAATGGAATAGGATGGAGGGAAACAGTTAACAATAGTAACTGAAAAAGAGAAAAGGAAAAAAAATTGTACAAAAAATATTTATAGCAACTCTTTGTGGTGGCTAAGAATTGGAAATCAAAGTAATGTCCATCAATTGGGGAATAACTGAACAAACTGTGGTATATGATTGTCATGGAATATTGTTGTGCTATAAGAAATGACAAGCAGGATGATTTCAGAAAAACCTGGAAAAACTCATATGAACTGATGTATAGTGAAGTGAGCAGAACCAGAACATTGTGCTCAGTGACAGCAGCATTATTGCTCTGTGAGCAATTGTGATTGACTTAACTACTCTCAGCAATACAATGATCCAAGATAATCCCAAAGGACTAATGATATCAAATGGAGATAACTGCCATACCAGGTTGTGATAAAAATGCTTCAGAATATTAGTCAAGAGATACAAAGCTCAGGCACATAGCTATAAACTCCCTTTGAATGGCATTTTAAAACTTAAAGGACTATTGAATTTACCAGGACTAATGCTGATACTGCATAGTTTTCACTTAGTTTCATTCTGTAAGCAAGATTAGAGTGATTAAGTTTAACCGCCTGTTCCGCCCTCCATTCTCCGTTTTCCTTTTCCCAAATAAGTCCTTAAAATGTGATATAAGAACCAAACAGCCTGAGGTGATTGTCTAAAATGTAATTCTGGAATCAAAGGTTGCTTATTCCTTTTCTTTGTGTTTTTAGCTGGCCAAGTTTAGTTAAGATCAGAGCAAGGAAAGCTAATAGTAATTAGTAATTGGTGGCATCCTGGTTGGCATCCTCCAGGGGTCATTGAAGCTGAAAGCATCTTCTACACTTTTCCAACCCAACCATCTTTTCATGGTGGTGACAGAGAAATCAAAGATTAGCATCATAGGCCTGGAAGTGGAAAGAATGGCAGAAGCTATCTAATCCAGCCTCCTCTTTTTACAGATGAGGAAACTGAGGCATAGAGAGGTTAAATGACCCATGCACACAACTGATAAGAAAGTATCAGAGGACCAGCTAGGTGGTGCAGTGGACAGAGCACTGGCCCTGGAGTCAGGAGTACCTGAGTTCAAATCCAGCCTCAGACACTTAACACTAGCTGTGTGACCCTGGGCAAGTCACTTAACTCCAATTGCCTCACAAAAAAAAAAAAAAGAAGAAGAAGAAAGAAAGTATCAGAAGCAGAGTATCAAGCCAGGAGTTCCTGAATTCAAGTGCAAGCTTCTATTCACTAAGCTAAACTACATCTTTAAGGGGTCTCAGGCTGGATCATGAGCTGCTACCCAGTCTGAGGAGTATTCAAAGGGACCAGGATAGTGCAGGTGTTCTTAACCATTTTTGTGTCAAATCAAGTATAGTGAAATAAAGATGTGATTAGTTTTCCCCATTCAAGTTCAAGGAACCCCTGAAATCTATCGAAGGTGGAGCGCGGGTCCTGGACCTCAGGTTAAGAGACTCGACTTGGGGAGTCCAGGGGCCCAGTTGAGACTCCCGAGCTCCCCTGACTCAGTAAAGGTAAGCCCAGATCGATCTTTCCATCCCTCTCAGGTGGGCAGGCTCCCAGCCAAACCCGGCTGGCCCTGATTGGCTGAGCTGGGCCACAGGCCTCTCTAGCCGGAAGCGGGGAGGAGGAGGACTAGAACTCGATGCTCTGCAGGTACCGGCAGTTGTGATCTTGAACTGACGGTTGGGTGAAGTGCCCAGCTACCTACCCTCTTTGCGGCCTCCTCTGGGGGAAAGCCGAGCAGTGTGAGACCGGGAGAACCCCGCCCCCCGGAGGGGCGATCAGAATGAAATGTTAGTGGAAAAGGGACGCGGCTGAGGGACAGACGAGAGGCTGGTGAGCAGCGGCGGGGGTGGGGTGGAAGGAACAGGACGGCGAGCGGCCCCCCCCACCGAGATGC
Organism: Dromiciops gliroides; assembly: GCF_019393635.1. Classification (NCBI taxonomy): domain Eukaryota; kingdom Metazoa; phylum Chordata; class Mammalia; order Microbiotheria; family Microbiotheriidae; genus Dromiciops; species Dromiciops gliroides. Next base: position 236,379,313 of record NC_057862.1, read on the forward strand.
CCCACCCCCGCCTGGGCTTGCTCGCCGGTGTGGGTCCTCCAGGCACTGTGGGGGGCCGGCCTTCCTGCTAGATGGGGAAGTCTGTGTGCACGGCACCTTGTATTTCATGGAGTTTGTAGATGTTTAATAAATGGTTGATGACCGACTTTGTATCTCCAGCCGCGAGCACAGAGCGTGGCTCGCTGGTGAGACCGACTTTGTGCCCACTGAAGCACATACACAGCCTGGGAGGTGGAGGGGGGGATCATGCTGAGAGGGGTTAAGATTTATCTGTGTTTATATTATCATATACGTGTATGCACGTATACATACAGATATGCACGTATACACGCAGGAATGCGTGTATCTGTATGCATGTGTATATATGTGTAGTGTGTAAATAAACGTGCTTGTGTCTGTATATGGACAGCTAAGTGGCACAGTGAATTTAGCACTGGGCCTGGAGTCAGGAAGACTCACTCATCTTTCTGAGTTCAAATTCAGCCTCAGACACTTGCTAACGGTGTGACCCTGGGCAAGTCGCTTAACCTTGTTTTCCTCCGTTTCTGGAGAAGGAAATGAATGGTAAAGCACTCTAGAATCTTTGCCAAGAAAACTTTTTCCATGGGGTCACACAGAGTTGGACACCGATGAACAACAACGTGTGTATACCCACACAGACACACATAGCCTGTACATGGTGTGTGTATATGTTGTGTGTATACATTTGTATGTGCATGCATGTACTATGCATGTATACACAAATAAGTATTATATGTGTATACATGAACACATCTCTAGAAACGCATGTGTGCATGTATACATGCATGGTGTACACATACAAACACATTGTAATTTTATACACATAGTGTGCTTATATATACTGTGTGTATGTGCAAATATACACACGCATGTGTGTATATACATACACACATTGTTTCCATATCTATACATTGTATATGTATATGCAAGCATATACATGTGATTATATGCAATACACTGTACACACATTGTAATGTACATTATGCATATTATGTGTATGTATACAATGGACATGCACAGATGTATATCTATATACTTGTATGTGTATCATGATGTGTATATTTACATAAGTGTGTATGCTTATACGTGCATCTTACCCTTACTGTATTCCAATTGAAGAAACACTTATTGTCAGACCACTGTATTCAGAGCACTATGCTAGATTTAGGAGTGGGGAATGCAAATATAAGATTTCTGCTTTTATAGTTTACTATCTTAATAACAATTTCTTTAAGGGCATTTTGTTCTTTTGTTTGCCCTTCGTTGCTTCCTTCCTTGCTCCCTCACTCTCCTTCTTTCCTTCCTTCCTTCCTTCCTTCCTTCCTTCCTTCCTTCCTTCCTTCCTTCCTTCCTTCCTTCCTTCCTTCCTTCCTTCCTTCCTCCCTCCCTCACTCCCTCCTTTCCTGTCTTTCTTTTTAAAAAAATGTTACTAAGGACCTACAAGAATAGATTAGGGGCTCAATAATGTTTTTTTGTTTGTTTTTAAAGAAATTAACTTTAAGGATAGAGACCCAGCTGTGTGACAAATAAAGGCTCAAGCTGTCCAGGGTTGAACTCGTTTTTGTACTTTTCCTTTTCAGGGTCACCAGCAGGTCTTACCATGGCTGAAGGACACACTCTGTTGTCCGTGGATTATGAAATCTTTGGGAAAGTCCAAGGTGTGTTTTTCCGAAAGTACACACAGGTAAGTGTTCCACATTGGATTTGAAAGATGCTAAATAATGTTCCAAGGAAATAAGAAATGTTTTTGTTGATACACATGAGCTGGCTATATTGGGGATGAGACTGGTTATTGAAGCAGTAGGGCATAGGTTTGGTTAAGTCATTTTATCCTTTTCATTTTTTGTTTTAATCTATTTCTTTTGTATTACTTGTGATGTCTGATTATTCAAATAACATAGGAAAACTCCTTCCTTGGAGAAAAAGGAATACTGCCCAGTTTTTACTTTTATAGCATCAAACTAATTTCAATACTAATGAAATCAAAATTACTTCTTGTATTCAATAATTCCACATTTCACTTTCTCTAATGAATACTACTATTTTCCCAGACTGCTTTTCCAAACTTACCTTCTCAGAGAAGCTTCTAAAAGGAAACATTCCTTGTCTGTGTCTGTATGGAGTATAGAGCTTTCTCACAAAAGAAACTTTTAAAGGAGTTCTGTGTGTACTGAGTTCTTTTATTAGCTATATGTAAAGAATTATTTCTTGAGATATCCCTTCTAATTCTCTGTCCAGTTTTAAATGTCTCAGGGTAGAGTTCCCATTATTTTCTTTTTTTTTTTTTTTAAGTGAGGCAATTGGGGTTAAGTGACTTTCCCAGGGTCACACAGCTAGTAAGTGTTAAGTGTCTGAGGCCAGATTTGAACTCAGGTACTCCTGACTCCAGGGCCGGTGCTCTATCCACTGAGCCACCTAGCTGCCCCTCCATTATTTTCTGAGGAAATCTGGCTGTTTAAAGGATCTCTTTCAAATTATGCATTATCTTCATTACCATCAGCAACAGTGATTTGATAAATTATATGTGCATGAAACTTATTTCTGTATATTTATCTGCAAGCTTGAGTATCTTAATTTTGTCCTGTTTCTGTTATTCATTTTAACACTCGTGTCACCATTTTAAAGAAAATCAAGAAAAGTGTTATTCTTCCATATAATTCTTCCTTGCCTCTCTTATCCAGCTGTCAGTTAAGCTCAGCAATTATTTGTTAATTGGATACTATTTGCAAGGCACTGTGTGTTGGATGCTAGGAATACAAAGATAAAAAGAAATTAAACAGCCCTTAATGAAATTATATCCTAATGGAAACAACTTTCTAGCTTTCAAACAACTGCTGTTGCCAATGAAGACTTCTCTAATTACAAACTGCATTGTCCATAACAAGGCAGGTAAATGTTTAGTTAAATTAAGGGAGTAGCCAGATAAATTTCCACTATCTCTACCCTGCATACACTCATCTCCTCCCCTTTTTGCCCCTCCTATCCTGGAGATGCCAGATTATTTTCCCTTCTTGCCCTCTTCTACCACTCCATCACTTTAAACCTTACTAGGGAAATAGGAATAGTGAAGCAGAGCTGTAAAACCAGATGATCCTAATTTACTGGAACTGAGATGCTTAAAATTCAAAGCTCAATCTTGAAAGGAAAAAATGTCCTAAATGTAAGCACCGTCTTTCCCTTGAACATCATTTCCTTCTTCTTCCCTTTCTCTCACAGACACAAAGAGCATTTTTAATCAGAATAAAATTGTTGAAAAAGAAATATTTGAAGAGGTAACAAATGACATTTATATCTTAAAGTTTATAAGGAACTTTATAAAAATACATTATTTTATTTCAGCCATACAACCCCATGAGGAATGTAGTACAAGTACTATTATCTCCATTTTACAGATGTGCAAACTGAAGCTCAGAGATGAAGTGACTTGAACAGTTTCCTCTTAATTCCAAATTCAGTGCTCTTTCCACTGTACCATATTGCCTCTACTGGGGCTGAAACCTCCTATTTGTATTGTTTCCCCTATTAGAATGTGAGCTCCTTCAAAGCACAGATTGTCTTGCCTTATTTTTCTAATTGCATCCCATCATTTAGTACAGTGCTTTGCAAAAAGTAAGTACATAAAATGCTTTTTTCATCCATTCATTCTGGGAATACACACACACACACACACACACACACACACACACACATATATATATTCCAATTAATTTTATCACTGATTATTCTGTAACTTAAGATTTATCACTGCTCTTTGGTAAATGGAGACAGGACTCAAAAACAAGCAACAACCAAGGACCTAGATGAAGGCATAATTTTCCCTATAATTTAGAATAAATGCTGATATCAAGGGAAAAGAAGGAAATGATGTGACATAGCTAACTATAAAATGAACTTTTAAAAATTTACTATGTCAAATATGATGGATACTCTCCCATTTGAAGTAGAGGTCATGAAGGCAGAAGGAGGAACTAGATGACATTTTAGTGTGGTTTCCAGGTTCTTTTATTTTTTTTCCTCCCCTATACCCAGTGGATTCTTGGCTAGGAAAGGGAAAAATTAGCATGCATAATCAAAAGTGTGCTGAGAACAAATGGATAACCTCCTGGGAGCTTTTAGAAAATCGTGGTTTTGTGCTTACATCTCTAGTACTAGTGGTTGCCAGTTTTGATGTTAGTGGAAAATCCTAACCCCTGCTGCTAGTACGGAAGGGAAAAGAGCTGGGTTCAGATGGCTAACACCCTCACTTTAAAGAGTCACAAGGAGATCCTCATCCTATTGCCTTTGTGTTCTAAAGGAGTATCTGGGCAACATCTGCCGGTTCCCAGGGCTTGATTCCAGGCCAAATTTCTGACCACAGAGTGTCATTTCACTTTATTTCAAACAATCTCACTTAATCCAACTCTTTTTTTCCCCATAGGCTGAGGGTAAAAAGCTGGGACTTGTGGGCTGGGTCCAGAACACTGATGAGGGCACGGTGATAGGACAGATCCAGGGTCCCACTGTCCAGGTTCGAGTCATGCAGGAATGGCTTAAGACGGAAGGAAGTCCTAAATCCCGAATTGACAGGGCAAAATTCAACAATGAAAGGATCATCCCGAAGCTGGAATACAAAGATTTCCAAATTGTGAAAGATTAGTAATCAAAAGACAGTATTTTTTCTAGTGTAATATGAATATATGCTTATTTGAAATTGTCTTTAATTTATTATTTTTGTCAGCTGTGTTGTTAATATTCAGAACTATTTGTTACTGTTAATATTTAGGATGGTCATTAAGATATTATTTAGATAATTTCAAATATTTCTTGAATGTAATAGGCGGACCACATCAAAAGATTGCAACTATAAACATGAACTTAATAATAAAGAAAAAAGACAATTGGAATCTCTAACTTTGGTGTTTTTTATTGTCTTTATTGAGAGCTTATTCTGGGAAAATGATTTATTTACTCATTTATACAATAAATATAACTTGTGAAGATTTTGAGAAAAAATTTAAACAGGCCAGGAATGTTCTTTAATTTCATTCCTTCAAAATGAGAAAGTTGGAGGTTCCTGTGAATCATTTCAGTAATTGTCAATGCTCGTTTCCACCTGAAGAACAAGCTACCCCAAGTTCACAATGTTAGGATCAATCAATAAACATTTATTAAGCAGCTGCAATGTGTTAGGCACAGGCATGACAAAGGTGTCAGTCCCTATTCTCCAGAATAACCTAGCTATAGAAGACAATATGTACATACATAAATATCTACACATACAATATAAATGGGCAGCTAGGTGGTACAGTGGATAGAATGCTGGGTGGGGAGTCAGGAAATCTCATCTTCCTGAGTTCAAATCAGGCTTGATGTTAGCTGTGTGACCCTGGGCAAGTCACTTCACCCTGTTTGCCTCAGTTTCCTCATCTGTAAAATGAGCTGGAGAAGAACATGTAAACCCCTCCAGCATCTTTGCCAAAAAAAGACCCAAATGGGGTCACAGAATTGGACACAACTGAAATGACAAGAACAATATAAGTAGGTATAAAATATATAATAATGATAATAAAATATAAACAAGTGAGATACAATGTGACTTTTTCGATAAAGGCCTGTCGATGGCACTTGAGCTGTTGTAAAACAGGAAAGGGGTGCATTTCAGGACTTAGGGACAGCCAGTACGGTGGTACTGATACCAGAGCATGGTTTGTCTTGTATAAAGAACACCAAGTCCAGTTTGTCTGAATCATAGTGTTGGGATAAAGGATTGTTAGGATAGTGGTCCCCTCAACAAAAACAAGCAAGTTTGGAAGAGGAACGGTGTTTGGGGGGAAATACTGAAAAGCTCAAACATTTTTTCTAATATAGCTAGTTACCTTTAATTCCAACTGTTATCCTAGAATTCCGTGAATTTTTAACCATTAATGTGAACAACACTGAAACTGCTGCTTCCTTGCCTCACACACAAAAGGCATTGACTTAAGTCTGTGCTAAAGAAGCTCAAACTCACTATTCAGCCCAGGAGACACTCCTTATAAAGTCAATAAAGGGGTACTGTAGCAGTCTGGGCTATTCCTTCAACAAGTACTTATTAAGAACTCACGATTAGGGGACAGCTAGGTGGCGTAGAGGATAAAGCACCGGCCCTGGATTCAGGACGACCTGAGTTCAAAAGTGACCTCAGACACTTACTAGCTGTGTGACCCTGGGCAAGTCACTTAACCCTCATTGCCCCTCAACAAAACAAAACAAAAAAAGGAGCTTATGATTAAAAAAAAAGAACATGATTGGCAAGAGGGGAAAAATACTGTTTGCGCTTTTTTATAACGTGGGTTCCAATGAAAATGGGACAGAAAGCAAACTCGATCGAGTCACCTCACTGAGCTTAGATCTTCAGGGCTTTGTATGCAAAAGGTTCAGAACAATCAAAAAAGGTCACTAAAGAGGGATGGAGTGGGCTGATTAAATAGAAGAAATGAATTCTCCAGAAGTAACGGTAACTTTTATATCTAACTAGTAACATTATGCCAAGATAGAGGGGGGAAAGGATTGTCAATTTCATAAGCCAGGAAAGTGACAAATATCCTTTGTACACGGAAATCCCCCACATTGCCTCCGTCCTGTTCTTGCTAATCCACCACCCAAAGAAAAGACATTGCCTGGAGGATATCGCTTTGCTCAAAAGAGCGGGGTATGGAGAGAGAGCTACGACTCCCAGAGTCCACGTGGGCCCTCGCATACTTGAACTTCCGGTCTCCGTGCGCGCCTTCGTCACTGTGGCGGTGGGTAAAGCGACCAGTAGAGGTGACTCAAAAGCAGGGGAAGGGAAGAAGGAACGACTCCGGGGAGGGCATTTCACCCGGAAGCCGAGCGTTGACGGACGCCTCCTGGGAGTGATAGGGCTGCCTCCGAGCAAACAGTTATGCCTTAGTTTCCATGGTTGGGTGTTTTGGGGAGGATGGTTTGGTCTGGGACGGAGTTTAGGGGAAGGGGCGGGATTAAGTAGAAATAGGTTGTGAATGGGCCGGAGCCTGGCTGGATCTAGGGGCGTGGTCTTTATGGAGGGCGTGGCCTTTCCAACTAGAGGTTGTGGCCTGCCGGGAGCTGTGGCTAAACTTTTTCTGAGGAAGAGGAAGGCTAGGGGGAGTTGAGATGAGTAGTTTCCTAGCAATTGATGGAAAACGGGTTTTCCCTTTTTGTTGCCTGATGCTTTGGATTCTCCCAGTGGAAAAGAGCATTTTCATAGTAAGGGCTGGTGTAAATAATTGTGGAGTTGAGTGGAATCAGAGTTTTTATTAGATACCTGTTCTCGAGGTGATGTCATCTTTAAAGCTCAAGCACCCCCAGACACCAACAGTACTGATGTTGCTGGGTCACTCATTTTTTTCTGTACCTTTTTTGGGAAGATCAGTCCCTGTTCTTCTTAAGCCAACAGTTATCTTAAATGGGGCATACGAGGTAAAAAATGTCGGAGAGTTTAGAGCCAGAATAGCCTTAACTTTAAAGTTGAGGAAACAGACCCCAACAACTAAGTTGAGATGAATTGAATTGTATTAACATTTAGCAAAATCACAGCTTAGTAGCAGAACTGGGATGATACTACTGCGTTTTTACCAATGTAAATGTATAGACTATATAAACATTATGGAAATGGTAATAATGCCCCCACATCATCACCATCATATCTAACATTTATAGAGTACTTACTATTTGCAAGGCACTGTGCTAAGCTGTTATTTAATTTGATTCTCACAACAACCCTGGGAGGGAGGTGGTGCTATCATCACCATTTTATACAGATGAGGAAACTAAGGCAAACAGGTTATGTGACTTGCTTATGGTTCCACAGTTGTCCAGTGTCTGAGTTCAGATCTGAACTCAGGTCCTGAATCCAGGGCCGGTGCTTTATCTACTATGCCACCTAGCTACCCTCTATGATTTTTTAAAAGTATGTTTACTCAGGTTTTTCCAGTCATCTTAAGTATAAAAGAAGAAGTTTACCATAATCCTTCATAGGGTTTCACATCATTCCCAAACCATGGTTTTTGTATAGATAATATGAAACTAGCTAAAAGTGGAATTTTTTTTAAAAATTCATTCTTCCCATGTTCTCCATAGTGGATTGAATTTATTTTATTTTAATTTTTTATGTCTCAATTATAGGTTACTTTTGGTATCAAATACCTGCTTTGTGCCACATAGGACCTAAAAGGGGGAGAAACTTGTCATGAGGATTATTGTCTTAGAATATTAAATAGATTGCACTAAATAAGAGAAGTTCTTCCAAGATACAGTGTTATATACTGTCTAGTAACAATATGGGAGAATAGTAGTTGTTTTAAATAATATTCACAAACAATGATTATGGCAAAACAAATATAACCATGTACCAGTTAATTTGATACAAACTAAAATGTTTTAAAAATAATCAGAGCCTTGATTTTCTTTTTTTTTTCTCTAGGGAAATATTTCTGATCAGAAAAAGACACCCCAGCCCTTACCAGTTTTCTACCTGCCATGATCAAGTGTTTGTCCGAGGAAGTGCAAGCTAAACTCCGTTCTGGTGTGGCTATCAGCTCCCTTAGCCAATGTGTTGAAGAACTTGCCCTCAATAGCATTGATGCTGAAGCAAAATGTGTGGCTGTGAGAGTAAACATGGAAACTTTCAAGGTCCAGGTTATAGACAATGGATCTGGGATGGAAAGGGACGATATCGAGAAGGTAGGAAAGCAATATTTCACCAGTAAGTGCAAATCTATACAAGACTTAGAGAACCCAAAGTTTTATGGTTTCCGAGGAGAGGCAGTATCAAGCATAGTAAATATGGCTAGTGCTGTAGAAATTTCATCCAAAACAAACAGGACAGTAGAAACTTTTGTGAAACTGTTTCAGAATGGGAAAGCCCTGGAAGCTTGTGAAGCGGAGTTGACTAGGCCAAGTTCAGGGACAACAGTTACTGTATGTAACCTATTTTACCAGTTACCAGTGAGGAGGAAATGCATGGATCCCAGATTGGAATTTGAAAAAGTGAGGCAAAAGATTGAAGCACTCTCGCTCATGCACCCGTCCATCTCCTTCTCCTTGAGAAATGATATTTCTGGTTCTATGGTTCTTCAGCTCCCCAAAACCAAAGATACATGCTCTCGATTTTGTCAAATTTATGGATTGGGTAAGTCACAAAAGTTAAGAGAAATCAATTTTAAACATAAAGAATTCGAACTAAATGGATATATAAGTTCTGAAGCACATTATAATAAAAATTTGCAGTTTTTGTTTGTGAACAAAAGACTGGTTTTAAAGACAAGATTGCATAAACTCATTGACTTTTTATTAAGGAAAGAAAGTATTATTTGTAGGCCAAAGGGTGGTCCTGCAAATAAGCCAATGAATTCAAGCCCTCCACGGCATCGGTTAAACCCAGAACTCCATGGGATTTATGTAATCAATGTCAAATGCCAATTTTGTGAGTATGATGTGTGCCTAGATCCAGCAAAAACTCTAATTGAATTCAGGAACTGGGATACTGTCATGGTTTGTATTGAGGAAGGGATAAAAACTTTTTTAAAGCAAGAAGAATTATTTATAGAATTGTCAGGTGATGACATTAAAGAATTTAATGAAGACAGTGGCATGACTTTATTCAGTGCTAGTCTTCAGCCTGGGGCCTCTGATGAAAAATGTGTCCAGCACAGTTTTCAGGAAGCATGTGAAAATATCATGGATTCATATGAAATATTTAATACGAAGTCTAAAACTGTGAAAAGAAAAGCTGTTGTGGAAAATGTGACTTTAAAGACTTGTAGGAGTGAAGAAGATATCAGACAAATAAAAGACAACCAGGTGTTGACCAACAGTGACCCAAATGAGATGTGCTTTAATGATATGATAGAGTCATCTGTGCCCTGTCAAGATGGCACCTGCTCAGGACCAAATATCTTACCACAACAGGAAACCAAATTCACAGATTTAAAAAAAAATAATTCTAAAAATATTTGTCTAGAATTTGAGTGTTCAGAAAATAGCTGTGGAACCAGTTCAGAAGTGTTAAAGAGTTCTTTTAATATTCCACATCACCTTGAGGACAGTGATGAAAATCCATGTCTACAAAAGAAAAAGACCAATGATAATGGAGTGGTTGTCAACAGTATATGTGAGGAACCACAAGAAAGACTTAAAGATATACCTGAAATGGCAGGTGGACCTCCACCTTTTGGGAGAATACTATTAGAGACATGTGATACACTTAAAGAAGATGAAAGAACAAAGACAGAATCTAATTGTGATAGAGGAAAGACAGTTTTTAGTTATGGACAAGTTCAGTTATGCTCCACAGGCTTTATAACACATGTAATGCAAACCCAACAATCAAAAGCATCTGAAATGGACTTTACATTAAAAAATAATTTTCAACCTGGGCCTATTAGTGCCAGGCAAATATTTGGAAACAAAATCCAGAGTTCAGTTGAGACCCCAAACATAGACTTAAATATTAATTTAAGTGAAGAATCTGCTAAATCAATCAACCAATTCTTTTGCTTAACAAATAGGAAAGATGGGCCAAAAAGCAAAACCATAGGAATCTATAAAAATGAGGCATTTTTTCATAAGGACAGTAGTAAGCAATCACATACAAGTAACTTGTTATCTAATGCTTCTGTCGTTTTTCCTTGGAATGTACATGTTTCAAATAATGGGAAGAAAAAAGAAAAGCTGACCGGTTTCTCCAAACCCTTTGATCATAAGAAACTAAACTTGTTTTCACAACCAGTGTCTTTAGAAAAGTTTAAGAGACAATATAGGAAGTTTGAGAGCTCTTTGCCTACAAGGATTCAGGATATTAATAGTGATTTTGAAATAACTACCAATAATGATTCCCAAATTGAACCTGACATTTCCCAGAAAGGGAACCACTCCAATATATGTGAAATCCCAACCATAAATAATAATAATGAACTCTGTGATAATGATCAGCAAATTAGTCACATCCCCTCAGAAGAGTTTCCAGCTTCCCAGAAAAAGGAGACATTGGAGCAAGAGAATACCTGTGTGAGAGGAAGTCCTATAACGCTGACTGACTATTCTCAGCTTAACAGAAAACCTTTGAATATTGATAGGCCATTAGGATCACTAGCTTCTAAACTATCCAGAATGAAAGATAACAACAAAGAAGTTTTAATTGCTGAATATACAGGACATTTTAAAGACTCTTGCCAGTTCAGCTCCAGTACAAAAGACTTCAACTTGTGCAATGTGTTAACCCAGGATTCTTATAAGTTACCTCATAACATGCCTAAAATAACAGGAGATAAAAGCCTCATTCCAGATTCAGACACTGCTGTGCAAGATAATACCTATAATAGTAATGCAAATTCACCTTTTACTAACCAGTCATTACCAATCAGTACAACGGAGGACTATCCAACGAGGCATAATGTTTCTTTGGAGTTACCAAGGAATGTGTCTCTTGAAGTCTGTGAAGACCAAAGTATCCCCACCATACCTTCGGAGCAGCAATTGGAAACAGCCACCCCTCCCAGTACAGCTTTAATAAGCCATCTAGACATTTCAGCGGCTGATCAAACTGCAGCTTTTTTTCAGAAAGAGAATACTAAAACAAGAGTTTCCAAGGATGAAGAGTCGATGACACATCCTGTTGACTGGCAACAACATTTTGATGTGTCACTGGGTAGAATGGTCTATATCAACAAAGTCACAGGACTCAGCACATTCAATGCTCCACAGGATGAAAGTTTGGCTTGTTGTACAAAAGACCTAACGACCATGGCTGTCAATGTTGTCTTCAGAAACGGTGGGTAGAAAGTTTCTTCTCAAAGCAAATGTATTATAAATATGAAATGCCCTGAAAGGAGATACTGTGTTTGAGCTATATGATAACCACTTTTTTGCATCAGTGAAAGCAATATCTTAAAAATTTAACATTCGGGGCAGCTAGACGGTGCAGTGGATAGAGCACTGGCCTTGGAGTCAGGAGTACCTGAGTTCAAATCCGGCCTCAGACACTTAACACTTACTAGCTGTATGACCCTGGGCAAGTCACTTAACCCCAATTGCCTCACTAAAAAATAAAAAGAAAAGAAAGAAAAAGAAAGTAATCTAGCAATTCTCTGCAAATGTTATAAAAATAAATCCTACTCTTTGAAAAAAAAAATTTAACGTTCAACCACAAACTGTTCATTTGGAGAAAAGTGTAGTTGTTGTGAATAGTAATAGCTCACGTTTAAATAATGTTTTAAGGCTTGCGAAGTTATAAACATACATTATTCCATTTGGTCCTCACAACCCTGTGAGGTTGGTGCTGTTATTCCCATTTTACAGATGAGGAAATGGAGGCTTAGTGACCTGCCCAAGATTACAAAGCAGGTAAGTGCCTACACTGACTAGACAGTGGTTCTGATTTTGTGCTCTACAATATCTGAAAATGTCCTTGGTCAGAAGCAATTAAATTAGAAATACTGTTAAATTCTGATTGATGTAGCTCATATATCAGGGACATGATGGGCGTTTACATTATAAATTATTGTATTATAATGGAAGCAGTGATACAAGTGTCAGACCCATTATGATCCCTGCCATCCCAGGAATTATCTCCAGTGCCCTTGCAATGCCAATAGTGACATTATTTTTAAAAGATGATTTTTATTTATTTTGTTAAATATTTCCCAGTTACATGGAAAGTATATATATATTTTTTGTTTTGTTTTTGCTGGGCAGTGAGGGTTAAGTGACTTGCCCGGGGTCACACAGCTAGTTAGTGTCAAGTGTCCGAGGCTGGATTTGAACTCAGGTCCTCCTGAATCCAGGGCCGGTGCTTATCCACTGCGCCACCTAGCTGCCCCACATGGAAAGTATTTTAACAATCATTTAAAAAATTTTTGAGTTCCAGATTCCCTCCTGTCCCTCCTACCTTTTTCAGAAGGCAGACTGATATTGATTCTGCATATGAAGTCATACAAAACATTTCCATATTAGCCATGTTGCAAAATAAAACAATTTTTTAAAAGTATGTTTTAATGTACAGTCAGAGTTCATTAGTTCTCTCCCCAAAGGTGGATAGCATTTTTTATCATGAGTCTTTTGGAATTGTCTTGGCTCATTGTACTGACCAGAGTAGCTAAGTCTTTCACAGTTGATCATCCTTACAATGTTGCTTTTATTGTGTACAATGTTCTGCTTCTGCTCTTCACTTGGCATGAGTTCATCTAAGTTTACCAGGTTTTTCTGAAACCATCTGGCATATCATTTCTTATAGCACAATAGTATTCTATCATAATCATACCACAGCTTGTTCAGGCATATCCCAGTTAATGGGTATCCCCTCTCTCCAATTCTCTGCCACCACAAAAAGACCTGGTTAGGTTTATCTAGCTCTAAGAGGAAAAAAGTTAAGGTACCACATTAGTATAGTTTAACTGCCTGTTTCCTCGTGTAATTAATTTAACCTTTCCTTTAAGAATTTGGATGCTATACCATTTGGTGCATATTTGTTTGGTATTTATATGTAGTTTCCCAGCTTATCTCTTTTAATTAGGTCTATTTTTACCTTTCCTTTGTCTAAGATCATGATTGCTACCCCTTCTTTTTTTTACTTCAGCTGAAGCATAATAGATTCTGCTCCAGCCCCTTATTTTAATTCTGTGTGTGTTTCCCTGTTTCAAGTGTGTTTCTTGTAAACAACATATTGTTGGATTCTGGTTTCTAATTCATTCTGTTCTACTCTATGGGTGAGTTCATCCCATTCACAGTTATGATTACTAACTGCATTTGCTTCTTTCCTATTTTCTTCTGTTTATCCTTCTCTATCTTTCTCTTTTTATTCTGTCTCTCCTCTAAAGTGTTTAGCTTCTGATCACTGCTTTATCTACCCTCCCTTTTATCACCACACCCCCTCTCCTCCTAGTTTCTTTCTTTTTTTTTTTTGGTGAAGCATTTGGGGTTAAGTGACTTGCCCAGGGTCACACAGCTAGTAAGTGTTAAGTGTCTGAGGCCGGATTTGAACTCAGGTCCTCCTTACTCCAGGGCCGGTGCTCTATCCACTGCACCACCTAGCTGCTCCTCCTCCTAGTTTCTTGTTGGCTAATATACATTTCTGTTACCAATTGAGTGTGTGTCTATACGTATATATACATTTTTTTTTGCTCTTTGAACCAATATGAGTGTGGTTCAAGCCTCCCTCTTTCCCCCATTTTCCCTTTCCTTCCATGCCACTTTTATTGAAATAATTTTTCCCATTCTTTCTCTCCCCCTTCTCTGAGGGCATCCCTTTTCCTCCTATACATTTTTTTTACATCATCGCAACATAATCAACTCACTCTCATACCCTCCTTCTGTGTATAATCCTTCCACTTGCCCTAATAATGATAATGTTCTTAAAAGATACATATATCATCTTTCCTTATAAAGCAGTAAACAGTCTAATCCTATTGAGTCCTTTATGATTTCTATTTCATATTCACTTTTTTTATGCTTCTCTTGAGTATTGCATTTGAAAGTCAGATTTTCTACTCAGCTCTGGTCTTTTCATCAGGAATCCTTGAAAGTCTTCTATTTTATTAAATAATCTTTTTTTTCTTTAAGGGTTATACTCAGTTTGCTGGTTAGGTAGGTTATTATATGTAATCCCAGCTCTTTTGCCTTCCATAATATCATATTCCAAGCCCTCCACTCCTTTACTGTGATAGCTATTAAATCTGGTGTGACCCTAACTGTAGCTCTATGATATCTGTAATTTTGTTTTGGTTTGTTTTGTTTTTAGTGAGGCAATTGGGGTTAAGTGACTTGCCCACGGTCACACAGCTAGTAAGTGTCAAGTGTCTGAGGCCAGATTTGAACTCAGGTACTCCTGAATCCAGGGCCGGTGCTTTAACCACTGTGCCATCTAGCTGCCCCAGCTCTATGATATCTGAATGGTTTCTTTCTGGTTGCTTGAAGTATTTTCTCTTTGACTTGGGAGTTCTGGAATTTTACTATAATATTCCCAGTAGTTTTCATTTTGGGATCTCCTTCAGGTGGTGATCAGTGTATTCTTTCTATTTCTATTTTACCCTTTAGTTCTAGGATACTGGAACAGTTTTCCTTGGTAATTTCTTGAAATATGATGTCTAGGCTCCTTCTTGGATCATAGGTTTTAGATAATCCAATAATTCTTAAATTATCTCTCCTCATTTTCCCAAGTTGCTTGTTTTTCCTGATATAGTTCATATTTTCTTTTTTTTTTTTGAGGCAATTGGGGTTAAGTGACTTGCCCAGGGTCACACAGCTAGTAAGTGTTAAGTGTCTGAGGCCGGATTTGAACTCAGGTCCTCCTGAATCCAGAGCTGGTGCTCTATCCACTCTGCCACCTAGCTGCCCCTTATATTTAATATTTTCTTCCATTTTTCATTCTTTTTTTTTTTTTTTGCAACAAACATTTTATTTTGTCCAGTTACATGTAAGGGTAGTTTTCAACATCCATTTTCATAAAATTTAGAGTTCCAAATTTTTCTCCCTCCCTCCCTTTCCTCCCCCCTTCACAAGATTACAACCAGGTTATATATGTACAATCCACAAGTGTTCTTTTTATCAGTTCTTTCTATGGGGGTGGATAGTAAGTTTCCTCATTAGTTCCTTGGGATTGTCTTGGATCATTGAATTGCTGAGAGTAGTTAAGTCATTCACAATTCTCCATTGAACAATACTGCTGTCACTATGCACAATGTCCTCCCAGCTCTGCTCAATTCACTATACATCGATGTTTATTAGTCTTTCCAGGTTTTTCTGGGATCATCCTATTTGTCATTTCCTATAGCACAAGACCATTCCACCACAATCATATAGCACAGCTTCTTCCATCATTCCTCAATTGATGGACATTCCCTTGATTCTCAATTCTTAGCCTCCACCAAGAGTTGCTATAAATATTTTTTGTACACTTTTCCCCTTTTTCTCTTTTTCATGATTACTTTTGTTAAGTGTTTCCCTTCCATCCTATTCCATTCCCCATAATGTTTATTCTATTATCCCTCTTCTTTCATCTTATCACTCTTCAAAAAGGATTTGCTTCTGTCTATCCCCTCCCCCACTCTGCCCTTCCTTCTTTTGCCCCTTTCTCTTTATCTCCTTCCCCTCCTATTTTCCTGCAGGATTAGAGAGATTACTCCACCCAGTTGTGTGTGTGTTAGTCCCTCCTTGAGGCAACTCTGATGAGTTTAAGGTCTTTGAGCCTTTTATGATGAGTGTAAAATTCATTTACTATCCTGCTCCTCTCCCATCTCTTCCGAAACTCCATAAGCCTTTTCCTGTTTCTTTTATGTAGGATTTCACCTCTGCCCTTCCCCCTCCCCCAGTGCATTCCCCTCACCCCCTCAATTTAACCCTAAAGATGTCATCATGGGGCAGCTAGGTGACATAGTGGACAAAGCACCACTCCTGGACCCAGGGGGATCCCAGCCAAAACCCTGCCTCAGACACAAGACAGTCACCCATTGTATGACCCCAAGCATGTCCCCCAACTCCAATTTTTTTATACTTCTCTAGGATCTTGTATTTGAAAGTCAGATTTGCCATTCAGTTCAGGTCTTTTCATCACAAATATCTGAAAGTCCTCTTTTTCATTAAACTTCCATTTTTTCCTATGAAAGATTATGATGAGTTTTGCTGGGTAGGTGAGGACCATAGAAAGTTTCTTTAGTAACAAGGAAGTCCGAGGTGCACCCTCAGAGGAAGATGTCAACATCAGGGCCCCTATATCTAAAGCTTCCAAGAAAAATATGAATTGGTCTCAGGCCATAGAGGCACTCAAAAAGGACTTTGAAGATAAAGTTAGAGAGGTAGAGGAAAAAATGGGAAGAGAAATGAGGGTGATGCAGGAAAGACATGAGAAAAAAGTCAACAGCTTGAAAAGCCAAATGGAAAAGCTTTCTGATGAAAATAATTGCCTAAGAATTAGGATTGAACAAATGGAAGCCAGTGACTTTATGAGGAACCAAGACACAATAAAGAAAATCCAAATGAATAAAAAAATAGAGGGCAATGTGAAATATCTTCTGGGAAAAACTGCTGACCTGGAAAATAGGTCCAGGAGAAATAATTTGAAAATTATTGGTCTACCTGAAAACCATGATCAAGGAAAGAGCTTAGACATCATCTTCCAAGATATTCTCAGGGGAAATTGTCCTGAAATTCTAAAAGAAGACGCTAAAATAGAAATTGAAAGAATCTACCTCCAGAAAGAGATCCCCAAAGGAAAACTCCTAGGAATATTATAGCCACATTCCAGAGCTCTCAGGTCAAGGAGAAAATATTGCAAGCTGCCCAAAAGAAAGAATTCAAGTACTGTGGAGCCCCAGTCAGGATAACACCAGATCTATCAGCTTCTACATTAAAGGACCGGAGGGCATGGAATATGATATTCCAGAGGGCAAAGGAATTGGGATTACCACCATTTTTCATTCTTATGACTTTGTTTTATTATTTCTTGATGTCTCATGGAGTCATTAGCTTCCACTTGCCCAATTCTGATTTTTTTTTTTTGGTGAGGCAATTGGGGTTAAGTGACTTGCCTAGGGTCACACAGCTAGTAAGTGTTAAGTGTTTGAGGCTGGATTTGAACTCAGGTCCTCCTGACTTCATGGCCGATGCTCTATTTACTGTGCCACCTAGCTGCCCCTCCCCCTAATTCTCATTTTTAAGGAATTATTTTCATCAGTGAACTTTTGTACCTCCTTTTTTTTTGTTTGTTTTGTTTTTTTAATTTGGCTAATTCTGCTTCTTAAAGAGTTCTCTTCTTTGGCGAATTTTGGAACCTCTTTTTCCATTTGGTCAATTTTGTTTTTTAAATAGGTTATTTTCTTCAGAATTTTTTTTTTTGCCTCTTTTACCAAGATGTTAACCATCTTTTCATAATTCTTTTCCCTTGCCTTCATTACCTAATTTTTCCTCTATTGCTTTTATTTGATTTCTAAAATCCATTTTGAACTCTTCCAGGAATTCTTCTTAGGCTTGTATCCAGTTCACAATTTTTCTTTAAAGCTTTGCTTGTAGCTGTTCTGACATCATTGTCTTCTGAGTTTGTGTCTTGATCTTCCCTATAACCATAGTAGATTTTTGTCTGTCTGTTTGCTTATTTTTTTCACCCTATTTCTTGATTTGAAACTTTATGTTAATGTTGAGCTCTATTGCTATTGTGGTAGCAGCTGCCAGACAAAGAGGTAGGGAGTCTGTCCCAAGTTTTAGGATTTTTTGTATTGCTGTTGTGAGAGTCAAAATTGGATATATGGAGCATTAATCTCCCCCTTTTATACTTTCCCTTTTATATATATATAAATATAAGAAAAGGAGCCTCTGAGCTTTAGTTCATAAAGGATCAGGTTTTATTGCTTGGGAATTAATTAGACTGCAAAGGTTAAACCAATTAAGGAAATAAGGAAGTAGAAATGCAGATAGATAGTCTTAACACTAAACTTGGGGTTTTCCGTCATTAACTCACCAACCCAGTAACTGCAGTAACTCAGCAGTAGCCTGAAACAGAGTACGAAACATGTGCTCCTCCAAGTCCCTGGACGCCACCAGCCTGAACTCCCTGCATGTGCCACAGCTAAGTCAATAGCCAGAGAGAGCGCAAACTTCTGTTCCCACTGTCACTTTTGAGTTGCCGTTCCAGAAGTTCCTCGCATTTTCCTCCCCAAAAGGGGAGGTCCTTCAAAAGCCACTTCAGTAGCATGTGCAATCTCAGGGTGGGCCTGGTGTGGCCCCTCTCAAATGATTCAGCTAAAACTTTCGATATTAATCTTTACCAGAAATAATTTTTACCACATCTCCCCCTTTGTTTCATTTGAAAAACGAATGAGTTTGCTCAATGAAACACTGTTTACAGTTAGTTTGGGGGGATTTGAAAGTTTTCAGTGCTTCAAAGGTGGTGTGATATGGGTTGGGGTGTGGTCACTGCTGTCTTGGTCTGCACTTTGGTCCTTACCCAGAAAGGGCCTCTGATGCCTTGGGATTGCAGTTGATATATCTCCTCAGGATCTCTTCTCCCTTGGGGCCAAAAATGATACTTTTCCTCAGGGTCCTCAATCCCATGGGACCAGAAGGGATATTGCCCCTCAGGGCTTCCATACCCTCTTTTTTTTTTTTAATTTTTTTAAAAAATTTTATATTTTTTTTGGTGAGGCAACTGGGGTTAAGTGACTTGCCCAGGGTCACACAGCTAGTAAGTGTTAAGTGTCTGAGGCCGGATTTGAACTCAGTTACTCCTGAATCCAGGGCTGGTGCTCTATCCACTGTGCCATCTAGCTGCCCCGCTTCCATACCCTCTTGACCAAAAGTGCTCCTTTCTGTCCTTGAACTATGATCCAGAAGTGGTTATAGAAAATAGAGTTGCTAACAGCATCTGTTTCTGTGTCCAGTGCTAGCATGGGTTACCCCATGATCTCTTTCTGGCCCATTGCTTGTCTCTGGCCTGAAAGCTCCCAAAGCTGCTGCTCCTTCTGTTACCACCACCTAGTCCTATCACTAATGTTTTATCCATGTGCACTCCAGGCCAGCTTTTACCACCATGTCACTGATCTCTCCCTCTGACCTCCTTTCTTGTCTTGGGTTGTAAGATTGTCTCCCTCTGACGTTTTGTTGGCTTTGCCACTCCAGACTTCAATTAGAGGAATTATTTTAAAGTTGTTTGGAGGGGAATGTTGGAAGAATTCAGCTGAGTGCTTTCTCTATTCCACCATTTTGGCTTTACCCCCAGAAGTTCAGTGGCATTCTTTGTTGTTGTTGTTGTTATTCAGTGGCATTCTTTTTAATGAATTGTAGACCCTATTGTGGCTTCTAGTCAAGAACTAGAGGCACTCTGTGATGGAAAATATTATCAGTAGTCTTTCTAAGGATACCTGAAATTAAGTTTGCATCCTTCCCTCTCTCCATTACCCCCAAGGAGAAATTGACCACTGCAAATTAAAATTATAATAAGAATAGCTCATATTTATATAGTGCTTTAAGGTTGGCAAAATACTTTACATACATTATCTATTTTGATCTTTAGAACAACTCTGTGAGGTAGATGGTATTATAATTTATATTTTTTAAATAAGAAGAAAGAATGGAATAGTTAAGGGTCTTTCCCAAAATAAAAATAGTTTTAGTAAGTGTCTGAAGTAGATTGCAAACCCATGTCCTGATTTTAACGTCAGTGCTCTATAATGCTATGTACCATATCATGAGCAAACCTTAGTCATAGCATATTGTTCTCTCACTGTATATAAGTAAATAAAACTGCCTTTCTAGAAGTTGAAAACACTTGATATTTTGACTATTCAATATAATACATATTTCTATAACAGTCTATCTTTTCAGAAACATTTTATAATAATAAATACCCATAACTTCCTTACATCTTTGGTTGCTGCTATTCTGAAAGGTTTTAAGGTGCCTCATAAATGACACTATAAGACAACAGTAGAGCAGAACTTAGGACTCTGAGTTCTCAATTTTCATTTAAGATTAAAAGTGACAGTATTTTGGCAGTACGTTGAGACCCAGATGTTAGGAAATGGTAAAGCAGATTTCCATCTGGCAGTAATACCAAGTTTGCAGTAGAAGGATAAATATTAAAACAAAATATATATTAAAAGGCTTCTACTAAATACAAATGAATTTTTAATTGTTTTTTTAGGGTGGGTACTTCCAACAGGAGACTATAAGATTATTAATGTTGGATAAAACCATTACTTTCCAATACATCCCTTAGTATTTTGGTACAGACAAAGGATCACTTTTAGAGGGGAAATCTTTTATATTAATAATGCTCCTGAGAATGAAGACTTGCTCATTGGGACCTATGACCTTTTCAGTACATATAGTTGCACATCCTAATTTATGTACCATGCTTATTGTGGGATCGAATTTAAAGCACTTCATAAATTATTTCAGTATACTTTATTGAAATGCATTTGCTTCTGGTATGGTGCCAAAAAAAATAACTGGAACACAATACACCATGCAGCAGCTGTTATTAAAGAAGGAAGATCTTGGCTGTTATGATCAGGGTAAACATCTGCTCCTGTGAAATTAATCTTGATGTTCAAAGCACCTCAACTTACATAACTTTCTAGACTAGTCAATCTTGTAATGAACTTTAGAAGGTCATGTCAACTTATGAATTTCTAATGAAAAATAAAGTTTGTTGAGTTCTCAAACACATTTTCAGGAAGGAATGACTCTGAACAGTTTCAACTGTCAGGGAATAGTACCCTTTCGAAAAATGTCTGCTTTTTAACAACTGGAAGACACACACTACTGTACCAAAGATAAAAGTACAATGAACTGAAAAGGTAAAACATTTACTGAGGGCAAGTGAAATTGTGGCTATATTGGGAAATAATACAAAGTCACAGAGTTCTGTCAGTTCTTATTTTAAAATGTCTTCCTTCTTACCCCTTGTATCTCCCTAGTTTAAGTCAGTACACCTGAAACATTGCAATACTCTCCTAATTGGTCTCTCTACCATCATTTTCCTATCTATTCTTCATACCACTGCTAGATTAATCTTCAAACATTACTTTCACCACTTCACTCCCTCCTGAAGAACTAGCAACAGCTCTAAATTATTCAAAGGATAAATTTCAAACTCAAACTCACGATAATTTTTGTGTTCTCTGAACTCTTTTAGCATTTATTGTACCACTCAACTAGTACCTTGCTTTTTCGATTAAATTTTTCTCTCTACATATATATGTGTATATATACACACATATGTATACATACATAGGGTACATATGTATGTCTGTATGTGTATACACATACACATAGTGTCCTAACTAGATTGTAAGCCCTTTGAAGGTCAGAATCATGTCTTAGTTCTTTGTTTCACCCAAAGAACTGGTTACTCATGTCCTTTTCAACTCTGGAATCCTATGATTCTGTGAATATTTACTAATTAGCCAATAAGCATTTATTAAGTGTCTACCATGTGCCAGACACTATGATAAGTGCTGGAGATACCAAAAAAAGGGGCAAAAGACAGTCTTTGCCCTCAAAGAGCTCACAGTCTAATGTGAAGGAGGTGGGGGGTGGGGTGGAGAGAGGAAGAGATAACATGCAAACAACAATTAATGTACATATTAGTTGATGAATATATAAAAATACTCAAACCTAAATTTTATTTTAACCAAAACACTTTTTCTGTGGGAACCTCTTTTACATCTGAATTGAAAGGTTAAGAATCTCATCCCTAAAAAAAAAAATGCTTGGGCCAATATCAATCAGGAAGTACTTGATGAACTGTTATGTGCCTAGCTGTGTGTTCTATCTTCCTTGTCCAGATGATTAAAGTGAGGCATTAGATTTTATCACTAAGATGGATTAGGCTGAGTCACCAAACTTTTCTTCCTCACTGGGGCATCTTGGTGCCTTACCCATTGGACTACATTTTATCTTGGGTCATTTATTCTGTATAGAAAGATACTTTGTATTTCTGTTAGTTTTATATAATTTAAGTGATCACAATCCCCTGTATGACATTTCCACAATGGATTTTTTGTTTTGTTTTATTTTGTTTTTTTGGTGTGGTGGGGTTTTTTTCCCCTAATATTTAGGATTTCAGTGCAGGTGCCATCCATTTAGAAGCAAGCTTGTCCTGCCCTTCCTTCGTAGAACTAGAGAAGAAAGGACCACGATGAGACAGGAATACAGAGGTAGAGTCAGATTGTTAGAACATACAGTACCTTGTCACCTAACACACAAAACAAAGCAAATGTGTGTTAAATGTTTCTGAGCAGAGCCAGCTGTGACCGACTTGAACCAGAAATCCCCTAAGGTCCTGTTTAACGGCAGAACTAAGTGATTCGGCTTATGCATTTTAGATCAGAAATTACTTTTTCAGACTCCAGGGTCAGTTACATGGTCTGAGGTACCTTATGATTTGGAAAATTATTCCTCTTTTGATGTTAGAGATTGGAAATGCAGCACATGTTTTAATTTAAGCAAAATTCTTTTTATTAGAAAGAAGCTAGAAACGTTTTTATTTTTGTTTTAGTTTTCATTTCCTATCTCCCTCTCCCACCCCATTTTCAAAAGTGTTTTACAAATAGGGAATGAAGTTGACACTTTGGTCCACATTTTTTCCATTTTCTATTTTGTGTTTGGTCTGGAGTAATAACTATAAAGTCAGAAGACACTTCCATCAATGCTTTTCAATATGAACATGTTGGGATCACTTAGGGATACCATTTACACTGAAAAATTGTGGAATATGGCGACTAGATAGCTGACTTTTAGTTTCTGAGGTTAAACCCCCCCAAAATAGAAGATTGTCATTTACCTTGTCCCCAAAACTTACTTTACATTTTTCTTTTATCTAAGATACTGCGGAGGGAGCCATTGGTACTGATAATCTCCAGACTCTCTTCTCAGAGTGGGAAAATCCAGTGTTTGCCCGGTATCCAGAGGTAAGTCTACAACACTTATTCTCTGGCTGATTTTAGAGTTTGAACTTTATTTAGTCTTGGAGTCAAGACTTGGATGACTAATCTCATTTTCAGATGAATAAGTAATGGAAATTGGCAATATTCCTGATATATTTAGAAAGTGAAATGTCATCTGTGGAGGGAGAAGGCATTAAAATTAATAGCATTTTGGCAACTTTGACATAATGGGCAAATCTCTTATGTAACCAGCGCGTGGACTGAAACTGTCTGTGCCCTGAAGTATTTTCAGAACTCCATACAATCATAGGACCAGAGACATAGGGCTGAAAGAGACCTTGGAAG
The DNA here is from genome assembly GCF_019393635.1 of Dromiciops gliroides. Classification (NCBI taxonomy): domain Eukaryota; kingdom Metazoa; phylum Chordata; class Mammalia; order Microbiotheria; family Microbiotheriidae; genus Dromiciops; species Dromiciops gliroides. The sequence continues at coordinate 236,403,072 of NC_057862.1, forward strand.
CATCGCATCCAAAGCCCTCATTTTATTGACAAGGAAAGAGGTCCATAGAGGCTAAGTGACTTAGCAAGGTCATGGAGGAGGTCCATTGGGAGACTTGCCTCAAAGTCATCTGACTCTAGATTTGGTGCCTTTTCCACTATAGGATAGTACTTGTAAAAAATGGGTACATCTTCTAATGATGGAACAGCTTGTCATTCAAGTTGGGTACGACATTTTCTCTGAAATGTGTTTCTCAGCAGAAGGTACTTCGTGAGCTGCCAAGGTGATCTTCCTAAAGGACAAATCTGGCCATGTCTCCCGCCCACCCCCACCCAGCACTCTCCAGCAGCACCTTAGTGCTCCAGGAGCAAATGTAAAATGTTGTGTTCAACTTTTAAAGCACTTCACAAGCAGGAGCCTGCTTACCTTTTCAGTCATTTTATATATTTTTTTTTCACCACATCCTCCATGATCCATTGACACCAGCCATCTTGTCATGCCTCGTACATGACACCCCATCTTTTCACACCATGATTTCATACTGGCTGGCCCCCGTGTCTGGAAAGCTTTCACTCCTTACGTCTGACCCCTGGCTTTTCTGGCTTCCTCAAGACTTAAACACCCCCACCCCACCCCCATCCCCCATTGCTAGTACCTTCCTTCTAAGATTAGCTCCCATTGCCATGCTTTATATCTTGTCTATATTTAGCTAGGTGTTTGCATGTTGTCCTTCCCATTAAGATGTAAGTTCCTTGTAGGCAAGAGCTGTGTTATTATTGCTTTTCTTTATATTGTCAGTACTTAACACCGTGCCTGGCACATACTAAGCACTTAATAAATTCTGGTTGATGATAAGTAGTAGCCCAGTAATTGATTACTGGCTGTTTAGTAGTTCTTGACTAGATTGGGTTACAGTATCACTTCTATCAGAAATTTTCAAAAAAGGATTTTTACCTAGAACAGGAAGTTGGTTGTTTTTTTTAAACAAAATTATAATATATAGGTTCTTTTACATTTCTTTTAATTCTCTATTCATTCTTCTTACCCATAGGTGCTATGGAAATAAATGATTTTAAAAGCATGTTGAGAACCTTCAGGATTTTAAATTTAAGGAGTATTGTTTGTGGTTTTCTTTATAGGTTGCTCTTGATGTGAGCAGTGAACAAGCTGAGAGTCTAACAGTGAAAATTCACAATATCTTGTATCCTTACCGTTTTACTAAAGAGATGGTTCATTCGATGCAGGTAAAAGACAGATTTTTTTTTTTAAGTGAGGCAATTGGGGTTAAGTGACTTGCCCAGGGTCACACAACTAGTAAGTGTCAAGTGTCTGAGGATTTTAACTCAGGTCCTCCTGAATCCAGAGTTGTTAATTAATTACTTATGGGTGAATTCTACCTGGACTCATAAGACTTTACACAAAAGAGATTGTGAAGATTGAGGATGTAACATGCAATGCTACCAGTACCATATCTCAAACTATACTAAAGAGCAGTAATCATCAAAACAATCTGGTACTGGTTATGAAACAGAGAGGTTAAGCAGAACAGACCAGGTACACAACAGGCCCACTAGTCTGGTATTTGATAAACCAAAGATGCTAGCTTTTAGGGCAAGAACTCAGTATTTGCCACATACAGGATTTAGACATGAAGGGTGACATAATTTAGAAGAATAAGGAATAAATTATCTGTCAGGTCTATGGATAAGGGAAGAGTTTATGAACTAATGAGATAAAGAGGAACAGGAAAAATAAAGTGGAAAATTTTGATTATATAAAATTAAAAAATTTTTGCACAAACAAGAAAAATACAACTAAAATTAGAGGAAAAAATAAATGGGGGGAAAATCTTTGCAGCAAATTTCTTTGATAAAAGCATTGTTTCGAAGATAATTTGGGGAACTGATTGAAATTTTTAATAATAAGAGCCATTCCCCAGTTGATAAAGTCAAAAGATATGAACAAGCATTTTTAGAGGAAGAAATCCAAGCTATTAATAGCCAATGAAAAAGTATCTAAATTACTAATAATTAGAGAAATACAAAATAAAAGAACTCAGGTCCATCTATAATGAAGGGGATGGTTACCTTTTGGAGATGTGTAGACAGACAACTGTGAACAAGTTTTCAAAGAGTTTGCAGATTAACTTGTAACAGATTTTCAAAGTCTGCGGTTTCACACATATCCCTTTCTGCCCATGCAAATACAAACAAGCTTTTAGTACAGCATACAAACAGAACTAGCCAGGAGGGCTTGAGAGCAGTCCTACACCAAGAGGGGCATATTCTCCAGAAATAAGTTGCATCTGCCTGCCAAGGCTAAGCAATAACAAGATTTGTTACCCTGACGAGGCATGCAGTGGGCTTTCATAAAGAAGTCAAGTCAACAGGCACTTGTTAAATACCTGCCAAGAGCCCGGCACCATACTAAGCTCTGGGGATCCCTGCCCTCAAGGAGCTCACAATCTAATAGGGGAAAAAACATGCAAAGACCTATGTACCACAAGATCCATACAGGATAAAGCAGGAAGTTCAAAGACTGTGTATAAAGCAAAGTTGCGGGTGTGAACTGACAATGATCCCCTGCCTTATATTCCAACCAGTATCAAGTTAGATGCTTCTTGCTAGAAATGAGTAGCAACATGCTAAAACCTGTGTATTCACTACCAGCCAGGGAAGCCTTAGTTGGATGTAGAGGCTTTATCTTGAAGGCCATATGATATTAAGCTATAAAGATTCCTAATAGGAAGAGATGAAAGCTATGTGTGACACCCAGGGAAGTAGACAACAAGCCAGGGTCAATAAAACAGAGACTGGGATTCCCACCAGGCAGTATGCGATCAGCATATGTGAACTGAACTGCCTCAACTGCCCATGGACAAGATGGCGAGATATGAGATAAGCCAAGAAGCAAGCAGTGATACCAGAGGACTTATAAAAACAAAACAACTTCACATACACGGGTCAAGCTAGGACCATAGAATTAGAGGGAACTGGCTCAAGATGGCTGCAGATACATTAAGAAACATGAGACTCTATTATAATAACTGCTGGGGAAACTAGAAAGCAGTCTGGAAGATATTAGGCTTATGCTCACATCACATCTTATACCATATTCCATAATAGATTCAAAGGATAGGTGACCTGAATATTAAACAGCACATAGTAGAAAAGTTAGAAGAGAAGCAGATCATATGCCTTTCACAGCTATGGGTTAAGGGATGAAATATTTTTTTAAATAACTAAAATTGTATCACTATCTTTTGTTTTTATATTACCTTAATTTCTTCCTGTGCCCTTTACCTTATTATTTCAGGCAGCTTGGTGGCATATTACATAGAGCACTGGGCCTGGAGTCAGTTAGTCCTGAGTTCAAATCCCACCTCAGGCCCTTACTAAACCCTTAACTGAGAAATTTGATACATAGATTTCGTCTCTCCCCCATTCAACCACTTCCCTTCTTATACTAGGTACATTCATTTTATTTCTGCACAAGCTTTTCATTTTAATATAATTTGCTTAATCTTTATAAACATCTCATGTGGACCACACAGTAAACCTGTGAGATATTTACTATAGATATTATTATCCCCATTTCACTGATGAGGAAACTAAGAGGTTGAGTGGGTTTAAGAGGTTGAGTGATTTTCCCATAGCAAGGGGCAGGGGTGGAATTTGAATTACAGGTCTTTGTGACTCCAAGTCCAGCACTTTATCCACTATGGCACACTGTCTCTCAACCATCATCATCTCTTTTTACCCTGTTTTCCTATATCCTCCTTCTTATTTTCTCTCTTTACATATCTATCACTCCCTGTGTCTTTAGCATTTTTATCTTTTTCAATGCCTGCCCCAACGTGTCAGTCTTAATTCTCTGTTACCAAGCTTCATTTTCACCTATCAACTTGGGTTTTAAAACTTTTTAAGACTTTGTAAGACTAGTATCATTGTTAAATTCAGTACTTGGGGGGGTGGTGCAGGGCAATGAGGGTTAAGTGACTTGTCTAGGGTCACACAGCTAGTAAGTGACAAGTGTCTGAGGTTAGATTTGAACTCAGGTCCTCCTGAATCCAGGGTCGGTGCTTTATCCACTGCGCCACCTAGCTGCTCCAATTCAGTACATTTTTAAAGAACTTTTTCTCTCCTAAATTCTAGATTTATATGTCATTCATTTCAAGTACATTTTTTAAAACACTAGCTCAAGGTACTTAAAACATTTTTTAAAACATGCCATGAATGTCAAAGAGATGATTCAGACACAACCCTGGGTCTCTAAGAGTTTATAATTAATCCAGTAGGAGAGATAGGGCAAGTTAAAAAAATAACCACAATACAAGGAAGAATATATGGTATATGTCACAAAAGAGATATAAACCAAGTGAATTGAGGGTTCAGAAGAAGGAGAAATCCCTTTCAATTAAGGAAGGAAGTCTTCAATGGAGGAGATATATTTGGAACTAGATCTTGAAAGGTTGGTAGGATTCAATAAGTGGAGAAGGCATTCTAAGAGAACATGAGCGTTGGTGCAGGGGTGAAGGTATTCAGGAACTAGTCCAGTTTGGTTGGTGCATTGTTAGAGACACGTAGTAGAGTAGTGGGAGATAAGGCTAGGGAAGGAGCCTAGAGCCATAGCATCACTGAACACCAAGGAGATATATATTATTCCTCTACATATAGGCCATCTTCCCCCCCCCCCACTGGGCTGGTGTAAAACCTCAGGGTTATTTTTCAGTGTATGTATATGTATATGTGTGTGTGTATGCACACACAAACACACACACACACTTTATTTTTCTTTGAAATCATTCTCATTTTAGAGGAGTGGTCTAGATTCTAACCAGTACCATGATACTAACTTGATTTTTTTTTTAAACAGAAAGATATATTGATATTACATCTGTTATGATTTCTGACTCCCCTGTAAACCTATATTCATTGTTGTGCTTTTCATTTGAATATTTGACAGGTCCTCCAGCAAGTGGATAATAAGTTTATTGTCTGTTTAATGAGTACAAAGAGGAAAGAGAACGAGGAGTCAGGTAAGAATAGAGGCTGTCTTTGATTAATACTCCATTGATCTTCAATTAAGAGATGCATGGCCTCATTTTAAGGAAATTTAGATATACAATTAAACACTGCTGATTTAAACCAACTGGGAGGGAGAGGACTTATGAAAATACCAAAAGTTTTTCCACTGTCCAGGTTTTTGTTTGGGGTTTTTTACTAATTTTTTTGGTTCTATGAATATAGAACTATGTATGAACCTCATAACTTCTTTCTTTTCCTTTTGGCATTTGCACTTGTATTTTGTTATATGGCCAAACAAATTATTGTTCTAAATTACACATTACTGAGTACCTCTAGCTTAACGCTTTATGTTCCTTGTTTCAGGTTACAGTTAAGTACAATTGTCTACTTATGAAGCCCCAGAAGACAAGGGTTATAAAAAATAGAGTTTCTGATATAAATGGGGTCACTGTCTTATCTCCTTTTATATTTAAGAAATTAAAAATGGAATGAACACTATCAACTGAAGAAAGTATAGACGTCCTTCTAGATAGGCCAAGGGTGGGTGTGGTCCTGATTTCATAGTATCCCTTACTCTTAGTAATGAACATTGGCATCAGTTTCATATTTGATGTTATTGCCTCATAGTTTATTATTTATTCAGTTGTTTTGCCCAGCACAGGATGTACAGTATTCATCACAACCAGCTGCAACTCTTGTCCTCAAAGGAGTTTAAATTACAGCACTGGGGGCCAACCCTCTCTTTGGCCTCCAGTGCAAAAAAAAAAAAAATTGCTTCTTTTTCTAGGCTTAACCTCTCATGCCCTGGGCTCGAGGGTATCCTAGAGGCAGCATCTTTCATTTCTTTAAGTAGAAGGAAGAGCAAACAGCCATTTGGCATGATCTACTTCAACCAGTTTTAAGAACAGAATTTCATTTTTAAAGCTGTTCTAATAAACTAATTCTTGCAATGGCCCTTAGCCAGAGCAGTAACGTTCTAACCTAAAAAAGTCAAGCTCAGCCAGAGTTATTCCCTACTACAAGATGTTCATGACAAGTCCTCATGAAAAAAAAGCTCTGAGGACATCTTGAAGAATATGGCTGCAGATGTCCCAACTCACTCTGCCATCATAACAGAAAAAGAATAGGATTTTTTTCACTTTGTTCTCCTAAGCATTGAAAAAGAGAAATAACCCGAGATATGGCATCCTATGACCTTCTGCCAAGCTGTTTGGATGCTCTTCCAATGTGATAAAGATCCCAGTCTTCATGAATCCCAAAGTAATAGGCAGTCTATTGAGAGTATCTCAATGTGGTGTTTAGTGAGACTCTATTTTGTCAAATTAAAATTAGCAAAGCATGTAAGTGTAGGGTTTTAATCCCTAGTGAGCACTAATGACAACACTCTTTCATCAGAAATAAATTCAGTGTCTTTTTCGAAAAAAAAGCATCAGGGCAGCTAAGTGGTACAGTGCCTAAAGTACCAGCCCTGGATTCAGGAGGACTTGAGTTCAAATCCAGCCTCCAACACTTGACACCAGCTGTGTGACCCTGGGCAAGTCACTTAACCCTCAGTGCCTCCCCCCGCCCCCCAAAAAAAGCATCAAGATAGCCCTAAGCTGCATTATGACATAGACATGGCCATAGTTCTGGAAAGATAAATGGATAGAGTGCAACCTTTGACATCCCCTGCAAGCTGGAAAGGTTTCTAGTATGGTTCCGGCAAAATTGTTCAAGGACCAGCCTAGAGGAATTCAGAGAGCCTCAGCACTAGATAGTTGGCTCCTAGATGAGGAATCTTTTTAGCCTGAGATATTGCTCATGGAAGCCATCTGAATCACAGAAAGGGTAGAATCTGTGTAGCTGAAGGGAAAGCCCACGCTCATGGAAATCCTGATTCTGAAAGTACAAGTTTTCTTAGCGTCTGTATCACAATTTCAATGTTTTGGAAAGCCTAAAGTGTACTATTACTGTCCAGTTAACCTTGTTTCATCTTGCATGTGTATCAGTTAGCCTTTATTGCTCTGTATAAAATGGCTCTTTTATTCTCATTCTCCTGAGTTCAGGATTCCAGTGGTCCTAATCTCTTCCGATATTCCTAGGTGGAAACCTGCTTGTGTTGGTAGATCAGCATGCTGCCCATGAGCGGATCCGATTAGAGCAGCTTATTCGTGGTAAGTAGGCATAGACTAAGAGCAGCTAGGAGCCATAGAATGCCAAGCCTCAAGGCAGGAAGACTCATCTTCCTGAATTCAAATCTGGCCCCAGACACTTGCTAGCTGTGTGTCCTTGGACAAGTCACTTAACCCTGTTTGCCTCAGTTTTCTCATCTGTAAAATGAGCTGGAGAACATGGCAAATCGCTTCAATTTCTTTTCCAAGAAATCCCCAAATGGGGTTAGGAAGAGTTGTACGTGACTGAAACAACTGAACAACAAAAGGTGACAGAGTGGCAGAGATGAGGGACTTCTCAGCAGATGTCTGGAGGGTATGTCCTGAGGAGGTCCTCAGGGGAGCAGGGGCGCACCAAGGAGTACTCAAGGATTGGGGAACTTGAATAAAGGCCCTTTAATGACCTTCACTCTAAGTGTAAGAGTATTACAGTCAGACCCCTCATCCAGAAAGGAGGATTATAGTTATGGTTAGAGGCTTATAGAATGTAGGTACCCCTGAGCAAAGACTTGAGTTACATTTAGGTAACTGAGCCTGGCACTCCCACCTCACTGTTCATTGGGCAGAGGTTTCTAGAATCCCAGGAGGATTGGTATGCATTTTAAAAACACCACGGACCATTTTTCTCATCATCAGACTGTGCTCCCCAACAGATGAAATTACAGGAAAAGCTTTACTTTTGTGGTCAAGTAATGAAAAACACTAGTGACAGTGAATTAGGAAAGGATAGAAATGGATAATTCTATTAAATAGAAATGTAACATTTTCCATGCCATTTTCCACTTCTCTTTAAAAGAAAGCCTAAGAAAGAGACAAAATATTGTAGTATCACAGTGAGAGAAACTTCATTGCAATGGCATCCAGACTCTTTTTACTGATCAGTCTTTTTTTTTTTTTTTTTTTGCGGGGCTATGGGGGTTAAGTGACTTTCCCAGGGTCACACAGCTAGTAAGTGTCAAATGTCTGAGGCCAGATTTGAACTCAGGTACTCCTGAATCCACGGCCGGTGCTTTATCCACTGCACCACCTAGCTGCCCCCAGTCTTTTCTAATGACCTCTTCAGAATAACTGATGAAGTTCAAGAGTTGTGCTGGAAAACCTCATATTCTTTCCCAAGTACCCACATCATTCAGTTGTATCAGGGAAAGAATCATCATTGTTTGTCTATATGTATATGTCTACATGTATATGTATATATCTGCATCTTTTGTGTAGGAGATGAAGGTTTCTTAGATTGCAAAGTTACTATGAAAATGTGTGGACAGGCTAGATTATTTTAAATCTGCCAAAAGGCTGAAACCCGAACCTCTGAAGTTAAAAACTCTTTGTCTAAAACTAAGCAGTAGAATAATTAACATTATTATGCTCTATCATGTTTCATGCTTGGTCTGAGACCAGTAGACTTTATTTCTCCTTGTTCCCACCTATTAAACTTTCTGCCAATAGATTCCTATGAGAAGGAGCAGCCAAAAAGCTTTCGCCGCAAGAAATTGCTGTCTTCTACCATCTCTCCGCCAATGGAGGTCACGGTGACAAAGGAACAGAAGAGGCTTTTACAGTTAGTACCATACTTGAGTGATGAATGCTTTAAAGATGTGATGTTAAGTATAAGATAGAGTATGCCCGGTAATCTGGCCCAGCAGCTAGAACTTAGATCATTTTTACCCTTTCTTGGAACAGGGAGTGTTCATCCTGTACAGTCTCTGAAAGCAAAGTTGCTGCTATAATTGCTTCCATTCTGCTCTGTATCAATGTATCCTCATTACTTAGATATAGTTCCCATAATCATGCTGAAGAAATGTTGAGCACAGAGAAGCATGGAAGGGGTAAATAATAGTGATTCACTAGATAGGGCCTCTCCCAACTCCTGGGATAACAGACATTTTTGGAAATGGGAAGGAGAGAATTGTCTCTTATTTATTTCAGATTTGGAAATAAAGCTACTGCCAATAATTCATTTCTCTTAGGGCATAATTTAGATCAGCTGCAGATCCATTTATTTACATCCAGTTAATCAGTAACTTCTCAGTTCCAGGGGCCATTAATTACTTCCCTGCTTTCATGCCGATTTAAAACATTCTGAGTTCTTTGTTTTTGTGCCAGGCTTCTTTAAGAGCTAGTTGAAAATCAACTATCAGAAATAAGTAACTCTCCAGTGAAAAAAGAAAAGTAAATCCCGGTATTTTAAATCTCTTAGGGCCCTTGTTTCCCTGAGTGAAATGGGGAATAAATGGAGGTTATTGTGATCTGCAAGGGGGAGGTATCCTAAAAGAACACTCTTAAATTATGAGAGAATGAGAGAATCTTTTAAAAATGGGGGTAATTTCTGAAAAATTATGGAGTATTTGTAGCTAAAATGTGAATAAGGGATTCTTCTTCAAAAGTACTTTTTGATGTGCTCTGGTAGTACATTGGGGACTATTCATCTGTTTAGGTGTTACCACAAGGACCTGGAAGATCTAGGCCTGAAATTAATATTTCCAGATGCCCCCAGCTCCCATGTGCTTGTTGGGGAGGTACCACTCTGTTTTGTAGAAAGAGAAGCAAATGAAGTCCGGAGGGGAAGACCAACTGTGACAAAAAGTATCCTAGAGGTGAGACATGCTTTGGGATTGCCCTAGTGCATTCTGCCTGGAGAGGCCAAGGACGTTTAGAAGTAGAGGCCATGAGGTTTACTTGGCTGTGTCTTCACAGATTTGATGAAACGTCTTTTGCTATCCTCATTCTCTCAACAGTCTTTTCTTTTGGACTTCTACCCCAACCCTCCCCCCATCCCACCCCTTTTCATTAAAAGGCTTTGCTATTCAACCTCTACTGAACTAGAAATCGAAAACAAAAACTTTTAGCAGCACACACATCAAAGACTGTAGTTAAGTTTATTTCAGGTTGAATTCAAGCTTATGGTGGCCAGAAAATCTTACTCATGTTCAGCCAGGCTGATGGAGATAATTTGTTGTTGATTCTGAAAGGAACTGCAACGGCTTTGCTCCATCTCCAAGGAGGAGGAGCAGTGGCGTGACTTCTGGAGGAGAGAAATGAGTAACTAACCTGCTCCTAGTTAAAAGAACAAATCACTTCTCTCGTGCTCCTTTCTTGTTTTTAGAGGATATTAAGTTTAATGACAGCCTGAGCCTAGAGGAGAGCTGTCGACTTATTGAGCCTAATAGTTGTGATGGTAACATTAATGTGATTAATAATAGTAATAATGATAACTCAGATTTATATGACGCTTTATAATTTTCAAAGCTCTTTTCTCACAGTATCCTCCCTCCCCTTTCAGTGAAATCATGGTCAAGGAACTGAAATGGGCAAGGAAGGGAATTGTATCCAGATCTTGCTCACTGGGCTTTGTAATCTAAATGTGTTAGTTTCTGGAAACAGAGAATGTGAGAGGAGGTGGCATGTGTCTCTGTTGCAACGATTTTGATGACTGAGTCGCTCAATTTTTTTGTTTGTTCTTTTTTTTTCCTCTTGGAGGAATATGATTGTGATTTTGAAGCAGTGCATTATCTACCACTTGGCTTTGAGTAACTTTGAGTAAGCATGGTTGTGGGAGAAGAGGAGGAGGGAGTATTTTCTAAGTCTGATTTAAAAGAAAAACAATTAAGATTAATAGGAGCCCAGAGAAGCTGAAGAAGGAAGGAAGGAGGGAGGGAGGAGGGGAAGAAGGAAGGAAGGAAGAAAACATACATTTATTAAATGCCTGCTATATGTCAGGCACTGTGCTAAGCACTTATCCCTAATAGAGAAATCCTGTGATTTATTTATTTATTTATTTATTTTTTTGTGAGGCAATTGGGGTTAAGTGACTTGCCCGGGGTCACACAGCTAGTTAAGTGTTAAGTGTCTGAGGCCGGATTTGAACTCAGGTACTTCTGAATCTAGGGCCGGTGCTTTATCCACTGCGCCACCTAGCTGCCCCCTCCTGTGATTTATTTTAAAGAAATCACTGACTATACTGTATCTTGAAGCAGTTCTTTCCCTTGTAGCTGGACTAGCTTACAAATTGGTAGTATGAAAGGGTATCTGGTAGAAATGTCTTTAAAGTTCATTTGTAATATTAGCATCTGCTCTGATAAGGCTATTGAAGGGGATGTAATGGGCAAAAATATGCCAAGCTATTTTTTTTTAAGTACTATAGAAAAAAATTTTCTTTTAAACTTAAATATAGGGAGTTCCCAAGAACTACTGTGGAAACTTGAGTGAAAAATTTCTGGTGTTTATAATAATAAAGCATGGGTTATATTGAGTAGACAGTTATATTAATTTATTTTTCTTATTTCTTTGCCTTTATTCACCATATGTGTCCAACATTACACTTGTTCTGGCTAGAGTTTTAAACAGAAACAGACTATCCCTTAATAAAATGATCAAAGCTACTCTTACCAATTATGTGTCCTCATAAGCTGTTGAAAGCTGTGTCTGGATTGAGTATCCCTTGCACAAATGTATTTAAATCTTTAGAGAACTTCTTAGTCAAAGTACTTTGTGTTTTATAAAGCCTCCTACTCCAAACTTCTTTTCCTTGAGGCAGCTGGTCCTTAAAGGGGTCAATTCAAATATGTATTTTTTTAAAGTAAAGACAGAAATAACAGCAGCTGACTTGCACTTATTTTTTGCTTTCCAGGAACTTATTCGAGAACAAGTAGAGGTAAGTATTTCTTTTGCTTCAGGAGGATTGGCAGAGGTTTCACACAGAGGGCATCGATCACCCCCTATTCCTACTACAAATGAAGAGTTTAATTTTGTACTGCTACTTTTAGCTGCTTCAGACTACAGGAGGGGCTCAAGGGACTTTGCCACTTACCATCCAGAAGGTGTTAGCATCCCAGGCCTGCCATGGTAAGATCCTTAATGTTGTTATTAAAGATCTGCTATGTGCTAAGCACTCTTGAGGGGTATAGGAAGAAAGAAAAGGATGTAATACAAAAGAAGCCTTGCTTCTGGAAGTATAGAGTCCATATTAAGAAACAACACACATGTGAAACAACCAAAGGAAAATAGCTTCTAGATCATTTGAGTTTAATATAAATATTTGATACAGTAGGAGAGCCACATTGAAGAGCAAACAGAAGCAGCTTCCCCAGAAGAAATGAGTTTTGAATGAAACTCAACATGTATTAGTAGAAAGAAGAGAAAAAGAAAACATAGTGGATGGGAGGAAGGTGTGAACATAGGCCTGACAAACAAACCCACACGTGGAGAACACCAAGTAGATTAGTTTAGTTTGAATAAAGGATCTGTACAGACCAGTGTGAAGAAATTAGATTGAGGAGGAGGAATAGAAGCCTTGTAGGCCAAAGTGGAACATTTAGATTTGGCTCATACTGTTTAGAGCTAGAATGAACCTTGGATTGGAACTCCAACCACCTTATTTTTCAGAGAAGGAAGCTAAGGCTGAGGGATGTATTTGTCAAGGAGCAGAGTCAAGATTTGAATCATTCGTTAGTGCTCCGACTTGAAATCTAGTGCCTGTTCCTTTGTACCACATTGTCCAGGCATTTGATAAGAAAAATTAAACAAAATGGCATTTGAGGAAAATGCCACTACTTTTGTGTGATGGATCAGATTTAGGCCAATATAATAACCTAAGCATGAGCTAGTGACAGTTTAAATTAGGGTGGAGTCTAGAGAAGTAGAAAGAAAATGGCAAATCAAAGGAGACGTGGTGCAGAAAAATTAACATGATTTGGTATATTGAAGCTAGAGCCAAAAGAAAGAAAATATTAAAAATAACCCTAAGATCACAAGACTTAAGTTACTAGGAAAGACATGAGACTTCTTTGGTCACTCCCAGAGGAACTCTGAAAACACATTAGATGGTTCTAGCCAAGGCCACAAAATGTAACCTTCTTATGAAGATGAGAGTTTCCTTAAGGAATGGCTGAGGAATATGGTAAAGCAGGAAGCCTTATCCATGGTCTTAGGGGATGATTCAAGCAATTCTAAGACCAACAGAAAAGTTTCCAAGATGTATATTCCTTTTGACATTTGGGTCATAGTTAGGATTGGTTTCCCACTGTACATGTGACACTTCTCTCGTGCTCCTTTCTTGTTTTTAGGGGCTATTAAGTTTAATGACAGCCTGAGCCTAGAGGAGAGTTGTCGACTTATTGAGGCTCTGTCTTGGTGCCAGCTGCCCTTCCAATGTGCTCATGGGAGACCCTCTATGCTGCCCTTGGCAGACATAGACCACTTGGAACAGGAGAAACAGGTACATTAGTGAGTAAGAGTGAAGAGGAAGAGGAAGCTGAGTATATCTTTTTCTTTTAAAGGACAGAGAGCAGTCCTGCCTCAAACAAACTACCAGCTCTTCTTCCTTCACCCATTTTGAAATGCCAACACACACACGATTCAGTATTATTGCATTTAATATAAGTACAGATTTGTAGATCCTTTGTATCTGGTGCTGACTTGCTCTCGTCTTTCTGGATAGGATGCAGCGATTCTTTTTCCTGGGACTGCAATCGCCTGGGAATAGAGCAGATTAGTTTTTGGCCAAGCATGTTCTAAACAGCCTTATGCTACCCACTCACTCACCATGATAGTAACTTACTGTAATAGTGATACCAATTTATGGAGTCTCTACATCTTGGGGGATTGTGAGGCTGTGGTCATGATCCACCCCAAAAAGTTTGGTGTGGATAATGCTGCAGGGACACAGAGTGGTTTAAATTAAGAACATTTTGTTTTCATTTATAATCTTAACTGAAAGAGAACATGAGACTATATTAAGAATGTCCACGTTATTGTATTCCCAGAGCCAGCAATTGTGCTTACCTTTCCTGCTAAAGAATTATAAATTCTTCTCTTGCAGTGAGTCATGGGTATTAGAACTTTGTACACAGCCCAGCCGAACTCCCAAGTGCTGGTGAAGCTTTGTCCCATTCTGTGCCACAAAAGTTCCATGACTGTTAGAGAAGCCTTTTGTCCTGGAGAAACCTGTCATGTTGTTTATTTAGTCGTCCCTGAAGCTGGGTTTCAATATACCTTGGAAAAGTAACAATTTAATTGGGGTTTTGAGTCTCCACATTTGCTTTAGTATGTTAACAATTACAATAATTCTATTTTTTCTAGTATCCTAAACCCAACCTTGCTAAACTTTGTAAAATGGCCCGGGCCTGGCATTTGTTTAAGAAAGTAGAGACCCATGATGAAAAGCAGAACAAAGGCTGAAACCACCTGGTGAACTTCTATGAAGACAAGACTTTCCAGACAAGCCCCACACCTGTGAGAAGATGAAGGGATGTTAGCTGATTATAGCTGCATGCAGGATGAATCACTGTGGCTGTGACATTTTCCTTTGCAAGCCCAATGCACAGAATTGGCTTCAAAAGCATAACATCCTTTCTTGGGTATCTCTGTAGGCAAACTGACAAATAATAGTTTAAATCTGAAAGCTGCTTAAGGGGAAATGTATAAAAGTATGCATTTGTACCACTTGGGAGGTTAAAAATGCCTTTCCATTTATATTTATAACTTATTTTGGAGTAAAATTTGATAATTGATTTTTTTAAAAAGTCAACTGTTTAGTTTTCATTTAGTATGCATTTGTATAATTTATATGGAACTAACCCTCCAAAGATCAGTAACATCCTCCCATCCATGTTCAATGCTAGTCCCTTAATCCCTGTCCTCCTGTTTTCCTGAGCTCCGTCCCTTCCCTGGATTGCAAAGCCCAAACCTAAAGTCTTACTCTATCCAGACTTATCCCACAATAACTAGAGTCTCTGAATGATGGAAAGGGCAATCAAGGTCAACCCATTCCTGACCAAGAATCCCCTTGATAAACAACGCCAACAAGTGTCTTTTTTCATTTAGTTGAACAGAGGGGTCTTACCCTTCCATCATTTTCAACTAGATGACTTTAGGGAACTGGCCAAAGCCAGTCATGTTGGTCAAGAAAAAGAAAGAGGACAAAGCACTGGATGGAGAAAATTCCAATTTTCCACTCTTCTGCTGTCTTTAAAATAATTGTCTAGCCAATGAAATTGCTCTTTAGAGATATTTGGGATTGAGGGTTTGGTTTTTTTTTTTTAATTGTGTTTTTTTACTGGCCAGGGGCGGGGGGAGTGGGGGTGGGAGATACTTAGAATGGATCTGTGACTTTTGTGATTTGGAAGTTCCTTCCAACAGTGCAGATCACAACCCATCCACATCTGCCCATCCTGTGTGAGTCTCAGCCATGTCCTCTCATAAGGATCTGTCCTGGGACGCCCACCCAGAGTGCTATAGGCTTTCCTCAATTTCTCTTCCCCTAAGGCCTTCTCTAGTGCCTGATACTGGTGTGGACATGACCCTGGGTTCTTGAAGGGCATGCCAGTGGAGTGTAAATTCTTGAAGGTTCCATCATGTTGGAAATGCTTTGGGTATGGCCACAGACCAAGGCTGTTTGGAGTCAACCCAGTTAAGTATGGAAAAGCTCATCACCAGGTGGCTGACCCACCATGGATTTTTCAGGCCATGGCAACCTATTAATTTTTTGGTATATGTTTTTTTGTTTTGTTTTGGGTTTTTGTATATGTTTATTTTTAAAAGCTTCATATCTCAGTGCAGTGTTTATTCTTTCAGTAAGAGTCTTAACTTTGCCTAAACAGGTATAGTCATTCATGATTTCCCTTGCATTTTTCTCAAGGAGTAGGGGTTCTTTTAGGTCCAGCACAACTTCTATCTAGGCACCTCACAGTGGATAAAAGCACTAGGCCTCGAGTCAGGAAGACTTGAGTACAAATCCAGCTTCAGACACTTACTAGCTGTGTGATCCTGGGCCAGTCACTCAACTGCTGTTTGCCTCAATTTCCTCCTTTGTAAAATGGGGACAGTAATAGTACCAACAACCCAAAGTTGTTGCGAGGATCAAATGAGATAATGATTATAAAGTGTTTAGCACAGTGCCTGGCACGTAGTAAATGCTATATAAATGTTAGCTATTATTATCCAGATCTGCAATCTTAATCATGGCATAATTCTGTCTGAACATTAGGTTTTTTTCCTTCTTGCAAAATACTTTCAAGCAATCTCCTTTAAATATTCCTACTTCCTTGATAGATGAATCGTTCAGAAAAGCATTTTCTGTGCCTCTGGTTAATAATGCTTAGTAAGTTAAACCTGTGGAAAAAGCAGTAATATTCACTGTAAAGAAGCTGTAAGTCCAGATGATAGGAGTAAAATGCTGCTATTAGAATTTTTACTCCAAATTTGGAAAAGAGAGATAATGCAGTATCTTTTAGGAGGGCCATCAAGTGAAGATGCTTGAAGAAGCCTTGCTCTTGTATTGAACCAGCGTTTCCATAGACTCCCAGGATTAGAAGATACTTTCATAAGTGATTTAGTCAACCCCACTGTCTGGCCTGCTTCTCCTATGGCAGAAGTTATGAGATTCTATAACCTTCCCCATTACCTGTGGCAGCAAGGACAACCCTGACAGCTGAGGAGTCATCCCTGATGTTTAACCTGATAAAAGTCTGTGTCCACTACCCCTGGAGAGAAACTGGTCCAGAGTGTAAAGTGAGGGCAGTTTTATGAAATGTGTAACTTCTTAGTTTTTAAGAATAACAAGAGGGGGCAGCTAGGTGGCACAGTGGATAAAACACCAGCCCTGGATTCAAGAGGACTTGAATTCAAATCTGGCCTCAGACACTTGACACTTATTAGCTGTGTGACCCTGGTCAAGTCACTTAACCCTCACTGCCCTGCAAAAAAAAAAAAAAAAAGAACAGCCACATTTTTCTCTGCAGTGCAGTTTTGTTAGATTCACATTTGTGGAAGCTTTGTCCATAGCAAAAGACAACCTATATTTTTTATTCTGTTTCTTCAGTCTTTCAGGTTCCTCCAGCTCAAGAGCAACACAGCAAAGCAGCTAATAGAAGTTAAGAGAATGATTATTTCTCTCTTATATTAATAACCAATTACTATTAGGGAGATCCAGGATTTTTTCTCTTCCTAGTTTCTCATTCTCTACTAGGTCAAATCAGCCCCTGAAGAATAGGACTGAGAATGAGATTGGATTTACCATTTTCCTCAATCTTGTTCAGACTCCACCCAACTGGGGAAGCCCATTGTGTTCTATTCAGTCTTGGGTGGGGAGTAGATCCTTTGTCTAGATTATGCAGGGCCAGGGTGGTCCCTAGCCCCTCATTAGAATAGGTCTACCACTCATTATAATATTCATTTTTTTCATCGATTGTCAACCAATCAAATTTGATTGCTGCCTGTAGGGAATGCCCACTCTTCCAAGGGAATATAAGGGTCTAAAGGCCACCATGGACTGTCTTTTGGTTTATGAGAAACAGCCAAATGAACATCTTTTTATTAGTTATTCACTAGCCATAATTAATAAAAGTATTAATTACCCAGAGACTAAGTTTCTTGAACTTTTAAAATGTCACAGTTGATGATGGATAATTGAAAAAATCCCATGGTCAGCCCCAGACTATAAATGGCAAGAGGTTTTAGATTACTGGGGAGCAAGGCTTAGAAGTACAGGACAGAGGTCAGATATGGAAGGAGGCCAGGGTCAAAGCCAGGGGAAAAGAGGTCCTAGAATTAGGCAAGCCTTTTGGCATGGAAGCCCATCTAAGAAACATGAGGGTCAAAGTAAGACTGGGGTCTGGATACACAGGAAATTTCACTAGGATCAAATATAAATTCTGCTGTTTGGCATTTAAAGCTCATCACAACAGGGTCCCTTCTTACCTATTGAGTTTTTTTGGTATATTATTCCCCTCTATGTATACTATGCTCCAGCCAAACTAGCCAATTTATAGATCCTACACTCCATCTCCTGTTTCCATCACCCAAAACTGTGCTACCTCTATCATCCAGAATTCTGAAATTCTTTCTGATTATATTCTCCTAGCCTAGCCTTAAAGGCAGCTGATGATGCAGTAGAGCCTGGGTTCAAATCTGGCCATAGACATTTACTAGCTGTGTGACCCTGGGTCTGAAGCCAGGAAGACTCCTCTTCCTGAGTTCAAATCCAGTGTCAGACACTTATAAATTGTGTGACCCTGGGCAAGTCACTTAAGCCTATTTGCCTCAGCTTGCTCATCTGTCAAATGAACTAGAGAAGGAAATGGCAAATCGCTCCAGTATCTTTGCCGAGAAAACCCCATATGCAGTCACAGAGAATCAGACACGACTAAATCAATATAACACAACTCTGGGCAAGTAATTTAACCTTTGTTTGCCTAAGTTTCTTCAACTATAAAATGGAAATGATGATAATAGCACCTACCTCATTGTGAGAATCAAATGAGATCATTGTAAATTATTGTAGGTGCTATAGAAATGTTTATTCCCTTCTCTTCTCTTCTCTCTCTCTGCCCAGCTCCTCCTAACCCTATTCTTCTTCCTCATGGTGATATCCAATATCTCCCTCCCTCACAGTCTTCACCCATGTTTTGACTTCACTTCTTTTCATAATTTTGACCACGCAGTTGATCAGTTAAATCATACACTGTCTTCTTCCCTTCACTACCTCGTTACCCTGTTCTGTTGCTATTCATGCCTTGCCCATCCTTTTGCCCCTACTCAGGTGGTGCTGTGGACTTGGAGCTAGCAAGGCCTGAGTTTGAAGCCTGCCTCAGTTGTTTATAAATGCCAATAACAATGTGCTACTGAATCTTCTGGAGGAAGTTATACAACTCGAGGGGGCTGTCACCGCTGCTTGACAGTCCTTTTATTCTTCCTTGGTTAGCCTCTTTAAGGTCCCCACAGTTGTTGTTCAATCGTTTTTCTATCATATTTGACTCTTTGTGACCCCATTTGGGATTTTCTTGGCAAAGATACTGGAGTGGTTCACCATTTCTTTCTCCAATTCATTTTACAGATGAGGAAACTGAGGCCAACAGGGTTAAGTGACTTGCCCAGGATCACACAGCTATTAAGTTTGAGGCCAGATTTGAACTCAGGGAGATGAGTCTTCCTCACTCCAGGCCCAGCACTCTATCCATAGCACCACCCAGCTGCCCAGGCATATCAAAATCAATGTATTAAAAACTGAACTCATTAGTTTTTCCCCCAAATCCATGCACCTTCATTTCTTTTTTTTCTTTTTCTTTTCAGTGAGGCAATTGGGATTAAGTGACTTGCCCAGGGTCACACAGCTAGTAAGTGTTAAGTGTCTGAGGCTGGATTTGAACTCAGGTCCTCCTGACTCCAGGGCTGGTGCTTTAGCCACTGCACCACCTAGCTGCCCCACCTTCATTTCTTTTAAAGACACCAACCATCCTTCTGGTCACTCAAGTTCACCACCTCAGAGTCACCCTTGACTCCACCCTCCCAAATCTTGCCAAATCTCATAGATTCCAATTACTTACACAACATCTCATAGTCATTCTCATGTCTCCATTTACATGGTCACTACTCTAATTCAGACCCTCAGCATCTCGCACACAGACTATTGCAGTAGCTTCCTGATTCAAAGAAAAGCAAAAGACAATGAGCTTACAATCTAAGCGGAGAGACAACATGCAAATAACTATGTATGAACAAGATACGTATGGGATAAAATAGAGATAATAGGAGCCACTAGCATTAAGTGGGATCTAGAAGGGCTTCTCATAATAAATGGAATTTTGACTCTGAAGGAAGTCAGGAGGTAAAGATAAGGAGAGAGAATGTTCCAGACACAGGGAATAGCTAGTGAAAATGCCCAGAATCTGGAGATGGCGTCTTATGGGACAAAGAGCAAAGAGGCTAGAGTCACTGGATTGCAAGGTGAGGAAAGGCAGGAACAGGCCAGCTTATGAAGGACTTTGAATGCCAGACAGAATTTTATATTTGATCCTGGAGGTGAAAGGCAGCTGCTGGAATTTGAGTAGGGGGATGACAGGGTGAGAGCTGCACTTTAGGAAGATTAACTTGACAGCTGTGTGGAGGTCCTAGAGTAGGGACAGACTTGAGGCAGACCAGCCAGCAGGCTATTCCAGTAGTCCACACTTGAGGTGACGAGGCCATGTGCTAGGGTGGCAGCCATGTTGGGGGAGAGAAGGTAGCATTGTGGTAAAAATTATTGGAGTTTTAGCTGACTCATTTGGGAGGGGCCACACCTGGCCCACCCTGAAGTTATATATGCTACTGAGGTCAGAAGGAGAACTCTCCATGGGCAGTTTTTGAAGGACCTCCCCTTTTGGGGGAGGGAGATTGAACGCTTGTTGAGGGGAGGCTAGTAGTCGCTTTGAGAACACACTTGCACTGGCCGCTCTCTCTTCTCGGTTTCCTGGTGATGTGAGAAAGCTAGCAGACTTTCCAGGTGTGGTGAATGAACACAATAGACCTGCATTCCTTTGAATTAGCTTATTTGGAAACGATCTGGGGACTGTATAGACTTAGGTTAGAATTAGGAGAATTTATCTGTATTTCCTTTTTCCTATTTCCTTATCTTTGATTTTTTATTAATTTCACCTTTGTTGTTTAATTAATTCCCAAGTAATAAAATCTGATCCTTTTTTTGGAAAAGAAGCTGTAAGGCTCCCTTCTTATTGGCCTGGGAGAAATATCTAAAAGGGCAGTTTGGAGGGAAGGGAACTTTAAACCTAGAGGTCCCTCATTATTTCCGGGACCCCAATATTTTGGCGAGTCACCCAATTAATGCTCCATATATCAAATTTCAGCCCCTACAGTTCAAGGGATGTCATGATGGTAAAATCAGCAAAACTTGGCAACAGATTTGATATGGGGAGGTTGATCGAGAAAGAGGGAGGAGTTGATGACCATGTCAGTGACGGTGCCCTCGATGATGATGATAATAGGAAAGTTTGGAAGAAGGGAACGTTGGTTTCTTTTTGGAAAATATAACGAGTTCACTTTTAGACATTTGAGTTTAAGATGGCTATGGGACAGCTAGTTTGACATGTCCAATAACCATTTAGGAGAGAGGTTAGGATTGTACAAGGAAAGGAAAGAAACAAACATTTATTAAGCCCCAGGTACTGTGTGCCAAGCACTGTGCCAAGTGCTCTACAACTATCTCCTATCTGAGAATAAGCATAGAGGTGATAATTGAAAAGATGGGAGCTGATGAGACCACCAAGTGAAATAGTGTAGAGGGAGAAGGGAGCTCAGGACAGAGGGGGTCACTCAACATTATTGGACATCACCTGGATGAAGATCCAGTAAAGGAGACTCAGATGTGGGAGGACCAGGACAGAGTGGTGTCATGGAAACCTAGAGAAGGTAGAGAAGGTATTGTATCCCCAACACTTCTCATAGTACTTTGCACATAGTAGGTGCTCAATCAATGTTTGAAGACTTCTTCATGGATAACTGTGATAATTGCCCTGATCTCCCAGTCTAATAGACTGTTATATGGATAGTGTCTAGAAAACTGATACATTAAAAACTAAGATACAGCTTTTTATTATTTAATAACTAATTAGGTATTGCACAATGTCCTGGAACAGCTGTTTGGTAAATGAAAAGATATTTCAAAGCCAAACCACTTCCAGACAACATTTCAGAAAATTCCTTTGTATCCACTCACAAACATCTGTAAGGATGACAGGTGGGAAGCACGACCTCCATAACAAAAAATAATCTAGCAATGTCTTTATTACTGAGCATTTCTTAAGAAATGGATTATATATGGCCTTCAGATGACTTTGCTGATTTGGATATCTTGCCAAGTTTTCTTAAGCTTTTACCTTCCACTGCCTATGATTCAAGTAAAGTTATCCCAAGGGATTTCAAAGATGAAAATGGAAGAACTACAAACAAAAGAGAAATGCAAAAGACTTTGCAAAAACAAAAACAAAACACTTCAACAAACTGTTTTCTCCATCAATGACAGTGGAATTGCCACATGCCATCCCTAACATCACAGTTCCCAAATGACTTTAAAAGGGACTTAGAAGTGGCATTAAAGAGAACAAAGATGGGGAAAGCAGCAGGATTGGATCAAAGGAGCTAGTGCTAGAGCTGATAGGATTGTGAGGGCATTGAGGGGGTGAAAGACAAGGTTGCTGAGGAGAGAAAGGTACCAAAGGTATGAAAAAAATCTTGTGTTTTAATTGTGAGTAAAGGTGATCCAGAGAACATCATTAACTATAGACCTTTGTTCCTACTCTCCCCATCTACACAAAATCTTTATGGGGGTCATTTATATAAGAATCAAGGGTATTCTGAACGAAAGGATTAGTAGGGAACAAGCAGGCTTTCACAAGCAGTATTCCACAATGGACCACATCTTTACCATCTCACAATTAATGAAAAGATGTAGAAAACAAAAGATCCCATTGTGTTTATTGTTTTAATTACCAAAAAATTTGACTCAGGCTCTCTTACAACAAAGTGTCTGCCCACCCATATACCAAGATCACTTAAGATTCCTTAGAAGATGTCATAACAGAAATAATCCTCTTTAATGACCCTCTGACAATATTAGGTGAGGCATAAAATGGGGAGATGTGTACTCAATGGAGGTATGTAGGAGATCCAACACAGAATACAGGTTGAGAAGGGATTCCCTGTGGGTGGTGGGATCCTCTAAAGGCTTCTGTTCAAGGATGAGATTGTGCTGACTATATTAAGTCCCCACACATTACAGAGCATCCTGGAAGTGATAAGAAATGCCTCAGACAAGTCTGGCAGGTCCCACCACACCAGAAATACCAGGCAGATGAAGAATGTACATTGCCCAGATTTCAACATGCTTTTGGATGGGCACCCTGTAGAGCTTTTCTATTAGTGTGTGTATTGGGGACAGATGGTACAGATGGACAATGAAGCAGGTCCAGAGTTGAAAAGGAGAGCAGCTGGAGTGATTCCAAAAAATTGTCAAGCCCTTTTATTGA
The DNA here is from genome assembly GCF_019393635.1 of Dromiciops gliroides. Taxonomy (NCBI): domain Eukaryota; kingdom Metazoa; phylum Chordata; class Mammalia; order Microbiotheria; family Microbiotheriidae; genus Dromiciops; species Dromiciops gliroides. The sequence goes on from NC_057862.1 coordinate 236,426,022, forward strand.
ACCCCAAGCTTCCCATAAAAGCAAGGGCTCATTTTTTTTTTTCAATCCTAACATTTTACTGGAGTTTCCATATGCCAGCAAGACATGGCACACCACTACTTCTGGAAAACTCTACCACACAATTGGAAATGGAAGAGGTGTATGGTGGGTATGAGGGGGTTAGGGGACATAACTGGTGAAGAACTCCAAGGTACAGGATTCGAGGATTCAAGGAATTATAATGACAGGATGGGGGGCTGGTCATGTGGCAAGAACAAGGGTGGACAGCCAGAGTGCCTCACAGATACTCTGTTGACATCAAGAAGAAAGCAAGGAAGTCCTTGGAGCATGTTGGGTGGACCCTTTGTGGCAAACTTTTGGGAGACCGTGGACAAGACAGTCACCCGGGACAGCTAGGCATCGATGCACAGCAATCTGTATCATTTGAGGGAACTGCAGACTTGTGTCCACAGATCCCTCCGAGTATCTGAGAGTTATCACACATATGCAGTTCTCTATATAAATGACTACATGATTTTAGCAGTAAAAAATAAGATAAATTGTTTGAGAAATGTTTGAATGCCTATGTCCAAGACTTATGAAACAGTGGGCATTGGCTTCTTTTTCTTTGCTTTATCACTGTACTAATTAAAACTTTACTTAGTGGATAAAGCACTGGCCCTGGATTCAGGAGGACCTGAGTTCAAATCCAATCTCAGACACTTAACACTTACTAGCTGTGTGACCCTGGGCAAGTCACTTAACCCCAATTGCCTCACCAAAAAAAAAAAAAAAAGAAGAAGCAATGCGCAGGGACAAGTTGGAACTGGCAAGTTTGTCACTCACTAGTCCCAGGTTACAGATCCAGGGCAGACTGAGAAGGGGACCTGTGCAGAGAAGGATTGCTTCTAGGTAATGCTGCTAATGCTGCTGCTGCTGCTGTAATAGCTAGCATTTATATAGTACCAGGTACTGTACTAAGTGCTTCACAAATAGGATTATTTGATTCTCATGACAACCCTGGGAAGTAGAAGCTATTATCTTCATTTTACAGATGAGGAAACTCATCTGTAAAACAAAGGTTAAATGACTTGTCCAGGGTCACACAACTAATCAGTGTCTGAGGCTGCATTTGAATTCTGGTCTACCTGACTCCAGGCCCAGCACTCTATCCTTGCGCCACCTAGAGGCCCTAGGCTGCATAGAGAGAAATGAAGTTGAATAGCAACTGCATCAGCATCAGTGTGACCCAGGACAGGGGAAGCCTACAATTCTGCTGATCTGAGCCAACATCCAGCTGGCTGATAGGGGCAGAGTCCAGCAGCAGTCTACTCCTGCAGAGACCCAAATCCAGGTCAGGGATGTGCAGAGTTCAGACCTGTCCAGGGAGGAGGGGTGGAAGAAAAGGGAGTAGCAATCAGACTTTCCCCTGGGTCAGACTACTTTGGAAGCAGTGAAAGCTTGCAGCCCCTCTGCCTGTCCCTGAGATCCTGGAATAACAATACTCAGGACTCCAAGAAAGCAGCAAGAAGTCACCCAGATCTTTCCTCCAGAAGTGTCGTAGAGCCCAGCACTAACACCAAGCCTAAAGTCAAGAAGGAAACTGGGCAAACAAAAAAGAACACCATAAGATATAATGGTGGCAGGGATGCTCAAGAAACAAATGCTGAAGAGATTGACTCAAAAGCATCTACAAACAGTGCCCCAGAGAAAAACACAGCTTGGGTACAAATGCAACCAGAAATCCTGGAAGAGATGAAGAGTTTAGAAGGTTTAAAATGTTTTTATAAATGAAATGAGAGCGCTTCAAGAAAAAATTGGAAAAGAAATGAGAGCTATGGAAGAAAGAATTGGAAATGGCATTAACAGCTTGGCACAAGAGGCTCCAAAGCCTTGCCTGAGCAACAAACTCCCTGAAAATTTGAATGGAACAGAGAAAAGAAATATTAAAACAAAGTCAAAACATTGAAAAAAAAGAAGAAAATGTAAGGTAACTTTTTTTTAGTGAGGCAATTGGGGTTAAGTGACTTGCTCAGGGTCACACAGCTAGTAAGTGTTAAGTGTCTGAGGCCGGATCCAAACTCAGGTACTCCTGACTCCAGGGCCGGTGCTCTATCCACTATGCCACCTAGCTGCCCCCAAAATGTAAGGTATCTTATAGCAAAAACGGCTAGCCTGAGAAAGATTGAGAAATATGAGGCCTACTTTCTTTTTTTGAAACTAATTTTTTTTTAAATTTAAGATAAAAAACCCTTTGGACAATTGGAACACCGTTACCCAAAAAAAGCCTATTTTAAGAAATACAGGGTGGGCCAAAAGTCACAAAGGGGTCTGACGTTTGAATAACTTTTTGAAAATTATTTTTTTTCCTATATATTTGTATATATTTCCTATACTGTATATGATACTGTGGTATTATAAATTAAACACAAAATATAAAGGAGTTATCCCTTTGTGACTTCATGACTTTTGGTCCACCTTGCATTAAAAGAAAACTGCCCAGAACTCTTAGAACCAGAAGGTAAAGTGGAAATAGAAAGAATCCTCTGGTCACTTCCTGAAATCCCAAAATGAAAACTCCCAGGAACACCATAGCCAAAATATATTTTTTTTTTTTGGTGAGGCAATTGGGGTTAAGTGACTTGCCCAGGGTCACACAGCTAGGAAGTGTTACATAGCCAAAATCTAACTTCCAGGTCACAGAAAAAAAATTCTGCAAGCAGGCAGAAAGAATTCAAATACTGAAGAGCCAGTCAGGATCACACATAATTTAACAGCCACCACTATAGAGGTGTAGAGAAGGTGGAATGATATTCCCAAAGGCAAAGGATATAGACTTATAGCCAAGAATAACTTACCCATCAAAACAGTATAATACTATAAGGAGAAAAAAAATGAACCTTTAAAGAAATAGAGGATGAAAATACCAGAGCTGGGGAGAAACTCTGAAGTTCAAACACAAGAATAAAGAGAAACATAAAAAGGTAAACATGAATTGACAATGATGGACTAAAAAAGGACAAATTATGTGCATTCAAATATGAAGTGATGTAACTTTCTAAATCCTGTCACCATCAGGGTTCACAGAGGGAGTCCAGTTAGACAAGGCCTGAAAGTATATCTATCTTGATGATATCAAGAATGGAAAGAGAGGGGAAGAGGAATACATGGGGGAGAGGGGTGTGGGGGGGAATGGAGAGAGGAAGGTTAGAGAAAATGATCTTATATAATAATAATAATCAGGGTACACAAGTAGACATCTATACAAACATCTGAACTGGTCAAAAGGAAGAATACACACACAGCTGGGAAAACAAAGGGGCAGAAGGAGGAATTAGAGGGAGAGCACACTGAGGGATTAGTCCTAAGTGAAATAAACTCAAAGGATGGATGAAAATACAACCCCTTTTGTGGTGGCAAAAAATGGGAATCTGGGGTAGTGCCTATAAATTGGGGCATGGATACGTTTATCCATAGTCATTGTATATAAATGTGATGGAATACTATCGTGCTGGACTCTTACCAGTATAATGGCCAACCAGGATTCCCGAGGACTAACAGTGAAACGTGCTCCCCCTTCCTGATACAGATGAAGGACTCAGAAGAATGAGACAAATATTTTTTAGGACACGACCAATGTGTATATTTGTCTTGACTACATACGTTTGTAATGGGTTTTGGTTTTCTTGTGTCCTTAATGGAGGCAGGGACGGGATTAGCGTGGGAGAGTGAGAAGATTAAAACAAAAAACCAGTGTCTATGTGTACATACACATACAATACAAACATGCACAAGAATATGCATATAGACATATGTGTATATGTATAAAAAGAAAACCTGGAAAGTCTAATCAATGCAGTGACCAACTACAAATTCTGAGGAGTCATGATTAAACACACTGCTCACCTCCAAATGAGGCGATGAACTCACAGTACAGACATTTTTTTAGACATGGACAAGGAGAAAATGTTTTGCTTGTCTCTACATGTTTGTAACAAGGGTTTTGTTTTTCTTGTTTTCTCAATGGGGAGCAGGCGGAAGGAAGTGGGAGGGAGAGAAGGCCAATCTTTGTTTGAAAATAAAATTTAATTATGAAACAAGTTAGGGGGTGGTGAGAATTGAGTGTCAGGAAAAAGAATATGTACCATTACAGTTTTGTTTACAGATATCCTCCCTGAGTACAGTATAAAACTAAAGGGGGGTCGAGAGGGTAGGGAAAGTGGTCCCAAAGTATGGTAGCCTCCTAGACAAACACTGTATGTGGCTCCTAGCTTTCTGCTTGGAAAAGGCAAAAAGAGGAAGTATATGAAGGCAACCCCTCAATTCCCTTTACATATAGTTTTTTTTACATATAATTTTATAGAACTTTTGTTTTTAAGTCTGCTGTGTTGGGTAATAAGGATTTACCCAAACAAAAAGAGGAGCTCAGAAAAAACGCTCCGAGCAAGGGATCATTATCACAACTAAAGGTCCCTCCTGTGATTTTTTTCAGGTATAGCAATATGCTTCATATGACAAAAACAAAAAATATCCCTGAGAATAATGTCCTTCTCTTCTAAAAAGAAACTAAGGTAGAAGGGATGCCCTTCAATAAAACTATGGAGCTAAGATTAGAACTTGAGTCTCCTGACTCACCCCTCAAACCACATTAGTTATATGTTAAGTTGGGAGTGGTTAGAATTGGTGCCTTTGGAAGGGAGAAAATTACCAGTGATTGGTAGCTATAAGACGCTTCATCCAGAAAGCTGGTAAAGATTTTACTTTGGGGACTTCTTTCCTTCATAAATTGACAAGCTGGGGCCTGGTTCAGTTAGTAACCTCTGAGTCACACAATTTCTAGGTCAGCCTTTTAGAATCTTGCTCAATGTTGTTTCTTTCCAAAATCAGTTTAAGGCAGAAACAATCTCTTTTCACAGAGAAGCTATTAGCACCAGGAGGCTGTCTCTTTTAAGTTTCCTCAGACCACTAAAAAAAAATTTCTGATATCATTTTCTGCTGAACTCCAAAGGAAATGAAACACTTTCTTTAGTAATGCTGGGGTTCAGAGTTTGCCTCTAATTACAACCCTCCTACAGGCACACTGCTTTGCAAACACATTAAGTGGGCCATGCTGCTGCTGTTTCAAGCAGTTTAATCACAGTAGAACTGTAGACAAGAGTCATAAAGTAGCTTTTATTGGCATCTCTCGTGAGAAGGTGTAGAAATTTCTGAGGAAAGGTGTCTACCTCAGCAAGGAATTCCACGTGACCCATAACATGTCACTGAATTGGAACTTTCCAGATCCCACAGAGATGCAGCCAGGTCAGCCGGAGGCTCCCAGGTCAAGCACTGTTGTTCCATTAAGATCCAAAGAACAGATCCTGGAATTCTGCCCTTGTATGTGTATGGCTGCAGAGGCAGTAGTTTCTATCTAGAGTTCAAGTCTTCTTTTGAGTGAACTTGACTCCAGCCTGTTCCCCAGTCAGGAGTAGGGTGCCTCTCATTTGATGTTTAGGCACATCTCCATTCAGTGTTTCCCAGCATCTACCTGAGCTCCATCATTTCCTGACTTTAGAGTATGTGATCATCAGGATGGTAGAGCTCACTCATGAGGCGGTAAATATAAGAGGGTGCATTCCCACCAATGTTGGAGATAAAAAGGGTGATAAGCTCTGGTGGGACATAGTCAAACACAGGGCAATGAACACTGACCTTCTCCAAAATGTCCCCTGAAAGGCAACAAGAATACATGTAAGAAGTATTGTCTAGTTTAGCTACTCCGATCAATTCCAAAGGACTCATGATGAAAAACACTATCCACCTCCAGAGAAATAACTGAACTCTGAGTACAAACTGAAATGTCATTTTCTCACTTTATCTTCTGGGGGAGGGAGAATACAAAATGGCTAATGTGGAAATATGCTGGGAGTGATTTCACATGTATAATTGATACCATATTGCTCACCTTCTCAGTAGGCGCAGGAGAAACAGGAGGATGGAGAGAATTTGGATCTCATTTTAAAGTACTAAAAATAACTATTGTCTAGGCCCCAAGTAACAGCAGTTAGGAAGAGTTATTGTTATTAAATACCACAAAAAGAAGAGTGGGCATTGTTTAACTCAGTCTAAATGATGGCATGATGGTACCAAGTCCTGTGCTATGCACCAAGGAGCTGTTTAGATCAACATTAATTGTTGCTAGGTCTTTACTCAATGAATTAAGCTACTGAGCTCTGAGGAAAACAGAAAAGGGGGCCCACAGACACTAGGTAGATAGTTGCATGAGGAGAAATGACTCAAAGCTATCCACCTGTGGCCATGATTTCATCAAAGTAACCCCCAAAAGGACTAGAACTGAGCTTCCGAGAGACACAGAACTATTTACTACACTTCACATAATTCTTTTTTTTTGTTTTTGGCAAGGCAATTGGGGTTAAGTGACTTGCCCAGGGTCACACAGCTAGTAAGTGTCAAGTGTCTGAGGCTGGATTTGAACTCAGGTCCTCCTGAATCCAGGATTGGTGCTCTTACCCACTGTGCCATCTAGCTGCCCCCACTTCACATAATTCTTAACACTGTTATCTTTTTCCACAGGTCTGTTATACTAAATTATTGAAGTCCATCTACAAGCTCAGATCTAGTCATCTTTGCCTCCATCATGTCAGCTAAAAACTTAATTAGCCTAAAACAAATTCAATGTTTTAAAGCAAGAAGTCCCCAAATGCCATAAACAGGATGAGAGTCACAGCCACTAGAAAAAATAATTCCTCTCCTTCCTTACTGCTGGTCACCGCTAAAGACAGCAATGGGGCAGTCCATTACTAACCCTGTGTGACAGGGAGCCCTGAATCTGAATTGCAACCTGGTTCTATCATAATCCTAGAAATCAGCTTTAAAAGAGCAAAACTGTACCCTCTGTGAATGGCAAGACTTCTTCAGGAGCTACAAACTTGTGGAATGAATCTTCTTCATTGGGAAACTAGAAAAAAAAAAGTTACAAAGAAAAATGACATAAGTAAAATACTTTCTTGTGGGCATGCATCACTCTCAACTAGGAAGCAGCCCTACTACTAGGGCCAGAGAAAGAGAGCAGTGCCTTACCTGTGGTGAAAGCTTAAACATGGGCGCACAAACAATGAGCGGAGTGGAGTGATGCTTAGCTGCCAGGGCCAGGGTGTGAGTTCCCGCCACTGCTCTCAGGGCACCATTGGCTAGGATGGTCTTTGTGCCAATGATCACCTTTGGAATGAAAAGAGCACCATGAGCTATGATGAGCTACCTAGGGAACAGGCAGGTGAGAAATAGAGGGACAAGGGAAGGGACAAAAAAAAAGTCTAACTGGAGGCCTCTGAGAACAACAGCTAAATTTTTGTTTGTTTGTTTTGGTTTTTTTTTTTTTTGTGAGGCAATTGGGGTTAAGTGACTTGCTAAGGATCACACAGCTAGTAAGTGTCAAGTGTCTGAGGCCATATTTGAATTCAGGTCCTCCTGAATCCAGGGCCAGTGCTTTATCCACTGTGCCACCTAGCTGCCCCAACAGCTTTAAATTTAAAATCAAAGCCCTGCAGTCCTCGAGACACAAGTAAAAGGGAGGTCAGGTCCTGGAACTATGGAATGCATATGAGATCCCCTTTTCTCAGTTGCTTCAGGCCTGTTTCACATTGTGGTGAAAAATAGGTGGGCAATGAAGCAAAAGGCCCCTTCAACTCTTGAGACATCTCAGCAACAGACAAGTTCCATGACACCAGGTTGTGGATTGCTTTCACTTCGAAAAGTCAGCTGGAGAGTCACTCTACTCTGCTGGTCTACCAGATCAAACTGAAGAGATGCCAAAGTGGAAAGGTAAGAAAATCTCTAGGCCAGTAATAGAAAGGGCCACAGACACATGTAAAAGACCAAACTCACATTTTTATTTACTTTGTCATCAATTGTTTTCTCTCCCTAAAGTGCCTTCTACTAGGACCAGTAATAGACCTACCTAGAGTGAAAGCTTCAACATGTCTCCATGCTGTTGTTAAGTGGACAGATGCCAGAGAAGATGTGAAATTCAATCTCCTTATATATGTAGTCAAAGTTAACGATGACTGTAATTCATGGCAAGAAAAGTATTATGTCTAACACTTTCAGCCATGTTCACTACTTAGTAAGGGATAGAATTTTACTTCCTCTCAATAGAGGAGGCCCCTATTCCTCTACTACATTTCACCCGCCAAGTTCTCAGTGATACTCAGAATGCAGTCCCTTCTTCCCAAATACCAGGGGCTCACATACATGTTGTCCCCCCTTAAATCCTGTATTCCTTTCTCTGCTCTCCCAAATATGTCAGAGTCTAAGCAGGGGCACAGAGAAAAAGGAATTAACATGGAGATAGGGGGAAAGAATTTCTGTAACTGGATCAATGGTCTCAACTTATATCTTCAAATAATAGGAACCCATAGAAAAGGAATACTCCTTATGTTAATAGCCAGTATCTCTATGCAGTATCTCCATTTCTAATAACTCCAAACATACTTACTTTGTTGACTCTTGACATAACAGCAAAAATGGCAGCATCGGTCATGACAGTTGTTTCAATATCCTCCTTGGCCAGATTTACTGCCATCTTATGGCCCTGAAATAAGGGAGAAAAACTAATGAGCCCTTTAGGAGACAAAGAGTGTGTTTTCCAATGTAATTTGGGCTGATCTGTTTCTAAAAGTTCATCCTGCTACAGTAGAAGTTCTTGGCATAAGCCCTGGTAACACTGAGGAAGAACTCTAATAGCAGATTGGAAACTAGTAGATAGTAAGTCCCTTAGCACTAAAGAGAGGAGCCATAAAATCCAATGGGGACACTAGGTACAGGTGGTCAGGATAGGCCTAGCTCAAAAATTCCATCTTGGATTCTGATATGTCCTTTATGTTCCTAGAATTGAGGTCAGACCAAGTACCAGCCATTTCTAAGGTTCCTTGCCCTATTTAGATCCCTAAAAGGGATATCACACACTACAGATTTAGAGTCAAAAGGTAAGCTCAGTAACTGCAGCCACTTCATTTTTATATGAAGAAAAAGACAGTCAGAGAGGTTGTGACTTCCCCAAGGTCACACTGATAGTAAGGGACGGAGCTGGCATTAGAATCCAGATCCTCTGACTCGCATGCCAGTGTTCTTTCTAATACATCTTGCTGTGTCAACACTTATGTCCTAAGTTCTGCAGTTCACTACTGTTCTCTAGAACCAACTATCACACATTTTGTGACCAGTCATATGATTTCATTTGTATCAGGAACTTCTGATGAGGAAACTCCCTCTACCAATGCAGATGTAGGTGCAATATATATTGGCTTTTGGTTAATTCCACTACTGTCTCACTACACAGAGTTATCTTGATCTTTTTAATCTTATCAGACACTTATCCCCAAGTCATCATTACCCCCTGCTTACCAGTTCAATCAGAATGGATCCAACCATCCCTTCCTTTACCACCTCCTCCCATCTTTCTCAGTACCTGGCAGAAAGGAGCACACTCTGCCACAATAACATGAAATTTCCGCTTATGGGCAGCCACTTTGAGGAAGGCTTCAACAGTTCGGGAATATCCAATGGTCATGATCACCTCATTGGAGTGAATGTGCTCCAGAGCCTGCATCGCTATGTTCTCAGTTGTCCCTTCTGCAAGTAGAGTCAATTTATAGGAAGATTAGATACCAAGTTGGGAAGAGAGATCTGAGCCCTTCATACAACATCCCACCAGCAGACATTATAGGGGACCTGGACCATAGGGGTATTATACTAAAAATGGCTGAAATTAAATGTTACAAAAGCCAAATTTTTACTCCTAATCTCAAAAGTGCAGCCACCTTGCCCCTTTGGTACCTGCTACAAAACCTAGCCCTATTTCAAAGCCTATGTCCCTGTGGTTGCTGGGTAATCTACTAGCTTCCTTTGGGGCCACTGGTTCTGAAGATAGTTACTTATTCAATCAAGAAATTTTTCAATCTGTAATTGCTGAAGAAAGGGAAAGCAAAATATCCATTAAAGTGTTCTCTTTCTAAAAGAAGTTTCAAGTCAATAACCCTGAATGCCAGATAAGAACCCCCCAAAGAAAAAAACAGATGGATAGGAAAGACTAAAAACAAAAGCACACAAAACTGAGATCCTAGGGGCTCCGTTATTTCTCTGATAAACTGTTGCAAATCTCCAAAGATCATTTTCAGTGAAGCAACACCACAGGAATAATAATAATGATAATCATAGATAGCATTTATACAGTCCTCTAAGGTTTACAAAGTGCTTTACAAATATATTCTCATTTGAGCTTCATTACATCTCTGTGAGGTAGTGCTACAATCAGAACTATTTTATAAATGAGGAAAATTTGACTGTGAGAAGTTTACTGACTTGCTCAGGGTCACAGAGCCAGGAAACAATTGAGGCACAATTCAAACTCAGGTCCTTCTGACTCTAAGTCTAGCACTCCATCCACTACACCAGATAGCCGCTCCAAGACTAGAGGCCTACCAACAACTATGGTTTTGAGTAGTTTTTCTCACATGTGAATTCAAAGCAGAGTCTCATACTGTGAATGTATTTATTATTGATGAGTCGAATTAATTTACTGAGTCTCTCTCTACTAATATGGCCCTAGATTGGTGATCTGAAGTCTAGAAGAAGTTTGTTAACTGCTCTGTAAAGCAAAATACACAACAATGACCAAAGCTGCCATGTGTCTCAACCCTTTCTTCCCAAGCAAAAAACACAGAAGGAGAGTTTAGGAAGAATCACAAACTAGATTACTTTCTATCTACATTGCGAGACAACCATAAAGACTTTTTCTCTTATCTGAGGAGACATACTGATCAGTCAGGGACCAGCCGCAAACTTACCCAGCTCTATCAACAGCTCATTAATAACCTCAATGATATTAGCTTGAAGTTGGGCATAGGGAAGACTAAAATCTTCATTCAGGCCTCCTGCCGTTAATAGCTTGTGTAAGGACTCCTGTTGATCACTCTCATCACTTCGTCCATGGAGTCTGAGGATTTAAGACTCATTATCAGAGAGGTGGATAAAAAGAAAGGATCTTAAAAGGGGTGGTGAGAGTCAAAGGTAACATAAGCTGGAAGGGACCTTAAAGACAATCTACTCCAAATCCCCTAGTTTTATAACTAAAAAATAAAGAAATCAGGGCCCAGGCAGAAAAACGGACTTGGCCAAGATCACCCAGGAAGTTGGTAGGAGAGTTAGGCCTTAACCCAAATCCTCTGTCTCAAGAGTCCACCACTTTCCCCATCGCCCCAGAACCAAAGAAGGTTGAGGCCCAGAGAAATAAAGTGACTTCCCAAGGTGGTGATGTTGCTCCTGGAGTGACTGCCCCAAGAGTGGAGCCCAGCCTCCTTCAGGGGCTCTTTCCACCGCTCCAGCTCCAAAAGACACGACCCTGTCGGGAAAAGGCCAGCAAGGGAAAGGGGGACCATACATTCCTTCCTCGGCACTAGCTGACACCTTCGCTGGCACAACCACCTTCTCCGGGAACCCTTTCCCCTTCAAGTCCTGTGTCCTTCATCTGGAATTACCTACAATCTCTCCTGTCTCTTGTTTGCGCCCAGTTCTTTGCATGGTATTGGCCTCGTTAGACTGTAAGCTCCCTGAGGACAGGGGCTCTGAGCACCGTGCCTGGCTAATCATTGGGGCGAAATTCGTATTTACTGAATGACAGAAGCAGCCAGGGGGCCGGGGCTGACCTGCCGTACTCCTCCCGGATGATCTTGAGCACCCTGCGCACCATGTTGCCCACGGTGGTCTCCGAGGGCTGGGCGGCAGTCATTCGTCGGCCCTCTTTCCGGATGAGCTCCATCAGCTCCCCTGCAGCCAGGGAGGGGAGAGCATGAGCGGAGTGCTGTCGGGGCTTGTATCCTCCCCACCGACCCCGAGGCCACCCCGGCCTCTACCGCCGCCCTCCTCACCGGCGTTGCTCCAGCGCCCGTGGGCCACGATCTGGCTGAGCAGCCCCACCGTCTCTCGGGCCATGTCTTCCGAGCTGCGCTGGCCACCGCCCCGCTTCAGCGCTTCCACGAAACTCTCGATCCGCTCGGACAACTCCATTCCCTTGTCGGCGGCGCCCGGCATCTTGCCGGCTGACAACCCCGCCCGCGACCCGGGACCAGGAGGCCAGAAGACACGCTACCGTAGCGAGACTGACACAAACAGACTTCTACTTCCGGGGCGGTCAGCGTATGCTTCCGGTCGTCCTGCCCCGTCCCGCCTTCTCCTCCTACGAACCAATCAGAGATTGGAGACTCTAGTCATAGAGGAAAGGAAACCGAGCGTCTATTTGTCATCGGTACGGAGAAAAGGAAGTGTGAATGAATTCTCCCTTACCTGGCACGCCGGGGGGTCATATCTGTCCCCGCAGTCCTCCAGACTCTATGACCCGTCACTATGGAAACGGCAAAGCCCAGCTACCAGGCCTTTAGTGGGAGGCGTTTCTCTTTTCCCCCTCAGCTCGGAGTTCAGTGAAGTTGAGGTTTACCTTAGCCGGACTGCAGAATCTCAAGGCCAACTCATAGCCAAAGTATAAATGGCCTCATAAACTCCATCTACCATAGCTCCAGCGAGGTGTTAGTCAAATTTATGCCTGAACACCTTCAATGAAAGGCAGCTGATTCTTAGTCAGCTTTAATTTTTAGAAAGGCCTTTTATTTTTTCCAGCATCGAGTAAAAAAAAAATCTGCTTTTTTTGAAACACCCACCCATTGCTCCCAATCGTGCCCTTTGGTGGCAAGCACAAGTCTTTTTCTCCAGGCTAACCGTTCCCAGCTCCTTTAATTAATCCTAAAATGGCATGGTCATATTCCCATGGACTAGATTTCAGTTAGCTGGGGGGAGGGAGCCTTTGTCTGAGACTGCATGTCCATGACATCTTCTAGGGAGTGGGTTTCGAGTGGGTTTCATTCTGCTGCCTGATCTGGTTGGTTCCCTCTATTTCAGAATGAACTCATGATAGGAGCCACTTCTTTGTATTGCCCCATAAACTGGCATTAACAGGTCTTTGTGGGTCTTTTCCTTTCTGTCTCTCTTTTGGAGAGATTCTGAGAGAGCAGCAGAGCTTAGAGTAGACCTAGATCTTCAGAAAATTAAGAGAAGTAGGATACATCTCTTCTCCCCATATCCCCTCCTCCTCCCCAACACACATACATACAAATGTAAAAGCCATTAAAATCTGCCTTGGAGGAGAAGTATATGGTGAGCTATAAGCTTGGGACAATGAACCAGGAGGAAAGTTTCTGAAACTGAGAATCTGACAGTTTTCACTTAGCCTCACAGATTGTCTGTTCAAGAGACAGAGGTAATTGGAGTATCAAAATTTCCTGAAGGAGGTACATGATAAAGTCAGATGTATTTAACCCTCTAGCATTATAGGAAAATTCCTGAACAGTACTGAGTTCTTGGCCCCAGCCAGAGAGAGGCAGGGGCATAACCTTTCAACTACATGGCATCCATATCTAAGTGTTAGGCATTCCTGAAGGTTACTTCTCTAGCATTCCCAAGTTTGAGAGTCATGAAATCTATTCATGGATTCTAGCCAGAAAAAAAAAAAGGACATTTCTACCAGCAAAATGCCAGAATGTAGACTTTTAGCCAGAGAAGGGAGATTCCCTGGTCAATGTGAGCCTGTCAGGCTGCTTTGTGAGCAATCCTAACTGCCAAAGTTTGAGGATCCTGCCATCTATTGAGAGAAGGGGAATTTCCTGAGAAGTTCCCTCTTGGGCAAGAAAAGATCATCAAGCACATGGCTTCTGGTGCTGAAAGGAGGTGTAACAAATGCCCTGATATGGAAGGACAAGGGATCCCAACTGTGCACTCGCCTGTAAGAGTAAGTTATTTGGACTGTGTATGTTTAATAAGAAAAAGAGTTCGTTGCCTGTCTAGCTTTCCTTCTGGGGACATTCCAAATGGCAAAGTGGTGCATTAGAGGACTTTAGGATCTTGGGGAAGGTGAAATATCACCAAAGAATTACATTGAAGGCCAGCTAGGTGGCACAGTGGAGAAAGCACAGGCCCTGGATTCAGGAGGACCTGAGTTCAAATGTGACCTCAGACACCTGACACTGACTAGCTATGTGATCCTGGGCAAGTCACTTAACCCTCATTGTCCTGCAAAACAAAAACAAAAACAGAATTACATTGAATGATTATGGACAATTGGGATTCCTTTATGTATTTGTATTTGTTTATGGGCTTTAATGACATCTTTGCTTTTTTTTTTTTGTATTTTCTGTGGGGCAGAATAAAAGCTATTCTGTACCTAATAAACATACTGTTGTTACCCTGAGTTCTTGTGCAGGGTAGGGGAGGAGCTGTACACTCATATTTGGGAAGAGCTAAATAAGAGTCATATTTGGAGATTTTCCTAAAGTGTTTAAGTTCTAGGTGAAGGAACAATGATCCAAAGAGAGTAATATTTTTGGCATAGTCCCCTAAGATCAAACCCAGTCTATGTAAACACAGAGCTTTGGCCTTCTAGGCTGTGGGTTACAACAATAACAAACACATTTATTTTGTGCTTTGTATTTTTCAAAGTATTTTCACATCCTTAGAGATAATTTAGGATAGTGGAAAGAGAAGGAAGACCTGGGTTTAAATCCCGTTTCAGATACCTACTTCCTGTAGTATCTTGAGCAGGTTCCTTTAACTCCCTGGCCTCGGTTTCCTTGTCTGTCAAATAAAGGAGGTTTAACTAAATGAGCTCCATGACCTCTCTCAGGTCTAACATTCTATTATCTGAATGTCTGTGTTGTTTAGTGGAGAGAGCACTCTCTGGTCAAGAAACTTGGTTTCCAATCCTGACTTGCTATTTAATCACCTATGTGACCTTGGCATGGTAACTTCTTCTCTTTGGGCTCCAGTTTCCTCATCTGTAAAATGAGGTTGTTGGTCACTAAATTATTTGTACCCTTTGACCCAAACATTTCATAGTAGGGCATATATGCTAAACAGGTCAAAGATACAAAGAGAAATCTCATAAGGTGGGCTTGCTCCAGCCTCACTGTATGAGGACCAAGTTTTCCAGTACCATTAGAGGGTTAGGGGCTTGGGACTTTCCTCTCTGCCATTGGCTAGAGCATCCAATATGTTCCCTAAATTTAAGGACCTGGTTAGTAGCACCCCAATTCTTAAATTAAAAAAAAAAGCATCAGATTATCTTTTTTTTTTTTTTTTTGGCAGGCAATGGGGGTTAAGTGACTTGCCCAGGGTCACACAGCTAGTAAGTGTCAAGTGTCTGAGGCTGGATTTGAACTCAGGTCCTCCTGACTCTCGGGCCGGTGCTTTAACCACTGTGCCATCTAGCTGCCCCAAGATTATCTTTTACAAAGGAATATTTACTTCAAAGACATAGCAGGAACAAACACACTTTTCCTAACACCTGGGGGCATAATCCCCCCAATTTTTTTACATTTCCTCATCCTCAGAAGAATAGAGGGGGATCAGGCTCACCATTTGACTCTGTTTCTACAGAGCATTCATTTCACCAAATTTCTGCTCAAAGACACTCATACACATACCCAGGCTAGCTTTCAGGGACCCTGGCTTCTTGGGATATCCTACTGGGCTGGCTATAACATCTAGTTTGAAATCTTGGGCTCTGAGATCCCCATAGTTCAAACTCCTGGGTTGGGGACCCCACTTCCTGAAATTAGAACTGAAAAGGTCAAACAACCCCAAACTCAAGCTCATTTCTTGGAACTGAAAGGGGGAGGGGGGCAGGTGGAGGAAGGGGGAGGCTCAAGCAGGGGTGTGCAGGTAAATGTTTAACTACCGGCTTGTAGGGTGAGAGCCAGTGTCCATCAAACACACTATCAAGTTTGATCTGCATTATTAATATTTTCTCCATCACTTTCTTAAATCTGGACAATCAACAAAACAATAAATCAAGCCTTGACATGCAACCAATTTGCAAGGTATAAATGTTCACACTGAAAATTTAACAATTGGCTCCCAGTTTGAGCTGGCTCCAGTGCATCCACTCCCTGTCTCCTCTCCCATGGATGATAGTACTTTAAGTCATCTGGGTATGTGCCAGAATATTATTACAATACTATGATATTAACAACAGCACCTCTTGTAAAGATATGGAACTGAAAACAAAATTAATGTTTACTGATTTGGGGGAATGGCTAAACAAATTATGATATATGGATATAATGGAATATTACTGCACCAAAGGAAATGACAATTAGATATAATTCAGAAAAACATGAAAAAGACTGAGTGAAATAATGCAGAGCAAAGTAAACAGAACCAAGAGAAGTAATATACGCAGTGATTACAACAGTGTAAATGAAAAGAACAATTAACACGAAATTGAATGCTGGGTAATCATAATAACCAATCTTCTCTCTGGAGAATAAATGAAGAAAAAAAGCCCCTGTCTCCTTTCAATCAATTAACCAATAAACCAGCCCATAAACATTAAGTACCTACTATGTGCCAAGCTGGGGCAACTGGGTAGTGCAGTGGATAGAGCACCAGGTCTGGAATCAGGAAGACCTGAGTTCAAGTATGACTTTAGATACTACTTGTGTGACCCTGGGCAAGTCTGTTTGCCTCAGTTTCCTCCATCTGCAAAATGAGCTGGATAAGGAAATGGCAAACCACTCCAGGATCTTTGCCAAGAAAACTCCAAATGGGGTCATGAAGAACTAGGCATAACTGGAAAAAAAGCCTAAACAACAAAAATGTGCCAAGCCCTGAGCTAAGTGATGGAGCCTAGTGGAATTTTCACCGGCGAGATGGAGTTCTTTGGGTATTGTATCACTGTCACATAGAGTTGGTATACATCATTTAGTTTTGCATCATTCTTTTTATTCCCCCTTTGTTATAAAAGAAAACTTACTAGGAGACAAATGGAGGAGGCAGTACATCTGGAAACGGCACATTGTAAATGCAAACGGGAAAAAGAAACCTTAAGCAAATAGAAATATATAAAATCTAGCAAAACTAACAAACAAAAAAACACCAATTAAATCAAGTCTATCACAGTTGATCAACATATAATGTTGTTGATACTGTGTACAATGTTCTTCTGGTTCTGCTCATCTCAATAAGTAAAGGTTCATGTAAGTCCTTCCAGGTTTCTCTGAAATCCAACTGCTCATCGTTTCTTACAGCACAATAGTATTCCATTACATTCATATACCACAACTTGTTCAGCCATTCCCCAATTGATGGGCATCCTCTCAATTTCCAATTTCTTGCCACCACAAAAAAGAGCAGCAGGACCATCATTTTAAAAAAATCCCCCTTGACTCTCAGGAATATGACAAACAGCCAAGCTTTCCCCACCCCACTCCAAAAGGGAACTTTCCAGTTTTCAAGTGGACACTCCAACTATCCTCTATAAAAGATTTTGCCTTCCCCCTGTTCTGGGAGGAGAATGTTTCTAAGCCCTCCTCCCCAAGGGGTGAAGTCTTTGACTTCCCACATGGTCACTTTCCTAGCACCAAATAAAAGATCACCTTAATTCTAATTGGACTGTGTGATATATAATAAATATACATGTATATTTATTATATATCATAAAACGGGTGTGTGTATATATGTGTATACATCTATTTATTTATGTGTTATCTCTCCAATAGAATGTAAACATTTTGAAGTCAAGGACTGTTTCTGTTTTTCTTTTGTATACCCACTGCTTAGCACAATAACCAGCACACATTTAATGCTTAACAAATGCTATCTCTCTGTGCTATGTATTTATGTATTTATCTATGTACCTATGTATTTAAGCATGTATGTGTATACATAGGTACATGATAGATATTTATCATCTCTTTAACTTTGAGGAACATGCTGGACCCATAGGAGTTGGGATAATGACCCTATATTCTGTTCTATACCCAGACATTCAGTCCTAGGAAGGCAAGACCAGAGTCCCGATGTCTAATGAGGGGAGTTAAATTTCTTGTTTTCATCCTCTTCAGCTTGTTAAACAGGCCTTCCTTGGGTTATGACTCAAATCTATGATTTCCCCATAAAGGGGGAGTTTTCTACTCAAGTACTATATGAATGAAGAATGGGACAGTTATTTTATTCAAAACCAGGAAAGGCAACTGTAAGCATGCTCAATGGATCCTTGTTACATATACAAGCTCCAAAGTAGATACAAGATAACCTTGGAGGACAGGGCTCTAGTAACTGGAGAGGAACCAAAAAAGACCTTCTAAAGAACGTAGCATCTGAGCTGATTCTCAAAGGAAGCCAGAGATTTGAAGATGGGGAGTTGGAGAGGCAGAGAATTCCCAGGCATGGAGTAGAGCCAACATAACAGTACAGAGGCAGGAAATGGAATGTCATGTGTGAGGAACAGCACGTAGGCCAGTCTGGCTAGACAATGGAGTCAATGGAGAAGAGTCATATGTAAGAAAACTGGAAAGGTAGAAAAAGATCAGATTGTGAAGAGTTGAAATGCCAGAGTACTTTATTCTAGAGGTAGGAGACCCACCAGAGTTCAAGTAGGAGAATGATATGATCAGACTTGAACTTTAGGAAAATCACTTTGGCAAATTGGAGTGGGGAAAAACGGAGAACAATTAGTAGTCTATGGCCTAGCTTCTTAAACTGTGGGTGGTGACCTCATGAGGGGTCCCATAACTGAATTTGGGGGTGTAAAAAATTTGGCAACAGTAAAAGGTTATGTATACCCATTTTCTTTTTTTTGTGTGGGGGGCAATGGGAGTTAAGTGACTTGCCCAGGGTCACACAGCTAGTAAGTGTCAAGTGTTTGAGGCCAGATTTAAACTCAGGTCCTCCTGAATCCAGAGCCAGTGCTTTAACCACTGAGCCACCTAGCTGCCTCTATACCCATTTTCTATACCTATGTACCTGGGGTCACGTAAATGTTTCTCAGCTGAAAAGAGGTCCCGAGTGGAAAAAGTCTGGTCTGTGACAATAGTCCAGAAGGAAGATGGTGAGAGCCTGAACTAGGGTGATCACTATGTGAATAGAGGGAAGAGGATGGTTTGAAAGCAGCTAGGGAAGCTAGAAGAGAAGAGAAGGGAAGTACTTCCAGGTAAGGGGTCAGCCAGCAAAAATGGCCAGTCCTGAGATGGAATATCTTGTGCAAGGAATAGCAAACAGGACGATGTCACTGAACCATAGGCTCTGTGAAAGAAAGGAAGATGTAAGAAGACTGGAATGGTAGGGCAGGGACAGGCAAACAGAAGATTTTATATTTGATCTTGTAGGTAATAGGGAGCCAGGGGAGTTTAGTGTGTGTGTGTGTGTGTGTGTGTGTGTGTGTGTGTGTGTGTGTGTGTGTGTGTGTGTGTGCGCGCGCGCGCGCGCATGTGAGTATTGGGGGCGGAGAGGGAATATGACATGCCGGGATGGTGAGGAATGAAGCAGAATGACCAAAAGGCTATTGCAATAATCTAGGTGTGAGGGGATGAGGGCCTGAACCAGGGCTGTGGCAGTGTCAGAGGGGAAGGGGAGGGGTTCTTTGAGAGATGTTATGAAGGTAGAATCAACAGGACATGGCAGCTTGATTGGATATGGAGAGTGAGAGAATGTGAAGAGTACATAGAGTAGGACACTTAGGTTTCCCATGTGTGTCTGGGACAATGGTGATGCCCTTGACAGTGATGGGGAAGTTAGGAAGAAGAGAGGGGTTTGGGGGAAAGAGAATACATTCAGTTTTGGACGTGATAAGTTTATGATGTCTATGGGATGTCTGCTTCAAGATGTCCAATAGTCAGTTGGAGGTGCAAGACCGGAGGTCAGGAGAGAGGTTAGGGTTGGATAAATAGAGTTGAGAAGAATCTGCATCGAGATAAAAACTGAATCTATGGGAGCTGATGAGATCCACAAGTGAAATAGCACAGAGAGGCAGAAGAAAAGAAATCCCAAGACAGAGCCCTGAGGGGCACCCACAGTGCAACAGTGAGGCTATGACCCGGATGAAGATCGATCCAGCAAAGGAAACTGAAGAGGAAAGGTCAGACGAGGAGGAGGAGGAGGAGAGCCAGAAGAGAGCGGTCTCACAAAAACCCAGAGAAAAGAGCACGTCAAAAAGAGGGTGGCAACAGTATTAAAGGTTGCGGAGAGATCAGAAGCATGAGGGCTGAGAAAAGGCCATTCGATTTGGCAATTAAAAAACTACCAGGAGCTTTACAGAGAGCAGTTTCGGCTGATTGAGGCTGGGAGCTAGACTGCAGAGAGTTGAGAGAATGAGAGGAAAGAGGTTGAGGCAAAGGTAGTTGATGACATGAACTGGATCTCAAGAGTAAGATCAGGGCTAGATATATAGATCTGGGAACAATTTATATATGGTGGTGCTAAATGAGCCCAAGGGAGCTGACAAGTACAACAAGTAAGAGAGTAAAGAGAGAAACAAGAAAAGGGGCCCAGAGAGTCTTGGAGTACAGCCACAGTTAGTGGGTGATATATGGATAAAGATCCAGCAAAGGACACTGACAAGTGGTCCTTGTGGTAGAAGGGGAATCAGAAGAGACTAATGTCACAAAAACCCAGAGAGGACTGAGCACTGAGGGGGAGAGAATGATCAACAATGTCGGATTCTGGAGAGAAGTCAAGAAGAATAGAAGTCAATGAGTCAATTCTAGCAACTGTTCCCTTTTTTCTTAAACCACTCTGAACTATTTTGAGGTGTGTGTGTGTGTGTGTATCTATGTGGGGTGGGAGCTTCCCATCTTCCCCAGGGAGCATGTTCAAAGTTGCCATTTCTGATTCTTTGGGGAGGGGGGCGGGGCAATGAGGGTTAAGTGACTTGCCCAGGGTCACACAGCTAGTAAGTAGTGTCAAGTATCTGAGGCTGGATTTGAACTCAGGTCCTCCTGAATCCAGGGCTGGTGCTTTATTCACTGTACCACCTAGCTGCCTGCCCCCCTCCCCACTTCTGATTCTAAGCAGCCATGTGAAAGCTTGGCAGGGGGGTTGGGGTGCCCATGGTGCTGTCTCTGGCCATGTGTAACTCATTGCTAAGGAGTTTGAGGTGAGTACTGGCAACAGAGCTGATGATTCATTGAAAGCATAAAAAGGGACAGGTCTATTTACCTGAGTTTGAGATTGTGCTTGAGCTTTGTCCCCTGGAAGAACACCTTTTTCAGAGCCCAGAGATTTCTGGTTGTCATTTGATGCAGTCCTGGGCTGAATGAAGGAACTTCTTTTTGTTTCTTTTTGGATTTTTGTTCAATCTGGTGCCCTTTTTAGATTTTTTCTGGAGCATATGTGGCACGAAAGTCATTATGGTTTAGTGGATAGAGAGCCAGACTAAAAGTCAGGAAGATCTGGGTACAAGTTCTGCCTCTGGGGCAGCTAGGTGGCGCAGTGGATAAAGCACCGGCTCTAGATTCAGGAGGACCTGAGTTCAAATTCGGCCTCAGACACTTGACATTTACTAGCTGTGTGACCCTGGGCAAGTCACTTAACCCTCATTGCCCTGCAAAAATAATGATAATAATAATGAAACATACTGACTGTAAGACCTGGTGCAAGTAGCTTAACCTCTTTGTACCCGAGACAGTTCTTTAAGTCCCAAAGTTGCAGACAAAGGTGCTGACATGCATTAGTAAAGGGTCTTTCCTTACATAGGAGTTTCCTATTCTGATAAAATCACAGGTCTAATCCCTATATGAGAGTGCCTCTTCGTTCCCCTTTGACTTTTCATGTACATTTTTTTTTTTTTGGTGAGGCAATTGGGGTTAAGTGACTTGCCCAGGGTCACACAGCCAGTAAGTGTTAAGTGTCTGAGGTTGAATTTGAACTCAGGTCCTCCTGAATCTAGAGCCGGTGTTTTATCCACTGCGCCACCTAGCTGCCTCATGGACATTTTAGAAGAAAACCCCAGGCTTCTCTCTTAAGGAGCACAGAAAACAGAGCTGGCCTTTTTTTTTAAACCAATGACCAGGCTCCCTTTCCAATTTATAGTCAGAGAACTTTTTCATGCTTTATAAAAGAATGACAGGACATCAAAGGCCTATCTTTATACTTTCAGCATATTCTGAACATATCTCATTACCTCTGTTATTTGCCCCATACTTCCTGTGATTATCTCAACTAGCTAAGGAAAAGTGAGCAGGATCAGCCCATCCACTGTCCTCACACTACACTTGTAGCAAAGAAGAAAAAAGAAAAAGCAGCTTAACAAAACTAACCATTATATCAACTGAGTTTTGTAGCATACACGATGTTCCGCACCCATAGTTCCACCTCACCCCACCAGCTTCTTGAAAGACAGGAGGGAGATACATTTTCTCATTTCTTCTCCAGAGCCAAATGATTATTACACAGTGTTCCAGCTTATCAATGTCCTCCTTAAATGTTGATGCCCAGAACGGAACACAATCTTCCAGATGAGCTCTAACAAGGGTAGAGTACAGATAGATCGCGGTAGTGCCTGGAGGGAAACCCCTCCCCTCCCCAAACCCCAGGCAAACACTTCTCATTTTTAGGAAGATAAAAATCTAAATTCACATCTTTCTGACTTC
Organism: Dromiciops gliroides; assembly: GCF_019393635.1. Lineage (NCBI taxonomy): Eukaryota > Metazoa > Chordata > Mammalia > Microbiotheria > Microbiotheriidae > Dromiciops > Dromiciops gliroides. Next base: position 236,448,470 of record NC_057862.1, read on the forward strand.
CACCAATTGCTTTAGCATACTCTATCATCCAATATATTAGCTATCCCTTATAGCTTTGTGGCATCTGCTCATTTAATAAGGATGCCCTTTATTCCTTTATCAGAGTCACTGATTCAAATGTTACATAGCATATGACCAAACACAGATCCCTGGAACACTCCACTGGAGATTTCTTTCCAAATTGGCATCAAGTCATTAATGACTACGTTTGGGTCCAGTCATGAACCTACTTCTGAATCCATTTAATTGTACTGTCACACTAGCTCATATCGTCCATATTTTCCACAAGAAAAGCATATGCTACCTTATTGAGCACTAATGTTAAAATCTAAGTAAATTTTATATATGTGTGTGTTTATACACCCATCTACATCTATCTATACATATATATATACATACATACATACATACAGAGAGAGCAAGAGCGAGAGCAAGAGAGAGAGAGGGAGAGGAGACATTCCTTTACCAGTTTACTAACCTTGTCAAAAAGAGCACATAAGTTTAGTATGGCATGTCCTATTATTGATGAAGCCATGCAGGTTCTTTGGAATCACTGCTTCCTTTTCTATGTTCACTAACCATCTCAGAAATTGGAGTTTACCACCCGATAATTTTCACATTCCATTCTCCCCTCGCCTTTTTTGGGTGAAAATCAAAACATTTGCCTTCTCCAGTACTGCAGACCTTTCCTGTTCTCTTCAATCTTTTTTTTTCACTTTTTTTTTGCAGGGCAATGAGGGTTAAGTGACTTGCCCAGGGTCACACAGTAAGTGTCAATTATCTGAGGCCAGATTTGAACTCAGGTCCTCCTGAATCCAGGGCTGGTGCTTTATCCCCTGTGCTACCTAGATGCCCCTGCCCCACACCTTTTTGTTTGTTTGTTTTGCAGGGCAATGGGGGTTAAGTGACTTGCCCAGGGTCACACAGCAAGTATGTGTCATGTGCCTGAAGCCGGATTTGAACTCAGGTACTCCTGAATCCAGGGCTGGTGCTTTATCCACTGCACCACCTAGCTGCCCCCTGTCCCACACCTTTTTGATGTATTAGGCTAATCTTTCCCCTTTACTTATGCTGTTGCTTTTGAACAAGGTATGCACATCCAGATTTACATTCCAGTCATGGATTTCATTCCTCCAAGATGTGATAATGACTATGAAGTCAAATCTGCCTCCTTGGGTTAGTAATTCTTGCTCCTCTTGCTTACTGCCTAAATATTGGGCATTTATATATAGACATTTGAGGTTATTTCTTAGATTTTGCTTGCTAGGAACTTTTATATGGAAGAATTGCCATCCTTCTTTCTTCATTGTACTCTTTATGCTGTGTAGCATGGTGAAGTAATTTTTTCTCTCCCCCATACTTTTTAGTTTAAAACTCTCTTTATTATGTAAGAGGGGTTATAACCTATGGGTCATGCATGCTAGTAAGCATGGAGGGGCCATCCCATATAGTGTGCCCAAGAATTCCTTTGACTTCTAGGAAAATGTGGAGCTTGGCACTGAAGGACTTGGTGCTTTGAAATGATGAAGAATTGACCTCTAAGCAGGAAGAGCCACTCTGTGGTTAGGAAGGAATGACCCTGCCCTGAGACCTTCTTCTTTTTCTATCAGTAGATGCAGATAAGTTATTCAACTCTATTCTTGGAGGAGTAGGGGGAAAGAAGACTTTTACTTTACTGTGGGAGAAACGTTGATTTGAGAACACATAGTTGTAGGCTGGGTCTGGCCTTGGGTCTGTGGCTTTTTCAGTTTTCTTTCTTTCCTGAGCATAGGTGATGAAATAGCAATCTTGAGATAGATGTGTCCAGACTTGGAAGATATACTATGTGCTCAAGCAGTGCTCCTTAGTGTCAGTGAGTGCTGTCTACACCTTGGGAGGACTCCCCTCGCTGCTGCTATGGTTTTTCTTGAAGAAAGTGATCACTGGCTGGAGGAAGAGCCCAGTCCCCAACCCCTCCCTCCCACATACCTGACTTGCCAGAAGTCATACAGCTGGAGGGAATTCTTTGGACAGTGCAGAACAGTGATGAAATGTAACATAAATATTCAGCATTTTTACAAATTGTATCATGTCTTGAGATGCATTATCAATCTCTTGGGAGAGTATAGTAATAGTTATGTTATTTTTTCTATTTTAAAAAATGTTACATTTTGAGTCCTAAGCCATCTCCTTCCCTCCCTTTCAGCCCCACAGTAGAAAAGTCCAACATTTGATATAGATATATATGGAAAACCATACAATACATACTTCCATATAGCAATTCTATTTCTGGAGGTGGATAGCATCTTCCCTTTATAGGTCCTTTGTATAGTTTATTTGAATATTCATATTATTCAGAATCATTGTTTGTCCTTCATTCTTTTTTTTTTTTGGTGAGGCAATTGGGGTTAAGTGACTTGCTCAGGGTCACACAGCTAGTAAGTGTTAAGTGTCTGAGGCTGGATTTGGACTCAGGTCCTCCTGAATCCAGGGCTGGTGCTCTATCCACTGTGCCACCTAGCTGCCCCATTTGTCCTTCATTCTTGAAGAGAACCATAACATCAGGAAGGTGATTACTCAGAATACATTCGCATTTACTCTTTGAACAATATTGCTGTACTGTATTCAACATTCTTTTCTGCTCATTCTACTTTTCATTATTTCATACAAGTCTTTCCATGTGTGATGATTGGAATGACGCCACCTGCTGGAGACTTACTGTAGAAGAGCTCCACCCATGAGGTGAAGGTCTTTGAGGGCAAGACCATGCGTCTTTTCTTGGCGTCAGGAAGTGATGTTTGCTTGTGGGAGGAAGAAGGGGGAGCCTGGCGCTCTGACTGGGGCTCTTTCCTGTGGACTCTGGCGGAGAGCGGAGCTAGGAATGCACTCTCCTTTTAACAGATAGATGAAGCTAGGCCTTTCTCTCTCTCTTTACCAAATTCTTATTCTCCTTAATCAATGCTTAAAAGTCTAACTCTTGCTAAAGCTTATAATTTATTGGTGACCACTCAGTAGATTTTAGACAGACTAGCTAGAATTTTAGCTTTAACACGTGTTTTTTTAAAATCAACCTGCTCCTCATTTCTTATAGTACAGTAGTATTCCATTACTGTCATATACCACAACTTATTCAGTAATTCCCCAGTTGATGGTAATCTCCTTAATTTTCAGTTCTTTATCACCACAAAGAGAGCTACTATAAATATTTGAGAACATATAGGTTCTTTTCCTTTTTCCCTGATCAGCTTGGGAAACAGACCTATTAGTGGTATTTCTGGGTCAAATGGTATACCTAATTTTGTAACTCTTTGGGCATAATTCCAGATTGCTCTCCAAAATGGTTAGATCAGTTCACAATTCCACCAACAATGTATTAACGTCCCAATTTTTTCCACATCCTCTCCAACATTTGTCATTTTCTCTTTCTATCATTTTAGCCAATCTGATAGATGTGAGATGGAATCTCAAAGATGTTTTGATTTACATTTCTCTAATCAGTAATGATTTAGAGAATTTTCCACATGTCTATATATAGCTTTGATTTTTTTTCCAAAAGCTGCCCAATCATATCATTTTACCATTTATCAACTGGGGAATAACTCATAGTCTTATAAATTTGACATAGTTCTCTATATATTTGAGATATGAGGCCTTTGTAAAAAAACTGTCTATAAAAATTTCTTTCAACTTTCTTCTTTCTTTCTAATTTTGGCTACATTGGTTTTATTTGTACAAAAACCTGAGAGGGAGAAGTTGGAGTCTCCCTCTATTATAGTTTTGCTGTGCATTTCCACCTATAATTAATTTACCTTTTCCTTTAAACGTTTGGATGCAAAAGCATTTGGTGCATATATGTTTAATATTAATATTACTTCATTATCTATGGTACTTTTTTTAGTTGCTCAATACATACTTATTTAGTGCCCTCAATGTACTCAGTACAAGGGATACAATTACAAAGAACACAACAATCCCTATTCACAGTGAACTTATGTTCTAGTGGGGAGACAAGTACATATATAGAGCATAAAAATAAAATATATGCAATCACAAAGTAGTTAAATAAAAGGTAGCTTGGGAGACCTGACTCTCACAGTTAGGGGTTACAGAAAAAACTTCATGCAGAAGATGGTGCCTTTGAGGAAGAGAAGGGCTCTGAAGTAGAGGTAAAGAGCTTGTATTTGAGGCAAGGTGTGGGAACAGAAGTTCAAAGGCACAGGACAAGAGATGGAATGTCTGAGTGAAACACAGTAGGTCAGTTTGCCTGGATTGCAGAGTGTAGGAAAGAGCAATGTCTGTTGAGTATAGGAAGTTAAGTTGGGGCCAGGTTGTTTAGCACTTTTAAAGCTAAACAATTTATATTTTATTCTTTTTTTTTTTTTTTTTAGTGAGGCAATTGGGGTTAAGTGACTTGCCCAGGGTCACACAGCTAGTAAGTGTTAAGTGTCTGAGGCCAGATTTGAACTCAGGTACTCCTGAATCCAGGGCTGGTGCTTTAACCACTGTGCCATCTAGCTGCCCCCAATTTATATTTTATTCTAGAGGAATATAATCTTGGAAGCCTCTGGAGTTGCCTGAGTAGGGAAATCACACGGTCGGGTTTGTATTTAAGTAAAATTACTTTGGCAATGCCTAGAATGCATGGGAGAGGTGAGGCACTTAAGTCAGACACCAATTAGAGGATTGTTGCTATAATCTAGATGAGGTGACAAGGACCCAAGTGGAGAGAAGGGGTCTGATACAAGAGATGTAAGGGTAGAAATGGAAGGATTTGGCAATTGATTTGATATGAGGGAGAATGAAGGGTCAGTGGTAATGCCAAGATTATGAACCTGGGACACTGGAAAGATAGTGGGGTCTTCAGTAGAAAGAGGGAAGTTTGGAAGAGGGGATGGTTTAGGTGGAAAGAGAATGAGTTCAGGTTTAGAAATGTCTCCTGGACATCTAGTTTGATATGTTTTATAGACAATTGTGGGAGAGACTGGGGCTCAGTTTGTAGATCAGGGAGTCAACTGCATAGAGATGACAATTAAAACCATGGGAGCTAACAAAATGACCAAGAAAAGTATGTATAAAGGAAGAGAGGCAGGAACTCAGAACAGATCCTTGGATAATAACCACAGTTAGGGAGGAGGGGTGATGTGGGTGATGAACCAGCAAAGAAGACTCAAGAGGGAACAGAAAGGAGGAGGTGAACAGGAAGAGTGTAGTGTCACACAGAAAGGAGTGAGAATCCAGTAAGGAGATGGTGATCAACAGGGTCAAATGCACCAGATGGTTGAAGAAGAGATTACTTGAGATTGTGTGCTAAGACATGACAAAAAGGAAGGCTTCAGAAAAACCTGAGACTTATGTGGACTGAGGGAAATGCAGAAGTGAAATGAACAGAAGTAGCAAAAGAATTTGCACTCTATCAATGTTGTAAAAACAGCTTTGAAAAATACAAGAACTGATTAACACAATGACAAGCCATGATTCCTAAGGACTGAGAATGAGGAATGCCACACTTGGCACTCTTGGCTGAAGAGTGACGGATAGAAGGCCAAAAATCTTGCTGATGTAGGAATTTTATTTACTTGACTATGTTTACAAGTTTTGTTTGGTTAAGCAATGGAAGAGAAGATAAATGCTTGTTAATTCACACACAGACACACAAAAGAAAGACCATTGATAACGAGAGAGAGAGAGAGAGAGAGAGAGAGAGAGAGAGAGAGAGAGAGAGAGAGAGAGAGAGAGAGTAATCTTGGTGGAATGAAACCTGTTTACCTTTTTTTTTTTTTTTTAGTGAGGCAGTTGGGGTTAAGTGACTTGCCCAGGGTCACACAGCTAGTAAGTGTTAAGTGTCTGAGGCCGGATTTGAACTCAGGTACTCCTGACTCCAGGGCCGGTGCTCTATCCACTGCGCCACCTAGCTGCCCCCTGTTTACCTTTTTATGCTTCTCTAGGATCTTGTATTTGAAAGTCAAATTTTTTATTCAGCTCAGGTATTTTCTTCATGAATGCCTAAAAGTCCTCTTTTTCATTGAAATCCCATTCCCCCCCGAAAGATTATACTCAGTTTTGATGGGTAGGTGATTCTTGGTTGTAATCCCAGTTCCTTTGTCCTTCAGAATATCATATTCCATGCCCTCTAATCCTTTAATGTAGAAGCTGCTAGATATTGTGTTATCCCGATTGTGGCTCCACGGTACTTGAATTGTTTCTTTCTGGCTGCTTGCAATATTTTCTCCTTGACCTGGAAGCTCTGGAATTTGACTATAATATTCCTGGAAGTTTTCCTTTTGGGATCTACCTCAGGAAGAGATTGGTGGATTCTTTCAATTTCTATTTTTACCTTCTGCTTCTAGAATATCAGGGCAATTTTCCCTGACAATTTCTTGGAAGATGATGTCTAAGCTCTTTTTTTGATCATGGTTTTCAGGTAGTCCAATAATTTTCAAATGATCTCTCCTGGATCTATTTTCCAGGTCAGCTGTTTTTCCAAGGAGCTATTTCATATTTCCCTCTATTTTTTCATTCATTTGGATTTGCTTTGTTGTGTTTTGATCTCTCATAGTCATTAGCTTCCATTTGCTCAATCCTAATTCTTAAGCAATTATTTCTTCAGAGAACTTTTGTATCTCCTTTTCCATTTGGCCTTTCTAGTGATTGACTTTTTTTCATGACTTTCCTGTATCACTCTCATTTCTCTTTCTATTTTTTCCTCTACCTCTCTTACTTTATTTTCAAAGTCCTATTTGAGCACTTATATGGTCTGAGACCAATTCATATTTTTCTTGGAAGCTTTGGATGTAGGAGCTTTGACTTTGTTATCTTCTTCTGAGAGTGTATTTTGATCTTCCTTGTCACCAAAGAAACTTTCTATGGTCTGCATTTTTTCTGTCTGTTCATTTTCCTAGCCTATTTTTTTTTAACTTTTAAGTCCTTCTTAAAGTGGGGCACTGCTTCCTGGATGCACTGTCCCAAGCTTTAGGGGGTCCAAGGTGGTACAATTTGAGGAGAGGCATGTTCTGCACTTCCCTGGCCTGTGCTCTGATCTGTAAGTTACCTCAGGCCTGCTTGCTCTTTAACCCAGGAACAGAAACATGGTTCACTATAGTTGCAAGCTCAGACCTGCCTGCGCCCCTCCCCGACCTGGGCCGCTGCCACTCAAGACTGCTTCTTGGTTCCGAGCAAAGGGAAAACAACAGAATTCTGCCCCAGCACCAGCAGAGACTCCTGCTATCTCCCCCCAGCCAACCCCCTCACCTGTCTGTGAGCTGAGTGCCAGAAGTAGCTGCCACTGCCTCTAGCATGGCCTGCCTGAGGCCATATCTGCAAGGTGCAGCCTGGGGCTGAATTGGCACAGTGCAGCCTCAAGGCTAGGCTCCATTCTCACCCTGGTATAACAGACCTTTCCTGCTGACCTTCTAATCCATCTTTGGCTGGAAAATGATCTCACACCTTCCTTTTGTGGGTTGTGCTGCTCCAGGAATTATCTATGGCATTATTTGGAAGTATATGGAAAGATTGTATGGGGAGCTCCGTGAAGTTACTGCCTTTCCTCTACCATCTTGGCTCCACCCTCTCAGTGGAATGGAACCAAAAGCCAGGGCCACACAGCTATAAAGTGTCTGAGGCTTGGTTTGATAAGGTCTTTCTGACTTTAGGCCCAGGGATGTATCCATAGGCCAACAAGCTGAGCTGTAGGCTCCTTGAGGCACCTTTTAACATAATGTAGTTTTCCTGCTTACTTCTTTAAATTAAATCTATTTTAGTTTTAACTTTGCGATCATGATTGCTACCCCTGCTTTTTTTACATCAGCTGAAGCATAATAAATTCTACTCTAGCCCTTTATTTTTACTCTATGTGTGTCTCTCATTTTAAAATGTGTCTGTGTAAACAACATATTGTTGGGTTTTGGTTTTTTTATTCATTCTGCTATGTGTTTCCATTTTATGAATTCATCTCTCTCTCAACCTTTCTCTCTCTTTCTCTCTGTCTGTCTCTCCCTTATACCTCCTCAGAAGTCAAATTTACTTCTGACCATAGCCTCCCTAATTTGCACACCCTTCTAAGATTCCCTTCCTTATCCTATTTTCTTGCCTCCTATTTTTCTGTAAATTAAGAAGATTTTACTACTCTATTAGATGTGTATGTCTTCAACCAAGTTCTGATGATAATAAGATTTCTGTACTACCTGCCCTCCACCCCATCTTCCTCTTCACTGGAGCAGTTCTTTCTTTGAATGAGACAATTTTCTCCGTTTTACCTCTCCTCACTAAATTTTGCTTTTTATGATTATTCCATCATAACCTACTCAAACCCAAGCCTTCTATCTATGTATACTCTTTTTTTTGGTGGGGCAATGATGGTTAAGGGACTTTCCCAGGGTCACACAGCTAGTAAGTGTTAAGTGTCTGAGGCTTGATTTGAATTCAGGTCCTCCTGAATCCAGGGCCAGTGCTTTATCCACTGTGTCACCTAGCTTCCCCCTCTATGTATACTCTCTTGAACTACTCTAGTAATGATAATATTCTTTTTTTTTTTTGGTGGGGGAGGGGGAGCAATGAGGGTTAAGTGACTTGCCCAGGGTCACACAGCTAGTAATTGTCAAGTGTCTGAGGCTAGATTTGAATTCAGGTCATCCTGAATCCAGAGCCAGTGCTTTATCCACTGTGCAACCTAGCTGCCCAATGGTAACATTCTTTTTTTTTTTTTTTTGGTGAGGCGATTGGGGTTAAGTGACTTGCCCAGGGTCACACAGCTAGTAAGTGTTAAGTGTCTGAGGCCGGATTTGAACTCAGGTACTCCTGAATCCAGGGCCCATGCTCTATCTACTGTACCACCTAGCTTCCCCCAATGATAACATTCTTAAGAGTTGCAAATATAATTTTTACCACATAAGAAGTAAATAGTTTAACCTTATTAAATCTCTCATAATTAGTCATTCAAGTTTATGTTAATTATGTTTCTCTTGATTCTTGTTATTCAGATTTTCTTTTCAGTTCTGGGCATTTACTCAAGAATACTTAAAAGTCCTTTAATTCATTAAATATCCATTTTTCCTTTGCCGAATTATACTCTGTTGGGTAGGTTATTCTTGGTTGCAAACCCAGCTCCTTTGCTCTTCACAGTATCATATTCCAAGTGGTAAATCTTGTGTTATCCTAACTTTACCTCCATAATATTTAAATTGTTTCTTTCTAAGTTGCTTATAATATTTTCTCCTTGACCTGGGAGCTTTGAAACTTAGCTATAAAGTTCCTGGGAGTTTTCATTTTGGGATCTGTTTCAGGTGGTGATCAGTGGATTTTGTCCATTTCTATTTTACTGTCTAGTTCTAAAAATCCATTACAATTTTCCTTATAAATTCTTGAAATGTAGCATCTAGACTCTTTTTTAAAATTATAACTTTCAGCTAGTCCAGCAATTCTTATATTATCTCTCCTCAATCTGTTTTCTAGGTCTGTTGTTTTTCTAATGAGTTATTTCTTGTTCTCTTTTGTTTTCTCATTCTTTTTATTTTAAAAAAATTATTACTTGATGTCTTATGAAGTCTTTAGTGTCCCCTTGCCCAATTCTAATTTTTAAGAAGTTATTTTTTTTTCAGTTAGTTTTTGGATCCTTTTTTCCAATTGGTTGACTTTCTTTTCATAATTTTCTTGTTTTTCTTGCATTACTTTTATTTCCTTTCCCAATTTTTACTCAACATGTCTTATTTGGTTTTTCTTTTTTTCTTTTTTTTTTTAGTGAGGCAATTGAGGTTAAGTGACTTGCCCAGGGTCACACAGCTAGTAAGTGTTAAGTGTCTGAGGCCGGATTTGAACTCGGGTACTCCTGACTCCAGGGCTGGTGCTCTATTCACTGTGCCACCTAGCTGCCCCTCTTATTTGGTTTTTAAACTCCTTTTTAAGCTCTTTCATTAACTCTTTTTGGACTTGTGACCATTTTACAGTGTTTTGGGATTTGGGGGTTTTTTTGCAGCTTTCCAACTACCTGTTTTGACTTCATTATCTTCTTCTGTGTTTGAACCTTGATCTTCACAATATCCCCATAGTAGCTTTCTATGGCCAGGTTCTCTCTTTGTTGTTTACTCATTTTGACAGCTGGTTTCTTGGCTTTTAACTTTCTATTAGGGTCAGTCTCTGTTCCTGGGAAGTTGGGGATGATATCTTAGGCTTTAGGTTTTTTGTACTATTGTTTTCTGGGCTTTTTCTGGGAGTATTTAGCTTTTGGTTCTTCTAATGTTCTATGATTCAAGACCAGGTATGGTCATTGCTCCTCTGGCTCATGCCTTGTTTTTTGAGTGACCTCAGGCACTCCTCTCTGCCTCTCAGCTACAACCAGAGACCTCTGAACCATGGCCACTACAAATGCTCTTGCTCCCTGTAGTCCTTCCTTCTTTTGCAAACATCATCTTACAATGCAATCCATCTACAGAGAAAGAACTGATGGTATCTGAATATAGATTGAAGCATAATTTTTTTTGTTAGTTCCTTTATCTGAAGTTTTGTTTTTTTCTGTTTTCTTTTACAACCTGGCTATTGTGGAAATATTTTGCATGGCTACGCATGTATAGCTTATATTGACTTGCTTGAGTTCTTGGGGGAGATGAGCAGGGAGGGAAGAAGAGAATTTGGAACACAAAGTTTTAAAAAATTGATGTCAAAATTTGTTTTTATATATAATTTGGAAAATAAAAATTCTAAATAAAAACATAAAAACAAACATCATCTCACCCTTCTGCCCTGGAACCCAAAGCAGGGACTCCACTCTCCTGAGAGTGACCATAACTAGAAGGGCCCCTGACCTTCTGCAACTATGCCCACCAGCATGTGCTTGTTCTCTCTCACCCACAACTACATCCTGGGACCAAGTCTGCTCAATACACTTGGGCCCTGTGTCCTGATGAGGGCCCCTCTTCCCAATCATCCCTCTGACATTCAGAGGTTCCTCAGAGATTGCCTCCTACACATCCAGTCCCAGGGCTTGCTGTTTGTTGACTATGTTGTATCTGTCCAGTATTATCTGCCTTGCAGTATCTGCACTTTTCTGAGGTCAAATCTTTCCTAACATCCTCCCAAGTTGTCTTAGGCTGGATGACCACTTTACCCCAACTTTTATTATTTCTGTGGCTCTAAAATTCACTTTGAGGAATTATTTTAAGTTATTGGGAGGGAAATTTGGGAGATTCAGATAATTTCCCTGTCTTATTCCCTCCCTGTTTCTACTTGTTTTAAGTTTTCTGCCAATGCACACTTGAAGGATTTGCAAAACAGCAAGCCAATGTATTCTTACAGTCCTTTGTTAGGCACACTCAATTCCCAAACAGAAACTGAACAGAAATAGAATTCTTTTGTCTATGCCAACGCAGAAGTCCAAATCTCCTTCTCAGCCACCAGTTTCTTTTTGTTTTTGGGCGGGGCAATGGGGGTTAAGTGACTTGCCGGGGTCACACAGCTAGTAAGTGTCAGGTGTCTGAGGCCGGATTTGAACTTAGGTACTCCTGAATCCAGGGCCAGCACTTTAACCCCTGCGCCATCTAGCTGCCCCCCTCAGCCACCAGTTTCTTAAGCAGTTGTTCACCTCTCATATCAACTTTTCTCTTATATCTCTTGCCTTTAAAGGATAGCAGTGATAAAAATACCACTATATCCCTCTGGTCTTGAGTTTCTTGCCCAGGACTTTGTCATCTTTGGCAACCCTTTTTAGGTTCCTTCTGGAAGTATCACTTATGCCTACATGAATCACAAGAAGTAAAAAGACATTTGTTTTAATAAGTCTTGAGAACTTCTCTGTTATGTCTTGGATTCATTCTCTGGGAAGACAGCAGTCCTTTCTATTGGGATAATGATTAGTAGTAGTTTGACAAAAAGACTCTCCAATTCTTCTCAATAGAAAATCCCCAACTACAGGTACTCTTCTCTTCTTCTGACCTTTACTGGGTGTTCTCCACCTGAAAGAATCTGTGGAGATCTACATCATCATTCCCTGGAGGACAAGCAACTGCTTCCTCCATCGAGCATTGAGATCCCTACTCTTCAAAGAGAACTTGAAATTTGTTACTTTAAAAGCATTTTAAGAAATTGATATCTTGTTTTTACATTACCTTCCTTTCCTAATACATCCTGTTTGGGTCCTTCTTCTTCCCTTTCTCCTCTGTGTTACATTATTTCATCCTCCCTTCCCAGAGAGCCATCTCTTATAACAAAGATTTTTTTAAAAAAATAGTCAGCAAAACAACCAACACAACAACCAATTCTGACATCATATGCTGTGCCCACACCCATAGTCCTCCACCTCTGCAAAGGAGAACAGGAAGTGCTTGTCATATCTTTTCTCTGGGGTCAACCTTGGTCATTTTAATTACACTGCATTCAGTTCCAGTGTTGTTGTTGCTCTTTCTATTTACAATGTTGTCGTCACTATGTCTATCTTTCTGCTTTTACTTATTTCCCTTGGCATCATTTCACATCAGGCCTCTTCTGATTCATTGAATTTATTCATCATATTAATCATTTCTTACAGTGCAGTAATATTCCATTCTATGTTTATTTGCCACCATTTCTTTAGCCATTTTTCAATCAATGGGTATTTGCTCTGCTTCCATAATAGTGATTTCCTAGCTCCAAGTATTCAGTGCTCTTCTTCCCTTTGTACCTCTGTGTGTCATTATTCCATCCTCCAACCTCCTAACACAGGTTAGTGGAAGGGAGGGAAGGAAACAGACATTTGTTAAGTTCCTAATATGTGCCAGGCACCGTGCTAGGCACATTTACAAATGCTATTTCATTTGGGCAGGATTCCCCTGTGATTCCTCAGAGCCTTTTCCTTCTTGATTTTAACTCTGGAGGCCATATTCTCTTTTAGTTTTCAAAGAAAAACTTCACCATGCCCCCAAATGTAAAAGCTCCTTCACCTCCTCCTCTTGGAAGATTGCACTTTGAACATTAGTAGCTGTTCAAACATTACAGTCTCATTGCAAGTCTTGACAAATTTCTTCCTACCCTTCATTCCTTTTTTTTTTTTTGGGTGAGGCAATTGGGGTTAAGTGACTTGTCCAAGGTCACACAGTGTTAAGTGTCTGAGGCCAGATTTGAACTCAGGTCCTCCTGACTCCAGGGCTGGTGCTCTATCCACTGTACCACCTAGCTACCCCACTTCATTCCTTTTTTTTTTAAATCAGTCTTTTTTGTTTGTTTTTGTGAGACAATTGGGCTTAAGTGCCTTGCCCAGGGTCACTGTAAGTGTGTAAGTAAGTGTAGGAGGTCGGATTTGAACTCAGGTCTTCCTGATTCCAGGGCCAGTGCTCTATCCACCAGATCACCTAGCTGTCCCCCCTACCCTTCATTCTTATTTTTAGTTGACAACCTTTTATATGGTACTCCTTTCACTCCCTTTCCTGGTTATTATTCTTATTACTGTAGCAGAGCTTGAAATTGGAGGTTGCTCCTTTGGGAGCATGTGTGGGAAAGGGGCCACCCTAGAACCTAATGTACTACAGCTTCCCCGGAAACATCCAGGGATTTCAGGGACAGGGATGATGAAGCAATCCTTTTTCCCTACTTCAAGTTGTGTCAGCTGTTCACATCTGTCCCTGAAGAAGTAGGGAAGGGGCAGCTAGGTGGTGCAGTGGATAGAGCACCCGCCCTGGAGTCAGGAGTACCTGAGTTCAAATGTGGCCTCAGACACTTAACATGTACTGGCTGTGTGACCCTGGGCAAGTCACTTAACCCCAATTGCCTCACTAAAAAGCAAAACAAAACAAAAAAAAGAAGTAGGGAAGAAGGATGTTGTTCTTCCCTTTACCATAGTAGCATGTTGACCACTCCCATGTGGTAGCTAGAGAAGGGTCATTTAACTAGGTGAGCTTCAGTCGGGGCCACTGGCTGCCTCTTCTGCTTTGTGTTTCTTTGTCTTATTTCATTTATCTATCTATCTATCTATCTATCTATCTATCTATCTATCTATCTATCTATCTATCTATCTATCTATCATTCATTAACTTATTCATTTATTTATTTATTCATCTACTCATTCATTTATTATTATTATTTATATGTTTGTGGGGGAATGGGTTAAGTGACTTGCCCAGGGTCACATAGCTAGTAAGTGTCAAGTGTCTGAGGCTAGATTTGAACGCAGGTCCTCCTGAATCCAGAGCTGGTGCTTTATCCACTGCACCACCCAGCTGCCCCCTTTTTTGTCTTATTGTAGGCAATTGAACATCAATCATGAGCTAGATATGTCCTGTCTTGGAGGCAACCTTGTGATTCTAGGAAGTTGGAGATCTCAGACCCCTTAGTGAGGACTAGCAGTCAGTGGGAGTTTATGCATTGGAGATGATAGCAACAAGAGAATGATCCAAAGCCCTGGCCTGGCTTGCCTGAAGTTGTGAACCTGCAGGGAATTGTTTAGACACTGCAGTGTGGAAGTTGGTTGTGAAATGTGAAGTGTCTATTTAGCAGTCTCATCAAATGTTTTATGTTTTGATGGGTTTAGATCTCAACCTTCAGGAAGTATACAGCAGTAGTCCTAGATTATTACATCCTGTTTGTCTTCCTGTCAATATGTACTTGAGGATTTTGTTTATTAAGCAGTTCTTTTGTGTGTGTGTCCCATGCCTTATTTATACTGCATAATGAGGACTGTCTGCTTCCCCTTTGGGGAGAACCTAGGCATGTATATTGGGGTGTAATAAGACCAAGAGTTAAAGAAGTCTGAGCCTTCTTTTAGAGGCCAGACTCTCCTACTACTAACCTAGTTACTCTATGTGAGCCCAGGACAAAGGGACCTTTGAATGGAAAGGGAATCTCTCTTGGGCATTGTAGCAAGTATTATTGTTAGAATCCCTTTTATCCCTTCTTAATAGTCACATAACTTCCTTTCCTTTCTTTCAACAGCTCTTAGATAATCATATGCAATTTCCTTTCCCTTCTCCCATTACAGCCTTACCTTATCTTACCAATTTGTTTTATTTGCCCTTTCTTTCTTCCTTCCTTCCTTCCTTCCTTCCTTCCTTCCTTCCTTCCTTCCTTCCTTCCTTCCTTCCTTCCTTCCTTCCTTCCTTCCTTCCTTCCTTCCTTTCTTTCTGTTATGGGCCTAGCACCCCAGAAGTTCTCTGGGGTCCATCAAAGAAACTTCTTCTTGAGAAACTGAACCAAAGGGGAGACACCAGATAGGTTTACAACTTCAGGCAAGCCAGGCCAAGGCTTTGGATCATTCTCTTGTTGCTATCATCTCCAATGCATAAACTCCCACTGACTGCTAGTCCTCACTAAGGGGTCAGGGATCTCCAACTTCTTAGAATCACAGTGGCACCACTCTTTCTTTTTCTCTCTTCCTTCCTTCCTTCCTTCCTTCCTTCCTTCCTTCCTTCCTTCCTTCCTTCCTTCCTTCCTTCCTTCCTTCCTTCCTTCCTTCCTTCCTTCCTTCCTTCCTTCCTTCCTTCCTTCCTTCCTTCCTTCCTTCCTTCCTTCCTTCCTTCCTTCCTTCCTTCCTTCCTTCCTTCCTTCCTTCCTTTCTTCCTTCCTTTCTTTCTTTCTTTCTTTCTTTCTTTCTTTCTTTCTTTCTTTCTTTCTTTCTTTCTTTCTTTCTTTCTTTCTTTCTTTCTTTCTTTCTTTCTTTCTTTCTTTCTTTCTTTCTTTCTTTCTTTCTTTCTTTCTTTCTTTCTTTCTTTCTTTCCCTTGCTGACTACAATTACTATCTCTCTGTTTCCTTCTCCTTTTTCTTGGGCCTTTTCCTAAATCCTTTTCCTCTTTCCAATTGAGTCCTTTTTCAGACTGACTTTTCTTTCTCCTCTTTCAGTTAGTCAATATCCTTCAATTTTTCCTCAAGTTCCTTCAAGTTTCTTTTGGCCTAGTGAAATCTACAGGTTCCTGCTCAAAATACATTAAAAGATCCATATTTGAATTCATAATTTACTTTTCACTTAGAGCTTAGTAAAAATAAAGATGTAATATTTTTCCCAGCCAAGTTTGCAGACCACCTGAAACTTATCTTTTTGTACTTAAGAATCTTCATTCATGGGGGAAGCTAGGTGGTGCAGTGGATAAAGCACCAGCCCTGGATTCAGGAGGACCTGAGTTCAAATCCAACCTCAGACACTTAACACTTACTAGCTGTGTGACCCTGGGCAAGTCACTTAACCCCAATTGCCTCCTCCTTCCCCCCCAAAAATCTTCATTCATGAAATGGAAATAACATTGAGTCCTAACTATGTATCAGATTGCCATGTAGCAGAGTCATAATGAGTAATTCAGATACCCTTGTGTAAGCCGCACAAAATATGCTCTCAAATCAAGTTTGTAATTCATGATATGGAAAAATACAAAAAGCAATTAAGACAAACTATGACTATTAATTTTTTACTTAATTTGCATTTATTTATATTTGCAACATGTTAAATTAGAGGTGACTAATTAGTACAGTGGATAGGCTAGACTTAGAGTCCGGAAAACCTAAGTTCAAATCCAGCCTCAGACACTTTATTTAGCTATGTGAGCCTGGGCAAGTCACTTAACCTCTTTCAGCCTCAGTTTCCTCATCTGTAAAATGGAGATAATAATAGCACTAAATTACAGGGTTGTGATGAAGATCAAATGATATGTGTGTATACATATATACACATACATACATATGTACATATATATATATATATTTATACATACACATAAGGCTATGGGTCAAAATACCATTCAGTCTTTATCCTTTTCAAATTCTAAATAACTGCATTCACAAATGGAAAAAAGCCATGAATTCCACTGAGCAGTTAGCAATGTTCTTATCCCCTAGATGAGGTTTACTTACACATGCTTTTCCCCAACACACTAATATACATGGGTAAGTATAATTTAGAGGTGAAAACTGACAAATCCCCCTCCCCACCTAACCCCCATGGGTAGTCTAGAGACAGATGACACTGTTTAGGAAAGTCAAAGATGTGGAACCATGATCAGATTCTTCTTTTTTAAATAGCAAGGTGACTTGCCCCCTGCTTTTCACACCTATTCTCAAGTCTTTGACTGATTCATTAGAAGTCTTCAGGCCTTGTTCACACCTAGTTCCTACTTCTGACTAATTCATGGAGGTATGTGCTCACCTGAAAAATGTATAATTTTATAAGTTCTGGAGGCCCTCATTCCAGTTTCCACTTGCAGTGAGAGGTTGGGGCAAACACCATAAAATGGGGACTTGAGCCTTAACATTAGAAAGATACCCCATTGTTCCTCAGGGCTATCTGTATATGTGTGCATGCATGCATGCATGTATGCATATATATGCACACACATCCATATACATACACATGTGGACACACACATATATGCTTAAAACTGCACTAAGACTTTTGGGATACCATGTCTGTGGAAAATATGGGGTGAGGCAGAAAAAGAAGCCAACCAGCACATCAACAATATGTACTATATTTCACACTCATAGTCCACCCTCCTCTGCAATGAAGCAAGGTTGATGCGTTTTTGCAACTCTTCTCTAGGGCCAAGTTGTGTCATTTTGATTATACAGTGTTCAGCTTCAGTTTATCTTTCTTTGTTTTTATATAGTCATTGTTTTGTTTGTATTGTTGCAGCATATTGTTTTGCTGGTTCCATTTACTTCAATCTGCATTCGTTTATATGTCTTGATATGGAGAATATTAATTCTTCATATTCATTGTTTCTTATGGTGAAGTAGTATTCCATTATATTAGTGGATCACAATTTATTTAGCCATTCCTCAGTTGATGAACATCTACTTTGTGTCCAGTTCTGTCCTACTCTCCAAAAGTGCCACAATGAATATTTTAATATACAAGGGAGCTTTGTTTCTAAGCAATAGAATCTCTTAGTCAAAGGGTAGAACATTTTTTTTTTGTTTGTTTTTGGAGGGCAGTGGGGGTTAAGTGACTTGCCCAAGGTCACACAGCTATTAAGTGTCAAGTGTCTGAGGCCGGATTTGAACTCAGGAACTCCTGAATTCAGGGCCGGTGCTTTATCCACTGCGCCACCTAGCCGCCCCCAGGGTAGAACATTTTAGTCACTTTTTAAGGATAATTCCAAATTGCTTTCCAGAATGGTTGGACCAATTCACAGTTCCACCAAAGATACCTTTCTGTCCCTGTCTTCCTGCAGCCCCTCTGACATTTACTATTCCCATCTTTTGTCCTCTTTTCCAATTTTATGAATGTGAGGTGAAAAATCAGAGTTATTTTAATTTGCATTTCTTATTATTAGTGATTTGGAGAAATTTTTCACATGATTGTAAATTGCTTATAATTTATCCCTTGAGAATTATCTGTTAATGCTATCTAACCATTTATTCATTGAAGAATATCTTAGTCTTTTATTTATGTTAATTCTTTACATATCTTAGATGTCAGATCTTTATCAAAGATAATTGATGGCTTTATATCTTATATTTTATAGACTTAGAGTCAGGAAAACCTAAGTTCAAATCCATCCTCAGACACTTTATTTAGCTATGTGAGTCTGGGCAAGTCACTTAACCTCTTTCAGCCTCAGTTTCCTCATCTGTAAAATGGAGATAATAATAGCACTAAATTTCAGGGTTGTAATTACTAGCTGTGTGGCCCTTAGCAAGATAATAAATATTACATAAATATATAGAATTATATTTATAAATAAATATAATATAAATAAGAAAATAAATTATGTATATAATTTACACATATTATATAAAATAATATATCATTTATATATCATAAATATAAGATATTTATATCTTACATTTTATATAAAACAATAAGTGATTTTTTTTCCCTAACAAAATTTCTCTACTAATCTTAGTTGCATCAATTTTGTTTCTGCTTTTCAATTTCATGTAATTAAAATTAGGCATTTCTCTTTTGTTATCTCTTTTATTCCTTATTTGGCTAAGAAGTTTCTCCCAACTACAGATGTGAAATATACCTCTTTCTATATTTTTTAATATGAGCTTTCATATTTAAATTGATTATCTATTTAGAACTTATTAAAGATTGTGATGTTAGATGCTGGTCTAAACCAAATTTTGGCAAAACTGTTTTTCAGTTTTCCCAGAAATTCTTATCAAATAGGGAATACTTGCACAAGTAATCTGATTGTTGGTTTATTGAAAACTGAGTTATTAAGTTTATTTATTTTTGATTCTTCATTTTTTTGTCTACTCCACTGACTTTACTTTTCTAAGTTTTAATCAATGCCAAATAGCTTTCGTAGATTGCTATCTTATAATATAACTGGAGGTTTGTGTCATTTACTCTTCATTCCAACCCCCTCCACATACTATTTCCTTTGAGATTAGAGATTATATTAGTGCCTCCAAATGAATTTTATTACTATTTGATGTATTTCTATAAACTAATCCCTAGGTTCTTTAATTAAAATAGCTGCAAATCGCTAAGTTAATTTAGGTAGCCTAGTCATTTTTTATTATGTTAGCAAGGCCCAACTATGAGAAATAAATATTACTGAAATTATTTAAGCCATTCTTTGTTTCTTTAAAAACTATTTTATATCTACTCTTTAATGTTTCTTAACATATTGATTCCCAAATATTTTATGCATTTATATCACTCTTTAATGTTTCTTAACATATTGATTCCCAAATATTTTATGCATCCTCTAGTTATTTTGAATGTTTTCCTCCATTTCCTCCAAATTTTCCATGATATTTCTATGCTTTCTTTCTGGGTCCTTTTTTATTGCTATGTAGAAAGACTGGTGATTTTCATACATGTCTTTTTATCCTATTACTTTCCTGAAGCTATTAAATGTGTCAAGTTTTCATTCTCTGTGATTTCCTAAGCAAATCATCATGTCATCTGCAAATATAGATATTTTGTTTTTTCTTTCCTAATATTTATGCCTTTAATTGCTTGTATTACTGCTTTTGCTAGAATTTCTAGAACTATGTCAAAATAAAATTGGGCATTATTTTCTAGAAAATAATCATCCCAAATAATAATAGTTTTTGTTGTTGTTGTTGTTTTGGGGGAGGGCAGGGCAATGAGGATTAAGTGACTTGCCCAGGGTCACACAACTAGTAAGTGTCAAGTGTCTGAGGCTGGATTTGAACTCAGGTCCTCCTGAATCCAGGGCTGGTGCTCTATCCACTGCGCCACCTAGCTGCCCCATAGCTTTTGTTTTAGATGTATACTTTTTAATTGTATTAAAAACGGTCCTTCTGGGGGCAAAAAACCCCCCCAAAACCCCAAATGGTCCTTCTATATATACTTTTGGGGGTTATTAGAAGAAAAAATTATTGTATTTTGTTAAAGTTTTTTCTGAATCTGTTGATATAATCATGTGGTTTTAGTTATTTTAATTTTTAATAAAATTCTATTAATTTTTTTAACATTAGACCATTATTTAAGCCTTGGTATATACCAAACTTGGTCATCGTGAATAATTTTTGACTATATTGCTAAAGTATTTACTAGGATTTTATTGAAAATGTTTGTATTAATATTCATTAGTGATATCGAGCTACATATCTCTCTCTCTCTCTCTCTCTCTCTCTCTCTCTCTCTCTCTTTCTCTCTCTCTCTTTCCCTCTCTCTCCTCTCAGCTCCCCCCATATATGTTTCATAAAAGGAGTTTGCTATCATTTATTTCATAAAAGGAGTTTGGGATCTCAATTTTTGAGGGTTTTCTTTGCCAGTATAGTTATTACTTGCCCCTTAAATGTACGATAGAATTCATCTGTAAATCTGTGTGGACCAGATTTTTTTATTTCCCTATTTAGTAACTTCTTCAGTTTAATTTTCTGAGATTTCTTTGCTTATGATCTCTTTCATATTCTGATAATTTTAGTATTCTGTGCTTTTTTTTAGGTAACCCCCAAATTCCTTTAAATTCTTAGTTCTGCTAGCATATAGTAGATTCTGACAATTAAAAATTATCTTATTTCACTTCATTTTTATTTTTGATAATTTTATTTTCCTCTCTTATTTTTAGTCACATTAACTAAAGATGTACAATTTTGTTAGACTTTTCAAAGAAACATTTCAGTTTTGTTTATAATGTCTATAATCTGTTTGATTTCCATTTTACTATTTTTTTTTGCTTATTTGGGGTTTGTTATTTTCTAGTTTTTAAAAATTCCATGACCATTACTAATTCTGTCTTTTATTATTTTGATAATATATGTTTTCAGAAATATTTCCTCTGAGGTTTGCTTTAATGACATCAAAATTCTACTATGTTGTCTCATTATTATGCTTTTACATAGTTATTGTTTCTATGATTTGTTCTTTGTTTAGGATTTCATTATTAAGTGGTCATTGAAGTCTATATAATTTGTGTTCTCTGAATTAATTACTACTTTATTGCATTATGGTCTATAAAGGATAAGCTTAATATTTATGCTTTTAACCATACTTATAATTTCTTTGGGTCCTAGTACATAGTTTGGGGTTTTTGTAAAGGTACCATGTGTTACACAGAAAATATGCATGTTCTTTAATGTTCCCATTCAGGAAAAGCCTCAGGTCTTTCAGATTGATAACATCTAACAGTTTGTTCAATTCTATATATTCTGTTTTATTTCTCTTTCTGTTAGATTTATCCAGTCCTAAGGAAAATTAAAATCTCCTATAATTGCAGTTTCTGACTTTGCATTTTTGCAATTCATTTAACTTTAACTCTTTGAATTTAGATGTTATGCCATTTAGTGCAAAAACATTTTATATTGGCATTGTTTCATTATCTATGGTGACTTTACGTGTAATGTAATTTCTCATCTTTCGAATAAGAATAGAGATTAGACCTATTATTTTACTGCTACAGGAAATTTCCCTGTGAAGAAATATCCCTACTACTGGAGACTGGTATTTTCTCTGTAATTTGTGGTCTTAGAGAATTGTCTAGAGCACTGAGGGGTTAAGTGACTTATCTAGGATCACACACACATAGTAGGTGTCAGAGGCAAGACCTAAACATTGGTCTTTCTGGTTTTAAGAACAGATCTATATATACTTACTTCATATTGTCTTTCCATCAAACATAACGTTGTATTTTTTTTTGCCTTTTGCCTTGTTAGATAATATCACAACTATTGCTTTTTTTGGAATCACCTGATGCGTTTGTTCCAGTCTCTCATTTTTATCCCATATGTGTCTTTATTTGTTAAACATGTCTTTGTAAAGAGGAAAATGTCAGGTTTTGTTTTCTTATCTATTCTGCATCACTCTTTTATTTATTGAGTTGTTTAATTCATTCCTATTTAAGATTATGATCTTTTGGCTTGTGTATTCTTCCATTTGTTTAATTTGCATTAATTTTTATTCCATTCCTTTGAAAACATCAGCATTTTGTCCCTGAAATCAATTTTGCTTAGATTACTTTCACGGTAGTTTATTCCCACAGCTTTCCCCTCCTTACTTCCCATTCTTGTTTACTTATCCTATCCCAAGTTTCCTTGAATTTGCTTAAATTTTAATCTTTCCTTTTTATTCATTGATTTATCTATTTCTTCTCCTATCTTGACTTTCTCTTTCATTGTGCAGCTAAGCATGTGGTTCATAATCTTCCCTTCCCACAACCTCTTAGTTTAACTTTTTTTTATGATGTCCTTTTCTTTTTCTTTTTCTTCAATATTCCAGAAAAAGGGGATCGTATATGAAATTGCATATCTCTTTTATGTACTACTTGCTTTTTTTTTTTTTGTGGGGCAATCAGGGTTAAGTGAATTGCCCAGGGTCACACAGCTAATAAGTGTCAAGTGTCTGAGGCTGGGCTGTTGCTTTATCCACTGAGCCACATAGCTGCCCAGAAAGTATATTTTATAATTGTTCTTCTGAAATTGTGATTGATTATTGCATTGATCAGAGTTCTTAAGTTTTTCAAAATTATTTTTCTTTAAATGTTATTGTCACTGTATAAACAATCATTTTCCTGGTTTTACTTACTCACTTTACTGAATAAGTTCATACAAGTCTTCCAAGTTTTTTCTGAACTCATCCCTTTCATAATTTTTTATGGTTCAATACTATTCCATTACATTCATATTCCATAATTCCTCAATTGATGGGTACTCCTTAATTTCTAGTTCTTTGCTACATCAAAAATGTTACAATAATTTTTTTTATCCTTATGGATCTTCTCTCTCTTTACATCACCTCTCTCTCTCTCTCTCTCTCTCTCTCTCTCTCTCTCTCTCTCTCTCTCTCTCTCTCTCTCTCTCTCTCTCTCTTTTTTTGGTGAGGCAATTGGGGTTAAGTGGCTTGCCCAGGGTCACACAGCTAGTAAGTGTTAAGTGTCTGAGGCTGGATTTGAACTCAGGAACTCCTGACTCCAGGGCTGGTGTTCTATCCACTGCACCACCTAGCTGCCCCCTCTCTCTCTTTTTTTTTTTTAACATCATCTCTTTAGGGTATATGCCTAGTAGTGGTATAGCTGGGACAAAGGATATATACAGTTTAGTTTCCTTTTAGGTATAACTCCAAATTGCTTTCCAGAATGACTAGATTAATTCACATCTTGTGGTCCCCTTTTCCAAAGAGGTTTTTTTTTAAATTTAAATTTTGTTCATTTCCTTATTCCTTTCTCCTTCTAGTATATTCTGAGTTTAGTTCATCGGCTATAATCTTACTTGTACCTTCTCTCTGAATCCCTCATGTAGGTAGAGTTTCTAAAACACCAAATCTGAACTTTTTCCTCTATCCTACTTCTGTGTTCATGCATATGCACTTCTTAGCCCAATCTCCTTTTTTATCTTTTCTTACAATGCCACACTCTTAGAACTAGAAATTCATTAAGGAAGCAAATTGGAAATGGAATTCAAATGGAAGCCTTATAATATTCTGGGAGTCATTCTGTGTCCTGAGTCATAAAGCCTGATCCTGCCCCCTGCCCTCATCGTGACCATTCACTACTCCTAAGAGCAGGTTATTTTGTTTATATTTATATATTCCATGTTCATCCCTTGGTTTTTGACTGCCTCTGGGAACTCAGATGACCCCAATCCTTGAGTGGAATGCAGTTCTGAGAGGCATAACTGTTCCTTAGAAGTTGTCCCTTAATATTCAAATTCTTTTCAGATGCAACCTATTTTTTTTTTAATGACAGTTTCTGCTTACAAGGAACTCATAGCCTACACCATGCTGCCTCTTGAGCTACTATGATTATCTTTTTTTTTTTTTTTTTGGCAATGAGGGTTAAGTGACTTGCCCAGGGTCACATAGCTAGTAAGTGTCAAGTGTCTAAGGCCAAATTTGAACTCAGGTCCTCCTAAATCCAGAGCCAGTGCTTTATCCACTTCACCACCTAGCTGCCCCCCAGATGCAACCTATTTTAAGATGCCCAACTCTTACCACAGATGCACATCTCCCCCTTCTCCACATAGCAAGATTCCTTAGTGGCCCCTTTCCTTTGTTATTTTGTATTGGTTGAAAAACTGAATTCCAGGTGAGCGAAACTGTGGAGTTGTTAAAACTAAGAAAACTGAGACACATTAAAGATAGATGTCATCAGGGAGTACTGACTCATCATGGTGGAAAGAAACTCTGGCTGGAGCCCCTTGGAACCCAGCAGAGAACTATACCTAAAGGGAGCGTTATGAGGATTCCATGAAGGGAAAAAGGACTTCCAGTACAAGGAGTTGTGCGAGGTACCCCTTTAACACATTTGTCCTCTACATTAATAATTGTAACTTTGAGCCTCCTCTTCCCTTTGACGTTTGCATACTCGTGGGAGATTGTGCCCCACATTGTGGTGGGAACATTTTCTCCCAGTTGTTCTTAGTATACAGCCTTTGATACAAGTTAATTTTCTACCAATTGATTGCTGATGGGGAACACATTAGAGGGGCTTAGGAGCTACATACATACAGCTTTGGTCATATAGCTATCGCCCAGAGTATCTCTACAACTCTAAGAGTAGTAGCTACCTTCTAGGGACCCCTAACTATGGCTGCGGATGAGACTTGGGGGAGTGGTTAAAGAGGGCATGACACAGATGTCCAGAAATCCAAATGAAACCCATGATTGGACAACAGTTACAAATGGACATAACATTTTTTTTTAAAGGATAGATAAAATGGGGGTGGGGCTTTATATAAAGGTAGATTAATATGAGGAAATCTAGGCGCTAAAAGAAGGACGCTTGACAGAAAGTATTTGGGTGAAGGTCAATGGAAAGAGAAATAGAGGAAATTTTTTCATTGGAGTGTACTACAGTCCACCTGGACGGAAAGAGAGAATAGATAAGGAATCAAATAAATAAATCACAAGCCTGGCACAGATACATGATATAATAGTGTTGGGAGACTTCAGTTATCCAAACATATTCTGGAGCTCTCTCTGATAAAAAGAAAAGCAGCAAGGGACTTCTTGGCTTACTTTAGTGGTAATTACGTTCTTGAAAAAGTGGAGGAAACAACAGGGAGGAATGGGTTGCTGGGGTGCAAAAGATGAGAAACTTGGGAGGGAGTGACCATTTTCTCCTAGAATCTTTTTTTTTTTTTTTTGGTGAGGCAATTGGGGTTAAGTGACTTGCCTAGGGATCACACAGCTAGTAAGTGTCAAGGGTCTGAGGTCGGATTTGAACTCAGGTCCTCCTGAATCCAGGGCCGGTGCTCTGACAAGAGAGAAAAGACAAAACCACTTAATTCTTATATAGCAAAGGAGATAAAGAACTGACCTTGAAACCAAGAAATTCAATCTCTGACACAAATTGGTCCCGTGACCCTGGCAAGTTACTCAGACAACTCTCTAAGAAGAAATTTCTCACTGGGAATTCCCAATATCAATGGCATCACAGGTCTGGTCCCTATTCTCTGCTAAGGATAAAGATCTCTGTGCTGGAAACAACAGAACAAAGTTGTCTAAGAAAGAATTGATACTCAATACCTTTAAGGAGATCATAAGAAAATGCATAGTTGCCCTTGATGAGTTCAAGTCACTTGGTCCAGTTGAACTACATCCTCAGGTACAAAAAGAAATGGCAGGTGCCATAGTTGAGCCATTGTCAGAGATATTTAAAAGATCACAGAAAATAGGAGAGGTCTGAGATTAGAGAAAAGCAAATACCCCGCTTTTTCACAAGAGAAAGAACAGTGTCTGTAAACCATAAATCAGGGAATCTGACTTTAATCCCTGGGAACATTCTAAAATATATCATTAAAGTGATGGCTGGTGAATGTCTACAAAGGGAAGCCCTGATTACAGAGCCAGCATGGCTTCTTCAAGGACAGATCATGCCAGACTAACCTCATTTCATTTGACAGGATTGGTAACTAAACAAATGAGTGAAATGCTATGAATATAGTTTATCTAAATTTTAGTGAAGTGTTTAAATATATACATATATATATATATATATCATACTATTCTTGTTGGAGATATATGGACTAGATGATAATACAGTCCGATGGATTCACAACTACATGATGGCTGGACTTGAAGAGTAATTTTGAATGATTTAATTTTAACATGGTGGGAGGTCTTTAGAGGACTACTCTAGGGATCTCTGTTTGGCCTTGTGACATTAAAGATTTTTATCAATGACTCTTATTAAGAAATGGATAGCACACTCATTGGATTTTCAGAGGATACAAAACGAGGTCCGCAGAATCAGGATTCAAAAAGATCTTGACAGGCTAGAACCTTGGGTTGAGTGTAAAAAGATGAACTTCAAAAGAGATGATTTTAAAATCTTATAATTGCATTAAAAATGTCATCAGTAAAAAATGGGAGCAACATAGTTAGAAACCAGTTGTGGATAAAGATCTGAGGGGAGGGGTTGTTTTTGTTTTTTGCATTTTTGGTGAAGCAATAGGGATTAAGTAACTTGCCCAGGGTCACACAGCTAGTAAGTGTCAAGTGTCTGAGGTCGGATTTGAATTCAGGTCCTCCTGACTCCCAGCCGGTGCTCTGTCCACTGCACCACCTAGGTGCCCCAATCTGAGAGTTTTAATGGACTGCAAGCTTGCTGTGGATCAGGAATCTGATGGAGCATCCAAGAAAGCTAATGCAATCCTGGGCTGCATTGAGAAGCACAGCTCTTGGCCATGACAGTTAGGTGGTCCCGTGATTAGCATACTGGACCTGAACTCAGAAAGATCTGCATTCAAATCCTGCCTTGGATACTTAACTAGCTGGGCACCAATTCCAGGATTTTGTAGATCTAAAGTTTGTTTCTTTTCTTTTTCCCTTCCTTCCTTGGCCTAGGAAAGTGACAGTGTCTCTGTATTCTGCCATTGCCAGACCACATCTGGACTACTGTGCTCGTTTCTGGCTATAATAGTGTTAAAGGGACTTTGATGAGCTGGAGAGAGTCCAGAGGAGGGTCACCAGGAGGGTGGAGGGCCTCGAGTTCAGTTTATGTAAAGATGGCTTTAAAGAACTGGGCATGTTTAAACTAGAGGAGAGAGGACTAGGAGGAACATGATAGCTGTGATCGTGTATTTGAAGGGCTGTTGTGCAAAGAAAGGATTGGATTTGTTCTGTTTGACCCCAGAGGGAGGAACCAAGAACAACGGATGGAAACTGCGAAGAATAAACTTTAAACTTAAGGCCAGGAAAAATTTCCTAACAATCAGAGGTGGTCCAAAAATGAGAGGGCTGCCCCGGGTGGTGATTGCCCTTCATTGGGAGTCTCTGAGCTGGGGATGGAAGACAACTTGCAAAGTTCTATTATAGCGTGGATTCCTTTTCTGTATGGGTCTGACCAGATAAGTACCGAAGTCTCTTCCAGCTCTCGATTCTGTGATTCTGTTATTGTTCTGTGACCTCGGGGGAGGCCCCAGATTTTCCTTTTTGTTGGGAATTTTGGTTCGGCTTCCTTTATAGAGTAAAACTAGTTCATGATGTCCTAAGCCTTCCTACCTTTTACCTTTATAATCCTCTCTGTTGTTTTCTCTGCTTGTCAGCTATGTTCTTACTTAGGCTTTCTCCCTTAGACTTTTGGGTTTTCAGCTTTTCTATTGAATTCTCACTTGCTTGTCTCTGATCCCTTAATACTCTGGCTCCTCCCCCTTCCACTGCTATCCGGAGGGCCCTCAGACTGGGCACACTCAGCTTCCTAATGTTGTGGGCTGAGGACAGGGGTTTAAATTTTCTTTCTTTTCTTTTCTTTTTTTTTTTTTTTTTTGGTGGGGCAATGAGGGTTAAGTGACTTGCCCAAGGTCGCTTGTCTGGGTCCAGATTTTTTAAAAAATAAAAGTATTTTGTTATTTTTCAGTTACATGAAGAGATAGTTTTCAACATTTGTTTATATAAGAGTTCCAATTTCCAATTTTTCTCCCTCCCTCCCCCCTCCCCCAGACAGCAGGCAATCTGATATAGGTTAAGTATATATATATATGTGTGTGTGTGTGTGTGTGTATATGTATATATGTGTGTGTATATATATATATACACACACATATATAATAACATCAAACATATTTCTGCATTACTCATGTTATAACAGAACAAAAAGGAAAAACAACAGCACCAAAAACAAAAGAAATAGTATGGTCCAATCAGCATCCATATTCCACAATTCCTTTTTTTTTTCTAGATTTGGAGAGCCTTTTCCATCATGAGTCCTTTGGAATTTTCTCATACCGTTGGATT
Organism: Dromiciops gliroides; assembly: GCF_019393635.1. Taxonomy (NCBI): domain Eukaryota; kingdom Metazoa; phylum Chordata; class Mammalia; order Microbiotheria; family Microbiotheriidae; genus Dromiciops; species Dromiciops gliroides. The sequence continues at coordinate 236,476,987 of NC_057862.1, forward strand.
GGTGAGAAGAATCTAGTCTATCACAGTTGATCAACACATAATGTTGATGATACTGTGTATAATGTTCTCCTGGTTCTGCTCATCTCACTCATCATCAGTTCATGCAAGTCTCCAGGTTTCTCTGAACTCCTCCTGCTCATTGTTTCTTACAGCACAATAGAAATCCATTACATTCACATACCACAACTTCTTCAGCCATTCCCCAATTGATGGGCAACCCCTCAATTTCCAATTCCTTGCCACCACAAAAAGAGCAGCTATAAATATTTTTGTACCTGTGGGTCCTTTTCCCTTTGGGTCCAGATTTGAACTCCTGAATCCAGGGACTGTGCTTTATCCACTGCACCACCTAGCTGCCCAGGGGTTTCAATTTTCAATGTGAACATTTTACACCTTGGAAATTGGCAAATTTTACATTTCAGAACTTGGTTTATTGTTGCGTTGATTGTCTAAACTTAAGAAAGTGATGGAGAAAATGTGAATGCAGATCAAACTTAAAAGCGTTTCTTTTTATTTTAAATTTATTTTAAATTTATCATTTGTTTATTTTATTTAAATTTATTTTTCCTGAGAACCAGTCGTTAAACATTTACCAGCATAGCCCAGACTATGGGGCCCTATCCCAGAACCATTTCCAAGAAGAGTACCAGGCCCTGCCAGATTTCCAGTCCCCTTTCCCTCTAGTATGCAGAAGCTCCTTCCCCTTTTGTAAGCTCTGGGTACTCTTCTGCACTACCTACACTCTCCACGTCACCCTCTCTTCCCTTTATTCCCCCTTTCCTTCCTGTGGCTTAGCATGCTGTTCAACATATTGGCTATGTTGGCTGCCTCTAATGGGTGAGGAGGCACCATGGAAAGACTAGGCAGGGACCCTCACAGCTGAGTTCAGAAGCAGGAGCCTGAGAATTCTTAGGGAGCTTGTGTTTCATATATGGAATGGGTTTGGAGGTGATGTTAGTCCCACACCATTCTACTCCCTTAAACACAGAGAAGTTTGTTTTTTTCTTTTTTACCATGCATAGCTTTGTTTATTTTATTAACATGGTTAAGAATATAGTGACATATAAATAATGTAAATCCTGGGGACACTGCTAGGATAAAAGTCTAAATCCTTTGGGTACACTAATCCTCTAATTTCTGAACTGCTTGGCTGTTTATAGAAGACCCACAGGGCAGACTAAGACCCTCAGCCAATAATGAATCTAAATAATAGATATTATTGATTTCTTTTGGTTTTACATTGTCTAAATTTCCCCCGGTATCTCACTTCCCCTTGTTATAAGCCATTCCTTGTGACAAAGTTTTTGGGTTTTTTTGGTTTTGTTTTTTGTGGGGCAATGAGTGTTAAGTGACTTGCCCAGTGTCACACAGCTAGTAAGTGTCAATCAAGTGTCTGAGGCTAGATTTGAACTCAGGTCTTCCTGAATCCAGGGTCAGTGCTTTATCCACTGTGCCACCTAGCTGCCCTCCTTGTAACAAAGTTTTAAAAAGAAACTTAAGGGGGGCAGCTAGATGGCGCAGTGGTTAAAGCACCGGCCCTGGATTCAGGAGTACCTGAGTTCAAATCCGGCCTCAGACACTTGACACTTACTAGCTGTGTGACCCTGGGCAAGTCACTTAACCCCCATTGCCTAAAAACAAACAAACAAACAAATAAATAAATAAATTTTTAAAAAAAGAAAAAAAAAAGAAACTTAAAAAATTAGCCAAACCAATCAACATATCAGAATAAAATACTGATATTGTATCTTGTTCCACACGATGAACAACCCACCCATTCCAGTCCCTGGGCCCTCAACCTCTGCAAAGGAACTGAGAAAGATACCTTCTCATATCTCTTCACTGGGGCCAAGCTTGGTTTTTATTTATTAGATGATTTTTGAGAGTTATTGTGGTCCCAAAATTCATTACACAGTGTCCAACTTGGCAATGGACCTTTCCAAATTTAGCTAGTCTGGCCCTCAGCCAACAAACTTACTATCCCTTGCTGGGTCATACTTTAAGCCTTTCTACCACGTCCTGTATTGTCTTCCCCAGGGGTCCTTAACCATTTTTTGTGTCATGGCAGTCTGGTTCATTCTATTGACCTCTTTTCAGAATAACTTTTTTAAATGCATAAAATAAAATACAAAGGATTACATAGGAGACCAATTATATTTGAATCTAGTAATAAAAAGATTTTAAAAAGCAGGCTCCCAGGTTAAGAATCCCTTCTAGAGCCATTTGCTTAAGAAGATTTTAGAAGAGCTTGTGGCAGAGTCCCCCATTTTCTTTCCTTTTAAGATAGGATTCAGGTTTTTCCAAGACGACATGCCCCAAAGTTGGAAGACTGGTCTTTTGGGAATGAGTTGCTGTCTTCCTTACAGTTCAACATAGCCAGGCCCATGGGTGAGAAACTCAGTAAATAACCTCAGGACAAAATCTGTTAGTTGCTAGGAGAGGCTTTTTCCCCTCTCCCATCTGGCCTCCCTATGTCCTGGAAAATGTTTCCTTTACATTTGATGCCTGTGGCCACAGAACATGTTAACAACAGCTACTTAGTCACTGTCTAACTTCAGATGGTAATTTGATTAACTGATTCCTGGCCAGAGAGAGAAAGATGAAAGTCAGTGTATGGCAGCAGATTTCTGGGGCAGTATCAGTGGTAAAGAGTGGACAGAGGGGCAGCTAGGTGGCACAGTGGATAAAGCATCAGCCCTGGATTCAGGAGGACCTGAGTTCAAATCCAGTTTGAGACACACTTACTAGCTGTGTGACCCTGGGCAAGTCACTTAGCCCCAATTGCCTCACCAAAATAAATAAATATTAAGAGTGTATAGAGAATGAAAAGGATTTGTGTTTTCCTTCCAGCTCTGTTCAGTATGGAGAAGGACCTTGAGTAGATCATTCCAGTGAGATTTGTTTTCTTCTTCAAAATGGGAATAAATAGCAAAATCGTCCACCTTGGTATTACAGCAGGAGGTTAGAGGAAACTTTATATGGTGCTCAGCTTTGCAGAGAAAGATCCTTAAGAATCATAGGCCACCACTGAGTATGAACTCCATCTCTAAAATGAAAGGAAAAAAGGGAATATTTGATCAGGGCAGTCCCTCAACAATTTTGTAGATTTCTCTCAAACAAATCTGAGATTATAAGGCATGAAATTTTGTAGAATAATGATAATAAATATCACTTCGACATCACTCTAAGATTTGCAAAGTACTTTGCATATGTTTTCTAATTTGATTCTCACAACCCAGTGGATGGATAGTTGCTATTATTATCACCATTTCCATGATGAGGAAACTGAGGCTATGAGAGGTTATGTGACTTGCCTGGGGTCACTCAGTTAAGTAAATGTCTGAAGCAGGATTTGAACTCAGGTCTTCCTGACAACACCACCAATAACAACTTCTTGATTCCAAATACATTACACCGTCCATCGTACCACCTAACTACTTTTTTTTTTCAGTGAGGCAATTGGGGTTAAGTGACTTACCCAGGGTCACACAGCTAGTAAGTGTTAAGTGTCTGAGGCCGGATTTGAACTCAGGTCCTCCTGACTCCAGGGCCGATGCTCTATCCACTGCGCCACCTAGCTGCCCCCACCTAACTACTTCTAAGAAAGGAACACCTCCCGTAGAGTAGACAGCAGTTTTCCCCCCTTACTAAAACAGAAATCCTTAGATTCAGTCTTAGTGACCGGTTTTGTCCAAGATGACTCAGGGTTAAGGGTAGTGAGCCTTGGTGGGAGGAGGAACTGTCTATGAAACTGCTTGGTTCTTTTTGACCCCTTTCCCTTGATTAAAATCCTGTTACATATAGGTATGTAACTTAGGTTTTTAGATTGGGACAGGGAGGGAAGACATGGTGGCCCGTTTTTGACATATGACACCACAAACCCTAGTTTTTCTAACTAGTTGCACTGATTCTGTGTCAATGGGAAAGCCATAGAGTACCAAGAACTGGAGAAATTGTTTCCATTCAGACCCCAGACTCATGCTTTTGTGTTCTTAGTCATTCTTATGCTTTAATAGGACCTTCCTAGGTACTGAATCCATCTCTGAGGGCTTTGCCTAGACCTTGGTGGAGGGGTGAAACATCTGGCCTGGGAGTCCCAAGGAGAAAGGCCAACGTTTCGCTCAAAGCCCCTGTTCTTGCCACTCACTCAGAAAAAGAAATCAATAGGAAATCTACCAGGGCAAGCAGGCCTGTGCTAGAGGAGAAGAGTAGCTCTGTGAGGTCCAAGTTGACCAGTCACACCCCGTGGGAAAGCCTCGCCCCCTGGCATGGCCTGGGGGCCACCATGGTGCCGCCTCCTGCCCACGGCTTGGCTTAACTGGTTCCCAAGTGATTTTTATTTCCTTTCCCTACAGTCCCATGGGAAGCCCTGCTGGAATCAGCCACATAGTCATATTCTCCGTTCAAGTAGTCCGGGAACCAGAGGCCTCCCAGAGGCCCCTCCACCCTTCAGTTTCTAGGCTTATTCAGGGCAAAGGGTTACAGAAGGGCAAAGGACTCCTTCTTCCCCAACTCCTCCATCACACATACATTCATGTGCACATCTCCAAACCAGGGACCGTATAGGAGCAGCCGCCTGGCCGTGTCCCCACTCCTTCCGCTTTCTCTGAGGCTCTGCTTTCGTCTACAATAACAAGGCTTTGGGTTCAGGCTGTTGTTTTTGCAGCTGGGATGGGGCGGGAGCAGCAGTGGGAAGAAGTCCCCATGGTATAGACTGTCTGAGAAACCCGGGATCCCTCATTCCCACTGAGAAAAGGGGCAGCTCTTCTTCAACTGGGGTGACTGCTCTAAGATGGGAGAGAGCAGACCAGGGGCAGCAGAGAGCAGGAAAGAGCTGAAAGTTGGGGAAGGAGCTAAATTAGGGTAAGAGATAACCCGAGGAGCCAGGCCCAAAATGACCATCCATCTTTGCCAAGCTGCCTGGTCTCTTATCCTTTGTAAATTCAACTGGCATGAGCCACATAAAACCTCTTCATCCCCCTCACCCCCAATCCCTACGAAAGGCCTGTGGGCCGTCTGCTCCATTATAGTGCCTGAAAGCATCCACTCCTTTTTCTTAGACACTTTAGTTTCATATTTAAACATTTTGCTTGATGCTGTTTTAATCTATGAACTTGCCCCATATACTTCTGGTTGCAACTGAGAGTTTAAATCATAAATAAAAACCAATGAGCTAGCAGCAAAGAAAGAATGACTCAAAGAGGAGAAAAAAATCCAAGTTCAACACTCCTCTCCCAGAGGCCGTCTTTGATAAAAGACTTCATCTTGGGATGTGCCCAGGTCTCCCTCCCACCCAGCTCACATAGCAATACCCTTGAGACAAGGGACCCTCTGAAAAAGGACAGACATACCCCACAAGCTAGGCAACTGCAGGGATTCTGGGAACCCTCTATCTTCTTTTCCCAATGTGGTACAATGGAAAGAGTGCTGGATTTGAAGCCAGAAGACCTAAGATTGAATCCTGGTTTTCTACTTACTACCTCGATAGATAGAGTGCCAACCGTGGAGTCAGGAAGACTTATCTTTCTGAGTTCAAATTTGGCCTCAGACACTTACTATCTGTGTGACCTTGAGCGAGTCACTTAACCCTGTTTGCCTCAGTTTCCTCATCTATAAAATGAACTGGAGGAGGAAATGGTAAACCACTCCAGTATCTTTGCCAAGAAAACCCCAAATGGGGTCATGAAGAGTGGAAAATGACTAAACAACAACCAACAACAACCTGTGTGACCTTAGACGCTCAACCTAATCCTTCAAATTAGAGGGATGAAGTAAAAGACCGTAAGCTCAGCTCTAGAAATAAGATGCTATGATCATTCTGCTAGGCCCATAGTCAGACCAGTTCCAGGCCTGTGAGGGAGGGGTTGGTGCTATCTGGCCAGGAGGTGGCAGTGCAGAGCTGGGCAGAAGGTGGTGGTCCCCAGTGACTTTTTGTTCTGGCCTGGAGCCTGCTCTAGAGGCCAAGTAGCTGCCACAGCAGTTGTGGATCTAAGGAGGGGTAGGGGTAGCCTGGATGGCCACAGAGAAGAATATCTGTGAAGCAACAGGGTCGAGTTGGGAGATGCTTTGGAGAAGGTGAGAATTATCAGAGGATTCCTCCTGGCTGTGCACTGCTTCTCCTGGGAGGAGAGGGTAGATTGGGGGGTATGTGTGAGAGAGATAATCAGTCATCTTAATAACACATCCCTATAGGTGATTCAAAAAGCATTTTCTCCCCACAGTTCTGTGAGGTCCGGAGTACAAGTATTTTTAAATCCCTATTTTAAGTAAACAGAGGCTCAATGAGCATAAATGACTTACTTCTTATCACATAGCTAGGGGCAGCTGAGTGGCAAAGTGGCTAGATACAGAGCCTGAAGTCAGGAAGACCTGAGTCCAAGTCTGACCGTACACATTTACTGTCTGTGTGAGCTTGAGCAAGTCACTTAACCCTGTTTGCCCCAGTTTCCTCATCTGTAAAATGAGCTGGAGAAGGAAATGGCAAACCACCCCAGTATCTTTGCCGAGAAATCTCCAAACGGGGTCACTAAGAGTCTGACACGACTGAAATGACTGAATAACAATAATCACACAGCTATTAAGTATCAGAGACTGGATTTGACCTAGGTCTCTCTTGACGCCAGGTCTAGCACACTCACCACAATACCTCTCATGCTGTCTTGCAATAATATCTTTGCATCTCACTCTTCATCAAGCATGTGGCATTGATTGACTCATTAGATCCTTCCAACATCCAGATGAGAAAACAGGTCAAATAGGTAGCTAAGCCAGGACTCACACGAAGGTCCACTGACTCTTCTTCCTGTGTTGTCGTTGTTGTTGTTTTTAATGGGGGTTTCAAAGTTTGTTTTTCAAAGTGAATTTTAATTTTTATTCTGAACTTATCAAACACCAGTCAGAACGGGCATTTATAGTTCTGTGCTCTTCTCACTGTGGAATGTGGTGGCTACACTTCTGGTGTTGCTGGGACCCTGAGGCTGGTGAATCAGGTTGTTGGAACGTTGAGGAGGGCTGGTAGTTTGCAGGAAGGGGATGGGACTCTATCCTATTCTCCCCTTCACTGATTCCCCCTCGTATGGAATAGAGGACAAATCTCAGACTAGAGATGGCTGCCAACTTGGACTGGGCTCAGGCCTATTCCTGGACTCTATGAGGAGCTCGCCTGTCCCCCAACCAGGGCAGCTCAGGCAGGGAAGGCTGATGAGGGTGGCGCCAGCACACAGAGAGCCTGATTGTGTTACAGACTCTGTTCTTTGGGAAAATAAGCATCACAAATGCCTCTTGCTTGGGACAGTTCAGTGTCCCAGAGACTTGGAGCCAAAAAAAATGCTGGTTGAGAAAGCAGTGCATGGGAGGACAATGAACCTGCAGGTGAAGTCAGGGATGTCCTAGGGAGACAGGAACAGGTGAGCAAGAAGAGACCTTTCCGGTAGCCTCCCAGGGACTACGGATGAAGTCCATTGTTCTAGAGCCAGGCAGGATATCTTACTTTCTTGATCCCCTCCCTCACCTCTAGAGAAACCAGAGCAAACAGAAGCATTAGAGCAGAGAATCTTAACCTGGGATCCACAGACTCCCAAGGGATTCTTGAAGAGATTTCAGGGAGGTCTATGAGCTTGGAAGGAAATGGTATTTTCACTATCCACTAACTGAAATTTAGCATTTCCTCCAATTCTGAATTTTTAAAACCCCATAAATCAGAGAAGGGGATCATAGATTTCACCAGACTACCAAAGGAGTTTATAATACAAAAAAGGGGAAGAATCCCTGCCCAAGAACAGTCATTGAAATTTTCTCCAGGCTTTAACTGTTAGGAAGGGCAAGGGAATCCCCTGATTTTGTCACCTGAGATACGCTGGGAAAGCTGCCAGAGGGAGGAAGAAAGTAATAAGAGCTCACATTTATATGGAATATTAACATTTGCAAAGCACTTAACACCTTACCTCACTAGAGACTCATAGTGATGCTGTGAGGTAGGTGACTGGCCCAATGTCACACAACCAGTAGGTGTCAGAAATAGGATTTAGGGGCAGCTAGATGGCGCAGTGGATAGAGCACTGGCCCTGGATTCAGGAGGACCTGAGTTCAAATCCAGCCTCAGACACTTAACACTTACTGGCTGTGTGACCCTGAGCAAGTCACTTAACCCCAATTGCCTCACTAAAAAAAAAAAAAAAAGAAATAGAATTCAAATAGGATTCAACTCTGGCCATCCTGACTCCAAGTCCAACATTCTGTCCATTACACCATTTTGCTTTGGGCTGGCCTAGTGAGGGCAGCTAGGTGGCAGAGTAGACAAGAGTCATCTTACTGAGTTCAAATCTGGCTTCAGACACTTACTAGATGGGTAACCTTGAGCAAGTCACTTCACCCTATTTGCCTCAGTTTCCTCATCTGTTAAATAAGCTGGAGAAAGAAACAACAAGCCAATCTAGTATCTTTGCCAAGAAAACCCCAAGTGGGGTCACGAAGAGTTGGACACAGATGAAATGACTCAACAACAACAACAAAAGTGATTCATCAGATGACCTAGGGTGGGTTGCTTTTCTGCCTGGGGGGAGGTCCAGTTTCTCCATCTGAAAAAGTTATATTCACCATCTCATTCCGCCCACCCCCCAAATAGAGCTTTTGAATGTATGTGCAGATGTACATACATGGAGAAGCATGTGGTGCTCAAGGAAGCAGTTTGCTATGAACCCAAATAAGGCAGTGAGCTTTGATTAGAGCAGCCTGTGGACCTTTGTCTGGAGAATTTGTTATGGAAAATAATTTTTTGGCCAATGCTTTCCCGGTTCAGAGGTGCCTCCCTCTGCGTCTAGGTCACTTGTGAGGTATGGAGGCTGTGGTTGGGCTAGTACTGGGGCACCAGTTCCCAGGGCCCCTGGGGAACCTGTTTCAATCCAAAGAGACAGGAAGGGTAGACAGGGATGCAGGGGGAGAGCAGAACGTCCACCAAGAAATGTTCCAAAGGGTTGAAAATCCCAAGAGTTCCCTTCTCAGGGTCCTGAGAAGCATGTGTTGAGACAAGCTAAGCTGAGGACAAGCCAGATTTGGGGGAAACCAGTGCTCCAGAAGGCAGAGGATGGGTTGGGAGGCGGGGGAGAGCTCAACGTGTACAAAGCGAGGGAATGACTAGGACAGCCCAGGATACTTGTAGTAGGATTCCCTCTGGGGCCATGAGGACAGAAGTCAGTGGTGCCCAAGAGTCCAAGACATGCCCAATTGACCTGGCACAGGCTGAAAGGGTGACCCATTTGTATTGCAGTTGCCAGCCAAAGCCAACACAGGAAATGCCAGCCAGACCACGGCTATCCGGGGACCTCATTTACTCTGGTTGGCAGAGAGAGTCTGAATTCCCAGAGTGACAGCATAGCCAGGACAGGGGGCAGGGAAGGATCCAGCGTTCTCTGCCACTAGAAAGGGATGTTCCCTCCAAGGCATTTTCCCATGGGGCCCTTCTCAGTTCCACTAATAGAGGGTCAGTATACAGATGAGCCTTCTGCATCCCTTTTTGTGTCCTCTGGGGAGCTCTCATCTTCAGTATGGAAAAATGAGAGAAAGCAGTCAGGCAGGCGTTACCCTGGACCAGAGCCACAGGGGACATTGGCTAGATGTAACTTCCCTCTCCTTTGAGTAGACAGGATCGCAGACGGTTGCTAGACACCGCCCGTCATGATTAAATCCAATGTTATTGGCCTCCCAAGTTGGGCTGGAGATGGGCCCCCACTGCCTTTGTCCAGCTGTATCCAAAATCTTGTTGGGTTGGGAATGGAGGGGGGGGGGTGAAAGGAGGGACAAAAGGAAGAGAGCACGGGGAACAGTGTGTGCTGCGGCTGCTTGCGCTGATCAAGTGAGCTCATGGAGCATCCCAGCCATCTTGGCTTGTGCGCAGAGAGCAGACATCATGATTTAGTGGAAGGATGATTGGATCTGGAATTAGAGGACTTAGCTTCAAATCCCACATCTTCATATACAACTTGTGTGACCTTAGGCAAGTCACTTTTTACCTCTCTAGGTCTCAGCTTGCTCACCTGCAAAATGGTACCCAAGGCCTCTTCTAGTTCTAAATCCACAGTCTAAGGACCTTAGCACTTCTAGGTCCTTTCAAAGATGTTAAATGACCTTGCACATTATTCTGCTATGTATCAGGGTCAAGGTGGGTAGCCAGACACTTCTTTTTTTCTTTTTAAATAGTATCTTTTTATGATTACATATAAAGACAATTTTTTAACATTTACATAAAAATTTTTTTTGAGTTCCAAATTTTTTTCCTTCCTCCCTTCCCTCCCCCCTCCCTAATTGGTAAGCAATTTGATATAGGTTCTATAGGACAATCATGTAAAACATGTTGTGAAAGAAGAAATAGGCCCAACCTCCCCCCCCCCAAAAAAAAAGTGAAAATAGTATGTTTCAATATGCATTCAGGCTCCATCAGTTCTTTCTCTTAGCCAGATACTTCTTGGGAAAGGACATTATCACCTAGAACAGGGAATGCCTATAACTTACCTTGGAGAAGGGCTTTAGCCTATGACATACCTTGGTGAATAAAAATAGCCAGCATTTATATAGCAGTAAGATGTCACAGTGGATAGAGTGTTGGGCCTAGAGTCAGGAAGAACTGAGTTCAAATTTAGCCTCAGATACTTTTTAGCTGTGTGACCTTGGGTAAGTCACTTAACCCTGTTTGCCTCTATTTCCTCATCTGTAAGCTGGAGAAGGAAATGGCAAACCACTTCAGTAGCTTTGCCAAGAAAATCCCAAATGGGGGGGGGTCACAAAGTATAGGACATGACAAAATCAGCATAACAAGAAGACCCTGGGCAAGTAATTTAACCTTTGTTTACCTCAGTTTCTTTCTTTTTTTTCCCATAAAAGTGTTTTATAATTTTCCAGTTACATGTAGAGATTGTTTTCAACATTTGTTTTATAAGATTTCTAGTTTCAATTTTTTTCTCCTTCCCTCCCCTCCCTCCCCCCTCCCCAAGACAGCAAGTAATTTGATATAGGTTATATATATATACAATCATGCCTCAGTTGCTTCAACTATAAAATGAGAATGATAATAACAGCATCTACCTCACAGGGCTGTCAGACAAGATTTGACAACAACAACAGGAAAGCATTTACAAAAGGCTTGTAAAAAGTGTGTTGTTATCTCATTTGTTATTCATGCCAAACTAGTGAGGTGGATGCTTTGAGATTCCCATTTTACAGATGAGGAAACTGAGGCTGAGTCCAGGACAACACAGTTATTAGTAAGTGTCCGAGACTGTATATAAACTCAGGTCTTCCTTACTCCAGGTCTAAGGTCCCTTTCCACCATGAGGTAGCCACCTCTTTGTGCCTACACTCCATGTCCCATGGAGCCACAGGTAGATCTGATCTCCATGTGGATGAGCATTTCTCCATAAAATCCCAGGGTGCTAAGTGACTCCCAGATATTAATTGGTTCATTCCTTTACCCCTAAAACCATTTCCAAAAAATAGTTGATATACTCTACACATCTGCTGGGCTTTTATATTAATGTGATTGTATAGGCGTGTCTTCCCTAACTGTGTGTGCATAGTACATGTGGGAATGTGAGCTCAGATAGAGAAACCAGACATTTGCATTTGGAATAGAAATCATTGCTCGTCAGTGTTTCTCACTAAGTTCCCAGGGCAGGGAAGTACTAGATTAGGTGGCAGTGGATGAAGACTCTGGGGTTGCAACCTCTTTTTTGGCTCATACTCATGATGTAGCTCAATCCCCCACCAAAGGCAGGGTCAGTTCTCTTTGGAGAATTGAGCTCCGAGAGATTGGAGCCAGAGGAGGCAGGGTTCCTTCCCTAGAGACTTACCTGGAAGCTAATGCCATTTCTAACCCTGGAAATTGGAGCCTGTGATTCTTCTTGTTTGCCAACAAGGGATCATGGGGCAGGCTCTCCTGGCTGAGGGAGGCACCTCTTGCCCATCATGGAGAACGAGTTAGCTTGCTGTTGCCCTCCACTGACTAGCAGAGCCTCTAGTTGGTCATTTTCGCGAATGGGAAGCCCTTGCTTGAATGAAGCTTTATCTTTTCTCCCCCGGAGGGCTGGGGCATGTCAGAGGCCTGAGAACAGCTGGAGACTGGAGGGAAGTGTAGGACGGTAGCTGGGCTAGAGGAAGAGAGACAAGCACCATCTGGTCAGCATTAGCAAGACAGTGGGGTTGGCTGCCAGCACCCGGAGAGCATTAGGCAAGAAATGCCCCCCTGGGGGCTCCAGGGAGGGGGAGGGAAGGAGGGAGAAGAATTTGTTTGCTTCGAGACACAGTGAAGATTGAAATGAAATCTCTCCCTCCCTGCTGACTTGAGCTCCACCCCAATACCCTTCTGCCGCCAGCCTGGCTAGGCTCGGCTCAGCCTTGGGTCCCAACCCAGGCCCCTATGGTGGTTCCAACTGGGCAAAGGGCTTTTCTAATGAGAAGTACCTTCTTTGGAGCAGCCCTCGTGAACTATACAGTCTGATGGAAAGAGAAACCTCTGCTTTCCACTCCTTTTTTCTAAGCTCTGTACATTCCCCTTTCTTTATCACTCTCTCCTCTGCTTCTCTGTCTTCCCAAAAGCTGCCCTTTTCATTCACTCTTTCTTTTCCTTGAATTTTGCCTCATGAGCAGTGAGATCTCTAAGCATTCACTTAAAACTCACCCTTCTTCCCTGAAGCGGTTGGACCAACAGGGAGGTGAAGAAGAAAGAACTAAGTAACAGAGAGGGCCTTGGGATAGGGATGGGGGTCCTTCCAAAAAAGATCTTTCCTATCTGGTCCTTCCCAGAATGCAGAGGTTTCTCCCCACTTTTTCTGGCCCCAGAAACCCTTAGTTTCCTAAATTTCTGTAGCAGCCAGTAGGCCACTCTGCTGGGCACTGGCCCTGCTTTAAATTATCTATGAAATTTGAGCTGGAAGAGATCTATGAAGATCCTGTGGCATCCTGTTGCCTGGAGGTGCTAGGGATCTTTTTTTTCGTCGACATCTCCCTGTCTTGTAGGACTTGGACTCATGGCCTTTTCCGTTTTATATCCTCCGGGGTCAAGATTTTCACAGCACGGTCTGCAACTCAGGGCCACCCAAAGAGAAATACTGAGCCGAGCCTGGAGATAGGTGGCAGAGGTGAAGGGGGCACGGTGAGGGCATCCCAGAAAATGATGGGCTAGAGGGATATCTCACCACACAGAGAGCCTCAGAAAAGCTGGATTGTCCTTAAAAACAACTGAGCATAGTACATGTGTTCATCAGAAGGAGTGCTGAACTTGGAGTCCCAGGGCTCAAGATCTAATCTTTGCTCTGCCCCATGTGACCTTAGATAAGCCATTTAATATCTCTGAGCCTCAGTTTCCACATTGATAAAGTGAAGGCCACCAGATGACCTCTAAGCTGCCTTCTAAATCTATCATCCTACAAATGCTTCCTTAAATCTTTAACCCTCAAGTTGCAGTAGTCTGTCCCTTCCCCCTTTACCCTCATCCCATAGACCCCTTAAGCCAAAGATTAGTCCATTTTTCCCTCTCCAGTCTTCAAAATCTCTCTGGTAGCCACAAGTCCTACCTGAGCATATTTGTCAGCATACCCCTTCTTGAGCAGAAACTGGCTTTTACATGTTCCTTATAGTGCCTGGTACAGCATTACATGTTACATAATACATCATGAATAACGGTGATTAACGACTCACCTCCCACTCAGCCTCCTGCTAGCCAGCTCCCCAGAAGCAGCCAGTTCAGACCTCCCATCCACAAAGCAGGACCTAGCCTGGAACGAGAAAGAAGAAAACAAAGGCCAATGCCAAAGACTTCTCTCCTGTGCCCTCCTGGTATCTGCCCAGTGATTTTTTTTTCAGGGAATTGCTCTCAAGAAACATACCAGAAAGTTACATTAAAATAAAATGCAATCAAGATTGCCAAGTTCCTCTGTTCTTTTGAAGTAGAGGAAAAAGAAGAGGGAACCCAGGGGTTAAGATATGTCTTTGATTGGTATCACTCTCAATGGGCATTACTTCACTTGGGTCAACCCTGGTAGACAGTAGAGCATATAACTCTTGAGTATGGAGACTTTTTTTGCTTCACCCAAGGCTCCATCCCATCTCATCCCCAAGACAAGACTCCTTTCCAATGTTGGCATCTATCCTTATGACTCGGGTGACTCTCTGGATAATGGCTGGGAGCCAGAAATCTAGTGTAGGGATGAGGCAAAGCTAAGGTTTTGGTGTTGGGGGTTACTACTGGGTAAATGTTTGGGACTGCTCTGCAGGACACCAGTGGGGAAGGGGGCCAGTTTAAGGACATGGAGGAAAGGTTCTACTGAGGAAGTAGTTTAGTACTGAGGATGTGGAGGATAAAGTGATTCTGGAGGAGAGGAGAGAATAATATTCACAAGACAGAGGAGAAAGTTCATCGGGCTAATCCCTTTTCCTTGGCCACAACCTCAGACTCCCCTCACAAGGCATAGTGCCCCAGTTCCCTCACAGCTGCAGAGGACAGACAAGGGTAGAGCCAGAGGTAAAAATCACAATGGAGAAGGATTGCCCAGCTTGGCACTCAACACTTATGTTGATTCCTTTTAATAATCACATAGCTAAAGGATATTTCCAAAGTTCATCTAGTTCAGTCTCCTGCTGGATGTAGCTTTGTAAAGCTTAAATGCTGCTACAAATGTGAGTTATTATTATTCAAAGGATAGATATCTTTTTAAAAAATTATAATTCATTATGACAGATCATTTTCAATAATTTTTTTAAAAATTAACAAAAATCTATTATCTTTCCCTATTCCTCTATTGAAAAAGAAAGAAAAACATCACGCATGTAACAATTATGTATTGTCAAGCAAAACAGATTTCCACATTGGCCATATCCAAAACTTGTATCTCACATATATGCATCCTGAGTTCATCACCTCTCTGTCTGGAGGTGGTTTAGCATGTTTCATTATGGATCCTCTGGAATCATGGATGATCATTGTATTGGTCAGAGTCCTTAAGTCTTTCACAGTCGTTTGCATTTACAATGTTGCTGTTATCATATAATTGTTCTAGTTCTACTCACTTCACTCTGTATCAGTTCATAACTCTTCCCAGAATTCTCTGAAATCATCCCCTTCATCATTTCTTATAGCACAGTTGTATTCCATTACATTCATTATAACAATGTGCTGAATCATTCCCCAACTGATGGGTACCCCCTTATTCTTAGTATTTTGTCACCACAAAAAGAGCTACTATACATATTTTTGTACCTATGGGTCCTTTTCCTCTTTCTTTGATCTCTTTAAGTTTTAGACTTAGTAGTAGTAGTAGTAGTAGTAGTAGTAGTAGTAGTAGTATCATCACTGCATCATAGGATATGCACAGTTTAGGAACTTTCTGGGACACAGTTCCAAATTATTTTCCAGAATTGTTGGATCAATTCACAGCTCCATGAACAGTGCATTAATACACCTGTTTTCCCATGGTCCTTCCAACATTTGTCATTTCTCTTTTCCTTCAATTTTGCTGATCTAATGGATGAGAAGTAGAACCTCAGAGTTGCTTTAATCTGCACTTTTAAAATAATTAGTGATTTGAAATAATTTTATATGGCTCATAGTAGGTTGGATTTCTTCCTCTGAAAACTGCCTGTTTATATCCTTTTGCCATTTGTCAGTTGGGAAAAGGCTTTTATTCTTACAAAGTTGAATCAGTTCCCTATTTATTTTAGAAATGAGACCATATCAGAGAAATTTGCTGCAAAGATTTTTTCCCCAGCTTCCCTACTTCCCTTCTAATTTTAGCTGTGTTTGTTTTGTTTGTGTGGAAGTTTAAAATTTCACATATAATCAAAATTGTCCATTTTATCTTCTGTAATCCTCTCCATCCTTTGGTCATGAGTTCTTTCTTCCTCTCTCCATAGATCTGAAAGACAATTTCCTCCTTGCTCCTCTAATTTGTTTATGATGTCACCTAAGTCATATACTGACTGGCATAAGGTATGAGATATTAATCTCTACCTAGTTTCTGCCAGACCATTTTCCAATTTTCCCAGAAGTTTTTGTTGAATAATGAGCTGTTACTACAATAGCTGAATCTTGGGTTTATCAAACACTAGGCTACTGTGCTCACTTGTTTCTGTATGTGGAGAACTTGATATGCTCCTGACCAACCTCTATTTTTTAACCAGTATCAAATCGTTTTGATAATTATTGCATCATGGTATAGTTTGAGATCTGGTACGGTGAGGATTCCTTCCTTTCTAACTTTTTTCCATTATTATGAAAACAGATTCTATAGTATCTCTCCAGTAGCCTCCTTTAATATGGGAGTACTTCTTTTGGTCTCCTACATCTCTCTCTCTCTCTCTCTCTCTCTCTCTCTCTCTCTCTCTCTCTCTCTCTCTCTCTCTCTCTCTCAGCAATGAGGGTTAAGTGACTTGCCCAGGGTCACACAGCTAGTAAGTGTCAACTATCTGAGGCCAGATTTGAACTCAGGTCCTCCTGAATCCAGGGCCAGTACTTTATCCACTGTGCCACCCAGCTGCCCCCTAAATCTCTTGCTACAATTTAAATCTATCTTTGCTTCATCCTAAGTGGATGCGGATAAACTGCTAGCCACAGAAGAACACATTTTCAGATCTGGAAGAGACCTAAGAGACCACCCATCCCAGATTGCCTCTTTTCATATGGTAGATGAGGCTTAGTGAGAGAGGTTCAGTAATCAAGTTGCACAGAGTGAATGAAAGAGGTGGGACAGTAACTGCAACTCCGAATCTGTCAGTTGTTGAGCTCTGAAGGACACCGAAACATTCAGTACTAATCCCAGGCCTTACTCTGTTCCTCCAAAGTTATTCTCATCACAGAAATCCAGGGGGAGTAACAGCCCATCATTCTTTTAAAACACACACACACACACACACACACACACACACACACACACACACACCCCTTTGTACCTTCAGCTCCCTGTGGACTGGGAGTGAAAACCACAGAATAATAGGTTTCATTCCACTCTTCAGTGACCACAGAGGAACAGAATGGAGCAAACTGGATTTGAAATCAGTGGATCAGTGTTTGAATCTCAGCTCTTCCACTTACTACATGTGTAACCTCAGGCAAGGTCACATCACCACTCTGGAGCTCAGGTTCTTCCTCCGTAAAATAAAAGATTTGTACTCAGTGACTGATAAGGTTCCCTTCAGCTCTAAATCTATGACCCCATGAACCTATAACTAGCTTTTCACACAACTTACCTCCTGGTTCACAGCCTAGACGGAAGACTGTGGTAGAGGACTATAGCAGGGTCTGAGATCTTGAGGTAAGGGAAAAGTTACCATGTATGCACTCTAGCTTCTCAGAGCTGGTTACTATAAGGAAGTATGTTCTTGGAGTCAGGAAGACCTTAGTTCAAATCCTGCCATGGATACTTACTAGTCATATACTGACTGGCAAGTCATTTATATTCTCTGGGCCTTGGTTTTTTAATTTGTAAAATGTCCTCTCAGGTCTCTGCCACCTCTGAATCTATGACCCTCTGAATCTACTGCCACAGTTTCAGCCTGAAAAGTCATAGAAATTTGCTATTTGTTACTGTAAGAAATCAGAATCCCTCAGTCAATGCTACTGATGGGAAAGGGGGAAGGGAGGACTTCTGTTCTTATCCATCCCCACCTTCCAAGGAACTCTCTTGGGGCCATATAACCAAATGTCCACAAACGTACACATACTCATGCACATATACCCATGCAAACACATGTGCATTTATACACACACACGGTAATCTAGTAACTCGCCATCTGGTGGGACACAGAGCAGGAACGCTCCACGGTCATTAGCATGGCGCTAAAAGAGAAAGGGGAGGGCAAGCAGAAGTTTTGGGTGTCAGAAGAGGATCCCAGCTGTTCTGGAGAGTGTGTGGCTAGCTCCCTGGGGCCCTTCAGAGTGTTTACAGCTGGGAGACGCCCGAGGGAGCAGCCTGGGTTGTTTGTCGATGGAATAACTGAACTCAGAGTCAAGAAGAGCAGGGTTCCGGGGTGAATTACTTAACCTCCGTGGCCTTCATTTCTTCATGTATAAAATAAGGAGGTTGAACTAGGTGACCTCTGAAGTCCCTTCCAGCTCTCAATCAATGCTTCTATGGGCTGGTGGAAGGGCAGCACCTCAGTCCAGGGAGGATTGAGCTGGGGAAGGGAGATAAATAGTAGCAGCATTAAGGAGAGGGAGAGGCTAATCCCGTATAGCCTTCCCACCTAGTCCCAGAAGCTCCCCAGAGACCGCTTCAATGGACCAAGCTATTGCTGCCACCAGGAAAGTGGTCTTCTCAAAGATTGTTGCTGTTGTTGTTCAATTGCATCCTACTGTTCATGACCTTGTGGACCATAGCACACCAAGCCCTTCTGTCCTTCATCTCTCAGTTTATCCAAATTCATGTTCATCGCTTCCTTGACTCTATTTACCCATCTCATCTTTTGCCGTTGCCTTTTCCTTTTCCTTTCAACATTTCCCAACATCAGGCTATTTCTCAGTTGCCCCAAAGGTGCCCACCCTTCTTTTTTTTTTTTTTTGGGTGAGGCAGTTAGGGTTAAGTGACTTACCCAGGGTCACACAGCTAGTAAGTGTGCTAGTAAGCTAGTAAGCTAAGTGTCTGAGGCTGGATTTGAACTCAGGTCCTCCTGAATCCAGGGCCAGTGCTCTATCCACTGCACCACCTAGCTGCCCCAGTGCCCACCCTTCTTATTGGAGCTATGGGATTCAAAGAAAGCAATGGGGAGTCAGCGTCTTGCCACAATAGGAAGATTCAGAGAGGCTCTATATCCACTGGTGGTAGGCACAACACAAGGATATCTGGTTCATTTATTGCGCTTCTTGGAGGGTGGACCCTGAAGGGTTTTAAAAGGTAGAGGTGGGAGGGAGGGTACTTCAGGCAGGGAGAATTATATAACCAAATATATCAAAATGGAAGAGAACAAGATATCTTTGGATTAGAAACATTGCTCTATCCAAGGCTCTTCAGCTCAAGATCCTGGATTGTCTCCATCAGAGTCTGAGGGAAAATGGTGGTAACGGTGTTGGTAGTGGTTCGACTTGCCTGGTCCATGCTACTTCCTCTATCTTCCTTAAGGTACCTCACTGCTTCAGTCAAGCTTGCTCACCTGATCTGTGAGTTGCAGTGGGTTGGCAATTGGTGGGGATGGCTGACCCCTTCTCAGGGGTGGCTTCCCTGGATGACAGCTATGAGGGCTGAGCTAGAAGCAGGACCAGTGTTTGAGGGGTGCTCCCATTTTTTTTTTTGCGGGGCTATGAGGGTTAAGTGACTTGTCCAGGGTCGCACAGCTAGTTAAGTGTCAAGTGTCTGAGGTCGGATTTGAACTCAGGTCCTCCTGAATCCAGGGCCGGTGCTTTATCCACTGTGCCACCTAGCTGCCCAGTGCTCCCATTCTTACAGGTTCCCATGCTTTCTCTGCCAGTTGATGGCAGTTGGCCAGCAGTTCTTACTAGTGGAGATAAGGAAGCTGCACCTGTTTTCCACAATCACTTCTCTCCTTAATGATGACTGTGAGGGCTGGGAAGGAAGTAGATCTGGTGGCTTGGGGGCTCAGGGTCTGAGGAGCGATGTCACTTGAGATGGTGGTGCTGGTTTGTCTTACCTGGCATGTGATGACTCCTCTCTCTCCCTCAGGGCACTTTGCTGCTTCTGCAAAGCTGGCTTGACTACTCTTCTGTGGGATATTAATTAGAGATTCTTGTGAGGGCACCTTGAGTGCCAAGCTAAAGAATTGGCAATGAGGAGGCATTGATGGTTTTCCAACAAGGGAATGATATGATCAAATGAGAACGTGTAATGTAAAGTGCCCTATAAACCTTAAATCTCTCTATAAATGTCAGCTTTTACGAAGATAGTTAAGAATTAAGCATTCCAAAGTTTAACCTGGCAAAGGAGGAGCTCAGGATATTGAAGGAGGAGAGGAAAGCAAGGACAGTAATTTGTTTTTTGTTTTTTTAGTGAGGCAATTGGGGTTAAGTGACTTGCCCAAGGTCACACAGCTAGTAAGTGTTAAGTGTCTGAGGCCGGATTTGAACTCAGGTCCTCCTGACTCCAGGGCCGGTGCTCTATCCACTGTGCCACCTAGCTGCCCCTAAGGACAGTAATTTGAAGGCCGCTGCTTTAGCAAAGGTGAGAGAGTTAAGGAATGACTATACCAGTGTGGCAGCAAAGCTGTCACTTTGCTACCTCTGGAACCTTGAACAAATCATTTCAATTCTCCATGCACAAGTTTCCTTATATGTAAAATGAGACAGCTGGACTGGATACCCTCTGTGATCTCTTCCCTTCCAACACTAGATCTGTGATCTTACGATATGGAAGGGGCCTTGGAAATTATTCTGTCTGATCGCTTCTTTTTACAGATGAGGAAACTCCCAAATTGTTTGTCTACATTATAATTTGTTGCTGCTGCTGCTGCTGCTGCTGTTTGATCATGTCTGATTCTTCATGACCCCATTTGGGGTTTTCTTGGCAAAGATACTGGAATGGTTTGCTATTTCCCTCTCCAGCTCATTTTACAGATGAGGAAACTGAGGCAAACAGGGTGAAGTGACTTACCCAGGGTCACACAGCTAGTAAGTATCTGATGTTAGATTTGAAGTCAGGAAGATGAGTCTCCCTGACTCAAGGCCCAGCACTCTTGGTTTTTTCTATCCACCAAACCACCAAGCTGCTCCCACATTATAATTATTGTCATCTTCCCATGAGAGTTCTGGAATCCCTTCCTACATATCTCTTTCTAGCCCCCCAAACAGTGCCTGGTATACAGTAGTACTCAAAAAATGTTTGAGTATAATCCTGAATGAAAAAAGTGGACATTTGGTGAATTTAAAGAATTTCAGGTATTTGTAACAAGAAGACCAGAACTCAATGGAAAATTCAATATAAAAGATCCAGAAGAAACATAAGGAAAACATTAACAATTAATTATAATGAATTCATTAAGGTGAAAATGTTTGCATATATATAATATGAAAATATCAGTATTCTTAAAACCATCATCTAAGGTAGTTGGCTGAATTGTGCATGATGGGGTGATTCTAAAATTGGGTAGGAAAAGGTAAAAGGGAGCAATTTTGTTATAAAAAAGGGGAATGAAAGGAAAAAATGTTTGTTGAATACTTGGAAGAATGAGCATATAGAGCTGCCAGTGTTGCTAGAAGGTGTTCTTTGCCCAAGAGCTTTAGGTAGCCAGACAGGAGGAGGCTTTTCTGTGAGGAAGGTGCCATGGTCTGGGCCTGATTAGATTCTAGCTCTCCTGAAGTGGTAAGGATGGAATTTCCAGCCAGAATCAAACTACTTCAGCCAGGCAGGTGGGGAAAATATCCACAATGGCAAGCCCTGAGACATGATCTCTAAGACACCTGACCACTGCATTTACCTCCCCTTATCCTGGGAAAATACAAAAAGGCTCAAGTAACTCCAGCACCTGAAGATTTTCTGGGGTGGCTAAGCTGCCGTCCTGGGATTGCTATGGTGATCTATTGAGTAAAAGCCAACCCTGAAACAAATTATGGCATGTGAATGTATTATTGTACTGTAGGGGAGAATTTGATGACAGCTTCAGAAACTCTTAGGAAGACTGCTATGAATTGATGCATAGTAAAGTGAGAAGAACCAGGAGAACAATTTGTATAATAACAACCTTGTAAAGACAGACAGTTTTTTGTTTTGTTTGTTTTTTAGTGAGGCAATTGGGGTTAAGTGACTTGCCCAGAGTCACACAGCTAGTAAGTGTTAAGTGTCTGAGGTCGGATTTGAACTCAGGTACTATCAGTGCTCTATCTACTGCGCCACCTAGCTGCCCCAAGACGGACAGTTTTGAGAGAATGAAGCACTTTGACCAATGCTATGATCAATCACTCTTCCAGAGGACTCATTTTGAAATGTGTTAACCACCTCCAGACAGGGAGGTGATGGACCCAGGGTACAGATATAGGCATTGTTTTTTGGACATGGCCAATGTGAGAATTAGTTTTGTTTGACTGCATACATGTTTGCAAGGGTACAAGGGTTTTGTTTTTCTTTTTTTTAAAATGGAGGGAAGTAGGTGGGAGGGAAAGAAAACATTTTTTTTTTTGTTAATTGAAAAAAATAATTAAAAATAATCCTATTGGGCAAGAGGAGAAAGAGTATGACCTGAAACCAGGGTTGCCTTAAAACTTAGTGGGTTTTCCTTTAAAGGAGGTCTTCAAGAAAAAGCTAGATAAGTGCTTTTCTATTATACCTAGAGGGGAATTGTTATGTTTATGTTGTATTTATTTGGATATAATAGGGAAAGTACTGGGTTTAAAACCTTGCCTCTGATACTTGCTGCTTATGTGACCTTAGGAAAGTCACTCTCTGGTCTCCAGTTTTCTCATCTGCAAAATGAAGCGGTGGAACTACATGACTTTTGAGGTCCCTTATGTATCCTAGGAATATGGATTTAGAGCTAGAAGGAAGCTCAGAGGTCATTAGTCCAAAGTCCTCATTATTCATTCTCCATTTTTCCACTCCAGAGGAGGAAATTCAGGCATGGAGAGGTTAAATGATTTGTTCAATCGCATAGGCAGCAAGTGGCCAAAAACAGATTTTTTAAAAGGTTATGATTAATCACTTTATGTAACTAGCAAATTCTCAACTAATTAGACAGAAATTATAATGTAACTGTAAAGACGATGAAGACTTTGGGCTTGTAACACCTGCTTTTTTTTCCTGGTGGGGGAACGTAGTGAGTGGGAGGGTTGGGGGAGGGGTTCAAAATCTATACCTGAATCAGTCTTCTTACTTAGTAACAGATCTACCTCCTACTTGGGCCCGAGGCATGTGCCCTGTGACTCTAGTAGGGGAGGACCACCCCAGATTCCACTCTCCCCTATCAGTGGTGGTTCAAACCCAATGGTGGTTTACCTTCTGGGCCTCAACCCCATCTCTAGCAATCTCTCCAGCCATTCATTACCAGAATCACCCACTCCTTTGGGTGACCACCTCTGATTCCTAATCAAATAGCTTGCTCAATGTCTTCCTCCAATCCTAGGACATAACCCCTCCCTTGAGAGATTCCCAGTGTGGGGAGAACATGTCATTATTGATTAGAGAGATGCAAATTGAAACAACTCTGAGGTACCACCTGACACCTATCAGATTGGCTAATATGACAAAAAAGGAAGATAATAAATGTTGGAGAAGCTGTGGAAAAATTGGAACACTAATGCATCATTGGTGGAGCTGTGAACTGATCCAACCATTCTGGAGAGCAATTTGGAATTATGCCCAAAGGGCTATAAAGCTGTGCATACCCTTTGACCCAGCAATACCACTTTTGGGTCTTTTCCCCAAAGAGATCATAAAAAAGGGAAAAGGACCCACATGTACAAAAATATTTATACCTGCTCTGTACGTGGTGGCAAGGAATTGGAAATTGAGGGGATGCCCATCAATTGGGGAATGGCTGAACAAGTTGTGGTATATGAATGTAATGGAATTCTATTGTGCTGTAAGAAACAATGAGCAGGAGGAGTTCAGAGAAACCTGGAAGGACTTGTATGAACTGATGATGAGTGAGATGAGCAGAACCAGAAGAACATTATATATAGTATCATCAACATTATGTGTTGATCAACTGTGATAGACTTGATCCTTCTCACCAATCCAATGGTACAAGAAAGTTCCAAAGGACTCATGATAGAAAAGGCTCTCCAAATCCAGAAAAAAAGGAATTGTGGAATATGGATGCTGATTGGACCATACTATTTCTTTTGTTTTTGGTGCTGTTGGTTTTCTGTTTTGAGATTTTTCCTTTTTGCTCTGATTCTTCTCTTATAACATGACTAACTCATAAATGTGTTTAATGTTATTATGTATATATAACCTATATCAGATTGCCTGCTGTCTAGGGGAGAGGGGGAGGGAGGGAGAAAAATTTGAAACTGGAAATCTTATATAAACAAATGTTGAAAACTATTTCTACATGTAACTGGAAAATAATAAAATACTTTTATTTAAAAAAAGAAAGAAAGAAAATGTCACTGTCTACCTTTGACACAACAGAGCCAGGATTTTGAACTCAGCACTTTGCCCACTAGACCATGATGCACACCAGTAAGTGGTTTTGAATCCAACTTCTTTGATTCCAAATCCGACCCATTTTCCTCTCTGCCCCACAGCCTGTCTAATGCAAATCCAGATCTAGCTCTGTCATCCCTGTTCCAAAGTCCATTTATATGAGACTCTCTCCTTATTAGTAGAGATGAAGATCCTGCCCTATGTGAGGGGTGGGGAGCAGTTGGCAAGAGGATAGAGAGCTCTGACCTTCACCAGTCCCTTTTGGGACTCTCCAAGTGAGGGGCCCCTTTAAGTGGGGACTTCAGGACTCTCTTGGTCCAGTCCTTTGGAATTTGTCAATTTCAAGTTTTTTTCTTTGATTATTGAGTCATTTTGAGTGCTCCTGGCCTCCCATACAGAGAGGGAAGATGGAAGAGGCCAATCCTACTTGAGGTTGCTAATGGAAAAGACTCTGGATAAACACGAAAGGAACTTGTAGTCTTCATCATGTCCCTATTTACAGCTTGCTACTCTAGAGACGTTGGGGGGTTTTCTCCTTGGGTGAGATCTAGGATACTCTCTTGGTTAAGCTGAGTTTATCTTGTTTTTTTTTTTTTTTTTTTTAGTGAGGCAATTGGGGTTAAGTGACTTGCCCAGGGTCACACAGCTAGTAAGTGTTAAGTGTCTGAGGCTGGATTTGAACTCAGGTACTCCTGACTCCAGGGCCGATGCGTTACCACTGCGCCATCTAGCTGCCCCTAGCTGAGTTTATCTTACAGTGGGAAAACTCCTTCACTCTGTATTGTCTGATATATAGTCTTCTTTGCTTTTGTTTTGCTACTGATTTGGATAATTAGGTTTCTTTATTATTTTCTATGTGTGTTCATGGTAGATCTGGTATTTGGTAGGAAAAGGGTCAAGCCTTGGATATAGAGTCCTTCCTCCTCAAAATGACAAAGTAATCAGGAGTTAGGTAGATCCTGATCATATCTCCTAGACTCTAGCTTCTTAAACTGTGGGTTGCAACCCCATATGGGGTCATAGAATTGAATACAAGGGTCACAATAAATTTACTCAACAGTAAAAGGTTATGTATTTGTAGACCTATATACCCAGGGTAGCATAAAAATTTCTTGGGTGAAAAGGGGTCAGGAGTGGAAAAAGTTTAAGAAGCCCTGCCCTAGACTAACACTCTTTAAGGGAGCAGATACATATACTTCTTCTTTTTTATTTATTTATTTATTTTTTTTAGAGAGGCAATTGGGGTTAAGTGACTTGCCCAGGGTCACACAGCTAGTAAGTGTTAAGTGTCTGATGCTGGATTTGAACTCAGGTCCTCCTGACTCCAGGGCCAGTACTCTATCCACTGCGCCACCTAGCTGCCCCCAGATACATATACTTCTTTTTTTTTTTTTTTAAGTGAGGCAATTGGGGTTAAGTGACTTGCCCAGGGTCACACAGCTAGTAAGTGTGTGTTAAGTGTCTGAGGCCGGATTTGAACTCAGGTACTCCTGACTCCAGGGCCGGTGCTCTATCCACTGCGCCACCTAGCTGCCCCAGATACATATATTTCTAATCCATACCCTGTCCTCTCTGAGAAGAGCAGAGTGGTGGTCTCTGGCCCTAACTTCCTACTTCTCCTCCCAGCAGGAATGAAAGTCTTCCTTGGAGAAGGGTAGAGGGAGAAGAGGCTAGAGATACCTATTCTGCCTCCCTTCCAGTCACACAACAGCAGCTCTCAACATATGTGGGCCTCTCTCTATTCTTGAGGCTCATCGTCTCTTTTTGGGCACGTCTAAGTTTATGACTCTGTGAGCCTCTGAGGTCCCTTCCAATTCAATTCAGAAATTTTGTGATTAGTTGACACCAGTCATCACTGGTGGGAATCTCTGATTTGGGTTTCTTAAGGCAGAAGTGAGGAAGAGCCACATTTTGGGAAGGATATTAATATATTGGACCACATTCAGAGAAGGGTAACTAAGGCTGTGAAAAAAACGTTGGAATTGGGGTGATGTTGTCACCTGGTGTGATACAAAAGCTAGGGGTCAGTCTCTTGTCTACCTCCCTTCTTTCTTGGTGCTGGGAACTCTTTGGAGAGAATTTTGGAGTCACGTCAGCCTCCAACTCTAGGCTGTTGTCCATTTAGAGCAGGAAGTGCTCATCCCAGCAGTACAGGGATCTGCCCCTAAATCCACCTGGAGAGGGGCCAATTTGGCTGAAGCCCAAATCACACAAAGCCCAAGGATGTTGTCAGGAAAAGAGAAGGATGAGGAGGAAGGAGATCGGCCCAAAGACTGAACTGGTTTGTTGGGGAGAGGGAAAGGAGGAAGAGAAGAGGAACTATCCTTGTAAAGTCCACCCTGGGACTCCTATGAGGTCTTCCCCCTTTGTGGCAGAGTAACAGTCCTTAGCATGCTTCTTTACATACTGAGAGACCCAATACTTCAGAATTGAGCAATGGATGTGAAGTCAGAAAGACCAGAGTTACTTAGCTGTATGATTCTGGGCAACTCACTTAAATTTTCTCAGCCTCACTTTCTTCATCTGTGAACTAGGGATAATTATACCTCACAGGGTTATTGTTAGGATCAAATGATCAAATGATAACATATGTGAAGTGCTTTGCAAACTTTGTGTTACATAAATGTTAGCCGTTGATGCTGCTACTACTTATTATGACTACAACAACTACTACCACTACCACTACTGCTAATATTACCACTATTACCACCACACCACCCAACTACTGCTGCTGCTGCTACTACTACAGTTTCCATAACTTAAGTACTGGCTTACACTCTGCCCAGGGGCCTAACTCTGGGCTCCACTGGAAACCTCAGGTTCTATCTTCTAAACTCTGAAAGGATATCAACCGAGAACCTCATCCTCTGGACTTCTTTTTAAGGTCCTCTTTCCAGCAGCCAAGAGCTTGTAACAAGCTACAGTCATTTGGAAAGCAGCCTGTGGCCAAGCTGTGTTCAGAAAGAATAAATGAAAGGGGAGTATCCTCTCCTATCCCCCTGCTAGACACCAACCTTACCAAACCATAGCCCTGGTTATTCTCTGTATCCCATTTCCTTATCATCTATCCTTTACTTAGTTCTTTTGTAGGAGATGCCTTTCTTATATCTTTTGGTATCTGGAATCTCTAAGAATACAGAGAGGTAGCCAGTCTGTTGCAGGACTGTATGGGCAAGAACTCAGGAGAGCTGAGTTCCCTGACCTGTGCAGGTCTTATCTTACCCTGTGAGATTTATCTTAGCCCCAAATAGCAAAGTCTTAGACTTTTGTGCTCATCAACCAGGAATGTTGGATGAAAAAAAGTGAGACAGAGAAATGGAGAGAGAGAGAGAGAGAGAGAGAGAGAGAGAAAGAAAGAAAGAAGAAGGAGGAGAAGAAGAGTAGAGAAGAGAAAAGAAGAGAGGAAGAGAGAGGATTGGAGAGAGAGAAGAAAGATGAAGACATACAGAAAAAGAGATAGACATATGATAGACAGAAACATGCCACAAGAGATAGGAACCCAGAGATATGCAGCAAGGGACAGAGTGTCACATCTTAGCACAGCAAGTACACTGACAGGATTAACCTCACATGAGGAATGGTAGCCCATGCCAATCACAGTTCTCCGCCAGGTGTGTCACACCCTCCTCATCTGTAATCTGGACTAAATGACCGGTGAGGGCCTGTGCAGCTCCAGTTCTATGACTTAATATTTCCATGACTGTTCACTTCATTACTGCTAAAACAATGGGCCAAATCTAATAAGATAAATGTATTCATTAAGGAGAAGCCTAAAATTGCGCATGGGTTCCAAAAACTCAAGAGTACAAGAAGATGGTGGAGGTGTGACTAGGCAGCAGTTCACATGAAGAAGAATTGAGGGCTCTAAAGCCTCAGGAATGTGTGAGAACCAATTCTTAGTCAAGGCTAAGCATAGAAATAGAGCAAACACCACAAATCAGGACTCAATTTCTCATTGAGTTCATTGTATAGACTTAAGAAAGTGATGGAGAAGATGTTAACAATGCAGATTAAATTTAAAAGTGTGTCAGTCATACATTCCTTTAGCAAAAGCATTTACCAGTACATCCTTGGACTTTGGTGAACTATGAGCTTAAATTAATTTCATCATTTTAACTTCATGAATTGAAACGAGACATCCAGAACAAGGGAGGGGGTGGTAATGATGGACCTCATCCCTTCTAATCTGATCAGACTCTGGCTGGAGTATTGGGTACATTTCTGGATGCCTCAGTGTATGTAGGCAGAACTGGCCAGCTGAAGAATGACCAGAAGAGGGTGACGAAGATGGTGAGAAGACAAATGTAGACCATACCTTAGGAGGATGGGTCGAAAGATCTATGGACATTTAACCCAGAAGAGAGAGGACAGGGACTGTTCTCTAGCATGAAAGACATATTCAATGGAAGAGGATTTAGGATCACTTTCTTTGTTCCTGGAGGCCACGACAAGGAATAATGGATAGAAGTTTGTAGCTCAATGAATACTAAGGAAGGTTCCCTACCACAGGAGATTTTCTAGCAGAGACTGAATCAACAGACATTTATTAAACACCTACTATGTGCCGAGAACAATGTTAGGCTCTGGGGATACAAAGACACAAAAAAAATATTCTCTGTCCTTGAGCTTAGACTCCGTCGTGGGAGACAGCCAGGGAGACATCACCCTCATTATATGTACAAAATAAATAAAAGGTAATTTCACTGAGTCAATAAACATATATTAAGTGCCTACTATTTGCCATACCCAGTGCTTCATGCTGGAGATACAAAGGGAAGGAAGAGAATAAGCATTTATTAAGCTCTGCTCCCCCTCCCTCCCATGTGGGTGGTAGAATGTATTCTATTAAAGGATTTCAAGGAAACAAAATGAAACTGAAAGTGGTTAATTAACAGGGATAGAAAATTGGAGCTTACTCAATATTTACAAGTTTCACTTTGGAAAGCACAAAATAACCAGCATTACAAGTCATCGAAAGGTGTGGCACCTGTTATAGAAATGACATTGTTTCACTCTTCAGGTACAGGGTTATTGAAAACACTATTGGGGCAGCTAGGTGGCGCAGTAGATAAAGCACCGGCCCTGGATTCAGGAGTACCTGAGTTCAAATCCGGCCTCAGACACTTGACACTTACTAGCTGTGTGACCCTGGGCAAGTCACTTAACCCTCATTGCCCAGCCAAAAAAGAAAAGAAAACACTATTCCCTAAGTGCCTGCTTCTTTAGAAGCAGATTAGCTAATATGTATTTTTAAAAAATATATACAAAAAGGGCAACTTCTACTTCTATCGCTGCTAGGAGCTCACAGCCTAAAGGGGGAAAACAACATTTTAACAACTAGGTGTAAACAAGTTATATACAGGATAAATTGGAGAAAATCAAAAGAGGGAAGAGCCAGAGATGAGGAAAGGCCTCTTGTGAACTCATTAAAACATGGGCCAGGTCGACTAGGTGGCACAGTGGATAGAGCACCGGCCCTGGAGTCAGGAGGACCTGAGTTCAAATCCGACCTCAGACACTTAACACTTACTAGCTGTGTGACCTTAGGCAAGTCATTTAACCTCACTTAAAAAAAAACAAAAACAAAAAAAGTGGGCCACTTTCAAGCAGGGACTGACTGTCTTTTGTCTTTCTTTGTATGTCCAGTGCTTACTACAATGTCTGGCACATCAGAAGTGCTTAATAAATGACTGTCTACCCACTGATTCTTGTAAGAAGTAGTATTTGAGCTGAGTTTTGAAGGAAACTAGGAATTCCATCTGTCAGGGAAAGAGTAGAGATTTCTTTTTGTTCATGTACAGGCTCTTGGAGGTCCGTTCCAACTCCAAGAGTCCGTTCATCTCTACTGCTTTGGGGCTGTATCGCCCACACACCCCAGGACTCAGGGCATCCTCTGCCTGATCTCAGCCTTGGCAGGGGATACTTTCTCTCCTCTCCTCAACCACGAGGCCCCAGCTCCTGGCAAAGAGCAGAAAGAAGGGAACAGGTGGCAGAATTTGTTGGAACTGCAGGTGCAGGCTGCCGCAAGGGATATCCGGGGGTCCAGACACATTTCCCTCTTACACATCCTGCCCCCCCAGCCCCCACCATACCCTTGGAGTGGGCTGCTGGTGGTGTTGACCATCCGCACGAGGGAGCTGGCCCGCAGCTGCTGAGCAACGCAAACATCGAGGCATGCATTACAGTCATGTGCAGGTGCCTGGGTGAGTAAACAGATCAGTGCTTCCTGCCTGCTGCCCCTAGCGACAAAAGCCCCCCCTTGCTCACAATGCTCACAGAGCTATGGGGCATAGTCACTTCCCTGAATTGTCAGCCTCTGAACACCTGGCCTCCTCGGGAAGCACTCATATCCCAGGAGGGCCACCACCACCTCCAACTCAGCCAGTCAGAATGCCGTGAAGGTGCAAGTTGACCAAATTGGCTTTGCCAGGCAGGAAGGGCACTGTCCTCCGAGAGTACCTACTGGAGGCTCCAGACAAAACATTTACCTTATACCAGGGAAGACTTAGAAAAGGTTTGGGTACTGGTCCAAATAGTCTAACGTGCTGTTCACTCAACTAACAAGCATTTATTTATTAGTAGCTTACTATGTGCCAGGCACTGTTAGGTGATATAGATTAAAAAGTTAATGGATAATAGTGAAATAATTTCTACCCTCAAGGAGCATATGCTCTATTGGTGAGGCAACTTGTAGATTTATAAGAATATATGAGAAATTTTTAAAACCCACAAGAATCATAGACACAGAGGACCTTCAATTTCATCTAGTCTAACCTCCCCCATTTTATAGATAAGGAACCTGAGGCAGAGATGAAAGTGACTTACCCAAGGTCACACAAGTAATAGATGGCAGAGAAGGAATGTGAATACAAGTCTTCTGACTTAAAACCCGGTGTTCACACTGTTAAATGCTGTTTCTCAACCCTGTAGTGCCCTCTGTTAGCCAGGCAGTCAGCAACTATTACTGCATATTCATTGTGGGCAGGGCACCATCTCAGAGAATCCTGTTTGTCCCAGTGAAGTGCCCTCTCTTCTATGCTGTGCAAGGACTATTCTGCCCATGCTGCTCTATCTTCTTTCTAGGTAGGACAACTGCATACCAGCCCGTGGGTCAACTCCCTGGATGACTTTTGGCAAATCATCTCACCGATGTCTCAGTTTCTTCACCCTTATTATGAGGGTAATGCGAGAGTTGTTCTGAGGATTCTATGTTTAAGAAAACTCTTTGAAGAGGAAAAAATACCATACAAATGTAGGCCAATAGAATGTAACCTCCTTGAGGAAAGGAACTATTACTAGTTTTGTCTCTGTATCCTTAGCTCCTAGCATGGTGCCTTGCCCATTATAGTGCATAGATATAGATATAGATATAGATACAGATACAGATACAGATACAGATATATGCATATAACACATATGTATATAAACACATGTATTCATAGAAGATACATACAGGCACAGACAGATACATATATAGGCAGATACAAACGTATACATATAGAAAGATAAATACAGAGAAAGATTCATGCTTACAAACATGGACAGATACATAAATCATACATAGATAAATAGACAGATACATATGTACATCTATAGACAGATATAAATATTCATACATAGATATCTAGATTGACAGACACATGACTATATATAGACATATATATATATATATACATGCATGCATTTCATAGACAGACACATACATAGATGTAAAGAGATAGATCCATAGATAGACAGCGAGTCGGGCAGAAGGAATGATAAAGCCTTTCTCAGGTGCATATTATGAGTCAGGCACTGTGCTAAACGCTGAGGGTGCAAATACAAGCAATACCTTCTTTGACCTCAAGGAACAATAGAAAGTTTGGGAGAAGACAATTACAATGGTAGAAGACAATTTACAAAGGGAGTGATTGAGATGGAGAAGGGAGGGACAGGTGGAAATGGCACAGAGACCTAGGACCTAGCCAGATAAGTTCCAGTGGAAGGGAGATAGGTGTGTCAGCCCCAGAGTGGGCAGTATAATGAGAAGAGGGCTGGAAAAGAAATGTTTGTTGAATTGAATTGGATTACAAATGCAAAGAAACCCAAACTTTTCAAAATTTTCCAAAGGAAAAAAGGGAGCTGGAGGAATGTGCCAATTCCAGAAATTCTTTGTAATAATCTGGCCCACCCCAATTAGAGCAGGCAGAATATGTCTGTGGGGCAGCTGGTGGTACAGTGGATAGGGCACTTTGTCTAGAATCAGGAAGACAAGAGTTCAATTCTGTGCTCAGACATTTACTACCTGGTTGACTCTGGGTAAGTTGGTTTAACCCCTGCCTCAGTTTCCTCCATTGTAAAATGAAGTTGAAAAGAAGATCAAATGAAATAATATTTGTAAAAGTGCTTAGCATGGTGCCTGGTATATAATAGATACTACATAAATCATATTCCTTTCTCCTTCCACCCACCTATGTGTCTGTCTTTGTGCTGTGCTGCTCCACTCTGTCAACAAGCCTGAAATTCTACCTTTAGATATTAATTCCTTTGGATCCAGAGGATTTTCCAGTACTTATTAAAATATTTTAATTTTAATTTTAATTTATATTTTGTATTAAAATACAAATATTCCTGGGAGGGATCTAATACCTTATGATCTCTCACATCTCTCAATTTCCTTAGTCTTTGGTCCCACTTCTCTTACCCAAACATAATCACAACTCTCTTATGCTTAGAAAATGGTTATTTGTATAGTTTTCTTATTTCCCTGTTGCAAACTATGAACTCCCTTAGGGGAGGACCCACTTTTAATATGGGCATGTTTCCATGAAGATCAAGTATAGAATCAGTTTTAATATGATAAAGTATTTTAACGAACATTTGGAAAAATAAAATTCTTTGTCAGATCATTAATCTTGGTTTATACAACGTCTGTGATTGTTACGAACTTGGGGATATTTCCTTCACTGAAGGAAAGTTCTGGAATCATAGGAATCTTTAGAGAGGAATTTTGCAAATTGGCAAAGATTATAAAAGATGGGAAGTCAATGTGGTAGGAGTTTGGGGAAGATAGGCCCACTAGTGCGCTGTTGGTGGAGCTGTGGATCAGTGCAACCATTTGGGAAAGCAATTGGGAATTATGCAAATAAATTGACTAAAATGTTCATCCTCTTTGACCCAGAAATTCCATTACTAGGCTTATACTCTGAGGATACCGTTGATGAGAAGAAAGTCTCCATATATTCTGAAAGATTTATAGCAGCATTTGTGTGTCTGTGTGTGTGTGTGTGTGTATGTGTGTGTGTGTGTGTGTGTGTGTGTGTGATAACGAAGAATTAGAAACAAAGTAGATGTTCATCCATTGGAGAATGACTATATTGTACTGTATGAATGTAAATGAAAATATTATTATTCCGTAAGAAATGATTAATACAATGAACAAAGCATGAAAAGATTTCTATGAACTGACGTAAAATAAAGTAAGCAGAACCAAGAAAACAATATACGCAATTACTACAATAATGTAAATGGAAAGAACAACCACAAAATAATCCAAAGTAAATGCTGAAGAATCATGAAGAACAAACATTAATCCAAAGAGGAGATGTAAAAAGACACACTCAACCTATGCCTTTGTAGAGGTGGGGGGGGGGTCCATTAAAGATATGGTACATTACATATATTTTCAGACTTTTTTGATGTAATGATCAGTGTTGCTAATTTTTTTTTCCTTTTAAGAACATTGTTATATGGTTTGGCTCTCTTGGAGGGAAAGAGGGAAGAATGCTGGGGGAAATTTTGGTGATGTAAAAAAGCTATCAATCAAAAATGTGTGTTTTAGAAAGAATAAATGTTAAGTGATTAAAAATTAACTTCACAATATAAGGTGAAGGATAGGGAAGGACTTTAAGATAGTGCCATGTAAGAAGTGATCGTAGAAACAGATGTTTTATTTCAGACAAGAGCTAAAACATAGGATCGTAGGTTTAAAGATAGAAAGGACTTTTTTGTTATTCAGCCAGTTTTTCAGTCATGTCTGACTCTTTGTGACCCCATTTGGAGTTTTCTTGGCAAAGATACTGGAATGGTTTGCCATTCCATTCTCCAATTCATTTTATAGATGAGGAAACTGAAGCAAATAGGGTTTAAGTGACTTGCCCAGGGTGACACTGCTAGTAAGTGTCTGTGTGTAAATTAGAACTCATGAAGATGAGTCTTACTGACTCCAGGCCCAATTCTTTTCTCACTCCACTACCTTGATGTCCCAGGAAAGGGGTTTTGAGGTCATTTAGTACAACCTTCTCATTTCACAGCTATGACTATTGAGGCCTAGAGAAATTTAGTGACTTGTCCATGGTTGCACAGGTCCCAGGTGTTAGTCAATTACTTCAAGTTCTTTGACTCCAAGTCTAGTTCAATTGCTACTATACTCTTGCTGTCTGCATTGGGGTGGGGGAGTGCGGGGGAGGTGATAGCTGTTTTTAAGCATTTGAGGTGCTTATCCCTAGGAAGAGGGAGTAGACTTGTATAAAATATATGCACTTTCTATGTAATATGTTTATATGAACTATCCATATACATCTCATGGGGAGGCATTGGTGCATATTTCCAGAATCTTAAGCATCCCTCCTTAAGGGAGACATCCTGATTCCTGCCCAGAGGGTAGCAAGAGAAGGGGCCATGAGGCTAGCCATGTTTTTTCTCTAAGAGAGAGGTATATGATACAAGAATTCTATCCACCATCCTAAATATTGCTGGTCAAGGGGAATTAATTTTATGCATTCAAGTCACTATCTCTTAAAGGGTAGGGGTAACCACAAGCTTACACTTGTAGGCTTGACTCCTCCCCACCAAATGCTAGTTATACAAGGAGTTTACATCATGAGTAATGAATAACAAGTAAATCTATTTATCCAAACAGAGAGAAAATAGAAATCAGAGAAGTTATACAGATTAGAATATATCAAAAAGTATGCAAAAATGAACGGAAGGAAGCTGAGATCTTGTTCAGCCAAGAGAGAAGGAGACCCTAAACTCACCCAAGGGGAAGAGGCCGAAGGTCTGATCTCACCCTCCTGCCTTACCCTGTCTAAGAAGATAAACTAGAAGTCATGGACATGGACAATGTGCTTTCCAAATTTTGTCTCTTTCTCCATGGATCTGTGTCTAAAAGGAGTCTAAAACTGTGTGTACCTCAGGAAGAAAGAATGAGATATTTCTTCCTTTTCCAGAACTCCTGAACCAACTCTGACCCCCTAATTCAGGAACATACTGTTGTGTCATAATTCTCCCAGCCAATGAAAAAAAAAGAAATAAAAAAAGAAATGAAAATGAAATTTGCAATTTGAAAAATGCAAATGCTTCAGGCTTGAAAGCTGGGTTCACTCATTTTACTTATTCTGCCAAGTCAGGGAGACAATGGATGTAAGTTGCAAAGAAGCACATTTCAGCCTAATATTTTGAAAAACCTTCCTAACAACTGGACCTATCCAAAAGTGAAGTGTTCTGTCACAGAAGGTAGTAGGTTTTCTCTCTCTATTGGTCTTCAAGAAAAGACTGGGTGGGACACAGCCAAGATGATGGATTAAAAGCAAGGACTTGCCTGAGCTCTCCTAAATTACCCTCCAAACAACATTAAAGTAATGACCAAGGGTCAGCTAGGTAGCACAGTGGATAAAGCGCTGGCCCTGGATTCAGGAGGACCTGAGTTCAAATCTGGTCTCAGACACTTGACCGTTGCTAGCTGTGTGACCCTGGGCAAGTCACTTAACCCTCATTGCCCCTCAAAAAAAATAATTACTCAAAATAAATTCTGTAGAGGCAGAACCAACAAAAGGATGGAGTGAAATAATTTTTTATCCCAAGATAACTTAGAAGGTCAGCAGGAAAGGTATATCTCAATGGGGTGAAAGTAGAGTACAGTCCAATACAGACCATGCTCCAGTAAGCCAGAAACAGCTCCTGAGAGCAGCTGAATTGGTGCTTCTGGACCAGTTGTCAGCCCACAGACAGTAAGGGAGTCAGACAACAGGTCAGAGGAGATTACAGGGGACCCTGTTCTGGCATTTGCACTGTTGCATTGTCCATACAGGGTTGTGTGTGTCAAAGTTCCATGTGAGGAGGGGCACTAGCAGGAGAAGGGACCCTGATAACAGTTCCCGGGCAGACAAGAGTGCCTGTGTTCACTCACGGACCAGAGCCCAGGCCAGAAGAGCAGTGACCACACCTCTCCTTAGTTCATACCACCTTGGCAGAGCAGAAAACATACAAATCCCCCAGAACTCTATGAAAACAGCAGCACAAAAAAATCTGAAACTTGGGACAGTATCCCCTCCATCCTGGGAGCAGAAACCAACTTTAACATAAAGTTAAAAGACAAGAAATAGACTGGGAAAATGAGCAAACAACAAACAAACAAAGACTATAACCATAGAAAGCTACTCTGGTGACAGGGAAGATCAAAACACAAACTCAGGGCAGCTAGGCGGCGCAGTGGATAGAGCACTGGCCTTGGAGTCGGGAGCACTTGAGTTCAAATCCAGCCTCAGACACTTAACACTTACTAGCTGTATGACCCTGGGCAAGTCACTTAACCCCAATTGCCTCACTAAAAAAAAATTTTTTTTAATTAAAAAAAAAACAAAACACAAACCCAGAAGAAGACAACAATGTCAAAAAACTACATGTAAACCCTCAGAGAAAAATGTGAACTGGTGTTGGGCCCAAAAAGAATTCCTGGAAGAGCTCAAAAAGGTTTGGGGGTTTTTTTGGACAAAGGATGTGAACAGGCAGTTTTCAGGTGAAGAAATCAAACTTATCTATAGTCATATAAAATGCTCTAAATCACTATTGATTAGAGAAATGCAAGTTAAAACAACTCTGATGTATCACCTCACACCTATCAGATTGATTAATATGTTAGAGACAGAAAATGTTTGAGGGGATGTGGGAAAATTGGGACACTAATGTACTGTTGGTAGAGTTGTAAACTGATCCAACCATTCTGGAGAGCTTTAGAACTATGTCCAAAGGTTTATAAAACTGTTCATATCTGTATCCGAAAGGAATTTTTTTGTTTATTTCTTTTTTTTAGAATATACTTTTTAATTTTTATTTTGGGGAAATGAGGGTTAAGTGACTTGCCCAGGGTCACACAGCTAGTAAGTGTCAAGTGTCTGAGGCCAGATTTGAACTCAGGTCCTCCTGAATCCAGGGACTGTGCTTTATCCACTGTGCCACCTAGCTGCCCCCAAGGAATTTTTTAAAAAGGAAAAGGACTTATGTGTAAAAAATATTTGTAAAACCTGTTTTTGTGGTTGCAAAGAATTGGAAATTGAGAACATGGCCATCAATTGGAGATTGGCTAAACAAGTTGTGGTATATAATTGTGATGGAATATTATTGTGCTATAAGAAATGACAAGGAGGATGCTTTCAGAAAAACCTGGAAATATTTACATGAACTGATGCAAAGTGAAGTGAACAGAACCAGGGGAACATTGTACACAGCAATATTGTACAATGACCAACAGTGAATGACTTAGCTATTCTCAGCAATATAATGATCTAAGACAATTCCAAAGGGCTTATGATGAAAAATGCTATTCACTTCCAGAGAAAGAACTGATAAGGTCTGAATGTAGACTGAAGTATAATTTCTAAACTTTCTTTTTCTTTTTCACCTGTGTTTTCTTTTACAACATGATCAATATGACTGCATATGTATAACCTATCAAATTGCTTACCTTTGTAATGAGGGGGGAGGGGAAGAAGGGAAGGAGATAATTTGGAACTCAAAAATTTAAAAACTGAATGTAAAAAATTGTTTTTACATGTAACTGGAAAAAAACAATATTAAAAAAGGAAAAGGTTGGGTGAGCAGTTATCAGGGATGTTGAGAGGAGATTCTCCTAGCCTGGACCAGATGACTTCTTAGGTATCTTGTAATTCTGAGATTCTGTGACTAACGTTCCTCTCTCAGACAGATCTCTTGGAGAATCAAGTTCTAATGTGATATATCAGGGGCTAAGCTTTTGTTATTTTATCAAAATTGCCTTTCCTTTCCTACCTTTTGGAAGCTTCTCTGAGTCTCAGTGTAGTTTATATGGAGTGGGGTAGGGGTGTCGTGTGTGTGTGTAACAGGATTTAAAGAAGTGAATAGAAGGGTCTGCAAGTGTTTTTCTTCAGCTTCAAAAAGACTTAACAAGATGCGCTAACCATGTAGGAATCATTATCAGGTAGACAAATGATGAATGGAATACAGCCATCCTACCTGGGCTGGTAGTGAAGGCTGGTGAGATGGGTAAGGAGTTTTTCAAAGCTTCATAAAGGATTTTCTTGGCATTTTTTGTTTGTTTCAGGGTGTTGTTTTTCTGGGGTACGCCTGACTAAAAGAAAAGAATTCTTAATGTGTTAACTAGCCCAGGAAAATTGTAGCCCTGGTTATCTCATTGTAAAAAATGGTAACCATTTCCTAGGGAAGGGGAAGCAAATGCTAGTGGCAGCACAACCAAACCATAAGGGCTTCCAAGTCATGACAAGAGTTAAAGATTGGGGCAATACTGAGCTGCACATAGGCAGGAGAAAAATAACAATGGTCCACTCCAAAAGAAGCAGTACCAGTAGCAACATCAGGACAGACCACCGAAGGAGGAAGAGGGTTTGGCACAACAATCATGGAAAGGGTAAGAAGCAAGGCACAATAAGGCACAAAGCCATAGAGTGGAGGAACAACCCAGAATTCTGCCTTTTACTAGTACCAAGTCATATGGAACCAACTCTTTGGTAACTCTCCTATCTCTTCCCCTTTTGGCCTCAAATCCACGGTGGCACTATAAGTATCAATTGATAGTGTTGGTCCCTGGAGTATATGGATCTCACAAGAAGGGAAAACTTTCTTCACTGTCTATGGGTTCAGATGAATCTTTCTCATATTCCTTATTTTGTGTATTAAACTCCTTTTATGTTCCATGATTTGGCAGACTCGGTTGCTTATAAGGAAACTAAAGGGGCAGCTAGGTGGCGCAGTGGATAGAGCACCAGCCCTGGAGTCAGGAGTACCTGAGTTCAAATCCAGCCTCAGACACTTAACACTTACTAGCTGTGTGACCCTGGACAAGTCACTTAACCCCAGTTGCCTCACTAAAAAAAAAATAATAAGGAAACTAAAGACCCCTAGTGGAGATCTAGGAATGAGCCAAATTCTGATGGTCATAGGGTTTGACACCTGGGAGAAACAAGAATGAACCACAGAGGTAAGGTTTTGTTTTTTAATTAAAAAAATTTTTGTGGGACAATGAGGGTTAAGTGACTTGCCCAGAGTCACATAGCTAATAAGTGTCAAGTGTCTGAGGCCAGATTTGAACTCAGGTCTTCTTGAATCCAGGGCCAGTGCTTTATCCACTGTGCCACCTAGCTGCCCCCAGAGGTAAGTAATTAATGAAAAGCTTGAATCAAGACTGAACCTCGTCATTGTAAACCCAAAGATTCGGTAATGGGCCACAGATTATAACAGCAACATCCATTCATCATTCTGTTGTGTAGTAATATTTTATTGAAGTTCTAGTGAGGCCAACTTTGGCATTCCAATTTGAGCTGTCTTTTTTCTATGATATTTTACTTTTTCCAATTGGATGTGAAGACAATTTTTAACATTCAATTTTACAAAATTTTGAGTTCCAAATTTTCTCCCTCCCCTCCCCACTTCCTAAAACAGTTAGCAATTTGATATGTTATATATGTGCAATCATATAAAACATATTTCCATATTAGTCATAGTTGTGAAAAAAGTAACAGACCAAAAGAAAAAAAACAAAAAAGAATAAAAAGAAAGTAAAAATAGTATGCCTCAATCTGCATTCAGAGTCTACCAGTCCTTTCTCTGGATGTGAAGAACATTTTCCATCATGAATCCTTTGTAATTGTCTTGGATCATTGTATTGCTGAAAAGAGCTAAGTCATTCATAGTTGATCATCACACAATGTTGCTGTTACTATGTACAATGTTTTAATTCTGCTTATTTCACTTTGCATTAGTTCA
Organism: Dromiciops gliroides; assembly: GCF_019393635.1. Lineage (NCBI taxonomy): Eukaryota > Metazoa > Chordata > Mammalia > Microbiotheria > Microbiotheriidae > Dromiciops > Dromiciops gliroides. The sequence goes on from NC_057862.1 coordinate 236,517,072, forward strand.
TATAAGTCTTTCCAGGTTTTTCTGAAATCTGCCTGCTCATCAATTCTCATTAAACAATAGTATTCCATTACATTCATATACCACAGCTTGTTTAGCCATTCAATTTGGGCTACCTTTCTGTAGCACACCACTTCTTAAGGGGCATTGTCTCCTTTAAATTGCCATCTCCCAATTCCGATGAAAGGCAGGCAGACGAGTCAATTCCAATGGCTAATGGAGTCCACTGAACCAAATAGGAACAGTTTGTCCCTGTGTTCATTAAGCAGTCCAAAGAACTGAGCACTAGTCATATGCAGGGCTCAATATTCTTGATACTAAGGAAATAAGTGACATGGGTCTCTACCTACTTACCATTTGCGTGGTTCATATGTTTTGAGAAGCCTTGTACCTCCACAAGATGACTTTTACTGACAGTCTCCCCCTAAGCTGTAAGCTCATTCTAAGGCTATGCAAAGGGTGTAGACTTCATTAAAGTCTGGGTTTTGCTAGGGTTTATGTGATGTTGTAGTTGGGAAAACTGAAGAACATAAGACCTTCCACAGGCTCAAGAACACTTAGTCACAGTCCTATTTTCATCTCTCTTCCTTCATTTATGCCTGCCAGATAAGAATGAGACTAGGATTACTATCCCCATTGCACAGGTAGGAAAACGGAGGCCCAGAGCTGTTGTTTTTTTTTTTTTTTAAAGGATTTATCCCAAAGATTAAACAAGCAATCCAAAACCAAACTGTGAGAAGAAAACCCAGTTTTCAGTTCTGCCTGCAGGGGGCAGGGCTTCCTTTCTGGTTGAGTATAGTGGTAAGTAGGAGATCTAAAACCTTCACAGGTATACCCAACAAATTCTCCCCATGCCATCAAGTCCAGAAGGAGTTTCTAGACAGGTAGTAGATAGACCCCCTAGAGTTCCCACCTTCTCCCCATTTCTCCAACATTGAATAAAATAGAAATAAATACAGGGGAGGCCCTAAGTCACTTTCACACACCCTTTATCCCCCATCTCAGGATTTAGAAGTGAAAGGAACCAAGTAGACTTGAAAGTAGAATCAAGTCTAATCTCATTTGCAAATGAGGAAACTGAAGAACAGAGAGGAGAGAGAGCGAGAGCGAGCGAGAGAGAGAATGAATGAGTTGACTAGTCACACAGGCTGTAAGAAAGAGATCCAGGATTCAAACCTAGGTCCTCTGACTCCAAAGTCAGGGAATCACCTGCTGCTTGTCCTCAGCTCCAGTGGAGGCTATGGAAGGAAGAATACTGGAAAGCAAATCTGATAGCAACAGTACTTCTGATATGAAGAAGAGATGACTTTTTTTTTAGTGAGGCAACAGGGGTTAAGTGACTTGCCCAGGGTCACACAGCTAGTAAGTGTTAAGTGTCTGAGGCTGGATTTGAACTCAGGTACTCCTGACTACAGGGCCGGTGCTTTATCCACTGTGCCACCTAGCTGCCCATAAGAGATGACTTTTTAAGGGTGAAGGAAACTAAAGGCATTGACACATATCTATTTTGCAATTATATAAAACTGTATAATCTCAAAATCAATTTATTCCTTACAAAAACATTTAAAAAGTGAAGCAACAAGTAGATAAAAGAAAGGAAGGTCAACGATTCACAAAAATGTATCAAACCAACGGACATCTCTTTTTTAAGTGCAAATATTATTTTATTTATATTTTTTGTTTTAATATCACTCTCACTTCCAAATATATTACTTTTCCCCCCTAGGATATCACTTGTAAGGGATAGAAATTCGACTTGTGATTTCACTAGTTAAAAGGAACTCTCAGGTGAAGAATGCAAATCAGCACCTCCCTGTAACTTATAGTCTTAAAGAGTTGCCTAAATAAATGAGAGATTATCACAAATATATTTAAAAAGTCAGAAAATTATACATTATGATCAAGTGGGAATACCAGGAATGCAGGGCTGGTTCAATATAAGGAAAACTATTAATATAATAGATTATATCAATAACAAAAGTAACAAAAATGATATGATTATGTCAATAGATGCAGAAAAAGCTTTTGATAAAATATAACACTCAATCATATTAAAAACTCTTGAAGGGCAGCTAGGTGGCGCAGTGGATAAAGCACTGGCCCTGGATTCAGGAGTACTTGAGTTCAAATCCAGCATCAGACACTTGACACTTACTAGCTGTGTGACCCTGGGCAAGTCACTTAACCCCCATAGCCCCACCAAAACCCAAAAACAAACAAACAAAAAAACACTTGAAAGCATAGGTACAAATGGATCCTTTTCCTTAAAATGAGAAGCATCTACCTAAAACCATCAGCAAGCATTATCTATAACAGGCATAATAAGTTAGAAACTTTCCCAATAAGATCAGGAGTGAAACAAGGGTACCCATTATCACCAATATTTTTCATTATTATACTAGAAATGTTAGCAATAGCACTAAGAAAAAAAATGAAGGAATCAGAATGGGCAATGAGATAATAAAACCATCTCTTTTTTTGCAAATGACATAATAGTATAGTTGGAAAATTCTAGATATTCAACTAAAAAGTTAATTGAAACAATAATTTTAGTAAAGTAGCAGGATATAAAATAAACACATAAATCATTAGCATTTCTATATATTACTAACAAAGTCCCACATGAAGAGATAGTAAGAAATATTTAAAATAATAATCAATATAAAATACCTGAGTTTACCTGCCAAAACAAACGTAGGAACTATATAAACATAATTATAAAACACTTTATACAAATAAAGTCAGATTTAAATAAAGAAATATTGTTTGTGGGTAAAAATGACAATTTTACCTAAACTAACCTACTTATTCAGTGCCATAACAAACTACCAAAAATTATTTTATAGAGCTAGAAAAAATAATAAAATTCATCAGGAAAAACAAAAGGTCAAGAATATCAAGGGAATCAATGGGGAAAAAATGAAGGAAGGTGGCCTAGCCATACCAGATCTCAAACTGTATATAAGGCAGTAATTATCAAAACAATCTGCTAATGGCTAAGAAACAGAGTAGTGGATCAGTGGAATAGATTAGGTATACAATACACTGTAGTAAATGACCATAGTAATTTAGTGTTTGACAAACCCAAACATCCAAGCTTTTGGAATAAAAACTCACTATTTGACAAAAACTGCTGGGAAAATTGGAAAACAGTATGCCAGAAAGTAGTTATAGGTCAACATCTCACACTGTATACCAAGGTAAGTTCAAAATGGGTACATGATTTAGACTTAGAGGGTGATACCATAAGCAAATTAGGAGAGCATGGAATAGTTTACCTTTCAGATATGTGGATAGGGGAAGAATTTATGACAAATAAGACCTAGAGACCATTATGAAATGTAAAATGAGTAATTTCGATTGCATAAAATTAAAAGAAAACTTTTGTACAAATAAAACCAATGCAATCCCAATTAAAAGGAAAGCAGAAACCTGGGGGAAATTTTTGACAGCAAGTGGCTCTGATAAAGGCCTCATTTCTCAACTATGTAAAGAGCTGAGTTAAATTTATAAGAATACAAGTCATTTCCCAGTTGATAAATGATCAACGGAAGTGAACAGGCAGTTTTCAGATAAAGAAATCAAAGCTATCTATAGTCATATGGGAAAAAATGCTCTAAATCACTTTTGATTAGGGAAGTACAAATTAAAGCAACTCTGAGGTACCACCTCATACTCATTAGACTGGTTAACAGGTCAAAAAAGGAAAATGATAAATGGAGGAGGAGATGTGAGAAAAATTGGGACACTAATGGAATTATTTGGTAGAGTTATGAATTGAGCCAACCACTCTGGAGAGCAATTTAGAACTATGTCCAAAGGGCTTTAGAACTGTGCATATCCTTTGATCCGGTAATACCAGTGTTAGGTCTGTATTCCAAAGAGATTTTTTTTTTTTTTGGTGCTGGGCAATGAAGGTTAAGTGACTTATCCAGGGTCACACAGCTAGTAAGTGTTAAATGTCTGAGGTCGGATTTGAACTCAGGTACTCCTGACTCTAGGGCTGGTGCTCTATCCACTGCACCACCTAGCTGCCCCTCCAAAGAGATTTTTAAAAGGGGGGAAACCTATTTGTACAACAACATTTATAGTAGCTTGTTTTATGGTGGCAAAAATTGGAAATTGAGGGGATGTCCATCAATTGGAATGGCTAAACAAATTGTGATATATGATTGTAATAGAATATTGTTGTGCTATAAGAAAATGACAAGCAGGATGATTTCAGAAAAAATGGAAAGATTTACAAGAACCGATACAAAGTGAAGTGAGCAGAAACAAAAGAACGTAGTACACTGTAGCAGCAATATTTTATGATGAAGAACTGTGAATGACTTAGCTATTCTTAGGAATACAGTGATCTAAGACAATCCCAAAGGTCTCATAATGAAAAATGCTGTCCTCCTCCGGAGAAAGAACTGATGTTTTCTCAATACAGGCCAGAACATACTATTTCCCCCCTTTCTTCTTCCCTTCCTTTCTTCCTTGTTCAAGTTTTCTTGTACAACATGACTAATATGGAGATGTTTTACAGGATTGCATATGTATAACCTATATCAGATTGCTTACCACCTCAAGGAAGGGGGAGGCAAAGGAAGAAGGGATAGAATTTGGAACTCAAAACTTTTTTTAAAATGTTAAACATTGTTTTTACATGTAATTGGGGGAAATTATTTTTTTAAATAAAATAACCCTAGACAATATAAAATACCTGGGAGCATACCTGCCAAGACAAACCCATAAAACATAATTATAAAACATTTTTATACAAAAAGTCAGATTTAAATAATTGAAGAAATGTTCATTGTTCATGGGGGAGGGCAAGCCAATATAATAAAAAGGACAATTCTACCTAGACTAATCTACTTATTCAGTGTCATCCAATCGAATTACCAAAAATTATTTTGTTGAGCTAGGAAAAAAATAATAAGAAAATTTATTTGGGAAAGCAAAAGGAAAAGAATATCAAAGGAATTAATGGGGGAAAAAGGGAAAAGGAAAGAGGTCTAGAAGTACCAGATCTCAAAATGTATTATAAGATGGTGATTATCAAAACTATCTGGTACTAGCTAAGAAACAGAATAGTGAATCAGTGAAATAGAATAGATAAACAATACACAATAGTAAATAATTATAGCAACTTTATGTTTGATAAATGTAAAGATTTAAGTTTGGGGATAAGAATTCACTATTTGGTAAAAATTGTTGGGAAAACCAGAAAGCAGTCTGGCAGAAATTAGATATAGACCAATATCTTAAAACATCTACTCAAGATAAGGTCAAAATGTATACATGACCTGGACATAAAGAGAGATATCATAAGCAAATTGGGAGAACATGGAACACGAATCTATCAGATTTATGGATAAGAGAAGAATTTATGAACAAATAAGAGATTGAGAATATTGTAAGATGTAAAATGGATTTTTTTTTTGGTGAGGCAATTGGGGTTAAGTGACTTGCCCAGGGTCACACAGCTAGTAAGTGTCAAGGGTCTGAGGCCGGATTTTAACTCAGATCCTCCTGACTCCAGGGCCGGTGCTCTATCCACTGTGCCATCTAGCTGTCCCCTAAAATGGATAATTTTGATTACATTAAAGTTTTTTCACAAATAAAACCGATGTAGCCAAGATTAGAAGAAAAGCAGGAAATTGGGTTGGGGGGGGGGGGCGTTATAGACAGTTTCTTGAATGAAAGCCTCATATCTCAAATATTTAGAGAATTTTGGCAAATTTATAAGAATATGAGTCATTCCCCAATTGATAAATAGTCAAAGGAAATGAACAGGCAGTTTTTGGAAGTAGAACTCAAAGCTATATATTGTCATGAAAAAATGATCTAAATCATTATGATTAGAGAAATATAAATTAAAGCATCTTTGAGATTCCATCTCACACCTATCGGATTGGCTAAAATGATAGAAGACAATGTGTTAGGCTCTATGCTAAGCACTGGGGATACAAAAAAACAAAAGACAGTCCCTGCCCTCAAGGAGCGTACAGTCTAATAAGGAAAACAACATACAAGTTATTATACAAATAATCATGTACAAATAATATGTATACAAGATAAAATGGAGATAATCAATAGAGGGAAGGCACTAGAATTAAGGGAGAAAGGCTTCTTGTAGAAAGTGAGCTTTTAGCTGTGTCTTGAAGGAAGCCGAGAGGCAGAGATGAACAGGAAGAACATTCCAAGTACGGGGTGTCATGTCAGAGATGAGACTCAAACCCGTGTCTTGCTGACTTGAAGCCAACTCTAGCCACTATACCCTTCTACCTCTAAAACAAACCTTGTTAACAGAGTTTAAAAATGAACAACACATTGGGGCAGCTAGATGGTGCAGTGGTTAAGGCACCGGCCCTGAATTCAGGAGTACCTGAGTTCAAATTCAGCCTCAGACACTTGACACTTACTAGCTGTGTGACCCTGGGCAAGTCACTTAACCCCCATTGCCTGCAAAAAAACAACAAAACAAACAAAAATGAACAACACAAAAGGGTAGTTCATCAAAGACTAACCAATATATTGACCCTGTCTGACAATGAATGCAATATTCCACACTCCTAGTCTCACTCTCTGTAAAGAAGGGCGGGAGGTGTCTTTTCTTAACTCTATTCTGTGGCCAAACCCTATCCTTATAATTGCACAATATTTAGTTGTGTGTTTTTTTTCCTTTCCCAACTATAATCTTAAAATAACAATGGATATATTAAAAAGGGTGATCAACAATCAAAATACACCCTCTCATTCAAAGGAACAAAATGTAGTCAGCTGGTCCCCCTTCATTGATGGAAGTTCAGAACCTGAGGAATGAGGTTTGTTAGGGATCTCCCTCTGCCCATCAGGAACCCCTTCAAAAACAATGAAAATGAAAAACACACCTGTTCTGAAACATTTGTTAGAGACAAGGCTCTTCCTGGGGAGATACAGTCAGTCTGCTAAGGCTCATAAAGGCATGACTAACAGCATTGTTTTTTATGTAAGTGTATTCCTAACAAGATCTGCAGGTACAGCTGTTGAGTTGTGGAGTAAGAGGAAGGAAGTAGGAATATTTCGTCAGCACGGGGAACTCTTGCACCAGTAGCCAAACACAGCAGCCTGACTTCAAATGAAAAATTCTGTATACTAGCCAGTCTTCAACATCACGTTAGTTTCTAGTCATCAGCAACTGTAAATGACTAAAATGCAACATGGGCAGCTAGATGACAGAGTGGATAGAGAACTTGGCTTGGAATAAGGAAGATTCATCTTTGAGTTCGTGTCCCCTCAAACGCTTATTAGCTGTGTTACCCTGAGTGAGTCATTTAACCCTGTTTGCCTTAGTTTCCTCACCTGTAAAATGAGCTGGAGAAGGAAATGGCAAACCACTCCAATATCTTTGCCAAGAAAACTCCAAATGGGGTCATGAGCAGTTGGACACAACTGAAAAAGACTGCGTGGAAAAACATGGGCTTTTACATTTTAAAAAATGTTGTTAACCCAAATCAAAACAAACCTGGGGGTTCTGGTGGACTTGAATCTCAAGATGAGTCAGCAGAGACACAGCAGAGACAAAGAATTATGCTATTTTAGGCTGCATTAAAACGGAAGTATAGTGGGCAGAATCGGGGAGGCAGGGAATTGTCTCATTGTACTGTGTTGGCATAGTCAGACCTTACCTGGAGAATCGTCGTGTGGGTATCTCATTTAAGGAAGGACATTGAAAAGCCAAGCATCTTCAGAGGGGGGTGACCAAGATGTCGAGGGGACTGGAAACTGGGCCAGAGGAGCGTCATTTGTTAAGGACGTTTCAGAGAAGATTCATGCTTCAGTAAAAGGGTTTGGATTAGATTACCTCTCAAGTCCTTTCCAGCTCTGGGATTCTATGATTCTAAGTTGTTGGTAGGAGCAGCCACCCAGAAAGGGGATGGAATCATACCATGGAAGACTCAGAAATAGGAAAAAGGACAAAAATCTTCTAGGGACTTAGGATCCTAGTCCCATCCCTGTCATCATCTAGCAGGGTGACCTTGTTGTTGTTGTTGTTCAGTCATTTTTTAAGTCATGTTCGACTCTTCATAACCCCATATGGGGTTTTCTTGGCAAAAATACCTCAGTGACTTGCCATTTCTTTCTCTACCTCATTTTGCAAGTGAGGAAACTGAAGCAAACAGGGTTTGAGTGACTTGCCCAGGGTCACAAAGGTAGTAAGTAGATTTGTACTCAGGAAGAAGAGTCTTCCTGACTCCAGGCCCAGTGTTCTATCCCCTACATTGCCTAGCTGCCCTAGTGTGACCTTAGGCTAAGACATAATCATAGATCATTAGAGGATCCTTGAAAATCACTTCTTCTACCAGGGCCTCAGTTTCCTCATCAGTGAAAAGAGAATGTTGCACTAGAAAATTTCTAAGGTGCTTTTCAGCTACAATGTTCTACTGTTCTAAGATGTATTGGGGCTGCTGTTAGGAGGAATAGCTTCATCACCAGGGGGAACCACATATGGTTTGTGGAGTCTGTCTCACAAGTGTGTGATTGTCCTTCTAGTACCCAAGTTGTCCTTCTTTCCTGATAAACCAATCACAATGTATCAAGTTCCTTGGCACCCAAGCACTATACTAGGCGTCATAGGGGATATGAAAGATAACGGGCATGATACAGTTCTTGAAAGGACTTAACACCTCATTTCCCCCTTTTTTCTTTTTCTTCTCTAAATCCATTCTAATTTCCCAAGGAAATATCCACTTTTCCAACATTCTCTGAAACAGTGAGGTGGTGCAGTGGATAGAGTATTAGACTTGGAGTCATGAGGAGTTGTGTTCAAATATGGCCTCAGACACTTATTAACTGTATGACCCTGGGCAAGGCACATAGCCTATTTCAGCCTCAGTTTCCTTATCTGTAAAATGGAGATAATATTAGCATTTACCTCGCAGGGTTCTTGTGGGAATCAAATGAGATAACATATGTAAATTGCTTTGCAAACCTTGACACACCATATAAATGTTAGCTATTATTAAACATTCTGTCCCTTACATGCTTAGAAATCTTCTGGAGTAGCGCTCCTTAAACTTTTTCCACTTGCAGCCCCTTTTTATCACCTGAGAAATTTCTATACAACGCCAGATATATAAGTACATAACAAAGCTTCTTAACCTTTTACTGTTGCCAAATTTTTCTCCACCCCACATTCAGTTACGTGACCCCACATGGAGTTGTAACCCACAGTTTAAGAAACTTTGTTCCAGAGCAGGGATTCTTCATCTTTTCCAGTTTGGCAGTCTGATAAATCCTTCTCAGAATAATTTTTTAAATGCATGAAATAAAATACACAATATTACAAAGGGAACAAATTATATTCAAATATATGTATCAAGGGGGCAGCTAGGTGGCACAGTGAACAGAGCACTGGCCCTGGATTCAGGAGGACCTGAATTCAAATCCAGTCTCAGACACTTGATACTAGCTGTGTGACCCTGGGTAAGTCACTTAACCTTCACTGCCCTGCAAAAACAAAAAAAACAAAAACCAACCAAACAAAAAAACCAAAACACCCCAAAAAACAACAACAAAAAAGAAATATATGTATCAACATATTTTTTTAGGTGCACAGATCTGAGTTAAGAACTGCTAAATGACTGCACATGTATAACCTATATCAAATTGCTTGCCTTCTTCTATGAAGGGGGGAGGGAATTTGGAACTCAAAATCTAAAAAACCCCTGAATGTTAAAAGTGTTTTTCCATGTAATTGGGGAAAAACAAAATGGTAAATAAATATATCTTAAAAAGGAAAAATAAAAGAACAGTCCTGCTAAAGGATAGACAGTGATCTGGCTAAAATGGCTCAGCTATTCACCTGCCTGAAGGCAGGAGGCCGGACCAGATGCTTTCTTAATGTTCTTTCCAAAGGACAAGTCAGTCTCTTAAAAAAACCCCAGCTAATTCTATCCCGTACTAATTAGTCCCAGTCGATGCTGCTGCTGCAGGTCATGAAACCATCTTTCCTCTGCATCTGAGCTCAGGGTCAATAAATGCATGACAACGTTACTGACTCATCCCAGGCCATGTACGTATGGAACGGAGCCCCTCAGCAGGCAGTGTTCCAAAGAGTGACATCAGAAGAGGATGCAGAAATCAGCCAGGATCATCAAGCTTCAGGTTGCTCTAGTTACAAGATGTTTAGTCTATACAGTCGCTCATCTCTCATCACAGTTCATAACAAAGCAATGTAACTGCTAAGGGGAGTTGATGGCTCCCTGGGACCTCAGACTCAGAGGTGAGATGATGTTCAGCCCTCCCTGAATTGGACTTCCTGCCTCAACCACCCAAATGAGCTAAGATTTGGGCTCCTTCATCTACTCATGATGATTTTAAGCTTCTCGAAGCAAAGATCTGTTTCTTGGAATAGATTGAGCAAACTTCCACATTATTTGGTTGAACCATAGCTCAGTGGTAACAATGCTGAATGCAACCTTGGCCAAATCACTTGACCTGCATAATTGCTTTATGAGCCTTAGTTTCCTCAACCGTAAAATGATGATAAAACTAGCATTATCTATTCCTACAAGGTTATGAGAAAAGTACTTTGTAAGCTTTTGTAATATACTTATAGTTCTTCATTTCTGAGGGGGTGAGGATGAGGGAGGAGTCAGGAGGTTGTGGTAGAAGATGTATGATTGGTTTAAGAAATTCCCAGTGTGGAACTCTCTCCACTTATACATATTGGCATCTAGTTAGTAACTAAGAGTCTTAGAAAACTGCTTGGGAGCACTAAGAGGTTAAATGACTTTCTCATAGGTCAGAAAGCTAATCACCCTTCTTCAGTGTGGAAATTCTTTTCACTGATACATATTAACAATTCCTTTATAACTTGTAACTTTAGAGATTGTCTGGGGAACCGATAAAAAACATGCCCGTAGTCACACATCTAAAATGTGACAGAGGCAGGATTTGAACTAAGTTTTGCTTCCAGGACTCTAGCCACTGTGTTATGCTGTCTCTCACAGTTATTAAGTGTTTGTAGGAATGAAATGTAAGCTATATTTGTGTTTGGAAAAGGAGGCCATTTTTGTCCCCTGGAGATGTGTTGAAAAAAAAAAAAAAGGTCTTTTCTTCTTCCTCATTCCCTCCACCCATGCAAATTCCTAGGCAAATGCCCAGGTGCCCACAGGAGCAATCCAATCTTGTACATATGCTCCTGAGTGTCGTCTATGTGTAATGAACTGTGCTAGGTGCTGGAGAATCTAACAGCAGGATGAGGGTTAAGGTATGGTCCCTGCCTTCAAAGAGTTTATACTTTAATTCAGTAAATATAATGTAAAATATAAATGTAGTTGGGGGATTGATTAGGGGACCCCAATCATTTGACTTATCCCTAGCCTGATGAGATGATAGGACCAAAGGGAAATGTTACAAGTCAAGTCAACAAAGATTTATTAAGTGCATATGCTATGTGTTTGGCGCTGTGCTACACTATTGTGCTAGCATCTTAAGGAGTTGAAGGTAGGGTAAAGAAATTGTTATACCTCATTGTTTTTCTAGGAGGTATAAAGAAGGACCTCCAACAATGTTACATTTTAAGTTCTTTTTTTTTCTTTTTGTGGGGCAATGAGGGCTAAGTGACTTGCCCAGGGTCACACAGCTAGTAAGTGTCAAGTGTCTGAGGTCAGATTTAACTCAGGTCCTCCTGAATCTAGGTCCAGTGCTTTATCCATTGTGCCACCTAGCTGCCCCCAACCTCCAACAATGTGATGGAATTATGGAGCTGCTATCTACTGGCTGACTGAAGAGTGTAAAGAATATTATCCATTTGGTAATTACCGAACAAACAGTGTGAGGGCACCTTCATTGATTACTGCATCTCACTCATGGCTTCTTCATGTATGGAAAATATGTTTTTAAAAGGCCCATGTATAGTGAGAATTCTTGAGTATATGATATCCACATAGAAAGATGTTCCCTGTATAAAATATGTCACCAATATAATAAAGTCAAGAGCAGTCAATATAAAATGTATTTTTCAGCAAAGGTGGTGCAGTGGAAAGAACACTGGGCTTAGAATCAGGGAGACTCATCTTCATGACTTCAAATCCAGCCTCAGACGCTTACTAGCTGTGTGTCGCTGGGCAAGTTAACCCTGTTTGCCTCAATTTCCTCATTTGTAAAATGACCTGGAGATGGAAATGGCAAGCCAGTCCAGTATCTTTGCCAAGAACACCCCGAATAGGGTAACAAAGAATTGGACATGACTGAAATGACTAAACAGCAACAGTGTAATATTTTTCAAGAAGACAGGGTTTAGGGGCAGCTAGGTGGCACAGTGGATAAAGCACTGGCCTTGGATTCAGGAGGACCTGAGTTCAAATCCAGCCTCAGACACTTGACACTTAACTAGCTGTGTGACCCTGGGAAAGTCACTTAACCCTCATTGCCCTGTCCCAAAAACAAAAAAAACAAAATGAAAAAAAGAAGACAGGGTTTTTCACAAGTCTTTAATAAACATATCATCATTCTTCCTAAATAGAATTAAATATGGCTTCCAAATATAATAGGGAGTCCAAGCAAAACATCTTACTCATCACTTGATATATGTGCATGACATCAACTAGGGCACCACCAAAAAACACACATATTAAGTGGTCCCTTTATCAATTAATCAAATGATAAATATTTATTAAGTATCTAATAAGCACCAGGCACTATGATAGATCTAGGGATACAAAGACAAAAAAAGAAAAGAAAATGATTCCTGCTCTCAAGGAGTTTACATTCTATTCTATGAATGTGTTAAGAGACTAGCATCCTGGGGCAGCTAGGTGGCTCAGTGGATAGAGCACCGGCCCTGGAGTCAGGAGTGCCTGAGTTCAAATCTGGCCTCAGACACTTAACACTTACTAGCTGTGTGACCCTGGGCAAGTCACTTAACCCCAATTGCCTCATTAAAAAAAAAAGAGAGAGAGAGAGAGAGAGACTAGAATCCTGAAATCAAAGCTGAATAGGAAGAATATGTTTAAATTAATCAACAGCAATGCATTGTTCATTTCTATATCTACTTTTTGGACTATAAAATGGATCATTACAGATATTTGAAAGCATCCTGACAAAAACTCGCACAGGGCGAATGAAACATAAGAGTCCATCATTGTTAATATAGCTCTAGAAAGAGCCACACTTCCTCACCAAAAAGGAGGAAAGGGATTGCTAGGCATTGTTAGAGCATATCATTTTACCTAATAATAGTATAGGCTGATAACATCAGGTTTGTCAAAAGTAACCTAAACTAGTTTACTTCTGGGTGGAACATATGAAATGGCTAGCATCCAAGAATGGAATTAAAAGGCCTTCCATAGAATATGTCCACATGAACTGAGTCAACAATATGTCAACCAAGAGGTGAACAAATGTTTGTCTGTGGAAATAGGGATTATAGTGGCAATTTAGGGCAAGGTCATTGCTATCAGAAACTGCAAAAAGGTTGTCTTTAAGGAGCCCGGACTTAGCAATTATGTAGAAATGCAGATTATTCATGCATAGCTGTAGAAACTTCTCAACATTAATTACTTCAGGTGGCAAAAATTTAGCAAATACAGAATACCTAGCAAAACATGATTTGGTGGCTGCCATTAGAAAGAAATCTGCTGGGGCAGCTAGGTGGCGCAGTGGATAAAGCACCGGCCCTGGATTCAGGAGTTCCTGAGTTCAAATCCGGCCTCAGACACTTGACACTTACTAGCTGTGTGACCCTGGGCAAGTCACTTAACCCCATTGCCCCGTAAAAAAAAAAAAGAAAGAAAGAAAGAAAGAAAGAAACCTGCTGTCTTCCATGGACTGACAGATGACAAATCCTCACATTACAACTATAGACCTTAAAATATCCTTGAGAATTCTATTGATAAACTATACTGTACCCAAACCATTATCCCAAGTCTAATTATTTCCCACAATTCTCTATAGTTAATATTGATCCATAAAAACATATAAACAGGGGCAGCTAGGTGGTGCAGTGGATAAAGTACCGACCCTGGATTCAGGAATACCTGAGTTCAAATCCGGCCTCAGACATTTGACACTAACTTAGCTGTGTGACCCTGGGCAAGTCACTTGACTCTGTTTGCCTCAGTTTCCTTATCTGTAAAATGAACTAGAGAAGAAAATGGCAAACCACTCCAGTATCTTTGCCAAGAAAACCCCAAATGAGGTCACTAAGAGTTGGACAAAACTGAAGATGGCTGAACAACAACAGAAATGTACTAAGCATTGGGAATACAAATATAAGCAGAAAGACAGTTATTCCCCTCAAGGAGCTTAAAAAAAGGAAGCTGACGCAGTGGATAAAGCACCGGCCCTGGATTCAGGAGTACCTGAGTTCAAATCCGGCCTCAGACACTTAACACTTACTAGCTGTGTGACCCTGGGCAAGTCACTTAACCCCAATTGCCTCACTAAAAAAAAAAAAAAAAAAAAAAAAAGGAAGCTGAAAGGGAGCAGGTAGACACTGGAACCTGATGAGAGGCCATGGTAGGGAAAATCTGGAATGAAGACATGGTTGGCCTAGGCATCCTTCTTAATGAGAAGAGCCATTCAACCAGATGAAGGTTCCCAGGGGCAGAAGATGCTGAGAAGGTATGAGTTAAAAGGCTGAAATGATCTTGTAGGATAAAGAGGTTCCTGGGGCATGATGGAGACATCTGGAGGACTGCAAAGACCCTGTGAGGCGTACAGTGCAATAGATAAGGAAACTGAGGCTCAGGAGGTTGTGGCTTGCTCAGCGTCATATAGCTACAAGCAAAGCCAGGAATAGAGATCAGATTTTCTAACTCCAAGATAGAATAGTATATGATGTGGGTCAAATGAATAGTACCAACACTAAGTATTAAGAGTTGAAAAGAAAGGAGGCTTATGCAGTCAAGTAAAGCTTCATGTAAGAAATATCATTTGGCCTGGGCTTTGGGCAAGTTGCTTAATCTTTCTGGGCCTCAGTTTCTTCATCTGTAAAATGAGGTGATTGGACAGGATGGATTCCTAGTTTTCTTCTAGATCTTTATATGTGATCATGTGGAAGTTGGGTAGATCTTAGATGAGCGAGGAGTAGAAGGCATTCCAGCCAAGGGAGAATATTTGGGTAAAGACGAGGGAGGTGAGAATGCTTATGATAATTTAGGAAGGCAGTGAATGGAGCAGTTTTGTTGGAATGTATGGTTTTTGAGAGATGTATAGCTAGTTGTGAGTGACACATGGCAACTGCTTCCCCTCTTTGTAGGTTGCTTTTGGGTGGATGGAAGGGAGGGGAGACCACCTACCCTTTGCAGAATAGACAAGAAAAGTCAAATGGAATTGTATGTATGTATGTATGTATGTGTATATGTGTTGTATATACACATACACATACATATTCATATACACACATATATATTTAGATTGTTTCCTGGCATATCCATTAGTGGTCCTTATAAGAGCCTTTTACTTTATTTTTTTGTGTGTGTGTGCGTGAGGCAATTGGGGTTAAGTGACTTGCCCAGGATCACACAGCTAGTAAGTGTCAAGTGAATGAGACTGGATTTGAACTCAGGTCCTCCGGACTCCAGGGCCAATGCTCTATCCACTGCACCACCTCACTGCCCCTAGCCTTTTACTTTAAACACAACTTCAGTAGAATCTTTGCAATAAAATCTTTAAAATGATTTTTGAAATGGTACTATTAATTGACAGGTTAAGAAAAGAGAACCTCATATTTGTAAATCAGTTCCATTTTTAAATTTTAAAAAGTATTACAAACAACTTGAAATTCTATGGTTTTGTATCAATAAAGGTTCTAGAATTGGGGGGAAAATTGACTCCATAACTAGCCTTGTACCATGCTTCACAATAAATTTAATTTTTCTTTTTTAAAAAATGGAGTTTTCCCCTAGGAAAGTTTGCCAGGATCAGAGAGAGAATCTACCTCTAAGTTCTCAAACCTCCCATTATATCACACACACACACACACATATAAACTGCTTTCAGAGTGCTTCTTTCTCCATCTGAGATGACACCAAGGTAGAACCATTTGTATAGGCAGAGTTGAACCCTTATATGTGCCTCTTGGGTACTCCAACCCCTTAGGGTGGTCTTGTCAATCTATAGATCCTCTGTCGTGTGTGTGTGTGTGTGTGTGTGTGTGTGTGTGTTGAGAGAGAGAGAGAGAGAGAGAGAGAGAGAGAGAGAGAGAGAGAGAGACAGAGCTAGAGAGACAGAGACAGAGAGACAGAGACAGAGTTAGTTTAGCTCAGCCTTCCTTCCCCTTCTCTCCTTCCCTAACGGAACTCTCTTTAGCTGGTCTTTTTCCGTCTCTATCGTTTTCCCAGAAAGGGAGGAGAGAGGGGAAACAAGTGATGACTGGTAACGGAGAGCCATCCAGCAACTGAGGAGACAGCCCCAAGCTATCCGCCTGTTTCTGCGATTAGCAAGATGATGGTGGGGTGGATCGTAAGGGGGCGGGGGGCTGTGTTGAGTAGTCACAGCCGATTAGTTACAAATATAGTTTCCTCCTCTAATGTATCAGTTACACAGCAAAGAGAATGGGATGATTGTTCTGAGGAAAAGGATCCTTTCCCTCCTTCTCTTCTATCACCCCCTCCCTCTCCTACCCACAGTAGTTTAGATAGAGATGCAACAGGGAGGGCGGGACTTTGGCTCTAAGAGGGGTTGGTGGAATTACATTGGGTGAAGGAAAAAAAAAATACAGGATAGAATGGAAAGAGGGAGGGAGGAAGGACCAGAGGAAAAGAGAAATATTGAATGAAAAGAGAATATAGAAGTTTGGAAGTGGGCAGAAAAACTTGTACTGGAACTATAAGGGGTGGGGAATATTTGGAAGAGGGAAGAATTTAGACCACAAAAGGTGTGAAGTGGGGGTGGGGTGAAAGGGAGCAGAGATGTGGGTTTAGGGGGACACGATGGGGGAGGGGAGGATTTGCACAAACAGCCACAATTCCTTGACAGCAAGGCCTTCCAGATGGCCCACAGCTGGGCTGGGATTGCTAGGCTATCGGGTAGCAGGAACACAGCAGGTGCTGTGCCTGTGTACTTCACAAGGCCTGTGGATACCTTGCCGACCCCAGTCACTATCCTCCCTCACTGCATCTCCCAGTCTCCCCTGCACCACACAGGGCCTAAAAAATGACACACGGGTTAGGATGGGCCACCCAGAAGGTCAGTGCAGGAAAAGGACCTTGCTGGTCATTTCACAAATGAGGAACTTAAGCCTCAGAAAAGTGACCGAAAGCCAGGTCTTCTCATTCTATGTTGGGCTTCCTCCCTAGTGTGGAGGCAGGGAAAATCAAGGGTTTGGAGAGGAAGGTAGCGCCTCTGGTTGGCATCGTTCCTCCTAAATTGTTCAGTGGAGGCTGTTGAACCTTGAGGGAGCAGAGAGAGGAAGGTACTGAGGAGGGGGATTCAGGCCGTGGTCCAAAGATTGGACCTATTTGGAACCCCAGTTCAGCAGGCCTGTTCACAGCAGGGCCCTCCCTCACAGGAAACAGAGGGAAGGGGAGGCCAAGGCTCCAGCAACGACTTCCTAATCACCAGGAGCGGCTCTTTAACTTCTACACAGCCACTGGGCCTGTAAATGGGCCTCTTATCCAGCATATGGAGGGGCTTCCCCTCCCCCACCCCAACCAAGACACTAAAGCCTTTATTCCCCCTTTACCACCTTCATACATTTTCAGGAGCCTCATGTAGGTAATTCTTAGAAAAGTCAGAGTTGGTAAGATCTGTTTAGATTGTCCATATGCGAGTGTTTATCCTGTTTTCATCCATTAGAACATAAACTCTTCCTATTTCTCCATTTATTCTTTAATCACAGAATAAATATTTACTAAGTATATACTATGCTCAAGGTTATTAAGTGCTGAGAAATAAATAAAATATTGTTTCTGTCTCTCAAGAAGCTTACAATCTAATAGGAGAGATGAGATGTGCACAAATAACTAGAACATGATAGATGTACTAAGGAAAGGGAAGAATAACGAGGTTTCCCAGGAAGGAAAGAATACCTCTGGCTGGAGGAATCACGGAAGACAGCAGGGAGGAAATGGCTTTGAGTTAGATGTCGCAAGATAGGAGGGTTACAACTTTCAGAAATAAAAGGACCTTTCAGGCATAGGAAACAAGCATGGTCAAAGGCACATAAGCAGGAAAATACGGTGAGAAGTCCAGTTTGACTAGAACATGGAATAAGCGAGGAAGATAAAGAACATGAGAAGAGACTGAATAGGGGGATGAGAGCAAGAGGTTCTGAGCAAGGGTGTTCTGTGACTAAAACTATTAATTAGGACAGAGCCTTCTGACTTATGTCTTGCCACTGGACATGAGTGACTTTGCATTAAGTGACTCACTTAAATCCAATTCATTTGCAAGTCAAGACCTCACCCTCCTGGTGTCAATGGTTCTCTTCGAGAAAGAAGTCCAAACAACCACAATATGAGTTGGGAAGATGGGAAATAAAGAATGGACTGATTGGAGAGGAGATAGACTGAAGATAGAGAGACCCATTAGGAAGCTAACTGATATTGTCCAAGGAGGGTAGTAAGGAGGGCCTGTTATTAGTATAATGGTAGAGGAAAGGGAAGGAGGGAAAAGATAAGAGAGATACCTGTACCTTTTATATTTGTCAAACAATCAAACAAGTATTCACTTGTCCTGTAAGGGACACAAAAGAAGCGTGAAACACCTCCAGTCTAGCTGGAGAGAGAAGATGAATAGGAAACATGAAGGAAATACAGCCACAGGTAATGAAGTCAGTCCTAAAGTGTGTCGCTTTACATAAACATGTGAGCCGTCTTCATTCTGCAAGTCCTCCATAGCACCTTGCTCTCAGTAAATGCTGCTGCCTGACTAGACCATGGCAACATCACTGACACAGCCCAATTTGTGTTTACAAAGCTCCTTCCTGGCTTTCTTGCTGCTCCCTGCACAGGAATCTTTGGCCGCCATGCCTTTTCACTGGTTGCCTGGAATGCTCTCCCTCCCTATCCCTACCTCTTGGCTTTCTCCAAGACTCAACTCAAAGCCTACCTTCTGCAAGAAGCCTTTCTAGGTGACCCTCCTCTAAACGATGCCTTTGCTCTAAGTTGACCTTCCATTTACCTTTTATCTTTCATTTGTACATACTTATTTGAATGTTGTCTCTCCCATTAGACAGTGAGCTCCTTGACATCAGGGATCAGGGGTTTTTTTTTGCTGCCTTTTTTTTTTTTTTTGTAACCTCAGTGTTTAGCATAGTGCCTGCCTGGCATATGGTAAGTGCCTAATTGATGCTTATTATTCATTTCCTGACAATTCTTTGAGAAAAACTAAAAAATATATATCATTATACACATTTTATAGATGAAGAAAGAAGGGCTTGGAGAACTAAGTGACTTGCCTAAAGTTGTGCAGCCAGCAGTTATTAGAAACAGGATTCAAACCCAGGCCTCTTGACTCCAGGGTTAGTCCTCTCTATGGGACAAAAGATTGACCCCATCCTACTATCCTTAAGCTTTTTGTTGCTGTTGTTGTTGTTGTTTTTGTTTTGTCTTGCAGAGCAGTAGGGGTTAAGTGACTTGCCCAGGGTCACACAGCTAGTAAGTGTCAAGTGTCTGAGGTCAGATTTGAACTCAGGTCCTCCTGACTCCAGGGCCAGTGCTTTATCCATTGCGCCACCTAGCTGCCCCCTTATCCTTAAGTTTCTTAATCCACCATCTTCTCCCAAACCTACCTATGGGATGTGAAGAGGGCTGGACAGGATGCTGCTTGAAAGGACAAGGGTCAGGCTAGAGCTAAGGCCCAGTCCAAGACAAGGTATACCTAAGCCTATCCCACCTCTGTATATCCCTATTTCCACCACCAGGGGCCACACCTTTGGAATCACACGTGTCCAATACCTGTTAGTCCTTAAGAAATTCATATGGCTGCTTGACTTAGGCTAAGGGAGGTAAGAAATATGAGGGGAGAAGTGAGGGGGAATCAATAACAGGTTCCAGTTCATCTTCCAGCTTCTACAATCCAAGAAACTAGGGACTGAGGGGTAGTCTGTACTGAGTGGGAAGTTGAGGCACGGACCTAGAGAGCTGTGGACATTCAGCAACCCTTGGATAACTCAGTAAGGGAATGGGCATGTTGTGCCAATCCCCATTTGCCTTCACCCTACGCCCAGAAACATACACATACCCACATTCATCAGGGCCTCAGCCTCCAGGAGTCTGTCTAACCAACTCCTAAAAAACCCAGCATGTCAGAACTTGTTGGAATTTCTCTCTCTAAATGAAAACTCTCTCGCCCCTACTTAGCTGGTCACTGGCCCTGGCTCAGCTCTGCATGCTTATGGGTATGTGCTCCTCTCCTCCCCCACTCTGGGTTCAGGGACCTGGGATGTGGAGTGCCTTTGGAAGCCACAGGGTGGGTGGGCAGGAAAGCAGGACCCAGAGGTCACCAGGGTTAGGGTTAGGTCTGGCCCTGCCTGTCCTTCTCCCCACAGGAATGTATGTCTGCAGAAGCCCTCCCCCATCCCCAGTCCAACCCTCTGACCTAGAGCCCACCAACACATTTGGTGGGAGATGACAGGGGAATTGGGGAGAGGAGAAGATAGGGCAGAGGTAGGTCAATGTAGCTGTGAAATGATCCCAGGACAGCGGGAAAGCACACATGCCCACACACGCACACATGCACAAGTACACACACACTTAACAATCGTTCTGCTCTGGAAGAGAATGCACACAAACACACATGCTTGTCTGCAGAGCATGCCTACATACATACATACATACATACCAGATTCTGCATAGCACTCATATGTATACAAACACACACACACACACACACACACACGCATGTTCACACTCGTCTTGGGGAATAGAGCAGCATCCCCTACATGCGCAGGCCAGAGGATTTCCTTCTGTGGATGAGCAGGAAATGCCTCATTAGGACTGCTCACCACCACACGTGGTATCCCAGGCAGGAAGGGCTAGGGAGACAACCCTTTTCTGAAGGAGGAAAATAGATGCCTGACTCCCAGGCCAGGTGCCCTGAGGTGTGTTTCTGGCCACCCCGAACAGAGCCAGAGTGGGTATTCTTCATAGAGCTTGTCTCCTGTCTTCTCACTGTTCTTTAGAATTCTGAACACTTTACAGGGATAAAGATCTTATACAGATGGGAAAACTGAGGCCAAGGGAGAAGGGCATGGTCTAGTTAGCTGGTAATAAGCCCAACAACTGCCCTCTAACCCCTGTGGCTCACCCCTCCAGAAAGGCATGGTGGTGGTGGCAGGCCTCACCATCCTCTAAGACTTGAGCTGATCGTTCCAACCCAGAAGGCAATGAGGGCGTGTTGTAATGACCTGACCAAGGGCATTCGTTTCTCTCACATTCCTAGTACTGGGCAAGGAGTGGGCATGGGCAGAGCCCTTGAAAAACCCTCCCTATCAGTTTAGCATTACAGGCATTTGACTGGTCCCAATTCACGGAAATAGAATTTAGGGTCATTGGAAGGAATCTTAAAGTCGTCTAGTCTACCCCCATTCATTTTACAGATGAGGAAACGGAAAACAGGAATGTTTAAGAGGTTCGCCCAAAGTCACATAGGTTTTTAAATTAAATTTTCTTCACTTATCTTTATTTATTTTGTTATTAAGAAGTGTCTTATTTTCTCTCCCAATCTCCTCCACTGAGAAAAGAAAGAAAGCCAACCCCTGGGACAAATTGTCAAGAAAAAGAAATTCTTATATTGTCCATCCAAAAAATGTGTGCCTCATTCTGGATATTGGGACTATTCTTTTTCAGGAGGAAGTGGGTGGTCACACAGAGTATTAAGTTGCACAGTTAGGATTTGAACCCAGGTCCCCTGACTTCCAAATCTCGTTTTCTTTTGACTGTACCAAATTTGGTCCTGTTAGGGCACATGCTTCGGGAACTGCATTTGCCTAGGGTCTGTCTCATAAGCCGTGTCTCAGAGATAACCTGCAGATTGCATAGCATTCTGCACCTCACCCCTTCCCCTCACACATACAGAGGGACATACTCTGTCTATCCGCACCCACTACCCAATCCCCTGCTTTATCCCCAGCTGTTAACAAGGAGTGCCTCCCCTCTCCCAGGGCTCTGGACAAAGACCAGAGCTAGCCTTTGCTTGGGGCTCCCACCAAACAGCACAAAGTCTGAAGTACTCATCTGGGTCCTCTGGGGAGCCCCTGAGAAGGGAGGGGCCGTGAGGGGTGGCAGGAGGAGTGAAGGAGGAAAGGGTGAGATAGACGGGGCCAGGGGGCAGTGCTGAGCAGGGCAAAGAGAGGGCAAAAAAGGACAGTTGGCTTCTTCCTTCCCCACCACCCACAGCCCAAGGCCAGGCCAGGTGCAGGCCACACCTGAGTAACCTGGCCGTTAATCAGGATCAGCTACAGAGATGTATGCAAGGGTGGCCCACGTCTAGAGAAGACCAGGTGGCCCTGAATGAGGACTTCTTTTGAATGGGACTGTCCCAAATGGAATACAGGAGTGGGAGAGGCCCTTTCATTCACCACATGCCCAACTCAGCTCCCTCGGGTCTCTCTGTTTTGTTACTGGGAGACTCTCCCAAGGGCTTCGTGTCTCTGGCTCCTCCTGTGTGGAAGCCCCCATCCTCCAGGGTTATAGGCTAGGCGGGCAGGCTGGAGTCTTGCCTCACCACAGAGGCAGCAGGGAGAGGAGGGGAGGGACTTGGGAGGAGGAGCTCCACCCTCGGGCAGTTCCCAGTCTGAAACGGAGTTGCAGACAGCAGCAGCTCTCAGATGGGAGCCTTTCTCTGAGGCAGCAGGGAACCTGGAGGCGCTGAGGACTGAGCCAGGAGCCGCTCGTTGACAATCGGACATCTGGGCAGGGAGGCACCAGCCTGGGGAGGGGCTGCTCACCCCCAAACTCCCCGCCGCCTCTCTTTTTAAAAGATCCTCCCTCTCCGACCTCACTCACCTGCCGGCTCCTGGAGTTTCCCAGAACCCGCTACAAGATGCTCAGGTTATGGGTGCTGCTCCCTCTGCCTCACAGACCCAAGTGAAGTGCACTTTCCAGGGTCTCTTCTCCCACTCCACCCGGCCAAGGCAAAGCTCTCCTTGGTCTCTCCTCTTCTCCTCCTCCTCCTTCCTACTTCTCACCCCTACCTGGGGGTCCTTCGTGGGCTCGAGTATGTTGGTTTTCCTTTGGATCTCAAGCCCCATGTCCCAGGACTTCTGAGTCGATGTCAGCCATGCGGCTGTTCACGTGTTTCCTGCAGCTGTTGGCCGGTCTGTCCCTACCTGCTGCATCTCCCCAGGTAAGGATCCTCTCTTCCCCAAACCCGGCTTCCCCTTCCTCCCCGTCCCAACATCTTTCAGGGACTGGGCTGGAGAATCCAGGAAGAGGTAGTAGGCAGAAATGAGGGGGCACCTCCATGGACACAGACACCTCCTCCCCGCCACCCGACCCCAAAAGAGACAAGGATAACGGTGGGCTCCAGGTACTTCTCAGAATCTGGAACCCTCTTCACCTTCTGAATGAAGAACTCAGGTTAAGCCAGCCCCCTAGAGGAAAACCAACCCCGGTTAAGGTTTCTATCCCGGAAGGGGGTGGAAGGGGTGGGGGGAGTCTACAGGGAAACCACAGCAAAGGGAGGGAGGCTTCCTGTCTGGCCCCAGGGCCTTGGTGGTTTTGCTAAAAGCATCTCCCAGTTAATCCCAGGGCTGGGCTCTGGTCCTGTGGTCAGGGTCGAAACCCTGGTGACTAGTCCAATGCCTTTGGGACCTCTGACCCAGCCAGGCTCTGGGGAAACAGAGATTAGAGGGGGCAGGGTCTCCAGGGAGGTAGACTCCCTGGGTGGCTGAGGAATATACTAGAGACCCATGCCTGATTGCTCCAAATACTGCTGAATGCAAAGGGACTGACCTGGACAAGAGGGACCTGGGAGAAAAAGGGGACATCGGAGGGGGGGGACATTCCATGGCTTGGCTTTAGGTCATTAGTCCCCTGGAAGGGTTTTAGGTAGTCTAAGGGGACAATGCTCTCTCTTCTTGGGTCTGACCTCACTCCCCCAGGGTCAGTCCAGCCCCAAAGTCCCCATCTTCTGGCAGCTGACCTGGAGGTCCTGAGTCCCTGGGCCAAGAGAAGCTCCCAAGTTCTTTTCCCAGGAGCTAGGACATGTGGCTTCGGGCTTTGGCTCGGTTCCAGCCTGGGTAAAGACGTCCTGCCAAAGGCAATAATGTCCCTTCCCACTGCCTAGGGAAGTCCTCTTTCCCACCCAGGTCCTTAATGCTGAAAGCCAAGGGTGTTGGGGGGAGGGGAGAAGGGTGGGAGATGGGCCAGGAAAGTAAGGGGATCACTTCCCAAGCAGAGTGGGGGAGTGACTTGTATTTCCCTGCACAGTCCTGAGAGAGCCAGGCTGCTGAGTGGCCTTGTAGCATTTCTGCAGCTACCAGCACCAGTGGCCCCCTGCTCCCACCAGCTGATCTCCCTCCCCACAGGGCTCTGGCACCCAGCCAGGCTGGGACATTAAAGGGGCCAAGGGGCTCGTGTGGGAGAGCACAGGAAGGGGGATGGGTAGAAGGGAGGCAGAGCACAAGCAGAAGGGGGAAGGCAGCAGTAGACTGTAGAATGCTCAAGCTGGAAGGGGCCACTGACACCCATCTAGTCTCAGTCCCCCCTTTTTTTACAGGTGAGGAAACTGAGGCCTGATGGGTTGACGTGTCTTAACCAAGGTCTCACAGCTGGCCATGGCCAAAGCCTGAAAGATGAGTAGGGGGAGGGGGGCAGGATATGAAGGAATGAATAAGTGAAAGGATTTGGGGATGAAGGAGAGGTTCACAGGTGTCTGGATCCCAAATAACTCCTGAGAAGGCCTTGTAAAGAAATCATTGACCATTCTCCTAGCCATGCCCCCAGTACTCTTCAATGGAGGGGACTCTGCCTGACACTAACCTTCCCTTATTCCCATGTATTTCTCCCTTAGCATTGGGACTCACCGCCTCAGAACAGCACAGCAGAAGTAGAAGGTAAGCTGGCCATGGGGACCAAGGGGAGTTAACCTTTTCCCTTCCAAACTTGTGCCCACCAGGACCCACATTCTGGCTTCCTCCTAAATGCTCGTTGTTGTGAGAACGGGGGTAAAAGAGCCAAAGTAGGGTTGGCTTGAAAGGGTAAAAGGAAGAGAAATTGTGAATCCTAGAGTGGTGGAAACACTGATTTACTCTGCTCCCCCTCATTTTTACAGAAAAGGAAACTGAGGCTTGGAGAGGTTGACAGATTACTTAAGGTCATGAAGCTAGTTGGTAACAGAACAGGGCTGGAGTTTAGTTTTCCCAAGTTCTTGTCTAGAGCATTTTCCACGACCCCCACACTGGGTCAGGGGTAGGGGCAGGAAGGATCCAACGTGTCAATAAGGCAAGAGATGAGGGGCAGGAGAGGATGGGCGTTCCCAGTGCAGCACTCCATCCTCGCCACGCTTTGGGAATCTGACCAGAACTTCCCATTGATTGCAAACAGACAAAACCTTAGTAACACCCTCCCTCACTTATGTGGAGAGAGAATCTTCAAAGCGCATGCAGACGTCTGCCAAATAGACATACGTGCAGAGAGCAGGCTGTGCAATGCCAGGCTCTTCACAGAAACGTGCCGAGTGTCCACACGCCACCGCTTTAACCCCTGCCAGTCACAGTCACTTCCCCACTCCCGCCCCCAAAATGAGACATTTCTGTGGGTGAGGAAGCATGTACAAACAGGCACACGAACACGCGTGCTGTTCCCCTCCAGAATAATATCCTGTCTCAGATCAGGAAACACCCTCTGCCTACCAGCATCATCACCTCCCTACCGTCCCTTCCCCTCCCTTCCCCAGACAGACTTACCTGCTCTGTGTCCTATGACCCTCTTGAACCCAGCCAGGTGAGAGAAGCAACCAACCAAATCTTCAGAGTCAGTGAGCACTCCAGGTGTGCCTGTCACTGACCTAGGCAATGTGGGGGTACAGGGAGGTGCCCAGTATTCTTGCTTTTTAAATGCTCACAACCTACTTCAGGACTCATTTAGGTAAAAAACATTTCTATAAAGGAAAATGTAGGTACCTCCAGAGTCCACATTAAAAAGAAGCAAGGCCTACTTCCTTATATTGAATCAGTGTGGTACTATGGGAAGGACACTGGCTTTGGAGTCCAAAAGACTTGGGTTCGAATTTAGCTTCTGAAACACAATATCCCTGTGATCTTAGACAAGTCACAAGTCCCTTGGCCTCCGTTCCCTCATTTGTAAAAAGAGAGGGTTGTATTAGATAACCTCCGAGGTACTTTCTACATCCAGATCTGTGGTCTTGTAGCTGACACTATTGACCATATAGTCAATTGGAGAACCAAGATCCTGGCCGAGCCAAGTATATCGAGCTTTGGGCCTGACCTAGCTTCCCCCTCTTATCCACCCATGAAAAGAGAGAGTTGGTAGAATATGATGTTATCAGCGAGGAAAGGATCCTGAGTTGAAACAAAAGATTGTGCAGGAAGATTTTCCAAGTGTCTCCACTCTTGTGGGAGGCTCTCTCCTTCCATGTCAGGCCTGGGTTGGTACATCTCTTCACGGGGACACCTGCTGTGCTCTAGGCCAGGAGCCAGCAGCCCCACCCGGCCCCTCTCCCTTCCCTCCCGGCAGGCAACAGGCATGAAAAGTTTTCTTTCAGGCACTGAACATTTCCCTTCTTGGGTCTCCGCCCAGCAGGGATGGGAAACTGGAGCCAGATGGGTTCAGCAGGAGGCTTTCGTGTAAAGGGGGAGAGATAGAAAAACCCTCTGGTAACACCAAGAAAATCCCTCTCAGGGGGGCTCCCTGGTCATTCTAAACCAGCCAGACACCAAGCAGGCCTGCCTGGCGCTTTCTGCTCCCCCTGCCGCCAAGCCTAGCCAGCTGTCTGTCTATGAGGAAGAGTCTGGGGGTGAGCTGGGAAAAGCTTTAAGAAACACTAAAATGGAGAGCAAGAGGGAGAAACAGAAAGACAGACAGACAGACAGACACAGAGAGAGACAGAGAGACAGACAGAGCCAGAGAGATAGACAGAGACAGAGACAGAGATGGCAAGCATTGGACAGAGCTGCTTCCTAAATCAGCAAAGGCTCTATGTATGCAGGGCACTTTGAAAACCTTAAAGTAATGTATAACTGGGAACTATTAGTAGTAGTATAGCTCTGGGATTCTTAAGTCTTGAGGTTTGGAGGGGGAGGGTTGTTGTTGTTGTTGTTTGTTTGCGGGGCAATGAGGGTTAAGTGACTTACCCAGGATCACACAGCTAGTAAGTGTCAAGTGTCTGAGGCTGGATTTGAACTCAGGTCCTCCTGCATCCAGGGCCAGTGCTTTATCCACTGCGCCACCTAGCTGCCCCTGGTGGGTTTTTTTGTTTTTTTGTTTTTTTACTGTGGACCCCTCTGGCAGTCTAGGGAAGCCTATAGACCTCCCTTCTCAGAAAAATGTTTTTAGTGAGTAAAATAAAATATATATGATGACAAAGGAAACCAATTATATTGAAATGCAGTTATCACAGTTGTTTTTTGTTTTTTTTTAAAGCAAAAACCCAAGTTCATGGAGCCTGGGTTAAGAAGCTCCCTTATAGAGATAGTATAGCATCATGGAAGCCCGGAAGCCCTGAGTTCAAGTGCAACCTTAAACACGTGCTAGCTTTGTGACTCTGATAGATAAGTCACTTAACTTCCTAGTATTGTAGACTACTTTCTGAAACCATATGTTGCAGAGAAGGTGCATTGGTAGATGGAGTTTCTTCATTAGGGTGAAACTACCACCAATTAAATCACAGGCATTGTCCTTATATTTTTTCTTCCTCTTCCTCTTCCTCTTCCTCTTCCTCTTCCTCTTCCTCTTCCTCTTCCTCTTCTTCTTCTTCTTCCTCTTCTTCTTCTTCTTCTTCTTCTTCTTCTTCTTCTTCTTCTTCTTCTTCTTCTCTGGAGCAGATCACTGATATTTGTGTTCCCCTGCCCCCCTCACTTTCCAAAATACATCTCAGTGGTCTTGAGAGAAGAATGATCGCATCTCTCCCAGTGTTGCCTGGTGCTACATCTTAATGGTCCTGGTAAAATATTGTACTGTATCCCCCCCCACTTCCCAACCTCTGCCCTCTGAAGCTTCCTGGCTTCTCACCTGGGAAAATCAGGCCTTACAGGAGCTGCTGAAACTGCGTTTACACAGAAAGAGAGAGGAAAAGGGAAATCATTGTCTCTTTCTGCTGCCAAGATATTCATTTTTGCTTAACCCGGCTGCTCCCCTCTGACCGTGGCTGATAAAAAGCTGTTGCCAGCTCAATGTGAACTAGAGGAGGGGGTTGGGGACAAATCAGAATGCTCCTTTTTGATTGGAGGGGCCACTTTTAGAAGAAAATATGCCCCAGGCTGACAGGCAGTGTCTTCTATCTTGCCTTAGCCTGCCCCCCCTCTCTTTCTCTCTCTCTCTCTCTCTCTCTCTCTCTCTCTCTCTCTCTCTCTCTCTCTCTCTCTCTCTCTCTTTCTCTCTCTCTCTCTTTAAAAATATTATTTATGTTTTCAGCTCAATGAGATTAAATGCTCAGAATAACGTCAATGTGTCACGAGGGCTTCAGACTAAACATGTAGCTCATGAAATTAAACTGTTAAATGCTTATTCCTTGTCTCTGGGCTACAAAGGCTGCCTCCAGGCTCCCCTTTCTTTCCTCCAAGCATCTTCTAGGTTTGGGGTCATGTCAAGGGCCCCCAGCTCTGTGCCCTCGGTCAGAGAGGATCCTTGTCTCTCCCCTGCCCCCAGGCTTCCACTGTTCTGACGCTGAGGCCTTGGGCTTTGGGAGAAGTTATGAAGAGGCTCCTGGAAGGCAGAGCCAAGGGTAGCCGGTCTACCCTCTCTCTCTCTTTCTCTCTCTCTCCCTGACCCTCAGCTCAGCCCTGGGGTGTGACAACATCCAGATAAGCATCAGTGTATTAGTTCTGCAGAGGCTGTCTAGGCCACGTGGACAGCTGTATCCTGGCTATTTTCCACGGACTCTCCTCCTTTCCCAGTGGCCTCTGCTTGGACCAAGGTTTATTTTTCTTCAGGGATTACCCCAAGACCCATGCCATCATCTGCTCGGTGGAACGGACTCTGGCCCCTTCCACTGTCTCAGAATAGCAAGCAAGCAAAGGGGAGGTGTTGACTGGGTGGGGGGCAGGGTCAGAGAAGAGAGACTTCTGAGGGAGGTAAGGCATTAGGGACTCAGGGTGATCCAGCTCCAGTCCTCTGCCCTCTACCAACACCCCAGGGGATGTCCAAAGTGGGCATGGTCACCATTAGTTATCATGTCAAATAGCTGTTTCCCTCCTTGCATTTCTAAGACTAGTCTGGTCCTAGTCCATAGATATCACAGAATGTTAGAGAGCTGGAAGGGACCTTAGAGGTCATCTAATCCAAGGGTTCTTAATCTTTTTTTTTTTTGGTGAGGCAATTGGGGTTAAGTGACTTGTCTAGGGTCACACAGCTTGTAAGTGTTAAGTGTCTGTGGCCAGCTTTGAACTCAGGTACTTCTGAATCCAGGGCCGGTGCTCTATCCACTTCGCCACCTAGCTGCCCCTGGGGTTCTTAATCTTTTGTGTGTCATGGACCCTTTCTTAGAATTTTATTTTGTTGCCTACATTAATTATTTTTTGGCGGGGGGAGGCAATGTTAAGCTCAAGGTCACACAGCCAGTAAGTGTCTGGGGTCAGATTTGAACTCAAGTCCTCCTGACTCTAGGGCTGGTCCTCTATCCACTCTGCCACCTAGCTGCCCCTGCCTACATTAATAATTGAAGGAAATGCTAAATTTCAGTTAGAGATTAATGGAAATAAAGAGATAGATAAGTAGGTAGGTAGGTAGGTAGATAGATAGATAGATAGATAGATAGATAGATAGATAGATAGATAGATAGATAGATAGATAGATAGGTAGGTAGGTAGATAGATAGATGGATCAATCTATAGATATATATTTTTTCCATCCAAGATCAGAGACTCCCTGAAATCCATCCATAGATCCTTTGGGAGTTTGTGAACCTTAAAATAAGAGCCCCTAAAAATTTTTAAATTTATAAATAAATAAATGAAATAAGAGCCCCCGTTCTAGGTTAATCCCCTCATTTTACAGAGGAGAAAAGTCAGGTTTACAGAGATTCAATGACTTGTCCATTTGGGTAATGGCAGAACTGGGCTTAAAAGTCAGATCTACTGATTCTCAATTGAGAGTGAGCTCTTTCTACTACTATACCATATTGAACCACTTTGTTTTCTGATTGGGTCTAGGTTTCCCCAACAGGGAATTTCTTTTGGGAGGGGGGTATTATAGATCATTTCAGAGGCAACTGGGTAGTCCTGGATTACTAGAGATTTTTAATGGTTCTTCATTGGAGAACAGAGTAGCCTGGAGACCCCAAGGCAGATTATTCATTTTAAAAACATGGGCAAGGATATAGAAGAAATATAAAACTTCATTCCAGTTTTCAAGGCACTTACAAACTAGAGAACTTACAGGCTAGAAGGGGGCTTAGAGTCTAGTTTAGCATCCTTGTTGTAACAATTGGGAAACTGAGGCAGAGAGAACTGGTACCCAATAAAGGACAAAACATGTACCTATGTAGCTAGCCCATGTGGGGATCCTCCTCCCTGTGAGGACTCAACATGATACAAAGGAGAGAATACTGGCTCTGCAGTCTAAGGAGCTGTGTTCAGATTCTGCTTCTGACACTTGCTACCTTTATGACCTGGAGAAAGTCATACAGCTTCCTTTGTCTCAGTTTCCTTATCTGTAAGATGAGAGACAGTTGAACTGGGTGCCCTATGAAGTCCCTTCTAGCTCCAGATCTATTGGAGAATTGTGAACTGGAGGATCAAGATTCTCACCAGAGTACAACTTACTATGGGCCTCTCCTATCTCCCTTCTTCCCTACGCATAAAAAAAGATGTGAGTTGCCCCAGGTCACCCAAGCAGTTATTGGAACTGACTCCAAATGCAGCAAACTTTACATCATCACGCCTATCCTAAAGAATATGACATGTATTGTCTTATAATGTTCACTCTTGTTTCATGCATGTGAGTGCCATATTCTCAATAGATTGTAAGTTTTATGGGAGCTGAGAGCACCCACTCTCAGAGAGAATTCAGGGAAGGCTTAATGGAGGAGATGGAAGCTGACCTGGATCTTGGAGGATGGTGGAATTTGGAATGATGGAGAAAACCACATGAGAAAGAAGAGGATGGGGCGGGGGGGGGCAGCTAGGTAGCACAGTGGATAAAGCACTGGCCTTGGATTCAGGAGAACCTGAGTTCAAATCCAGCCTCAGACACTTGACACTTAACTAGCTGTGTGACCCTGGGAAAGTCACTTAACCCTCATTGCCCTACAAAAACAAAACAAAACAAAACAAAAAAACAAGAAAGAAGATGATGGCATAGAACATGGTGTGTTTGTGTGATAGCGAGGAGAATGACCTGGCTAGAGCATAGATTTTATGTTGGAAAGGGAGGATGGGGCCAAGCTCTGAAGGGCGTTGAAAGACAGGCAAAGAAATCCAGACTTCATGCCTTAGGAAATAGCTGTTGAATGTCTTGGCATTGGGGAGTAATAATGATGCTTAGAGGTCATGTCGCTCAACTCCCAACCTTCCCAGAGAGACCTGAGACCTTCTCTCTCTGGGCAGCTGGGTAGCACAGTGGATGGAGCACCAGCCCTGGATTCAGGAGGACTTGAGTTCAAATCCAGCCTCAGACACTTGACACTTACTAGCTGTGTGATCCTGGGCAAGTCACTTAACCCCAATTGCCTCACTTAAAAAAAAAAAAAAAAGAGAGACCTACTCTTTAAAGGTCCTCAAGCCTAGGAAGTCCAATAGGCTTCTCTCAACTGAACCCTACAAGATTTATAACCAGACCAGATTGGAGACAGAAAGTCCTCAGAGTTCATTAGCCATTATTTTAAAAATAAATCTTATTGATGCCTTTTTTTGGGTGGGGGGGCAATGAGGGTTAAGTGACTTGCCCAGGGTCACACAGCTAGTAAGTGTCAAATGTCTGAGGCTGAATTTGAACTCAGGTCTTCCTGAATCCAGGGCCAGTGCTTTATTCATTGCACCACCTAGCTGCCCCTGATGCCTTTTGTTTTTACATCAGTCATTTTTTATATACCCACACTCCAGGCAAATGAGCCCTTACTTGTAATTAAGAAAAACATTTAAACAAAACCAGCCGATAGGGTGACCACATTTGACAATAAATGCAATATTCTGTGATCATAGTCACCTACCTCTCTGCCAAAAGGAGGAAGATGTTTACTTATCTGTTCTTCAGAGTCAGTATTAGTCACTGTAGCCACTCAGCATTCAAATTCATTTTGGAGTTCTTTTGTTTGCATTGTTGTGGCTGTGGCGTATATTGTTTTCCTACTTCTGCTTCCCTGGATTCTCCTTACATCATTGCCTACAATGTATTGGGTATGTTCTAGTGGGGATTCTCTTTCAGGCATGGATCATAGATTCAGAGCTGGAAGGGACTTCATTTTACAAATCAGTAACCTGAGGCTCAGATAGGTTGAGTGACTCAGCCAAAGTCACACAGTAAGTTTGAACCTAAGTCTCTCAGACTCTAACAACAGCACTTCATCCTCTACACCAGAGATGTCAAACTCACAGCCAAAGGGGTGACAGGAACCTCCTTAAAACACAATTAGGAAATGTTTAACAAAATAAGTAAAAATAAAACATAACAGAGATAATACTAATCTGTGGTTTTCTAAGTCAGTATGGGACCTGCAGGGATCCATTTCTTCTTGAATTTTTTGTTTTGTTTTGTTTGTTTTGCGGGGCAATGAGGGTTAAGTGACTTGCCCAGGGTTACACAACTAGTAAGTGTCAAGGGTTAAATGTCAAGTGTCTGAGGCCAGATCTGAACTCATGTCCTCCTGAATCCAGGGCCAGTGCTTTATCTACTGAATCACCTAGCTGCCCCTCTACTTGATTTGGTGGGGGGGGGGGGCAATGAGGGTTAAGTGAATTGCCCAGGGTCACACAGCCAGTAAGTGTCAAGTGTCTGAGGCTGGATTTGAACTCAGGTCCTCCTGAATCCAAGGCCTGTGTTTTATCCACTGAGACACCTAGATGCCCCCTCTACTTGATTTTAACACCAGTTTCATACACTACCTCTCCTGAGTTGGCTTAGATGCCTTCTGAAATCCCAGGATTCTATGAAGTCTTCCCTTTTTTCTCAGATTTACTCATTGTCATCGTTTCTTATAGTGCAATAATATTCCATCACATTCATACATCTACGGATACCCTTTTTATTTCTAGTTTTTTGCTACCACAAAAAAAGCAGTCATTTGCCTTGTACTTTTTTTTTTTTTGGCATGGGACAATGAGGGTTAAGTGACTTGCCCAAGGTCACACAGCTACTAAGTGTCAAGTGTCTGAAGTCAAATTTGAACTCAGGTCCTTCAGGTCCTCCTGAATCCTGGGCCAGTGCTTTATCCACTGCACTACCTAGTTGCCCCTGCCTTGTACTTTTGAGAGGCTGTGTGGAGAAATGAACTTGGGACCCTGAACTTGAGATCAGGGTTTGAGTTCCTTTTTGTCCACTTAAAAGATATATGACCTCTAGGCAAGTCACAATACCTCCAAGCTTCAGTGTCCTTAGTTGTAAAATAGGGATAGTAAATCTGTACCCCACAGGACTACTGTGAGGATTCAAAGTGATAATGTATGTAAATATATTAGCTTTTTGATTATTTGGCATTTTGTTTGTTTGTTTCTTTGTTTGGGGGGGGGCAATGAGGGTTAAGTGACTTGCCCAGGGTCACACAGCTAGTAAGTGTCAAGTGTCTGAGGCTGCATTTGAACTCAGGTCCTCCTGAATCCAGGGCTGGTGCTTAATCCACTGCGCCACCTAGCTGCCCACATTTACATGGCATTTTAAAGCTTGTAGTTATTATGTTGGAGGTGGGAAGGGTAGAGGCTTATTATGCATGTAGTACAATATGTGAAGTGAGAAAGGGGTAAAGTCTTTCAATCTCCCACCCATCCTAGAGGAGTCCAATGGAACTTAGGCTAAGAAAACAATTCAGCAACTCAGTTCAGTACAATACCATTGTTGGGGATCAACTTATTCTAGGTGTTGCTGAGATTACAGAAGAAGACATGGCTCCGACGTTCTAAGAGAACGTCTAAGGATGTTTAAATAACATAGCAAGATAGAGGACAAAAAAGATTTTTTACAAACTCAAGTGTGTACTGCTCCATGTCTTATATTATGCAATGGGGTAGCGGACATATACAGGACACAACTGTGATGTGACAAGGGACCACAATTAGAAAGGCACATATAAGGAGAACATGTGTGACAATTCATGTTTCTGATGCTGTGGAACTACTAGTTTTCTCTACTGATAGGATCAGGTTGCTGTTTTCTCTCTTGGAACTGCATCCTCTGCCTCTCAGTTCTCCTAGCCATGTTGGGAATCTTCACCTGCACACTCTGACATCATCTGCTGGTCCTTGACTGCTATGCAGTCTCTTTCCCCATAGGATGAGGGGGCATACCAGGTCTTCAGTATGATAGTCCTAGGAGCCATCTTTTGCTCTTTTGTGCTGCAAACCCTAGCCAGACAATGAGAGAAATCTTTACGTATTTTGCATGTCTTTTGAAGCCCTTTCTTCTGCTACTGGTATTTGGGATGAGTCAGTCTAACCCTTATCTGAGTCAGGGTATGAAAGTCCTTTTTAACTCCTACTATATCCCTTTGGCAGGGAATCGGGTACCCTCAAAATCATCCTCACTCAGCAAAATTGCCAATCGACTGGGATGAGGAAATTCCTTTCAAGCCCCTTTAATGCCCCTGTTTACCATGCACCTTGAGCCAGGTGGAGCTGGAAATTTCCCCTGCTTTCTACCAGCAGCCAAAATTGCTATTCTCGGGGGCAGCTAGATGGTGCAGTGGATAGAGCACCGGTCCTGGAGTCAGGAGTACCTGAGTTCAAATCTGGCCTCAGACACTTAACACTTACTAGCTGTGTGACCCTGGGCAAGTCACTTAACCCCAACTGCCTCACTAAAAAACAAAACAAAAAAATTGCTCTTCTCCCTCCATATGTTTATCCCAAAGTCAGTGTAGATATGGTAGTCAGGGAAGATTTCAAGGAAGAAATGTCAAATGAATTGGGTCTCATAGGATTCCAAAGACAGATTCAACAAATACTTATTAAGCACCTGCCATGTGCAAAATATTGTACATGGATGGGTAGGGGGATAAATCTAGGTGAATAGGAAGCAATATGTTGAAAGAGTCTGTGAAGAAAACAGATAAGGCCTGAGTGTGTCTAACCTACCCCGTTCTTGACTTTGGTGCTCATGAAGGGATGGAGGAGCCTCTAGATCTTGGTCCCTAACCCTCCTTTTTTTTTTTTTTTTGTGAGGTGATTGGGGCTAAGTGACTTGCCCAGGGTCACACAGCTAGTAAGTGTCAAGTGTCTGAGGCCGGACCTGAACTCAGGTCCCCTCGACTCCAGGGCCGGTGCTCCATCCACTGCACCACCCAGCTGCCCCTCCCCTAACCCTCTTTGTCCCCTTGTAGTGCTGCCCTTCCAGGAGGTGTGGGGCCGAAGTTTCTGCCGCTCGCTGGAGAAGCTGGTGGATGTGTCAACAGAGTACCCAGGGGAAGTGGAGCACATGTTTAGCCCATCCTGTGTCTCATTGCGGCGTTGTACTGGCTGCTGTGGGGATGAGAACCTCCATTGTGTGGCTGTGGAGACAACCAACGTCACCATGCAGGTACTCCCCACTCCCCTACTCTCTTGGACTCTCACGATGTTTCTGAGCCCGGGGTGCCCCATTCCTGAGGTTCCCCTCTTTCCCCATCGTCAGAACTTAATCCAGTTTTTGTGCCTTACCCCCCACCCCACCCCAATCCTACAGATTGAAACATTCATTCATTCAATAGGCATTTTATTAACTACTTACTATTAAAACCCCAAGTTCTAGGGTTAGTGATTCTGCACCTCATCATCCTCCCACACCCCCACATTTTGCTTAGGGTAGTAACTGATGATGCTATTAGCTGGGGGCAGATGGACTCCCTTAGGCTGGTTCTTTTCTTCTCTGTAAATGGGATCACCTGGAAGAAATGCCTGGCACTGATGAGGCAGCTTAATTCCTTGGCCTGGGTCTGCCACTATAGGTGCTGCTGCTGGGGGGGGGGCACCTGGTGAGGTGCCTGTCTGGCGCTCAACAGCGGTATATGGTGCAGAGATCGACTGGACTCTGTCTCTTTTTCCCAAGGAAGCAGGAGGGAACATAATGGGGAGAAGTTCTGGGATGGGGGGGAAGGAGAGGAGAGACTAGGTTCTTCTAGAGCAGGGGTCTTTGACTTCTCTTTTTTTGGTGCCCTGGGCCCCTTTGGCAGTCAGGTGAGGCTAGACTTCTCAGAATTAATTTTTCATTGTCTCCATAGTTGAAGGAAAAGCGAAATGTCGGTTAGAAATGTATCGCCTTTCTCCCCTTCCAAGTTCTCAGAATCCCCAGAAGTCTATCCACAGACCCCGGGGTCAAAGATCCACGGTTGTAGAGGGGAGACAGATGGGGAATTGCAGGGTCCCACCTTGTCCTTCAAACCTCATAACCAGCTTCTTTTTCGCCTTTCCAGCTTCTGAAGATCAAATCTGGGGAGCAGCCATCGTACATGGAGTTAGCATTCACTGAGCATGTGCGGTGTGAGTGCAGGTATGGGATCCCTGCCTCTCACCGCCCACATGGCACAGGCTGTGACCAGGGACCTGGGCACTCTCGGGCCTGCCCTGGAGGGAATTAGCATTCCTGCTGTCCTGCCCGCCACCTCCCTACCCCTCAACAGGGGTGATGGCAGAGGGGATAGTAGAAAGCGTCACAAATCCTTGTTCTGTCCTTACTTACCCATATGACCTTGGGCAAATCACTTAACCTCACTGGGCCTCATTTTCCTCATCTGTTAAAAAAAAAAGTAGGGTGGGGTTGGGCTCAGGGATCTCTATAAAGGTCCTTTCCAAGTCTAGCTCCTAAGATCCAATTAAAAGCTTGTGATTCTGGAAGATGTGACATAGCAGAAGCAGAGACAGGACACCTATTCTCCCAGTGGGTCACTATTCAGAGGTCAATTCACTAGTCACGTAGCTCCACAGCACTGACTTGCTCATTTCTCTGAGAGCTTGGCCCCAGTTTCCCAGACTCTTCTTTCTCGGAAACCAAGACCCTTTGCTTCAAGTGTAGTGATCTTCGCTAACTCTTGATCAGCAAATCAGTGGCTAAGACAGACGGGTGGTCAGGTCTCCGCTGAGGCCTTCTGCATTTTGTTTCCTGGATTTTTGGAGACAGGGAAATAATTAACTCACCAAGAGGCACTCTGGCTGCAGCTGCATTTAATTTCCTACTCCTTTATCCATCTCTTTCCCCTACCCCCCAACCCCCATCCTCCCCTTCTAGTCTTTGCCTGGAGAGGTAGAACCAACAGCTGGTTTCCAGCTGTGTGGCAGAAGGAGAAGAGGACTCATGGGTCCTGTCCAAAAAGCAGGAAAGAGAAGTTTGAATAACTGCTAATCATGCAGGGCTTTACAAGTGCTGGGGTGCTCAGCCCTGAGAGGAAGCTGCAGGCCTGGGAACCCTAGCAACCAAGCACAAACTGCAGCAGCTCACAGGGGACCTGACGGAGCTTAAAAAGCTTTGGAGGCAGATCTTAGCTCTGGGGCAAATGCGCTTGGAAAATTGGAGCTGTTTCCATAGACTCTTGATAGAATATGAGGACAAGTCCATCTGAGTGCAGCCTGCCCTGGGAAGGGACTCTTTGTTAGGTCAAAGGGAAACACATGTGGTTTCTTTAAAGTTCCAGGCCATGGCCAAAACCTCCCCCTGAATCATAGGGCCCCTGGAACTCCCGCCCCAGCTCAAGGGGCACAGAAAGAATGGCTCATTGTCCCTTCAGCCCAGGGGGTAGACCAGCAGACCTTATTGCTAACCTAAGGGGCCAGGAAGAGATGACATCCTTAGGAATCAGGCACTCCAGAGAGCAAGGGAGGATGCTGTTCCTTGTGCTATGGGCTAGAGGTAACCAAACCCAATAGCTTGGGGGAACCCCCAAATTGTCAAACTATGTTTCACATTCAGTCCTGGGCCCCAAGTAATGACGGGGCCTTCCCCCCACCCCATTTACACATTTCATTACCATTGCCCAGCTCATGGTGCCAACTCGGAGCTGCACATGTCTGGGCTTTGCCTCAACTTTGACTGAAGTGAGTAACAAATACCTTCTCCTAACCTTGTGGATATAGCCACCATAGCTAGAGTCACAAAGACTAGAGTTCAAATCCTGCCTTATACACTTCCTGGTTGTATAAATGAGGGCAAGTCATTTAACTTTTCTCAACCTCAGTTCCCCCAATTGTAAAACAGAGATGGTAATAATAGCGCCTACCTCCCTGGGTTATTGTGAGGAAAGAATGAGAATCAATGTGAGGCACTTAGCAAATCTTAAAGCACTATATGTTAGCTATTATTAATTATCAGGTCAGCTATGATTCCATCCTCTGGTCAGCCACCTCATGATGGGTTGGTTGGGGGAGGGGGGACAGTCTAGACCAAAGTTTCACTCATTGGTGGAGAGAACACCCTGCTTAGGAAAGATCCTCTTGTCTTTTTTTTTTTTTTTTTTTTTTTTTTTAGTGAGGCAATTGGGGTTAAGTGACTTGCCCAGGGTCACACAGCTAGTAAGTGTTAAGTGTCTGAGGCCGGATTTGAACTCAGGTACTCCTGACTCCAGGGCCGGTGCTCTATCCACTGCGCCACCTAGCTGCCCCAAGATCCTCTTGTCAATGTGGATCAGCAGCTATTTTGTAACTTTTTAGAGGATTTCCTAGGTGAGGTTGAGTAATTTGCCCAGGGCCATAGAGTAAGTGGGTATCAGAAATAGGATGGGGGGGGTCAGCTAAGTGGCGCAGTGGATAGAGCACCAGCCCTGGAGTCAGGAGTACCTGAGTTCAAATCCGGCCTCAGACACTTAACGCTTACTCGCTGTGTGACCCTAGGCAAGTCACTTTACCCCAATTGCCTCACTAAAAAAAAAAAAAAGAAATAGGACGGGAGCCTGGGTTACACTGGTTCCAAGGCCACCCTTTATCTGCTATGCCATGATTCTTTTCAACCACATGACCTGGCCTTCATTTTATCTGATATCTATGTAGTCCTTTCCCAATTTCAAAGTGCTTCCAAATACATTAGCTCATTTTCTCCTCATTACAGCCCTCTGAAGGGGTGTGTGAGTGTGTATGGTCAGTTTTTTTTTTTGGGGGTGGGGATAGTGTAGACTGTTGCAATACTGATTTAAAAAATGAAACCAAAGCAGTTAAGTGACCTGCCCAAGGACCTCAGATCTCAATGAAATGGGTGTTCCCACAGATAGCAACCCCATTCCTGGCTGATCACTCTTTGTGACTTTTGCCCATGTTTGCCACATGATGAGGTTAACAAAATGCTTTCCTCGATCCACCTTCAGAGGTGGGTGGTGTGATTTTTGTTTCCATTTTACAGACGAGGAAACAGAGATTTAGCGAGGCTAATCAATTTGCCAGTTATCCTAAAGCTAGTATGTTGGAACAAGAGAGCTCCAGTTTTCTGACTCCTAGACCAATTTCCTTTCCCCTGAACCCCACAACCCTCCTAACACACATAGAGCTTCACTATCACTTGCACCCCACGCTGGACTCCTCTTCAGAGATCCACCTGCCGAGGATTTAACACCAGGGCAGATTCCCTCCCTGCAAGGCTGAACCTCGAAGCATCTACTCAAGCATGACCCTCCTGAAGTCTCTTCTGGAGCACTTAAGAAGACCCTCCCCCTTCTCCACTCTCACCTACAAACTGTACAGCAGATGGATGTCGTCAATCCCCCTGAGCCTCACTGGCCTCTTCCCCTTCTCTTAACCAGAAGAGAAAGCACAGGGGGAGTACTTGGTTTTCCAGCTGGGCAGTCACAGTTGCCGTGAGGCAGTCACCACACGCCTGAGAGACAAAAAGGTCACAGCTGCTTCTCCGCTCCCTGTTCTCCTCCACTCCCTGACAGCTGCTGGTGTGCTGGCCTCCAGTATCTATATCCCTGTATATTTCTCTGTCCCCAAGAAACAGAGAGCTGACTCTGGCCCCTAGTGGTGCTGGTGTAGACCCGGAGCTCATTTTCAAAACCAGTTAATAGAACTGATGACCTGCTGTGTACTAGCTATTCTGTTCTCCCTCTTCTTTCCCCGAGAAGAGAGCTGAGAACCAGACACTTCCCCAGTCTTTTATGTACCTTTCTTTAGAAGAAACAAAGCATTAGAAATAGAAGATGAAAAAAGTATCAAAGGAAGGGAGATTGAGGTGTGAAGCCACTGACGTTGAGCCAACAGAACTATTGGAACTCCCAGAATTTAATTTTTTAAATGTTTTTAAAAATTGATTTATTTTTTCATATGACTATCATTTCTCCTACCCCTTTGTCCAGTAGAACTTTCTCCCCGCCTCTCTACCCCTTTTTTGTACGGATCTATGACTTCATTGGTGGAGGGAACTTCTGGTGTGGAACATGGAAACTCCCTCCACCGTTGCAAAAATCTTAGTTGACTGAAGGCATTGAGAGGTAATTTATTCAAGGTCACATGGCTGGTGTGTGTGTGTGTGTGTGTGTGTGTGTGTGTGTGTGTGTGTGTGTGTATGTATGTGTGCACACGCGCGAAAGGTAGCACTTGAATTGGGGTCTTCCTGACTGTAAGGCCAGCCCCCTTTCCATTGGGTAATGCTGCCTCCAAGAGCCCTACTTTTCTTGTAACACAGAAAATGTTTAGTAAAAACAACTGATGCATAACCTACTCCCAGACTTCTTGTTCCTGGTGCCTTAGGGGGTGGGGAAGCTACCCTGATAGGGTGATCAGGCATTGACTGATTGATGGTTTTGGGGACATTCTGCACTTTGGGTTGGGGAGAGAAGGGGAAGGAGAGCATTTTCCCCTGAACCCCCTTTCTGGGTACCCTGCTAAAGAGAGTATTGGACTTGGGAAGAGATGGAATTTGAATTTCAACTCTGCCACTCGCTAGGTAGCTATGAGAGCCTGGTGGTCCTCTTCCCTGCTGTGAGCTTGTTTCCTCATCAGTAAAGTGAGAATAATGATCATTGTACAGCCTACCTCACAGGGTTGTTGTGAGGAAAGCTCTTTGTAAACCTGAAAGCACCATATAAATGTGAGTTCTAATCACAGTGACTGTTATCATTATCTCCACCCCCACTGGACCTGGCAGCGTAGAAGTGGCCATTCCAGCATTTACTCAATGATCGTGGTCGATGAAGACTGTCTGTCTACCCCCTGACTCCAAGGAAGCTCTGGAAATTAGGATTCTCCCAAGCCACCTCTGTCCAGTGATCTCTGCCCCTCTCCCTAGTGGCCCCAAGTGCCATTTACAGGCCCTAAGAACATGATCTCTCCCAACTCACCTTCATCTTCTCTTCTCTACCCAGGCCCCGGAGGGAGAAGATGAAGCCAGAAAGGTGAGTGCCCTTGGTCTGGGATGCAAGTGAGCTGGGTGCCGACTCAGGACAGCCCTTTCTCTTCTCCCCCAGCCCCATGCAAAGCCACCATGTCCTGACCCTTTTGGTTTCTTACACAGGAGGAGACTCAAGGGTAGAGGGAAGAGGAAGAGAGAGAAGCAAAGACCCAGAGACTGTCATCAGTGAGTGTGGGATGGGGAGGGGAAGACAAGGAGGCTGGGGGCCCTGGGCTGGTAGGGGTGGGAGAGAGGAGCCAGAGCCTAGAAAGCATCCTTTGGTGAGCAGTAGAGGAGTGTCTGGACATCAGGGACCCCGTCTAGTTACCCTCGAGCCCCTGTACTGAACCAGTCTGCCAAATTGCTAAGGAAATTAGCAGACCTCAGTCTTTCTACCCAGAACTTATCTTTCGCTTCTACTCTCTATGGGCTCCTTCAAACTCAGAAGAAGCAGGAGAAGCCAGTGGTGAAGGGAAAGATTCCTTCATCCATTCAATCATGGTGAAATGGAAAGAGCCCTGGATTTGGGACCAGAGAGTTTAAGTCCGAAGGAGCAGCTCTGCTGCTTACAACCTGTGCGAGCTTAGCTAAATCACTTCACTTACTTGGGCCTGTCTCCTCATCTGTAAAATGAGTGAATTGGCCTAGCTGACCTCTTGAAGTCCCTTCCAGCTCCAAGTCTATGATCTTCTGACCTCATACCCATGATTTAGTCTTAGGGACATGGAAACCTGGGGAGAGGAAGTAACTAGTCCAGGGTCACACAATCAATGACAGCCAGGACCCGGACTTAGGTCTGGAAATCCTAGGTGGAAAGGGCCCCTTTGTTCTATTTCATGACCCAGACAAGGCATTAACATGCAAGAGCTTTGGCCGCGAGGCCACTCGAAACCCAGAGATCCTGCCTCTCGGGCCCCTTTCCAAGAGAACACCCCCAGATTTCACTCCGGTTCTGCATTTTGTTTTGGGCAGGTGTGAAGATGCTGTTCCCCAAAGGTAACCCAGTGGACCCTGGAGAGAGCAGCCTCTGCCCAGCCTATATTTATTGCCCCTATCACAATCTCAATTACCTCCCTGACCACAGCCCCTCTATTTATTAGCCAAATGTAACCCCCTGCTGAATGTCTACTTCTCCCTCGGTGGGGAGACTGACCCTCAGGACTTTGGTGCCTTAAGAAGAAAACCAGGCGACTACAGGAGGATCCAGAGTCGAGGTCATGGGATGTACCTAAACACTGAACACTTAACTATGACTCAGGAGCAGTGGAGGTGGGGCAGGGCTCCCCTCCTCATCCCAGGAACCTCCATGGAACCTGGGGCACAGAGGGGAGGATGGAGTAGATGAATCCTTTCCCCCTCCCATTCTTGCTTCTGAATGAAACAGGGACCCCTGGGCCCTCCAAGGAGAGAGTATTCCTTGTCTGAGGTCTAGGCAACGATCTTTTGACTGAAAGGAAACAACTACTCATGCCCTCTCTGGAAAGAGTCAGCTGGAGAGGTCTAGCCTGGCCCACTTTTCACATTGGAAGAGGGTAGGTGAAAAGGATGCTGGGAAGTGACACCTGAATTGGGGTGTCTGGGAGAGGACAGCCACCTTTGCTTAGTGGAAGAGGAGAAAACCCTGGCTAGGGTCTCAGGAGAAAAGTTGCTGGAGCAATTAAGACTTTTCCTAGCAAGTACCCTCCCACCCTGGCAGTCACTCAGAATCTCAGAGAGCCAAGCCTGGGACAATTTTGAAGAACATTGGATACAATGGTGTGTAGGGGACTTCCTCTAGTCTCCTATTTTTCCCAGGACTTTGCAACCCTTTCCCACAACCTGACTGCAGGAATTTATCTCCTGGCCTGGGATGCCACCCCAAAGAGTCCCCCACATGCCACTCTGTCCCATTGGAAGTACCAATGGGTACAAATGCCAAAAGAATACAGGCAAAGACAGCCCTTAGCCCTGGGCATGATGGTCGAGGTGTAGAAAAATATCTGAGGACTCCAAGGAAGATTCCCTACCCTGCTCTCAGGCTCTCTGGACAGGGCATTCAGCCCACTGAGGAGCACTGTCATACACCCAGGCCTTCTGTGAAATGGGTTGAACAGGTTCCTTTTCAAGGGGGGTTGGGTGGGAGGAAACTGGGAACTTCCTAACTTTGTCACACCAACTTCTTCCTGACCACCATGTTCAGTGGGCACAGGGAGGCCAAAGAAAAACCAGATTCTCTTAAATAAAGTATTTTAGTCCAATTTTTTTGCCTGGGGAAATATGATTGCTTGCCAGGAAAGGATGATCTCCTCATTTAAGGCTGGGCAAATTACTATGAATCTAGATTAAAAGGGCATGTGATACTATTCCTATTTGAAAGCTGAGGAAACAGCAGCATAGGATAAAGTGGCATATATCTAAGGTCAGACAGTTGGGGCCAGAATTCAGATCTGCTGACCCCTAATCCTTATTTTTTTCTACTACTAGATTGTCTCCTCATGTAGGTTACCCACTAAGGCCAAGGTTCCTAACAGGGTTCCACAGATAGATTTCAGGGAGTCCAAGAATTGGACAAAAAAAAAATGTTACATCTTTATTTTCCTGAACCACCAATTGAAATTTAGCATTACCTTCAATTATGAGTGTAGGCCAAAAAACCACAAAAAACCCCAAACCGTCTGCCTTTACTAGACTGCTACAGGGGTCCTTTTATGTCCTGTAATGGGGGCTTGGGGTGTCTTATTAGTTGCTTCCTGCTTGGTCCTGGATTCTGCCTCCAATCAAGAAATGAAGGTGGCGCTTCCCCTGTGACCTGTCATTTCCAAGATGTTCTTGAGCCTTGGGAGACAAGACTGCTGTTTAAGGGTCCTCTAGCTCAGGACTTCTTAAACTTTTTCTACTTGCAACCCTTTTTCACCTGAGAAATTTTTACATGACCCCGGGTATATAGGTATATAAAATAAGAATACATAAACTTTTATTGTTGCCAAATCTTTCACGACCTCCACATTCAGTTCCATGACCCCATATGGGGTTGCCACCCACAGTTTAAGAAGCTAGGCTCTAGCTAACCTTCACCCCAGTCACCACTCACCATGTTACACCACCAAATTCAGCAACACCCTCTTGTTCCCATTCAGTAATGGGCTTTGCCTGAGATAACGCCCAACTCCAGCCCCCCACTCTCTTACCCTCAGCCTGACTGGAGATGGACTGCCCAGAAGTGCTCCTGAGAGCCATCGGAGACCTTCATAACCCAACTGGGAACTCTGCCAGGTTAGAGAAGGTCCCCCCTCCCGCGTTTGGGG
Source organism: Dromiciops gliroides (assembly GCF_019393635.1). Classification (NCBI taxonomy): domain Eukaryota; kingdom Metazoa; phylum Chordata; class Mammalia; order Microbiotheria; family Microbiotheriidae; genus Dromiciops; species Dromiciops gliroides. The sequence continues at coordinate 236,561,884 of NC_057862.1, forward strand.
CCCCCCAGAGGGGATTTGGAAGAGATGTCTCCATCATGCTCTGGCTGGAATGTGGAAGAACATCTGTTTGGAAAGGGACAAGGGTAGTCGGGAGCCTAACTGCTCAACTCCTTTCCTGTCTCCCCCACCTCTGAAAAAATCTCGCTTTATCATACTCCCTCCTTGTTAATCCTGTCTGCCTCTGGCCTCAGTGTGGACTCCCCACCTCTCTAAGGGAGGCTTCCACTGGAATGTTGCTGTAACTTCCTGCCCAGCCTTTTTAAAAGAGGCAATGTAGCAAAAAGAGTCCAACATTTGTGGTGGAAGGACCTGGGTTTCAATCCCAATCCCAATCCCTTAGGCAAATCACCTAACTACATGATCCCTAAAGTCCCTTCTGGATCCAATCCCTATGATTCTTTTCCATCTTCTGCTCTGTTTTATTTTTTAATTCGTTTGTTTTGTTTTGCTTTTTTGTTTTTATTTATTTTTTTTAAATCTAGTCCACTTAAGACAAGTCCATCATTGGGGGTGGGAAAAGACACATTTTAAAGATGGAACAGGAACATGTGCCTGAGATGGTCTCAGCCTGAGGTGACCCAATTGGGAAGGAGTGGATAAGGGTGGGAAAAGGTCATTCTTAGGCCTGATGGAGTGAGTCAGCTTGTATGGGCGTAGCATCTGCAGTGATTCAGGGGACCTGAAAGGGGACTTTAGGGCAAGTGTTCCTTGCTTAATATCACAGAGGGAGACTCTGTGCTCAGACCCCCAAGGACAATCACTTAGGGGAATCAGGTTTTTTTTCTTTGAATTGCTTGGACCCAGAGACCTGGACCTGCAGAATTTGGTGCAGGGCTGTCCTGAGTAGGAAGTGATTCCATCTGGCTTATTTAAAGATCTGGGAGGAACTTGTCTTTACTCAGTTAAACATCCACTTGGCCAGAACAACTGAACTATGGGAACGCTAACCCAGCCTTCCAAAGCAGTGATTCTCAAACTTATTGGCCTCACGACCCCTTTTTTAATTCAGTTGTGTGTTTTTTTTTCAGTTGTGTCTGATTCTTCATGATCCCATTTAGGGTTGTTTTTTTTTGGCAAAGATACTGGAGTGGTTTGTCCTTTCTTTTTCCAGCTCATTTGGGAAACTGAGTCAAACAGGGTTAAGTAACTTGCCCAGCTGTGACATCACAAAGCTAGTGTCTGATGCTAGATTTGAACTCAGGATGATGAGTCTTCCTGACTCCAGGCCCAGCACTCTATCCCCTGTGCCACTTAGTTACCCAAGACCCCTTTAGACTGTTAAAAAATTACAGAGTCCCTCTATACCCCACAAAGAGATTTTTTTCTATGGATTATATCATGATATCTATGGACATTTGCTATATCAGCAATGAAAACTTAGTATTATTATAAAAATAGTTTTGACCTTGTAGACTCCCTGAATGAATCTCAGGGACCCCCAAAGGTTGCAGGACCACAGTTTGAGGACAGCTGTTCTAGAGCATCCCTTAGTCTCCCCAATTGATGCAAATGCTTTCCACACATGCCAGTGACCCCCTGGATAGAAAGAGGGGGAATCTTTTTTTTTGGGGGGGGGTGAGGCAATTGGGGTTAAGTGACTTACCCAGGGTCACACAGCTAGTAATTGTTAAGTGTCTGAGGCGGGATTTGAACTCAGGTCCTCCTGAATCCAGGGCCGGTGCTCTATTCACTGTGCCATCTAGCTGCCCCAGGAGGGGGAATCTTAGGAGAGAATCTCCTAGGGACTGGAAGAGTCATATACTCTTATACTAGACTTTGTCCAAACTGCAACACAGCCGAGTGACATCAAGCATATTCTTTGGTTCATTTGTTTGGTGTGGAGAGTGAAAACAGATAATTCAAACAATATTTTTGGCCTGGTTAATTAGACAGAAGGGGCTATCTTCCCTAATAACAGGATGTTGGCACTAAAAAGGACCTTAGTATCACTTAGTCCAATTTTCTCATTTTACAGATGGAAACTGAGGCCCAGGAGGTGACATGATTTCCTCATGGTCACATACATTAAAAATGAACTAGGGGGGCAGCTAGGTGATGCAGTGGATAGAGCACCAGCCCTGGATTCAGGAGGACCTGAGTTCAAATGTGACCTCAGACACTTGACACTTACTAGCTGTGTGACCCTGGGCAACTCACTTAACCTTCATTGCCACTCCCCCGCCCCACAAATAAAAATTTTTAAAATGAACTGGAGAAGGGAATGGCAAACCACTCTAGTATCTGCCAGAAAAAACCCAAAATGGGATCACAAAGGGTTGAACATGACTAAGATAACTCAATAACAACAACATAATACATCAGTGGGGCAGCTAGGTAGTGCAGTGGATAGAGCACTGGGCTTGGAATCAGGAAGACTTACTTTCATGAGTTAAAATCCTCACTAAACACCATTTGCCTCAGTTTCCTCAACTGTAAAATGAGCTAGGAGCAGCTAGGTGGCGCAGTGGATAAAACACTGGCCCTGGATTCAGGAGGACTTGAGTTCAAATCCGGCCTCAGACACTTGACATTTCCTAGCTGTGTGACTCTGGGCAAGTCCCTTAACCTTCATTGCCTCCCCCGCCCCCCCCCCCTGCCCCACAAAAACCACACAAAATAAAATGAGCTGGAGAAGGAAAGGGAAAACCACTCCAATAACTCTGCCGAGAAAATTCAAACTCCAAAATGGGGTCACAGAGAGTTGGACACAACCAAAACAACAACAATATGCTACACCAATGGGTAGGATGTCTCAGAATGGGTCAGCATCTGGAACAGTGTCTCTTGTAAGTTTAAACTCGAGGCAAAGGCAAAGTCCCAAACTGAATGATCCACTTCCCTGCCCCAACCCCCCTCCAACTCGGTTCCTTGTGATCTCACCCACCCTGACTCCTGCTAAGTGCCCAATACCCTGTAGATATATCCATACGTTCTAGGAGTAGGCATAGAATCATAGATTATAGAATTAAAAGGTCCCTCAGTGGCCATCTATTCCAACTCATATCCAAAAGAAATCCTTACTTTAACTCCCAATAAGTGGTCACCCAGCCTCTGCTTCAAGACCTCCAGTGACGGGGATCCCCCTACCCCTGCCAAACACACACACACACACACACACACACACACACACACACACACACACACTTCTAGGGTTTCCCATTCCACTTCTGGACTTCTAAACATTCTTCCTGAGATCAAACCTAAATGACCTCTTCACAGCTTCCATCCATTGTTCCTGCTTCTTCTCTTTGGGGCCAAATAGAACAACTCTAACAGCCTTTTAAATACTTGAACACAACCAGCCTTCCCCCTCCAAACCCACTCCCCCAATAGTGTTGATTTTTCCAGGTTAAACATCTCTAGTTTCTTCTACTGTCCCTTACACACCATGGACTTAAGACCTAGACCCATCCTGGCCGCCTTTCTTTGGACATCTTCCTGTTTATCATTGTCCTAAAATTGTGGCACCCAGAATGAAATGTAATACTCCAGAGGTAATCCAACCAAGATAGAGTACAAAGGGACTATTATCTCCTTCTTTCTGGAAGCCTGGCCTTCCTGAAGGCAGCCCAAATTTGCATGGGCTTTTATGTCTGCCATATATCACACCCCTGACTCACGCTGAGCTTGTGGTACACTGAAATCCCTAGATCTTTCCCCCACCCACCCAGGCAAACTGCAATCTGACCTGCCTCATTCATCCTGTGCTCATTAAGTTGTTTGTTTGTTTTTCAAACCAAGTGTAGGACTTTTATCCTGATTCAGTTTCATCTTACAAGCTTCAGTCCAGTGCTCCAGCCAGTCTAGATCTCCCAGAACCCTGACGGTCATCCAGGGTGCTAGCTATCCCTCCTCGATTATTGCCATCAGCAAATTTAATGAGTCTGCCTTTATCTAGGTAATTAATAAACATATTAAATGGCACAGGGGTGAGGAAGATCTCTGTTGAGTCCACTCAACGCCTCCTGCCAAGTCCACAGTGAATCACTCATCACTACTCTGTGTCTGGCCAATCTGCCAAGTCCAGGTTCATTTAACTAACATTTTCTTAACTAACATTTAACATTTAATTCTAGTACTCATCCTTGTGTTTTTTCCCCAAGTAGAGTATGAGTCATATCTACAGCTATATCTACAGCATTTATCTCATCTTTGTTGTTGTTCAGTCATTTTTAGTCACGTCCAACACTTTGTGCCTATGTGGGGTTTTCTTGGCAAAGATACTGGAATGGTTTACCATTTCCTTCTCTGGCTCATTTGACAGTTTAGGAAACTGAGGCAAACAGGGTTAAGTGACTCATCCAGGGTCACAGAACTAGTCAGTGTCTAAAACCAAATTTGAACTCAGGGCTTCCTGACTCCGGGGCCAGCATTCTATCCACTGAGCCACCTAACTGCCCATTTTCTCTGATATACTAAAAAAAAAAAAGAAAGAAAGAAAGAAAGAAAGAAAAGAAATAAAATTAGTCTGACATGACCTGTTCTGGATGAAACTATACTGGCTCTTTATTATTGCCACTTCCTTTGCTAGATGTTCATTAATCATGTCTTTAATGATCCTTTCCAGAATTTTCCCAGGAATGAAAAATCAAGTTCACTGGTCCAAAGACTTTTCTCTTCCCTAACCCCATTAAAAGGAAAATAGAAGCAGAAGAGAAGGAAATATCAAATAGAAACAAGAAGTACAGAATGGGTAGAGGGATGAAGTGTGTATGAAAGGGATATGGCAGGTAGGGAGCAAATACAGAAGCAGAACTCTAACTAGGGTGGAGCAACTGGAACTTTGCCCCAGAGTGCCAAAACTAAGATGGTACTGATAGCATTTGTAGTCCTTCAGCTGTGAAGAAACAATTGAGTTTAGAACTAAGGCAGCAAAAGAAGAAGAAATAGTTAAAATACAAAACTGCCAGTTGGCATCTATGGTTACACCCTAGGTTCGCTCTTTCCTAGGATCCTTCCCTTTACCCCCATGGCCTCCCTGGCAGCAATTAAATCTCCTTGGCCCATACACATTTTGCGCTATTAGACCCAGCTACAAAAATTGCTAATGAGGGCTCTACTTTGGAGGCAGGCTGGCTCACAACAGCAATCCCAAACACCCTCAGTTGTCCACTGGCTTTCAGAATTAGTAGTCTTAAGAACACTCCTTAGAGATAGGCTTCCTTATCAAGGCCTCCTGAACCTCATCTCCCCCTGAAGTAGAAATGTAAGTGTGTCTCTGAATCCCCAGGGTTATAGAAGTGAGCAGTTCCAGTCACTCCATCCTGTAGCATTGCACCCAGGCTCTGGCTCTGGGCATCTTTTCAGCTATTAATTGTCTCCACTAATGGATTAAGGAAGTTGGGAACAAGTAATCCCACACCCAGTGAATAATCACACACTCAATGGTATTTGCTTTTGGAAATGTATCAGGCAGTATTTTTGCAATATTTGCCTTCCCAAGTATGTTTTATTTTTAATCTTTATTTTACTTTATAATAAAATTATTTTCCATTCCTTAAACACTTTGATACTGGCTGGTGCTAGGGGCAGTTACACCATTCCTGGAATCAGGAAGAATTGAGATCAAATCTGGCCTCAGACACTTACTAGCTGTGTGACCCTGAGCAAGTCACTTCACCCTGTTTGCCTCAGTTTTCTGTAAAATGAGCAGGAGAAAGAAATGGCAAACCACTCTAGTATCTTTGCCAAAAAACAAACAAACAAGCAACAACAACCCACATGGGGGTCACAAAGCGTCAGACATGACTGAAAAGAAACGCCACTGGCCAGTTGAGGAGGGAGATGAGGAAGACAGCCTGGGCGAGGGGAAACAGATAAGCTACAAATTATACTGGAGAACCAATTTTATTTCAGGCCCCAGAGGTGGTCCCAAGATCTCATGAGGCAGGCCCCTCCCTCAAGACAAGAGCATGGTGGGGCAGCTAGGTGGCACAGTGGATAGAGCACTGGCCTTGGATTCAGGAGGACCTGAGTTCAAATCCGGCCTCAGACACATAACACTTACTAGCTGTGTGACCCTGGGCAAGTCACTTAACCCCAATTGCCTCACCAAAAACAAAACAAAACAAAAAAGACAAGAGCATGGCTTCCAAGCTGTAATATGGGCACTTTGAGGTCCCTCTTTGCCTCTACTTCACCTCGATATGAAAAAAGACTCATTGTCACTCCAGTGGCTTCTAACAAAAAACAACATACATCGGCGTGGGCTTTCGTGCTTTCTAGGATAGTTTTACATCCATTATTTAATTTGATCCACATGGTCTTCCTGCGTTATTATATTTCCCCTTTCACAGATGGGGAAACTGAGATACCGAGTAGTTGTGATTTACCCAAGCTCACAAGAACACACCATTCTACCACCATAACTACTTAGAGTCAAAGACAGAATTAGAACCCAGGTTTCCTGACTCCCGGTCCATTGCTTTTTCCACTAGACCATGTTCCCTTTACTCCTCTCTCTCCCTGAATGACAAAGGATCTGATGAGATTCCATCCAGTACAGGGGCTGACTGGCTGGCTGACTTTTGTCCTTCTCTTGAAACCGCCCATCCATTAGAGGGGAGAGGGGAGGGGAAAAAAGGGGAAGAACTGCTTCAGACCCGAGGGGGACGATAGAGAGAGTGAGAGATGTCAGTGAAGACAGAAAGGATGAGCTGCACACACTCTTTAGGGAAGCCAAAGACCCAGACAGGATGGTACAGGGGTCTCAGTGTGAACATAGGGCTGTCTGCACCTCTTAGGAGAAACGGGAACTTTCTGAGCTAAGTCTTATGTGTTCTCCCTTCCCCAAACATCTGTCTGACACATGACTCCATCTTCTGACCATGCCTCGATCCGATCCAGGAGGCTGGCCAGGGTGTCTTCTAAGAGGATGGTGAGTTCCTGGTCTAAAGAAGTGGTTCAGTTACCATGGAAACAGGTAGGGAGAAGACGCAACGGATCTCTTTTTCACTCACTGTTCCTCTCAGAGACTCTGCTGATGTTGTATTGAAAAAGAGCCTTGGGGGCAGCTAGGTGGCGCAGTGGATAGAGCACCGGCCCTGGATTCAGGAGGACCTGAGTTCAAATCCGGCCTCAGACACTTAACACTTACTAGCTATGTGACCCTGGGCAAGTCAATCAACCCCAATTGCCTCACTAAAAAACAAAAACAAAAAAAAAGAAAAAGAGCCTTAACCCTAACAACAACAATAATTCTATAGCACTTACCATGTGCCAGGCACTGTGCTAAGTGTTTAACAATTATCTCATTTGATCCTCCAACCTGGGATCTATTATTATCCCAGTTTTACAGATGAGGAAACCGAGGCAAACAGAGGTTAGGTGATTTGTCCAGGGTCACACTGCTAGTAAGCGTCTGAGGTCAGATTTGAATTCGGGTCTTCCTACCTCTAGGCTGTTAGCCCTATTCACTGGGCTACCTAGGTGCCCCAAACCCTATAGCAGTTTTCTTATTCAGCAAGAGCCCAGAAGTGTCGGGAATGAAGGGTGCCTCCTTAACTGACTCACAGTTCCAACACAACACCTTCCCCAACAGTCAATAGTCAGACTCAGAGGAGGGTGGAGTTCCCTGACTCTTTCTTTACTTTATCCTCTCCCTCCCCCTTCCCACTGGCCCCTGACTCCCCCTCTTTTCCTTTCCCTCCCTTTTTCTCTCTCTTCCTTCTCCCTCCCCCTTCCCTCTCTCCCCCTACTCTGTCCTTCCCTCTTCCTTTCCTTTCCCTCCCTCTCTCTCCACCTCCCCTCTCCTTCCTCCTCCCCTCTCTCCCACACACACACCATCTGCTCAGACCACCCATGTGCCTCTGTGAAGGCATCACGGTAACATGAGCTCTTATGCTGACAGCTTTGGGCAGACTTTCAGTGATGGTTATAACCAAGCATGTGTACCCACTGTCTCCTCCAGACAGGTCCTAATTCCTAGAAGCAATATTAATAATGGCTTCAACTCAGACAGTACTTTATACTTTTCAAAGTGCTTTCACACAGACGATTTCATCTGGTCCTCACAACAACCCTATATGGGAAACAGAGAAGGTCTTATATTATTCCCATTTGACAGATGAGGAAACCTGAGAACCAGGAGGAAAAGGGATTTGTAATCAATTTTAAAGTTTACAGCTTCTGATAAACATACGTTTATCTTATTGGATCATCCCAACAACCTTGTGTGATCACTACTGTTGTTATTATTATTATTATTATTATTATTATTATTCCCATTTCACAAATGAGGAAGTTGAAACTCAGAGAGATGAATTGCTTAGGGATCTGTGCTGCTTAATCTTTCTATCAATGACTTGAATAAAGACATAGATGGTGCCGTTTATCATAGTTGCAGATGGCCCACAGCTGGGAGGGATACACACCAGATGATAACCAAGATTTCAAAAATCTTGACTTGTTAGACCAAATCTAATAAAATAAAATTTGAGGATGATAAAAGATAAAGTTTTATACTTGTGATTCAAAATCTCAACCTCACAAATATAAGAATTAATTAACTAATAATTAAGAAGAGCTAGCATTTATATAGTGCTTTAAGGTTTGCGGAGGGCCATAGGTATGATATCTCATTTGATCCTCACAACTGCCCTGTGAGGTGGGTGCTTTGATTACTGTTTTTATCATTATTATTTTTTTTTTTTGCGGGGCTATGTGGGTTAAGTGACTTGCCCAGGGTCACACAGCTAGTAAGTGTCAAGGGTCTGAGGCCAGATTTGAACTCAGGTCCTCCTGAATCCAGGGCTGGTGCTTTATCCACTGCACCACCTAGCTTCCCCCTGTTTTTATCATTATTACATGAGGTTGTTAATTGTCTGAGGCAAGATTCCAACTGAAGTCTTCCTGATTCCAAGCCCAGTACTCTCTCTCTCTCTCTCTCTCTCTCTCTCTCTCTCTCTCTCTCTCTCTCTCTCTCTCCCTCTCTCTCTTTTTGCAGGGCAATGAGGGTTAAGTGACTTGCTCAGGGTCACACAACTAGTAAGTATCAAGTTTCTGAGGCTGGATTTGAACTCAGGTCCTCCTGAATCCAGGGCCCCCCAGCTGTCCCCCAACAATCTTAACCATTGCAAACAGATGTCATGATGAGATAACAGTACATCTGAAAAAGACATGGGAGTTTCAGTGGATTGTAAGTTTAATAAGAGTCTACATTTATGATATGGTAACAGAAAATAGCTAATGAGCTCTTGGGTAGCTAGGTGATTCAGTGCATAGAATATTGGACTTAGAGCATGCAACACTTCAGATGGAATCCTGCCTCAGACACTACCTCACTTAGCTGCTCTATACCTCACTTGTAAAAATGGAGGTAATAATAGTACCTACCTTCCAAGGGTAACTATGTGGGTACTGGGCCTGGAGGCAGGAAGACTCATCTTCCTGAGTTCAAATATGGCCTCAGACACTTATTAGCTGTGTGACCCTGAGTAAGTCACTTAACCCTGTTTGCCTCAGTTTGTTCATCTATACAATGAGCTGGAGAGGGAAATGGCAAACCACTCAGCATCTTTTTTTTCTTTTTCTTTTCTTTTCTTTCTTTCTTTCTCTTTTTTTGCAGGGCAATGAGGGTTAAGTGACTTGCCCAAGGTCACACAGCTAGTAAGTGTCAAGTGTCTGAGGCCAGATTTGAACTCAGGTCCTCCTGAATCCAAGGCTGGTGCTTTATCCACTGCGCCACTTAGCTGCCCCCCACTCAGCATCTTTGCCAAGAAAACCCCAGATGGGGGGCAGATAGGTGGTGCAATAGATAAAGCACTGGCCCTGGATTCAGGAGAACCAGAGTTCAAATCTGGCCTCGGACACTTGCTACTTACTAGCTGTGTGACCCTGGGCAAGTCACCTCATTGCCCTGCAAAAAAAAAAAAAAAGAAAAAGAAAGAAAAAAGAAAAGAAAAAGAAAACCCCAAATGGGATCACAAAGAGTTGGACATGACTGAAAAATGACTGAATAGCCACAATTTTCCAGGGCTGTTGTAGGGATGAAATGAGATAACATAAGTAAGGTGCTATATAAGTGCTGTTAATGGGATTAATAAGGAGAAGCACAGCATTCAGGAATAAGGAGGTGGGTGTCTAGTGGCCAGACTATTAGAGTATTGCATTCAACATTAAGCACCTGAGCTTAGGAAGGACAATGATGTAGCATTTGGGGGCACCTCCAGCAACTCACAGGTCAGGTTCCCCAGAGAAAGGCTAACCCAGGATCAAGGTACCCTTGAGTATGGATGCTCTACAACCACAGTAGCACTCATCCAGAGGACATATTAGTTCAAAACAGGGGGCAGCTAGGTGACGAGCTGGATAAAGCATTGGCCTTGGATTCAGGAGGATCTGAGTTCAAATCTGACCTCAGACACTTGACACTTACTAACTGTGTGATCCTGGGCAAGTCACTTAACCCTCATTGCCCTGCAAAAAAAAAAAACAAAACAAAACAAAGGGGGAAGGGGGAAAAAACCCTTTATGAAGTATTCCCTACATACCAGGATATTTACAAATATTAACTTGTTTAATCCTCCCAACAACCCAAGGGGGGAGGTGTTATAACCCCCATTTTTACAGATGAGGAAACTGAGGCAGACAGAAGATAAACAACTTGGCTCACATAGCTGTTAAGTGTCTGAGGCAGGATTTGAATTGAGTTTTTCCTGACTCCAGGCCTAGCGCTCTATCCACTGCACCACTTAGCTGCCTATAAATCTATTTAATGAATCAATTTAATGAGAAAAGTTGCAACATCTCATAATTTATAAAACAGCTGTTTTCCCCCCAAAGCCAGGATACACTCTCCAACAAATATATACAACAGACAACATCAGTGGAGAGAGCGGACAGATATAGGGACCATATGTGGAGAAGCAGACATGTAGGAAATACATGCGACCAGGGTATGTGCATTGGGAGGGCAATTAATTCCCTGGATACTGCAGCAGGGCCTACTGATGTCTTCTAGTGATGTCATTGCTTCCACTGGGTCTGATCCCCTTTGGTCTGGGAGTCCCTGAAACCAATTTGCTGGAGGCACGGTCTCCACCAAAGTCCACAAAGCTGCAGTTTCCACTGAACGATGCCGTCCTGGATGATGAATCTCCACCTCATGCTTCTCTATAGATCGCTACCCCCCCACCCCCACCCTCCAGCCTCTGGCTCTGATGAGAGCCTTGTGTCTTCTTCAGGAAAAGAGAAAGCACTGCCACTCTCTTTTAGGAAAAAGCCTCTCCTCATGTTCTTCCATCTTGTTCTTCCCTCAAAGTCTTTACTACTGAAGCGTCATATCTCTCAACCCCAGGTGCCAGCTACTATTCAGTTGTGTCTGATTCTCTGTGACCCCATTTGGGTTTTCTTGGCAAAGATCCTGGAGTGATTTGCCACTTCCTTCTCCAGCTCATTTTACAGATAAGGAAACTGGGGCAAACTGGGTGAAGTGACTTGCCCAGGGTCACACAGCTAGTAAATGTCTAATGCTTGATTTGAACTCATGAAGATGAGCCTTCCTGATTCCAAGCCCAGTGCTCTATCTACTGTACCACCTAGCTACCCTGAGTGCCAAGCTCTTTAGAATAGAGAACAGAGGGGCAGCTGGGTGGTGCAGTGGATAAAGCACTGGCCCTGGATTCAGGAGAACCTGAGTTCAAATCTGGCCTCAGACACTTGACACTTACTAGCTGTGTGACCCTGGATGAGTCACTTAACCCTCATTGCCAGCCAAAAAAAAAAAAAAGACCATAGAATGGAGATCAGAAGCTTCCCAGTTTTCTCATGCCTTCTTCAGGCTTAGTCTTTTCTCTGGGGTCCTATTCCTGCTCCAGGGGCCCTTGGTCAGAGATCTCACTCCAAATTAAGGTGAGAATTTCACATACATCCCAATTCTAATTTCTGAAGTCTAGAGGATTAACAAGGAAATGGTTAAGGGGGCGGCTAGGTGGCGCAGTGGATAAAGCACCGGCCCTGGATTCGGGAGGACCTGAGTTCAAGTATGACCTCAGACATTTGACACTTACTAGCTGTGTGACCCTGGGCAAGTCACTTAACCCTCATTGCCCCCGCAAAAAAACAAAACAAATTAAAAAAACAAGGAAATGGTTAACTTCCCCTAGTAACTACCCAATAGCTCCAGGGGGTCTAGGTTCCCCATTTCTAACCCCCCAGGTCTCTTCAGTTCTCCCACCCAGATGAGCACATATGGACTAGGCATGGAGATAGCCTCAACCCAGGGGTGAAGGTAATGCTCTCCTCTACCAGCCTAATCACAGTCATCTCTCCCCTGTACATATGAAGTTGGAGGGAGATGGGTGGGGCTATCCTCGGCTTAATGGCACACCCTTATATAGATACCAGGAGAACATCCTGAGGGCACTGGGTGGTGAAGAGCCTTTAAGTCATGACTTATGAAAATCAGTTGAAGGAAATGGGACTGTTTAGCCTGGAGAAGAGATTTATGGGAGTCAAGATAGATGTCTTCAAGCATTTGAACGGTTGCCATAGAGATAAAGAATTAGTTGTGTTTTTCTTGGCCTCAGATGAAAGAATTAGGAGCACCGAGTGGAAATTATAAAATGATGAATTTGGGCCACCTCCTAAGGTAGTGCATTCCTGTTCCCTGGAGGTCTTTGAACAAAGGCCACTTGTGGGGTACGCTCCTGACTAGCTTCCAGTTCAGGTAGAGTTTGGATTAAATAGGCATGGAGATTCTCATTCCAGCTCTGAGATTCTTTAATTCCATGATGTACCCATTTAACGAACTGGGAAAATTAGTGAGAAAAGTTGCAACAAAGCATAATTTGTGAAACAGCTATTTCTCTCCAAAAGCCAACAAACACGTGCAGCAGACAAAAATCAGTGGAAAGAGGGGTCAGATGTAGGAAACATTCCACTGGTAAATGATAATGGCAGGATTCAAACCCAGGCCCCTCCTGACTCCAAGCCCAGAGCTCCCTTACCCCTTGATTTGTACAAGGTCACACAGGTAGAGAAGGAGACAAAACTAGAAACTGAGCCTCTGATTTCTAATCTTATTTGGTTTCCGCGGCACTAAGGTACAGTCGGGTGACCTTAGGCTGGACCCAGAGATGTGAGGGCACCCAGGTTTAGACAGTGGTTGCCTTTCATCATTCACAAACTTATTATGGTTACAAAGTCTTGTATGTTGCTATCTCTGGGGAGAATTGGACATTCCTAGCTTCCTAGGGCAGTTAGGTGGTACAGTGGATAGAGTGAAGGTCAAGAATACCTGAAGTCAAATCCTATCTCAAATTAGCTATATGATCCTCTGGGCAAGCTATTTAATCTCTCTGGGCCTCAGTTTCCTCATCGGTAAAATGGTAATAAAGGTAGCACATATGTCCCAGGGTTGTTGTGAGGATCAAATGGTATATTACATGCAAAGTGCTTTGCAAGCCTTAGGACTCTAAATAAATGCTAGCTATCATTGCTATTATTCATCCTACCCACCTCCCTCCCCTGTGGTGTCTTGGCTGCCTCCCCCTCCAGCTTCAGTCTTTTGGGGTTGGGGGGGAGGCAATCAGGGTTAAGTGACTTTCCTAGGGGCACACAGCTGAGACAAGATTTGAACTCAGGTCCTCCTGACTTTAGGGCTACTGTTCTAACCACTGTGCCACCTAGCTGCCCCTTCCAAATTCAGTCTTAACCTGGGGTGACTAGGTGATGCAGTGGATAGAGCACCAGCCCTGGATTCAGGAGTACCTGAGTTCAAATCCTGCCTCAGACACTTAACACTTACTAGCTGTGTGACCCTGGGCAAGTCACTTAACTCCAGTTGCCTCACTAAAAAAACCAACCAAACAAACAAACAGATTCAGTCTTAACCCATGGTCACTTCATCTTGGGAAGCAATTCTCATTTATTCACTTGGTTCTCAGAATTGAATGAATGAATGAATGAATGAGCACTTATGTGCCAGGCACTGAGTTCTCCTCCCATAGGAAATCCTCCCACTCTTCTGTCTCTGCTTTCTGTGATCCTCTGCCTTCTGTTTCTTTCTGTAACAGCTGGTCTACCCAGCCCAGGATAGCACCCAAGACTGAGTCAGTTACTGCCTTCCATCTCTCTCCTACCCTCTCTTTCCCCGTCAATCAACAAGTATTTATAGAGGGTCAAGGAGGCGCCAGGCACTAGGGTAGGTGCTGGGGATAACGAGACAGACAGGAAACAGCCCTTGACCTCTAGGTGCTTGTATTATATTAGGGGAGTTAACAAACGCCTGCAAAATAAATATTAGATATTTATTTGGTATTCATTTGAGGGGCGGGGAGCAACACAGCTGAAGAGATCGGGAAGGCTTCAATCGCAGTTGTGCTTCTGGGGGCCGCCCGCCCAGGCTTCCTCAGTCACATGAAGAACGATAGTCTCCTGATTGTTTTCCTGGGTCTCCGAGGCTGACAGCTGGGTGGGGCTGCCTGGATGCAGATGTGGAGCCTGTTTGTGTTGTTGAACCCCAGGGACTGCTTCCATCCAAGCTGCTGCCTCAGAAGCAAGACCGACCCGGGGTTCACTTAAGTAACAGGTTTCAGGCTATTGGTGGAGTGGAAGCCTGCAGGGGACCCCGCCGCACCCCCTCCAAGAAAGCCCACAAATAGGACACAAGATCTGACCCAAGCTCAAGGGACCGTCGTCAAATCTAGGAGATCTGCTTGAGGATTTGATAGAAATACAAAACTGTGGACATTGTGGGGTCCCACCCCTTGAGAAGCAGGCACCAAAGAAAAAGCAGGGGGCAGCTAGGTGGCGCAGTGGATAGAGCACTGGCCCTGAATTCAGGAGGACCTGAATTCAAATCCGACCTCAGACACTTGACACTTACTAGCCGTGTGACCTTGGGCAAGTCACTTAATCCCAGTTGCCTCACGGGGGAAAAAAAGGCAGGAGGAGGAGGACGAGGAGGACGAGGATGGCTCTCTCTAATCCCCTTCCAATGTTCAACCCCACGCAAGTTTGGGATGCTTTAGGTCATTCTTTAGGAACTTGACCTGCTCGGATACCCATGCAGATCAACTTCAATATAACAGGCATAGAATACGTTATTTCAAAGACAATATTCTCAAAATGTGACACTATCCTATATATCAGATTGCTTTCTGTGTTGGGGAGGGAGAAAAATTTGGAACTCAAAATCTCATAAAAACAAATGTTGAAAACTATCTTTACATGTAACTGGACAATTATAAAATACTTTTATGATTAAAATAAAAAAGAAATTTTAAAAAAAGAAATGTGAAATGTTTCAGACCAAATAAGCAATTTTCCCACGTGCTCTCTCCCATTTCCCTTTCCCCTCATTTCCTGACCCCTTCTCTCTCTCTCTCTCTCTCTCTCTCTCTCTCTCTCTCTCTCTCTCTTTCTCTATTTCCTCTCTTTCCCATTCCCTACCCCCATCCCTCTTTCCCCATTCAGTGCTTTTCCCTTCATTGACCCCACCCTCTTCCCCTTCCCTCTCTCCCCCATTCCCTGTCCCATGCCTCTCTCCTCCTCCTACTTTCCCCTGTTCTTTTGCCCCTCTTCCTTCTCTTCCTGCCTCTCCTCCACACCTTCCTCCTTCCTTTCATTCTCTGCTCCTTCCCAACCCCTGCTTCATTTCCTGCCTCCCTCCCCTTCCCTCTTTCCGTCCCTGATCTCCCTGGGTCACCCCATCCCCCCTCCAGACCCTCATTCCATTCCCATCTCTGGCCAAGCCCCCAGGCATTCGGGTACCCACTGACACTGCATCTTTAAGAGCCAGCTGAAAGTCAGCTTCCTGGCCATTGGTTGCTTTATTCTAACCAAAAGAGGATGAGATCATCTGCAGCCAATCATGGAGTCGTTGCACCCCAGCTAGAGGCTTGCACCTGCCCAGAGAGTCAAGGCAGAGATGCTCCGGTGGGATTCGGGGAAGTGGTCGCATAGATGACTTCAGCCTGCATGAACTAAGCTTATAGTTTGAACAGGTATGGTGCTTGCTTCATGTTTCTTCCTTCTGCAGGGTGTGGCAGAGCAGAGGGTGCTCCCCACTTAGACTTGGCCACACATATTCCCAAGCCTCCTGTGTACCCCTCCTTGTCCCACCTCCTGGGAAGCGGGGAGTTTCAGGAGAGGCACCGTCCCCTGGCAGGCCTTGGCTAACTGGGTGGAACCTGCCCACTTAAGCCCTGCCTATCATCATCTTCCATCCAAATGCCGAGTGTGGCTTTTCCACAGGAACAGAATAAGGATGTGCAGGGAGTTTGCAGGCCGTCGGCTCATAGTTGAGATGTTAGTGTATTCATCATACATGCTACAAAGAGGTTCCCCAGAGAGGGCTTTGCCTCTCTTAGCATGTAAACCTCTCCCTTCACCTCCTCCCATAATTCCTTGATCCATGGGGGCTCTGGTGACATGCACACCATTGGAACATGAAAGCCTGTTAAGGTCACTTAAGCCTATGGCTGATTCAGCAGCTGGTTTGGAGACCTGGAGCTGGGGTTCCCCAGAAAGGCGCATCGCAGCCCAGTGCATCAAAGTCCAGCCAGGGTTTCTTTCCCAGAAAACAGCTAAAGTTGGGCTTAACAGGCGGGAATAATTGCATTTCCCTCTCAGCCCTGGCTTTGGGGTAAAGGATGTGCCCTCTCTTCCTCCGGGCTTTAGGGTCATTGGTTTCCCTCTACCTCCAAGTGCTAAGGGTTCAACTCACAGCTGCCTGGGTCTGTGGGTGATTTCCACTCCCTCACCCTTGCCTGGCTCAACTCCATTTTGCTCACTTCCTCTTGGCTAGGAGACTAGGGGAAAGCAGAAGTAGCTTAAAGGTTTGATGGTGGCTTCCCAGAATCTGACAAGACTCATAGTTGGGAGGGACCTCAATGGCTGGGTTAACAACAATAATCAGGGCTTGCATTTCTTGGCACGATAAGGTTCACACTGTACTTTTTTCATAGGTTGGATCATCTGAGTCTTTTTTTGGTGGGGGTGGGGGGGTGAGGCAATCGGGGTTAAGTGACTTGCCCAGGGTCACATAGCTAGTAAGTGTCAAATGTCTGAGGCGGATCTGAACTCAGGTACTCCTGACTCCAGAGCCAGTACTCTATCCACTGAGCCACCTACCTGCCCTGGATCCTCTGAGTTTTACAAAAACACTATTGTGTTGACATCCTTACTAATTATTATTCCCATTTTACAGTTGAGGAAACAGAGACCGAGAAAGGTTATATCACTTGCCCGGGGTCATGCAGCTGGTTAGCATCTGAGACAACATTCCAACTCAGGTCTTCCTGAATTTAAACCCAGGACTCCATGCATGGTGTCCCCTTATCCAACCTGAAGACCCCCATCTCTCTCTTTACCCCAACCCAGGGCTAGACTTCCAAAAAAATTTTAATTCAATTTAGTCAACAAATATTTATTGGAAATAGAGTATTTAGGGGCAGCTAGGCAGCGCAGTGGATAGAGCACTGGCCTTGGATTCAGGAGGACCTGAGTTCAAATCTGACCTCAGACACTTAACACTTACTAGCTGTGTGACCCTGGGCAAGTCACTTAACCCCAATTGCCTCACCACAAAAAAAAAAAATTAAAAGGAAATAGAGTATTTAGTATCATCTAATGAAACCCCTCACTTAATAGGTGATGAGACAGAAAAGAGACACAAGTGACTTGCCCACTATCACACACATAAGTATTAGAGTCTCAATTTGAACCCAAATCCTCTGACCCAAAATCTATTGTGCTTTCCATTATATGCCTCAAGGGATCACTACATTCGATTCTGGTGGAATTTGTCTAAGGCAGTCCTGGTCTTCCATTTTCATTCCTACAGCTTCTCCTCCCTCAGGATTTCAATAGTCTTTATTCTTCCCCTCTATCAGAGCCATCAGGAAAGGATGTGGTAGACTTTCACAACTTAGTATGAATTCAAATCAATTTGCTCTTTTGGAAGCATCCATATTGTGTGTCTTCTTTCCAGTTGTGGAATGGAAGACTGTCTACCATTAAAAGCATTTCAAGGATCACCCCCGAAGCAAGGTCTTTTAGTAAGCCTCAGAAATGATAAATTATGGATGGCTGAAAAAAAATTATGGATGGCTTAGCTTTAGGGGTGAACCTTCTTTTTTTTTTTGTCGAGGTAATTGGGGTTAAGTGACTTGCCAAGGGTCACACAGCTAGTAAGTGTCAAGTGTCTGAGGTCGGATTTGAACTCAGGTCCTCCTGACTCCAGGGCCAATGCTCCATCCACTGTGCTACCTAGCTACCTCAGTGAACTTTCTTTAAGTACAGTTCAGCACACTGCCCCACTCAGGCTCCAGTTCAGTCAGGGATCCTGCGCCTTTCCCAGCAAGCCCTGCCTGACCCATTCCCCTGAAGCTTCCTCACCACCCCTTGTACAGCAAGATTATTTAATAATTTAATAAATACTGGGGAGCACACTGATCAGGGCCTTTTGTGAAAGACCCTTTGGTGAAAAACAGTTTTGAATTTAAAGAGGAACAGAAATAGGAGAGGGGGGAGATGGTGGGGAGGAGGAGCCATTGTCAGGAAGACAAAGGAGAAGAGGGCTTGCAGGCCCAGGAGGCTCCAGCTGCCTGTCTGTACCCCTTCTAGGTTACAATGGGGGGTTAGGAGCACTCTCCGCGTGGTGGAACCATGAGCCAAGTGTCCCTGCAGCCTACCCCGGGCCTGGAAACCGAGTCCTGCTCGAGAGCACTGTCCCAGGCCCAAGTATATCTGGAGCATATTCGGAACCACATGTCTCCTGAGAGCCCTGATGTTCATGGGATGGGCAAGCGTGATTACCTGGTGGATGCGGCCAAACAGATCCACCTAGCGCTTGAGCGGGATGTGAGCGAGGACTATGAGGCAGCTTTTAACCACTATAAAAATGGGGTCGACGTGTTGCTCAATGGAGTACAAGGTACTGGGGCTGGGGAAGGGGAGTGGGAGAATATGGGAGAGGGGCCCTGGGCAACTTGAGGAGGAGAAGAAGAGGACTCCGTGAATTGTCTGCTGAGAGGGAATCAAAAGTTGACATGTGTTATATTATAAATGTATATGAAAACACTTCGTGGTTACAAAATACTTTTTTCCCCCTGCAGGACAATGAGGGTTAAGTGACTTGCCCAGGGTCACACAGCTAGTAGGTGTCAAGTGTCTGAGGCTGGATTTGAACTCAGGTCCTCCTGAATCCAGGGCCAGTGCTTTATCCACTGCACCACCTAACTGCCCCACAAAGTACTTTCACATAAAAAGCAGGTATTATCTTTTTTAAAAAACAAAAACCTCAGGGGCAGCTAGGTGGCAGCCCTGGATTCAGGAGGACCTGAGTTCAAATCCAGCCTCAGACACTTGACACTTACTAGCTGTGTGACCTTGGGCAAGTCACTTAACCCCCATAGCTCTGCAAAACAAAACAAAACAAAACAAAAACAACCTTTTCGTTTACTTTTTAAAACTTAATAAGTACCTTTTTCTCTACCTCCTTCCTACTCCCTCAAATGAAATAAAAAACAAAATATATTCCTCATAACAAATATGTATAATCAAGCAAAAGAACTACTTCATTGGCCTTTCCCAAAAATGCTTGTCTCCCATTCTGTATCTCTGATTCATCATATCTCCATCTGGAAGTAGGTAACTGACTTCTTCATTTTTCCTCTGGAGTTGTTGTTAGTCATTACATTGGTTATATAGTTCTTAAGTCTTTCAAAGTTGTTTGTCTTTACAATGATTGTGTGTGTGTGTGTGTATGATTCTCCTGTTAACATGTGTGTGTGTATATATATATCTATATATCTATATATATATCACATATATGCCGTATAGATTGTATGGATAGATAGGTAGATAGCCAGCCAGCCAGATATATACACACATATATACATATGTTTCTCCTGGTTCTGCTCATTTCACTCTGTATCATTTCATGCAAACCTTCTCAGGTTTCTCTGAAACCATCCCTTTCATCAGCACAGTAGCATGCCATTTCATTAATATACAAAAATTTGTCCAGCCATTCCCCAATTGATGGGCACCTCCTTAGCTTCTCTTTTTTTGCCACTATTAAAAGAACTGCTATGGATATTTTTGTACCTATGAATCCTTTTCTCTTAAGCCTACAGGAGTAGCACTAGGTCAAAGAGTATTTACACTTTAGTGATTTAGGGGACACAGCTCTAAATTGCTTTCCAGAATGGCTATACCAATTCACAGTGCCACCAATAATACATTAATATGCAAGCCATGTATTATTATCCCCATTTTGTAGATGAGAAAACTGAGGCTTAGATATCTCTAGATAGAGCACTGGGACTGTAATCACTTATCTAGTGAATAGCAGAAAAGACTTTGAGAAGTTTTCTTGCTCCTAGTTTCCTCATTCCACTATAGAATGATGTTTGAAGAGAACAAGGTTAAAGGTAAACCAAACAAATTGATTTCTGGGAGAAAGCAACCTTCTGACCAACCTCGATGGAAAACTGGTCATGGAGGCAAATTTTTCTTCTTCCCCCTTTTTGCAAAAGAGCTGTTTCAGAACAAGAACTTAGAAACATGGGTTAATTTTCTTACTTTATTAGAGTAACCTTTAGCTCAGCCTTACAAACTCTGGGCTTATATAGACTTGGTTTAATAGTGGAGTTAGCCTCCCAAATCATATCTTTCTGGTTCGTTTTGCTCACTCAGAGTGAACTCTGGGAGGTCTCTGAAAACTGCTTATGTAGCTTATGTCTGTGTCTTCTTAGACATAGGTGAAAGAATCCCCAGTCCTGTGCAAGCACTCAAAGTAACAATGTATACATGTATTGAGTACATGTCACTCCTCCAGACTCATAGCCCACCCTATGGTTTGGATTCCCCTAGGAAAGGAAACAAAGTTAGATTTTCCCTCTAAAACCCCTTTGAGTCCTACTTTCACTCTAGAGATACATATAAGTACTTAGCTTTAAGATCCTACCCTGAGGGTTTGTACTGTAAGGGGCTAAAATTCTAGCTACATTGTCTATATTTTAGACCACTCTAATGAGTGGTCACCAATAAATTATAAGCTTTAGCAAGAGTTTAGACTTCTAAGCATTTATTAAAGAGAATAAGAATTTGGTGAAGAGAGAAAGGCCTAGATTCATTTATCTATCAAAGGGAGAGCACATTTTTAGCTCCACTCTCCACCAGAGTCCTAACGAAGGAGAGCAAGAACGCCAGCCTCACCCCCTTCTTCCTCCCACTTCCTGACACCAAAGAAAAGTCGCATGGCCTTGCCCTCAAATGTCTTCTCCTCATGGCAGAGCTTTCCTACAGTAAGTCTCCAGCAGGTGGAGTCATTCCAATAATTACAGTACTTCCCTTGTAAGGGAAAGGTCTCTAGGCTCCCTAGGCAGGCAGCCCTAACACATGAATGAATTTGCTTTTACTCCCAAAGATCCATATAATTGTCCGCCCTTAGGATACTGCTCATAAGACTCAGTGTCCCCCAAAGAAGGAAAACAAACTTTGTTTTGCTAGAGAAGATAAGTCACTTGCCCAGGGCACTTATCTAGTGAATGGCTGAACGAAGAAAGATTTCAACCCAAGTTTCCTCATTCTACCACAGAATGGTATTTGAAGGGAATGAAGTTCCCCTCCCATTAGACCTTTACTGTCAAATAACTCATAATAGTAAAAGAAGGTAAAGTCCAGATTTTTTGCTTTGGTCCTTTACCATTTCTCCAGCTATGGACATTTACTAGCAATGTGACCTTGGGCAAGTCACTTAACCCCAATTGCTTTAAACATCCGGGCCATCTCCAGTTGTCCTGATGTATATCTTGTCACTGGACCCAGTGACTCTGGAGGAGAGAATGAGTTTGGTGACCTTGCACAGCCCTCCCTCACTTCAATCCAATTCATCACAAGTCATGCCATCATCCTGATGTCATGGTCCTCTTGGAGAATGAAGGACAAACAACAACAGCTATGGGAGTGGAGTTCACCTGCATGATCTTCTTCCCTCAAATACTCTACTGCCCTTCTTCTCCTAAAAGTATCAATCCTCAAACTCTTGTACTCATGGTTGCTAGAGAGGCATCCCAAGACTACCCAAGAACTCTTTTTCTCTAGAAGCATGAGGCTCAGGAACTCCTCTATGTCTTGGTTGTATGGTTCTCTTCTTGTAGGGCCGCATCATTCAAAGCACGTGTAACTGCCATGTACCTTGTTAGGGCTTGGCCCGGGTACTCAGAATCCAGGATCTCAAGGCTTAGGAACTCTATATGTTCTCCAACTGTCCAGGCTAATGCTCTCTTTGGAGCTTAGTTGGAGATGACCTCTTGGTTCTTTGGGTGAGGGCAAGGGATAGGGATTAGGCAGGGGTGCATTGGTAAATATTTAACAACTGAATCTCCAAAAGAATGTATGGATGGCATACTTTAAAGTGTAATTTGTACTATTAACATTTTCTCCATTGCTTTCTTTCTTTCTTTCCTTCTTTTTTTTTTTTTGCAGGGCAGTGAGGGTTAAGTGACTTACCCAGGGTCACACATCTAGTAAGTGTCAAGTGTCTGAGGCCAGTGCTTTATCCACTGTGCCACCTAGCTGCCCCCCTCCGTTGCTTTCTTAAGTCTAAACAATCAACAAAACCTATAGCACACCTTGATTTGTAGCATTTCCCTGATTTCCAAGGTGTAAATGCTTATACTGAACATTTAACAATCTGCTCTAGTGAAAACCAGTTCAAGCTGGCTCTAGTACATCCCTATGGTTAGGCCAATTGCCCCCAAAAGACCACTCTCACATCTCTAGTCTTTGAAAAAGGAGCAATTCTGTCTGTACACTTCCTTTTATAGGCCTTGAGCAGATGGGTTACTCTGTTCATCAATTCATCCCCTACTGGTCAAATATAATCCAAATTCACTTCCCTGTAGGCTCATCAAATCAATCCCTGATCAGTCCCTAGGCTGGATGTTCCCCCAAATCAGTATACATTTCTGTACTCCTCTCTACTCTCCAATTCATTGTTATGTGTTATATATTTTTTTCTTTTCTTGCTGGTGTATCACTAACCCTCCCAGTTCTTCAGAACATGAGGGCTTCCAACAGTAGGTAAGATGGGGAGCTCTGAGGATGACCATCAAAAGCAGGAAGGTAGAATATAATTCCTCTCCATCTGCACTATAAATCTGCCAGGCCCTGGATGTGAAACACGGAGAATCTGAACAATGAGAACACCACGGAGGGCTAAGACATCTTAGCCTATCCCACAACATTCCACCCCAACTCACTGGCATTTTAGAGGCGGGGCCTGGGAAAGGCTTCCATCCTTCCAGGGTTGAGAGCCCAGGGGCTGATCCATGTCTCTCCTTCAGTTGATCCCAATAAAGAGCGGCGGGAGGCAGTGAAAAGGAAGATCACTAAGTACCTGAGGAGGGCAGAGGAGATCTTCAACTGTCACCTGCAGAGGACACTGGGGAGTGGGGCCAGCCCTGGCACGGTAAGGAGAGAAGCTGGATTCCTTAAAGCAATGGCCTCATGTCACGTGTGAGAGGACATGGCAATAATCGCTAGCATGGAGCACTTTGGGGTTTGCAAAGTGCTTTACATATATTCTCTCATTGGAGCCTTACAACAACCCTATGAGATAACATGCTAGTGTTATTCTCTGTTTGATTCTATTTTTGTTTTTTTGTTGTTTTTTTTTTTTTAGTGAGGCAATTGGGGTTAAGTGACTTGCCCAGGGTCACACAGCTAGTAAGTGTTAAGTGTCTGAGGCCAGATTTGAACTCAGGTACTCCTGACTCCAGGGCCAGTGCTCTATCCACTGTGCCACCTAACTGCCCCTCTGTTTGATTCTGATGTCCTCTGCTCTGGTCAGGCCACACCTAGAGTACTGTATTCAGTTCTGGACACAATTTTTTGCGGGGGGGAGGGGCAATAAGGGTTAAGTGACTTGCCCAGGGTCACACAGCTCGTAAGTGTCAAGTGTCTGAAGTCGGATTTGAACTCAGGTCCTCCCGAATCCGGGGCCGGTGCTTTATCCACTGAGCCAAATAGCTACCCCTATTCTCATTTTACAGATAAGGAAACTGGGGTGTAGAGGGGTTAGGTGACTTACCTGGGGTCACTTAGCTAATAAGTATCTTAGGCAAGATTAGAATTCGGGCCTTCCTGACTCTATCCAGCTCTCTATCTACTATGCCACCCAGCTGCCTAATTATTCTCCTAATATAACCTTGCATATTCTCCCAATACAACCCATGTGTCAGCCACTTGTCCACTTGGTAGGGGGGGCATTTTTCATTTCTCTTGGCTCAAAGTTCACATCCCAGGAACCCATGTATATATGGGGGATCCCTGTAAACAGAGGCAGATTTCTCACAATTGCTTAAAAGAATGCTAAAAAGGAAAAAAAAAAAGAGAGACCCTCAAATAGGCAAGCTACCATTGTGGTACAGTGGATAGAGCGCTGGCCCTGGAGTCAAGAGGACTTGAATTCAAATTTAGCCTCAGGCACTTCCTAGCTGTGTGACCCTGGGCAAGTCACTTAACCCTGATTGCCTCAGTTTCCTCATCGGTCAAATGAGCTGAAGAAGGAAATGGCAAACCACTCCGCTATCTCTGCCAAGAAAACCCTAAATGGGATAATGATGAGTCAGACAACTGAACAACACCATTAATTGTGAAGATATATGTGTGTGTGTACATGTATATGTATATGTATACACACATATTTATATATATAAATCCCCAGAGTCATTTAAAGATCTAAACATAAGTTCTCCTTTGATGAAAGGGCAAAGAGCCTCGGATGTGGAGTCAAAGACCTGAGTTTGAATTTCATCTCTGTCACATGTTTGACCTTAGAAGTCACTTAGATGCTCTGGGCTTGTTTCCTCATTTGTAAGATGCTGAGCTCAAATCAGCCCAATAGCCCCCCAAGCCCAATCTCTGCCCACTGTCCTCTGCTGGTCAGAAGAGAGCAGAGGTTGAGGTAGCTTTCATTCTCTGTCTTCAGGGCTGTAGACTCAGAACTGGAGGGGACCTCAAAGGTCATCTAATCCAGCTTCCTATTTATACACGTTAGGAAACTGTGGCCCAGCTCCATACACTGTAGTTTCTCAGGCCAAGTGGGAACAAACCTCAGCTGATAGCCAATATTCTGGTGTCATCTCCCCTGGTGACAATCAGAGGTAAACTCTCCAGGGGCTTCTTCCTTCCTTGGGATTCCCACAGCTTTACTTACATCTTGTTGGGTTGTTTTTTTCTTCGGTCTCTGGCCCAATGCATCTCAGGCATTCCCCCTAGAGTATGCCATTCACTCTCTATGATGTCTCCTGGGCAAAGGGAAAGGGACCTATCCAAACCATCAACAGACCCACAATCTAAGGGCCTGGCCAGCTTTGTTTGTTTGTTTGTTTTTAATTTTTTGGTGGGGCAATGAGGGTTAAGTGACTTGCCCAGGGTCACATAGCTAGAAAGTGTCAAGGGTCTGAGGTCACATTTGAACTCAGGTCCTCCTAAATCCAGGGCCGGTGCTTTATCCACTGTGCCATCTAGCTGCCCCTCCCTGGCCAGCTTTAAAAAAAATGGGAGCCTGTAGTTAGCAGAGAGGCAAGATGCTGTTGTGAGTCGACCCATCCTCTCCTCTCCATTCCAACAAAGTGAAGGGCTCATAGACTTAAGAGAGACAGAAGTATGGGGGGCAGCTAGGTGGCGCAGTGGACAGAGCACCGGCTCTGGATTCAGGAGGACTTGAGTTCAAATGTGACCTCAGACACTTGACACTTACTAGCTGTGTGACCTTGGGCAAGTCACTTAACCCCAGTTGCCTTACCAAAAGAGAGAGAGAGAGAGAGAGAGAGAGAGAGAGAGAGAGAGAGAGAGAAATACGGACATGAGGCAGACATGCAGCGTCTGCCTTGCTGGCATCCTTTAAGTCTCAGATAAAACCCTGCCTTGCCTTCAAGAAGCCTTGCCAGATTCTTCTTAATGCTTGCACCTCCCCTCTGAAATCACCTCTCATCGCCCTGTATGTTGCTGGTATTATACAGAGCTGTTTGCACTTGTCTCTCCCATTAGACAGTGAGCTCCTTGAGGCCAGAGGCTATTTTGCCTTTCATTATATCCCCAGTGCTTAGCAAACTGCCAAATGGTTAATAAGTGCTTTTGGATTGACTTCCGGGGGTAATTGAATTGCATACATCCTTATCCCAGGTTGGAAGCTTTCAGCTCAGTAGCTCGGGCAACTTCCCACTAAGCCTGGCCCCTAAGTGTCATCTCAGAGAAGGAAGACTCTTGGGAAGGAGCCTTCAAAGAAGAAGCTTTTGTAGGTACCCTTATCTGGAGGGCAGTATAAAGAGGAGGCAGTTAGGGGCACATCTCAGCGGTCAACCAAGGCAGCCACTGTCATCCTTTTTTTTTTTTTTTTTGACAGGGCAATGAGGGTTAAGTGACTTGCCCAGGGTCACACAGCTAGTAAGTGTCAAATGTCTGAGGTCGGATTTGAACTCAGGTCCTCCTGAATCCAGGGCCAGTGCTTTATCCACTGTGCCACCTAGCTGCCCCCACTGTCATACTTTTAAAAAAGGTGTGACTCTCAAGCTAGAAGGAACCTTAAAAGCCATCTGCTTCAACTTCCTCATTTTACAGTTGAGAAAACTGAGGCTTGGGGGCAGCTAGGTGGCGCAGTGGATAAAGCACCGGCTCTGGATTCAGGAGGACCTGAGTTCAAATGTGACAGGTCACTTAACCCCCATTGCCCTGCAAAAAATTTTTTTTAATAAAATAAAATTTTTTTAAAATAGAGAAAACTGAAGCCTTTAGAAATTAAGTCACTTGCCCAAGGTCACATGTGTAGTGAGCATCCGAGGCAGGATTTGAACCCAGGTCCATCTGATTCCAGAGCCAGTGTTCTTTCCATTGTAGAACTCAGTTTTCAGGACCAACCAAGCAGGCCACCAAACAAATACCCTATTCTTCCATCCATTACATATTTATTGAGTTCCTACTATGTGTAAGGCACTGTTTTGGGCTCTGAAACAACCCCTGGGGCAGATGGGTACAACTGGGGAGACATATATAGATGGCAGCCCCTCAAGTTTCTAAATTCCCTCCGCCTCTAACTTCAATTCAACTAAATCATTTTTTAGGTGCCTACTATGTGTAAGGCACTGCTCTAGACAGTGGGGATACAAAAAATTGATTATGTCTTCCTGAGAGGATAGAACACACACAGAGAAGTAAATACAAAGGAATTTGGAGGCAGGGGAGTAGAAAGTTCTGATAAACGAGGAGCCTGGGAAGGTCTGCATGTAGGAGGTGGGGTCTGAGCTCAGTCTGAAGAGAAAGGATTCCAAGAGGCATAGGTGAGGATGGGAGGCATTCCAGGCATGAGGGACGGCCCACACAAGGACCCAGAGGTAGGAGATGGATGTCACAAACAGGCAACAGCAAGTAGACCAGCCTGGCGGGAATGTACAATTAGTGAGGGGAAGTAACATAGAGTAAATCAGTCTAGAAAGATGGGCTGGAACCAGATCTTGGATGGCTTTATGCCAGCAAACAGAAATTTGTGTTTTTTCCTAGAGGCAAGAGGGAGCCAGCCTGACGACATGAAAGTGAGGCCCTCGGCCTGTCGCTCAGGCTCAAGGCCTCATGTCTCCCCATCTCTCATTTCCCCACTCAGGGCTTCAGCAGCCTGAGGCTCCGGCCCATTCGCACCTTGAGCTCGGCAGTGGAGAACCTGAGGTGTTGTAAAGTAGTGGGGGTCATCGAAAAGGTAAGTGGGTTGTTCCTCTTTGGAGAAACTACTTCTTGAAGTTACTGGAGGTGGGGGAAGGGCCACCGGGAAGAAGGTGGTTCTTTAGTTAAGAGCAGTTTCCCATCCCCAAGAGGAAACCAGAGAATGGTCACCCTAAGGAGAGAGACCAAGATGGAGGCCGGACTTCCCTACCAGCCTTCTGGGGATCCTGTCCCAAAGAGACACTTTTTTTCAGACTCCCTCCCATACACCCCTAGGAGGGGAGAACACTAGAGTAGCCAAGAGTCAGACAATAGCAGCTCCACAGACACAGAGCAACATGCTCCCACCAAGAAGTCAAGCAGAAACTGGAGAAGATGCTATTTGTGCCTAGGAAATCCTGCCAATTTTCACTTCAATAATCTGCAGGCTGGCTTCCTCCCACTTCCCACAGCCACCCATCACCTCCCCGTCCCCCCCACCCCCACCCAGGAGCTTGTCCAAGGTTGCCTAGCCAAGAAGAAGGCACGAGGCTTTACTGCCCTAGGATGCTCTCCCTTCTGGAGAGCATAGAGCCGATTCTCCACCATCTAGCTTGTGGATTATCCGGGCCCTTGGCTTCTCTCTACCTCTCTTCTCCCACTGCCCACCTTTTGACCATTTTCTCTCCAGGGACTGGGCAGGGAGAGAGCAGAAGATGAAATTCCAAACACTCCCTTTGGCTACTTGTTAGAATTAGTTGGGGAGGAGGAGGAGAAGGACAAAACTCTCAGTTCAAAGGAGATTTTTTTGGATCATACATAAATTAAATTCCTCCATGTTTTTTCCTGTACCCTGATATCATGGATAATAAAGACTTAGTTATCCTATCAAGAGTCCAAAGTACGGTGTAGGCCTCTGAGCAGTAGAACACAGCGTACTATCCTTTACATACAAAGATGTTGTCCTAAGGAAAACAACTTGGTATAGTGGAAAGAAGACCGGATGGGCAGGAGGGAGGAGGGGAAGGAGGTCAGAAAACCTGGGTTAAAATCTTGGCTCTGCCATTAACAAGCTTTGTGGCCTTGGAGAAATCACCTCACTCCTCTGGGTCTTAGTTTTAGTGGACTGTAGGCTTGACGTGAATCAGCAGTATGGAATGGTAGCCAAAAAAATCTGATGTGAACTTGAGCTGCATTGAGAGGATTCCAAGGATCAGTAGGTGATGGTCCCCCTGTATTCTGCCCTAGTCATAGCACAGCTGGAATATTGTGTTTTGTTTTGGGCACCATAGTTTATGAAGGATATTGATATAGTTGGAGAGCATCCAGAGGAAGACAACCAAGATGGCAAAAGGCCTTGAGTTCAAGCCAAATGAGAACTGATTAAAGAGATGGGGCATGTTCGGACTAGAAAAGAGAAGACTCAGGGAACATGAGAGCTATGTCCAAGTATTTGAAGGACTGTCATGAGGAAGAGGGATTGGATTGGTTCCATTTGGCCCTACAGGGAAGAACTAAGAGAAACGGGTGGAATTTAAAGGCAGATTTAGGCTTGACTTTAGGAAGAACTTCCCGGCAATTAGAGATGTACCAATGTGGAATAAGTTGCTTCCAGAGGTAGTGGGTTCCCTCTTCTTAAAAATCTCTAGGCAAAAGCTGGATGAAAGGGGCAGCTAGGTGGCGCAGTGGATAGAGCACCAGCCCTGGAGTCAGGAGGACCTGAGTTCAAATCCAGACTCAGACACTTAACATTTACTAGCTGTGTGACCCTGGGCAAGTCACTTAACCCCAATTGCCTCACTTAAAAAAAAAAAAAAGCTGGATGATTGCCTATGAAATATGTTACAGTGGGGATTCCTTTCAGATTGGACTCCGTGGTTGCTGAGATCCTTTTCACCCTCTAAAATCTGTGTTTCTGTGACTCAGTTCTTTCATCTGTCTAATGAAGGGATTGGCTTAGGGGAACTCGGAGGTGTCTCTAGTTCTAACAATCTATAATTCTCTACTAACTCACCATCAGTAGGATAGGTTTTTAGACAGGGTTACTAGATCAGGAGAATGCTGTAGACATGATATGCCAAGATTTGGTATCTGACCTCATGGTGAGATACTTGTTGACAAGTTGGAAACATTTGGGCTGAATAATAGTTCACTTAGGTAGATTCATTTATTCATTAACTCATTAATTAATTAGTTCATTCATTCATTCATTTATCTATCTATCCCTTTATCTATTTATTTATTCATTCACTCATCCATTTATTTATTTATCTGCTTATTTATTCACTCATTTATTTATTCATTCATTCATTTATTTTGTTCAGAATTTGTATTTTCCCAAATTACATGTAAAAACAAATTTTGACATCAATTTTTTTTGGGGGGGGACAGGACAATTGGAGTTAAGTGACTTGCTGAATGTCACACAGCTAGTAAGTGTCAAGTGTCTGAGTCCAGATTTGAACTCAGGTTCTCCTGAGTCCAGGACTGGTGCTCTATCCACTGCACCACCTTGCTGCCCCTTGATATCAATTTTTTTTTAATTGTGTTTGGGGGCAGCTAGGTGGCACAATGGATAAAGCAGGGGCCCTGGATTCAGGAGAACCAGCTTCAGACACTTGACACTTACTAGCTGTGTGACCCTGAGCAAGTCACTTAACCCTCATTGCCCCCACAAAAAGATAAAATAAAATAATTAAATTAAATTTAAAATTGTGTTCCAATTTCTCCTCCTTCTCCCTCCCTTCCCACCCCCACCCCCAAGAACTCAAGCAATTCAATATAAGTTATACATGAGTAGTCATGCAAAACATTTCCACATTAGCCAGGCTGTGAAAGAAAACAAACAAAAACAAAACTTCAGATAAAGGAACTAACAAAAAATATGCTTCAATCTTTATTCAGATACCATAAGTTCTTTCTCTGTAGTTGGATTGCATTTTTCATAAGTCCTCCAGAGTTGTCTTGCATCATTGCACTGCTGAAAATAACCAAGTCATTCACAGCAGATCATCTTACACTATTGCTGTTATTTTGTATACAATGCATTTCACTCTGCATCAGTTCATGTAGGTCTAAATTATCAAACTAAACTTTTTCCTTCTTTTTTTTTGGGGGGGGGGTGGAGCAATGAGGGTTAAGTGACTTACCCAGAATTACACAGCTAGTAAGTGTCAAGTGTCTGAGCTCAGATTTGAACTCAGGTCCTTCTGAATCCAGGACTGGGATGCCACCTAGCTGCTCTGTCCAGTTAGGTGGATTTAGGACATATAGAATGACGAGGTTCAAAGAGTCGTGGTGTCAACTAAGATGGAGGTCAACAGTGCAGTGCTCCTGAGATGGGACCTTGGCCTCAAGCCATTCAACATTTTAATTAGTAACTTGTGTGAAGGCCTATGCTTATCACATTTGCAAATGACAATCAAGGAGTAATGCAAAGACAACATGCTCCCCCCTCCACAATGTTGAGAGACAGCTTGGTGGAGCCCACAGAGTCAGGGGACACCTCAAGGTTACTGCTGACCAAGGCAAGTGGTATGGTGTGTCCTCTCATGTAAATTGTCACCCGCATGTAATTTGGAGGAGGATAACAGTGATTGGCTCTTCCCGTACCAGAACTGTCTAGCATGCTTTTATTTGTATTTCCAGTATTAACTCTGGTGCCTATGCTACAGTAAGAATTTAATAAATTCTCTACTCATCTCTCTCTATACCTATCTATCTCTATACCTCTTAACATATCTTCTTTTATCTACCTATCTTCCTAACTTTCTGTGTACCACTGTGTGCAATAATGATAAGAGACAGGAAACCATCACTAGGATTATTTTAGACAGATGGATGGGGGTGGGATTCTCATCTAAACACCAGTGAAGAATAAAAAAAAATAATAATATTCCTCCCCATCCAAAATCCAGACTGGTTTGGAAATGTATATTGTCTGCCCTGCCCCAGCCTGGCTGTGCTTCTGACTCAACCTTAGGAAATGTATATTACTCTTTCTTTGGACTCTTGATTTATTTTGTTTTTAATCTCTCTGCTTAAAACTGTTTCTGCTTATGAACTAAAGCTAGCTTGGGAATATTATCATAATAAGATGCTTTAAAGTGCTTATGATTTCCATTGATAGTCACCACCCCTGCCACCTCCCCAAACCTCATGCTGTGGAGGGATATGTCCCTGCTTTCTACCTGGACTCACACTTTCCCCCCAAACCTCACTCTCCAATGATAACATTAATCACAAAAGGAAGGTTAACAAACAATAGTTTTCTTTATGTAAAGAAGGGAATTAAACAATAGTGATGAAAGAAGAGAAAGCATAAAGGGAGGGGTAAAGTTTATGAATCCATGTAGCCTGTACTGAGTACTGCTAATTATGACAGAAATTGCCTTTTATCGATTTAGGATCCTTCCCCTCATGGGGAAGAGGGTAAGGCAAAAACTTTGGGGAATTGATAAATTGATGGAAAGTGCTTCTTTTCCTGACTTGAAGTCATAGGAGAAGAAAATTGTCTCTGAGGGGTCACTTAAATCATCTTACCAACCATGATCTGCATCAGTCCAGTAATTCATTCATCAGCTACAGAAGCAGCAAAAACAATGGCCCCTGGCCTCAGTCTCCCCACAGAGAGGAAGAGAAGGAGAGCACAAATCCAGGATCCAGGCCAGAACTTGACCCTGGCATGTCCACATGGTCCAAAGATGGTGAACAAACTCCTGAGTTCTCATTCTCACCTCAGGTCAACCTCTTCCACCATCTTTCTTCCAAAAATCTTCAAATAGCCCATCCTAGAAATATCAGTTCCAAGCAGTCAATGAACATTTATTAAGCACTTACTGTATATCTGGCACTGTGCTATGTAAGTTGCCTTACAAAGAAAACTTACTGGGGACAGCTAGGTGGCACAGTGGATAAAGCACCAGCCCTGGATTCAGGAGGACCTAAGTTCAAATCCGGATTCAGACACTTGACATTTACTTAGCTGTGTGACCCTGGGCAAGTCACTTAACCCTCATTGCCCTGCGAAAGAAAGAAGGAAGGAAGGAAAGAAAGAAAGAAAGAAAGAAAGAAAGAAAGAAAGAAAGAAAGAAAGAAAGAAAGAAAGAAAGAAAGAAAGAAAGAAAGAAAGAAAGAAAGAAAGAAAGAAAGAAAGAAAACTTACCCTCAAGGAGTCCACATTCTATCAGGCTAATCCAAAGATTATCAAAATATTTAAATATATTTTTATATCTTCCTTTTAGAAGATGGAAGATTATCATTTCAACAGTAAGGGAAACTGAAAAAAGTCTCCTGCAGAAGACAGAATTCAAGCTGAGTCTTGAAGGAGGGAAAGTCATGAGGTAAAGGTGAGGAGGGAGAGCATTCAGGTCCAAAAGCATGGAATGTTATGGGGTAGGAGGAAGATAGCAAGCTGGCCTGTGTGGATGGATGACTACCTAGAGATTAGGACAGAGTAAGAAGGCTAGAAAGGTAGGAAGAAATAGAGTGGCGGAGGGCTTTAAAAGCCAAATGGAAGATTTTATATTTGGTCCCGGAGACAATAGGAGCTACTGGATTTTATTGAGGAGGAAGATCATACCTGTGCTTTAGGAAGATTATTTTGTTAGTTGAGTGAAAGATAGACCGGAACAGGGAGAGACATGAGGCAAGGAGAACAAGCAGAAGGCTATTGACTTCTGTCTAGGTAGAAAATGATGAAGGCCCCCAGCAGGATAGCAGTTGTGTAACTGGAGAGAAGATAATATGTAGGTGGGGTTGTGGTGGTGGTGGTGATGGTGGTGGTTGTTAAGATAGAGCCAAGGAGAGGGCAGCTGGATGGCACAGTGGATAAAGCACTGGCCCTGGATTCAGGAGGACCTGAGTTCAAATACGGCCTCAGAGACTTGACACTTACTAGCTGTGTGACCCTGGGCAAGTCATTTAATCCTCATTGCCCTGAAAAAGAAAAAAAGGATAGAGCCAAGAGGGCAGCTGGGTGGTGCAGTGGATAAAGCACCAGCCCTGGATTCAGGAGGACCTGAGTTCAAATCTGGCCTCAAATACTTGACATTTACTAGCTGTGTGACCCTGGGTAAGTCACTTAACCCTCATCACACCTCAAAAAAAAAGAGCCAAAAAGACTTGACAACAGATTGGATATATGGGGTGAGTATAAGTGAGAAGTTTAGTATGACATAGAGATTGTGAGCCTGGAGGATTAGGAGAATGGTGGTGTCCTCAACAAAAATAAGGACGTTCAGAAAAGGGAAGTTTAGAGGGTGAGATGGAGAAGATAATGAGTTCTATTTTTGACATATGGAGAGTTAGAGCAATCCAAAAAGTGAGGACTATGAGGCAGCTTTCAATCACTTATAAAAATGGGGTTAGGGCAGCTAGGTGGCGCAGTGGATAAAGCACCGGCCCTGGATTCAGGAGTACTTGAGTTCAAATCCAACCTCAGACACTTGACACTTACTAGCTGTGTGACCCTGGGCAAGTCACTTAACCCCCACTGCCCTGCAAAAAAAAAAAAAAAGAAAGAAAGAAAAAAGATGGGGTCGACGTGTTAATTGAGATAAGTTCAAAGGTGAAGAGAAGACAACCCTTGGAACACACTTAGGATTAACAAGTGTGACTTGGGTAAAGATCCTGCAAAGGAGATTCAGAAGGAGCATTTAGAGAGGCAGAGGGTGATATCCTGAAAACACAGAAGGGAGATTGCATCCAGAAGAGAGTGAATGATAGTGTCAAAGGCTGCAGGGAGGTACAGGGGGATCTGGATTGAGAAAAGTCTACTAGATTTAGCAAATAAGAGATTACTGGTATGTTTGGAGAGAGCAGTTTGTTGAATGACGAGATTGGAAGCCAGATTTGTAGAGGTTGTTGAAGAGAGTGAGAAGAGATGAAGTGAAGGCACCAATCATAGATAGCTTTCTCAAGGAGTTAAGCTATGTAGGAGAGAAGAGATATTAGAAAATAGCTAACAGGGATAGTTGGATCAAATGAGAGTTTTTAAGGATGGGAAAAATATGGGCAAGTTTGTAGGAAGCAGAGAAGCAACCAGTAGATAGTGAGAGATTGGAGAGAGAAAGTAGGGATAATAATAAGGAAAATTTGCTAGGAAAGATGGGACAGGATGGGGTTAGGGTGCATGCGGAGGAGACGGCCTTGGCAGGGAAAAGGGTCACCTCTTCATGTGAGATGTGGTGAAAGAGTCTGAGTAAAGTGAGACAAAGAGAGTCAAGAAAGAGATAGGTCTTGGGAAATTGCCTCCATTTTTTCATCAAATGATGAAATTTGTCCTCATAGGGGAAAGGATAGCATGGGAGGTTTAAGAAGAGATGGATAAAAAGGTTTGCAATAGCTGCTTTGGTGAATGAGGGAGCAACTCAAATAGGGAGATGTAAAAAGATTGCCTTGCTGCAGTGAGAACCCAGTTGGGATTATGCAATAACAATTTGTAGTAGACCTAATCTAGCATGATTTCATGAGTTTTCTCTAGCAGGATGTGAAGAGAACGGAAGGCAGCAGTTGCTGGTAGTGATCCAAGGCTGGGATTTGGCAAGACATGATCAGTCAAGCAAGGGATTCATATATAAAAGATATAGGGGGGCAGCTAGATGGCGCAGTGGATAAAGCACTGGCCCTGGATTCAGGAGGACCTGAGTTCAAATCCGACCTCAGACACTTGACACTTACTAGTTGTGTGACCCTGAGCAAGTCACTTAACCCTCATTGCCCTGCAAAAAAGCAAAAAAGCAAAAACAAAACAAAAATAAAAGATATATGGTTCACCAAGGGGTCAAGACAGGAAAGAGAATAGAACAAAACCCGGGCAGGGGTGAAAGCCTAAAAAAGGACATAGGAGTAGAGGGACTGGAGGTCATGTTGAGAATGAAGAAGAGGGTTAGGGCTCATAAGGCAGAGGAAAATGCAATGATAACAGATTATGATGAGTTGAAGGAATTCCTAAATTCATGAGCATGGAAGCCCAACACTTTGGGCCAATGGCAAGGTCTAAGGTATTGTATAATATGGGGGGGTGGGGGGTGTAGCTTAGGTAGAGTGGAGGAATAGGCGATGGGAACTAAGTAGATTGAGAACTGGGAAGTTAAGAGGTATTTGTAGGAGGTCAGGAGATGAGGTGGAGAGGGACTGTGAGCCAGGCATAGAACTCACTTAGGAAGGAAGGGAGGAGAGAGGAACAAGTCCATATAAAAATTTGCATAGCATAAATATAAAGCCAGTAAATACAAATAGCTACAAAGACGTGAAATGCAATGTTGCTTGGGGAGGAAGACACCAGCAGCTGGGGGAGGGGGATTCAGGATAGACAACTGAAACCTATTTCCAACCTCTTCTCCCACTGCCACCATATAATATTGTGCCATGAGATGTTCAGGTTTAAGACCTCTTTGTTGTTATTCGGTCATGTCCAACTCTCTGTGACCCCATTTGGGGGCATTCTTGGCAAAGATACTTGATTGGTTTGCCATTTCCTTCTCCAGCTCATTTGACAGACGAGGAAATTAAGGCAAACAGGGTTATGTGACTTGCCCAGGGTCACACACCTAGTAAGTGTCTGAGGTGAGATTGGAACTCATGAAGATGAGTTTTCCTGATTCCAAGCCCAGTGCTCTAACCACTGAACCACCTAGCTATGCCTCTAGAGCAGGATATCTCAGATTTTTTTTTCCCAGGGGTGTGATGGTTTGGGAATAATACCCTACAAGAGAATAGAATCTTTTCAAGCAACTCATCGACAAGCATTATTTTTTTTCTTTTTTAAGAAAATAAATTTTATAGAGACCCTTTGTTTTTTTGTTTGTTTTTTTTAGTGAGGCAATTGGGGTTAAGTGACTTGCCCAGGGTCACACACCTAGTAAGTGTTAAGTGTCCTTCCGAGGCCAGATTTGAACTCAGGTACTCCTGACTCCAGGGCCAGGCACTCTGTTAGGTGTCGGGGACAGAAATACAAAGAATGAAATAATCCCTACTCCCAAGCAGTTTATATTCTTACATAAATATATGTAGACACATATGTATACACATGTATGTATATGTGTACATACAGACTAAATAGAAAGCTAAGAACTACAAACAAATACAAGTTTGTGAGGGAGGTCACTAGGAGTTGGGCGAATACACAAAGGCTCTCCCAGAAAACATTAGTGTGGCAGGCATCCTTCTTTACTCTCCTCCCACCATAGGCAGGCAGAAAGGATGTAAGCAAACCATTTGCTCTCACTCACAGTTGTCATTTATTTTTTTTTCTCCCTCCAAAGAATTCTCTGTTTTGTCTCTTCCCCCACACTTTCATTCTCTTCATTCCTAAACCAGAAGCACCAACAACTTTTTTCCCAAATTAGGAGAGGTACTGAGTGCCATTGTTCTCCTGAGCAACAGGTTTAGAATCCTTGACTGGAAGCCAAGAGGCCTGCCCTTCTCACCATCTGGGTCACATGGGGCTATTACATGGGAACTGAGGGAGAACAATTCAACGAGGAGATCTGGCCTTCTGGACAGCGGCGACCTCCCATTTATGGAGATGGCTGCCTTTGCTCTTGTCTGCCACAGGGACATCTAAAAGCACATGTTTTGGAGCTGCGACCCCAAGACAGCCTTCTTTAGGAAGCTTTGGGATGGAAGGGATGGAAATAAGGAGAGAGACAGAGAGGGAGAGAGAGAGAAAGAGAGAGACAGAGAGAGAAGTATATATGCACAAATATATGCATACACATATGTGTAGCTATATGCATATGTAGATATATAGGTATATATCTGCACAATGTTTTTTTGTTGTTTTTTTTTTTTAAGTGAGGCCGTTGGGGTTAAGTGACTTGCCCAGGGTCACACAGCTAGTAAGTGTTAAGTGTCTGAGGCCAGATTTGAACCCAGGTACTCCTGACTCCAGGGCCGGTGCTCTATCCACTGAACCACCTAGCTGCCCCTATCCGCACAATGTTTATAAGGCTCTGTTGGGTTTCTGAGAAAAGAGAAAATTTTTCAAAAGATCTAAATAAGGGGCAGCTAGGTGGTTCAGTGGATAGAGCACCGGCCCTGGAGTCAGGAGGACCTGAGTTCAAATCTGGCCTCAGACACTTAATACTTACTAGCTGTGTGACACCTGGGAAGTCACTTAACTCTGTCTGCCTCTGTTTCCTCACCTGTCAAATGAGCTGGAGAAGGAAATGGCAAAGCACTCCGATATCTTTGCTAAGAAAACCCCAAACAGGGTCACGAAGAATCAGACACGACTGAAATGACTGAACAACAAAAGGTACCTGGAACTGTACTAAGCACTTTATAAATATATTAAATTTGATCCTCACAACAACCTTGGGAAGCAGGAAACTGAGGCAAACAGAGATTAAGTGAATTGCCTTGAGTCACAAAGCTAGTAAGTTCTAAAGTGGAATTTGAACTCAGATACTCTTGACTCCCGACCCAGCTCCCCTATCTATTTTGTCACCAAGCTCCCCTATATACATATGTGTATGAAGCTTTTGAGAAACTTCCTTTCCAAAGAACACCCCCTTCCCCACAGGGTCTTTCTTTTTAACATAGAGTCATTTTGGGCGGGTCTGGCTGCTCTGACATCTATAATTTTAGAGATTTGTCTGGGGGACACCAAGAGGTGTGATTCCCTCTGGGGTCTTAATGTCATGTGTAAACATGACAGGAAGGACCTGAATGGAGGTCAGGCCTGTTGGCCTCTACCCATTGAGTGGGACTGCCTCTCAGGAGTTGGTGGGCAAACAGGCCAGCCAGAAGGTCTAAGGATTTGCCCTGCATTTCACAGATGCACTTTCCTCTCTTAATATAATCAGCCACAAGGTGACCATGACTTACAGCAGGAATAGGACCTTAGAGTTGGTGGACAGAGTTCCGTGTCTGATGCGGGAGGAAGGGCAGGGGATGGCAGGGAGGGGAGTACAATAGCAAGAAGTGCGGATGAGTGAAGGAAGCTACAGCAGCATCACAAAGGGGTCAGCTTACTGTGTGAAGAGAAGGCATAGGGAAGACGGGACAGGTCAAGTCAAGGGTCTGGCACAGTGTTCTTGATTTGTAGATTTCTTTTTTCTTTTTGTGGGGCAATGAGGGTTAAGTGACTTGCCCAGGGTCACACAGCTAGGAAGTGTCTGAGGCTGGGTTTGAACTCAGGTCCTCCTGAATCCAGGGCTGGTGCTTTTTCCACTGCACCACCTAGCTGCTCCTGGCACAATGTTCTTGAACAGAAGGGAGACATCAGAGTCTTAGAGCATTTCTGTCTTACTTGGTTTGTTTCCCCGGGTATTAGTATTTGGTTTGATTTTGGTTTTTGAAGCAATTGAAGTTAAGTGACTTGCCCAGGGTCACACAGCTAGTAAGTATCTGAGGCCCAATTTGAACTCAGGTCCTCCTGACCCCAGGATCAGTTGCTCTATCCACCTGTCCCAGGTGTTAGCATTTGGATTTTCTCCAGAGAAAGATGTTACTGTCAACAGCAGTCAATAAGCATTAGGCAGGAAGAAAGGAAACACATATTTATTAAACACCTACTGTGTACCAAGCTAAGTACTTTATAAATATTATCTCATTTAATCCTTTCAACAACCCTGGGATGTAGGTGTTGTTGTCTTCTTCTTTATCATCATCATCATCAACCTTACTTTACAATTGAGGAAAAGGAGGCCAACTGAGGTTAAGCAACTTGCCCTAGGTCACACAGTTATTAAGTGTCAGAGGTTGAATTTGAACTCAGGTCTTCCTGACTCCAGGCCCAGCTCTCTATCCACTGGGCCACCTGGCTGCCTCTAATGAGTGCCTACTACATGTCAGGCACTCTGCTAAATTGGGGATACAGAGAAAAGCAAAAAATATCCCTGTCTCCAAGAAGCGAATACTCTTAATTTATCACAGCATCACAGATTTAGTGCTGTAAGGCACCTCCAAGATCATCTAGCCTAACCTCTTCATTTGACAGATGAGAAACCAGAGGCTCCAAGAGGTTAAGTAGCCTTGATTAGGGTCACACAATAAGAATCAAAGACAGAATTTGGACCAAGGACCTCTGACTCTAGACCCAGTCCTCTGTCCACTGTATCACACCGTTGTGTGTTTACAGCTTCAAATGTTTGTCCTTGTTATCCCCAAAACTCTTTTGGGGCTTACTTCTTGTCTGAGAAGACTATTGAATGCTCAAGAGAGAAAGACAACAAAATGAGAAGGTTCATCCAATCAAAACACCTCAAATTGTCTTGCTTCTGTCCTACGTATATTATTTGGAGGCAGTGTGACGGTACAGGAGAAAGAGACGGACTGGGAGCCGGGTCATCTGGTCTCTGCTATTAACCTCCAAAGGCAACCTCTGGGTTGCTTCATCTGTAACCTCTTGAAATGTATAATATGCATGACTTCATTTGAGCCAGGTGATGCAGCAGATAGAGAGCTGGGCCTGTAGTCAGGAAGACCTGAGTTCAAATCCAACATCCGACATTTACTAGCTGTGTGACTCTTAGGCGAGTCGCTTCACCTCTGTTTGCCTCAGTTTCCTCAACTGTAAAATAGTCATAACAGTGCCTACCTCCCGGGGTTGTTATGAGGATCAAATTAGATAATAATTGTAAAAAGCACTCAGCACAATGCCTGGCATATAGTAGGTGCCATATAAATGCTTATTCCCTTTCTTCCCTTCCCCTACTGTGCTGGACTAGATGTTCTGTAGGGATCTTTCTAGCCCTGAGTCTATACTTTAGGTTCTGCCTCCTTTGGCAGAGAGTGTCCTATAACAGAGGAGGCCATGTCTCTGTATTTTAGGGTAGAGGTTCCAGCTCATTTTTAAATTGACTTTGCAAATCAGAACTACTTCTCTTGGGCCAAGGTGGTGGGGAATCCCATTTGGCCATGGATGGAGGGGAATTATCCCGGGTTTTAGGGTTTTTGAGAAACTCTCTTCCCAAGAGACCATTGGGGCCTTTAAAAAAAACAACACATGATACAGACGTGTGCAGGCCCGACTGGTCAGTGGGCCTGGTTAGAGGGGTCTCTATTATAATTACAAGATAGACACCTACTGGCCAGGACAAGAGTCAACAGCCTCTGAAGTCAAAGAACAAAATGGTTCAGGAAATGGAATCATGGAGTCCCAGAGGTGAGGAGGGCCATAGGACTTTGAGTTGAAAGGAACTGCAGAGATCAAGTAAGCCAAGAGACTTTTAACCCTTTAATTCTGGAGGGTTGTAAATTTTTGGTTTTTTGGTTTTGGTTAAAATTTTTTTTTATTTTAACTTTTGCAGGACAATGAGGGTTAAGGGACTTGCCCAGGGTCACACTGCTAGTAAGTGTCAAGTGTCTGAGGTTGGATTTGAACTCAGGTCCTCCTGAATCCAGGGTATTTTTGTTTTTAAAAATGTATTTTGATAAGTCGATTTCAATATAATTGGTTTCCTTTAAATCCTATGTATTTTATTTTATTTATATTATTTGGAGCAGGGGTCTATTGGCTGACAAAGGGGTCCATGTCACACACAAAAAGGTTAAGAAGCCAGGGTCTAAGCCTACCTTTCTGCAGATGAGAAAACTGAGGCCCATGGAAGAGAAATGACTTGCCCAAGGTCATCGAGGTAACAGAATCAGGATTCGAAGTCCTCTGGTTGTCTTATTCCAAATACAGGACACCTCAAAGGTTAGAGGATCATAGATTCAGAACTGAAAGAGACCATAGAACCCATCAAATTCAACTTCTGTGTTTTATGGATGAGAAAATCATGCAATGACAGAGAGAGGCTCCTTAGCTTGTCCAGGTCACATCGCTGGTCAGTGTCTGAGGCCAGATGTCCAGCCCTCTGTCCACTCTGCCACCCAGACTGTATCTGGTTCACCCATATTTTAAGGAGGAATCCCATCTACAGTCTCCTTGACAAACCATTGCTTGAAGACTTCAAGTAAGAGTCACCTAACTACCCACTGAGGTACCCATTCCATTTTCAGACTTTAATAGTTATAAAATTTTCTTTATGTTGAACTGAAAGCTCACTCTTTATACTACTCCATTGGTCTGGGTGGCTAGGTGGCGCAGTGGAATCAGGAGGACCTGAGTTCAAATCCGACCTCAGACACTTAACACTTATCAGCTGTGTGACCTTGGACAAGTCACTTAACCCCAATTGCCTCACCAAAAAAAAAAAAAAATACTCCATTGGTCCTAATTCTGGCTTCTGGGGCCAAACCAAACAAGTCCCTCTTCCATACACCAACCCTTCAAATATACAGGATCAAAGCATTTAGAGCTGAAAAGAGACTTAAAGTCCAATGCCCTAATTTTTATAGATGAAGGGAAATAATTTTTATTCATTTAATAAACATTTACCAAGTGCCTACTATGTGCCAGGCATCATACTAAGTGCTAGAGATACAAAAAGAGGCAAAAGAGAGATCCTGCCCTCAAAGAGCTCACAATCCAATGGGGGAAGGCAACAGGTAAACACATATATACAAGGCAAGCTATCTACAAGATAAATAGGAAGTGATTGGGGCAGCTAGGCAGTGCAGTGGATAGAGCACCGGCCCTGGAGTCAGGAGTATCTGAGTTCAAATCCAGCCTCAGACACTTGACACTTGCTAGCTGTGTGACCCTGGGCAGGTCAGTTGGCCCCAATTGCCTCACTAAAAAATAAATAAATAGATAGATAGATAGATAGATAGATAGATAGATAGATAGATAGATAGATAGATAGATAGATAGATAAATAGGAAGTGATTAACAGAGAGAGGGCACAACTAGGAAGCAGGGGCTAATATTTGGCATAGCCAAGTTTTAATCTTTACTCTTCTGACTCCAAGGTTATTAATCCCTTCTATTCCCCACTGTACCAAGATGGTTATCATGCCCACATAAATCTTTTCTCCTCCAGGTTTCCTGAGCAAGAATAGTATCTCCACATGCAGGGTGGGACTGACTCGTCCAGAGGGTAGGAAGGCATTTGCTTGGTAGCAGGAGGGGGGAATTCTTACATTGTCTGTACATTTCAAGGGTCAAGGAAAAACACGTTGGCCTGAATCCCTCAGG
The DNA here is from genome assembly GCF_019393635.1 of Dromiciops gliroides. Lineage (NCBI taxonomy): Eukaryota > Metazoa > Chordata > Mammalia > Microbiotheria > Microbiotheriidae > Dromiciops > Dromiciops gliroides. The sequence goes on from NC_057862.1 coordinate 236,604,566, forward strand.
GAGCCTTGCCCAGCATTCTAACACAGTGGGGATTTCCCCCGAATTTCATGGGGGCCTTTTCCTTCTCAATATAATCAACCATGAAGTGACCCGCAGGAGGAAAGGGACCTTGGGGTTAGAGGCTTTAGTCCCAGCCAGTCTAATGTGTTGAAATAGTTTCTGTGAAAATGTGGCAATAGTTGAAAAAAATGTTATAGGACACTTAGTTCTACTGATTTATTAATTATTAAGAGATTCAGGGGCAGCTAGGTGGTACAGTGGATAAAGCACCAGCCCTGGATTTGGGAGGACCTGAATTCAAATCTGACCTCAGACACTTGACACTTACTAGCTGTGTGACCCTGGGCAAGTTACTTAACCCTCATTGCCCCAAAAGAGAGAGACAGAGAGACAGACAGAGAGACAGAAAGACAGAGACAGAGAGACAGAGGGAGAGAGACAGAGATTCATTGGCACATGATATAACAACAGAGCTTCTTGTGGTAGGGTTTGCCCTGGATGCATTAAAGCTGTTTCCAAAAGGAGGGTCAAGGAGGTCAAAGAGAACATGATTGTATGTTCTTGGACTCACTGGCTTCCCCAAGGCATGTTTCTGAGGGTGGAGATGGAATGTTGAGTTTGAGTTTTCTCTTCCCACCTTCCCCAACCACTCACTATTCTACCTAGGGCTTACTACGTTCTGCCTCTTCCTAGAAGCTGCCCCTCTGTGCCAGTCTGCTGCCTTTTCCTTTGATCCCCCTCTAGAGGATGCTTGGAAGCCAGGGATGCCATGCCCTGTAACTGTGGGTCACACGTATCCCACCATCTGGATCCTCCAAACTCATGCCCAAAATAGCCTGAACCCAAACAGGATGCTGAGTCAGTAATCGACAGATCATGTCTAGGGTGATGCAGTAGAAAGAAGGCTTTTTGGAGTTAGAGGACCTGGGTCTGAATCCTGGCTCTGCCACTTGCTTGTGTCACCTTGGGCAAGTCACTTAACTTCAGTTTCATCATCTGTAAAAGGAGGTGGTTGGATGAGATGCTTTTTAGCTATTTATCTACAAGCCTATAATCACCCACTGAACTACAAAAAAAAAAAAGGTATTTTAGCTTTTCTTTGCTTATAGAATAAAGTAACAATTTTTTCTATTTAAAAAAAAAGGCACACACCTGTTATCCCTCCTACCTTCCTAGGCAGCTAGGTGGTGCCAAAAAGACCCAACCTCAAATCCAGCCTCAGACACTGACTAGTTGTGTGACCCTGGGAAAAGTCGCTTAACTTCAGCATTCTCATCTGTAAAATGGGCTAATAATAGTATCTACTACTCAGGGTTGTTGTGCGGATCAAATGAGATAACTTTTGTAAAGGGGTTGCTTAGCATAGTGCCTGGCAATTCAATTCAATTCAATAAATGTTTATTAAGCGCCTACTATGTAGCACATAGTAGGCTCTTAAAATGCTTATTTCCTTCCTCCTTTCCTACTCAGGGAGGCTAGCTTGAGCTCGGGACTTCTGAGCTTTTGTAGACTGAGTGTCTATACGTAGTCCAGCACCATGGGAAGAGAGTGTCTCAAGGCTGCCTAAGGAGAAGTGAACCCACCCAGGTTGTTGACAGAGCAGGTCAAATTTTCTGAGCAGATCAGTAGTGGAATTGGACCCGTGAATGCCTGCTGTGCTTCATGAAATTCTACAATTCCAAAGTCCCCTCTCCACTTCTCCCAGAATGCTATCACACTGAAAAGCTCTAAATGTAAGCTCAAATTCACTTCTTCCCTGGCAGAAAAAAAAATTGGTCAGGCCAGAGATGGGCTAGAAGGGCTCTTAAGAACCTGGTTAAGAGGGGCAGCTAGGTGGCACAGTGAAGAGAGCATTGGCCCTGGAGTCAGGAGTACCTGAGTTCAAATCTGGCCTCAGACATTAAAAAAAAAAAAAACAACTTACTAGCTGTGTGACCCTGGGCAAGTCACTTAACCCCAATTGCCTCACTAAAAAAAAAATTTAATTTAATTTTTTAAAAAATAACCTGGTTAAGCTTGAAGAAGATGAAAAACTCCCAAAGAGAAATCTCCCTGATGTGAATGGTTCCCCATCACTCAACTGCTCCCCAAACCCCAATCAATTAAGAAGCATTGAGTGAGTTTTGTCTCATGTTGTGGGGGATATAGAAGCAGCATAAGACATTCCCTTCCTTCAGGTTGCACAGGGTCTAGTAAGGCATGCAAGTGTAAGACACAGAAAATAACTAGAAAACAGCGAAAATGTATTTACTACTAAATCAATCTGAATATAGGCCACACTTTTTCTCTGGATCTGGCGCATATAAAACCTATACGCAGCCTAAAATCAATGTTATTTTCCAGTCCACTGCCACTTTATTTTTCTTTACACGAAGATCTCATTATGGGAGGGGGAGTGTAGCTTATATTTGGATCAATATGGTAAATACTAAATTGTGTGCAATTTACGTATAATTGGGGCAATTAGGTGGTACAATGAATAGAGTAGGAGGGCCCAGAATCAGGAAGACTCATCTTCCTGAGTTCAAATGTGGCCTCAGACACTTATTAGCTTTGTGAGCCTGGACAAGTCACTTACCTCAGTTTCCTAATCTGTAAAACGAGCCGGAGAAGGAAACAGCAAACCACTCCAGTATCTTCACCCAGAAAACCCTAAATGGGATCACGAGGAGTCGGACACAACTGAAATGACTGAACAACAACATCAAATTGTATGCCGTTAGGAGTAGAGGGGGAACAGTCAGCAATTCATTTGGGAGAAAGAAATAGACAGTGTGAGGGTCAGCTAGGTGGCACAGTGGATAGAGCACCGGCCCTGGAGTCAGGAGGACTTGAGTTCAAATCTGGTCTCAGACACTTAACACTTACTAGCTGTGTGACCCTGGGCAAGTCACTTAACCCCCATTGCCCTGGAAAAAAAAAAAAAGCAGTGTGGCACAGTGAGGGGAAAGCACTGGATTTGGAGTCACATGTTGTTGTTGCAGTTCAGCCAGGTCTGACTCTTCACAAGCCCATTTGGGGTATTCTTGGCAGAGATACTGGAGTAGGTTGTTATTTCCTTCTTCAGCTCATTTGACAGATGAGGAAACTGAGGCAAATAGTTAAGTGACTTGCCCAAGGTCACATAGCTAGTAAGTGTTCAAGACCAGATTTGAACTCAGGAAGGTGAGTCTTCCTGACTCCAGGTCTGGTGCTCTATCCACTACACCATCTAGCTACCCCCTTGGAGTCACAAGCCCTGGGTTCAAATCCCAGCTCTTCCATGTACTAGTTGTGTGACCTTTGGTAAGTCACAGCCTCTCTGGGTTTAAATTTCTTTATCTGGAAAATAAGGTGATCAGATCTGATAGATGGCTTCTCGGATTCCTTTTTGATCTAGGATTCTATGGTCTGCCATCCTGGGCAATTAGGGAGATTGCATGCTGGGTTGACCCACCAAAAAAAAAAAATCATATATCCAATGACCTCGGTCCTGGGTGATTTGCTCTTTGTGGATGTTTTCTGTTAGGTAGAGAACAGAAGTAACCTTTCACCTCTGGAAGACTGGCCTGATCACCTGGAAGAATAGGTTCCTGCTTAGCTTGCTTTTTTTGGTGGGGGGAAGATGACCAATTCTAGTTACATGTTAATATAGACCAGTTCTTTGACCCACAGGGAAAGAGCAGTTTGCAGGCCAGTTGAACTGGGACAGACGGTATATGGTGGATAATAACAAATCAGACTGGAAAACTGAGTGGGAGCCAGACTGTAGGCGACCCTAAATGTCTGGCATTTTGTTCAAACTGATCCAGGGTGGAAGAAAGGCAGTGCTTCACACTAGGTTGAGGGCTAGCCTTATTGTCAGGAAGATCTGGGTTCATATCCTGCTTCTGGAACTCAGGTGACACTGGCTCCCACATCAGGCTCTTGGGTTCCTTGGATTAGTGCTGCCTTCCTAAAGCTAACAGAAAGGTAGCAATTCACTGGGTTAGTATCCAAACAGAAAGTTGAATAATCTGGGTGTAGTATACAGATTGTCCACCAGATGGCGCTCTTCTCAAGCCCAGGTCTTGTGAAATGCTCAGGGCTACAGCCCAAGGGCACTCAGCCTGCAGCCTAAACTGCTTTTATTAACCCTTTCCCTTGCTGGCTTGGTCTCAATCTCATCTCTGGGACAAGATAAAACATTGTTCCAAATGTTAATATGAAATCAGCTGTCTCTGAACCCCCACCCTGAGCAATATTTCATTCTCAAGTCATATCCTACTGAGACCATATTGTGTTCATATGGGGTTTTTTTTGGTTTTTTGTTTTTTTTAGTGAGGCAATTGGGGTTAAGTGACTTGCCCAGGGTCACACAGCTAGTAAATCATATGGGTTTTAATAACATAGAAGTAATTGCAAAAGAAAAGAAATATATAAACTCACTTTGTTGCATCTTCCTCCTCCCATATCCTCAACATGGATGGTAAACCAAGGTCTGGGTCCCAATGACCAGAGGCTCTCTGGAGGTTTCCTTTAGCTCTGACATTCTTTGATTTGAGTGGAGAGAACCTAGAAGAGTTTGGCATTTCAGAACTGGAAGGCCAGGCCCCGTAGGTTACCTAAGAGCCTCGTGTTAGCCCACCTGACCTTTTTTCCCACCATTTATAGGTTCAGCTGGTCCAGGACCCTGCCACTGGGGGCACCTTTGTAGTTAAGGTAAGTGTAGTCCAGTGATCCATCTTTCCCTCTTGTAAATCAACCCCCCCCCACCTTCCTGTTCTTCAGCATTTGACTCCATCACATGGAGTATTGGACTATCTTAGAACCCCCTGATCCCAGCCAAGTCCCTACTGAGATGATCAACCTTCCTGCTCATTCCTTTTCCTTTTTTCTTTTTGTGGGGCAATGAGGGTTAAGTGACTTGCCCAGGGTCACAAAGCTAGTAAGCTTCAAGTGTCTGAGGTCATATTTGAACTCAGGTCTTCCTGAATCCAGGGCCGGTGCTCTATCCACTGCACCACCCAGCTGCCCCCTTCCTGTTCATTCCTAAGACCCCACCTCTTACCTTCAAGGCTACCCCACCGACAAAATGTCAGTCAGTTAATAAGCCTTTATTAAATATTTACTATACGCTAGGTATCGTGCCAAGCTCTGGGGACACAAAGAAAGGCCAAGCACTCACCAGTGGAGGTTCTACTCTGGGGCCTCTATTTTCTGGAGACCATGCAAATAGGATGCACCTTTCTGGGGCCAAACTGTTCTGCAGGACAGAACCTGGGTGAAGGCACCTTAACTTGCAAACGGGGCATGGAATCTACCATGGACTGTCAGTTTCCCAAAGTCTTAACTTGCTTGAGCACAGCAGGAAAGCCTGGCTTCAGGCTCATGCCCCAGTCACATTGCCTTTGCTTCTAATCTTATTCAATTACATAGTTACACATTCATGTTTTCTCAGCCCCAGCTCCTTTGCCAGCCAATTCTACCACTGGCACACTTCTGGGGTGGACATTGCTGAGGCTGGGGTGGCCTCAGGTGGCAGAGAGCCCCCTGCCTTTCTGGAGGGGTGATACTCCTTGAGCCCTGTCTCTCCTTGTTTTTGGTTTGGGTTTTTTTTTGGGGGGGGCGGCAATGAGGGTTAAGTGACTTGCTCAGGGTCACACAGCTTGTAAGTGTCAAGTGTCTGAGGATGGATTTGAACTCAGGTCCTCCTGAATCCAGGGCTGGTGCTTTATCCACTGCACCACCTAGCTGCCCTTTGGTTCTCCTTGTTTTGAGTTGGCTTCCCTTCTCCCAGAGCCTTCCCAAGTGCCATGTAGAGACGTGGGACCGTCCAACCATCATCCCTAATGGCGTCCCCTACATGACCAAGCTTCTTCGCTACTCTGTGAGTGAGGACTCCATCTTCTTACACTTGGAGCATGTGCAGGGTAAGTGGGAACCCCTAGATCCAGGTGCATCTAGCAAGGCTCTCTCCACCAACCCAGAATCCTCAGTAGCCTCTGAATTCCCTTCCCTTCTCCCTCCTCTTCATTCTTGTTCTCTCCCCTTCTTTTAAGGCATACCTAAAGCAGCAGTTCTCAAACTTTTTAGTCTCAGGACCCTTTCATGCTCTTAAAAATCAAAGACCCACTCAAAGAATTTTTGTTTATTGGGGTTGCATCTATTGATATTTACCATATTAGAAATTCAAACATCTTAGTAGGATGCTGAAAAGAATTTTGACCACATGGATAACATGAAATGGTCTTAGGAACCTTTAGGGATCCCTCAACCACACTTGGAGAACTGCCTAACTAAAGGACCCTGTCCAGCCCTTACCAACCAAAAATACCCCGCCCCCACCCCCAGGAGACCTGACGATGCTGAAAATTCTCTCTGTTAAATATTCATTTCTTTGGGCTAAGGCATCTGCTTCAATCTTCCCTCTTGGTACCTTAATGTGGGCTAATTAGGAGAGAGGGGAGAGTGGAAGGGCATTTTTATAAGGGGAAGGAGGGGAACAGGGAGGGAGGGAGGAAGGGAGGAAGGGGGAAAGGAAGGAGGGAATGAGGGAAGGAAGAAAGGGAGGAAGGGAGGGAGGGGAAGGAAGGAAGGAAGGAAGGAAGGAAGGAAGGAAGGAAGGAAGGAAGGAAGGAAGGAAGGAAGGAAGGAAGGAAGGAAGGAAGGAAGAAAGGAAGGAAGGAAGGAAGGAAGAAAGGAAGGAAGGAAGGAAGGAAGGAAGGAAGGAAGGAAGGAAGGAAGGAAGGAAGGAAGGAAGGAAGGAAGGAAGGAAGGAAGGAAGGAAGGAAAGGAGAGAGGGGGAAAGAAGGGAGGAAGGAAGGAAGGAAGGGAGGGAGGGGAAGGAAGGAAGAGAAGGAGGGAGGGAAGGAGGAAGGAAGGAAGGAAAGAAAGAAGGAAAGAAAGGAGGGAGGGAGAAGGAAGGAAGGGAGGGGGGAAGGAAGGAAAGAAGGAAAGAGAGGAGGGAGGGAGGGAGCACAGGACCAAATAACATAAAATAGCATAGGTAAAGTGCTTTGCAAACCTCATCCAGCTCAGCTAGCTGCTCCAAAAGTCTATAAAGAGACTAGCTTTTTGTTTTGGTTTGGTTTGGTATTCCCAGCTCCTAGCATAGTACCTGGCACATGGGATGAGCTTGAATGCCAGGAAGCAATAAGGCACCAATTTTTCAGGGGGGAAAAGTCCCACACTTTTTCTGCTCTTTTACCTGGAAAGGCTGGGGCACTAAGGATGGCTTGCTGCTATCTAGAAACTCCTTCAAGTGTCAAAACAGCCTGGGGATTTGATTGCCCATTCAGTGGGTGTTGTCTTATGGGGACTGAATTTATTCCCATAGACAGGGGCAGGCCTCTCTTCACGGCCCTCTGGGGTCTGTCTCCACTAGGAGACAATGAGATCAGGGCTGTCTGACTTTGTCTCCTCATCGTAGGCTTTGCTGCCTCTTTTAACCAGCTGGCCAGTCTCCAGCAAGGTACTTTAATGTGTTTTCTCCACGAAAAGAGCAAGACCTGGTCCTTGCTTGCAAAGAGCCTCCAGGTCAGCTGAGGAGACAAGACAAACACCATTGAAGAGCTGAAATCTGTATACTAAAGTGCTAAACATAGTGGTGAAAAATTATGAAGCATTTACTATGTGCTGGGCACCAAGCTACATGATGGAGAGACAAAGGTTAGAAAAGAGATGGCCCGGGGCAGCTAGGTGGCACAATGGATAGAACACTGGCCCTGGATTCAGGAGGACCTGAGTTCAAATCCTGCCTCAGACACTTGACACTTACTGGCTGTGTGACCCTGGGCAAGTCACTTAACCCCAATTGCCTCACCAGAGAGAGAGAGAGAGAAAGAGAGATGGCCCGTGGGAAGCTAGGTGGAGCAGTGGATAGAGCACCGGCACTGGAGTCAGGAGGACCTGAAATCAAATCCCATCTCAGACACTTGACACTTACTAGCTGTGTGACCCTAGGCAAGTCACTTAACCCTCATTGCCCTGCAAAAAAAAAGAAGAAGAAGAAGAAAAAAGATGGCTCCGACCCTCAGGAGTCTTACATTCTAATAGGACAGATGCTCCTAAATTGGGGGGGCCTTAGACCCCTCAAGGGGTCTGTAGATAGATTTTAAGGAGTTCATGATCTTGGTGGAAGGAATGATAATCTTTATTTACACTAATTTCTGAGTAAAATTTAGCATTTCCCTCAATTCTGAAAATAGGCAATAAAACATTGTTCTGAGAAAGGCTCTTAGGCTTTACCACTACCAGGGGAGTCTATGCCCCCAAAAGATTAGGAATCCCTGTTGTTGTTTGTCCTTCATTCTAGGTGATGTCAGGGTGATGTCATAACTTGCAGTGAATTGGATTTAAATAAGGAAGGGCTGTGAAAAGTCACCAGCCTCACTCTCTCCTCTAGAACCATCTGGGTCCAGTGGCAAGATATAGATCAGGATTACTGGAGATGGTCCCAGATGTTTAAGGCAATTAGGGTTAAGTGACTTGCCCAGAGTCACATAGCTAGTAAGTGTCTGAGGTGAGATTTGAACTCGGGTCCCCCTAACTTCAGGGCCAGTGCTCTATTCACTGTGCCAATTAGCTGCCGCAAGAATCCCTGTCATAGAAGACATAATATAGGGGTGAGGTGAGGAGGAAAAAGACTTTTGTGGGCATTTGAAAGGATCTGGGGAAAGGGTGGGGGGGACAGGTAGAGAGATCAAGAGATGGCTGGGGTGGAGGGCTGGAAGAAGGCAGGGTCAAGGGGAGGCAGTAGTGATGGTACACTAAATGAGTGATATTAAGGGAATGGAGATCTACCTAGTATGGACCAGTATGAGGAGTATCCTGGGAGAAGGTGAAACTTAAGCTACGTCTTGAAGGTTGGATAAAATTTAGAAAGGTTGAGAAAAGTGGGGAGGGTATTCTAAGCAAAGGAGACGGTGATAAGCAAAAGCAAGGAGGTAGGAAAGTTTTTGACAAATGCAGGGCTCAGTGAGCAGACCAGTCTGGCTGGTGCAAAGGGTTTGAGGGGGAGTGGGAGAAGATAAAGGTAGAGGGTAGCCTTAAAGATCTGTGCTGTTCATGGAGGGATTTGGGGTGGGGGGCAGGGAAGCAGTAGAGAATATCCTGGGTTTTCTTCTCCCACCACTTTCTCTTTGTTTCTTCTGCTTGGTTCAGGGGGAACCCTCTGGTCCCATCTCCTCTCTCAGCCTAGACCCCAGGGGCCAGAGGCCTCCAGCAACTTAACCCAGAGAAAGCCAGGCTCTACCAAGGATGATCACCCAGAGAAGGGGAAAGCTGGCCCTGGTCCCCCTGATACTGGCCTCCACCTCCTGCCCCCGGTTCTGCTTCCCCAGAACCACAACCAACAGCTCAGCATTGCGGCTGAGGCATCGCCCCAGCCCTCCAACATTTCATCCCGACCTCAAGGCCGGGTTCCTGACCATCAGAAAGGGTTGAAGGATTTGAAGGCCACACAGGCTCCTGACCGGAACCCTGGAGGCAAGTCATGCAGTCCATCCAGGGAAATCCAAGTGTTCAGGTCCCATGGAGTATCGGCCTGTGAAGATGCTTTTGGAAGACACCAAATCAGGACAAATGCTCCTTCCCCTGAATGGGACCCTGTGGCCTCAGAAGACCTCAGCTCACCTTCTGGCCTAGCTCCAAAGGCCCTTAGAAGGGATGAGACAATGACCAGCAGCCTAGGTCGTGGCAACAGTCGGTCCCATCTCCAAGCCAGGCGGAGTACTAGGTGGAGTACCAACAGGGGGCCTCTAGGAGGTCTCTCCTGGATCCGGGAGGGGGCAGGCCGGGTACTAGAGGGCTACGGTCATGGGAGTGACCAGTGCAAAGAGCTCCCAGGTCAGGACTGTCCACATGCTAACCGGGCCTGTCCAGGACACAGGGGAGGAGCCTGGTGTGTGAAGGAAGAACAGGTCAAGCAATGGGCAGCGGAGACCCTGGTGGCCCTTGAGGGTCTACATCAGCAGGGCGTGCTATGCCGGGACCTCAACCCCAGGAACTTGCTTCTGGATACCACTGGTAGGCACTCCTTTGTCTGGGAGGGAGAGAGGTTAGGGGGTGCAATCGCCCTGTTAAGTGGCTGAACCCTACTGCAACCATCCTGGATGGTTACGCATATGGGAGGGTAGTTAACCTTCAATTCAAAATCTTATGACAGTGGGCAGCTAGGTGGCACAATGGATAGAGCACCGGCCCTGGATTCAAGAGGACCTGAGTTCAAATCTAGCCTCAGACACTTGACACTAGGTGTATGACCCTGGGCAAGTCACTTAACCCTCATTGCCCTGTCCCCCCCCCCACAAAAATCCTATGACAAAGAAGCAGCAGCTCCCGGGGTGAAGGCCACCTCAAGAAGTCAGCCAGTCTACCCTCCCCTACACCCCCTTCCCAAGCAAAGTGCCTCCCTTAATCCATCTTAGACTTCTGTACTGGGAGGAGCTCAGTTGCCCAAGGTCAACTAATAAGAATCCTTTCCTCTCCACCCTGCCAGGGATCTCTGGGAGTCCCAAAGACCCTTTCATAATACTTAGAAGTTTTCATTTCTAACATGGTAGATATCAATAGACACAACTCACATAAACAAAAGCTCTTTGCAGGGTGTGTGTATGTGAGGGGGCGGGCAGGGATCCTCAATTTTTAAGAGTGTAAAGCGATTCTGAGGCCAAAAAGTTTGTGAATCACTGCTCTTGGACAGTCGAGTGGCATTTTTGTACCTGGAAATGCCAAAAGGGTTTTGAACCCTTGCTCTTCATGGGGTGGGAATCATTCATGATGACTGACATTTATATGGCACTTAAAGGCTTACACATTGATTTACACGTTATCTGATCCTTAAAACAACTCTGGGAGGCAGCTGCTGTTATTATCCCCATTTTACAGATAAGGAAACTGAGTCTGAGAGTGCTTAAATGACTTGCCCAGCATCACATGGCGAATAAGGATGTGAGGCAGGATTTGAACTCAGGCCTTCTTGAGCTTAGCACTCCATGCACTGGGTCACCTAGCAGCCAGCGAAGGAATGACTGAGACATCATTGGCTCATCATTTTAGAGCTGGAAGAGGAGTTCAGAAGCTAGGTGCTTTAATCTCCTCATTTAAGGATGAGGAAACTGAGGCTTAGAGAGGTCAAATAACTGGGATTTGAACCCAGGTCTTTGGACTCTTTGATCTTTCTACTCTATCACATTGCCCAACTGACCCACTGGTTTCCCTATTTTAAAAAAAAAGGTGAAAATGAGGGTGTCCTTGACCCCAGATCCAGAGGAGTATTCATTCACTGTAACTTACATTTATATAGCACTTTACAATTTACAAAGTGTTCACTGCCCTCCCCTTCTCAAGAACCCTAAAAAGGAGGTAGGGTTAAGGCTTCCTTTCCCTATTTTATAGATGCATAAATGTGCTCTAATAATCTTAACTATTCTCTCTCCCTTTCCCTCCTTCCTTTTCTCCTTTCCCTCCCTCCCTCCTTTCATTCCTTCCTTCCCTTTCCTCCCTCCCTTGCTTTTTCTTCCTCCCTCCTTCCTGCCTTCCTCTCCCTCCTGCCCTCCCATCCTTCCTTTCTCCCTCCCTTCTTTTTGCTCCCTCCCTCTTCCCTCCCTTTTTTCCTACCTTCCTTCCTTTCTTTCTCCCTTCTTTTTTCTCCCTCCTGCCCTCCCTTCCTTCCTACCTTCTTCCCTCTCTCCCTCCCTTCTTCTTGCTCCCTCCTCCCTTCCTTCCTTCCTTCCTCCCTCCCTCTGAACCCCACCCATCCTTTCCCCTCTCCTCCCCACTCAATTACCCACCCTCCCACCTTCCACTTTGCTGCAATGCTGGGGATAAAGGTCACATCCGTCTCACCTACTTTGGCCAGTGGACTGAGGTGGAGCCCCGGTGCTGCAATGAAGCCCTGGAAAACCTGTACAGTGCCCCAGGCAAGGAGACAGACTGGCCACCGTCCCCAGGCCCCTCCAAATTAGACTGGGGAGTAGGGGAGAGGGGGCCTACAAAGAGGGGAACTCGAGTTTCCACAAGGGGCAGCTTTCCCAGCCATGATACCTTAGAGAGCCTCTCCAAAAGCTCCATGGAAACAGGGATCGCTCCACTGGGGCATCACCTTTATCCATTTCCCCCCCTCCCCCCCCCCCCGCCCCCTTTCTCTGGACTTTGGCAAAGCCGGAGGCTGGGCGCCTGGGAGCGGCTGGAGGGGTGGGATAGAGGGTGGGAGGGGGGCGTGTGTGGCCGAGGGGATGAGTGCTAACGGGTGAAAACAGTGAACTGTGAACCACAGACTCAGAAGCCTAGGTGTAAGGTGTTCTCTTGCCCTTGCAGAGGTGGGAGGGATTTCTGAGCTGACAGAAGCCTGCGATTGGTGGAGCTTTGGGTCTCTGCTGTATGAGCTTCTAACTGGAATGGTGAGTTCAACCCCGGGAGGATGGTGAAAAGGGGTGGGACGGGGGCTTGGAGAGTGCCGTAAGTCCAGCGTGAATTTCATGGCTTTTGAGACTGGCCTTCAAGGCCTGAGAATTCTAATGGGATCATATATTTAAAACTGGAAGACCCTCGGCAAGTCACTTAACCCTCATTGCCCCACCAAAACAAAAACAAACTGGAAGAGACCTTTGAAACGATTTGCTCCAACCAGTAACCTCTTTTGTTTTTCTTTTTTGGATGAGTTACTAGGTTGATAGATCAAGGGGATGCTGTAGATATAATTTAATTAGATTTTAGCAAAGCATGTGATGAAAGTGTCTCATGCTATCCTTGCGGAAAAGATGTGAGCGGAAGAGTACAGGCTGATTCCACATAATAATACAGAATACACTAATAATAATATGGAATCATAGAATCTCAAAGGTCCTTCTTAGCATAGTGCCGGGCACCCTGTGGGCACTTAATAAATTCATGTTTCCTAGGGCAGCCAGGTGACACAGGGGATAAAGCACTGGCCCTGGATTCAGGAGAACCTGAGTTCAAATCCAAACTCAGACACTTGACACTTACTAGCTGTGTGACCCTGAGCAAGTCACTTAACCCTCATTGCCCCACCAAAACGAAAACAAAAAATGTGTTTCCTTCTTTAGTAATAATAGCATTTAGATAACTCTCTAAAGTTTGCAAAACTCTTTACATATAAGTCATTTGATCTTCATAACAACCCTTTTGAAGAGAGAGAGAGAACCTAAAGAGTACTAATGGTACAATGTCAATGGGTCAGCTAGCTGGTACAGTGGATAGAAGTAAGGATTTGGAGCTGGGAAGACTTGAGTTCAAATCCTGCCTTAGATGCTTGCCATCTGTGTGATCCTAGGCAAGTATTCACCTCTCTCTGCCTCAGTTTCCTCATCTGAAAAACAGAGATAAATAATAGCACCTACCTCCCAGGGTTGTTATGAAGATCAAATGACTTATATGTAAAGAGTTTTGCAAACTTTAGAGAGTTATCTAAATGCTATTATTGCTATTATTATTATTATTACTAAAGAAGGAAACACACATTTATTAAGTACCTATAGTGTGCCAGGCACTATGCTAAGAAGGACCTTTGAGATTCTATGATTCTATATTATGATTAGTGTATTCTGTATTATTACTAGTGGCCTTCTTTTTTTGGAGGCAATTGGAATTGTGACTTGCCCAGGATCATACAGCTAGTAAGTGTCTGAGGCTGGATTTGAACTCAGGTCCTCCTGACTCCAGTGCCAGTGCTCTCTATCCACTGTGCCACCCAGCAGCCCCTAGAACCTGAATTCTAAATCTGGCTCGATGATTCTAGGTCTAGTATCTCCCAACAGACCAGATTAGACCATATCTCTGCCTCCTTTGGTCAAGGCTCTCTCTCTCTCATGCCTTTCCATTGTGCCAATCAATTATGCCATTAACATTTCTAATTAAAGATTATTTTGTTTATGGTGAAATTCTTATAATCCACAAGAAATTGAACAGAGGGAAGAGGAAAGAGGAAACTTTTTTCTTGGCTTGCTGACTGATGTTAATCCAGCCCTGTCCATGATGAATCTGCCTCTACAGTTTGGGGAAAATAACCCTGGAGGAGGCAAAAACCTTAGTCCCATAAGGATTTTAGGAACTTACTTCTCCTACCCCACCTCCTTTCCTGGGGGTCTCTCTTTTAAAGTCACCTGTCACCCTTCTCTCTCCCCAGTCGCTGTCCCAGAACCACCCCTCAGGAATCCATGTGCACACCAGGCTCCACCTGCCTGAGTGGCTTAGTCGACCGGCTACTTCCCTGCTCACTGAGGTACGGCCATGTGAGCTGGGCAGGACAGCTAGGAAAGGACACAAGGAGGTGGAGATGGACACAGGGAGGGAAGGCAAGAAACTTTTCAGTGGGCAATGAGGCTTTCTGTCTTTCACTGGGCAGCTAAGTGTCATAGTGTCTAGAGTGGAAGATGCGTATTTTCTAGGAGACCCTGGTGAGATCACTCAAATTCTCCCAGTCACAACTTCCTCATCCATAAAATTGGGATAATAGTATCAACCTCAGTGTTGTGAGAATCAAAAGAGATAATATATGTAAATTACCATGCCAATCTGTGCTATATAAATGTTACCACCACTACCATTACTACTACCACCACCACTACCACCACACTACTACTACCACCACCACCACTTCGACTCCGACTCCTCCTTCTACTACTACACCAATGCTACTAGGTGGTAGGCCATGAAGGAAGGATAGATCTGGGATTTCTCAGGGAGACTCCAGATGTTCTTAGAATCCAGATGTCAGAAAAGATTTGTGATTTTATTGGCCAAACAACTTGGTAACTGGGATGGAGCCAGGGCAGTAGAAAAAAGGCTGCTGCTTCAATAAGGTATTAGCAAATTCACTGTGACCTGATTTCTCATCTCTTGTTTCCTGGAAGATATTTACTAGGTCAAAGACAGTGAGAGAAGAATATCAGACAGAGTACCCCCAGCTCTGCACATCAGAGAAAGGGGAGAAAGGACTTTCCTTTCCTCATCCCCAAATCCTATAGAGGTCAGGAGTTTTCCATGGGTTCTCACGGGATACACTCAGAGTTCCCGTGTTCATGAAATGAGGGAAGGTGAGAGCAGGCAGAACCAATGAAGAAGTGATAAAGGCGGGCTTCAGGGCACTGGAGAGGGTGGGCCCTGGGGCTCTGCTCATCTGACTGACTCCTGCCTTTTCCTCTTCAGCTGTTACAGTTTGATCCCTGCCGGCGCCTTGGTGCTGGAGGAGGAGGTGTCAACAAGCTCAAATCCCACCCATTTTTTAGCACCATCCAGTGGAACAAGCTGGTGGGATAGTCAAAAAGATCCTTCTGGGAAGACCCAAGGTCTGCTTTCTGGGCTGGCTGAGTCTGCAGGAGCACTCTAGACCAATGGGTCCAAGGCCCCAGCCTGAAACCCTGTGGTGTCAGACTGAGTCCTCATGCCACCAAGTATTCAACCATTTGGTGGTAGAGATGAATCCTGAACCCTGCATCCTGATGGGGGGGCGGGGCAACCACAGGCTTAGGTCTCTCTTCAAGGCCTTTGACTTCCCCTCCCCTGTGGTGTTTTATTTTGTTTTTTTTTTTCACTTAAGGCCTTGGAAGTATACTCCGAGGTGGATCATTTCCCAATTCTTCCTCCTGTCCCTAAATGAACCCAGGCATGATAAGAGGACCCACAGGGAACTTTGAAGTCGGAAAAATATTGGTACTAGTCTAACCTCTGCCCCTTCCTGGCTGTGTAACCTCTCTTGAGCCTCAGTTTCCTCATCTGTAATACAGAAATAATATCTGCCTTGCCTACCTCATAGGGTTATCATGAGGCTCGATGGAGATTTGTGCAAAAGTGTTTTGTAATTTGTACATGGTCACATAAACATAAGGGGTCATGTTAACACACAAGGTGATTGTGTTTCCAATTAGCCAAAGCAAAGGGAGGGGCAATGGGGACTGGGGTGTCGTAAGGGATTCTCAGGTCAAACTTCATAGACCTAGAGGGTGCCTTTCTCTGGGGTTAGATAGCTTTGTGCCCTGGCGCTCTGCAGAGCTGGTGAGAGACCAGGCCGCAATCTTCAGCTGAGATGGACTAACTCACCACATGTGCATCCAAATTTCACAGGAGGTGGATAGGGAAGCTTGAAGGTATACCCATCCCACCTCAGGAATTTCTTGTGCCCTGAGGCATTTACCCACTGGGACAGGTGGTTGTGAGACAGGGCCATCCTAGCCAAACCAAAAGCTCTGATCGTGTTAACCATAACTACAACTCACTGGTCAGGGTTTTCCCAAAGTAGGCAGTGATGGCTGATGGGAAAATGAGTCTACGAATGAAAAAGAAGGCCTAGAATAATGCTTTTCCCTTCCATTATACCCTCCCGATGGTGGCCCCCAGCATCTTGGGTCAGGTTTGGCAGTCCCAGGACACAAAGGAGAGGGGAAGAGATGGGAGGTCAGAGAAAGGGTTGGGGATGTGCCAGAAGGCCTTACACTCCTGTGAAAATATGGAACAAAAGGTGCCGAGAGCCCTGGGCCAGTAACCCTCTCCCTCCCCAGGCACTGGGTCTCCACCCACCCAAGGAAGAGGAAGAGGAGGGAAGGGAAGAAGGAAGAGCAGCCTGGTTAAGTGCCCTCAAGTCCAGGACTCATTTCTTTGGGGGGACAGAAGTTTGTTTTCCTGATTCATATCAGTTTTCCAAACAACAGGCACTCCCCAGAGGAGGTAGCCTAGTTTGGGGGCAGGTAGTTGCTGAACTTGGGTTCAAATTTTGGCCTTCAGTTTCCTCCTCTAGGAAAATGAAGAGCTCTAAGTCTCTGAGCTGGTTATTTGTCCTTCCCATGTGATTCTGCATCCTGGTCTTGAGGATCAAACTGATTTAAACCTGTTGTTTTAGTTGAGGAGAGGGTGGGAGTCGGGGTCTCTGAGGGCTAGGGATGGAGGGAGAGGACCTCAAACAGAACCCCAACCCCAACCATAGCACATCTCTTCTGCCCCAAGGGCCCTGGTCTGGACACCTCTGTCTGTACTTTATTCCTGGTGTGGTGTGACCAGTCAGCGTCTGTCCATGCGTAACACTCAGCAGTTACCTAGAATATTACCCAGGCAGTCTCCAGGGCACGGGACATAGGACAGCTTGGCCTAAGCGTGATTGTGGCCCACCCCATCCCCTCCCCCCAAATAAAACTTGTACTTCTGCCAAGTGTCTTTTTTATGCAATGACCATCTTACCAGGGGAGATTGGGGAAGGTCCCCAGAATCAAACTCCATGGGAGGGGGGGGGAGGGTGTGCGATATTCTGAGCTCCTTGGGGATGAGAGAGGGGGCTAATTCACAAGAACCAGGATGTGCCAAAACCACTTTCCTCTTGTCTGACGTGCTTCAGCACAGGAATGGCTTGGACTACTTCATTCTACAGTTGAGCCCCAAACAAGGAGGAAGCATGGTGTTTCAATGCCAGGGGTCTTGACTTTGCAATCAAAGGGCCTGGCTTTGAATCCATGCTCTGCTTATTATGTGTGATCTTGGATTTTTTTCTTCCTTTTATACTGGACAAGATGCTCTCTCTCTCTCTCTCTCTCTCTCTGACCCATGAGAAGCAAAATTGGGTGAAGAGGTCTGGAAATTGCAGGCTTGGGGGATATTTTTATTCTTCCAAATCAGTGGCCCTGACGTAGTTAAGTAACCCAGGCAGGTCGTATGGAACACGTTTTCCCCCTTGAGGACATGGGTGTTAGCTCGGAAACTGTCCTGAGTGGCAGCTGGGGAGGCCCACTTAGCCAAAATGAACATGGCAGAATGATACTTTACATGGAACTACCACGTATTAATTACAAATAGTCATATCAAGGAGCAGCTAGGTGAAGCAGTGAATAGAGCACCAGCCCTGGATTCAGGAGGACCTGAGTTCAAATCCAGCCTCAGACACTTGACACTAGCTGTGTGACCCTGGGCAATTCACTTAACCCCAATTGCCTCACAAAAAAAAAAAAAATTTAAGTCATAACAGCAGCCACTTGATCAATGAGGATAATCCAGGAAACCTCTTTCTGTATTAGCAGCTAAGGCTGCCCTCCAGGATACTGTTTGAAAGCAGGTTATAGCCTTAAAGGGGTCTCATGGAGCTCCTACTGTTAATTATACTGTGCTTCTGCTACAACCGACCTGCTAGGGGGCCAGGCTCTAAGCGTTAAACTTCAGGAGGAAGGATGTTTATTTCTAAGAGCTATTTTAACCCCACCATCCAAGAGTGTCTCTCAGCCTCTTGTGAATAGCAAGCAGAGAGTGGTTCAACACATAATTAAGGGATATGTGGTCCACTACACAGGTTGCTACTCCACACTTGAATCTAGGTTAGGCAAAGGGTGACTAAGAAAAAGCAGCAAATGCCTTTTTATTTATTTTTTTTAAGTGGGGGCAATGAGGGTTAATCGACTTGCCCAGGGTCACACAGTAAGTGTCAAGTGTCTGAGGCCAGATTTGAACTCAGGTACTCCTGAATCCAGGGTCGGTGCTTTATCCACTGTGCCACCTAGCTGCCCCAGAACATGCCTTTTTGAGAAGTAGAGATATGAAGGCAGTGGAGAGGAAGCTCTGGGACCGAAGGGCATGGCATTCAAGGCTGAGTTCCTTTTCTTCTGTGGGCAGCCAGTAGCACAGCTCTTTTCTGGCCAATTTGAATCCTGTGGTCCAAAGCCATGAGACAGGTCCTAAGAGCTAAGGGTTTTTGTAAAAGCTATTAAGTAGCCTGTCCTTTATCTCTAGATAGGCGGCCAGAAGCCAAGACACGGTTTGAGAACATTTCCCCTTTAATTTCATTTAAAATTGGTTTCTTTAAATATTTTAATGACAAGTTCTGTATATTGGAGATAGAGTAGTAGACACTGCAGGCACTCAGTACTGGATTCCACCCTCCTCCCCCCTCTCAGGCTGGGCCCTAATAAATGGCCCCCATGGTTCCAGCAGCTTCAGAACTGAGTATATTTGGATATATATTGATGGATTTCCAGTAGCCCTCACAACAGGAAGTATGCACTGAAACATTTTCCAAGGGACCCCAATGATTTTGCCCACCACTACTGGGCAGTACTTTAATGATTACTCCAGGCGGTTCATTATCTTACACTAACGACTCACAGCTGGCTTCTCACTAAGGTGGAGAACTTCAGGAAGTGCACTATCCTCATCTTGGCCTGTGTTGATGCACAGGGGAGCCAGTTGCTTTCTCTCCCCTGCCAGCCCAACAAGTACAAGCAAGAACAGAACTGGTCATGCTTAGTACCCTCATCTGTCCGCTTAGGGCGGGAAGACCAATTTGAACTTCAAATATAAGTCCAGAAAAACAATGGGCAGCAACATTTTACTAGACTTTCCATCCCTCTCTACCAATTCTACCTCTATTGGGTCCAAGATCCAACTGCCCCACTTCCGCCCAAGAATGAAGATGGTTCTAAATGCAGCCCCTTTGCTGGTATGATTGCTAGGAACTTATAAAGAAAGGCAGGTGAGCACAGCAGGACTGTGCATGGTTGTGCAGAGACGGGCCTCCCAGAGGATAAGACCCATGGTCTAAGTGCAAAACTGATGCCCTCTCACCTCAGGAGACAAGAGTACCTCAAGCTGAAGTCTTTTGAGCCAGCTCACTTCCTCTAACCTCAGGCCACCTGGGCTGTGCTTCCCGAAGAGGTAGAACAGGCATTTTAAAGCCAACCAAGGCTACCTAAGTAGGAAGGTGTCCTTTAAGAAACAAAGCAGCACCTCTTCCCCTGTAGTTGAGTAAAGAAACTTTGCACAGGGCCCAGAGTTGGAAAGATCAGAGCCAGGGCTACAGCTTCATGACGCTGGGGGCCAGGATCTTCCTCCTATGCTGCTGAGGATGTTGGATTTTTGAAAACTGGGCAGGTGTAAGACAGAGGAGTTACAATATCTCTAGTGGTTTCTCTATTATGCTGCCATAGGGAAAAAGCAAAATCATCTCTGGGGAGGATGCGTGGGAGAAAGGCTAGGATATTAATGAGGCTCCATCAATACTCTCTCTCTCTCCCTCCTTTGATCATAATAACGAAGTAAGAGCATTTGTGTTAAGACAAAGGCAGTGGAGAGAGGGATGGGAACGCCCGAAAAGGAGCTGTAGCTGCTGGTTACCTGGTGCTCTGGCCTCCCTTAAGCCAGCAGCACATGGGGCTGTCTCCCACCCAGCTGACCCAGGTACACAGGAGGGGGTAGGGGAAGACTGGTTTTCAGTCTCTGTGAGTTGGAGCTTTAGGGAGTGTGATTTTTCCCTAAAGGTCAAGTAGCAGGACACGAGGATCCTCCACAGCTGCTTTGATTTTTCGAAGGAAAGTCACTGCCTCTCTGCCATCAATCAGCCGGTGGTCATAAGTCAGTGCTACATACATCATGGGCCGCACCTCCACCTACAGAGGAGAGACAGAGGGACACTCTTTTCTGTGCTGCACAGGACATGAGGAAGAAACAGACCAGAAGACCAGTTCTAACGGCAGTGCCCTCCAGAATCTTGCTTTCTGTGCAGTTGGGGATCTTTCTACATCAAGCCAGGCTGCTAAGGGAAACCCCACTCAGTGACTGTTCTTTGACAAAGAATGTCAAAATCTTCACCTATTCTTCTCTCCTAGAATTCTCCTGCAGGCCGGAGGAGTGTGTTGTGCAGCCAGGGAATCCTGAACACTGCTTTCTTAAGGCTTTCTTCTTGCTCATCTTAGAGCACCCTTAGGTACTCTCTCCTTTCCCTTCCGCTTAACTAAACCCTACCCAGATTTCAAGGCAGCTCACAATCTATCTCCTACATTAAGCTTTTCCCAATCTAAGACAACCCCAATGATCTCCTATGGCACACAATTTCATCAAGTCATTTTCTCTTTTACAGGTTCCCAATTTCAGGTTCTTATCTCTCGACTATGCTGTCAGTAGCCTCCTTGTGACAGGGGATTCTGTCCACTTCTGAACCACCAGTGTCTGGCACATTACTAAGTATAGAGTAAAATTCAAATACCTTTTGGCTGATCTTAGATGAAAAAGCATAACTTCCACCATAGTTCCTGGAACTATGCAAGGGAATTGCTTCCTGGGCCTGTGGTGAAGGTTCTACAAAGCTCTATCAGTAGAGCTGAATTAGACAAAGGCTGGATGGATATTCCCTCTAACTCAGAAGGTTCTACTAAACAAGTCACCCCCTGCAACTAGTCTTTATGGTATAGGACAAACGATATCACCATAAGACCTCACATTATAGCAGTTCCTACCTTGCCTCCAACAGCAACAGGCCTATCAAAAATGCCGTGCATGCCCAAGATGGCTGACTGAGGGGGGTTAATGATGGGGGTCCCAAAGAGGGAGCCAAAGACTCCTCCATTACTGATTGTGAAAGTGCCACCATCCATATCTTCTATGGCAAGCTCATTCTTTCGGGCCTGAAAAAGACAAGTTTCAAAACCCATTCAGATTGTGCCTCCCCACAAGCTGAACAAATAAAATCTGGGTCGTTTTACTGGGGGGTTCAACCATGTTCTAATCAGACATTGAGGACCTGGTTCAATTTCTAAGTTCTTCAACTGAGATGAACTTTAAAAAAAGCAGAGGCTCAGAATGAAGAGGTTCACTTAGAAGTTCAAACTAAAGATGCCTCATGACAAGAGACTCCTCTGCCTTTGAACCCCACCCCCTCCCCTTCCACTCTATCTTTAGGTTGCCAGAAGACCAGCTTTGGCTCCTGGTCTTACCAATGAACACAGACAAGCAAAGGCTGGGGGGTGGGGGTCTTCAGCTTTTGCTTCCCTCCCTCTTAACTTTCCCCAGTAATCTGTGTTTTCATTTCTTCATTCAACATTACCTTCTCTCCCAGCTCAGCTATGGTTCTTTCGATGTCTGCAAAATTCATAGTTTCCACATTCCTAATAACTGGTACCACAAGTCCCTGCAGGGAATGAAGCAATGGTTTACAGAGTGAATAAAAATGTATTCTTTGTACTTATAGACCTTTATATAACACCTTTCCTCTGAGGAGCAGGAGATATTTTTATAAGGCTAATTCGTTAAAATTACCGGAAAAAACCTTTTAGAGATAGGAAAATTAGACAACAAAGTTTGAGGGCTTATTCAAATGGACCAGAATTCTCAACCTACTTCTACTGATTCCAAAGAGGCCAACAGAGTATTAAATGATGCACTGTTTCACTATTATCTGTAGCATATGGAAATTCAGATGCGTAGGGAGATTAGGCCTGATATGAAAAGGCAGACTCTTTTTTTTTTTTTTTGCAGGGCAATGAGGGTTAAGTGACTTGCCCAGCATCACACAAGTAGTTAAGTATCAAATGTCTGAGGCTGCACTTGAACTCAGGTCTTCCTGAATCCAGGGCCAGTGCTTTATCCACTGCGCCACCTAGCTGCCCTAAAAAGGGCAGACTCTAAAAAAGGACAATATAGGCTTCCTTATACCAGGTCTCCTTGACCTCTCAAATTCTGCCCCCCACCAAAGAAAAAGAAAAGGAAAGAAGGAAAGAAAGAAGGAAAGAGGGAAGGGAAGGTAGAAAAGAAAAGAGAGAAAAGACCATTTCCAAAGCAAACCTCAGAGGCAATGTTGTGGCCCCTAATACAGTAAACCCAATTTACATACCCGTGGAGTGGCCACAGCAACACTGATGTCAATATAATCCCTATACAGCACCTCTTTGGTTGTGTCATCAATCACTGTGAGACAAAAAGTAAAGGTTATTTATACACACTCCCCAGAGCAGAGGGGTGGAGTGGGGATAAGGGAATGTTTGTAGGGCAAAGCTGATTTTTTTCTCCCTTCTTACTCCAATTAGTCATCACTATTCCATTTCTTCGGTCCCAACACTAACTTTTTTCCAGCATCATCCAACATTCCCTTAATACACTGCCTAGCACACAGTAGGTACTCAATAAACTTTTCAAACATTTTGTGATTCTTCATTTTAGCAAAGGAGTACGAGCAGTATCTTTTAGTTTAAGAAGGAAAGAATATGTCCTTCCTGACCTGAACAAGAGCAAGAAGACAGCTTCTCCAGATTTCAAAATAAGAAGGAATGAAGAGTTTACCAGATGAAAGCCAAATCCACTGTCTTTTTTGCTCATGAGCAGTGAGAGGAAGTCAAATGAATGCCTAGTCCTAAATGGTTCAGTGGATAGAATGCCAGGCCTGGAGTAAGGAAGACTCATCTCCCTGAGTTCAAATCTGACCTCAGATTTGAACTGTGACCCTAGGCAAGTCACTTAACCCTTGTTTGTCTCAGTTTCCTCATCTGTAAAATGATATGGAAAAGGAAATAGAAAACCACTCCAGTATTTTTTGCCAGGAAAATCCCAAATAGGGTCATGAAGAGTCAGTCATAAAGAGCTGGACAAGACTGAACAAAAAAGGGCACTTACAAACATAGGTAGAAGAACCGAAAGGTCAAGCTCTTGGAGGGGAGACTATTTTTCATTTCTCTTTGAATCTCTAATACCTACACCAGTGGAAAATTTGGGGGTGCCCATCAATTGAGGAATGGCTGAAGGGAATGGCGAAGGAAACAAGCACTTATATGGTGTGCCTACTATACACCACTATACTACTAGCTACACTACTATACTACTAAAACACTGGACTAAGTGTTGATCCTCACAACAACCCAGTGAGTTAGGCATTGTTATTACCCCATTTTACAGGTGAGAAAAGTAAGGCAGACAGAGGTCAAATGACCTGCCCAAAGTCAAAGGAAAAGGAAAAGGACCTACATATGCAAAAATATGGATAGGAGTACTTCCTCAATTGAGGAATGGCTGAAGCGGGGATAGAAAAGGAAGTGTTTGAGGTCAAATTTGAACTCAAGTCTTTCTGACCCCAGGTCCAGGGCTCTTTCCACTGCACCATCCTGCTGCCTGAACAAATTATGGTATAGCAATACAATAGAATATTATTACATCATAAAAAATGAAGAGACTCAGAAAAACCTGGAAAGATTGGAGTGAAATGCAGAGCAAAGTGAGCAGAGCCAGAAACAATTTATATAAGGACTACAACACTGTAAAGAAAAACTGGGAAAGATTTACATATTTTGATCAGTGCAATTGCTAACCATGACTGCAGAAGACTGATGATGAAAAACACTATCTACTTCATGATTTAGAGGTGGTGGAGTCAAGAAGGGTAAGATATACATTTTCAGATACATATCTTGCTTGATTATGACTGTTACAAAGAGAGGTTATTTTTGTTTTACTGGAAGAGGAGATGGGGTGAGAAAGAGTGAAGGCTCGCCCCCAAAGAAAGAGGTCATTGGAGCACATATTTTTTGTAAAAAATGTACACAACAGAAGATAGACTCTGATGGAGATAAAAACTAGACAGCTTTGGAACATGCTGAATTTATTACATGCTTTTTTAAAAAATTGAGCTTTTTGTAATAGAGATTTGCAGTTTTGCATACAATTATTTTTTGGGGTTTATTTTACTAGAAATGTTCATGTTAATTTGTCTGTCAAGTTCAGAAAAATAAAAAGTAAAATCTAAAAAATTGTTTCATTAAAAAAAATTGCATGGACTATTCCTCTCAAGGTTATCTACAGTTCTTTGAGAACTTTGAGTTCTTGGCTCCACTGATGAGTGTTAAATGAATCTTTGACTTAACACCATCAATCAGGAGGAAGAAAGGTATCTAAATGAGTGACTTCTTGAATCAAGATTTCTAAGGTGAAAATAAAAACAAGGTTTGATTCCATTAAAGACTTGACGAAAGATTCAAGTCCAAAAGCCAGAAGCAGCACAAAGACACCTCCCAGTAAATTCATTCCTCCAAGCTCAAAGGTTGCTATGGAACATGCGTCATGTACAGAGGTCACTTTTTTAGATAACACTGAGGGTGAGCAAAGGATGCCCTTATGAGCTTCCTGCCCGCATATGATAACCTGGGCATGAACAAGACCTCCCAAGAGGCAGATGGTAGAGCAGTGGATAAGTCACTTGGTCTAGAGTCAGGAAAATCTGAGTTCGAATTTGCCCTAAAAGACACTTGCTAGCTATATAACCCTGGGAGAGTCATTTAACCTTTGCCCCAGTTTCCTCAACTATAAAATGGGGATAATAGTACCTATTGTGCAAAGATGTTATGAGGATCAAATGAGATAATATTTATAAAAGTGCTATATAAATGTTTATTCCCTTCTTTCCACCTCCCCACAAGAATTGCTGGCTGCCAAACCATCTCTAAAGTTTTCCTTTGGAAATGAAAAACATGTTCTCTGACAAATGGGAGAACTGACAAGTAGATTGAAACATATTATGCTACTGATTTGAGAAGCTAAAAATGAGCGATAATGAGGAAGCTCTTATATAAAACATTTACTTTTCTATGCCAGTAAATCAAAAGGCTTCTTAGTTTTGGGATAGCCATCCCGCGTGTACCTGTGTATCCTGGCCCAAGTGAACTCACCTGCATTCACCACCGGCTGTTCCTGTAAGGCAAAGGCAGAGGCCTTCACAAATGCTGACATGAAGCCTAGTTTCAGGTTGTGTTTTTTCAGAAAACTCTCTTTGTGTCGGGCCCGCATCTCCTGGATGTTACTGCAAAAACACATTGTAAACAAAAGAGAAGGATCATGTGCTGACTTTTCCATGTTTCTAACTTCATGAAAAGATTAACATATATTAACCTCTCCTCCAGTGCCTTGCTGTGCCATCAGGCTGATCCTAGATTCCCTGAGTCAAGAGGAGCATGAGGTAGGAAAGCTTTGGCCATGGGCCTCATAACTATCATTACTATCATCCAAGGACCAGCCTAACTAAATTCAGAATGTTGGCCACTAGGTTAGTCTAGTTCAGGCCACAGTGACTCATGAAACCATCTACCAAGGCATGGCGGGTTTATAATGTTCACTGATGAGGGCACCGATCCTCTGAAGGTCTCCCACAAGTTTTCTTCCTTTCTTTTTTTTAACTGTCCCAATTTTTCTTTTTTTAAAATATATTTAAGTTTCAAATTGTTTCCCTTCTTGCATCCCTCCCAACCCTGCATTAAAGAACGCCAGCATTTGACACACACATATATATATACATATATATGTATGTGAAACTATCCAATACATAATTATATTTGTCAGTTCTTTCTCTCCCATCATTTTTTCAAATCACTGTATAGCTTAGCTTTTCATGGGCAGAGAACACAAAAGATCATATACGTTTGTCTGCTAAGGACCCAGGTAGAAAAAGAAGTTTTGTTGGAAAAATTTTTTTCAAGGACCCCAAGACTAGGGCTTGATTTACATCTGTTCTGTTCCTTGTTCCTTTTTTGGCTAGGGCATCAATTCACCAAGTGGAAAACTTGAGCACATAGGCCCCTGAGTGAACAAATTCATTCAAGACCCTGCAAACTGCACCCAAAGCAGACCATGATCAAGCTTAGGGTGGCTATTACTAGAATGCCTTTTTCAAATAGTTCCTAAGGGATTGGGAATTTGAATGTTGCATAAATATTAAGAGTAAAGTAGTTCTCATGTCATGTTGAACACAAATAAATGTTCTCCACCTTTTCAGGTTTACTGGTGCCAGAAAAGAGGCATGAAATTTAAGAAACGGGCTTAGTCTCATACAAAGCTTGGGATTTTGTTTTAGCCTTTCCCTTCTACTAAGGAAAGCAGAACTTTCTGATAAGACTCTGGAAAGCCATAGGACCCTATCCACCACCCCTCCTTCCCTTTCCCCCAGCACTACAGAGTCTGGGAAATGGTTTTCCCCCTAATTTTATCATTGAGATATCTGTATTTATCGGAATAGATTCCTGTAATGGAAATTGAATTTAGGTCTGTCTCAGTCCCAAAGCTTAGTTCTCCCTATGTAATACTCCTAATATAATATTGAAGTGAAAGATAAGATATGACACAACTTTAACTCTCCCCTCCAGACCTTTTTGTCTTTGAAAAAGGAAGTTTTCCTAAGGGGGCTGATTGGGTTTACAATGTTTTCCTGGGCCTAACCTTATTTACTGCTAGGATTACCACCCTAAAGACATTACTGGTTCCCAAGACACAAGAGCCACAGAAGAGGAAAAGAGAAGTGATAAACATCTTTGCTCTCAAAACTACCCAAATTCTATTGCCTTGGTCATTAAGGAGTTTCTATTTCTGAGTCCTGACCCTTGGTAACAGAGGCTGAGGCAACTAGGGAGAGGAGGTGGTCTCAGAGAAGCCCCTTTTGAGTGAGGCAATGGCATAAACACTAAGGGCAATCAAACCAAACCAGATTACTAGATGTACTGAGACCCCAGGTCATTGTAAAGTGACACCTCGATTAGCTACTGAAAAGAGCTGGAGATCCTGCATTTCCCCTTCTGTTTTGTCAACTCTATCTTTCACAGCCACAAATATTTACATGTTTTGTCTTAAGGAATTGGGTAGAATTTCAAAGTACAATTCAATTTATGTACAATTTAGCCTTAATGCACTGTAATACAAGCTGTTTTCCCTCCTAATCCATTACCACAAGGTCCTTCCCTGCATCAAATGAACAGGAGAACATTCTTTTAGCTTCTAAGATGGAAAAAACCCTCAGGCCCTGCTTCAACTTCTAGCCATTAGATGTCTACAGGAACCTTGAATAGATGATAAGCACACATTAGGAAAAGGGACACACTAGGGTATCTTAACACTGAAAGTGCCTGAACACACACCATGGATATTTATCCATAAACTCCCTCTCTCCCTCAAAATCAAATTCCTTTCTGAAAAGCTGAATAATCCCCCTCCCCCCTTTACTGACAAAAGGAAAGCACAGTCCTTATTAGGAGCAGAGAAGCGGTGCTGATAAGCAGATCTCTCACAATCCTGAAGGGCAGGACAACTTTTAATTTATCGAGAGTCAAGGATTCACGTATAGGAACCAACAGCGTCAGTCCCGAATTTAGTAATAATTTTATTAGGAAACACAATTCTATGTCCTATTTGGTAAAGTCTCTAGCCCATTTTAGAGGAAACAGAACAGAAAGGGTCATGCTTTTTGGCCTGTATAAACCACTATTAGTAGACTGGGCACAGAAATAGGAAAGAGCTTAACTCAGGAAGGAAGTAGAATACTGGTTCCAAGATATGTCTTTTACTAACAATTACTTTATGGAACGACAGGATGTTAGATCTAAAGGGACTGTTCACTAGGTCTGGTATCAACAGAGTGTGCTGATACAGGGAATGCTGGCCACATTTTATTAGGAATGGACTGAAGATCGACCCAGGGGAACACAAATACTAATAGTCATATATTCTGGTTTGAAAGAAAGCAATGGTAGGAGCTTTTCCAGGAGCTGAATCTATTCCAGGTTCCTCATTTTATATATAAAGAAAACAACCTGAGGAGGTGACATGATCTATTCAAGGTCACATAGTTAGAGAGGAGAGATTGATAGGTTCAATTAGGTGGCAAAGTGAAGAAAGTGCTGAGCCTGGAGTCAGGAATACCTGAGTTCAAATCTGATCTCGGACACTTAGTAGCTGTGTGACCCTGGGCAAATCACAGAACTGTTTACCTTAGTTTCCTTATCCATAAAATGAGCTAGAGAAAGAAATGGCAAACCACTCTAGTATCTTTGCCAAGAAAACCCCAAATGGGGTCAAAGAGTCAGACACAACTCAACAACAACAACAACAGGCCTTATGAGTCCCAATTTAGTGTTCTTTTCACTTTACAACACAACCTCAGTGTAGAAATGGCATAATAAGCTAGTAACTCAGCCTCCTTCTCTCTGCTCAAATACACCTGCCACTATGAAAGACACTTAAAGATTACTGGCCCATCTGATCTTCAAACTGAAGAGTCAATTAGAAAAGGAAACAATCCACCGTTGGCTAAAAGAAACCTATTCTTCCTGATATCAATATTGGAATCTCTCCTAAGTGCAGGACAATGACCATTGTTTCTACATTCTCCAGATACGTAGAGATGGGGTTACAGTTCCCACCTCATATCAATCTCGTTGAAAGTGGTCAGCATTGCACATGTATTTTGGGCCTCCTTTAGACGTTGAGCAATACGTTGTCGCATCCTGTTCATTTTCACCTAAAACAGAAAAGAGGGTGAGCCTAGAAAACCCTGGACTCTTGAGATCAACTCTGATCCCAGTTTAGCTCAAAGCAGGATCAGCACCGGAAGGCACAGGGCTGAAGAAACCAGTAGGAGGGTGTGATTCTACACAATAGGGGCTCTACTCTGCCCTTTTCAGTGGTGGTATTTTAAAAAGATAAGGAAGCCTTACTTGCTTAGATTCACCTTTAAGTGTTTTCTGGCTCTGGGGCCCAGGAAATGGTTTGATTTTAAAATCAAACCTGAGTCATGCACAAGACCAACTACTTGTGGAGAGAAGACATGCAAAGGAAATCAAACATCAGTACTTCTGAAGTGGCAGTTTTTCTAGATGGTGCTGCCTTGTCAGGCAAGAAAACCCATACTCTTGCCCACACTTGAGGTTTTTGTCCTAGCTGACAGCAGCAGCAGCAACAATTTATTGAATAGTGTGTTGGACATCCCTGCTTGGTAGTACTCCTTAAGGTCATCTCTTTCAAGCGTCCAAGTCAACACTTCTAGAGGCCTTGCAAAGGATCACTCACAATGGGCATGTTTTAGATAATTTCAATTTACTCGTAGGGACTGGGCCTTTGACTTCATTCATACCAACAAAGGCAGACCTTTCTCTGTTACACACAGTCTTGGGAGCTGCATAGGGCAGCCATGTCTAACTCAAATAGAAAAGGGATCACGTTAGAAAACCACATACTATCATTATCTCTATTCTACTGTATTTTTATTATGTTAAATATTTCCTAAATACATTTTAATAAAGTTCTGCTAGAGAATGTTGCAGAATGTTTTGACACCTCTGGCCCAGAGCACTGAGAGGTTGTGTCTTACTTAGGGTCACACAGTCAGTAAGGTCAGAGGTCAGACTGGATCCCAGGAGCCCAGTCTTCCTGGCTTTGAAGCCAGCTCTC
This sequence comes from Dromiciops gliroides, assembly GCF_019393635.1. NCBI lineage: Eukaryota > Metazoa > Chordata > Mammalia > Microbiotheria > Microbiotheriidae > Dromiciops > Dromiciops gliroides. Next base: position 236,634,482 of record NC_057862.1, read on the forward strand.
TATCTGCTAGGTTAGGCTGCCTCATAATATATGAATAGCAGTCTTTGGGGTGCTTTGCAATTTATAAAATGGTTTTTTTCTCATAACACATATATAAACCTTGTTCTAACTTCTGTAGAAGAGAAAGCAGATTCAGATAAGAGTGACTTGCCCCAAGTCACCTTTATTAAGTGCTGGGAATAGGGTTAGAATCCAGGTCCTTCTGTTTCCAAGTCCATTTTTTTCCTACCATACATGCTACCTCTTAAGGGACTGGTTATGGGCCAAGGCTGGGCAGGGGGAGTAGTTAGAGATTTACAAGGCCAAATTAACTTCACACTTGTAACTGGCTGCAAGGCTGATTGCTCCTGTGCTCCTCAGCCAGTGTTTATAACCCTAAATAATTCCTTCCATGCCTCCCCCTTGGTTTCTTCATCCCTAGAAAGCCAGTAGACTAGCATTTCTTAAGGCTCCTGAGACATGGTGAAAACTAAACACGTTCTGTCAGCTTCTCACTGAGCTGGCTCACCACCCCACATCAATCTTTGGTCTGGGAATTTTAACTATTTTGAGGAGTTATGAGCTCTGGAAATATAAATGAAGCCTACACAAACATAAGTCCAGCCTTTGGGAAGACACAACCAAGGGGACAAATTGTGGGCAGGAGTTTCCTGAGGCAGGTTGTTGATTTGGTTGTAGCCGTCTGGAAGCCGTTACTGCCATGCCCCACCCCTGCTCAGTAGTGCCCTTATCACCCTAAACCTTCATTCATCCTCAGCAGCTTACCCTATGTTCTGAACGCGCACCTTTGCCAGCTCCTGGCTCTGCTGCTGAAATAGCAGCAGAGGGTTTTACAGCAGACACTGGAAATGGAGAAAAGGTACAAATATATCAGGAAGGGAAATGATTTCTGCTGCTGCCTCTTCTGTGCTTCACAGCATCAAGCTGACTACAGGTGCTTAGCCAAAGTACACAAGGATTCTGCCCAAAACTGCAGTGAAGGATCCAATCAGGACTAACTGACAGAAAGACCATTCAGAAGTAAGGAACCTTTGCAGACTTGGAAGGAGCAGTTACCAAAAGGGACACATGGAACTTGATGAACCACCCCTGCATCTATTTCCATGGGAATAAGGAGTTGCTTACCAGGTTTGGTATCAACAGGTTGTGATGACACAGGGGGCACTGGGGGCATCTGAGTGGGTATAGATGCAGCAAGTGGGGGAGGTGGAGGAGCTGCTACAGAATCTGGTTTAGGGGCTGCAGCAGAGGGAGCTTCAGCTGGTTTGGCTTTAGCAGGAGCAGCTAAAAAAAAAAAGTCTTCATTACACATATATACAAAAACTGAATGACATGGGCATCAAAAAAGAAAGCCACAAACAGAACATGCTGTCCTAAATTCTATTTTCAATCAATCACTCTTTACTGAGGGCTTCTAGGTGTCAGGTACTATAGTAGGTGGAGACACAAAGAAGTTTGAGAGACATCCCAGCCTGTAACAATCCCTCTACACATTCAAAATCAGATTACAGCTCTATGTGGTTATAGCTCCTTCCTAGGAAAATGCATTTAAAAAATTAAAATCCCTCCTTCTTAGGGCAGCTGAAGACCTGAGTTCAAATCTAGCCTCAGACATTTAATTAGCTGTGTGACCTTGAGTAAGTCACTTGACTTCTGTCTCCCTCAGTTTCCTCATCAGTAAAATGGGCATGATAATAGCACCCACTTCACAGGGTGGTTGTGAGGATGAAATGAAGTAATAATTGTAAAGCCTTAGCAGAGCGCCTGGCTCACTATAGTACAGTAAATGCTATATAAACATTAGCTATTGTTACTTTTATTAGGTGGCACAGAGGATGGAACCACTGGGCCTGAAGTCAGGAAGACACAAGTTCAAATATAACTTAAGACACTTACTAGCTTTGTGACCTCGGGCAAGTTACTTGATCTCGGTCTGCCTCTACTGTAAAAATGAGGATAACAGCACCTACCTCACAGGTTTGTTATGAGGATCAAATGAGAGAATATCTGTAATGCGCTTAGCATAGTGCCTTACATGAAACTTCTAGCCAAAGAAGGGATTCAAGTTAGAACAGTACCAATATAAACTATCCCCAAAGTCACTAATGTTCTCATTCATTGACTGCATGTCATTTGCTATCTCTGAAAAGGGATAGCAAGTTTCTTTATAAAGTAGAGTACAAGCACTTCACCTACTCTACAGTGTCCCTCATATAATGGTGAGGAAAAAAATTTTAAACAGGCCCCCAAAACTTTACATTAGACATTAAGGCAAATTCTTCTCCATTTGGAAGCCTGTTCTTTGACTACAGAATATAAGAGGTTAGCACCTCAAATTCCTCAAAAGGTGCTTTTTTATCTTTCTACCATACTCTGCCTCCCTCCTCCCTCTCCATCTTCAGGTATCAAGTCTTGGTTTAATAATGACCCCCAATCTCAAATGGTTTCAATTCTCTATTCTTCTCAATGGTTCTTATAGTCTTAGGCCTTTAATAAAGAACCAGAATAGAATTTAGGTTTTCTTCTATGTAATCTCTTTATTAGGCATGAAGCCTAAACTCTATTAATTAGGGTTATATGACAGACCAAATTACTAATGCTTTTAACCAGAGTAGATGACAGAACAACTGCTAGGTCTGATTGGATGATTGAAAAATGACTTCCACATGTACTCTGCTAGCAAAGCACCTAGGTTTATCAGCTACATAGTTTCAATAACTAGTGCCATCTTTCTGATGCCTGTCTATAACTTTTATGGCCTAAATCAGACTCTTACGAACAAGCTTTTAAAAAGATTTATAGGATCACAGAGTTAGAACTAGAAGGGACCACAGAGGTCATCTAGACAAGCCCTATCATTTTAGAGGTGAGGAAACTGAAGCCCAAATAAGTGAAGTCATTTGCTCAATGGCCACAAAAGCAGTGGCAGAGCTAGGATTTTAACTTGGGTCCTCTGGTTCCAAACTGTTCCACTTGTCAGTGGACTAAGTTCCTATATTGTCCAATTGATATTGATAGCTTTCTATTTACTTGCAAAGCAGAGATGCCTGGCATACCCGGGGCCTGTTTTGGCCACTTCCCACTGTCTTTTTGATGATACCACTCAGGTATCTCTAGGAAGTTTTCCAGAATTCTATCATTACCAGTTCATAATGTCAAAGCTACTTTTTCTTGTTACCGTAAGTGTCATGTCCACCAAAAAGAGGAGAGGCACTCTATCACATTCTCTATCTTCAAAATGTAATGATTCTTGCATAAAATAAGATGGATGAAGAATAAACTGTGACATGCTCTGAACTCCTGGACCGAGACACTCTACAAAGTGCTACTTCCCACCTTGGGCCATCCTTTTTACTCTCTCCTGAAGGGATATAAGGTGCAAAATGAGAAATGTGTACAGGCACAGAGAGGGCACTTCTACTTCCTGACCATTCGTTATCTATCAGAGGCACTTCAAGTTCACACTGAACAAATACTGTCACTCTTACTCCCTCACCTAAGGTAGCTGGAGTGCCAAGGAGTTCTTATGAGGTGGAAGGGAATCAGTACTTTATTCTCAGTGCCATCTCCAAGGTGGTGTGTTGGAGACCATGACAACAGGAGCTTCTTCCTTACCGCCAGTTTTCCTGAGAGTGAACAGAGGGGTTCCTCCTTCCACTTTCCCTCCATCAGGTACCAGGAGGGCTTCAATCACTCCATTTGCCGGTGATGGAACCTGCACAGATGTCTGGAAAAGGGAGGGGGAAAAGACAATTTTTATTCAGTACTAGAATCAAGTTAATGGTATAGACAACAGCAAGCACAACACATAAAGGAGGCAAGACACCCACTTTTCCTTACAAAGCAGTAACAAATCCAGAGTATATTCAACAGAAAATATAATGAAGGAATCGGCACTTTCAGCTCTTATTCATCATTATAACAGGCACTGCAGATACAGAAACAAAATCCAAATTTCCCCTGACTTCAAAGAACTGTTGGAATAGGAGGGGAGACAACAAATGCATACAAACAGTAAAATACAAAAAATATACTAAAGGGGGCAGCTAGATGGCGCAGTGGATAGAGCACTGGCCTTGGAGTCAGGAGTACCTGAGTTCAAATCCAGCCTCAGACACTTAACACTTACTAGCTGTGTGACCCTGGGCAAGTCACTTAACCCCAATTGCCTCACTAAAAAACAAAAACAAAACAAAACAAAAAAATATATACTAAAAGTTTAGGGAGCTTGGGCATTAATAACTGAGAAGGATCAGGAGAGTATTTACAGGAAGTTCAGGATTCTAAATGTGCAGGTAAGTGGGGCATACATTCTATCTAGCTTTGAGGAAAAAATTACACAAAGGTATTTCAACAGGAATGGGAATCCCCTGTACAGGGAACACCTGAGCAGGCATGAGAGTGCTTACAGGACAGTTCTGTACAAAGTATAGTAATGTGGGCTGGAGCCAGATAGGAAGGTCTCTAAAAGCGGAATCTGCTGTCTTGCCTATGGGAATTGGGAGCTACTGGTGGGCTTTTGGAACAGAGAAAGGCTTTAAGATCAATTTGGCAGCTGGCTAGGCCTATACCAAGAAAAACAAAAGCTATAGAACCACACAGACAAGATACTCCTTTTAAAGAATACCCAACAGTTTATGTGATAAGTCAAAACAAGCCTTTAAAGATTTCCATCTTTAATACTGAGACCTTCTAAGCACTGTTTGTTTGGGTTTTTTTTTGGCGGGGCAATGGGGGTTAAGTGACTCGCCCAGGGTCACACAGCTAATAAGTGTCAAGTGTCTGAGGCCAGATTGGAACTCAGGTACTCCTGAATCCAGGGCCGGTCTTTATCCACTGCACCACCTAGCCACCCCCTTCTAAGCACTGTTAAAGTTTGAAGGCCCAGACTGTGAAAAACAAAAAACAAAACACACAAAACAAAACAACCCAATATCTATTCACAAACTCAACTATGCCATTAACAGTACCTTGGCTACTTTTTATCTCCTCTTTCAGTGACCTAAGAAACCAAGGGAAAGTCAATAAAGAGACCCAACACACACTAAACTTACCTTGTCTGTTTCAATTTCACAAACCACTTCATCTTCTGAAACTGTGTCTCCAACAGCTGAAAAACAAGCACTTTTCTGTCAGAGGGAAAACTCTTGATTGTAGGAGGAAAATTTTAAAAGCATGTGTTTGACAAAGTCATTTTCTGAAAAGACCTGGAGAAAATATATAGTAGACACAGGATCCTACTGACCAAGACATGTTTATAGTTACTCTATTAACTTTTACTTGAAAAAGTATTTGCTATATGATACTTAGACATAAATATGGAATAAAAAGGAGAGTATCAAATCTTACCTTTCTCCCACCTGACATCCCCCTCTGTGACAGACTCTGCAAATGCTGGCGTCTTGACTGTAATAACATCATTCTCTAAATAAGGAGGGAAAAAAGTCACCTGTATAGCTAGCTGTCTTTTACTACTATTTGGTTTATCTTTTCACTCAAATTCCTCTCCCAATAGGGCAAGGAACTCAGTTTAACTCACAAGTACTTACTGCACACTGCTGTAGTTCTGAAGAATCGAACATTCAAGACAGAGTCATTTACACTACAAGAAAAAAAAAAACACCAACAAACATAAAATAATTAACTCCTTTAACTGTTTTCCTCTTTTTTTGTTTTTTCTTTTCTTTTGGTAAGAGCATGTGCTCTCCCTCATAGTCAAAAGTCCACCCCAAAAGAATTTTGTTTTATGTGCTGTAACAGTATTCAATATGTATTAATAGTAATAATAATAATAATAATAATAATAATAATAATGTAAAGAAACTAGGTTGGTTTTATTTTTTCAAGTGTCAGGCTAAACATTTGAGGCTCTGAGGCCACACCAAAAGAATCAAGTTCTTTTCTTTACTTTTAGATTTAAATTTCCTCTCAACTAAATAAATTCAAGTACTATTTGTTACATGCTTACATATGGCAGCATACCAGATACTATGGAATTCCTACCCTCAAACTTACAAAATGAATTCAGATAAGGCAGGTTACATTAAACTTATAAATCTTTAAAAGATAACGTGTTCCACTAAAGAGGTCATGGAACTTTTTTTTTTTTATGACATGACAACCTCTCTCTGTAGTTTCACATTTTATTTCAAATATCAGTACTCTGTCATTCAACAATAGCAGACTGATTAGGTCCTTAACACTTGGGATGATCCTAGATGTAGTAAATCTTTCCTGGAAAACTGGTTGGAAAGCAGCTGTAACAGGTTACTTGCCAAATTTCCTCTTACCAGAACCCTCAAAGCATTCAGGTACAAAGGGAAGAGGGGGAGAGAGGAAAGGACCAGTATTTATAACTAAGGGTTAATCCAAGAACTCATCTGGGTAATCTTTCTCCAAGCTCTGCATGTGGGAACATAATATGTAATACTCTTTGACCTTTCAGAATTCTAGAGTGCCAAAGATTAGTGCAGTACTCAGCTTGCACTATACTTTCTATAAATTGTGTTCAAAGAAACCAGATTGGTGGTCTTGCTCTTTTTTTTTTTAGTGAGGCAATTGGGGTTAAGTGACTTGCCCAGGGTCACACAGCTAGTAAGTGTTAAGTGTCTGAGGCTGGATTTGAACTCCGGTCCTCCTGACGCCAGGCCCGGTGCTCTATCCACTGCGCCATGTAGCTGCCCCTGGTCTTGCTCTTTTTTTTTTTTTTTTGAGGGGCAATGGGGGTTAAGTGACTTGCCAAGGGTCACACAGCTAGTAAGTATCCACTGCGCCACCTAGCTGCCCCCAGTCTTGCTCTTTTAAAGAAGAGACTGGACAACTGAGTCTTAGGAGGCTTAACTGAAGCCTTTTTAAAAAAAAAAAGTTTATTCCTCCATATCATTTTACCTTTAAGGGAAGAAAGCTATCTTCAATCCCAACCCTTCTCAGAAACATCACTGCTGGCTATGAGGAGATTATGGTAAATAACTTTTCATATCCTTATGTGAGGTATATTGGCAGAATGCATTCAAATAAAAATGGACATTATTAAATTGGGTTTGATTTTTTTTTTTAAAGTTGGACTAGATATCTAATAGGCAGGGTGATCCTAAAGATGCTAGCAGACTCGGACAAAACCAGGAAGGAGCTTAACTTTATAATAACTGAGAGCATTTTCTTTGGTACAGTTACTCCTAAAAGGAGGCAAACAACTTTTTCCAAAAAGGTAAGCTATATTAAAATGTAAGCTCTTTTTCGGGTAGGGGCTGTCTTTTCCTTTACTTTTTTTTGTATGCCCAGTGCTTAACACACTGCCTGTCACATAGTGAACATCCTTGTTGGCTGCCTGCTTGCCTTTATACAAGCTGGAATACACTTCCTCCTCATCTTATAGAACCCTCAGTTTCTATAATACATTGTGCATATACACATAATATAGTTTTACACTTCAAGCTACCAACAAGAATAATGCTAAGCAAGAAAGTCTAAGCAACAGTTATGATTTCTGTGCCTAAAGGCCAGAAATCCAAAGCCTTCCTAGATATCCTAGGATATCCACACTTCCCACGTAACACTTACACAATCTTTTTACTGTAAAGGTAAGCTGGTCCCTGGCACAGGGAGATACCTACAAGAAAAATTAAAGAAAAAATTAACTAAAAATCTCAGCTATTGCTTTATCACCTACTCCAATCCCTAAAACAGGGTATAGGATAAGCTTCAACCAAGAGTACATAACATTTTAAAGCCCCATAAGAGGCCTGGGTCCCTATTCCCTTGGGGATAAGCAGGCAATTTCTCCACTTATCTGATTCAAACCCCATTATCCTTTTTTCTACCACTTTTGTTTAGCTGCTCTCAACAAGGCAAGAACAAGTCTTTTGGGGAGAAATCCAAGCTATCAACAAACTTATGAAAAAATGCTCCAAATCACAAATAAGTAATGAAATACAAATTAAAGCAGCTTTGAGGTTCTACCTCACACCTATCAGATTGGGAAAGATGACAAAAAAGGATAATGTTGGAGAGGCTTTGGGAAAAACAGGAAAACTCATGAACACGTTAGTGAGCTGTGAACTGGTCTGGCCTTTCTGAAAAACCATTTAGAGCTATGGCCAACATGTCATTAAACTGTGCATACCTGTGGACTCAATGATATCACTACTAGGTCTATAACCCAGGGAGAGCAAAGAAAGAAGAAAAAGATCCATGTGGACAAAATTATTTACAGCAGCTCTTTTTGTAATAGCAAACAACTGGAAAGTAAAGAGGTGCTCATCTATTGGGAAATGACTAAACAGATTATGGCATGTGGATATAATAGAACACCACTATGCTATAAGAAATGACAAAAAGGATGCTTTCAGAGAGAAACCTAGGAAGGTCTATAGGAACTGATGCAGAGAGAAGTGAGAAGAACCAGAACAATTTATCCAACAAAAACAACAATGTAAAGACAGGCAGCTCTGAAAGACTTAAGAACTCTGATTAATGCAAAGGCTAACTACAACTTTAGAGGACTGATAATGAAACATTGCTTGACTGAGAGATGAACTCAAGATTCAGAATAAGGTACGCATTTGCAGACAGACAATGGAGGATTTATTTTCAACTATGAATATTTGTTACAAGAGCTTCCCCCATCTCCTCACACCAGAAATGGGAAGGATAAGCAGTGTGAAGAGGGATTGGGTAGCCAAAAAAAAAAAAAAAAAAAAAAAAGGAAAAGAAAAAGGGGTATTGAGGCATCATTTTTTTTAATGCAAAGGGAACAAAAGGAAAGCCATAAAAAAAAAACACACAAAGAAGCAGAAGTTTTGAAAGCTACAAGTTGAACTTATATAAATATGCAAGTTATATAACTTACATAAGTATAAACTTTTTAAAAAGTAAGCTGTATGCAATATAAATCTTCAGTTTCATGCAATTTATATGAAACTACCTGTCTTATTTGGTGTTTCTGTTTAGAATATAAAGAAAACAACAAAAGAGAATAATCTTTTCTGTATCCCTAAATTTTTCTATAGTGCAATCCATTTTTGCCACTGATACTATATATTATAATGAAGTGTCAACAAACTATTGACAACCAACTACTTGAAAATTTGTTCAAAATTACTAATAATAAAAGAAATGATAATTAAAACAACTCTAAGCTACCACATTGCATCCATCAAAACAGCAAAGATGATAAAAGATGACAAAACTCAAGGTGGGTGGTAGAAAAATCTAACATATTGCTGGAGGAGTTGTGAATTAATATGACTATGCAAAAAAGCAATAAAGAATTATGTAATAAAAATCACAAAATATTCATACCCTTTCACCTAGAAATTTTACTTTTAGGTTTATGTCCTAAGGAGGTAAGCAAAAAGGACCCAATTGTATAAAAATATTCACAGCTGTATAAAAATATTCATAGCAGCATTTTTCCTTTTTTTTTCAAGAAATTCTGAACTCAACAGCAAAAAAGATGAGTATTCCCATATACAAAGTAGAACAGAAAGTGAATTGTACATAAAGATGAAAGTATGTATTACAAAGAGGTTTTCTTTTAAGTCTAATAAATTCAACATGTTATTTTCAAACTGTTGTACTTATGTGTTTCCTACTGACCTTAGTTCTGCTCTCTGTTCACTTTTATAATGCTGATGACCCATTTTTCTTTTTTTTTTTTCCCAGTCTGGTATTACCCTCTCCTTTCCCTTAATCCCCCCAAAAAAGTGAGAGAAAAATAAAATCTCCACTTCAGATATGTATGGACAAGCAAAACAAATCCCCACACAGGCCATGTTTGAAAATGAATGTTTCATTCTGCATGCTTGAGTTCATCACATCAGAAGTTAGGTAATGTGTTTCAGCAGCATTCTTTTTTAAAATTTTATTTTATTTTCTGTTCCAAATTCTCTCCACCCATTGAGAAGGAAAAAACAGCTATTACAAAAATGGATTGTCATGCAAAACAAATTCCAGAGTTAGCCTTGGCCAAAAAGAAAGAAATAGGTTTCTATCTGCACTCTTGAGTCCATCAGCTTTCTATACAGAAGTGGTTAGGGCTGTGTTTCATGAGTTCTTCAGAATTGTGGTTGGTCACTGTTTTGGTCAGTTAATAAGTCTTTCAAAATTGATCATCTTTCCAATATTGTTATTATTGTATAAAGTGTTCTGCTGACCTCACTTTGTATCATGATATTCATACAAGTCTTCCCAGCTTTTTCTAAAACCATGCCCTTGAGCAAGTATTGCTGGGTCAAACAGTATGATAGGGCAGCTAGGTGGTGCAGTGGATAGAGCACTGGCCCTGGATTCAGGAGTACCTGAGTTCAAATCCAGCCTCAGACACTTGACACTTACTAGCTGTGTAACCTTGGGCAAGTCACTTAACCCCAATTGCCTTGCCAAAAAAAAATTATATAAATTTTTTTTAATTGCTTAAACAATATGGTAGCTTTTTGAGCATAACTCTGAACTGCTTACCAGAAGGGCTGGAGTAATTCACAGATCTACCAACAGTACATTACTATATCTTTTTTTGCACAGTCCCTCCAGCATGTCATTTTCCTTTTTCATCATCTTAGTCAATCTGATAGGTTCGAGGTGGTACCTCAGTTAAAATTTGTATTTTCTAATTATATGTGATTTAGAGCATTTGTTTGCGAGACTATCAATAGCCCGAATTTCTTTCCTTGAAACTTCCTATTCATACTCTATGACCTTTTACCAACTGGGGAATGGTTCTTTTTCTTGTAAATTTGACTTAGTTCCCTATATATCTTAGACATGAAATCTTTTTCAGAGATCCACAAAGTGAGGCAGATTAAAAAAAAAAAAGCAGAACCAAAAGAACAACATATACTAAGGAACTAAGTAAAGGAAGGTAACAGCAAACAGAAGAAATGGTTTTGCCTTAAACAAGTGACAGTACATGGGTCTTCATATCTTTGATCAAATCAGCAAATAATAGAAAGATACAGATATATGTGCCATTATTCCAAACGATTTTCTTATGTTTTGGTGTTGTGGTGGTTGTTTTTCATTGTTCTTTGTTTTATTCTATGGGATTTTTTTTGGGGGGGAGGGAGAAACTTTTTGAAGAGTAGAGATATTTTGTTCCAAAGTTGTCCTTTCACTGACATATTACTCTTATGTTGTATCATTTAGTCTATCCCGGTTTTCAGTCTATTAACATTTTATTTACTGTCTTGGTTGAGAAGACCTTATAATGGGAAGTCTTCAACTTAAGCTGACTCTCCACAAATTCTACAAGAGGGTAGTTAACTCGGCTATCTCCTATAGATACAGATTCCATAAGACTACATTCTCTATAATAGCAAATCCTAGAACAGCTTGAATGATTTAAGGAGTATGGTATGGTGGAGAAAAAATGCTGGATTTATGTATGATCCTAATGCCATCACTTCCTTTGAAACCTTCTGGAGTTAGCCTGAAAGAACCCACAGTGACCCCAGATGTATTTCCAATCCATTCCACAAATCCTTGCACTTCAGTATTGCATTTTCCAATTTAAAATAGAGGGAATGTTTACTGACAAAAGTTTTCAATGAGTTCGTGTGAAAAACTGCTCGTGTATCGTTACACCTAACATTTAAAAGTACCTGGACTCACAACCAGAAAACTGTTATGAGGAAGGGCAAAACTTACCAGGTAAGGAACGCCTCCCTAAAGGGCAGTTCCCCTGTTGAGAAAGAAAGCATTACCGGTTATGTCCCGAAAATGAAGACAGGAAAAATTCCCCTCTCCCCACCAAAAGACACACAAACAACTCAACTATTCCAGTGCTGGGAAAAATGAGGAAACTGACAAAGGCCCGGTGTGCGAAGCGTTTAAAGTGGCAAGGATGGAGACCAGACCTGTGATTTCACTCGTACGGGAAGCTCCCTTACAAAAGTCCAGTTTGCCCCTTCTCTGCGGGCACAGGAGCCCAGGGTCACAGAGCCAGCGCACATCAGAGAAGGGACTTGAACCACGGTTCTCCTAGCAGCAGCTCTATATTCACTGTACCCCTACCACCTTTTTCCCACAAGTGGCCTTTTCCAAAATTTAATTAAAAAAAAAAATCCTTCATTGCCACAATAAAAGGCCTCCTTACGGAAGTGGCTGACCCTTGCCCGTCCCGGCTTCGGTGCTAAGGACTCTTACCCCCTCCCGTCTCCCCCCGCCCCGCCTCCGGCCCTAAACACCTTGCTTGGGTTTTTACTTCTCTGCATCCTCCCGGGATGGAACCCTCGGGGGCGTGGAGTGTCAGGAGCCGGGAACAGCCCGGCCGCCCCCGCCCTGTCCCAGGGGCATTCAGATTAGCCCAACCAGGACCGGAGCGCGGACCTTTGGTCCTCTCCGGCTAGTGGGAGCGGCTGTCTTTGTAAAGGTCACGAGCAGGACGAGCAGCCTGACCTCGGCACCGACCCTGCGCCTCCCGGAGCCCCACGGGGGCTACCGCCCGGGGCTCAACGGCAGAAGGAGGGCACAGAAGGAGGCCAGGCCTGGGGCTCCGCAGAGCCCCAAGCCCGCCCAAGGGGCGGAGACAGGAGAGGGGGATACAGGGCCCCGCGCCCCGCCTGACTCCTCTCCGGCCCGGGGGACGGACGGCTCGGAGCCCCAGCCCCGGCCTCTCCCGCGGCCTCCTCGTCCCGGTGCCCTTGGTGCTCGGGGCAGCCCCGCCCCGCCCTGCCCTCCAGCCTTCGTGGGTCTGCCCGGGCCCTTCGTTTGCGGTCTCGGCTCCGGCTCGCACCCAACCCGGTTCTTACCTTCTGGAAGGCGGAGAGCGAGCGGCTGAACGCCCGGGACACGCAGCGCGAACGGGACAGCATCGCGATCCGGGTAAAGGAGCCTAGGGCGGGCGGACACCGGATATAGGGCCCGGCAACAGCCGGAAGCGCGGTGGACGATGCCACGCGAGCGGGAAGGAGGGGAAGCCAAGGTTATACCATTGCACCTCTTCGAGGGGGAAGGCCTAGAGACAGAGGCCGAGCCTGGGGCTGCACCTAAGGATCCTCGGCCCTCGAACAAACTTAAGGGCCTTCTCTTAGATCCAGCAACTGAAGGCGGGCACCATTCCTTATTTGCTTTTTAATTTCTCTAGGTACCTGGCACATTTTGCGCTGCAAATAGTAGGCTCTTAATAAATGTTTTGTGGATAACTAACATAAATGAATGGCCAAGATTTGCTACAGTATCATGAGCATCCTCTAACAGTGATACAATCTCAGCATAATTGCCTGAATAAATCATGCTCTCTTTCATCTCCTGGTTTCACAGGTTAACAAATCCTTTTTTGTCTTGACTTTTAAAGCATTTGAAATGTTGACTATCCACCCATCCATCCATCTATCCATCCATCCATCCATCCATCCATCCATCCATTCCCCTCTTGGAAAGCTTTTCTCCACTGGCCTCTATACTAGCGCATTAGTATATTCTGCTTTTCTTCTCTGGAGGTCATTTCTGTCTACTTCACCGGCTCTACTTTCTCTTCTTACCCCTAAAAGCGGATGCTGATCTTTTCTTTCTTTCTTAGCTACCTCCTTGGTAAGAAAGACTTCCAAATCTATATCTCCAGCCCTAACTTCTCTCTTAATCTTCAGCTTCACAATTCCAGTTCCCTAGTTAACTTCAGGATATCTTACTATGTGGGAGGTTGAGGGAAGGAAGGTATTGTGACGGTGGAAGAGGAGGAACTGTACCAATGACAAGTGATGGAGGCATTCGACTTTAAATTTGCTCTAAGACCAGCCTTTCTCCTCTCCTCGACTTGCCTGTTTATGTTGTCATTCTTCCAGTCACTCATATTCAGAACCTCGGAGTCTATCTTTTTAAAATTATTATTATTATTTTGCGGGGCAATGAGGGTTAAGTGACTTTCCCAGGGTCATACAGCTAGTTAAGTGTCAATCGTCTGAGGCTGCATTTGAACTCAGGTCCCCTGAATCCAGGGCCGGTGCTTTATCCACTGAGCCACCTAGCTGCCCCCCTTGGAGTCTATCCTGACTGTTATTTACCTTCCTTCATCTCATCTCTCCACTTTCATGTCTTCCACTCACATTCATTTAAATTACCAAGTTTTGCTCATTCTTTCTAATAATGTCTCACCTGTTCTTCATTCACATTACCACCACTGGTTTAAACTATTGCAACAGTTGCCTTTCTAGTTTCCCTGCCACCAGGTTTTTTGTTTGGGGTTTTTTGATCAGCCAATGAGTCAACAACCAGCACTTACTAAGTACTGGGCTGAGCATCATTTCATTGGTATGGTGAATATCCATGCAGAGAGACAGATGTATATAATAAACTTATCATCCTAGATAGTTGCTGGGTCACCAGAAGTGACTTCCTCCTGTTCACACAGCTAGTAAGTCAGGGGCAGGACCTGAAACCAAGGCTGGTTGACTAACTACTACAATGCCCTACAATTCATCCTACACATTCCTCCCAGATTAATATTTGCAAAGCAACCAATGTTCTTTTATAACTGTTACCTTCTTATTATAAGAATTCATTGGCTCCCCAATATTTATAAAATTCTGTCATTCAAAACCCTCCACCTCTACATCCTTTGCATCTGTCCCTTTCTATTCCTACTTCAATCACTTCATAGGCTCTCACTGCCTCCTTTCTAGACCAATTAAATCATTTACCAGGTCTTTCCACTTCTCTTTTCGCTCTTCCAAGCAGTGCATCCTTCATACTGCCAACAGAGTAATCTTCCTTATTAATAATAAGCCTGCTCATGTCATGTCTGCTTTAAAACCATCAGTGGCACCCTACTGCCTACTAAACAAAGTTCAAACTCCATTTTCCTAGCATTGCAGGCCCTCTACCATCTGGCATCCTTCTACCTTTCCAGCCTTATTTTATCTATTTTTCCCAATGTACTTTGCATTCAAGTAAAACTATACTACTCTCTGTCCCCCAAACATAACCTGTGCCTTCCAACCTCCATGCCTTTGTTCATGTCATTCCTTTTGTCAGAATGTCCTTTTTTTCTACTGGATCCCTATCTATCCTTTAATAAAGAAGATACCACACCTGTATATAAAGCTTTTTCAATTTAGAGCCCAACTTCAGTCTCATCTCCTCCATGAAGTTTTCTCTGATCCCCTGTTTAGGCAGCAACCTTCCTCCCCACCCAAGACTTCACATCTCATTTTATTTGTTGTGTCTCTGATATATGTATCATGTATTATCTCTATAGTATCATGGAGTAGAACTAGAAGGGATCTTAGAGGTAACGTAGTATCCCTTCTCCCCCCCCCCCATATTGTAGATAAGGAAACAGGTCCAGAGAGACTAAGCAAATTGCCTAGGGTCACATAGCTAGGAAGCAGCAGAGTTCGGATTTGAACCCAGGTGTTCTCTGATGCCAAATCCAACACTCTTTGCACCTCACCCATTGTTACACTTAACTCTTGTTTCTCAGTCCTGCATTTCCTGGCTGCACCACAGTTGAGCCTCTTTTCAAATTATGAGATAGGAGGAAAGGGAAGTAGCTAGGAAAGTAGCTTACACAAGCTATTATAGTTATTTATATTTGTGTCTCCCTACCAGACTGTTAGCTCGGTCAGGGCAACAACTCCGGATTAACTTCCTATCTCTCCCAACATCTATAATAGCATTCTGCACACAGTAGGACTTAATAAATGTTAAATGAATGAATAACTGTTTTTTGTTTCCTACACAAACCCTCTACTTTAATCAAATCAGGTTCCCCATTTTTTTTGGGGGGGGCCGTACACATACATTCACATGTAGGAGAATACCTTTGCTCATACCACTCCCCTTTCCTGAAATGCCCTCTTTCTTGCTCTTTGCTTAACTTAATCCTGCCTTTTCAAGGCTTAGCTCAAATCCATCTTTCCCATAAGGTATTCCCCAACTACCCCAGCCCTTCTCTCCAGCACCTCTGAAATCCATGCCACCAATTTGGAACATACAATAAACATTAACTAAAAGTCTGTTATATGCCAGGCTCCCTGATAAGTGCTGGAGATACAAAGAAAATGCATTGCATAGAGGCAGGAGAGTTCAGGATGGGGGGCAGCTAGGTGGCGAAGTGGATAAAGCACCAGCCCTGGATTCAGGAGGACCTGAGTTCAAATTCGGCCTCAGACACTTGACACTTACTAGATGTATGACCCTGGGCAAGTCACTTAACCCTCATTGCCCCACCCCCCCCAATTTTTTTAAAAAATAGGAGAGTTCAGGATGAGAACTGGTAACAGTTGATGGGTCAGTTTGGCTGGAATATAGAAAATGTTGAATACAGTAGAGTAAAATATCATCTATATACTACTTTGAACTTAAAGTCCTCTAAAACAACACCTAGCACATGCCTTGAATATGGTGGGTATGTGAATATTTGGTAAATAGATGAACACAAAATTGAGTGAACTAGATTCTAAGTCCCTTTGAGAACCAGGATGATGCCTGATGCTTCTTAATATACAGTATGGTTTTGCACTCTAGAAATGCTTTCTGGTGATAGTGATAATGATGGAGTCCACTGGATGAAAAGACTTCAGGTTGGATGAGTGAGCTTAGAAATATATTTATAAAGATCTGAAAGGTAGACTATTCCTTCCTCTCCTAATTTACCTATGGTATCACCTCTTATGTCTAAATCATGTATCCATTTTTACCTTATTTTAGTATAAGGTGTAAGATGTTGGTCTATGCCTAATTTCTGCCATACTATCTTCCAGTTTTCCCAGCAGTTTTTGTCAAATACTGAGTTCCTATCCCAGAAGCTGGAGTCTTTGGGTTTATCAAACACTACATTACTAATCCCCTAGGCGGGTTGCCTGCCAAAACTAAGGAGCCCCACCTGCCCGAAGCGACTGGTTTTAAGGAGCCAGTGACTTGCCTTCGCTGCTTCTCCTGTTAGTGGAAACAGTTCCACCATGAGAAGGCCAGGAGTTGGGCTTCGGTTGTCAGAGGCTATTTTAGGCACATGCTATTGGAGCATTTTATAGAGAGTGGGAGCTTATCCCCACTCCCACCCCGGCATGACAAACCTTTGGCAAACCCACCTAGGGGAAGGAAACCCTGATTTTAAACCTCTGTTGCCTTGCGGCTATACCCATATATGGGAAAGGCTTCAGGAGTTAACCCCGAGGAAAAATCAGGAGCCGGAGTCCCTTAGGCAGTTGGATGTTGGACATCACATCCCTCTGGCAACTCCTGCGGCAGCACTGGTGCCAAACTGTATTGGCTCTGCCTCTCCTTTGGATCCACCAATGTCAAGGAGAGAGAATATCTGCTGCAAGGGCAACAGCTTGTTTTCCATATTGATCTGCCCAGGCCAGCACCCTGGAGAGGACACTCTAGCTACTCCTCATGGGGTAGATACAACACGAGATTCGGCAGTTACCAGTTATAAGTCACTCAGGAGCTATGGCTCCTGTATCGGACTGTACAACCACACTGTGGCCTGTGGCTCTTCAAGGCGCTGATCCATGGTCGTCCTCGACTGGTGGAGGCCTACTACATTACTAATGTCTTTTACTACTGTGTCTCCTGTGCCTAGCCTATTCCATTGATCCTCCACTCTATTTCTTAGCCAGTACCAGATAGTTTTGATGACTGCTGCTTTATAGTAAAGCTCCAGATTTGGTACAGCTAACCCACCTTCCTGTTCATTTTTTTCATTATTTCCCTTGACATTTTTGACTTTTTGTTTTTCCAGATGAATTTTGTTATTATTTTTTCTAGCTCTATAAAATAATTTTTAGGTAGTCTGATTGGTATGGCACTGAATAAGTAAATTAATTTAGGTAAAATTGTCGTTTTTACTATATTAGCTCTTCCTATTGATATGGGGGGAATTGGGTACGGGGTTTTGTTAGGGGTTGGGATTCTTAGGAATTCCTCTTTAAAGAATTATACCCTCTTGCACACAAAAGTAGTTAGAATAAGGTGGTAGTTTATTTAGGAGCAAGGGAAGGAAAGGGAAGGGTGGGGGGAGGGAAACCATGAAAGAAATCCTTGGACTTCTCATGGGGAGATTGGCACAAAGCACGGCTCAGAGGTACCAATCTCCTGGAACAGGAGACTGGCAGGTACTTTTATAGAGGACTGATGGGGGTGGACCATCTGCCTGTGAAAAGTTCCTTTAGTGAGGGAGGACCATCCCCCACTGGGGGTAGCTGGGGGGAATTGGGTGAGGAGTGAAGGACCATCACCGCACTGGTAGTGACTAGAGGAATTGGGTGAGGGGTGGCTACGGATCCCTCTTCAGGACACAAAGGCCGCAGCCACACCCAAATTTATCTCCCCAGGGTAAGGGAGACCAGAATGAAGGGTGGGAATCCCAAGGTAGCTCAGTCCGATTTGGTTCCACTTATCTCTCTAGGCGTTATCTGTCCTCTGGTTTAGTTTCTCAAGGAGAAGATTCCTTGATGTGCCCCAGAGAATTTCTGGGGTGCTCTGCACCCCTGACACTATCCATGAGCAATTG
The DNA here is from genome assembly GCF_019393635.1 of Dromiciops gliroides. Classification (NCBI taxonomy): domain Eukaryota; kingdom Metazoa; phylum Chordata; class Mammalia; order Microbiotheria; family Microbiotheriidae; genus Dromiciops; species Dromiciops gliroides. The sequence goes on from NC_057862.1 coordinate 236,652,933, forward strand.
ATATCTTTCCAATTATTTAGATCTGATTTGATTTGCGTGAAAAGTGTTTTGTAATTGTGTTCATAGAGTTCCTAGGTTTGTTTAGAGGAGAATAAGACCAGTTTGACTAGAATGGGCAGTTAGATGGCTCAGTGGATAGGGCTCTGGGCCTGGAGTCAAGAAGACCTCAGTTCAAATCTGGCTTCAGACACTTACTAGCTGTGTGACCTTGGACTTAATCTGTGTTTGCATTAATCTATTGGAAAAGGAAATGGCAAACCACTCTAGTATCTTTGCCAAGAAAACCCCATGGATAGTATAGTCCACATGGTTACAAAGAGTCAGATACTATTGAAAAACTGAATAACAATATTGGAGATCCTTGGATGCCATCTAAAGGAGTCCAGCCTTTATTCTGAAAATGATGGAAAATCATTCAAGGTTTTTGGGCATGATCAAAGTGATACTCTAAAAAGATTAACCTAGTATAGGTACACAGGATGAACTGGAGTGGGGAGAAACTGGAGGAAGGGAGATTATACATTGATTCAACAGAATGTCTAGTCTTCTGGATCTTTACCTTGCCTTCAATTTCCTAAAATCCAAAGGCTACTAATGAAATTTTGTATGGATGGGTAGAATGACTCCTGAGGAACTACAAGTTGGTAGGGGAATGATGCATAAATACCAACCATACTTGCATCCTAACAATAGTACCAGACACACCTGAAGGCCCAAAGAACACTTGTCAGGAGTCACCATAATCTAGATTATACTCATAGAATGTTAGGAGTAGAAGATATCCCCTCATTTGACTGGTGGGGTCAAGCCTAGAGAGATTTAACTGACTTTCCTAGGGTCTCACAGTCAGTGGAGCTAAGACTAGAATTTAGGATTCCTGTCTCCTATTCCACCCCTTATTTTTCATCTTTATTGCTGTTAATTTTGGCTTGGGGTAGTTAAGTGGCACAGTGGATAGAACACTGGTCTTGGAATCAGGAAGACTCATCTTCATGAGTTAAAATCCAGCCTAGGACACTTACTAGTTGTGTGACCCTAGATAAGTTACTTAACCCTATTTGGCTCAGTTTCCTCAACTGTCAAATGAGCTGGAGAGAGAAATGGCAAACTACTTCACTATCTCAGCCAATAAAACCCCAAATGGGGTCATGAAGAGTCAGACATGACTGAAAATGACTGAACAACGACAAAAAAAAAATTGGTTTGACATCTACTTAATTCCCCAAAAGAATTTTGCACTTTTTTCCCCTAAGGATTTTGATTATGAGCCTATAATAAGTGAGCCTGCTATGTGGCAAAAATTGCCTATGGACACATGTGTATCTACACAAACGTACACCTAGCTGCCCCCTAGTTTTGCACTTTAAAACTGAATCAGAGGGGGTGGCTAGGTGGCGCAGTAGATAAAGCACCAGCCCTGGATTCAGTAGTACCTGAGTTCAAATCCGGCCTCAGACACTTGACACTTACTAGCTGTGTGTGACCCTGGGCAAGTCACTTAACCCTCATTGCCCCACCAAAAAAAAGATAAAGTCAGATGAGAAAGCCAGATGCTCATACACTTTAGTTGTTTAGAATATAAAAAGGACTAGAATTTTTGGCCTAAACTTCACCTATTTAACCTAAATAGTTTAAACCATATACCTACATTTCACCATAGTAACCCATTTGCAGTACTAAGGGATAAAGATCCAATACTGTGTTCATGCTGATCACATGACATGATTATAGGAATTTGCCATAAAAGAAGAAGGACAAAGCTCTCAGGGAATAATGCTTCCCTAAACTTCATGTCCACCCCAGGCAGACATTGTATAGATAGTCAATTGTAGAGGGCCAGGCTTAAAATCAGCCAGGTGGGATAGTTTTCATTCCATGTGTCATATAGGGGAAATTAAGTCAGGAGAATGCTACCTCAGCCCTTACCAAAAGTTATTCTCCCAGCCTTTCCCATGACAATCCACCACCTGCAATTAAAACCCCATAGGATTGTTGATGCCATAACTCATTGGCTCACCAGTATTCCTTAATGATCATACCTGTTGATCATGAAAATTTCTCATTTAACAGAAATTTTTTTAAAAAGTATTTCACATCCAAATTCTAAGAGAAATTGCTTTTCTACCACAGCTGATACAATCGTTCACCAATTTATACATCATAAGAGAATTTAAAGACATAATACCTTAAAACAATATTAGAAATTTTTTTAAAATTTGAAACAATTAATTACCAATCAGGTGGTCTTAATTCAGTTGCACGTGCTTTTGTTCTATACTATTAATCTTCTAAGGCCTAATACTTTAAAGAAAAGACCATTATCCATAAATTCACATAGTACATTTGATAACGAGTTGGAGTTAAAGTGTGGCTGGTTTTTTTTTCTTTTTTTTTCCTTTTTTCTGTTGTAGCAGCTTTTTAAAAAAATCAAGGCTTTTGTGGCCCACAGGTCTTAGAGCTGACAGGGCATGGCCAGTTTTACCAGAGTTAAATAATTAAATCAAAGTCAAAAGCTGGTCTTAGGACAGTGTGGTTCAATGGTCAGAGTCTTTTAAAAAATAGTTTTCATTGCTATTTTTACACATTATAAATAATTCCTGATTTTAAACTATTTCAGTACAAAAGATTCCAAAAGTGGCAGTATATAATAGATTTCAACCATACTAAATTCTTAGGCACTAGATACTATCAGATTGCTCCCCTCCCCCATAGCAGAAACCACCATGAGGAAAAAGAGGGGATCATCCCTATAGCAGAAACTGCCATGTGGAAAGAGGGGGATGTTTAGGACATGTGGTATCCTCCATTTTGATTCTGTAACCATTTTGGAAATTTAAAAAATTTCATCATACCCTTCTTGTGGTCTTGCAATGATGAACTTTGAAGCAACAACTTTCTGTCCAGACACACAAGTACAGCACTTGGTAGACACATAAACACACAAACTAAAAACTGTGAAATAGCAACAGGTTACTTCTTCCTGTCTATGCAGTGAACTAAAAGCTCATATTTCTCAGTGAGAAACTGTACCCCCCCACCCCCGCCTCACTTTTTCTTGACATCTTGCCCCAGTAAGGGACAGGGTGAGGAATGATGAAATATGTGATCCTTATACATACATACTAAAGGCAATATCTGCCTACATTTAAGGGGTCTTCCCTTGCTCCCCACAACCTGCTGCTTTGATGGAACAGTGGGACCTGAATGAGAAAGATGGAGAAGGTTGCTCCTGTGTCTATAAAGGAATTGATAGACTTCCGTCCTACGTCCAGTGTAACCCTGGCTTTGGCCATATACATGTCAATAACAGGGCTGGCTGGTCCCCAACCCCCTGAATTCTGAGTCCACAGGGGACCAGACTGCAGGGAGCTAGTTTTCGCTCTGCCAACCTCTTGGGGGCAATCTCCCCTCCAGTGACCCAGACAGCCCCACCAGGGACAAGGAGTTGAGAAAGGTGGCCTCACCTTTGAGGTACATCTCCCATTCCAGTGTCCCGGTTTACTACAGCTGAAGCCAGGATCTCAGCCACCCAGAGATCTGCTGGTAGCAGATGTTATGGCTGCTACTATTAGTGAGGCTTGCTCTATGAAGTGGGTATAATCCTCTTTTCTCTCTTTGGCTACTGCAGGGCACTGTTATTAAAAACCTTAGGGGAGGGGGGCAGCTAGGTAGTGCAGTGGATAGAGCACTGGCCCTGGACTCAAGAGGACCTGAGTTCAAATCCAGCCTCTGACCCTTGACACTAGCTGTGTGACCCCAGACAAGTCACAACCTTCATTGCCCCACCCCCCCCAAAACCAACCAAACAAAAACCTAAATGCTGCATCAAGGAGTTATGAGAGTGGGGTCTGAGGACCCAAGTCTAATTTCTGAAGTTTTCTCCTAATATCAGGAACAGATTGGCTAATAAAATGTATATTGAGGACTGTTATTCCTACATCCCTTTCTGGGTCTAGATTAGTATATTTCCTCATAGGGTCCATAAGGTGATTTATGAAGAAGGCTGGATTTTCATCAGACCCCTGGGTGATCTCTTTTCCTTTTTCATAGTTGACCTGTTTCTTAAGTGCCCACCTCATTCCCTCAAAGAAGCAAATAATCATATGGTCCCTGCTGGCCCTGCCTTCCCTATCATGATAGTCCCATTTTGAATCCACAGTTGGAACTACTGTTGTTCCAGGTATCCCTGAACAGTTGGTTCCAAGCTGTGAGTGCTCATCACCCACTTGTACAATCTGCTTTTTCTCATTGGGGTACAACAGCTGACAAGAATAATTTGCAAGTCGGCCCAGGAAAGGTCAAACTGCATTGTTACAGACTTAAAGCCATCTATGAACTTTGTGGGTTTCTCTGAGTAATGTCCCAATTTTTCTTTAATTTGAGGCAAGTCACTCATGGAAAAAGTTGCATGGACTTGTGTCCTACCCCCAGTGGGAACTTCCAGTCGTGGAAGCAAGGGAGTGGTCAAAGCTGCCTGTAGAGGCACGGGTGAAGTGGGTGGGGGAGGGCACAAGAGGGCTGGAGGAATGAGCATAGGCAGGTGCAGGAGAACAGGTAAAGCAGATGGGAGTGGCTGATGAATGGAAAAAATAGAACACGAGTTGGCCCAGATTGTGACAAGGGCTTAGCTGTGAGGGGCATAGCTGGATGGGAGGTATTGGGGAAAATTGTGAAGACAGCTGTTGAGTGGGAAAAATAGAATACTGAAGTCTGATGTGGGTGTGGCAGGGGCTTGGCTATGGGGGGGGGCACAGGAGATCAGTTTTGAGATCAGCTAGTGGGCAAAGAGAAGCAGTCAGAGTTTCAGACATAGAGTTGTATGACAGGGGTCTACCCATAGGGGTGGAAGGATACAGTGGAACCGGCAGGAAAGATTCCTGAGAATCAGGGGGATTTTCCTCCTGTAATGATAGTTCTGACTGGAGTTATCTCTGTCTCCTAGCTCATGTAGTAGCTACACCTAACTAACTTTCTTGCTATGGAATTTTATCTCCCCTGACTTCTTAGGTATGTCTGTCCCCATATGTCCTGAGCCCCATGTCAGTTTCCCTGGAAGATTCAATGGCAGAGACAGTTTACAATGGCCATTAATCACAGAGAGAGAGGGTGGTAAAACTGAAGAAACTTTTGGGATAAATATTACAAAAGGCTTCTCCCTAATTCTGCCCTAAAAAAAAGTCCCTCATGGTTCTTTTTGCTCTTATTTCTGTGCTCAGCTGGTATCGCTATCCTCTCCCATTCAGAGAGCTAGATTCTGGAAATGCTAGCACCTGGTACTTTCCATAAAGTTGAAATGGACCATTTTGCTGAGGGACAGGTTTCTAAAGCTTCCAACCAGGACACTGAAGGGAAAAGAGGAGGGGCATTCATTTTGGAGGGGATTTGCCTAAGTCTTCTGAAGTCAGGGCCCAGAGCTCCCCTTGATGGCATCAATCATTCAGTCTGCAAGCATTTATTAAGTTGCTGCTATGTGCCAGGCCCCATGCTAGGTTCTGAGAATTCAAAGACACAAGTGAAATAGCCCACCCACATCTTCAAAGAACTTACGTCCTATTCATTGAATCAATAGAAAGGGGCTCATCTGTGTTTCTCTCAGATAGGGTGGTAGAGTAGAATCTGGAATCAGAGAACCTCTGTCCAAGTCCCAGACCTGCTACTTAATACCTGGATGACCAAGGACAAACCATTTAACTTCCTTGATCCTGAGTTTTTCATCCATGAAATGAGTGGATTGGACTAGATAACCACTAAGGTCCCTTTCTGCTCCAAAGAGGCTCCTATAGGTTTTGGGAAAGGAAGAGAAAGACACTTTTTTCAGGCTTCTATACTGAACTGAGTTAAGCTGAGCTTTGTGGGCATCTGAGCAGCACAGCCGCATGCTGGGAAACAGCTCAACTTTCACTTGGCTGCACTTAATTTGCATATTCATAAGCCCCCCACAGCCGGTTGGCTGCTTTGGAACAGTCCCCCTTGCCTTGCCTTCTGTAAGAAGGCAGAGGGAGAGCTGCAGGACTGTATCAGTGGGCCCTGCCCTTCAGCCTACTTCCCACACCATTGGAGCTACCAGCAGGTAGCATCCCAATTCATCAGAGCACAGTGAAAGGACCTTCCTCTTGGGGAAACAGAGGAAAGGTTCTGATAAATTGTATTTTTCTGCAAGTGTTGGTGGGGAGTTTTGTAGCTTCAAGACATCTCTACCTATCCACCTTTGAGAGGAAATGTGCCCCTGAAACGAAGTTACCAGGAACCAGATTATTTGGGTGTACTTCTTCTTGGGTAAGTAATAATAATCTCTTACACTTAGCACTTTTGTATCCTAGCAATTACACTGTGAGATACTTAAAATGAGGGGTTTGAGATAGCATGACCACGAGGATGGGCAAATTGTAATATTCCCGTTTTATGCGGGAGGAGACTAAGGCTAGAACTCTCATCTTCTGACTCTGCAGTGTTGGAGATTCCATGGAGGGGTTAGGAGGTAGTTCGGTGTAGTGGATAGAATACTGGACTTGGGGTCAGGATAACCTGACTTCAGATCCCATCTCATACACTAGCTGTGTTACCCTGGATGTGTTTCTTAACCTCTCTGTCTCAGTTTCCTCATCTTTAAAATGAGGAAGTTAGACACTCAATGGCCTCCGAGTTCTTTTCCACTTCCAAATATAAATTCTATGATCCTATAATGAACAAGATTATATAAAAGGCAGACTATACATTACATAACTTCAGAATTATGGATAATAATGGGAAAAGCTCTGAGAATCTCCCAGATTTCTAGATATAACTATTTTCATTTCTATCATTGGTCTTAAATATGAAAGTAAAATGATGTGCCCAAGCCATCAAGTGATTTTACATTCTATTGACTAAATCAATAGAAGGGGCAAGCTACTTTGAAGGACCGTATGGAATCTGATTTCTGTCCTCCAAAAGACATTATATTCTGACCCTGGACAGTGTTGGAGAAAGAAGAAAGTGGGTAGCACCCCTGTTCTCCAAACAGTTGAAAACCAGAATAGAGGACCTCAGTCACTTCACCTTTGTTGGCAGGAAATATACTGAAACATATATATATATATATATATATGTAAATATATATACATACATATATTTATACACATATAGGCATAGGTATACATATGAGTACCAATACACACACAAATAATAAGGGTCACGACTATTTAGTTAACCATAGTAGTGGTAAAAGTAGTCATAATAGTGGCTAGAGTGGTTTATTTATACTAACCTTTTATAAAGTGGAAGCCAAGTCCAGCCATAAGCAAAATGGTATAATTGACCAAATGAAAAATCAAAGAAAAAAAATCAAAGGGTGGATAAGGCCTTAAAACTTATCAAGTATAATCTGCTAATTTTGTAGATGAGATCCAGAAAGGTTCAAAGGTCATACAGCTACTTCGTGACAGCCTAGACCTAAGTCTCCTAGCTCTCCCTCCTGTGTTCATTCACCTTCCCCTGGCACCTCCTAGATCCTTAACCTGAAAGCGAGCAGTCACTATGATTTAATACCACCAAGTATGAAACTTATTTCTCTTACGAGTACTTGCATTTGAAGACACCAGAATGTTTAAACCATTAAATTTCTAATCTGAAGTTTCTAATGGTTGCCCATTCATTGTGGCATCTAAGGAGAAAGGGAGAAAATTTTGAGATAAATCAGTCACCTCGCACCCCTTAAATCTTATCACCCTACCCAATTAGGTAAATTCATAATAGGACTTAACAATAATGATGATGCATTAAGGTTTACAAAACACTCACAAATAATATCTCTTTTTTATCTTCACGGTAATGCTGGGAGGTAGGTACTATTATTATCCCCATTTTATAGATAAGGAAACTGAGACAAGCAGAAGAGATTTGTCCAGGACCACATAGCTAGTAAGTATCTGAAGCTGAATTTGAATTCAGGTCTTCTTGACTCCAAAGGCAGATAGATGATGCAGTGGACAGAGTGCTGGGCTTGGAGTCAGAAGATTCAGCTTCCTGAGTTCAAATCTGGTTTCATACAATTACTAGCTAGGTGATCCTGGCTTGGTAACTTGACCCTATTTGCCTCAGTTTCCTCATCTGTAAAATGAGCAGCAAACCACTGCAGTATCTTTGCCAAGAAAACCCCAAACGGGGTCACAAGGAGTCAAACATGACTGAAAAATGACAGAAACTTCTTGACTCTAGTTGCGTCATTCTATTCCTTGCCCCACCTAGCTGTCTATAGGACTTGCTGGGATCAGGACCTCTTTGGGGAACTAGACGCACACAGGAACTCGCTGAAATAAATATGCTAAAAGAACTAAGGCCATGCTGACAAAAGTAAGGATGAGTCACTGAATCTTCTATGGACCAACTTGGACTGGTCTCTAAAAACGATTAAAATGATGATGATGACCACACAGACCCAGCACAGGGCCTGTGCAAGAAATATTTCCTGAATGATTATGATAACAAAAATAACAATAGAATGGTACCTTTTATCCAAGGACTTCAAAGTATCTTGTCATTTTGTGTCTGTTTGTTTCTAATTTAAAATCCAGAAGAATCCTTCTTGTTTCTTAAAACTCTAAGTACTCAGGAACACAAGTATCTTCTAGTCACTAGAGGTATTCACACTTCTTGTGATCCTGGCTTTCTCCTTTAGGACTACTTTAGTAATGGTTCCCTAGTGTTCCTGTATCAGTAGACTATTTAGTTAAACACTTGCAGGGAAGTGGCTTGCTGGAAGTTCTTTCTTGATGATGCTACTGTAGCTACCACAGTCTAACCTCCTGTAGGCCATAGCTGCTGTGGTTTGATATCTTTACCCTAAGTCAGACAAAAGGTGATTGCCCATTGAGTGTCTCACACACTCCATGTGTGTCTGTCATTTCCATTTCATCTGTGTTTTGCATCTGCTGTCAAGGGAAGCCCCAATACTCAACTTGCAGCTTGTTCATGAGTCCCTACCATTCTGTGCTAGTGGCTGAAATGTGGTTTTTGAGGATGCCACCTTCATATTATTCGGGGAATCAATCCAGTTCAAGAACAAACATCAGTAAAAGGAAATGGTTTTTTGTATCTGATTTTAAATGCTCAAAGATGAGGGTTTTGCTGATAATGGCAGGACGCATATATTCTAAGCCCTTCTTGCCCTGTGGTTATATGCAATAGAGAAGAGCTATAATTAGTTCTTATATTCTGACCTTTTGTGTCAGAAAATTCTTTTCTGTCCAATAGTGACAGAAATGACTGGTTTCCATGATGTTTTTGCCCCTTAGGAATAAAAAGATCCATACCCATTCTGGAATACTGTGGGTACCATACCATTTGTAGTATCTGGAGAAAGCCCATATTTTCAAGGACTTTTTTTTTCAAATCAACAAACATTAAGTGCCTACTGCATGATGCTAGGTCCTGGGGAAGATACAAAGATAAATAAATCAGGTCCTTGCCTTCAACAAATACCTATAGTCATTGCTTCTACTTCCTCTACTTGAGAAAAGTGGGAACTTAGTCTGGCTTCTGATCTCATCACTCATCTAAAACAGTGATCTCCAAGGGAATAGCAAGTTTGTTGTTCAGTCGTTTTCAGTTGTGTCTTGACTTTTCATGACTCCATTTGAAGTACGAAGATACTGGAGTAATTATAGATATAAAGATGTATAGATAGATTAGGTAGAAATACAGGAAGGTATTCTAAGTATATGGAATAGTGAGATTAAAGGTGAAGAGACAAGTGATTGTGGCATGTATTAAGAGAAGTTGATCAATGTAGTCCCTGATCAATTTGATGAATTCCCACAATCAACTATAGACCTCTGTCTAAAGGGCACCTCTCATGGAAACAGACATATGCACTAACACTTTGCTTTTAGAGTAGTAGTCTCCAAATGTTTTTGATTGAGCATACAATCAACAAATTATTTTTTCCTAGTAAGAATGCTGAAGATGAGGTGATTCTTTTAATGCCACCTGCATAAGTGCTGTGATGAGTGTTAGACTATAATTGCCTTGAAGGGTTGATGCCCAGGTCAGCAGGAGAAAGGTTGGGAATTTGCACAGCTTTAGAGGGGATGGAATGGGGAAGGTTTATGGGTAGGCATGATTCTGTTGGAGACCAGCCCAATAATTAGCTTCCATTGGGGGGATGGGATGCAAATCATGCTTCCAGCTGGTTAATGACATAGAATCAAGCCATTGCTCTTTGATGGGGGAGGGATGATGGTCCTTCTCCCCCAACTCCCACGTAAGCTTAGAGGACAGAATAAACTCTTCTGATTGGATCACAGTGACTGAGGCTGCTTCCAAGATGTTTGATGACCAGTGTCACTGGTCACAGTGTCTGAGGTGAGATTTAAACTCACATCCTCCCAACTTCAGTGTCAGTGCTCTATCCACTGCACCACCTAGCTCACAGGAGGACAGAGAGTTCAAATCTGGCCTCAGACACCTGACAGTGCTGTGTGATCCTGGGCAGGTCACTTAACCCTAATTGCCTCAAACATCCAGGGCCACCACCAGTTGCTCTGATATAGGTCAGGAACTAGAGTTCTTCAGAATGAGCTTTCTACATCACTTTATGGGTAATTCTAAATTCAATAGTCCTTGAGGACACTGGAACCTCTCAGATGTTCCTTCAAGAAGGTAGACTGTCAGTGTGGCTTCCACAGCTGGAGGACCAAAGTCATCTTGGGGAGTGGGAAGAGATCTGAACCTTGTCATCATTTCCCTGATATTACCATGAGTTTCTAGGCCAGTAAAAATCTGAGGTGAATGGGGATTATTTGTTTAGGAGCCCCCAAAGTGTCTTTACTTTCTGAGGGGAATCTAATTAGCTATTTGAGTGATTTGTGTTTCTGTATATGTTGTGGGCGTCTATGAACTCTTTTCATCTTATGCATCTTCTATAGGAAACAAAATTAAGGCCATTACATACACAATACCATATTTTAGATTGAGTGCCTGTGTAGCTGGACCTCCCTGTCATATTTTGGGAAACCTACACATGAACTATATCATGAACATTTATTTTCTTCCAGGGTGGAGCATGGGCCAAAGAGAATGACCTTTTGAGTAAAAAATTGTCCCACCATGGTTAGATAATTCATTCAACCTGTCAGTCCTAAATGGTATAATACTCATGACCTCAGATGACTATGCATAAATGTGAAGATTATGGGTGATAGAGAGAACTGGGGACATAGTGAGTATGTTTGTTGAATGGTGATAATGCATGGAGGTAAATTTGACCTTATAGGTATCAGAGACTTGGTGGGATGACTGGAATTTAGCAGTAGAAAGATGTGTCTTATTCAAAAGGAACATATTAGATAAAAGGGGTATTCATGATCCTTTCTAATTTTCCTCTTACCATTGTGGATACCACCATCCTCTCTGTCCCCCAGGCTCAAAACTAGGTGTTATCCTTAGTCCTCATTCTCATCTCCCCAAAATCCAATCTGTTGACAACTGTTATTTTAACCTGAGTCCACAAGCCCATTGGTATGGGATTCTCTCCTCACTGGTGGAGATCAATGCCTTGAACTTGCATGAGGGACAGGGCAGAGTTGGCAAGAACAGGAGAGAGGGATCTTCAAGTCTTTGGACCTGCTTGGAGTCTCTCCAATCTCTTTGGGCTTTGAGTGCTTGTGGCTTCCACCTTCAAAAAAGATGGATAATGCCAACCCCATTTCAGTTTGCTGAAGGAAAAAAGACTCTGGAAAGAAGTGAACATCAAAGGAGCTGGCAATAATCTTCATTACATCCCTATCCCTCAGGTTGCTACACTAAAAACTTAGGAAAACTTCCCATTGAGTGAGATCTAAGACTCTCTCTTGGTTTAGTTCAGTTATCTCATTCCCAATGGGGAAGTTCTTTCACTCTGTATTGTCTTGGTGTGTGTGTGTGTGTGTGTGTGTGTGTGTGTGTGTGTGTGTATACACATACATATACATGCACGCACACACATTATATATAAAGGTGTGTGTATACATATATGTATATATACTTTTTCTGGTTTTCCTTGGCTACCTCCTTGCTATGTGTTTTCATTGTGGAACTGGTTTTTGGTGAAAAGGGAGTTAAGCCTTAGGTATAATCCTGCTTCCCCCCCCCCAATTAATGAAATTAGCACCCAGAAGTTAGACTGAACCTGAAAAATCACATCCCCATGACTAATAATATTTAAGGGAGCAGATAAATTCTATTCTAGTAACCCCTCTTTCTTTCTTTTCTTTTTTTTTTGTGGGGGCAATGAGCGTTAAATGACTTACCCAAGTTCACACAGCTAGTAAATGCCAAGTGTCTGAGGTTGGATTTGAACTCAGGTCCTCCTGAATCCAGGGCCGGTGCTTTAATCATGGTGCCACCTAGCTGCCCCCCACAGTAACCCCTCTTTCTGAAGAGAACCAAGTAGCTAAGTTTCTCACAAAAACTTCATGCTTTTCATTCTAGCAGGAATTAAAGTCTTCCTTGAACAAGTTGGGGGAGAAGAGGCTAGAGATGTCTGTTCTGCTTCCTTTCAAGACACACAACAATACCCCCATGTTCCACGTGAGGGACAGCCCTTGTTACTCGATCTTTGTGCTATCTCTTATACTTGTCCCCTTCTCTCCTCTGACGCTGCCCCCACTCTGGTACAGTCCTTCATTATGTCACACTTGGACCATTTGTTGGTTGGTCTCCCTGCTTCAAATCTCTCTACTTTAGTCTATTCTCCCTTCAGCTGTTGATTTTCCTTAAGTGCACGTCAGACCACGTCACTGCCCTACTATTCAAATAACACCAGGTGGCTCCCTATGATTCCCAGCATCAATCTTAAAGCATTTGTTTAGCAGTCAAAGCCCTTCATCTTTCTTACACCTTACACAACCTGAAGTAGCCTGTGATCCAGTAACACTTACCTCAGAGTTGTTTCTTGAATAGGACATGCCATCTCCAAATGATGGGCATTTTCTCTGGCTGTCCCTCATGCCTGGAATTCCTCCCCTCCCCATTTCCACCTCTTTTCTTCCCCCATTTCCTTCAAGACCCATCTCAAATCTGACCTTCCACAAGAAATCTTTGCCAGTTCCCCTCATTACCAATGCCTTCTGTTGATCATCTCCATTTCATCCTATCTATATCTTGTGTGTACATAGTTGTTTGCTTGTTGTGTCTTCCTCCCCTCCATCATTAGATTGGGCTCCTTGAGAGCAGAATCTTTTTTTTTTCCTTTCTTTGAATCCCCATCACTTAGCATAGAGCCTGACCCACAATTGGTGCTTAATGAATGCTTGTTGGCTGACAGATCCTATGAGTTTTTGTTGATTGTACTAGTACTTAAAAGCAAATCTTAATCTAGCAACTCTGATTTAGGATCTCTTGTTTCCTATTTTAATTGGTGTTTTTATTTTTTTAGTAGTGTTGATGCCTTAAAATATGCTGCCACTGGGGGCAGCTAGGTGGCACAGTAGATAGAGCACCAGCCCTGGATTCAGGAGGACCTGAGTTCAAATCTGGTGTCAGACACTTAACACTTACTAGCTGTGTGACCTTGGGCAAGTCACTTAACCCTCATTGCCCAAACCAAAAAAAAAATATATATGCTGCCACTTATACTTCAGTTTTCTACAACACTGATTAGGAGTAACAAAATTCTGTTTCAGACTAAATAAATGTCCCTTTTTTTTAAAGAAAAAGTCAGGGGTAGCTAGATGGCACAGTGAATAAATCACTGGCCCTGAATTCAGGAGGACCTGAGTTCAAATCCGACCTCAGACACTTGACACTTACTAGCTGTGTGACCCTGGGCAAGTCACTTAACCCCCATTGCCCCACAAAAAACAAACAAGAACAATAAAGAAAAGGTCACTATTGGGGTTTTTTTTGGTGAGGCAATGGGGGTTAAGTGACTTGCCCAGGGTCACACAGCTAATATGTGTTAAGTGTCTGAGGCCGTATTTGAACTCAGGTCCTCCTGAATCCAGGGCTGGTGCTCTATCCACTGCACCACCTAGCTGCCCCCTTTGTTTTTTGTTTTTGTTTTTTAAAGGTCACTATTACAGGCTAATGAGCTTTATATCAAATACTGATAAAATTCTATACATTATCAAGAGGAATTATTAACATTATTTAGAGAAAACGCATGGTATAATAGAGTACTGGGCCTGGAGACAGAAAGACCTGGGTTAAAATCCTACCTCTGACATTTACTAGTTGTGTGACCAGAGGTAAGTCTCTCTCTCTCTCTTTTTAAAATTTTTATTATTTTTTTTTGTGGGGCAATGAGATTTGAGTGACTTGCCCAAGGTCACACAGCTAGTAAGTGTCAAGTATCTGAGGCTGTATTTGTACTCAGGTCCCCCTGAATCCAGGCCCTGTGCTTTATCCACTGCGCCACCTAGCTGTGCCATGAGGCAAGTCTCTTAAACCCTCTTAAACTCTTTACAACTTATCTACTAAGTTATGAATGGGTCCCTTACTGATAGAATCACAGATCCTTTAAGCATTGAAGTATAAATATCATTAAGAAGCTTGTGCTTGTAAGCTTGTAAGAAAGGAAATGTTGTCAGCATTAAGACCAAGATATTCTGTTTTTATCTCAGCCCCATAAACAATGATTGACCCTCCTCAACCAACCATGGGATATTTCCTACTTGGAGATGGTCATTCAATGGCTCAAAGGCATGTTAGTTGACAGCTTATACTTTTAATTGAATCAATAGACATGTCTAAGCCTTGTTCCCACCTTGTCCATATCTCTGATTGACTCAACAGAGATGGGTGGGCCTTGTTCACATTTAGTTTATAAGCTGATTCAATTCAGAAGTCATGGTTCACTTTAATTGTTGAGCTAGTTGTATGGAATACTCCCTCTTATATAAGTATCAACTAAAGGAACTGGGCATATTTGGTATGGAGAAAGAATGAATGATAAAGCATTTATTAAGTGCTTACTATGTGCCAGGTACTGTTTTGTACTGGGGATACAAATACACGAAAGCAAGCCCCTACCCTCAAGGAGCTTACATTCTAATGGAGATGAGCTAAATACATAAGGGGTTGGCAGAGTAGAAATATGGTAGCATGGTTTAGAAATAACTGGGAATAAAGTGATGCAAAGCGAAATGACCAGAACCAAGAGAACATTGTAGATAGTAAGAGCAATATTATAAAATGATCTACTGTGAATGACTTAGCTATTCCCAGGAACACAATGATCCAAGACAATTCCAAAGAACTTATAATGAAAAATGCTGTTCACCTCCAGAGAAAGAACTGATGGAGTTTGAAAGCAGATTGAAGTATACTATTTAAAACTTTATTTTTCTTGTTTGTTTGGTTTGATTGTGTTTCCTTTTATAACATGACTACTATGGAAATCTTTTGCATGACTACATATATATAACCTATATCGAATTGCTTGCTTTTTCAATGAGGGGGGAGGGAAAGAAGGAGAGAATTTGGAACTCAAAATTTTTTAAATGAATGTTAAAAATTGTTTTTACATGTAACTGAAAAAAAATAAAATTAAAAAAAAAAAAGAACTGGGAAGTGACATGCAGACCTGGTTCTAGACAAGCTAATGACAAGAACCCAGAGTAGTTCCAGGGGCAGAAACTGGAATTCTGATGGGAGAAGTAAAGAAGGTTTAGAGAGGAAAAGACAGACCGTTTTCAATATCTGGAGGCGAATCATAGGGAAAAGAGAGATAAGACTTATTTTTCTAGGCCCCAGAGGGCAGAACTAGGAGTAAAGGGTGGAAGTGAGAGGAAGAATTTTGCTCAATATAAGGATACATTTCTTGACTCTCAGAACTATAAAAAAAATGGAATGTGCTGCTTTGGAGAGCAATGAGTTTTCCATAGGCAGAGCTCTTTAAGTGAAGGCTAGGTAATTATATGATAAACATGTTGCAAAGGGAATTCAAGCTTCAGAAAGGAGATTGAACTAAATGACCTTTGAAATTTCTTCCAATCCTGAGATTATGATTTTTTGCCATGGCTGGAGCAACATAAGATTTGCCTAGAACACAAACCACTGTTGTAGACCTGAGATTTTCCTGGAACAGAGGCAGTTCTGATTAATAAAATTAACACAAAAGGGTGTCGAGTGTGTGTGTGTGTGTGTGTGGGTCCATTTAGGTGGTATATATGCAAAAGACTGTAATGGGGGACTGTGGGTTTTCAAAGAGGGGGAGTTTCTTCTGACTTGCACTTGAAACCATATGAATTGTTTTTTGTTTTGTGTTGTTTTGTTTGTAAATGGATATGGGGGGAGGAGGGAAGTTGGTTTATCTAAACTCTCAAGTTTTAGTTGTAGAACTGACTGGGCCTTTATGGGCTGTATGTTTAGTGCTTTTCTTTTTTTTGGGGGGGTGGGGTGGGGTAATGAGGGTTAAGTGACTTGACCAGGGTCACACAGCTAGAAAGTGTCAAGTGTCTGAGGCCGGATTTGAACTCAGGTCCTCCTGAATCCAGGGCTGGTGCTTTATCCACTGTGCCACCTAGCTGCCCCTATCTCTCAAGTTCTGAGAAGGTTCCTGGTTGAAAAAGGACTATATAAAATATAGAATGCTCTGTTTGGAATGTATAACCCCTATCAGATTGCTTGCTGGCTTTGGGAGGGGAGAAGGAAAGGGTGGGAGAAAAACTTGGAACTTAAAATCTTGGAAAAATGAATGTTGAAAACTATCTTTACATGTAATTGGAAAACAATAAAATAAAATACTATTAAAAATAAAGAATACTCTGTAAAGTCAAAACAAAATAGGTAACCACATCTAAAATTAGTCATTTGACACAATGATCATAATTTTAAAAAAATGAATAGCACGGGCGTGGGCACCCAAAGTGCAGCTGGGGGAAAAACTGAGCATAAATCCAGGTGGGCAAATAGGGTCCTCTCTGAAAGGTAAGTCTTAGGGGGTCTCTAAGTTATGTTCTCTTTCTCTTCCATTTCAGGAGTCTGCAAAGCAGAATTTGACAATCTGGTCCTATTTCTCACATCCCCAAAACTGAAGAGTCAAGGTTTTCCTCCTGTGTCTCTTCCCTTTCATTCTTCCAGCTTCAGAGGAGAAAACTCCCTTGTTGAATGAACCAATGCATTACTGAGGAGAGCTCTAAGTCTTAGCTCTGGGTATTTAGGAAAAGAAAGACCCCAGTTAAAAAACCAAAACACTTTTGGATACTCTCTTGTTTTAAATTCCAGTGAAATTAGAGCTTTTTGATAAGCTTGTAAGGAACTATCAGGATGGATCCAAATATTCTTTTTCTTTCTTCTAAATCTCAGACATATTCTCACATGGGAGAATCTATGAAAGAAGAGGGAAGGAGCCCATCTTCCAGAGGATGTGGGCAAGACTCACCCATTTCCTGGGACCAAATCACTATTTCTAACTTTGTTGATTCTGACTGGTTTTGTGATGAACACATACAAGCTAAAAGGGCCAGAGTAGAAACTATTATACAAGGCATGTCTCTTTCACCAAACCCACTGGCCCCCTTAAGCAATTCCAGGGAAAAGGATAGCAAGCCTCCCACAGAAAAAAGCAGGGAGAATAAGAGGAAACAAAAACTTCCTCAGCAGCAGAATCCCCAGGGGGGAGAGTGGTCAGGGGCCAGCACAGGAAACTGTAAGGGAGAAGGTCACCATTTTAAGGAACAACTTCAGATGCTACAGCAGCAGCTAAGACATCTTCAAGAGAGACTCTTCCAGCTTTCTGAGCACAACATCTTGGCTCAAAGCCAGAAAGACACTGAAAGGAATAAGGACTCTCTAAAACACAAAAATGAGGCAAACTATGGCCATTGGGCTGTAGGCATTGACCAGTACAAGGATCTCAAAAGGAACTTCACCAAAGGAGAGAAACCCAACACTTTTGAAGAGGAAAGCCAATCTAGGGCTCCATGGTTAATAACTTATGAAGAGAAAACTCTATCAGAGATATTGAAGAAAGAATTAACTGGGGCTGTGTCACAAGTTGTAGATTCCGTATTAAGAAAAGTATTATCAAAACCATCAGGTCACCAGACTGAACTGGTAAATGGCATCCAAATGCTAGGACAAGACAGAAAAAATGGATATTCTACTACTACTACTACAGGGAACACAAGGAAAGATCAGCTTTCTTTGGAAGACTTCCAGAATATGGCACAATCACAAGCTGAGGTCCAACCGAGTGCTTTGCCATTGTCCATGAGGAAGTGTTCAGATTCTCTGGGGCACCCTGTCAATTCAGGAATGAGCCAGAAACCCTACCAGAGCCCTCCAGTAAACTTAACGATGACTTCTCACATGCAAGAAAATCAGATTCTTAGCCAACTGTTAGGGTATGGACAAAATGGCCAATGGAGTTATAGCCCTTCCCAAATCTCTTCCTCTCAAGATACTTCCTCCCTACCGTCTCTAGACCTACCATGGGGCACTATTAAACGGCAGTCATCAGGCATGAGCCAGCAGCAATACCCCCTGCCCTTCACCTCTAGCCAAGCAGAAAGTCTGGCTCTTCTTCCAACAGTGAAGATGGAACATGGCAACCTGAAAACCGACACAGATGCGGCTCCTTTCGCTTCTGTCCACATATCCTTTACTGGTCACTGAGACTGTCTTGTCACTATCCCAAGAAAGCATGAGGGAGGCCTCCATGATCTATGGAGAAAAGCTAAGGCTTCTCTCTCATGGTTGTTCTCATACCTTTTTTTTCTTCCGTGCCAGTCTTTAAAAGAGCAATCCAAAGCTTGTTCATTGTATTCAAAGGCCAGCCTTGCAAAGCCTTGGCAGTTACCTAAAGTGTTATTTCATGGACTCCAGGAAATCTTGCCAAGATGATTCTCTCCAGCTCTTGTTGTGGTGTCTGGAATTCTGCCATTAGAAATTAAATTCTTTGGGTCTTGAAGGATTTTCTCACTTTAAGTGTTTTATTAACACTGGGAGAGATAATACCTTCAGGTCATTTAATGCCTTAATATTTTTATCTAATGCCTTTAATCCTGGTAGTTGTAAATAATATATACAAGGTAAAAGTGCTAGAATAAAGACCATCATGCAAGATATGATGGAGACAGTATTAGTACCTGACAGTTCATGGGAAAACTGACCCTGGTAGAACAAGAGAGAGAATGTAGTGTCAGGAGTGGTAATGGGCATCATGGGGAAAGTAAGCAAGTGCTCAGGCAAATTTTACATATGGTTGAATCTGATTACATTTATCTTTGAAACAGCCTGGCATATAAGAAGTTATTATTATTATTATTATTATTATTATTATTATTATTAAAATTTTGTAGAAAGAAAAGGGGAAATTACTCAGAGTCAGATTGCGGTGAAGGGAAAAGTAGAAGCTAGATTTATGAATTCCCTATCTATTTACCCTGCTGCTCCCAAAGATGTTTTTAGATGTAAATTTAGTGAGCTCACATAGCCTTTAAGTATCTGGATACTGCTGCCTTGCAAAGGCAGATGTGATTTGGGATGACTCACCTGGATGTTGGTCTTAGATGAGTACCTAAATTCTCTACCATTATGTATTTCAAATTTCTACCTTTTTCTGTCCCTTAACCCGTTGTGCTGGAAAATAGTAGTAGAACTAGGCTCCTGGTTAAAAAAAAACAACTATAATTATCTAACCCTGTTGTCCATAAATATCATTTGAGCAAGTAATAACATATACCTAGTTAAGAATCTCTCAGACTGAAGGAACAACTGATGAAAACAGGGGTCTTCTCAGATAACAGTAGGAACTTCAAATTGTGGGGTATTTTCTCCCCATGACAATGTCACAAACTAAATTAGGTGATGGGAGTAGCCTAAAAGGTGACCCAAGTCTAACAGCTATCTGTCTAGAACACCTGCACAAGTCCATTGACAGAGGAGGAGGAGGTACTGCCAGCATTATCTGAGAAGGATCCAAAGAAGTCTACCCTAACATAGTACTGAATAAAATCACAGATCTAGAAAATTCTGATTCATGGTGAGAACTGAGAAGAATGGGAAGGGATGTCAGTGGCCAACTAATCCAACCTTTATCTGGGCATGAATACTGGGCATGTCAGCAATTTTTTTGAAAGTCTTAGTTTGAAGAATACTGGTGGTGAGTAGCCTACCCCCTCCTGAGGCAAACTATTGAACAGCTCTAATGGGTTGAACTCTGCCTCTCCCCTATGTTGACCTCCTGGGGTCAAGAAAAACAAGTATGACCTCTCTTCCTAGTTAGTAATAATTGTTCAAATAAGCATTCCCAGTCCCTTCCATTCTTTTTATGGTATGACTTTCTGTCCCATCACCATTTTGATCTCCCTCTTCTGGATGAGCTCTGGCTTGTCAATGTCTCTCCTAAATCAGATACCCAGAAATACAATACTCCATGCATGGCCCGCCCAGGGCAGAGCACAGCAGGACTATCACATCCCTTAGAATGGATACTTCGATTAATGCCATGCAAGATTAGACTGGCTTTTTTTGGTTGCTATATCCCATGACTGCTTCTCTGAATTTGCATTCCATTATAGGAGATCTAGTGACAGCTCTCCCACCTTTTTTAACTTGGGTAGCTAATATTTTTTTTAACCCAGGTGTTGAGCTTATATGTATCCCTACTAAATTTCATCTAGCTGGACTGACAGGACCCACTGTTCTAGCCTACGGAGGTCTTCTTGGATCTAGCTTTGGTCATAGAGTCATTTATCACTAAGACAGAAGGAATTCTCAGTGCTGGCCTCATGCCAATACCTTATTCAAAGTAGGTGTCAATATGGTAATATTCTGAGAGGTAACAAAACACTCTAAAATATTCTCCCCTCTCCCCCAAAAGTATATCCACTCATTAGAAACTCATTCCCTTGGGTCCTGAAAACTTAAGTTTTAAGAGTACTCAGCACGGGACAGCTAGGTGGCGCAGTGGATAAAGCACCGGCCCTGGATTCAGGAGTACCTGAGTTCAAATCCGGCCTCAGACACTTGACACTTACTAGCTGTGTGACCCTGGGCAAGTCACTTAACCCCAATTGCCTCACTAAAAAAAAAAAAAAAAAGAGTACTCAACACCCAAACACAGAGAGTTGCAGGTTCTTAAACCATCTCAGTTAGCTCTTTTTTTTTTTTTTTTGCAGGGCAATGGGGGTTAAGTGACTTGCCCAGGGTCACACAGCTAGTAAGTGTCAAGTGTCTGAGGCCGGATTTGAACTCAAGTACTCCTGAATCCAGGGCCGGTGCTTTATCCACTGCGCCACCTAGCCGCCCCTCAGTTAGCTCTTTAAGAGGATTATTAGGACCTGTGAGAGAGGGCCTAGGCCAGTAGGATAGGATAGAGGACATTAAAATGAGATGAATGCCAAAGATAATCTTCATCTACTTCACTGTTTCAGGACTATTCACGGATTACTGTCCTTAGCTGATTTTCTTTTGCTAAACTTTATCATAATAATTATTTACTGGTCAGAAGCTTCTCATGGTACGTAATTTAACCCAAACTCTCCCCTGAATTATTCACTTTTGTTGTTTTCAAACTCTCAAAATTAATTATTCCTGTGTAACAACTCCCCCTCCCAAAGGACAAAGCAAACATTTAATTCCACACTGTTCCCCCCTACCCAGACTGACCTTTCAAATTAAAGGGAAACTACCAAATATGCTTCTGGAATGAATTTGGGATATCAATGCAGAAGCACAGGTTTAGAACTGAAAGAAATCTTAGAGGTCAACTAGTTTAACTTCCTCATTTTGCAAATGAATAAATCTGAGACCCAGAGATCATAAAATAAGTGGCAGGGCAGAGATCTGAATACAGGTCCTCAGACCCAAGTCCAGACTGGAGCTGTTACTAAGTTTCCATATTAAGTATCATTTAAACATGAAGGTCAAAGTTAATGATTTGATCAGCTATACATGAGGAATTTCAAGCTACTCGAATAACAGCAGGTGGTCTGCTAGTGTCTAGATCTTAATTTTTGGTGACACAGATATCTGAACTAAATCTTGCACATGCTCATGCAAAACTTGTAGATTCATGAAATGTTAGGGGCCATAGAGATCCATCTAATCCAACCCCCTTATTTTGGAAATAAGGAAAGTGAAGTTCAGAGAGGCATGGAAACTTTCTGATTGTATATATGCATATATATGAATGAATATAAATATATGTAGCACATTCTTTTTTTTGAAAGCAGTAATAAAAAATGTTTCAAATAGTTTCTGTAGCTAAAAAAATCATTAATACAGCAGGGGGCCACGTGCTTAATCTTTTTTTAAAAGATATTTTTATTTTTTTAATTTTAAAAACTTTTTATTTATTTATTTTTGCAGGACAATGAAGGTTAAGTGACTTGCCCAGGGTCACACCACTTGCTTAATCTTAATGAGAAGTTTTACCTCCTCACCAATCTGCCTTCTTTACTCATGTCAAATGAGTATTCCACAATTTAGAGATGTGGCCATCATATAAACTATTGTGTGTTTGTGTTTAAATAGAACTGAATAATGAAGTAAAGTTATACTATGTGATTTCAAGCTTCAAAATGTAAAATAGGTGAATTATAAACTAGAAAAATCTGTATACATGGTATCGAACACCAGAAAAGAAAAATATCACTCAATTTTGTCTGAGTTAGGCAGCAAAGGAAGAAGAGCACCCATTTTCAGGGAAAATAAAAACCACAAAGGGCAAGAGAATTCACAGTTCTGAGGGTGTGATACAAATTATCTCTCCTTGACAATGGGTAAATCCAGGAGGGCCTAAACCCTGGCCAC
The DNA here is from genome assembly GCF_019393635.1 of Dromiciops gliroides. NCBI lineage: Eukaryota > Metazoa > Chordata > Mammalia > Microbiotheria > Microbiotheriidae > Dromiciops > Dromiciops gliroides. The sequence continues at coordinate 236,675,652 of NC_057862.1, forward strand.
TTGAAGAAGGCTAAATTGATGTTTTTCTTCACTCGTTATCCAAGCTCCAGCCTCCTGAAAGCCTATTTCCCTGATGTTCAGGTAAAAACGACTTAACTCATTTGATCTGCATGACTAATGCAACCATTCAACAATTTTGAAAACATTGGTTTTCCTTAGCAAGGGAGAAGACAGACCTAAGCAGTCCTAGGGCTTCAAAGTGTGTACTTTAGCTCCCCCGAGTGGCTAGTTATAGAAACTCATTGAAACAGAATCCTTATTTTGACCTTATGAAGGTTGAGTAGGACAAGACAGGAGCTACAGAATAGACAAGAATAAGTACAAGTTTTAGCGAGCTTTTAAAAAATTTATTTGAAGGCCATAGAATCATAGACTATTAAGAGTTGGGAGGAACCTTAGTGATCGGCTCTAACCCCATTCATTTCACATTTGAGGAAACTTGCTGTAGAGATCAAGTAACTTGCAGGAGATCACATAAATAGCTAGCTAGTGCCAGAGCTAAGACTGGGACCCTTGGTCTCTGGATTCTGGACAGTGATCTTCCCACCACACAACCACTCTAGCTCTAGTCATTTACCTGAACAGCAAAGTTACAAGAGCACAGAGAAAGATCAGTAGATATCTCTGATCCAGTCAGGGCTACATGCAGGAATTTTATACAGCGGGGTCACAGACAGCTTTAACAGAGAGATGCAGTAGGGCAAGTCTGACTTCAGCTATCAATCAGCATGTCACTGTTTCTCTTGGGTAACTGTTACAGCGGCTGGCTGTCCTGATCTTGACTCACCACCAGTAAGAGGGGGTTTGCCAGCAGGCAGGCAGGGGTGTGTTGGCTGGAGACAGCTAGAGCCAGCTCACTTGAGAGTTGATTGTTAAATTTTCAGTGTGACCATGTGCATCTTCAATATTGACAAATGACATAAATCAGGGCTTGATTTATTGCTTTGTTGATTTCTAGATTTAAGAAAGTGTTAATAAGGCAGACTAAGCTTAAAGTATGTCTTACACACTTTTTTCTTCAGAGAGCTGGTTGGTAATCATTTACCAGCACACTGCTACACCAAGGCTATAGGAATGTAGGGTGGTTTTTTGTTTTGTTTTGTTTTTCTTATTTTTGCGGGACAATGAGAGTTAAGTGACTTGCTCAGGGTCACACAGCTAGTAAGTATCAAGTGTCTGAGGTCGGATTTGAACTCAGGTCCTCCTGAATCCAGGGCTGCTGCTTTGTCCACTGTGCCACCTAGCTGCCCCAGAATGTAGTTTTCTTCTTCCATAACCCTTTACTGCTGATTCAACCCCAGGTGGCCTTTGTAGCAATCTGAGTGCATAAAGCATCCCTGTTGTTCAGGAAGCACCAGATCAACAGTGGACATCAACAAATTCTCAAACTACTGCTTAGTTTTTCCTTTTTTAAGTGGAGGTGAGATGTAATTCCAGTCCACATGGACCCTCACATGGATCCAAACCCCCAAATGCCCCAGTAAATGAAGCTGTTGGGTCTGGTATTCCACTGAAAAAGGTTTTTAAAAGTGAGACAAAACATCGGAAAAGAATGATTAGAAATAAAACGATTGGTGCCTTTAGCAACTTATATCCATCTCCAACTTCCAAGGTTTCAAAATGAGGTCTGGCCGACCTAACGTATGCATCCATGCATGTCAACCCTGGCAGAGTAAAGTGAAACCCAGCTTTGATCCTGTTGGAAATAGGATTTGTCCGTCAATCATCGAAGACAGATATGTTAAGTGACCTATGTTCTTGACCCTGTCTGTGATAGAAAGGACTTTCATAAGTTATCCCTGAATTCTACATCGGAAGCAAACCTCAATTTGCTCATCTTCAAACACCTTCATGTTGCAGCTCCATATTGCTGACAAGCTATTTGCTTGAATACCATCCCTCCACATATCACCAATGTCTTATTCTCTTGGAGGGGGAGGTGGTGAGGTGGTGACTGGGTTGTCAGCAGCCATGGGATCTAGCTGTGTGCATGAGAACTCTGCATTATACCTCTTGCTCTTAATTTTGCTGCTTCTACTTCCCAACTGTATATGATGTAGCTAAAAACCAACAACCAAGAGGATCTCAGAAAGCCAAAGAAGTAATTCTTTCCTAATGGGCAACACCACTTTGATTTTGTTCTATTTCTAAATGATGAATATGGAAAATAACCATGACACTTTTTTTTAAGGCAGTGCTTTTTAGAGAAGCCAAAAAGCCATTCACATCACACCATCATTTTGAACTGGCTGTTCAAAGTTCCATATTTTAGGGCCTCATGAGAATTAGGGAAACATTTTAATTTTTGACCTGTTGAAATTTCTTTTCAGTTCAATCGCTGCATCACCTCCCAGCTTATCAAGTGGTTCAGTAATTTTCGTGAGTTTTATTATATCCAGATGGAAAAATTTGCTCGACAAGCTATCTCTGATGGAATCACAAACCCAAACATGCTAAAAGTCCCCAGGAACTCAGAACTCTTCCGGACTCTCAACTTGCACTACAATAAGGGAAATGACTTTGAGGTAAGACTCCCTATTTGTTTCCTACAAGGTCTTAGAGTCAATACCTGTGTGATGATGTTGCCAGTTTAAGGGAACATGATGTTGCTTTCCTTAAGTGACCAAGAGACCAATGGAAGATTACTAAAGATGACCTAGACATAGTTAACCCAGACATTACCACTGTCAAAACCTAAGAATGGAACTGAGTGGAACAAACCTCATTTCATTGTTCCACTATGTTCAGGCCTTCATTTAGAAAATAGCATGAGTCCAGAGAGAAAAATCTACTTTAATCTTAATATTTATGAAACATTCAAATCCCCAATCCCTTAGGAATTTTTTGAAGAAAGCACTCTTTGTAGTATACCTTGGTGGTAAAGCTACCAATACAGATGAACAAATTGCCCATTTGATTGATGTTTTTACACAAAGAAACAGACAAAACTCTTATCTATCATTGGCAACTTATTATTAGACTAACATGTTTTCTCTGAGCCAGAATTGATCCTATACTGAATTCTCCACCTTTAAAAACCACACTATCAATTGATTTGTCCACCCACCCATCTATCAATCCATATTTGGTCATGATTACAGATTATCATTTTATCTCTGTGAGGGAAGGTACTGACTTCAGTTGGCAAGGAGTTCAAGGAACCCCAAAAAGATTTTTGGAAACCAGGGAATTGAACTAGAATTTCCTTCTTTTGTCTTGAGTATGTCATTCAGGACTGGAATGGACTTTAGGAATAATCTCATCCAACCCTCTCATTTTACAGACAAGGAAAGAGTCCCAGAGAAGTAAAATAAATCACTCAAGGTCATCTGGAGCTGTCTGGGGAGCTCTTTACCCTCAATGTTCATAGATTCCTTTAAATCCTGACTGTGTCCTGATTCTATCAACTTGATTCTTAAGAAGTGTCTTTTGGCTGGCACATGGAATAGCAAAGCCGTTTCAGATGCTTACTTGATTTATTCAGGTTTACTTAAAAACAAAGGAGTAACAATTTATGTGAGAAAGTTATTGCCACATCTCTAAATTTTGGGACAACCGTTTGACATGCAGAGACCGATGAAGCCCTGGGTCCTTGAGGCCAGAATTAACAGATGGGGCCTGCTCATTTATGGTGACATTCTAGGAACCTGGGTCCACTTTCTATGGTCTGGCCTGAATCAGATTTCTGGGCTTGCCTCTCAATTGCCAGTGGAACCAAAGAATTCTGAGAAACTTGGGTGATCCTGGAAGGAAAGGAGTTGGGGGTAGGGGGTGGGAAGTGTCTGGGTATGAACAAAGGTACCATTACTTAGATATATTCTTTATTTCAGGCTCATAAGAAAACGTTGGGGGGAGAAAAGCTGTGGTATATGAACCACAGATTTTTATATGAAAGCAAGGTATTACACTTACTTACTAAAATGCTAGCCCACCTGTAGGTGATTCACAAATATGGCAACCTGGAATGTTCATAGGGTGCCCACAGGGAAGATTCTTGTTGGTGCCACCATTTAGTTTGTATTTATTCTCCAGTGCCTGTTGAAGGGGATCCTGGAGCTTCTTCCCATAAAAGTCAGGGAGGATTTCCGTTCCTTGGTGCCTTCTTCAGTGGGTCAGTGACGCCCACCCCAACACTCACCATGGAATGTATATTATGTAGTGTGTACGGTGGCCTTGTCATTCACTCATTTTTTTGCCTCAGCAGGTCCCAGACCAGTTCCTGGAGATTGCCAGTCTGACACTGCAGGAGTTCTTCAATGCTGTCACAGCAGGAAAAGACTCAGACCCCTCCTGGAAGAAACCCATTTATAAAATCATTTCAAAACTGGACAGTGACATTCCTGAGATATTCAAATCTTCCAGCTGTCCGCAGGAGCTACTTCGGAATTAAGAGTCTACTAGAACAAGAGAGCTGTCCTTTTTCGTGACGAGAAAAGTGGAAGAATGGGCCTGGGCCTAACATGCATGTGTATTAAAAGGGTGAAGAATAGAGCTTTACTCATATGGAAAAGCAAAAAATAAATAGGACAGTTACCATTTCTTTGCCAGTATTCTCTTCCCTGAGTTTCAAAAGATTTAATACTATGACATTACATCTGTTAAGTGCAACTGGTTAGTTTCACACGTGTTATGTAGGATTATCTTGCATGTAGTATTTGGAACTTAGAAAGGATTCCATAGGATTATATCCTGGCCCTCTTGGCCGGGTGCTGAATTTCTACGTTGTCCACAATCGATATATTCATAAGTATCCCACCTCCACGGGATACATATAACATACAGTAGTAAGTCAGAGATATCCAGCAATGGCTAAGGCCCCAGATATAGTTTAGTACCTACTGCTTTAGCTGAGGGATCCAGGACACACTTACATAGCGCTGCAGAGATCAACTTGCTGTAGGAACTTAATGAGACTTTACAGTGTCACAGACCTTAAATACACTGCAGTTCACTCGCTACTATCAGCGGGTAAACAGCCAATCAGCCAATCAGCCAGGAGCTATCAAAGGTCTCTAGTTATCCACTGCAGTTGATGCCCGGGGAGGTAGCTTTTGGTGATGATAATTCCCCACGGCAAACAAGGTTTCACCAAAGATCTCAGGAGCTCGGCGGCACTGCACGCTGTACACTACGGCATTCACGAGATCACCTCTGTAATAAAGAAGAGAAAACCAGAGCTCAAAGGCTACTGTAACATACTGACTGGGTCCACCTGGTGGGAAGTCTGAGCCACACCAGGAGTCACACTAGGGTGGTTTCAGTGGTTAGTATAGTTTTGCAAATGGCAATGGAACCTGGACCACTCCACAATGGTATAACTGTCTACCGCCTATCTTTAACACAGACAGAAGAATTTATGAAGTCAGTATTCTGGCCCACCACAAATTGCTGACTCACCCAAAGCACAGAAGCACGTCCTCAGCAAAGCTAACTTTTTCATAAAGTGGCATAGGTTTGTCACTCAGTTTGAGGTCTGCTATTCTAAGTAGGGGTATCCTGTGACTTTACTATTTCATCCCACACACCCTACCCCACCTCCGTATGCTGCTATCCTTTGCTGCTGCTTCTGGCATCATTGTAGCAGGTAAAATGGAAACTTTTATTGAGGCCAGTTTAGACATTTTGTGGATTTTTCAACTATAAAGAGTTTAAGCCCCCTTTTTTATTTTTAATTGTTTTTTTGTGGGCAATGGGGGTTAACTGACTTGCCCAGGGTCACACAGCTAGTAAGTGTTTGAATTTGAACTCAGGTCCTCCTGAATCTAGGGCCGGTGCTTTATCCACTGCACTACCTAGCTGCCCCCAAGCCCCTTTTCTTTAAGTAAAATCTTAAGCGTAAAGACAGACATCTAAAAACCTAATCTATCAATGTTTTTAGTTTAAAAAAAAATTCCCCAAGTGCTATGTTAATCCAACTGCATTCAAACCTCCCTTGCCTTTTTCCAACTGCAATACCTTTATAAAAACCATGCTAAATTGAACAGTTTTAAGCAACTGAGTACAAAGTCATTCATGGGAAATGATTACAAGTTCACATGACCATCTCATCTAGAGAGGTCCTGTTTCGAGTCCCAAACCTGAAATTCATTACCATTAAAGACTAAAACAAAACTACCTCTAGGGTGGTAAACCTTGTCTCTGAGACAATTCAATTAGATGATGTGTACAAATCAAAATTGAAACCATTTCTGCACCCCACAGTCCTTCCAGGAAGTATTCCCTAACCACAGAGCTAAGAAAAGAAGAATGTATAAACATATCTACTAGGCCAACAGAAGAATTCAATTTTATTGCATTTTCCTTTTTTTTGCCATATAACTTTCTCTGTTGGGAACACTTATTGAGTGTGAGCTTAGCAGGCCTATTTTCTTCTAGCAACCCAAATATTGCTAATGAACTGCTCATTCTTTCCATGAAGATATAATAGACAGCTATTTCCCCCCAATTGGATATATTCATACATACATACTCTTCTCAAACATTTTACATTTGTTTATTCCTTCAACAGCATTCCATGGTCTCACTGGTGTTGTTTATTCTGATTTAATGTCTGATTGTCAGTTAAAAGCAGACAGATGGTCCATCATTTAAATGAAAGTTTATTACAAGGAATATTTATAATTTTTTTATTTTGTTAAACATTTTCCAATTGCATTTTAATCTATTTTTTGTGGAGCAGTGAGGGTTAAGTGACTTGTCCAAGGTCAAGTAAGTGTCAAGTGTCTGAGGCGGAATTTGAACTCAGGTCCTCCTGAATCCAGGGCTGGTGCTTTATCCACTGTGCCACCTAGCTACTCCAAGGGATATTTATAAAAACTTGTTTTCTAATAGCATATATAGCAGCAAACATGACCTATACAGTGAGACTCACAACTATCTCCTCTGATCTTGAGTTATAAGAACCTTTCATTTTCCATTTGAGGAAGGGCAAAACATAAAATGCTGAGATGACAATATACATGCCCCCATTAACAAAGCCCTAGGCACTGATTAGGACCTTATCTACCAAGAAACAAAAACAACGTGTTCGTGGATTTCTAGATTTATGCTGGCAAAAATCACAGAGAATGGGGGCAGCTAGGTGGTGCAGTGGATAAAGCAGTGGCCCTGGATTCAGGGGGAACTGAGTTCAAATCCGACCTCAGATACTTGACACTTACTAGCTGTGTGACCCTGGGCAAGTCACTTAACCCCTACGGCCTTGCCCCACCCCCAAAATATCACAAGGATTTTCAACTGACTGCTTGGATCCTCTCCTGCTGTTCTTACACCTCAAAAATCTGTGATTTTCCTTAGTGTGCTTCTACAGATGTAAATCACACCCTTACCGTAACTTAAGAGTTGATGGGGTCAAAAAATTCAATACCCTTCAGGCATCCTACTGATGTCTCTCCAAACTTGGTCAGGCTGGTCCTCAGATGACCTAATCCATCCCTGAACCCATAAATGAAGTCTTTCCAGCTGGGTAGGATTTGCAAGGGCTTGTATTCCACTAGTAAAGCTACCGAGAACCCAGGGTCACTTCCACACCCAATTATGTGGAAGAACCTTCACATATCAGCTAACTTTCACAACTAATTATCTACCTATTTAGGTGAAACTAAACCTCAATGATGTTGGTGAATTTAACATTCAAGTCATGTTGCTTTTTGGAAGGAATGTTGTGTTTGTCTAAAAAGAATCTATTTCAATAGAAACATTTCCAATGATATCCTTACCAATTTCTGAGCCTCATAACCTGCCTCTGCCTCTTTTCCCCCAAAGCCAGACTGGATTTAAATCAGCAGAAATCTACCTTTGACTGATATTTTTTTAACTGTATGAGTAGGTGTACAGAATTCTCACAATGCAAAAAGACAAGGAAAAAGGCATACAATAATGAGGAGGGCTGGGAGAGAAAAAAAGAGGAAAGAAACCAAACAACCCCTGAGAATTAGGCTAAAGTCATTAACACATTTTTCACCCAGAATGAAGGTGAAGTCATGACACATGTTAGCCAAAAGTGTGTCACAAAAATTTATAATTACTTCAAGAATTGATGCCTTGGTTAAAAGACTAGGTTTGAGGCAGTATAACAGGACTCTTGTTGACAAATGCGCTTCAAGACAACAGTTAAAAATCTGTTTCTGGTTTTTCAAAACATTCATTAAAAGGAGAGGGAGAGGGCTCTGATCATTTCTGTCTTGGAGATCTATACATGGCTGAGTGGATATAATGCTGGAATCAAGCCGACCTCAGTTAAAATCCTGCATATGACACCAATACACAAGTCACTGAAGCCTGCTGAGCCACAGCCCTAAGACTTATCAATTAAATCATAGGTTATGATCTGGATTAGTGCACGAATTCCCACAATTATCATAGATCCTTGATATAAGCTGCATATGTGGTAGGCAGAGGGACATCAGCACCAAATATAGCCAAATGCTTAGACATACTACATGTGTACTACTCTGGGTGTTAAAGCAAATGAAATTAGATTCCTGAAAAGAATGTTTTCAGTTTGACGATAAACATGGCCCAAGTTGCTGCTTCTGAAATCCACAAATCTTTATAGAGTGATCGAAGCCCAGGTAGTCATATTCCCAAAGGCCAGATACTTGTCCTTTTTGATGAAAAAAGATTAAGTTTTGAGTCTAAGCAATGAAAAGAATTTAGAGATAGAATGCTATAGACCGGTTGAGAAAAGGCCAGGACTCAGACTTTGATTTAATAGTTGTATGTTACTGAAATTTCCTTTTTAAAAAACTAAACTAAAAACTGTCTTATCAGGTCATAGTTTTAGTATATTTCCCATTCCCTCATTTACTGGATTGTCTTCTTCCTAATATTTCAGCTCTTTCCTAACCCTGCTCAAACAGGTGTTACTTTTTATCCTCCAATAGATCTCCCATTTCTCTTACTGCCTTGTAGAATCTTATACCAAATCCTGATATTCTTGAGATCACGCCCCAACAGCTATTTTTCCACTCTGCAACTGCTACTGGTACCCAAACTCATCCTTTGGAAAGTATCCTAATCATCTGATCTATTTCTCACACACGTTTTCATTACTAACAATCTTTCCATTTTTATGCTTCATTTAAATGAATTGTCCTTAACCCTTATAATTTGGGGGTGTGTGGGGGGGTCAAACTTCTGTTAATTCTACCTTTTTGCTTTTCCTTCTCAATCAATGCCCTTACCAAAAATCTTTTCATTTCTAATTTCAGGGTTTATACTACCATAGCAAGCAGTCAAGAACCGTTCTATACCTATGTTGAAATATTAACTATTAGTTTAAGTAATCGAAGTTACTTAAAGGAGCAGAGGCAGTCTCCTATAGGGGACAGAGTACTAGATTGGGTGTTAGAGAACCTAGGTTCAAATCTTGGCTCTGCTACACCTGTGTGACCCCAAGGTCACATAACCCCTCTGGGCATAAGTTTTCTTATCTGAAAAATGATAGGGTTGGATTAGATAACCTCTAAGATCCCTTCTTGCTATATCTATGATACTACGATCCTATATTAAGACATTTTGTAAATCTTTAATATAGCACTTCTGAAATTCCACTGGTTGCTCAAAATACTGTTTTCTGTAGCTGTTTCTGTATCTACTGAATAAGCTGTTTTTGGTGGATTACATTTTTAAAAATATCTATCTTGGGGCAGCTAGGTGGCGCAGTGGATAAAGCACTGGCCCTGGGTTCAGGAGTACCTGAGTTCAAATATGACCTCAGACACTTGACACTTGACACATCCTAGCTGTGTGACCCTGGACAAGTCACTTAACCCCCATTGCCCTGAAAAAAAAATCTATGTGGAATGATTTGACTATTTAAGAAGTTGTATCAATGCTTTCTTGATTCTAAGTTTTTTGTTGTGTTTAGAAAGTTCAAATTTTCTTCTCCCATCACTTAAAAGTGGGGTTCAGAATTATTTTCTTCACAGAGAGATTACAAGAGCTATTCTCCTTCCTAAGTCCCTTCATTTTACTGTCACTGTCACTGATTTATTCTAAGCCCAGCTTCTTCAGTGACTTGTATTTATATATGCCCTGATTCCCTTATTTACAACTGTATTACATGATTTGAGGCTACTCAGTTCTTAAGCAGATAAGAGAGTGATGAAGATATTAAATGCTTTACTAAGTTCTCACTATTTTAAATCACAAGAAAAAAAGAAAACTGCAACTGGTAGTATTTAATATCTATTTTTTTTACATTCTCAAGCTGCTTTTCCTTATCACTGTAATCTTGATATTTAATCATCTCCACACATGTCACCAATCCTTTGGCCTTATAAAAGATTGAATTTATTGAAGTTGGACTTACCAATACATAAATGACAGAAAATCTCTCTACTGGGGAGAAAGGCAAAGCCTTGATTTGCAAAAGGCTAAATGGTGCCAAAAAGTTTCTGGGGAAGATGAGATATCAAAACTTCCAATGTACATAAACCTCTTTGCTAGATTGTATTTTATTGGCAACTAGACATCATAAAAAATGTAAGAGCTGGACTTACCAGACTACAGAGAAACACCTATTCCTCTCTGGAGTTGAAAGTGATTCAATTCACCTTGCTTACTTTGATTTCCTTTAAAATTTCCATACATTTTTAGTCTATAAACCTGTATTTCAAAATGTTCCTTTCTCTATAGCTTTGGTACTTAAGTATTCTAGTATTCTCAAATATATACTTAAACATCTTCCTTCCTTGATCATAGTATGTGTGTGTGTGTGTGTGTGTGTGTGTGTGTGTGTTGTAAGGCTACAAATCATACTTTGGAGACAATAATATCTTTTACAAAAAAATTAAAAGCACAAGTGAATCAACATTTAAATGTGTTTTTCATTGCTACAAGAAAATCTCAGTGAATAACCAAGAGATACTTTTTCCTTAGCTTTTTCAAACACGTTAATAACTTCATGTTTAGAATGAAGAATTAAATGAGTTTTCTTATACCTACCATGCTAACAACCACCAACATTCACCACAAAGCATGCACTGTTAGCAACCCATCTTCTGGAAAGCCTGCAGGGTTTTCAATGTTGAAAAAGTAGATTGTCATCTTGACATTTTATCTGAGTCTTTTGTTAAGCAGCTTTCAGGAGACTAGAGGCTCCCAAAGATAGGATATCAAGGCAGTCCACCAAAAACATTTGTGGGGATGCTCAATCATAGTTAAGGTACACTTTATGCAGTTTATAATTTATGATGTAGCTGAAAAATAAATACTTTGCTATTCCACTGCTAGTTTTTCTCCACCACTACAAAGAGCAGTCTTTTATATTATAAAAGCAAAGATGGCCAACAATGCAAAGTCTTCAAAGTTCGTGCCGAGATTGATGAACACACTGAAATACTTGCTTCCTTTTCCACTACCATTTCCTGCTGTTTAATTTCTGAGTAGTCAGAAGTTTTGGAAACAAGATGGCTACTAAGGAAAGGTAATGTCATGTCCTGGGGGAAGGAGCAAATGAATCTTCATTGCCATCGATGTACTCTTATTAAAATCCTTAAACCACAAGTCTCTAAGACAAAAGAATTGCCTCAACAAGCCACACTTTTAAAACACTCTGATAAAATAAATATCATATTGGAGAAAGTGGATGAGGGTTGGCCACCAGTACAAAGATATATAACCCTGTCAGACAAATGTTTCTCTAAATTCAAAGTGAAGCCAGAGGAAAGACTTATCCTGTCCTTTCTGCTCCCTCAAGTTAAATATATATATACATTCATTTATGCCTTCTATAATATTTTTGTCTAGTTGCATTATGACTACCAAGCTCTAAAATTGTCTTAAGGCTTGGGGCACACACATGGTTTAGATAAAAAGGTACATTTAATTACTGACTTTATTTGGACACAATAAGCCAACATTTCTCTTTCCTGAAGTTACTCCTTGGTAGTCGGGACTTTTTGGAAGGTGAATGAACTCTTTCAAGGCTACATTAGATTTTTAAAAAAATAAACATTTTTGTTTAAAGTTTTGAGTTCCAAATTTTGTCACTCCTTTCCTCCCTCTTCTCCCCACTCCTTGAGGTGGTAAGCAATCAGATATAGATTATACATGTGCAATTTGGAAAACATTATACCATATTAGTCATTTTGTATAAGAAAAAATGAAAGTGAAAAATAGCATGCTTCAGTCTGTGTTCAGTCAATATCAGTTCTTTCTTTGGAGGTGGATAGTATGCTTCATCATTAGTCTTTTAGAATTATCTTGGATCATTGTATTGCTGAAAATAGTCAAGTCATTCACAGTTCTTCATCCAACAATATTCTTGTCACTGTGCACAACATTCTCCTGGTTTTGCTTACTTCACTATACATCAGTTCATACAAGTCTTTCCAGGCCTTTCTGAAATCATCCTGCTCATTATTTCTCATAGCAGAATAGTATTTCATTACTATCATATGCCACAGCTTGTTTAGCCATTCTCCAAGTGATGAACATTCCTTTGATTCCCAATTCTTAAGGCTACATTAGTTTTATTTAAAATAAACTGATTTAGGGGCAGCTAGGTGGTGCAGTGGATAAAGCACTGGCCCTGGATTCAGGACCTGAGTTCAAATCTGAACTCAGACACTTACTGGCTGTGTGACCCTGGGCAAGTCACTGAACCCCAACTGCCTCACCAAAAACAAAACAAAATAAAATAAACTTATTTAGTAGGTATAAGAGGTAAGGTAGTTCCATTTATAACAGATACCTAGAAATCAGAAAATAACTGGCCCTTGAAGAATTCCAATATCTACACAAATAATGAGAAACTTTAAAGTCTGCACCACAGATATGTTTTATGAATATTTTTCATTTCCTTATCACTTCCTTCAAAAAATTTCAGCTAGAGTCACCAAGGAATGGGTGAGTCATATATAGACCCTTTTAAGGATCTGTGATTTTAATAATGTGTGTCCTCTGATCTGTGGAAGATTCAAATAGTCTTCTCATCCTTTTTGTTGTTTTTCAATGATTCCTCCATAGAAGGTCCATTCAGTGTGCTAGAGGTCTTCTTGTAGCTCCTTTACTTAGTGCTATCAATGTAGTGCACTATTTGTCCAACTATTTGCTCTCATCCTTGATATAAGAACAGCCAAACTTTCCTAGTCAAACACGACTTCTATAATGAATGACTGTTGGCTGCATTTTAGTGTCCTTTTAGTGTATTTAAATTATAGTGATCATTGCATATACTGCTCTTAGCTTTGCACTCATCAGTTTGTCAGTCTTCTCATGTCTCTGAATTCCTCTTAGTCACCATTTTTAAAAGGACAGCAGCATGCCATTAGAGGGTACCATACTTTGTCTATCCATTTCTCAATTAATGGGCACACTGCTTCCAAATTTTTGGTCTCTGAAAAAAACTCCTGATGGATATTTTGGCCTAGGTGGGGCACTTCTGTCTTCAAATTCCTCAGAATATATGCCCCAAAGTGGGTCAAAGGGTATGACCAGAAAATTTAGTGATTTTTCTTGAATTCAAAATCCACAATGTATTTTGTGTGCCTCTTTCCCCATAGCTTCTCCAACACTATTTCTCCATTATCATCTTTGCCATTTTGAAGGATATGAGGTGAAATCTCATGCTTTCAGTTGCACTTCTCCTATGTGATCTAGAGTATAATTTTCACATTGTTTTAAAAATTTTTTATTGATGCTGTTCTTACACCATAGTCATTTCTAAATACTGAACCCATTCCTGTGCCCCCTGGCTTTAACAACCCCCCCCACACACGTATGTATATATAATGTATTGTGTGTGTATATATGTATAAATGTATATATATATATATATACACACACACACAATACATATAATGTATGTACAGTTCATGCAACATTGCACTCCATATTCTTCCCTATCCTCATTTCCCCAAATAAATGAAGGAGGCTTATTTATTTCTTCTCTTATGATTACATAGGATTAAACTAAATTTTATTTTTATTTTCACTTACATTTCTTCCGTTCTTGTTTATATCGTCCTGGTTGTTTTCTTCACTCTGCATCAGTTCATACAAGTCATCGTGTTTCTTTGAATTCTTCATATTTGTTGTTTATTGCATTCATCATCCATATAGCATAATTTATTCAGCCATTGATTAATCTTTAAGCCCCCACTTAATTTTCAGTTCTTTGCTACCATTTGGCATTTACAGGACTTTTCTTTTTGTCTTTGATTTCCAGTATGTACATTATATACTGGAGGGGAATCTCTATAAGGTGAGAAGAATTTAGTAACTTTTTTTGCTTAATTACAAATTGTTTTTCCAGAATGGTTGGAATAACTCGCTGTTGCACTGACAGTGCCTATGTCTATCCACAGCTCCTCCAACAGTGAAGATTTCCTTTTTTAGTCACTGACAATTTGCTGGGTAGGTGTAAGACAAAACCTCAGTTATTTGAATTTTCTTTTCTCCTCTAATGATTTTGAGCAAGCCTGAATCTGATTATTGATGGTTTGCAAATTCTCCCCTGAAAAACTTATTTCTTTTGATCACTCTATTAGAGGAATGCCATTTTGGCTTATATGTTTGTGGCAATTTTCTATGCTTAGATTTAAGACTTTGTTAACAGAGATATTTTATTATTCAAGAGGTTCCAGGGGGCAGCTAGGTGGCGCAGTGGATAGCATACCAGCCCTGGATTCAAGAGTACCTGAGTTCAAATCCGAGCTCAGGCGCTTGACACTTACTAGCTGTGTGACCCTGGGCAAGTCACTTAACTCCCATTGCCCCAGGAAAAAAAAAAAAGAGGTTCCCATTCATTTTACCCACACAGCTTTTCATATAAATTGTAATCATTTTTCTTATGGATACTTTGATCCCTTGTTTCATTGAGAAATTTCCCTTTAGTCATATTTGTGAAAGATGCCTCCTTTTCACTACCCCCCTCTCTCCAATCCCCACCTCCATCAATATGTTAAGTGATTTTGGTGACTTACCCACTTAGAGCCTATTATGGTATATGTTATAAGGAGCAAATATAAACCTAATTTTTGCCAAAATGTTTTTTTTTCCAGTTTTCCTAACAGTTCTTGTCAAATTGGGAATTATTCCCCCAGTAGTTTGTGTTTATAGGTTTATCATACTGGAATGCTTCAATTTCTTTTGGGTCCTGCTTGTCTTGTTTTTCCATTGATGGAGTTTTCTATTAATTTTCCTTAAGATTTTAATTGTATTGATGTAAATACTTTATGTGGCTAGGTAGGTTGACTCATAGGTTTATCCATTTTTATCATGTTGAGAGGAATTTTTCTAACACTTAATCTTTATTTTTATTAGTAATTAATGCATTGAACATTGATTACCTGGGGGAATTCTGTAACCTGTTATTTTACTGGCATTGTCTTGAATTATCTTCAATGATTTTCTTGGATCTTCTGAGTAAACCATCATGCCATCTACAAATGGATTTTTTTTCCTTTTTTTTGTCAAGATTTAGACTTTCTCTCTTGCTTTATTGCTACAGCTTGAATTTCTATGTCAAATAGTAGTGAAGATAAGACATTCTTGATTTACTGCTGTACTTATTGGGAATGCTTCCAGTGTTTCTGCTGCCCTGGCTTTAAGTATACACTTTTAATCCTTTCATCAACTGAAAAAATTCCACTTGAGCATAATTAATAACTTTGGGAGTTATATTTCTATTGCAAAGTCCCATCTCTTTACTAAGATTTCACTTACAAATTTTGTATCGATAATTATGATATTCTGTCATAGGGTTCTTTTTCTGCTTTATCCCAGGGACCAAAGCCAGTGCAGCACCTAGCTGGTTTATTGATTTTTGTTTTAGTCTTTTTAATAAAGGCCACCTCTTACTTTTATAATTTCTATAATCTTTTTGGTTTTAGTTTTACCTATTTCTTTCTTTTGGACTCATTTTAGATTTTCTGGATTTTAGAATTTCAAGTTTAGTTCAATAATTCTATTTGGTTTTCAGAGATATTCTTCTTTCCACACCTGCATCATTCAAATTTTGTTATTTTCTACAATATATTACATCATTTCTCATGTGCAGGACAATTGGTTATCACTACAACCTATCTAGGCTCACCATGCATTTTTGATCACTAGCTTTCTGAAATATCTTCCAATATTATGGAGTACAATGATTTGCAACCACGCATCACCCTAGAAATAATTCACACTTTAGAGATGAAACAAAAGAAGATAGGAGACTTTGCACCTTTCCCTGTCCCACTTCCCCCCACCCCCAATTCCACCCCATCATGGCAAATAATTTTGGGGAAGAATTGTTTTTTTCTTGGCGGGGGGGGGGGGTGAGGTGGGGAAGAGGAAGTACTACTTGGGATCTTTACCACTAAAAAAAATCTTTTTGAGATATCTTAAAAATAGATTTCTCAATGCCTTTCAAATTGTGTTGTCTCTAGTGCAGATTTCTTCTGATTGTCTTTGACCAGGTCTAGCCATTCTTCCCTACTTCATCTTCCTAAGTGCTATTGCTATTATCTCATAGTACACTGGATAGAGGTAAGTAGAGCCAAAATATGTAATTCCCACTGCTGTCAATGGAAATAGATCACTGAAGATGACCGCATGTCTGTTCCACTATGCAGCTGTCTATTAAGGTCCTCCTGGTTTCATCTTCAAATGATCTCTGGATGAACTAGGTTGGCTGAATCTCAAGTGAAATTTTCTGTACACTCTCTTCAATTATTTCTTAAGGCTACAGCATTCATTTTCCATCATCTTATATTGCAATAAATCCTTTACTAATTTTAAATCTATGCTGTCCATCTGCCTTGTCTCTTGACTTAGCAATTGCATGTTTTCTGGCTGGAACAATTTCTGATGTCTCAGGGCATCCATCACTTACTTAAGTTTCTCTAAAGAAACAATGGAAGTCAGAAACAATCACATTTTTAGAGTTAACAGATTATCCAGTCAGGTCTGAGCTGCCAGGATCATTTATGTTGTCTGTCTGTGGCCTTTCTTCTAATTTGATGACCACACAGCTGTCTTTGAAAAGACGCCCATGTCTCTAGCCAGTAGTTTTCTGTTGATAGTAAACTTGACTTTCATGTTTATACTTGTCCCATCCAGTACTTTACAAGTCTTTCTTTGGAAGTATTAATAAGATACAGGCATGGCTTCCTAGTGTACAGGCATGAGACTGATCATAAAAACTATTCTTATCTTTTCTTCTTATTTCTTATTCCTGAGCCACATTTCCCACCATGGTTTTCTGATGTCTTCCCTATTGTCAACAGTTTGCAATGAAATAAACACACGTTCACTCATTTGGGAGAATCTTGTCACTTTCTTCATATATTTTTTCTCTGTCCTCTATAAAAGATGTTAGCACAAGAGCTGCAATTATCTTCATGGAGATCCACCTGCTCATATTCACCACCAGCACTTTTAGATGATATGGTCACGTGCCACTATTATTTTCTTCTTGTCTTGGGGCATATGATAAAACCAATTCTATCAGCTCTATTATTTACTCTTCCAAAAAGGATTTGAAAAGGAGAATGTCACTTCTTCATTTAGTTACTTCCATAATTATTTTAGTTTTTAGTAAGGATGTCAATACAGATGTGGCTCACTGCCTATAGTAGTCTATCTCTATAATAAAGTTCAACTCTGATATTTCATAATGGTATAGAGGTACCCTCAATGGCTCTTTCAGAGGATCCAAACTCTAACAGATCCTTACCAAGCAGCAAGGCTTTGAGTACAGACCCTGAAACAGACTGTCTGTAGTCTGAGGACAAGCCTAAGTATGAAGAGGTTCATCAAGTGGTTAGGAACTAAGTCATGATATTTTGGTCACTTCATGTGATGATATAGACTAAAATACAAAATGATCCTCAGTCTTATGCAATCACTTCCTGCTTCTTCAGTGACGATAGAGTAACAGGAAAGGGGACAGAGTCTGCTAAGTATTACACAGTTCTTAGGTCAACTACAAACGACAATTTAACTACTTGTTTCTTACCATGCAATCTTTGTCCAGCAACCAGTGAGCTACCACATGCTACTAGAAGTTATATGTTAAACACTTAAATCTCAGCAAATTTTTGTACTAACAACTTACCAATTCAGGGGAGAGAACTAGGGTCAAAGCTTCCAGCTTATTTAGATTATGAAAGAATGTATTTCTGACCTTATAAACTTAATACTTTAAAAACAAGATGGGTCACATTTAATGAAAGCAGTTTGCTTTGGAGAAAAACAGAAAGCTCACTAGAATGTTTTGTTTCGACACACCAAATCTAATAATAGTTAAAAAGTAATTAACACAGATGGCTCAAGGAAGTTTTTCATTATTTCCTTAGCATATATTCTGGGTAAAAAAATACCCTCACTTATTAGAAATCCAAGTCCAGGGGTATAGCACAAATGAGCAATATTAACTTAGGAGAAAGCAGTCACAAAGGTTAAGTATTTAATGAAAAACGAAACGCACATCAACTGAAGTGTCTATTTTTTCCAGTCCATCAAAACACTATGCACATCTACCCCCAAAACATATTTATTTTGATTCAGAACTGTTACTTAGACTCCATTTTTCCAGTCTAAAATATTTTCAAATCTGTTAGCTTTTTATCAGTTATTACTGAAGACTCCAAAAGGAAGGTTGTGATACTTCATAAGCTGCAAAAAAGTTAGGGTCGTGCCCACCCTAATACCAGGGAAATTATAAAACCAATAGAAAAGGAAGTGTAACATCACAAACTTTAAGAAATCAACACGTGGCAAAAGCATACCAACCTTCGAACTGCTGGTTGCCAGAGAGGGGCTGCAAGAGTTTCCATTTTTCCAAGGCAGAAACAACAAAGGAATGGCAATTTGATAGCAAAATATTAAGGTCAAATTCATATCCAGGCACAGGCCATAGCTGCCCCATTTAATCAAAGGAATTATTTTCTTCCTCTAGAAGAGGAACAAGCCTATTTACTAGATAGTACTGTAAGTTCCCTTTTTAGATACAGAAAGTGCTATAACAAAAAGTGTGTGTAGATATAGGGACAGTGGGAGAACACCACCAAATAAGGCCCTTATCAGTATTTTTACATTAAAGGAACCAATGAACAAAAGTGTCCTATTGCAAATTCTATGTTAAAATAAATGTTTATTGCTTTCCAGCACTTAACTGAAACAAAATTTACCACACCCCATGATGTGAAGGAAAAATTGATGTTAAAAACCTCAATTTGCATATTATGGCCTAAAATAACTAGAAGTGTAATATTTAACTCTCTCTAACCCCCTCATCAGTATTGACACAAAAACACACAAACATTTTTAAAGAAATTAAACTTGTTACCCCCTTGATTTATGAATTTGTAGGCATCTACCACTGAAATTACTGCTATACTGGAAAGGGGGAAAGACAAAATATGGAGAATTTCTGAAGCATTTACAAACTAAACTGTGTTAATTTTGCCATAGAAATGTACTATGCCTTTGAGTGAAGTGGGAAAGAAGTATATGATAAGCCATGGTAAAAAGTCATTACATTGCCTAAGAAGTTGAGTGTTTGCTTTGCAAAACTAAACTACCTAACATACTGTTATTTACATGTTATTCCATGTGGTTTTTCTATGAAATTACACTGTTTTCAGGGAGTAATGGAGTCAACTTTCCCATAAGGTTTATGACTGGGTGTAATTAATAGGTAAAAAATATGAGAATTTCTTAAATAAGCAGTTAAGTGATATATGAAGTAGTAGGCCCAAACATATTAAATGTTTTGGGAGAGCACTGAAGACAGTAGTCACTGATATCACAGAATTGTCATATCCTAATCTAGATCTTGAATACTGTAAAGTCCAGTCTTTTGGTAAATTTACAAAAGGGAGTCAAGGTTCTAGATTAATGGCCTTCCTAAGGAAGTTAGCCTGGACTAATGTTAAGAAAACTGGACTAGGAGATTGGAATCCTATTCTTGACTTTACCACTGGCTAGCCATGTGACATCGGGTAAGTTTTTTCATCTTTCTGGACCGGTTTCCTCATTATAAGATGAAGGAGTAGAGCTAAAAGGTTTCAAAGATGCCTTCCAGCTTCAACGGTCTAAAGAGAAAACATACATACCTACTATGGAAGAACACTGAAGCAAATACAGTAAAGCTTTAAGTGTTTTTTTCCCTGTGCATAGGAAAAGGAGAGAAAAAACCCAGAGAAAAATAAACTCTAGTTACATCTTAAGGGGACAAGAACTCATTCTTGTTAAAAACATGGGATAAAAAGCTCTCTCAAGGGCAGTGGATAGAGCACCAGCCCTGGAGTCAGGAGTACCTGAGTTCAAATCCGGCCTCAGACACTTAACACTTACTAGCTGTGTAACCCTGAGCAAGTCACTTAACCCCAATTGCCTCACTAAAAAAAAAAAAAGCTCTCTCAAAGGAATATTAATTAAACTGGAAATACAGATGACTTCAATTATTCAAATATAGTGGAGGGTTCTTAGTCTGGGTGGCACTGCCAAAAGCTGAAGAACATCAAACATGCTTACTTGAGAGAGATTTCAAGTTTCTTACAGACAGGAAGGACTACTATAAGTGAGAAACTTAGCAAATTTTCCCTTGCTATCTGTCATGTACAAACCTGTAGGCTCTTCTTGGGATTAGGTCTCAAGGTCAGTGTCAGAGGATTGTTAAGACTACTACAGGGCAAGATGCAATTGCAGAAGAAAACAACAATGCAGACACTTATGGGGCATCCAAGTGGGAGGTTAACAATCCAAAGGAAAAAATCAGCTGCATACCTGAGCTAATCCATTTCAAAATGGCATTTCTACAGTATTTGTCCCCAGAATTAGCATGTACTTTTTGTTATTTGTTCAAAAGTTTGAGCTAATTATTGCATTCCTGAAAAAAGGAGTTGGAACCATAA
This sequence comes from Dromiciops gliroides, assembly GCF_019393635.1. Taxonomy (NCBI): domain Eukaryota; kingdom Metazoa; phylum Chordata; class Mammalia; order Microbiotheria; family Microbiotheriidae; genus Dromiciops; species Dromiciops gliroides. The sequence goes on from NC_057862.1 coordinate 236,696,507, forward strand.
GATAGGGGATTTCTTTTTAACTCCAGACATTAAAACATCTTCACTTCTCATTTGAACAAAGTATGTCAAATATCAGGTTCAAACTCATAAAGAGGAAAAAAACTCCTAGTAAATTTTGAGTAAAACGAACGTCAACATTAAATGGGTCAGTGTGAATAAATGACTTATGCTATCAGTCATTAAAATATATGGGCAATACCAATTTCATGGTGACATTGAGAATACTAGAAAAAATGTAATAAACTAACATGTGTATATATGTATGTATATATCTATATACAGATAAACACATATACACACATACACATACACACACATCAGATTCTTAGCACCACAGAGAGTGTAGAGAACTCTTTGAGAGGCAGTATACAATAGCAAATAAAGAGCCATCATCCGAGTCATGAAGACCTGGGGTTCAAGTCTTTCATATATTAGCCATGTGACTAAGGGCACGTTACTTCACTTCTAAGTGCCCCCAGATAAATCCCTAAGACTCTAAGCAGGAGATCCCTTACCTATCTCCATAGGTGAAAGGCGTTCATTCTCTCTCTCTCTCTCTCTCTCTCTCTCTCTCTCTCTCTCTCTCTCTCTCTCTCTCACTCATACTCACACAAGCCAAGGCTACAGAATTTAATCTCCTAAAGAAAGGGCAGGGCTTTAATTTTTGCTTTTGTATCTCCAAAGCACAGGGCCTTGGTACACAGGCTTCTGGTTCGATTAAAATGAAAAGAGAAAAATTTAGGTTTTAGCTCAGTCCTTTGTATTCCCAAAAGAATACACATGTTAATAGATCTGAGGTAGCAACAAACTGACACACACACCAATTTCACATTATATTTAATGTATTTTCCAATACATCTATGGCTGTTTCTGATTCATTCTGCTCGCATTCATAATGCATTGATTAAGATTCTTTTGATTTTTTTTCTATTACGATCTTCAAAATCCATAACACATTTTTAAGGCAAATGCTATAAGAATTTCTTGTGGCAATTTGGGAAACACTCTGAAATCTGAATAGCAAAGCCACAAAGTCAGTTCATATTTTTCCCCAAGTCAATTTTACTTTCTTTTTGGTTGATCTATCTGATCTCTGACCACCAAATAAACCTTTGCACTAACTTCATGTGAATTAGGAAAGGCTTTGCCATTAATCATTAATAATTTGGGTTCATTCCCCAAGGACATTTTAACATATCTCCAGAGAGCTGCCTAGTTCTGATCCAGCAAGCATTTCAAAGCAGGAATGTTGTTGTTGTTTTTCATTTGCATAAGAAGAAATGAGCACAGAAAGAGAAACATGCCTGCGAGGACAAAATAGGGCCCACTCTGAGATACTGGCAATTGCCACTTTTTACTCTGTACACATGAAAAAGAGTGGATCACAACACAAAAATAAAAACCACGGCAATAAAATGAGCTTTAGTGGAAATAAAGTAAGCCTATATCTTCATCTGAATTACAGTACCCATTTCGGATGTTTTATTTTTTTTATATGAAAACAGACACTGGGTAGAAATGTAAACTGTAAAATAAACATCAAGTCCTTGCACAAACATTGAGATATTTTCTATTATTCACCCTGTGAAAAGTTTTTCATTGAAACATAATGAAAAAGGCTGAAAGAGCATGTTAACAGAAATGTATTAGATCAATAAGCAAACAGAAAGATTATTAAATACTACAAACAGTGGTTCTTTTTTAATGTAGCAAATAATACATTCAGTATTGACTGGTTAAAGAACTCAGAAGCATCTTAAATTTAAACATTTAGCATTGCAGAATAGATAAGAGTACAGAAAAGGATTTCACCTTAAATTAGTGTTTCAGGGCTACAATTTCAAGTATATTAATATCTTGTCCCAAAAAATGGTACTATCCAATTGCCAGTCAAATATTAGTTCTTTTTACACCACATTGAATGTAAACAAGCAAACAAAACAATTGCTTAACTGTAAATGTAAAGGAAAATAAGTCTAAATATTCAAGCTTTTTAGAAACAAACTTACGACTTGCTGTGTTGGGTTGTGAAATGGGAATGCTGTTTGGGAAGAAAGCTCCTCTCCAACTCCCAGGCTGAAAAATTACTTTTTTATTTTCCCTTTGTTTGAAAAAAAAAAAAAAAGGTAAAAAGAGGTCCTCTTCTCTCTGTAGACAGGAGGGGTATTTGGGTTCTAGCTTGGGAAATCTCCAGGTTATAGCCTGGCATACCTATAACAAGGTTAAGTTTTGTGTTGGAGGCAGAGTTCACTGATGAGGAGTCATCTAGTAAGGACAAGAAACCCAAACATTTCAGGGTTGCGTTCTAGAGGGCTCCTCATCACTTCATACCATTTTCTAGCATTTTGTTTGAGGGAAAAAAAAATCAATACTTCAAGCTCAGCACTAAGGCAACATCCTACTGAGCTCCATGGAGCATATCAGTCCTGGCCACTAAGATTTTAAAGGACTCACTGGAACTGAGGAAGACAAAAAAGAAAAACATTTTACAGAACAGATATTCTCCAGGGAGCTGATGAGTAACTTGAAATTAACCACTACTAGTCATCAAGAGGCAAAGATAGATAAAGAAGTCAGCTACAAAGACAAGAATGTGTGATCAAACATTGAACTTTGCATTTACAATATGTAGGTACTACAGAATCACTGAGTTCTGCAACTGTCAAGGGAAACAGGTTTGGTATGTAAAGCTAGCACACATTAAGGACACACAACATTAAATACAAAAAATAAAATGGAAAAAACAAAAACAAGAGAAAGGGGCCCATGCTGTATAGCCCATGAACCTCATTGGCTTTATAGTGAAAGTTTATTGTTCTTAATCCTAGTACAATCAGCTACCAATTACATACAGTATAAAAAGGAAACAGCCACAAAGCAATGATGATACAGTCTGTGACTTTGTACAGCAGAGGAAATCTTGTTAGATCTCTCCCATGATCCCACCCTGGCTTTAGTAGCTAAGCTATCAATCCCTCCCTTCCCAAAACAGTTAAAAAGAAAACTCGCATCTTGCTCAGGTACAGCAAGATTCTAATACCTCTTGGGGGACACTGGAGATCATCTGCCAATATTTAGAGAAACTTGTAAAAACTAAAGCAGCAGAAACAAAACATAAAACTGAACTTGGAAGCGATGTGACCCCCAAAGGATCTCCATTAGTCCTCGACTTCAGAATGCCTAAAAGCAATCATCCTGCAAAGAAAAGAAAAGGGTGTTATATAGCATAACTTAACAGGAGAAAAAGTATAATCCTGCAAAACTATTGTACAACATCACTATATCCTCCTGAAAAGTCTATAGCAGATCTAAGTTTTCTCGTTGATCAAGTGGGGGTCAGGGGCAGTTATACAAATTTGCTTCCCTTTGTAACCCCATTTATAGACCATTACCCCTCAAAAGTGTGTGATTTATTAGCATCAACAACTATTTCAGAACTTTAAAAGTATGCAGGGAAGATAAGTTCTCTTAGGAAAAGATGCAATCATTTTTTTAGGCAGAAACAACTACTTTACAGACTGTTTAGAAAAGTTACACTCTTACCTTAACAGGCAAAAAAGGACTCCATTCAATAACTAAGTCTCAAATATATTTGGTTCGATTGAGGGCTCTTTCAGCAAGGTGACCACTTTCATCTGTGATCTTCTCCCAGTCAGTTTGTCCAACCACAAAACCTATGGCCCTTTTCCTATCTGCATCTTTCTTTTCTTCCAAGTCTGCCCATCTTACCTACAAAGAACAAAGCATTAGGCTGGGCCTTTGGAGAAGAAACATGCAAGAACATAATGAGTCTCCTCCCTTAACAGCCCATGGTATGTGGAAATGAATTTAAAATCAATGATTTTTAACAATGAAGCCTATTTAAAAATAAATGAAATAATCCAAGGAAAAAATGGTAGTTTTTCTCCTTGAGTCACAGGAGAGAAAATTCTTGAAATACTTTTAAGACAGTAACTTTCATTTGGAATAGAGAAAAATGGCCAAATAGAATGGTAAAGTGCTTTCTATCCTAATTCCATGATTAAAGAATAAGGCCATTTGTAAGAAAAGATATGCTAAATAAACCTTGATATAGCCATTGCCATATAAATACAATGTAATGCTTAGTATCATGACTATTCTTCTGAAGTGTTCACATATCTCACTTATCTTGATATATCAGAGACAGAAACAGAGAGTATAGTTACTAGCACACCTATTTAAAGAAAAGGAAAGATCAATCAATCAACAAACATTTAATAAGTGCCTACTATATGCCAGGCACAGTGCTAGGCACTGGAGACACAAAAACAAAAAAGAAAGAGTCCCTGCAAGAGCTTAAATACTATCAGGAGAACAATATATACATACAGAAGTAAATATGAAAATATACATAAAGCAAACACAAGGTCATTGGAGGAGGGGGAGATGGTGCGTTAAAGGCAAATAGCAGAGGATGGACATCAGGTACACCTCATATGAGAGGTGGTCCCTGAGCTAAGCTTTGAAGGAAACTCAGGATTCAAGGGGGCAGAGCAGAGAGAGGACTGCATCCCAGGCCTGTGCAAAAGTACAGAGATGTGTATAAGGAAGAGCAAGCAGGGTGGTTTGATGGGAACACAGGCTATATAAGCAGTAGTTTTGTGGAATAAAACTGGATAGTGAAACTGCAGCCAGATCATTAGGGCTTTAATCATCAAAAAGATGAGTGTGTATTTTATCCCAAAGGCAATAAGGATCTGCCACAGTTTTAAAAGCAGGGCAATATTTCAGTTAGAATGAGACTTTAGGAGCATCACTTTTGTAGCTTGAGTAGAAATGAAATGCAAAAGGAAGATACTTGGGGAAGGGAGACCAATAAGGAGGCTCTGTAACAGACCAAGGTAGAAAATAAATAACGATGAATGTAATTTAGTTAATTAGTGGCAACGTTTGGCCTTGGACACAGGAATCCTACTTCCTCTCCTATGCCAATAATATCTCTAGGAGAGAATCTATCATATTTGGGGATTATGAAGAACATTTGAAAAAAAGCTTCTCCAGGAGTGAAGCTCCTTGGGAGCAGGAACTGTCTCCTTTTTGTCTCTGTATCTTCAGTGCCTATAGTACCACATCAGACAAAGAGGTACCCGTGTTTGTTAAAGTTACTGCTCCAGTATTTCAAAAACATGTAGTTATAATAATACAGTATGTAAACACTGACACGGCTCTTGAAATGAAAGTGAATGTGAAGCAGCTTCTGTCATGCATCAATTTCTACAATACTTGTGGTGTGATAAAGCTATCTATCAGCACACTCATAAAAGAAGGTTGTGAAACAGGAGACCTAAAAGTTATTTCTATTTTGACTTGGGAATTTTTCACATTTTCAGTGAGGTTAACAGCTCTTTTCTGAAGAACAGCTCCCATCCTAATTATCATCTAAAAAAATGACACTGAAATTAGTTTGTTCTCCATGAGCAGTGCTTGATGCAGATACAGGCAAGCAGCCCAGGAACACTCTGAATAGCAAAGAGAAAAACCACAGCAGGAATAAAAAAATCTGCACAGGTAATGGTGCTAATTACTCCTGATTCTCCTTTGAAAAGTTAATTTTTAGAGTGTGGAACATTTTGTTCAGTCTCCTCCACTGGCTTGACTGACAAGCCTAGAGAGAATAATGCTCTTCTCTGTACGTGATGCTAGTAACCTGCATGTACTTTAAATTTATTCCATGGGAGATGTTAGAGTTCTTTTGATCCAGCCTTTTTCATTCAGTTTCCCTTATGATCAGGGACACATCCTATGAGTCAACTGCCTGGAGTTACTAGATATAAATAACTCACCTGTGAATTGAATCCATGGCTTTGCTATCATCAACAGAGCTATCCAGACCTTGAAGCTCACAGGATGACAGTTATAGAGCTAGAAAGTCACATGGGCTGGGGAGGTAGGGGGGAGGGAAACTAGGTGTCACACTGGCCCTGAAGTCAGGAAGACCTGAGTTCAAATCTGGCTACAGACACTTGGGACTTAACCAAGTCCCTTAACCTCTGCTTGCCTCAAAAAAAAAAAAGTCACACTGGAGGATTCAAATCTAGGACCCTTTCCATTGCAATATGCTGCATCCTTTGACTTTCTGGTTTTTTTTTAATCTTAAAATTCTGTTCAAACAAGCAAAACCCTCCATTTGAAAAAGAAGTAGGGAGCATAAAATTATATATCCACTTCTATTTGAAACTATAAATTTTAAAAGGCTGCTTATCTAAGTTTGAGCTAAAAAAAATTAGTTTCTTTACAGAGGAACATGTAGAACAATAAAAAATAAAGATATAATTATTATAAGAAATGTCCTTTGACTAAATAAATATTCATGTCTCTTGGAAATAATTTTACTGAAATTTAAAACAAATTCCAATTTAAGTAAGCATTTTAGATACCACAGGGCTACCTAATTATTTTGTGCCATAATTTCATTATATTAAAAAACAGACTGAAAATGCTAGAAATCATATCCCCAAGATGTAAGACATGATGTTGAAATGCTACTGAAGCACATATTCTCTATAGGCTGGTAACATCAACAGAGCTATCAATCCATCCAGACCTTGAAGCTCACATGATGACAGACATAGAGCTAGAAAGTCACATTGGCTGAGGAGGAAGAGGGGAGGAAAACTAGGTGTCACACTAGCTCTGAAGTCAGGAGGACTGGAGTTCAAATCTGACTACAGCCACCAGTAGGGGAAAGAGAGATGTGATATATGTGTGTATATCTCTGTATGTACACACACACACAAACGTACATGTATATGTGTCTATACATGTATATATGCATGAGCGCATGTTTGTGTGTGTATCCTTCATGCCTTTGCTCCTATAAGTGGATAAGTGGTTTGGACATTAAGTGGTTAGCATGCTTAAGGTTGCAGTGAGAAGCAAAGAAGGAGAATTAAACGGTAATTTTTATTTGGTAGAAAGAATGATGAGGAGCCAAACGGAACTCTTCTTCTTGGTCACATTTGTTCCCTAAGATACAACTATGTGATGATATAAGACACTCCTCTCTCTCTCTCTCATATATATATATGTAGGCATAGCTCAAAAGATTTTCTCATTTCATACACACACACACACACACACACACGGGGGCGGGGGGCATAGCTCAAAAGTTCTCTTTCTCTCATATATAATTATATTATCATGTTATATATCATTATATATGAGAGAAAGACAACTTTTGAGCTATGCCATTCATAACAAAAAAGCATCCAGTCCATCATGGAGAGCAAAAGGTAAAGAAAATATTATTCTTTATCTCCAGATTTGCAAAGCAGTATCACTAAAGGGGTCTCCCCAGTGAATAAGCTTTTCCTAAGGAACTACTTTGATTTACCAATAATTCTACAGTAGAAATCACTATGCAAGAGGACAACAGATCCATGCAATGTCTGATGTAGACCTACCTGGCTGCCAATCCTACTCCCTTCCCCTTTAAGAATCCCTACAAATCTAAAGGAGCAGCATGGGAATGGACAATGGCCTGGAAGTCAACTAAGGCAGGATGAAAACAGTTGTGTTACATTCTTCTTTCCTATGCCATCCACTGCAATGTGTGTGTGTGTGTGTGTGTGTGCGCGCATGCGCGCACGCGTGTGCATGCACACATTTTTATATATTGTATATGATATACACACACATGCACATTTCCCCTCATAGTTTTTGGATGTCAGTAAGTTTTAAAATGTTCCTTTTAATATTCAAGAATTATAAAATAATATCTCATTTAACAAAGGGCTCTCAATGCATAGAATACAAACTGATTTTCCTTTTAAAGCCAATATTTACCACATCTTATACTCTGCCTCTCCATTAATATATAAATTCTAGCTATTTTTCTAAATATGTTGCACCCACCTTCTCTTCCTCATTTTTGACTTCATATCAATAAGCATATTGGCCGGCATGTAGTAAGCGTTTAATAAATGCTTATTGACTTGACTTGAACAGGATACTATCCCACTTCAAGTTATACTCTCGATGCTTTTAGGTAATTTTTGAGTGTTTCCTCTGGCAGTGCTTTAGGTCCCTCCAGTATCTTGAATTCACAGTATGGAAATAAAAGCCTGTGGCTCCACAATAAAACATTCACTGATATGTGTCTAATTCTTTCTACTAAGATAAAGGTGAGTCTTGTAGTGCACAGGAAAAGTAACTGACAAAGTTTCTTACCCTCTTCTTTCCAGGCTCAGAAGCTCGGGTATCATAATCATCAGGAAGCTGAAGATAATCCTCCATTCTACTGGCAATTGCTTCCCAATCCCGCTTCCTCTTAGTGCCAGTCCTCAGGCCATCCAACTTGTCTGAGGGACAAACACAGAGCCCAAGTGTTAAGGGAGACAGAGTGAGTTTGCACAAAGCACATACACAAGGGAAAAGGCTGGAACACACTTTCAGAAGATATCCATATTTCTGAAAGCAGCATCACTTGTAGATCCAAATTGTCTTCTGGGCTGGGATAACATCTGACTCTGAGCAACCTCCATCTTTTATTTGTATTTTGCACTGGTTTGGCAGCCATCATGATGTCAGTTGAATGGCCAGTTCAATGGGTAAATTCAAGCAAAGGAGTGTGACACGTCAAATATCCACAGCATTTCAGCTGTCATGTTCTGCAGGCAAAATCCAATTAATTCAGGGAACTTCCGAGGGTGATCCCTTCTATTTGGTTGTTTAACACAATATTATCACCCCATATTCAATCTGGAGTAATGTTAGTATTGTGTTATACACACAAGAAAATGCACTGCCAAAGATACAGAAAGGTCAACTGGTGTATGAAATTATTTTAGATCAAGTTTCTATAGAGCACAGAATCCTGGGCTTCCAAAGTCAAAATGAAGATTTTTGGTAAAATGGAGGCATTCTCCATGGATTTATGTTCTATAAATACAAGTCATATGAATCACCATCTCTTTCTGTTTCTTAGTCAAGTGCTGTTTGACAAAAGGCTATGCAAAGAAAATGACCAAGTGTTGGGTACACTTTATGGTCATTCAGTCCCAAAGAGGTAGGGCCCATCACTGTGCTGTGGATAAGAAGTTTGTGATTTTAAAATTCTGTATGTTGGCCATAGATAACTTCAAGAACACTACTTGCAGAAAATGTTCATTTTTATTCCTGTTGATTCCGAATGCCATGTGTGGAATCATGTGTTATACTAGGTATATCTGTAGCCACATGTGGCACTGTAATCATGGATCAAAATCTTTCTAAAAGTTACATTACTAATAACACTTCAATAAAAAAACATTATTAAGCTTACACACAGGAGGCTCAAACTACAGAAACATCTAGTCATACATAAACATAAAAATTTATTTTGTCATCAAGCTGTGTAGAACTTAATTCTGAAAGAAAAAAGCGGTCGAGGCCTTCAGAGACAGAAAGAGAATAGATAATTTTATGTTTGTTACAGTAAAGTTTAATACACATAAACTATCTATGAATGCATTACAAGTAGGCTTCAAAAATCAGTAAGATTTTGCATATTTGGCATAACTTTGACCCTCTACAACATAGTATTCTTGAAAAACAAGGCAAAGCAAATATCTGGCCTACAGGATTGCAAACAATTACCGTTTATTCTTTACAAAAAAAGAGAAATTTCTAGCATCTCACTATGGTGAAATCCTGAGTCAGTCAACTGTATTCATGAAGAGTATATCCTTTTAATAACCACAACAATCAACATTGTACCCACAGGGCTGTATGCATGAATTAAAGCAGATCACACAGAACCTCAGAGAAAGAATTCCTTGACTCATGAAGGGACAAGGAATATGTATTACCTTTAAAACACATATATACACACATACAAGCATATATTCACACACCCATGCACCAATAAAGTTCTTTTCAGTACAACAATATACAGTATTACCAGAAGGGTAGGACTGCCCCAACACAGAATACAGTATTAAGAGAAAACCTCAAAGGACTTTAAGACTTGAAAAGCGATCAGTTTTGATATGAACATATTCAAATCCCAATTCCAAGTATCATGGCTACAAAATAGCATAGAAGGGCACAAATAGGAGAACTTTTCCAACTGGGCTATCTGACGGGAGTTGTAGATTGAAAGTTTGAAATTTGCAACATGGACAAAAGAACAAGCCTTATTTTCAGTCGGAGCACTCAGGAATGGAATGTTTAACTGAAAACTGTTATTACTTCACAAAGTGTCGAAAAGTTTCCTTCTTATGTCTGAAGAAAAAAAATCATACCCCTTCAAAAGACATCCTAGAAACCCAAAACACACAGATGTGTGGCATGAGATGAGTAAAGGAGAAACCTGGCATGGCAATCATAGATTTATAAGATGGAGGCATACTTGACATAATGGCTTTAGGAAGTTAGAGTTTCAAAGTGGCAGGAAGATGAAGTTGTAAACATGTATCTAAGCAGAATGTAGACTCATACTGTATCTTCAAAAGAAGTTACAATATGTAATGAAAGAGAAAAATTCTCTTCGAATTAAAACTGTGTTTTCTAAAAGCAAATGGCATTTCTAAAGAATCTGTTGCATGTGAACAAAGAGCAATTATAAGTCTGGAATGTAAGAATAACATTCTAAATTGAGATGTGGTCTGATTCTCTCTGGAGCATAGAAAGTCAATACACAACAAGCTATCAGTGCAGGCAAACAGCATCAAGGCAAAAAAAGGTAACATTGTTAGAAGTCCAAAACCTGAAACAGAATATTGGCCGATCGGCAAAAAATACTTTGGTTCTCATATCTGATGAGAGTTTACAATTATGGTATTATACCCAGTGAAGCAAGCCTGCATGCCAAATTTGTACAAAATCTGGCCTGGTGTCTAAAGCTCTAACATGAAGCAAGATACTCAAGTCACCATGCTGTGTAGGAGCAAGGGCAATATCCCCAACAGTTCCAAAACACATCTGAGTACATACAGCCTGCTTTAAATTATGCTAAAATTATATCATTGCGAATAGAATCTAGGTATAGTTTAAAACTTATCAAAAACTTTTAAAAGGGTATAACTTAGTATGTACCTCAGGGGTTCTCAGACATTTTTTTTGCTCATATCATAGTATTATTCTTTGCTTTGAGAGAGTAGGAGACTCACACATGTGATCGCCAGTGTAAGTTCCATATAATTCATGGGAAACTCATGTACGCAAATGCCCATGAGTTCCACATGCACTTGCAAATACAAGTGTAATCCACAGTACTCTTGGCCAAATTTCACGCCTGCCCTTTGAGAACCACTGGGGAACTTAAATGAGTGCAGGCTGAGAAGTTCACCAAGACACTTAACCAGTTGCTTAAAAGCTTTTGGTTTAAAGACAGTATTTTTAGCCAGTGACTTATTTGTAAGTGAAGAACCATTGGTCTGGGCTCAGTTCTGTTATCCTGTGATGCTGGTAAAATCTGCCATCAGGAAAAGTGGGTGGAGTGATATCTATGTCTATCCAACTCACAAGGGTGCTTCAAGAATACTTTAGAGGATGTCGGCAGAACACTCAGAAACAGAAGCTGTTTCCTAGTTAATCAGTTATGTGTACTTAAGTTAAACACCTACTACAGGGATGTTACTACAGTTCAAGTAAATTATAGCAGGAAGGTAAGTGAAACATGTGCTCTCTTGTAGACAAAGCCTCACCACTTAGGAAGTAAAATTTCATTTCCTAAGCAGGCTATTTGGCTCCTTGGACAAGATTCAAAGACATAAGCAATTCCAAGACTGCACATATTGAATTTGCCTCCATAACTGGACTATCTCCCAAAATAACAGGTGGACTGAGATGAACTTGTTAAGTGGTGAAGAATATCATTATCATTCCAGTTTAAAACAATAAAAACTAATTGCCAAACACTGTTAGTACTGATTTTCCAAATTTGTAGTCAGTTCTTCAAGAGACTTTAACAAAAAAATTTCATTTCTGAGGATCACATCTAAAAAGTCTGCCCTTAACATCCACTGAATATATATATCTATATCGATATCTATATTATCTATAAATGTGCTTTCTGATAAAACAATGGTAGATAGCCCAGAATTTTTCCAGGAGTTACTTCCAAGTTCAATATAGAACTGCTTGGAAATATGCCATGACTATACTTCATTTTCTCACATGTTTTAGAAATTAGAAAGGAACAGACTGACTTGCAGAATTTTATCCTGGATCATAAAACTTAGATCACATACAGCTTTTTTAGGCATATGTTTAACTGATATTTACCATGTTTTTTTCATATTCTTTTACCTAAGTTTACTTTTCTCTCCCTGTCTTCACAGAAAAAGAGTCAATTGTTAAAGAAAGGGAGAGAAGTCCACAAAACAGCCAAATAATATAGGGTATGAAACTTTATTTCAGTTTAAGGTAACTTTTAGGTGAAGAATAGGTTAAAATGTGTTAAAGAAACATGTACCCATGTATCTAACCATTCTTTTAAGTATGTATTGACTTTAAAGACAATTGCAGCTGTTTGAAAATTAAAGGAGATAGGTGGGGTTCCATTATGACTTCCCATGCACAGAAAGTACAAGATTATGCCAACGACTACTATATTTTTTCGAGCCACATATACCATGTGGTTCCAGAGAATTTTTCAAGTAAATTACAACAAAGCACCTAGCCTGGTATAATAGCACTTAGAGAGTTCATGAAAGTCTACTTTGATTACGCAATTACAGTTCATCATTCTCTTCAAGTGTTTAATATGCTAACAGATGTGTCAGGCAAAATGAAAAGCATTTTCTAGGCAAGTTCTTGTAACATGTACCATTCTGATCCAAGCAATCAACACAAGGTTTTGAGCAACCTGAATAGTATTCAAGTAGTTAAGACAGTTCAAGGAGTTTTAAACATTCAGCTATTACCTTCCCATTGAATCCACAGTAATAAAGAATATGAGAAAAGCAGAGACAAGAATTCTGTACGTTAATTCTTATACGCTAATATAGGATGTATCATATTCTCTTGTATTTTCACAAAATGTGGCTTTTTTTCAAAAAGAATTTGTAAAAGTCAACCCCAAATATCAAAACACTTCTTTGAGATGGCAATTAAAGGAGTAAAAGTTCCACTGCATCCATTATTACATCTCTCCCCAGAACCTTGCAGTAAACTACACCCAATTGTGATTTTTGACAGTCATTTCAGGCAGTTGTCTCCTTCCATTTTCAGGGGAGTCTCTCCTTTAAGGAGGGCTCATTCTTCTGAGGACTTCAACTTCATAACTGCCCTTTCATTTTACTTTAAGTAAGAACAAGGGTTAAGGTACTCGGCAATGAAGTCTATGGTTAGACAGTGATCACATTACACTTTAAAAAACAGATAGCCCGTCGGTACCAGTATTATTTATATAAAAAGGTATATAAAAGAGTCAATTTGTGAATTGGCAACATACTAAATTTACTTCGTATTTTTTCTCTTTAGTCTAACACGTAAGTGGCATTGAAACTATTTCATCTATGACACTTCATATCATTTTCGTGCATCGAACGGCTAAGTTGCCGGCTACCAAGAAGACGTAATGGAAGATGTAGTATGTGTGGCAGTTTCATTGAGTAGAGACTCAGGGAAACCTACTTTTTAGACAGAAGGTCTATGTAAATTACCACCAGGTATCAGACATATAAAAACAGGAAAAAGGGAATACCCACCTAGCTTTGCCTCAGATGTGTCCATCTCCCATTTGCTTTCGGAATGTAACCCTAAATTGTACACAGATAGAAGCTCGAAGGGGTTAGGAAAGAGACACATACATGCATATCATTTTTGAACTGGAAACAGTATTAAAACTGGGAATAGATTCAAGTTCCACTCATTAGCGATAAACATTGCCTTGGGGTAAGCACTGCCTGAATTATTAGCAGAGGAAACTACTCAGTTAATAATTCCACCAAACCCTACATATTTGGGTTCTCATTGCAGTCACTATAGATGATCATGAAGACGCTGGGGGGGAGGGGGGGGGCAGCGGTAGCACAGACCTAACAAATGTGACCTAGATCACAGGTGTATAGCACATAGAACATGACGCATGGATGCTTTCTATACTGATAATGCTCCAAAGTAACAGGACTTGTAATACATAACAGACTAGGTTATTTCCTTAATACAACTTCAATCCTCAAATTGATTAGGGCATATTTTCCCAAGAGTGTTGTTCAAGGAAGACATGGTTTGCTTCACTGCAGCTTTAAAAACTCAAAAGAAAGGAGAAAACTTAGTATCACTGAACCCAACAGTGAAGTGCAAGCTCATTTTTAAAGACTTGGTCACTTACCAGGTAAATCTAAAGAGGGTTAGATTTTAATGAATCAATACTTCATTGAAGTACTGAATTTTAAAGCATTTCAAAGCATGTTGTATCAGTTTAAAAACTATGCAGTAATGCATGTTTTATTGTGGCCTGCAAATAGCTGGCACTAAAATAAATGCCTGCTGATTTATCAACTGATTAAATTACATTCCCTTTGTGCAAAGGTCAAATATCTCAGTAGATTTAACTTACGAAATATATTTTATATGCAATAAGCAATTATTTTATGAAAGTCTCTATTTCAAAATTTCAAGGTCTCCAGTATATCTACTTAATTATCTTGTTTTCAATTGAGAGATTGTGCTTAGTAAAGCTGATTTTTTTTCATACTTATTGTGACTCCTATTCCCCTTTCTTTGGTGCTCTTTTATGTGTTATCTCCTGACATGTAGACTTTAATCTAATATTGGGATTTATTTTAGAGGATTATTCTTTTTTTCAAAAAGAATGGCATCTCTCATGAATCAATAAGACCTTACTGCCTTTCAATGTTCAAGTTCATACAACCAGGTGAACACAAACTGTAATCAAAATATCTGTGACAGCAGCACTTGGCATCAGAATATATATATACCACAGAACAATCACTTTAGGAATCTTGCAGGTGTTGTACATTTCTTGTCATTAGAAAGTACCAACAGCTCACTTTAATTTTATTAAATGTTATAGTCAGATCATGTTATACTAGATTCTTCACCAAACACATTTTTAAAATGAGAACAGAACCAAGACAAAACTATGCTGCAGTGAATGTACTAAAAAGTGAAAAACTGATCCAGTTGTGCAAATTATACCTTAAAATCAGCTCAAAACCTTAGCATCACCAGAACAATGTATTATATAGACACTGAGCCCACACCTAATAGTTCACTGAGGTGTTAAAGATGACAAAATAGCATCATACTACTAATCGCAGAAAAAAAAGTGATTCTATTAACTTAACCAGTTAGCTTAGATCTTACCCAAATGGAATAATATGGACAGTGTGCAAAATGCCAGGGTATTCTATGTGTTTCATTTATATAATTCAACTTAGTAAGACTCACTCTAACCCTTTGGGGCGCAGGATGATTGGCTATTTTCCACGGATATTTTAATATAGTTAGATTAGGACCTAACAGCAGATCTAGAGCTGCTTCTTCCAATGGTTAACAGAAGTCTTGTAACAGAGCAAATTCGAAGAAAATAAGTATGTACTAATTCCACCTAAGTATTGCTGACACCATTCGGTTCTTTCTTGTAACTCTGATCCTCCCAAGCCTCTCCTTAGGTGGCCCAAGTTGGGGGACAGAAGAAATAATACAACGAGGAACAAACTCTATGGCTTCTCTGTGGTGTCTCTGAAGTGAAGTACTACTACTGTAATGTTTTCCTTTTTTCAGACAGATTGTATTCAAATACAAGTTTCACCTAGACTCTGGGAAGTCAAAAATCTCCTTAAATAAACTGCACCATATCTCTTCCTTGGGGAAGATGTTTTAAAAGTTAAATCTTTATGTACTTTATGTGTGATCATTTCTCAGCACTGACACTACAGATAGAAAATAGATGTTAGCAGTCAATCTTAGCAAAGAGTATGAGCCCTTTACTTGAATTTCCCACCTGCAGTTTAATTTAAATATATCCAAGCACAGTTTACGGAAGAAAAAAATTATATCTTAAAAACAACGCAAAATAAAACGTGCTAAAACTCATATGCCATGAACTTTAGACCTTATTTTTTCATGCACATTCAGAATCTATGAAGTGGTTGCTAGAAGTTGAAACCATCTCTAAAATTCACATAGTTTTCCTCAAGTCTAAATCACACAAGGGCTCCATGGTCTCACCTCCTAAAGTTTGTGTAGGTATACTAAAGACTTAGAGTTTGGGGACTAGAAGCAGGGCTCTGACTTTGCAGATTTTCAACAGAAGTATAAGGTGGGGTTCAAGTGAGCCAAGGAGTTAAATAAACCTCACAATATTCAAAACAATTTTCAAGCCACTGTGGGCTCTTTCACTTGCCAAGCTGTTCTACAGGTCATATTCCTGAATGATAGATTGAGCCAAAAGCACTTACATAATTATGGGGGAAATGAATTGTGTTAGATGCATGGGACTTTTGACTCACTCTATGCAAGCCTAACATGAAGCAAATAATGACAATGACTATATAGACAAGATACATTTTCAAATACCCTTTAATAGGATAGAATTTAGAAGAACAAATCCAGCAGCAAGTGGTAATCGACTGCTACGTCATCCAGTAACAGTTCTTAAGCAAGAGTTGATATAAAACCGATTCTGAAACCTTGTAAGAAGAACAGAGGTGGTAGTTAAGCACCACATGCCTGCTGGAATGTAATTCTACCTTACCTCTTATAACCTTACAAAATTCAAATGTAAAATAAATCCCCTTTAGAAGCACTCCTCCACCAAAACCTACAGCCTGCAGATGCACGTACAAGGGGAAGTTTAGCTGTGCTCTGTTAAGAAGTTATTTGTTCTATGAATACAGCAGAGGCATCTTTAATTTTGAACAAAGCAATGAGTTTCTTCAAGTATTCTTAGACTTGCTTGCATATGGAATCTATTAATTTCTACTGTATGTCAGGGAGCCATGGTGCTGGGAATGGAAGACTGAAAGGTCAATTAGGCCCTCTTAGAGACTTTTAATAAACATTCTGTTCAAAGTGGCTGATCATTCTCCTACCAGTTCGCTTTCCTCTTCCTCCGCATCTTTCTTTTCGTCTTTCTGCTCTTCAATATTTGCATCAAAATCTTCCATCTCCACCTGGATACCCCACACCAAAAATTGTTTACAGGTTAATATTTACTACAATGGTTTATTCCTAACTATTATTTGGGAAAAAGGACACAGGATAAACTGTCATGTCACCAACAATCAGCAGAATAGAAACTCAGTTATTGTTAACATCCCAAGCTGGCTGTTAAGAGCTTAAATTAGGAGAGGCAGAACAAAATAGCAAATTGTATTCTGTCAAATTTTCCTTCATTTTCTCCTTCTGGAATGTCCTATGTCACCTACTTAAATGGTCTGCTCAAACAGGCACTTAATATATGATAGCCAACTAACTACTGTCTTTAAACAAATCATCACGTTAGTATATAAAAATCATAGAAATTGAGAAAGCATTCTATTACCACAATGATTAAAATGGGTGACAGATTTTTCCCTTATGGAATCAGGGAATGTTAATAAACTAGTATAATTAACAAAAAACTCAATTTTTTCATGATGCTTTCTTAACCAGACTAGTCCCGTTTAGTACAGACAATGATTTCTTGAATTTGCACAATCATTTCCATAGGCTCATCAATTTGATGTGGATGAGCCTTGAATGTTCACCAGGCAACCTTTCGTTCACATCAGGAAACAAACAAAACAGCAGAGTTCAAACCCAGACCCACCTAACTCCAGGCCTAGTGGCTCTTTTACCACAATAACACTGTCTCCACCAAAAGCCGAGGAGTTTGACTATTTATTCTCATAGTATATAACTCTTGTACTTTTAATGAACCTCAAAGTGCAGAGGCTATACACAAACTCCAGAAAATGACTTACACATCAGTCTAAAGTTGTATTTATTGACAAATTTTAGCCCATATTGTCTATAACAATGACCTATGAAACTAGAAAACACAGAAACCCCACTGTCCCCAGAGTCTTTCAATTATGAAAAGTCAAGGTTGTTTTGCATTCAAATCTAAGCACATGTACCTACCTCTTCAATAGCAGCATCTTGCAACAAGGAACGAATATCCAGGCGCATCATATGACGAGGTGCAGTCTCCCAGTGATCAGCCATCTATGGAGAGATTTAAATGGTCAGGGCATCTGAGAGAAGTAGCACAGCAGAAGAAGCAATCAAATTCCACATTAAAGGTCTGAGTTGAGTCCTGTCTCTGTTACTTAATAGCTGTGGACCTCCCTGAGCTTCAGTTTCCTCATCCATAAAATCAAGGTGAACTAAAAGGGCTCTAAGAGGCCCTTCCAATTCTGAAAGTCAACAATATCCACTCAAATATTCAAAGCTTGCTCAAGTAGAATGGGAGACACAGTCCATGGCAGCAGCCCATAAGTATATACAAATAATATGACTGATGCTACAAATAAGAACCAACATTTAGATAGCTTTTTATAGTCTTGCAAAGTTCTTTATATACATAGTATCATTAATACTTAATGGCTCTGTGAAATAAGCACTACAGGTATTATTATCTGCATTTCACAGATAAGAAACCAGACACGAGAGGTTCGATGATTTCTCATGGTCATCTAGCCAGCAAAATAGCTGAGGAAAGATTTGAACATTAGCTATGTGCGCAGTGGATGGAGTGGCTGGGTCTAGAGTCAGGAAGACTCATCCTTCTGAGTTCACATTGGCCTCAGACACTAGCTGTGTGACCCTGGGCAAGTCATGTAGCCCTGTTTGCCTCAGATGCTTATCTATAAAATAAGATGAAGAGAGAAAATGGTAAACCACTCCAGTATCTCTGTCAAGAAAATCCCAAACGGGGTCACAAAGGGTCAGACATGAATGAAACAACTGAACTGACTTCAGTCAAACCCTATACTACTACCCTATGCTGCTTCTTAGAAAGTAAGACTGAAGCGGATAGTAGTATAGTGGATAAGCACCAGCCCTGGATTCAGGAGGACCTGAGTTCAAATCCAGGCTCAGACACTTGACACTTACTAGCTGTGTGACCCTGGGGCAAGTCACTTAACCCTGACTGCCCTGCAAAACAAAACAAAAGAAAACAAAAAAACACATGAAAGTAAGACTAACAGTTTTGAAGCCTAGCTAGTTACTTCCAAGTATTAACAACACCTTTCTTACTGAAACAATGATAGCTGCAAAGGTCTCATGGACAAAAGGGCATTCTTTATAAGCATATCAGTAGAGATCCTGATGACACTCCACTAACTTCAAACGCTTATAGCTCTATACATATCAAAACAATCACTTATTAATTTCCTTAAGTTTCGGCCATGGATGTTCCTTTTGCCACAAGTCTGGTTGTCTGCACTCATTTCAGCTAAATACACCTAAAAAGAAAGAATTGGAATCAAGCATCAATTGAAGGAATTACTATGACAACAAACATAAAGTATTATGAAATTAACTTATCCCTGTACCCTCAAAGCCCTTGGTCTTTGCTGCACTCCAAAACTGTTCAAAATGCCTAACTCGGTCATTAATGGCATCCAGAATTATGAAGGGGAAAAAGGCCATCATCCAAAGTCTTCTTGAAAGTTTTGAACATGCTGTACGGTAAGTCTCCTCCATATCAGCTTCATATTCATATTCCATCACCTGGATTTAAGGAAAGATTAGAACTTAACAGAAACAAAAGAAGTTTAAACCTGCCATCTGAGTAGTAGTTGGACAGAATCAGTTACTAGTTTAAACATCTCTAAACTTCGCCATAACATTTCCATGCACAAAAATACTATTACGATTCTAGGGCAGGGAGGACAGAGTTTTTTTCTCTGTTCTCTCAAAAAAGTTCCTATTCCTAAAAATATTGTTCTTAAATTCCATCCCCACAACACAGAAGTCATATATGTGGTATATGGATAATACCATACCTTCTTTTTCACCCTCTTTCCGTATCAGGGTCTTTTCTTCTTTTTCCACTTCAGTGAATGAAGTAATCATCCAAGCTGAGTACTCTAGGTGCAGGTCCCCCACATTCTACTTCCTTATCCTAAGAAGCAATTAAAAAGGAGTGTTTTTCTCTTATTAGAACAAAGCCAGCTCTCCAAAACCAAGGAATCATTCAAGCTTATCTCCCTAGTTCAAAACCAGAAAGGCAATTCTGGGACTCATTCATGGAAGCATAGTCATCTAGAAAAGGGAAAATGATGGTTTTGCTGCATGCTTCCCTGATCAGCCCACAAATGGAGTACTATACTTTAATTCTGGAAAATACATTTTAGGAAGGGACATTGAAAAAGTGAAGTAAATTCAGAGGACGCTATAAGCAAACTGGACACCAACACATACAAAGAATTAGTTGAAAGAACTAAAAGCTGTTTAGCCTCAAGAAAAGACTTAAGAAGAACATGATAACTAGTGCTTAAGGGTTTAGAAAAGATATCAAATGGAAGAAGAACCTGTTTTTACTTGGCTCCCAATGGCAGAAAGAGGCATGAATGAAATACAATTTCTGCCTAACAGAAGGAAAAAACTTCCTAACAAACAGTGTTGTTCAAAAGTGGAACAGGCTGCTTGAAAAGCATCAAATTCCTCTTTCTGGGGTCTTCAAAAATCAGAGGACTAAGTAACCACTTGTTCAAGTTACTGTAGTGGGAATTCTCATTCAGGTATGAGTTAGAGTCAATCTCTTAGGATCCTGTGAAGTTTTGTAAACTGCTCCTACCATCAGCTAATCCAGTACTTTTACTGACAACAGTGAAATGCTTGGGCAAAGAGAATAAAAAAAGATTCTAGACAATCTCAGAAAAAAATACAAGTGCTTATATTAAAACAGGACATGCAGTGGCAACCTGAAGCACAGAGGACCAAAAGAAACAGATAAAAGAATCCTATCTCAAAATAGCATGCTGCTAAGACAAAAAGGCTAATCATAATTACAAATATCTTTGTTTTTTCTGAACTCACACGAATAATTTTGC
The DNA here is from genome assembly GCF_019393635.1 of Dromiciops gliroides. Taxonomy (NCBI): domain Eukaryota; kingdom Metazoa; phylum Chordata; class Mammalia; order Microbiotheria; family Microbiotheriidae; genus Dromiciops; species Dromiciops gliroides. Next base: position 236,717,470 of record NC_057862.1, read on the forward strand.
AACATGTGTCTTTCCACTTCCAGTAATCCTCTCATTATGACGACTATCTGAAATACAAAGTACAAAGGGAAAAAAATTTAGTCTGTCTTTCTTTTTTTTTTTTAGGGCAATGGGGGTTAAGTGACTTACCCACAGTCACACAGCTAGTAAGTGTCAAGTGTCTGATTTGAACTCAGTACTCCTGAATCCAGGGGGCCTGTGCTCTATCCACTGCGCCACCTAGCTGCCCCCTTAGTCTTTCTTTCTAACAGAGAGAAACCTGACAAGCTGCCTTATGAATTATAGTAGCATCTATCACAATTCTCTACAATTATCAGCAAACAAATATAACTAACTTGGAGCCTGACCACTTCATGGTATGAAAAGGTTTTACTGTTACACATTTAGAAGAGCAACTTAGACAATAAATTTTATTCCCCCCCAGTTTTCTTCATTTAAAAGGAAGTCTAAATCCAGGTTTCCCATTCTTAACCTCCACTTAGAGATCCTTTAAAGTTGTCTTCACAAGGCACTTAGAGAAAATTTTTTTCAGGGCAATGAGGGTTAAGTGACTTGCCCAGGGTCACACAGCTAGTAAGTGTCAAGTGTCTGAGGCCGCATTTGAACTCAGATCCTCCTGAAATCCAGGGCCAGTGCTTTATCCACTGCACCACCTAGCTGTCAAGAGAAATTTTTTAAAACTACTTATTAATCTAATTAAACTATGGCTTCTTAAAGATTCTCCAAATGCTTTAGAGAAATTCAAAATATATGATGACTTCAGGGGCAGGAAAGCATTTATCATGTTATACTTATGTTATAGGAACTTTACAATATTCAGGATTTGAAATGGGCTCATTAGATGGCTCTAGATACTATATAACAGCATAGAAAAACATTCTAGATTCTTCAAAGACTAAGGTTTTGGGCCCAAGCCAGTCACTATGTTTAAGCCCCTCAGCTTCTTCATCTGTGAAATGGAGATGATGAGACGTACAACGTCTACCTCATAAGTGTGCTCTGAGCAAAATGCCAAAAAGGACATGGTGAACGTAGACCATGCATACTTTTATATGAAAACTATCAACTCCACGCTACTCACTCTCTCAGGTCTGCTCTCTCGCCTGGTGGTTTTAGAATATCATCGACATTCGTAGATTCAGGTTTCTTCTCTACCCGAGGGCGGGAGGTGGCTGGTGACTTAGTGATGGTGTAGGACAAAGGCATCCGTTCCTCAGGATAAGTCCTTCGGTCTCCTAGAATTTCAGAAATTGAATATATTATTTCTTTACTTAAACAAAAAAACTTTATGCCCTCTAGTCATCAAAAAGTAATTTAATTTAGAGCAACCCTAAAGATCCAGAGACTATTTTTAACAGGTTATCCACTTTTTTGGTTTTGGGGTTGTTTTTTTTGCTGAGGCCAATTGGGGTTAAGTGACTTCCCAAGGTCACACAGCTAGTAAGTATCAAGTGGTCTGAGGCCGGATTTGAACTAAGGGTCCTCCTAACTCTAGGGCTAGTGCTCTAGTCCACTGTGCCACCTAGCTGCCCCCGGAGACAATTTTACAAGGTTTAATTTGTTAAATTTAATTCTTATACAAATTTAAGTTAATATAACTATAATAGAATGAGGGAAATGGCAGCTTTAATTCATCCCCAGGGATCTGAATGCCTTTGGGATACTTGTTTGTTTAATTTATATTGGTCTTTTTTTTTTTAAGGAAATGAAATTCAAAGGAAAATATTATGTATTCTTATAGTTTGATCTTAAAATTGTAAAGCAGAAGTTTTAGAGTAAAAATTTCTTTTCCTTAATACTTGGAACTTGGAAAGCATATTTCTAAGATGCTGGATTTTTAAGCACTTTCAAGAAAAAGGAAAAATCATATTATGCTACAATGACAACTATTTTGCCCTGTCCTGACATATACAGATCTCATTGTTGTTTTCTATATATAAAAAATTACAAGATCACAATTAACAAGCATTAACTAAACATTTCCTATGTGTAAGACACTGCTAAAGTCAAGAATACAAAGAAAAAAGCAAAATCAACCTACATTCTAATGGAAGAGACAATCTGTACCTAAATGGGCATAGTAACAAGGTATTAGATATTTAACAAGGTTTTGGGCAAGGAAGGCACTATCATCTGGGGAAAGCAGGAACGGTCCTGTACAGAGGTGTGTATCTAAACTGTCTTGAAGGAAGCCAGGGGCTCCAAGAGGTGGAGGTAAGGGATATACTTGAGAAATGTTGTAGAGACAGAAACGAACAATGACAATTGACTAGATTTGTGGGAGAAAGGAGGAGAAGGAGGAATTAAAGATAACCCTAGGGGGCAGCTAGGTAGCACAGTGGATAAAGCACCAGCCCTGAATTCAGGAGGACCGGAGTTCAAATCCCTCCTCAGGCACTTGACAACTAGCTGTGTGACCCTAGGCAAGTCACTTAACCCCCATTGCCCAGCAAACAACAACAACAACAACAACAAAGATAACCCTAAGCCTGTAAACCTGAATGACTAGAAGGATGATGAATACCCTTGAGAGTAATAAGAAAATTTTAGAAGAAAGAGTTTGGGAGGAAAGACAAAGAGTCTGTTTTTGGACATACTGAATTTGAGATCTTAGAATCAGAGGATCACAGATTTAGAGCTAGAAGGGACCTCAGAGGTCATCTAGTCCAACCCCTTCATTTACTAAGAAACTAAGGCCTATGGGATGTCCATTTGGCAATATGCAAGACACGGTTCTTGATTTGGAAGGGATCTCAATAGAGAAACTAGGACTGACTGGGAGTAATTTCATAGAGAGAACTGAATCCAAGGAGCTTGATGAAATCTAGTGAGAATAAAGAAACAAAAGAGAAGAGGGCTCAGGACAGAGACTTGGATACACACCCAGAGTTACTGGGTGAGACATAAACAATGATCTGGCAAAGCAATGTCATGAAAATCTGGAGGAGTATCCAGAAGAAGAGATTAATTAGGGGCAGTTAGGTGGCACAGTGAATAGAGCACCGACCCTGGAGTCAGGAGAACCTGAGTTCACTTAACCCCAATTGCCTCACCAAAAAAAAAAAAAGAGATTAATTAATTAATTAGTTGATGCTACAGAGAAGTCCAGAAGGGTAAGAAATAAAAAAAGACCCTTAGAATTGGCAGGTGGAAGATCATGGTAACATTGGAGAGACCAGTTTCAGTTGAATGAAAAGAAATGCATGTGAAAGAATTTCATTCTTAGAACTTAACCTATATTGACAATGAAAAAAGCTCTCCCAATGGTAACATTCTCAATGTCCTCATATTTATTGAGATATTTCCTTACCTCCAAACATGGAAGGCCATGGGTCATAAGCTGGCCTGTCAGTTTTCCGATCATAGGAAGGCCTATCGAATCCACCACGTCTGGATGAGGAGTGCTCTTTTTTATCACGATAAGACTGAGTCCTAGAAGGTGTGATTGGGGGTGCCCTATTAAAAAAAAAAACAACAACAACAATCAGAGGCACTCTGGCATAACCTTAACCCTTATCATGGATGTCAACTACTTAAAATCTTTATACTGCTTTACTATAAAGATCAGCTTTACACATTAATTCAAAAAAAGGTTAAGAGCTGCAAAGGTCAACTGCCTATGTGAAGCATGAACTGATTAACCTTTTTTTTTTTTAAACAAGGTTATTTCCTCTCTCTCACAACAATTTTTACCTCCCCCTGCTTATTATTCCAGAGAATTCCAGAAGACATAAATACTTGCTCAACAAAAATGCATTCGCAGTCCTTTTTTCCACCTAAATAAATGTACATAAGAATCTAAATATGCAGTTAATTAGTTTTCTGTAAAGCCTGACCTAATTAAGTGTGAACCCTGGGTTTACAGTAATCTCATGGCTAACACAGCCCTGTAATGTGTGTAAAGAGAATTTTTGCAGCGCATACCGTCTTCCCGAGGACGGCGATCTCTGTCAAAGCGAACACGATCATATCAATAATGGCACGATCACGTCTCGGTCCCTGTGTGTTTCTCGATCTCTTTTAAAATCTCTATGATCTACCATGACATTACTCTGACGATCAAAATAAGGTTCACGATCCCTTCTCTATCATAACGGTCCTCGTTGGCCTGGTGTTCTGAAAAAAAACAAATAATGTGAAATAAAACCAAACCTAAAGTAAAAGTTACAGATGAAGTGGTGTCTATAGATTGCAGTCAGTCAACTAAAATCTGAACATCTCTTAGGTATCACAAAGGTAGGTGTTAGAAAAGCAATTGTTACCTAACTCAATAAGAAACATAATATTCACCTCCTAAAATGTTTTAAAAGGGGCATTTCAGGGCATTTCTTACCTGTCTCAAAAGCTGATCTTTCAGGGAGAGGGTCAGGTCGCAGAGTTATTCTCTCCCCATAAGGTATCTGTTCAACTTTATTGGTGGATATGTCTGTGAGCAAGATCATGAATAAAGAACACTTAGTATAAGACTTAAGGTAGGTAAGTAACCTGGTAAGATTTAGGTGCTATGAACTTTTTGATGGGTTTAACACAGTGACTTGCATGTGTGACTTTAAGAAAGACTTCTGGGCAGCTAGGTGGTACAGTGGATAGAGCACCGGGCCCTGGATTCAGGAGAACCTGAGTTCAAATCTGGCCTCAGACACTTGACACTTACTAGCTGTGTGACCCTGGGCAAGTCACTTAACCACAATTGCCTCACCCCCCCTCACCATAAAAAGAGGGGTATTCAGGGGCAGCTAGTGTGGCAGGTGGAGATAGCTACCAGCCTTAATTCAGAAGGACCTGAGTTCTAATGCAGTCCTCAGACACTTGACACGTACTAGCGTGTGTAGCCCTGGGCAAGTCACTTAACCCTCACTGGCCAGTCCCCCCCCCCAAATGATGGGATTCAGAAATGAATTCATCCCCCCAAGATTGACATTAACATAATGTTTGAAAACGACATGCTAGTCTATATTACATTGTATTAAAATGATTTATGATAGCTAGAAAAGTTAATATGGAGTCGATGAAACAACAAAATTATGGCTTATAATTTTGAGGAAGATTAGTAATTTGAGGAAAGAGAAGGAAGCGGAGATCAAGACCAAAAAGAGAGGCAGAAAAGTACCATAGGAGAGATTGCACATAGATAGCTTGGGTAACATCTTTGTCACTAAATTGATATTCCAATGGCTCAAGGCGGTATGAATGACCCTGGGTCTTCACAGCTGTATCAATGGCAGACAAGCTCTAAAAGGAATCTATCATGTAGAAAAGTTTCCAGTATGGTTCTAGCTCAATAGCCCATGTCTACTTTCCAAGGGCCAGCCTAAATATGAAGAGAATTATCACCAGCAGGGGGGGCCACTTGCTGACTTGTTTGGGCCATAAAAACCGATAAAATTAGTCCCTTATAAACCAAATGTACATTACTTATTTGTGAAATAAGAAGAGCAACTACTTTATTAGGGTTGTTGTGAGAATTAAATAACATAGGTAAAGTGCTAAGTAAATGCTAGCTATTATTTTTCTAATGATTTGATATATTGTTTTTGGATTACTTATATTAACCCCCCCCTCCCACTGCCTGAGAGTTCCCATTATAATGAAATTTTGTTATTGTTTTTTTAAAAAAGGAAGATAAAAAACATTCAGCAAAAATGTTTAACATATCAAAAAAAATCTGACATTACATGCAGTATTGCATACTCTTGGCCTCCCTCCTGCATCCAATCCCCCACAAAGGAGTCAAGGAAGAACTGTCTTACAGTAATTGTTGATGTTATTAGTATAATTAAGCATACCTGCTAGCCAACTTTGGTCTTTAACCTTGTATTTAAATTTTTTTTCTCTGCTGTTCATTCATTCATTCATTCATGTCCAACTCTTCATGAACCATGGACCATAGTGTCCATGGGGTTTTCTGGCAAAGATACTGGAGTGGTTGCTATTTCCTTCTCGATTAGATTAGGCAAACAGAGGTTAAGTGACTTGCCCAGGGTCACACAGCTAGTATATATGTGAGGCCAGATTGAGTTCAGGTTATCCTGGTTCCAGTCCCAGTACTCTATCTACTGAACCACCTGTCTGTTTATATTTGAATACTGTGTGTATATTCTCTTTATATGTATTCTTTATATACTTATATGTACTTGTTGTCTTCCCATTAGAATGTAAGCTCCTTCTGGAATTGGATAGTTTCATTTTTCATATTTATATTTCTAGGACACAGCACAGTGCCTGGCATGTAGCAGGTGCTTAACTAATAAATGATTCTTGACTCATTGGATCTTTTCACTAGATATGTCCATTGAACTCATGAATACTTCTTTGCTTTAAACAAGTATACTTGGCACATCATCATTTTACTGAACAAGAGGGATGGTGACAAGGTCACACAAATTGATAACAGCAAGAATGGGAATATTTTACCTGTCAGATTTATGTGTAAGGGAAGAATTATGACCAAATAAGAGATAGAATTATGGGATGTAAAATGGATAATTCTGATTACATCAAATTAAAAAGGTATTGCACATACACAGTATCATCAACATTGAGTGTTGATCTACTGTGATGGACTATATTCGTCTCACCATGCAATGGTACAGAAGAGTTCCAGGGACTCATGATAGAAGAGGATCTCCAAATCCAGGGGGGAAAAAAAAAAAAGGAACTGTGGAGTATAGATGCTGAATGAAACCATACTATTTCTTTTGTTTTGGTGCTGATGTTTTTCTATTTTGAGGCTTTTTCATCATTGTTCTGATTTTTCTCTTATAACATGACTAATGCAGAAATATGTTTAATGTTATTATGTGGTGTGTGTGTGTATACACACACACACACATAATAATAATAATAATTATATATATATAAATAAAACCTACATCAGATTACCTGCTGTCTAGGGGAGGGGGGGGAGGGAGGGAGAAAAATCTGAAATTGGAAAGCTTGTATAAACAAAAGTTGAGAACTATCTTACATGTAATGGGAAAAAATACTTTATTAATTTTTTTAAAACCTAAAAGGGACTAAAGCTTAAAATAAAAGGCATTGCACAAATAAAACCACTGCAGCCAAGATTAGAAGGAAAGCAGGAAACTAGTGAAAATTTTTCTACCAAGTTTCTCTGATAAAGGTCTTATTCTCAAATATATAGAGAATCGAGTCAAACTTATATGAATGAGTCAGTCCCAATTGATAAATGGTCAAAGGATATTAACAGGCAGTTTTCAGAAAGAAGAAATTAAGGCTATGTATAGTCATATGAGGGGATGACCATCAACTACAGAATGACTAAATAAGTTGTGGTATATGATTGTGATGGAATACTATAATACCATAAGAAATAATGAGCAGGAAAGCTTTCAGAAAAACCTGGGAAGACTTACATGAACTGATGCAAAGTGAAATGATCAGAACCAGGAGAACATTGTACACAGTAACACTATTGTACTATGATCAACTGTGAATAACTTAGCTATTCTCAGCTGATGCAGACTGCAGCAGGTGTTTTTTACTTTCTTTATTATTCTTAGAGTTTTCTGTCTGCATTTTCTTTGCAGCACTGCTAATATGGAAATGTTTTGTATGTCTGCACATGTATAATCTTTATCTATATCAAACTGCTTGTCTTCTCATAGAGGAGGGAGTAGAGAAGGGGGGAAAGTGGCAAAAGGGGAGAAGAGAATTTGGAACTCAAAATTCTAAAAAACAAGCATTAAAATTTTTTGTTTACATGTGATTGAAAAAAAAATTAAATATAAAGAAAAACAGTAAAAATAGGAATCAAATGTCTGAATTTTAAACTACTCCCAAGTGTTTGGTTCACACTTTAACACAAGGAAACAGCTAAATATATTGCAAGAATATGATTAGGTTATAGAAGTTGTATGAAACCATACAACATGCATGGCAAACCTTTATTGAGATTCCTCATTATCTAATACTAAGGACAGAAGTCAATCATTGTTATTTACCTCGGCCATGGCCATAATCCACTGTCTGCTGCACTGGAGGGGGTTTAGACCTTGACTGCATAACCACAGGAAATGGGCTTGAGGGGGAATAGAAGGATGAATAGGTGGTGCTTTCACTGCAACAGATGGTGGACCTGTTTTCTGAGGTATAATCTGAATTTAATCCTTTATCTTCATTTGTATCCCAGAGTCCATGGAAAGAATCTTCATCCCAAACGTTCTTGTTCCATAGCAGCACGTTGTGGCTTTACCACAGGGGGAGGTGGGATTGGGATAGGTGGCCTTGTTATAGGAATAGATGGTCTTGCTGATGGAGTAGAGCTGCCTCATCCCTGGAAGGGGTGTTTACCCATAGGAGGAGGTGGCCTGTAGGATCCTGGAGGCTTTACAAAGAGTAAAAGATTTACTAAGTATACAATTGCTCCCATACTTAAAGATACTTGGGTTGTTACAACAGCATAAATGCCTGTGATAGGTAAGCTTAGCCCTGTTTGTAAATTTATGGCATGGGCATAAAGCCAAGCAAATGCCGCTGCACCCGCTGCTTCTCTTCTAACACTTCTCCCAGGAGAATTAGTCCTGGGAGTACTTTAATATTCCCAGACCACAGAAGCCTTAAGTTTTGTCATAAAATCTATCAAAAAATATATTTTGGTAACACATATCTTAGCGAACTTTCTATCTTCTCCCCTACTATGCCCCGCATCTTACAGTGTCGTCTGCAACAGAATAATTAAGTCGAGGTTTATTGCCAGACTGTGGAATACTGCTTCACTGAGCGAGCAATCATGAATTACTATGATATCACAAACTGTGTTACTCTTTCGTTTATACTGAGTAAAGAGATCAAGAAATGAAAGAAAAACAGACAGGATCCTACCTACTTCATGGTTTTGCCTCTTTTTTGTTAAGCTTACAACCATGAAAATACCATCTTACTTCTTACCTGAAAGATTCCAGGCGGCCGTGCCGATGTAGCCGGCAGTCTTGGCGGCTCAGGCGGAGGCGGAGGGAGGTCAGGCGCTTGTGGCTCAACAGCAAAAATCTTTGAGTTTCTGAGCTGTTCTTTACTGTTCTCTGCAGGTACATTGTCAGAAATGGTCATGCCCTGTCTTATTCCTTTTGTAAAGTACACATATTTGACTGATGCTCTAGGAGAAAATTTACAACACTCCCTATATTCCCACAGGAAAAAAAAAAATCAGAATACCCCAACACAAAAGACTTCACAAATGGTGATTTCTGCCTCACAGTAGGTCAATGGCAAAACCACTGAAAAACAACAGCTCTTTTCTTTTTAAAGTATCATTAGAGGTGTCAGGTAGGTGGGTGCAGTGGATAAAGCACCACCCCGCCCCCCTTGCCCCCCCCCAACCCCCAGCCCTGGATTCAGGAAGACCTGAGTTTAAATCTGACCTCAGACACTTGACGCTTACTAGCTGTGAGACCCTGGGCAAGTCACTTAACCCCCTTTGCCCCACAAAAAAACAAAAGGATCATTAGAACAGAGATTCTACAATCTATATACATTTCACGGTATACAAAATAACAGCAATAGTGTAAGATGAACAGCTGGGAAGCATGTGGTTATTTTCAGCAAGCAGTGATCCAATATAACCCCGAGGATTTATGAATAATTGCAATACATCTACAGAGAAGAAACTGATAGTATCGGAAAACAGATGATAAACAATTTTAAAACTTTTTTTTGTTTTTGACAATTTCTTAATCTGACGTTTGGTTTTTGACTGTTTTCTCCCACATACCCTAGCTAATGTGGGAATGTTTTCCATGACTACTCATGAATAACCTTATTTTGAATTGCTTGATTTCTTGTGGGTGGGGGGTGGAAGGGAGGGAGGAAGAGAAGTTGGCACACAAATTTTTAAAAAAACTGATATCAAAATTTGTTTTTTAACATATATTTTGGAAAATAACATTCTATTCAAAGAAAAAAAATCTATACATTTCAGTGTTTTATCAGCTGATATCAAGTGTTATCTTTCTGTTCTAACCCATTTCTTCTTGTTTATCTTTGTGCCCAAGATTAAAAATGAATTAGTTTTATCCCATAAAAAAGTATTTTAGGGGGAGCTAGATGGCGCAGTGATAGAGCACCGGCCCTGGTTCAGGAGGACCTCAGTTCAACCCCAGCCTCAGACACTTAACAATTACTAGCTGTGTGACCCTGGGGCAAGTCACTTAACCCCAATTGACTCACCAAAAAAAAAAAAAAAAGTATTTTATATAGCTTTCCTGACAGAAGCCTTTTCTATCCATTTGATTTTCTTTAAACCCCTCTCCAGTTTCCCTCTCTCTGTATATAATTTTATTTTAGTTTTTTTGTGGGGCAATGAGGGGTAAGTGACTTGCCCAGGGTCACACAGCTAGTACCGTGTCGAAGTGTCTAAGGCCGGATTTGAACACCAGGTAACTAACTCAATCCAGGCCGGTGCTTATCCACCGCACCACCTAGCTGCCCCTCTCTAAATACTTTTACAAATATAGTGCCCCCAACTGGAGTCTAGTTTACAATAAGTGGAAATGACTTTTGGGCCTTCTACCAATACTTCTTTTAATATATATCAGTGTTGTGCTCACTTTCCACAAAAGCAGTATAATGTTTCCTTGTATTATGATTATTTCTTATACAGTATTTCTGTGTTTTGATGAGATAAAAAATAGCTCGAGTTACAAAGAACTGAGATGAAATTAGGCGATAAATTCCTTTTCTATCCATTCCTCTATACTAATTCAGAGAAAAAGAAATTTTCCGGTAAATTAAAGGTAACACTACCTTTAAGGAAGGATAAAAAAGCCAGCATGATATATTTAGCAATGAGTGAAAAATATTCATTAAAAAATGAAACAAGGGGGCAGCTAGGTGGTGCAGTGGATAGAGCACCGACCCTAGATTCCGGAGGACCTGAGTTCAAATCGGCCTCAGACACTTAACACTTACTAGCTGTGAGACCCTGGGCAAGTCACTTAACCCTCACTGCCTCGTTAAAAAACAAAATGAGAAAAAAAAAAAAAGGAAACAACAAAAAGAACTTTAAACAGCCACCCCCCAAAAGCTAAGTGGCCAATAATAGAAACAAATAGTTCTCAAAAGAGGAGTTGTGAGTACCAGCAATCATATGTAAGAAGGATCCAAGCCATTCATAATAAAAGAAATGTAAATCAAAACAACCCTATGTTTCACCTCACATCTTGAAAAGTGCAAAGATGATGAAAGATGGGAATGGTTTCAGAAACAGACACATTGGTACATTGTTGGTGTAGCTGGTGAATCAGTACATCCCATTTTTGAAAGCACTTCAGTATTTTTACAAAGGGACTAAAATGTCTACTCTTTGACCTAGAGATTCCACTGCTACGATATACCCCAAAGGGGCCCAAACAAAAGTCCTCACATATACCCAAATATTTATAGCAAGCATTTTTTTGTGATAACAAAAAAAACTGGGAAAAAACAAAAACAAAAACTGGAAACTATGTGTCTGTCAACTGGGGAATGATTAAAAAAAACCAAACCCCTGCAATATGCAAATGAAATGGAATATTACTGTCCTGTAAGAAATGACAGGGGCACGTAGGTGGCACAAGTGGATAGAGCACCGGCCCTGGATCAGGAGGACCTGGGTTCAAATCCAGCCTCAGACACTTGACACTTACTAGCTGTGTGACCCTGGGCAAGTCACTAACCCTCATTGCCCCAACTGCCTCACCAAAAACAAGAAATAAAATTAAATCAACTTATAAAACTTAATGTCAGCAGTTTAATGTTCTCTTGCCCCTTTTCTCAAATACCTTCAGTACCAAGTTATCAATACACTATTGTGATTAGAAATGTTTTCTTGGGTCAGCTAGATGGCACAGTGGATAGAGCACCGCCCTGGAGTCAGGAGTACCTGAGTTCAAATTAGGCCTCAGACACTTAACACTTACTAGCTGTGTGACCCTGGGCAAGTAACTTAATGCCAATTGCCTCACTAAAAAAAAAATAATAAAAGTTAATTTTAAAAAAAAGGAGAAATACAAATATGATGACTACAGAGAAGCATAGAAAATCTACATGAATTGATGTAGGATGGAGTTAAGCAGAGGCAAGAAAACAATGTACACAATATAACATCAAAAGAAAGAACAAGCACAACAAAAGAAAGTGAATGCCACAAAATTACAAAGAAAAAGTATGTTTCCAAAGAGATATGAAAAGACACCTTTTCCCCCTACTCTACTTCAAAAGCCGGATGTCCGCCAATGGGATACATTTCACATACTTTCAGATTTTTGCAATGTACTGATCAGTTTTGCTGATTTTTTTTTCCTTTTCTTTTTCTTTTTTTCCTCCTTAAAAATATTGTTTATATGAGGTGGTGTTCTGGGAAGGGAAGAGATACTGGGGAAAATTTTAATAGTGATTAACAAAAAAATCCACATTTCTAAAAAATGAAACTTGGTTAGGGTTAAAGAGAGCACAGTAAATAAGAATATATTATCAGTGTTCTACAGCACATATTCCTTTCCTCCCACTTTCCAAGAGTTCTGAAGAAAAAAAGAACCAGTCTTTCTTCTAGGAAAATAGGTTCATAGAGTCTATAAAATTACTTTCTCAGACTCATGGTGTCTATAACATATTTCTCTAGCCATCATTCCAGATGGGCAGTGAGGCTCTTCGTTTTGCCTACTGTGGCTTTGTATTATCATATCAATATTACTCTCTCACCTTAGAACATCAGTTACATCCTTAACTGATATAATGTATAACTGGTAGCTTGGACCAGCAATATCTAGGGACTGTTGTAAGCTCCTTGAGGGCAGGGACTGTCTTTCTTTTCATTAATTGTATCCCCTGCACTTAGTACAGTACTCATCACATAGTAGGGCGCTAATAATTGTTGACTGCATTATGGATTGGATGTTGTATAAAGGACTATCCCAGAATCTAATCAAAAGTTTCTGAAGAATTACTAAAGACTGGATGAGCTGCCATGACTTCTAAGTTCCTATTCCATAATCAGGGACAAATGTTTTCATGGTGTACATTACAGTACTTATACTACTAGACTGGGAGTCAAAATATTTGGATTCTATTCCCCATTCCCACTCTGTAAAGTATTTCATTATATAAAAAATATTAATAACCTCAAATAAAGGGGGCCACTCCCAGTTATGGTTAAGATTGAAATTTCCACAAGAAGGAAATCAAAGAATCCTAAGCATTTAACTATGAGAAACTTGTTAAGATTGATAGAGCAGGGGCAGCTAGGTGGTGCAGTGGATAAAGCACAGGCCCTGGATTCAGGAGGACCTGAGTTCAAATTCGGCCTCAGACACTTAACACTTACTAGCTGTGTGACCCTGGGCAAGTCACTTAACCCTCACTGCCCTACCCAAAAAAAAAAAAAGATTGATAGAGCATTTCAAAATTATGAAAAAGACCAGTAAGCACTGATTCTCTCATATCCAATATAAAAGAACTGTTCCCTAGAAAGAGGAGAATAAATTATTCAGTAGGAAACATAAAAAGGCATGACTCAAAGAAATCTGAGCATTGAAAAGTCAAATATACAAAAACACTGTCAATTTGCTGGCAAGAGATCTAGAAAAAACAGTACACATTTTCAATTTTTAATTTTATGTCACATACTTATAATTCACATGGATCAGTTCAAAGATTCATGAAAGGCATTTTCCTAGATGTTGGGATACAAGATGAAAAATTACAGTCCTCATCCCTTAGCTTATAATTCTGTTGGTGGTGGGGAAGAAGGAGCAGGCACAAAAATGTCCTATGACAAATTAGAATGTGAAAAATGCAATGATGGCAAAAAAGGGCAATATTTTAAAGTATGAAGGATCGTATGCCCAAATGCACTGTCACATTAATATTATTTTCTTGTCCTAGAGCTTGAAGGGCAGGAAAGGGCAAGTAGTTCAGAACTAGCTGAAAATCCATATTTTTATTAAGTAGTCACCAAAAAAACATTAAAAATTTTTGGAACGGGGCAGCTAGGTGTGCAGTGGATAGAGTACCGGCCCTGGAGTCAGGAGGACCTGAGTTCAAATCTGGCCTCAACACTTAACACTTACTAGCTGTGTGACCCTGGGGCAAGTCACTTAAAACCCCAACTGTCTCAACCAAAAAAAGGGAAAAAAAAAAAAAAAGACTATGTAAAAAGGGCAGCTAAGTAGGTGCAGTGGATAAAAATTTTTGGAACAAAGGAGTGAAACGATCCATCTTAATCTGTATCTTAGGAAGATTATTTAGGTAACATGAGATCCACCGATTAGAAGGCAGAGAATCAGAAGCAGGAAATACAACATCAGAAGGCTTATTACAACAGACTAGGGGGCAGCTAGGTGGTGCAGTAGATAAAGCACTAGCTCTGGATTCAGGAGGACCTGGGTTCAAACTGGCCTCAGACACTTGACACTTACTAGCTGTGTGACCCTGGGCAAGTCACTTAACCCTCACTGCCCCAAAAAAGAAAAACAAAACAAAAACCACAACAGACAAGAAAGAGGTAAAGAGCCTAAACTATGGGTGGTAACTATCGAAAATGGCGGAGAGGCACAGAGAGATTATGGTCAGAAGTAAACAGACAACATGATTTAGATATAAAAGGTGATACCATAGCTAAATTAGGAGAGGAAGGAATAGTCTACCTTTCAGATCTCTAGAAAGGAGAATAGTTTATGACCAAACAAGAGAGAGAGAATATTATGAAATGCAAAATGGATGGTTTTGATTATATTAATTAAAAAGTTTTTGTAACAAACCAGGAGACAATGCCTCCAAAAATAGAAGGGAGGCAGAAAGCTGGGGAAACAATTTTATAACAGTACTTCTGATAAAGGCCTCATTTTCTAAAATATATCAGAATTAAATCAAATTTATAAGAATCCAAGTCATTCCCCAATTGAGAAATGGTCAAAGGATATGAACAGGCAGTTTCTGATGAAGAAATCAAAGTTATCTATTGCCATATTAAAAAATGCTCTAAATTACTACTGATTAGAGAAATGCAAATAAAACAACTCTGAGGTACCACCTGACACCTATCAGATTGGCTAATATAACAAAAAAGGAAAATAATAAATGTTGGAGAAGCTGCGGAAAAATTGGAACACTAATGCATTGTTGTTGGAGCTGTGAACTGATCCAACCATTCTGGAGAGCAATTTGGAATTATGCCCCAAAGGGCTATAAAGCCATGCATACCCTTTGACCGCAGCAATATCACTATTGGGGTCTTTTCCCCAAAGAGATCATAAAAAGGGAAAAGGACCCACATGTACAAAAATATTTATAGGTGCTCTTTTTGTGGTGGGCAGAAATTGGAAATTAAGGGGCTGCCCATCAATGGGGAATGGCTGAACAAGTTGTGGTATATAAATGTAATGGAATTCTATTGTGCTGTAAGAAATGATGAGCAGGCGGATTTTCAGAGAAACCTGGAAGGACTTGCATGAACTGATGTTGAGTGAGATAAAAGCAGAACCAGAGAACATTGTACCAGAATCAACAATATTGTGTGTTGATCAACTGTGATAGACTAGATTCTTCTCAGCAACAGAATGTACAAGATAGTTCCAAAAGACTCATGATGGAAAAGACTCTCCAAACCAGGAAAAAAAAAACAAATTGTGGAATATGGAATGCAGATTGAACCATACTATTTCTTTTGTTTTTGGTGCTGTTTTTTTCTTTTTTGAGTTTTCTCCTTTTTGCTCTTTTTCTTCTCTTATAATGACTAATGCAGAAATATATTTAATGTTATTGTACATATATAAACCTATATCAGATTACTTGCTGTCTTGGGAGGGGGGGGGGGAGGGAGGTGGGAAGGAGGGAGAACAATTTGAAACTAGAAATCTTATAAAACAAATGTTGAAAACTATCTCTACATATAACTAAAAAATAATAAAATACTTTTATAATTCAAAAAAAAAAGTAAATAGACAATCACTAAATACGTTCTGGTCAAATGCCAGTATTCCTATGAAAACATCATTTCATTCCAGTAAAGTCCCACCAAACCACTACCTGGGAATATACATCATAGAAAGAATTTTAATCTTCCATACAAAACGCTAGTACCAAACACCAAATTAAAATTCCTTGAAAAAAAAACTAAGAAGTTGATTCCAACAAAGCATATCAGACCATTCTGCAGAACAATTTAAATACTTTTTTTACTCAAGAAATTATCTTCAGTAGTTAACTTACCGCAGCATTTTCAGTTCCTGTGCAGCTTTCAAAATTATTTCATGCTGCCTTTGACTAAGGACCATTACCCCTCCAAGGGCCTGATCAGAGTCTAAGTTTCCTTCTGCTCCCAACATTTCAGAAGAATGGTGTGAAGGAGGAATAGGTGGCATATGATCCCCCATAGGGGAATGTCTGTCTACATCAGATGGGTACCATCTGTCTGACAATCGTTCTCTCTCCCAGTCCATTCGCTCAGGAAGGTAATCTCGTTTTTCCCGCCATGTTTCTCCTCTCTCAGGATATTCTCGAATTCTTAATTCCCCCCTGTCACGAAGGTCCCGATCATACATGTGATCTCTATCTCTTTCATCCCTCCACCTGTCATCACGGTATCTATCCAAAGGTGGAAGAGGAGGCAGAGGTGGCAAAGGTGGAAGGGGAGGAATATCACGTTCATGAAATTGTGATTCTTGGTCATCCATTGGTCTCATGTAATCTCGTTCCCATTCTCTATCCAATTCTCGATCATACATATCCATAGGTCTTCCCATACGGTCTCGGTCCCGGTCCCTGTCCCGGTCCCTGTCCATGTCCCTGTCCATATCCCTGAAGTCCCGATCCATTTCCCGATCTCTATCCCAATCATCCCACCAAGGTCCTCGCCGATCAACATCATGGGACCGGGATGGTTGCAGTGAAAATCTGTCCTCTCTCTTGTATGGATCTACATCATCTTGATAATCTGGTTCACATTCTCTCCAGTATCTCTCCCTGTCCCATCATCAAGTTCCTTTCCCGTTCTAAAGGAGGGACATTTTCTACCATCCAATGGAAAGTCCTTCATGCCCTCTATCCTCTCCGTGATTCCAGGGAGCCCTAGAGCTTCATCTCGATGATAAGGGGGGTATTTTTTCCCCATCTCCAAGCCTAACCGATTTATCTACATTACCAGGTTCTAGTCTGGGTATACCTTTATCCCGAGCAAATTCTGGTCTGCCTAGCCCCCTTTCCCGACTTCCAGGACGTCGAAGTGGTCCCCTCTCTCTGCTCCCAGCCCTGTGAAGTGGGAGTCCTCTCTCCCGGCTTCCAGCCCTTCTAGGAGGTCCTCTCTCTTGACTATTGGCCCTCCGGGGAGGTCCCCTTTCCCGGCTGCCAGCCCTCCCCCTATCCTGGATGTCTGTCTGACCACCTGGCATTTTCTCCCTACCACTTCCCAGCCTCCCTAACCCTCTATCTCGGCTGCCTGATCGTCTTCCCATCACTCTTTCTCGACTGCCTTCTCGCCTGCCCATCTTCTCTCGACTCTCTTCTCTTCTGCCTATCACTTTCTCTCTAATGTCTTCTGGTTTGCCCATTCCAGGGCCCTGACTGATTATTTGTCCTCTCCCTCTGTTTGTCAGGCCCTTATCCCGCATGTCTTCATTCTTCCTTGTCCCTACCTCTATAAGATGAACTGCTACCTCTATTGCCTTCAGGTCTATGATCTCTGTTATCTAGCTAGGTAAACCTTTGTCCTGGTTATTTTCTAATTGGGAATACCAACACCTACAGATATTTAAATCATTATTTGCAGTTAATGATGGTATTGGGCTGCTCCTCTCCATCCCACTCCTCCTGTTCGTGAGGAAAAAGTTGATTGAATGATGAAGATTTGTTTGCAAAGGGTTTCTGGCATTGTGTCGGTAACAGGTTGACCAGCTTTGTCTATTTGTTTCTCCATATTTTGAGAATTCTGGCTCCAGTTTGAAGGATCATTAGGTCCTGCTTGAACTTCAGTATGGGGGACATCATGTTGAGTATCTTTTTAGTTTCTCATTAGACTGAAATGACTTAGAATCTTTCGAATCTGCAGTAAGAGAAAATGGAGTTGTGAACATTCTATAGTTCTTTTGTTGGCCACTGCCTGGGGTCTGTTAAAGATTCCTTGTTTCCTAGATGAGATTCTGCTTGTGATTTGGGTGGATGTTGCTGTTGCTGCTGCCCATAAGGTGGTTTAGAACCTCTCCACTGTGGTCCACTCTGTCGAGGGCCCTGAGAAGTATTTGAAGAAATATAAAACTGAGACGCTGGCCCCCGGGGAATCGTCCCCCATTTGCTTTTAGAGACACGAACTGAGTGGTGCCCTTCATTTTTGGGTCTCGGCCCATCTGAACGATGTCCTTCAAAACGAGGTCCTTTAGGTATCGGCCCTTCACATCTTGCCCCTGGTACATCAAATCTTCCTTGAGGACCATCAAACCTATAAATAAAGTAAGAAACATTTTAAGGAACCTAAATCAATATGGTAGAAAAAAATCCTACATGTTTAAGATATTTATCTTATGAGTGTTTTAAGACCATAAATGTTTCTTTTATGAATAGATCCAATGAAGTTAATGCACTATCTTCCACCTTGGAACTAGTACTCTAGAGCAAAGGTCAGCAACCTACGGCCACAGAAACTCTAGAACAAAAATATTAAATAGGTCTTAGGATAGATTTTTAAAATCCTGTCTATCACCCAATTTTCTAGAAAATAATATTATTGTTATACATACAAATAACTAAATAATATTGAAATTTAGGCTTACAAAAAGCATGTTAACTAAAAAGTAAAAGTTTAGAGAACAGAATTTATACAATGGCAGCAAAAGTCCTTTCTTTTAAGCCACATCTTTTAAGTTAATACTGAAACAAATGGGAATTAAAAGTTGGATAAATTTTCATACTTTTAGTAATATGATACATTATTTATTAATTCTTAAAAATTAAAATTCAATAGTTAGCATTTAGGTTTTATGTGGGATATTCTTTTGGGGTGGGGCAAGGCAATGAGGGTTAAGTGACTTGCCCAGGGTCACACAGCTGTAAGTGTCAAGTGTCTGAGGGCCGCATCTGAACTCAGGTCCTCCTGAATCCAAGGCTCGCGCTTTATCCACTGCGCCACCTAGCTGCCCCCTTGGGATGTTATTTCAAAAAAGGTTTAGGAGATAGCTTTGGAGTCATTTCTTTCATATATGTAGTTTAGAACTTTCAGAAAAAGGGACAATGAAAAGGATAGATAATATTTCAGTTGGTTATATTACACTGACAGGAAAGAAAATGTTACTTTGTTTCAAGACTTATAATAGATTGGCTCTTTCCTTAAAGCAGAATCTTTTTGGTAAAATTTCAAGCACATTTGTCCCAAGCACAATTCCACATGGTCAGAATTTTACAAAAGTAGGATCTAACTATCTGGTACTGGCTAAAAAATAGGGTGGTAGATCAATGGAATAGGCTAGGCTCAGGAAATGCAGTAGTAAATGACACTAGTAATGTAGTGTTTGATAAACCCAAAGACTCCAACTTCTGGGATAGGGACTCAGTATTTGACAAAAACTGCTGGGAAAACTGGAAGATAATATGGCAGAAATTAGGCAGAGACCAAAATCATCACCTTATACTAAAATAAGGTCAAAATGGATATCATGATTTAGACATAAGAGGTGATACCATAGGGAAAATTCAGGAGAGAAAGGAATAGTCTACCTATCAGATCTTGGAAAGGAAAAACAGTTTTTGCAAACTAGAGATAGAGTATATTATAAAATGCAAAATGATGATTTTGATTACATTAAATTAAATTTTGTACAAACAGAAGCAATGCATCCAAAATTAGAAGGGAAGCAGAAAGCTGGGAAACATTTTTGAGGCCAGTAATTCTGATAAAGGCCTCATCTCTAAAATATATAGGGAACTAAATCAAATTTATAAGAACCCAAGTCATTCCCCAATTGAGAAATGGTCAAAGGATATGAACAGGCAGTTTTCTGATGAAGAAGCCAAAGCTATCTATTCCCATATGAAAAAATGCTCTAAATCTCTAATGATTAGAGAGATGCAAATAAAAACAACTCTGAGGTACCACCTGACACCTATCAGATTGGCTAAAATGACAAAAAGGAAAATAATAAATGTTGGAGAAGCTGTGGGAAAATTGGAACACTAATCCATTGTTGGTGGAGCTGTGAACTGATCCAACCATTCTGGAGAGCAATTTGGAATTATGCCCAAAGGGCGATAAAGCTGTGCATACCCTTTGACCCAGCAATACCACTTTTGGGTCTTTTTCCCAAAGAAATCATGGAAAGGGGAAAGGGGAAAGGGACCCACATGTACAAAAATATTTATAGCTGCTCTTTTTGTGGTGGCAAGGAATTGGAAGTTGAGGGGGTGCCCATCAATTGGGGAATGGCTGGACAAGTTGTGGTATATGAATACAATGGAATACTATTGTGCTGTAAGAAATGATGAGCAGGAGGAGTTCAGAGAAACCTGGAGGGTCTTGAGTGAGCTGATGATGAGTGAGATGAGCAGAAACCAGAAAACATTGTACACAGTATCATCAACATTGAGTGTTGATCTACTGTCATGGACTATATTCTTCTCACCAATGCAATGGCACAGAAGAGTTCCAGGGAACTTGTGATGAAAGAGGATCTCCAAATCCAAGAAAAAAAAAAAAAGGAACTGCGGAGTATAGATGCTGAATGAACCATACTATTTCTTTTGTTTTTTGGTGCTGTTGTTTTTTTTCTATTTTGAGGTTTTTCCCCATTGCTCTGATTTTTCTCTTATAACATGACTAATGCAGAAATATGTTTAATGTTATTATGTATGTATATATAATATATATGCATATATATATATTATATATACATATATAAAACCCTATATCAGATTACCTGCTGTCTAGGGGAGGGGGGAAGGAGGGAGAAAAATCTGAAATTGTAAAGCTTGTATAAACAAAAGTAGAGAACTATCTTTACATGTAACGGAAAAAATAAAATACTTTATTAATTAAAAAAAAAACAAAAAAAACAAAAAAATTCTCAACATCCAGGAAAAAGAACTGTGAATTATGAATGCAGATTGAATCGTACTATTTCTACTTTTGGACTGGATTTTTGTTTGAAGTTTTTCTTTTGTGCTCTGATTGTTCTTTCACAAGATGAGTAATGTAGAAATATGTTTGATAAAACTGTACATATACAACCTATATCAGACTGCTTTCCGTCTTGGGGAAGAGGGAGGGAAGAGAGAAAAGAAAATTTGGAATTAAAAATCCAGTGTAAACAAATTTTGAAAACTATCCTTATATGTAATATGTAACTGGAAAATAATAAAATCGAAAGATTGAAAAAAAAAAGTAGGATCTAGCAAGCAGTTCCTATGATAAGAAAAAGGCAATTCAGATACAATTAATATTCATGAGAGGTAAAGTGGTAGAATGGTAAGAGGAATTAAGATAAATGGATTCTTGTCATGACACTCCACCTTCTACCAATGAGTTGTGAGAACTAAGACAAATCAGTTAAACTCTCCAGGCTTCAGAGGAACTGTACAATTATATGATCTCCAAGGCCCTTGGCCACATCTAAAATTCTATAAGTGTATACAAGCTAAAATACAACTGTTATGACCCCAGATTAGTGGTGAGACATACAAGAGGTATAATCAAATTTTAAAAGCATAGAAACTATAAGTATGATTGGATATAAAATGTATATTGTGCTTGAATAATTATCTTGTTCAAGATAATTAAATGAAAGTAATTAAAACTTCTAGTTTGGAGAACCAAGAATAAACACTTTGTTTTCGGATACTATCAAAATCAGGCTTGGGACTAATCTAGGTCCTGGAAATTCAGAGACAATCAAGACACTTTCCTAAAAGTGCTGATTACAGGTACAGAATGCTACTATATACACTATCAGATAGTCTGTTTCAATTGATTCTGTTACTAGGAAAGATTGGGTGGGGGCAGAGCAATATAGTTCAGGAAATGACAATGTGGTCAAAGACAAAAAGTATCAAAATGGTTCAAAAAAAAAAAAAGAGAGATCTTTTCCTGATTGATAAAGCAGAATAAGTTCAGTAAGTCAAAGTTCACATGTGTTCTTTGTCATTGTTGTGGATCAGGAGAAAACTAGGCATGCCAGCAATGGATTTCCTAGCTGTGTGTTTGAAACTGAAAAGTGATAAAGGAACATGAATACTGTAATTCAGTACTATACTCTCTTTACCCACAGGAGTTGCAGCTGTGGTTATTGTTGTGATTCCTTCAATGAAAACCAGCTGCCATCCTGCAGTTGTTTATGATCTTACAGAGAGCCCCCCCGGAGCCCTGGGAAGTTAACTAACTTGCTCAGGGTCACAGAGCCCATACAGAGTTGTCCTGAAGTAGGACCTCAGCCCAGGGTGTCCTGACACACCAAGGCAGGCTCTCAACTACATCATTCTGCCTCCCACTGACTAGCCTACCTGTGAGATAAAGATAGCAAACTAAAAAAAAAAAAGATAGCAAACTTATGTACAAGACTAGAGTGATTTTAACATCTCAGGGAAGGGTGAGGGCTCAAACATCTCATAAGCTTTATATAAAACAACAATATTGATAGTTTAAAAATTAGTCATCTTTTTATTATTATTTAAATTATTATTATTATTATTAAAAAATTAATCTTTATTTAGGACCAGAAAATCAGATCTCTAGAGTTGGAAGTGACCTCAGAAGCCATGCAGTACAACCTCTTCATTTCATAAATGAGAAAACCGAGGCCAAGGGATTTTGAGGGACTTCCCCAAGGTCATTCAGATATTAAATGGCAAGAGACAGAGTGATATGGAATAGAGAATGGGGTACAAAGTCATTAAGTCTTTAGTTCAAATCCCTCCTCAGGCACTTACACTAGGTGTAGGACCTGGGGTAAATAACTTAAATCTCTCTTTACCTCAGTTTCCTCATCTGTAAATGTCTCTGTGGTCCATTCTGTCTCTGAACTTAAGTTCTCTAACCTTAGAGCCAACAAGCACTCTTCCCACTTTAAGTTGTTAGGTCACATTCATTTCTTAATAGGTAGATTTTTAAGAAAAGTTTTTTAAAAAAGCAGTTCAGGGGGCGGCTAGGTGGCGCAGTGGATAGAGCACCGGCCCTGGAGTCAGGAGGACCTGAGTTCAAATCCGGCCTCAGACACTTAACACTTACTAGCTGTGTGACCCTGGGCAAGTCACTTAACCCCAATTGCCTCACTAAAAAAAAAAAAAAAGCAGTTCAGCAAACTAAGCAATACAACAATTAAGTGATAGGTATATGCAGTATTCCACACCCACAGTCTCCCTCTTCTGCAATGAAGAAAAGTGAACACGTTAACTCTTTTTTGTGATGAACCTTGGTAATTTTAATCACACAGCATTCATTTTTGTTTTATTGTTATTTCCACTTATGTTATTGTAAGCAATATTATATAGTTTCCTGGTTCTTTTTACTGTACTCTGTGTGTCAATTCAAAAGTTTACCTATAGTGGATAGAGCACCGGCCCTGGAATCAGGAGTACCTGAGTTCAAATCTGGCCTCAGACACTTAACACTTACTAGCTGTATGACCCTGGGCAAGTCACTTAACCCTAATTGCATCACTTAAAAAAAAAAAGTTTGCCTATGTTTCTCTGAATTTTTCACATTCATTCTTTCCCAAAGTAATAATCCTTTACATTTAGAGGTTCTTAACCTGTGGTCCATGACCTTGTTTTTTACAAATATTTTGTTAAGTATATTTCCAAATAATTGGTTTCCTTTGTAATACACTATTTTTCATTGACACAAAAAAGGTTAAGAAACTCCTGCTCCATGTAAATAACACAAGACATAGTGCATCATTGCCTTATTCTTGTATTAATTGGGACAGCTTCTAATGTTTACTCATTGCAAAAACAGCAAACTTTGAGTTTTTAGATCCGTACTCTCTACATTTTAAAACTGCCCTTCCTCTAAAAGTATTATCATCATTATGATAATGGTAGGCCTTTTTTCCTAATAAGGGTTATACTTCAAAAACATTTTCTGTATCTGTTGGTATAATCATGTGGCTTTTGTTTTAAATATAATTGTTTACTATCTTTTTGTTTGTTTTTTTTTTGTGAGGGGCAATGAGGGTTAAGTGACTTGACCAGGGTCACACAGCTAGTGTCAAGTATCTGAGGCCACATTTGAACTCAGGTCCTCCTGAATCCAGAGCCAGTGCTTTATCCACTGAATCACCTTGCTGCCCCTGTTTACTATCTTTATGTTGTTAAACTATCTTTGCATTGCTGGTATAAATCCAACTTGGTCACAGTTAAATTTCTTTTTGGGGGGTTGGAGGGATATATTGTTCTATAATCTTTTCCTAGAATTTTATTTAAAATTTTTGCAAAAATATTCATTGTTAATATTGGTCTACAGTTTTGGTTTGGGGGCTTTTTTTGCTTTATCCCTCACTGGGTTGGGTATTAGGACTGTGGTCTGGTAGAGTGGTGTTTTTCTTAATTTTTGGCGATACTTTACATAGAATAAATATTAGTTGCTCTTTAGACATCTTACAGAATTCAACTATAAATCTAGATGGAACCGTTTTTTTCCCCCTTTAGTCCAATCAGCAATTTTCAAAGGCAAAAAACGACCACCCAACAACAAAAGCCCAACAGAGAGTACATATCCTATGTTAATGAAGCTTTAATTACATTAGCACCTATACAAATCTTAATCAGCAAAGCAGCATCAGACGTACCTAGGACCTCCTCTTGTACCTTCCGAGTAAGCACTTCTTGGAGGATCTGGAAGCAGCCCGCCTGATCTCACCGGGGGTGTCTTTAATTGCACTGCCAGGCTGGTTTGAAGCAGGTGAAGAGCCTGTTGTAGGAATTTTGGGTTCCATATGTCCTTGTTCAGATGAGAAGGAACTGAATGGCAGAGGAGCTTTAGAGTTCACTTGTTCTGAAGAGCCCATGGATGACTTTATTGGAGGATGGTAAGGTGGAGGTGACCCAAAAGACATAGGAGTGGGAAGTAGTGCTGGTCTAGGTTTGTCTGGAGGTTTTGAGCTTTGAGAACCGGCAGCTGGTGGAACTGATGTGGTTGTTAATTGAGGGGGTAACCCTTGGGGGAGAACTGCTGAAGTGAGATTTGGGGGAGGCATTCCTGGAGGGGGTGTTGCTGATGACAACGGTGGGGGAGGCAAGACGGGTGGTGCTGCTGTCGAGGAAAGGGATGGTGGGGGAAGAACAGGTGGAGGTCCTGTTGAAGAAAGAGATGGTGGAGGAAGAACAGGTGGAGGCCCAGTTGAAGAGAGAGATGGTGGAGGCAGAACTGGTGGAGGTCCAGCTGAAGGCAGAGATGGAGGCACCCCAGGGGGGGGAACAGATGTTGGCAGAGGAGGCATCACTGGTGGGGGCATCACAGGTGGTGGCACTGTGGCAGGCAGAGTAGGGGGCATCACTGGTGGTGGCAATGATGTTGATAGAGATGGAGGCAATACAGGAGGGGGCATTGTTGGTATTGCTGGAGGCATTTGAGAATATGGAACAAATGGAGGTGGTATTGTCATGCTTCCCATATACTGATTTTTCACATTCTGAAGTGTGCTCACTTTCTCCTGAAGGGTGGACTGAGTAGCTTTTAAATGTCCC
Organism: Dromiciops gliroides; assembly: GCF_019393635.1. Lineage (NCBI taxonomy): Eukaryota > Metazoa > Chordata > Mammalia > Microbiotheria > Microbiotheriidae > Dromiciops > Dromiciops gliroides. The sequence continues at coordinate 236,743,123 of NC_057862.1, forward strand.
TGCCATGAGTTCCATTGCTTCTCATACTCTTGAAGCTGATCTTTGTGAGGATAGGAATGGAGCTGATCCTGCCACTGCTGAAACTCTCGTTCCCATTCTTTGAAAAGATGCTGAAATTGCTGCTGTTGCATCTCATAATGCCGCAGCTGCATATCTACGGACATAGTCTATAAAATGAAGAGAGAAAAAATAATTTTGCAATTTTATAATATACTCAATTAAAACAGTTAAGACCTGGGGACTTCCCTATAATCAAGAGATTCTAAGTACATGGGAGAGAAAAAAACTAAAGACTTTAGAAAAGCAAGCTTATTAACTTAAGTAACAATCATTTCTTTCTTTTTGATAGTTTTTTAATGGATCTTCCATTTATGATAATTTATTTAACATGTCCTTCCACTTACCATGCACTCAGCAAAACCAAATAAGCAGAAATCACTAAAGGAAATATTTACTTCCTCAATGAACTTAACTTTGAATATACTGACAACTAACTAACTAAAACAGGCAAACATTATCTCCTTTTATGGTACTTTTGTGTAAAAATTGTGGGGAAATTAATTTGGGGTTAAGTCAATTTCCTAAGATAATCTTAACAGCTGGAGACCACTATCTGACACCCTGAGTCTGGGAGTGAACAAGAAACCACAAGGGGACCTTCAAGTTCTACTACAATGAGCAGAAATCCTTCCATACATAGGGGGAAGTGCCAGGCAACTGGAAAACCACTGCAGAAGACCCAATTGCTGGTTTTGTCTGATAATTTTAACACTTTCCATATCTTACAAAGGTAAGAATTGATAGGGAAAAAAGCACAGTACAGTGGAAAAAGTGCTGGACTTGGAATCAGTGCACCCAGGCTCAAATCACAGCTTCATGTCTCTGAGCCTCGGCTTCCTTACCAACAAAACGAGAAGGTTGGACCAACAAACTAATCAGGTACTTTTTTGCTCAAAATCTATAATCTCATGATTCTGTGACCTCAGTCCCTAGGAACAAAGCTCATATCCTTTATATGGATCAGTTAATGAGGAAGTAACCTGTATGTGTGGCGGCTGCTGTATGATCTGCTGGTACTGTTGCAGGATTTGCTGTAGCTGGGCATGTTTCTGCATTATTCCCTGATACTGAAACCCAACTCGATGATGCTGATGCTGCTGCCAGTGTGCTGCTGCAGCCTGTAATTGCTTTAACCTGGCCTCTTCTTCAGGGTCTTCAGACTAAAGAAAAAAGAACAGAAAAATCAAGGTTATTACATGATGCACAGAAAAAAAAAATCACTGAGGCTTGCATGGTATTCTAAAATTTCCCACAGAGCCTGAAGTCCCTACAATTTATCTGGCACATTTGGGTAATCTTCTTTACCATTCATTTGAAAGGGCAAATAAGGACTTCAACTTCATGGTTCTCCATAATAATGACACCTGCCTGACAGGGTTCTCATGAGGATCAAATGAGGAAACATTGGTAAGGTGCTGAGCACACTTCCTGCCCCTTGAAAAATGTTTATTCCCTTAACCCACAAAAGCCCATATACAGTCATGAACATGGGAATAATGTTTTCACATTTTTATATATTTATTTTCTTTTTCTCTCTGTAAAATCTAAAAAGAGTTATGATCCTTTGCTTTCCATTTTTTGAAACTTTTATGCTCCAAAAATTTCTTAGCTCAAGCTTCTTGGGGAAACCTTTGAATTAGCACAATTTCTATTCATTTTCCTGAACCAGTTCTTAATTGTACTTTGTAATCAGGATATGTCCTTAATGTTATTACAATACTAAGAACATACTGCTGTGTAATACAAAATAATTTAGAAATGACAGTGAAATAAAAAGGATATAATGTTTGACATTTCAAACTTTGAAAAGTGGCATCTATAAACTACCCAAATATTCCTTCAGCATCTAAAAGTACATAGTGTAGCATAGAGGTTCTCTCTATCATCCAAAATTAAGATAAGAGAAAAGATACTTAATCTATTAGATAGAGATGGATCTGGCCATGCATTCTTCTCTCTCTTTTTTTTTTTTTGGTGAGGCAATTGGAATTGTGACTTGCCCAGGGCCACAAAGCTAGTAAGTGTCAAGGGTCTGAGGCCAGATTTGAACTCAGGTCCTCCTGAATCCAGGGCGGTGCTCTATCCACTACACCACCTAGCTGCCCTGCACTCTTCTCTAAAAGAGGTGGGGGGGGGGGTACATTTTTTTTTTTTTGAGACAACAGACCAAACCACCTGTTCCCCTGTTTATCCCTCTCCCCTCAATTAAATAAAATCACCTAGAAATAATATCATTTTTCAATAGTTGCTTGCCAATTATAAATAGAAGGATGCATATTTCATCTCTGATAGTATGGTATTAACATAATCTGTTGTAGTTGACTTGAACTTTGCTGCTTTTTAATGCTGTCTTTACATTTTTTTATTGTTAGGAAAGTATTTTATCATACAATTACATCATCACAAAAATAAACTTTAAAAGACTTAAGAACTCAAGCAACACAATTATCAACCACAATTCCAGAGGACCCAGGATGAAGCACACCATTCATCTCCTGACAGAACCGTGACAGACCCAGGACACAGACCAAGATATAGATTTTTTTGGACATGGCCAATGCAGGAATCTGTCCTGCCTGACTATGCAGATATTTTCCTAGGGTTTTGTTCTTTCCTTTCTCTCTTTTTTAACTCTTATTTTTAACTTTATATTGTTAAAGTCATTGCATATATAGGGTTCTTTATTTACTTTTTAAATTATGCATACGAGGCCTACATGTCAATTAAAAAATCCTCACTTAATGCCAAGGAATTAAGTGCATGGCTTACCTGGGGCTCATCAGGAGGGAGAGGAGGTGGAACCTCTTCACTCAGGGGTGGTAATGGGGGATCCTGACACGGAGGAGGCTCAGGTATTTGATTGGTTGTAGTTTCTTCTTTCACTGGCTCTGGTGCATCTTTCACTACTCCAGGGCCCTTTAGTGGTTGCTGTCCCTGTGCATGTGCTTTTGCCCTTTGCTGCAGACTAAGCAAGTGCTGTTTGTACCAATACTGCTGCTGCTCCTACAAAGGAAATCATCTGTAAGAATCACTTGTATAAGTTACTTCCCCCTGAAAAGCATTTGAGAGAAAGAGAGAGAGAGAGAGAAAGAGAAAGTGCAGTCTGCCTCCCCTTTTTGGAAAGGACAAAGACAAAGCATGAAAGAGACAAGTAGGTATCTGTAGACTTTTTCTGTCACAAGCTAAAGAAATAATTCCAATTCCTGCTCCTTGTGAGATGTGAAAACAAAACACCCTTGGGACATATAAAATCAACACCTCTAAATAGAGACACCTCTTCCATATCTCTTTCTTCTCTTCCTCACTCTCTATGTGACTGGTCTATTGGATGTCAGATCAGAAACAGTACTGGTGATTCTCTTTTAGCATTCACTTAGGGTTAATCTTTACTCCATGTTTACGCACATTTATCTGGTCATCTTATACCCAAAGAACACAGGCAATCCTATTTCCTTCATGAAGTCTCCCCAGTACTCCAGCCTCCAGGTGATCTCTCCTTTCCCTGAACTTACTGCAATTATAGTCTGTACCACAGACTTAATACTTTCTTTTATTGCCCTCTAATTGCTTCAGGTCTGTTAATCATACTTCCCCAATTAAAATATAAGTTACTTATGTATGTATCCTCAACCTCCCCTCCACAACCTCCTACCCCACTAGTGTCAAGTATAGTATAGAGCACAAAAGCCCAGGTGGTAAATTACCTCTCCTTTCTATAGTCCTGAATCTCTCTGTAGTCCATTCCCCTGCTCAAAGGCTTCCAAGACTCCCTATTTATTGCCTCTAATATAAAACACAAACTCCACAGCCTGTCAACCGAGTCCCTCTGCAATGTAGCTCCTACTTACGTTTCCAGTTTTACTTACTATTGCTCCCCTGCACAAAATCTGCATTCTGGCCACACTGGAATACTAGCTGTTTTCCTGGATCTGATCTTCCTTTCACAATCCTTTTCTTCCTTCAAGGCTCAACTCTCATGTCCTATCCTCGGTGAAACTAATCCTGATGCCTCTAGTTTTTAGTACTCACTCTCTCCCTCCTTGAATTACCTTGGATTTGCTTCTCTGTGTAAGCATTGCCATCTCCTCAGAACAATGAAAGCTTCTTGGAGTCAGGGACTACTTTTTTTTTTGTCTTTGCATCCCCAGAAGCTAGCACATTGCTTTGAACATAGAAGATGCTAATGTAATTGGAACAACAACAATATACTATTAAGAAAAAAATAAATTACAAAAGATGCTTAATACATACTTCTTTATTCGAAAGAAAAATAGTGTAGCTCCTACCATTGCCCTCACCTTGAAGTTTAGTCCACACCTTACTTCAAAGTTTGAAGAATCTTGTGATTTCATTGTTATAGGTGCTCCCTCTACAGATGAAAATAGCAACCTCTCTATAAGTCAAGTGGATATTTTCAACTTTTCAAATAACCAAAAAATGGTTCACCATGAAGCCAACCTGCTGGTGGAGCCCCTCCAAACTTCACTAGGATGCTTCTTTGATAACCACCAAGTAGCCACTTACTCGGGTTTTATTTTGAGACAATAGACCAAAACAAAATGGGGGCAAATACCTGAAGACTCCACAGCTGGGCAGAACCTACTAAAGCTTGCCCTCAGCTGCCTTAGCTTTCAGGAGCCCTTGGTCACCATCGGGTCAGGGTGGCCACAGATAAGACAGTACCCATATACACCAAAATATTTTTAGCACCACTTTTTGTGTTAGTAAAGAGTTGAAAATAAAGTGGATGCCCAATGAGTGAAGTACAACTAAATGAATTGTGGGTACATGAACATAATAGAATATTGCTGTTAAAAGAAATGATGAATGTGACAAACACTAAGCAGCAAAGATCGACATAAAGTGATGCTGACAAAGCAGAGCCAAGAAAACAACATACTACAACAATATAAGTAAAAAGAAAAAGTGCTGCAAAATTATAAAGAATAAGCATGGTTCTAAAGAAGATACTCTCACCCCACCCCTTTTCAAAGGTGAAACGTCTGCAAGCATACACTGCACAGATTTTCAGACGTTTTCAATTAGTTTCCCTCCTCTTTTTTTTTTTTTCCCTATTTTGTTTTTTAAAAATACTATTAAGGGGCAGCTAGGTGGTGTAGCGGATAAAACACAGTCCCTGGATTCTGGAGGACCTGAGTTCAAATCCGACCTCAGACACTTGACACTTACTAGCTGTGTGACCCTGGGCAAGTCACTTAACCCCCATTGCCCCACAAAAAGAAAAAAAAACAAGAGAGTACAAAATACTATTTATTATAAGAGATGGCCCGCTGGGAAGATGAGGAGGAGGGAGAGACATATTAGAAGAAACTATGGTGATGTAAAAAAAAAAAAGACATCAAGAAAAACGTGTGTGTATAAATGTACACAATTTTTCTTTTCATAAAACCAAACTACAAATTTGTTACAAAACAATCATTAAGTATCAGTCAGGTAGACCTGACTTATTAGCTGTGTGACTCTGGGCAAGTCATTTAACTGCTGTCTGCCTCTTTCTTCTCATCTATAAAATGAGAATAATACCTACCTACCCCTCCCAGGGTTGTTATGAGGATAAAATGAAATAATATTTATAAAGTGCTTTGTAAAACTTAAAGCACTTGGGGCAGCTAGGTGGCACAGTGGATAGAGCACTGGCCCTGGATTCAGGAGGACTTGAGTTCAAATCCGACCTCAGACACTTGACACTTAACTAGCTGTGTGACCCTAGGCAAGTCACTTAACCCCAATTGCCTCACCAAAAACAAAAACAAAAACAAAAACAAAACAAAAAACCTAAAGCACTCTACTAATGCTAGCTATTACTATACAACACTATCCTAAAAATACTATAAGGTTTTTCAAGTCAAGGAAATGTAGAGTTTCTATTTTATTTAAAAAAGAGCTGTGTTAGAAGCTTCCTTCTCCAGGAACAAATGAAAAAGCATATATTATACCATTCCTATGTGCAAGACCCTGTACAAGGGGCTGGTAATACAAATAGAAATGCAAGATACTCCCTATTCTCAGAAAAATAGTATAGGTAGGAAACATATACAGGTTTCAGTTGCAAGTCAGGTCCAGTGGTGGTAAAACTCCTCCTTTAATGTCATTTCCATTGATAAAGCAAGTATCTGTTTCTGATGTTGTTTGCATTCTGATTACATCTGGATAATGTAAATTTAAGTCCATATTACCATTAAATACCCAATTTCTTAATATTCTTAATATTCAAAAGCAAAGAATGACAATGAAATAAAAAATTTTAAATTTGTATTTCTGTTCTTCAGTTTAATCCATTAAAAGATTCTACCTGAATTTGGTTCATTGATAAATAACAACTCTGAGACTATAAGTATAAACAGTGCCAGATTCATGAATTATTAAATCCCTACTATACAACAGTGAATGTTTACAGGGATTACCTGCCATACATTGACACTGACATAAAAAAATACATTTATAATACAATAAATAAGAAAGTCTCTTGATAATCAGAATTCAATTTAAGAATTACACCTGCCAAAAAACATTTGTTCAAAATTACAATTTAATTGCTCCTGTAAAAAGAAGGCAAATTCAAGTCCACAAGAGGCCAGGCTATAAATTGCACCCTAATTTGGAATGATTGTAAGCAAATTTTCTATATCTTCAGAAGACACTGGAACTCTAGTGAATCAGAGTTATAAGTGGTCTTTCAGGGGAATTGTGCCAGGAGAGCCACTGGGGGACTTGCGTTAGAATGACCCCAATGTAAGGATTCTAAGCAGAAATACTTTTTCAGTAGTCTTGCCCTAATAAAGTTCTACTCTTTCTTGATTCCTTTCCTTGTCCTAGGATCAGAGAATTGAAAGCTGAAAGAAACCTTTGGAGTAAACTTACACAACCCCTTCAAACTTACAGACGATAAAATCAAAGCCCCAGGAGGTTAAATGACTTAACAAAAGTTACATAGGTTGTAATAAGAGTCAGAATTCAACCCTCTGTTGTTTGATCATGTATTCAAGTATATACTAAAATATATACCACACCAACCCCTCGATACTTCCATAACAGATTTTCCAAGAAGAAATGTGCCAACCACAGTTTCTTAAATAATATATTTTAGTGATCAATTTCCAATGCTAAAGCACTGAAAAGGTACAACTGTGTATTTGGGAATGGCATTACATATGTGTCTAGGATTTGCTTTGTCCTCATCTGTGATTGTCCTGGAGTACAGAACCCCCAGTAAGAAAATCATTCCACCGATGCAGATGGGCACCCACTATGCACTTACAGTCTCAGAGAGATACCTGGAAGCATTGAAACATTATCTACTAGGCTAGAATCATACATCTAGTAGGTGTCAGGGGCTAGAATAGAAACCAAGTCTTCCTCTGCCCACAATGTCATCTTGCTTCTTATATTTATTCATATCTATTGAAAAATCCATTTTGCTCAAGTAACAAATGTCAGCTACAAAGTAGAGCATCTGCTTAAGTCAGTAGTCACCAAGTATTGATTTATTATGTGCCTACCAGGTGCCAGGCACTGTGCTAAGTCCTCAAGGAGCTGACATGCTAATGAGGGAGACAATATGCAAGTACCCACAAGATATACATAAGGAAGTAATCTTAGCAGGAACACATTGGCATTGAGGGGGACTTTAGCTGAGAACTGAAGGAAGTCAGGGAAGCCAAGAGGCAGAGATGAAAAGGGAGAGTATTCTAGGCATGGAGGACAGTTGGTGATAATGCAGGGATTGGGAGATGGAATGTTTTGTGGGAGGAACAGTAAGAAGGTCAATGTCACTGGATCACAGAATCCTTGGAGGGGAGTAAAGTGTAAGAAGACTGAAACAGTAGGAAAGGGCTGGGCTATGAAAGGCTTTAAAAGTCAGTGGATTTTATGTTTGGTTCTTGAGGTAATAGTTGGTCTTAACTAAATTCTTCAAACAATAGAAGGCTAGGGCAGCTAGGTGCCACTGTGGATAGAGTGCTGGGCCTGGAATCAGGAAGACCTGAGTTTAAATCTGCTCTCAGAATCTTACTAGCTGTGTGGCCCTGGAACAAGTCACTTAACCCTTTCTGCCTCAGTTTCCTTGTCTGAGGAAATGGCAAGCCACTCTAGTATCTCTGCCAAAAAAACTCCAAATGGGGTCAAGAAGTCAGACACTACTGAAATGACTCAACAACAACAGTCAATTATCATTCCTTTCGACCTTTCATCTCTGTGAAATATCTAGGAAAAGTCAGTCAGTCAACAAGCATTTGAGTGCTTAGTATCTGTCGAGCACTGTGCTAAGTGCTAGGCATACAAAGAAAAGTTTAAAAAAATAGTCCCTACTCACATTCTGTCATCTGTATTAAAATGTGAGGAACTCACATTCTAACTGGGGAGACAAAAATAAAAAAGGAAACAGATGAGTTCAGCAAACAGTACAAGTATAGAAATATATTAGTAATGGGGAATTGTAATGATACCAACATTGTCTTGAGATCTGTTTGCTTAAAGTAGCACAGTTATTATCTTTTGACTTACTGTAGTGATAATTTTACCCTTCCAAAAGAAAGGGAAATTTTATTCTGGAAATGATACTCAGTATTAGGAAGGAACTTGTTGCTGGAGGAGAAATTATGGAAATCTTGGGAGAAAGCTACTATTCCCTCAAAAAATTGAAAAAAGGAGAGGAAAGCTGGGTACAGTCCAATACACAACCACAGAATTTTGAGAATATATTTTAAAGGATTTGGAGGACTGACACAAAGGATCCCAGGGGCTAAAATTCCATAGGGGAAGTCAGCATAGAAGGGATGAAAAATTCTCAAGAACAAAATTCAGAAGACAAAAAGAAAAAATGCCTATAAGAAAAAAAAAAAGGAAGTTGTCTCAAGTGACCAAAGTGGATGCACAGAGAATTCAAACACCTGAGATCTTGTAAAGATAATGTACAAAAGAATGAAGCAAACACAAGAAAGAGAGGATATATAAAATCAAGGCACTGTATTGTAAGTATAGGGTCAGGAGAGCTAAGGAATAGTTTCATAAACTGCACAGTAGAGTAGAGATAAATAAGACTATTACTCAAGGTGCTAAGGAACACAACTGACAGAAAAGGCAGAATTGTCTGATTCTTAGTTTGTAAGGTTTTTTCCTTTGCAAAGGAGAATCACCTCTGGATGGGAAAGGACAGAACAAAAATGTCTTAGGGGGGATAATAACCAAGATATATAAAAAGACAGGAAAAGACCACCAAGCTAGCTTAGTCATCTAATTCAGAATATCCACATGCTCAAGAAACAAAAAACCTTGAGGAAATGATTGCTGAACCAAGATCAAAAACATGAGACATAACCACCACAACTGGAAATGTTCAAATGCCCTGATATTCAAAATAAGAGAAGACAATTGTCTGTAATGTAAGCCAGAGATCGATGAGCCCAGCTTCAATTCCTGGGAAGATTTTAGAAAAGACTAAAGAAATCATTAATTAACATTTAGAAAAGTAATCTTGTGATCAAAGGACCCAGCACTGTTTTAAGAACAAGCCGTATGAGACTTTGGGTTCCTGGGTCTCTTTGAAGGGCCCAAACTCAGAGAAGCAATGTCCGATTACTCTGCTGTGGCTTCCATATACATTATGAGCAAAACTGAGTCACCTGGGGTCTGATAATACCTACATCTCATCTTCCAACAGAGGTTCTAACCCCCACAACCCCCTGAAAGGTACAAAACCACAACAGACTCAAGATAAAAACTGACAACTGACCCAGAGGAGCCAGATGACACCTACCCTCACAAACGTTTTATCAGAGCATTAAAAATAAATTTTAAAATATGGGATTTGACTGATATAAAATAGTGGTGAATGTAGTGATCAGAGAACAAGGAGATGAAGTGAATATGGCTGCTCAATTTTTCTGGGATACCGACACAGAAAACACCCATGATGTTTTTATGAATACTCTGTGTTGTAGTGTTATTTGGTTATTACTATTTTGATCCCTTTGAAGAGTAGGGCAAAGAACAGACCACAAAGAAATGTGAATTGCTTCTATTCCTGGTTTGCAATCCAACAAACAAGCTTTTGTACCTATGTCTTCTTAAAATAAAGACTGATTGAGAGTTTAGTAACTAGACCTTAATAAGAGAAGCTAAGTAGTATGAGCCAACTGGGAATCACATGAATAGACATCACCTACTTATTTTACCTTAGACAAAGTACCGGTTTTCAAAGAATGGTAACAATGATTCGGGCCTCCTGCAAAGAATAGCAACAATGATATCAACTTGTCTAGTTATTTGTTGCTGTCACCTAGCAGCCTTTGAGTCATTACCTTCTTTTTCAAGGATTACAGGAATATAGAGGTGGAAAAGACCTCAAAGGTCCTCTGGTCTGACCCCTTCATTTTGTAGATGAAGAAGCTGAAGCTCAGGAAGGTTAAGTGACTTCCCCAACCTTACAGAGCTGGTAAACACAAGAAACAGAATGTAAACCCAGGTCCTCTGGCTTGAATCAGTGTTCTTTCCACTGTACCAGGCTCCCTCCTAAAAGAAGTTCAGTACCTGTGCTCAGTCTTCCTTCTAACTCAACCCGAGTACTTGAGAACTCCAATATCCACACTAATGGCACTAGCCACTGTACCGATTGGAATGACGCCACCTGCCGGAGACTTACTGTAGAAGAGTTCCGCCCATGAAGGGAAGGTCTTTGAGGGCAAGACCAAGAGTCTTTTCTTTGGAAAAAGAAGTGACCGAGGCTAGTGGGAGGAAGAAGGAAGAGACTAGCGCTCTGTCTGGTTCTCTTTCCTGAGGACGCTGGTGGAGAGCGGGGCTAGAAATGTGCTCTCCCTTTAATAGATAGATGAATGTAGGCCTTTCTCTCTCTTTACCAAATTCTTATTCTCCTTAATAAATGCTTAAAAGTCTAACTCTTGCTAAAGCTTATAATTTATTGGTGACCACTCATTAAATAGTTTAGACAGTTTAGCTAGAATTTTAGCCCTTAACACCACATAATGGACATAATGTCTCTTTAAATACCCTGCCCCCCCCCCCCCCCCCCCCCCCACATTTGCCACTCTTTCACCTTACCTCAGCTACCCGGAGCGGTCAAACAATAAATAATACCATCACTTCTTGGTGTTAGCTTCTGATATTCTCCTCTCTTACCATAATCTCTTGACCTTTCTTTTCTTCCCGTTTCACTTCTCCCCTAAATTTATTCTTCATCCTTCCCTCCACCTTTAGCCCCAACACCATCTCCATACTTTCTCCCTTCTCATTCTTACTCTAGGCTCACTATCTTGCCATCACAGTTTAGACAAATTAAACAATGCATTATCCTACACCCTCACTCCTCAGTCCCTCTACCACTCACACCTGCCCATCCTCAACCCTTTAAATCCACCACTGCCACTACCACCCTCATCACCATCACCGCTGCTGCTGCTGCTGCTGCTGCCACCATTTGCCTTCCGTGCTCATACTTTTTTGGGCTGCTGGAAGTAGTCAAACAACCATGATGACTGAGTCCAGTACAAATTAACGCAGTATCTAATATTACTAGACTCCTTGCTATTAGAGGCCAACCCTTTTACTCTTCCCTGAATCATTTTCTCCCTACAGTGACTTCTAAATCTTGTCCCTTTCCTCAAATCCCAAGACCACTTCCACTCCATCTCTTAGCATATAATCTCACATCTATGAGAGAAATTCATAAGTTTATAATTCCCTCCACTCCTCCTCAATACCTTTTACCACCCTCACTACTAATTTCCTCCTTTGTTCCAATCTGAGGAAGACCCTTCTCTTCTCCTTGTCAATACTAATCCCTCTATTTGTGTCCCCTCAAAGAAATCTTCCCTATTGATCATACCAGAGGTGCTAGCCCTCTTAGAATAACCCATATAACCCCTGGCTTACATAAGGTAGTAAACAGCAAAACCACAACTCAACCCAAATCCAGTGTTTTTTTTCCTACTATACCACACCTTTCCCTTCTTTTTTTTTCCTTTTTCTTTTTTTTGTGAGGCAATTGGGGTTAAGTGACTTGCCCAGGTTCACACAGCTAATAAGTGTGTAAAGTGTCTGAGGCCAGATTTGAACTCTGGTCCTCCTGAATCCAGAGCCGGTGCTCTATCCACCGAGCCACCTAGCTGCCCCCCTTTCCCTTCTCTTAATGAGATACTTATAAAGCATTTATAATCCCACTTATTGTGGGAACACAATAGGTACTTAATGAATGTTTATTCCCTGCTTTTTAAACCAGATCTTTATTAGTTTTCTATGCTGGATCATCACAATTCTCTCACCCCCAATTCATAGATGTGCCCCAAGGCTCTGTCCTAGGCTCTTTTTTCTTCTTTAACTCTCTCCCCTTCAGTTTTCATAACTCCCATGAGTTAATTATCATCTCTCTGCAGGCTCTTAGGAATTCTAGTACATTTCCAACTGCTTCCTGGACACCTTCATCTAGATACCATATTCTGTCAGCATCAAACTAAATTTGTCCAAAACCAAACTCATTATATTCCTCCTTAAGCCTGCCCTTCTTCCAAACTTTCCCATTTCCACTGATGGTACCACCAGTTTCCCAATTGTTTACATTAGTAATATCTTTAACTCTCCTCTTTTCTCACTCAACACCACCTCTCCCCCCAGCCAACCAGTTGATAAGTCCTGTTCACCTCCATTACCACCACCTTAGTTTTCAGCCTCATCTCCTCTGGCCAGGCCTATTATTGTCTACAGTTTCTCCCCATCACCAATCTTTGCTTCACGAAACAGCAGTTCCTTATTGCCTATTAGAAAAACTACAACCCCATTGGCACCAACCTATACTTATTTCATTTTATTTCACTTTATACATTCTAGCCAAATTGTATCTCCTGCCTCCATGTAGTCACAGAAGCTTTGGCCCATGTGTGGAAATGCACCTTTCCCCTTCATCTCTGCCTTTCAGAATCCTATCTTCCTTTGAAATCCAGCTCATGTTATCTCATCTATGAAACCTTTTCAACATCACCTCCACTCCCAAACATTAGCATTTTCCCTCTCCTCCAATTACCTTATATTAACTTATCAGTACAAGAGTTGTACTCCCCCAACTCTAATCCTAGTAAAATATAAACTTCTTTAGGGCAGACTTCTAGACCCTAGTCTAGAAGAGAACGTACCCTGTACTTAAATGTTTGTTGAATTCAACTGAATTATTAATGGTCAACAAGATGGAATTCATCTGTTGTTGCAGAGTAAAAGATGTATGAGTTTATAACTAATTTTCTGAGCCACTGGTTCCTCAAAAAGGTCAAATGTAAAAAGAGAAACCTGTGTTAGTCCAAAGCAAGTGCCTATGGGAAGGAGCTATCAAATACAAAACAATTACCACTCTTAAGGAGGCCATTTTTGACAAAACAATCCTCATTTTCCAAAACCAGTTAGAACTGGGCGGTGAAAAGAACCCTAGTTAGGAACTTAAATTGTTTAGCTATAAATGGCTTTCAAAATAAATTTAAAATATAGTTAAAATTAAGTGAATACTTCAGGGTTTAACACAATCAAGCCAGTTTTCCTTGTCTTTTCAATGGAAATTTTGGTTTAAATTATTTTGGAAAAGCCATTTCTCATATTTGGCAAAAATTTTGAGCCTAGTAGCTGCTCTTTTTAAAGTTAAATTTGAAATTTAACTGAGATGTCATCCTTTACTCATCTCACTAACCCTGAATATCTAAAATGTTTACTGTTTCCTCTCTCTCTCTCTCTCTCTCTCTCTCTCTCTCTCTCAAGCAGGGAAGAGGCTGTGCAACCTGGATAATTTCCTTGGTCTGTGTGCTTGGGTTAGAACTTTTATACTTTCATAATCCTCTGGATTTACTCCTAGTAAATTGAATCCTGCTAATCACAGATGACCCCTCCAAATGCATCCTCCATTAAAGAATTTTCTTTCACAAGTGCATCTTAAGATCCCCAACTGGCAAACCCCCTGTTCAACATGAATGCTTACCTGTGGGGTCATAGTGGAAGGATCTGGTTGAGGGGCTGACTGCTCAGCACTTGTATTCTTGGCACCACTGTCCAATGGCTCTTGCTGGGCAGTTGTATTGGTACCAGAAGGACTGGGTTGTGGTGGAGCCAGTTGTGACTTGGAATGGGACTGAGAGGAGTGGGAAGGAGATGACTGGGACTGGGGCAAGTAAGGCTGGGAATGGGGCAAATAAGACTGAGAGGAGGTGGAGTAGGAAGGGGTGGACTGGGAAGGTGCAATGTAGGACTGGGAAGGTGGGGATTGGGAAGGGGATGGTTGAGCAGATGGCAGGTAGGATTGGGACGAGGACTGGGGGAAGTAAGAGGGCGGGGGCTGGCTGGGGGGCATGTAGGCTTGGGACGGAGGAATGTAGGAACCGGGGGGCACTGGGGGAGACTCAGGAGGGGAATCCAGCTCCATGGGTACTGGGCCTGGGGGCCCGTCTCGGTGCTGCTGCTGGAGCATCTGATGCTTGTACTGCTGCTGCTTCTGATAGCTTAGGACCGGCCCCGGCGGCGGGGGCATCGGAGGCGGCGGCGGCTGCCAGTCCCCGTAGCCCCCGCCGGGCATGACCGGAGGGGGCGGCAGGGGAGGCGGGGGGAGATGATGGGGCTGGAGGACGCACTGCATCTGCTTCTGGTGCATCTGCTGCAGCTGCTGGAGCTGCGCCAAGTGCTGCTCGCGGAAGCTCAGGAAGCCCGAGGAGGCAGGGGCCGCCAGCGCCGCCGCGCTCGAGTAGCCGCCGGGCCCCGGGGAGGCCTCAGGGAGCCCCACGGGCGGGGGCGGCGGAGGCACCGGGGGCGGCGGGTAATGGCTGGCTCCGCCATACCGGCCCCAAGTCGGGTACATGTCGGAGTAGGGGGCAGAGCGATCCCCGGCGCCGTTACTCGTCGCAACCGACCCAGAGGTCTGCAGCCGCCGCGACAGCCGGAACTCGCGGCGTCTCCAGGCCCCGGAGCGTGTAAACGGAGCGCGCAAGTGCGCAGGCGCCGAACGCCTTCGCCCGCGACTGCAGAGGCGAAGACAGGGGCGGGGTCTAGGTCACTACGCTTGCGCAGTAACCATCGAGAGGAGAACAAAGGCAAGATAGAGCAGCCTTGTCTTTTGTTGACTCTAGGTTGCCATCTTTCTTCAGGTCCGGAAATCGTCTCCAGCGGTGGAACGTTGCCATAGAATCACAGACTGTTTAGAGCTCCGTGCTACCCAGAAGGATGTGGTCCGTGTCACAAGACCAAAGGTCAAGATTTGGAAGGGGCCTTAGACCTCATCTAATCTACTACCCTCAACGATGAGAAAGCTGAAACCCAAATGTCCATGGATTCCCTGCGTGGCAATACCGTAGCCTAGCATTCAAGACTCTCCACCATCTGACTCATCCTGCCTTGCCAACCTTATCGCTCACAACCGATTTACCGAAAATTAGGGTGAGAGATTTAGAGTTGAAAGGATATGAGTCTTCTAGACCACCCTTTTCCATTTTTTAAAAACAGATGGATAGGGGGCAGCTAGGTGGTGCAGTGGATAAAGCACCGGCCCTGGATTCGGGAGAACCGGAGTTCAAATCCGACCTCAGACACTTGACACTAGCTGTGTGACCCTGGGGAAGTCACTTAACCCCCATTGCCCCGCAAAACAAAACAAAACAAACACGCCCCCTTAAGAACGCAAGCAATTCAATATGTTATACGTGTGTAGTCATGCAAAAACATTTCCATATTAGCTTGTGAAAGAAAATAGAAAAAATAAAACTTAAGAAAAAGGAACTAAAAAATTATCCTTCAATCTGTATTCAGACGCCATCAATTCTTTCTCTGGAGATGAATTGCATTTTTCATAAGTCCTTCAGAGTTGTCTTGGATCTTTGTATTTACAGCTGGAATTCTCTTTTTTCTAACTAGGTTATTTTATTTATTCATTAGTTCATCTATTTATTTATTTAATAATAAACATTTTTATTTATAGTTTGGGGTTCTAATTATCCCTTTCCCTCCCTCCCCTGTCCCCTCTCTGAGGCAGCACACAGATATGGGTTATACATGTATGATTATGTAAAACATTACCATATTTGTCATTTTATACAAGAAAATTTGACTAAAAGAAAAAAATTAAAGAAAGTGAAAAATAGCATGCTTCAGTCTGTTCCATCAGTATCAGTTCTTTCTTTGGAGGCAGATAGTGTGTTTCATCAATAGTCCTTTGGGATTGTCTTGTATCATTGTATTGTTGAGAATAGTTAAGTTATTCACAATTCTTCATCAAACAATATTACTGTCTCTGTGTACAATGTTCTCCTGGTTCTGCTCACTTCACAATATGTCATTTCATACATGTCTTTCCAGGCCTTTTTGAAGTCATCCTGCTTGTCATTTCTTATAGCACAATAATATTCCATCACCATCATATACCACAGTTTGTTTAGCCATTCCCCAATGGATGGGCATTCCTTTGATTTCCAATTCTTAGCCACCACAAAAAGAGCTGCTAGAAATATTTTTATACAAATAGGTCTTTCTCTCTTTTGGGCGATGTCTTTGGGGTATAAACCTAGAAGTGGTATTGCTGGATCAAAGGGTATGCACATTTCTATAGCCCTTTGGGCATAGTTCCAAATTGCTCTCCAGACTGATTGGATCTTTTCACAACTCCACCAACATTGGATTAGTGTCCCTACAGCTGGAATTCTTAACCTGGGGTCTTTTTTGGGGGGGGGGGGCAATGAGGGTTAAGTGACTTGCCCAGGGTCACACAGCTAGTAAGTGTCAAGTGTCTGAGGTTGTATTTGAACTCAGGTCCTCCTGAATCCAGGGCCAGTGCTTTATCCACTGCACCACCTAGCTGCCCCCTGGGGTCTTTAAAAAAAAAAGAATTTATAAATGTATTTCAATATAATTGGTTTCCCATGTATTTTTATTCTGTGCATTTAAAAACAAGGCTTTACCGCATTATCTAAGAAGTTGAGGAAAAGAAAAAAAAGAAGCAGCAAGGTCTGTTTAGAAAGTTCAGAAGGGAACACAGAAGCAGAGTAATGTTGATACTACCATACTAGATTAAATATATTCTTTTTAAAAATTAAGGTATATGAGGGGGGCAGCTAGGTGGCAAAGTAGGTAGAGCACCAGACCTGGATTCAGGAGGACCTGAGTTCAAATTCAGCTCAGACACTTGACACTTACTAGCTGTGTGACCCTGGGCAAGTCACTTAACCCTCATTGCCCTGCAAAAAACAAAACAAAAAAATTAAGATATATGATAAAGAGTTTCACAGTGTCATATACAAGCTTTTTGTTTGTTCTTCCATCTATGTGGAAATGTTCATGTTGGTACTTGTCAAGGTCATAATTTTAAATCTTTTTTTTTTTTTTTAAAGAAGAAACTGCTTAAGAGTCAGCAGGATCTTCTCTACAATTCAAATTCCTTAGTATGGCATTTAATGACCTCTGCAATCTGACCTGACCTATCTTCCCCATCTTAATTCCTACAGCTGTCCTAAAAAAATCCTCCCCACCAGACCTGAATTTTTTACAATCCTCTCTGTTTCTTCAACTGTAAAATAAATGAGGCAGTTGGACTAAAGAACAAGGATTCCAAAATCCTTTCCAACTCTAAATTCTTTCATTCCTTCCCATGCCATGCTCATTCCTACCTTTCTGTATTTCCTTGTACTAATTCCTTAGCCTGAAACACTACCATATCCCCCTCCCCCATTTAAATCCTTCCCATCTCTAAAGACCCTGTAAATATTCCACTGACTTCAGGAAGTTTTCTTTGACAATGTGAAGCCACATTACTCTATTTTTTTTTTATCTCTGAATTTCTATATCGCTTATAGTATGAACCTTACCACCTACCTTTTGCTTCTATACTTCCCATACTTCTGTGTTCCATGTGTGTTATTCTCATTTTATCAACCAAACTGTAATCTCTCTGAGGGCAAGGAATGTGGTTTCTTATTTCCCTAAATGGTAGCAAAGAGATAAGAACATCAAGTAACCAAGAGACTTGGTGACTTGAAGATGGGAAAAATAACTATCACAGACCAGCTCTCTGGAGAAAAGGACTATTAGAGGAATATGTGTGTTTCAGATTTGAGAACAGGTAGGTCAGAGTGTACACAACCGATCAAGGTGTACACAGCTGAGATTAATCCCATCTTCCGCTCCCTACAGTATCTAGAGATGCTGTTACCAGGTGGAGCTAGGCCAGAGTACCAAATCAATCAATCATCAGTCATTCAATAAGAATTTAGTAAGCAACTACTATGTACTTACTAGGGCTTATAAAAACAAAAATGAAAGTCTCCGCTTCCCTGGAGCTTACAGTGTATCTGGGAAACATCCTCTAGTATAAATAAATTTGAAATATATATGAAGAAAATATGAAGTTATTTTTGAGGGGGTACTAGTAACTGGAAAGGACCCATCTATGAGGTGGTACTTGAGCTAAGCTTTGAAGGGAACTAGATTCTAAGAGGCAGAGGTGAAAAGATATGCATTCTAGGCATAGAGGACAGCTCTCTGCAAAGGCATATACACTTGAAAAAGATTGTTCTTTGTAAGAAATACCAAGTATGCTGTTGTTTTTCTTGTTTGAGGTTTTTCCCTTCTGCTCTGATTCTTCTCTTATAACATGACTAATGCAGAAATATGTTTAATGTGATTGTACATATATAACTTATATCAGATTACTAGCTGTCTTGGGGAGGGGGGAGGGAGGGAGAAAATTTTGAAACTAGAAATCTTATAAAAATAAATGTTGAAAGCTATCTCTACATGTAACTGGAAAATAATAAAATAATTTTATAATTTAAAAAAAAGAAATACCAAGTACATCTTCAGACATATCAAACTGGATGCCCCATAATCATCTTAAATTCAACATGTCCAAAACTGAATTCATCTTTCCCCTTAAATCTTCCCTACCTCCTACCTTCCTTGTTACTATAAAAGGTAATGCCATCTTCCCAGTCCCTCAGACTTATAACTTAGGAATCATTCTTGATTCCTTACTATCTCTCGGTCCCAAATCCAATGCTACCAAAGGCCTGATCATATAATTCCCCCTATTACCTGTAGGTTGAAATACAAGCTCCACTGGTATAAATCCCTTCACAATCTGATTCTGGCCTACTTTTCCTGCCTTCTCACACATTATTCTCCTTCCAGTATTCTATGTTCCAGTTAAACCGGCCTACTTCAATCAACCAATAAACATCTATTAAGGGCCTACTAAGTGCCAGCTACTGAACGAAGCTCTGGAGTTACCAAAAAGAGCCAAAAGACATTTCTTGACCTTAAAGAGCTTATAGTCCAATGAGGGAGACAACATGCAAATGAATATAGGCAAAGTGAACAAAATACAAGATAAATTAACAGAGGGAAGTACTTAGAATTAAGAGGGCTTGGGAAAGACTTCCTGTAAAAGATGGGATCTCAGTGACTTAAAGGAAGCCAAGGAAGGTAGAAGGCAGAGTTGAGGAGGGAGAACATTCCAGGCTTGGGAGACAACCAGTAAAAATGCCCAGAGTGAAGAGATGGAATGTCTTGTCCAAGGAACAGCAAGGTTAATGTAGCTAGATCAAAGAGTACAAGGTAGAAAGTAAGGTGTAATAAGACTAGGTAGGAAAAGTAGGAAAGAGCTGTGTGACCCTGGGCAAGTCACTTAACCCTCATTGCCCCACAAAAAAAAAAAAAAAGGAAAGATAGGAGGTTATGAGAGACTTTGAATGCCAAACAGAGAATTTTGCATTTGATCCAGGTCTCAATAGGGAGCCATTGAAGTTTGTTGAGGTACAACAAGGTTTATGCTTTAGGAAAACACTTTATACCTGCTGAATGGAAGATGGATTGGAGTGAGGAGTATTCTCTGAAGTAACAGGGAAGGTAGGAAGTAGGGAGGGTTTAAGGGGAAAGATGAATTCAGTTTTGGACATGTTGACTTTAAGATGTCTACTAGACATACAGTTTGATATGTCTGAAGAGGTACTTGCCATTTCCTACATAAAACAATCTATTTCCAGAGATGGTAGAGACTGAAACAAAGAGGCCAGTTTGGAGACTATTACAATAGTACAGAGTATGGGTGATGAGAACTTGAAATAGGATGATGATTGTATGATTGTAGAAAAGGGCACAGGTTCAGAGATGTCCAAGTAGAAATGACACCTAATCCACAGGAGCAGATGGGGAGACCAAGGCCAAGCACCTTTGGCCTTTTTCCCTAAAACACCATCCTGTGGAGGTTGTGACTATTACAGTTCAACTGTCACCCACCACTACCCCTATGGCTAGCAAATTCCAACTTCCTATTACTCTCCCTTGGCTACTTGTTGTTCAGTCGTGTCCAACTCTTTGTGACCCTGTTTTGAGTTTTCTTGGCAAAGATACTCCAGGCAGCTATGTGGCACAGTGGATAAAGCACCATCCCTGGATTCAGGAGGATCTGAGTTCAAATCTAACCTCAGACACTTGACACTTACTAGTTGTGTGATCCTGGCCAAGTCACTTTACCTTCATTGCCCCACAAAAAAAAAATAAAAATAAGAAAGATACTCCAGTTCATTTTACCAACAAGGAAAGTGAGGCAAACAGGGTTAAGTGACTTGCCCAGGGTGACATAGCTAGTGTCTGAACCCACATTTGGACACTGGGAGTTGAGTCTTCCTGACTCCAGGCCCAGCACTCTATCCACTGTGCCACACAGATGCCCCATCTTGGCTACCTAAGTGAACAATCTCCAGTTCTCACCTGTCATTCCCTTATTTCTACCCCCAACTCATGTTTTATTCCAACTCTGCTCCCTTTCTCCTCTTGGAGTTCCTATCCCCAAAATGAGCAAATTTCCTTTTCATTCTGGATCTGCACTTCCTTTCATACTCCTTCCATGTACTTGCTCTAATTCTGGCTTCCTCCTGATAATCCTGTATCCCCAACATCCTCTCCACCACTGGTTCACTCATATTCTTCCCCCTCTCCCATCCACACTGTTTCTGGAGGGGACTGTCACTCCCCAGGGATACTTCCTTCGAAATTCACTCTATTCAAAATTTTCACTTGATACTGATCATGGTGGCTGTTGTCTACCTACCCCCAAGTCATCTTCCTTCCTTCTTTCATTCCTTCCTTCCTTTTTTATTTGACACTTGATTCTCCCTATTTGGCCAAAGCTGGAAGTGCAGTGCCTACTCACAGGCCTGATTCCATTATCGATCAGCACAGAAGCTTTAACCTGTGAATAGGCAGAGGAGTCTATAACTCTACTTTCCCAGACATAGCTGCTATTACACAATAGTGATATGTTAAGGCTTAATGGAACCTGATTCTAGTTAGAAACAGCATCCGAACTCCCCACAAGTTTGCTGATGTAGCACAATTCCAATTTCGCCTTCTGAATCCTGAGTAGGTCATCCTGGTTAATTTTTAGAAACCTCACTTTTTTTTCCCTGATGCAATGAGGGTTAAGTGACTTGCCCAGGACCACACAGCTAGTAAGTGGCAAGTGTCTGAGGTTGGATTTGAACTCAGGTCCTCCTGAATCTAGGGTGGGTGCTTTATCCACTGCGCTACCTAGCTGCCCCTAGTTCTCCCTTTCTTGATGAATTCAGCCCATGCTCTAGTCTCCCCCTGCTCTGATAGTGGTGATGTAGGAGGCGAAAAAAGGGTTAATAGAAAAACCCAAGACCCAAGTTCTAATTCAGATATTAGCTCTAAAAGTGAGTCAGACCCCAGTTAATGGATAACTTACAAGTCAAAATACTAGGTTCTCGCACCCACAGTGATCAAAATCCATAACGGACCACCCCCAAAACACACCTCCACAGAAAAAAGGTACCTGCCTTAGGGGTTGGCTTAGGACCCCAAGAACTCCAAATTAGGATAAGCCCTCCCCTGTACCTCCCAGAGGTGGAGATTATTATAATGAGACTGATAATCAATTTATCCATATTATAAATATAATTGTCTTTCCTTTCCTTATTTGAGAGATACCTTTCTGCTATTCTGGTTCTCTCCCTGTGATCACCCACAGTATTGCAATAAAACTTGGGAAACTGAGTCACTGAGTCTTGTAATTCTTTTGGGACGACTCACAATCAATTTGATCGCAAATTCCAGTCCATATCAGTGGGAGACTTCAATATCCATGTTAATGATTCCTCAAATACTCTAACCTTTCAGTTCCTCACTCTCAATAAATCAATCAACATTTATAAAGCACTTTGTGTCGTTTGAAATATACTGGGGGTGTGGACAGCTAGGTGGCACAGTGGATAAAGCACCAGCCCTGGATTCAGGAGGACTTGAGTTCAAATCCAGCCTCAGACACTTGACACTTGCTAGCTGTGTGACCTTGGACAAGTCACTTAACCCTCTTTGCCCCCCCAAAAAACAACAAAAAATATTGTCTCTGTTCTAAGTTATTGGGTAATTTAGCTGGGGTTTCTAATATATTGCCACTTTTAAATTAGAGACTATTGCACCAGTTTGGGCATTATGCATTTATTAATCCTATTAAATGTTAGTAAAGAGAGAGAGTACATGGCTCAGAATTAGAGTTCAGAAGCCCTACATTACCTAGATAGAGAGGAGAGTGAGGAGGGACCCGTGGCTGCTTCCTCCAGAGTCCCAGACAAGAGAGAGAACAAGAGAAGAGACGAGAAGAGGAGTGGCCCCCCTCTCCCCAAGGATTTTTATCCTCTCTCCTCTCAGGGAGAGGTGAGTCACTGCACACTGATCCAAGCTAATTGCCCAGTAATTTTCAAGTTCATTGATTGACATGACTTGGCGGGGTTGCCCAGGTGAGTGAACTTCCTTTAGGTAGTTAGGTAGGTCAATCTACATTTCTTTTTAGGTTCATTTTATTTTACTTTTTAAATTATAAAAGTATTTTATTATTTTCCAGTTATATGCAGAGATAATTTTCAACATTTGTTTTTATAAGATTTCTAGTTCCAAATTTTTCTCTCTTCCTCCCCTCCCTCCCCCTTCCCCAAGACAGCAAGTAATCTGATATAGGTTATATATGTACGATCACATTAAACATTTCTGCATTAGTCATGTTATGAGAGAAGAATCATAGCAAAAAGGAAAAACCTCAAAAAAGAAAAACAAGAGCACCAAAAACAAAAGAAATAGTATGGTTCAATCTGCATCCATATTCCACAGTCCTTTTTTTTTTGGATTTGGAGAGCATTTTCCAGGATGAGTCCTTTGCAACTATCTTGTACTGTTGTATTGCTGAGAAGAATCAAGTCTATCACAGTTGATCAACACATAATGTTGATGATACTATGTACAATGTTCTCCTGGTTCTGCTCATCTCACTCATCATCAGTTCATGCACGTTTCTCTGAAATCCGCCTGCTCATTGTTTCATACAGCATGATAGAATTCCATTACATTCATATATCACAATTTGTTCAGCCATTCCTCAGTTGATGGGGAATGGAGCAGCTAGGTGGCACAGTGGATAGAGCACCGGCCCTGGAGTCAGGAGGACCTGACCTCAAATCCGGCCTCAGACACTTAACACTTACTGGCTGTGCGATCCTGGGCAAGTCACTTAACCCCAATTGCCTCACTAAAAAAAAAAAAAAAAAAGAGTTGAGGAAGGAGAGCATTCCAGGCATGGGGAAGAGCCAGAGAAAATGGTTGTCTATTCCTCTGCCATACATCAACCACACATAGGTCTCACACAGGGTCTCATCATTACCCACAAGTATTCTATTTTCTTGATTAAAAAACAAAACAAAAAACAAACAAAAACCGTCTGACATTCCTCTGACTACAACCTCCTGTTTTTCCATGCCTCACTCCTAAACATACTCAGCCCTCATAATGACTTCCAGTCCCTCCACCCATCAGTACTTCCTTAGCCCTGCTCCGACTTAAATCTCTCTTCCCAAACTCTTTTTCTTTTTCTTTCTTTCTTTCTTTCTTTGCAGGGCAATGAGGGTTAAGTGACTTGCCCAGGGTCACACAGCTAGTGTCAAGTGTCTAAAACTGGATTTGAACTCAGGTCCTCCTAAATCCAGGGCCAGTGCTTTATCCACTGAACCACCTAGCTGCCCCATTCTCTTCCCAATCTCAACCTAACAGTTAACCATTTCAATTCTGCAGTATCATCCACTCTACAATCCCTCAGCTCCTTATCCTATCACAGTGAATCCCTTGGCAAACCCCATCTCTGAATTTCTTTCATTATCTTGCTTCTCTATTCTATCACCTTCTCTGAATTTTTTTCCCCAGTCATTTCAGTCATGCCTTGTTTTCTTGGTGAAGATACTAGAGTAGTTTACCATTTCCGTCTCCAGCTCATTTTATAAAGGAGGAAATTAGGGGGCAGCTAGATGGCGCAGTGGATAGAGCACCGGTCCTGGAGTCAGGAGTACCTGAGTTCAAATCCGACCTCAGACACTTAACACTCACTAGCTGTGTGACCCTGGGCAAGTCACTTAACCCCAATTGCCTCACTAAAAAAAAAAAAAAATTATTGTATAAAGGAGGAAATTGAGGCAAACAGGGTTAAGTGACTTGCCCAGGGTCCCATAGCTAGTAAATACATCAGGCTAGATTTGAACTCATTTCTTCCTGATTCTAAGTCTGGCACTCTATCCTCTGATCCACCTAGCTGCCATTCTCTGATGCATGATGTTTAATGAAGCTGGAGGAGGTAGCCACAATGTTCACAGGATATGCTAATAATGTATGTTATCTAATGGTAACTGGGTCCTCAGTGTAGGAAGGCAATCTTTTTCATTTTCACTCCCCACAGAAGTGAAGAAACCCTCTCTTCTCCCTTCAGCCATTTATACCTCTTCCCCTCCCTGACTCTCTCACCTGGGGATCTTGCCTTGTACTTTACTATGAAAATAGAGAGGGGCAGCTAGGTGGTACAGTGGATAAAGCACCAGCCCTGGATTCAGGAGTACCTGAGTTCAAATCCAGCCTCAGACACTTGACACTTACTAGCTGTGTGACCCTGGGCAAGTCACTTAATCCCAATTGCCTCACCAAAGAAACAACAACAAAACGAACAAACAAACAAACAAAAAACAAAGAGTCATCCCTTATTTGATAAATGGTCAAAGGATATTAATAGGTAGTTCTCAATGGAAAGAATCCAAACTACCTATAGGCATATCAAAAAATGTTCCAAATCACTAATCGCTAATAGAAAGGCAAGTTAAAGCAATTCTGAAGTTCCACCTCACACCCATCAGCTAGGCAAAGTTGACAAGAAAGGGAAAATGGCACATGCTGTAGGGGATGTAGGAACACAGGCACATTAATTTGCTCTTGGTGAAGCTGGTTATCCAGCCATTCAGGAAAACAATTTGGAACTATACCCAAAATAGTCACTATACTGCATACTTTTTGACCCAGTGATGTTCCGACTAGGCCTATATAACAAGGAAATCAAAGAAAGAGGAAAAGGTTCTATATATACAAAAAGACACATAAATTCATACTTACTTTACTTACTTACTTACTTATGCACTTATGTACTTACTATTTGCCAGACAATGTGTTAAACACTGGGTATTGTAAAAAAAATTAATTATTAATAACTGATCTAACCTGGAAAATCATATAATTTTGGACTTAAGAAAAAAATATAAGTTTATGAAAAATGATAAGTTTAGAGAAATTATAGTTGGGCCGTGAGTCCCTTCTTGGTTGCCATTCAAATGTGGAATATTTTTGATGACTAGGGCTAATTTGGGGGGACTAAACTGACTGGGGTACTAATTCTGGGACTCTGTTGACTGACTGGCTATCTGACTGCTGTTAATTTAACATGAGCTGTTTATAAAGTTCCACCACACTGCTCCACTCCTAAAATTGATAAGCAAAAGATTAAGAAGCCTCCCAACCAAATAATCAAAGCAGAGTTTATTTATGAGATACTATTTAAAATTAAGAATACAAGGAAATAAAATGTACAACCTGACTACATTGCTATGCGTCTCTTTCCACTGCATCTCTTTCCCACCTGTTGCGCCTTGAACTTTTTTAATACAATAAGGGCCTTAGCCACCTCTCGCCTCAGGGTATGTTACACTTTCCCTGCTCAGCTACTTTCTTCTAACTGCTCTTAATCTTCACTTTCTCCAACCTGTACCCTGTGCTGACTGCTTCTGTGCTCTCTGCTGCCTCCTGGTCAGTCTGTCTGTCTGTCTGCTCTGTCAGTCTGCCCTCTGCTGCCTTTGCCACCCCTCTAATCTTGTCCGCCTCTCTTAATCTTGTCTGCCGGCCTTTCCTCCTCGCTCCTAGTCCTGCATTACTGTTTGTCTCCTCACCCCCTTCTAATCTAACTCCCAGGTCTGTATATACCTTTTTTTCTCCCCACTCAAATCTCGGGGCTTCCTGCGCCCCCACAGACCAAGCTAATCTACCAACCAGGGCTGTGGCTGGGGCTAGGGGGATGCGTGCCTCAGCACACGCTATCCAGGATCTTTCAGATAGCTCTGCTCAGGTCGGAGGGAGCTGGGGGCTTTTCTTCCCCCCAGCTGTCTGACCTGGTGTCTTGTACAGCCCACAGAGCTTTTTGGCTCAGCTGAAGCAGAGGGGGAGGGGCACCAGCACCTCCCACACAGAAGAGACTGTGAGGGCCTAAGGCTTTCTAATCTCAACCTAAAGGTAGGGTCCCCAAATCAAAATAAATTTCCACAGGATACAAATACAGGCAAAAAGAAAGACAACCCCTGCCCTCAAGACAATGTATAAAGGAGAGGTGGTAAATCTTTGGAGAGTGGGGAGTTGAGAAGAAATCCAGAGAGTTAGGAGCAGATCCAGGAAGGGAGTAAGCACAACTTGCTTGTATATTTCTTCAAAGGTGGCTCTGGGGAAGAACTTACCATTTGAAGGATAAGGGCACAGAGGTAGAGACATCTTCCAGAGTGAGAAAGCTGCTGGGGTGAAAGTGGCTAAGTCTAGAAATTCAGGAATGGAACTGGGGGCTCTTTTTGAAGTGGCACAGAACTGGAAACTAAAAGGTGTTCAACAATTAAGGAATGGCTGTGTGACCCTGGGCAAGTCACTTAACCCCAATTGCCTCACTAAAATAAAATTTTTAAAAACTAAAAAAAGGAAACCCCCAAGCCAAAAACAAAACAAAACAAAACACCATCATTTCTCATTCTCTCTTCCTTTCCTCTGATCTCTGACAATGAGGTGGCCCATGTCTTTGCCAAGGCCAACTCCACTCAATGTGCTCTTGTCTCTTCTCCAGAATAATACTCCCTCATATTGTTGGAATATTTTATTCAGAAATTTAATCTACACCTATATGTGTTCTTCATGGCTCTTTTTAAAAATATTATTTAAAAATTTTTCCCCAATTACATGTAAAGATAGTTTTCATCATTCATTTTTGTAAGATTTTTAAGTTCCAAATTTTTCTCCCTCCCTCCATTCTCTGCCCCCTCCTGAAGCTACCGAGCAGTCTGATATGAGTTATACATTACAATCACGTACATATTTTCACATTAGTCATGTTGTGAGAGAAGAATCAGAACAAAAGGGAAAAAAACACAAGAAAGAAGGAACAAATAAACAAAAAGCAACAAAAAAAGGAGAAACGGTATGGTTCAATCTGCATTTAGATTCCACAGTTCTTTTTTCTGGATGTGGAGAGCATTTTCCATCATGAGTCTTTTGGCATTGTCTTGGATCATTGTACTGTTGAAAAGAGCTAAGTCTATCACAGTGGATCATCAGACAATGTTTCTATTACTGTGTACAATGTTCTCCTGGTTCTGCTCACTTCACTCAGCATCAGTTCATGTAAGTCTTTCCAGGTTTTTCTGAAATCCTCCTACTCCTCATTTCTTACAGCACAATAGTATTCCATTACATTCATATACCACAACTTGTTCAGCCATTCCCCAGTTGATGGCCATCCCCTCAATTTCCTATTCTTTGCTACCACAAAAAGAGCAGCTATAAATATGTTTGTACATGTGACTCCTTTTCTCTTTTTTATGATCTCTTTGGGATACAGACCTAGTAGTGGTATTGCTGGGTCAAAGGGTATGCACAGTCCCATAGCCCTTTGGGCATAGTTCCAAGTTGTTCTCCATAATGGTTGGATCAATTCAAAACTCCACCAACAATGCATTAGTGTTCCAATTTCCCCATATCTTCTCCAACATTTATTATTTTCCTTTTTTGTCATATTAGCCAATATGATAAGCGTGAGGTGATACCTCACACTTAAACTGTATTTCTCTAATCAATAGTAATTGAGAACATTTTTTCATATGGTTATAGATAGCTCTAATTTCTTCATCTGAAAACTGCCTATCCTTTGACCATTTCTCACTTGGGGAATGACTTATATTCTTATAAATTTGATTCAGTTCTCTATATATTTGAGAAATGAGGCCTTTATCAAAAACACTGGCTGTAAAAATTGTTTCCCAGCTTTCTACTTTCCTTCTAATCTTGGTTGCATTAGTTTTGTTTGTGCAAAACTTTTTTAATTTAATGTAATCAAAATGATCCATTTTGCATTTCACAATCTTTTCCATGTCATCCTTGGTCATAAATTCTCCCCCTCTCTGTAGATCTGACAGGTAAACTATTCCTTCATCTTCTAATTTGCTTCCCTTCTAATAAGACATAAAGGATATTACCCTTTATGTCTAAATCATGTACCCATTTTTTTTTTTTAGTGAGGCAATTGGGGTTATGTGACTTGCCCAGGATCACACAGCTAGTAAGTGTTAAATGTCTGAGGCCGGATTTGAACTCAGGTACTCCTGACTCCAGGGCTGGTGCTCTATCCACTGCGCCACCTAGCTGCCCCATCATGTACCCATTTTGACTTTACTTTGGTATATGGTGTAAGATGTTGATCTATGCCTAGTTTCTGCAATACTATTTTCTAGTTTTCCCAGAAGTTTTTGTCAAATAGTGAGTTCTTACTCCAGAAGCTAGAGTCTTTGGGTTTGTCAAACAGTAGTTTACTATAATCATTAACTACTGTATCTTGTGTGCCTAACCTATTCCACTGATCCACCACTCTCTTTCTTAGCCAGTACCAAATAGTTCTATTTATTTATTTATTTGTTTGTTTGTTTATTTATTTGTTTGTTTGTTTGTTTATTTATTTATTTATTTATGGTGAGGAAGTTGGGGTTAAGTGACTTGCCCAAGGTCACACAGCTAGTAAGTGTCAAGTGTCTGAGGCCCAATTTGAACTCAGGTCCTTCTGAATACAGAGCCGGTGCTCTATCCACTGTGCTGCCCCCATACCAAATGGTTTTGATGATTGCCACTCTATAATATAGTGTTAGATCTGGCATGTCTAAACCGCCTTCCTTTACATTTTTTTCATTAATTCCTTGATATTATTAAACTTTTGTTCATCCAGATGAGTTTTGTTATTATTTTTTCTATCTCTATAAAATAATTTTTGGTAGTTTGGTATGGCTCTGAATAAGTATATTAATTTAGGTAGAATTGTCATTTTTTATTATATTAGCTCAGCCTACCCATGAGCAATTGATATTTTTCCATTTGTTTAGATCTGACTTTATTTGTGTGAAGAGTATTTTGTAACTGTGTTCATATAGTTCTTGGGTTCACCTTAGCAGGTAGACTGAAATATTTCATATTGTCTACGGTTATTTTCAGTGAAATTTCTCTTTCTATCTGTTGCTGCTGGGCTTTGTTGGTGATATATAAGAAAGCTGATGATTTATTTTATATCATGCAACTTTGCTAAAGTTATTGTTTCAAATAGTTTTTTATTTGATTCTCTGGGATTCTCTAACTACACCATCATATCATCTGCAAAGAGTAATGGTTTTATTTCCTCCTTGCCTATTCTAATTCCTTCAATTTCTTTTTTTTTCTCTTATTACAAAAGCTAACTTTTTAAGTACAATATTGACTAATAGTGGTGATAATGGACATCCTTGTTTCACCCCTGATTTTATTGGGAACACTTCTAACGTATCCCCATTACATATAATACTTGCTAACGGTTTTAGATAGATACTGCTTATTATTTTAAGGAAAGTTCCATTTTTTCCTGTGCTCTCTAGTGTTTTCAATAGGAATGTGTGCTGTATTTTGTCAAAAGCTTTCTCTGACTCTATTGAGATAATCATATGATTTCAGTTAGTATTGTTATTAATGTGGTCGATTGTGTTGGTAGTTTTCCTAATATTGAACCAGTCTTACATTCCTGGTATAAATCCCACCTGGTCACAGTGTATTATCCTGGTGATAAATTTTCTATAATCTCTTTGCTAATATTTTATTTAGAATTTTTGCATCAATATTGATTAGGGAAATTGGTCTGTGATTTTCTCTCTCTGTTTTGGCTCTTCCTGATTTGTATATCAGCACCATATTTGTCTCATAAAAGGAATTTGGTAGTACTCCTTCACCTATTTTTCCAAATAGTTTATATAGTATTAGAATTAATTGTTCTTTAAATGTTTAGTAGAATTCACTTGTAAGTACATCTGGTCCTGGAGATTTTTTTTTAGGAAGTTCATTGATGGCTTCTTCAATTTTTTTTTTTTTTTTTTTTTTGCGCAGGGCAATGGGGGTTAAGTGACTTGCCCAGGGTCACACAGCTAGTAAGTGTCAAGTGTCTGAAGCCAGATTTGAACTCAGGTACTCCTGAATCCAGGGCCAGTGCTTTATCCACTGCACCACCTAGCCACCCCCTCAATTTATTTTTATAAAATGGGGTTAAGTATTTTATTTCCTCTTCTGTTAATCTGGGCAATTTATATTTTTGTAAATAATTATCCATTTCATTTAGATTGTCAAATTTATTGGTATACAGTTGGGCAAAATAGCTCCTAATTATTGGTTTAATTTCCTCTTCATGGGTGGTGCATTCAGCCCTAGTCCAGTAATTCTTAAATGGTCACTCCTGGGGGCAGCTAGGTGGTGCAGTGGATAGAGCACCAGCCCTGGAGTCAGGAGGACCTGAGTTCAAATCCAGACTTAGACACTTAACACTTACTAGCTGTGTGACCCTGGGCAAGTCACTTACCCCCAATTGCCTCACTTAAAAAAAATGGTCACTCCTGGATCTATTTTCTAGGTCTGCTGTTTTTCCAATGAGGTATTTTATGTTTTCTTCTACTTTTACCTTCTTTTGATTCTGCTTTACTGCTTCCTGATGTCTCATTGAATCATTAGCTTCCATCTACCCATTTATGATTCTTAAGGAATTCTTTTCCCCAGTCAGCTTTTGCACCTCCTTTTCCATTTAACCAATTGTATTTTTTAAGGAGTTGTTTTCTTTTTACAAGCTATTGACTCTCTCTTGCATAACTCTAATTTCTTTTCCCAATTTTTCTTCTCTCTCTCTCTCTCTTCGTGGGGCAATGAGGGTTAAGTGACTTGCCCAGGGTCACACAGCAAGTAAGGGTCAAGTGTCTGAGGTTAAATTTGAACTCAGGTCCTCCTCAATCCAGGGCCGGTACTTTATCCACTGTGTCACCTAGCTGCCCCATCTCTCTCTCTCTTATTTGATTAATGAAATCCTTTTTGAGCTCTTCCGAGAGAACTTTTCAGTCTTAAGATAAACTCATCTTCTTCAAGGCTTTGCATGTATGCATTTTGATATTATTGTCCTCTTCTGAGTTTGTATTTTGTTCTTCCTGGCTGCCATAGTAGCTTTTGATTTTGAGGGTTCTTTTCTGTTTCTTACTCATATTTTATCCTATTTCATGCCTTTTTTTTTTTTTTAGTGAGGCAATTGGGGTTAAGTGACTTGCCCAGGGTCACACAGCTAGTAAGTATTAAGTGTCTGAGGCCGGATTTGAACTCAGGTACTCCTGACTCCAGGGCCGGTGCTCTATCCACTGCTCCATCTAGCTGCCCCTATTTCATGCCTTTTAAAGTTGAGCTGTGCCACTAGAGTGCAGGGGCCACCGTTCCAAGCTTCTCTTGCCGGGGGCCAGGGGCCTGATCATTGTCTTTCTGCTCTGAGACCTCAATGGCTTGACTTGAGGTTTGCTTACTGCATTGGGGTGGTCCAGCCTAGTAATGTCTGTTGGGTAGTGGATACCCCACATGGCAGACTGCCTTCTGCATTGGGGCTGGGTGCCTCACAACTGGCCTGCTTTACCACTAGCCTGCTGATCCAGGACTGAAGGTCTTCAGCTGTTGATCTGGGCTGTGGCTAAGAGACTTCTGCTAGCTTACCTAAATACCATCTGTGATGCACTATGCCCCCCTTTTACCCAAGTGAGACAGACCTTCCCTGAAGTCTCTCTAGGTTATCTTAATAACTGGATGATGGTTTCATTCCATTTTTTTGTAGGCTTTGTAGTTCTAGGCAACTTCCTGGCTTCCCTCCACCATCTTGGCTCTGCCCCATAGGAACAAGCTTTATGGTTCTTATATGCAGAAAATTGTTAGGTTTCACTTTTAAATTTATTTTGCTATTCTCTTTGGTTGTTGAATTATATATTAACACATTAAAGATTACAATCATTGTATTTTCCTCCACTAACTTATATTAATTTTTCCCTTTTAAAAAAATATACTAAGTCCCTATCATTTGTGATATTAACTCTCTCTTTACCTATACAAGATTCCTTGGATGAATCCACTATCTACTTTTATTCTATATCTCTTCCTGTTTCTCTCTCTCTCTCTCTCTCTCTCTCTCTCTCTCTCTCTCTCTCTCTCTCTCTCTCTCTTTCTCTCTCTCTCTCTCTCTCTCTGCCCTTTTCTCCCTTTCTTTCTATCTCTTCCCCTCTCCTTTCCAAAACCAGATTAGAGTATTATCTTCCCTGCCTTTCACCCCCCAGCTCATCTTTTGGCTTGCATAATATTCATCTATGGGGCCCTTTCCAATAAATGTTCATTTAATTCATTCTCTTCCTTATGACTTTGCCCCCTCTTTATACTCTAGGATTTAATTTCCTATTCATAGGCTTTGTTCTTAAATATCTTTTCTTTATGGCACTCCTTTTTTTTTGTTTTTTTTTTATGTATAAGGTATTTTATTTTTTCTGTTACATGTAAAGATAGTTCTCAACTTTTGTTTATACAAGCTTTACAATTTCAGATTTTTCTCCCTCCCTCCCTCCCCTCCCTCCCCCCTCCCCTAGACAGCAGGTAATCTGATATAGGTTATATCTATATATCTATATACATATACATATAGATATATATATATACACATAATAACATTAATCCTATTTCTGCATTAATCCTGTTACAAGAGAAAAAATCAGAGCAGTGATGCAAAACCTCAAAATAGAAAAAAAAACCAACAGCACCCAAAACAAAAGAAATAATATGGTTCAATCAGCATCTATACTCCACAGTTCTTTTTTTTTTTTTTCTTGGATTTGGAGATCCTCTTCTATCATGAGTTCCCTGGAACTCTTCTGTACCATTGCATTGGTGAGAAGAATATAGTCCATCACAGTAGGTCAACACTCAATGTTGATGATACTGTGTACAATGTTCTTCTGGTTCTGCTCATCTCACTCATCATCAGCTCACTCAAGACCCTCCAGGTTTCTCTGAACTCCTCCTGCTCATCATTTCTTACAGCACAATAGTATTCCACTGTATTCATATACCACAACTTGTCCAGCCATTCCCCAATTGATGGGCACCCCCTCAACTTCCAATTCCTTGCTACCACGTAAAGAGCAGCTATAAATATTTTTGTACATGTGGGTCCCTTTCCCCCTTCCATGATTTCTTTGGGAAAAAGACCTAAAAGTGGAATTGCTGGGTCAAAGGGTATGCACAGCTTTATCGCCCTTTGGGCATAATTTATGGCACTCCTTCTAAAGGTAGGTCTTCTAGAAGATTCAATCCTTGTTCCATCCTTTATCTAGTTCATCTAAAAGTGTAATTGTTTTTCTTCCCTTCCCTATGTTTTTATTTGAAAGAAATTAGGGATAGCTAGGTGTCGCAGTGGAAAAAGCACCGGCCCAGAATTCAGGAGTACCTGAGTTCAAATCCGGCCTCAGACACTTAATACTTCCTAGCTGTGTGACCCTGGGTAAGTCACTTAACCCCAATTGCCCTGCAAAAAAAGAAAGAAAGAAAGAAAGAAAGAAAGAAAGAAAGAAAGAAAGAAAGAAAGAAAGAAAGAAAGAAAGAAAGAAAGAAAGAAAGAAAGAAAGAAAGAAAGAAACATTTAAGGATCACAATTCCCAAAAATGCTAATTCAAAGAGGCAATACCATATAGACTTTTGTATTCAGAGTCATAGGACCCAGAGGCAACTTACACAGTGGATAAAGAACCAGCCCTGGATTCAGGAGGACCTGAGTTCAAATCTGACCTCAGACACTTGACACTTACTAGCTGTTTGACCCTGGGCAAATCACAACTCTCATTGCCCCTCAAAAAGAAAAAAAAAGAAAAAATTTGGGGCGGCTAGGTGGCGCAGTGGATAGAGCACCAGCCCTGGATTCAGGAGGACCTGAGTTCAAATCCTGCCTCAGACACTTAACACTTACTAGCTGTGTGACCCTGGGCAAGTCACTTAACCCCAATTGCCTCACACCAAAAACCAAAAACAAAAACAAAACAAAACATAAAACAGAGTCATAGGACCCAGTCCAATTCAGGACCCAGTCCAATCCCATTTATCATCTGCTCATTCGGGGTCTAGCACATCATCCTTCTGGACCCACATTTCTACCCTTTTCAGCCATCTTCTTAACCCAGTCCCTTTGGGGACCTAGACTGGTCCTCCCTTAAGGTAAAATATGGGCCTGAAAAACATTGCCTCTTCCTAAAGTTAGAATAAGAGCCCTCTGAAGTAGCCACTTTTTTTTGAAAAACCCATCTCAAAGGACCTATCTCATACCTCACCTCTGGAGAAACATGTCATGATGCCTTCACAGTTTACTCTCTTCACAGGCTGCTTTCTCACAGTGCCCTTCCCCCACCCATCCCTTTGGTTCTATTCTTCAGTGCTTTGTTCTACTCTCCAAGTGTCCTTCTCCTTTCACGTAGGTTGAAACTAAAAGAACTACAGCAAGATTGTGTCTCTATATTCCCTTCTCTATAGTCCTTCCTCAACATATTTCCTTCTATGAACGACCTTCCTCTTTGCATTCCCCTTTCACCACTTTGCAGGATATGGTATTTTGTAGTGCAAACTGATCTTTGCCTTTTAGTGAATCTTTGTGTATCTTTTCCATTTGGTCAATTCTGCTATTTAGGGCATTTTCCTCTTTATTGCATTTTGGTGCCTCTTTTACCATTTGACCTATTCTGTTTTTTAAGGTGTTATTTCTTTGATTTTGTTTGGTGTCTTTACCAAGCTTTTGACTCTTTTTTCATGATTTTCTTGCATCACTCTCATTTCTTTCCCAATTTTTCCTCTACTTCTCTTGTGTGATTTTTAAGATGCTTTTTGAGTTCTTCCAAATTTTTTTTGCGGGGGGACCTAAGACCAATCCATATTTTTTTTGAGGCTTTGGATATAGCAATTTTCACTTTGTTGTCTTCTGAGTTTGTGTTTTGATCTTCCCTGTCACCATAGTCACTTTCTGTTGTAAGGATCTATGGTTGTTGTTATTTTTTTATCATCTTCCCCAGGCTGTTTCTTGACTTTTTAAAAAAATTTTTATTTTTTTGCGGGGCAATGAGGGTTAAGTGACTTGCCCAGGGTCACGCAGCTAGTAAGTGTTAAGTGTCTGAAGCCGGGTTTGAACTCAGGTACTCCTGAATCCAGGGTTGGTGCTTTATCCACTGTGCCACCTAGCTGCCCCCTGTTTCTTGACTTTTTAACTTTATATTAAAGTTGGGCTCTGCTCCCAGGGTGGAGGGAACACTATCCCAAGTTTTAGGTTTTTAATGAAGCTGTTTTCAGAGCTGGTTCTGGGGTTCTGTAAGCTTTCAGTTCTTCCAAGGTGAATGATCAAAAGAGAGGCATGTTTACTACTCTACTAGCCTGTGTTCTGGTCTGTGAGCAACGTCAAACATTCTTTTCTGGCCTGGAACTGTGACCAGGGTCCTGCTCCCTTGTAGCCTCAAACTCTGGTGTCCTAGTGCTTCTCCTCACACTAGGACTGTCACTGAGGACTGTGACCCAGATGTGAATATAGGTAATGTAATATGGTTCTGCACCCAGTGACAACAAAGGAACCCCTGTAATTTCCTTTGACCCCTTTATCATCTGTGGGCTAAGAACTTCTATGGCTGCTTCATTTGCTCCCAAGGCCTGCTGCTGGTTTCCTGTGGCATGACCTATGCTGGCATAGCCTGCACTCTACTCTCACCTTAGTACAATAGACCTTTCCTGCCAACCTTCTAAGTTGTCTTGCATTGGAAAATTGTTTTATGCCATCTGGTTGTGGTTT
Source organism: Dromiciops gliroides (assembly GCF_019393635.1). Classification (NCBI taxonomy): domain Eukaryota; kingdom Metazoa; phylum Chordata; class Mammalia; order Microbiotheria; family Microbiotheriidae; genus Dromiciops; species Dromiciops gliroides. The sequence goes on from NC_057862.1 coordinate 236,779,508, forward strand.
CTGTTGTTCCAGAATTTGTTTTGAGGCATTATTTAAAGTTGTTTGGCAGGGAATTTGGGAGAGGTCAGGCCAGTCTTTGCCCTTTCTCTGCCATCTTGGCTTTATCCTGCTTCAATCTTTGAATTTTAAAATATTATAATCCAAATTTTATTTTGGTTCCTCATGTCTTAGCTGGTTCACACTCTGATGCTGGCATATGAAAGGATTCCTCTTGGCTATCTGCAATATTTGTGACTTGATATTAAAATTTTAAAGTTTGATGACAATGTTTCTTGGTGAGTTAAATTTGAGATTTATTTTTGTTTGGGATTGTTGTGGAGTCTACTTGTACTTTACCTTTGAACCCAATACTTCTTGGCAAAGTTCTGATATAGTTTCCTGAGATACAGCATCCAGGATTTTTATTTCATTATGTTGTTTTTTTCTGGAATATCTATGATCTTTATATTATCTCTGTGTATTTTAACTTCCAGATCAGTTGCCTTGGCTAATAGGGGGTTCATTTGTTCTAATCTTTGTTGTCTTTTGATTTTTGCTGTCAATTTTTCTTCTACTTCTTAATTTTTGCATTCTGAATGTGTTTTTGTCTTCTTAGAATCTACTGTTTTGGGGCGGCTAGGTGGCACAGTAGATAAAGTGCTGGCCCTGGATTCAGGAGGACCTGAGTTCAAATCCAGCCTCAGAAACTTGATAGCTGTGTGACCCTGGGCAAGTCATTTAACCCTCACTCCTCATTGCCCTGCCCTTCCCCCCAAAAAAGAATCTACTGTTTTGAAGAGGTTTTATATTATTTGCTTTAAATCCTCCACTCCTTTGATTTTTAGATTTCTCCTTTTGGGAGCTCTAGTTGCTATCCTAACTTCTATCCCTAAGTCTTCTTCTTCTTCTTTTTTTTTTTTGGTGAGGCAATTGGGGTTAAGTGACTTGCCCAGGGTCACACAGCTAGTCCTAAGTATTCTTTTTTTTTTTTTTTCTAAGTCTTCTTTTAATGCTCTTCTAAACCATTGTTCCATTATAACTTCAGGCGGGAGAGGTTAATTTCAATTTTTGGGAATCATTTTCTTTTACTCAGGTATTTTCACTCCATAGTATTTATCCATTTTATTGGATACTTTCATCTGTTTTCTAGTTTTTCTTTTTTGCTAGTCTGTCTATTGTTTTATCTGTAATTCCTTTCCTGTAAAGAATTATTTCTATCTGCTTCTACGTACTTTTTGCATCAGTTCTTATAGGTCTTCCTACTTTCCCTTGAAACTGTTCATTTCATCATTTCCCATGACACATGAATATTCCATTACATTCACACAACACAATTTGTTTAGGCCCTTCTTTCAAGGGACCTTGGATCTACAGTGTCAGGCTCTTCCTGGAGGCTCCCCTTGTCACTGAACTCCAGCACCTCTCCTTGCTGTAAGCTCTACTTTGCAGTCTTTTCTCCTTGCTTCCGGCATTAGGGCTTACTCCCATGTTGGGTTCCTGCCCAGGCTTTGGGGACTGCTTGGACTGAATTTTCCCTAGGGCCACTGGAGCCATGTTAGAGCCTAGCTGGAACTGCCAGAAGCTACTTTTGGGGCTCATTTTAGACTCTTCTTAGGCATTGTTGAGCAGGGCTCTGGCTCTAGAGAGTTCAGAGCTAGAACTACCTAAGAATTCCTTAAAGTTGGTCTCTCAGGCTCAGCTTCTGCAGTCACTGTCTTGGAAAAGAATCAGATGGGGTTCAAAAGCTGTTTGGCTCAGTCAGAGAGTACCATGCCAGCCCAGCCCAGAATGCCCTGAAGTTGTTGTCTCTCACTCCTGCAGTCAGGGGCCTGGGTAAAGGCTTCAGCTAGGTTGGGTTTGGGCATTGGCAGCCGCAGGGTTCAGGCATGGAGTTTTGTGGTGTATAATCAATAATAACTGAGGAAACAATCTGAGCTATAAGATTTATTAGCAAAGCAGGCACAATAGGCATGTCAATGGATTCCCCAGTCAGTTCAAAGACCTTGAATACACAGTGAGACAGATTTTTTTTTTAAGTGAGAAAATTGGGGTTAAGTGACTTGCCCAGGGTCACACAGCTAGTAAGTGTTAAATGTCTGAGGACAGATTTGAACTCAGGTACTCCTGACTCCAGGGCCAGTGCTCTATCCACTGTGCCACCTAGCTGCCCCCAAGATTTTTATGTATTGAAAACAATTGATCAAATAAGACCAATAAATTAAAAGAAAATAATTAACCAGGATACAAAATTACATAATCTGATTTCTAATTGGAGGAAAGCTTAGTGAGGAAGAGAGTTAACAGGAGGAAGAGAGTGAACAATAATTCCGTGAAATCAAAAAAAGAGGCATCCCATTCCCCTCCAAGAGTCTGTATTCAAAGGAACATGGAAACAATAACTGATTGACAAACATGTGGTCAGTTTTTAAACATGACGTGGGATGCTTGAGATGTATAATTGCTAGAAAATTTCTTGCATCAGTTATTGGATCTGAATGCGTTTCTGGTCAGCATTAGCTAGGTCCTTAGTTAAGGGTTTTTAAGTAACAGGTAGAGTTGGTCCAGCTTCCCAGCCACACAGGGATAGGTTCTAATAATGTAGCAAAGTTTTCTTACAATTCTGGCAATTGAATAAAGTTTTCTCAAAAGACAGAAATTAGACTAGACCCATAATTGAATAGAAAGGGAACTGAGTCAGAGACAGAATTGAGTCACAAGATGGAGTCAGTCAGTGTGGTTCACTCAATTCCCACAATTCCCTTAGTTCTGGATCCTCCCTAAAGGCTTCAGAAGGCTACCTCCATTCCTCTTTCATCTCTTTGCTTTCTACATGTAGCTTGTCTATCCTAGGACCTCTAAAATACTCTGGGGTTCCCTCTGTGTATTCCTTGGTTGGATGGAGAAGTCTGTTACTAGTATGATACATCTCTGTCAATGAAGTGGGGGGATCAGGACCCTTTGTGACCTACAACACCACCACTTTCCTACAATCCCTGAGACCTGTCTCCCACAGGTATTTCCGTTCTAAATGAGTAACCATTAAGGTGTGGCTCCAAGAAGCTATAACAGATGTGGCCAAAGTCACATGGGGCTTGGGATCCCCAACTGGGAATTGTGAAGAGTTCATGGTACAAATAGAATCAATGACATAACCTTCTGTTGTTTATTTTTTCCTGTAATTAGGGGAATTTGTTTCCTTTCTCCTCCTCCTGTTATTAATATTACTTTATTTGATACAATTAATGAAATTTTGAGATGGTGAGGGGGAGAGGGCTGAGATGCATCCTCCTATTCAGAAATCTCCTTGGTTATATTTTTAGTAAGTCCCTCTTTTTCCTAGATAACTCCACCTCATTTTCTTATATCTTCTGACAGTAATAGAAACCTGATTCTTTTCACATTGGGTCATACCCTTGATCACCTGCTTAAATATTGGATGCTTCTTCCCTCACACTTTATACATCAAACTAGGAAGAAGAGAAGGCAAATTCCTTGCTCTTTACTACCCTTACTGCTTCTAGAAAAACCTCTTATACCTGCCTTATCAACTCACTATCCCATTCTCTACAGTGGCTCTTCCAAACCTTTTTCATCCTTTCTCAAATCTCCCATAACTCTCCTGAACCCCACTCTCTCAGCTGAAAACCTTGCCTCATATTTTACAGAAAAAAATTGAAGGCATTCACCGTGAGCTCTCTCTCTCTCACCCCCCTCTTCCTCATTTTACATCACTTAGATACTCTACCACTATCTTCTCCTTCATCCCTGCCTCACATGATGAAGTGGCCTTATTCCTTATCAAGGCTAACCGTTCAAGTGATCCCATTCCATCCTATCTCCTCTAACAACCCACTTATTTTCTTTCTTTCCTTTTTTTTTTTGAGGCAATTGGGGTTAAGTGACTTGCCCAGGGTCACACAGCTAGTAAGTGTCAAGTGTCTGAGGCCGAATTTGAACTCAGGTCCTCTTGAATCCAGGGCCAGTGCTTTATACACTGGGCCACCTAGCTGCCCTCTATCATTTATTTTCAATTTCTATCTACTGGCTCATTCCCTATTGCTGAAAAACCATACTGATGTCTCCCCTATTCTGAAAAAATTCTCAATACTTCAATTCCTGGTTACTATCCCTTCTGGCCTTTATGACTAAAATCCTCAAAAAGGCCATTTATAACTTTCTCTCCTCTCACTCTTTTCTTAACCCCTTTACAAGCCAGCTTCCAAACTTTTCATTCCACTGAAACTGCTCTTTCCAAAATTACCAATGATCTCTTAATTGGCAAATCCAATGGCCTTTTCTCAATCTTCATTCTCCTTTATCCCTCTGCAGTCTTTGGCAGTGTTGATCACCCTCTTTTCCTTAATAATCTCTTCTAGGTTTTTGGAACACTACACTCTCCTGGTTCCCTTCCTACCTATCAGACCATTTCATCTCAGTCTCCTTTGCCAAATAAATCCTCATTCACATCATATCCCCATAACCATAGGTGTCCCATGGAGTTCTTTCCTGGGTCTTCTTTTCTTCTTCTACACTACTTCAATTGGCAATCTCAGTTCCCTTGGATTTAATTGGTGATTTTCAAATCTCTCTAATCCGCCCCAATCTCTGCTTACTTCCAATTTTACATCTTCAACAGCCATTGTCTTTCAGATGTCTCAAACTAGATGTGAGTAGCCATCTTAAACTCAATATTTCCAAAACTGAACTCATTATTCTCCCCCCCCCCCCACCTCGTTACTCTTGTTACTGTAGAGGGTAACACTACCCTCTCAGTCACTCAGGTTCCCAATTTAGGAATCAAACTAGATCCCTCACTCTCTCATACCCCCATCTGTTGCCAAGGCCTGTCACTTTCACCTTGGCAACCTTCTCTAATACCCTGCCCCACCTTTTCTTTCTTTTCACCTGCCCCACCCCCTTTTCTCCTTTGACAGTGCCACCACCCTGGAGCAAATCCTCATTACCTCATACTTGCACTATTGCAATAGCCTGCTGGAGAACCTGCCTGCCTCAAGTCTCTCCCCACTCCAATCTATCTTCCATTAACCAACTAAAGTGATTTTCCTAAATCCAAGTTCTCACTATATCACTCCCCACTCAATAAACTCCATTGGTTCCCTATTGCTCCCAGGATCAAATACAAAATTCTGGTTTTTTGTTTGTTTTTTTTTGAGGGGCAATGGGGGTTAAGTGACTTGCTCAGGGGCACACAGCTAGTAAGTGCTAAGTGTCTGAGGCTGGATTTGAACTCAGGTACTCCTGAATCCAGGGCCGGTGCTTTATCTACTGCGCCACCTAGCTGCCCCTAAATTTCTGTTTTGACGTTCAAAATCTTTTATAACTTACTCCCTTCCTGCCTTTCCAGTCTTTTTATACTTTACTCCACATCACATACTCTTTGATCCAGTGCCACTGGTCTCCTAACTATTCCATGAACAAGATAATTCATCTCTGTGCATTTTCTCTGGGTGTCCCCAGTGCTTGGCATATGCTCCCTCAACTCTGTCTACTGACTTCCCTGTGTTCCTTTAGGTTCCAACTAAAATCCCATCTTCTACAGGAAGTCTTTCCCAACCCCTCTTTATTCTAGGGCCTTTCCTGTTAATTAGTTCATATTTATCCTGTATGTAGTTTGCTTGTATATTTGTTTGATTGATATTTCTCCCATTAGATTGTGAGCACCTTGGGGCAGAGACTGTCCTTCCTCTCTTTTTGTACCCCCAGTACTTAATACACTGCCTGGCACATGCGTGCTTCCTCTGCTGCTATCAATCAGCAATTTCTCCTTTGAGGTTCATTGGGGCCATCTCCATTAGCTGGTCTAGATTCTAGTTTTAGTTCTATGCTGCCCTCCAGCTATTCTCCTTTTCTGAGAACTCAGTACTTGGCATACTGTTTTTTCATCACCAAACCCTGTCATCATCCTTATGGACTTTAATATGTATTGTGGTATTTCTTTAAACAGCTTGGTTCATTAACCTCCACTTCCATAACATACATCTTCACTCCATGGCAGTCATCTGGAGTGATGGTGACAACTTTAACGTCAGCATCACTCTTTGTTTTTTTTTTTTTTTTTTTTGCGGGGCAATAGAGGTTAAGTGACTTGCCCAGGGTCACACAGCTAGTAAGTGTCAAGTGTCTGAGTCCAGATTTGAACTCAGGTACTCCCGAATCCAGGGTCGATGCTTTATCCACTGCGCCACCTAGCCGCCCCCGTCAGCATCACTCTTAACTGTTCTGCTTTCATGACCTTGAATGCTAGAGTTCCTTTCTCTAAACATAACCTCCTAGACCTTCTTCCTCACTCAACCTAAACCTATTTTTTGAACCTCATGAGGTCCATTTACTCTATCTTGGGGAACAAATTATACCCCAAAATACATAAAATATATAAAGATACAAGAACTCATGGCTGACAACAATCATTCACTTGGGCTACAATTTCCAGTCCAAGAAAGGGTGGAGAAACAAGAGCTGAGACATTCTTATATGAGCTCTTATTGTACTTGTTCTCAAGAAGCTCACAATATAATTTTGGGAGACTACATGTTCTATATCACATATAATACACATTATGTATGCATTGTGAACATACATATACATGTATATACATAATATATATGCACACACATATTATACATATACTATGTAATAGACAATGTATATTTGACATTTATTATGTATATGTACACATGTAATTACATACATATGATGTATGTCATATATAGTATATGTAGTGCCCCAAATTATGTAAGCTCCTTGAGAGCATGTATTGTAATGATTTCCTATGTACTTCCAATGCTTAGCATGTAGTAAGCACTTAATACTTATTTTTTTATTTCTTCATTCTGTTTTTTCTAGTCTGAAGATTATTATCCGTTGCAGAGAACAGAAGCAAAATAACAGTTGAGTAGTACTGTCTTATCAGATGGCCATTTTCTTCATTCTATCTACCCTAAGCAGTGATCCTCTCCCATCTTTGATTCTCCCTCAATATGGCTTAAAAAGAAAAAAATAGAAAATAAGCCTTTTAAAGTTGTCTTTTGCATTTCTCGGCAGCCTAGGCTCATTCTGAGTTTTATTGCTCCTTACCCTGTTCTAGCACTGCTACACTTTCGTGTTCATTTTATCTGCCCATGTTTCCATATTCTGGACACATCTTTTGAAAATCTGAATACACCCACATGAGTGTCCTTAGATAACTCTTCTTTCTCACTGGAACTGTTACTCTTTTGTGCTTTTGAGATGTCACTCTTTGAGAGCTTTGCATTCCTCTTGGAATCTGACTTTGCTGAAGAAATTTTAGATCATAGGATCCTATTCTTTCTTTGAATCCCTTGAACTCTTATGCAACCAAAATCTTGGACCCGTCAAGCTTAATTCTTTTATCAAGTCTAACACAGAGGAAATCAGTCCCCTTAAGCTGTCCCCTCTCATGCCTTCAATCTCTTCCTCATTACTAAATTGTTCTCATCTACTTCCAAACATATTTTGATACCCCACTATCATAAAGCCCTTCTGTGACCCATTTAGCTATGGTCCCATTTCTGTTTTTTCTCTTTCATTTCTAAACTTTGGGAAAAGTTATCTGTGTCAAATGCCTCCACTGATTCTTGAAGGCAGGAACTTACTTTATTTAACATTTCTATTTTTTCCCCAGTACCTAGCACAGGGCTCTCTGTACGTAGAGTTCTGTACATAATGTTGGGGGAATGAAAAAAAAGTTCAGGATGGTTGAAATGGGAGAGAACAAAGTGATCAGGTTTTTCTTCAAAATGAACTAAAAATGCATTCTAATCCTTGAGTCAAAATATCTCACTGATCATAATTCCCAAAGGGATTTGGTTAAGACTAAACCTTACAAATTGATAAAGGAACCCTTGGTGCCATTCCTGATCCCTTACCCTCATCCCACCAAACTATAAGAATGTACTTCCCTTCTTTCTTTGAGGTGGTTGATTATAGGTGTGAAACAGCTCACATGGTATTTGAAGTTGTGGATGTGTTAGTTTCATGGAACTTTTTTTCTCTCTTTTTTTGACTCATTTGGGTGGAGGAGTCATTTTTAGGAAATGAAGGCAACGTAAGAAAAGGGATCAATAGGGCAGCTAGGTAGCGCAGTGGATAAAGCATTGGCCTTGGATTCAGGAGGACCTGAGTTCAAATCCAGCCTCAAACACTAGACACTTACTAGCTCTGTGACCCTGGGCAAGTCACTTAACCCTCATCGTCCTGCAAAAAAAAACCAAACAAACCAGAAAAGGGATCAATAAAAACTTTCAAAAAGGTCCAATAGAAGATAAATTTAAAACATTTTTCCAGAATACTGATGTCAACCTGTATATTCAGAATACTGACATCAATTTGCATAATTATCAAGAGAGAGCTTCCTCACACTTCCTTTTTTTTTTTTTTTAGTGAGGCAGTTGGGGTTAAGTGACTTGCCCAGGGTCACACAGCTAGTAAGTGTTAAGTGTCTGAGGCCGGATGTGAACTCAGGTCCTCCTGACTCCAGGGCCGGTGCTCTATCCACTGCGCCATCTAGCTGCCCCTCTCATACTTCTAATACAAATTAAAACTATTATTTAGAAGTTTGAAATATACGTCCTAAGATATCTGGCAGCACATTTTTCTAGAAATATTTCTTACATCTAGTGGCAGCTTCAATATTTTCCTCATTTATATGTTTATTCTCAACATAATAAAGTTGTATGTAGCAGTAACTTCTACAATAGGGGTAGAGGCAAGAAGAATGAGACAAAAAGAATAACTTGGTCTACAGAAATGTCTAAGCAAAATTGATTTATGTACAAATTAAATGAGTTTTTCATTAAGATACAAAAATCATTTTGGAATAGGATAAAAAAGTGTCTCTGTAACTCCATTTTACACAATACGACAAGTAAGGGACTAGAATGGTGTTTCTTTGTTAACTGATGAATACTTTGAAGACCAGCATCACAGGAAATTCAGTCTCTTGACATTACAATCGAGGGGCTCCATAATCATCTGGCATTCTCTCGATGTTATACCTATTTACAATAAAGAATTAAAACACTGTTCAGAAAGCTTGATAAACCTATTCAGTTGCCTTTATTTTGTTTCTTATTAACGAACTGCTAGTCTCTCCTTGGCTTTGCAGCAAGCAACATAGAAGTGTGTGAAATGGATCTTAAAATCTAGAATGATTCAAACATGAAAATACTGAAGAGCCAGAAGAACATTGTACACAACAACTGCAACATTGTGTGATGATCAACTATGATTGACTTAGCTCTTCTCAGCAGTGCAGTGATCCAAGACAATTCTTAAAAGACTCATGATGGAAAATTCTATCCACATCTAGAGAAAGAACTGATGGAGTCTGAATGCAGAGCAAAGCATACTATTTTCACTTTACTTTTTTTTCTCTTCCATGTTTTCCTTCTGTTCTGTTCCTTTTTTTACAACATCACTAACATGGAAATACATTTAATGTGATTGCACATATATAACCTCTATCAAATTGCTTACTGTCTTGGGGGAAGGGAGAAAATTTAGGACTCAAAATTAAAAAAAATGAATGTCAGGGGGCAGGCTGGTGGTGCAGTGGATAAAGCACTGGCTCTGGATTCAGGAGGACCTGAGTTCAAATCCAGCCTCAGACACTTGATACTTACTAGCTGTATGACCCATGGCAAGTCACTTAACCCTCACTGCCCCAGGGGGTGGGGGTGGGGGAAGAATGTCAAAAATTGTCTTTACATGTAATTGGAAAAAAATAATATTAAAAAAGAGAAAGCAATGCTGAGAAATTTGTAGAACAGTGTACTAACTTTGTTTAGGCAGAGAGTCAGCTGTGTGGAAAAACATGAAAAAAAATTCAGATCTGGGGATGGACTTAAAAAATTCTGAAAAAGTAAAGGCAGCTCTTTTATAAGCCTTTACTTAATCAGGGTTCAAGAGGTCAGAGAGATTTCTGACACATTTAGGTCTTAGACTTGGATCCTGATTGAAGTGATTTCCGTGTCTACAAAAAGTACCCCACCTCCCTCCACCACTTTCTTGTATTTCTTTACCATCCACCTCAATTCCTAACATTTTCTTTTGTCCTTTTCCCTGCTGGTTCATCTTTTTTTTTTTCTCCTAATATTTAACTATTTAAATATCTGACATAGAGCAAAATGTAGGGTCTTGCATCTCGGCCTCATCTTTAAATGAGAAAACATACCTGAAAAAGCATAAAAATGATGACTACTTTTTTTTTTTTTTGCAGGGCAATGGGGGTTAAGTGACTTGCCCAGGGTCACACAGCTAGTAAGTGTCAAGTGTCTGAGGCCACATTTGAACTCAGGTCCTCCTGAATCCAGGGCCAGTGCTTAATCCACTGCGCCACCTAGCCACCCCCGATGACTACTTTTAAAGTAACCTGAATGACAACTTTCATATTCTGACATGTCTCACCTATGGTTAGAAATGTACATGATGGGAACTCCAGGGATCTTCCGGATTCTTCTCTTAAGGTCTCGATCAACTGTAGCCACAATGTAACACTTGTGCTAGAAGAGAGAAGGGCTGAGATTACCTAGAATATACACAGACCAGTGATACTGTCCAGCTTACATAGCATAATACTAAGGAGAAAGGCTACCAAAACAATATCATGTATAAAATAAGCATATTTCTGGATGAAAGAATTAATCCCTCTTCATGAGACTAATAACAGTGACTACTGTCTATTTCTCCTTTTTTTCCTGGGAAGAAATATTCCCCCTTGCTTATGAATAGGTTCCACAGGATTTCCCCCAGGATTTGTGGATGTTTTCTGGCTATATGCAGAATATAGTCCACCAATTATTAAACAACTTTTTCTAGGCTAACCATAAAGTAGACCCTTCAAAATGGATACCTGAGTGACCCTCTGGACTAAGCAATCATCTGCATATGTTCCTTTGTGCGAGCATGGCAATCGTTCAAATCTTGGATCCTTGGCAATCCTGTAGGGATATAAAAGCTGAATTCAAAGATATGTCTGGGAAATGTGGTTACTACAATTTTTCAAGCAATGGATTTGCAACAGAATTCATAAGGAGATATTAATGGCAGCATTTCTTTATATAGTTCAGTTCTGTCAATGACCTAAATAAAGGCATAGATGACAATCCTGTTAAGAACAGGCTAGACTATGCCATTCTGGAAAGCAGTCTGGAAATATGCCAAAACGTTACTAAATTGTGCATATCCCTTGATCCAGTGAGACCACCAGTAAACTTATACCTGAAAGGTATAAAATAAGCAGGCAAAAGACCTACCTAAATATGCAAAATATTCATAGCATCACTTTTTATTGCAGGGAGGAACTGAAAACAAAGGGTGGGATGATTTTCCTTAAATTGAACTTAAGGTTGGAATTCTGTTGACTGAAATTCTATTAAGTCGGGGGTTCCTATACAGTAATATTTAAGAGAACAGGAAACTTAAAATGTCACCTCTGAAAATGGAGATAAAGCTTTAAAAGTTGTATGGATAAATTAACCAAAAAATCCTAGCTTATGAGTGTTAGAGATTTGAATTCTCAACTGTAACTCTAGAGGTAATTAGCTTTACATGAACTTTAAATTAATAAGATGAGAAAATTTAGGACAGTAAATAAATGAAATAGGACCAAAGGAATCCCCAGTATGTCCCTACCTCAGGGCTACTCGGTACTTCTGTCCCAGTTTTTCAATTTCAGCCATTACACAGTCAGTTATGCAGGGAATGCCTATATGTAATTAAAAAAAAAAAAAGATATATTCTAAGAGACAAAAATAACCCTACTTTCAGATGATAGTGTGGCTTATTTAGAAAACCCCGAGAGAACTGGCAAAGAAGCTAAGTGAGATGATTAACGATTTTAGTAAAGCATCAGGTCATAAAATACATGCACTGAAATAATCAGCATTAACACTATTTACCATTAGCCAGTGTCAATACAATAAAAATGTTAAAACTACCTTGTAAGTTTCACACTAGAATAAACTACCAAAGGGTTACTTTATGGAATTAGAAAAAATAAGAAGAAAATTCATTTAGAGCAAGAGTTCTTAATCTTTATTGTGCCATGGACCTCTTTGGCAGGTTGGTGAAACCTATGGATTCCTGCTCAGGAACTAATAGTACCTCACAGGTAGTAATGTTTTTAAAAGCATAAAGTGCATAGTAGTACAAAAGAAATCAATTATATTTAAATGAAATTATCAAAATGTTAAAGAAACAAGTTCACAGACTCTAGGTTAAGAAGAACAAAGATCTAAAATCGCAGGCCAACAACTATAATGTAAAACAATAATCATTAGAACTTGGTACTGGAGAAAAAAGAGAAAAGTAGATCAACTGACTAGACAAATCAAATCTAGAAGTAATCAAATACGGTAGTCCAATATTCGATAACCCAGTAACGCAAACTACTTGGGAAAGAACTCCTAATTCAACAAAACCTGGGAAGGCAGGAAAAACGTTTTGGCAAAAATTACATTTAGAACTGCACCTTGTGCCATACACCACAATAAACTCCAAATACAAAATAGATGATATAAGTGTAAAAGGGCATTATCTTAACAAAATAGGGGTGGCAGGTGGCACCTTTCAAATCCATGTTTACAATTCTTTTAAAAAAATGTTATTTTACTGACTTTTTTTTGTTTTTATATTATCTTTTCTTCTGAATATATTCCTTTTCCTTCCCCTACCCTTTTAGCAAAAAAAAAAAAAAGGGGGGGGAGAAGAGAAGCAATTCATCAAAATTAACACATCATAGAGCACAAGTATACTGTTTCATGTTAGAATTCTTAACCAAACAAGGGGAATAGAGGTTATCATAAAACACAAAATACTTTCAACTTAAACAAACTTAAAACAAAATTTACACAAGCAAAATAAATATGGCTAGAACATGAAAAACCATCAAGTCAGAAAAATAACTATCAAATATCTGATAAAAATCTGATATCCAAGCTTTATCAAGATATATATAAGAAAGTGGGGGGGGGGCAGCTAGATGGCGCAGTGGTTAAAGCACCGGCCCTGGATTCAGGAGTACCTGAGTTCAAATCCGGCCTCAGACACTTGACACTTACTAGCTGTGTGACTCTGGGCAAGTCACTTAACCCCCATTGCCTAAAAAAAAAAAAAAAAAAAAAAAAAAAAAAAAAAGTAGGGGCAGCTAGGTGGAGCAGTGGATAAAGCACCGGCCTTGGATTCAGGAGGACTTGAGTTCAAATTCAGCCTCAGATACTTGACACTTGTTAGCTGTGTGACCCTGGGCAAGTCACTTAACCCCCATTCCCCCCCCCCAAAGATATATAAGAAAGTAGCATAAATATATAAGATAACGAGCTATTCTGAAAAGATAAGCATTCAAGGAATATGAATAATTAAAAAAAATTACAACTACTGAGAGATGAAAGAATGTTCCAAATCATTAACAATAAGAGAAATACAAATTAAAACAACTGACATATCTTACACTCCTCAAAGTGCAAAGATGATAAAAGACAGAAATAGTCAGTGCTGGAGGAGCTGAAGGAGGCTAGGCACACTAAGACACTGTTGGTGAGGCTGTAAAATGGTCTAACCATTCTGGAAGACAATTTGGAATTGTAGGAGAAAAGTTTCTGACCTGCTCCAATCTTCTGACATGACATCTTGTGACTGGGCATGTCTTATGATGATCAAAGACAGAAAAGGCTGAACTTATATGTACCAAAATATTAAAAGTAGTATTTTTGTAACGACAAAAACCCCAAACAAAGGAAAAAACACAAGTGGGTAGCTATTATTGAGGAAATGGTTTAGTAAATTGTGGCATATTAATCTAACCGTATAATGGTGCATAGTTAAATAATTTTGAGGAATGCAGAGAAACGCAGGAAGACCTGTAAGAACTGATATAGAGTAAAATGAGCAAGAACTAGAATATGGACAATTATAACAATAATGGAAATTAACCCCCGCCAAAAGCAGCTGAACTCTAATTAATTATAATAGTAATCTTAGTTCCAGAAAACAGATGAGGAAACAATCTCTCTCCTCTCAGTATAGGAAGGGAACTAGAGCTGTGCAATGTGGTGGATGTTGTCAAATTGTGAAAAGTGGTTGTTACATCAGACAGTTTTGCTTAACAGTTTTTGTCACGAGGCCGGAAATTATTATAGTATGAAAAAAATAAAGGTATTAAGAGAATTTTAAAAGAAGCACAACTATGGGAGGGTATAAAAATCACCCTCCATGGAATTATCCTGAAAGGTTAATGAGGAAACTGAAACTTCCCTATAGTTATCCATTTAATTTATTCTATCAATAATTTCTATACTTCAGTCCTTCATGAATGTTCATGATTTCGTCAGTATGGATATACCCTCTACTGACACAGACAGCAACACCTCTACACTGTAGCAAAGCATTTCACTTCATTTCTGTGACAAAAAACAAAAACAAAAACAAAACAACTTCCTGCTAGTGAAACATTCTGGTGATAACTCAGGACCTAGGTAGGGTCTATACTCGCAGCAAGTTCAACTTGGTAGGCCCTACAGAGCTTATGCTCCACAAAAACCCAAGGTCATTTTTATGATGACAACATTACCAATAAAAACTTATGCACAAAAATTTCATAGGTCTTCTCCATGACATGTTTGAATGGAAAATATAGGCAAAACACAGGAAGAGTATGGCTCACGTTTCAGACTGATATTTACAAAATATTCAAAGACCCAGAGGAAGACCTTCAAGCATAAGGTAGATCCTATATGAAGGATTTATGAAATGACAGCATCAATCACATATTGATAAAGCACAGCTGGGTTGCAATCAGTACTGGTGGGAAGATGGATCCAATGAAGCACATGATATATGGATCAATAAACATTTATTATATGAATAGTATAAAATATGAAATGAGGTCCATTCCTCATTGAAAAGAAAAGAGAACTGACTATGGTATACTGAAAATTCAATGATTTCCAAATTAGAAAGCTCAACAGAATTGATAAAATATTATACATTGATACTTGATACACTAGAGGCACTAAGAAATTCTGGAGCAACTTCTGGAAAAAGAATTTATATCCTGATACTTCTGGCTTAAGTGCTTTTAATATATTCCAATTCCTTGAAAATTGAGAGGTGCTATAGTAACTAAATAAATATAGCTAAAAGCTCTTAGGTTAATGAGAACTCCTTATTTCACAACTATTTTAAGTAAATGGACCTTAACATATTTTAAGGTCCAGACTGTTTCATTTTTTTCTTTGTATTCCCAGCACCTGGTACATAGCGTTTTAGTAAGTGCTTACTGATTAATTTGTTATAGAAAAAGTGTTATTCCAAGGATAATACTCACATTTGGCATACAGACAATCCATCATTGACTGTACTAAGTCCAACTTGGCTTTGATGGAGAAGTTGATAAAGTTGGTATCAACCAAGATGTAGTAAGGGGGTCCCAACTGTGTGTTATATTGGAAGAACAAGCAGGATGGGTGCTGAGGACTAAAGACAAGAGTAAAAATTAATTTAAAATGATTTTTACTCAGTACCGACAACATACTTGACAAAAACTAAAGTCTTTTGAAACATATTCTGGGAAGAATGCTGCACATTATCTAAGTGAAAGGGACTCTAAGGCTTACCTTCTTTTACCTATTCTTCCTATAAAGAGAAAGACTTAGTGTACTTTGTTTTGTTGGGCAACAGGGGTTAAGTGACTTGCCCAGGGTCACACAGCTAGTAAGTGTCAAGTGTCTGAGGGCGGATTTGAATTCAGGTCCTATTTAATCCAGGGCTGGTGTTTTATCCACTGCACCACCTAGCTGCCCCCAAAGAGAAAGACTTTGGACAGCAAATGGAATGCTGAGCAATGATGAGGATGGAGAGGTGGTCTGAGGGCTAAGGTTGTGAAGGGCTTTAAATTAAGAGCTTATATTGGATCCTAGATGCTACAGGGAGACACAAAGGCAAACCTGCATTTTGATAAAATCACTTTGGCTGCTGTGAGGGGGTTTGGACCAGAATGGGACAAGACTTGAGGCAGGGAGACCAAGGAAGAGATTATTGCCACAGGAAACAGGTTGATGAGGGCCTGAACTAGAGTAGTGGCCATGTGAGTATAGAGAAAGGGATGGATGCGGGACACATTTTAGTGGTAGAAATGACAAGATCTGGCAACTGATGGAATGTGTGGGGTGACTACATGAGTAAGGAGTCAAAGATAATGTTCAAGTTGATGCCTGGGTACAATAAGAAAAATAGGGAAGATGGGAAGTGGGGTGGGTTTTTTTTGGGATAGATAAGGAGTTCAGTTTTGAATATCCTGAGTTGGAGAAGCTTAAGGGACAGCTAGTTTAAAATACCCAATAAAGAACTGGAAGTAGAGGATCGGAGCTTAAAAGTGAGATTAGAATTGAAAATACATATATACATATACATAGATACACACACATATATGTATATACGGGAGTCATTTGTACAGAGATAACTAAACTCATGGGAACTACTAAGGTTATCAAGTTAAAGAGTATGGGGGGGGCAGTGAGGTGGCACAGTGGATAGAGCACCGGCCCTGGATTCAGGAGGACCTGAGTTCAAATATGAGCTCAGACACTTGACACTCACTAGCTGTGTGACCCTGGGCAAGTCACTTAACCCTCACTGCCCCGCAAAAAACAAAAAAACCCCCAAGAGTATATAGGGAAGAAGACCTAGTCTTGGTCAAGGTTTCTTAAACTTTTCCCACTTGTGACTCCTTTTCTCCTGGGAAATTTTTATGCAACCCTGGGTATATAGGTATATAAAATAGGTATACATAACTTTTTACTGTAGCCAAATTTTTTGTGACCCCCACATTCAGTTATGTGACCCTATATGGGATCATGACCCACAGTTTTAAGAAACTAGGGTCTTAGGTATACTGGGGGGGAGGGGGTATCAATGAATCAGCAAAGGAGACTGACATGTGGTCAGACAGGAGTGAAAAGAACAAAGAGAGAACAGCATTATAAGACCTCAGAGAGGAAAAGGGCAGTTAAGAATAGCAAATACAGTGGATAGAGCACCGGCCCTGGAGTCAGGAGTACCTGAGTTCAAATCCGGCCTCAGACACTTAACACTTACTAGTTGTGTGACCCTGGGCAAGTCACTTAACCCCAATTGCCTCACTAAAAAAAAAAAAATACAGCTGAGAAATCGAGAAAGATGAGGACTGGGAAAAGGCCATTAGATCTGGCAATTAAGAGATCACTAGTAACTTTGGAGCCAGCAGTTTCATTAGAAGCCACATTGCAAAAGATTAAGAGTAAGGAAAATTGGAGGCAACGGGTTATAGGCAGTGTTTTTCTAAGAGGTTGGCTATGAAAGGGAGCAAAGATATTTGCTTGACAGGATGGTACAGTTTAAGAGGATATTTGTAAAGATAGAGTGACTTGGATGTGTTTGTGAACATCAGGAATGGAACCAGTAGATGGTGGATGACTGAAGAGTAAGAAGGGAAAAGGGACAATTGTGGAGGAAATCTATTTGAAAAGATGGGAGAGGATGGGATGGATCAAGGTGACAGAAAGAAGGGTTGGCTTTGATGAAAGGGGTGATCAAGAAACCCCCCCCCCCTTAAAAAAAAAGGTACTTCCCCCCCAACCCCCGGGCAATGAAGGTTAAGTGACTTGCCCAGGGTCACACAGCTAGTAAGTGTCAAGTGTCTGAGGCTGGATTTGAACTCAGGTCCTCCTGACTCCAGGGCCAGTGCTTTATCTACTGCGCCACCTAGCTGCCCCTAGCCAAGACCCCTTTTCATAAGAAGTGGAATACAGGTGAGATTAAGAGATGGTGTTGAGGGTTTTCTGAAATACCAAGAAAGGGAGAAGAGGTAGCTTATGGCAAAAGGTCTCTATTTTTTCAATAAAGTATGAAGTGGCATCCTCAACAAAATCAACAGAGGAAGGGCGTGATGAAGGAGGCTTGAGGAGTCAAGGGAAAATCTGGAATAACCTCTGTCCTGAATGGGATATTGAACCAGTTAGTAACGAGTAAAAGGACTGTCTTGCTGAAGTGGGGGCCAAGTTGAGATTAGATAACATAAATTTGTAGTGGAACAGTCAGCTCAAATGCATGACTTTCTGCAGCTCTGTTCAGAAGGATGTGATCAGGAATAGAGAAAGTGGATGTTAAGTGTAATGCAGGATCAGGGTTTGGAAAAGGGTTTGAGTCAACAGGATTTGGGGCAAAGTAGGGTGTGAACTGGTTAAATGTAGTGTAGAGATTAAGATGGGGAAAAGTAAAGTTAGAGCAGAGGTGAAAGCCTGGGAGAATACTGAAGCATGAGGGGATAGGAGGTCCCAAGAAATTTAGGAAGGATATGGTATATAGAGAGATGGAATAAGAGATTATGATATAATAACGGAATTTTCAGAGTTTTTGATTGTTGAAGTAGTTGGAGAGATCAAGGGTGCGACCATCCCTATGTGTAGCTGAAGTGAAGTAAAAATGATTGGGGGATTGGGAAAATTGGGGTATGTGGGGACATCAACATAAATCTGAATGGACTGATGGTAGTAAAGGGAATCTGGAACTGGAAGCGAGGAGCAAAGACTATTCCAACTAACTCTTTTTTTTTTTTTTGGCTGGGCAATGAGGGTTAAGTGACTTGCCCAGGGTCACACAGCTAGTAAGTGTCAAGTGTCAGAGGCCAGATTTGAACTCAGGTCCTTCTGAATCCAGGGCCAATGCTTTATCCACTGCACCACCTAGCTGCCCCCCAACTAACTCTTAAGGGGAATATGAAGTACTGAAGTCCTCATTATAATAAGATGAAGAGGAAGTCTGTGGGTTAGGTACTGAACTCCCTGAGAAATGAGGAAGAATGTCTAGGGCAGTGGCAGATAATTGCTACTAAGATTTTTAACTGGGTCATAAATTTGGATGGGCTCAAGGTAGTAAGAGGGAAAGTCTGGAACTGGAAGTGAGGAACAAAGAGTATTCCAACTCATCCTCAAGGACCAGTATGTTTTTTTTGTTTGTTTTTTGGTGAGGCAACTGGGGTTAAGTGACTTGCCCAGGGTCACACAGCTAGTAAGTGTCAAGTGTCAGAGGCCAGATTTGAACTCAGGTCCTCCTGAATCCAGGGCCAGTGTTCTATCCACTGCCCCAAGGACCAGTACGTAAGACGAACATGAAAGAAAGTTCAGGAAGTGCTGGAGAGACTAGCTAGGAATGAACTATCATCTGGGAGAAGTCAGGTCTCTCAGTACAAGCAGATGGGAGGAATCCAAGAGGAAGAGGTTTAAAACAGAAATTTGTTAACTACAGACAGTAGTTCTAGAAGGCACAGTGGAAAGGGTAAAGGTGAACATGGGAAGATACCAAGGAGAACTTTGAATTCTCTTCAATACTTACACTTCTCTTTCTTTGAGAGCACTGGGATCTTTCTTCTCTTTCTTTTTTGGTTTTAATCGATCTTTTTCTTTTCTAATAAAATAAAAAATAAATTCAGGAATAACATAAAATTTTAAAAATCCTTATTCAATAAATATAAGTATAGCCGACTCTTACTTTCATTAATGGATAAGAATAACAATTTAGGTAATCTAACCTTATTTGTCTTATGCTATTAGTAAAAGCAGTTCCCTGAAGGCTGAAGTGAGAGCTGTCCTAACAACATACTAGATGTTAAGAGATTATCCTAAGGAGATATCTTAATATACTGAGATTAAAAACATGTAGAATTTTAAATTCACACCTGGTTAAACAAAAAGTAGTTGTAGCTCACAAAGAAATAGATAATTTTATTTCTCACAGTCAACAACTTCTTTATCACAGATTAAAATTTATATCCAGGTGAAGAATAATCACACACTTGCCCAAACTTTACAAGAATAAATGGGTTAGAGTTAGTGTTGGCTGATGAATGCAGGAATAGAAAAGAAAAAGCCCTTAACACTGTCAGTGGTATATTTTGGATCTCCACAGTTCTTTTTTATCTAAACATATGATATTTTTAGTTCACAGATAAATAAGCAGAAAGTGGACGAGCCAACATTCTCCAAATAAGAATAAATGTGTTGAGTTAGTATGGTCTATGAACGCAACAAAAAGGAAAAGTTCTCCCTTAATACTGTCAATTGCACACTTTCCAGAAGAGCATGCTATTCCTAGAGCATAATAATTTAATACAACATGCACTATTCAGATCACCCAGCCTCTTCTTCTCCCAGGCTGGCTTAATGTAAGCTACGGCCCTCCCCAGCTTCCCTTTCCATTCTCTCCCCATTTGTCTCAACTGTTTTTCTTCCCATGCTTGCTTTAAAATGTTTTGTGATTGATACATGGAAACATCTTACAAAATGCTTTTTGGCAACAGTACCAAAATAAATTGCTGGCCCAGTGTAAGCAAAAGTCCTTGAACCCAGATAGGTCTTCTAGACTCTGAGGCTGAGTCTTCTACTTAGCCATACTGCCTCTCTGTAATATGATAAATGTTCCAAAATTGTGCTGAGTCGAGTAACTGAAATGAAACTACAACAATGTTAAAAGTTAATTTTTTTTGAATGAATTACAACCAAATATTTGAGATCAGCTGTATGACGAGCAATCCTACATAGAATAATTCTTAAGAGAAGATTTTTTAAATTAAAGTTTACTTTCTGATGCAGATTTCGTCTTCCCCCTTCCCCTAAATTCAGAGGAAGTTTCTTTGAATTTAAGTCATATTTCAAAACAAGCAACACGTAACCATGTATCTGGGGACAAAATTTCTGCAAGCAAATTACGACTCTCCTCTATTAGCATCTACTTTAGGATCGTAGCTGATTCGGGCCACTCACAATCTCTCATCTCGTAAACTAAGCATTCGCTTCATGGTCGCGTATTTCCTCGTTTTCTTTTGTTTCCCCTGAAAATAACAGACACCTCTGAGTTAAAATCCATCGCTCTGTGCCGATATTCTCCCCGGATGGCCTTCACCCAAATACTCTGAGTCTACCCGAGGCTCCCCCCTCGCTCCTGCCACAGCTCTCCCCGGCTCCCAGCTGACAAGCCCGGCGCAAAGTCGACGAGAAAGAAGGACATCTTCGGAGCCCGGCTCGAGAATTCCACCGTCAAGGGGTCCCCCCGCCCCAGCCGACTTATTTATTTTCTGGTGAGGAAAAGTCCAGTACTCCCCAAACCCTTCCCTTCCTCGTTTCTCACCATCTTAAGAGACGCCTTTCCACTCCGTGTTCTGAAGAGGGGCGCACACCTTCTACGTCACTCTTAGACTTCCGGCAACACGAAACCCCGGAACCGGAAGTGCTGTCCCTTCGTCTGTAAACGGAAGAGCTTCTCACGCCGGACCGGGACCGGGACCGGGACCCGGGACCGAGGTCTCGGGCTGGGTTGGCGGCGGGTCCGGGGACTCGGTGCTGACACCACCCTAACTAAGGTAGCGGGGCGGGAACCTTGTGTCGCTGCAGTCCCCGCTCTGGGTAACGTGGCTTTTGTACGACTGGGAACCCCTTCCAGCTCCCGGCTGAGTCCAGGGTTCCCTAACGAGCCTGGGGTCGAGAGGAGGTTGGCCCGATGGCACCTGCAGATCGGGACCCTGAAAAATGCCCTTTGCCCCACAGGCCGAAGCCGCCTTACTTACCCTAGGATGCAGGACTTGGGTAGATTGATTCATTCACCCATTCATATGTGTTTGTTTTATTTTGTGGGACATTCACCCATTCATTAAACAGAGGACTGCCTTGCATTCTGTAAGGTGCTGTCCCATGAAGGGGAATCAGGGCTTAGGTGTGTACCCTGTACAGTACAGCCTTCGTATTTCAGCCAGACAGTTGTGGAAGTTGTTGGGGGAGGGCCTTGGTGGTGCCTAAAATAAAATAGACACAGATTAGAAAAACAGCTTTATAGCTTTTGCCTTTGAGAGAGACATCTTATGTGAGTGCATCTGTATTCTATACTCACATGCTGCAAATAATTTGGACTTTTAGCTTTCTGTTGGATTCTTTGAAGCTAATGGCATTTCAATTATTGTGTATGTGTATATGTACGTGCCTATACACACACGTACATGTGTACAAATGTACATATGTACAAATGTACATATGTACACATAGCCAGCAATCCTGTAAGCATATTCCTATATATAGCTAGTGTATGTTTGTTTACATAGGGACGTGTGTACATGTGTGTATATACCTCGTATTCTATATGCATATATCCTATATATAGCCAGTATATGTATACATATGTGTATGTGTGTGCATGTAGCTAGCATTCTATGTTTATATATCCTATATATAGCTAGCTTGTATAGGTATATATACACATGTGTATATATATAGTTAGCATCCTGTGTTTGTGTGTATATACTTATACATTTGTGTAAGTGAATGTATACACGTGTATATATACACATACATATGACATGACATACACAACAATATCTAAACTGGTGGGAACTACCCCAAAATGATGAGATTGATTGAAAAAAATGATTAAATATTATGGGTGTAAAAAGCTCAGACGTGTTGATGCATATATGATTTTGGTATAGTTAATTATTCTGGAACAGTAGTTCCAGACTTAATTCAATCTAGTCATTGTAGGAAATTTGTATAGTGATTTTCTGCTATAAAGTACACTATGTGCATTTCTCATAAGAGATACTTTCAAAAAAGAAAAGGTTTTTGAATAAATAAGTGATCTGATTTGGTCATCACAGCTTTATTAGGTAAGTAGTGTCTGCATTATTCCTATTTTACAAATAAGGAAATGGAGACTGACTTGAGGGAGGTCAGACAGTTTGTCAGTGCAGGGGTCTGCACTAAAGCTCAGGTCTTTTAAGTCCAGTGCTCTTTCCACTGTGCTGTCCTGCGCTGCATTTTTCTCCATTGTATTTACAAATTTTTGGAGGGCATTGTTATTATATCTGATTCCCTTAATTAGCATAAATGATTTAAGGTTGAAATAATTCCATTATCAAAGCATCCCTAGGTGTTGGCTCCTGCTTAATTCTGGCAGATGGAAAGCCAGAAGATAGCTCTTTACCTTTTAAACCATGTGTAAAAGCCACAGATGGGGCTTTGGCAGATAATAGTTTTTTGGTTTTTATTTCTATTTTGAAGTAGTGGAGCTTCTGACTGGTAAATGAGGTTTTTAGCGAAATCTTTTGGCCTTTTGTATTGTGGTAATCTAAGCACTCATGAACATTTCATTTAATTATTTGTTTTAGAATTTTATCAATAATCTGTGTCAAGGTCAGTAACCTTCAGTTTGACGAATGCAGCTTCTTCAAAAACACCAATCTGTCAGGACTCAGAATCTTGGTCCAGTTCATTAGAAATTGCATTGAAATCAGATTAGGACCAAAAAAAAAAATCTTGCTTCAGAGTTTTTGTCCTGAAATTTAGAATTCCTGGAGAATTCTAAAAGTATAGTTGGTCAGCATGCATCTTTTATGCATATTTTTTTTTCTTTCTCAGAAGTTTCCTATTTGCTTTTACTTGATAGAGAAATTTCTGGCAATGAGTGAACCATAGTAACCAGGTCATGACTCATTCTTTGAAAAACATTTGTTTTTCTCTATTGAGACCTGATTCTGTTGCCATGCTGGAGTGGCACACATAGAGGCTGTATGCTATATGCTTTGGAGAAGGGTTGTGTTGTTTTGGGTGAGGTAGGATCAAAAACTGATTAGACTTCTTTGCATGCAGATGAATAGAAGAAATAACTTAATGCTGTTCAGAATTTATGAGAAAAAGATATATAGTGCTATTTACAGTCCTAAAGAGAGAATTCCTATACACATTTGACCAATAGTCTGAAATCACTGAAACTCAGACTTGACTGCATCCAATAATTGGACTAAATTAAACTAGGACTAATTTGAGCTTTATTGAAGTCATTAGTGGTTATCTTAGAAATTTTTTTATAGGTAAGAGAACTTTGTGTGGGCACTTCTTGAGATTTCAGAGCCAAAGAATTATAAGTGTAATCCTCCTGCTATAATTACCATGGAAATGAGCTGATTAATTCAAAGACATTTTTTCTGGAATGTCACCATTTTGTTCTTTTCCTTTTTAGTTGTAAGATTAATTTAGTGGCATGTGTCTGTTTTTTACTAGATTCAGTCGACAGATATTAGCGTGGATCAATGTTTTTTAGTTGTTTACCTACAGACATTAGCATGCTATATAATAAATGTTCTCTGAAATTCTTTATATTGAAATGGTTTATAGGAATGTTTGAGAGAATGGTTCTTTTTCATGTACATTTAAACAAGAAGCCCCAGACTAACTCTTGTTGCTTCTGTTTGAAGAAAGGATTTTGTCGATTTCTTGCTATTTTCTCCATATTTTTGTTTTTAACTGTCAGAGTTTTACAGTGCTGCTTTTTGAGTCAAAATCCATGTAACAAGGCACTGGTTTTTAAGTTAAAGTAGGGGTTTAAGAAAGACCATGTATGTAGTTAGTTCGTTTTAAAGGTATCAAATTTTAATTTAGATGCTGAATTTTGCCACTGAAGAGGTTATAGAAATGCTTCTAGAGACATTTATTCACACTGGTTTTCTTGATGTTTATTTGGTAATCAGTAACTATTTTTGGTTTTACATAGTGGAGCAATTGACAGCCACATCTTTCTGGATATTATTCAGATCAGAGTACTGTAATTTAAAAAATATTTATTGAACATCAACATGCTAGGTTAAATTTTATTACTTTATCAAGGATTCTTCTTTGTGAGGTAGCATATTCTTTTGCAATTTAAATGGTTTGGGCTATGAATTAGCTTAGGTTTAGGTTTCAGAGAGCTTTCTTTGATTCCCTATCTTAATAAAGAAACTAGATATAGAACTTGTAACTATTTACTTATAGTGATTTTCGGACTTTTGAAATAGAACCTTTATGGTTTTTGTTTTGTTTTTTTTAGTGAGGCAATTGGGGTTGTGATTTGCCCAGGGTCACACAGCTAGTAAGTGTTAAGTGTCAAGTGTCTGGGGTCGGATTTGAACTCAGGAACTCCTGAATCCAGGGCCGGTGCTTTATCCACTGCGCCACCTAGTTGCCCCCTTTATGGTTTTTTAATATGAAAATTTGAATACCTGTTACATGCAGTTTTTAAAAGTATTTGTTAAATTTAAGATACAAGTTAAATTCCCAAACTCCCTGCTTGTTTGTGTTCTGTTCTGAACTTTTCTGCTCACTTCCATGTATTTTTTAGTGTTTCATTGATTTTTTCTCCTTTTTTTGAATCATTCTCATTCATTAACTTCTCTTCAAATAGAAGCCTTCTTTCATAGCCAATTGTTGTTCATTCGTATCTGACTCTTTGTGACCCTATACTTTTCATGGGGTTTTCTTGGCAAAGTAGTTATTTGCGATTTCCTTCTCCAGTGGATTGAGGCAAACAGAGGTGAACTGACTTGCCCTGGGTCACACAGCTAGTAAGTATTTGAGGCCGGATTTGAACTCAGGTTATCCTGACTACAGGCCTGGTGCTCTATCCACTAATCCATCCAGCTGCCCCTAGTAGCTAATAAGTAGAGTCAAAACAAAACAAACACACACTTTGGCTACCTTTATAATGTATGTTCCTTTCTGCACCTCAAGTCTTACATCTCAATGAAGCAGTGGGAAACATGCTTCATCATCAATCTTCTGTATTCATGATTAGTCATTTATTAGTGACCTCTTTTTTGAGGGCATGGTGAGAGGTTTTAATCTATGATTTATTTAATCGCTGTAGGGAACTCCCTTTACCTATGAGGAATTAGCATTTGTTCTGCAGCTTTTTTAAAGAATTGCCTGAGGACTCTTAGAGGTTAAATGTCTTGCTCTGGGACTTGAACCCAAGTCTTTCTGTTTCTGAGTCAGGCTCTCTATTCTCTATAACCCATTGCCTCTTTTGCATAGGTTTTCAGACCTTAGGGCCCAGAGGGGACTGTCATTTGGTCAACAAATATTTGTTAAGTGCTTAACTCTGTGTCAGGCTTTGTGCTAGGTGCTGGGGATGTAACAGGCAAAAAAGGTTTCTACTCTCAAGGAGATTTTAATGGGGCACCAACATGCAAAAAACTAGGGAATACAACTATATACAGTATAAATAGAAGGCAATCTAAGAAGGAAGGCTTAAGGGGTGGGAGACCCAACTGGGAAGGCTTCACAAATCACATACATGTACTACTTTCCTAGTTGAACACAGTGGAAAACATAGTGAAAAAAACAAAAACTTTGCTCTATTTAATCAAAATGGTGACTTAAAAAAAAGAATGAGAAAAATTGTGCTTTAATTTGTTTTAAGTTCAGATTCATATGATAAAAGATTCTTTTATTCATGTGCCTGACTTAAGCAAGAACAATTTTGCAACCTTGAATACTTTATGGTGTTCCGGTTGTAAATTAAATTTGCCTCATCTTTTTTTGATCACAGAAATATAAATGTCAAAGTTGGAGGGAAACCCTCAGAGGTCATCTAATCCAACAAATCTTTGTTTGAAGTAGGAACACACTATCAAACCAACCAAGTGATCACTCATTCAGCTTCTAGGAGATCTCCTGAGATGGGAAACCCAACTCACTTACATTCTGTTTTGGGATAGCTCTAATTGCTAGGACGTTTCCTCTTATATTGAACTGAAATTTGCCCTCCCTCCCCATCTAACATGAACCCATTATCCTTATTTATGCTCCCTGGGGCCAAGCTAAATTAGCTTCTCTGTTTATGCACCTCTAAATTTGGAAGGCAGGTATCTTCTCCCTTTTCCCCCCAAGTCTTGGGCTTTTTGTTTTTGTTTTTGTGAGGCAACTGGAGTTGTGACGTGTCCAGGGTCACACAGCTAGTAAGTGTCAGGTGTCTGAGGTTGGATTTGAACTCAGGTCCTCCTGAATCCAGGGCCAGTGTTTTATCCACTGTGCCACCTAGCTGCCCCTCCCTCCAGGTCTTTATGCTAAACATTCATAGAACTTTCAGTCAGTCAGTCTTGGGCATGCCCCGTTCTCTGAATGTGTTTCAACTTTTCAGTGTTCCTGCCAAATTAATTTCCTTGGATTTCTGATCTGGTCAGGGGCTTTTTAATGCTAGATTATATTGGCTTTCTTGTCTGTGATGATACAGTTAACGTTTGTGATTCTTTCTACATGAACTATTGACTTCAGAGTTAGGAAGAATCTGGGTTCAAATCGTATTGCTAATATATCTTTATGATCTGGGCAATTAATTTAACTTCTCAGTGATTCAGGAAACTTTCTAAGACTTTCAAATCAGCTGTTGATCTGACTTGGTAGGGGAAGTTTCCTCACTTGCAGTAATCTAGAACAATGAAATCACAGCTTTGGGCCAAAAATATAATCCAATGTAGGTCTTCCCATTTTGTCCGCCATTTCTTGAATGCATTGCTAAAATCCAAATATACACTTGTTATGGCATTCCTTTAATCTATCCATGTAGTAGCCTATCCAGAAAGGAAATAAGATTAATGTGGCATGATTTGTTGGTTTGAAGTGATTACTACTCGCTTCTCCAAGTGCTCATAGACAATCCTTTTAATAATGTGGTTTAGTAATTTTGCCAGGAATTAACATCAAGCTCAATGACCTATAGTTTACAGCCTTCTCCAAGATTTTGAAAATAAGTATGTTTTCCTAGCTCCTATCATGAGGAACTTCTCTTGTTCTCCATGGTTTTTTAAAGATTACTCACTAAAGCACAGAAAGGTTCTCAGTATACTGGGTATAGTTTATTTGGGTGTAGTGACTTGAACTTGTTGAAGACAACTATTTTTTTTTTAACCATAAGCCCGCTTATCTGAGATTTCAGTTTCCTGTTAACCAATGCTTTCTTTCCCAATCTGAAGATCATTCTTTGTAGAGAAAAAGGAAAGAAGAATTTAGGTTATAATAATGATAACAACACATATAGTGCTTTAAGATTTTTCAGAGTGTTTCCTTTACAACTACCCATGAAATAGTTTTATAGAAGTTGTTTGTTGGGGCAGCTACATGGCGGAGTGGATAAAGCACCAGCCCCGGATTAAGTAGGACCTGAGTTCAAATCTGGCCTCAGACACTTGACACTTACTAGCTGTGTGACCCTGGGCAAGTCACTTAACGCCAATTGCCTCACTAAAAAAAAAAAAGAAAAAGAAAAGAAAAAAAAGAAGTTGGTTTTTTTCTTTGGGGGGGAGGAAGGTGAAGCAATTGGGGTTAAGTGACTTGCCCAGGGTCACACAGCTAGTAAGTGTCAAGTGTCCGAGGCTAGAATTGAACTCAGGTCCTCCTGACTCTAGGGTCAGAGCTCTATCCACTGCGCCACCTAGCTGCCCCTTAGATTAACTTAAAAAAAAAAAACAACATTCCAAATCTAGGCAGATTGACCAGTGAATTTTATGAAACATTTAAAGAACAAATCAACTGTTTTCAAAAATGAAGAAAAAAGGCATTTTGTCAAATTCTTTCTATGAGAAAAATATAGTTCTAATTTCCAAACAATGGAAAGATAAAAGTGCAACAAGAGATCTGTCAACAGCCATTAAATAGGACATCCGTCACTGATAAATGTTGATGCAAAAATATGAAATCAAATACTGACATAGAGAAATCAATATTTTTAGAGGATTGCATGTCTTCTGCCTCATTAGAATAATCTGTGTTGGGGCAGCTAGGTGGCACAGTGAATAGAGCACCAGCCCTGGAGTCAGGAGGACCTGAGTTCAAATCCGGCCTCAGACACTTTATACATACTAGCTGTGTGGCCCTGGGCAAGTCACTTAACCCCAATTGTGTCACCAAAAAAAAAAAAAAGAATAATCTGTGTTTATATTATCAGAGTTTCTTGACCTGACTTGAAGTTCTTGAGGACTCCTTTTTCCTTTTGAGCTGATTCCCTCTTTGGCTATGGCATCCTGCCTATCCTTTGCCCTCTTTGAAATCTGCTGTTTTAAATCTAGGGTATCAATAATAATGCCAAGCATTTTATTTGTTCTTAATCATGTCCTCTTAAATGCTCACTTCCAAGGTTCTCATCATTTAATTTTTTTCCTGTTTATTATTATGAATTCGACAAACATCAGCAAATAGGAACATTCCCTATAAGATAAGAAAAAAAAAATTGCACATGAAATTGAATCTCCATTAGCTCAGGGTTTTTCTATGTTTCAGATTTCACACAGTTCTAACATCGTTCTTGTTGGTGTCTCCTGCACTTCCTCTGTTCCTTTTCCTTTTTTCCTAATGATTCATTGATATTCCTTGCTTTTTTTCAATAGCACCATTGTTTTTCCCATTTTTCCTGCCCTCCCACTCCCCCCACTTTCTATTATTCTTAATTTGTCAACCAGATCCTCCTTATTGGTAGGAATCAGGTCCCCATAGTAGTTCCTCTTGCCACTTCTACCTTCTAAAAGGTGAAATAATCAGTATTGTGAGTGAAAAATTTATCAGCTTCCTCTGTTTTTAATAAAGGAACTCAAATGGAAAGAGTCTTGGAGTCAAAAGACCTAGGTTCAGGTTCTTCTCTTAAACCTACTACCTGTGTGACCTTGGGTAAAAACCACTTGTTTTTTCTGGGCCTCAGTTTCCTTATCTGTAAATGAGAGGGTTAGACTAGATGGCCTCTGAGATCCCTTCTAGCTCAGTGACCCCATGACTTCCCTATCACTCTTATATCTACCCCTCTACCAGTTTTTTGCTTTGCTTCTGGACTCTTAAAATGACCTATTGATGCATACTATATGATCATTATAATAGCTCTTCTATTTCTTCCTCCTTTGAGATACACCTACATATTCTCCACCCTGCTGCCTCCCTCTGGTTCATGGATGGCCAACACAGGACTATTTTAATATATAATACTACCTTTGCACAATGAGGTAGCATGGTGTATCTGATAGAGAAGTAGCTGTAGAATCAGGAATCTCTGGGTTTTAGTCCTACCTTTAATAGACACTGGGTGTGTGATGACCATTGGGGAATTACTTAACCTCTCAGTGCTTCAGGCAACTTTATAAGACCACATTGCAGAGAAGATGCCAGTCTGCATTGGTAGAAGTTGCTTCTGGGAAGTTCCCTACAATGATGAAATCACAGGTCCAGTAAAAAAAAAAGAAAGAAAGAAAAGAAATTATTCTAGATTCGATAAATAATGTCCCTTTTATTTACTCATCCCTACATTCCAGGTTTGGAACACACACCATCTAGTCATTGGTAAGTCTGAGGTTTTATTTGCTTCTTTATTTTAAGATAGTTTTATTGTTAGTAATGCTCAGTGCATTTGAATTTAGACATCTGGGCCCATTGTTTCATTATTACTGCAGTTGAGTATTGTCTCTTAGAAATTACTGGCCACTATCACCACCATTTTTCCCAAGTCATACTTACTACTAAGTAATATCTGGCTAAGCATCTTTAATTAGATATTTTTCTTCCTCCATTTTCGATTTAAACCTTAAATCAGACCCACAAATCACTAGGCAAATATATTAGCAAATATAGTCTCTTCTTTCAGACTCTGGTTTGGTTTACTTCTTCTGTGGCTAAGAGCCCTTTATTCTTATATCCTTTTTTTTGGTGGGGCAATGAGGGTTAAGTGACTTGCCCAGGGTCACACAGCTAGTAAGTATCAAGTGTCTGAGGCCAGATTTGAACTCAGGTCCTCCTGAATCCAAGACCAGTGCTTTCCACTGTACCGCCTAGCTGCCCCCTATTCTTGTATCCTTCAGCAAAATTCCAAAGCCCATTCTCTGCCACCATCTTCTTAGTAAGCTATACTCTTCCTCACTCTTAACTTCTAAAGACTACATCTTCAGTAAGCAATATGGAAGAAAATAACAGGTGTGCCCCAGGGATCTTTGTCCCCCCCAGACTTTGACATCTGTATCTTTTCTATATCCCGCCAGAATTATTGGAAGAAGTGGTCATTAGTTGTCAGGTTTGATTGTTCTTGAGAGGTACTCGGTAAGATCTTGTGGCGGTCAACAACTATTTATTAAGCACTTACTATGTGCAGGTGCTTTGCTAAACTATGGGGATATAAAAGAAGGCAAAAATAATCCCTGCCCTCAGGGAGCTGACTTGTAAATGGAGGAGACAATATGTAATAAACTAGGTCCATACAAGGTATTTCCAGAGGGGATGGAAAATAATCCTTAACAGCTAGGGGTACTGGGATAGGCCTTCTGCTGGAGATGAGATTTAAATTTAGTCTTGGAGGAAACCAGAGAAATTAAGAGAGAAAGGTGAGGAGGATGAGCAATCCAGGCTTGTAGGAGAGCCAGAACAAAGGCATGGGGGTGGGAGATAAGAGTTTTCAAGCTTGTAGAACTGCAAGTAGGTTATTTTAGTAGGATGTAGAGTGTGTGGAGGGAGTAAATTATAAGAAGATTGTAAAGGTAGGAAGGGACTACATTATGAAGAGCTTTATTTTTTAAAAAAGTGATATTGAAATCTATTGTTTTTATATTGCCTAAATTGTCCCCTGTACCCTTCTCCCTTGTTTTTTTTTTTTTCTGTGAGGCAATTGGGGTTAAGTGACTTGCCTAGTCACTAGTAAGTGTTAAGTGTCTGAGGTCACATTCGAACTCAGGTCCTCCTGACTCTAGGGTCAGAGCTCTATTCACTGTGCCACCTAACTGCCCTACCCCTCTCCCTTTATGAAGACCTTTAAATATCAAATAGAGTTTATATTTGATCGTGGAGGTAATATGAACATAGCACAACCTCTGAATATAACTAAAACATTCCTTCATGACTGCTGAAATTGTGGCTCTTCCTGTCTTTCATCTGTTTTATATCTAGTACAGGAAGTGGGGGTGTTGTGTTTGTACCCATGCTTGAGAAAAATAACCTTGGCAGCCGAGTGGACCATGGATTGGAGTAGGGAGAAATTCAAGGTGGGGAGACCAGTTAGTAGGTGGTTGTATACTGGTGCAACAGAGAAGTGCTGAGGCCTTGGACTGGTGTGATATCTGTATACGTAAAAGTAGAAATGACAGGATTCGGTGGTTGATGATACTTGTGGGCTATGAGAGTGAAGAGTTGAGGATGATGCTGAGGTTGCAGACCTGGGGTCTGGGGGAGTGATGGTTCCCTAGACTATGATAAAGAAGTTTGGCAACAAGAAGGGCTCAAGGGGAAGGATTATGTAGTTTTTTGACATGTAAAGTTTCAGATGCCAATTGTTCATCTAGTTCAAGGTGGCCAAAAGGCAGTTGGTGATGCATGACAGCAGAGACCATAGATAGATGTATAGATCTAGGATTTATCTGCATAGAGATGATAATTGAATTCAGCGAGGCTGATGGGATGTCCAGGTAAGATATTATAGAACAAAAAAAGAAGCGGGCCAAGGACAGAGCCTTGGGAGACAATCAAGGTTAGTGGATGTAACATCAATGAAGAGCCGGCAAACCTTGTATTTCAGACAGCCTCCTGATGGTTTGTCAGATTAACTCATGGATTCATCTCTTTTTCCTGTGGTCAGTCATAGACATCCTCTCTCCTGGCAACACTGGTGAGTCCTGATTGTTACTTTGTGAAGCGCAGGAAGCTACTGTCTATTAAGGTCTAGTTCTGTCCTCTATGGTACCAGCCTTGAACCCATTATGTACATAGCTCCAAAGATTGAGCTTTATTTCTTTTGCACATTTTCCCATTCTCCCCTTTGCTTCCTTGGAGTCTTTTTTTCTTGTTTTCCCCCTGAGGTGGTTCTTTTCAATTTTTTTTTCCTTGTGGGGCAATGAGGGTTAAGTGACTTGCTCAGGGTCATACAGCTAGTAAGTGTCAAGTGTCTGAGGCCAAATTTGAACTCAAGTCCTTCTGAATCTAGGGCTGGTGCTCTATCCACTGTACCCCCTAGCTGCCCCCAAAGTAGTTCTTTTCATTCAAGAAACATTTGATTAAAAAAAATTTTTTTTGGGGTAGGGCAATGAGGGTTAAGTGACTTGCCCAAGGTCACACAGCTAGTGTCAAGTGTCTTGAGGCTGGATTTGAACTCAGGCCTCCCGAATCCAAGGCCAATGCTTTATCCACTGTGCCACCTAGCCTCCCCCTTCAAGAAACATTTGAATGAGCCCTTATAAACTAGAAAGTAGAGAGTCATTCTTCCTTTTTACCTTCTTTTATACAAAAATGCAAGATATTAACCTGAATTTTTTTTTACACATGTTGTTTTGATTTGCTTTGGAAGACATATAGGCAGTGCAATTTCTACATATGACAAAAGAAACATTCTTTCTTGACTGCTGAAATTTTGGTACTTCTGGCTTACTCCTACTGGGACTCCTAATGGAGGCTGCCTCTCTGTATATTTGCCCAGGTTATTAATCATCAGTTAGCAAATTCTTCCCAATACCCTAAAGCAAAGATCTGGAAAAATCTAAACCTTCAACCGTTGTTCAACTCTACATTCTCCTTTGTTCCTCAACTTCTCAGTTGAGCAGGTCTTGAGTTTTTGTTACGCTATTATCTTTGGTGTATACCTTATATCTGAAGTATTTGTTTTCTCTCTCTTTTTTGGCCTAGCAGTGTCTCAAACTCTTATTATAATTTTTTTTTTTGGGGGGGTGAGGCAATTGGGGTTAAGTGACTTGCCCAGGGTCATACAGCTAGTAAATGTTAAGTGTCTGAGGTCGATTTGAACTCAGGTCCTCCCGAATCCAGGGCCAGTGCTCTATCTACTGGGCCACCTAGCTTGCCCCATAATATTATTTTATAATCCTTTTGTTTTTAAACCACTTTCATTTAGAATTACTTAAATCTTTTATAATTGTTTTGTTTTTACATCACTTGTTTATGAATATATTCTCCCTCTCCTCCCATACCAATGGGGTCATCCCTTTTAACAAAGGTCAAAAGAAAGGAAAAATGGGGGCCAGCAGTGGATAAAGCACCGGCCCTCGATTCAGGAGTCCCTGAGTTA
This sequence comes from Dromiciops gliroides, assembly GCF_019393635.1. Classification (NCBI taxonomy): domain Eukaryota; kingdom Metazoa; phylum Chordata; class Mammalia; order Microbiotheria; family Microbiotheriidae; genus Dromiciops; species Dromiciops gliroides. The sequence goes on from NC_057862.1 coordinate 236,813,390, forward strand.
AATTCTGGCCTCAGACACTTGACACTTACTAGCTGTGTGACCCTGGGCAAGTCACTTAACCCCCATTGCCCCAACAAAAACAAAAAAAAAAAAGGAAAGAAAAAAGTAGTTCAGTAAAACCAATAAACACATCAATTTACACCTACCAGTATACGCAGTATTCTGCAACCATAGTCCCTAGACTGTGCAAAGAGAAGGAAGCTCACTTTTCCACCTCTTCTCTGGGTCACTTTGTAATGACTTAGTTAAGTCTTCCGGTTTTATTTAGCACCTCCCACAAGCCAGGCATTGTGCTAGAGAAGGTACAAAGAAAAGTGAGAAACAGTCCCTGTCCTAAGGGAGCTCATAGTCCAGTGCATTCATTTTCAGGTTTTTTTCCCCCCCATTTACATAGAGCCCCTGTGGATATTGTTTTCCTGGGTCTCCTTGCTTCACTATCATACGTGTTGCTTTGTGAAAGGTTGTGAGAAATGGGTAGTTGTCTCCTCTCAGTGTGGATATAACAAGTCAGTCATACTCCCCTGACCTGTTTGTAGGACAAAGGTCTCAGGTCCCCTCCTCCCCCTCAGGTTAGCAAGGTCACATGGTTCAGGGAGCCCTGGTCTCAATTAGGTCCTCTCCAGAGTTCTGTCCATATAAGGAAGTATAAGGTCCACTCCTGAGTTATGCCCATACAAGGAAGAGGGGTGGGAATACTGCGTTCCGATTAGCTAGTTTTGGGGCGTAGATTGTAACCCCGACCAGTGATGAAAAAGGGGAAGGTCCATTCGCGTTAGGGACTAGGGTATAAAATAGGGCCTGCGAGCCCCCTTTCGGTGCACCCACTAGCTGCACACTAGGGTGCCTCCTTCTCATGAGAAGAAAATAAAGCCTTTGTCACCTCCCTGCTGAGTTCCTGAGAATTATTGAGAAGAGGATGAATTTTTCCCTCACAAAGGTTCATCTTCTTTAAAAATTTTCCTTTTACATGTATCCACCCTCCCACCTCCTTCACCGGAGAGCTATTCTTTGTAGCAAAGAATAAGAAAAAGAACAAAAGGCAGTTCTTAAAAACTAATCAATCTCTACTGAGTCTGACAGCTGTACAATGTTTCACATTCATCAACTCCCACTTTGGAAAAAGAAGGGAACAAGGTATACTTTCTTTTTCTTTGGGGCCAGGCTTGTTCAATTTAAATGCACAGGGTTTTTTTTACAGTTTTTTCCCCCTCATTCTTTCAGTTTAAACTGCTGTGGTCATTTTTTTGTTTTGGTTTGGTTTTTTGTTCTGCTTAATTCCTTTTGCTTAAGTTCATATAAATTTCCCTTTGCTTTTCTGAGTTCTTCATATTTATCATTTCTTTTAAAAAATAAATGCTTGATCTCTTGTTTTATGTACATATTTATGTACATATGTATATATTTCTCTATATATCCCTGTCCTCCTCTTCCTAGAGATTCATCCCTTATTAAAATTAAAAAGAAGAGGAAAAAAGGTCAGCAAAACTAGCCAACATATCAAAAAAGTCTAACATTACATATTATTCCACACTCATAGTCCCCCACCTCTGCAAAGAAACAGGGAGAAGATATCTTTTTTCCTTTTCTTTGGGGTCAAACTAGGTCATAATAATTTCACACCATTCAATGATTTCTTTTGTTCTGTCCATTTACATTGTATTCATTGTTTTCCTGCTTGTATTTTGCATTTATTCATACAAATCTTCCCATGTATCTCTGTATTATATTGGTAATTTCTTAAAGCACATTAATATTCCATTATATTTATGTACCACAATTTATTGAGTTATTCCCTAATCTAGGAGCATCCATTTTCTAGTTCTTTATTACTACAAAAAGTGCTGCTATGAATATTTTGACAGATGAGACCTTTATGTCTTTGACTTTCTCAAGGTATATGTCTAACAGTGGGATGGGACCTGTGAATGGCTGCTGAATTTCCCACCTGTGGGGGGCTCTCATCTGCCTCCCCCTAAAAAAAACGCTTTAGAGATATGCTGCAAAGATATCTCCCTATTTTCCAAGTTCCTAGTTACACTAATAGTGCAAAAGGATCCATAATTTTTGATGCAGGTTGCTTGGTTCTTTTGAGGTGTTAACCCCTATTTGTAAATTTGAGTTACAGGTATCTTTTTGTACTTGATTGTACTTTTTCACCGCAGATTAAACCACTGGATAGAGGGAATTCTATAATGTCTTTGGGAGAAAACATTTCCTATATCATTCTTTTTCCTCCCAGTCAAAGATTGAACTGTCCAGGTGTGACAACCGTTTTGCTCCCTTTGGGAAGTTCCATTTTGTGTTGATTTCTATTGCAGATATTGAAACGAGTGGGAAAAGGAAACCTCCACCCTTTCAAATCTTATTTCATGATGATAAAGAAGTTTTTGTCATCTCTTTGGAGATGACCAAAAAAAAAAATAGATGGAGAAAGATTCAAAGAACAATTTTCTCCAAAGCATTAACTTGTAAGTGGGAGTAGTGGGAAGAGGAAAGAAAAGATTCCATGCCCTAATGGGAATTGAGCCTGCTGTTGGAAACGCATGTGCTTTTTTTGGTTTTGTTCCTTGGAGAACAGGTCTCTCTGTTGAATTCCCTGACTGGTGCTGAATAGGGAGGGGCAATGGCTACGAGGTAAATAATTCCAGCTTTTTGAGGGTTTTGCCCCCTGTTGATGACAACTGTTGTTTCATTGGACCTTGATTCCTGGAACTTTGTTGACTCTAATTGTTATTTCTCCCTACAGGCAATGTGAAGTTTCCTGAGAAAGCATTAGATAACCAGGGTTTGCTGGCACTTGATTGTTAGGTAGGCAAGAAAGAAACTTAGTGAAGGCATTAGAATATCTGAATTGGTTTTCCCATAGAGCTGGCTGCTTTACCTTGAGATTTTTGAGGCTAGTTCGAGTTTTTCTCTTTAGAGTCTGACATGGTTTCAGCTACTACAGAAGTGCTGATGAGCTAAGGTTATTCTTTCTAGTATATAAAATACTGGATATACTTAGAAATAAAAATAGGGCAGAAAATAAGGAGATTCAGCATTTCTGACTCTACTAATACCCATTTTTATATATGTAAAGCATATACATATATACATAAATGTTTACTTAGATATGTTGTGAGGGAAAGGAAGAGACATTCTAAATGTGGTAGGTAGCTCTAGTTCTACCCCACTGGGCTACAGAACTGGCTGCTTGCCTACCATTTCATGCAAATCTTAATGAAATAACTTCCTGGACTTATTGAGGGAGACGGCTTGTCAGATTCAGGGAATTAGGCCTGAAATTTTCCCACTGCAACCAAGAGTCAGTGTCCCAGGGTCACTTAAGTATCCAAAGCTGCCTTGGTATGGGAACCATGGGGTGCTTTCTAATTCTGCAGGTCATTGGCACAGTGGAAGTCCACTTTTTATATGTAAGAAAAACATGAGGATGAGGACTATCAAATTGAAACTGGCACCTTAGTGACCTGTGTATATGACAAAGATAAGTCAGTTTTCCGTGTTTCTGTCTCTAGATCGTGTGGTCACAAACTATTCAATGATTGCTTCTCTTTTCCTTCCTGTTCAGGTCTGAATTCTTTTTGCTCCCCCTGTTCTAAAGATGTATTTCATAGAATCATAAGATAGAAAGGGACCTTAAGTCCTACCCCCTAGTTTTATAAGTAGGGAAACTGAGACTCAGGTTAAATGATTTGCCCAATTAAAAAGACAAACTGTTTTTGTTTTATATTCTACTTCCTAAATATTTGTGGATAGCCATCTCCTTTTCATTCTAAAGAGTTTTTAGTTGAATTCCAGGTTATTAGGTTTTTGTTTGTTTTTTATTTGTAAGGGACAGAATTGTTCAGTAGGCAGAGTATAGAATTTAATGGAGACTTGGAAATTTTACTATCTCTGATAATTATCTTTATCCTCTAATTCTAAAATTTCCATTTAACAGTCAGTGGATGATACTTAATTATCCTTCCATATTTAACTACTCAGGCTACTCTGCCTCAGCTAATGATGACAATAAAGAGTTAATTTTAAGAGGACTAGTTTTAAAACTAGAGGGCAATAGTTAATCGAAGCTGATTTAACCTGAATATGGACCAGGGCATAGTGTTTTTATTTGACTCAGCATCAGCAATGTTTCATGTTAATTTGAGGAGAACTGGAAGCAGAACCCTCCAAGTTAAATTGGGAAATGCAATTTATTAGGGCTAAAGGGGGAAAATATTTTATAACTTGAAAAGCTTGCCAAATGCATACATAGTCTAACTTAAACAGACCTTGGTAATGTGGCAAATTGGAACTTAAACAGAGAGATAATAGAATTGGGACAGCTTAATTAGAGGTAAAATAGAATGCAGTAGTTTTAAAAAAAACACTTTAAAAAGATTGTGACAAACTATCTGATATGGAGTGTTGTACAGGGCTAGAAAATGAATTCGGATTAGTTTAGATTTGAAATTGTTACATGCCTTTAAAACTATTTTAAACATTGAGCTGTTAGAATTTATGGCAGTGGGTGTCAGCTTTGGGTCATGTTTAGGTTAGTATCCTTACTAATAATGAAAATGAGTGGGAGTGACATGTGAATTACATTTGCAGAAGATGTTGAACCAGGAAGTGATGAAAACACAAGGGAATCCAAAAAACTAATACAAAGGAACCTAAAGATGTTGGTGACCTAGTCAGGAAATTACAGCATGAAATGCAACTTAAAGTTTTAGCAAAGGCATCTGGAGAAAATTAATCTGAAACACAGATATTGGGTAGTAGTGGAGAAAGCTGAAAAGTAACAATGGTTTAAAAAAAAAAAGTCGAATGTAAGCATACATTATTTTCCTGGGTTAGGTGGTAATAGGGCTATCAACCAGAAGATTACATAGGAAACTGTAGTGTAATATCTCAGTAATCTAGTATTGTGTGATTTGGGGGGATTGCCTACACAGAACTATTATGTCATGGAGCTAAGGAGGATTAGCTCATTTTGTTTTGACTGATGAGACAGTTCCTGGAAGGCTGCAATCAGTTTAAGGCACCTCATTACAAGATAGTTATAGAGCAATTGGAGGGAGTTCAGAGAATTATAACAGGAATGATTAAGGAACTGGAGGGACTGACTTATGAGGAAAGAATATAAATGAAATCCTTATAACTTGGCAGAACAAAGACTGCAGAAATATACAACTGTATAAATATCTCAAGGGTGAAATCTTATGGAAAAGGGTAATTTTTTTAGGGTGGGAATTGGGGAGGATGGAAAGAATGGAACCAGAGTGAAATTTAAACAAGAGAAAGTTTAAGGTAAATATCTTCCAAGATAATTAGTAATATAATTTAGGAAGTGATATAGCCCTTCGTTGAAGGGGGTTCTGAAAAAACTTGAAAAAATTATTTTTCTAGTTTATTTTTTGATTTTTCAAAATGTATATGATGAACCCTTCAGATAATTTGGAACTAAAAGTACAACTGCATCTAGAGGGTTGAGGGTTACTTGCTTTTACAGGGATGGCAAACTCTAATCTGCTAATCTTGTTGTTTGTCTTTTCTTCTCAAAGAGGACCATGACTGATGCCATGACTTGCAGTGAATTGGATTTAAGTGAGGAAGTGCTGTGTAAAGTCACCAACCTCACTTTCTCCTCTGGAGCCATCTGGATCCAGTGGCAAGATAGATTATCGGGGCAACTGGAGATGGCTCTGAATGTTTTTTTTTTTTAAAGACAGTTGGGGTTAAGTGACTTGCCCAGAGTCACACATTTAGTGTTTGAGGTCAGATTTGAACTCAGGTACTCTCAAATTACAGGCCAGTGCTCCACCTAGCTGCCCCTCTACTAATCACAAATATAGGGAGTAAAGTGGTCTAATTCATAGTGAATGGAATTTAGCAAAAAAATTCCTTGGAGCTCAACTTTTTGTGTTTCCTCACCTCACCTTAATGCATTTTTTTTTGTTGTTGTTCAGGAAGAAAGGTCTTTAAAATGTATGTACCTTGCAAAAATAGGTGCTATTTATAATTGTAAGATCTTACACTGTCAGTATATTTAGATGACAGAGAGCAGCCATGATGATGAACAACAGAAACTTTTCAGGCGGTGTCGATGGTTTCTTCCTAGCCAGATTCAAAAATCTTTTTACCTTCTTTTTAGACAACTGAAATACTTGACAATGACCATCTCCTTCATTGAATCTTAGTTCTTCAGATCCTATTGCAACCCTCCAGGGTAATTTCTTACCCTTTGGCTCTTCACTGTGTATGCTCCCTCTTTTGATCTTTATTTAAAAAAAAAATCCTTTTGTAAATTCTTGAATTGACTATAAAAACTCTATTAGTTCTAATGTGCAGCCATTTATCCATTGCTTTGTTTGGCTGCTAATCCCTTCTCTTTCTCTGCCAGTTTTGATGTGGAGACCCTTTTCTTTGGGCGGAAAAATCCAGGGTTTGTTACCTTTGCTAATAACAAAAATGTCTGAAAGCCTAGTGGCAAAACTGTTTCCATTAACATCCTTCACATCAAAAGAACTAATGTATCTTTTCCTTTTGGTGATTATACCCATTTGATCCAAGTTAGTTCTACTAGTTACCATGTTCAGGTTACTAGTCTAGTGATTTTTGTCAGTTTCTAAATCTGAATGACATTTACTTTAATGAGAAGATTTGTGATGATGAGATGGTCGGGGCATTGTGGGTCATCATATGGTGAGGTGACTTTCATGTCCACAGAGATCTTTTTTACTTTGCTTCCTCATCTGGGAAACTACACACAACAAAGCAGAGTTATGTAAACCAGAAGGAAATGTTTGCCTATCTTCTTAATGCTGATGGTATTTGTTAAGCCAGCAGTATATGTAATGTCCGTGCTGATTTTGTCATCATTTTTCTTTATCCCATTTGCTCTTTTAGCATTCATTTTTGAGTTTGTTTGGCTGCTAATCCCTTCTCTTTCTCTGCCAGTTTTGATGTGGAGACCCTTTTCTTTGGGCGGAAAAATCCAGGGTTTGTTACCTTTGCTAATAACAAAAATGTCTGAAAGCCTAGTGGCAAAACTGTTTCCATTAACATCCTTCACATCAAAAGAACTAATGTATCTTTTCCTTTTGGTGATTATACCCATTTGATCCAAGTTAGTTCTACTAGTTACCATGTTCAGGTTACTAGTCTAGTGATTTTTGTCAGTTTCTAAATCTGAATGACATTTACTTTAATGAGAAGATTTGTGATGATGAGATGGTCGGGGGCATTGTGGGTCATCATATGGTGAGGTGACTTTCATGTCCACAGAGATCTTTTTTACTTTGCTTCCTCATCTGGGAAACTACACACAACAAAGCAGAGTTATGTAAACCAGAAGGAAATGTTTGCCTATCTTCTTAATGCTGATGGTATTTGTTAAGCCAGCAGTATATGTAATGTCCGTGCTGATTTTGTCATCATTTTTCTTTATCCCATTTGCTCTTTTAGCATTCATTTTTGAGTTTGTTTGTAAAAAATAAATCCTATTGACATTTTGCTTTTATATCTCCCTCCTTTCTTACTTTATCCTTCCCCACCGTCTTAGAGAGCCATCTTTGTAATAAAGAATATAGAGAGGAAGGTTTTATAAAGTTCTGTAAAACTAACTATTATATACCCCACCTCCCCCCCAAGTCTCATGTTAGTCCTCCATCTCTGCAAAAAAACAGGAAGGAGGGTTCCTTTGGAACCAGGAGAGATTTTTGGCCATTGTAATTTTCATAGCCTTCACTTTCTGTTGTTTTGTTGTGGTTGTTCTTTCCATCTACATTATTATATTTATGTATGTTGTTTTCTTGGTTCTGTTCATTTTGTTTTTCATCAGTTCATATAAGTCTTTTTATGTTTCTCTGTATTCATCATATTGTTTCTTACAATATTCCATTACATACTTGTACCACAATATGTTTAGCCATTCCCTGATCAAGGTGCATGTACTTTGTCTTCCAGTTCTATGCTACCAAAAAAAGTGCTGCTATAATATTTTGGTGTATATAGATACTTTTTTTTATCATTGACCCTACCAGTATCATTGCTGGGTCACAGGATATGGACATTTTAGTCACTTTATTTGCACAGTTTCAAGTTACTTTTCCAAATGGTTGGGCCAATTCCCCTCCAACTTTAACTATTCTTATTTTTTGGTAGTTTCTGCCAATTTGTGGGGTATGAGGTAGAACCTCAAGATTATTTTGATTTGCATTTCTTATTAGTGATTTAGAGGATTCTTTCATATGGTTGTTACTAGTTCACAGTTCTGGGAACTGTTTGTATCTTTTAACCACTTATCTATGAGGGAATGGCTTTTGGTATTGCATATTTCTGTTACTTGTCTTTATAACTAGGATATCAGACTCTTCTCAGATATTTGATACAAACATTTATTCCCCATTTAACAGATTCCCTTATTTTAGTTACATCAAATTTGTTCATGCAAAAGCCTTTCAATGTAATGTAATCAAAATTATCTATTTTATCTTTTAAGCTTACCTCTATCCCTTCTTTAATTAGAAAATCATCTCATGTCCAGAGCTGTGAAAGGCATATGCTTTTCTTGTAAATTTTTTATGGTATGATCTTTGATTTTCAGATCACATATCTATTTTGCATATATTACAGAATATGTTATAAAGTACTGGTCTCCCCAAGCCCAGCTTTTGTTAGTCTGCTTTCCAGTTTTCCCAGCAGTTCTTGTGAAATAGGGAGGTCTTTCCTAGGTAATTTCTGTTTTTAGTGTATTGAGTTAAATTTTTTTTTGATTCTTCTTCATGTAGTGTGTTCCATTCATCGATCTGTTCTTATTTTTAACTAGTACCAAATGATTTTTTATGATTATTGTTTCATAATATAGTTTCATGTCTGGAAGTGCTAATACCCCTTCATTCCTACCTTTTCATTATTTCCCTTGATATTCTAGATCTTTTGTTCCTCTAAGTGAATTTAGTCATTATTTTGTTTAGCTCTGTAATGTATTCCCTAGAAATATGGTTGTTTTAGGACTACTTTTTTGGGTGTATGAGGCAATTGGGGTTAACACTAGAAGGACCAGCCTCCATACAGTTATTGAATGTGCTTTGGTAAATTGGTTTTCAGATATTATAGTTATTTTGAATGGGACTTCTATTATTGTCTCATCAATTTTGCTATTGCTATATAGAAATGATGTTAATTCTGTGGAATTTGAACTTTACATGAGAGGCAATATGGAGCAATTGAAGATTTTTCAGCAAAGGAGTGATATGGCCAAATTATAGAAGCTAACTAACTGGCTAGAATGTACAGAATTCATGGGGAAGGGAATGAAGGCAAATTCAATAATTGTTGTTATTGATACCATGCGAGAGTCTTGACTTCACTGAGTTTATTAAGTATCTCAATTAGTTTTTCTGCTGATTCTTTAAGATTATCTAAATAAATTGTTATGCCATCAGCAAATAGTGATAGTTTTGTCTCTTTGCCTGTCTTTAATGCTTCTAATATCTTTCTCTTGTCTTATTGCTATTGCTAGCATTTCTAGAACTTTCATATAATAGAAGGGACAGAGGACCATCCTTGCTTTATTCCTGTTTATTGAGAAAGTTTCTAGTGTTTTTCCTTTGTATATGTGTGAACTTTTTACTTTAGGCAGATGCTTTTTACTTTTTTTTTTCTTTTCTTTCCTTTTTTTTTTTTTTTGCAAGGCAGTGAGGGTTAAGTGACTTGCCAGGGTCACACAGCTATAAGTATCAAGTGTCTGAGGCCAGATTTGAAGTCAGGTCCTCCTGAATCCAGGGCTGGTGCTTTATCCACTGTGCCACCTAGCTGCTCCGATGCTTTTTACTCTTTTTTTAAAAAGATCCTTCGTATTCTTTTATGCCTATACTGACTACTGACTCTTATTGAAGTTCACTAGGAGATTGCTGAGGTCTGATTCTCATCCATTCAGTTCCACAAATATTTATTGAGTACCTACTGTCTGTAAACACAGTGGGAGTTGCAAAGATAAACAGTGTATAGTTGTTGCCCTCAAGGAGCTTACTGTCTCTTACAGGGAGATAGGACATGCTTAAGAATAATTTTAATACAAGGCAAAACATGATGGGTCTTTGGAAGAGGAATGAAGTGTAGTGGTGACAGAGAATGGTGAAATTCTTTCATCTTGTACAGGGTCAGGGTGAAGAGATATCAATGACGACTTTGAATATGACTTCAAATGATGGGTAGGATTTGATCTATCTATCAGTCATCTATCTATCTATCTATTTTTATTTGTTTTGGGGCAGGGCAATGAGGGTTAAGTGACTTGTCCAGGGTCACACAGCTAATAAGTGTCAAGTGTCTAAGGCCGGATTTGAACTCAGGTCCTTCTGAATCCAGGGCCGGTGCTTTATCCACCTACACCACCTAGCTTCCTTGATGGGTAGGATTTTAACGAGAAGAGATGGTAGGGAAGGACATCTAGGAACATTTTCCACAAAGTCATGCCTATCTACTTTATTCCCAATGTAGCCACCATATTATAGATTCTCTTTACTAATTACCAGGACAATTGAAATTGCTTTCATTTTCTTCCTCATCTAATTTATCCTTTATACTGTTACCAGACATTTTATATATATAAAATCTAGCCACATTACTCCTCTACTGAAAAATCTTGAGTGACTACTTATTTGACTATCATACAAGGTTCAAACTCCTTTGCTTGGCATTTAAGGCTTTCCACAGGTGTGTTACCCTGCATCTCCACCCCCGCCCCCCCCCCCCAACTAGATGGCTTGGCTCCAGCTGAACTGAATTGTTCTTCATCTTTTGAACATGGTATTTTCTTTCCCATCCCTGTTTTGTTTTTGCTTAGGCTGTTCTCTGTGCTTAGAATGTCTTCCCGTCTCTTATTTACCTGTTGAATTCCTACCCATCTTTCAAAGCTCAATTTAAAATTATACCTCCTTTGTAATGCTTACAGTTGCCCGTCTATAGGTACTTTTCTCTGAAGGACTCACTGTTTCACACCTCTGTAACATACTTGGCATGTAATATTGCATTATTATTTTCTGTTTATCTTTCCCTCAACTAGTCTGTAAACTCTGAGGCAGGGAGTGCATCTCATCTAAATTTTGTATTTCTCCCAAGACTTTGCCCAATATTCTGCACAGAAGCATTTTTTAATTGATGCCTTGTATTTTTACAGAAGGAGCATTTCCAAATATACTATTCACCTCTCCCCTACTCAGTGAGTCTCCTCCTATAAAAAAGATGAAAAAAGAAAAATAGCAGTTTATCAAAACCAACTAACACATTGATTTTGTATGAAAGCACCTGCTCCTTCCTAATGCATAGTCCCCCATCTCTTCATTGGAGGGAGGAAGGTGCTTCTCCCCCTCCCCCTGTTGGGGCAAACTTGGTTTTATTTCATCATTCTTTCCCTTTACATCATTGTCTTTGTGTATATTGTTTTAATTATTCATGAACATATCTTTATGGGCAGCCAGGTAGTACAGTGAAAAGAGTGCCTGGAGTCAGGAAGACTCATCTCCCTGTGTTCAAATCTGACTTTAGACAATTAGTAGCTGTGTGATCCTGAGCAAGTCCCTTAACTCTACTACCTCAGTTTCCTCATTTGTAAAATGATCTGGAGAAGGAAATGGCAAACCACTAATATCTTTGCTAAGAAAACCCTAAATGGGGTTACAAAGAGTTAGACATGACTGAACAACAATTAAACATATCCTTATTATACATGCATCAATTCATGTGTCCCATGAACATAATTGTTTTCCAAGTTTCATGTTCCCATGTTTCTATGAATTCTTCATCTTTTTCATTTCTTTTGGTGTAATAGTATTCTGTTATGGTCATATGCCACAATCTGCTTAGCCCTTTCCTGTCACTGGGTGACACCAAAATTATTGCTATGAATATTTTGGCATATATGGGACTTTTCTGTTTTTTAACTTCCTCAAGGGTATACAGGCCTAGCAATGGAAAAATCTGGGTGAAAAGGCATGGACATCTTACATCACTTTTTTTTTTTTGAGGCAATTAGGGTTAAGTGATTTGCCCAGGGTCACACAGCTAGTAAGTGTTAAGTGTCTGAGGTTGGATTTGAACTCAGGTACTCCTGAATCCAGGGCCAGTGCTCTATCTAGCTGCCCCTTACATCACTTTTTAAAGGCATAATTCTGGATTGCCTTCTAGAGTGGTTGAAACAACCTATGGGTTGTATGTGCCACTAATACAATGCTCGTGTGCCCTTATAATAGGATCTCAGGATCATAGGTTTAGAGCTAGAAGGGATTGTAAAGACCATTGAAACCAACCTGCTCTTTTTACAGCCGAGGAAACTGAAGCACAGAGAAGCTAATAATGTCCTTGCAAGTAAATGTATGAGGCAGGATATTTATATATCCCAGGTCTTCTTGATTTGAAGTCTCCAGTGCCCTATTCCCTTTGCCATGTTACCTCTCAAGTCATTCAATATATGTTTGTTGGAATGAATTAAAGAAGGAACACAATGAGCAAAAGCTCATGATGTCTTCGGGGAGTGTTCAGTATTTTAGTTTTGCAGCAGAATAGGTCTTAGAAAAGGGAAATAGTGAGAGGTAAGAACAGAAAGCTAGCTTCGGACTACAGCAGGGAATGCCTTGGATATCATAGTAAGGAATTTGGAATTTACTCTGTAAGAACTGAAAAAACATTGGAGGGTCAGGTTTTATTGATGTGTTAAGCTTGTTACTGCTATGTGATTCAATTAAAATTAAGGATATGATGGCGAAGTCATTTTATTTATTGATTGATTGATTGATTTTGTGAGGCAATTAGGGTTAAGTGACTTGCCTAGGGTCACACAGCTAGTAGGTATCAAGTGTCTGAGGCCGGATTTGAACTCAGGTCCTCCTGAATCCAGAGCCCATGCTTTATCCACTGCGCCACCTAGCTGCTCTATGAAATCATTTTAATTGGAAAATCTGACTAGAGTCTAATTAGATCTTTTTTTTTTTTTGGTGGGGCAATGAAGGTTGAGGTTGGCGGGCCAATGGGGGTTAAGTGACTTGCCCAGGGTCATACAGCTAGTAAGTGTCTAGTGTTTGAGACTAGATTTTTAACTCAAGCCCTCCTAAATATAGGGCTGGTGCTTTATCTACTGTACCACCTAGCTACCCCATAATTAGATCTTGATTATTCTTTTTACTCTTCCCTCCCTCTTTCCCAGTGCCTTCCCCTTTCTTCTTACTGTTCTACTTTTTCATGATCATTTTGTTTGGTCCTGTCTTTCAGAAAATAATCAGCTGATTTCATTCCTTTTCAGGCTGGGAAGCTGGAACACATACATCTGATTGGATGGACTGTGCCTTGTAGAGAGGAGGACCAGAGATGGAATCGTAGTCTTAGGTTTAATTTTTCTTCTTGGGATTCACAGTGACTTCCAAACACTCCACTTCACTGTGATACTTAGCAGGTCTGATGGACAGACCGTTCCTATTTACCTTGCCCCCTTTTTTTCTCCATGTGGAAAGAAAGGCAACAGAAACCAAGAGAAAATTGGTTTAATGAATGACTGTGCTACCTCAACTCTCAGAACATGGGCCCTCCTTTAAAGGTAAGATGTTGGTGTGATTTCAGGTTGTTATTGTTGGCATAAGGAAAATCATGGTATGGCCATTTCCAGAAAGAAATACCTTAATTGTGAAAGGGCCTTGTTTAGCAGAACCACAGTGACAGCTAGATTTGACACAGGTGTTGCAACCTTGTAATTTTGAGAGTGTTAAAAAAAATTAGCATTTATTCATGGACAAGTGGCTTTTCCAGTGCTGTTCTTTAATGTTAGGCCTAAAAAATCATTTAGTAGTACAATATTAACCTTGTATATTTTCCAAAGACTTTAGAAGTCATTATATCATCATATATCCCAGCATTTCCCTGAGGCAGCTCCAAGACAAGGTTTTTTTTTTTTTACTTTGTTTCCTTTTATTAGGTAATGTACCAAAGGGAGTAGGGAACTTGTCCAAGGTCCTTAAACAAGGAACTACATTAGATAGTTCAGGTTATATCCTATTTTTGTATTTTATCTTATAGCTTTAGTCTTTTTTTGTTTTTTTCAACAAACATTTGCTGTGGAGCCCCAGTCTTTTTTGTTTTAAGTGGAAAAACATTTCCATTGTAGAACAAGAAGGTTTTGCCTTTCCATTTTTAGCCTTTTCAAGAGACACAATAGATTAGAATAGTTTATCTCGTATTGTTACCCGTGAAGAACCCCTTGTGGGATTATTCTCCAACTTGTACTTGTATTCAAGGATGGCATCTCCCCAGAGCTTGGCTCCTACCTTGATTTTTAAGATCTCCTCTGCTGAGCTTGCATCTTCACTTGTGAACTGTCTTTTAAGGATCATCTGAAGGAATGGCCATCTTCTGTCAGCAACAGGGATGTCCTGTCCGATTCAGTCAGAAAAGTGTTCAGGCTTCATAAAGGAATCATTGGTCTTAACACTTTGTCATCTGTAATTACAATAATTGAGTTGTAAGGGAACCAGATTTCCTCTTATGCCCACGTTCATTTTTTTCATCAATCTACTTTTTTTCCCCAAGAGTACTTCACTGTCAGGGTAGCTAGGTGGCGCAGTGGATATAGCACTGGCCCTGGATTCAGAAAGACTTGAGTTCAAATCCAGCCTCAGACACTTGACACTTACTAGCTGTGTGACCCTGGGCAAGTCATTTAACCCTCATTGCCCCGCAAAAAAAAGGAAAAATAATAAAATAAAATAATGAGAGTACTTCACTGTCTGGAATTTTGCTTATTCTCCCTCAGTAAGGATTGTGATTCTGTCAGCACAGGATGTCACAATAACCTAGGCTGTTAAAACAAACAAACAACATCCTTATAACTTTGAAATATAAGAACCAATTTGGATAAAAGTTGAAATGTTTCTTTGGACTTGGATCAGACATGGAATTTTATTGGGGAAGTTATGATTAGGAGAAAGTGGGTTAGTTGCTGTATAAACTGATAGAAGAAATAAACACTGTGATCATGAACATAGTATACAGTTGTGTTCTTGTATCATGCACTTGAAGAGTTGGGTCTTTAGCCTAAATAAGTATATCACTAGTCAGAGTAGTCTAATCCAATTTCAATTCAGTAAATATTTAATACTTACTATTTGATACTCCAGGGGGATCCAAAGATGAATATGAAATGATCTCTGCCCTCAAGAAGTTTACAGTCTTAAAAAGGAAGTTGAGACATAAATAAATGCTCATAATAGAAAGTGGAATAAGATAAGTGTCATAAAAGATGGTATAAAAAAAAGTGCTGTGAATACACAGAAGGAGAAATTACCTCAACGAGAGAGACTTGAGGATGATTTCGTGCTTGGAGGAGGTGGCATTTGACCTGGGTCTTGAAGAATGAGTAGGATTTTGAGAGGCAGAGGTGTAGGAAAAGGTAGAACCAAATCTCTAGAAGTAGAAAAACTTGGGGTGGGGCAGCTAGGTGGCACAGTGGATAGAGCACCAGCCCTGGAGTCAGGAGTACCAGAGTTCAAATCCGGCCTCAGACACTTAACACTAGCTGTGTGGCCCTGGGCAAGTCACTTAACCCCAACTGCCTCACTAAAAAAAAAAAAAAAAGAAAAGAAAAACTTGGGGCTTATTTAGGGTATTGGAGAATAATTGAACACGGCTGGTGCATGGGGTGCATGAGGGAGGGTAGCTGTACTAAAATGGTCCTTGAATTCCAGGTGGTTTTCTTTGGTGGGCAGTAGGGGACTATTGCAGGTTTTTTGGAGACTGACATGATCAGAGCTGTGCTTTTGATCATTATTTTGGCAAGGGACTGAGAGTAGGGATGGTTAGGAGAGGCTCAGGAGAGGGCAATGTCCCCACCTGGAAAGATTGCTAGAAATTTTTTTTTAAGTTATACATGAGTAGTCATGGAAAACATTCCCACATTAGCTAGGTTGTGAGAGAAAACAGTTAAAAAACAAAACTTCAGATTAAAGAATTGTCAAAGAAAAAAAATGTTTCAATCTGTTTTCAGATACCATCAGTTTTTTCTCTGTAGATGGATTGCAATTTTCTTAAGTCCTTCAGGGTTTTATTGGATCATTGCCTTGCTGAAAATAACCATGTGCTTCCCAGATTGCTAGAATTTTTGTTTGTCTTTTTTTTTTTTTTTTTTTTGCAGGGCATTGAGGGTTAAGTGACTTGCCCAGGGTCACACAGCTAGTACGTGTCAAGTGTCTGAGGCTGAATTTGAACTCAGATGCTCCTGAATCCAGAGTGGGTGCCTTATCCACTGCGCCACCTAGCTGCCCCCGATTGCTAGAATTTTTAAGTAAAAAAGCATTTGGTGGGGGCAGCTAGGTGGTGCAGTGGATAAGGCACCCACTCTGGATTCAGGAGCACCTGAGTTCAAATTCAGCCTCAGACACTTGACACGTACTAGCTGTGTGACCCTGGGCAAGTCACTTAACCCTCGTTGCCCTGAAAAAAAAAAGCATTTGGTACAATTTGTTCAAGCATTTATTAATCAATAACCACTTATTAAGTACCTACTATGTGCCAGGCACTATGCTAAACACTATGAAGGAAGGGGAAAAAAAACAAAACAAAACGAAGTCTGACCTTGAATAGCTTTCAATCTTGTAGGAAAGAAAATAAGTTAAGATCATACACAAATAGTCATAAAGTAGAACTGTACATTGGAAAGGTACAGATATTGTTACAGAAGTTCATAGGAGGGGAAGCTCTTTTTTGCTCTTGGGGGGGTGGTTAGGGACATTGATGGAAAAGGCAGCAGTTGAACCAGACCTTGAAAGATGAGCAAAATTCTGACACGTGGAAATGGGTCGGGAAGAGCACTAAGTGTAGAGTGAATTATGTGAGTAAAAGCATGTTTAGAGAACAGTAAGTAGTGAGAGGGTTGTAGACAGTGGAAGCACAGAAATCAGAGAAGGTTTTAGAATAGGTCACTAAGAGGAGGAACACTGAATTCTTTTTTTGTTTTTTGTTTTTGTTTTTTTTTTATTTTTATTTTCAGTTCCAAGTTTTCTCCCTTCCCCACCCTTTGAGAAGGTAAGAAATATGATAACCTGTATACATATGAAGTCATGCAAAACATTTCTGCATTAGCCATCTTTTTTTTTTTTTTTTTTTTTTTTTTTGCTGAGGCAGTTGGGGTTAAGTGACTTGCCTAGGGTCACAAAGCTAGTAAGTATTAAGTGTCTGAGGCTGGATTTGAACTCAGTTCCTCCTGACTAAAGGGCTGGTGCTCTATCCACTGTGCCACCTAGCTGCCCCATTATCCATCCTGGGAAAAAAAAAAGCCTGGAAAAATAAAGAGAAAAAAATATGCTTCAATTTTCACTCAGAGCTTATCAGTTTGGAGGTGGATAGCATTTTTCATCATGAGTAGTTTGAAATTGTCATGGATCATTTTATTGACCAGAGTTTCCAAGTTTTTCCCAGTTGATTATAGTTACAAAATTGCTGTTATTGTGTATCATTTCTGAGAGCACAGCAATATCCATCACATTCATATACCACAACTTGTGCAGCCATTCTCCAATTGATGGTTATCCCCTCAGTTTCCAATACTTTGCCACCACACACACAAAAAGAGCTGCTACAAATATTTTTGTACACGTGGCTCCTTTTCCATTTTTGTTGATCACTTTGGGGTACAGACATAGGTAGCAGAGCTATTGCTGAGTCAAAGGGAATATACAGTTTTAAAGTCTTTTGGGCATAAATCCAAATTGCTCTCTAGAATGGCGGAGGCAGCTCACAGTTCCTTCCAAAAGAAACACAGTATCCTTAAGGGGTCAAACTTGAAGTGAAGCAAGTAGGGAAGTTGTAGTGTGGCCTGAGAGTAGAAAGAGTCCCACTGGCTTTGTAGGTGGAGCGTCTGGGTTCAAACCCTTGCTCAGTAATACTGTGTGACCCTGGACAGGGAGGGCATTTAACTTCCCTGAGCCTTAGTTTTCTTATCTGAAAAATGATAGTTGGAATAGATGATCTATAAGGTAACTTCTAGCTCTAAATTGTGTTATCTTGTGTTTTAAGTAACAAGCGAAGGAGGTCTTTGGTATAACATTCACGGGGGATAAGAAAAGAGAAAATATAAAAGTTAGAGACAATATAGTATACTTAGTATGGGAAATATTAGGTATTAGAAAATCAATCAATCAGTAAGTATTTATTAAGGATCTACTATGTACTGAGCACCGTGCTAGTCACTGGGGATGCCATTGTAAAGGATGAAACAATTCCTGCTCTCAGTGACCTTAAATGGGGGAAACAAAAAGAACATATAAAATACAGACAGCATAATTATGAAGCCATGCATAGACACACATACATATACACAAAGTAGTTAAGTATAAGGTGATTTGGGTGGGAGGGGAATGAGAGAAAACTTTATGCAGAAGATACTGCATCTTAAAGGAAAAAAGGGAGTCTGTGAATGTCTTCTAGGCATGGGGGATAGCCAGTATGAAGACATGGAGATGGGAGATGGAGTGTCATATGGGAAGAATGTGACATACATTTAGTTTGAGAGGGGGAATAATATCATATGACCTGGTAGAGTGGGGTGTGATTGTGTAGGGCTTTAAAAGCTAATCAGAGAAGTATACATATATACACACACACACACACACACACACACACACACACACACACACACACATATATATACATACATACATATATATTTGTTTTTTTTTTTTTAGTGAGGCAATTGGGGTTAAGTGACTTGCCCAGGGTCACACGGCTAGTTAAGTATTAAGTGTCTGAGGTCGGATTTGAACTCAGGTACTCCTGACTCCGGGGCCGGTGCTCTATCCATTCCGCCACCTAGCTGCCCCATAGAGAAGTATATATTTGATCCTAGAGGCAATGGAAAGCCTCTTGGTTGAATAGAGAAGTCACATAATCAGATCTACTATATTTAAAGAGAATTACTTTGGTAGTAGTGTGTAAGATGGAGTAGTGGTAAGAGACTTGGTCATGGTAAAAGGTGTTTTATTCGGGTGGTAATGAGTTTTTTTTTGTTTGTTTGTTTGTTTGTTTGTTTTAGGCAATGGGGGTTAAGCGACTCGCCCACAGTCACACAGCTAGTAAGTGTCAAGTGTCTGAGGCCAGATCTGAACCCAGGTACTCCTGAGTCCAGGGCCAGTCCCCTAACCACTGTGCCATCTAGCTGCCCCGGTAATGAGTTTTTAAATATATTTTGATTGTAGAATTTGTATTCAGTTCATTTTAGAATGGAGAGGGGGGGGGCAGCTAGGTGGTGCAGTAGATAAGGCACTGGCCCTGGATTCAGGAGGACCTGAGTTCAAATTCAGCCTCAGACACTTGACATTTATTAACTGTGTGACCTTGGGCAAGTCACTTAACCCTCATTGCCCCATCCCCCCCCCCCCAAAAAAAAAAAAAAGAATGGAGAGAGGATGTGGTTCCCATCCATTGGTCATGAATTCAAAATTAGGTTAAAACACTGGTAGGTTTCTCATGCATAGTTTTGAAGGAAATAGGAGCTGTTGGGGTCCAAAGGTATTTGTGTCAAGATATATGGCAGGTTACCCCAAGGGAATCCTGTGGTGGTTCAAATAAAAGTAATGAAGACTTGGCAGTGGTAGCATGAGCTTCCCAGGGTTCCAAGCCATCCTCAGAGAGTGACCTCTTAGCATAAGTCTCTATAACTTGTTCTTGCCTTAGTTCTGTGCTACTCCATGGAGATTGTCAACCAAGGGGCCAATTAATGGCAATTAGCCTGATTGCTGAGCATAAACAAGCAGCTAACTGTTACATACTCAGTGCTTATTGGGACAATTCAAATTCATTTTAATTACATAATGCCAATATAAGGATAATAATACTTGGTTGTTAAATCCCCCATTTTATATTGCTAATTCCACTTGGATGAATTACTTCCAGAAAGCAACTGTAAGAGGACAGTGACTTCTTTCCCCTTATTGTGTGCATTAATTAGCACCAATTTGTTTGAGGAGGGAAACTGTCCAAGGAGACTTGAATTTGAGAAATGAAAGCCATGTTATTTGTAATTAGCAGTGAAACAAAGAAATGTCTGGTATCCCAGAATTTTTTTGGTACATTAGAATTCTTTTGAGGGAATCATGTAGTCTCTATTTCCATGCAGTGTCTTAAGTAGGACTGTGTTAGTTTTGAGTGAAAGGATGGGGATAGAAACACTTTAGGGATTTGATTGGCTTAATTAAACCCATAAAACTTATTCTGTGCTATCCTAGGTGATATGGCTGTGAGGAAGAGGAGTGGAAAGAACTAAGCTCGTTTTCTTTTGCAGCTGCAGCTGTGATCCTCAGCTGTCTATCTTCGTTGAAGGGACCTGATGTTTTACGTTATTGGTGAGTAAAAAGAACGCTATTTTATCTTTTTTTGTTGTTGTTTGTGAATCTTGTTTAATTCCATTGCTATTTGACCTAGATAATTGCTGGTCCTGTCAAATGTACCTCAGTAGACATGACAGTGGTAAAACTACTTATGCCTTATGACTGTTTTCTTTTTACCACAACTGTGGGAGCTGCATATGTAAAACTGGGTGCATTATGTATGATGTATGTCATGTCAGAGGAGTGCATCTCATTATCTGCCAGCAACACAGGATTATAGATACAGAGCAGGAAGAAACCTCAGAGGTCACCTAGTCCAACAGAAAACTTGAGGCCCAGAGAAGTTAAGTGATTTATCTAGCATCTTACCCGATAGTACATTGCAGATCCAGGAGTCAAATCCAAGTCTTCCGATGCCAAATACTTAGGCCCATTTACTTTGTTTAGGAAGACTTTCTGCCTCTTCTCAAAAACTCCTGGCCTCTCCCATATTAAGAAACAGTGACTACAAGAGGAAATAGACAGCAAAACTATACTAGTGGAGGGGCAGCTTGGTGGCACAGTGGATAAATCACCGGCCCTGGATTCAGGAGGACCTGAGTTCAAATCCGGTCTCAGACACTTGACACTTACTAGCTGCGTGACCCTGGGCAAGTTACTTAACCCTCATTGTCCCACAAAAACAAGCAAACAAAAAAAAAACTGATTAAAAAAAAGATTTATTTGAAATATTTGGGCGGCTAGGTGGCGCAGTGGATAGAGCACCGGACCTGGAGTCAGGAGTACCTGAGTTCAAATCCGGCCTCAGACACTTAACACTTACTAGCTGTGTGACCCTGGGCAAGTCACTTAATCCCAATTGCCTCACTAAAAAAACAAAAACAAAAGCTATACTAGTGGGGGATATGAACCTTCCCCTCTCAGAATTAGATAAATCTAACCACAAAATAAATAAGAAAGAAGTTAAAGAGATGAATAGAATGTTAGAAAAGTTAGATATGATAGATGGCTGGAGAAAATTGAATGGGGATAGAAAGGAATATACATTTTTCTCAGTGGTACATGGCACATTTTCAAAAATTGACCATGTTTTAGGGCACAAAAACCTCATAGTCAAATGTAGAAAGGCAGATATAGTAAATGCATTTTTCTCAGATCATGATGTAATAAAAATTACATGTAATAAAGAGACATGGAAAGGTAGACTGAAAATTAATTGGAAACTAAATAATCTCATCCTAAAGAATGAGTGGATCAAACAACAAATTATAGAAACAATAACTTCATCCAAGAGAATGACAATAATGAGACAACATACCAAAACCAATGGGATGCAGCCAAAGCAGTGCTTAGGGGAAACTTTGTATCTCTAAATGCTTACATGAATAAGAAAGATAAAGAGGAGATCAATGAATTGGACATGGAACTAAAAAAGCTAGAAAAAGAACAAATTAAAAATCCCCAATTAAATACTAAATTAGAAATCCTGAAAAATCAAAGGGGAAATTAATACAATTGAAAGCAAGAAAAATATAGAATTAATCAATAAAACTAAGAGCTGGTTTTATGAAAAAATCAATAAAATAGGGGGCGGCTAGGTGGCGCAGTGGATAAAGCACCGGCCCTGGATTCAGGAGTATCTGAGTTCAAATCCGGCCTCAGACACTTGACACTTACTAGCTGTGTGACCCTGGGCAAGTCACTTAACCCCTATTGCCCTGCAAAAAACAAAAAAAAACAAAAAAAAATCAATAAAATAGATAAACCTTTGGTTAATTTGATTAAAAAAAAAAAAAGAAAACCAAATTACCAGTATCAAAAATGAAAGGGGTGAATTCACCACCAATGAAGTGGAAATTAAAGCAATAATTAGGATCTATTTTGCCCAACTGTATGCCAATAAATTTGACAATCTAAATGAAATGGACAAATATTTACAGAAATACAAATTGCCCAGATTAACCAAAGAGGTAATAAAATCCCTAAATAAGCCCATATTAGAAAAAGAAATTCTATCAAACATTTAAAGAAAAATTAATTCTAGTACTATGCAAATTATTTGGAAAAATAGGTGAGGAAGGAGTTCTACCAAATTCTTTTTATGATACAAATATGGTGTTGATTCTAAAACCAGGCAGAGCCAGAACAGAGAAAGAAAATTATAGACCAGTTCCCCTAATGAATATTGATGCAAAAATCTTAAATAGAATATTAGCAAGGAGATTACAGCAAGTGATCACCAGGATAATATACTATGACCAGGTGGGATTTATACCAGGAATGCAGGGCTGGTTCAACATTAGGAAAACTATCAACAGAATCAACCACATCAATAAGAAAACTAACCAAAATCATATGATTATCTCTTAATTAATTCTTTTTTTTTCTCCCCTTGAGGGGCAGTAAGGGTTAAGTGACTTGCCCAGCGTCACACAGCTAATATGTGTCAAGTGTCTGAGGTCAGATTTGAAATCAGGTCCTCCTGATTCCAGGGCCAGTGCTTTATCCACTGTGCCACCTAGCTGCCCTCTGATTATCTCAATAGATGCAGAGAAAGCTTTTGACAAAATACAGCACTCATTCCTAATAAAATACTAGAGAGCATAGGAATAGGTGGAGCTTTCCTTAAAATTATAAGCAGTTAAAAAAGAAAAGGCAGTATCTACCTAAAACCATCAGCAAACATTATATGTAATGGGAATAAGTTAGAGGCATTCCCAATAAGATCAGTGGTGAAACAGTGATGTTCATTATCACCTCTATTATTTAATATTATACTAGAAATGTTAGCTTTAGCAATAAGAGAAGAAAAAGGAATTAAAGGAATTAGAATAGGCAAGAGGAAAAAAAAGTATCACTTTTTGCAGATTATATGATGAGAATCCTAGAGAATCAACTAAAAAACTACTTGAAACAATTAACAACTTTAGCAAAGTTGCAGTATATAAAATAAATCCATATAAATCATCAGCATTTCTATACATGACCAACAAAGTTTAGCAGCAAGAGATAGAAAGAGAAATTCCATTTAAAGTAACAGTAGACAATATAAAATACTTGGGAGTCTACTTGCTAAGACAAACCTAGGAACTCTATGAACACAATTACAAAACAATTTTCACACAAATAAAATCAGATCTAAATAACTGGAAAAAATATCAATTGCTCATGGGTAGGCCGAGCTAATATAATAAAAATGACAATTCTACCTAAATTAATTTACTTATCGAGTGCCATACCAATCATACTATCTAAAAGTTATTTTACAGAGTTAGAAAAAATAACAAAATTCATCTGGAAGAACAAAAGGTCAAGAATATCCAGGGAACTAATGAAAAAAAATGCACAGGAAGGTAGGCTAGCTGTACCAAATCTGAAGCTTTTCTAAAAAGTGGCAGTCATCAAAACTATTTGGTACTGGCTAAGAAATAGAGTGGAGGATCAATGGAATAGGTTAGGCACAGGAGACCCAGTAGTAAATGACTTTAGTAAGGTACTGTTTGATAAACCCAAAGACTTCAGCTTCTGGCATAGGAACTCAGTATTTGACAAAAACTGTTGGGAAAACTGGAAGATAGTATGGCAGAAACTAGACATAGACCAACATCTTACACCTTATACTAAAATAAGGTCAAAATGGGTACATAATTTAGACATAAAAGGTGATACCATAGGTAAATTAGGAGAGGAAGGAATAGTTTACCTTTCAGATTTATGGAAAGGAGAACAGTTTATGACCAAACAAGAGATAGAGAATATTATGAAATACAAAATGGATGGTTTTGATTACATTAAATTAAAATTAAAAAGTTTTTGTACAAACAGAAGCAATGCATCCAAAATTAGAAGGGAGATAGAAAGCTGGGAAACAATTTCTATAACCAGTACTTCTGATAAAGGCCTCATTTCTAAAATATATCAGGAACTAAATCAAATTTATAAGAATGCAAGTCATTCCTCAGTTGAGAAATGGTCAAAGGATATGAACTGGTAGTTTTCCGATGAAGAAATCAAAGCTATCTAATACCATATGAAAAAGTGTTCTAAATCGTTATTGATTAGAGAAATGCAAATTAAAACAACTCTGAGGTACCACCTGACACCTATCAGATTGGCTAATATGACAACAAAGGAAAATAATAAATGTTGGAGAAGCTGTGGAAAAATTGGAACACTATTGCATTGTTGGTGGAGCTGTGAACTGATCCAACCATTCTGGAGAACAATTTGGAACTATGCTGAAAGGGCCACTATTAGGTCTTTTTCCCAAAGAGATCATAAAAAAGTGAAAAGGAGCCACATGTACAAAAATATTTATAACTGCTCTTTTTGTGGTAGCGGAGAATTGGAAATTATGGGGATGTCCATCAATTGGGGAATGGCTGAACAAGTTGTGGTATATGAATGTATTGGAATACTATTGTGCTGTAAGAAACAATGAGCAGATGATTTCAGAGAAACCTAGAAGGACATATATGAACTGATGCTGAGTGAGATGAACAGAACCAGGAAACCATTGTATACAGTATCAATAACATTGTGTTTTGGTCAACTGTGATAGACTTGACTCTTCTCAGCAATGCAATGGTCCAAGATAGTTCCAAAGGACTCATGATAGAAAATGCTCTCCAAATCCAGAAAAAAGAACTGTGGAATCTAGATGCAGACTCAACCATACTATTTCTACTTTTTTTGTTTTTCTTTTTTGAGGTTTTTCCCTTTTGTTCTGATTCTTCTTTCACAGCATGACTAATGCAGACATATGTTTAATGTGATTGTACATATATTACCTATATCAGATTGATTGCTGTCTTGGGGAGGGCAGAGGGAGGGAGAAAAATTTGGAACTAGAAATCTTATAAAAACAAATGTTGAAAACTATCTCTACATGTTTAGAAAATAATAAAATACTTTTATGATTAAAAAAAGAAGAAGCAGTGAAGTATAGCTGGTGGGTGATATGTCTGGTCTTTTCTCCACATAGGTGGAATCACAGTGTCTGTGGTCGCCTTCTTCTTCACAATTAAGTTCTTCTTTGAGCTTGCCGCACGAGTAGTCAGCTTCCTCCAGAATGAAGACCGGGAGCGCCGAGGGGACCGGACTATTTATGACTACGTGCGGGGAAATTACTTGGACCCCCGGTCCTGCAAAGTCTCCTGGGATTGGAAGGACCCCTATGAGGTGGGCCATAGCATGGCCTTCCGAGTGCATGTAAGGGAATGTTTCTGTCTCCACACCCATTGGGGTTTCTAGTTGGCTTACATTTGCAGAGCCTGGTTCTGCCTGTGGGTGGTGCTAGACCGAAGTACTATTATTATCTTTCCTCTACCTATCCTCCCACCCCAAGGAATTTGGGTAGAATTCAAATTTAAGCACTAGGGACTGTCTTATTATTTTTGTTCCAAGGGTACATTTCTCTCTGAGAAATAAACTTATAATGCTTTTTCAGAAAATAAACAATGTTGTCAGCACAGCACATGTTACAACGTCCCCACTGCAACATGTTTAACCCAAACATCACAGCATTCAGGATTGGCCTGAAAAGCTAAAGCTGAAGTTGAAGCTGTCTGGGAGCAGCAGTAGTCGCTTCTGTTTACCTGGAGTTGCCTGCATTGCACTCAGTGCCAATGATACGAGAGTAGTGTGATTTTAAAATGTTGTCAATACTAAGAAGTCTCTCTAGAGGAGAGATTTCTGGTAAGACAAGAGTTAGCATTGGTTCTTCAGAAATGTGGGGTTTGATTCAGCAGTGCCCTGACACTGTCCACTCCTTTCTTCTGTACGGCTAAGTTTGTGTATCATTTAACTTTCTTTAAATGTTGCATTTTATGTAGCTAGTGTTATTTCTCCCTATAACACTGTGAGCAAAACCATGGGGATGGCTGGCAATTTCAAACATATAACTTTTGCTCCTCTTACCAGTATCAGCTTTCTCCATACACAGTGAATGGGTTTACTCTGGCCCTAGGGGAACAGTATTCTTTCTCCGGGCTTTAACAGGTACCTTTCACTTCCTCATACAGTTATTCTACAAGAATGGACAGCCCTTCCCTGCTCATCGGCCTGTGGGATTACGAGTTCACATCTCCCATGTTGAGTTAGCAGTGGATATTCCAGTAACCCAGGAAGTCCTTCAAGAGCCCAATTCCAATGTTGTAAAAGTGGCCTTTACTGTTCGAAAGGCTGGTCGCTATGAAATCACAGTGAAACTTGGTGGATTAAGTGTGGCCTACAGTCCTTACTACAAAATTTTTCAGGCTGGTAAGATCTTAGGGGTAGGAGTACCAAGATGGAATAAAAAGTCTTCTGTAGTTTGACACCATTCCAAGTGAAAATAATTGTATCTGGGGCAGCTA
This sequence comes from Dromiciops gliroides, assembly GCF_019393635.1. Classification (NCBI taxonomy): domain Eukaryota; kingdom Metazoa; phylum Chordata; class Mammalia; order Microbiotheria; family Microbiotheriidae; genus Dromiciops; species Dromiciops gliroides. The sequence goes on from NC_057862.1 coordinate 236,840,097, forward strand.
GGTGGGTCAGTGGATAAAGCACCGGCCCTGGATTCAGGAGTACCTGAGTTCAAATCCGGCCTCAGACACTTAACACTTACTAGCTGTGTGATCCTGGGCAAGTCACTTAACCCCAATTGCCTCACTTAAAAAAAAAAAAAAGAAAGAAAATAATTGTATCCTCTCACCTCTATTGCCATTGTATGTTTTCCTTCCCATATTTAGTAAAAGCTTCAGTTTTCTGAGAATGGAACCTCCTTTTGTCTTCATTTAGCCTCTGCATATCCTTTGTACTGTTAAGGGTTAAAATTCTAGCTAAACTGTCTAAAATATCTAATGAGTGGTCGCCAATAAATGATAAGCTTTAGCAAGAGTTAGACTTTTAAGCATTTATTAAGGAGAATAAGAATTTGGTAAAGAGAGAGAGAGAAAGGCCTAGATTCCTATCTATTAAAGGGAGAGCACATTTCTAGCTCCGCTCTCCACCAGAGTCCAAAGGAAAGAGACCCAGTCTCCTCCTTCCTCCTCCCACTAGTCCGCGTCACTTCCTGATACCAAAGAAAAGACTCCTGGTCTTGCCCTCAAAGACCTTCGCTTCATGGGCAGAACTCTTCTACAGTAAGTCTCCAGCAGGTGGCGTCATTCCAATCGTTACAGTACATATTACATAAGCGACCAGATCCTCTTTTGCTCTGTTTAAAATTCGCAGAAGTGTGGAATCTATGCAGCATTTGTTTTGTTTCAATTTGTGGGAATAACACTTGTGCCATATACACTGTGGTGGCATCCTTTTAAGAGTGTCACTGGGTGTTAGCTAATTTAATAGCTGCAGAATAAAGATATATAACCCCTTAGGGTTAAATCCTATAGGAGTTTAATTAGGTTTTGGCATTTTAACCATGGGCTGATAACTGATTTCCTTACTTTTGTAACAAAGGCCAAGGCCCAGAGGATGAAGCTTCTGTCATTTACCTTTCCCTTTGGAGCTAAATCTTTCAAACAGCTTCTTTTGTAACTTGCTATTTCATTATAACTTCCTTTTGCAATAATGTCCCCACTTGGAGACCCTCATCTCTACACAAAATTCTCTTCAGTGCATGGTGACACCCCCCCCCCCCCCCCCCCCCGCCAGTCTGTTGCTGGGGGCTGGGGTGTGGGAGTGGGGAGACAACAGTAGTACATGACCTTTTATTTCATCATTTTAGTCTTGGTTCTGCCTCACTGAAAAGTTCCCACTGGAAAACTGATACAGAGTAGAAGTGGGAGTTAAGCTACAATTTTTGAATTCTCTTTTCAAGTCCCTTCTGTCTCATTTCACTTAGTGCTTGAATTGGTTAAGGATTTATAGACATAAAAACCCAGATTTCATCGAGTGAAATAGTCCCTTTATTTCCTTCCATGATGTGATTTAAAAGTGCTGTTTGTCCTTGGGGATGAGGAAGCCTTTAGAACACACTGTTCAAAGCAGCTCTTTGTACTGTGAAGATGCATCTGTTACAGCATCTCTCTCTAACCATTAGATCCTATCCTCTTTGTTCTAGGGACGGTGGTTCCTTCCAAGACTAAAATCGTTTGCCATTTCTCTACTCTCGTTCTGACCTGCGGGCAACAGCACACCCTTCAGATAGTCCCTCGAGATGAATATGACAATCCCACCAACAATTCTGTGTCTTTGATAGATGAACACAATTACAGTGTATCCATTCATGAGGTGAGCTCCCCTTCTTCTGTGTTCAAGGGAAGTTAAAGTCCTTTTGTCCTTTTCTGACCCCATTTCCTGTTCTCTTCTTATGCTAAGTGATATTCCAATCTCTCTTTGCAGCTTGGTCCTTCCGAAGAAGAAAGTACCGATGTCTCATTTGAGAAATCAGTGACATCCAAAAGACAGACTTGCCAGGTTTTCCTTAAGCTCACCTTGCATTCCCGGGGCTGCTTCCGTGCCTGCATTTCATACCAAAATCAGCCAATCAGCAATGGTGAATTTGATATAATTGTCCTAAGTGGTGAGTTGAAGGGATTTGGAATTTGTTTTGTTTGATGCATTTCTTCTTTCCTTTGACCTACTGAAATCGTTATTCGATCTTTGAGCCCTCCTTGGTTTGGGGGCAGTTTTTTAACCTTTTTTGTAATATGAACATTTGACATCCTGGTGAAGCATATAGACTCCTTCTCAAAATCATGTTTTTTTAAATGCATAAAATACAGAGCATTACAAAGGAAACCAGTTATACAGTTTGATAACATACAGTTATCAAAATATCTAAAAAACAAATTCATGAACCCCTGAAATCTATCTATAGAAACTGGGTTGAGAACTACTGGTTTAGAATCTTACCAAATAGTGTTCCAGATATCGTTCAGATATCTAGGTCTGTATCCAGATCTATTTACAGCTCTAGACCTTTGCATCTCTCCATAGATATCACTATTTAGTTTGTATGTCTGTCTCTCTTTCTCTAACAGATTTCTCTAACGTTTCTCTAACAAATCCCATTTTCATTCTTTTCCTTCATGCCTTCTAGAGAATGAGAAGAACATCGTAGAACGCAATGTATCCACCTCAGGGGTCAGTATTTACTTTGAGGCTTATCTTTATAATGCCACCAACTGTGCCAACCCACAGTGGCACCTTCCACCCATGCACATGAGCTCTTCCCAACGTCGTCCTTCCACTGCCACTGAGGAGGAGGATGAAGATTCACCTTCTGACAGCCAGACCCCGGAAAAGGTGAAAAAACCTAAAAAGGTGTACTGCTATGTATCACCTAAGGTAAAAACATCTTTTGTTTTTGCTCTTAAATTCCTCTGCTTATGCTTACATATTTATGGTCACTATGCATACTGTAAGACTGCAGCTTGACAGAATTGCCTTTCGTAATATCTACTCCACTAGAGTTGGAATAGGGTAATTGCCTTTAATTTTCTAGAAAACTAGCAAAACTAGATAAATGTTGAATATACAATTGTGATATTCTTAAATTTTAAATAATCTGGACTGGACTAGATCAGGCCAAGATGTTTTTGTTGTTTGTTTGTTGTTTGTGGGGCAATGAGGGTTAAATGATTTGCCCAGGGTCACATAGCTAGTAAGTGTCAAGTGTCCGTGGCCAGATTTGAACTCAGGTCCTCCTGAATCTAAGACTGGTGCTTTATCCACTGCACCACCTAGCTGCCCTAGGCCAAGATGTTTTAAATTGTAACCTGTCACCATATGTTTTTAGCTATTTCTGGAGAGGTATTTTTCAGAGACATGAACTCTGGCAGGTTTTGAGAAAGCTGCCTTTAACTGTTGGAATTTTCTCACTAGAACTAAGATCCTAGCTGTCACCTTGTGCTGTATCGAAACAAGTTGATTAAGGTTAGAATTTTATAATCTTGCAATGCATGGCAAATGCCTCTCCTTCTCTCCCTAGCTGGAGGGATTGGAGTAGATGTACTTTGGTAGGGATGAGAACATGAACCTCCCAAAGAGGTACTTTGGGTTAGCGAGTTTGTTTTAAATATATGGGTTTTGGTTATGAATTCAGGACTTATAGAAATGAGAAACTATGCAAACTCCTTATTACAGACCTGGAGTCCCTATCTCTCTGTGACCCAAACTCAATTTTGGGCCTGTTCCACTTAACACTGCAATTTTGACAGTTAAAGGTCTGGCCTAGGGAATACTCAAATGACAGATCCCTCTTAGAATATTTTTTACTTCTTATATCATTCTTTTTTCCCCTCATTTGGTTGGAAATTGCATCATGGGGGCTTTACTGTTTGCTTGTATGAGAAATAGTTTTCTTCTTTTCCTCTTTGAAGGAAAATTCAGAGGTTGTTTTCAAGTTAGCTTTCCTCTATCCCAGCTGATCCTTAAGTAGAGAAGACTGTTGTAGGATGCAGGGTCAATTTCTAGAAGATAAGAGAGTTGCTGTCCAACTGGAAAGGAAGGAGAAGGCTGTGCTCAGTTTCTCAATGCCTGGGACCAGGCCCCCTTTTTGGAAAATAGAATATAAAGCTCAAAATGATGTCGGAGACCATCAAGTCTGACCCTCTTGTTTGAGGGCTGAGGAAGGAAGGAGGAAGGAGGGCATGCTGTTAAGTCATTTGTCTAAGTGCATGCAGGAAGTAAGGTGAGGCTTTGATCTTTGATGGATTTCTCAATCTGGAGCCTCGAACAGTAATTATCATTATTATTACTATTGAAGTAAGAAGTGTGGTTTCTGTGCCCAAAGAGCTATGGAACTGTGCATATTCTTTGATCCAGCAATACCACTGCTAGGTTTATATCCCAAAGACATCCCCCAAAAAAGAAAAAAAAACCAATTTGTACAAGAAATATTTGTACCAGCATTTTTTATAGTGGTTAAGAATTGGAGATCAAAGGAATGCCCATCAATTGGGGAATGGCTAAACAAGCTGTGGTATATGTGGTATATGTGCTGTAAGAAATGACAAACAGGAGCATTTCAGAAAGACCTGGAAAGGGTTTCATGAACTGATGTATAGTGAAGTGAGCAGAACCAAGAGAACATTGTGCACAGTGATAGTAATATCATTTGATGAACTGTGAATAATTTAACTATGCTCAGCAAATACAATGATCCAAGATAATCCCAAAGCCCTAATGATGAAGTGTACTATCCACCTCCAAAGAAAGAACTGATACTGATTGAACACTGACTGAAGCATGCTATTTTTCACTTTTTTCTTTTGTTCAAGTTTTCTTATACAAAATGATTAATATGGTAATGCTTTACATAATTGCACATGTATAACCCACATCTGATTGCTTGCTGCCTCAGGGAGGGGAGGAAGGGAGGGAAGGAAGGGAGGGAAGGAGGGATAACATTTAGAATTCAAAACCTTAAATAAAAATGTTTATTGTTTTTAAAAAAAGAAATGGGGTTTAAAGTTTAATGAAACTTAAATTCCAATGACCCTACATCATTTTTTAAAAAATTTCTTTTGTTTTATTTCCTTTCTGGTTTCTTGGTCCCCCAGCAACTCTCAGTGAAAGAATTCTACCTGAAAATCATTCCCTGGCGCCTCTACACCTTTAGAGTATGCCCTGGGACAAAGGTGGGTTGAGCTTTATGTTTTTCCATATTGAATGATTTTTTTTTTGGCGAGGCAATGGGGGTTAAGTGACTTGCCCAGGGTCACACAGCTAGTAAGTGTCAAGTGTCCGAGGCTGGATTTGAACTCAGATCCTCCTGAATCCAGGGCCGGTGCTTTATCCATTGTGCTACCTAGCTGCCCCTTTTCCCTTTTTTTAAAAGACCATTTCCCGGGGCGGCTAGGTGGCGCAGTGGATAAAGCACCGGCCCTGGATTCAGGAGGAACTGAGTTCAAATCCGGCCTCAGACACTTAACAATTACTAGCTGTGTGACCCTGGGCAAGTCACTTAACCCCAATTGCCTCACAAAAAACAAACAAAAATACCTTTAATGGCCAGGGCCATTAAATGTGTTGTCGTGGAGAGAATACTGGCATCAGGAAATTATAGATTAAAAAAAAAAAAAAGACAGACCATTTCCCTATCTTGCCCAGGCTGGAAGTGCAGAGTTTATGCACAGATCCAGTCCCACTATGGCATAGGAGCTTTGACCTGTTCTGTTCCTAACATGAACCAGTTTGCCTTTCCCTAGGCAACTTGGTAACACCTCCTCTCCCTTCTCCCCCACCCTGCACTTTCCCCTGCGCCCCCAATATTAATGCTCAACTTAGTGTGGCCATCTGATCAACTTAGCCCATTGCAACTCAGAACTCCTGAGCTCAGGAGACCCTCCAGCCTCAGCCAGACCCCCACAGTAGCAGGGATTACATGGTGTGCACTGACCATGCTTGATTCAACCCTCTTTCCCTGTTTTCTGGGAGAGCTTCTAATGGATCTGGAGGTTCTCACTGTACATAGAAACTGCTGCCAAATGAAGGAACCTTATCTCTACTAAATGGCATCAGGAATATGTATATTATAGAAAGAAATACCGTATAGGAATTATTAGCAATTCAAAATTCTCTAGCACTAACAGCTTGTTAGTGCTAGAGTTTGCCTATCAGATTTTTTTTTCCCCTTCAGGGCAATGAGGGTTAAGTGACTTGCTCAGGATCACACAGCTAGTGAGTGTCAAGTGTCTGAGGCTGGATTTGAACTCAGGTCATCCTGAATCCAGGGCAAGTGCTTTATCCACTGCACCACCAAGCTGTCCCCATTGCCTATAAGATTATATTAATTAACAGGAGTGGTTGTTCACCCAAGCCTTTATCTTGTTCACTCATCCTGTGTTGATTAATCCATAGATTCAGCATTTATATACGTCCTTTTACTCTCTTCCATACATAGACTCAGAGAAATAATATTTTTGTCCAGAAGCTGGAATGGGCCATTGTGTTAAGCATAAGCTTCCCCCAAGCAGTTTAAACAGACTTATTCTTTGCTGTCTCATGGCAGTTAGACCCGCCTTCTGTTAGTCTTGAAATCCTTAGTCTGTACTCCTAGGATTGAAAGGGACTTTGAAGATAATTCTCAACTCTAGATCTTGTGCTACTTGCTAATAGAACTATATGAAGCTACTTATATCCTTTGTTCTCAAATTCTGTTCCTACAACCCTAATGGACAAAAATTATTTTGAACTTGAATTTCATGAGACCCCAAAGCAGTGTTTTGGAGTAATGTTGCTTGCTACAGGCTCACCTTTCTGTGACACTATGTACTAGACTTTCTTTGATGGTGTGTGGCCAGCTTGGGGCAGAAGGGGTTTTCCTGGATTGATTTGGCAGATTAACAGTTCTAACTTTGAATTTATGTGTTTTTTTTCTTCCTTATAGTTTTCATACCATGGACCTGATCCTGTGCATAAACTGCTCACACTAGTGGTAGATGATGGGATCCAGCCTCCTGTAGAGCTTAGCTGTAAGGAAAGGAACATCTTAGCAGCCACTTTTATCCGTTCTCTCCATAAAAACATAGGTAAAATTGGCCTGGGATTCTTAACGAGGAGGGAAGGGTTATTAGCAACCCAAGGTGTAAGAGTTAGAATTGGATTTGCCAGACACAATTTGTAATGACATTGTGACCACAATGGGTCCTACTGCTTCCCAGGAGGCTCAGAGACCTTTCAGGACAAGGTGAACTTCTTCCAGCGAGAGCTTCGGCAGGTACACATGAAAAGGCCACACTCGAAGGTCACACTGAAGGTCAGCAGACACACCCTTTTGGAGTCTGTAAGTAATGCTTTATTTCCCTACGAACTTCAAATGTGGTCAGACTCTTCCTATTTATTGCTCAAAATGGTCTAGAATTTTTTCTTTGGAGTATAGTGGTGAAGGGCTAGGTTCAAGGAACTAGATTGGGCAGCACAATGAATTTAAAACCTAAATTTAAAAAAACTATAAAGAAATCTTACAAATATGTCTAGGACAGGAGGATGTAGTAAATATTGTTAAGGAAATAAACTACTTGTTAATAGATGAGAAGAGATGTTGTTGGGTTTAAAAGGAAATTATGTCGGGCAGCTAGGTGGCACAGTGGATAAAGCACCAGCCCTGGATTCAGGAAGACCTGAGTTCAAATTCGGCCTCAGACACTTGACACTTGCTAGCTGTGTGACCCTGGGCAAGTCACTTAACCCCAGTTGCCTCACCAAAAAAAAAAAAAAAAGGAAATTATGTCTCTTTTAATGATGGTCAGTCAGAAAATTAATATCTGATATGTTTCTCTCAGTTGCACAGACATGAACATAATTCATACATTCCCTTGAAGTGGGTAGTTTGGCTTCTGTCCAGAAACTGAGTGTTGGGCTCCAGATAGCTCAGTAGGAAGTTCCTTTTCCTTTGCTGTGTTCTTGCTGTGGCCTCTTTCTCTGTCTTGCCCCCAGCTCTGTGGCTAGAGAAAGTTGTTTTGTGGATAGAGGGGGCCTCATACTAGAAACCAGAGGTCATCCTTGGTTCTTTTAGTGACTTGAGTAGATTTCATTGTTCGCTCACTTCTCTGGGCCTCAGTTTTCCTATCAGTAAAGTTGAAGTTATAAGCTCTAGCCTTTTCTTCCCATGGAAAGATATTTTAATATTTTAAAAAATTAATTTACTTTGAAGCTCTATGCTTTGTGTATGGGAGATATTATTAAATCAACTCACTTCCAGTTATGACGTTTCTTCTTGTTGTTGGGTTTGAAATGGCACAGCCTTGTTCTTGACCTCAGCATTTCTGTAATGCCAGCATGTTGATAGTTTTCTCTCTTTCATTGCCCTCCAGTCTCTGAAAGCCACTCGGAATTTCTCCATTTCAGATTGGAGTAAGAATTTTGAAGTAATTTTCCAGGATGAAGAAGGTGACTTGGGAGTTTTTATTTTCCATCTTTGGGATGCCCCCTTTTTCCCTCTTGAGAGAAAAGGAGCAATAACATTCTGGGTTCAGATGGCAGGATAGAGCACAACGGGCATGAACACAAGGGGAAGTGAAAAGAAGAGGTGTAAAAAGTTTGGAGCCTAGAGTTTTTATTGACTGGAAGGCAAAGGGAAACAAACTGCTTTTCTAGTTTATTTGTCTTTCTATGTATCTACACTAGGGGGCGCAATTCAGTGGCCAAAATAGTTACTATTCTATGGATGGGGGCAAAGTTTCATAAACCTTTTGATTTTTGTTCTTTGTGTGTATATGTGTGTGGGTGGGTGTGTATGTATTTTGGGGGGAATGTGGGAGAAGAGGGTAAGTAGAAGGAATAGAATAAGGCAGAAAAAATAAAGGAACTTAAGTTGCCATAGGCCCAGAACTTATTTTTCTTTGTTTTATTGTCCAGCTTTGGATTGGGGAGGCCCTCGCCGGGAATGGTTTGAGCTAACCTGCCGAGCATTGTTTGACACCACCAATCAGCTCTTCACTAGATTCAGTGACAACAACCAAGCTCTGGTGAGTCTCTGGCTTTTCCTGGGGTGGGGGAGTGGGGGTAGGGAGGTGGAGGCAGGAGTTATGCATCAAATGGCAAAACCAACAAGGTGCATGCATAGATCAGGGTGCTGGTTTAGCTATCTAAAGACCAAGGTTCTTTTCTTGGCTTTCATGTTGACCCACTGTGTGAACTAATCAGAATGTTGCTATCCTTTTTCTTTAGTTTTGGCATCTCTAAAATCGGAAGAATTTTACTTGTTGCCAGATAACCCGTTTAGGTGAAAGGAATGATAATGCATTCACTACCACTACTACTACTTATTATTATTATAATAAATGTTATTCTAGGGGCAGCTAGGTGGCGCAGTGGATAGAGCACCGGCCCTGGAGTCAGGAGTACCTGAGTTCAAATCCGGCCTCAGACACTTAACACTCACTAGCTGTGTGACCCTGGGCAAGTCACTTAACCCCAATTGCCTCACTAAAAAAAAAAAAAAAATGTTGTTCTAGTCCATGATCTCTTCTCAAGGGATACCTTAATGAACCTGCATTTTTGGTGCCAGTATGGGTTAACATCCATATTCAAAAAATGTTGTTGCTGTATTTTTTGTATAGGAAAAGATTCAGGATTAGTTTTCAGATGTTGATTGCTAAGAAATGATCCCCCCCACCAGAACATCATAAGTAGTACCTTTTTGGTATCACATCATTTTAAAAAAATTTTAATTAAAAAATTTTTTTTTTCCAATTACATGTAAATATTTTTTTGAGTTCCAAATTTTTCTCCTACCCTAAAGCCATCAAGCAATCTGATATAAGTTATACATTACAATCATGTTAAACATATTTCCATATTAGTTATATTGGAAGAGAAGAATCAGAACAAAAGGGGGAAAAACTGCAAGAAAGAATAAACAACAACAAAGCAACAACAAAAGTGAAAATAGTATGTTTTAATCTGTATTCAGACTCCATAGTTCTTTTTCTGAATGTGGAAAACATTTTCCACCATGAGTTTTTTGGCATTGTCTTGGATCTTTGTATTGCTGAGAAGAGTTAAGTTTATCACAGTTGATCATCACACAATGTTGTTGATATTGTGTACAATGTTCTTTTGGTTCTGCTCATTTCACTCAGCATCAATTCATGTAAGTCTTTCCAGGTTTTTCTGAAATTCATTTCCATAGCCTTTCTTATAGCACAATACTATTCCATTCCATTCATATACCTACCACAACTTGTATAGCTATTCCCCAATTGATGGGCATCCCCTCAATGTCAAGAAGTGCTTTTAAATTTCTTTGTTCTTTGTAACCTTCACTTTGATTTTCAAATTTTTTGTTAGCTTTTCTGTTCTGTCACCTTTATTTTTGAACATATCCTTTCAATGGTCCCTACTGAGCAAGCTATTCCTTGTAAATAAAGAACCTCTAAAAAGAGGAAAGAAAGCATAGCAGTTCAGTAAAAGTATGCATGCAAAATACATGAAAGTAGTAAAAGTTATGACACGTAAAACAACTGGGCAGCACAAGCATTGTCTCAAGCTCATTGGGATCTAAGTAGTAAATGAGACAAAGACCATCGGTTTTTGGCAGATTCAGGCACCAGCTCCCTATTCTTTCCCAGGGAGAGAGGAACAAGGAGAAAAGAGACCCAGATGAAGGGGCAAATAATTTGGGTTTTCAAATACCAGATGAAACAGCCAGCCTAGTTAGAGACAATCACATCTCTGACTTAACCCAGAGTAGGAGCTCTTTATATGTGTCTATATTTGGGGGTGAGGGGGCCTGAGGGAGAGCCCATTCTAGGTACTAATCAAGTTGTGACTATCACCTGTACCTTTGAGTCCATATGTCGTGGTCACCCAGACAGTTCCCAAATAAAAAGAGTTGCTCATCTTACCTGAAGAAGGAGGTTGGGCCACATTGCCTAATTTTCCAAAAAGTTAAGATTATGTCTGAGCAAAGATTAAATGAACATCAACCAATCACAGAAAATAGCTGCAGGGGCAGCTAGGTGGTGCAGTGGATAAAGCACCAGCCCTGGATTCAGGAGTTCCTGAGTTCAAATCCGGCCTCAGACACTTGACACTTACTAGCTGTGTGACCCTGGGCATGTCACTTAACCCCCATTGCCCCACAAAACAAAACAAAACAAAAAAAGAAAATAGCTGCAAAAACAAGATGATTCCCCAAGCCCAGTTTAGAAAGTGTATTCAGAGCAATATAAAGGAGGTTATAGAAGCAAATCAGAAATATATCACAGAAAAAACTGCAGGCCACAAGGATAATTCTGTAGTGCTGTTCCAGCAGATTCCCTCCATACTTCCTCAAGGGAGAATGATGTAGGATAACTCACTCCCTAGTGAAAAGAAACAAAATTAGAATTTTAGAGACAGATGGTCCTAGGTCTCTTCTCCAAACATTCCAGGTAGGAAATCCAGTCAGATTGCTGTCAAGTTCAGTTTACTGAGCAACTCATTCATGAGTCACCTGAGAGGAAGAGAAAGAAATTGAGACAGGTAAGAAGCAATATGACGTAGAGAGGTAATAGAATGTAGTAGCAAAAGCCATGGGCTTCAGACATGGGTTCCAATTCCAGCTCCAACTCTGACCCTCAGTTGTTTCATTAAAAAAAAAATGGCGATAATACTACTTACACTATCTGCCTTAAAGAGTTGTAAGGGGGCAGGTAGGTGGCGCAGTGGATAAAGCACCGGCCCTGGATTCAGGAGGACCTGAGTTCAAATCCAGCCTTAGACACTTAACACTTACTAGCTGTGTGATGCTGGGTAAGTCACTTAACCCTCATTGCCCCACCAAAAAAACCAAAACAAAACAAAAAAGAGTTGTAAGAAAAATGTTTATAAGCTTTAAAGCATAATATAAATGTGTGCAACTACTAGCTTCTGTCAGTAGGTTAGACAGCAGCTATTTAGGGAAAGAAGAAAAGTCCTGCACAAGTTTTAAAAAAACCCATCCTTTCTAAAGGAGCAAAGTGGTGGGAAGATTATATATCATAGGTATGTGTTTCATTCAGCATACAATTTGTCTTGTCTCCAGGGAGCAAAGAGACCCTAAGTCGGCATTGATTGTAAATCAGAAGGGAAGGGTGAAGAAGAGAAACAGAAATTTCAGAATCCACTACCCATCTGTGTAGTGTGAACTGTATCAAAAAATCTCGGTTGTTGAAGCAGTACAGATACGTCCTGGTAGCATCTTGGATCAGGCAAGACCCTAAGTTATATGTAGGATTACTCTTCATCTTCTCTGGTCTTTTTTTCCCCACCAGTTTCTCAGGGGGCAACTAAGTCTAAGAGGTTAGGCATCCCTGTCCTGTGTTAGAGTGTGAAAGGACCTTTGAATAAAGTGGCATGGCAAGATGTGATAGGAATGACTGGGCCAGGATTGGGGGTGAGGGGTGGGGGAAGGTGGCGCAGTGGATATACATATATGTCTAGGACAGGAGGAAATAGTAAATATTGTTAAGGAAATAAACTGCTTGTTAATAGATGAGAAGAGATGTTGGGTTTAAAAGGAAATTATGTCGGGCAGCTAGGTGGCACAGTGGATAAAGCACCGGCCCTGGATTCAGGAGGACCTGAGTTCAAATCTGAACTCAGACACTTGACACTTACTAGCTGTGTGACCCTGGGCAAGTCACTTAACCCTCATTGGCGGGGGGGGGGGGGGGGGTTGGGGGGGGAGGGGGGTGGAGTGACTTGGTCTTGAAGAGGACCTATTCGAGGCAATCCAGAGCCTGAAGATGTACGGTGTTTAATTCAGAGGGGAAGTAGGAATTGGAGTTGGGGTAGGAGGACACGGAGCTTGGACTCAAAGCTCTTACTCATTTGGCCAGGTTACTCAATTTTTTTTTTTAAATGATAGCATTTGCTTTAACATTATCTTCATTTTTCACTTTTTAGCCCTGCCCTGCCCAGATAGTCATGTCTTGTAACAAAGAACAAAAAAAAAAAAGTTCTGCAAAACTAAACATATCAACTAAGTCCAGAATTATTCCATGCCCATAACCCCGTACCTCTGTAAAGAAAGGGAGCGTGCCTTTTCTTTGAATTTTAAGTGACTAAATAGCCTAAATTGATTTTTAAAAGACTGGCAATTTTGAGGGCTTTTCATTTGTTACACTGAGTTCTTTCTCCTTAGGCTCTCTCCTAATCCTGGGTTTGAGGGACAGAGGCATTGGAATCTCTTTTCTCTTGACAGGTGCATCCAAACCCTAACCGACCTCCACATCTCCGGCTAAAGTTATACGAATTTGCAGGGCGGCTCGTAGGCAAGTGTCTCTATGAGTCATCTTTAGGAGGCGCTTACAAGCAACTGGTCCGAGCTCGCTTTACTCGTTCTTTCCTGGCTCAAATCATAGGACTTCGAATGCATTACAAGGTAACACAGCTGGGTGTATGTTTTCCACAGTAAAGCTCCAGGGTACTATTCAATTGGATTCAATTTAGCAAACGTGTATTAAGCACTTTCTATGTGCCAGGCACTGTGCTCGCTGTTGAAAGTATAAAAACAAATAAGAATCAAAGGATGTGCCCTGCAGAAGTTTACTTCTCCTGGGGTATGTGACATGTTAACAGATAAGTAAATACAAGATAATTTGAGCAGGTCAGGAACACTAACAACTAAGAAGATTAGGAAGGGTTTTCTATAGCAAGTAGAACTGACCTGAGTTTTAAATGATAGGTATTTTAAGAAGGAATGGTGTAGGGATTCTTTCTAAGTAAATGAGACAGTTTGTGCAGAAACAGGGAGATAAGATATGGAATGCTAAATCCAGGGGATGGCAAATAGGCCATGTAGAACAACAACAAAAAAATCGTATAAAGGATAGTAATGCAAAATGTCTGGAAAGGTGGCATGGAAACATCTTAGAAAGGACTTTAAATGCCAAGCTGAGAGGTTCTTTTATCCTAGAGTCTGTAGGAGGCCATGGAAGCTTCTTGAGCCATGAGAGTGACATAGGAAGACCTGTACTTTTAGGAAGATTATTTTAGTTGCTTTGTAGAATATGGCTTGGAGAAGGGAGAGACTAGAAGCAAGGAGACCAGTTAAGAAGCTCTTATAATAATCTAGGTGAGAGGTGAAAGGTCGTATGGGTGGATACAAGAAAAGTCATGGATGGAGAATTGACAAGATCAGGTAATTGATTGGATATGAAGGATGAGGGAGAGGAAGGAGTTGAAGTGACATAAGATTGTGAACCTAAGTGACTAGAAGAATAATGATGCCCTCAAGAGAAATTGGGAATTTTGGAGGATGGGTTGCTTTAGAGAGGAAGATAATGAATTCTGTATCGAATTTTCTTAGTTTGAGATACTTGTGGGACATACTGGTAGAGATATCCAGTAGGCAACTGTTGCTATTGGTTTGGAGCTCAGAGGAGAGATTTGGGTCAGCTATATCTGTCTAGTATTGGGCCAGAAACCAAATTGCAAGGATTTGAGAAGGGAGCTAGAGGTGAGAAGTAGAGGCAGTGAGTTTAACTGAGAAAAGGAGAGAGATTACAACAGCTTAAGAAGGCAGGCAATAAGATCTTTTTTTTTTAACTTAAAAAAAAAATCGGTTTTGAATTATCTCCCATCCCCTCACCCTTCCTCTACTCATTAAGAAGGCAAGAAATACAATACTCACTATACATAGGAAGTTATGCAAAACATATTTCCACATCAGACATGTTGTGAAAGGGGGGGGAAAAAGCAAGAAAAGGAAAGTTTAAAAAGTATGTTTCAGTCTGCACTCAGACTCTCTTAGGAGGTAGAAAGCATTTTTTGTCATGAGACCTTGGGAATTGTCATGAATCATTGTATTGATCAGAATAGCTAGGTCTTTCAGTATTGCTGTTATAATATTGCTGGGGCAGCTAGGTTGTGCAGTGGATAGAGCACTGGTCCTGAAGTTGGGAGGACCTGAGTTCAAATCCCACCTCAGGTACTTTGTACTGAGGTAGCTGTGTGACTCTGGGTAAGTCACTTAACCCCAAATACCTTAAACATCTGGGGCCATCTCCAGTTGTCCTGATGTATATCTTGCCACTGGACCCAGATGGGTCTGGAGGAGAATGAGGTTGGTGACCTTGCACAGCCCTGCCTCACTTAAACCCAATTCGCTGCAAGTCATGAAATCACCTGATGTCATGGTCTTCTTCGAGAATGAAAGACAAACAACAACAAAATAATATTGCTGTTGTGTATGATGTTCTCCTAGTTCTGTTCATTTCACTCTCCATTAACTCATATAAGCCTTCCCAGTTTTTTCTGAAACCACCCTGTTCTTCATTTTTTATGGCACAGTAGTATTACATCACAGTCATACCACAATTTACTCAGCCATTCCCTAGTTGATGGACATCCTCTCAGTTTCTAATTATTTGCCACCACAAAAAGAGCTGCTATAAACACATACATATATATATACATACATACATACACACACACACACGTGTATATATATGTATGTGTGTGTATTTTCCTTTCTTTTTGATCTTTTTAGAGTATACAACTCAGACTGGTATTACTGTGTTGAAAGGTTTGTATAGTTTTATAGCCTTTTGGGTGTAGTTCCAAATTGTTCTGCAGAATGGTTGGACCAGTTTCATGTACATTAGTGTCCCAATTTTTCCACAGCCTCTCCAACAGTTGTCATATTCCTTTACTGTTATGTTAACCAAGCTGATGGGTGTGAAGTAGTAACTCAAAGATATTTTGATTTGCATTTCTCATATCATTTTTAATGACTATTGATACCTTTGATTTCTTCTGAAAACTGCCTGTTCATATCCTTTGACGATTTGTCAGTTGGAGAATTGCTCTTATTTTTAGAAATTTGACTCAGTTCCCTATATATTTTAGAAATGAAACTTTTGTCTGAGAATCTTGCTGTGAAATCTTCTTCCCCACTCCGTCCCTCATCCCCAGTTCCAAATAACGCCATAGGAAAATGCCCGGAGCAGCAAAACTCACAGAAGAATGTGCTGAAATCATCTTCTAACCAAGAACGGGTTGGAAGGTCAGAAGGAGGGAGCTGCTGTGCTAATACAGGAGTCAAGCCCAACCCCACAGTCACCCTGACACAGATCCAGTCTCAGGAAGTCCTCACCAGAGAAGGAGACCCCCAGAGCCTCTGAATCAGCTGAAGCGCCAGTGTCATCTGGAACTAAGCTCACAGTCTGGTGAGAGGGCTGAGCCCTCGGCAGGGGGGAGACTACAGGGGTCTATGCTGGTGCTGAGGCAGAACCTGGATTTTTCATCCCTGTCAAGAACCAGGAGGTAGGCTTGAGTAGCAGTGGCCCAGGTGGGGGAGGGGCACAGGCTCATCAGAGCTAACAACCACAATACACAAAGCTGGTTGATTAGCAAGTTGGTCTGGGGTCATCTATGGACCAGGGAACAGGCCAGGTGAGGGAAGAACCTGATTCTCCTTAAATCATACCACCTGGGACTTCTTAAGTTGGGATACTGCAACCTGGAAACAGTGCCCCACTTTAAGGAGCTAAAAGTCTAGTAAAAGAAAGGCATGATGAGCAGACAGAGAAAGGTGAGGACCATAGAAAGTTTCTTCAGTAACAAGGAAGACCAAGGGGCACCCTCAGAGGAAGATGTCAACATTAGGGCCCCTATATCTAAAGCTTCCAAGAAAAATATGAATTTGGTCTCAGGCCATAGAGGTACTCAAAAAGGACTTTGAAGATAAAGTTAGAGAGGTAGAGGAAAAAATGGAAAGAGAAATGAGGGTGATGCAGGAAAGACATGAGAAAAAAGTCAACAGCTTGAAAAGTCAAATTGGCCAAATGGAAAAGGAGGTACAAAAGCTCTTTGATGAAAATAATTGCCTAAGAATGAGGAGTGAACAAATGGAAGCCAGTGACTTTATGAGAAACCAAGACACAATAAAGCAAATCCAAATGAATAAAAAAATAGAGGGCAATGTGAAATATCTTCTGGGAAAAACTGCTGACCTGGAAAATAGGTCCAGGAGAGATAATTTGAAAATTATTGGTCTACCTGAAAACCATGATCAAGGAAAGAGCTTAGACACCATCTTCCAAGATATTCTCAGGGAAAATTGCCCTGAAATTCTAGAAGAAGAAGCTAAAATAGAAATTGAAAGAATCCACCTATCATCTCCAGAAAGAGATCCCACAAGGAAAACTCCTAGGAATATTATAGCCAAATTCCAGAGCTCTCAGGTCAAGGAGAAAGTATTGCAAGCTGCCCAAAAGAAAGAATTCAAGTACTGTGGAGCCGCAGTCAGGATAGCACAAGATCTAGCAGCTTCTACATTAAAGGACCGGAAGGCATGGAATATGATACTACAGAGGGCAAAGGAAATGGGATTACAACCAAGAATCACCTACCCAGCAAAACTCAGCATTATCTTTCAGTAGAAAAAATGGGACTTTAATGAAAAAGAAGACTTTCAGATATTTGGGTTTTTTTGTTTTGTTTTGTTTTGGTTTTTTTAGGCAATGGGGGTTAAGTGACTTGCCCAGGGTCACACAGCTAGTAAGTGTCAAGTGTCTGACGCCGGATTTGAACTCAGGTACTCCTGAATCCAGGGCCGGTGCTTTAACCACTGCACCATCTAGCTGCCCCGACTTTCAGATATTTGTGATGAAAAGACCCTAGAGAACTATAAAAAATTGGAGCTGGGGGACATACCTGGGGTCGTACAATGGGTGACTGTCTTGTGTCTGAGGCCGGGTTTTGGCTGGGATCCCCCTGGGTCCAGGGGTGATGCTTTGTCCACTGTGTCACTTAGCTAGGTGATGACATCTTTAGGGTTAAATAGAGGGGTGAGGGGAATGCACTGGGGCAGGGGGAAGGGCAGAAGTGAAATCCTACGTGAAAGAAACAGGAAAAGTCTTATGGAGTGGTGGAAGAGATGGGAGAGGAGTAGGGCAGTAAATGAATTTTACACTCATCAGAAAAGGCTCAAAGACCTTAATCTCATCAGAGCTGCCTCTAGGAGGGACTAACAGATACACCCAACTGGGTGGAGTAATCTATTTAATCTGGGCAGTAAATGAGCCTAACACTCATCAGAATTGGCTCAAAGACCTCAATCTCATAAGAATTGGCTCAAGGAGGAAATAATGTACACACTCAATTGGGTGGGGTAATCTCCTGCAGGAAAATAGGAGGGGAAGGGGATACCGAGAGAGGGGCAAAAGAAGGAAGGGCAGAGTGGGGGAGGGGACAGACAGAAGCAAATCCCTTTTGAAGAGTGATAGGATGAAAGAAGATGGATAATAGAATAAATATCATGGGGAAGGGAATAGGATGGAAGGGAAACAGTTAACAATAGTAATCATGAAAAAGAGAAAAGGGGGAAAATTGTACAAAAAATATTTATAGCAACTCTTGGTGGAGGCTAAGAATTGAGAATCAAGGGAATGTCCATCAATTGAGGAATGATGGGAAAAGCTGTGCTATATTATTGTAGTGGAATGGTCTTGTGCTACAGGAAATGACAAACAGGAAGATTCCCCAAAAAGCCTGGAAAGACTAATGAACATCGATGTATAGTGAAATGAGCAGAGCTGGGAGGACATTGTGCGTAGTGACAGCAGTACTGTTCAGTGAGCAATTGTGAATGACTTAACTACTCTCAGCAATGCAATGATCCAAGACAATCCCAAGGAACTGATGAGGAAGCTTACTATCCACTCCTATAGAAAGAACTGATAAAAAGAACACTTGTGGATTGTACATATATAACCTGGTTGCAGTCTTGTGGAGGGGGGAGGAAAGGGAGGGAGGGAGGGAGGGAGAAAAATTTGGAACTCTAAATCTTATGAAAATGAATGTTGAAAACTACCCTTACATGTAACTGGAAAATAAAATAAAGGTTTGGTGCTTTAAAAAAAAAAAAAAGGGGTCCGATATGACTGGCTAACAAAACAAAGATGACTGAGCCTCTGGGGTCTTTAAGTAGTTTGAAAGACTGAAAGATAATACAGTAGACTATGGGGACAACAAATCATTTTTCTAACAACTTCTCTTTAATTCTCACACTAGCCTTGTTAGGAAGACAAATAATATGTTGTATCCTCAATTATAATTGTCTAGAGCAGAAAAAGTAATAATACCTTTGGCACAGCGACTGGCACATAGTAGGTGCTTACTAAATGTTGATTACTAATTATCATTACTTATCTATAGCACTTTAAAGTTTGCAAAACATTTTTCTTGTATTGTCTTACTTAGGCCTAAGAACATCCCTGTGAAGTAGCCCCATTTTTGTGTCACCCTTTTGATTTGTAGAAACTGAGGCAAAAACAAAAGGCTCTAAAGCTGTGCATACCCTTTGACCCATCAATACCACTATTGGGTCTTTTTCCCAAAGAGATCATAAAAAAGGGAAAAGGACCCATATGTACAAAAATATTTATAGCTGCTCTTTTTGTGGTGGCAAAGAATTGGAAATTGAGGGACTGCCCATCAATTGGGGAATGGCTGAACAAGTTGTGGTATATGAATGTAATGGAATATTATTGTGCCGTAAGAAACAATGAGCAGGTGGATTTCAGAGAAACCTGGAAGGACTTGATAAACTGTTTCTGAGTGAGGTGAGCAGAACCAGGAGAACATTGTACACAGTATCGACAACATTATGTGTTGATCAACTGTGACAGACTTGATTCTTCTCAGCAGTACAATGGTCCAAGATAGTTCCAAAGGTCTCATGATGGAAAATGCTCTCCAAATCCAGAAAAAAAAGAACTGTGGAATAAGGATGCAGATTGAACCATACTATTTCTAATGTGTTTTTTGGTTGTTTTTCTTTTTTGAGTTTTTTCCTTTTTGCTCTGATTCTTCTTTTACAGCATGACTAATGCAGAAATATGTTTAATGTGATTGTACATATATAATCTATATCAGATTACTTGTTGTCTTGGGGAGGGGAGAGGGAGGGAGAAAAATTCGAAACTAGAAATATTATAAAAACAAATGTTGAAAATTATCTCTATATGTAACTGGAAAATAATACAATATTTATATTTTTTAAAAAAGAAAGAGCAGTTTTAGTTGAATATCAAGGTTGAAAGTCAGCTTTTAGAGGGTTTAGAATCCAGTGAGAGGATAGGAAGTGGAAGCACCATTTGTAGCTTTCTCAGGAAACTTTAGATGGGAAGAAGCAATGAGTTAGAATGATAGCTAGCAAATGAGGGATTTTCAAGGATAAAGGAGATGTAGGCCGCAGTGAAGAAGCCAGGGGATAGGGAGAAATTGAAGTTTGTGATACAAAGGTGCAGTCATCTGAGGGAGATGGGATGGGATTAAGGATGCGTGTTTAAGGATTTTCTTTGACAAGGAGGGCCTTGTCTTCATGAGAGAAGATAGGAAGGAGGAGATGGTAGAGTCTTCATCTGAGTAATTTGAGACGAGGAGGAGGAGTATTGAAGGCTCAAGGGGATAAGGGAAAAATTGGAACATTAAAGTTACGTCAGAGAAGAATAAAGGGAATACCGTGCAGCAGGAAGGGCCCAGTCAAAATTAGATAGCATAAATTAGTTCTAGAGGCTATCTGGAGCCTGTCCCTACACATGGGGAAGTGAAAAAGACAGGGTTCCTCTCCCACACCAAGCTCACTTTTGTTGAAGAGCAAACATTCATGCGTCGTTTCCCTGTTTTTCTTTCTCCTTAGTACTTTGAAACTGATGATCCAGAGTTTTACAAATCCAAGGTTTGTTTCATTCTCAACAATGACATGAGTGAGATGGAACTGGTTTTTGCAGAAGAAAAATACAACAAATCAGGACAGCTGGATAAGGTGAGAGGCAAGCCCAAAGCCCAAAGTCCTTCTTTATACTAGCATAGAGAAAGATAGGAGTTTCTTCCTTAGTCTTTCAGTGATAAAGGGACTCAAATCTGGCTGTTGGTTATTGAAGAAATTACTCCTTTTATCAGTTGGTATAACCTTGTTGTACCCCTTTAGGGAAAAGAGATATCACAAGGGGATAGGACTCCTAAACTTTTATTGCAGGGAGAAATATTAGAAATCACCTTGTCGGGGCAGCTAGGTGGCGCAGTGGATAGAGCACCGGCCCTGGATTCAGGAGGACCTGAGTTCAAATCCAGCCTCAGACACTTAACACTTACTAGCCGTGTGACCCTCGGCAAGTCACTTAACCCCAATTGCCTCACCAAAAAAAAAAAGAAAAGAAAAAAAGAAATCACCTTATCTAATCTTTATAGAATAAGAAACTGAGGTGAAGAGAAATTAAGTGACTTGCCTGTGGTCCCACAGTTACTTAGTGGCATAATTGGGGTGAGAACCTATGCTTCCTGACTCTTAAGTCTTGTTCTTATCACTATATCTTTTTGGAGAAAAGAGTATAGAAAAGTTTAGGAAAACAACTGTCCACACTTTGGGAACTTACAGATCATCTATCGCTTCTCTTTTCAGTGATGTTTTTTGATACTCTTTCCTCTTGTCTTCTCTGACTCCTATGTGGCCTATAGGTTCATGGCTTAGCTGAGAGATTGACACTATAACTAAGTGATCAGTGGTGATTGAATCCTTGACTGCCGAAAGGTTGAGACAGTGAGCAGTAAGTTTGGTAGGATTCCCTTTCTGTATCACCATCTGTATACTGTAACCAAAACAAGAAAATGCATCTCGAGATGCAATCCATAGTGGCAACCACTGCTTTAACACAGAAATGATGATGAGGCTTGTTGAGCTTGAGGAAATGTAATGAGAATTGAGCTTGATGAACAGCAAGAACTTATAGTTAAGTGTAGCAGTCAAGTCTTTGTAGAACATCACTATTTTTACCGTTCCTCAAGTTTCATTACTGTTTCAGGTTGTAGAGCTCATGACTGGGGGAGCTCAAGTCCCAGTTACCAACTCAAATAAAACCTTCTACCTAAATTTGTTGGCACAATACAGGCTGGCCAGTCAGGTTAAAGATGAAGTGGAACATTTTTTGAAAGGTAAACTATTGTGTGCTATGTTTGGTTTGATAGCTGTAGCTCCTTGACAAGAGTGTAGATTTGACTTGAGTTTGGCTATTCTGTTTCAGGCCTGAATGAATTAGTTCCTGAAAACCTTTTGGCTATTTTTGATGAGAATGAACTTGAGGTAAGTGCTTGAAGTCCTGAGGCCTTTCTTTGATTCATGGCACCTAGCATAATACCTGATACGTAGTTGAAGTTGAGTAAATGTTTGTGGAATTAATTAATGTGTATATTCATAAGCAATTATCTTATTGGGTGGCTGATATGCAATACAATGGGAAAGCCTTTTATAGAGGAGTCATTTTCACTTTTGCCACAACCTTTTCCTCATTGAGCACTTCTTAAGTCTTTCTTGCTTCATTAGATTATAGTAATGGAGACCCTAAAAATAGCCAGTCACTTGTAATGAGTGATCATGTTGGATGAGTAGATGGTGCAAATGGTTTGGCATCTGTACTGCTGAAGAGAGTAGGCTATTCACTTCCACCAAGATCCACCAAGGTACTTATGGAACAGTATGAAGGACTCATCTTGTGGTGTTCAGGGTTTTCCCAAAAACCTTGGGAACTTTGACACTTAAGTAACTTCAGTTGTAGGTTTGATACCATTAGCCTGTAAGCAGCATTTAAAAACAGCCTTAATGACATTTGGGACAACACCATCACACAGTTGTACACAATGTATTACTTCAGATCCTCCGACAAACACAAAATGGCTGCTGTAGGAGAGACGGCAAACTGTCTCCTTGATGAACAGAATTAGAGTCCATGCTATCTATGAGAAGTTGCATTGTTTGCTACTTACAGAGGATTTCTTTCATACCTAAAACCTAAGTGAAGTTTATTACTGATAAGCTTTTTTTTTAAGGCCTGGATTTTTTATAGACACTATGCATCCTACAATTTGGGAAGGCTGCTTTGCAGGAATGGGAAGGGGTAGGGGTTCCACATCAAGGCCTCAGCAGCCTTGTGTTTGTACTCGTTAGCAGAATTTTCTTAGATCATGGTAATGTGGTGCCTTTTGGCTGGTCTCTGTGACATTTATCTAGTATCTTGACCCTTGGATATAGAATCCAGGTGAAATTGACACTAAGTGCTCAAAGTTTCAAACAGGCAAGTAAGTTAAGAACCTATTTTAGGATTGAAGAGCACTCACCTCTTACTTTTAAGGTTTGGCTTTAGTGTTGTCATATTTATATATTTGGGCAGAAGGGAAGGAAAAGTTCTTTAACGAATTTTTTTTTTTTTAGTAAGGCAATTGGGGTTAAGTGACTTGCCCAGGGTCACACAGCTAGTAAGTGTCAAGTGTCTGAGGCTGGATTTGAACTCAGGTACTCCTGAATCCAGGGCCAGTGCTCTATCCACTGCACCACCTAGCTGCCCCTGCGCCATCTAGCTGCCCCTCTTTAATGATTTTAAACTCCCTTTAGTTGCATGGTCCTACAGACTTTTGTTGTAGGAAGAAGTTACTTTATAGGTTTAGTTGGGTTTGGTGTTTGTATAGCATATGAATGCTATATCTTCATCTTCAGTTACTTTTTATTAAATATCTTTCAGATTTTGAACCAAGCAAGAACATTATTTGAGCTCTGAAATTATTAATGCTCTGATGTTTTTATTATCCTCAGGATAATATAGTTTTCCATTTATATAATTGAAGGAGGGGAGGTTAAGGGCTAAAGATGAGAGAATTAAAGTTAAAATTACTGCAGGCAGGAAGAAAGGCATATTAGAAACATTCAGGATTGGTTTGAGTGCCTCCATTGAGGAAGAAACACCTCCTTGCTTCCTTCGGTGATCATGATCTGACTTTATATGACTCTGCAAGGCCCAGAAGAAGGCTTAAATAACTACTATTGATTGATGCCTTGTCCACTCTTCTCCTCACTATGGTCCCTGAGGGGGCGGAGCCAGCTGGCTCAGGGAAAGGCAGTGCGGGAACTGCTCCTGCCCTGACCAGCCTTTTTCACAGCCAAACCCCTCACAGAGGGGAATGGACTCCACAGGTGCCCGCCAGGGTGGGGTGATGTCAGGGATGCCCACCATGTTGGCAGCCCTCGTGGGGTATGTGGACACCAGGTCTTGGCAGCCTGGGGGAGGTGTGAGGGTTATAACCTTGCCTTTTTTCTTCTAAAATTTTTACTTACCTTACTCATTTGAGATACCATCTCTTTATTCAACATCTCTTGCATGTTGGCCTAGGAAATGGGTAGCATTTAAGTATATCTTAATCTTTGGTGGTGTCATTGGTTGGTTAGTTACTTGAATAAAATATAGGAAGGATCATCTAAGAAAGCCCAGTAGAAATTACTTCTGTTAATCACAGCACTGAGTTAATGAGTATGCTCCCATTAATCTTTGCCAATGTCCTTCTAGCTGCTGATGTGCGGTACTGGTGACATCAATGTGTCTGACTTCAAGGCACATGCTGTGGTGGTGGGAGGCTCCTGGCATTTCAGGGAAAAGGTAAATAGAAAAAACTTTTAAAATGAAAAAAATTAAGTATTTTGTTCTTAGATCATCTTTATTTCCAAACCTATCCCCATCCCCCTGAGCCAGCCTTTGTAATGAAAAATAAAAACCAAACCCAAAACTTTTTTTTTTTTTTTTAAGGCAATGGGGGTTAAGTGACTTGCCCACAGTCACACAGCTAGTAAGTGTCAAGTGTCTGAGGCCGGATTTGAACTCAGGTACTCCTGAATCCGGGGCCGGTGCTTTAACAATCCAGGGCCGGTGCTTTAACCCCAAAACTTTTAAATAGGAGAATAGATAGCTATTTAGCAAAAGTAACCAAATTATCAACTGGATTTTGACAGTATATGCAGTGTTTCTCATCCATAGTTCTCCACCTCTGGAATATACATGGTAGGGGATATATTTTTTCATCTCTTCTTTGGAAACAAGCTTGGTCATTATAATTACATGATGATTCTAGGAGTTTTTTGTTGTTATTGTTCAGAAAAAGAATTTGTCATTAGCTACTCTTTCCTCTCTCTCATTTTTTTTTTCAGGGCAATGAGGGTTAAGTGACTTGCCCAGGGTCACACAGCTAGTATGTGTCAAGTGTCTGAGGTCAGATTTGAACTCAGTTCCTCCTGAATCCAGGGCTGGTGCTCTATCCACTGTGCCACCTAGCTGCCCCAGCTACTGTTTAAAAAAATAGGGCACCAGCCCTGGATTCAGGAGGACCTGAGTTCAAATGCAGCCTCAGACACTTGACACTTACTAGCTGTGTGACCCTGGGCAAGTCACTTAAACCTCATTACCCCGACCAAAAAAAAACCCCCCAAACAAAAAACAAAACAAAACAAAAACCTGAAAAAAAATAAACATTTTTATTTATAATTTTGAGTTCCAAATTTTATCCTTCCTCTCCTTACCCTCTCTGCCAGGCAATAAACAATCAGATATAGATTATGTATGTGTAGTTATGTAAAACATTACCATATTAGTCATTTTGTACAAGAAAACTCAAGTAAAAGAAAAAATGAAAGAGAAGTGAAAAATAGCATGTTTTGGTCTGTAGTCAATCAATATCAGTTCTTTCTCTGGAGGTGAATAGTGTGCTTCCTCATTAGTCCTTTGGGATTAAGCTACTCTTTCTTAAATGACCAAGGTAAAACTTATACCTCATCATATCAGGCATCCCACCTTGCCATTTGGGAAACAGATTTCAAAGTGGATACAAATTGGAAAATTCAGAGTTGGAGGCTGTGAAGAAGGTTAGAGGGAGTCAGAGAAGTAGACATGTTTAATGGAAAGGAATAAAAGGTGAAGGTAAGGAGATTGAAGTGTTAGAGGAGCAGAATCCTTAAGGACTTTCCTAGTGCATGCATCAGAAAAATTGGAAAGCAAACAGTAGGAAATGTAAATTATGAGCCAGCTAATAAATATTCATCAAAAATATTAATTACAACATTTGTTATGTAATCTCCATTCCTGAAGTAGGCCAGACTGAGGCTTGCTACTTTTGGTCAAGGGATTTCAGGGTAATCAGTCAGTCAACCATGTATTAATAAGCACCTGTGTGCCGGGCACAAAGCAAATTACTTGGGATACAAAGAAAGGCCAAAATAACATCTTTACTGTCAAAGAGCTGACATTCTAGTGGAGGAAAAAACATGCACATAGCTAGGTATCAACAAGATACTGGGAAAATAGAAGGTAATCGCAGAGCGAAGGCACCAGCATCTCGGGGCACTGGGGCAAAGGCCTCTTGCAGGATGTGGCATTTGAGCTGTCTCAGCTGAAGCCAGGGAAGCTGACAGGCAGAGCTGAGGAGCAGGGTATTACAGGAATGGGAAATGGCCACTAAAAAGCATCAGGAGATGGAGGGCCGTGTTTGAGGAACAGCACGTGGGCCAGGGCAGCTGAATTAGAGAGTGGGTGGAAGGTGAGGAGTATAAGAGACGAGAGGTGGGAAGGGCTTCCCATACCAAACAGTGGCCTTCGGCATCATTCTGCTTCTCAAGTGGGATGAGATTCCTTCCTACTCTTAGAATGAAACAGTCCCATCACCAGTGCTTTGTGCACGTGCAACAACCAAACGGCAGCTCTCCATGTTACCCGTGTAACTCCTGCATATCCCAGCATTAATGATTTCATTTCCTAAACCGTCAGGCTGATCATCTTTGGGATAAGTTCCTTTTTCTTGATTTCTCTGACCTGTGCTATTCTTGCCAGGTAATGAGATGGTTTTGGACTGTAGTCTCCAGCCTCACACAGGAAGAATTGGCAAGGTTGCTTCAGTTCACAACCGGCTCCTCTCAGTTGCCCCCCGGAGGCTTTGCTGCCCTCTGTCCCTCATTCCAGATTATTGCAGCTCCAACCCATAGCACGTTACCCACTGCACACACATGGTGAGTGTTTGACCATAAAAGGCATCCTTTTGGAGGAACTTCTTTCCACCCCCTGTCCTGTATGATCAGTCATTAGTAATATTATCTAATTGATTTTCTTCTTGCTTTCCAGTTTCAACCAGTTGTGCCTCCCTACATATGACTCATATGAAGATGTGCACAAAATGCTGCAACTGGCCATCAGTGAGGGCTGTGAGGGCTTTGGCATGCTCTGATCCACTCTTCTGCTGTCCATCCAATCCCTGGGCTCTCCAGAGTGCCCTGGGTGCACAGTTCCTTTTCAGGCAGAGCACAGATAAAACCTTCAGCCTTCAGCCAGAAGATGTTGCATGCTCCCCTGTTTCTGGAGTATTTTGCCACCTTTCGGCCTTGTCCCTAAATCCCATATTGTTTCCTTCTCCTCACCATAAGCCACTTCAGTATGGTACATAAATATTGGAAGTTTTGGGCATGTTATCCATCTAAGAGAAGAGGAACTCCATTTGGTTCTCAGTGAGCAGAAGGATCTCTGTAATTGGGACTACCCGTCTTGTGGAAGGCTGTGCACCAAGGGCTCTGAGCTCCATTGGACATCTGGCTCGCTGGAAGCCTTAATATCTGCCCATGCCTTGCTCCAGCTCCCTCTGCTAATGCTCCCCAATGGAACCCTCTTTTCTCTTCCTTCTGGGATCTGACACAGCCTCAAGACCTTCTCTGTGTAAAGGATGATGCCTTTTCTCATCAGAAGCAGAGAGATTCACAGTATCTGTTATAGGAACTGACCAGTGTGACTGGTCATTGCTTTGTTTCCCTGCACAAAGCAGGCATACATAGGCCATAGCGTTGTACTACCTCTAATGGGAACTGGCAGCACAAAGGTGCCCTTCTCCTGGTGTCAGATGACACTGGGTACAGAACTGGAAGAGGAGCTGCTCTTGTAAGCATTTCCAGAAGAGCTTGTCAAGCCCCACAGGAGAGTTCTTTTGATGGTTTTTGTTTTGTTTTGTTTTTTGTTTTTCCTCTCTTGAATGGAGGCCAGGTGAGGAAAGCAGACTGAGTTTAAAATATAGAAGATAGAGCTACAGCCCCGAGTTGAACATAATGGGTATATCTCCACCTTTAGTAGTCGAATCAAGGGGCACTGGATTGAGTGTATGGCTGGCTTGGAGGCCACTGACACTGTGCATTGAGTTTCTTTTCCCACAGAGGTTCAGCCGGCTCTGTTCACTTTCCTCCATGTTGGATAGTCTGCTATGTTCTGTGAATCGGGTTTTTTTTATTTGGCACTAGTATCTTGCTACAGAATACTTTCTAGCATAGGGATCCTATTTATTTTCTATTTGAATTCGACTGGAGAAATCTTTCTAGCAAAAGATTAGACCAGTAATTGAACTCTCCCTAGTAGATAGGAATTCCTTTTATTTTATTTTTTATTTTTTGGCTTAATATGTTCCCCATTCTGGGAGCACTGAGTCAAGGAGAAAGGAATCTAGAGTTCCTGAATTGTGGCACACTACTGACCTGTGGCAAAGCCTTCCTGTGTCCTTTCTCTCAGGCTTGGGCATTGAGAATGTGCTTCAAAGAAATCTGCTTTAACAGTAAAAGTTTAGTTGTATCAGCGCCTTCCCCTTATCAACCAGGGATCAGAAGGGTATGGGCAGGGGGAAGGGAAAAAAGAAATCATGAATGCTAGTTTCTGAGAAGTTCTGTGGAGTATCTTGATTGGCAGAAACTGGAAAAATATCTCTTGAAAGATTTTCTTTTTTTATTACAAATTCGAATCATCATAATAATGTCAAGATTAGAAGTTTCACCCACTTGAGAAGTTTCCATTTGCGAGGATGCTTTGCTGTGGGACCCCATTCCCAGTGGAAGCACTCTACCCCAAGAATACTACAAGCCATCTTTGTTGCCAAAACCAGCAAGTACACAAGAGTCCTAAGAAGAGACAGAACTTATGGCAGGGCCTCAGCCTCCTAGAAACCTCCAGGTGGGGACCAGGAGGGATGAGGCTCCCCACCCCCCATCCCACTCAAACCTCCTCCCCCAACCCTTGCCCTCTTCTTGAGCTGCTGCAGCTCCTCTGTGGCTTCAGTCTCTTTCAGCTGTCATTTGCTCTTTCTTGACCAGGGTGCTGTCCTCTCCCATCTGCTGGAACCAGGATCCTGCAGCTGGGGCTTTAGCACTCCTAGATCCTTCATGCCCCATGTTTACCGCTCTCCTCAGGGACCCAGACAAGGTGTTGCTTCTTGCCTTAATCCTCTTCCAGTAGGATGTAGGAAGGCAGGTGCAATCACCACCCTGGAAAACAGGAACAACCCTTCCTCCCTCAGGCCCAGACAGGGGTTTCCAGCTTTGGGCATGTGGACTGCCTCTGTGGTTTTCCTGTAGTGGACCCTCTTCTGGATCCCCTAATCACCATTCCAGTGGCCAGCCAGGAACCTTACTGCTGGGAATTAAGGTTGCTTCCTTGGCTAGAAGTCTGTCCTGTAAAGCTTTTAGTATTCATTTAGGGGGACTTGGGTCCCATAATAGCTCTCTAAGGGCAACCCCATACCTGTAGTGGGTCCTCAGTGTCTTTGGTCAGTGAAGCCCCTTTGGTACTTACTATCTGTTGTTTTTTCTTTCCAGCCTCCAGTTTACCCTGCTCCTTCATTCAGTCCAAAAAGGCTCTTGGCCGTATCTGATCCTCCCATCCTGCTCTGGGCACTTACCAGTGTGGGAAGATAGTACAGAACATTGAGGGAAAGACTATTCATTTTTTGACAGTTTTTGATAATGTATTTTTTTGGTCAGCACTTTTATTTATTCCCTTGTGACTGAGGTGCTTTGGGGTTAACTGAGTTCACAACAAAGAAAAAGGCTGCGTGTTTCAGGAGCTTGGGGCAAGGGCCAGTCCCTGCCAAAGATTGATCAGGCTGGGGAGGGTTTGATTGATCCATGTCGGCAACTGCAGCTGATGGTGTAAATAGTTTGTACAATAAATAAAAGTTTAAAAGAAAGAGCAAAGAATATGTGTGTTGTTTAAAATAGAAACTTGGAGTTTCCTTAAGCAGTATTTAAAATCTCTTTGAGAAGCTCAAATCATCTGAGACTGTCCAAGAGGCACCATGTCTTGGGGGAGTGTGTGTGAGGAATTGTGTACCTGGAGTTGGAAGGATATTAGAGGTCATTTGATCTAACCTCATTTTCCAGTTGAGAAAACTAAGAGCCAGAGAGGAAAGAAAGGTTCATATCCAGGTCCTGCCTCTAAATTCACTATATCACACTGGAGTGGGTCTTTCTAGAGAAAGCATCCACATTGCAGAGGAGAAACAATAGGAATTCTTTTTCCTAAGCTGATTAACACAAATTCTTCATTTACACATTTGAGAGCTACTGGCCTCAGTATGAAGCAGAAGGCAGAGGCACATGTTATACCTTATTCATACCTCCTTTCTTTTCTTTTTCTTTCTTTTTTTTGGGGTGGGGCAGGGCAATGAAGGTTAGTTAAGTGACTTGCTCAAGGTCACACAACTAGTAAGTGTCAAGTGTCTGAGGCTGGATTTGAATTCAGGTCCTCCTGAATCCAGGGCCAGTGCTTTATCCACTGCGCCACCTAGCTGCCCCCCATACCTCCTTTCTAACTAGGGGAGAGAACATTGTAAGCCAATCTGCTACAATCCATCGATGTAGAAATAGGGGAGGTTGGAGAAAGTGGAGGAAGGCCAATGGTTGATTTCAGCCATTTCCATTTTTCCTCAGTAATTACACCTGATGTGCAGGTATAAGGGAGGGCCTTCACAGGAGTGCTAATATTTAGTTGTAGGGTTAGAGATACTTCTAGCTCTTGTATATCCCTTCATGTTAGGGCTTTGGTTTATGTCAGGCAGTGAATAATGTAAACTTAGCATGTGGCTAGACTGGTCCTCATTGTCTCCGTTACCAGTTTGGGAGGGGTTTTTTTTTGCATTAACACAAGAGTTAACATATTTCTCCCCATTTAAATAAACTAATAAGTTGAAGGAGTGGAACTCAGGTGCTATAGCTGTAAAAGAGTAAGGAAGAGAAGGAAATAAGCATTTCCATAGTGCCTGCTCTGCACCAGGCACTGTGCTAAGCACTTTGTACAAATATTATCTCGTTTGGGCCTTGCAGTAAACCTGCAGGTAGGTGCTGTTATTCCCATTTGACAGTTGAGGAAACTGAGGCAAAGAGGTTAATTGACCTTCCCAGGGTCACACAGCTAGTAAGGATCTGAGGCCATATTTGAACCAGATTCCTCAGCATTCCAAATACTGCACCACCAGATACCAGTGTAATCCACTGAAATTTCTAAACATTTTTGCTTGGCCCTATGCCTAACTCTGAAGAAACCCGTTCCTTTCTTCTTCCCGAGTGCTTTGAGTTGGGCCAAAAGAAGAGTAATTTTTTCAAAATAGTGCCGGATTGTTAACACAAAGATATGTTTTGTAAATAGAAGAAGCAGAGTCCTTTGACCTAAGTTGGAGATGACCTTAACAGAAAGGGAAGAGAAAGCATCCTGTTTTTTTTCAGGTTTGTGAGTAATAATGATGGTATCTCACTCTTTCTTCCTTGGTTGTGTCCCTGTTTGACCTAAAAGGCTTTTTAAAAATTTTAAATGTTTTATTGAAAACTTAATCATGAACTTCAGTATAACCATCTAAACTTGTTTATCAGCTATTTATAGTTCAAGGAATAAATATAACCTTTTTTTTTCTGTGTCTGTTACTATTTAGTAATCTTCCTCTTTACTTCAATACATGAAGATATTTTCTTAAAAAATTTTTTTTCTTTATTATTATGGATTTGACATTAACAAAACAGGAACATTTCTTATATAAAAAGGGAAAAAAGAGGATCATATTGGCACTTCTGTATAGTTTATTTGTTTAAATTAAATTTAACATGATATTCCCAACACTGCCCTGCCTGGATGTTTCCCCTTCTGAACTTCCTTCTCTCTTCTGTGTATTTACAATTTTTTTTCATCAATGATCTTAACTTTTTTTTTTGTTCTCTGTACTCCACTGCCTATGTTCCAATGACTTTTTATTATAACAAAAAGTCCTGTATGAATACTTTTGTGTGCATATGGGTCCTTGTTCTTCTTTCTTTGATCTCTTTGGGATGTATGCCAAGTTATGATATGTTGTTTGTCCTTTGTGTTGAGAATCAATGACATCTGGGATGATTTCTTGACTTTTATATGAATTGGATTTAAGTGAGGCAGAGTTACTCAAAGTCATCAGCTTCACTCTTTTTTTTTTTTTTTGGTGAGGCAGTTGGGGTTAAGTGACTTGTCCAGGGTCACACAGCTAGTAAGTGTCAAGTGTCTGAGGCTGGATTTGAACTCAGGTCCTCCTGAATCCAGGGCTGGTGCTCTATCCACTGCGCCACCTAGCTGCCCTCACTCTCTTCTCAAGTCATCAAAGTCCAGTGACAGGACAAAAGTCAAGATGACTGGTAATGGACTGTGATGCAGTGGATCACCTTAGTGTCTTTAATACCTGATCAATCTCTTAGCACTCACTCCACAATGCCTGCTTCATTCAGCCTCCTTCATGGCCTTTGAAACAAATTATTCTCATCTACCCATTCCACCGGAGGAAGTCTTCACTTTCTTGGAGTAGACATCTTCCTAAGGTTTCTAAGAAATAGAGGAGAGGAGTGAGCACATTCTAGGTTTGGGGAATGGCCCTGTACAAAAGCATAGAGAGATGAAACAGAACTACCAGATTGGGAAACAGTAGACCAATTTGGCTAGACCATAGAAAACATGTAGTATGTGAAGAAAGTTTGGAAAGGTAAATTGGAGCTAAGATGTGATGGGCTTTAAATGTGAAGTTAAGGAGTTTTATTGTAGTTTGTCCTACTATGCCTAATAATGATAACCCTGAATCAAAGGGCATGCATAGCTAATGTCTTCAGGGATACATAGTATCAAGTTACTTTATAGTTGGACCAATTCACAGTTCCACCATGTATTAGTGTATGTCTTTCCACAGCTCCTCTCATAATTGTCATTATTGTTTTTTGTCATCTTTGTCAATATGATGTATGAGGTAGAACATCAGAATTGTTTTAATTTGTATTTCTCTTAGTAGTAATTTGGAGAATTTTTTCAACATGGTAGTTGATAGCTTACCTTAGAGAACTGCCTAGTCATATCCTTTGACCACTTATCCCCTGTGGAATGGCTTTTGTTCTTATATATTTGAATATAAACAGTTTACTATATATCTTGAATATTAGACTTTTGTCAGATAAACTTTCTGTAAAGACTCTTCCTAGTTAACTATGTCCCTTCTGATATTAATTGAATTGAATTTGTACAAAACCTTTTCAGTTTCATATGCTCAAAATTGTTTTGCCTCTTGTCATGCTTTCTATCACTTGTTTGGTCAAGAACTGTCCCCCTGTTTATATTTATAAATGTATCTCCTTTCCTGGTCCTTTAATTACTTTATGATATAATGCTTTATATCTGGGTCATATATCTATTTAAAGCCCATTTTGATGTATTGTGTGAGATGCTGGTCTTAACATAATTTCTGCCATATTGCTTCCTAGTTTTTGTTGAATAATAGATTCTGACCCCAGTAACCAGAATTATTAGGTTTATTGAACATTACTGTTTAATTCCTTCTGTGACTTTTAGACATAATTTATTCCATTGATCAGCTTTTCTTTTTTAACCAATAATAGTTTTGATGATTATTATTTTGTATTATGTAGTTTGAGATATGGCACTGCTTATTTCCCTTCTCACTTTAAAAAAAAAGATTGCCCTTCTAACTTAAAAAAAAAAAATTGTTGACCTTTTCTTCTTCCAGATGACTTATGTTACTATTTAGCTCTATAACATATTACATTGGTAATCTGATTGGTATTACATTGAATCTATATATGAATTTGGGTAGTATTGTCATTTTTATTATGCTGACACAACCTAAAAATAAGCATTCCATATCTCTCTAGTTATTTAGATCTCTCTTTGAAAAGTATTTTGGGGGCGGCTAGGTGGCGCAGTGGATAAAGCACCGGCCCTGGATTCAGGAGTACCTGAGTTCAAGTCTGGCATCAAACACTTAACACTTGCTAGCTGTGTGACCCTGGGCAAGTCACTTAACCCCAACTGCCTCACTAAAAAAACCCAAACAAACAAAAAAATGAAAAGTATTTTGTAGTTGTAGTTATTATTGCTTTGTATCTTGGTAGCTGGACTGCCAGATATTTTATGCATTTTGTAGTTATTTTGGAAGGAATTTTTAAAAATCCCTTTCTGTTAGGTTTTATTGATAACATACAGAAAGACTGATGATTTTTGTGGATTTATTTTATATCTAGCTACTTTGTTCAAGTTATTGTTTAATTTGGAGTGAAATCTTTAGGGCTTTGTAGATAGCAAAAAGAAATAATTTTGTTTTCCTCTTTACCTATGATTATTCCTTCCATTTGTTTTTTCTTAAAGTATTATTATAGCTAGTATTTCTCTAACAATAATCAAATAATGGTGCTAACAATATTCTTCTTTCCTTATTGGAAAGACCTCTGGTATTTCTCTATTATTGCTAATAAGATAATTTTAACATTTGATATTAGATAATATTTACCATATTAATGGAAAGTCTTTTTATTCCTTTACTTTTTGGCATTTTCAACATAAAGTATTCTTGCATTTTGTGAAAAGCTTTTTTTGTACCTCTTGATGTAATCATGTGATTTTTATTAGTTTTGTTAATATATAGTCTATTATGGGGCAGCTAGGTGGCGCAGTGGATAAATTACTGGCCCTGGATTCAAGAGGACCTGAGTTCAAATCTGGCTTCAAACACTTGACACTTACTAGCTGTGTGACCCTGGGCAAGTCACTTAACCCTCATTGCCCTCCCCCCCCCAATTTATATAGTCTATGATGCTTATAGTTTTCCTAATATTGAACCAACCCTGCCTTCATGATGTAGATTTGACCTGATTATATTATATAATCTTTTGAATGTATTATTTTATATTCTTTGCTAATATTTGATTTGATATTTTTATATTAACATTTTTTACAGATATTAATCTTTAGTTTTCTTTCATTGATTTATCTCTCCCTGGTTTAGGTATCATGACCATATTTGCCTTGAAGAAGGCCTTTAGTAGGATTCTTTCATTCCTTATTTTTGCAAATAATTTATGTAATTGATTTATCTCTCCCTGGTTTAGGTATCATGACCATATTTGCCTCGAAGAAGGCCTTTAGTAGGATTCTTTCATTCCTTATTTTTGCAAATAATTTATGTAATATCAGAATTTTTCTTTGAATATTGTTAAAATCCATTTGTAAAGCTGATTCTGAGGTTTTCCCCCACTTTGGAGAGCTCCTTTATTGCTTTTTCAATTTATTTTTCTTATATTGTGTTATTAAAATTCTTTATTTCTCATACTGTTCATCAAGATATTTTATGCCTTTTTGTAAATACTTATCCATTGCATTTAAATGATACATTTTTGGCATTAACTAGACAGAGATTTTTAATAATATTTTTAGGGGGCAAGTAGGTGGCACGATGGATAAAACACTGGCCCTGGATTCAGGAGGACCTGAGTTCAAATCCAGCCTCAGACACTTGTCACTTAATAGCTGTGTGACCTTGGGCAAATCACTTACTCCTCGTTGCCCCTCAAAAACAAACAAAACTATGCCCTACCAAAAGTCATTAAACTGAGTTATACCTTTAAAAAATAATAACAATAATTTTTTAGTTTCCTCTTTTTTGTTGTGTTTTTTTTTTGTATTTTTTATATTGGCAATTTTATTTTCTTTTACTTTAAAAAAATCAGATTAGCAAATAGTTTATTTTTTCAAAAAACACTTGGCGGGGCAGCTAGGTGGCTCAGGGGATAAAGCACCGGCCCTGGATTCAGGAGGACCTGAGTTCAAATCCAGCCTCAGACACTTGACACTTACTAGCTGTGTGATCCTGGGCAAGTCACTTAACCCTCATTGCCCTGCAAAAAAACAAAAACAAAAAAACACTTGGTTTTATTTATAAATTCAGTTATCTTTTTTGTTTTCAGTTTTATCTCTGATTTTCAGAATATCTCTTTTTGCATTTGGTTGAAGATTTCAACTAGTTGTTTTTGTAGTTTTTTTAAAAAAAACAACAACTTTCATGCCCAACTCACTGATTTACTTAATTTATTGTTGATGAAAGTATTAAAGATAAACATTGTTCCTTAAGGACTCTGTTGGCTGCATCCCAAAAGTTTTGGTACAGTGTATCATTTTTATTACATATTGCTTTTTAAAATTTATTCTTTATGATTAAATGATTTAGTCTCTAAGTTTTAATCTTTTTATCAAATACCCTTTATTGATTATAATTTTTATTGCTTTGGAGTTCGTGAAGAAAATGTTTAATATTTCTGCTTTTATGCCCTAGCATAGCCAGTTTTTGTAAAAAATTAATAAAATTGAATCTATCCTAACTATTTTAAACAAGTGTCCAAAATTGAACTCATCATCTTTTCCCCAAACTGTTAGTATCAAGGGACCTCATTTTCTCTATCACCTAGGCTCACAACTTAGATGTTATCCTTAACTCTTCACGAATTTGTTGCCAACTCCTGTAGATTCTACCTTCACAACATCTCTCATATATGTCCCTTTCTGTTCTCTAACACTTGTACCACCATGGCTCAGACCCTTATGATCTCATGATTAGACTGTTGCAGCAGTCTTCTGGTTGGTTTCTTTGCCTCAAGTCTTTCCCTGCTCCAGTCCATCTTCCATTAAGATGCCCAAAGTGATCTTCTAAAGTATGGGTCTGACCATGTCATTCCCTTACTCAATAAACTCCAGGGGCTCCCTATAAACTCTAGGATAAATTATAAAACCTTTTGTTTGGGTTTTTTAATCCCTTCAAAATTTCCTCCCCCACTCATTTCCAGTCTTTTTATGCTTTACTTCCCTCCATGTATTCTCCAGTCTAGTTATACTGTCCTCCTTTGCTGTTCATGGAATAAAATATTTCATCTCCTGACTGGGCTCTTAGAATACTCTCCCTCCTTATTTCTGCCTCCTGACTTCTTTGGCTTCCTAAAATCCTACCTCCTACAAGAGGCCTTTGCTGTTCCCTTTCAATATTAGTACCTTCCCTCTAAGATTATTTCTAGTTTACTCTGTATATATCTTGTATGTATATAATTATTTATATGTTTCCTCCCCATTAGAATGTGAATGTTTTTACTTTTCTTGTATTTCCAGTGCTTAGTATGGTGCCTGGCCCATAATAAATGCTTGTTGATTGACCAAACATGTCATGTACAACTCTAACTCTCTCTCTCTCTCTCTCTCTCTCCACACACACATATATGCATGATTATCATATATATATATATATACATTATAATATATATAATTCCTATTTATCACCAGCAAATTACTATCTCTCATTTTTCTAAAATTCATTCAAGTCCTTTGCTTCTTTCTTATTTATGCTTTATTTAAGTATGAAAGGGGCAAGTTGAATAACCTAACTTTTAGTTCTGATACCTGTTTCTATTTAGTTAGATTTATTTTCCCTTTAAGTCCTTAGATGCCTTGCTGCTGGGTGCATATATGTTAAGTATTGGTGTTATTTCATTATCTATGGTTCCTTTAACCATAATGTAACTTCCTTGCTTATCTCTTTTATATATGTCTAATTTTACTATTGCTTTGTCTGAGATTATGATTGCTAATCCTACTTTTAAAATTTTTCTTCAAACATAATAAATTCTGCACCAACTCTTTGTTTTAAGTGTAAATAATATTTCAAGTGTACTCCTTCAAATAACATATTGCTGGATAGTGTTTTCTATATATATATAAAACACCTCTGTGCCTTGAAACCTGTGGGATTTTGAAAGGACAAATTTCTTCTGCCTATTTGAATGCACACACTTCATCCACCATTTAGCATCCTCCAATTGTTGAAATGTATTTACCCTTCAAGGTTTCTTTTGTCTCTCATGTTTGCACTTCAAAACTTTTGGTCTACTCTTTTCATCCAGAATCCTTGAATGTCATCTGATTGGGTTTTTTTGTGGGGGGGTGGGGTGGGGGGGTGGAGGCGTGCTGTAATCAGAGTTAAGTGACTTGGTCAGGGTCACATAGCTAGTAAGTGTCTGAGGCTGTATTTGAACCCAGGATATCCTGACTCAAGGGCCAGTGCTCTATCCACTGTGCCACCTTGCCTCTCTCTGTCATCTGATTTGTTTAAGGTCCACTTTGTCCCTTCTTGGAGTGTTCTCAATCTTGTAGGTTATTATAATATTGTATTACTAGATTTTTCTCTCCTTTACAGAAGTTACTGTCAAGTCTTGTGATACTAATTTTGGTTCCTTACTACTTGGGCTCTTTCTGGTTAATTATAGTATTTTGTTCAAGAAGAGATGGAAATAGGAATTCCAAAGGGTCTTTTCTTCTTTTTCCTTCTTTTTTATTTTTATTTCTTTTTTTTTCTTTTTTCTGGGCAGTGAGGGTTAAGTGACTTGCCCAAGGTCACACAGGTAGTAAGTGTCAAGTGTCTGAGGCCGGTTTTGAACTCAGGTACTTTATCCACTGAGCCACCTAGCTGCCCTCTTTTCTTTTCTTTTCTTTCTTTCTTTCGCTGGGCAGTGGGGGTTAACTGACTTGTCCAGGGTCACACAGTTAGTGTCAAGTGTCTGAGGCCGAATTTGAACTCAGATACTCCTGAATCTAGCACCAGTGCTTTATCCACTGCGCCACCTAGCTGCCCCTTCTTTTCTTTTTAAAAAATAGTATTTTTTTTTCCAATTACATATAAAGACAATCTTTAACACTTTTTAAGAAAATTTTGAGTTCCAAATTTTCTCTCACTAAAAAGGTAAGAATTTTAAATACATTATAAATGTGCAACCATGTAAAACATATTTCTATATTAGTCATTTGTGAAAGAAGAAACAGACCAAAAGGGAAAAAACACACACAAAAAAAGGTTAAGTTAAAATAGTATGCTATGATCTACATTCTGATTCCATCAGTTCTTTCTCTGGATGTGAATAGCATTTTCCATCATGAGTCCTTTGGAATTTTCTTGGATCACCTTTTTTACTTTTCTTTTTTTTTTTTTTGCTGAGAAGAGTGAAGTTATTTATAGTTAATCATAGTTGAACATAGTTGCAAAGCTTTACTGTTACTGTGTACAATGTTCTCTTGACTGCTCGTTTCACTTTGCATCAGTTCATGTAAGTCCAGGTTTTTCTGAAATCCACCTGCTTGTTATAGTATTCCATTACATTCATATAACACAACTTGTTCAGCCATTCCCTATTCAATAGGCATCCCCTCAATTCTTCAGTTTTCAGTTCTTTGCCACCAGAAAGAGAGCTGCTATAAATATTTTTCTACAAGTAGGTCCTTTTCCCATTTTTATGATCTCTTTGGGGTACAGAGCTAGACATGGTATTGCTAGATCAAAGAATCACAGTTTGATTGCTCTTTGGGCATAGTTCCATATTGCTCTCCAGAGTGGTTGGATCAGTTCACAAATATACTAACAGTGCCAAAGAGTCTTTCTTAAAAAGGAAAAGATGGATCATAATTTTTAAAAAATGTTGCCTTTAGCTTCTAATTTAGTAGTTTTAACTTTTATGTATGTATGTACACTTTTTTTTTTAGTGTGGCAATTAGGGTTAAGTGACTTGCCCAGGGTCACATAGCTAGTAAGTGTTAAGTGTCTGAGGCCAGATTTGAACTCAGGTACTCCTGACTCCAGGGCTGGTTCTCTATCCACTGTGCCACCTAGTTGCCCCTATGTACACTTTTAAAATCCATTCTCTGTTAATGTGATTTCACATGAGTCTAATTGCAGGAGTGGTATATTTCATTCTATTATGAAGTAAATCACAGGTCTTGATCTAATGGAAGAAACCTTGGAATCTACGGGGTTAATTCCCCTCCTTAACCTGACAGAAGACACATGGTTGAGTGGATGGATGGATGGATGGATGGATGGATGGATGGATGGATGGATGGATGGATGGATGGATAGAGGAATGGATAATAGAGAACTGTGTAAAAAAAATATACTGCCTTACTAATCTGTAAACTCCTGGCTGGCTGGCTAATCTGTAGGCTATTAGCTGCCTAAACCAGTCTGTAAGGGCCATTTAAAAAAATCCCCCAACTGCTTCTCCAAGACTGATAAGAAACAGCCTCTTTTCAAATAAACAAAACAGGGTTTATTTATATGGAACAAATTTAGAGGTAAATACAAAGAAAAATACGATCTGACTGCATTTTAACTTTTGCCCTGCCACCATGAAATTTCCTCTTTCTTTTCTTGCCCGTGGGTGTGTCTGGTTCCTCCATTGCTGCAGCCATGCTTCACTCTATGTCTCTCCTTCAGTCCTCTATCTCACCACTTGTGCTTTCTCTCCTCCTTCGTCTCTCCTCCTTCGTCTCTCCATTATGCCCCCCTTTCTCTGTAATGTCTCCCTGTGTCTCCTTTCTTGTTCCTCCTTTTCACTGTCTCTCTTCTCTCTCAGTCCCGCTGAGTAGGGCGTGGGCAGAGGGAGCTGGGTGTGGCACACCAGGCTTGTGGGCCCTGGACCTGCAGCGCCTGAAGCTAATTTTAGCCTCTTATAACTGTTAGAGTTAGCTGGAATGATTTAGAACCACTGCTGTGTGTGTATTTACATAAATGTAAATACATACTGGTTCCAGTTAGATCTAACAGTTCTTTGTCCAGCTACATTTAGTCCATCTTGCCTTCAGTGGTCAACACACAAAGATTCTCCTGAATAGTAGTACCTCTTCTTCCTTTTCATTCTCAAGACCTTAAACAGTTGACCTCTTCCAGTCATTGTACAAATGTTTTTGTTAAAAATGTTATTTTCCTCTCATAGAAACTAAAGGGAAAATGCTTACAGTTATTTTCTGGTTCTATAAAGAGGCAGCATACTTTATAATACTTTCCCTATAAATGAAGTTTCTTACTGGGTTTTAAAAGTTTCTTAAAACTAGATCCCTTTCCAAAGAGTATACCTTCTGCCTACTATTCACATTAAAGTGGTAATTACTTCATAGGCTGGATACTCCCTGTGTCCTTAAAATATTTATAGGCAATTCGAATATTTTCAAAATTGTAAATTGTATAGCTAGGAGTCTTTTTATCTCTTCAATGTTTTTCTTCCCTGTTCTTTTTTCCTCTACCGCTGAGCCAGGGATGACTGTGAAGTTCTCCAGTAACAAACAAGGATTAATGCTTTTTTTGAAATGATACAGAACTAAATTTAATTAAAATTATGGTAGAAAGTAATTAATGCATTAATAACTAATGAATCAACTGAATTAACATACAAAATCTAACAGGAATCCATTCTTAGTAGTGTGTTTTTGGTTTTTTGTTTTTCTGTTTTGTTTTGCTTTTGGAGGGGCAGTGAGGGTTAAGTGACTTGCCCAGGGTCACACAGCCAATAAGTGTCAAGTGTCTGAGGCTGGATTTGAACTCAGGTCCTCCTGAATCCAGGGTCAGTACTTAATCCACTGCTCCACCTAGCTGCCCCCTAGAGATTCATTCTTACTTGGGAAACCAGGTTCTTCCAATTAAACCTTGAGATCTGCATGTTACAAGTTTATTGGGTATAAATTTGATATTGTTGGCTGAACTTGGCTATTTTATATCAGAAAGACTTGATGAAGTCTGTTATTGGGAGTTACAATGTTATAAAAACTTCTGCAACAAGTTGAAGGCTGGTTATTCTAATAGTTTGTGATCACTAAACAGATGGGTTGAAGATTCTTTGTTTCTATGCTTTCTTTCTTTTTAAAAAAATTATCTTAGCTCTTCCATTCTGTGACCTTAGGTATATTCATGCAGGGTTTTAAATTTTGTAGACAGTTGCCACTGATCCTGTTATCCTACCTGCAAAGTAAGGATGTCTCAATTAGAAAATAAGCTACATGCTTCTAACTCTTTAGAAGGTCATTGGATGGATGGGGCAGCTAGGTGGCACAGTGGATAGAGCACCAGCCCTGGAGTCAGGAGTACCTGGGTTCAAATCTGGCCTCAGACACTTAACACTTACTAGCTGTGTGACCCTGGGCAAGTCACTTAACTCCAGTTGCCTCACTAAAAAAAAAAAAAGAATGTCATTGGATGTATACATGACACAGACATATCTTGAATAGAGTAGTTTAATAAATCTTGGTTAAACTGAGTAACATTTACCATTGTTTTGTACCTTGGTAATTTTACTAGCTAGAAGTGGTTCTATAAATCTTCAATAATAGCTTAATTATGCAGGGTGTCCCAGAAATCTTAGTGCAGTTTAAAGACTATTTAAGCTATTAAAACTTTAAACTGCTGAGACTTTTTGGACACCTAGATCACTTTGAAGTTTACAAAGCACTTTCCTTATTAATAACCCCTTCAAGGTTCTCCTACTGTCGCCTTTTTACAGATGAGAAAATTGAATCTGAGAGGATAAGGAATTATTAAGTGTTGGAACAGGGATTTAAACCCAGATGTCTCCTAACTGAAAGTTCAGGCTTTTTTCTTTTATCACATATTGATTGCACAGTTGCCTTGGTTATATGGGAATTAAGGACCATATTTAGCTTCCATTGGAATGAGCATTTTATATATTAGATCACCTTACTTTTGACCACGATACTTATTTCAAACCATGTTTTTTGTTTTTTGTTGGTTTTTTTAAGGAACAGTTAGCAAGTTTATTTGGTGAAAGCAGAGAGAAGGTAGGCCAAAGAGCACATGTGGGGGTTGGAAGGAAGGAGTTGGTAACCCTGACAATGTAGTTGGTTGCTTCAGGGGCTAGAGGATCATTTTCACACTGAGAAAGTTAGGGGATTCTTTGTGGAAAGGGGACTTTTGTTCTCAGCAGTTCAGCACCATCCAGACTAGCTCTACCCCATGGGTCCCTTCGCCCCAACAGGATATGCCTCACAAATGCTTCATAGTTAATACAACCGTTGTTGTCCTTATGCCCTCAGCATTGGTGGGGTTCTGGCCCAGAGTCTGCATCATGTCCCCACACTGGCTGTGTAAGATCTTTCTATCCCCCGTTGGGTCAAACAGCTGGAAGGTCTCCTTGAACTCTGCCGTCTGATCCTCCGTGAAGTTACACATCTTGGCCCTGCAGCTCAGTCATAATGCTGCTGCCGCCTCTGCTACTGCTGCTGCTGCTGTATGTAATGGCTCCATCTCAAACCACTTTTGTGAAAAAACAAATCTTTCAAATCAAAGATTTTTCCCCTAACTAGATTATCCCTCATTGACTAGATGAGGGACATACTTCAGACCTATTTTATGGAATCTACTATTTCTACTATTGGGCAAGCTTTTGATTTCTGCTTTTCTTTACCTACCTGATGCCTGCAAGAAAGTAAAATTTCCTTTCAAAAGGCTTTTCTCAAGAATTGGAAATTGAGGGTGTTATGGGCCTAGCACCCCAGAAGTTTTCTGGGGTACATCAAAGAACCTTCTCCTTGAGAAACTAAACCAAAGGACAGACACACCTAAAGAGATAAATGGCACCAGATTGGGACTGAGCTAGTTCCAGGACCACCATCCTTCATTCCA
The DNA here is from genome assembly GCF_019393635.1 of Dromiciops gliroides. Classification (NCBI taxonomy): domain Eukaryota; kingdom Metazoa; phylum Chordata; class Mammalia; order Microbiotheria; family Microbiotheriidae; genus Dromiciops; species Dromiciops gliroides. The sequence goes on from NC_057862.1 coordinate 236,883,373, forward strand.
GTCTCCCCCACCCCTAGGGAGATAAGATTAGGTGTGACTGCTGCCTTTGTGGCCTGAGGAGGAGAGAGATGGCTTGAGAGATCCACAGCCATCCCTCGCCCAACTACCCCAGCCACCACCAGTGGGGGATGGTCCTCCCTCAATAAGAGAACTTTCCACAGTCAGATGATCACCCCCATCAGTCCTCTATAAAAGTATCTGCCTGTCTCCTGCTCAAGGAGATAGGTATCTCAGAGCCACGCTCTGTGCCATGCCATCTCCCTGTGAGAAGAAGTCCAAGGATTTCTCTCTTGGTTTCCCTTCCCCAGCCCCTAAATAAATTATTATCTTATTCTATTGGATTTGTGTTCAAGAGGGTGTAATTCTTTAAAGAGGAATTCCTAAGGACCCCAAACCCCTATCCCTATCCCAAACCCCAACCTATTTTCCCCATAACAAGGGGATGCCCATCAATTGGGGAATGGTTAAATAAGTTGTAGTATATGAATGTAATGGAATACTATGGTGCTGTAAGAAATGATAAGCAGATGGATTTCAGAAAAACCTGGACTTATGTGAATTGATGCTGAATGAAAGAAGCAGAACTAAGAGAACATTGTACACAGTATCAACAACATTGTGTGATGATCAAGTGTGATAGACTTAACTCTTCTCAGCAATGCAATTTGGCACAATGCCAAAAGATCATGGTGGACGACGCTCTCCACATTTGGAAAAAGAATTATGGAGTCTGAATGCATATCGAAGCATACTATCTTCACTTTTGTTGTTGCCTTTTTGGTATTGTTTATTTCTTGCATTTTTTTCCTCTTTTGTTCTGATTCTTCTCTTACAACATGACTAATGTGTAAATATGTTGAGCTAGATTGTAATGTATAACAGATTGTTTGCTGGCTTTGGGAAGGGGCAAGGAAGAGAGGGTGGGAAAAAAATCTGGAACTCAAAAAATACCTTTACATGAAATTGGAAAAAAAATTAAAAAATAAAAATAATAGGGGCAGCTAGGTGGTGCAGTGGATAGAGCACTGGCCCTGGATTCAGGAGGACCTGAGTTCAAATCCGACCTCAGACACTTAACACTTACTAGCTGTGTGACCCTGGGCAAGTCACTTAGCCCCAAGTGCCTCACAAAAACCACCAAAACCACCAAAACCAAAAATAAAAATAATAAAATAAAATAATTTTTAAAAGTATTTTCTCACTGTTTTCTCCCTTGTCTCATATGAAGAAATGGCCCTTCTTGTTGAGATAAGCTCCTCTAAATGTGCCTTTGCCCCATCTATGCCATCTTTTCCAAGATAGCTCTTCTGCCATATCCACTCTTTCACCAATCTTTAACCTCTCCTTATCTGACGATTACCTCTTGCTGCCTATAAATTTGTCCATTTCTCCACCATCCTTAAAAAAGCCTCACTTGATGCAAACATTCATGCTATCACCTTATATCTCTTCACTCTCATGGCTAAACTCCTTGAGAAGGTTGTCTATAGCCAATCCTTCCATTTTCTCACCTCTCACCTAGCTCCCAGACCTCATTCCACCAAAACAGCTCTCCCTGAAATTACTAGTGACCTATTAATTATCATGTCCTTTTCTTTTTCCTTAGCTTTCTTGAATTTCTTGCAGCTTTGGACACTTGATTACTCCTATCCTGGATACTCTGTCCTCTCTAGGTTTTTGTGACACTGTTTTCTTCTGGTTTTCCCACCTGTCCGACCACTCCATAGTCTTCTTTGCTGGATTTTTCTCCAGCTAATGTCCAATAACGTTGGGTATGCCCTAAGACTCTTTCCTGGCCCCTTTTTTCCCCCTTTCTATATTATCTGGTTAATAATCTCATCATGTCTTATAGTTTCAATTATCAGTACAGATTATTCTCAGATGTACTTATCTAGCCCTAACCTTTCTCCTGAATGGTAGTCTTGAATCTCCAACTGCCTATTAGATATCTTGAACCAGATACCCCATAGACATCTCAAACTTTTAATGTGTCCAAAACTGAACTCATCCTTTCCCCAGAACTCTTACCCTCTTCCAAACTTCCCTATTAGTGTCAAGGGCACCACCATCCTCCCAGTTACTCAGATTCAAAACCTAGGTGACATCCTTAAATCCTGATGATTACTTACCATATTTAGTCTTTTACCAAGTCCTTTTGATTCTACCTTCACATCTCTCATATGTGCCCCCTTCTCACTGATGCTGCCACTATTGTAAGTGCACGTCCTCATCACCTCAGCTCTTGGACTACTGCAATAGCCTTCTGGTTAGTCTCTTTGCCTTGTCTTCCATTCTAATCCATCCTTTTCTCAACAATCAAACTGATCTTTCTAAACCATAACTCTGACCATGTCATCTCTCTTCTCCCACCCAATTCAATAAATTCTACTGGCTCCCTATCACCTCCAAGATGAAATAAAATCCTGCTTGGTTTTTAAAGCCCTTTACAACCTGGCCTCCTATTATCTTTTCAGTCTTCTTATGTTTCATTCCAGGAATGCTATGGGTCAGGGGCACTGGCCTTCTTCCCATTCCTCACACATAACACTCCCAATTCCAATATTTCCCACCTCTGTTTCCCAACTCTATTTCACTGGCAATCCCTCATATGTAGCATACTCTCCCTCATCATCATCTCTAGCTTCCTCCAAATCTCAGCTAAAATTCTACCCCCACCCCCAAGGCAAGAAAGTCTTCTCCTGTTTCTCCTTTCCTTTCTTCCCTCCACACTCAGTGCCTTCACTTTGAGATCATATCCCTTTTTTTTTGTATATATCTTGTATAGTATACTGTATATATATATATATATGTATGTATGTATGTATGTATGTATGTATGTATGTATGTATGTATGTATACACACACACACACATACACACACTCTGTATATATCTTGTAAGTATAGGCACATTGTCTCTCCAGTTGAAATGTGATAGCTAAAGGCAAAGACTATGTTTTTGCATTTCTTTGTAACTCCACTATTTAGCACAAAATCTTAATAAATATTTATTGACATTGCCTCCTTAGATCTGTCACTGTTTTGCAGAACTGATCCTGGCACTTTCTCTTTATTTATGTCAGTTTCCCGATATGTCACTCAGGGAGGGGAAATATGGCCCTATTGACCCACCACAGAAGAATATTGTAAAACGTTACTATCAGCAGTGGATAGAAAAATCTTTTACAAACATAAAGCACTCTGTAATTAGTTTAGTGGAGAGACTTCCAAGTTTAAATAAAATGAATTCTACATAAAGAAAACAAGGCACCCTTGAGGATACTGACAGAAAAACCCCACCCCAAACTTTATTATTCCCACTTTAGTGGAAAATCTGTAGATCATATGCAAGTGAAGGCATTAGAATGAGGTAGACAACAGGCTGATGTTTATCTCTAGCAAATATGCCTGGAGAAACAGCTCATTTAAATAATTCCTTTAAGATTTTTGTCTCTAAATAACTTTCCTTATGTGAAAAACAATAGGAATGGCATGAGCCAAACTCCTGGTGCCTCTCCATTACAAAGCAGTCACTCTTTTGTTTGCCAGGCTCTCTTGATGAAGGAGAAAATCTTACTCTTCCATTTTCCGTTATTCTTGTCTCGAAACATTATACAGCACCCCTGAGCTCATATCTCTCTGGCTTGAATCCCATAGTCTACTTTCCTGAGATCACCTTTAACATCTTCCCATCACCTTTCAGACAGGAAGGAAAGTTGTTTAACCTTTATATCCCCTTTCTAAGCAAGTTGTGAAAAAATACTGTCATTTTTGTAGGGCAAAGAATGTTTTATGTTTGTTAACATCTTGAAATGAGCATCATTCTATGAATTCTGAGTTCACAGGATCATTCATTTAGAGCTAGAAAGGACTTTAGAGGTAAATTTTTTTTTCTAGTCCCTTCATTTTGTTGATGACAAAATGGGGCCATTGAAGTAATTTTTCCAAGGTCACACAGAAAGTAGCAGTTCCAAGATCTCAGCCCAGGTTTTCTGACTCCAAACCCAGAATATTTTCCACTATATTGTGCTGCCTATGTTTATGAGTTAATCACTCAGTACATAGAGATAAAAAGGCAGTATGACAGGGCAGCTAGATGGCACAGTGGATAAAGCACCGGCCCTGGATTCAGGAGTACCTGAGTTCAAATCCGGCCTCAGACACTTAACACTTACTAGCTGTGTGACCCTGGGCAAGTCACTTAACCCCAATTGCCTCACCAAAAAAAAAAAAAAAAGGCAGTATGAGAAGTGAATAGAGAGGTACCCTGTAAACCAGGGAGACCTGGATTCACGACTTGCTTCTGACACATAGTGGCTTTGTTACTGTATGATTTATTTTGCCTTCCAGTGATCTAGGCAACTGTCTAAGACCATAAGTTGCATAGAAGAGGCCAACTTGTGTTGGCAGAGAGTTTCTCCATTTAGGGATTTCTAAAAATAGGGACCTATGAAATCACAGGTCCAATCCCTATCCCTATAGATCTAGAATCAGATCTTGGAGTGCTGACTTCCTGATCTTTTTAAAAACATATTTTTATTTTGTTAAATATTTCCCAATGACATGTAAACAAAATTAGCATTCGTTTTTAAAATTTCTGAGTTTCAAATTCTCTCCTTTCTCCCTTGAGAAGGCAAGGTATTTTATATCAATTATACATGTGAAGTCATACAAAATATATTTCCATGTTAGCCATGATGCAAAAGAAAACACTAAAAAACCAAGAAAAATAAAGTTAAAATAAAAAGTATGTTTCAATCTGCATTCAGAATTCATCTATTCTCTCTCTCTAGAAGTGGATAGCATTTTTCAAGGATCCTTTGGAATTGTCTTGCATCACTGTCTTGATCATACTATCTATGTCTTTCACAGTTGATCATCTTCACAATATTGCTTTTACTATATACAGTGTTCTCCTGGTTCTGCTCACTTCACTTTTTTGTGAGTTCATACCTTCCTGCTCTACCTGATTTTTTTGGGGGAGGGGGGATTGGGCAGTGAGGGTTGAGTGACTTGCCCAAAGTCACATAGCTAGTAAGTGTCAAGTGTCTGAGGTCAGATTTGAACTCAGGTCCTCCTGAATCCAGAGCCGGTGCTCTATCCACTGCGTCACCTAGCTGCCCCCTGCTCTACCTGATTTTAACCTCAGTTGTTCCCATATGGGTACAGCCGAAGGTACCAGGCAACAAAACAATATGAGGCTCAGAGCTGTGGAGTAGTTGCCTCTATCAGCCATTACCAGGTCTATAAGCTACATCCATCACTGTACTCCATTTCTCTTAAAGCATCTTCCCCTGCCGCCTTCACGGTTGAAGCCATTCTGCTTCAACTGGACCTCTACCACCAATCTTATTTCCTTTACACACCCTTCTCCAGAGTTTATACTCTCCTATCAAGTTTCTGGTGTCTTTTTTTGCATATCTTCCAGTTTTCCCTTGGATATTTCCTCCCCTTTCCTTCTTTCTAGGGTACCCAAAATCTATTGGCTCTTTTTTCTCAGTCTTGTTTAAGTTTTGGGAAAATATTTCTGTTTATAAATTTCGGAGACTTAAAAGAGGCACAGTGTAGCAGCCGTGGTGGAATCTATCAAATGCCTTTTTACACATATGAATGGAGAGAAATTATCTTCCCTTTTTGCTTTGCAGTGAAGCAAGAAAACCTGCAAAAATGGATTCTAAACCAAGAGGCAGCAGGAAAGAGGCCCCCCACTGTGAAAACTAATCATACTCTGGAACACTACTGGGAAATTTGAACATGTGGTACCAAAGCCTGCTATCCTCTTAAACCTGCTGTCCCAGACAAAGCAGACCTGAGGTGTTGACTTTGGCAGCGAAGGGCTGGACAGCGGCCTGCCGGTACAGTGAATGTAATTAAGGTCTGAGTGTTGAGGTAGAGTACTGCTTACTTCTCTAGTACTATCACAACAATCAAATGAGCTTGTCCTTTGGTCGGAATAACCAAGACGGGGTTAGAGGATAGATAAGGTCATGCCAAGTCTAATGGACCCTACAGCCAGTGCAGTCAGCTTTTTGAAGTGATCAGCAAAGAACTGCACAATGAAATGAGACCAGTTGTTCGTGACCAGACTGGATGGGAAATACTCAACTTCTCTCTATTTTCTCTTGATGTTAATAAAAAACAGGCAGTCAGGAGCCTCTGGTCATCTTTTTGGAACAGGCTGCAGTTGATTTATATTTCTAAGTTTGGACCCAAACTAGACTCAGATCCTCAAGTCTCCAAGCTTGATTTCAGCTGAATGTGACCTGGGTCAGGATGTGGCCATTAGGAAAAACTAGTCCTTTGTTTCTTCCTACAGGTATTCAGCTCACCCCAGGAACTTCAATACTGAAATGGATTCCTTTATTTTAAGTCTATCCCACAAAAGGGACCTGAGTTAGCCAGAGAATCATAAGATGTTTGGACTTGAAAAGGAACGTTGGAAATTATAGAACCCAATTATTTAAGAGATGAAAAGGAGTGATATCCAAAGGGGCTAAGTGACTTACCCAAGGTCATACCATTAAGCATTGGGATTTGGATATCCCAGCCAGAGGAGTATTAAGATCCTGGAAGTATCCTGGAAGCCATAAGTGTACAGGTCTGGGAATCTCTGGATTTGGAAGCATAGGAAGTCAAGGAATCTGACAGGGGTAATCTGATGAGCTGGGTCTCTAAGGTTGGTGCATTATGGGAAAGGGACCAAAAAATGATAGCTTGTACAAGAACATGGAGATTCTAGGGAGCCAGTCCAGAGTCCAATCAAATCTGGCATTTGAAAGAGATGGACATTTAACTCTTAGTAGGTAGTGTATTTCTTTTCCTACCTCAGAATTATTGTCCCCAGCATTTCAGAGTTCTAGCAGAGTCCATATCCTTCCTTTCATCTCAGCCCAAACCTGTCTCAACATCTTAAGAATCTGCTTTCTTTCTGGACTCCTGTATTCTTGTTTATGCCAAATAATGGGGGATACCAATTGTAGAAACTCAGATACCCTAGGTAAATGGGAAAGGCCATATAACTCTCCATATCATGGAAATGGACAATTAGTAAACATTTATTTTTTGTTGTTGTTGTTTGTTTTTTTTGTGGGGCAATGAGGATTAACTGACTTGCCCAGGGTCACACAGCTAGTTAAGAGTCAAGTGTCTGAAGCTGGATTTGAACTCAGGTACTCCTGAATCCAGGGCCAGTGCTTTATCTACTGCGCCACCTACCTGCCCCTGTAAACATTTATTATTAGTGCCCATAGCAATGTACCAGGAACCATACTGAGTGCTGGGCGCACAAAAAAAAGATAAAAGATGATCTCTGCTCTCAGGGAGTTCACAGCCTAATGGAAAGACAATATGCAAACAACTGTACAAACTACTTCAGGATAAATTGGAAATGATCAAAAGAGAAAAGGCTTCAATTTGACAGACTGATGCTCAGAGTGAATGGCAAAAAGCAGCTGATGAAGTACGTAGTTAACATAAGTACTCTAGCAGCTAAGTACAAACTGACACAGATGGGTGAGGCTGGCTAGATTTGGAACTGCCAGTAGGTTGAAGGACACCAAGTCTAAATTTAGAGAAAGAACTGGTAATAGTTAAACTAGTGGCAAGGCACTTAAATTGGTATTTGCTTCTTTATTTCTTTTGACACGACTTTATGTGCTATATTTCTGGTTTCTAAAAAGACAGTGAAACTATTTTGTTTATATCTTCAGTTCTTTGAAGGGCTTTCAAGAGAGGAATCAAGCTTGTTCTGCATGGCCCCAGAGGGCAGAACTAGAATTAATGAATAGGCAGACATTGCAGGAGGACATATTTTACCTCGGAACTTCCAACAATTAGAGAAGTCCAAAAAAGGGAAATGGACTGCCTCAGGAAATAGTAGGTATTCCCTCACTAGAAGCTTTCAAGTGGATGATCACTTGTCAGGGATTTGTAAATGGGGGTTCATGGTTAGGTGTAGGTTGGTCTTGAGCAAGGATTCTATGGACTGATTATGAATTAAAGGAATTTCTAAATTTCAGTTAAAAGTTAGTGAAAATGAAGACATCATTTTCCCCCCAATCAAGTTCACAGACCTCTGAAAATCTACCCACCGATCCGTTATGGGTGACAGAGCCTACAAAAAGTAGCAGGTATTACCTAGGAAGGAGAATATCAGTGAAGAGGAGCAATCCTTTACAGGACACATTATCCATTAAGGGAGGGACACCAGATTTCTATACAAAGTATGGACAATGAAGAACTAGAAAACTATTTTCCTCTCCAAGAGAAGTTAGGGCCATTTGGGATGGAAAGCTCTCAAGAACAAGAATCTGATGAGACAAACAAATGATTCATAAGTTGAAGGAAGAACTAACCAAAAAAGGCCAATGTGGATGCACAAGGAACTCATCAACCCATTTATATTGTTAAAAGACTTGCTTGCGGGGCAGCTAGTTGGCGTAGTGAATAAGGCACCAGCCTCAGACACTTACTAGCTGTGTGACCCTGGGCAAGTCACTTAACCACCATTGCCCTGAAAAAAAAAAAGCTTCATAAAAAAAAAAAAAGACTTTCTTGCACAGGACGGAATTAAAGGAATTAAAGGCTTTGCTCCTGTTTTTTTCTACTAATGAGAATTATCTTTGTTATGGAAAGGATAGAAAATAGTGTGGGTTAATTCTCCATTACATGTGAGTTCATTGTTTCCTTTAAGAGTTCAAGTCAGTAAACCTGGAAGACTGACCAGGGTGCTGAAGAATGAACCTGATTGCTGACCTCTTATCACTGATTTGTGTGTGTGTGTGTGTGTGTGGCAGTTGGGGTTAAGTGACTTGCCTAGGGTCACACAGGTAGTAAGTGTTTAGTGTCTGAGGCTGGATTTGAACTCAGGTCCTCCTGACTCCAGAGCCAGTGCTCTATCCACTGTGCCATCTAGCTGCCCCTCTTATCACTGATTTTTGAAAAATTATGACAAATGGGAGAGGTCCCATAGAACTGGAGACCTTCAAGAGTCCTGTTTTTTTTTTCCTCCTAAGGAAGAGGATGGATTCTTTAAAGTATGGGAGCTTGACTTCGATTTTTTGTCACAATCCTACATTGTAAATTTTTTTTTTAAGTGAGGCAATTGGGGTTAAGTGACTTGCCCAGGGTCACACAGCTAGTAAATGTTAAGTGTCTGAGGCCGGATTTGAACTCAGGTACTCCTGACTCCAGGGTCGGTGCTCTATCCACTGTGCCACCTAGCTGCCCCCATTGTAAAATTTAAAAGATGAATTGGAAGCATTTAGAAAGAGTAGTGACTGCTAAAAATTGTGTCATTTCATTGAGATTGGGTCATGTCAGATGAATCTTACTTTTTTTTTTTTTTTGGACAACTACACAAGACTGGAGGATCAGAATTCCATATACCCAAACTTGGATTTCAGCAAGGCATTTTACAAAATCACCCAAGGTAATTGAGATGTGGGCTGAAAGGAAAGATTTAGAACCTCTGCAGTTTGCATTTTCTGTCCAAAGTGCTCCTCTAGCCCACCATCCAAATCTGCTCAACCCTAGGCCTCCCACCCCAGTGTTCTAAAACTGTGGTACCTCTCTCCTGGAGCCCACCTTCTCACCCTGTTCTCTTTCCTTTGGCCTTCCATGGTTTGGGGTGCTGGGAACTAGGATGTGTTATGGGAGCACAGGCCAGTCTCTTTAGGAGACAGCAACAATTGGTTTTTTGTTTTGTTTTGTTTTGTTTTTTTGCGGGGCAATGGGGGTTGTGACTTGCCCAGGGTCACACAACTAGTAAGTGTCAAGTGTCTGAGGCCGGATTTGAACTCAGTTCCTCCTGAATCCAGGGCTGGTGCTTAATCCACTGCGCCACCTAGCCACCCCTGACAGCAACAATTGTTGCTATCCATTTTGCCAGTCTAATAGATGTGAGATGGAACCTTAGAATTGTTGTTTTGTTTTGTTTTTTTAATTCTTTTTAAAAAAATTTTTTTTAAGTGAGGCAATTGGGGTTAAGTGACTTGCCCAGGGTCACACAGCTAGTAAGTGTTAAGTGTCTGAGGCCAGATTTGAACTCAGGTACTCCTGACTCCAGGGCCGGTACTCTATCCACTGCACCACCTAGCTGCCCCTAGAATTGTTTTCATTTGAATTTCTCTTAGTAGTAGTAATATACAGATTTTTTAAAAAAAGACCCTTTAAAAATAGACCCATATGTCTATTTATTTATGTATTTATTTATTCATTTGTTTGTTTAGATGACAGCCCTTTTTTGAGGCAATTGGGGTTAAGTGATTTGCCCAGGGTCACACAGCGAGTTAAATGTCTGAGGCTGGATTTGAACTCAGATTTTCCTGACTCCAAGGCCAGTGCTCTATCCAAGGGGCCGCCTAGTTGCCCCACCCCTTTTATTTAAAGAAAAACCCACAGACTTTTCTTTTTTATATCACCTTTGTTACCAAATATGCCCTTCCCCCTTCCCAAGCCATCCTGTGTAACGGAAAAGAAAAAAGAAAAAGAAAGTAATTCATAAAACTAATCAACATATCAAATGAATCTCAAAGTATATGTGGTATTTCAGACTCCTAGTCCCCACCTCTATAAGGAAGTGAGAATGATACATTTTCTCATGTTTGCTCTGAGAACAAGTTTGACCATTATAATTATGTGTTTTCTTTCTTTAGTTCTATTTATTAACATTTCCATAGTCATGTCTATTGTTTTCCTGGTTCTGCTGCTTTCATTCAGCATTGGTTCATAGAGTTCTTCCCATGCTCTTCTGAATTCTTCATATTCATTAAATTTTTTTTAATCAAGAAATATGAATGTTTGAATATGCACAAATAAGGGGGCAGCGAGGTGGCACAGTGGATAAAGCACTGGCCCTGGATTCAGGAGGGCCTGAGTTCAAATCCAGCCTCAGACCCTTGACACTTACAACTGTGTGACCCTGGGCAAGTCACTTAACCCTCAGTACCCCACCAAAAAAAATATGCACAGATAATAAAAACAAAAAAGGGAATTATATGTGAAACTGAACTTAGTTGTGTACAGTTTCTTTTTCTTTCTATCATGTGCAGTTTGGCCTTTTTGAGTAATTCAGATTTTTATTTGGTAGGTTCAATACTTTGTACAGCATGTCTTCTAAACTTTCTTCTTTTACTTTTAAAATTAAACCCTTTTCTTTGTTTCCTTCCTTGGTTTTTTAGTATCCTAATCACCATCCTTACAGTCTTCCCCATTCTGTGCTATTAAAAGGCACTCTTAAAAAATTAGGTTAGTTAGTATGAATTTATTAAACACCTACTATGTGCCAGGCACTGTGCTAAGCACTGTGGATACAAATAAAATCAAAAGACTGTCTAGGGGCAGCTAGGTGGTGCAGTGGATATAGCACCAGCCCTGGAGTCAGGAGTACCTGAGTTCAAATCCGGCCTCAGACACTTAATACTTACTAGCTGTGTGACCCTGGGCAAGTCACTTAACCCCAATTGCCTCACTAAAAAAAAAAAAAAAAAAAAAAAAAAAGACTGTCTATACCCTAAAGGAGCTCACAATCTAATAGAAGAACCAGTATGCAAACAATTATGTAAAAACAAGCTAGATACAGAATAAATAGGAAATAATAAATGGAGGAAAGGCTCTTGAATTAAGAGAGATTGATTTTATCTGGAAATTAAAGGAAGCCAGGAAGTAGAAATGAGGAGGAAGAGTATTCTGGGCATAGGGGTCAACCAGAGAATTTGCCTGGAGCCAGTGGAGTGTCTCATTGGAAGAACAGTCAGGGAATCAGTGTGCCTGGATCAAAGAGTAGTTGGCAGGACATAGAGTGGGGAGGAGGGTGGTGTAAGGTGTAAGAAAATTGGAAAGAAGGGGGCAGCTAGGTGGCGCAGTGGATAAAGCACCAGCCCTGGATTCAGGAGGACCTGAGTTCAAATCCAGACTCAGACACTTGACACTAGCTGTGTGACCCTGGGCAAGTCACTCAACCCTCATTGCCTCACAAAAAAAAAAAGAGAAAGAAAGAAAGAAAGAAAAAGAAAAGAAAAGAAAATTAGAAAGAGAGTGGGTGGGAGCTAGGTTATAAAGGGTTTTGAATATCAAACAGGACATATAGTCATGCAAAAGAAATCTACACATTGACTGTATCTGAAAATGTGTATCTCATTATACAGTCATTAAACAGAATGAGGAGGGAATCATGCTTTGCCATTGACCTTCTTAGAGTTAGTTATTACATTAATTATAAGTCTTAAGTCTTTCATACTTGTTTTTCTATTTAATGTTATAATTGTTCTATAAACTCTTCTCATGATCCCCATCACTTTATTCTGCACTGATTCAAACAAATTTTCCAAGGTTTCTCTTTTACCATTTCTTTTGGCACAATAATAGTCTGTTGCATTAATACCGTAATCTGTTTATCCATTTTACAATTAAAAGGCACCCACTTATTCCCATTTTTCTGTTTTAACAAAAAGTCCTGATATTGTATCAATATTACTGTGCATATAGATTCTTTTTCCTCTTTTAAAAACGTATCTCTTTGAGGTATGTGCCTAACAATAATATCTGTGGGTTAAAGGGAATGCACAATTTAGTGACTATTTGGGTGTAGAACCAAGTTCTTTCCAGAATAGTCAAACTATTTCACAACTCCATCAACAATGTATTAGTGTGCTTGTCTTTTTACAGCTCCTCCAATAATTGTTGCTATCCTTTTTGTCATCTTTGCCAGTCAAATAGATGTGAGGTGGAACCTTAGAATTGTTTTAATTTTAATGTCTCTTAGTAGTAGTAATGTAAAGATTTTTTAAAAATTCATATAGTTATTGAAAACTTATCTTCTTATAAAAACTACCTGTTCATACCCTTTGACTATTTATCTTGTAGAATGGTTCTTGTTCTTATATATTTGAAACAATTTTCTATATATCTTGGATAGAAGACCTTTATCACAGAAATTTGTTGCAAAGATTTTTTTCTCAACTCTTTGCTTTCTGATACTATTGAAAGGAAGAAAGGAAGGAAGGAAGAACACTTTAAAGAAAAACAACTGGGAAAGAATTTCAGGCAGTGCTATGAATGACCAGAGGTCTAGTGATAAAGCATGTTCTCTGCTTTTGATCAAGGAATGGTGTACCCAGTATGTAGAATGAGATATCTATTTTTGGACAAGACATATGTATGGATTTGTTTTGCTTGACTGTACTTATTTGTTATAATAATTATGTTTTTCTTTTTTTTTAATTGACAGTTTATTGAAGGAGGGTAGATCTAGTGATAATGTTTTCCAAAAATAGAAAGGAAACAAAAAAAAATACACAGAAGAATAAGGAAGTTCAGAAACAAACACAGGATACCTGAAAGTAACATGTTGAATTATATACTTTAAAAATTAAGATATAAATTGTAGAGATTTCACATCCTCATAATCCTCTTTTTTCTGTTCTTTATAAGTATACATGTTTTCATTTGGGGGAGTGTTTATTAAATTTAGAATAAAAAATTCAAAAAGATAAAAAAGCATAAAAAAGATAAACCATTATCTAATTTGATTTTTTAAAAGAGGGAAACCAAATTATCAATATAAAAAATATGAAAAAAGAATTCCTAATAAGTGAGAAAATGGAGGAAACTATTTTGCCCAATCATTTGCCAATAGGACTAATAAATTAAGTGAATTAATATTTATAAAAATGTAAAACATGCAGATTAAGAGAATTAGAAATAGGAGATCTAAATAGTCAGTCTCGAGAAATGAAATTGAACAAGGCATAAAAAAGTTGATTTTTAAAAAACCAACACTAAATGGATTCCAAATCAATTATATCAAACATCCAAAAAAATTAGTCATTCAAATATTTAGGAAAACTATAAACATAATAGACCATATTAAGTACCCCAAAAAGCACGTGATTAAATCAGTAGATGCAGAAAAGGCTTTTGACAAAATATAATACTGCTTTATGTTTTTAAAAAAGCATGGAGAGAAATGGACCATTCTTTAAATATAAATAGTATTTATCTATAACTAAGACCCAGTAGTATATATAATAGAGAAATATCAGGGACATTTCCAATAATATAGTAGTGAAGCAAAAATTCCCAGTGTCAACACTACTATTTGCTCTAGTTTTGCATGACTTCACATGTATAATCAATACCAAATTGCTTGCCTTCACATGGAGGGGAAGTTTTCTCTGGAAATCATCTTTATCTACTCTCCCAACTACCTCACTGGCAACCTTATATACTATATGCTTGAATTCTCCAGCTCTAATAGGTGGGGTTTTGCCTTAGCTTGTTCAAGGTCTGTCTCCATGTCACCTCCCCACCATACAATCTGACCAACATCTTCATCTTCTTCTTTCCCCTACTCTTCCCACCACACATCTTGGACTATACCATTAAATTCCTCTGGCTTTCATTAATAAATAAACTTTTACCTCATCTTTCTTACAGGCTTCAAGCCTATCCATCTAAATTAGTGTTGGCTTTCCTAATAGGATCCCTTTTCTAGCACTCATGGCTTTTTTTTTTTGTTATTGTTATTCAGTCCTGGACTGGATGAAAGAGCTTATTATTGTTTCTTTTTGGATTTCTTGATTATTAGTTGGTTTGGTTCCCTTTTTATGTCTTTACTGAAATATGTATGGGAGAGGTAGGTGTCTCAGAGACTTTTCACATCACTATCTGAACTAGAAGTTTCATATTCATTTTTTCTTATAGCATAGGAATATTTTGTTATGTTTACATACAATAATTTATTTTAATTTTTATTAATTTAATTAAATAATACACAATTATATGTAAATTTTTTAACAATCATTTAAAAAAAATTAGTTCCAAATTCTTTCCTTCCTTATCCCCCCCTCCATGAGAAGGCAAGCAATTTGGTATTGATTATACATGTGAAGTCATGCAAAATGTTTCCATATTAGCCATGTTATAAAAGAAAAAAATAAAAATAGGGAATGTTTTAAAAAGTATGCTTCAGTCTGCTTTCAGAATTCATCAGTTCTCTCTCTGGAGGTGGATAGCATTTTTCATCATGGGTCATTTGGAATTGTCTTGGATCATTGTCTTGATCAGAGTAGCTAAGTCTTTCACAGTTGATCATCCTTACAATATTGCTGTTACTGTGTATGATGTTTTCCTGCTTCTGCTCACTTTACTTTGCATCAGTTTATATGTCTTCCTAGGCTTTTCTGAAACCATCCTTCTTGTAATTTCTTATACCACAATAATATTCTATCCCATCATATGCCATAACTTGTTTAGTCATTCCCCAATTGATAGACTTTCCCTTGATTTCCAATTTTTTGTCACCACAAAAAGAGCTGCTATAAATATTTTTGTCCATATAGGTCCTTTCCCTTTTCTTTGATCTCTTTGGGATACAGTGGTATTGCTGGTTCAAAGGGGATGCACAGTTTTATAGTTCTTTGGGCATAATTCCAAATTAGTTTCCAGATGATTGGATCAATTTGCAACTCCACCAACATTGTTTAGAACCCCAGTTTTCCTAGTCCCCTCCAGCATCTATCATTTTCCTTTTTTGTCATACAGAGTATTACCCTATTGGATAATAAAGTACTGTAGCAATAGAATGGATGTGGATAAGCACTGAATATATTTTAAGTCCCTTGCTTTATCTACCCAGTATGCTGTCAGGCCTGGAGTCAGGAAGACTTATCTTCCTGAATTCAAATTTGGCCTCACACTTACTACCTGTGTGACCCTGGGCAAGTCACTTAACCCTGTTGGCCTCCAGGCTCATCATCTATAAAATGAGCTGGAGAAGGAAAGGACAAACCACTCCAGTGTGTTTGCCATGAAAATCCCAAATGAGGTCACAAAGAGTCAGACACAGTTGAAAAAATGACTGAAAAGCAATACTCTCTAAAAAAGAATAGAATGGAAAAAGAGGCACTAAGGGTAGGAACTGATTAAGGCCTTAGGTTGTCAGAAGCCCCATTAAAAGATATTAACTAAATGAATTTCCTTCAGAGGCAAGCACAACCTGTGGGCAGGTGACAGGTGGATAGGGACTTAGGAATTTCTGAAGGCCAGTGACCACAGGATCTGTGTGTGTCCCACATCTTCCTCTCCCCCTCCCAAATTTTAATCAACTTTCATGGTCCTTCCTAGCCTACAGTGATTTCTCCCGCTCAGTCCATGTGAATCTCACGGTCATGGTACTGTGTCATGTACTAAATGGTTTAACAATGTTGGACACCCAGAACATACTCAATTAATACTTGTCAAATGAATGAATGGAACGGAAAAAAGGTTACTTTTTCATAGTACTTGGCAAGGGCTCTAGCTATGCTCTGACATCACCCTTATCATCCTCAAAAGCATTCGTTAAATGCCTCTGCACATGATGTTCTGCTGGACACTGTACAAGGCAGGTCAACAGACATGGTCCCTACTCTCTGAGTGAGTTCCAGACTTTCAGGAGTCATAACACCCTATTATTAGATGATTTCACAACACTTCCCTCCAGACCAGACTGAAAAAAAAAAAACTACCCTCCAAAACAACTGTGTAGTATATACAATGTGTGTGTCTGTGTGATGATTGGTAACACCAAATTGGTGTTGCTAGAACCAGAGTTCACGTAGTTCGGAGAACTAAGTCAGCCAACTTTGCTGTAGACAGACCTATAAAAGATACAGACAGCTGAATGTCAAAGGCATAGCAGTTTGATTTACGTTGTATACAAGCCAGAGGGAAAATGTATGTGCTGGTGGAAGCCTCCTGGGTCCCCACAGTGGGTGGGGTGAGGAGGTAGGGCCTGTGAAATGGGTTGTCTGGGTTTTAGTCCAGCCCTAGAATAGAGGGATCATGAACACAACATAATCTTTTACCTGGGCCTATTATATTCTTGAAAACACACACACACACACACACACACACACACACACACGTGAAGCCAAGGTCTGCAACTCTTGTTTTCCCAGGTTAGCAAAGGCAGCAAGGAGGAGCCTATATCCAAGCATTCCTTTCCATGGGGAGTTGGGAGTCTTTCCAGATGAGGGATAGGGGGCTATAGAGATTCTCTATGAGACACAGGGAGAGGTGGAGGCTTGGATGCATGAGAAGCAAAGGAAGAGATGCTCAGCTGTGCTGTGAAACCAGAGGTCCTGATCTCAGCTGCTCTCGCACTGTCTGGGATCTGCCAGGATAGCGGCTTCTTTGCCCTTTCTGTGTTCAGACTAAATATCCAGCTCTGAGGGTGAGCGGAGGAATTCCTGGCCTCTACCCACATGGGGCCTCTTTGGCTTTAACCCTCCTTCCACTAAGCCAGGGGCTGCTGTCTACCATTAGCCTGCAAACTCATTTTTATCCCTCTCCTGGGAGGGGCTCAGGATCATCAATCGGCTCTGCCCAGCATTTAGGGTGAGGATATTTGGAACTGGCCAGGGAGAGAGACTGGTCATTTGGGGAGGGAGAGGGTGAGAGATCGATTTTCTAGGATGATCAGACTTTTCAATAAGGTTCCGAGGCATTAGTTCCTTTCCTCTGTTCTGTCTCTTCTTCCATTTCTCCCTTTTCTGAAAAGCATTTTGTACTAAACAATGGCAGATATTCAAAGATAACTGATATGGTCATGCCTTATGCCTCCCTGCCCCAACACCATATGACTAGCACCTTTGGAGACAGTGAGGTGAGGGTGGAGTTTGGGGGAAAGGGGAACAGAAGAGAAATATCCCCTAAAGTATATCTGAGAAAGCTACAGCAGGGTCCTGGGACAGCAAGACTTTTCAAATATATCCACATCTGCTTCGCATCTGCATTCCTACTCATGGCTAATTTGCATCCGCAGGCCTTCTCTCCACAACCACAACCCATTCAAAATAAACTGTTGGTTTTAATTTTTATCTACAAATTCATGCAGACATCTGCAGCTATCCTGGATCCCCTGTGGACCTGCACATCTCTAGGCAGCAGGTTCTTTCATAATCTCTACCCCCCACACCAGTCCGAAAAGAAAGGTGGCTCTTCTCCAACAAGAGGTGGTGACAGCCAGTTGGCCCAGACCTAGAAGGAGAGGGCAACTCTGGGTTGAAAAGATGAGGGGAAAAGGGGTGGGGACGTCAACTGGAAGAATACAACCCTAGAGGGCATGTCACTGCCTCCACCACTATTCCTTTTGGCTTGCTGCTGCTCAGTGGGGACCCATCTCTTTCACCCTCTCCTCAATTCTAGAAACCATGGAAAGGATCCAGGCTTCTTGGGTCCTCCCCTTGTCCTTCCCTGCCCCTTCCCTATGGATCACAGCTACGACACAAGCTGGTGGGACTAAATTAGTCATTTCCAGCTTTCACTCATTTACTAAAGATTCTCTAGCAGTGAGACAAACATCCCTGAAAGATGGATCCTCAGAGTTACATACATATGTATTTTTTTTTTTTTAGCGAGGCAATTGGGGTTAAGTGACTTGCCCAAGGTCACACAGCTAGTATGTGTCAAGTGCCTGAGGCAGGATTTGAACTCAGGTACTCCTGACTCCAGGGTCGGTGCTCTATCCACTGCGCTATCTAGCTGCCCCCATATATGTATTTTTGTTAATATATTTTAAACATAACAAATAAAATAATACAGTCCAGGCAATGTCAGTAAAGCACTGAGCTAAACTCTGGGGATACAAAAAGAAGTAAAAGACAGTTTCTGCTCTCAAGGAGCCCATAATCTAATTGGGAAGAAAATAGGCAAATAAATATGTACAAACAAATTATATACAGGAAAAATAGGAAATAATTAAAAGAGGGAAGGTGTTAGAATTAAGAGGGGTTGGGAAAGACTTCTTATAAAATATAGGGTTTTAGTTGGGACTTGAAGGAAACCAATAGATAGGAGACAAGGAAGGAGAGCATTCTTGGCTTGGGAGACAGAGAAAGTGCCCAGAGCTAAGAGATGGAGTGTCTTGTTCAAGGAAGAACAAGGAGGACAATGTCACTGGATCAAAGAGTATAATATAGGGAATAAAGAGTGAGAAGACCGGAAAGGTTGAGGGGGTGGTGGTTATGAAAGGCTTTGAATACTAAGCACAAGATTTTGTATTTGATCCTGGAGGCAATAGGGAGCCATTGGAGTTTACTGAGTAGGGGTGGGGTGACATGGTCAGACCTGAACTTTAGGAAAATCACTTTGTCAGCTTAAAGGAGGATGGATTGGAAAGGGGAGAGACTTGAGGTAGGCAGAGATAGTCCAGATATGAAGTGATAAGTGCATGTACCAGGGTGGTGGAAGTATCAGAGGAGAGAAAGAGGAGAAATTCCCAGAGATGTTGCAAAGGTCAAATCAACAGACCTTGGCAACATTTTGTGTGCTTTTTTTTTTTTTGCGGGTCAATGTGGGGTAAGTGACTTGCCCAGGGTCACACAGCTAGTAAGTGTCAAGTGTCTGAGGCTGGATTTGAACTCAGGTACTCCTGAATCCAGGGCCAGTGCTTTATCCACTGTGCCACCTAGCTGCCCCCCTTGGCAACATTTTGGATATAGGAGTAAGAGATAATAAGGAGTAGAGGATGACACCTAGGTTGTGAGCCTGAGGACCTGGGAGAATGGTGTTGCCCAACACAGTCAGAAGCCAGATAGAGAAGATAGTGGCAGAAGGCATCTGAGTTATGTGAGGTAAGAAAGAGGGAAGAGGGAGCTCACAGTGAATAGCCTTAACTTTTTCTGTAAAATATGAAACGATGTTCTTAGCTGAGGGAATTGGGGTGGGGAATCGATGGAATTTTTTTTTTTTGCAGGGCTATGGGGGGTTAAGTGACTTGCCCAGGGTCACCCAGCCAGTAAGTGTCAAGTGTCTGAGGCCAGATTTGAACTCAGGTACTCCTGAATCCAGGGCCAGTGCTTTATCCACTGTGCCACCTAGCTGCCCCCTCAATGGAAAGTTTGATGAGGGATGAAAAGGTATGGAAGAGCTGCTGTGGAGAGAGGGGTAATGAATTAATAAGAAAGATGGAGAAGGGTTGCCTAGTGGCAGTGAGGACCCAGTTGAGGTTTTGCAACATAAATTTGTACTGGACTGAATCAGAAAGGATGTGTGATTTTCTCTCTTTTCAGTAGGTGTTTTGGAGTGAAGGTGGCAGATAATGGGAGTCATCCAAGGCTGAGGCTTGGCAGAACACAATTAGAGATATAATGGAGCCAGAGACTAAGAGAAGAGGACAATGCAATGGCTTGCTGGGCAGGGGAGGAAAAGAGGTGTGTTCAGAAATGAAGTTGATATAAAAACAAAATATATGATATAAATGTAATAAATAATGTGTGGGAGGTTGTCTTAAAGGCAGAACTAGATTTGAATTCTGCCTCTGACAAGACTTAACTAGTCAAGTGGCCATGGGCGCATCATTTAACTTCTCTGAACCTGAGTTTTCCCCTCTGCAAAATAGAGGAAATAATATCAACATTATTGTGCAATTCAGATGAGATAATGTATATGAAGTTCTTTGCAAACCTCAAGGCTCTACATAAATATCAACTCCTCTTGATGTCCAGTTTTAAAGGCTAGGCTTATCTTTTTTTTTTTTTTGAGGCAATTGGGGTTAAGTGATTTGCCGAGGGTCACACGACTAGTAAGTGTTAAGTGTCTGAGGCTGGATTTGAACTCAGGTCCTCCTGAATCCAGGGCCGGTGCTCTATCCACTGCGCCACCTAGCTGCCTCATGGCTTATCTTTTTAATAAGTTAAATTCTTTGCCTATTGTTCTAACCTTGCTCCTGGCCCAGTGAGTGTACTCATTGTTGTTGTTCAATCTTTTTTTTTTCCCCCCAGTCATGTCTGATTCTTTGTGATCTCATTTAAGGTTTTTGTGGCAAAGATACTGCAATGGTTTGCATTTCCTTGTCCAACTCATTTTACAGATTTTTTAAAAATAATTTTTATTTTTATTTTTTTATTTTTAGTGAGGTAATTGGGGTTAAGTGACTTGCCCAGGGTCACACAGCTAGTAAGTGTGAAGTATCTGAGGCTGGATTTGAACTCAGGTACTCCTGACTCCAGGGCCGGTGCTCTATCCACTGTGCCACCTAGCTGCCCCTCATTTTACAGATTAAGAAACTGAGACAAACAGGGTGAAGTGACTTGCTCAGGGTCATACATCTAGTAAGTATTTGAGGGTCACACATCTAGTAAGTGTCTGAGACCAGATTTGAACTCAAAAAGAATCTTCCTGACTTCAGGCCCAGGGCTCTATCCACTGTGCCATCTAGCTGTCCCAGTGAGTGTATATGTGAATGATATGGCTAGCTTCACCTTTTCCTCCTTTCAGGAGTCAAAAGCACATTGGTATTTTCCTATTTGAAGCTCACTTTATCTGGACCCCCAGCTTTCTATGTTGCTGCCTTCTCATTTTGTCCTCTTTTGCCAATAGGCATAGCACCTACTACTGTTCAACTGATTTGCTTAGGTTGAGTCTACCTTGGGTTCAACTATAACATATGAACTCCCACCAGTGTACTTAACTTTAATAGTTAGCCAGTAGGCAGCTCAATGCAAAGGCAAATTCCCTATCTCCAGAGTTGACAAGAGAGTTCTTTAAATGCTTCTAGTAGAGTGTCAAATCTTCAGCTAGCCATTAGCAAGCTGCCCTCCAATTCTACATGGGAAAACTTCTCTGTGTTTTGTAAAGGATTAAAAAGGCAGCTAGTGGCTCAGTGGATAGAGTTGAGTTAGGAAGACCTGAGTTCAAATTTGACCTCAGACACTTACTAGCTGTGTGACCCTGGGCAAGTCACTTAATTCTTGTTTACCTAAGTTTTCTCATCTGTAAAATGAGCCGGAGAAGGAAATGGCAAACCACTCCAGTATCTGCCAAGAAAACTCCAAATGGGGTCATGGAGAGTTGGATGTGATTGAAAAGACTCAACAACAACAACAATAACAATAACTTTATTTGGTGTCTTGGCACCTATCTCTTTACCTACCCTCTCTGTGATTTATCAACTGGACGTGTATGGCAGTAGAGCAGGAAATCAATTGATCAGAAGTATATTGACCAACTCCCTTCCACTCCATACTTCAGAGATGATGTATAGGTCTTGAGCTTGTTGATTGAGCAATCCCTTTTCATCTCAGGTTCTCTTTGCATTTAGGCATCTCCTGGATGGTGTTTCCCTAGAATTTCATTACAACTATAGAAAGAATACTGTGCAATCCTTTGATTTTGGAATACTTCAAGGATCCATAATTACTCTGGGCATTCCCTCTGCCATCTCTCTTCACAACTTTGTAAAAAGTGATCCTTCTATACTGTCATGGCCACAAAGTTCATCACAATGGGGCCAACCCATGGATGAGTCTTTTTTTTTTTTTTGGTGGGTAATGAGGGTTAACTGACTTGCCCAGGGTCACACAGCTAGTAAGTGTCAAGTGGCTGAGGCTGGCTTTGAACTCAGGTCCTCCTGAATCCAGGGCCAGTGCTTTATCCACTGCTCCACCTAGCTACCTCAAAGAAAATCCCTTCCTTCAAGCACTTACAATCTTTTTTTGGGGGTGGTGGTGGTGGAGAAATGAGGGTTAAGTGACTTGCCCAGGGTCACACAGCTAGTAAGTGTCAAGTGTCTGAGTCTGGATTTGAACTCAGGTTCTCCTGAATCCAGGGCCGGTACTTTATCCACTGTGCCACCTAGCTGCCCCCTGGATGAGTCTTACTAAATTTAGGTAAGCTAGTCCTTGGGTGACAGTCTATCACTCAAGATAGACATCACAGCCTGTGATAATGATTGCAGTCAGAGTTTGTATTCTGCTGGCATGGCCTATGAAAACCCAGCATCATCTCTGCATCAAAATAAAGCAATAGAGTTTGAATTTGGGGGATAGTTAAAGTAGCCCTGTAGCTTTACAATAAAAAAAAATACTTTATATATACAACACCATCAATGGACAAACCTCATCAAAAGGAGGAGGGTCATGTTCTCACAGATGCCATAGCCCTACCTCCTCCCCAACCATGCCAGGGAAAACGCATCTCTTAAATCCTATAGTACTTATTGTCCATAATAGACCTTCGGACAAACACAGCTCCCTGTCACATCTCCTATAATGGAACTTAACTTGTCATATGTGTTAGCCTTCTCTCCCCAACTAGATTGTAAACTTTCCTAAGGATAGAACTGTATTTTACATTCCTTTGAATCCCTCATGGTGCCTGAGGCACATAGTAAGCCTCAAATCTTTGCACAGGTTACCCTCCACCATGCCTGAAATGCACTTGGTCTAGCTTCTTTCAGGGTTCAGCTCAGGTGCCAACTTCTACTGAGGCCAATCTTGAATGCCCTAGCTGCTAATGCCACCCTTCCTACCATTGCCAGAATTGCTTTGTCCATACTTCATATTTTCTGATATATATAACATGTTTTCTCTTAATAGAATTTAAGCTCCTTGAGGGAAGGAACATTTTAGGGGCTGGGAGTGGGACCAATCCTGTGATTTATTCATTTATTTTGGTCTAGGGAACTCTCAGGAAACTTCCCCAGCAATGCAGATCAATACTTTTCCCACAACTCCTTTTTTTCTTTTCTTTTTTTTTTTTTTTTTTGGTGAGACAATTGGGGTTAAGTGACTTGCCTAGGGTCACACAGCCAGTAAGTGTTAAGTGTCCGAGGCTGGATTTGAACTCAGGTCCTCCTGACTCCAGGGCCAGTGCTCTATCCACTGCGCCACCTAGCTGCCCCCACAACTCCTTTCTTAGAGAGCTTAGGGCTCTGAAAAGTTAAGTGGCATGTCCAACATCAAACAGGAAGTATATATCAGAGTTGGAACCTGACTATAGGTCTTCCTGATTTCAAAGCCAGATCCCTGTCCAGTTTCTATTCCGTTTCTCTGCCTGATACATAGTTGATGCTTACTGTCTGGTTAATGAATGAACAGGAGAGACAGTTAAGCAGAGATATGGAATGTGTAGTGTGAGAGAATTCAGATAGCATAAGAGAAAAGGAGCCTTAAAGAGGGAGAATGGCATGTGGTGGGAAGAGATATATGGCAACAGAGCAGTTGAATCAGTTCTCTTTCAGTTCTTTTTTTTGGGGGGGGGGCAGGGCAATGAGGGTTAAGTGACTTGCTCAGGGTTACACAGCTAGTTAAGTGTCTTTTTTTTTTTTTTTTTTGGTGAGGCAATTGGGGTTAAGTGACTTGCCCAGGGTCACACAGCTAGTAAGTGTTAAGTGTCTGAGGCCGGATTTGAACTCAGGTACTCCTGACTCCAGGGCTGGTGCTCTATCCACTGTGCCACCTAGCTGCCCTAGTTAAGTGTCAAGTGTCTGAAGCTGGATTTGAACTCAGGTCCTCCTGAATCCAAGGCCAGTGCTTTATCCACTACGCCACCTAGCTGCCCCCTGAATCGGTTCTCAACAGCAGTTCTTCAGGAAAGGGAAAGGTATTGCCAAAGTTTATCTGAAATTTGTGTTTTCAAGACTGAAGATCACCCACTAATGCACCATCTCCATGTTTAAGAATTCAGAAATCCCCTCATCTGACCACAATCTATTGACTTTCCATCTCTTCTTCTGTCTTTCTTTATCAAAATCTACTTTTTGTCTACACTATGACCTCCAATCCCTGAACCCCCCACTTCTCTTCCAGCCCATTTCCCTCACACTAATTCAATCTCTATTCTTTTCCCTATCTTGACCTCTTTATGAAACAGTTTGGTTCTTTACTGTCCTTTCCTCTCAAGTTCCTGGCTGCCTTATCACATCTCCAATTGTATGCTGCCACACCTTAACCTTGAATGACTCCTACCATTTGCCACCTTCACTCCAATACATCTTCTGTTGAAGGTAGGTGGAGAAAATCATGCAACCTTTCTGATTCAGTCCACTACAAATTTATGTTGCAAAACTTCAACTGAGTCCTCACTGCCACTAGGCAATTCTTCTCCATCTTTCTTATTAATTCATTATCCCTTTCTCCACAGCAGCTCTTCCACACCTTTTTGTCCCTCATCAAATTTTTCATTGATCCCTTCCCCAACTCTCTGAGCTCAGAACCTTGCCTTATATTTTACAGAAAAAAATTGAGGTCTTTTACTGTGAGCTCCCTCCCCTCTCCTCTTCCTTATCTCATATCACTCAGATGCCTTCTTCCACTATCTTCTCCTTTATCTCTGTCTCATAAGAAGATAGAGAAGGTGTGCTCCCAAGGCCCACCCCTCCATCTGTACAAATGATCCCATTCCATCCTATCTCCTCCAACAGATTGCCCCCTCACTCTATCACTTATCTTCAATTACCCCCTATCTACTGGCTACTTCCCTAGTACCTAGAAACATGCCATGTCTACCCCATTCTCCCTCACCTGATCCTTCCATCCTCACTAACTCTCATCCTAGATCTTTTCTGCTCTTAGTGACTTAGGGCATCCTTCAAGAAGACATCGACAATGGATGCCTCCATTTTCTCTCCTCTCACTCACTTCTTAACCCCTTACAGTCTGACTTCTGACCTCTTCATTATACCAAAAAAAGCTCCCTCCAAAGTTACCAACCATCTCGTAATTGACAAACCCAGTGGCTATTTCCTAACTGTCTTCCTTCTTGGGTTCTCTGCAGCCTTTTTTTTTTTTTTTAAGTGAGGCAATTGGGGTTAAGTGACTTGCCCAGGGCCACACAGCTAGTAAGTGTTAAGTGTTTGAGGCCAGATTTGAACTCAGGTACTCCTGACTCCAGGGCTGGTGCTCTATCCACTGCGCCACCTAGCTGCCCCTTCTCTGCAGCCTTTAACACCATTGGTCATCCTCTTCTCCTTGATAATCTCTTCTCTCTAGGTTTTTGGAACACCACCCTGTCCTGGTTCTCTTCCTGCCTATCAGACCATTCCTCTTCTGTCTCCTTTGCTGGATCCTCCCCCAGATCACCCCCTTTAATCATAAGTGTCCATCAGGTTTCTGTCCTGGGCCCTCTTCTCTTTTTTCTTTATACTACTTCACCTGGTGACCTCATTAGCTCCCATGGATTTAATTATGTCTCTATGTTGATGATTCTCAGATCTTTTTGTCTTACCCTTACCTCCAATCTCACATCTCCAGCTACCTTTCAGACCTCTTGAACTGGATGCCCAGTAGACATCTTAAACTCAACATGTCCAAAATAAAAATCATTATGTTTCCCCTAAGCCCTCCCTGCTTCCTAACTTCCTTATTACTGTCTAGGGCAACAGCATCCTCCTAGGTCCTCAGGCTAACAGCCTAGGTGTCATCCTCTACTCCTTACTATCTCTTACTCCCATATCCAATATGTCATCAAGGCCTGTTGATTTTGACCGTTCCAACATCTCTGGAATATTCCCCTTTTTTCTCCTCTGATACTGCCACCATCCTGGTGCAGGTACTTATCACCTCATATATAGACTATTTGAATAGCTTGATAGTATGTTTACCTGCCTCAAGTCTATCTCCTTTTCTTTTTTTTCTTTCTTTCTTTTTTGGTGGGGCAATGAGGGTTAAGTGACTTGCCCAGGGTCACACAGCTAATAAGTGTCAAGTGTCTGAGGCCAGATTTGAACTCAAGTCCTCCTGACTCCAGGGCTGATGCTTTATCTACTGCACAGCCTAGCTGCCCAAATCTATCTCCTTTTCAATCCATCCTCCATTCAACATTCTAATTGGCACAAAGTGATTTCCCCCAATGCACAGATCTGGCCATGTCACCCCCCCTACTCAGTAAACTCTAGTAACTCCCTATTGTCTTCAGGATCAAAGTTATGAAAGGCTTCCATAACCTAGTTCCTCTCCCCTACCTTTCTGGTCCTCTTACAGCTTACTCTTACCTTGTACTCTTTGATTGAGTAACATTGTCCTCCTTGCTGTTCCTTGAATAAGATACTCCATCTCTTGGCTCTGGGCATTTTCCCTGGCTGTCTCCCATGCCTGGAACGATTTCCTTCTTCATCTCTGTCTACTGGCTTCCTTCAAGTACTAAATAAAATCCATCTTCTATAGGCAGCCTTTACCAAGCCCTCTTAATTCTAGTGCCTTCCTTCTTTTACCTATTTCCTATTTTTCTTGTATATACCTTGTTTGTACATATTTGTTTGTTTGTTGTCTTCCCCATTAGATCAAGGGTTTCTTGAGGGCAGGGATTGCCTTTTGCCTCTTTTTCCACCTCCTTAGTATAATGCTTTTCACATAGTAGGCAATTAATAAGTGTTTATTGACTGACTGACTTAGAGTAGTTTACTGCTATCTTTTTGTTGTTGTTGAGTCATCTCCATCATGTCTGACTGTGATCCTATTTAGGGTTTTCTTGGAAGATATGCTGAAGTGCTTTGCCATTTTCTTCTCCAGCTCATTTTCTAGAGATGAGGAAATTGAGGCAAACAGGGTTAAGTGACTTGTCCAGGGTCATATAGTGAGTGTCTGAGGCTGTATTTGAACTTAGGCAGATGAGTATTCCTCATTCAAAGTGCAATGCTCTATCTGCTGTGCCACCTAGCTGCCTCTTTTTTTAATTTTTAAAATTTTAAAATTTTAATTTTTTTTCTAGCTGCCTCTTAGTGTCATTTAGTTTATGACTAAAAAGTTTTCTTTTGTATAACTCCTAATTATCTTCTCTCTCTCTCTCTCTCTCTCTCTCTCTCTCTCTCTCTCTCTCTCTCTGTAATTTATATATTATTGTTTCTTTTATAAAGAAACACTAGAAATTGGTTCTGTGGTCAGGAGTGTGTGATAATGGTGTGGTGGTAGTGGTGAGGTAGAGGTAAGGGGAATTAGAAACAGATGTTAGAATTGGGTAACTGGTGAGAGGAGCAGCAGTAGCAGGAGGTAAGGTTAAGAGTGGGTATAGCATCCTTTAAAGCGCAATTCAAATGCTACTTCCTATAGTAGTCTTTTCTTGTTCTCTTTAGTCTTTACTAGCCCCCGAATTACTTAGTCTATATTTTGTATTTGCTTATATAAGGGTGTGGTTCTTCAAAGCCTTGGATATAATCACTGAAAAGGGGCTCAAAACGAAGTGTTAAACTAACTGTAAAAATGTAGCCAGGCCAGGTGATCTCTTTATGAGGTGCAAATTAGTCCCTTGAATGAATCTGACAGGAAACTGGATGGGATGAAGCATTATTGCATCAGTGATAGGATGACCTTTAAAAGTCAGTTCATGGAATACAGAAAACAGGCTCAAAAAGGAACCCAGCTCCTAATGGGATGAACAGAGCAAGCATAGAAATGGAGGAATGGGATTTATAGAAAGATAAATGGAAATGGAGGAATGGAAGCTGGAGAAAGTTTATGAAGCTAGAGGAAAGGAAGCTGATGTAAGAAGACTGAGGCAAGCTGGAACACAGACAGGAAAGTATTACAAATGAAAGGGGCCAGGACTCTGGAAGTGAAGCTGCTTGGGATGAGCAGGTACAAGGTGTGTCGGAACAGAAGTTGTGTTACTGAAATACCCATAATTCTCTTGCCCTACACACTAGACTCCAAGCGGGTTATCCTGTATCTCTTGAAATTTTCCATGGGAGTAATTTCCTCTGGAAAGGGAGTGGGGACAGACATTTTGTTACCTTTCCTTGCTTTAAGTGTTTACTTTGTTTTTTTATTAATAGCACTAATTACTGACATTTGCTGGTTGTAGTGTACTTATTGAGAATGTTGGGAGGGAACAATTGAGAAGAAACATTCCCCAAAAAGAAAAAGAAATAAAGATAGAACTAACACTAAAGTATTTTCCCAAAAGTGTCATCTTTTTTGGGGGGTGTGGGGCTCAGAGCTAATCAAAAGATAAAGACAATCTTTTTATATTACTTTCCAGAGTGGTAAAAACATATTGATGAAATCTGTCAGAACAATGAGTCAGTAGTAGAGTGTAGGGCAAACAGAAGTTGCTGCATAACCCTGATTGCTGCACTATCCATCTAACATTGCTACAAATGACGTGTAAATGATATATGGTTGGATTCTGTTTTCTAATTGATTCTTTTATACTCTTTTTTGGAGTGAGTTCATCCCATTCACTTCATACTTATGATTGTTAATTTCCTGCCATCATATCCTCTTTACTTGTTCCTCTTTTCATTTCCCACCTCCATAGCCTCCTCTTTTGAAACAGAAATGGAGAAAGAGAAGGAATTTGATCAACACCAATAATTTATAATGGAATACTTCTCTACCTTTCCTCTTTTCATCACAGCTAGGCTCCAATTTTCTTAGAGTGCCTGATATTACCAGGTAGTCTTCCAGATAGTCTAGTAGCTGGGGCTACTAGAAACTAAAGAGGACAAGAAAAGACTTCTATAGGAAGTAACATTTGAATTGCACTTTAAAGGATACCATACCCACTCTTAAACCTCACCTCCTGCTACTCATTATTATCAACTCAAGCACCTGAGGATGAAGTATAACCACAGCTAATTCAAGGAAGCAATGTGGTATAGTAAAAAGGATTATTATATAGGAGTCAGAAAACTTGGGTCCAATTCCACAGCACCACTGATGTGTTGTGTGACCTTAGACAAATCACTTAACCTTTCTGTATCTCAGTCTTCTATTTCCTAAAAGGGGATTAATTATACCTTCCTCCCAAGGTTGTTGTAAGGATAGGTTGAGATAATCAATGTAGCAATGGTGTAATAAAGTTCTATATACATGGAAGTGGATTCTTTTTTTGGGGGGGGGGCAATGAGGGTTAAGTGTCTTGCCCAAGGTCACATAGCTAGTAAGTGTCAAGTGTCTGAAACTAGATTTGAACTCAGGTCTTCCTGAATCTAGGACCAGTGCTTTATCCACTGCACCACCTAGCTCTGCCCCCAGGGATTCTTAATATTAAGTGGTAACTTCAGTTGTGGGGAGAGAAGGGGAAAGGAAAGATGGAGTCATATGCAGAGCCATCAGAGACAGTTAGGACTAGGCCCGAGGACTCAGACATCGAGAGAGGCTTTATTTCTACCTTAGAGGATTTGCTTCCTCCTGCCTGTCTGTTCCTGTGCCTCACCATGTGTTATTTCACTGGCACTGCAATATAACTCTTTTCATTGACCAGGTTCCTTTCTCTTTGATGGGTATCAAGATCAGTTTCTCAGGGGAACAGATTGCCCCCTTTTCCCAGGGCAACTGCATCCAAGGCTGGACTGCCTTTTGTAACTCTACCACCTTCTGCCAACTGAATTTGCCCTAGGTTCAAGATTTCCCTGGTATGGCTCTGGGTATAGGCATCTGACTCTGGAGGAGGCTGCCATTTGTCAAAGGGTGGGGAGTAGGAGGATAGAATGCCTTTACAACCAAACTCCACCCCTCCCCTTCTGGGGAAAAAGACTTTGATCTTCGAGGACACTTTTTGAGAATGACAGGTCCACAGTCCACAGGGCAACTATTTGGAGGATTGCAGGCCAGTTCATCCCAATCTGCCTGTCTCTTGCCAAGAGCTGACTCTAGCTAGGGGAAAGTGCCAGGAGGCTTACTTGAAAGTAAGGAATGATTAGAGCAAGAGGGAAAGATTTTTCTTATATGATAAAGGCATCACAATCATTCATCAGGCATTTATTAAGTGCCAGGTACTGTGCTAGGTGGACAAGATAAGAATGAAATAGTTCCTGCCCTCAGGGAACTTAAATTCTATATGACAAGACAACCCAAGGTTGATACTTGTTAACAGTCAGTCAGTCAATAAGCATTCTAAAAAGTGATTCCTCTGGGTCTGGTTGAGGGAATTTCCAAGATGTCAGGCTGCTATGAGGAGCTTCCATAGAAATGGGACTTGGTGGTGTGTATATATATATATATATATATATATATATATATATATATATATATATATATATATATATATATATATACACATACACACATATATACATACATATATATATATATTTCAAAGCCTAAAGTTTCCTACTCTATCTTTTGGGTAGAAAGTTTTGCATTTCTCTGACAACTGTAGGAAGGGATGCAGGTAAATCTCCAACAGGTCAGCTCCCCCTCCCTATTGCTCCACCCTCTTTTTCCCTGAAAATCTGGTATAACCTTTCCAGCCCCTGCTAATGGCTGTGCTGTACCCACATTCAAGTACCACAAGATTCTCATCTGGGTTTTGGACAGAGCAACACAGCCCTTGAGAAGGTTCTGTCCTAAGTCTGTATTTGAACAGACATCAAGTTCATCCCAGCTGAATCCTTGCTCATTTATTTCAGTCTTGGCTGAAAGGAATTCCTTGTTCCATTCAGGCTGGATCCTCTGGTTGGCTTGACCTAGACTGATTGAAGGGAGACAGGTGCAGATTAGCTGGAATGCTAGGAAATTCTATCTTTGATTGGGGTGTGTGAGTATATGAGGAGGGCAGAGCAGGGCAGGGGCAGAGGCAGAGCCAGAGCCAGAGCCAGAATTTCTGTGGCTGTTCAACATTAGAGCTAGGTCAGCTCTCCCTGGAGCTCAGTGAGTAGGGACCTTTTGTAACTCATCACAGAGAGTTTCTGGGCATTGAGGAATACAAAGAGGAAAGCAAAAGTCATATGTGCAAGCTTTTTCATTGATAAAAGCAATCAATCAGCCAAAAACCATATATTGCAGCCAATTGTAAACATAGTTCTATAGCCAATAACTATAGTTGGAGGTACTCAGCAGAAGTGATTGCTTGTAGGGAGCAGCTAGGTGGTGCAGTGGATAAAGCACCGGTCCTGGATTCAGGAGGACCTGAGTTCAAATCCAGTCTCAGACACTTGACACTTACTAGCTGTGTGACCCTGGGCAAGTCACTTAACCCTCATTGCCCCACCAAAAAAAAGAAAAAAGAAAGAAAGAAAAGAAGTGAGAGCTGGTCTTGCTGATTCTCTCAGGGATATCTCAGCAGGCATTCAAAGGTCCTTGTGGCTTGGGGGTGGGAGATTATACCTCTCTAGGTGACAGAGTTATTTTATATTTTAATCCCAGTTCCAGTCCACTCCAGGGCATAGGAATCTGCAATTTCTAGCATCTCCTTATTTCTTTATTCCTCAGGGTACAAAGGCAAACCTAAGAACAAAGCTCACTTAAAGTATGTATTAAGGAAGTCCCACATATTAGCAAACAGATTCCATTTTATAAAAAGTTGGAAATTGTGGGGTAGGAGGTAGAGGCAGATTAGATCTGTGTATCATAGTTGCCTGGTGATCACTTGTCCCCTTCCTAGACTATAAGATCCATGAGGACAGAGACCCTATCTGTGTCTTATCTAAACTTTGGATCTCCTTTGGTATTTATCATAGTATGTTATGCACGATAGATGTTTACTAAATGTTTGTTGTTATATGGCTAAAAAAAGGGAGGTGGGGGCAATAATGAAAGAAAGAAAGCAGACTCTAACTCTCTAACCTAACTAGTTGTGTATGATCTTGAAAAAGTCAGTTAATTTTTCCAAGCCTCAATATATATCAAGCTTGGACTTGATCCCTAAGATCTCTTCAAATTCTGCAGAGGGAATAGTCAAGTCAGGTCTAGTCAAGCCAACTAGTATTTATTAAGTGCTTACTATGTTCCAGGCATTGTGCTAAGGATTAGAGATACAAAGAAAGACAAAAGTATGTTTTGCTACTCTTGAGGAGCTCATATTCTATCTAATGGGGAAATCAACATGCAAACAATTATGTACAAACAAGATATATCAGGTAAAATGGAAGTAATGTCAAAGGGAAGGCATTGACCTTAAGGGGGACAAATGTAACAAATGAAAAACTCTGAGAGAGTTTCTGGGTAATTAATAATAAATTTCTTAATTAGGCTAGCCAGCAATCAATAAATTGATGATCAATGGTTTCTCTAGGTAACCAAAGATGACCCATGGAGTACCTGAAAACCTTACTTTTTGAAAGGAAATGCCCCCGACAAGTGAAAAATCAAACCTGATTGGTAGATTGAGAAAGTGGGCTAGAAGTCTTCAGCTACTGAGAACATGACTGTATCATGAGACTCAGCAGCCTCTGGTAATCTGGAGAGGGGAATCTATTTCCATCCAATCCACTCTGGTTGGTTTTGTCCTTCATAAACTGGGGCCCCCTAAACTCTAATGGAGGGGCACAAGGACAAGGGCTCTTTCCCCCTCCAAGGTAAGAACCTAGGTAACATGGTGTGGAAATTTATTTTGATTTGGGGACCCTACCTTTAGGCTGAGATTAGAAAGCCTTAGGCCCTCAGGGTCTCTCCCCCTCCTCCTCAGCTTCAGTTGAGCGAAAAAGCCCCGTGGGCTATACAAGATGCCAGGTCAGACAGCTGGGGGGGCGGGGGCGGGGGCGGGAAGCCCCAGCTCCCTGAGCAGAGCTATCCGAAAGATCCCGGATAGCCTGTGCTGAGGCATGAGGCTCGAGAGCACCCCCCCCCCCACCAGCTGCAGCTCTGGCTGGTGGATTAGCTTGGTCTGTGGGGGCGAAGGAAGCCCCGAGATTTGAGTGGAGAGAAGAAAAGGTATATATAGACCTGGGAGTCAGAGGAGGGGGGCTGACTAGAGGAGGACGGACTAGATAGAGAGACAAGGTTGGAGAGGGGGGCGCTGACTAGGAGGAGGGACTAGATAGACGTGACTAGTTCGGAAAAGGAGAGACTGGGCTGACAAGGTTACAGGCCTTAATATAAACCAGGGAAAGTGTAACATGCCCTGAACCCGGAGGTGGCTAAGGCCCTTATTGTATTCAAGAAGTTCAAGGCGAAGCAGGTGGGAAAGAGACCGCAGGAAAGCAGTCAGGTTGTACATTTTATTTCCCTGTATTCTTAATTTTCAACAGTATCTCATAAATAAACTCTGCTTTGATTATTTGGTTAAGAGGCTTCTTAATCTTTAGTCTATCAGTTTGGGAGCAGTGTGGTGGAACTTTATCAACGGCCCACATTAAATTAACGAAGTCAGATAGCCAAATAGTCAAAAGTCCCCAGATTAGTCCTCCAGTCAGATTAGCCCCCCCAAATTAGGCCAGTCAAGTCAAAAATATTTAACAATGGGAAGAATTCCCCCAGACTGGATTCTGTTTATACTCTAAACAGAAGTTAAGTCTCCCAGTTAGGGGCGGTCCCACTCAAGATTGAAGAACATATTCCTGGAAGGCTAGGGGTAATCTCTTCCATCTTTCATGTCCTTCAGAGACTGAGTTTTTATAGGAATTGGGCCTTAATGAGAAAATTGAGGTGAAAAGCCTGGATCCGAATTTATTAATTGGTTATTAATATAATAGTAAAATAATAATTTTTCTCACTGGGAACAGCTTTGTACAGATGGTTGAAAGTTAGCTGACACTTGAGAGAAGCCAGGGAAGCCAGAAGGTGGAGATGAGGAGGGAGAGATTTCAAGCACATGGAACAGCCAGTCAAAATGCAGAGTAGGGAGATAGGGTGTCTTGTTCAAGGAATATTAGAATAGTCCAGTGATGCTGGTTGCATCCTCTGCTATTAGAATAAGTCATAAGACTAGAAAGGTGTGAAGAGCTTTTTCTTTTCTTTTTTTTTTTTTTTGCAGGGCAATGAGGGTTAAGTGACTTGCCCAGGGTCACACAGCTAGTAAGTGTCAAGTGTCTGAGGTTGGATTTGAACTCAAATCCTCCTGAATCCAGGGCCAGTGCTTTATCCACCGCGCTACCTAGCTGCCCCCAGTATGAAGAACTTTAAAAGCCAAATAGAAGAGTTTATGTTTGATCTTGGAAGTAATAATAGGGAGCCAGTAGAGTGTATTGAGTAGGGGAATGAATGATATGTTTAGTCTTGTACTTTAGGAAGATCACTTTGGCAGCTGAGTAGGATAGATTAGGGAGAGACTTGAGGCAAGAAGACCAAGCAGAAGTCTGCCCACCATAGAGGTGACAAAGGCCTGTACCAGAGTAGCAGTTGTGTGAGTATAGAAAAAGGGGCATGGATGAGATGTGAAAGTACAAGCCACAGGCCTTCATAACAGATTGAATAGAAGGGGTTGAGAAAAAGTGAGGAACTGACAGTGATACCAAGGTTGTGAGCCTGGGTGACTGGAAGGATGGTGGTGTCCTCAATAGTAAGAGGGAAGTTAGGAAGAAGGGAATATTTTGGGGAAAAGAATGAGTTCAGTTTTGGACATATTGAGTTTGAGATGTCTATGGGATAACCAAAGATGCAAGACTAGAGGTTGAGAGGTTGGATCTGGATAAAACAAAACAAAACACAAAACATCTGATAATCACTTGTATAGAGAGAAATAATTAGATCCCCCATGAAAGCTGACAAGATCAACAATCAATATAGAGGGAGAACAAGATTGTATAGAGGATCTAGAACAAAGATTTAAGGGACATATATGGTTAGCAGGTATGACCTGGCTGAAGATCCAGCAAAGGAAATTGAGGAGTAGTCAGACAAGAAGCAGTGGTGTGAAAACCTAGACAGAAGATTGAGGCAGCTGGGTAGTGTGCAGTGGATAGAGAGTTGGGCCTGGAGTCAGGAAGATGAGTTCAAATCTGACCTCAGACACTAGCTGTGTGATCCTGGGCAAGTCACTTAATCTATGTTTGCCTCAGTTTCTTCAATTTTAAAATGGGGATAATAATAGCCTCTATGTTGCAGGGTTGTTGTGATGATCAAATGAGATAGTTTTAAGTGCTTAACACAATGCCGAGCACATAGTAAGTAAGTGCTTAACAAATACTTAATTCCTTCCTTCCAAGGAACTAGCTCTTACTTTCCATTATAGTCCTAAAAGGGAAAAGTACTTCAGAATTTCTGTCATTACAGACTGTTTTGCTGTTTGAATCTCAAAATGCAGCTTCAGACTAGGTGCCTCCATTTATGAAACTTTTCCATGTCCTTTGACCTTGGGCCTCATGAGAGTTTTTGCTCCCATGCCTCTGATTGGATCTGTGTCATTGACACAGACTCAGGAAAACCACAGAGTAAAATGATCAGAGTAAAATTCACAGGAAGTTTGGTATACGTTGTGAAATATTTTTGATGACTAGCCTAATTTTGGGGGGACTGATCTATGGATGAGTAATTTGGGGACTTGTGACTATTTGGCTATCTGACTTCGTTAATTTAATGTGGGCTGTTTATAAAGTTCCACCACACTGCTCCCAAACTGATAGACTAAAGATTAAGAAGCCTCTTAACCAAATAATCAAAGCAGAGTTTATTTATGAGATACTATTTAAAATTAGGAATACAGGGAAATAAAGTGTACAACCTGACTGCTTTCCTGTGGTCTCTTTCCCACCTGCTTCGCCTTGAACTTCTTGAATACAATAAGGGCCTTAGCCGCCTCCGGCCTCAGGGCAAGTTACACTTTCCCTGGTTTGTATTAAGGCCTGTAACCTTGTCAGCCCCGTCTCTCCTTTTCCGAACTGAACTCTCCTCCATCCTTGTCCCGGCTACCCTCTAGTCAGCTTCTCTCCTCTTCCGTCCTTCTCTAGTCCGTCCCCCTACTTTTTTTTCTAGTCTGTCTCCCTCTAGTCTCCTTCTTCGCTCTAGTCAGCCGTTCCCTCCTTAATCTTGCCTCTCTATTTAGTCCATCCTCGCTCCTTCTTTTTCTAGTCCGTCCCCTCTATCCATCTCCTTCCTTGCTCTAGTCAGCCTCCCTTTAGTCTCCTTCCTCCTTCTTTCTATCTAACTCCCAGGTCTATATATACCTTTTCTTCTCTCCACTCAAATCTCGGGGCTTCCTTCTCCCCCACAGACCAAGCTAATCCCCTAGCCAGAGCTGCAGCTGGTGGGGAGGGGGGTGTGTGTGTGTGCTCTCGAGCCTTATGCCTCAGCACAGGCCATCCGGGATCCTTCAGATAGCTCCGCTCAGGTCGGAGCTGGGGGCTTCCCCCCCCCCCAGCTGTCTGACCTGGCATCTTGTATAGCCCACGGGGCTTTTTTACTCAGCTGAAGTTGAGGAGGAGGGGGAGAGACCCTGAGGGCCTAAGGCTTTCTAATCTCAGCCTAAAGGTAGGGTCCCCAAATCAAAATAAATTTCCACAACATGCAGAACACCCTCTGGTACTGGGCAAAGTAAATTGTGAGATCGGATAATTCAGAGACAACCTGTAGACACCAAAAAGGTATCACCATCTAGCACCAAAGGGTACTCTGGTGTATCCATCATGCCATCTCCCTCTGGTCCTCAGAAAAGCTAAATGTCACCTATTGGCCTTTCTATATTAGCCTAAGAATTGTATCTTCAATCAAATCTCCCGGCATATCTATTTCCATTTGTCCCTCCCTTTAATTTACACGGGTAAAAGATAATAACAGAAATTTTACTCGAGTGCAGCATAAGCCTCAATCATGCATTCCATTCAATCTCTGAACCCAATCTCTGACCCATTTCTCTCGACTCCCAGCAGGAGGGAAAGAACCAATCCAGAAATTCAGTTCTCTTTGCTCTTAGGAGATGAGTGAACACTGCTTGGATGCTAGACTTTTCAGGCATGGCTCGATGGGCTGAAAAAGACACAATTCCACCCTTAGATTTTCCTAAGCTTGGCCTTACATTGTTTACTTAGGACTGGAGGCTCTAGAGACTACTCCTTAATAAACACATTCTACCTGTCATGAATCTAATAGCTTCAGTGGCAGTAGGGCACAGTTCAGCCCCCTGGCAATTTTTCCCCTCCCCCAGATTGTATCAGTCCAATGTTATCATGCTCACTGTTATCACCTGTGGCCTAAGAGGTACTTCTCCCTTCCCAGTAGGGGTGACTCACTGGTTTGATCCTAGGAGATATTGATTCCAAAGAGAGGAAGCCAAGCTTTTCTCTCTTATTTTTTTTTTCTTTTGCTGGGCAATTGGGGTTAAGTGACTTGCCCAGGGTTATGCAGCTAGTAAGTGTTAAGTGTCTGAGGCCAGATTTGAACTCAGGTCCTTCTGAATCCAGGGCCAGTGCTCTATCCACTGTACCACCTAGCTGCCCTCCAAGCTTTTCTCTCATTTTCTGACTTAATATGCCCCCACACTGGAGTAAATCCTAGGAGAAAAATCTTAGAAACAAACTAACAACTTGAGGTGTGCATCATGTATAGCTTCTTCCCTAACATGAATTAAGGGCAGCTCTTCTAGAAAAGTTACTCATTGTACAAAATAGATACCAGGTATGGGACAGCTATTTATTTTCTCCAATACAAAAGGTATGCATAAAATACAAAAGCCTCATAAGAACACATTAACAAATATTTTAAAACATAAAACAGCAACCCATCACATCTACTATACTCTCCTAGGAGCTAATGACAACTTTGTAGGTTAGCTGAACAGATGTTTCACATTTGACATGTATCTGTACTTTCTGAGCAACTCATAAAGTCAAGATCTTCTGGATTACAAAGTCATTACTTTGAACAAATAAAAATTTTAAACAAATCACCCTCCCCCTAAAAATAATGAAGTTGGACTAGGTAATTTATAAGGTCCTTTCCACTTGATTCTGGGAATGTCTGGCCTTGAGGGAGGTTCTACAGTGCCTCACACATTGCTTAGCTCCTGTCCCATCTGTGGAGACTCTACAGGAATATATATATATATATATGATTCAAGAAACTCTAATGCCATCATAGTTCCTGGACCTGATGCATTTACCTGAGGCTCAAGCAGTGCCTATGAGGATGCTTCTGTCTGCCTCTAGGAAGGGGACAAGTATAAGGGAACATGGGGTGGCATGGCATGAAGGTATCTGGAAAGCAGTGTGTTTTTGGGGGGTGGTTTTTTTTGGTGAGGCAATTGGGGTTAAGTGACTTGCCCAGGGTTACACAGCTAGTAAGTGTTAAGTGTCTGAGGCTGGATTTGACCTCCGGTCCTCCTGACTCCAGGGCTGGTGCTCTATCTACTGGGCCACCTAGCTGCCCCAAAAGCAGTGTGTTATGTCTGGGTTGGGTTAGCTAAAGAAAACTCACTATAAGTCCAGGGCTGGGCCAAAGAGTACATGAAGGGGAATAACACATAATAAGCCTAGAAAGTTGGTGAAGGCCAGGTTGTGAAAAATTTTAAATGCCAAACAGAGAAGCTCACATTTCAACATGAAGAAATAAGGAATCACTGGAATTTATTTAAAAGAGGTGTGTGTGTGTGTGTGTGTGATAATCATACCTGTGTACAAGTAGGCACCATAGGCCCTCCTTCAAGATTTCAGGGACAAATGAGATAGCTTACTGGAGGGAGGAAGTTCAAGATCCTTGCTGTATAGGGTTTGGCATGAGAGAGAATGAGACCTGGAAGAACAGAGAATGGAAGAGGGAAGCAGGACAGAGTCTTAATGGGGTTGAAAACAACAGACTCCCCTGAAGTGGTCAATGTATCATCATCCATGGCAAGTAGATGGGACAGCAGCAATCCAAATGGAAGAAGGACCTGATCAAAAATGGCCTCTCCTCACTATCTTTGGTTGGGAAGCATAGCCACTGAGATGCATCTTCTGAATCTCTTCATAAATTGGTTTACTCCTATGATCTATGAATGCTGCAATTACCTGAGATCAGAGCATTTGTAGAAGGATAGCCCTGAGGGGTTTTGTATTTTTATAGATTATCTAAGGTACCCCAAAGTCCTAGCTTGGGAGGGTCACAGATTTTTTGGGGGTTATCAAGTCACAGTTTAGTTTTATAAATGATCCCATAACTCTCCTAAGCAGAACCCTAAAACTGAACTCAGGGATCTCTTCAGTTTTGTTGGAAGAATGCAGCGATGGTGATGCTGAGGGCCTGAACACTGATCACAGAGACTAAATCTCACCCACTTTTTGCCCAAGGGGTTGGGGGGCAGAGAACTAGAAGAAAAAGTCGTGCCTCCTAACTGGTCTAATAGGTATGGGTTTTCAGTAGTTTAACTCTTCTCCTTTCTAATTGGGAAGGGAAAGTGAGGAGAGCATAGAGGCTTATGCTTCACAGCTGATATCTGGTGTTTCAAGGGATGGATTAGAAAAGGGAGAAATGAATCAGGGATACCACAAGGAAGAGGCTATTACAATAGTCTAAGTGAGAGGTTGAGGGTCTGAATTAGGGTGGTGGTGGTATGAGTAGAGAGAAGAGAGATATGAGAGATATGGTGGAGAAATGATTGACAAAACTCAGCAACTGATTGGATAGTTGGAGTGAAGGAGAAATATTACTCAAGAATGACTCCAAGCCTGGGAACCTGTCCTCTGCCTCAGTTTTCTTAACAGTAAAATGAGTATGGGGCAGCCAGGTGGCACAGTGGATAGAACACTGGTCCTGGAGTCAGGAGGACCTGAGTTCAAATCCAGCCTCACACACTTGACCCTTACTAGCTGTGTGACCTTGGGCAAGTCACTTAACCCCAATTGCCTCACCAAAAAAAAAATTGGGGATAATAATAGCACCTTGCTTGCAGGGTTATTGTGAGAATCAAATGAAATAATAATTGCAAAGTGCTTAGCACAATGCCTTGCACATAGCAAGTGTTATAAAAATGCTAGTAATTATTGTTATTATTATTGTTATAACTGGAACAGCTGTTCCTACTTCCTTGATTTCTTCCAACCTTTAGTTGGGAGGGGGATCCATCCAGTGTTCTTTAGTGGATGAGAGTACTAGCCCTTTCTGACTTCTTGCAAGTCTTCCCCTCGGAACTGGGCCAATTAATTGAGGATTCTAGAGAATTATCTCTTTCCTATTTGTCCCATTATTTCCTCCAGTGACCTATGGTTTTATGCTTCAGTAAAGGAGGGGTGGGCTGATGATGGCTAGGCCTGGACTCCTATGGAGCCAATTAGTTTCATGTGCAGGAGGGGCCAGTTTTTGAAGTGGGTGACCCATGGCAAGCTTTTTTTATCTCGTGATTTTTGCTTCAAAGCATATCCTCTTGATACAATCTGGCCAAACCATATCCCTCTCCCCAACAGGCAGCTTGAGAGAAACAGCCCTGAAGGGACACCAAAGGAGCTCTACAAATCCCTACATGTATCCTTTTCTAGCTAGTCTCTTGAGCTTTCAAGATATCGTTCTTTGTTAATTTTCCTTCTACTTATCTCTTTTGCTGGAGCAGCTAGGTGGCACAATAGATACAGCATTGGGCTGAGAGTCAGGAAGACCTGAGTTCAAATCTGACCTCAGACACTTACTAGCTAGGTGACCGTGGGCAAGTCACTTCACTGTGTTTGCCTCAGTTTCCTCTTCTGGAAAATTCCTTCTCTAGAAGGAAATGACAAACCATTCCAGTATCTTTGCCAAGAAAAGCCCAAAATGGGCTCACAAAGAGTTGGACATGATTAAACTTTTCCTTTTCTGATTCATCATGTCCCCCTGTAGAAGCTGTGCCCTAAGCTTCTGTCTTGAGACTTCTTCTAATCTCTACCCTCTCTCATTTTTACCTTATCAGCTTCCATGAATTCAATGATCATTTTTAAGGAGATATTTCATATTGCCCTCTATTTTAAAATTCATTTGGATTTGCTTTATCATGTCTTGATTTCTCATAAAGTCATTTGCTTCTATTTGCTCTATCCTAATTCTTAAGCAACAATTTTCTTCAGAGTTTATGTATCTCCTTTTCCATTTAGCCAATTTGGCTTTTCAAGATGTTGACTTTTTTTCATGACCCTCCTGCATCACTCTCATTTCTCTTTCCATTTTTTCCTCTACCTCTCTAACTTTTCCCTCTATCTTTATTAATTTGTCTTCAAAGTTCCTTTTTGAGTGCTTCCATGTCCTGAGACCAATTCATGGTTTTTTGGGAAGCTTTGGATGTAGGAGCTTTGACTTTGTTATTATCTTCTTCTGAGGCTGTATTTTGATCTACCTTGCCACCAAAGAAGCTTTTGATGGTCTGCTGTTTTCTCTGCCTGTTCATCTTGACTGCCTATTTCTTGGCTTTTAACTTCTTTTTAACATGTAGCACTACTTCCAGTATGCACTGACCCAAGAGACAGGGGGTTCCAGGTGGTACAATTAGGCTTGTTCTCAGCCTGCCTGGCCTGTAAGTAACCAAGGGCCTGCTTGTTCTTTAACCCAGAAGCAGATAACTGATTGAAATATGATTCTCTATGGTCAGAAGCTTGGCATGCCTCTGCTTCTCCCCGACTGTGCTGCTGCCACTCAAGTTTGCTTACTGGTTCAGAATATGAGCACTCCACCTTAGCTCCAGCAGAGACTGCAGCTATTTCCCCCCAGACAGCTGCTGGACCCCCTCACTGGTCCATGAGCTGAGTTTTAGAAGAAGCTGCTAAAGATTCCAAGGCTCTGGAGGCTTGGTCTGCCTGGGGCTGGATCTGTGCCGAACGCTGAGCTCTTCTCTCACCCTGAACAGCAGATGATCCCAGCCACCTAATTAAGCTGTCTTTGGCTGGAAAATAGTCTCACTCTGTTCTTGTGTGGGTTACACTGCTCCAGGAGTTGTCTTATGGCATTTTTTTGGGAGGAATGTGGATGGATTTGTCAGGAAGGCAGGAGAGTCACAGCCTTTCCTCCACTATCTTGGCTCCACTCTTCCTTGACTTTTGCAATGATCATTTTTAAGCCAATAACTTCCAAGCCCTTGTCTACCCC
Source organism: Dromiciops gliroides (assembly GCF_019393635.1). Lineage (NCBI taxonomy): Eukaryota > Metazoa > Chordata > Mammalia > Microbiotheria > Microbiotheriidae > Dromiciops > Dromiciops gliroides. The sequence continues at coordinate 236,925,745 of NC_057862.1, forward strand.
TTATCTTTCTCTTGATATCTAGTGGATCTTCAATTGTCTTTTAAAATTATACTTTATTTTTAATATTCTTTTCTTTTAAAATTTTGAGTTCTAAATTCCCTCCCTCCCTGCCCCTATCCCTTACACACAGAGAATGTGAAAATTATACATGTGAAATTGTTTTATATATAACATATTATAAATGAAAGCAATTATATATATGAAATAATACAAAATATATTTCCATATTAGTTATATCACAAAAAGGCAAGATAAATAAAGTGAGAAAATTATACTTCAATTTGCATTCAGAATTTATCATTTCTCTCTCTGGGGGTGGATAGAACTTTTTTCATTATGAATCCTTTGGAATTGTCTTAGATAGTTCCAATGATTAAAATAGCCAAGTTTTTCACAGTCGATCATCATTACAACATTGCTATTACTGTGCATAATGATCTTCTGGTTCTTTTCACTTCACTTTCTGTAAGTTCCTATAAGTGTGTCCATGTTTTTTTCTGAAACCACCCCAAAGCACAATAGTACTGCACAAAAATCATATGCCACAACTTGTTCAACCATTCCCCAATTGATGAACATACACTTGATTTTCAATTCTTTGCCAGCACAAAAAGATCTACAAATATTTTTGTCTGTACTGGTTTTCCTTTTTCTCTCATCTCTTTGAGGTACAGGCCTAGTATTGTTATTGCTGGGCCAAAGGATATGCACAGTTTTATAACCCTTTGGGCATATTTCCAAATTGTTCTTTATAATGATTGGATCAGTTCACAACTCCACCATTTATTTATTAATCTACCCATTTTCCCTCATCCCCTCCACCAATTTTCATTTCTGGTAGGTGTGAGGTGGTACCTCAGAGTTGTTTTAATTTGCATTTCTTGTTTTCCTTAGAAAATTGTCTGTTTATATCTTTGTTGTTGTTCAGTTGTTTCAGTCATGTCTGATTCTTTGTGATCCCATTTGGGATTTTCTTTGCAAAGATACTGGAATAGTTTGCCATTTCCTTTTGCAGCTCATTTTACAGATGAGGAAACTGAAGCAAACAGGGTTAAATGATTTGCCCAGAGTCACACAGCTAGTTAAGTGTCTGAGGCTGGATTTGAACTTGGGTCTTCTTGACTCCTGGCCTGGCACTGTGTATTTCCCTTCATCCCATTTTCTTCTATTTATCCTTCTCTCTTTCTTTTTGTCTTGTCCCTCCTCAAGTCTCTTTTGCTTTTGGCAACTGTTTCCCTTAATCTACCCTCCCTTTTATCATCATTTTAGCACATTCCCCCCCCCATCTCTTATCCCCTTTTCCTCCTATTTGTTAAGATAGATTTCTATACCCAATTGAGTGTGTATATATACTCTTCCTTCTTTGAGACAATTTTTATGAGAATAATGTTCAAGTATTTTCCATCCCCTTCATTTCTCCCTCCATTATAAAATTTCTTCCTTGCAATCCCCTTTTATGTGAGAAAATGTTCTCCATTATACCTTTTCCTTTCCCCTTTCCCCCTGTGCATCATTTTTCCCTCACTCCTTCAGTTTTTTAGTAATCATCCCAACATAACTGATTCACACATTTGTCCTCTATCTGTACAGATTCCGTTTAACTGCTCTACTAATGATAAAGTTCTTAGGAGTTACAAATAACATTTTCTCATATAGGAATATAAATAGTTTAACTTTTTGGAGTCCCTTATGATTATTTTTTCATGTTTACTTTTTTATGCTTCTCTTGAGTCTTCTGTTTAAATGTTAAAAATTTCTATTCAGCTCTGTTCTTTTCATCAGAAATGCAAGAAAGTCCTCTATTTCATTAAATATCCATTTTTTCTCCCTGAAGGATTATGATGTTTTGCTGGATAGGTTATTCTTGGTTGTAATCCTAGCTCCTTTACCTTCCAGAATATCATATTTCAAGCCCTTCTAAGCTGCTAAATCTTATGGGATTTTGACTGTGGTTCCACAATATTTGAACGATTTCCTTCTAGCTGCTTGCAAAATTTTCTCCTTGGCCTGAGAGCTCTATTTTGACTATAATATTCCTGGTAGTTTTTATTTTGGATTCTCTTTCAGGAGCTAAACAGTAGATTCTTTCCATTTTTATTTTGTCCTCTGGATCTAAGATATTGGGACAGTTTTCCTTGATAATTTCCTGAAATATGATGTGTAAGTTTTTTTTAAATCATGGATTTTAGGTAGTCCAATAATTCTTAAATTGCCTCTCCTTGATCTATTTCCCAGGTCAGTTGTTTTTCTAATGAGATGGATCACATTTTCTTCTATTTTTTTCATTCTTCTGACTTTGTTTTATTGTTTCTTGATGTCTCATGGATTCATTAGCTTCCACTTCCCCAAATCTAATTTTTAAGTAATTAATTTCTTCATTGAGCTTTTGCACCTCTTTTCATTTGGCCAATTCTGCTTTTTAAGGAGTTCTTTTCTTCAGTGAATTGTGCTTCTTTTAGTATTAGACCAATTCTGGTTTTGAAGGTGTTATTTTCTTTAGTATATTTTTGTGCCTCTTTTATCAAGCCATTAATTCCCTTTTCATAATTTTCTTGCATCTCTCTCATTTCTTTTCCCAATTTTACTCTACCATTCTTATCTCTTTCTTTAACTCTTCTGGGAATTCTTGTTAGGATTGGGTCCACTTAGAATTCTTATGAGACTATTGCTCTTTTTCACATTATTATCTTCTTTTTTGGTCAAGTTCTTTTTTGTTGTTTGCTTATTTTTCCAGTCTATTTCTTGACTTAGAACATTAAGTTGAAGTTGGGCTCTGCTCACCTTGAGATGGGGAGGCACTGTCACAAGCTTCAGACTTTTTTGTGCTCTTATTTTTAAAGCTAGTTCTGGGGATCTACAAGTTTTTGGTGCTTCTAAGGTTGTGTGATCTGTGGAGAAGTATGGTCATTGCTCTCCTGGTCTATACTCTGGTCTTTACCCTGTTCCCTTGTAGCCACAAGTATTAGCACTCTTCTTGGCCCTGGAACTATGAGCAGGTTTGCTGCTCTCCTACAGACACAAGTTCTAGTGCTCCTCTCTTCTTTCTTTCTTTCTTTTTTTTTTTGTGGGGCAATGAGGGTTAAGTGACTTGCTCAGGGTCACATAGCTAGTAAGTGTCAAGTGTCTGAGGTCAGATTTGAATTCAGGTCCTCCTGAATCCAGGGTCGCTTCTTTATCTACTGTACCACCTAGCTGCCCCTAGTGCTACTCTCTACTTTGGAACTGGGACCAGGGCCCTGATCCCTTGTGACTGGCCATAAGTGCACCTCTCCACCCTGGAACTGCAAACTGTGTATGGGTGATAGAGCTGCTGATCAGTGCCAGCTGCAACCAGTGCAAACAAAGAGTCCCCTATAATTTGTTTTTGAACAGTCATCCAACCCCCTTACAATTCCCAGATTGGGAGCTCTAGAAGCTGCTGCTGCCACCACTGCCTCAGTCTTCTCCAGAGACCATAGCTAGTACTGCTACCACACTATGGGCTTACTCCCACCCTGTGTTACAGACTCCACTTCTTGACCTCCTAAGTTGTCTTTGGCTGGAAAAATGTATCAGTCAGACGTTTTGTCAGCTCTACTACTCCAAAATTTTATCTGAGGAGTTATTTTCAAGTTACTTGAAGGGGAATGTTGAAAGAGTTCAGCTGTGTGGCTTCCTCTAATCCACTATCTTCCTTTGGTTGCCTCTTTTCTTTCTTTCCTTTTTTTTTTTTTTTTGTGCGGGGCAATGAGGGTTAAGTGACTTGCCCAGAGTCATACAGATAGTAAGTGTCAAGTGTCTGAGGTTAGATTTGAACTCAGGTCCTTCTGAATCCAGGGCCGGTGCTTTATCCACTGCAACACCTAGCTGTCCTGCTTTGATTCCCTTTTAAGGCAACTAGGTAGTACAGAGGATAGGGCCTGGAGTCAAGATAAACCTGAGTTCAAATCCAACTTCAGACACTTATTGTATAACCCTGGGCAAGTCACTGAATCTCTGTCTCCCTTAGTTTCCTAAATGTAAAATGATGATTACAATAGCACCTACCTCACAATGTTTTTGTCAGGGTTAAATGAAGTAATATTTATAAAGCATTTAGCATAGTTCTTGGACTATATTAGGTAAATTAATGATAATAAGCATTAATAAATGCTATTCCCCTTTTGAGATATTTCAACATTTAACAGATATCTCAAATTTAACACATCCAAAATTGAATTCACTATTTTGCTCCTCAAATCCAACCTTCTTCCAAATTTCCCTGTTTTCCTAGGCAACTAACTAGGTGATATACCAATAGAGTACTGAACTTCTCAGGAAGACCTGAGTTAGAATCTTGCTTTAGACATGTGCTTAGCTGTGTGACTTTGGGCAAGTAATTTCATTTCTCTGAGACCCAGTCTCCTCATGTGTAAATTGGGAATAATAACAGCCCCTACCTTCCTGGGTTATTGAGAAGCCAAAAGAAGAGAACATCTGTAAAGCACTTGGCAAGCCTTAAAGGGCTATAGAAACACTAGTGATAATTATTTCTAAGGAGGTCCCCAACAATCTAGTCCACTAGGTTCACCAGGTCAGTGTTATCCTTGATGGTTCCCTTTCCCTCACCCCATGTAACCAATCAGCTGCCAAAGCTCATTGTTTCTACCTCCAACAACACCTCATGCATCTGACCTCTTCTCTTTCCTCACCCAGCCACTCCACATCACCTTTTATATGAACAACAGCCTTCTTATTGGTCTGCCTGCCTTACATTTCTCCCCGCTCCAATTCATCTTTCCCTCAGCTCCTGAAGTGATTTTCCTACAGCACAGGGCTGACCAGTCACTCCCTGACTCAATAAAATCCACTGGCTCCCTATTGCTTCTAGAATCAATCATAAGCCCCTCTGGTTTTCAAAGTCCCTCACAACCTGACCCCACCCTACTTTTCCAACTTTGCTCCATGTCGATCCCCTTCTTAGACCCCATGGTTCAACTAAACTCATCTTACTGTTCCTCATACACGGGAATTCCCCAGGGAAATGCATTCCCAACTCATCTCTGTTCCTTGGTCTTATTTCCTTCAAAGCTCTTCTCAAATGGTACCCCTCTTGATCCCCCAGTTTCTGGTCTCTTCTCTCCAATACATTTTTGTTGTTTAGTCATTTTAGTTGTGTACAACTCTTTGTAACCCCAGTCGAGGTTTTCTTGGCAAAGATTCTGAAGTAGTTTGCCATTTCCTTCTCTAGCTCATTTTTGATGACTTTTTTTTTTTTTTTGGTGAGGCAATTGGGGTTAAGTGATTTGCTCAGGGTCACACAGCTAGTAAGTGTTAAGTGTCTGAGGCCAGATTTGAACTCGGGTCCTCCTGAATCCAGGGCCAATGCTCTATCCACTGCACCACCTAGCTGTCCCTTCTCTAGCTCATTTTTACAGATGAGGAAACTGAGGCAAACAGGGTTAAGTGACTTGCCTAGGGTCACACAGCTAGTACATGTCTGAAGGTGTTTTTGAACTTAGGTCTTCCTAACTGCAGGCCTATCTATCCACTGCATGACTCTCTCTCTCTCTCTCCCTCTCTCTCTCCCCCCCCCCCCTCTCTTTTTTTTTTGTGAGGCAATGAGGGTTAAGTGACTTGCCCAGGGTCATACAGCTAATAAATGTCAAGTGTCTGAGGCTAGATTTGAACTCAGGTCCTCCTGAACCCAGGGCCAATGCTCTATCCACTGTGCCACCTAGCTGCCCTATGACTCTTTTTTTTTTTTCCAGGGCAATGAAGGTTAAGTGACTTGCCCAGAATCACACAGCTAGTAAGTGTCAAGTGTCTGAGGCCGGATTTGAACTCAGGTCCTCCTGAATCCAGGGCTGGTGCTTTATCCACTGCGCCACCTAGCTGCACCACCTATGACTCTTTTTAATGAACAAGCTATTCTCCCACTAGAAGGTAAACTTCTTGAGGACAGGAATTTTTTGTCTTTGTATCCCTTATACTTAGCATAATGCCTGGAACATAATAGGTATTTAGTGAATGCTTGTTCATTCACTGATTGATGGGACAGGTGTTTTGTTTTGTTTTCAGGACTAGGAAAATGTTTGTAGGAAAATGTTTGTAGGAAAATGAGAAGGTGCCAGAGAAGGAGGAACGTCTGAAGGCACATGAGTAAGGGGATGACTGCTGAAAAAAAATAGAATTGAGAACAGAGGGAGAGGGATAAGATTTTGAGAAGAGCTGGCATGCCATTTCAGTGACATCTGGAGGGAAAGCAAAAGTAGTGATGATATTGTTTGGAGCAATACAGGAGGGGAACCAAGAGTTTATTTTGGAGAGATTCAGGCTTCTCAGTGAAATAGTAGGGTACTTTATTTGAGGTATGAGGTAAGTTCTTATAGTCTGTATGATCTTGGGCAAATCACTTAACCTTATTTTTTTCTTCAGTTTACGTATTTGAAAAATGAGGGGATTGGATTAAATGATCTCTAACATCAGGGCAGCTAGGTGGCATGGTGGATAAAGTACTGGCCCTGGATTCAGGAGGACCTGAGTTCAAATCTGGCCTCAGACACTTGACACTTACTAGCTGTGTGACCCTGGGCAAGTCACTTAACCCTCACTGCCCCACAAAAACAAACCAAAATTATCTCTAAAGTCCCTTACTGCTCTAAATCTATGACCTCATAAGAAATTAGTTGAGACAGTGTCTGGGCTTTTCAGCCAACTGCTTGCTAGTTGCCCCTCCTTGAGGTAAATGATTTTTATCTCTATGAACCTCAGTTTCCTTATCTGTAAAAGGGGAACAACAATCCTTTTATTAGCTACCTCCCAGGGTTGTTGTAAGGTAGGCACCATGTTCACCTCGGAGCAATAAATAAATGTGAATTATTATTATTATTATTATTCTGTCTCCACCTCTGCTTGTTCCTAGCCTCCTGGTCTGCACAGTCTCCACCCAGGAGAGGCAGCCAACTCCATCCTGGAATGATGCTGAAAGCAGCTGAGGCCTGGTGTCCTGTTCAGGGATTCCGAGTTTCTTCTGGGCACTGTATTGACAGTGTAAAAGGTTCAGCGTTCCAGTCCCTTACTTAATGAGGAAAACAGGACTGGAAAGGCTGCCAGGGGGCAACTGAGCTAAGAGAACAGCGGCGCCTCCCTGGGGACGCTGTCTGCCTGCTTGGAGCTGAAGCTCTTGGCTAACGGTGTGTTACTATACTTTGGAGATTCAACACTCCCCCGTTTCCTCTTCATTTAAAGAATTCCCTCCTTCTACCTCTGGCCCACTCCACCCACTCCCCAGCCCAGTGCTCTGTTTTTGGACTTGGAAAGGCTGTGTTTATAAAGGTGAAGAAACTCCCTTATGCCTTTCTCAGATGCATCATTTTGAAAGTTCAGCACTCCAAAATATTTCCCTCCTTTTCTTCCCCCCTACCTTTACCAGGTAGGACTGTTCGAGGCCAGGCTCTGTTATACCTAGCCAAAGGGAGCTGTTTGTCTGTGTGGTATGAATTGAGGGATGTGATGGGAATTGTACCTTAAATATTTCCAATACCAGGCATCTACAGATTCCGTCAATGGTACTGTTAGAAATTTATTCCTTTGGGTTTAGACGTTACCATTCTAGGAATACCTCAAAGACCTGAAATTTCTGCAGCGTGGATATTCCCTCCACCAATGCAGCCATCACAGCCTCTATTGGCCTTTTGCAGGCCGTTTTTATGAGTCGTCATGACCAAAATATTTAACACCCTTTGGCCTAATTTGTGATAGCTTGACTTAAATAGCAACTTTCTTCCATAAGACAAAGGGCAGTAGTCTCTCTAGGAAGCTGCCTTTAAAATGCAAATACTTCTGGAAGGGATGATACTTGAAGTTTCTCAGTGATAGATTCATAAATTCTTTTTTTTCCTTTTTCATTTCTGCGGGGCAATGAGGGTTAAGTGACTTGCCCAGGGTCACACAGCTAGTAAGTGTCAATTGTCTGAGTCCAGATTTGAACTCAGGTCCTCTTGAATCCAGGGCCGGTGCTTTATCCACTGCGCCACTTAACTGCCCCCTCAGTGATAGATTCATGATCTGATTGATGAGAGTATTTCCACCTGTGCAAATCACAACTCATCCCATATACCTACTGTCTGCATCCTTCCAGAAATCATCCACAGAGTACTGATCCCCAATGTGCTATGCATCCTCCCTAGACCTTTCAAAAAACAAACCAAACCACAAACCTTTAGGCTATTCCTCTGTTATTCCTCCCTCTTGGTAAATGACTGAACCCGTCTTTATCAGTCATTAATATGTCAAATGACGTGGCCTAGATAGAGTGGGCCTTCGATTTGAGAAGTCCTAGGTTCAAGTCTTACCTTGGACATTTACCAGCTCTGTGAAGCTGGGCATGTTCCTTAGCCTCTTTCAGACTCAGTTTCCTCATCTTTACTTTTTTCTTTCTTTTTTTTTTTTTTTGCAGGGCCATGAGGGTTAAGTGACCTGCCCAGGGTCACACAGCTCATAAGTGTCAAGTGTCTGAGACTGGATTTGAACTCAGGTCCTCCTGAATCTAGGGCCAGTGCTTTTATCTACTACTGTGCCACCTAGCTACCCCATTTTTCCTCATCTTTAAATGAAGATAACAGCACCTACCTTACAGGGTTGGTGGAGGATCAAAGGAGATTTTATATAAATTCTGTTGTTCACTTGTTTCAATCATGTCCGACTCTCTGTGACCCCTTCTGGGGGTTTTCTGGGCAAAGATACTGCAGTGGTTTGACATTTCTTTCTCCAGCTCATTTTCCTGATGAGGAAACTGAGGCAAACAGTGAAGTGACTTGCTCAGGATCATGCAGCTAGTAAGTTAAGTGTTTGAGTCTGGATTTAAACCCATGAAGATGAGTCTTCCTGATTCCAAGCCCAGAGCTCCGTCCACTGTGCCATGAAGATTTTATATATAATATATACTTACACGTAGGTATTTATGTAGATAAGTATATGTACACACACACACACACACACACACACACATAAAGCAATTTGGAAACATCAAAGTGCTATATAAATGTTAGATACTATTAGTTTTGTGACTATCAGTTCTACATCTCTCTTAAGTCAGTGACCCAGGTGACTAGTAGACATTTCAAATGAAATGTTATTCATTTTACACTAGTGAAATCACAGTTCTATACCCTGCCTCCAAAACCCCCCATACATCTTGGATTTATTTATCAGATTATCTTAACCAAACCTTTAGGGTCAAGAACACAGGACAGGTAAGTTTTCACAAGGGGAATGAGGAAAGGATAGATCCAGAGGAGGGACACTCTCTAGAAAGGGCAGATTTGGATGAAAGTACCGTGGTGGGGATGGGGCTGGGGAGACTGTGGGCAGTCAAGGAAAACTCAGTTATTAAATGGGGATAATAATAGCACCAGTGGCAGGCAGATGGCAAAGTGGAATAGAGGGCCTGAGTTCTGGGCCTGCAGTCAGGAAGGCTCATCTTCCTGAGTTCAAATCTGTCCTCAAATACTTACTAGATGTATGACCCTGGGCAAGTCACTTAACTCTGTTTGCCCCGGTTTCCTCATCTGTAAAATGAGCTGGAGAAGGAAATGGCAAACCACTCCAGTATCTTGGCCAAGAAAACCCCAAATGGGGTTGAGAAGAGTCAGTCACGACTGAAAACTGACTGAACAACAACAAATTATAGCACCTACCTTATAAGGTTATTGTGAAGATCAAATGAGGTAATATCTGTAAAAAATACTTTGCCCAGTATCTGGCCTGGGGTAGGCGCTATATAAATGCTTCTATATAAATATCTTCCTGGGATAACTGAGGAAGAAGCAGGACATAAAGGGAAATAAGTGTCACCTAATTTATAATCTTACTTTGGTTGTCAAACCCTCCTAAAAAGAAACAAAACCCTAGAACAATTTATGTTTCTCTTGCCCCTTTGTCCAGGGACCTTGGCTAAGCTTGGGATCCTTCCCACCAGCAGGGTTTGTCTGGCCTCTGACCCCATTCTGGATGAAATGGGGCCCTGAAAGGGGCTGGGACTTTCTCTCCCCCCCAAGTCCCCCAAACCCGTTCTTCTTAGTATTGAGGCAGCAGATCCAGCTGCTGTCTTCCATCCTCTGCTCCCCCTGGGAGTGCACAATGACATACCATGCTTCTTTCCCTGGCCTCTGACACAGGAAGGCTGAGGGGCTCATGAGTCCGAGAGTCCAGCTGGAGTCTCTTGGGAGGGGACACTTGGATTCCAAGGGGATAGTGAGACAAGGCCAGAACTGTGAAGTAATTGATGGCAGGCAGTGGCACGAAGGGGGCCAGGGGGACTGGCTGGAAGGAGCTGGGAGTCATACAAATGCTTCCTTCCCCTCTTTCCTCCTACCCTCCCCCTCAAGATTCCAGGCTGGGATAAAAACACAAGTCATTCCCCAATTGATAAATGGTCAAAGGATATGAATAGGCAGTTTTCAGACAAAGAAATCAAAGCTATCTATAATCAAATGAAAAAAATGCTCTAGATCGCTATTGATCAGAGAAATGCAAATTAAAACAACTCTGAGGTATCACCTCACACCTATCAGAGTGTCAAATATAACAAAAAAAGAAAATATTGGATGTTGGAGGGGATGTGGAAAAGCTGGAACGCTAATCCCACTCACTGTTGGTAGAGTTGTGAAATGATCCAACCATTCTGGAGAGCAATTTGGAACTATGCCCAAAGGGCTATAGAATTGTGCATACCCTTTGACCCAACAATACCACTGCTAGGTTTATATCCCAAAGACATCCCCAAAAAGAGAATAAGACCTATTTGTACAAAAATATTTCTAGCAGCTCTTTTTGTGGTGGCTAGGAATTGGAAAACAAAGGAATGCCCACCAACTGGGGAATGGCTAAATAAACTGTGGTATATGATGGTGATGGAATATCATTGTGCCATAAGAAAGACATGTATGAAATGATGTATAGTGAAGTGAGCAGAACTAAGAGACTATTTATTATACACAGAGACAGCAATATTGTTTGAGGAAGAACTGTGAATGACTTGACTATTCTTTTTTTTTTCCTTTTCTTTGCTTTTTGGTGAGGCTGTCCCAACTTGACTGTTCTTTTTTTGCAGGGCAATGGGGGTTAAGTGACTTGCCTAGGGTTACACAGCTAGTAAGTGTCAAGTGTCTGAGGCTGGATTTGAACTCAGATACTCCTGAATCCTGGGCGGGTGCTTTATCCACTGCACCACCTAGCTGCCCCCCAACTTGACTATTCTTAACAATACGATGATCCAAGATGATCCCAAAGGACTATTGATGAAACATACTATCCACCTCTAAAGAAAGAACTGATATTGGTGGAACACACACACACACACACACACACACACACACACACACACATAAAGCAATTTGGAAACATCAAAGTGCTATATAAATGTTAGATACTATTAGTTTTGTGACTATCAGTTCTACATCTCTCTTAAGTACGGGCTCAAACTTTTCTGTGATGTGGACTCCTTTAGCAGTTTGGACCCCTTTGTAGAATCATGTAACACAGACTGAAGTATGCTATTTTTTCATTTTTTCATTAAGTGACAAATATGGTGATGTTTTACATAATCATACATGTATAACCCATATCTGATTGCTTGCCACCTCAGGCGAGGGAGGGAAGGAGGGAAGGAGGGATAAAAATTGGAATCCAAAAGTATACATAAAAATGTTTATTACATTAAAAAGAAGAAAAAAAAAAGATTCCAGGCTGGGGCGACTGTGTGATAGAAGGGGAAAAGCACCATCTCTGGAGTTAAAAGATCCAAGTTCAAATCCCATCTCCGATTCTCACAACCTGTGTGACCTTGAGTGAGTCAATTAATTTCTCTGGCCCAATTTCCTCCTTTGTAAAATGAAGGAAATGGAGCAGGTGGCCTCTGAGCTCTGTACCTATCAATGATACCATGATGTCTTCTTAGCAACTCTACTCTTAAGTAGTAATAGCCACAATCCCGCAGCATAGAAGTTGATCATGGTGCTCCCTCCCCAACACTAGCTTTTTTCTCTAATATTCCCTCCCTCCCCACCCAATACCCCTCACTCATTCTGCGTAGAAGTTTTCCCATGAGTCCCTGGCTCCTCCCCAGCCCCCCCTCCTCCCAAGAGCTTCTCTTCCCCGGAGTGTCAGCTGGAGGCTTTCACACACCCTTCCTCCTGGGTCACTTCTATCCTCTCTGTCTGCCCCCTTCGGGGATTTAGTCCCACCCGCCAGGGAGAGCAGCTGTTTCTTTCTGGCTGCTTAGAGGCGACGGAGAGTCAAGTGGCAAAGCATTCCCTGAGGGCTTGGGAAAAAAGACCAGCACTTGACCCTCTAACCTCTGAGTGAAGAGGGAGATTCACTGGAGAGGAATGTCGAGTTGGTCCTTCCAGAGCAGGGCTTCTTAAACTTTTTTTCCACTCGCGACTCCTTTTTGCCAGAGAAATTTTTACGTGACTCCGGGTATATATGTGTATAAAATAGGTATACACAAACTTTTACTGTTGCCAAAATTTTCGCGATCCCCACATTCGGTTACGCAACCCCGTATGGGGTCCCCCACCCACAGTTTAAGAAGCTGGGTTCTAGAGGAGCTGAACTGTCCTGAGAACGGGACTTATTCTGCCTCAGGGAGAGTGATGGAGGGGTAACTGTACTTCCAAACATACAAGAGTCCCCGAACACCCACAAACTAATAGGCAGAAGAGAAAATTCAAGAGCAATATGAAGGGAAAAGGCAAAAAAGGCATCAGCAGTCAGATCTGCTAAGAGGAGGCATAGTTAAGTATTTAGCCGATCCATAGTCACAGAACCTAGGTCCAAATCCTTATTCTAATACTTAGTGACTGTGTGACCTTGGATACTTCACTTCACTTTTCTGACTCTCAGTTTCCTCATCCATAAAATGGGGGGGGGGGCGGCGGGGCGGGACTGGAACAGATGATTTCTAAACTTTTTTTCTAGTTTTGGTTATGGGAACCAGAAGATCTTAATCAAGTTGTCTAGGCAAAATCATACTACTCTAGGTTTTTGTGTTGTTTTTGTTTTTGCTTTTGCTTTTTTTTTTTTTACCTGACCTTCGATTTCATTGTTAAAGAGAACTCCAGTGAAGATAACCCCTCTAACAATGTACCTGTTTGCTATTTATGTATTGGAGAGTTTCCTGGGGCTCTTGGTCATTATATGACAAGCCCTGCATCTCACAGCCATTCTATGTCAGATGCAAGGATTTAAACTTTGGTCTCCCTCCCTCTAAGGCCAACTTCATAGAGCCTCAACTTCAGGTCATTATGCAAAATGGTTGTTGTTACTCTCCTGAACTCTAGGTGAAAGAGCTCTTTGCCACTAGCAAAATACAGCCTCCACTAATCTCAGGAAAGAACATAATTCTATTCTACAAGAAATATGTATATTCTATAAGTGTAGGTAAATTTTCTTTCCAGTGGAGGGGGATTAGTTGTCCAGTTGGTCATTTTGCTTGTGCTACTCATGAATTCTGAGAGTTCCAGTTTCCTCACTTACTCCAGAAGCACAGAAAATATCTCTATCAAACTTTTCTGTGACGTGGACTCCTTTAGCAGTTTGGACCCCTTTGTAGAATCATGTAAAATACATGGGATTACAAAGGAAACCAGTTATATCAGAAGACATTTTTCAAAACATTTTTTTTATCCAAGTTCATGGACCCCCTGAAATCTATCCATGAATCTATTAGTCCACAGACTCCAGCTTAAAAACCCACATACTAGATCTTCCCTAAACAAAAGGTGATCTGGCCTTGTCCTGAAAACCTCTAGTTGCTTATAAGATCTCTTCGGAGGGCCTGCACACCTTTAGCATTTTATAATCTATGATGTCTTCTCTGGATCTGTTTTCTTACTTGAAAAATGGAGGATTCCAATAACATGTGCTACAAAGTCTTTTCCAGCTCTATGAATTATGAATATCTAACTTGGATGAAAGTAGTTTTCTTATCAAATTGCTTTGTCTTCTTCCTGCTTCTCCCTACTACTGCCCAGGACCCTGCTCCTTCTTCCTTCATTGCTTATTATGTACAGTTCTGTTGTTTCAAATGGTTCCAACTCTTTGTGACCTACGGACCACTGTCTATGGGGTTTTCTTGGCAAAGATACTGGAATGGTTTGACATTTCCTTCTCTGGTGGCAAACAAAGTGACTTGCCTAAGGTCACACAGCTAGGAAGTTTTTGAGGTTGGATTTGAACTTGGGCCTTTCTGTCTCCAAACCCAGTGCTCTATCTACTGCTCCACCTAGAGTACTAGGCAAAGAGCTCTGGAGGCTAAAAGTTTAGCTAAAACACCATCCCTGTCCTCATCAGGCTTATAACCTTGTAGGGAGCTAAGACATGAATACAGGTAACTATACATCAAGGGGATACTCCATTTTCTCTGAGTCAGACACTTTGTCTCTCCTTTTCAAAAGTCTCTGTGAAATAATCTGGAGCAAATTTGTATAATCCAGACCAGTTTCCCTAGAGGAAGATGGGATAAGGGAAGACAAACAAGAGAACTGATCTGAAGCTCAGAAAGATTCGGTTTGAGATGCCGATGCAAGCAGGATGCAACCACTTAGGCACTGGGAGAGGGAGGAGGTGAAAGGAATTGATCCAGGTAAATGGAATAGTCAGGAATGGAGGCAGAGCAGAAACAGACCTATTTGAGCAGTCCAGCAAAGTGGCATTCTCATCACCAACTAAAGGGTCTTTTTTTGTGTGTGGAAGGTGTAGACTGGAGGGTGTATTGGGAGGGAAATGACATTTCTGCAGGGACTATGACAGATGATATGGAGGATCTAGGCAAGGACTCACCGATTATTGAGTTGACTTCAGAATGGAGTCAAGGCAAACCAGTGCGGAGTTGGAGAAGACCAGAGAGTAAATCAGGAGAGAAGACTCAGTGCCCACACAGAGGAAGGAAAGAGTGATGTTTGTGACTGAGGCTTCCATAAAACCTGGAAAGAATGGTGGACAGTGGCAATAAGGTTTTTGGAGGTTCAACAATTAAGGAAGAAAGCAATGAAATACTGAGCACTTATTTGGGGGAGTGAACACTAGCCTTCTCCCTAGCTTGTCCCCACTCAGGGTAACTCTATAAGTACTGAGAGTTGAAGAGACATTGAAGGTCTTTGGGGTATGACTGGTGTCTCTTGACTGTACAGGCTTGGATGTAAGTTGTTTCTGTTTAAGGACACAGTAAATAAAGCTGTACTATGCTTTGAAGCCTTTTGAGCATGAGTACTGGAGAAAAAGGTACTGAACCTAAATACTTGTAAGGGGAGCTGATGGCTATCTTGGAGGGAATTCTAGGGGTTCCTAGCTTCTATATTGCCACAGGGGAAATTGGTAGTGTGGGGGTCCTTAGGTATTCCTCTTTTTTTGTTTTTGTTTTGTTTTGTTTTTTGGTGAGGCAATTGGGGTTAAGTGACTTGCCCAGGGTCACACAGCCAGTAAGTGTCTGAGGTCAGATTTGAACTCAGGCCCTCCTGACTCCAGGGCCGGTGCTCTATCCACTACGACATCTAGCTGCCCCAGATATTCCTCTTTAAAGCATTATACCCGGGGCAGCTAGGTGGCGCAGTGGATAGAGCACTGGCCCTAGAGTCAGGAGTACCTGAGTTCAAATTCGGCCTCAGACACTTAACATTTACTAGCTGTGTGACCCTGGGCAAGTCACTTAACCCCAATTGCCTCACTAAAAAACAACAACAAAAAAAGCATTATACCCTCTTGCACACAAATCCAATTAGAATAAAACAATATTTTATTTAGGCGCTAGAGAAAGGAGACCAAGAGAAAAGTCAAAGACTTCTCTCAAAGGGAGATGGTTCAGAGACATTCTCTGAGATACAGAAGAAAGGTAAAAGCTTTTTTTATTTTTTTATTTATTTATTTATTTATTTATTTATTTATTTATTTATTTATTTATTCATTCATTCATTCATTCATTCATTCATTCATTCATTCATTCATTCATTCATTCATTCATTCATTCATTCATTCATTCATTCATTCATTCATTTATTTATTTATTTATTTATTTATTTATTTATTTATTTATTTATTTATTTATTTATTTATTTATTTGCGGGGCAATGGGGGTTAAGTACCTTGCCCAGGGTCACACAGCTAGTAAGTGTTAAGTGTCTGAGGCCAGATTTGAACTCAGGTACTCCTGAATCCAGGGTCGGTGCTTTAACCACTGCGCCATCTAGCTGCCCCCGGTGAAAGCTTTTATAGATGGTAGATAGGGTGATCACCTGAGCCCTTATTGGGCATGGGTTGGGAGAAGTCAGGAGAAGGGCGGTTGTTCTGATTTCTGGAGTTATCTTTGTCCCTTGGCTCCACTCAGGCAGCAGCCACGCTTAATGGGTTTATCTTCCTTACTTCTCAAGGTGTGTCTGTCCTATAGTTTAGCTTCTCAAGGAGAGTTACTCCAGACCCATGTCTTTTAGTTTAGCTGGCCAATTTAAACTTTATTAGTCCCAAATTCTTTGATATATCCCAACCCCATAACATATATGGATGGGGGACAATGAGCAGTGGGTGTCTCCAAAGTATACTTGGGCCCTTTGAGTCAGGAAGGAGGCACTGACACAAAAACTAAGAGCATTAGACATGCATGCATGCATGTATGCACCAAACACACACAGCATACATGCATATATGCATGCATACATACATATGTGTTATAGAAGTACATTAGAGAGTTACCAAAAAAGTGCTATTTGAGTGTGAAGGGAGAAATCCAGAAAAGCTAAGTGGACACAATGACATTTTAAGTTGCATTTTTGTTTTTTTGCCTTGTTTTGTTTTTTCAGGGCAATGAGGGTTAAATGACTTGCCCAGGGTCACACAGCTAGTAAGTATCAAGTACCTGAGGCCACATTTGAACTCAGGTCCTCCTGACTCCAGGGCTGGTGCTTTATTCACTGCACCACCTAGCTGCATTCTTAAGTTGCATTTTAAAGATATAACCCTTTGCTCCCAGCCTAGAAAACATTGCCAGAGAGATAGCAGACTTTGGTAATTGTTGAATAGATTCTGTCCCAGAGTTCATTATCCTTTTGAACTTGGCTTTGAGGTTTCTGAATAGAAGAAGTCCAAAGAGCTGGAAGAAAGAAAATGAACAGGGTCCAGAGTATGTATCTGATCTCTGGATTCTGACTTCCTAGTCCCTCCTTCCTCTAGCTGTGGCTCCTTGTCTCTCTACCACCCTGCTTCCTGTCCAGTTAGGGAGGAAGAGATAGTAGGAAAAAGAGAGAGAGAGAGAGAGAGAGAGAGAGAGAGAGAGAGAGAGAGAGAGAGAGAGAGAGAGAGAGAGAGAGAGAGAGGTCTGACTCAATTGATAGCAAGTCAAAGGTAGCCAGTGCTCATTTATAAATCAATTAATCAACAAGTATTTATTAAATACCTACTATTACGGGGCTCTCTTTTAGGCGCTAAAGATAGAAATATAACGAATGAAACAATCTCTACTGCAAAGAGCTTACATTATTAAAAGGGAACAAAGGGGTAGCTAGGTGGTGCAGTGGATAGAGCACCGGCCCTGGATTCAGGAGGACCTGAGTTCAAATCCAGTCTCAAACCCTTGACACTTACTAGCTGTGTGACCCTAGGCAAATCTCTTAACCCCAATTGCCTCTCCCCGCCCCCAAAAAGGAACAAGAAGTACATATATAAGTATATTCAGATTAAATATAAAGAGAATAAATACAAGATAGTTTGAGAAGGGCAGTAGCAATGATGGGATCAGGAAAGGTTTATATGTTGCTCTTGTTTAGTCATTTCAGCTATGTCCGACCTACTCTTTGTGACCCCATTTGGGGGTTTATTGGAAAACATACTGAAGTGGTTTTTCATTTCTCCTTCGGCTCATTTTATAGGTGAGAAAACTGAGGCTAACAGGGTTAAGTGACTTGTCCAGGGTCACACAGCCAGTCTGGAGTCAGATTTGAACCCAGGTCTTCCTGATTCCTGCCTTTAAGGTTTTATATAGAAAGTGATGGTTCAGTCACTTCTGGTTTCATGAAGTGGAGGTGAGGAAGCAATGCATTCCAGGCATGAGGAAGGAGGGGGAAGATGGAAATGTTGTATATGAGGGATTCAGAGAAAGTTAACTAGTCACAGAGTACAGAAGGGGGAGTAATGTATAATGAAGCTAGAAAATTAGATTAGGTTAAAGTTTAAAAAACTTTAAAAGCCAAACAGGGGAGCTTATATTGATCCTAGAGGTGATAGGGTTCCACTAATGTTTATTGAGTAGGGGAGTGGCCTGTGTGCCTCCTGACTGGCTCCCCCTTTGCATTATAATATACACCAGGGCTTCTTAAACTTTTTCCACTTGCGAGTCCTTTCCCCCCAACTTTGGGTATATAGGCA
Source organism: Dromiciops gliroides (assembly GCF_019393635.1). Lineage (NCBI taxonomy): Eukaryota > Metazoa > Chordata > Mammalia > Microbiotheria > Microbiotheriidae > Dromiciops > Dromiciops gliroides. The sequence goes on from NC_057862.1 coordinate 236,944,120, forward strand.
TATAAAATAGGTATATAAATCAAGCATTTACTGCCAAATTTTTCATGACCCTGCATTCAGTTATGTGATCTCATATGGGGTCGCAACCCATGGTTTAAGAAGCTTTCATATACACCACAGTATGTTCTTATAAACAAAAATGATAGCAGTCACTTAACCCCCTTGTTGTGTGTTTAATACTGACAACGGATAGAGATTAGGGAAGAATTTTTGACCCCTTTAGAAAGATGGCATACATTATTCCTGATTCAGAAAAGCCTCAGGAAAATGCAAGTTTCCCATAAACTGGAGAGCCTATAAACATATACTAATTTATTGGGGGGGCAATGAGGATTAAGTGACTTGCCCAGGGACACACAGCTAGTAAGTGTCAAGTGTCTGGGGGCAGGTAGGTGGTGAAGTAGATAAAGCACTGGCCCTGGAGTCAGGAGTATCTGAGTTCAAATCCGGCCTAAGACACTTAACACTTCCTAGCTGTGTGACCCTGGGCAAGTCACTTATTGCCCCGCACTCCCCTCAAAAAAAAACCAAAAAGAAAAAAAAAGTGTCAGGTGTCTGAGGTTGGATTTGAACTCAGGTCCTCCTGAATCCAGGGCCGATGTGCCACCTAGCTGCCCTCTATACTAAAATTTATATGTAAGGGTGGGAGTTGATTGTATCCATCAAATTACTCTTACCCTAACTTAAATCAAGTGACAAGATACAATGCCCTATTATCTTAGTGGAGTGAGAACAATGAACCAATCTGATGTATGAACTTATAAGTACAAGTGAGACGAATGGATCATAGGCTTTAGCTTAAGTGGGAAAAGTCTTTGATCATTTTAAAAGTTCTTGAAAGGCATTGGATGAAATAAAATCATGGAACATAAGAAGTGCGTTTGAATCGAGTGAGGAGACTAGTCAGGCTCTATAGGGCTTGTATAAAACCAGCCAGGTGATCTAGAATCATCAATTCGAGCTTTTTGTAGCTTAGTGGCAGAAGCTTCCAGCTAAGAACTGTTTTAGAAGAGAGAAGGAAAGTATCTTTTTTTAAAAAGTTGTTTTAAAAATTTTTGTTTTCAGTTTCAAATTCTCTCTTTCCTTCCAGGCCCTCCCTCAACCCATCCACTGGAAAGGCAAGCAATAGGATACCCATTATGCATGTGAAGTCATGCAAAACATATTTTCATATTAGTCATGTTGCAAAAAAAAAGCAAGAAAGTGAAAGAAAATATGCTTCAATCTGCACTCAGAGTCCAGCAATTCTTTCTCTAGAGGTAGATAGCATTTTTTTCATTATGAATCCTTTGGAGCTGTCACAAATTGTTATATTTATTGGAATATGTATTGGAATAGCTAAATAAAGAATAGTGCAGTTGCTTATCATTACAATACTGCTGTTACTGTATAACAATGTTCTGTTCTTCTCATTTTACTTTGCATCAGTTCATATAAGTCTTCCCAGGTTTTTCTGATACCATCCTCTTTGTCATTTCTTATATCACAATCATATTTCATCACAATCATATACCACAACTTGTTCATTCTCCAATTGATGGGTATTCCTTCAATTTCCCATTCTTTGCCACCACATACAGATAATATCATGCATATAGGTTCTTTTCCTTTTTCTTTGATCTCTCTAGGATATAGACCTATTAGTGGATATTACTGGGTCAAAGGATATGTTCAGTTTTATAGCCCTTTGGGCACAGTTCCAAATTGTTCTGAAACTTACAACTTCACCAACAATGCATTATTTTTTACATTCTGGGAGGAAAGTATCTTGATATAAGCCTTGATCTCTTCCTTCACCCTCTTTGACTAGAGGAAGACCGTATTACCATTAGGTGACACAAGAGATGGAGCACTGAACTTGGAGTCAGGTAGATCTGAGTTTGAATCTTGCTTCAGATACTTTCTAGTCCTATGACCTTGGGCAAGTCACTTAACCTTTCATGGCCTCAGTTTCTTCATCTGTGAAATGGGGATAATAATAGCCCTGCTTCCATAGGGTTATTGTTAGGCTCAAATGAGATAACATGAATTGTAAAGCCCTTTACTTAAAGCCAGCTATTTTGAGAAGGTGTTTTTTTTTAAGCTCCTTTCTTGCTTCACCCCCTGTGGGACTTCATCAGCATCACCACCACTGTCGATCAATCATAATCCTCACCTCCTAAAAGCATTTAAGGGGCAGCTAGATGGTGCAGTGGATAGAGCACTGGCCCTGGAGTCAAGAGGACCTGAGTTCAAATCCGGCCTCAGACACTTAACACTTCCTAGCTGTGTGACCCTGGGCAAGTCACTTAACCCCAATTGCCTCACTAAAAAAAAAAAAAAAAGAAAGCATTTAAATGCCTATTTATAAGCAGCATCCCTACCCAGATAAGACAAGCACATGAGGCAACAAACATAGGTTGAGTAGCCTCTATATGTCAAGGGACAAATCTAGAAAGGACTAAATATGAACTTTGGAGAACCAGAGGACTTAGGTTTTTCATCCACATCCTATTAGACACTGAAAGCAGTGTCTACATCTGGAACTGAAGATAGACTAGATGTAATGAGGAAAAGTAGATTCAAACCCTACAAAGAGCTTATCAAAAAAGTTATACTAATGATCAGAACTATAAAACACTTTTCACACAAATAAAATCAGATCTAAACAAATGGAAAAATATTAATTGCTCATGGGAAGGCCGAGCCAATATAATAAAATGACAATCCTACTACATAAATTTATTTATTTAGTGCTAGACCAATCAAACTATCAAAAATTTTTATAGATTTAGAAAAAATGATAACAAAATTCATCTTGTAAAACAAAAGCCCAAGGATATCAAGGGAATCAATAAAATAAAAAAACAAACAAATAAATACTAAAGAAGGTGGTCTAGTAGTACCATATCTCAAACTATACATTTTTTTTTCTTTCTTTTTTTTTTTTTAGTGAGGCAATTAGGGTTAAGTGACTTGCCCAAGGTCACACAGCTAGTAAGTGTTAAGTGTCTGAGGCTGGATTTGAACTCAGGTACTCCTGACTCCAAGGCCAGTGCTCTATCCACTGCGCCACCTAGCTGCCCCTCAAACTATATTATACAGCAGTAATTATCAAAACAATTTGAAAAAAACAAACCAATCTGGTACTGGCTAAGAAATAGAGAGGTGGATCAGTGGAATAGAATAGGTACAAATTATACTATAGTAAATGACTATAGTGATCTAGTATATGATAAACCCAAAGATCCAAGCTTTTGGAACAAAAACTCATTATGTGACAAAAACTTCTGGGAAAACTGGAAAACAGTATGGCAGAAACCAGGTATAGACCAACATCTCACACTGTATACTAAAATAAGGTCAAAATTGGTACATGATTTACACATAAAGGGTGATACCATAAGCAAATTAAGAGAGCATGGAATTATTTATCTGTCAGATTTATGGTCAGAGGAAGAATTTAGGACCAAAGAGGATATAGAGAGCAAAACAAAATGTAAAATACTTTTGATTATATAAAATTAAAAAGTTTTTGCACAAACAAAACTTAATGAAACCAAGATTATAAGGGAAGCAGAAAAATGGGAAAGAATTTTTTAAACAAGTGTCTCTGATAAAAGCCTCATTTCTCAAATATATAAGAGAACTGAGTCAAATTTATAAAAAACACAAGTTATTCCCCAATTGATAAATGGTCAAAGGATATGAACAGGCAGTTTTCAGACAAAGAAATCAAAGCTATCTATAGTCATATGAAAAAAATGCTCTAGTTCACTATTGATCAGAGAAATGCAAATTAAAACAACTCTAAGGTATCACCTCACACCTAATAGAGAGGCAAATATAACAAAAAAGGAAAATATTAGATAGAAAAACCGGTATGCTAATCCACTGTTGGTGGAGTTGTGAAAAGATCCAACCATTTTTGGGAGCAACAAAACTCACTAGGCCCAAAGGGCTATAGAACTGTGCATACCCTTTGCTGCAGAAATACCACTGCTATGTTTATATTCTAAAGACATCCCCCCAAAGAGGAAAAGACCTATTTTTACAAAAATATTTCTAGCAACTCTTTTTGTGGTGGCTAAGAATTGGAAATCAAAGGAATGCTCATCAATTGGAAAATGGCTAAACAAGCTGTGGTATAGGATGGTGATGGAATCTTATTGTGCTGTCAGAAATGACAAGCAGAATGATTTCAGAAAGGCCTGGAAAGACTTGTGTGAATTGATGTATAGTGAAGTGAGTGGAACCAGGAGAACATTGTGCACAGAGACAGCAATATTGTTTGAGGAAGATCTGTGAATGACTTAACTATTCTCAGCAATACAGTGATCCAAGACAATCCCAAAGGACTAATGATGAAGCACACTATCCACCTCCAAAGAAAGAACTGATATTGATTGAACACAGACTGAAGCATGCGATTTTTCACTTTCTTTCTTTTATTCGTTTTCTTATATAAAATGACTAATATGGTTATGTTTTACATAATTGCACATGTATAGCCCACATCTGATTACTTACCACCTCAGAGAGGGGGAAAGGGAGAGAGGGAAGGTGTGATACAATTTGGAACTCAAAACTATAAATAAAAATGTTTATCATTAAAAAGAAAAAGCTATACTACAACCAAGGGCAATACTACACAGTACCCAAGGGCATCTTGGGGACTCTAGCAAAAAGACTTCTAGGGGGGCAGCGAAGTGAAACAGTGGATAGAGCACTGGCCCTGGATTCAGGAGCACCTGAATTCAAATCTGGCCTCAGACACTTAATTACTAGCTGTGTGACCCTGGGCAAGTCACTTAACCCCAATTGCGTCACCAAAAAGAAAGAAAGAAAGAAAGAAAGAAAGAAAGAAAGAAAGAAAGAAAGAAAGAAAGAAAGAAAGAAAGAAAGAAAGAAAGAAAGAAAGAAAGGAAGCCTTCTAGGAGCTAAATGTGTCCTCTATGCTTGAGCCCATTTCCCCCTGAATTCTGTACCTTGAGAGTGTGCCTTCAGTTTGGGGAGATGTTTTACACAAACTAAATCAGCATAGTAAATGGCTAGTTTTAAAAGCTAATTGCAGCTAGGTGGTGCAGTGGATAGAACACTGGGCCTGGAGTCAGAAAAGCCTTCTTAAGTTCAAGTATGGCCTTAGACACTTACTAGCTGTGTGACCCTGGGCAAGTCACTTAATCCTGTTTGCCTCAGTTTCCTCTTCTGTAAAATGATCTGGAGAAGGAAATGGCAAACCACTCCAGTATCTTGGCCAAGAAAATCCCAAATGGGGTCATGGAGAGTTGGACATAACTGAAACAACAAATGAAAAAAAAGCTAATTTAATCATGCTGTCTGATATTAACTGTTAATCAAGGGGGAAAGCATTCAGGTGGGAACTTATGAGCTATAGCATAACCCAACCTCTCAGGGTTACTCCTAGCACTCTAAATGGAGATGTAACAGCTGAGCTCTGGGGACTTGACTTGCCAGTTCAAGTGGGAACTGGGAGAATAAATTCAGAGCATCTACTACATATTCATATAGATGAGCCTCTCAACAAATTAGAGCCTGGGCAGCAGATAAGCCTCATGAGGCAGCATTCAGAGACAAACCCCTCCCTCCTTGGATCAGTTTCATGTAGGGTGACATTGGGGAATTTCAGGGCCACCTTATGTGGCACTCCCTTATGTCCATTGGACATCTTCCAGTGGACATCTACTACAAGGGACAATTCTGTTACAAAGGTGAAGAAGTGGGGGCGGGGAGGGCATTCCAGGAATAGGAAACTGTAGGAATGAGTATGGTGCCAGACTGTTGAGAGACTTAAGTGCCAGGCAAAGGAATTTGAATCCTCCCTAGTCTTCCTTTCAATTAAGAAAGACAAAAAAACTGTATCTACCCTCTGAACACTCATGAATAAGGGAAACAAATAACTCCAGTGGCTGGTATATGGGGGAAGAATGATTGATTACTAAGGTAAGTCCAGGGGCAGCTAGGTAGCCCAGTGGATAGAGCACCGGCCCTGGATTCAGGAGGTCCTGAGTTCAAATCTGTACTCAGACACTTGACACTTACTAGCTGTGTGACCCTGGGCAAGTCTCTCTCTCTCTCTCTCTCTCTCTCTCTCTCTCTCTCTCTCTCTCTCTCTCTCTCTCTCTCTCTCTCTTTTTTGGTGAGGCAATTGGGGTTAAGTGACTTGCCCAGGGTCACACAGCTAGTAAGTGTTAAGTATGTGAAGTCGGATTTGAACTCAGGTCCTCCTGAATCCAGGGCCGGTACTCTATCCACTGCCACCTAGCTGCCCCTGGGCAAGTCTCTTAACCCCAATTGCCTCACCAAACAAACAAACAAATAAATAAATGAAAATAAATGAATGAATGAAAGTAAATAAATAAATGGAAAAAGAAAGAAAGGAAGGAAGGAAGGAAGGAAGCAAGGAAGGAAGGAAGGAAGGTAGGTAGGTCGGTCGGTCCAAGGTAAGCTAAGCTCGGAGGATCTCAGTCCTACCCCTACTTACAAATAGGACTCCTTTCCTTTTTCATCCCAATGATCTTGGAGCTTTTCCCAACCCCAGTATTCACCTTTCTGATTTCTATTGAAAAATCCCTTGAGGGCTGGATGGGAAGAGACAGGAGAGAGAAGATGGGGGGAGGTGCAGACGGCTCAGGCCAACATTGACCTCTGATGGAAAGCCAGCTGTTTCCTCCACTTTGAAACAGTGACTAACCCTTCGCTGTCCCCAGACTGTTCAGAACAGCCTGGGAGGCTTCCAAACATATTTTATAGTCCAGATGTAAAACCACTGGCTGTGATTTTTTTGTATGAAGAACAGGTGGGTGGTAATTATTCTAGCAGGAGCTGCTAGAGACAGAGACAGAGACAGAAAGCTGGGGGAGGTGAATCTGTTTAGTAGGAGCAGAGCAGCAGGGCCCTTCCAATTCTTGGCTTGCTTTTGGGGGAACTGGATATAGGGAGAAATGGGTTTTTGGTGAGGATACCACAACCTATCTACCTACCTCACTTTCCACCTGTTGCCCCATCGGTTCCTTGAAGTGTATTCTTTAATTTGGAATTGCAAGCCCTGCGCTTGGATTCCTGTTCTGTTACTATTTGATACTGGACAAGTCATTTCAAGTCTCTGTGGGTCCCAGTTTCTTTTTCCTAGCACTCACAGATGCTCTATGAGATCACTTCTAGTCATAAGTCTGTGATCTTGGGATCCTAAAGTTTATCACTGACAACCCCAACCTTCCTTTTCTGTTTCTTCTACTAACCTGACTATGGTGCTTTCCATATAAGTAGGAACCCCAAGATCTCTCTCCTCCTTCTGATCAAAACCTGAGGAGTGTGTGTGGGTATGGGTGTGGTGTGTGTGTGTGTGTGTGTGTGTGTGTGTGTATCTGAGAGAGTGAAAGGAGCTAATTTTACTCATTTACAATTCAGTATGAATTAGTTTATTGTCAGTGTTTTACCTCTTCTAGGGAATATCTGCATTGTAAATCCCATCTTTAATTGTAGAAGGACGGATTTTGTTCCTTGTTAAAGGAATCTGGAGATGGAGAAGGATCTTCCCTAGCACCCCAAAATAATTATTTCTTACACCCTGTGAGGTAGATATGAACATTTCCATTTTGTAGATGAGGAAATGGAAGATCAAATGGCCACACAATTAAATAAGTGTTGGAGTGAGGATTTTTAGCATATATGGGAATAGCCCAACTAGCATTTTGGGAAAACATAATGTTAAGCAAAACAATACAGGGATTCAGATATAGGAACAATATTATAAATGTGGAGTATCAATTAACCAAAAACCACTTATTAAGTGACTTTCACCTGTGGCTCCAAGAAGCTGTAGCATGCCCAGTGGCCACATCCCATAAAATAAATGAGGTTGAGGGTAATCAACAAACCCATGGTAAGTTGGGGGGCGCCTACACCAAACATGTGAAGACTTCCCCCGGTGGAATGGACAGATGACATTAATTTATTCCAACAGTCATAAAAGCAGCTGATTCAGGGTTATGGAGCCTTAGAGCTTGGTCAGACACTGAAGATGCCAAGGTCATCCATTGCATCCTGGGCCTTCTCCAGTGCCAGTTGTCTTGACTTTTTTCCTTGTCACTGAACTTCGATGACTCTGAAAGACAGCATGAAGCTGATGACTTTGTGCAACTGTGACTCACTTAAATCTAATTCATGAGCAAGTCAAGATATCACCCAACGATGTCCTTGGCCCTCTTCAAAAACAAAGGATGATCAACAAACAAACAACAACAATTAAGCACCTACTATGTGCCAGGCATGGTGTTAGGCATTGGTTATACAAATACAAAAACAAGACCGTCCCTGCTACTGGTTCCATAATATCAATTCATAATAGTCCCTGGTTTCAAGTCATTTATAAAGTATTCCTATATTTAATGCCCTCTAAGAGGCAATTTTACTCATCAGCTGAATTTAACCCTTTGTTTGTAAGCAACATAAATCACAGATCCTGATTCTATACCTATGCATGTCTCTTTGTCCTTTCTAGATGTGTCCCTGACAACTAATGTTTATTGACTCATGGGATGGTCTTATCTGGGTAGGGATGCTGCTTATAAAAAAGCACTTAAATGCTTTTGGGAGGTGAGGGAGATGAGTGATTGATGGTGGTGGTGATGCTGATGAAATCCCACAGAGGGTGAGACCAGAAAGAAGCTTTAAAATAAAGCCTTCCTAATAATAGCTGGCATTTATGAAGGGCTTTAAGCAAAGGGCTTTACAATAAACATGATCCTTGCAACAACCCTGTAGGGGTAGGGGCTATTATTATCCCCATTTGACAGATGAAGAAACTGAGGCCATGAAAGGTTAAGTGACTTGCCCAAGGTCATGCAACTAGAAAGTATCTGAAGCGAGGTTCAGACTCAGCTCTACCTGACTCAAAGTCCAGCATCACCCAAGGGTGTCATGGCAAGGGAACAACCTCCTGGCCACTCCTTTGAATCCTCTTCTACCCCTCCCCCAACCACCTGATGAAGCAAAGGGATGATATAAGGCTGGACCTGATGACACACATTTGTTTAAGGATACATGCAAGTAAAAAAAATTTTTTTAAAGGATACATAAAAGTATAAGTAATCATTTAACTATGTTGAAACCTGCTGATTAATATATTTCATCACCAGTTTTACCCCTGAGGTTCACAAGAACATACTCCCATTCCTTTGTGGTACTAAAAGAAGTTTCACGGTGTTGGTGGCCTGCAAAATTACAATATTATTGCTTCATCCATGTCCAGTGATATTATAATAGTAAGGTACGATAGAAACGTGGAGCATGATATGGTAGAAAAACCCCACTAAATTTGGGGTTGGAATAATTCAAATCCTGCCTCTGACAATTACTAGCTGTGTGGTCATGAGTCAGTTGACTTTGGTGAGCCTCAGTTTCTTCACCTGTGAAATGGGATCTTAGGATCATAGATTGAAAGCTGGAAGGGACCTTAGAGGCCATTGAGTGCATCCCCCAACTTTTACAGATGAAGAAATAAGATCAAAGAAAGTTTATACCGGGTCAGTGTCAGTAGTAAATATCAGAGATGGCATTTAAATCCACGTACCCCGACCCAAAATGAATTGCTATTTTTGCTCTAAGACTTCACAGGGTTATAAGAATCAAAGGAGGGGCAGCTAGATGGTGCAGTGGTAAAGCACTGGCCCTGGATTCAGGAGTACCTGAGTTCAAATCCGGCCTCAGACACTTGACACTTACTAGCTGTGTGACCCTGGGCAAGTCACTTAACCCTCATTGCCCTGCAAAACACAAAACAAAAAAACAAAAAAACAACCAAACAAAAAGAATCAAAGGAAAGAATGAGAGTATAACCAGGGACTGGCCAGGGGAGACTTGGTCCTTGGACCACACTTGGCTACTGAGTGGAGAAGGTAAAATGCTATAATACTGCCCCCTCCCTCCCCACGTGGTCATCATGTGACCTTGAAGACGCAGTGCTTTTGTTCCTTTTTTCGGTTGTATATATTCTTCTCTGATCCTAAGTGAGCTTCAAAAAGACAGAAGCACCAGAGGTTTAGGAATTGGAGTCCAAAGCAGAGTTGGTTGGCAGCTGAGTCAGGCAAGGAGCCAGCCCTGAGGGGCAATCCCTTGACCCAGTCCAGCAGCTAATGGACACATTTGCCTAAACGCCATTACCCGAATGCAAGAGGGTGACCTCTCATCAACTATGCTATTCCCAGAAATGAATTTAGTGGAAGGAATGTATTGCAGCAACCTCCTAAAGTTTGAACCCACTCTTCCCTGTGTAGAGATGGGGAGAATATGCCTGGTTTGGGGAAATGTCCTGTACTTGGGTTTTTACTCTATCTTTTTAGTCAATGTTCCTGTAAAAGCTAATAGTTTGTTGATTTTAAATGATGAAGAGATTAACCGGACAAAATTATATTGGGGCATTAATCATTAGTTTGGTGATATTGAGATGGTAACTGGCCAATTGATACAGGGAGAAAACATCAAATGGGAGTTTGGGAACTATAGCCTAGAAAACACCTCAAACATCCTCCTAGAGTTACCCTGAAACCACTAGGGCAGGGGAGTAGCAGCAGACCTCTGGGCTCTTGACCTCTCCTGTGTGGGAGTTTGTGTGCTCTCTCTCTCCCTCCTCTCTTTCTTCTGTCTTTCTTTCTCTTCTCTGTCTGTCTTTGTCTGTCTGTCTCATATTTTGTTATGTTTTGTTTTTGTGAGGCAATTGGGGTTAAGTGACTTGCCCAGGGTCATACAGCTAATACGTGTTAAGTGTCTGAGGCTGGATTTGAACTCAGGTCCTCCTGAATCCAGGGTCAGTGCTCAATCCACTACGCCACCTAGCTGCCCCTGTCTCATATTTTGCAAACATCAAAGTACAAATCTCCACTATTATCACTGCCAGAGAGGAGGGACTTGGAGGAGTCTCAGCTTCACTTAAATCCTGTGTAGTTCCCTGGAGCATAAGAATAGACCTCAAAGCCACATTTTCCTATGGGCAAAAAGAGAAATTACCCCAGGACACCTGTCTAACAGGGGCTTATAAACTCAAGGTCATTTAATACAGTGCCACATATCTAAGAATATAAGGACAGATAGAATGTTAGACTGCTGTGGTTGGCAGCTGGAGTAGGAGTTAAGTTGTGCCAATGTTCTCTATGTTTAAAGAGCCAAATCTCTTACTGGTCAGCCAGTTGGACAACGATGTCTAAGTGACTTTCTTTTCTTTTCTTTTTTAGATTACATTTAGAATTTTATTTTCCAAATTACATTTAAAAACAAATGTTGACATCAATTTTTTAAAACTCTGTGTTCCAACTTCTCTTCCTCCCTCCTTCCCCACCCCCCAAGAACTCAAGCAATTCAATATGTTATATATGAGTAGTCATGCAAAACATATTCACATTAGCCAGGTTGTGAAAGAAAACAGTCAAAAACAAAACTTCAGATTAAGGAACTATCAAAAAATTATGCTTCAATCTGTTTTCAGATACCATCAGTTCTTTCTTTGTATCAAATGACTTTTCTTACCTTGGAAATCCCCCTCCCAATTATAAACAGTGCTCATACATATATATATATACACACACACATACATATATATATACATATATATTTATATATATATACATACATATATATACATACACACATATATAATATACAATTATAAATAGCACTTATATATAGCTAGATACATACATATATGTATATGCTATATAAAATTATAATATATGTCTATAGATATACACATGTGTATATATATACACATGTACATATACTCATATTATGAAATGAAGCCAATCAAAAACTTATAGGGACAAACATAACCTAAAGTCACCTCATAAATCCAGGATAATAAGTGCTATAGAGGTCCTATTTTATAGCCTTGACTCAACAGACATCATTGAGATGTTTGTTGGCGAAAAGTATAGCAATCATATATTCTGATTTTTCTGGGATAGTCCTGATTGTAGGGAAAGATCGTTAACAAGACTTTATAAAAGAAATATCCTTTCTCAGACCCCATGTCCTGAAATTTGGTTTTAAAAACATCATCACTTTAAGAGGTTCATATCCTTCATATTGTTTTTGTTTTGTTTTGTTTTGTTTTGTGGGGCAATGGGGGTTAAGTGACTTGCCCAGGGTCACACAGCTGTTAAGTGTCAAGTGTCTGAGGCCGAATTTGAACTTGGGTCCTCCTGAATCCAGGGCCAGTGCTTTATCCACTGTGCCACCTAGCTGCCCCTTTCATATTGTTTTAAAATTTTAAAATCCCCCAACACCTTTAAAGTTAAAAAAAACTGGAAGAGAATCCATACAAATCCATACATATGATTTCATCAGTGTGGGAGCCTCCAGTTATGAAAATTTCCTCTCCCAGTCTAGCTTGGCAGCTCATTTGTAATTTGTAATTTTAAAGAAGTGCCTGGAGATATTGAATAGTTAAGTTACTTTCTTATGGTCACTCAGCCATTATTTATCAAAGGTAGGACTTTTGACTCCAAAGTTAGGCCTCTATCCACTATACCATTGTTCCTATGTCTCCAAAGAAATTTAAAAATAACATCACTTTTTTCTGGGTGAAGGAAAAGGAGGAATAGGAATGAAAATGAGACCCGGTTTCATTGTTATAGGGAACTCCCAGCTGAGAAGTTCCTACCAATGGAGATCAACACCTTCTCTGAAACCTGAGGTATTAGAGAGTTTCCTAAGGCAAGGCTTCTTAAACTGTGGGTTACGACCCCATATGGGGTCATGTAAATGAATGTAAGGGTCATGAAAAATTTGGCAATAGTAAAAGGTTATGTATACCTATTTTATATACCTATATACCTGGACTCATGTAAAAATTTCTTGGGTGAAAAGGGGTCGCAAGTGGGAAAAGTTTAAGAAGTTCTGTCCTAAAGCACTGACAGAGTTACTTGCCCAGGGTCACACAGCCAGGATGTGTTAGAGGGAGGAATGGAAAGGGAGAAGTAAGTATGGAAAAAGAAATGAGGGTCCATTTCTCTTCCTTCCCCATCGATAGAAATGTTCCCAGAGTCCACAAAAGGGTTAAAATGTCCCTGATGGTATTGGCACCATTTCTCCTAGGGCTAAGCTGTTTGCTGCCCATACCTGCAGTGTTGGTTACACCCAGAGTCTCGTGCCTCTTCTGAGAGGAAAAAAGGGCTTGCCTGGGGTGCTCCCTTGCAAGCCTCCTGTCTCCCCATGCTGGCTACATGATCAAGATTATTCAAAACTGTTCTTAACGGGTTGTTCTCTGGGGCTTTGCCCAGTTCTGTCTCCAGCAGTGGTATTGCCAGGCCTTCCCTACTGGAGATCAGGAGGACTTGCTGCTGGGAAATTCAGCTTGTACATTCTTCACCACGTCTCTTTACACCTCCCCACCCTCATGCCTTGTCAGACAGACCCCTAGACACCCCCTTCCCTGGCCCCAGACAAGTTCTCCTCAGTGTTTATAGGCCTTGTAGCCATTTCCCAAGCATTTGGCAGGATTAGGTGTATACTGTCCTTTCCATCTTCCCCTTATAAAGCAGTCCCACCAGACAGACCTTTGCCTTCCCTTCACCGATCTTTCCTGAGGTCTTTCCTTTGGGTCTACTGGTCTATTGGGAGCCGGAGTGGTAACTGCTAGGTTATTCAGCATTCTTCTTGTTGGAGATGTCTACCTTCCCCAAAGTCTGCATAGTGAGGCCTTCAAAGTTCTTTCCACAAAACTTCTCTTTCCCTCATTACTTTGGGTTACTGGTGTTTCTTGGCAATCTTCTAATTCCTTCTCCCCTGAGGCCTCTTTGCAGATATCTTTTTACCATGTTCCAAACCCTTGTGGGTTTTTTCCATTTCTTTTCTTTTCTTTCCTTCCTTCCTTCCTTCCTCTTTCTATTTCTTTCTTTCCTTCCTTCCTCTTTCTATTTCTTTCTATCTTCCTTCCTTCCTTTCTTTCTCTTTCTTTCTTTCTTCCCTCTTCCTTCTTTCCCTTCTCTTCTTTCCTTCCTTTCTTCCTTCCTTCTTCCTTCCTTCCCTCTTTTCTTCCTTTTTCTCTTTCTCTCTCTTGTTCTGTCTCTCTCTTTCATTCCATCATTCTCTCTCTTTCTCCTCCTCTTCGTCCTCTTCCTCTTTCTCCTTCCCTTCCTCCCTCCCACCTAAAGCTTTTAGTCTTCCTGCCAGAGATCCTTGTGGGGGTTCCACACTGTCCCCCTACACCAATCCCACCTACCTGCCTCCTGCCATCTTCAGCTACCTCTCTTCCTCTCCAGGCTGGTTGGCATCAATAACTTCTTCCCCTTCTCTGGCCTCAGCATGCTGAGCTGCTTCCTCCTCTTCCAGCTCATTAGTGCAGATATTACATGAGACCAGACCTGCCTCTAGCCCAACATTCCACTCACAATTCACGACAGGGCTGTTTTTCACTCCTGCCTGTTCCTCCCCACCCCCCCATCCCCAGCCTAATCTACCTTCCCTCTGTCTGCTTCCACCCAATCTGGAGCTGTTTGGCAGGAGGGAGCTCCCCCAGATGCTATATCAGAGGTTTCAGTAGTTCCAGTTTCTTCTCCCCATATGTCTTGCCTTGGCCGAGCTCTCTCATCAGAGTCTGGAAAAGGGGCTTTTGAGCTTGGGAATCTGTTTCCTCCATTTGATTCAACCAAACTGTAATCAGCCAACTGGGGGGTTCAGGGCAAAAAGCCCATCTGTTTCCCCATGTTTTTGTCCTCAGTTTAGGCTTGGGAAAGAACATTCTCTGGAGAACTGCTTGAGAGAGTTATGAAATCTAATGGCTGGAAGGGAGTTGAGAGGTCATCTAACTCATCTCTTTGCTTTAAAAAATGTCCTCAATGAAGCCATCCCAGGCTAATGAGACTTTATTAAAAATTTAAAGACATCTCTAATTCTCTCAGTCCTGGAGAATAACAGATTTCAAAACCACTCAGTAATCTCAATATATTTCAATATATTAAAAAGTAATTCTGAGCTACTTAAAGTTATTTCAATATATTAAAAAAATTCAAGGAAAGTCCTCCTTCTGTCCAACAAATCCTTATTGCCTATGATTTAAGCCCATGGATTTTTGTAGCATTCTTAGTGAACATGGAGATTAATTTGGTCACCATCCTCTTTACTAACAAATAAAAAATAGATAGATAAAACTTGATCTCTTTGAAGACTATCTATCTACCTTTAGTCTTCTCTTCTTCAGGCTGACTAATCGCAGTATCTTTTCTCATAGGATTCTCTTCCCAAAACTTTGATTGTCTTTGTGACTTACCTCTCAATATTCTCCAAGTTCTCCCCATCCTGGGGCAAAGACTCAGGGAGCTTAAGTTTGGGCTTATTAGACATAAGCCACATTTTGGGTCTCCCCAAAGAGGAGAATAAGAAAAGTACCCAAGATAAACTAGTTATGGTACAGGTATTTATTTCCTCCATACAAAAGAAATTCTAAACCCCAAAAGGCTTCCACAACCACCACAGATGAACAGACTTAGAAGAGAATTCAGTCATTTATAGCTGCTCTCATACTTCATTTTTAGAAACTTAAACAAGCAGTAGGAATAGTAGTAGTAACTATCATTATACTCTTCCATGAGGTTGAGACTTAAATATCAGTATACACAGCAATTTGTGGCACTGCTGAATAATCATTCTTACATTTCACCTCAGTTCTCTGCTGTCCAAACAACTCACTTTCCATTAATATCTTCTGGTAAGTCAGGCCAGAGAACTGAGCTCCTTCCCTGTTGGTGGTATCTTCTCTGATATAAGACTTTGCCACATCAGTTCTGACAAAGAAACTTGGGACCTACAACCTTCCTAACTCACAAAATTGTCCCTGAGACTGGATATATTCATCTTGGGATCACTATTCAGTCACCTACAGGAAACACAAAGCAGAAAAGGCAGCCTGGGGCCCCTACCCTAGCTGCCATGTGTTCCTTCAACAATTCTCAACTTTCTTTGCTTGCTCATCTTGCCGTCTTTTATTTGAATTTTAACTCCCTCTTACAGTGGGGACCTACTTCCAAGCTACACTGTCCCAAGCTTCAGAGGGTCCCAGGTGTTTTGGCTTGAGGGAGGGCCTGCCATGTGCTCCTAATTCACTTTTTCTCCCAGATTGAGGGCAAGGCACCAGTTTCCTTCTCTAGTAGTTTTTTTTTTTTTTTGGTGGGGCAATGAGGGTTAAGTGACTTGCCCAAGGTCACACAGCTAGTAAGTGTCAAGTGTCTGAGGCCGTATTTGAACTCAGGTCCTCCTGAATCCAGGGCCAGTGCTTTAACTACTGTACCACCTAGCTGCCCCCTTCTAATAGTCTTAACATGATCTGCATGTGGGAAAAGAAGAGACCACTCAGAGTGGGTCACACCTATTTAAAGGTCCACTATGACACCAGTTCTTTCTTTTTAGGGGCCAATGAGAGGATGGCTTCAACATTCCCAAAATGCCTGAATCCTTTAGGACTATCTCACCTATATAGCCTGCCAGAAGCAGTCACTCAATTGATAAACATTGATTAATCGCCTACTATGTTTCAGGCACTGTGTTGAGTAATGAGGATACAAAAAGGGTTAAAAGACTGTTCCTTCCCTCGAGGAACTCACAATTTTTGTTATCCTCAAAATGCCAATGCATTAAACTAAGACACAGTCTCACTGGAAGCAGGAGAGTGTCTATGCTGGTATAACTGTCTATTAAACAGGGAATATATGCCCATCCAAGGAAGGATGAATGAGATAATAGATGTGTGGCAGCAGTTTGAACTTTCAGGAGAAAAGTATTATAAGGAGAAAAGACAGGGCATTATTGAGGTCATTGATAAATTATTTTATTTCAGGTTTCTTGTCTCCGTGGTAAATCTTCTTCTCTTCCTTCAACTCCATTATTCATCCAGCTGCTGGCTTATTACCTTCAGAGCTTGCAGTGTCATAGGGGCAGTCAAGCTATATTTCACTGTCAGGGAAACTGACACCTGCTGAGCATTCATTCTGTTGTGATCAGCAGAAGACCCTCTGGACCTGGAGTCAGGAAGAACTAACTGTATGAAATGCAACCTTTAGATTCGCATTTGTAAAATGGAGACTCCTTGGTAACCCTTAGCTCGCAGGGTTTCTATGCAGCTCAAATGAAAGCATGTATATATAAGTGCTTTGGAAATTTTAAAAGAAATGCAAGATATCCTTTTATCAGGTGTGCGTGATGATCACTTACACCCTTGCACTCCACACACCTCTTTGAATACTTACTCATTCTCTGTGCTGACTTGCCCACTCTGACCCATCTGTATTTAGTACAGACTTATCCACATTTAGTATTTTTTTTTTTGGTGGGGCAATGAGGGTTAAGTGATTTGCCCAGGGTCACACAGCTAGTAAGTGTCAAGTGTCTGAGGCTAGATTTGAACTCAGGTCCTCCTGAATCCAGGGCTGGTGCTTTACCCACTGCACCACCTAGCTGCCCCCAGCTTACTTTTCTATCTGTATCTCCTATGCATAGCATAATGTTCAGCATGGTAAGTACTTAACACATGTTCATCATTAGTTAACTCACTACAACCAACATTTAAAAATTTTATTTTATTTTTAATTCATGGGATAAAACAAGCATTTCCATAGTACAATAAAAAATGATTGCATATGAAATTGCAAATCTATTATGTACGACTTGCTATTCCATTTAAATATATAATAGTTATCATGTAAATTTGTTTTTTAAAATTTTCCTAATTAACTCATTTTTTTCCCATTTAAAATTTTTTTATAAATTGTTTGCAAAATGTCTATTTTGAATTAAAGCTCCATATTTTCCTGTTGAAAACAAAGAAATGGTTTTCATTCTTTAAATAGTAAAATAACAACATGACCTTGATGTGACTTGATACAAATTTTTTATACAGTATTAAACAGTCATTGTGAAAAGAAGTAAGCAAAATTTAAAGGCAGTTGTATAATCCATCATATGAGCTAATTCTATTCCATAGAATAAACTGTAGGGGATAGTTTAATGACAGCATCCTATGGCCTAAAAATTGTAGGTATGATCATATAGAAAACATTCATCAAAGTAGCAAGATAAGCCTTTTGTCATTCTTGTGGTTGGGAACAAAGAGTGGTCCCTTCTTGAACCAGTGTGGGACAATTTATATTCAGCCCATTAGGTCTTCTTTTTCTACCCCCAACCCCATTTTGCTCCAGAAATTTTTATGCTATCCTGGTATATAGGCATAGTATGTGTGTGTGTGTAAAACCTTTTCCTCTTGCCAAATTTTTCACAACCTCCACATTACCCCATATGGGGCCACAATTCAGTTTAAGAAGCTTTGCTTTAGAGAATACTGGGTCCTTGACAGCATTCCAGTCCCAAACTCTTAATTTGTCATGGCAAAGCATACATAATGTTATCTTTTATAACTTGGGTTACAACTTAGGATGCTAAGTGGAGATCACTTTTGGACTAGTTTTTAAACTAATCATTTGGTTAAAAAAAAGTTACATGATGAAACAAATCTGGGACCTCATGTAAAAGGTTTCCTAAAAATTAGGTATTTGTCAACATAACAAGAGCTAAAGATGTATCAGTATTTGCATTGTATTAAATTTCAAAAGTAATTATAAAAATGTTATAGCTTTAGATTGTTGTAGAAGAAATAGAAATTAAATAGAATTTTTAAAGTGCCCAAATGCTGGAGGGAAAAACAGTATAAGTTAATTTTTTATTCTTGAAATTTAACATTTTTTGGATTGTGAGAATTGGAAACACACCCCCAGCTGAGAGGGGCATTGTGAGAATCAGGCCTGAAAAGAAAACATGTGACTTCTGTGTCTGGAAGTGACCTTTCTAGGGTTTCAAAGGTCAGATTGGCATTTGGAAGTTTTGTCTAACACCTGTGGGTCATGCTACCAGCCCATTAGCTTGGAGCTGTATGTGAGGATGGCCCTGCTTCCTGTTTCACAGGGGGCTTCTGGGAGAAGCGGCTAAGAACCTTGATCTTTTGGTTTGAGAACCGGCTGTTGGTGGGGGGCATTTTTCACTCTCTTAGATAGCTAGGTAAAAATGGCTTTTCCTCTCGCTCTCTTCACTAACGTCTAATACACTTTAATAAATACTTAAAAGCCTAAACTCTTGTTGAATTGATCAGTAAATCTTAGCTAATTTCTCCCCCACACTGGGGTCAGGTGAGGCAACCACAGATTAGATTTTTTTTTTTTAAGTGAGGCAATTTGAGTGACTTGCCCAAGGTCACACAGCTAGTAAGTCTAATTAACTCATTTTTACTAATACTACCCTAACTCTTCCACCTCAGAAGCTGTAGGACTTCGTGCCAGAACTAACTTCAAGGATTCCTCAGATTCCTTACCCCCTCTAGATTTGCTCAGGGGTAACCTAATACCTTAGTACTAAAGACCTCCTGATCTTATAGCTCAGGATAACCTTTAGCATTTATGGGACTACACAGAAATAATAGTATTTTTGGTCTGTGACTTCATTGGCCTCAAGAATTCCTTCCAGTGAAACGGTTCAGAAACTTGTCTCTAAATTATTTTTTAATTTCAGGGAGTTGGCTGAGGGCTTTGAAATAGGAAATGATTTATCCAGGGTCATATGTTAAATATGTGTAAGAGACAGGACTTGAACCCAACTCTTCTTGGCTCCAAGGCTTGCCCTTCACCCACTAAGACATGCTGTTATACAAATGTCAATCATTATTAAATTTTTCTCTTTTCTCTTAGAGAGTATAATTCTAGCTGACTTTTACATAGTACATTAAAATTTGAAGTGATATATTGCCATTACTACTTTGAATGGAACTATGGATTACTTCTCTGATTTGTTTTTGACATTCTCATTCAAGGTCTCCATTTGATTTTTGGTCCTTTGTTGAATGTAATTTTTATTCCATGTCATCTGTAAAAATAATGTTTGGCATTTCTATTTTTCTTCATTTGTGTGTGAAGGATATGTCCTAATAACTGGTCATTTTGTGGAGATGCCATGCACAAAAAAGAGATGTGTGTGTACTTTTGTATTAAAATTTGATAATTCTGGAGTTAAAAATTGCAGTTATATATGTATATGTATATATGTATGTATATGCATATCCATATACATATATGTACATAAATATTATACATGTCTCACATTATTTCTTTGAATACCACAATAATTCTGGGAGATGCATACCATTATCATCTTCATTCACACAGCTAGTAAATATCAGCTGGAATTTATACCAGGTCCCCCAAACTAACACTCCATTACAAAATACTTAGGTTTCAGTGGCCACATGAATCTGACTTTTTTTATGGACCGGGCAGAGAGTGTTTTGGGTTGAGATGCTTGCTCAGGTGTATGAAAGAGGCCTGAAGGAAAAGATAGAGTTTGTGATTTGCAGGAATACTTGAGTTTAAGGTAATACAATCATAGAACTGGAAGGAATCTTAATAGACCATTTTCTGACTGTTTTACACCTACTAGAATGGCAAATACAGCCACACACACGCAAAAAGATGAAATTCAATGTTGGTGGTGATGTGGGGAAATAGGCACCCTGGTACATAGTTGTTTGGGTTGTAGACTATGTAGACATTTTGGAGAGTGATCTGGTAATATACAGTTAAGAGTGACAAAACTGATCATACCTTTTGACCTAGTGATTCCATTACTAGGAATTTCTCCTAACAGTATCCAAAGAGATTGGGGGAGGGGGGAGATCTGAGTAAAAATATTCATAATTTCCTTATTCATAACAAAAACAAGCAAACAAACAAACCTGAAAACAACTTACAGGAACTCCATATTCTAGTCAAAATGAACTATTTGCTATTTCTCCAAACCTAGCTATCTCCACCTCTTTCCCTTTGTTCAAGCTATCCCTCATGTCTGGAATGCACCCTATTCTCAATTCTACTTCTTAGAATCCCTAGCTTCATTCAAGGCCCAGTTCGTGTGCTTTCTCCCATGGGAGAACTCCCAGGGAGTTGTATTTCTCCCAGTTGAATGTAAGCTCCTTGAAGGTGAGGAATGCTTTTCATTTTTTCTTTGTATGCCTAGTGCTCAGTATAACGTCTTGCACATATTCAGTTGTTTTCAGTCATGTCCAATTCTTCATGACCCTATTTGGGGTTTCCTTGATAAAGATACTGGAGTGGTTTGCTATTTCCTTCTCCAGCTCATTTTACAGATAAGGAAAGTGAAGCAAACAGGGTTAATTGACTTCCCATGGGTTACCCATCTAGAAAGTGTCTGAGGCCAGATTTGAACTCAGGAAGATGAGTCTTCCTGACTCCAGACCCAGCACTCTATCCATGGCACCACCTAGCTGCCCCAGCCTTGCACATAGTAGGCATTTAGCAAAGGTTTGTTGCTTTGGATTGGGTTGAATATGTCCAACAATAGAAGAATTAGTGAATAAACTATAATAATCAAAAATTATGGTGCCATAAAAATAACTATGATGAAGATGAGGAAATATGGGAAGCTTATATGAAATGATGCCAACAGTAGAAGACCAAGGGTAGAGAAACTTTTAATGGACTTGGATGGGACACAAAGTAAACATTTTGTTGTTGTTGTTTGTTAGCTGTTTATTTAATAATTTGTTTGGTTATCTGTTGAAAGTTATTAGGTTTATAATAAAACTTTTTTAAAAATTAGATTATTATCTGGGCCCTTCAGGCAGATGAATGTTGAAGTCATTTGGAAAAATGGTTCATAGATTATTCATTTAAAATCTTGTACTATTGGGGTCAAAACCGTGAAGGTTGCCTGAGCATTGATATGCTCACAGACCAGGCTCTAAAGCAATGACCAGTTCAGAAATGGAGGCCCATTTGTCCCCAGAATACCTACAGATTCTGTCTTATTGCTAACTGGAACTGAAGTTGAAATCTCCCCTTGGCTCTTCTGACCCTTGTACCTCTGCCATTCAACCCTATGCCTCCCCAGCCAAGAAGCTTTGGCACTTGGGTGTTTCCTGCCCGGTGATGTTCCCGGGCTTGAAGGTTCCCAGATGCTCCCACTGAAACGCTGCTGACATTAGCAAGAGCCTCTGCCCTCTCAGGCCCAGGCAGACAAATAGCTCCCAGCTTTTTGGATCCACATGTATTTTTGCCTTGTCTGTCTCCTAGTACATAGAATTAATCACAGAATGTTAAATCGGGGTGGGGGGGGGGTCAGCTAGGTGGCACAGTGGATAAAGCACCAGCCCTGGATTCAGGAGGACCTGAGTTCAAATCCAGCCTCAGACACTTGAAACTTACTAGCTGTGTGACCCTGGGCAAGTCACTTAACTCTCATTGCCTTGCAAACAAAAATAAAAACAAAAACAAAATCTAGAGGGGGGCCTTAGAGATCACTTAATCCAACCTCTTTCATTTTATAGATAAGCAAACTAAATTCAAGAGAAGTTAAAAGATCCCAGATTCTTCTATCTCCTGATTTCCAGTTGAGGGTTCTACCAGGCAAAACACAGTTTCCCAGACTCATTAGTTTATCTCCCATCTTTGTGTCTTTGCATAGCACTAGATTCTGACCATGCCTCTTTACCTCATGCCCTGTGAGTAGTCCTTCAGTTCTGGAATCAAGGAGTTGTTTAAAGAGGATCCTGTCTCCCAGGTTTCTAGGCTCAGTTCAGGAGGTCCCAACCAAGGCTTGGCACGGGAATAGCTACAGGCTCTGTCTATAGCCATACTCTAATGTAAGCCACCCTATCTCAGCAAATGTGGACTCTGTCCAAGGGGGTTGATTGTTTTCCCCCACCCTCCACCCCAGACTTCAAAACTATAGACAGGAGGAAAAAAACACCATGAAAAAATAAAATGGAAAAAAAAATTAGTAAAAATAAATAAATAAATGTTTTGTGTTTATTTGTTTTTTTTTAATGAGAAGAAAAAGAAAAAGACCATGACTCCATTGTTATATCATGCTGAGATTTCCCTCATTGCCTGGAACCTCCTCACCCTAGAACATCAAACAACTCTTGTAGCTTCCCTAATCTGAAATTGCCCTCTGTAAGTCCCCCCCCCACTTCTCCCATTGGTGGATTCTTTCTGTAGCTTCCATTTTGTAGAGGGGCCTAAATTGGCCTTCATTCCACTCCTGGCCCTCTTCTTGGCTTCTGGAATTAAAAATCATGCACATGCACCAGGCACCTTCGTCCCCCAACCCATGCTTTTCAGCACCCTTTTGCTTGTAATCATATGCCTAGTGCAAGGCTTCTTAAACTTTTGAAATGTTTATATGATCCCCGGGAAATAGGTACATAAAATAGGGATACATAAATTTTTACTGTTGCAAATTTGGGGGGGCCCCCACATTCAGTTATGGGACCCTATATGGGGTCTTGAACTACAGTTTAATGAGCTTTGGTCTAGTGCACATACTAAGTGCTTAATAAGTCTTTCCTTCATTCTTCCTTTCTCTCCCTCTCCTCCTTTTCCTCCTCCCTTCCTTCCCTCCTCCCTTCCCTCTTCCCTCCCTCCCTCCCTGCTTCCTTCCTTCCCTCCTTCCTTCCTTCCTTCCTTCCTTCTTTCCTTCCTAGAAATTATAGAAGTACATAGGAGATGACACATGAACTGGCCCTTAAAAGAAGCTTGGATTCTAAGAGATGGACATGGAGAATGAGGGCATTGTAGACATGAGGGGCAGACTCACAGAGACACAAAGGCGAGAGCTAGGACTTTATTTTGATACAGTATCCTTAGGGACAGAGTTCTATTGCATCTCCAGGGCTCTCTGTCTCTTATCTACCCAAGTGCCCAGCATAGTGTGTCAGCACATGTCAGCCATATCCTTTTCTGTGAGTTGCCAGTTCATGGCCACACACCCTGAGTTTGGGAGTACTTCACTGGAGAGTCAAGAGACCAGCATTTTAATCCAACCTAGTCTAGTCTAGTCTAGTCTGGTGTATTGGCTGTGAACAGGAATTCGAACAGTCTAACAAGGGGACAGCTAGGTGGTGAAGTGGATAGAGTCCCAGGTCTAAAGTCTAGAAGACTCATCTTTCTGAGTTCAAATCCAGCCTCGGATACTTACTAGCTGTGTGACCCTGGGCAAGTCACTTTACCTCGTTGGCCTCAGTTTCCTCATCTGTTAAATGAGCTACAGATGGAAATGGCAAACCACTCCAGTATCTTTGCCAAGAAAACTCCAAATGGGGTCATGAAGAGTCAGACTTGACTGAACTACAACCATAACAACCTTAGAGAGAGCAGTCACAATTGAATGGTGAGTTTGAAATCCAGATTAGGGGTGGAGGGCAGCTAGGTAGTACAGTAGATAAAGCACTGGCCCTGGATTCAGGAGGACCTGAGTTCAAATCTGGCCTCAGACACTTGATCCTTACTAGCTGTGTGACCCTGGGCAAGTCACTTAACCCTCATTGCCCTGCAAAAAGAAACAAAGAAAGAAAGAAAGCCAGATTGGGGAAGGGAAAGGGGGAAGGAACAAGCATTTGTTAAGAACCTATTATGCTCTTTACTGTGCTAAGTACTTTACAATTATGTCATTTGATCCTCATTACAACTGTATGAGGCAGGTGCTATTATTATCCTGTTTTTTACAGTTGAGGAAACTGAGGCAAGAAGTGGTTAAGTGGTGTCTGAGGTCAGCTTTGAATTTGGGTCTTTCTATTTCTAGGGCTAACAATCTATCCACTATGCCAACTAGCTTCTTATTAGATTAAATTAGGATCCCATTCAAATTTTTTAGACCTTTGAGCCACCTTCTTGGGCTTATGGGTCTGGGAAGTGGTGCTAAAAGTCTATGTTTGGTTCACTCTGTCTGAAGGTCAGTGGCTGGGTCTAGGATTCTTAGGGGAGATTTATTTCTCTGCAGAATTGACTGGTCAGAGACTTCTTACAAACCTTTTCCATCTCCTGTATCTTCTCTACTCCACACCCATCCCTCATTGGGTATGTATCTCCAGCCCATGGAAAATTATGGCCCTGGAGAGAATGCCTCTTCTCATTTTTTCTTCTTCTGGATATTTATATACATCTTCCTAGCCA
Organism: Dromiciops gliroides; assembly: GCF_019393635.1. NCBI lineage: Eukaryota > Metazoa > Chordata > Mammalia > Microbiotheria > Microbiotheriidae > Dromiciops > Dromiciops gliroides. The sequence goes on from NC_057862.1 coordinate 236,969,115, forward strand.
GAGGTCTGGTCTGGTGAGTTCAGAGTTTGACACATGCCTCTGCTGTCTGTGTGAGTTCCTAAGGAGTGAGATCTTTAATTTTTGTCTGCTGAACCCCCAGTGGGGAGAGCAAAAAGGGGCCAGTTTCATTACAACCCCCACAGGCCTTTGAGCCAAGGCATTTCAACTGGATCCATTTTCATTGGACAGGGAAGGGGGAATGAGTCACTATAGACAGACCAGAACTGACAAGGGATGTCAGTAGATGGAGCTGGTAGTTTTCATTCATGCCTTGATGTCCTACACCTCTCCTCAGGGTCATCCCTGGTGAGGTGGAGCTGGGGGAAGGGACCAGACCATGCATAGAATGATAGATGTCATGCAAGTCACACTGTGTACTCCCTCTCACATTAATATCCATGTGAAATCTGGCTCAAAAGACATAAGCACTCTCCTTGAGAGGGAAAGAAAATCATGAAGGAATAGTCTGAGGGGTAGGATGGAAGGGGGAATCGGCAGCTTCTCTTGTATTAATGATGATGGGGAAGGTTCCAAAGTGCTAGGCCTGGAAGAGACCTCTGAAGCCATCCAATCCAGGGGCAGCTAGGTGGAGCAGTAGATAGAGTACTGGCCTTGAAATTGGGAGAGCCTGAGTTCAAATCTTACCTCACACACTTACTAGCTGTGTGACCCTGGGCAAGTTACTTAACTGCAACTTCCTTAAACATGTCGGGTTGATGTAGGAGGCAAAAACGGGTTAATGGAAAAACCCAAGACCCAAGCTCTAATTCAGATATGAGCTCCAAAAGGGAGTCAGATCCCAGTTAATGGATAACTTATGTTAGGTTCTTGTACCCATAGTGATCAACATCCATAACGGACCAGAGCGGGTCAGGTCAAAATAACAATAAAGAAAAAAGACAACCTATAGAAATTCTAATGAAAAATGATTATATTTTGAAACTAGCCATGGGAATCAGAAAGAGACATGAGCAGAAAAGGCCAAATTTGTCCCCAGATTCACCTTATGACGTGTAAACCCCCAAAACACACCTCCACGGAAAAAGGTACCCACCTTGGGGGTTGGCTTAGGACCCCAGGAACTCCAAATTGGGATAAGCCCTCCCCTGAAAAACCCCTAGGTGGAGAATATTATAATGAGACTGATAATCAATTTATCCATACTATAAATATACCTGTCTTTCCTTTCACTATTTGAGAGATACCTTTCCACTATTCTGGTTCTTTCCCTGTGGTCACCCACAGTATTGCAATAAAACTTGGGAAACTGAGCCACTGGGCCTTTTAATTCTTTTGGGACAATTCACAATCAATTTGACCCCAAATTCCAGCCTACATCAGGGTCATCTCCAGTGGTCCTGATATATATCTTGACACTGGACCCAGATGGCTCTGGAGGAGAGAGTGAGTTTGCTGACCTTTCACAGTCCTCCCTTGCTTAAATCCAATTCACTGCAAGTTATGATGTCACTTCCCAATGTCATGGCCCTCTTCGAGAATGAAGGACAAACAGCAACAATATAATCCAACCCTGCATTCTTGGTTATAAATCCAACTTGGTCATAGTGTATAATCTTTTCGATATGTCGCTAATATTTAATTTTTTGGTGTCAATGTTCATTAGGTATATTGGACTATGGTTTTCTTTCTCAATTTTGACTCTCCTTGGTTTAGGTAATAAGACCATATTTATATCATAGAATTTAATAGGATCCCTTCTTTTCTTATTTTTGCAAATAGCTTATATAATATAATTGTTTGAACATTTGATAGAATTTACTTATAAATCTATCTGGTACCAAGGTTATTTCTTGTGTAGCTTGTTCATTTTCTTTTTCTGAGATTATAACCCTCTCATTTTGCAGATCAGGAAATTGAGTCCCAGTAAGTTAAGTAAGATATTAAGATTCAAAGGGGGCAGCTAGGTGGCGCAGTGGATAGAGCACCGGCCCTGGATTCAGGAGTACCTGAGTTCAAATCCGGCCTCAGACACTTGACACTGGCTGTGTGACCCCGGGCATGTCACTTAACCCTCATTGCCCTCCTCCCCCCCCAAAAAGATACTAAGATTCAAAATCATTTCACAACTCTAGGCCTTGGTTTACTCATCTGTAAAATGAGGGGGTTGAATTAGACAACTTCTGAGGTGCATTCCAGTTCTAATATTCTTATCTAGTCCAATCCAACAAGTATCACATAGGGAGTAAGCAACTCACATGGCTTTCCATTGAGCATTTGAGCCTTAGGACTTTCTAGCACCAACTGAGAACCACTTCCTACTTGGGGATGAGGGACTGAGGGAGATGGCATTAGCACCAGAGGATGATCTATAGGCCGATTGCTTTGATGGTCATTCAGGAAACTTCATCTTTATTCGACTGTACAGTAAAAGTCAAAGAAATGCAATGATCTCTTCACTTTCTCTTCATAATTTTTCTCCTTCCAAATAATTCTTTCCTTTTTTCAACAGTACCAGAATCCTCTTTGAAGTCTTGTTTAACTTACTTGATGATATACCAACTACCCTCCTTGACTAAAATAAAAGATCACATAAGTCCTGACTATAACTCTTCAATTGTTCTAACTAAACCTCCAGGGGCTCTGCCAAGAGGGTTTATGCTCTGGGTTTTAGCTACTACTGGCCTAGGGCATCTTGGGCATTCACTTTGAAGTCTTTTATACATCCATCAATCAATAAATATTTATTAAGCACCTACTATGTGATGGTCACGGTGCTAAGTGCAGGGGATACAAAAAGAAACAAAGACAGTCCCTGCCCCGAAGGAGCTTATAGTATAATAGGAGAGACAACACGCAAACATATGTGTATACATATACATATACACATACTATATACAAGAGGCAACTAACTGGCTCAGTGTATAGAGTGCTAGGCCTAGAGTCAGGAAGACCGGAGTCCAAATGTGACCTCAGATTATTACTAGATTTATTCCCTGGGCAAGGCACTTAACAAGTCCCTGTTTGCCTTAATCCATTAGAGAAGGAAATGGCAAGCCACTCCATTATCTTTGCCAGGAAAATCCCATGGATAGTATTGATATGGTATAGTACATGGGATCACAAAGAGTTAGACACGACTGAGTGACTGACCAAAGTTATATAGGATATATAGGAAATAAATAAGAGAGGGAAAGCACCAGAATTAAGAGTGCTTGGGGATAGAGCACCCGCCCTGGATTCAGGAGGACCTGAGTTCAAATCCAGCCTCAGACACTTAACACTTACTAGCTGTGTGACCCTGGGCAAGTCACTTAATCCCAATTGCCTCACCAAAAAGAAAAAAAAAAGAGTGCTTGGGAAAGGCTTCTAGTAAAAGATGGGATTTTAGTTGGGAAGCTAGGGGGATCAGGAGTCATCCAGAAAAAAATTCATGGAGCCTGGAGCCTAGTGTCAGCCCAAAGAATATCTGTGGGGTATAAGGTCTGTTTGCTCTTTTTCTGCTCAAAGTATCTGGCATTTAATGATCTACATACATCTTGTATCTACACAGGAAGGCAAAGACTTCCCTCCTTGCTTCCTTCTTCCCTTTTTATCCTAGTTTTTGTTGTCATTGTTCAGTAGCTTCAGTCATGTCTGACTTTTTGTGACCTCATTTGGGGTTTTCTTGGCAAAGACACTGGAATGGTTTGTCATTTCCTTTTCCAGCTCACTTTATGGATGAGAAAACTGAGACAAACAATGACTTGCCCAGGGTCACATGGCTAGTGAGTATCAGAGGTGATATTTTAACTCAAGAAGATGAATCTTCCTGACTCCAGGCCCAGTACTCTATCCACTGTAAGCTGCTCTTTATTCTCATTAGCCAGCACATTACCCTGGACAAAGAAAGCACTTAATAAATGTTTATTGAATTGAATTGTGATTGGTTCAACGTCTGCTAAAAGGAGATAAAATTTATGTAAGTGTAAGACCCTCCCTTGGCTTGCTTTCTTTCCCAACTCACACTGACATTCACAAGCTAGCTACCCAAGGGAGAGCAATTCTGTGAGTGACTACGTTTAACACTGTAGCTTACAATACCCCTAATATTAAAAAAAAAATACCACTAATATTGTAGTATTAATTGCCTTAACAGTTAGCCAGTAAAGGAGAGACTTATATGAACTGATGCAAAGTGAAATCAAGGGAACAATATTGTAGGATGATCAACTATGAATGACTTGGCTATTCTCAGCAATACAATGATCCAAGACAATTCTGAAGGACTCATGATGAAAGGTGCTATCCATCTCCCAAGAAAGAACTGGTGGAGCCTGAAGGTAGATTGAAGATACTTTTCCTTTCCTTTTTTTTTGTCTGTTTTCTTTCACAGCATGACTTAATTGGAAATGTGTTTTGTATGACTAAACACATATAACCTATATCAAATTGTTTGCCTTCCTAATTTGGGGAGGGGAGAGAGGGAGAGAATTTGAAACTCAAAATTTGAAAAAAGAATGTTAAAATTATTTTTACATGTAATTGGGGGAAAAATGTTAAATTTAAAATAAATAAATAAATGGCCAATAAATTCAATTAGCTCAAAAAAGATATTTACTCAAATGACATCTCAAAAATAGTTCCAAGGATTTTCTCCCAAAAAAAACCCCAGGCTATACTCTCTCACAAAGACACTGAGAGTCAGAAAAAGAGAGTGTATAATGTATGATGGTAATGAGGTTCACATTTAGGGAGCACATGTTGCCAAGGCAATCACAAGTATGGAACTATAGGATCTTAGTGTCCTTTTCTTTCCCTAGAGAGTCTTCACAAAGTACACTGTGTGGAGGTTTATTGGTGTTGTTCATGGATAATTGCCACTGTTAGACTTGGCTATATAACATGATGTCTCATCTGGTCAGGTAACTCAGCTGGGTTTATGCCTTCTAGCCTGGATGGGTTGCTCTTCTAGATTGCCTGGGCTAGCTCTTTCAGGAATAGCTATTTTGTTATTCAGGGGCCTTAACTCGAGGCCTTAACTGTTCTTTCCAAGGTTTTCAGCCATCTCTCAAATGCCAGACCTGATGGTCTTTTCTCAGTCCTCATTTTTTTTGGAAGGACAATGAGGGTTAAGTGACTTGCCCAGGGTCACACAGCAAGTAAGTGTCAAGTGACTGAGGCCGAATTTGAACTCAGGTCCTCTGAATCCAGGGCTGGTGCTTTAGCCACTGCGCCACCTAGCTGCCCCCAGTCCTCATTCTTTTTAACCTATTTGCGAGCACCCTTTGACACTCTAGACCATCCTTTCCTCCTAGATAGTCTCTCCTCTCTTCATTAATACAAGTGAAGGCCTAGATTTTCACTACCCCCACATTAATGAGCACCCATAACAAGAACATATAGAGACCTTAACTATAACATTGATACACTGACAAGGCATAGAAATTCAAACTGGAAATAAGTGATAAATGAAGATTTTTTTGAAACTGGACATGGGAATCAAAAAGAGACATGTGCAGAAAAGGCCAAATTTGTCCCCAGATTCACCTTATGATGTGTAAACCCCCAAAATGCACTTCCACAGAAAGAGGTACCCACCTTGGGGGTTGGCTTAGGACCCCAGGAACTCCAAATTAGAATAAGCCCTCCACTGTACCTCCCTAAGGAGGAGATTATTATAATGAGATTGATAATAAGTTTATCCATACTATAAATATAACTACCTTTCCTTTACCTATTTGAGATATACCTTTCTACTTTGCTGGTTCTCTCTCTGTGGTCACTCACAGTATTGTAATAAAACTTGGGAAACTGAGTCACTGAGTCTTGTAATTCTTTTGGAATGATTCATGATCAATTTGACCCTAATTCTATCCCACATCAATGTCACGGTCCTCTTTAAGAACTAAGGACAAACAACAACATTAACAACTTAAGAAGATCAGTCAAAGGGGCAGCTAGGTGGCGCAGTGGATACAGCACTGGCCCTAGATTCAGGAGGACCTGAGTTCAAATCCAGCTTCAGACACTTGACACTTACTAGCTGTGTGACCCTGGGCAAGTCACTTAATCCCAACTGCCTCACAAAAAAAAAAAAAAAAAGAAGATCAGTCAAGTTCCATTTCCTAGACTCTTGTTACATCTCTTACAGAAGGCTGGAGATAAAGGTCCCCAAAATCTGCCTGTGCCCTGGGGTAAATTTATTGTCCCAGTGGCCTCTTCATATGCAATTGGGTTATTCTAGCTTTAGATCCCTTCTAAGACTTGGAATGTTTCTTTTGTATCTGAAAGACATGTCTCTTGTCTTTTTTTTTTTCTTCCAAACTTCTGCCTTACTGGAGTATAAATAATATACAGCACTCCCTTTCCTTGCATGAGCATAAAAGGAAATACAGAATGAAATACGTGGTTATTTTGGGAAGGACGGCACTAGTATCTGGGCATATTAGGAAAGATCTAATACTGGAGGTGGCATTTGACCTGAACTTTGAAAGAAACTTCGAGGTAGAGGTAAAAAACAAACAAACAAACCAAATGGAGTTTATTTCAGGCATGAGGGTCAACTTGTGCTAAGGTATGGAGACGAGAGATGGTATATCATGAGGTGAGGCCCAGCAAGACCATTTTGGCTGGACTGAAAAGTGAGTGAATACATGGTAAGGCTGGAAAGATTGGTTCAAGACAGACTGTGAGGGGCTTTAAATGCCAAACAGAGAAGATTTTATTCGATTGTAGTTATAATAAGGAGCCGTTGGAGTTTATTGAGTGACAAGGTCAGACATGTACTTTAGGAAAATCACCTTGACAGCTGTGTGGAAGATGAATTGGAGAAAGGGGAGACTTGAGGCAGGGAGACCAACTAGGAGGCTATTGCAGTAGTCCAGAGGAGAAATTATGAGGGTCTGAATTAGGGCATTAGCCATGTATGAGTGGAGAGAAACAAAATGGATATGAGAGATGTTGAGGAAGAATTGACAAGACTTGAAAACTGATTGGATATGGAGGGTGAGGGGCAGCTAGATGGTGCTGTGGACTGAGCACTAGCCCTGGAGGCAAGAGGGCCTGAATTAAAATCTGACCTCAGACCCCAGCTATGTGATCCTGGGCAAGTAATTTAACTCTGATTGCAAAAATAAATAAATAAATAAATAAATAAAGGGTGAGAATGAGGAGTTGAAGATGACTTTGTGGTTATGAACCTAGGTTCCTCAAAGGATGCTAGTACCCTTGAAAGAAATAGGGAAGCAGAGAGGGTTTAGGGAAAACTTAAGTTTTGAACATGTTGAGTTTGAGATCCTTATGGTACTTTTGCTTTAAAATATCCAAAGCTACATAGTTAATAAATGTCAGAGGAGAGACTTGAACCCAGGTCTTTCCTAACTCCAAACACAGCACTTTACTCCAATATGGTTAGCTCTTCCTTTTTGTCTGGGAAAGCTAAGGTAACTGAATCCTAAGGTAAACTAAATCCTAAGGAAAAGAATTTTGGGGTGTATATACTTTGCCCTCTCCCAGACTGTGGTACTCTTTCTAGAATGTGCAGATCTGGTACCCACAAGACTTAGCTTCTGGGTGGCCACAGACAAGAGCATCCTTGTCCAATACCAGGACACACATGAGTTTATTTGAAGTTCTTCCACCTGGGCTCCAGATTAAATTTACTGCTTGATCTACAATCTTCTAATAGTTATCTAGAGTCCTGTTCATGTAAGAAATACCTAAGGGAATCACAGCTACCCAGCCAGCAGAGCATGCCTGTCAACACGGGAGACGGGCAGTGTCAGACCTGGGCAGTGCTTTTGTGAGTACTGGGTGGAAGCCAGTCTGATGGTGTCTGGTACTGAGTGGTCTTGCCAGTCTGTGTGGGCCTTAAGAACATCAGAGTGGAGAAAGCACTGAGTCTTTTTCTGGAAGCATTAGGTTTGGTGATTTCTTAGTATTTTTTTTTTGTCCTTCAGTTGTTTCTGTTGTGTCCAACTCTTTATGACCCCATTTTGAAGTTTTCTTGGCAGAGAACCTGGAGTGGTTTGCCATTTCCTTCTTCAGTTCATTTTACAGATGAGTAAACTGAGGAGCTCAGAGTCATTCAGCTAGTAAGTGTCTGAACTCCACAGCCCTTACCAAGTCCCAGCTCTCTATCCACTGCAGCACTTAGCTGTTCAGCTTCTAAATTACCTTCATATGGGGCAGCTAGGTGGCACAGTGGATAGAGCACTGGCCCTGAATTCAGGAGGACCTGAGTTCAAATCCAGCCTCAGACACTTGACATGTTCTAGCTGTGTGACCCTGGGCAAGTCACTTAACTCTCATTGCCCTGCAAAAAAAAAAGAGAATGTCTAGCAAATTGCATTCATCTTTTACACTGAGAAGCAGAGTTTCTGGCTTCAGGGCCATAGATTTTCTTTTCTTTTCTTTTCTTTTTTGGTGAGGCAATTGGGGTTAAATGACTTGCCCAGGGTTACACAGCTAGTAAGTAGTAAGTGTTAAGTGTCTGAGGCTGGATTTGAACTCAGGTCCTTTTGACTCCAGGGCCGGTGCTTTATCCATTGTGCCACCTAGCTGCCCCTAAGGCCATAGATTTTCAGCAGTAAAAGAAGACCACCGTGCCTCTGGGTTGCTTATCTCTCTGGGTGCTCTCCTCTGGAGGGCCCAGAGTCCGATTAGTGTTCTTTCCACTGCCCAACCCAGTGATTAACTGGATAATTTGTTATTTGTTCTGAAAGAGGGGAACTAGCCCTCCTGGGAAGAAGAATTCAGGGTTGGAGGTACAGTCATTTCCGAGGTCTGAATGAGTAAGAAAAATCCCCGGAATCCTGTCTTCATTCCTGAGACTGGGTTCCAGCAAAGGGAGCAGGAAGATATTTCCTTGTTTTTAGGTTCTTGTTTATCAAATTAGTAAATGCTTTGGTAGCTCACTAGCCCCCAGCATTATTCCAGCATGACATGAGAAAGCAATTAGACTCCTTCTCTGTGTCAGTCAAACAGCAGTGATTCTGTCCTGGATCAAGGCAGAGGCCTTCCTTCTCAACCCATGAGCCAATTCTCTCATCAAACCCTTGGGACTCTCTATGAAGAGCTTCCTGGCCCCCAAGAGCTTTTCAGAGATGAATTACTCTCTGCAACAAGCTCAGGAGGTGGGTGAGTAGTGCTGGCATCGTCCTCATCCCCTAATTGGCAGAAGGCAGTAGGGAAGCAAAGGAAGGATGAGTCACGGGGCCAAGCCAGAGACCATTAGAAACAGGGATCTTCCCAAAGGTCAGAACACCAGCATTGCTGGGGAGGAAGGAATGGGACAAGGAAGGAGGTGGAATTTTCCAGATCTTTGATCTTGATGAATTGGATCATGAGAGAAAAAGTAAGAGGAGAAGACCTGAGAGCAGTGACCTTTGTCATCACTGTTTCTCTGGTCCACAGTGGTGCTGGATTGTTCAATTCTCTGCATGAGCATTTACACCTTGCAAATTCATGAACACCCTATAGGGGCTTGGCTTATCGTTTTGTTAATCATCCAGAGGAATTAAACCAGCAACTACAAGGTGAATGGTGTGCAAAACCAGCAGAAGGAGATCAATATGTAATTGGGAAATTATTTAGCAAAATAAATTAAAAATACAACATAGATAATGTTAATTTCTAGTTTTCTAAGTCAATCTGAGGCCCACAGGGATCCGTTTCAATTTGGGTTTTACACCACTTATCTGTACTTAAGAAAGTGATAGAGGAAATGATAAGAATGCCAATTAAACCTAAGAGGGGTATCATTTTGTTATGGGCCTGGGTACCTCATTTGAATGGCCCTGGGTACCCCAGAAGTTTTGTGGGGTAAATCAAAAGAACCTTCTCATGGAGAAACTAAACCAAAGGACGGACACACCTAAAGAGATAAGCGGCACAGGATCCAGACTGAGTTAACTCCAGGACTACCACCCTTCATTCCAGTCTCCCCCACCCCTAGGGAGATAAGGTTAGGTGTGGCTGCTGCCTTTGTGGCATGAGGAGGAGAGAGATGGCTTGAGAGATCCACAGTCACCCCTCACCCAACTCCCCCAGCCACCACCAGTGGGGGATGGTCCTCCCTCAATAAGAGAACTTTCCACAGTCAGATGATCACCCCCATCAGTCCTCTATAAAAGTATCTGCCTGTCTCCTGCTCAAGGAGATAGGTATCTCAGAGCCACGCTCTGTGCCATGCCATCTCCCCATGAGAAGTCCAAGGATTTCTCTCTTGGTTTCCCTTCCCCAGCCCCTAAATAAATTATTATCTTATTCTATTGGATTTGTGTTCAAGAGGGTGTAATTCTTTAAAGAGGAATTCCCAAGAACCCCTATTCCAAACCCCCACCAATTTTCCCTATAACAATTTGTACTTTTTTTTTTTTGGAAAGCCAGTTGTTAAACATTTACTACCACACCCCTGGCTGGCACCCTCCTTCCCTGCCCAACCTCCCTCCTCCCACACATAGCAATTTGTTTTGTGCTTTGATAATGTACTTACCACATAATATTGTGCATTATAGCCATCTGTTAGTGTCATCATTCTTCTTTTTTTTTTTTTGGTTGGGCGATGAAGGTTAAGTGACTTGCCCAGGGTCACACAGTTAGTAAGTGTCAAGTGTCTGAGACTGGATTTGAACTCAGGTCCTCCTGAATCCAGGGCTGGTACTTTATCCACTGCACCACCTAGCTGCCCCTAGTGTCATCATTCTACAAGGGGCAGCTTGGTGGTGAAGTAAACAGAATTCTAGACCCAGAGTTAGGAAGACTCGTCTTCCTGATTTCAAATATGGCCTCAGACACTAGGCAAGTCACTTAACCCTGTTTTCCTTAGTTTCCTCATTTGTCAAAAGAGCTGGAGAAGGAAAAAGCAAACCACTCCAGAGTCTGCCAAGAAAATTTCAAATGAGGTCACAAAGAGTTGGATACACCTGAAAATGACTGAACAACAACAAACAACAACAAGAAGATTATAAGTTCCATGAAGGATGGGACCACATCTTATCTAAACTTTATAGCCTCCCCTCCATCTAGCATAGTGTTATAGATACAATAGGTATTTAATGAATGTTTGATGAATATTAAAATTTTACATTTGTAAAGTACTTTAACATTCACAGCACATTTTTCTCACAATAACCTTATTTGTTTTTTTGTTTTTTTCTTTGCAGGGCAATGAAGGTTAAGTGACTTGCCCAGTGTTACACAGCTAGTGAGTGTCAAGTGTCTGAGGCTGGATTTGAACTCAGGTCTTCCTGAATCCAGGGCTGGTGCTTTATCTACTGTGCCACCTAGCTGCCCTTGTATTTTTTCTATATCCTAGGCTGCCCCTCATTCATTCACTCATTTATCTTATAAACAAATAAATGAGAGGAAATGGGTAATCCCAGCTCAAGAGTCAGGGTGAGCCAGTTGGACACCTGAGACCCTACTAAGGGTGTTTTTGGAGATTCTACAGAGCAGCATCAATAGACTTACTTCAGAGGAGGGGCAAGCATGATAGACAAGACAGAGTCAGAAAAAGTACTATGGGTAGGGTGATATCATTTATTTAGAACAGTCACTGTGGTTCCTGGGAGTACTGGGTGGGAAATTATAAGAGCCTCTAGGGAAGGAATGGGATAGCTGATCTTGTAAATGAGGGAAGAAGAAAGTTTGTGTGTAAGTTTTGGCTGGGGTGGAGCCCGGGTGAGAGACTAAGTGGGTGGCAGAGTTCCAAATGTACAGACAAGGGAGATGGAGTAGTAATAATGTCTTGGACACACAAGAGGAAAAAGTAGCTAAGAGACAAGGATGACTCCAAGGTTTCTGGTCTTGGGAGCCTGGTGGAGAACTGAAATAAGGAGAGTAGTAGTGGTATCATCAATGGGGAGGAGGGGTGCTACTTGGCTGATTGGTGCCATTGGACATGGGAAGGAGGTTACAAAAGATCCAATGTCTGAGACTGGGCAGAGGAATAACTACTCTACCCAGGAGCTGCTACTGGGCAGAGTAGTCAGAGACCCAATGGGTTTGGTCCATGATGTGGTGAAGCTAGTGGTTAGCACCATAGAAATGGGGAGGCCTTGGCTAAAGCAAAAGTGCTCTGCCAGAGAGAGAAGAACCAAGTGAGTATGGGTATATCAAACAGCAGCCTTCAGGAAAGAGTGAAGAATATTTAAAGAGGATATATGGGGGCATTGTTGTGGAATGGGAAGAGCATCCAATCTGGGATCAGAAGACATGGTTTTGAATTCTTGCTCTCTTTCTTATGGAGTGATCTCACATAAGTCTTTTAACCTCTCTGGGCCTCAGTTTCCTCATATGTAAAATGAAGGGGTAGATGATCTCTTCTAAGGTCCCTGTTAGTTTTAAACCTTATGATCCTCTATGTTGATCTGGTGGCTTCTGCCCTAGCTATGTAATAGGTAGGTGAACCTGGACTGGTCACTTCTTCTTCTTCTTCTTCTTCTTCTGGAATGAAGGTTAAGTGACTTGCCCAGGGTCACACAGCTAGTAAGTGTCAAGTGTCTGAGACTGGATTTGAACTCAGGTCCTTCTGAATCCAGGGCCAGTGCTTTATCCACTGCACCACCTAGCTGCCCCCAGGTCACTTCTTTCTGTCTCAGTTTCCTTCATCCATAAAATGGGTCTAATAATATCAGCCCTAGAACTGTGGGGATAAAATGAGGCAATGGATGTGCCTGCATTCAAAAAAGTACAAAGTGCTATCATTGTGAATATTTTACCTTTTCTTCTCAGAGATCCTTATACTCCTCCTACTCCTTTGCCAATCTCCATGCCCCAGGGCTATGAGATGGGAAATAATTGACTCTGCCTCATAGGACCAGGATGGCACAGTCCTGAAGGTAGGAGGTAGCAGGTAGCTGGAGTTCTTTGTCCTATTCTTCCTTCCCTTTCATAATAATAGCTGAAACTTTAAGGTTTGCCAAGTGCTATGGGCAACTGTTATCTCATTGGGAGACAGTTACTCCACCTGTTATGATCCTTATTTTATAGATGATGGAACTGAAGATCAATGAGATTCAATTACTTGCCCAGGATAACACAGCTTGCAGATTCCTGAGGCAGGAGTCAAACCAATGTCTCTCTAGTGAGAAATAACTTAGGTGGCACATTTGCCATTTGCTCTGTCCTGGAGTCAGGAAGACTGGAGTTCAAACCTTGGACACAATCTCTGTCTGCCTCAGTTTCCTCATCTATAAAAATGGGAATAATAATAGCATCTATCTCCCTGGAGAGGATACTCCAGCTACTCCTTATGGGGTAGATACAACACGGGATGCATCAGTTACCAGTTATAAGTCACTCAGGAGCTGCGGCTCCCACATCGGACTGCATAGCCACACTGCCCTGTGGCTCTTCAAGGTGCTGATCCATGGTCGTCCGTGACTGGTGGAGACCGCCTACTACTACTATTACCACTACCTCCCAGGGTTGTTGGGAGGATCATATGATAGCACAATGCCCTGTGTATAGTAGACACTTTAAAAATGCTTTAAAATACTCCTTTTCTAGACTCAAGTCCAGTATTCTTTTCATTAGACTCCCATAGACAAAGAAAGAAAGAAAGAAAGGAAGAAAGAGGGGCTAGATGAGATTGGGTTGACAATTTACTCCTTACACCTTGTAGGTCTCCCCCTCCTTCCAGGAGAATCTTGGGGAAATAGTGGATAGAATAGGCTATTATTATTTGTCCTTCCTTCTAGAAGAGGACCATGACATTGGGGTGATGTCATGACTTGCACTGAGTTGGATTTAAGTGAGGGAGGGATATACAAAGTCACCAACCTCACTATCTCCTCCAGAGCCATCTGGGCCCAGTGGCAAGATATATATCAGGACAACTGGAGAAATTTAAGAAACATATCAAAGGTGAGATTTGAACTCAGTTCCTCTTGACTCCCGGGTCAGTGCTTTATCCACTGCACCACCTAGCTGCCCTCAGTAGAATAGGAGAGTTCTTACAAAGATTCCTTCCCTGAGTCTTAAAACTCTCGGACATGAATAAGTTTGCACAATTGCATTTCTTTCCCTTGAAGCTGGTTCAGGGAATCTTGCCTTTAGCCCAGGAACTTAATAGCCTCCCCACCCTGCTAAAGAAAAAAGTCCCAGAGGAGTTCAAAACCTTTGAGCTGTCCTGCCAAAATAAGACCAATGTCAGAAAGCCTCTTTCTTGCTCATGGGGGGTTTGAATAACAACTCGTTGTCAGTTCCCCAGGGGTCTTCTATCACCCCACTAGCATGAATCAGCACCAGTCTCTAGTTCCAAGGTCTCTTCTCCCTTCTGCCAATGCCTGGTCCTGATTCACTCTAATAAAAACCGTTAAAAAAAAAAGCCCACCAGACTCTACTAGGTAAGGGTGCTCATTTCTACCAGGGCTCTGGTGCTTCTTCTCATCTGTTTCTACCATCCTATATCTCCTCAATCAGTCAGTCAGTAAATATTTGTTAAGTGCCTACTATATTTCAGGTATTGTGCTAAGTGCCAGGGATACAAATTTGAAAAAAGAGTTCCTGCCCTCAACAAGTTTATCATCTAATAGGGGTAGACAATACAAAAGGAAACTCAAAAGAGGGGGAAGGGAAGAGGTGGCCAGGGAAGGTGCCCGAATAGTGGTAAAATCAGAGAAGTCCCAAAGCAGTGCAGCTAGGTGAGAAATGAGATTTTCTGAGCCTTCTCCCTCCTTAAATGGGGGTTTTGGAGTTCATGGCTCCACCCTCCAATCAGAGGTCAAAACGGTGGTGAGGAGGTGAGACAAGGCTGATGGCATTTTGAGAGTAGGAAGGTTTTCCCAATAAAGCTGGCTTGCTTTACTCTATTGTTATGTGCTCTGTGTTTCCTTGTACTGGACTTCGGTATCCCAGACCTTCCTAAATTCATATTAAGACACCAGTCTTGGATAGAGCACTGGCCTTGGAGTCAGGAGGACCTGAGTTCAAATCCAGCCTCAGACACTTAACACTTACTAGCTGTGTGACCCTGGGCAAGTCACTTAACCCCAATTGCCTCACTAAAAAAAAAAAAAAAAAAAAAAAAAAAAAAAAAAAAAAAAAGACACCAGTCTTGCTCCCTCTTTTCTTTCTGTCCCCTTTCTCTATATCCTTTAGACCACAATAGTGCATTTCACTATTTAAAAAATCTCTGCTGATTCCTGAACCCTACTTTGGCCCACCGTGCCTCCTGGATCCTCCTGGCCTCTGAGCTAGCGTGGGTTTAGAGAGCTAATGTTTCCATTTCTCAGTTTTCTCATCTGTGAAATTTGGAGATTAGATGAGATGACCCATAAGGTTCCATCTGGTTCTAAGTCAATGATACTATGAATCTGATTATCTGTCCCCTTCTTTTATGAAGGAAAGGACAGCCAGGCACTGGTAAGCATTATGGATACAAAGATAGTCCTTGCTTTAAAGGAGTTCACAGTCTAATGGGGGAGACAACATGCAAGCAACTATGTACAAACAATATATAAAGAAAAATATATGTAATAAATATTTATATGGATATATTTATCTATAGGATAAATGAGATATGAGTAGGCATTATAATTAATTACTTACACTACTGTAAACTCTGGCCTGGTATCTGCTACCTTTTATCCATCTCCCCCCACCTCTTCCCTCCCCTTTAGAATCTGAGTGTGTTTTCTAGAGTTTATTTTCAAAGGGGAAAAGAAATAAATTCAGAAATAATATATCAGGTTAGTGTAAGTAGAATTGCATATAAAAGAAACTTACTAACTAGAAGGGAAATTACATGTTCTAAATATGATACAAGGTAGAGTATGGTAGGTACCATGTGAAACCTTTGAATAAAATACTAAGAGAGTTCAGATGACAGAGACTTCCAGTTTGTGGTGGTTCAAAGGACATTGCTTCCAGCTGGAGAGAGGAAGGGGGACAGGAATTAGGAAGCCTAAATTTTATCTTCCATTTTGTCACTGGCTTCTTATATGGCTTAGTGCCACTGCAAAAATGGGTGTCACCTACCTCAGAATAACACCCACCCCACCCCTCACTCCAGACAACACACACATCTGTGACTTTGACTTTAAATCATAAGTAGATTGCAGTGATCAAGGCCTCAAGAATTTGAACAGGATCAGATGAATGAGTTCCTAGTGGGAAAGTACTTTGAACTTCTGGCTGAATGAAGGCGTAACTGTGGTTGGGCAATGATTAAATATGCTGTAGCTTTGAGTGAAGAACTCGGTTCATTCCACTAGGGGGCATGCTGCTCAAGTCATCGTCTAAAAGCCCCTTTATGCCCCAGGGGTAGGCGGAGGCAAGAGAGTATTACTGCACTGTCCTGCAGCCACGCGCGGCATGTGGCACTGGGCACGAGTGGTATTAGCAGTCTGGGAGGAGATTGTAGTTAGCAGTAGTTTCTTGTATCTCGGGCCCTGGACCCGTCAGCCTTTTCATGTACCACGCAGTGACTCAGTTTCAAGGTTCGTTAAGACCACCAGAATTCACCACCAGCCCCTGAGAGAAGCCCGAAAAGGTGAGGGTCAGAGGAAGGAGAAGAAAACCAGCCAGGGCTGACTAGAACAGGTGAGGGATGCACTTGGACCCGCAGCCTCCCCTGCGGGCTCTTGGGTCAAGCTTAGAGCAGGGGACCCGCCTCTTCCCAGCGCTTCAGGGGTTAATCCCCCTCCGCCTCTCATACGCTTCGCCGTGCCAAAGTGGGTGTTACTGGAATTCCTCCCTCTCTCCCGTAATGAGGAGGCTGAACCGTCTCTCCGAGGAGGGGGCAATAGTGTGGATAAAAGAGACTGGAAAAAAAAGTGGGAGGTTTCCAAAAATAAAACCCTCCACATCCCCTCCCAAGGTTGCAGTGACAGGGGGAAGAGACCAGAAGGTGCAAGCCGCTGTGTGCGCAGAGTGGGCTGGGGGCACAGGGCTGGACCCGAGGCCAGGGGCCGGGAATCAGAACAGGGCTGGATCCGGGAGAATTCTCGAGATCCCGAACCCGTAGCTCCTCTCTCTTCCAACCCCCTCATCGGGTGGCCGGTTCGGGACAGTGATCGCGGGCTGGAAAGTGAGTTTCGCTCAAGGCAAGCATCTCCTCTTGCCTGGCCAGAGCCGGAGCCCGTGAGCCCGGCGTGCAGCTGCTCCCGGCGCTGCTGCATGTGGCCGCTGCAGCTGGTAGTACGCTGAGTTCTTCTCGCCCGAGGCTAGCCATGGGTAGCTACTGGAGAAGCTTTCTGCCCTTGACCCTGGCTCTATTTGTGGGGGTGGGTGATGCCCAGCGAGATCTCGTGGGGAGGTACGAGCCCGCGGGCAGGGACCGGGGTCGTCTTCGGCGACCTGGGGTCAGTCATCCGGGTGCCACTGTAGGCAAGGTATACAGTCTGTTCCGAGAGCAAGGAGGGCTTGGTCCGGGTCAGCCTCAGGGAGATGTTCCCCAGCCGGCTTGGGGACACCTGAGGAACCCCACCGACGGCGAGATCAGGAGGCCTCTCAGAACACAACAGCCCCGTAGAGTCCTGCCACCTGTACCTGTTACCCTACGACAGCAGAACTCACCTCTGTCCAGGACTGCCTCGGCTCTGCAGCGCCCTCGGACGGGGCAGAGAGTCCGGGCCGCGCCCCCGCCCCCGCCCTCGTCGCGAGGGCGACTGATGGGGTAAGCCGGAGGGTGTGTGTGTTTGTGTGTGTGTTGCTTTCGGGAAGTTCATTAGTAAAATGATATATCACATTGTATGTATATATAGGTATATATGTGCATATGTATGTTGTAGGTATAGATATACAGATCTATGTTGTATGTATATACAGGCATATATGTATATATCTGTGTGGTATGTATACATGTATATGTGTTTGTTGTACTTATATATAGTTATATATGTATACGTGTATGTTGTATGTATGTGCATGTACGTATATAGCATTTGGATTCTAGATGTCTATATAGATAGGTATCTATCTATATGGAAAGGGGGTAGGGAGGGGCCGGAAAGGATAGAGCTCTATTTATATCTGGATAAATAGATCTATATCTAGATAGATGGAGCGATGATATAGCTCTCACCTCCTGCCCCTCCCTTGCCATTGGCACCTGCTTGGTCCCTCGATCCTAGAGCCAAACTTGGAGTAGCTAAGTGAGAGCTGCCCCTCGGCTGTCTACAACTGCTCTCTCAAGTAACTTTCTTAACCGCGAGGTTGTTTGTACACGCACAACTGAGATGAGGAAACGGAGCTCTGCTCGGGCTAAGAGGAGAAAGTGCACCCAGGTTCGAGCGTGCGTTGTTGTAGACGGCAGAAGAAGCCAGAAGTTGAGGGTTTCCTTTGCCAGTACTCGCACCGTGTGCTTGCTGTGCCTGAGCAGTGGCCCCTGGGGAATGTGTCGAGCAGGAACTTGGGGCCGGAGTGGTGTGGAGGTGGGGGCAGAGGAGGTGCGGAGGGCGGCACTCGCAGGTGGAGTGTACCGGACATGCTGGAAAAGGAGACCGATCCAGCTCTGGGACTCATTTTCAAAAGGGAAGTTTGGTATTTGTGTGAACTCGTGGGTTTGTCTGAGAATGTTCAAGAAGAGCGGGACACATGAATGGGTAGAGAAAGGGAGGAGGGGACGCGGGTCCGACCTGAGTAACGGAGTATAGTAATAGATGGACGTTTGGAGTTACACATTTTAGATTTGGGTTGCGGGGTGTGTGTGTGTGTGTGTGTGTGTGTGTGTGTGTGTGTGTGTGCTTGTGCTCTGGAATCCTCTGTGGAACTGAGCTGTCCCCAACATGTACATATACATAAACACACATTCCCCTCTTTCCTTCTCATTCATCTTCCCAGTGTAACACCGGATCTATAGTTCATGCTTTCCAATTGTCCTGCTTTCCCACGAGTTTCCCCCCTCCCTCTACTGGCTCAGCCCTGTGACCTCCTCCTGCTTGGGCTGTAGATGCCATAGCACATTTTGAACAATGGTGTGCTAGAATAGTGCCCGGGCAGACAGGTGCCTCCTGAGGTGAACTTGTGGCTATCGGGCAGTGCTGTAGAGAGAGCAGTGGGCAAAGGGATCAGCTGGCAAGGGCATCAGCAGGAGTGTCCCTACTCCTCACCCAATTTGTACATTCCATTTGGGCCCCAAGGATTGGGTGGACTAAGCTGATGACCTTGATTTCTTTCTTTCTTTCTTTCTTTCTTTCTTTCTTTCTTTCTTTCTTTCTTTCTTTCTTTCTTTCTTTCTTTCTTTCTTTCTTTCTTTCTTTCTTGGTGGGGCAATGAGGGTTAAGTGACTTGCCCAGGGTCACACATCTAGTAAGTGTCAAGTGGCTGAGGCTGGATTTGAACTCAGGTCCTCCCGAATCCAAGGCCGGTGCTTTATTCACTACACCGCCACCTAGCTGCCCCGACCTTGATTTATTTCCATGGAGAATGGCAAACCATTCTCTAACATTTGTGCATTCTCTTGCATAGTCATGCCTTCTCTTGTCTGTCTGTCTGTCTATCTACACATACGTGTATAATACATACATAAATTATGCAGCTTGCCTGTATAGAGGACAATATTTTAAAAAATCAGCTCTGCCTTGCTAGTGTAGAAATGGTACTCCCTCATTTGTTAGCAGGGTTGTATGGGATGTTTCTTCCAGTGTTTCTGTGTGTTACATGTTCCTCATGTCCCTCAGACAAATTTCATCCAATTTTTCTACCACCTACCAGAAGCTCTGAGGCAAGGTAGACTGGCTGGAAAGTGGGAGTGTGGAGTAGGAATTAGAGCTAGTAGAAAGCTGGTTCAGTGGAAAGCTGTGGAATTGAGGATTGAGTCAAGAGGGCCAGAGTTTGCATTCTTGCTGTGCTGCCCAAGTGATTTGGGACATGTCATTTAAAGTTTTGGGGCCTCAGTTTGACTGTAAAAGTGGGAGGTGGAAGGGATCTCAGGGGATATCTATCCCTATCTCCTCTTTTTACAGATGAGGACATTTGAAGCCTACGGAGGCTAGCTAGTAACAGGGATTTCCACTACCCCACACTTCCCACAGGGCATCTAGGTGGTGCAGTGGATAGAGTGCTGGCCCTAGAGTCAGGAGGGCCTGGGTTCAAATCTAGCCCCAAACACTTACTAGCTGTGTGACCCTGGGCAAGTCACTTAACCCTGTTTGCCTCAGTCTCCTCATCTGTAAAAATGAGCTGGAGAAGGAAATGGCAAACCATTCCAGTAACTCTGCCAAGAAAACCCCAAATGGGGTCAGAGAGAGTTGGATATGACTAAAACAACTCAACAACAACATACCAGCATAGTAATATTTGAATCAACACTGATAATCCACATTGGTTCCCTACACCCCCTTACCCTCCCCCATGTAGCCAGTAGGCATTTGGATAGTGTGGGCCTTTACAAGCAGACTCATGTTTCCCCTCACCCATCTTAACTAATAACAAAGTTTTTGAGTGTGGATGAAGTTCAACAAATTAAACAATTCAACAAACATTTCTTAAGCACCTATACTGTGCTAGGCACTGGGGATTACAAACATGTAACAGCCCTTGGGGCTTTCACAAATTAGTAGGAGGGCTGATGTTTACAAGTAACCACAGTAAAAGTTACTATATGAAAAGGAGAGGTCCCAGCAGAATGGAGAGATTTGAGATAGAGGGATCACTCTGAGCTTGAGGAATGCCCTAAGGATGCCAAGATGTATGAGGCACAGCTCATAGACCTATAGATGTTAACACTAGATTTGGGAGAATGGAACAAAAACATGCAAAGACAAGAATTGTCAATAGCCTTTGGTAAATGACCCTTTAGTGGTTCTTTAGGAGAAAGTGTAGTAGGAGTTCAAGAGAAGGAGTGATCACTGTGAACTAGAACCATTGGGGAACAGTTGAGAGGTAGCAGGACCTGAGTTAGGCCCTGAAGAAAGGGAAAGATGTAAGTGAAGAAGAGAGAAGAGATGGTCCACATAGGGATGGTGATGTCAGCAAAAGTGCACAGGTGAGACCAATCTAGCTGAAGTATAGAATTAATTGGTCACCATGTTAAGCACAGGGGATACAAAGAGAGGCAAAAGACTGTCTGTCCCCCGAAAGAGCTTATAATCTAATGAGGGGAGATAACACTCAAACAGCTGTGGACAAACAAACTGTAGACAAGACCAATTGGTGATAATTTCAGAGGGAAAGCACTAGCTTCTATGGAGTTTGGAAAAAGGCTTCCTGTGGACTTGAAGGAAGCTGGGAGACAGAAATGAGGAAGGAGAGAATTTCCAGGCATGGGGAACCACAAGCTAAAATGCCCAGAGTTGGGAGATGGAGTGTTTTGTATAAGGAACAACAAGGGGGCAGTGTTACTGGATCGAAGAAAGTGTGTGTGTGTCAGGGGGAGGGGAATAGGTGGCAAAAGGCAAAAGTGTTCATGGGGTGGGTTGGGGCAGGGGAGGCTGGAATAGGTTGAGCAGGTTGTAAAGGGTCCTAAATGGAAGACTAAAGAGTTTGAACTTCATCCTATATATTATGGGGAGTCCTTGGAAATTTTGGGGTAGGGAAGTGATATGTGGGGCAAGTAGGTGGTGCAGCGGATAGAGTTCCAGGCTTGGAGTCAGGAAGACTTATCTTCCTTAGTTCTAATCTAGCCTCAGACACTTACTAGCAGTGTGACCCTGAGCAAGTCACTTAACTCTGTTTGCCTCAGTTTCCTCATCTGTAAAATGAACTGGAGAAGGAAATGGCAAACTACTCAGGTATCTTTGCCAAGAAAACTCCAAACAGGGTCATAAAGAGTCAGTCACAGGGGGCAGCTAGGTGGCGCAGTGAATAAAGCATCAGCCCTGGATTCAGGGAGGAGTTCAAATTCAGCCTCAGACAGACACTTGACATTTACTAGCTATGTGACCCTGGGCAAGTCACTTAACCCTGATTGCCCCCACAAAAACAAACAACCTCCCCCAAAATAGAGTCAGACACATTGGAAATAACTGAACAACAATAACAAAAGTGATATATGTGCAAAGTGATACCTTAGAAAAATTAATCTGGTGCAGGTTAATGTGGGCATACACAGGGGCTCCATGTAAAGTATGGTGAATCCAATATTTCGTTACACACCTCACATGCACACAATAGCAAAAGACATTACTTGTACGCTCTACTTGGTAAAGGGGAAGGCTGCTTCCCCCCAACTCTAGTCAATCGCTATCTACTGACCTGTGGGGATCTGAATGGAAGAGATCTTGCTTCTTCATTCATCTTCTTTGTTTGGTACAATGGAAAGAGATATGGAGTCCGAGATCCTGGCTTAAAATCTCCTGTTGCGTCGCTCCCTGTGTGACCTTGCGGAGGTTGCTAAACACCATTGCCTTCCTTACTTTCTTCATCTGGAAAGTGAGATTAGATTTCCAAGGTCCCTCTTAATTCTAATCATTCTATGATCCCATTTCCACTGTGAAGAATGATGCACAGACAGTATGACATTGCAGAGCTTGTCCTCCACTACTTAGCCCTGAAAGCTAATCGCCACCTGGTGGTGAAATGAGGAACTGCCATGCTCTGTTAATGGGGTACTCTTGCCTGACTGGTGGTCCACTCTTCATAGAATTTTAGAGATCATCTAGTTCAACCTCCTCATTTACTGAAGAGGAAACTGAGGTAGGTGAAGTAACTTGCCCAACATCACATAGCTCAAAAGTGACACAAGTGATTGAAAAGCCAAGGTTATTTGACTGCCTGGCTCTCATTCCCTGATCTAGGACAAGGAATCTGGATTGTTGATTAATGTCACCTGAAATAAGTGACCCATCAGTCAGGGGTTATGGGTCAGTCCATGGTGCTAGAGGCTGACCAGAACATAGCCACCTTATTAGAGGGATGAATTTGTTCTATGAAGTGCAGAGTTGGACTACTAAAGGGGCAGCTAGATGGTGCAGTGAATAGAGCACCGGGTTTGGAATAAGGAACTCATCTGTATGAGTTCAAATCTGGCCCCAGACACATACTAACTGTGTGACCCTGGGCAAGTCATTTAACCCTGTTTGCCTCAGTTTCCTCATCTGTTAAATGAGCTGGAGAAGGAAATGGTAAACCACTCTGGTATGTTTTGCCAAGGAGAGTTGGACACAACTGAAAATGATTGAATAACATAACTACTAATGGTTGGCTCCACCTCTCATGTATGGTATTAAAAAAGAATTTGGGGGGCAGCTAGGTGGCACAGTGGATAAAGCACTGACCCTGGATTCAGGAGTACCTGAGTTCAAATCCAGCCTCAGACAGACACTT
The DNA here is from genome assembly GCF_019393635.1 of Dromiciops gliroides. Lineage (NCBI taxonomy): Eukaryota > Metazoa > Chordata > Mammalia > Microbiotheria > Microbiotheriidae > Dromiciops > Dromiciops gliroides. Next base: position 236,992,269 of record NC_057862.1, read on the forward strand.
GACACTTACTAGCTGTGTGACCTTGGGCAAGTCACTTAACCCCCATAGCCCCGCAAAAAAAAAAAAAAAAGAATTCAGTTATGTAGATACTAGAAGCTTGGCATGTATGTAGTGATGGCCATAGAATCAACTGGAAGGGAACTCAGAGGTCTTCTTCATTTTGCAGATAAGGAAACTAAGGCCTAGGTAGCATCAATGATTTGCTCAGGTAGTAGACTTCACTGGTGGTAAGTCCCAGAATCAGGAAGGGAATGAAAGTCTTCTGACTCCAAATCCACTTTAGTTTCTGCTATACCACTCCTCCAGCTTAGGAGAACCTGGCAGGTCTTGCCTCCCACTGCTATATAGCCTTTGGAAACCATCAGTTCCAAGATATATTATGAGATCCCTGGTCTAGACCGCTAAAACATAGCATTTATTACAAACTAGCTTTCTTGCTGCTCCTCACACTCTCTCCTTCTTACCTCTGTGCCTTTGTTCCCAGGCTTGGTATGAACTCCCTCTCTTGTCTGCCTCTTTGGATCCCTAGTTACCTTCAAAGCTCAGCTTAAGAGAGAACTTCAACATGTCCCCCTTTTTTTTTTTAAGGCAATCAGTTAAGTGACTTGCCTAGGGTCACACAGCTAGTAAGTGTTTGAGGCTGAATTATGAACTCAGGTCCCTCTGACTCCAGGGCCAGTGCTCTAATCCCCTGCCCCACCTAACTGCCCCTGCGTGATGCCTTTCCTGATCCCCCTAGCCATTGCCCTCTCCCTCAAAACTATGACCTAATTATATTGTATATAATAATGATCATTCACACAGCACGTTAAGGTTTGCAAATTTCTCTGCCTGTTATCTCATTTGATTCTTACAATAACCCTGTGAGGTAGGTGCTACTATCATCCCCATGTTATGCATAAAGAAACTTTTAAAAGACTTGCTCAGGTGTCTGAGGTAGGATTCAGACTCAGGTTTTGATTCCATGTCTATTTCACCACCTAACTGCCGTACATATTGTCTCCCCAAGTAGATGTAAAACAGAAGTTTCCTGAGGGCAGGAGTTATTTCATCTTTGTCCTTATAAACCCATCACCTAACATGGGGCCTAGGAGACAGTAGGTGCTTAATAAAGGCGTGTTGATTTATTATGGTTGGCAATGACAGTAGGGTTCACTTCTTATTCCCATCCAATTAACTGATGTTTTGTTATCCGCTTACTGCTCATCTCTAATAACTTTAGGGAGCTTTCTTGGCCAGATTTGAACTTCTTCAAACTGTGGGCACATAAGCCTTATGAGCCTGGGTCAAACCCATGGTCTGTCTTAGTATGCATGCATAGCTTAGTATTTTATCTCTGATGGGAGCATCAAAGGGGAGGCTAGAAGTGAAAATGGCCATTCTGGCTAATGCAAAACCTCAAGACATATATCCTAAATTGTTATCAAAATTCAAGAGGGATGTTTGGCCCCAATAAACTTCTTGGGGTGTGTTCTGTGCATTCACAGCCCTTTACTCCCATCCTCCTGCCCCCTCTATGTCTTCTGAGTCCACTGAACCCAATTCTGTTTGTTCTTGCTGACCTCCCAACAGGTGACACACCTTGTAATTTATTTGTTTTGTTTTGTGGGGTAATTGGGGTTAAGTGACTTGCCCATGGTCACACAGCTAGTAAGTGCCAAGTGTCTGAGGCCGGATTTGAACTCAGGTCCTCCTGAATCCAGGACCGGTGCTTTATCCACTGCGTCACCTAGCGGGCCCCTCACCCTTTAATTTATTAATTAGAAGGGGAAAGTAATCTACAGATGGGGCAGCTGAGTGGTGCAGTACGTAGATCACCAGGCCTGGAGTCAGGAAGACCTGAATTCAAATCTGACCTCAGACCCTATTTGCCTCAGTTTCTTCATCTGTAAAATGAACTGGAGAAGGAAATGGCAAACTACTCCAGTATCTCTGCCAAGAAAAGCCCTAATGGGGTCATGAAGAGTTGGACATGACTGAAAGGACTGAACAACAGCAACGATCTACAGATGGATATGCCATTTCTGCCCTCCAGCTCCTCCCCTCTTCCCCCCTCTACCCAATTCCTAGAAACTCTGGAAGGGTCCCGGGGCCTTTTTCCAAGTAGAGGAGGCCAGGACTCGGGAATAGGTGTGACTGACCAATCACCCTACTTAGTTTTCCTGGAATAGGCCTTGGTGATGAAAGCAGAGTGCTAGAGGGCATAGGAGGCTTCTGAGAGAGGCTGGTCCTAGAGATGCCTGATCCAGGAAGCTTGAGCCATGGGCCAGAGGGGTGACTTGGCTGTAGGGGACATTCCTGGAGCTCCCTGGGTGGCAGCTCCCCTTAATGTTGGTTCAGAAGGCCAGGAATGGGCCTCAGTTTTTTCTTTTTTAAGCCAAAGGAATTTATTTTGAATTCTTTGTGAGGTTCCAAAAACCACACGGGCATTGGGGTCCGCTCAAATGTCAAACAAACTCCTAAGTGGGACCAGATGCTTCCCCCATGCTGTCCACAGAGGTTTAAAATGGCCGCCAGACTCAGCTCTCTCCTTCTGGGCACTCCTCATCTCTAGTTCTAGTCCATCTACTGCTAAGCTCTTAGCTTCCCCTTCTGTAGTATGGGCCTCCTCATTTCTAGTTCTGGTTTGTCTCAAGTTCCCATTTGCCTGCCTCTGATAATTCTAGCCCCATTCTCACTTTGAATCCCTTCATCTTTTCTGCTCTCTTGTACCATGAACAGGTTGGAGGATAGAAGGGACCTCAGTATTTTTCTTAACCTTCATCATCACATAGTCCAGAGAAAGATTCTATCCTTTCCCTCCATAACGTGGACATACAGACCGTTCTATGAGTCTACCACTCTTCCCTTGCTCATCATCTTACTCTTCATTCCATCCCTTCACTCGATTTTTTCTTCACCTCTGATATCAGCACTTCTCCAACCCTAGCTTCTCCATTGCTTTCTTCTATCTCTTGTGTCCTTGATCATCTGAGATAATTCTTCCATCCATTTCAGGTTTTCAGAAGCAGGGTCCTTTATATGAAATGTCTAATAATGTTTTGTTTTGTATTTTTTTTGATGAGGCAATTGGGGGTTAAGTGACTTGCCCAGGGTCACACAGCTAGTAATTGTTAAGTGTCTGAGGCTGGATTTGAACTCAGGTCCTCCGGAATCCAGGGCCAGTGCTCTATCCACTGCGCCACCTAGCTGCCCCTTAATAATGTCTTTATAGGAAGTTTGCTTCAAATCTAGGAGGCATGTTCATAGTGTACTCTGCTGTCAGTTATGGATTGCAAAGCATCAATCCATAAACACTTTATAAGTGCATGCTATGTGCCAAGTATAAGATAATTGGGTAGAGAGGACACTAGCAGATGGGAAAATCAGGAAAAGCTTCATCATTATGACATTTGTTTATCTGGTCACCTAAACACTCTACCTTTTCTAAGTCTGGACAGCACCTATATTCTGCAGCTGTGAAGGAACCCTTTGTCAAGTTGACTACCTGAGGTTGAATGTCCTAATGACTCTCCCCTGGGCCCCTAAGCCATACTTATATATAGTTATATATGACTATTGAGGGGCAGCTAGATGGCACAGTGGATAGAGCACCGGCCCTGGAGTCAGGAGTACCTGAGTTCAAATCCGGCCTCAGACACTTAACACGTACTAGCTGTGTGACCCTGGGCAAGTCACTTAACCCCAATTGCCTCACTAAAAAAAAAAAAAAGACTGTTGATCATGAGCATTTGTGATAATGAAGACCAGTTTGATCCTGCACAAATCAAGACCAGAGACCTTAGGGTAGGGGTTCTTTCTGTGAGCCTATATCTAGTACTTTGCTTCCTTTGCTTCCTTTGTTTTGTTTGTTTTTGGTGAGGGTTAAGTGACTTGCCCAGGTTCACACAGCTAGTAAGTGTCAAGTGTTTGAAGCTGCATTTAAACTCAGGTCCTCCTGAATCCAGGGTCGGTGCTGTATCCACTGCACCACCTAGCTGTCCCCTTTGCTTCCTTTGTAATCTTACATATTTTATTTTACACATTTAAAAACCATTATTCTGAGAAAGGGTCACCAGTCTTCCAAAGGAATATATAGGTTTATTTCACTAACCTACCAAATGGGTCTATGATATAAAAAAAGTTAAAAAGTCCTTGCCCTGGGGGAACTTCTCTTGGCTGAAGCAACTCTAGGACCTCTGACCCAGTCCTGGGTTTTAGGGATTTAGGTCTGTTTTAGGATAATCCCTTCCCCCATATAACTAGGCCAAAGTCAAGGAACCATTTGCCTGTGGTGGCATTTTCTCCCTGGTACAGAGTGATTTATCAGAGAGATTTTATCAACTTAGAGATTCCTTCTAACAATGCAGGTCATAACCCATCCTTATCTGCCCATCCTGTGTAATTCATGTGATATACTTAACCATAGGGTCTAGCCAACATACTGGGACTTCACTCAACTTTCTTAACATTGTGTGGTTAGCAATGGATCACATGGGCTTGCTCTTACCATTTGACAAAGCAGCCTTCTTTTGCCCTCAAACATTTGTTTTTTGAGCCAATGAGGGTTAAGTAACTTGCCCAGGGTCACACAGCTAGTAAATGTCAAGTGTCTGAGGACAGATTTGAACTCAAGTCCTCCTGAATTCAAGGCCATTGCTGTATCCACTGTGCCACCTAGCTACCCCTTTGCCCTCACACATTTCTTGGATTTATACTTTTACTGTACCTTTCCTTCAGAATTCCCTGTTTGTAACATGTTGTAGTCAACTCATAGCCACCATGTGCTTTTTTGTTGCCATCTGGATGATTTTCAATCTTCAAAACTGCCATACTCCATGTCTCATGACCATACAACAACACTGGGAGAATATTGACATTAAAATGGTGGACTTTTGTTTTAGGAAAAGTTTGTGTTAAAAGAACTCTGTTATTTCCCAGAGTCAATCTAGATAGCTCTCTTTCTCCTGAAGGAGCAGAGAGGTGGTACAGTGGATAGAGCATGGGGCCTGGAGTTGGCAAGATTTAAATCTGATTTCATGTGTTTACTTTACAAACTACATAATCCCGGGCAAGTCACTTACTTCTGTTGGCCTCAGTTTTCTCATCTATAAAATGGGTATAATAACATTTACTCCCCAATTATTGTTGTGAGGATCAAATGAGATATTTGTAAAGGACTTAACATAGTGCCTGGCACACAGTAGGTACTTCATAAATGTTTGTTTCCTTCCTCCCTCCCTCCCTCTTTCTTCCCCCCTTTTCCTTCCTTCTTTCCCTCCCTTTCTCTTCCCCTTCCTCCTCTCCTCTCCCTTCCCCTCTCTCCTCTCCTCTCCTCTCCCCTCTCCTCCCCTCCTATCCTCTTTTCTTCCCTTTCCTTCCCTCCCTCCTTTCCTTCCTTCCTTTCTTTCTTCTTTTCTTTTCTTTCTTTCTTTCTTTCCTTCCTTCCTTCCTTCCTTCTTTCCTTCCTTCTTTCTTTCTTTCTCTTTCCTTCCTTCCTTCCTTCCTCTTATTTGAATGTGGGCCCAACTCTTTGTTCATCTCTCCTCTATGCCCTCTTTTCTCAACTCACAGAAGTACAACCCTAGTTCAGGTTCTCTTTCCCTCTTCCCTGGGTTATTGTAATAGCCTCCCAACAGATCTCAGTCTCAGCTCTCTCTTACTACTTCTTCCACTTGGCTGCCAAAGTGATTTTTCCTCAAGCAGAGACATAGCTGTGCCACTACCCTGCTCAGTGAGTACCATTGGTTCCCAATAAAAGTCTAGGCAGAGAGCACAGGGAGAGCCCCTTGGTCTCTGATACCCAACAGAAGCACTGAATTAAAATATATATATAAATTTTTTGCGGGGCAATGAAGGTTAAGTAACTTGCCCAGGGTCACACAGCTAGAAAGTGTCAAGTGTCTGGGGTCAGATTTGAACTCAGGTCCTCCTAAATCCAGGGCTGGTGCTCTATCCACTGCACCCCCTAGCTGCCCCCTATTCTTATATATTTTTTTTACAGAGGTCTTTATCCTATTGCCTCCATTAAATTATAAGCATCTTTAAGATCCAAATCATGGTTTCTACTGCTTTCTCACAAACCATGACCCAGCTCCCACCACATGATGCCCCCATACAGTGTATAGCAGGTAAAACTTGACTGACAAGCCCCAGACAGGTCAAAGGAATGATGCTTCAGAAGGGAACAGCAATGGGAAAGGGATGTGGGTTATCTGAAGCTGGCTACTGACCTCAGGAAGATATTCCCAGAGTGCCTTTCTCCTAACACTATTGTGATCATGCAGGAGGAACGTCTGCGGGGGACGGTGCTGCCCAGGATGGACGACTGCCAACAGCACCAACCAGTGCATCAAACGTGAGTTGACCCCAAGTCTTCCAAGCTGGGCATTCCTGAGCCTGTGGAAAAATTGTGTTACTTAACCTTCATCTTGTAATTTATAACCCACCCCCTTCCAAAGGAATTCATGCGGGTGGGGTAGGAAGGGTACATTTTAAAAGGTTTTCAATTGAAAATGAATGTGTGTATTATGTTCTTACTTGTGTTTTAAAAGCCCCCCAGTCCTAAGGTTATAGATCCACTTTCAGCACTGAACACACTTCTGTGGTGCCTCTGGTTAGGTCCTTTTCAAGTTCTTGTTTCTGGGCTCCCAGAACTTCCTTACATGCAGATTTTCAGAGCAATCCTTCCTCAGATGTCCATCATTCCCTTGTAACCTATTAAAGATGGTCATTGTTTTAACCCACTCTACAGGGAGGCAGAAGGAAGCATCCTTGTAGCTGAAAGTGTCATGATCTTGGGCACTGACCAGAATTAAAATCCTGGTTCTGACTCTAATTGGCTATGTGACACTAAATGAATTCCTGTGCTTCAGTTTCCTCATCTTTAGAGGACAGATAATACTCCTAAAAACAACAACCCGTGTCCTCGTGTTATTGTGAAGAGGAAAACTTGAAAGCTTTGTAAACTTGAAAACAAGTGAGCTGCTATTATTATGAGATTCTTTTTTTTTCCAGGGCAATGAGGGTTAAGTGACTTGCCCAGGGTCACACAGCTACTGTCAAGTGTCTGAGGCCAGATTTGAACTCAGGTCCTCCTGAATCCAGGGCTGGCGCTCTATCCACTGTGTTACCTAGCTGTCCCAGAGCTGCTATTATTATGGATTTCTCCACCATTCTTCATTTGGAACTGCTGCTAAAGGAGGGCACAAAACATTTAGAAATGCCCTGGAGATTGGTTGTTTGTGGTACAGTGGATGGGAGGTGAAGAATGAATGGGGTGAAGTCTTAAAAAAGAAAGATCATAGAATCATAGATTTAGAGATTAAGAAACAGGCTCAAGAAGAGTGACATACAGGCAGTAGCTAGGATTTGAACTGAGATCCTCTCACTCCAAATCTACTGTACTTTCTAAGATATATAACCACAACTGGGCCCTTAGCAAGGCAATCCTTCTGCTCTATCTTAATTGATTCCTATCCTACTGCCCATCAGAGTCTCTTCTAAACCTTTCTTATCTCCTCCAAGCCCCTCCCCCCATACCTCCCCTTCTTTCCATTCTTTCAGTTGAGAAACTTGCTTCAAACTTTACTGAGAAAATATTAACCCTAGGGGATTAGGGGTTCTCACCCCCCCCACACACACACCATGATGTATCTCTTAGGATTAAATTAATCTAAAAATTCCTGGTTATACAACTTACTAACAATATAATCAATACCACAAAGATGCAAATAATTATTTATGTTTTAGCTGTGTGAATACCAGAGTGATCTCTAACCATCACTGTAATTGCTGATGCCTTCTACTTGCTTCTGGAAACACAATTCTGCCATTCAGTTTATTTAAGTTAACAAGCAAAATCTCGCCTCAATAATCCTCTTCATCTTCTTTATAAAAAAAAAATGTTAAAGTAGCTTTATCAGGAAAGAAGCTCCCTCCTTATTCTTTCTCTCTGTCTTCTCCAGCTTCTCTCCAGTCATAACAAGAATAGTCTCAGGGGCAGCTAGGTGGTACAGTAGATAAAGAACTGACCCTGGATTCAGGAGGACCTGAGTTCAAATCCGGCCTCAGAAACTTGACACTTACTAGCTGTGTGACCCCAGGCAAGTTACTTAACCCCAATAGCTTCACACACACACACACAAAGAATAGTCTCTTCATCTTTTCTCAAGCCATTACTCTTAACTGTTTCCCTCCAGATCCACTTCTCATAAATTCTCTTTATAATGTTTCTTCAAAAAATACAGTTGACAGTTCTCCTAAGAAAGATGTTTTTCCTTATTCTCTTTTTGAATTCTCCATAGTTTCTCTCAAACTATCTCCATTAACCCTCTTCTCAGTTTTTCAATAAATGTCCAGCCTCGACTGCCAAATATTAAACATTCCATTTGGCTCTTATAGTATAGTACCAGTAACTAACTATAGCATCTGTAGGAGAGGCCTTTGAAATGGGTGTTACATTCCTCCTTGCAGCCAAAAGTTTTCAGTCCCCTGAAAATAATTTGGAAGTATACCAAATCTATATTTATATTATATTGATATTAAAATATATAATGCATATATCATAATGCAAAATCCCATTTTACTGGTTTTTAAATAAGAAAAAATACAACACTAGCAAGAGTAATAATTTGTTATTGTTCAGTCATGTCCAGTTCTTCATGATCCCATGGACAAGAGCAGGCCAATGCTGTCCATGGGGTTTTCTTGGCAAATATAATGGAGTGGTTTGCCATTTCCTTTTCCAGTGGATTAAGGCAAATAGAAGTTAAGTGACTAGTCCAGGGTCACACAGCTAGTAAGTGTCTAAGGCTGAATTTGAATTTAGATCTTCCTGATTCCAGGCCCAGTGCTCTATCCACAGAGCCATCTAGCTGCCTCTAATAGTGATAATAGAATAATGCATTTAATAACATTGAAAAGTACATCATATATAATTCAATGATGTAACTGAAGGAGTACTTCTCCAGCAACTTTATGATTTAATCTATTTCACATGAATTGTTGAATTGTTCTAATTCTATTTTTACTTATTGATCTTGCTACATCTATATCTAAATTGATTGGCTCTTTAAACTAACTAACAGCTTTTCTAACTTCTATGACTTGTTTCATTACTCTAGGGGATTCAGTGGCTGAGATTCTAGGCAATAGAGGTAATGCCTCTTAAGTTAGCTCTTCCTCCTTTGCTTGATTTGACAACTTCTTCAGTCCTACCCAAATTGTTGGGCTTCTAGATGCAGTGTCTGATTCACTTGGAACAGCGCCTCAGAGAGGATCTTTCTGGGTTGAATGGGAAGCAAACTGGGCTTCCACATTCTGAAAATGCCGTTCAATGTAACTGTTTTCTTTATAGTATCATTTAATAGTTCTTTTGTAACAAGCCTACAACTTGTTTCATTTCTTGTCAACGTAGGCCTTCACTCTATTTCACATTCTAATTCCTTCTTCAGTGCTATCTTATCTCCTGTTAAAGGTTTTTATATCTGGTTATCAGACCTCTGTTTCAAATTTCTCCAATGTTCTCTGAAGTCTTTCAGTAAAATCTTTTCATTTTGCTTCAATTCTTGATGACAAACACAGACTTCATACTGCTGCTTGTTTCTCAATATTGGTTCGTTATGCATCTTTTTCAACTTAAAAATAACATTTTATTTTTTCCTCAATTACACATAAAACCAAGTTTAAACATTCATTAAAAAATTGTTTTGAGTTCCAAATTCTATCTCTTCCTCCCTTCACTGAGTTATACATACTTATTGCATCCCAATTGCTAAATCTGATGGTCTTGGTGTCTCACCAATATTTGATTCCACTGGCCATCCTTTTCACTGGATGCTCTCTTTTCTGTGGGTTTTTGTTGACACTACTCTCTCCTGGTACTTTTCCTACCCGGCTAGTTGATTGTCGCTCCTCTGTCTCTTCTGAGGGCTCTTCATCCATATCATATCCTCTAACTACAGGTGTACCCTAAAGCTCTGTAAAGGTCTCTCTCTTTCCACCTGCTCTCTTCGTGGCCTCATTTGTTCCCATAGATTTATCATTTCTACAAAGACTGCTACTAGGTCTATAATCTAGTCCTAGTCTCCAGCGATGATGATGATGTCCAACTGCCTGTTGGACATTTTGAACTGGATCTCTCATAGACATCTCAAACTCAACATGTCTAACATTATCTTTTCTCCAAAACACCCCTTTCCCTAAGTTTCCTATTTTTATCAAGGTCACTACCATCCTGGTCTTTCAGATTTGCAGCTTTGATTTCAAACTGGACTCCTTACTCTATCCCACATTTCCAATCAATTGTCAAATCTTACTGACTCTACATCAGTGATCTCCGTCATATCCATCCCCCTTTCCCCACTCACATCACCACCATGCCAGTTTAGGCCCACATCATCTCTCATTTAGTGTGTGCTTCTCCCTCCTCCCGCCCTTTTCTGTGCTTTGGGTACATGGGAATTGATCTGCTTGTTGACTTGTCATCTGTAGTATCTGGTTCCTTTTTCTTCCTCTGCCCGTATCCAAATATAGGAAAAGGGGCAGGGGAAGATGCTTGGGACTAATCATAGGAAGACAAAAGTCTTAGTAGATTCAAGAGACCTGGGGAATGGAGAGATCAAAGAGGCATAGGAAAAACAAATGAGAGCTCCAGAGCTGGAGGGGACCTCAGAGACTAACTAGTCTAACCTCATTTTTAAAATGAAGGAGTTTTGGGTAGAGAGGCAAAGTGATTTGCCCAAGGCTACAAATGTGGCAAGTAACAAAGTCAGGGTTAAACCTATGGCCTCTGACACTGTATCTGGTGCTCTTTCTATCACAACATGATGTTAAGGCTAAAATTCTAGCTAGTTTGTCTAAAATATCTAATGAGTGGTCGCCAATAAATTATAAGCTTTAGCAAGAGTTAGACTTTTAAGCATTTATTAAGGAGAATAAGAATTTGGTAAAGAGAGAGAGAAAGGCCTATATTTATCTATCTATTAAAGGGAGAGTGCATTTCTAGCTCCCTTCTCCACCGGAGTCCTCAGGAAATAGAGAGAGTCAGAGCGCCAGGCTCCCCCTTCTTCCTCCTACAAGCAAATGTCACCTCCTGACGCCAAAGAAAAGACTCATGGTCTTGCCCTCAGATACCTTCATCTCATGGCGGAGCTTTTCTACAGTAAATCTCCAGCAGGTGGCATCATTCCAATCGTTACAACAATAAAGAGGGTTGAATTGGTAAATTCACTCTGGCCCTTACTGGAAAACAAGCCTATGGAAAGGACAGTTTGGTTGTGAATGGCACTCTTTAGGAGTTGAGATGAAGAAGTAATAGGGTGTCTTGGCTTTGATGGGAACAGGACTTCTTCCAACCTTCCTTGTCCATTAGATGGGTTCATCCACAGCTGGGCCTCCTGCTGGGCATTTGAATTCTAGAGAAATTCTCATTATCTAAACATGCTTGCAATTTTCTAGCCTTACCACCACTTGACTTAATGGAGTTTCAAGACTGGAAATATTGGTTTGGTGGCTCTGTAGAATGTTGGCAATAATGTGTGTACACATGTACGTGTATGTGTGTGTGTGTGTGTGTGTGTGTGTGTGTGTGTGTGTGTGTGTATGTACAACTGTTTGACCAAGCCCCTGTAGGGTGATACTCATCAATCATTGCCAATGGAGCTACTTCTCCTAATAACTCCCTTTTATGACCCATGTCTTCTCTTTCCATTCTTCTTACCTTCATGTCTCCTCTCCCCAATCCTGACCCCAGATTTGGAGCCTGGCAGCTGTTCTGGAGACAATTGCCTGTAGGCGTCATCTCCGTATATGGTTTCCCACTTGTAGTCCACTTGTACACTGGTGGAATATTTTCTAATTAGCTGATCCTGACGCTGTTTGCTTGTTGCTATTTTGCTGCTAATGAGCCTAATGGGAAACATGTGGGGGTTGGAGCATTTGCCCACGACTAACTTGCTATGTCCTGAGTGCCTTAAAATGTAGGGCTCTTGGATCCATGCCCGGTCAGCTGGCTCTCTATCGTCCTCAAGTCCCATTGCTGCTTCCTTCTCCCCACCCCAACTCCTCCTGACTGCCCTTTCGGGAAGGAGACTCCCATTGCCTGGGAATGTTAATGATTCCTTCATGCCAGTTTCACATATGTGGGGTGACTCCCAAGGGTGTGTGTGTCAGGAGCTGTGTATGAAGTTCCCCCTTATAAAATGGGGTCTGGCTCTGATCCTCCCCACTCCCCTCAAATTTGAAACACAATGGGACAGTGAGCTCTTAATCTGGCTCTTTCCAAGTACCTGACTAACAAGACCAACTGAACATTAGAGAAGATGGAGAAGATGCAGTCAGTGCTTACTTATGCTCTCCGCAGCCAAGTTGTCTCTCATGAAGAGTTCCTTTCTTAAAGACCAAAGCCGCTTTAACATATCAATCTGTCCTTCTCTCTTCCCATCTGTCTGTACCCATCTACCTTGGCCTCTCTCCCTATGGGCCTAACTTTCATTACTCCACTGCAGGTGTAGATGATGACAGTCCAGCCCTTTCCTTGACCCCTGTGGTGTCTCTCTGTCTGGGCCTCTGTCTCCTCCTCTGGGTCTCTGTATCTGTCTTTCTCTCTGTGACTTTGCCAGCTCTGGAGGGAGGTTTATGTGTTTGTGTGCCTATAGAGACAGCTGACTGTTGAGCCTGTTGGATGTGACTCCAAGGTGGGGAAAGGCTGAATGGGTTTTGAGTGGATTGGGATGGAAGTGGAAGAGGGGAGCAATGTACCGTTTATAGCTGTTGCTTTTGGAAGGACTTCCAGACTTCACTGGGGTCTTTTCCCTCTCCCCCTATACTGGGGTGTTCTTGTGCCCATTTGCAGAGGAAACATAGAGAATTTCCCTGGGAATCTTTTGGCTTTGGGAGCTGTACTGTTTCACTGGGAGAGTTTTGGGGAAAGCAACAGACAGACCCCGTGCAACTTGTTGGGAGGGATCTTGGTTTAATACTCTCTGAACTGATGCAGGATTCCCAAGAGGTGCCTGGGTTTTTGGCAACTGGAGGGCCCAGCTTAATGAGGTTCAGGCTATTCCAAGGGGGAAACCTCTGGCTTTCTCAAGTCCAGTCTGCCCTTCTGGGAACACCTATGTACTTGGCTAGATGAGAGTTAGCCTTGCACAATCTAACATAGTGAGCTGATCTCTCTAGACAAGATAATGAGGAATACCTGCTTCCAGGCCCTGGATGACCCTGGGCAAGTCATTTAAACCTCTCAGTGCTCCAGGCACCCAAGTCCAGCAGTTGCAGAAAAGGTGGCATCTTGTATTGGTTTAGAGCCCATACCAATAAAATCACAGGTCTAGCCCTTATTCTTATCTCATATCTATTTGGAATATTGTTCCATGGGAATAATTCTATGGGGAGGTACTGAAATGGGGGGGGGGATAATAGATTTAGAGTTGGAAGGGGCCTTATAAGTCATTAAGTCCAACCTTCCTCTTTTACTTTACAGATGAGGAAACTGAGGCCAGAGACATTAAGTGATTTTGCCAAAGGTTAAGCATCTGAGGCACTATTTGGACCCAGGTCCTCTGGTGCCAGGGCCAATGGTCTTTCCACTGTGTTGCCTGAAGTTTGCATAGGAATAGCTTTGGAGTCTATAAGACTAAAGACAAACAGCTGTTTCTTTCTGTTTCTGTCTCTGCCCGTTGGTCTGTCTGAACAATATACACATACACACATATACATATAACACACACATATACATGTACATGTACACACAACACCCATAATATACATATATACACATATACATATAATATACATGTAAATACACATACATACACATAAACATTTACATATACATTTTATGAGGTTAGAACAGAGGGATGGTAGGGAGATGGCTAGAAGGGGTGAGTGTTTCCTCCAGTAGGCAGCTAGGTGGCGCAATGTATAAAGCACTGGGCTTGGAGTCAGGGAGACTTGAGTTCAAATTTGACCTTAGACATTTACTAACTGTATAATCCTGGGCAAGTCACTTAACCCTGTTTGCCTCAGTTTCCTCATCTGTAAAATGAGCTGGAGAAGGAAACAGCAAACCATTCTAGTATCTTTGCCAAGAAAACCCCAAATGGGGTCCTGAAGAACTGGACATGACTGAAAAAATTGAACAACAAATTTCCTGCAGCAGGGACCAGGCCAGGAAAGAAGTGTGGCCCTGGACTTTGGATCCACAAGGAGTAGGAGATGTGGGCATGTTGACCATTCCTGGGTGTCTGAGCTCTGTGGGATTTAGGAATCTGTGGATTAGTTCATAGGATTATAGATTTAGAGATTAAAGAGATCTTTAGGGACCATTTTAGCCAATCCTCTCATTTTACAGATAAGGAAACTGAGGCCCAGAGTTGAAAAGCAACTTGCCAAAAGGTCACATAGATAGTAGGTGGCAGAACCAGAATTCTAAGCCAGATCCTCTGACTCCAAATGCAGTGTTCTTTCCACTGTTCCAGGCAGCCTTCAGGTTGAATGTGTGACTTCATCTGTCTTCCTTCCCCATAACCCTTCTGTCTGGGCAACAGATTCTGTGGCACTAAAGTGTGGCAGCCCTCAGCCAGTCAAGGAGTTCTGTCCTCTCTGTCCACAACAGTCTCTGTCTAGGGATAAATAATAGAATCTAAGATGAAGACCCTAAGTCCCAATGATTTCCTACATTCCTGAGGTAACTTATGACACAAGGGCTCTATGGAGCTCAGGGGAAATAAGAGTATAGGGGTTCGGGGCAGCTAGATGGCGCAGTGGATAGAGCACTGGCCCTGGATTCAGGAGGACCTGAGTTCAAATCCAGACTCAGACACTTGACATGTACTAGCTGTGTGACCCTGGGCAAGTCACTTAACCCCAATTGCCTCACCCAAAAAAACAAATTGATGTAAAAAAAAAAGAGTATAGGGGTTCAAATCCTATCTCTCATTCTTACTTTTTGTGTGATTTTGGGCAGATCACTTAGACACCTTGGGCCTAAGTTTCCTCACTTATAAAATGATTGGGTAGGACTAGATAGCCTCCAAGGTCTCTTCTAGTCAGTCCTAGATCTCTGATCTTATGATTGAAGATGAGGATGATGGGTAAGTTCTGCTACTCTAAGTCTCTCTACATAAGAGATAGAATCTGGGTCCCTGATACTTCCTAGCTGTGTGACTCTGGGCAAATTACTTAACCCTGTTTGCCTCAGTTTCCTCATCTGTAAAATGATCTAGAGAAGAAAGTAGCAAACCATTCCAGGATCTCTGCCAAAAAAACCTAAATGGGGTCATGAAGAGTCAGACATGACTGAAAACAACTGAACCACAAAATGGCGGGAGGAGAGCACCTAGGAGGGTGCCTCTGAGAACTGAGATTTGGATTAGGAACAGCCTCCAAAGTATTCCCATCAGTGGGAATGGGCTGCTCCCTGCCTGCCCCAAGGCCTCCCAGCCGGCTACAACATCTCAACATTTGTTAATGCAATTACTCTCCTGCAGTGGAGTCCATGTTCAGGAGCAGGGGGCCAAGGTCTGACTCACACCCTCCCCTTCCTTCCCTCCTCCAGCCGCCAAACGGTAGAGGCCGAGTTAGCCTGCCAGACCGAGTCTGCAAAGAGCTTGCAGGGCCAGAAACGGCATCTTTCTCTCATTAGAGGCTTTTATGTGAACACAACTGCTATTTTGGAGCCGGGCTCTTGGCTAGCCCTAAGCCCTGGAACACTGTTTCCAGTCCTTCCCAAGGTGCTGCCCTCTTTGTAGTTCTGGGAGTGGGGGGGGGGGAGTGGGGTGTCCCTGCAGCCAGCTAGTGATTCCTTCCCATAAACCTATGGCTGTGCCATATATTGGTTAGGTCCTTCAAGATGGAAGCCCAAGGAAGGATTTGGAGTGAGGAAGGGTTAATGGTAAACTCTGTGTGTGTGTGTGTGTGTGTGTGTGTGTGTGTGTGTGTGTGTGTGTGAAGAGGAGAATGAGATTAGGACCACCAAAAGTATACAACTGGATGGGAACTCGGAATCAATGTACTCCAACCCTCTTGTTTTCCATATGAAGAAACTGAGGCCTATGGAGGTTAAGTGACTTGTCTAAAGACTTCCTCCAGAAGGTCACAGATTTAGAGTTGGGAGGAATTTTGGAGATGTTAGTCAATCCCCCTCGTTTGTTTTTTTTTTCCTGTGAGGCAATTGGGGTTAAGTGACTTGCCCAGGGTCACACAGCTAGTAAGTGTCAAGTGTCTGAGGCCGGATTTGAACTCAGGTCCTCCTGACTTCAGAGTCAGTGCTCTATCCACTGTGCCACCTAGCTGCCCCAATCCCCCTCATTTTAAAGATTCAGAAATTGAGGCCCCCAAAAGATAGGTGACCTATTCAAGAACACACAAATGATTTAGCAGCAGAGTTGAGATTTGAACCCAGGCCCTCCAGCTATAAATTTAGCCCTCTTTCCACTGTGCCACAAAAGTCTTCCACTGGAAAACAAAGGATGACGTGGGTGAGGGTCCCCAGGAAACTTCTTGAAGATAAGTATGAGGCCAGTTTCATGTCACCAAACATTAAACAGCTGAAGTAAGATCCTCTAGATGTGACTGGAAAATATTGCCATCTGATCTGAAAGGGAACTGGGTGTGGGAGTAGGTGGAAGGCTCTGGCCAGAGGGTTGGGCCTTGGCATGAATGAGTGAATCCTTGGTGTCTTGCAAGGAGTTCAAGGCTTCAGCACCAACCTTCACAACACAATGGTATTTATATGGGAATATACTGACTTAGGGTGGGGAGCAACTGGAAGAGCATCAGGACCATGAGTTCTGGAGAAAGAGAACCTGTTAAAAATCATCTAAGCTTAGCTGTGTGACCCTGGGCAAGTCACTTAACCCTCATTGCCCCACACCAAAAGAAAAGGCGGGGGGAAATCATCTAAGCTTCATGTCTCAGTGTTGTTGGTATTGTTGTTTGTTCTTCATTCTCGAAGAGGACCAATGATGTCTTGACTTGTCTGTGAATTGGATAAAAGAGAGACAGGAACCCTAAGAAAGCCACCTTGACCTCAACACTATCCTGAGTTCATGCCACATCCTCCCCACCAGAAAAGTGGGTTCTTTCTCTGGAAGCACTTTAGGCTCTGATAGTTCAACTTTGGCCTTATTTTATGCCTCTCCTCCCCAGCACTTTCCAGACATCTTTGCACCCTCCTTTCCCCTTCCAGCTCCCTTTATGTGTTGTCTTCCTTAATAAGAATGTAAGCTCCTTGAGGGCAGCAACTACCTTGTTTGGCTGTATTTGTATACCAGAATTTAGTATAATGCCTGGAATGTAACAAACTTGATAAATTATCCATTCCCCCCTCCTCCCTCTTTCCCTCTCCCCCTCCCTCTCCCTCTCTGCCTCTTTCCCTCTCTCCCTTTCTCTCTCTCTCTCTCTCTCTCTCCTCTCTCTCCCCCCTCTACATCTCTCTATCATCTCTATCATTCTGTCATCTATAGTCTATCATCTATCATCATCTCTCTCATCTGTGTATCTTTCATCTATATCATCTATCATCTATCTATTATCGTCTCTCTTTTTTTCTCTCATCTATCTCTGTCTGTCTATATATCATCTAGCTAAAAGAAAGGGAAAATGGGAAGGATGATCAAGAGAGAATGGATGTCAACAAAAATAAGTTTGCAAAATTGTTTGCAAGCGTTCTTCTCCTGGAGCTAGGGAGCTATTATGTCTCAATGGCAACTCTCTTCCCCTAACCTTTAAAGTCCCTTCCAAGGTTCCAGTTCGAAATCTGTGATCCTATGAAACCTCTTCTGTCCTTCTCACTTCACAGACATCCTTCCAATCCCATCTGGTGCCCTATGTTATCCAGGTGAGGAGAGGAAAGCCTGAAAGCCGACTCCCCGTCTTGTTTGTTCCAGAGGCACTTGAGGGGATTATGGGAGAGGCTTTCCCCTAGTGAGAAGCTGCTTCCAAAATCTCTCTGGGCCAGTGGGTTCTGAGTTTGGGCCCATCCCAAAGGTAAAGGTTTTGTGTGGAAAGTTTGAGTAAAACCATATTCAGCTGCTTTAGAGTTATGCAAAGAAGAGGATGAGGAGGGGGAGGGAAAGGGGAAGAGGTTATTATATTCCGCTTTAAAAGCAATTTCAGGGGCTTTATTTTTTTCCCCTCTGGTTGTACAGTTGATTCCAAAGCACTGAACTTGCAAGGCGAAAACTTCCCTGCATCAAGGAAGAGTGCCCTGTGGAAGGGGTGGGTGCGGGGAGTGATGGAGAAAGAGAGTATTCAGAAATAACTCAAGTTATGAATGGTTGGGGACCAAGATTTGCACGTGGGCAGAAGGAGGTTATGCCAGGGCTCCACTTTTTGAATGCCTTGCAATTTCCCATGCTGATCTGGGGAGTCATGTTCCATGCCGTCTTTTGGCAGGGAAAACAGTGCATGTGAATTATACTTGGTGGAGACCAACCCTTCCTCCTCCCCAAAACCCCCTATACTCTTCTGGTGGCTAGATATGGGGGCTAAGGAAATTCTGATAAATATTTCTTATTATTGATGACCATGAATCACCCTAAGTGGTGGAGTGGATAGAACTCTATCAAGTCAGGAAGACCTGAGTTCAAATTCTCCCTCAGATACTTACTATCTGTGTGACCCTAGACAAGTCATTTAGCCATTGTCTGCCTCATTTTCCTCACCTGTAAAATGTGTTAATATTATTAGCACCAATCTCCCAGGGTTGTTGTTGAAGAGAAAATGAGATAACATTTGTAAAGTGCTTTGTAAACCTTAAATTGCTATATAAATGCTAGCTAGCTAGTAGTAGTAGTAGTAGTAGTAGCAGTAGTAGTAGTAGTAGTAGTAGGAGCAGCAGCAGTAGTAGTAGGACCAGCAGCAACAGCAGCAGTAGTAGTAGCAGTAGTAGTAGTAGCAGCAGCAGTAGTAGTAGTAGCAGTAATAGTAGTAGTAGTAGATAGCACTATGTGTCCCTACACTTTATTGAATCTGGGAATGTGAATTAAGTATGACATTGTCTTTGCCCTCAAGAAGGGTTATAATCTAGTTTCTAGAGACATGTATAACACACAAAATGGACAGAAAACAATATAAGCCAGTATAGAATCAGTATCTAGGTTGTATAATGCAGTCTATAGGGTAAGGTACTGGTGGAGGGAGGAGATTAGCTTGGCACTTGATTCTCTTGACAACTAATGGTCTCATTGTCAAAGGCAAGACCAGTTTATAGACTGGCCTCTTTGGAGAAAGATGAATGTTAGGAAGTATGATTGTGAAAACTGGCCACTTGATAATATAGCATTGAGGGAAAGAGAAGGTGGAAGAAGTAGAGGAGGAAGGGGAGGAGGAGAGGGAGAAGTACTGTAGTTTATCTCTGAGACTCATCTGCTACACTTGGCCGGATGATTATATTTTAGATTATCCATTTGGAGTCTCCAATAGATGGCTGTTTTTGCAGCATAGGACAGAAGCATAGTAAAGAGTCAATTGGTGTTGAGGGTGAACAGCAAAGAGGTTAATTTGATTTGGGAGATAGAATCCCTAGGAAAGAGAGCTGTCTTTTGTGCTGGGGGAAGTATTTTGGGTTATGAGTCTCTAAAATGGCTTGTTTATCTAGGCTCTCTGTAGAATGGAAGGCGGGGTTCTTGAGGGATGGGAATGGGAGTGGGGAAGGTCTCCGGGGTTTATAACCTAGAGATGAATTGCTCTTGAGGATCTTGTAGCAAGTACTGCTATTTTCTAGGTCTTCTAATTTGGCCATTTGGCTTCGTGTAGCTTCCTAACACCCATTTAGAACTGGAAGGAACCTTTGAGTCCATGTGGTCTAAGCTCTTAATTTTGCAGATGAAGAAACTGAGGCCCAGAAAGGGAAAGTGACTTGTCCTAGGTCACACATATCATCAGCAATAGCCATGTAGGGCACCATGCTGGGTGCTTGGGATATATGGAATCTCTGGACCTATGATCTAATTCAAGGTAGAGAATAAATTCATAAAGTGACAAATGACAAAATAAGACAGCATATACCAAGCGCTAAATGAATACCAGGGTGAGGCATTCAGAGGATAGGGATTTTATTGTTTAGAGTTGGGGTGGTCAAGGAAATTTTCGTGGCGGAAGTGAGAACTGAGTTGGATCTTGAAAGAAGATTTAGACAAATAATGAAGAGTGAGGATATTCTAGGCAGGGGAAGCAACATGAGCAAAGGCTAGAAAGTGAAAATCCACAGGATATAATTGGGAAACAATGAGTAAACTGGTTTGGCAGGATTGGAAGGCTTAGTGGAGTTCATTGGCTGGAAAGAAAAGTAGGAACTAGATTGCAGAGGGCCTCGAATGCTAAGCTAAGGATTTGGGCTTTATCCTGTAAGTAATGAGGAGTCTGACGGTTTTTGAGCATAAAATAGCATCTCAAGACAATTGAGCTCACATTCATACATAGGATGGATTGGATGGGAAAGGGAGACTAGAATGATGGTAAAGACTTGGTGGGAGAATTCCAGACCAAGATCTTAGAAGAAGAAGCTGGAGTTGCATGGTCCCAGAGGCCTTTCCTGTTTGAGGAGAATGGCTTGGAAAAGTCATGATTGTTAAGAGATGTCCCATTTTTAGTTCCCTGGGAATTTGGGCTGGTCTGGGGACATTAACTTTTCTCTAGGTGGTCTAGTTTAATATGCTCTTTGATTTCAATCTGAACTCTAACATTGATCTGGGTCAGAGGAGGCAGGGATAGGGGGTGGGTGTTTTTCACCCCTGCGTGCACTTTAGTATATTGGCTCATTACCAGTTGGCAGCACACTCGGGCTTGGCAAGGTAGTGAGGGGCAGTGCTCTCATGTGATTCTGATTGGTTGGTTTATAATTAGGAACATGCGGGAGAGAGGAATTTATGGGCTGAGAGGTCTGGTGGCCACTAGAGAAAGCTGAATGCAGTGAGGAGAAAGTTTGACTGATGATTGGAGATGGAGTCTTGGCCTAGGGACAGAAATGTAGAACCTTGGGCCTAGGATGCTGAGCCACAAGGTATCTTCCTCATTTGGTCTACTGTTTGCCCTGGGACAGAGGAAGTGAGTGCTAAAGGATGCTAGGGAACTGGATGCAGAGCTTTCCTTTCTTAGCTACTGGCTGTCTGCCCCACACTGTGGTAAGCAAGGACTTGAGACCCCTATTCTCTCTTTTTTTTTTCCAGGGCAATGAGGGTTAAGTGACTTGCCCAGGGTCACACAGCTAGTAAGTGTCAAGTGTCTGAGGCCAGATTTGAACTCAGGTCCTCCTGAATCAAAGGCCAGTGCTTTATCCACTGTGCCACCTCGCTGCCCCCGAGACCCCTATTCTCTTAAAGATTCCTTTTGGAAAAGTTAGGAAGTCTTCCAGTCAACCCTCTCTTTGCAAAATTGAGGCCCAGAAAGCTTTAGTGATTGATTCAGGGTCATATAGTTAATTGATTAGGGCTGAAATAAGACTAGAACTTAGGCCTCCTGATTACTAATCCAATGGTAGTCGTCATTATCCTTTATATAGTGATTTGGGCAGCTAGGTGATGCTGTGGATAGAACAGGGCTTAGAATCAGGAAAGCTCATCTTCATGCGTTCAAATCTCACTTCATACACTTAACTAGTTGTGTGACCCTAGGCAAGTCACTTCACCTTGTTTGCTTCAGTTTCTCACCTGTAAAATGATCTAGAGAAAGAAATGGCAAACTACTGCAGTATCTTTGTCAAGAAAACCCCAAATGGGGTTAGGAAGAGTTGGACACAAATGAAACAAATAAATAACAACAGAGATGTAATGGTTTAAATTTTGCAAAGTGCTTTAGATTATGCTATCTCATTTGATCTTCACAGCAACCCTGTGAGGTAGGACGTTATTATTATCCTTATTTTATTCATGAAGAAACAGGCTGAGAGATGTTAAGTGACCTGCCCAAAGTCACACACCAAATTCAAACTTAGGTCTTCCTGTTTTTAGGTCTAGCCCTCTATCCATATACCACACTGTCTCCTCTCCTGGGAACACTGAGAAATAGCAAGATCTCGTTGCCTCAAGCCTCTCCTTTGTCTAGTCCATCCCTCACACAGCTTCACCCATTGGATGGGGAGCTCCTTCAGAGCTAGGGACTGTCTTTTGGTACGTAGTAGGTGATTTATAATTGTTTATTGACTGACAACTCTCAAAGTGATATACTTACAGTATGGGTTTGACTGTCACAACTCCTATGGCTCCCTATTACCTCTAGGATCATATAAAGCCCTTTATAACTTGACTCATGGGCAGCTAGGTGGTGCAGCATGGTATAGCTTGCTTTGGAATCAGAAGGACCTGGGTTCAAATCCTACCTCAGACTCATAGTAGATGTGTGATATTGAATAAATATTGAACAAATAACCTTGGGGGCAGCTAGGTGGTGCAGTGGATAAAGCACCAGCCCTGGATTCAGGAGGACCTGAGTTCAAATCTGGACTCAGACACTTGACACTTCCTGGCTGTGTGACCCTGGGCAAGTCACTTAACCTTCATTGCCCCACAAAAAAACCCCCAAAACCAAAAACAAATAACCTCACATCTTTAAGGCTAAAAATTGATGAAAAAGTACCAACTTGCATGAATAGAGGGACCTTCTTCCTCTGGGAGTCCTCCATACCAATAAAATAAAAGGCCTGGTGATAAGCATTACATGTATGTCTTTATCCCAGAGATTAACATAATTGCTTTTTTTTTGAGGGGGGGGGGATGAGGATTAAGTGACTTGCCCAGGGTCACACAGCTAGTAAGTGTCACGTGTCTGAGACCGGATTTGAACTCAGGTCCCTCTGAATCCAGGGTTGGTGCTTTATCCACTGTACCACTTAGCTACCCCAATGTAAATGCTTAACAGAACTAAACTAAATACATTTCTCTGGGACTCTCTACTAGAAACCTATTTCTAAGCTGATATCAAACTATTATTAACTACTTTTAGGTCTAGAATTCAGGGTTGTTTTTTTGTTTTGTTTTGTTTTTAGTGAGGCAATTGGGGTTAAGTGACTTGCCCACGGTCACACAGCTAGTAAGTGTTAAGTGTCTGAGGTCGGATTTGAACTCCGGTTCTCCTGAATCCAGGGCCGGTGCTCTATCCACTGCACCACCTAGCTGCCCCTAGAATTCAGTTTTGAATACATTGAACTGTACTATTATTTAGCCCTCATCTCTCCTTGTATATAGAAACCTCATGAAAAACTTTGACTTACTTTGCTGAATCTTAGGTGATTCTTGTTTATAGCATTCCCTTGGTTTGTCAGTTACATTGTCACAAAAAATTAAATTAGGTTGGTCAGGCATGACCTACTCTTTTTAAAAAATTTGTTTGTTTTGGGGGTTTTTTTGTGGGGCAATGAGGGTTAAGTGACTTACCCAGGGTCACACAGCTAGTAAGTGTCAAGTGTCTGAGGCCAAATTTGAACTCAGGTCCTCCTGAATCCAGGTTCTGGTGCTTTATCCACTGCAGTGTCACCTAGCTGCCCCAAGCATGACCTACTCTTGATAAAGCCAAGCTGGCTTTTTTGTGATCACCATATCCTTTTCTAGATGTTCACTTGCTGTGCCTTTAATGATGCATTCTAGAATTTTACCAGGATTTGAAGTCAAGCTCAGTGACATATAGGTTTTAGAAATCATTCTCTTCTCCTTTTATAACATATTTTAATTGATATATTTTGTTTTTAAACATCTTTATCTCCCAATATGTTCTTTCTTGTCCCACATGGAGAGTCATCCTTTATAATAAAGAATGTAAAAGAAAGAAAAAAACATTTCAGCAAAACTAGTGGTAGCATGTACATTCTGGTCTCATTCTCTAAGTGGCAAGGCAGGCTACATTTTCCCCTTGGGGTTCTAGGGTGCACTGAGATATAAATGGATGTTTCTTTTTCTGCTATTGGCTAAGCTCCTACTCAAGATTCTTCCCATTTGTTAGGGAAGTTCTATTAGGCATTTTATTAGGTGGCTTTTACAAAGGGATTTACTTATCTCATAAATCTAGCAAGAACAAACATACAAACATGCCCCAATACCTTTGGGGGAGACATAATTCTCTTCATACCACCTTGGTCTCTGGGTGAGGAGGAAATTAGGTTCACAATTTAGCTCAGTTCTTTCAGCACATTTGCCCCATCAAGTTCACTTCTAAAGATGAAATCACTGCCATTTTATGTTAGACTGAGCCCATGAAGGTCATTCTAAATGATCATTCCAGATAATCTCCAGGCTGGGCAGACTGTATCATCTGGACTAGATTCCTGAATTTCTGTGGTTCTCACTGCCAGTCTCTGAAACTCCCAAGCTCAGAAACTCCACTCCTTTATAGTGGTAGCTGCTAAATTTTGTGTAATTCTGACTATGGCTCCATGGTATTTGAGTTATTTCTTTCTGACTGCTTACAATATTTTCTCCTTGATCTGGAAACTCCAGATTTTGGCTATAATATTCCTAGGAGTTTTCATTTGGGGATTTCTTTTAGGAGGCAACCAGCAGGTTTTTTAAAATTTCTACTTTGCCCTCTGGTTTTAAAACATGGAAAGTTTTTCTTTATAATTTCTTGAAATATGATGATTTTCTGATCATGGATTTCAGATAGTCTAGTAATTCTTCGATCATCTATCTTCAGTCTATTTTCCAGGTTAATAATTTTTTCCTATGAAATATTTCACATTTTTTCTATTTTTTTAGTCTTTTGATTTTTTCTTATGATTTCATAATGTCTCATGAAGTCATAAGCTTCCACTTGAACAATTCTAATTTTTTCCACTAAATAACCAATTTCATTTTAAATTGAATATCAGTCATTTAAACAGTTGTTTTCAACATTTGTTTTTATAACATTTTGATTTCCAAATTTTTCTCCTTCTCTCTCCTTCCTCCACCCTCCCCAAGACAGAAAGCAATCTGATATAGGTTATATATGTACAATCATATTAAACATATTTATGCATTAGTCATCATTTAAACAGTTGTAAATCTATAGGAACATAAAATTTCACAATGGGGATCAAGTAAACCAACCTCTCATTTTAAAAACGAGAAAATTAAGGGGAGTAGCTAGGTGGCACAGTGGATAAAGCACTGGCCTTGGATTCAGGAGGACCTGAGTTCAAATCTGGCCTCAGACACTTGACACTTACTAGCTGTGTGACCCTGGGCAAGTCACTTAACCCTTAATGCCCTGCAAAAAAAAATGAGAAAATTGAGTTCTAACAAGGTGCAGTAACGTACCCAAAGTCATGCTGGCTAAAATGGAACTAGAAGCCAGGAACACAATACCAGGGTGAGTGTTTAGTCCATTATTATGGTACATTGTACAGCTTCTTCCTTTTTATAGAATCAAAAATCCCTAAGTATGCATTTTAATTAGTTGGTTTTTTGTTTTGTTTTGTTTTGTTTTTTGCGGGGCAGTGAGGGTTGAGTGACTTGCCCAGGGTCACATAGCTAGTAAGTGTCAAGTGTCTGAGGCCGGATTTGAACTCAGGTCCTCCTGACTCCAGGGCCGGTGCTTTATCCACTGTGCCACCTAGCTGTCCTTAATTAGTCATTTATTAAACTTAGATATTTTCTTTTCATAAAAGTCAATCTTGGAAAGAAATGGCATTGGCAACATGGTATTGGCAATAGTCACAAATATTTGCATGTAATATTAGTTATTGACATGTGAAAAGAAAAAATCAAAGTAAACTTGAATTTATGACATAAAAGTTTTACATAACTATATCAGATTATAAACTAAAACTGTATCATTTTGTAATCTAGATAAGGAATAAACTAATTTTGAGTGATGGATTTATTTCCAATGAATTGGAAAGTCTGTCTGCAGTATACTACAGTGCTAAAGTTGGCACTTAATACGTCTCTTATGCAAAGACTGAAGAGCACTTTCTAAATAGTAATTCAATTTTGGTAAATTAAAGTCCTTATAAACAACCTTTACTACTTTATTGAGGTGACAACTTGCATTTCTAAGGAAGTGCCAGAAATCTCTCCAAGTTGGAATTAAATCACATATTCTCCATTTCATCATCTTGAAAGTCACTCATATGTTAAAATAAGTCTAACTTTTAAGGAGTTATTTTCTTTAGTGAGATTTTATTCCTCTTTTACTATTTGGCTAATTCTTATTTTTTGAGGAGTTTTGTTTTGTTTTGTTTTTTGAGCTAGACAATGAGGGTTAAGTGATTTGCCCAGGGTCACACAGCTAGTAAGTGTCAAATGTCTGAGGTCAAATTTGAATTCAGGTCCTCCTGAATCCAGGGCCTGATGCTTTATCCACTGTGCCACCTAGCTGCCCCCAGGAGTTATTTTCTTTAGTATTTTTTCTGCCTCTTTTACCAAGCTGTTAATTCTCCTTTCATAATTTTCTTGCATAGCTCTCCTTTCTTTTTCCAATTTCCCTCTACCCTCTTATTTGATTTTTAAAATATATTTTTGTCTCTTTTTAAAATCTCTTTCTTTAGCTCATCTAGAGATTTTTGTTTTTGTTTTTTGTTGTTGTTTTTGTGAGGCAATTGGGGAATTGCCCAGGGTTACAAAGCGAGTAAATGTCAAGTGTCTGAGGCCAGGTTTGAACTCAGGTCCTCGTGACTCCAGGGCCAGTGCTCTATCCACTGTGTCACCTAGCCGCCCTATCTGTATGAGATCTATAGTATTCTCTGTTGACAATATGGCTCTGTTTCCACCTCCTTTTAATGTTCTTGCCTAAATATTCTGTTATGCACTACCTCTTCCAACTTTGGTACCTGGATATCCTCATATGGGTATATTTTCTTAATATATAAATATTATGGGGACACCTAGGTGGCGCAGTGGATAGAGCACCGGCCCTGGAATCAGGAGTACCTGAGTTCAAATCCAGCCTCTGATGCTTGACACTTACTAGCTGTGTGACCCTGGGCAAGTCACTTAACCCCAATTGCCTCACCAAAAAAACCCAAAAAGCAAAACAAAACAAAACAAAAAAACAAAAAAATAAATATTACCATTCCCCTTTTACCTATCCTATTTCTTTTTCTTTCTTTTTTTTTTTTTTGGTGAGGCAATTGGGGTTAAGTGACTTGCCTAGGGTCACACAGCTAGTAAGTGTTAAGTGTCTGAGGCCAGATTTGAACTCAAGTGCTCCTGACTCCAGGGCCAGTGCTCTATTCACTGTGCCACCTAGCTGCCCCTATCCTATTTCTTTTTTTTTTCTTTCTTTTTTTTTTTTAGTGAGGCAATTGGGGTTAAGTGACTTGCCCAGGGTCACACAGCTACTGAGTGTTAAGTGTCTGAGGCCAGATTTGAACTCAAGTACTCCTGACTCCAGGGCCGGTGCTCTATCCACTGTGCCACCTAGCTGCCCCTATCCTATTTCTTTAAAAATTTTTTTTTTTATCCTATTTCTTTTGAATCAGGGATTCTCCTTCTGTACCATGTTCTAGTCTTAGATCATCCCACTAGGTCTCAGTAGTATTTACAAGGTCAAATTTACCTCTTTGCATGCATGTCTCTAGTTGACCAATCCTGTGAATAGGGCATCCATTTTGGCTGCCTAGCTTGGGGTGTGGAGGAGGCTCAATGACTAAGGGCCCCTTTCACTTAAACTGGAAGGTAGGTTTTCCTGGTCCCTTGGGGCAGGTCCAAACTTATGCCGCTGCTGAAGAAAGCTCCATCCTACTCATGTGACTCAATCTTCTCTCTCCTCTTTTTCTCTCCCCAGCTGTCTGTGAGCCACCATGCCAGAACAAGGGTTCCTGCAGTCGGCCCCAACAGTGTGTCTGTCGTTCTGGCTTCCGTGGCAACCGCTGTGAGGAGGTCATTCCTGAGGAGGAGTATCACCCCCAACCTTCATGGCCAGTGCCTCGGTCACCAGTGGGTTTGCCCAGTCTCAGCAGGAGCAGTGGACTGAGGGAGAGCTCTGCCTCCATGGTACAGTCCCCGGTGTTGCAGAAGTTACCAGTTGGGTACGTTTTCCATTTTTCATCATGCTCACGGATGCTATTCTTTCCAAACACCTACTTTTTACTCCATTGGTAGGGTGCTCTTTCCTTTTGGTACCTCATGATGGGCAGTGTGGGGCTCATGACCCATAGACCAGGAGGCCTGCCTAATTCTTGTGACTTCAGGAGTCTTCCTTGTGTCTTCTACCTCCTTAGTGATGCTTGAAATCCCCTTAACAGGAGATGAATCTTTGGGGCAGTTAGGTGGCACAGTGGATAGAGCACCAGTCTTAAAGGCAGGAGGAACTGGATTCAAATGTGGCCTCAGGCATTTCCTAGCTGGACAAGTCACTTAACTCTGATTATCTCCCCCCAAAACCAAAATAAAACAGGTGAGCCTTTCGTTCTTTAATTAGAGACAATCTTAAGATGTAAATACACCAGGGGCAGCTAGGTGGCATAGTGGATAGAGCACCAGCCCTGGATTCAGGAGGACCTGAGTTCAAATGCGGCCTCAGACACTTGACACTAGCCGTGTGACCCTGGGCAAGTCACTTAACCCCAATTGCCTCACAAAAA
The DNA here is from genome assembly GCF_019393635.1 of Dromiciops gliroides. Lineage (NCBI taxonomy): Eukaryota > Metazoa > Chordata > Mammalia > Microbiotheria > Microbiotheriidae > Dromiciops > Dromiciops gliroides. Next base: position 237,020,752 of record NC_057862.1, read on the forward strand.
CAAAACAAAACGAAACACATGTAAAATACTCCAAGACAAGGAATAGTCTTTCTTGAGATGTAAATGATCAGAAACGGAAACTTTGATTTGATTGGGGAAGGGCAGAGACAAAAGCAGCAGAAAGGCACTAACTTTCTAAAGGGGCAGGAAGAGAAAGGATCTAGGGATGGGGGCAGGGGGAAGACCTTCCTATTTCACAGTCCTGCAGACAGCTATGATGTGCTGAGTGTCTTTTCACTTTCTCTCCTCCAGGAGAGATCCAGGATCTCTGATGGTGGTGGAAGGCACATTTGGATCAGTGTGGTTAGCAGGTGGGCATATATAGCTTGAAGGGCCTTAGTAGCAGCAAGCAAAAGGTAGCTTTTCTCTTTCCTCTTGATGTGTCCTGGGAAGTTCAATAGCTGAATCATGGACTGAGAAAGTGAAGAAGCTGCTATACATGGACAACCTTTAGGAACTTTCTGCTGTCCTGGTGGTCTTCCTGGGATACACCTAACAGAATTCCAAGCACAGAGGTGAATTGGCACCAGGATATTCCATTCATTTCCCTAATGGCCGGATAAAGAAAACAAAAGTCAAAGTTACCCACATCTGGTTTGGTTTGGAGGGGTTTGCCTTTGCTGTGGTGAATGAGGCATTCACTCGTGGTCTTTTGGATTCACTCTGTTCTTCCTAGAAGAAGAACCTCTCCCTAGCCACTAATGATAAATTTTTATGGTCCAGGGTCTCAGTGACCTGGAGCGATTTTGTCCAGTGGGGTATAAATGGGATCTCCTTCTTTCCAAGAGAGATGGAGCTATTTCTGTTTGGAGGGATGAGGGTTCTGGGAGCCTAAGACTGATAGTCAGGGCCATGCTTTTATCTCACTTGACCCTTGAAAGCATCTGTGAGCATAAACTGAGGACTGTCCTGGGTGCTGAAAGACAGATAGACAAGACAGATGGAAAGGTAGAACATTTGCATGGGGGATACAAATGCAAACAAGCTAGGTAATTCCTCTCTTCAAGAAGCTTCCATTCTAAAAGGGGAAGACAGCATATAAAGGAGCATTAGAAAGCAGGGAGACCTGGTGAACAGATGGCCAAGAAGTGGTATGGAGGCCTGGTCCCCAGCTCACCTAGCAGAAACTGGGGACTCAAAGGCACTATATATACCATTCATGGTGCAGTGGAATTAGAATAATTTGCTAAAAAGGAGAGTTTCAGAGTAGAGGGAGGGGAAACAAAAGGGGGTGGAAAGAGAATTTTCAAAGGGAGGTTGCAACATCCCTATGAAAGTTTCCATTTGGTGCAAGGAGCCAACCAGGAACACTATGTGGTTGTTCATCTTCCCTGTGTACTATCCCACTCTTCTCCCCTTGAGAGATGTCTCCAGCTTTCAAAGCAGGGACCATTCACTCTCCAGGTTTCATAGACACATGGCTACTGTGATATTCCTAATGACTTTCAGGCTCCAGCCTTATGCTTTGTCAAACTGCACTGGACCCTTGATGCCATGAAATCTGGGAAAGTCCAACCAGGCCCTGTCAGCTGTGTTTTGCTTTGGGAGGCCAAATCCCACTCGCCTGGTAGTGTCAGACATTTCCTGTGAGCTTGGCCAGGTTTCTCCAGGCAGTGGCTGGCCTCTCTCCTGATAACAGCTGGGAAAGGGATGAGGCCCATTGTGTCCAGAGAGGGAGGTAGTAGTGAGGGCATCCTCGAGGAAAGAAAAAAGCAATACTAAGAGAGGACCTTGAAATTCAGCCACATCCAAAGATTCAGCTCCAAAATGGAGCTAGACAAAGGCCAAGGAGAATCCTGAGAGAGAGAAGAAAGCTATTTCTGAAGAATGGAGGGAGAGTCTGGGTGCGGTAGGCAGGATGCTTTGCAAAGAGCCAAATGTGGACTGATGCTGTCCAGCTGTTTCCCAGGCTGGCTGCAGAAGACTCAAGTTTCCTTCTAAGTCCAAAGCCAAAGCCGTTCCCCTACTTACTGCAAGGGAGCAGGAGAGGGGGAGAGAGAGGCAGAGATGATAACACCTGGAAAATGGCAGCTTGTGAAAGAGAATCTGGGAGCTGGATCCTTTGGATTGAACCCTGAGCCAGAAAGGTTAAAAGAATTCAGAAAATATCCAGAAGACCTTGAAAAAATGCTGGACTGCTCACCACAGGCACAGAATAAGGGGTGGAAAAAGAGTAGAACGGAGAGAAGATTGAGTGCCAGTCCCTTAGTAGTGACTCAGGGAAACATTTGAATATCGTGTTAGGCCTGAGAGAAGAGCCCAGTATCTCCCAGCCTGGCACTGGCTTTGGTTGCCTTGGGTTAAAGAGCCCCCCCCCAAAAAAAAACTCTTCTAGTCACTGGGTATGGGGAAGGGGAAAGAGACATTGCGGGGAGGATTGCATCTTTTTCTCAGGATGGGAATTCCCCAGCTGAGTGTGAAATACCACTGAACTAGGCCAAGGGAAAATGAGCGTCTGAGTTCCAGAAGCTCTGGGTCAGGCCAGGTACCTCAGGACAAAAAGGCAAGGGCAAGCGGGACTCTCTGTTTATGTGCAGCTGGTTGTCCCAATGGATAGAATGTTGGGTCTGGAATCAAGAAGACCTGAGTTCAAATATGGACCTAGATACTTACCAACTATGAGAACCTGGATGAATCATTTAACCTCTATCTGCTTCAGTTTCCTCATCTTTAAAAGGGAAATAAGACTAATAGCTACCTTGCAGGACTTTTGTGAAGATCAAATGACATACCATTTGTAAAACACTTAGCATGATGCCTGGTGCATAGTAGGCATTGTGTAAATGATTGTCGATTTTTTTTTTTTGGTGGGGCAGTGAGGGTTAAGTGACTAGCCCAGGGTCACGCAGCTAGTAAGTGTCAAGTGTCTGAGGTCGGATTTGAACTCAGGTCCTCCTGAATCCAGGGCCAGTGCTTTATCCACTGCACCACCTAGCTGCCCCATGATTGTTATTCTTGTTTCAAGTCACGTCACCTCCCTTGGCCTCAATTTCCTCCACTATAAAATAAGGGTAACTAGATTACAGGATAATATATTTAGATCTCAAAGGGACCCAAGAGGCCGTCTGATTTGATCTCTTAATTTTATAGATGGGGAAATTAAAGTCTAGAGAGGCTAAGTGACTTTCCTATGGTAAGTGGTAGGGCCAGGATCCAAATCCAGGTTCCCTTACTTTCAATCCAGCTTTCCTTCCATTATACCACAAATGGCTTCTGTGGTTTATTCCAGAATTAAATCTATGATCCTATACTTGAGCCAATGAATTAGAGTATATTGAAAAGGGTGGTGGGGGAGTCAGTAATGGCTCTGGGCCCATGAATGGTGGCTGCTGTGGCTAGAAGGGACAAATCTGCTCATGTCTAATAAATGACAGGGGCAGCTAGGTGGCACAGTGGATAAAGCACTGGCCCTGGATTCAGGAGGACCTGAGTTTAAATCTGGCCTCAGACACTTGACACTTACTAGCTGTGTGACCCTGGGCAAGTCACTTAACCCTCATTGCCCTGCAAAAAACCAAAAAACCAAAAAATAAATGACAGTAAGTGCCAGGGTTCACTGCCTTGTATTGGTCTAGGAGTGAGGGGTCTTTCACATGCTGAGACATTGCCCTTATCTTCCTTTTTCCCTTCCTCCTCTTTTCTCTTTTCCCTTTCACTTTAGCCCAGATCAACTGAGAGCTTAATTTGAGGGGAGAAAGAGAAGGAATGAGGTATCAGAATGGTTTCTATTGGTGCAGCATTTAATGCCCATAGTTTAATTGTTTTTCAGTTGTGTCTTTGTGACCCCATTTGGGGTTTTCTTAGCAGAGATACTGGAGTGGTTTGTCATTTCCTTCTCCAGCTCATTTTATAGGTGAGGAAACTGGGGCAGGGCAGGGTGAAGTGACTTGCCCAGGGTCACACAACTAGTAAATGTCTGAGGCCATATTTACACTTAGGAAGATGAGTCTTCTGACTCCAGGCCCAGTGCTCTATCCACTACAGCACCTAGCTATTCCCATAGTAATCTAAAAATGCTCAGTGTTTATATTATATAGAACAAGTGGGATAACATATGTTAAACACTTTGCAAACTTTAGAGTGCTGTACAAATGCTAGTTATAATTATCCCACTCCTCCACATTATCCTTGCTGTTGTGATGATGCTATATGTGTGTGATTATATATAAGTATGATAATAAAGTACATGTGTGGTCACTCCAGATGAGAGAATGATCAAGTTTCAATACTACCCCTTTTAATTAATTAATTAATTTTTGCGGGGTAGTGAGGGTTAAGTGACTTGCCCAGGGTCATACAGCTAGTAAGTGTCAAGTGTCTGAGGCCAGATTTGAACTCAGGTTCTTCTGAATTCATGGCTGGTGCTTTATCCACTGCACCACCTAGCTGGTCCCACCACCCCCTTTTTAACATTGTGACTTCTGCTGCTTAGTGCAGGAACCCAGCCACATCCACACATTCCTTTCTTTCCATCCCCAGGGGTATTTTGCAGAAGGGCAACTTTGATATCTTTCAATGTATCTTTAAGGCAAAAGGCCAACCTGCCATATTTGGAGTGAACCTGAAGACACCCCAGCAAGAGCTTCTGGGTAGAAGCTCTTTTGAGGTATCAAATGGTTCACTAACTGTAGTCATGAGGACCCTTCCTGAGCAGCCCTGGGGAAGAGGGGGAGGAATATAGATAGATATACACACACACACACACACACACACACACACACACACACTCACTCACAGAGTATACATGGATGGGTAGTCTCCTTAAACTAGAAGGAGAGATGGAATCTCTTAGAACATCACTGATTTGAACAACTTTAGAGGAGAAGCATATATCCACTGTGGTAGGAAGTGGGGCAAGCCAAGAGGAAGGCAGTGGGTTCTATTCCTGTAAATAGTAGGGGATTTTCCCACAAGATCAAGAAAGAATACTAAAATTCCTCTTTCTCCCCAAGTAGTCACTACTGATGAAATAGAAAACAGGCAGTGATGAGAAAAAGAGGGAGAGACATAGAACCTAGACACTCAGGCTCAGTGAATTCACTTTGGCCAAGTGTATCCCACGTGGGCCAGAAGGAACTGGGCAAAGGGGCAGAGGGAAAGAGGAAGGACCATGGAACACAGCTTCATGTCAGGCCACTTTTTATGCTGTTCCATGAAGTTATAGGCACTGGCAACTGAGGTTGGCTCAGGGAGAAGACAGGGCTTGAATAGGCTGGCACTGTAGGGAAATCAGTCTGACACCAAGAAAATGCTCTTGTCTTCCATGGAGGGAGTTCTTCTGGGTCTGCCTTGCAGGACGGGTGTCTGGTTAGAGCAAAGGAATGATGGAGAGATGGAAAAAGGGGGCTGGGACTCTAATAAAAAGTCAATTAGGGGCAGCTAGGTGGCACAGTGGATAGAGCACCAGCCCTGGATTCAGGAGGACCTGAGTTCAAATCTGGCCTCAGACACTTGACACTTACTAGCTGTGTGACCCTGGGCAAGTCACTTAACCCCAATTGCTCCACAAAAAGTCAGTCAGTCAATAAGCATTTAATGAACTGCTTATTATGTGCCAGGCACTGTGTTAAATGCTGGGGATACAAAGAAATGTAAAAACAGTCCCTGCTTTTGGAGAGTTCAGATTCTAACAGACAACATACAACAACTATGCACATATAAGATATATACAGTTCAGCTGGGAGGTAATCTCAGAGCCAGGGCAGTTAGGTGGTATAGTGGATAGAGTGCCAGGCCCAGGATCAGGAAAACCTGAGTTCAAATCCAGCCTTAGATACTTACTAGCTATGTGACCCTGGTCAAGTCACTTACTCCTGTTTGCCTCAATTTCCTCATCTATAAAAAATAACCCAAATGGGGTCAGGAAAATTTGGACACAACAGAAATGACTGAATAAACAAACAACAACCTCAGAGCCTAATAACCTACAGACCTCCTGTAAAAAAAAGGTTTTGAGCTAAAACTTGAAGGAAGGCGGAGAAGCCAGGGTATAGTGGTGAAGAGGGAGAGCATCACAGGAATGAGTACATTGAAAAGACATGAATTGGGAAATGGAATGAGTCATGTGCAAGGTAGAACAAGAGAATCAGTGAAGCTGCATCAAAAAGACACTGCAGGGGGGCAGCTAGGTGGCGAATGGATAAAGCACTGGCCCTGGATTCATGAGGACCTGAGTTCAAATCCAGCCTCAGACACTTGACACTTGCTAGCTGTGGGACCCTGGGCAAGTCACTTAACCCCCATTGCCCTGCCCCCCCCCAAAAAAAAGACACTGCAAGGCTAGGAAAGGGATAATGAAGTAATGAAGGGCTTTAGAAGCCAAACAGAGGGTTTGTTCCTGGGGGGTAATAGGGAGCCATTGAGGTTTATCAAACAGGGTGGATAGAGTAAGACCTGTGCTTTAGGAAAATCATTTTGGCATATGTGGAAGATTTGAGGCAGGGAGATCAATTAGATTTTGTTGTTCAGTTGTTTCAGTTATGTCTGATTCTTCCTGACCCCATTTGGGGTTTTCTTGGCAAAGATACTGGGGTGGTTTGCCATTTCCTTCTCCAGCTCATTTTACAGGTAAGGAAACTGAGGCAAACAAGGTTAAGTGACTTGCCTAGGGTCACACGGTAAGTAAGTGTCTGAGGCTGGCTTTGAACTCAAGTCCTCCTGAGCTGCCCCTATAGCGCTATAGTGCTTTGTATTTAGTAGGAACTTAATAATTGAATTGATTTAATATCACGTTGTCCTGATACCTTTCTCAACCTCCTAAGACCTCTTTAAACTCTTCCACCTCAGATGTGCTAAATGACTTAGAACTTTAGATACATTTAGATTTAGCATCTTTTCCACTAATTCTAATCATGGCACATGACTTTGGGCAAATCCTTTCACTTTTCTGCATCTTAGGTTTCTCATCTTTAAAATGAGGGGTCAAAAAATAATAACAGCTGACATTTAGAGAGGTTTATAATGTCAGTAAAGTACTTTAAACACAGTCTTATTGAAGGCTCACCAGCAATCTGATGAGGCAGGTACTAGGGGTATTATTATCCCCTTTTTACATATGGGCAGTCTGACAGAGCTTAAATAGCTTCTCCATGGTCACACAGCTAGGAAATATCAGCAGCAGGATTTAAGCCCTAGTCTTCCTAATACCAGGTCTCGGATTCTAGCAATTCTGCCCCATTACCCAAGTGACTCCACGTAGAATGCTAAGGTCCTTTCCAATGGTAAATTCCTTCTCTGCCAGTCATTGTCCTTAACTGAAAAAGCCCTCTTTACCTGTCTCTAGGAGATGTAATTGAGGAGAAATGAAATTAGAAGAGTGCCAAGTAATGATGTCCTTCATCACTGCAACAGTTGGCATTTCCAAAAGTGACGCACTATACTTGACACTCAAACTGGCAGCAAGTCAGCCTTGCACAGATTACGTAGCCTGCATACTTCTGCCTTTATCATTCACCATTCCTTTGGACCAGTAAGCAATGTAATCTTATCACTGTGCTTTCCGGGGCTGCTTCCTGGTTGGATGGACACCCCCTGAAGCTCCTTTGAGTGCCAGGATTTTCCCTGCCACGGGGCATTGAAGTTTTGTTCCATCTCAACCCCTTACAAAACTCCACCCATTGCTGGGTTTGTTGAGAAACTCTAAACCACAAGCTCACCTCCTGGAATTTTCTAGAAAAACACAAATTCTTAGGACTTTATAAAGAGCTTCTCAGGATTTTGGGTGCCCTGACAATGAGCTGGAATATTTACTGATGTCTGAAATAGTGATTCTTAGTGATCCTCATAAATAAAGTTTGAAAGTGTTCCCCAAAAGTAAGTAGGAAAGGCAGTCATAGGCAGCAGTTACTGACTTAGAAGGAAAAACTGAAAACAAGGGTCAGCTGGCTAAGAATATTAGTTAAGCACTTTGCAAGTGCCCAGCACTGTGGGTGATATAAGAAAATAGGAATTCTGGTTAAGGTAGTAATGTGGAAAGTTGTAGATGAGCTCAGCTCTCCCACATATACTCCATCACATATCCAAGAAGGGTACCACCCTGAAGAATGATTTAGAAGTCCAAAAAGAAACAATAGTAAATTCCTTCCTCAAACGCAGGATTACGTGAAAAGATAATCAGATGTCTGGGAGAGAGATCTTGCTAGAGATGCCAATGTGAACTGAGGTAAGCAGGTTTCTCTGACCTAATAGGACTAGGAACCAAAAGCATTTTGACTGTGATTTTCTATGTTCAGTGGAAGCCTACAGTACTCTGCCTGGAGATTCTACAGAGGGCCCTGAAGATCACAGCTCTCTGACTAGAGGCAGTTGTCGGGGGGGGGGGGGGGGCGGGTTTAAAACCTACCAATTCTCTGTGGACAGACATTCCAGGGGACGTGAAAGTCTGTGACAGGAATGGAAGAAATCAAGGTCAGGTCCAAACAGGGCCTGAACTAAAGCTGGAAGATTAGCAAATAGAGGCAGTCACCAAATACTCTGAATAAATACTATGGGTCAAAAGAAAGAAAGAGTTCAAGTACTAAGGGACCATAATCAGAATCACAGAAGACTATGTCGCAACTACTTTCAAGGAGAGAAAATCTTGTAACATGATATTTCAAAAGATAAAGGTGTGCAACCAAGGATAACCTGGCCTTACAAGACTCAATATAATTATACAAGGGAAAAAAATGAACCTTTAATAGAAGATTTTCAAGACTATTTGACGAGAAGACCAGAAATTAGTAGACACTTTAAATGCAAATAAAGTTGTCAAGTGAAACCTAGAGAATGAAATACATTCAAGTAAATGGAAGAGGCTAAACGATACTTACATTTTAAGAGAACTTAAAAAGATAAGTGTATATCTCTTCAGAATTCCAGTGTCTTGAAGGGTTATTGTTTTTGTTGTTGTCTAGTCATATATGACTCTTCCTTGGGGGCAGCTAGGTGGTACAGTGGATAAAGCACCAGCCCTGGATTCAGGAGGACCTGAGTTCAAATCCAGCCTCAGACACTTGACACTTACTAGCTGTGTGACCCTGGGCAAGTCACTTAACCCTCATTGCCCTGCAAAAAACCCAACCAAACAACAACAACAACAACAAATAAAATAAAATAAAAAATACATGACTCTTCCTGATCCCACAGACCATGTTGCCTATTCTTGGCAAAGATACAGGAGCAGTTTGTCATTTCCTCCTCCAGTGGATTAAGGCAAATAGAGGTTAAGTGACTTGCCCAGGGTCACACAGCTAGTAAGTGTCAAGTGTCTGAGGCCGAGTTTGAATTCAGGTCCTCCTGAGTCCATGGCTGGTGCTTTATCTACTGCGCCACCTAGCTGCCCCCTCTACCTTCTACTTCTTAATTTTTTTTCAGGGCATTGAGGGTTAAGTGACTTGCCTAGAGTCACACAGCTAGTAAGTGTCAAGTGTCTGAGGCCAGATTTGAACTCAGGTCCTCCTGAATCCAGGGTCGGTGCTTTATCCACTGCGCCATCTAGCTGCTCCCTACCTTCTACTTCTTGAAGGAATAAGGAGTTAAATAAGATAAACACAGGACCAGTGGGTGGTTTTATTCTGTTTTGATCACCTCAAGAGATGAAAGAAAAGGGAGGGAAAAGGAATATACTAAAGAAGAAATTAAGAAGGATGGAAAAGAACTTAATATTTTTCTTTTTAAATCAAAAGTATTTTATTATTTTCTAGTTACATGTAGAGGTAGTTTTCAACATTTGTTTTTATAAGATTTCTAGTTCCAATTTTTTTCTGCCTCCCTCTCTCCCTCCTTCCCAAGACAGCAAGCAATCTGATATAGGTTATATATATATATATATATATATATATATATATACATACACATATATACAGATATATACAGATATATATTTATATAATCATATTAAACATATTTCTGCATTAGTTATGCTATGAAAGAAGAATCAGAACAAAAGGGAAAAACCTCAAAAAAGAAAAACAAAAAAAGTAGAAATAGTATGGTTCAATCTGCATCTAGATTCCACTGTTCTTTTTTCTGGATTTGGAGAGCATTTTCCATCATGAGTCCTTTGGAACTATCTTGGACCATTGTATTGCTGAGAAGAGTCAAGTCTATCACAGTTGATCAAAACACAATGTTGTTGAGACTATATACAATGTTCTCCTGGTTCTGTTCAGCTCACTCAGCATCAGTTCATGTAAATCCTTCTAGGTTTCTTTGAAATTTGCCTGCTCATCATTTCTTATAGCACAATAGTATTCCATTACATTCATATACCACAACTTGTTCAGCCATTCCCCAATTGATGGGCATCCCCTCAATTTCCAATTCCTTGCCACCACAAAAAGAGCAACTATAAATATTTTTGTACATGTGGGTCCTTTTCCCTTTTTTATGATCTCTTTGGTATTGCTGGGACAAAGGGTATACAGAGCTTTTTAGCCCTTTGGGCATAGAAGAACTTAATATTTTTCATAATTCAGTGTGTGAGAAGAGTTTACAAACATAAAGGGAGAAGTGGGGAAAGGGTATTACATAAATCCCATTCTTATCTGAACTAGATGAAGGAAAGTTGAGCATATACATACATACAAAGAGAGTTTTGTGTAGAAATATACTCAACAAGGAGATAGGTCCAGGGATAGGGAGAACTAAATGGTAGGACAGAGTTAGGGAAGAAATTGGCACAAGCAAAATAACTTTCAAATTTGGAGGGTGCATCTTAAAGAGGACATTAAAAGGAGAGAAAGAAAATGGAAGAGTCCATGATAAGGACCTGGGAAAGATGAAGTGAGATGGGACAGTGTGGGAATAGAAAAGAATATGCAGGGGGCAGCTAGGTGGCACTGCAGTGGATAAAGCACCGGCCCTGGATTCAGGAGGACCGGAGTTCAAATGTGACCTCAGACACTTGACATTTACTAGCTGTGTGACCTTGGACAAGTCACTTAACCCTCATTGCCCTGCCAAAAAAAAAGAAAGAAAGAAAGAAAGAAAGAAAGAAAGAAAGAAAGAAAGAAAGAAAGAAAGAATATGCATATTTCTCAGCTGTTCATGGCATCTTCAAAAACTCTCCATGTGCTGGAGCATAAGCAGAAATATTAAACATATCCTTTACTGACCATGAAACAAAAAATAACTTATAATCAATAGAGGGCATTTGAAGTAAAGATTCTAATTTCAATGGAAATGAAACAATTTAATCCTGAAGAATTGGTTCATCAAAGGAAGGAATGGTTTTGGAGAAACCTGGCCAGACTCAGATGAACTGATGCAGAGTGAAGTAAACAGGACAGAAAACAATTCACATAATTACAATATTGTTAAGACAAATATCTCTGAAAAAAGGAATTTTGATCAGTGCAATGACTAACACAACAAATATGTATAATCAGAACAAATTCCTGCATTGACTATGACAAAAAAAATGTATGTCTCATTCTCCTTCTTGAGTTTATCACACTTCTATGTGCATAAGTATGGTATTATGTTTTATCCCTGGTTGTTGGAATTGTTAGTCATTGCACTGATCAGAATTCCTTTTTTTCAGAGATATTTGTCTTAACAATATTGTAATCATGTGAATTGTTTTCTGTCCTGTTTACTTCACTCTGCATCAGTTCATCTGAGTCTGCCCAGGTTTCTCCAAAAAGAAAGAAAGAATATGCATATTTCTCAGCTGTTCATGGCATCTTCAAAAACTCTCCATGTGCTGGGGCATAAGCAGAAATATTAAACATATCCTTTACTGACCATAAAACAAAAAAATAACCTATAATCAATAGAGGGCATTTGAAGTAAGATTCTAATTTCAATGGAAATGAAACAATTTAATCCTGAAGAATTGGTTCATCAAAGGAAGGAAAGGTTTTTTTTGTTTGTTTGTTTTTGGTGTTTTTTATTTTTATTTTGGTGGGGCAATGCTTGCCCAGGGTCACACAGCTAGTAAGTGTCAGGTGTCTGAGGCTGGATTTGAACTCAGGTCCTCCTGACTCCAGTGTTCTATCCACTGTGCCACCTAGCTGTCCTTTTTTTTAAAAAAATGAATGAGAATCATTGAGTGAGGGTCATTCTAGCCAAAAGATGGGGTCATAAAAACCTCAAATAACAATTAATTCTTTACAACATGCAGGTTAGACTATATGGAAATGGTTTAATTTTCCTAAGTCTGAAGAACCAGACCTTTTGATTTAAGCAGGAGCAGGAGGGTGCATCTGATTCTGAGCTTTGGGCTTACTGCTTCCCATTCTCTTGTCCCCCAGGACAACCTGCCTATAAGTCTCAGGAGAAGAGAGAAGAAAATATAAGTAATTTGAAAGTTTAGCTACCCAGAAACATCCCCTCCCTCCACCTATGTAGAGGATGATTCCTCTGCAGTTGTGGCCACCCCTCTCATCAGAAGGCACTGGGAAGTTCACATATTAGAGCAGAGTTGTTCAGATTTCTTTGCTTTTGGTCTAGAAAATTCCAAGACCTTTTAGAAGGAAACAATGGCGAGTTTCAATTTTCCCTCTTGGCCGAGCAGAGAGACAAGAGACTCGTCAAGTTATTTTATCTGTCTGGGCTTTGGTTCTTCATCTGTAAAATTAGGGAGTTGGACTAAATTGTCCTTCTCAGATCTAAAATGTGATGAGTCCTGTTTCTCTAGATCACCAAGCATTCATGACTGAGGCTTTTGGAAGGTTTGATCTTGGGCAACCTCTCTCTAATTCCACTGGTGATTTCTGTTTTGCCCTGACCCGAGGGGCCTGTTTTTCACTGTCTGGGAACATTTGAATTTGACTTATTTTTGAGTCTCCTTCAGAGAATATGAGTCAGTTGACCTATAAGTGGCCAAAGCTACCTTGCAGGCTTCAGACCCTCGTATGGGTCTAGGTAACAGAATTTCTGCCTTACCCTAAGGTGAAGTTGGAGTATACAGTTACTGGACCCAGTTCCTGTCACCCAGTTGGAAGATTCTGGAGGTTCAGCGTGAAATCGCTGCAGGCTGATCTCTTGTTTACAGCCCTTGCTCTTGTAGCTATTTCTTGGACCTACTCTGAGGTCCTGGTTTAAAGTCAAAGATATTGACTCACACCTGTTCTATACCCATGGGTTCATGATTTTGCTCTTGGGTCAGAAGTGGATGAAGCTACTGGCTCACCCCTGTTTCCCAGTTCCTATCCTGGTCATTTGTTTGTAGGCTGAATTCATGCTGGAAAAAAATGACTCACTTTGGTTTCTCAGATTCCCTGATCACTACTTGATTTACCTCTTTTGTTAAATCTTTTTTGAAGTAATGATGGGAGAGAGCTGGCTTGTACTGCTTCCTCCTATGCTGACATCTTTGCTGGCTTACCTCCTCCTTTCTCCCTCTTACTTTCTCCAACCAGCACTGGCACTTTGGGCTTAAGGCATCAGGGGAAAGCAACCTACACCTTGGGCTCGGAGCATTATGGAAAAGGGGGTCTTTTCTTACTCTTCTTCATTGTACATTTCAGCCACATTGTATGAGGAGAAAAGAAAGTGGAAAGAAGGGAAGGGGAAAGGGAAGAGAAGGGAAATAGGGAAGGGAGCAATAATAGGGAAGGGAAGAAGGGAAGAAGGGAAGACAAGAGCAGGGAAGGGAGGAAATGGAATGGCATAGTATGACATTTGATGTTGGAATTGAGCTGTTCCTTTGTTGACCAGAAGGAAGCTAACATTTTTACTACTGCCTAGTTTTACTCCAGCTTGTTTTCATCCTGGGAGGACAATGACCCTGCGTTTTTACTACATACTGGGTGTTCTAATATAGTGGGAACAAGAAAGCTGGTCTTTCCCAGCTGTGTCTACTTGCAGAAGGTCAACTCTAGTTTTTCCTGGAAATGGGATTGGTTGGGGCCCAGTAAGGGCTTAACTCATTTAGACTGGTCAGCTGTCAGGCCACCATCAGAAGGGACAAAAGGAACTAGAGTTCATGTTTTCAGACAGGACAGGACATAGGGTAGAGGTTAAACACTGTTTTCTCCCCTGTGTGTTAGTCCCTACAGCCCTCCCATTTGCACATCTGGTCAATTGGCAAAACACATGTTGCTCCCATACATAGTACTTGTCTTGAGAACAGCCAAAGCTACAATCTTCAGAGCTGGAGTTGACAATCCATAGTAGGAGTGACTGTAAAGGCCTTCCTCACTCCAACCTGCAGGGCAGATCTATAGCTCTGTTATAGAATCAAAGGAAAGACAATGTCAAAGAGTTCATTCCTACCTTGCCTTTGATCTCTCTACCCCCTTCAAGGACAATCTCTTTTCAGTTTGGCCTGGAAGGTTCTGGATTATCTTGTTCTCAAGCCTGCCGGGAGTTTATCATAATTTCAGGCATCTTCCTAGAGGATGAAAGTTTGTTCTAGGTGGTTTAAACTTCAGCAAAGAGATTTCCAAGGCATGGTGCTAAGGTTATATCTCTAGAGACAGTAAATTGGAAGCAAACGCAGTACAATTCAAATTATTAGTGCCAGGCTGGCTGCGACCATTGCTTATCGGTACATGCTGTATAGGGATACTAGAGGTGTAAGCCCCACAAACCTGGCTTGATACCACTACCATAATGATAATAGAGGGGAAGGAGAACAAAGACCAACACTGCAGGTGCCCGAAATCTCCATGTCTCCCAGCCTTTTGGTTTCTCCTGCAGCATTCACCCATCCTCCACCTCCGACCAAATGCTCTCTCCACACCTAGTTAGTTACATGTTGATTCATGTTACCCTCTGAGTAAAAGCCAATCTTTGTCTTCAACAAGCAACATATAAACTAGCAGCCTTCCTGCTCCCTGAGGTTTCTAAATATTACTATGGAAATGCTGGGGCAATCAATAGCTTCTCCTTTCCCTCACTGAACAGTAGCATCTCTTCTCTTCCTCTTCCTTCTCCTTTGGCTCACAAGTCTGCTGAAACCTAGAAAAAATGGCCACAAAGTACACCATTCCATGCTAGACTTCTGCATGTTGCAGGCCATATGCTACAGAGGATAAAAAGGGGGCTTAATTAAGAACAACAACAAGATAAGGTAGTTGAAAGCAACAAACTTGGGGCAGCTAGGTGGCACAGTGGATAGCGCACTGGCCCTGGAGTCAGCAGTACCTGAGTTCAAATCCGGCCTCAGACACTTAACACTTACTAGCTGTGTGACCCTGGGCAAGTCACTTAACCCCAATTGCCTTACTAAAAAAAAAAGAAAAAGAAAAAGCAACAAACTTAGGGGCTATGACCCAAAATTTAGATACATAATACATATTTTATATATATAATATATATGTGTATATGCATGTGTATGTGTATGTATACACATAATATACATGTTTTCTGTTTCTTACATCACCATGGTATTCTACATATCCCTCTTCCTCCCCCAAAATTGTCCCATATGTCAAATAGTATTTTTTGAGAGAAAAAAAATCTCTATTTTTTTAAAAGAAAAAAAAAAGTTGAGAAATGTGCAATTCCAAATTAAAACTAGCAGGAACCTTGAAGATCATCTAGTTCAATCTTTCATTTGATAGATGAAGGGACAGATCTAGAGGAGTAAGATTTAGGGTTAGAATAGTTGTGGTTATGTAACAGAGCAGGGACAGAAACATACTGCCCATTATTAGGGTTGGAATGAAGATTGTGGTTAGGGTATTACTGAGGCTACAGAAAGGATGAAATGAAAATTAAATTTTCTATAGTATATTTTTCTGTATTTCTCTAATATTTTTTTAAAATCATATAATATCAAGAGTCAAATGGGGGCAGCTGGTGGCACAGTGGATAAAGCCCCAGCCCTGGATTCAGGAGGACCTGAATTCAAATCCGACCTCAGACACTTGACACTTACTAGCTGTGTGACCCTAGGCAAGTCATTTAACCCTCATTGCTCTGCTCCCCCGCAAAAGAGTCAGAGGACCTGGGTTCAAATCCTGCATAGGCCTGACCATATAACCACTTTCTTGAACCTCATTCTATAAACTCCAGTGGCTCCCTATTGCTTCCAGCATTTAACATAAAATCCTCTGGATTTTTACAGCCTTTCATCACCTGTTCTCTTCTTACCTTTACAGTATTTTTACATCTTATTCCCCTCCAACTATTCCATGATCCAGCGACACAGGGCTCCTTCCCATTCCTTTCACAAGACATTCCATCAGACGATGCCATGCATTTTCATTGGCTGTCTCCCAGGTCTGGAATGTTTTCCTTCCTTAATTCCACCTTCTGACTTCCTTGACTTCCTTCAAGTTTCAGCTAAAATAAGAAATCTTCCCAAGTCCTTCTTAATACTTGTGCCTCCCTTCCGAGGTTTATCTCCAATTTATCTGGCATATATCTTATTTGTATGAGTTACTTGCCTGTTATCTCACACATTAGATTGTGAACTCTTTGAGGTTTTTGCCTTTTTTTTTATCTCACTTGTGTTAAGCACAGTGCCTGGCTCACAATAGGTGCTTAATAAATGCTTGTTGACTTGACTGAACCTAACTTTATGGGCAAGTCACTTAGTATCCTTGGGCCTCAGTTGCTTCACTTTAAAATGAGGGAATTGAATTAAATAGCTTTTTAGAGCCCTTCTAGTTTTAGTACTACAATCTCTGAGAAATATTTTTCATTATGTTTTCCTGTGTTTGTTCCTTACCCCTGGACCAGAAGCTCTGTGAAAAAGCAATCATGTTTTAGCTATGTGTTGTATCTCCCCTAGTATCTGGTCAGTGCTCTGCACACAGTAGGTATTTAATAAATGTCTGTTGTGGGGGGGGCAGCTAGGTGGCACAGTGGTTAGAGCACTGGCCCTGAAGTCAGGAGGACCTGAGTTCAAATTTGACCTCAGACACTTGACATTTACTAGCTGTGTGACCCTGGGCAAGTCACTTGCCTCAGCAACAAAAAATATATATAAAAAATTAAAATATATATAAAATGTAAAATAAAAATTTAAAAAGTCTATTAAATTGAAAAGTAGGTATTTAATAAATGTTTGTTGACTTGAAAAGAAAATTACTATGGTAAAGATTTTGATTAGGCTTGCCTTAAAGCTTATAATTAGGGTTTTGGTTATGGCAAGGTTATAGCTATGGTTAGAGAAAGACTGTGATTAAGGGGAAAGTTTGCAACAGGATTAGGGTTTTGGTTATAGTAAAATTAGGTTTGTGGTAAAGGTAGAATTAGTTAGGGTTATGATTTCATTTAAGGTTCAGTTAGTGTTGTATTAAAATTAGGGGTGTGATTTGGAACAATTAGGGCTTCGTTGAAGCCATAATTGTGGCTATAATAAAACTAGGTTTGAGATTGGGGGTTGTATTTGGGAATGATTATGGATATGTTTAGACTAGAGTGAGGATCACTTTAGGGCCTGTGTTCTTAACATTTTTGTTTAATGGACACCTCTGGCACTCTGGAAAAGCCTATGGACTACTTCTTAGAATCATCATTTTAAATACATAAAACCAATACATCAGATTACAAAGGAGAGTGATTATATTGAGATACAGTTATCAAAAACTTCTTTTTAGAGTTCCTAGAGCCCAGGTTACCCTGCCTTACAGGTGAGATGAGTATTAGGGGATGATCAGAGCCTCTGGTTAGAACCGAATACTGCCCTAAAATGTTAAGAGAGAAATCTAGTTTTGTTTCTTTTTATTGTTTCCAAACATTGACGTTTTAGTGAGGGGTGCTGAGAGGCCTTGGGAATGTCATTAGAATCCTAACTTAGGCACATCTAACAAAATCTAAAAGCTGTTCAAGTTTAAAGCTGCACTTAAGGAGTCTAACTTTTGATTTTAATCTGCTTAGATTTTTGTTGGAAAGAAAAAGGGGGAAGGGAGCAGTAGTGAGAGGCCAGCGAGATGCAGAGGAAGTCAAAGCTATTTTTCTAATGCCTTCAAGCAAGTCCTGTCCAGTTTGGGCTGAGCTCAATGTCAGCTCTCTGAACATAGCTCTTGGGGGTGGGGGTTATCTGAGAGAGGCAGGGAATATGTGAGGGGATATTTTTGGAAGAACACGCCACAAATCTGAATGGAGAATTTCCTAAGTCTGGGAACTGTTTTCTAAAGTTCTAGATTTTCAAACTTTTATCAAGTTGCCTCCCTTGTCCGTGGCACAAAGAAAATTTCTGGTTTATGGGACTCAGTGGTTCATCCCTGACCCCCTTACCCCCGTTGCCCACACCTTAAATCTGGTATCAGTTAATTAGCATTAAACCATCAGTAAGGTGCTTTGAGATCCTAAGATGAGAGACTATATTAAAACTAAGTGGTGGGGCAGCTAGGTGGCACAGTGAATAGAACACTGGCCCTGGATTCAGGAGTACCTGAGTTCAAATCCGGCCTTAGACACTTAACACTTACTAGCTGTGTGACCCTGGGCAAGTCACTTAACCCCAATTGCCTCACTAAAAAAACAAAAACAAAAAAAACTAAGTAGTACTAGGGAATACACCAATCAAGGTTAGAACAAGCTTTGGAAATGAAAAGCATTCTCCTTCCCTCTATTGCACCCCCTACCCCCCACCTAAAAAGACAGCCGAAATAATGTTTCAGAACCTTTCGAGAAATTAATCTTTGAGTGGAAGCAAAGTGAGGGACAGTCTCATAAGAAAGTTTTCTAGAAAAGCATTAGAGGGGCAGCTGGGTGGCTCGGTGGATAAAGCACAGGCCTTGGATTCAGAAGGACCTGAGTTCAAATCTGGCCTCAGATACTTGACACTTACTAGCTGTGTGACCCTGGGCAAGTCACTTAACACTCATTGCCCTGGAGGGGGGAAGAAAGAAAAGCATTAGAAAGTAAAAGTAGAGATAAAATGACAGTCACAGCTATTACTAAGCAATATGCTTTCCAAGCCTCAGTTTCCTTTTCTGCAAAATAAGGAAGTTGGACCAGATGACCTCTAAAGTTCTTTATAACTCTATTATTCTAGGATTAGCATCATAA
Source organism: Dromiciops gliroides (assembly GCF_019393635.1). Lineage (NCBI taxonomy): Eukaryota > Metazoa > Chordata > Mammalia > Microbiotheria > Microbiotheriidae > Dromiciops > Dromiciops gliroides. The sequence goes on from NC_057862.1 coordinate 237,039,649, forward strand.
GGTTGGCTTCGGGGCCTGTGTGAGCGCGTGTGTGTGTATGTGCTCTGTGTGTGTGTGTGTGTGTGTGTGTGTATATCTGCCTTTGGATGACATAGTTCAAATTGCTAAATGATTTCCAATAACGAAATGTGAAAACACATAGTTCCTTTGTTAGCTACATAGCTGTGGTTTTGTGTTAGTGATTCATTGTGGAAGTGAGTAGCTGTTACAGGCATTCTGTGGGTTTTTTTTTTCCTGAAAAAATTATTTATAAAAGGTATAAAATTCAAGGAAGTTGAATATTTTAGAAAAGACAAGAAAAAATCCTACTGCTTGCAAAACAAACACTACAAATCATATTCTTCAGGGCTGCCCCATCTCTGGTCACATCAGCTTGTCTGGGATGAGTAGCCATTCTCTTCTTCTCCCTCTGGATCACTTGCCTGGTCTGGCTAGAGAAACGTAGTGCGCATGAGATGCGTCAGCACTCTTTGAAGTGAATCTCAGCAACCTGAACTGGCCTTCTTTTTGACAGACACAGTGTCTTGAAGGCTTAGCTTTCCTAAGGTCCTGACAAGTTGCCCAGCGGGGGCCTCCTCCTTGGGAGGTGGGTAGGGAGAAGAAGCTTCCATAGCCCTTTCTGAAGTTAAAATGGGAGGACCCTCAGAACCCAGTCAGCTCTTGTCCTGACGGAAGCAGTGTGGGCTGGTAGAAAGGGCACTTCATTGGAAGCCAGAGTACCTGGCCTCAAGTCCCTGGTTCATAAATGTGCTAGCAGTTTGGATCTGGATTTAATCTCTCTCAGGATTATAGATTTGGAGTTGAACAGAACCTGTGAAATCATTTAGTCCAACCCTCTCATTTTTCAAAATCAAATTTTTTATTTATAGCTTCTCTTTTTTCATCAATTAAATTCCACCCTGGGAAATTTCCTCCAAGGGTGTGCTGTAGCTGTGTCATGCTGGCTCCTGAGGAGCTGATTGTTAAATTTTCAGTGGGTGTATTTAGAAATCTGCAAGCACTACAAATCAAAGCTTGATTTATAGTTTTGTTGATTGTCTAGGCAATCAAAACAAGTTAATTTTTGCTTAACTACACATATTTGTTACAAGGTGTTTTTTGTTTGGGGTTTTTTTTTTTTTGGTGAGGCTATTGGGGTTAAGTGACTTGCTCAGGGTCACACAGCTAGTAAGTGTCAAGGGTCTGAGGCCAGATTTGAACTCAGGTCCTCCTGAATCCAGGGCCAGTGCTTTATCCACTGAGCCACCTAGCTGCCCCCACAAGGGTTTTGTTTGTCCTTTAAATTTTAAGAGCTATGAGAGGGAGAAAAAGAAATGCTTGTTAATTTAAAAAGAAATGAAAAAGAAAAAAATGTCAAAAGAAAGAAAAAGTGATTTTGTAGGAAAGTTGAGAAAGTGATGGAGATTTGTGAAGCACAGTGCCTGGCATATAGTAAGTGCTATGTAAATGTTAGTGATTATGGAGAAAGTGTTAATAATTCAGATTAAACTCAAAAGTTCATCCTGTGAACACTGCCCCCCCCAGCCAGTTGTTAAACATTTACCAGCACACCCCTGCCTATAGCTTTTCTCTCTCCTCTCAGAGTCATCCCACATAAAAAGGAATATTTTTTTTGTGTGTGGGGCAATGAGGGTTAAGTGACTTGCCCAGGGTCACACAGCTAGTAAGTGTCAAGTGTCTCAGGCTGGATTTGAACTCAGGTCCTCCTGAATCCAGAGCTGGTGCTTTATCCACTGCGCCACCTAGCCGCCCCAGGAATATTATTTTACAGATGAGAAAACTGAGACACAGAGGAATTGTGACTTGCACAAGGTTGTATGGATAATAAGTGGGAGAGTTAGGATTGCAAGCCCCGGTCCTCTGAATCCAAGTACGTTGCTCTTTTCATAACTTTCTCATCTGCCAAATGATACTTTTTGGAGGTGTGAAGATCAGATAATGTATATCAAGTGCTTTGTAAACTTTATAATGTTATATAAACCTAGGTTGGAATAAGTATTCTCCAGGGCTGGGAAGGGAGAATCATTGGCTAGAAATCCCAGTGACCTGAGAATACGGGACTTTGCCGCCACTCTCATTGCCAATCAAGCAAGCAAGCATTACTAATCACCAGTTTTGTGGTAGACCCTTGGGGATAGAAAAATAGCCCCAAATCCCATACCCTCAAGGAGTATATGTCCTATTAGGAGAAATAACTTATATGCATAAAAGTAGACATTTATACAAAGTAAGTACAAACAATTTCTTTTTTTTTTTTTTTTTTAGTGAGGCAATTGGGGTTAAGTGACTTGCCCAGGGTCACACAGCTAGTAAGTGTTAAGTGTCTGAGGCTGGATTTGAACTCAGGTACTCCTGACTCCAGGGCTGGTGCTCTATCCACTGCGCCACCTAGCTGCCCCTACAAGCAATTTCAAGAACAGACATCAGTAGCCAGGGGGATAGAGAGAGGCTTCATGTATGGGCAGGCACTTGTTTCCTTTTTGTCTCTGTATGACTGGTGCCTAATACAATTCCCGGCACACAGTTGATGCTTACTCCAGTATGCGCTTGATTGATTACTGTAGGAGATGGCACTTGGGCTGAGCTTTGAAGGAAGCAGAGAATTCTAAGAGGAAGAGGTAAAGAAGGAGTGAATTCCAGTCATGACAACAGTCTCCACAAAGGCATTGAACCAGGGGGAAGCAGTGAGACAGGCAGTCATCGACTAAATGGGTCTAAATTCTACTTTTAGTAGACAATCGGTCTACTTTGAGTATGGAACCGAATGTCTAGACTTCTCAGTGCATAATGGAGTGTGGTGGTAATGGGTGGGGGCTTTTGGTTTCTAACTCCCAGAATATCACCACTGCTGAGAAGGCTAAGACAGTGAGACTATTGCTCTCCGGGGCCTGTGTTGGTCAGAGAGGCCCTTCCTGTATCCCACCCAGTAACATGGTAGTGGAAGAATTGGATGAAACTGAATAAAGCCTTTATCAAGCAACAACTCCCTCCTCAGCTCCAAGATCCCTCCCTCCCACCTCTTTTCCTTGACATACTTCATCAAAGGAATCTTTTTAAAAAAAAAAGAAAAGAAAAACTTAGTGTGATTTCAAATGCCATCCCCTCCAAATTTCCTACAAAATCCTTTCTTTTATATATTTTAAATTTCTTTTTAAATAAACAACATTTATTTTTATCTCTCCCATCCCTCTTGAATTTTTTTTGGGTGGGGCAAATGAGGGTTAAGTGACTTGTCCAGGGTCACACAGCTAGTAAGTGTCAAGTGTCTGAGGCTGGATTTGAACTTAGGTCCTCCTGAATCCAGGGCCGGTGCTTTATCCACAGTGCCACCTAGGTTCCCCCATCTCTCTTGAATTTTAAAGAAAAATAAGAGGAAAAACAAAACCTGTATAATAAATATACATAATTAGGGAAAACAAAAATCCCATAGTATCTACAATCAAAAACCCCATTTTCTTTTCCATCGCAAAATAATCTTTCCTTCAGTGTGGGAGTTACAGCTTCAAAGTTTTTTAGAGTTACAAGAGACTTGAGAGCTCATCTAAACTACCTCATTTTACAAAGAACAGTCCATTCTTTGGCATAATTTAATGAGGATTTCCAAGGCCCTAGTCACTGGCTCCCTCCTCCTCTCCCCTCATTCCCTGTCTCCACCTCCCACCCTCCCAACACCAACACACATTTTGAAAAAGACACAGTTCTGGATAATAGCCCCATGTTGAATTTCCAACCACACAGGATTATCTTCCTGCCCTGGAGGGAGAGCATTCAGGCTGTCAAGGCTTTTGCCAGTGCTTGGGTGCGTCTCTGGCTATGCTCCTTGTCTGCTTTTGTCTATGCCAGGCTCGTCTGGGCAGGTACCAGCAGTAGGGCAAGCACATCTAGGGATCGTGCCGCTGTTTTTTCTGTAGTCTTTTTGTTGGGCAAAATGGGAACGTCCCTAAGAGTGGTTTTGTCATGAGCCTAAAGAATGAACCTAATGGGCACCAATGGTAGTACTCTGCCCGTGTCAGGTTGGCTATGACCTCAAGAGGTGATGGTGGGAGGCACAAGATGGGTTTCAATGGGCCTTTGGGAGGTGAGAATTGCTGGAGGTGGGCCCACCTTCAGTTCCATCTCCTCTATGCAACCTTCCCTGAAGCCTACAATGACCCCCCTCTCCTCTGGATTCTTGTAGCATTCATTGTCTGGATCATAGGGCTGACTCTTAGCAGATGTTCCTAGTATTGTTCATTACTTTTCTATATAACAGAGGTGATCCGGGAAGCCCTGGTTTACTAGACTGGTACCTGCCACAGAACTGGACATAGACCCTGTCTAATTCTAGGAGCCTGTAGGAGCTGGTCTCATTACTCTCCTCTCACTGCTCTGATTATATGTGTCCTGCTCACCCTTCAGAGACCAGCTAAAGCCCCATCCCCACAATGACAACTCTGTACTTTAGCCCATGTGTTCTTAACCCAAATCTATGAACTTGGTTCTTTAAAAAAGGTTTTGATCATTGTATTTCAGCATAATTGGTTTCCCTTGTAACTCAATGTATTTTATTTTATGCATTTAAAAACATGATTCTGAGAAGGGGTCCCCACATAGGCTTCACAGATTGTCAAAGGAGTCCATATACAGAAAAGGTTAAATACCCCTTCCTTAGCCCCATGACTTCTCTTATCCAATAAACCCATAGCAAATATCCGTGCTGCTTATACAACATTTATCCATATAGTTCCTTGTGACAGCTCTTGTACAGAAATGCAAAACTACTTTCATTTAGTATTCCTTTGTGCATGTTTCCTATCCCTAACTGGTTTACTCTATAAGCTCTTTGGGAACAGGAACTGACCATGTCTTTTTTTTTTTTAAGCTTTTTTTGTTTTGTTTTGTTTTTTGGTGAGGCAATTAGGGGTAAGTGACTTGCCCAGGGTCACACAGCTAGTAAATTGTCAAGTGTCTGAGGCTGGATTTGAACTCAGGTTCTCCTGACTCCAGGGGCCGGTGCTCTATCCACTGTGCCACCTAGCTGCCCCGAGAACTGACCATATCTTAAAGAACTTTGTATCCCACCCTTGATGGCTAGCATAGTGCTATTATCAGGAAACAATCAATAAGGATGGTGATGATGATAATGATAACTGGTTACAGAGCTGACACCAGAGCTATGGTCTTAATTTCCATTGCTCCTATCTTTACCAAGCACACTCCTCTCTCTAATGCCTCACGTTTGGACATAAGGTCTATAAGGTACTTTTCTCACAAGTATTCATATCCCCATTTGACAGATGAAAAAATTGAGACTCCCATCTGAGAAGTAAAGTAATGACCTAGGGCATGCATCCCTTCTCAGAATAGTGTTTTAAATGCATAAAATAAAATAAGTTGAATTTCAAAGAAAACACTTCATATTGAGATACAGTTAAGAACTCCTGGGGCAGCTAGGTGGTGCAGTGGATAAAGCACTGGCCCTGGATTCAGGAGGACCTGAGTTCAAATCCAGCCTCAGACACTTGACACTTACTAGCTGTATGACTCTGGCCAAGTCACTTAACCCTCATTGTCCTGCAAAAAAACCCACAAAACAAACAAACAAAGCCTCCTGGACTAGATAATAAGAATAACTGACATTTCTAAAATGCTTTATAGGTATGCCCTCAGGAAACTGAGGCTCAGAGAGGTTGACTTGCTTATGCTAACACATCTTCCTCAGTCCAGGTACAACACTCTAACCACTATCCCACAGAGCTTGAATATCCTTTGTAGCCCTGGCATTCCGTGATTATGGTAATTAATTAAAAACTTATTCATAGAAATTAAATATTTATTTATAATATACATATAAATTTTAAAATATTTCTTTATAATATTTATATACAAATTAAAGATATTTATATAAATTGTGAAATGTTTATATAAATTAAATATTTATTTATGTAAATTTATTTATTTGCTTGGTTATTTGTATATCGATTTCTTTATTGCATTTATCGAATGCCAACCATATGCCCATCACTATGTAGGTACTTTGAGAAAGCACAGAAGTACAAGACACTTTCCCTGCCCTGCTGTGGGATCCATTCTCTCCTCTATAAATGAAATAAAGACAGTTCATTTTGTCCTCTTTGTATTTCCTTTGGGGAGTGACATGAACTTGCCTGGCAATGTCTCTAAAAGCCTTGAAGTAAAAGGTCCCCTGTAAGGAAGCAGACAGATGAGCAGTGCCCATTTAACTTGAAGAGTCCACCTCAGCAGTTTGGCATGTGAGAAATGAGGGAACCTCCCTCCTCTGTCCCCTCCTTGCTCATCACTGAGTCCCCTAGTGCTGCAGTGATGGCTACTGCTTCCAAGGTTCTTAACCCCCCAAGTTCTATCTACTGAATGAAACCAATGCAGATTGAGCCTCTACAAGAGGGTAGGAAGCTTTGACAGTGGATGAATTACCCAGAATTCCCAGAAGGGGAAAAAGTGGGAGAGGGAGAGGAAGAGAGCTGGAGAGCCAGAGAGAGAGAGAGAGAGAGAGAGAGAGAGAGAGAGAGAGAGAGAGAGAGAGAGAGAGAGAGAGAGAGCGAGTGTGAGCTCATTGGCCAAGTGTACATGGTCAAACGGGGAGTGAGGGATGTGGGAACTGGATGATGAAGATGAAACCAGGGAAGTCTCCTGAGAGGTCCCCAGCCAAGGAGATGTCCAGCTTGGGTGCTGCTATCAGAACTGGGGCTCAGGGGGCAGGGGCCCTGTCCAGGCAGCTTTTCTTCTTAGGACCTTTCCTCTTAGGTCGAATGGCTCTCCCTGGGCACCCACAGGGAGCTCATCTCTTTTCTTCTTTCCCTCTCTACAACTCATACCTCTTCCCTGTTTATTTGCAAGGAGAGTTACAAATTTGTAGGGATCTTGATTTCTCTCTGGAGCATCCCTCCCTTCCCAGGGCTGGAAAAATGTGTGGCCCAGAGAGCTCCTTTACTGCATCCTTGAAGAAGAGGTTCCTGGGCCCTGTTAGAGCTCAGGGCTGTCCATAGTTCTGGGGTGTGGCTGTGGAAGGAGTGACAAGCAATGGAGGAGCTGAGTAAGAGAATATGACTCATGCAGATTCCTGGGCGGGCAGGGCAGGCTAGGTTATGATCAGGAAGCAGAAGAGATTGTGGGGAGAGCAGCAGCCTTGATGCTGGGGAGTCTTTGCTAAGGGATTGGGGTAGTGTGTCACAGTAGACAGAGCACTAGACTTTGGAGACCTCAGGCTTTAGTCTGAATCTTGGCTTAACTACTAACTGTGTGGCCTTGAGGAATTTTCTGGCCCTTAGCTTTCACATCTGTAAAATGGGTCTAACAATACTCACTGCGAATGCTTTCAGGTTTTTTTTTTTGTTTTGTTTTGCGGGACTATGGGGGTTAAGTGACTTGCCCAGGGTCACACAGCTAGTACATGTCAAGTGTCTGAGGCCGGATTTGAACTCAGGTACTCCTGAATTCAGGGCCTGGTGCTTTATCCACTGCACCACCTAGCTGCCCCAGTTTTATTTTGTTTTTCACCTGATCAGGAGTTTCTCTGGTGTAGGGAAACTCTCTCTATCACTATAAAACTGCACCTTAAAGCCTGAGGAACTAAAAGGCAGAAGGGCTTGACTAGGGTCATTGGTAATCAATATGTGTCAGAGACGAGACTTGAAACCAGGTCTTTTTTTTTTTTTGGTGTGGGTTAAGTGACTTGTCCAGGATCACACAACTAGTAAGTGTCAAGTGTCCGAGGCCGGATTTGAACTCAGGTCCTTCTGAATCTAGGGCCGGTCCTGTATCCACTGTGCCACCTAGCTGCCCCCCCCAATCAGGTCTTTTTCACTCTAAGACCAACTCTCTATCGCCTACATCATTCAACCTCTTGTAGTAAGGGTTAAATCAAAGAATGGGTGTAAGACATTACTGTTAGGCTCCTGTCTGAGTTCTGTCCAATCAAACTGGGCCAGATCAGAGCCAGCCTAAGTTGGCCAGGCAGCAAAACTTGACTAAGTACCTAATGTGTTCGAAGGAAGTATGTTATGTACACCGACCTAGAGATGCAGTGTCCTGCTTGATGAAGGGCTATTCTGCAGGGCGTCCCAGCCCTGGTGTTGGAATAGGGATGGGGAGTGAGCATTGGCAGTGGAGGGACCTAAGCACCGGAGAAGGGATGAGGAGGAGAATTAAGAGCATGGTCCTGCCCCCACCTCAGCACTCTGTCAGGCAGCAATGATATGCTGATCAGACAGAGCCAGGATGGAATTAATTTTTTGACTCTGGCTGAGCTAGGAGTTAGGAATGTACCATGTGAAGGAACTTCCTGGAATGAGGGTTGGGGGGTGGGGAGAGGCCAAGCCTTTACTTGACACAGAGCAACCCGGGACTTACTGTGAGGGGAGGGGACATTAGAGAAGACAGGACTCCTTTCCTAAGCAGAAGAGCCCTCATGTGAGGGCAGCTAGGTGGCACAGTGGATAGAGTGCTGCCCGGTCTGAAATCAAGAAGACCTGAGTTCAAATGCAGCCTTAGACACAGCCTGGCACAGTAGCTGTGTGACCCTGGGCAAGTCACTTGGCCTCAGTTTCCTCATCTGTAAAATGAGCTGGAAAAGGAAATGGCAAACCATTCCAGTATCTTTGCCAAGAAAACCCCAAATGGGGTCATGGAAAGTCAGACACAACTAAAACGACTGAACAACAATGACAACAAGAATGAAGGATCCAGGATTAAATGTTGCTTTGTGGTGGAATCAAGCCTTCATTGGAGAAGGTAGTTAAATGGTCAGTTGGTCGGTAAACATTTATTACATGTCTTCTATGTGACAAGCACTGTGCTGAGCACTGAGGCTACAAAGAAAGGCAGAAGATATTCACTACCCTCAAGGAGCTCACAGTCTAATGGGGAAGGTGATCTGCAAACAACTTATCTACAAACAAGCTATATAGAAGATAAACTGGGCAGATTCCCCTACACTTAAATATCTGCCTCTACTAATGCCTAAAATTTTATCATGTCAATCAACAAACATTTATTAAGTGCCTACTATGTGCCAGGCACTGTGCTAAGCACAAAGCTTAATTAAGCTAAATTAGCAATTCTTTTTTGATGTTAAGCAAGTCCTCTCTCTCCTTTCTATTTTTAAAGATGAATGCTAAATGTGATTTTTGTAATTTTTTAAAGTATTATTTTATTTTTTTCCTAATTACATGTAAATTAATGTACTTTTTGGAGTAGCAAAGAACCAGAAACAAAATAGATGCTAATGGATTGGGAAATAATTAAATAAATTATGGGTCATGGATGCAATGAAATGTGAATGCACTATAAGAAACAATGACAATTAAAAATACAAGGAAGTGAGGCAGCTAGGTGGTGCAATAGATAGAGCACCGGTCCTGGATTCAGGAGGACCTGAGTTCAAATCCAACCTCAGACACTTAACACTTACTAGCTGTGTGACCCTGGGCAAGTCACTTAACCCCAATTGCCTCACCAAAAAAAAATACAAGGAAGCATGGGAAGACTTCCTGGAAGTGATACAAAGTACAAAGTATAAAAGATAGCCAGGGTAGTGGATAATAGACAGTCCATAATTACTTAACACACGGACTGGCAGCTCACAGAATGTACGTCAAACGTGGTCTGTGGGATGATTTTTAGTGGCACGGCCAGGGCCAGCCTCCGGCAACATTATGAAACAGGCTGAGTTTGTCTTGGAAATTCTTTTGCCTTGTCTCTCGGCATCCCTTTCCCTCCCTCCCAGCACACTCCAAGATTTCTCTTGCTCTATTGCCCTTGGTGTCTATTATGTGTGCCATTCTTCCTCTGGGGGATCTCAAGGAATCCTAAATTAAACTATATCAGGAAATTAATTGAGAAGAAAGAAAATGTGCCTCCTTTTTTCCCCTTGCCCCAAGCCCCCCCCCTTTTTTTTAATGGTTGTACTGACCTTTGGTTGGGTGGATCCCTCTTTGGGAAGTTTTGAGGAGGATTCTCTCTAAGCAGAGAACCTTGGCTGGACTGTCACATTGCAATGTCTTCTATCTGGAGGGAGGGGAAAGGGCTTCCATCTCTCCTGCAAGGAGAGTCCCTAGCCCTTTGCCTCCACCATAGCGGAGTAAATAAAACTTCTTATTTGTCACTTCTGAAGTTTTAGGTTACCTTGGCCATAACCTGAGTGAGTCTATTAGTTTGCTTTCCTCCCCAGGAGGACAGGCCAAGGCAGAATGAAGGGGGCTTGGGGAAGAGGGTGGGAGACAGTGCTAAAGGAGAGGCAGGAGGTTCTGAAGTGTTCTTCTATCCAGTGATGTTCTAGCAATAGGCAGGAAGCAGTGTGGAGCAGAGAAAAGATGATTGGGTTTGGAGTCTGAGGACCTGTGTTTGAATGCTGACTCTGCTGTATACTTCCTTTTGTGATTGTGGATAAGTCACTTAACCTTTCTGGGCCTCAGTTTCCCCAACTGTAGAATGATGAAGGGGCAGCTAGATGGCACAGTAGATAAAAGCACTGGCCCTGAATTCAGGGGGACCTGAGTTCAAATACAGCCTCAGACACTTGACACTTACTAGCTGTGTGACCCTGGGCAAGTCACTTAATCCTCATTGCCACACAAACAAATAAATAGATAGATAAGTAAATATATAAATAGATGAATGAATAAATGAATGAATGAATGGATGGATGAATAAAAATAAAAATAAAAGAAGCCACTATGACTCTGGAAGATAGTGGAGGACAGAAGAGCCCAGTATAGAATGATGAGAGCACTGGATTAGATGTTTTCTGGGGGCCCTTTCCAGCTCTGAATCTATGGTCCTGGAGCCATGGTACAGAGGAAAGGGTATTACTTTTAGAGCTGGAGGTTGTTGTTGTTGTTGTTGTGCAGTTGTTTCAGTCATGTCCGACTCTTAATGATCCTGCCATTGCCTTCGCCAGCTCATTTTACAGATGAGGTAACCGAGGCAAACAAGGCGAAGTCACTTGCCCGGGGTCACACAGCTAGTATACTGCCTCTTGCTCACTTGCTGCATGACCTTGGGGAAGTCACTTAATTTCTCTAGGCCCCACTTAACTCAGAAGTAAAAAGAGAGGACTGAGCTAGATGTTTGAGGTCTCTTGCAGCTCTGGATCTGGGAACCTGACTTCTTTAGGGAGAGCCATCAGACAACCTCCAGTTCCTCATAGAGGTGCAAGGAAGCCACAGTCCCTGGAGTCTGGGATTCCCATGGGTAGGAAGAGAGATACCTCAGGGATGGCCTTGGTCCCAGAGTCACCTTAGCCCTTTCTTTTGGCTCTCTCACTGCCCCCCACCCCCCAAGATTAGCCCTGCTCTGTGGTCCCTGGATTGTGTGCCTTTTACCTACAGCTCCTTGCAAGGGGAGAGAGTCTCACCCACCAGGGGCATTGAAGGTCCCTCCCTTGTTCCTCTGCCCCGGGAGGCCAGCAGTTCAGGGCTGGAGGCCAGGGCTGTCTAGACATGTGCTCAGCTTCCTACTCTCCAAGCAAGGACTGTCTGAGCCGCTGACAACAATATCTCAGGCTCGGGGGACTTGGCAGCCAAGGACTCCTTGCAACCATTCTGACCCACACTCTGGGCCCCAGGTGTGAGAGCCCATCTGGCAAGACAAAGAGAAGTGAGAGAACCCAGGGTCTGGGAGGGCTTCCTCCCAGCGCCCTGTGTCTGGCTTCGGCTCTGCCAGATGCACAGCAGTGAACTGAGTCATTTGGCAGCCAAGTCTGGGGGACACAAAACCTGGAGCAGAGCTGCTGGAGACAGAGATAAGCTCATGTGTAACTAGGAAGGGACAGCTCCTGACTCCTTTACTCCAAGCTCAGGCAAGGGAGGGATGGATAATGGCAGTGTGGGCATTGCTGGCTGGGCTGCCAATTCATTAATGGTGAGATCACCGATGAGTCGATTAATTTTCTTGGTTTTTAAAATTTAAACAATTATAGATAGATAAAGCATTTATTAAGTATATAACATGTGCCTGGAAGATAGCACATAAAAGTGTGTGGGGGGATAGCACATAAAAGGGGTGGGGGAAGACATGGTGAGGATATGACTGGGGAATGGTATAGAGCTTCTTTTTTTTTTTTAATAACATCATTTTCATTTACAAATACATCCTCCCTGCCTTATCCAGAGAGCCTTGTCACAAAGAATAAAAAAGAAAGATAAAAAAGCAGTTCAACAAAACGAGCCCACGTATCAGCCATGACTGATGCTATATGCAATATTCCACATTAATAATTCTCTGAAGCAGGGAGTTGAGGGTGTATTATCTAATCATCTCTCCTTTATGACCAAGTTTGGTCATTATAATAACACAGGGTTCAGTTTCAGTTTTTTGTTTTTTCATTTATGTTGTTTGTAGTTTATTTTGTATATTATTTTCTGGTTCACAAGTCATTTTCATTTGATCTTGATGCGGGTATTGTCACTCCACCGAGCTGGGAATGAATTCTTTCCCAATTGAGTTAAAAAGCCATAGAATCCTGAGCTCTAATGGGATCTGGTTAGGTCTCCTAGGCCATAGGTATTAAACTTGAGACCAGTGGGCCTGCAAATTTCTTGACAGCACTGATCTAGTCCATATTTCTGTCTTTGGTAGTACTATACCATTACCCCAAACTTTTAAAGACTTCTAGGGAAGATACTTTTGAGACTTACTCTAATTTACTGTTTCTTACTGTCTAAATTGGGCAGCCAAGTGGCACAGTGGATAGAGTGCCATGCCTGGAATCAGGAAGACTCATTTTCCTGATTTCAAATCTGGTTTCAGACATTCATTGGGTGACCTTGGACAAGTCACTTAACTCTGTCGGCCTCAGTTTCATCATCTTTGAAATGAGCTGGAGAAAGAAATGGCAAACCACTCCAGGATCTTGGACAAGAAAACTCCAACAAAACAAAACTAAACTAAATCTCTTTTGGTGGGTGCAAGTCAGTTTCCTTTTCTGTCTTAAGTGAAGCAACCATGATGTCACAAAAGAGTGACTATCTAGGGGACAGCTAGGTGGCGCAGTGGATAAAGCACCAGCCCTGGATTCAGGAGGACCTGAGTTCAAATGTGGATTCAGACACTTGACACGATCTGTGTGAACCTGGGCAAGTCACTTAACCCTCATTGCCCCCCCCCCAAAAAGAGTGACTGTATCTAAATGCAGTATGGAAACTCTAAAGACTTTGCTCAATTTTGTGTGTGGGTGTGGGGGGACACCTCCAAATCCCAATGGGGTCCTGAAGAGTTGGACACAACTGAAAAGACTTTGGGGGAGCAGGATGATAGGATCATAGATCTCTAGATGAAAGGGCCCTTAGAAAAGCCATCTAGTCCACTTCTCTGGTTTTATAGAAGAGGTTAAGTGCCTTACCCAGGGTCACACAGGTAGTAAGCACTAGACACTGGAACAAAAGAATAATGATCTAAGAGTAATGATGAAGTAATTGAAATGAAGAAATCAAAATGTAAGAGTAATGATGCTATTAGGAATGATGAAAGAAATAGTATCAGAGAAACTTGGGAAGACTTCAACTGATGGAGATTGAAGTAAGCAGAACCAGGAGCACAGTTTATACAGGGTGGGCTAAAAGTCATGAAGGGGCTTCAATATTTAATAACTCCTTTATTATTTGTTTTAAATTTATAATACCATAGGATCATATATAGTATATAGAGGAAATTAATTTATAATACATGTGAAAAATAAAATCTCATAAATGCCAAAAAATAAAAGGAAAAATCATTTTCAAAATGTTATTAAAACATTGTAACTTTTGGCCCATCCTCTACAAGAACAACATTGTAAGGACAAGCAACTTGGAAAAACTGAAGAACTCAAGATCAATGCAAAAAACAATCATGATTCCAGAGATCTGGTGATGAAGAATGCTACTGTCCTCCTGATAGAGTGACACTTGACACTTACTAGCTGTGTGACTCTAGGCAAGTCACTCAACCCCAATTGCCTCACCAAAAAAAAAAAATAATAAATCCCATTTAAGGGGGCAGCTAGGTGGCGCAGTGGATAAAGCACAGTCCCTGGATTCAGGAGGACCTGAGTTCAAATCTGACCTCAGACACTTGACACTTACTAGCTGTGTAACCCTGGGCAAATCACTTAACCCTCAATGCTCTGAGCAAAAAAAAAAAAAAAAAAAAAAAGGAATATAGAAAGAGCAATGAATGCTCTGTGAATTCAAATTCCCATTTAATTTCTTATGCTGACCTGGAATATATAGAGACTGCAATGGGGAAGGTTTCGATGTGGAAGGAATAACTGTATAATGCAGGTATCAAGGGACAAGATTAACGCCTATGTCCTAACACTATATGTTTGGGTACAGATGCAAGATTATATAGATAAGAACCATGACTTGACCTGGAATATAACCAAATATATATTATACCAAAAAATATTATGTCCCCAGAGAAGTGGAAGCAAATGTAGAAATGGTATTTGAGGGGCAGCTAGGTGGCACAGTGGATAGAACACTGGCCCTGGAGTCAGGAGGACCTGAGTTCAAATCTGGCCTCAGACACTTAACAATTACTAGTTGTGTGACCCTAGGCAAGTCACTTAACCCCAATTGCCTCACCAAAAAAAAAAAGAAAGAAAGAAAGAAAGAAAAGAAAAGAAAAGAAATGGTGTTTGAAAGGAAAAATAGGGGCAGTGCTTGAATCTGGGTCCTTCTTTTGGCTTTTCTTAATCTTGGTCCTTATCCTATAATGGGAGTGCAATGGCAGCCACAGAGGTTGATCTGTGAATTAGGAAGGCAAGAACTCCATTAGCTTTCTCTTGCCTCAAGGATCAAATACACCCTCCCACTCGCTGCATAAATCCTTTCAAAAGCTGGCTTCAGTCTATCCTTCCAGGCTGATTACACATTATCCCTCTCACATACTTCATGTTCCAGCCAAATTGGCCCCCTTGCTGTTCCCATCTCACATGGCCTTTCCTTTCCTTAGTTTTTCCTGCTGTCTAGAATCCATTCCTCACCTCTTTCTCATAGCATCCCTAGCCCCCTTCACAACTCATTTTATATGCTGCCTCCTACAGGAAGCCTACCTGATGTCTTCAGTTGCTAATGCCCTCTGGAAATTACTTTATACTTTGGAGTTAATTTTCCACGTACATGTTTTTTGCCTTCCCCCAATCCCCAATAGGATGGAGGTTTCTCAAGGAAAGGGATGTTTTGTTTTGTTCTTTATATCTCCAGGGCCTAGCCTAATAAACACTTCATAAATGCTTATTGAATGAATGGACAAAGCTATTGCTAGTAGCCGCTAAGGCGGGAACCAGCCTCTCCAATACTCTGGGGCTGCCTTGCCTGTTGGCAGCTTGTGGAAATTAGGAAAGCCTCAATCTTGGGGTGTGTCTTGGACCGGCCGTTATCCTTCAACTTTTTTTTTTTTTTTTTTTTTTTTAGTGAGGCAATTGGGGTTAAGTGACTTGCCCAGGGTCACACAGCTAGTAAGTGTTAAGTGTCTGAGGCCAGATTTGAACTCGGGTCCTCCTGACTCCAAGGCCGGTGCTCTATCCACTGCGCCACCTAGCTGCCCCTATCCTTCAACTCTTAAACCGAGTGTTTAGGAAGGAGGGAGTGCATTGAGCTGGACTGAAAGCTGCTTTAGGACTAAAACCCAGGGTACACCAAAGGCTTGGTCAATGATTACCCTATGCCACAAAATCAGTGACGGCTGCATCCTCAATCACACCTGCTCGATCCCTTCCTATTCCCTCTGACTTTCCCATAAGCCATAGCTTATAGGACCTCGATGGCTAATACCCTGCAGAGTGAAGACGTTCCTATCCCCAACTCTGAAGGATCCTAAAGGAGACACTCTGGCTATGTAAGGGGCCACTAGAATGGCCTTGTTCCTTGGCTTGCAGTGCGGCAGGATTGCCCGGCATATAGGTGACTATGGTACCATTGATCCTGAGCTACAGTGGTATTCCTGTTGCTTAAGATGGCCAGTATTTCCTGACCCTCATTCCAGGGGCAGCGGGAGCAGACTTGGGTCTTCTATGAACTTGTCATAGCTTCATTGTACTAGACCTAGGTTGGGTATCCTTGGCCTTGTTTCTATTATAGACCCCTTTGGCAGTCTAGTGAAGCTTATGGACCTCTTCCCAGAATAATGTTTTTAAATGCACAGGAGTACAAAGGAAACCCGTTATGTTGAAATTGATATCAATGTGTATTTTTAAAAAAACACCCAAGTTCATAGAGCCCTTGAAATCTATCCCTTAGACCCCCTTGGGGGTTTGTGGACCCCAGATTAACAACCCATGACAAGAAGAAACTTTGAGATCATCTTCTCCAACTGCCTCATTTTGAGACAACAAAACTGGGCTTGAGAGGTTAAGGGACTTGTCCAAGGTCACACAAGAGAGGAGTTGGAACTCAAGCTATGGTTTCTGACTCCAACTCCAGTGTCTGTCCTGGGTTGCCAGGCTAACTCTATAAGACCCAGTCACCTGCCCAGCAAGAGGAATCTTTGTGGTTAGGTGGGTAGTGGGGTGCCCTAGATTGGACCCTTCCTCCTCTGCTGGGAAATTATCACCAGTTCAAGGTAGGATTTCAGGCCATTTTGGTACATTATGCCTTTGCCAGCCCATCTATAGCAATGCTTAGATTCACTTCTCCTTGTGTAACCTTGATTAAACTTCCTTTGGTTTCACTTTTTTCACCTGGAAAAAGAAGAAGGTTGCTGCACATGGCCTCTGAGGTCTCCTTCAACTTTAAATCTATGATCCAATAATTTCATGACCCCAATAGAAAGGATGGAACTTGATAGACTATAACAACAACACTTTTGTTGTTGATTTTTCAGTCCTTTCAGTCATGCCTGACTCTTCATGACTCTATTTGGGGTTTTCATGGCAAAGACACTGGAGTGGCTTGCCATTTCCTTCTTTAGCTTATTTTACAGATGAAGAAACTGAGGCAGACAGGGTTAAGTGACTTGCCCAGAGCCACACAGCTGGTAAGTATCTGAGGCTAGATTTGAATCAGGAAGAAGAGTCTTACTGACATAATTATCATCACAACAATAGATAATATTTATAAAATACTACTGTGTGCCGGGTACCTTGCTAAGTTCTTTACAAATATTATCTCGTTTGATTCTCACAACAGCTTTTGGAGGTTGGTGCTATTATTAATCTCCATTTTATTGTTGAGGAAATGAGGGTTAAATGATTTACTGCAGATCACACAGCTAATAAGGGTCCAAGAACTGATCTGAATTCAGGCCTTTTTGTGTCCAGGCCTGGCGTTCTATCCACTGTGCCATCTAGCTGATATTAATAAAGGCTGCCAATTGAGAATACCTGTGAGAGAATGCTGATGGAAATCAGAAAACCATAGTATAGATATGGCAGTGGATGTTGGATGAATCCCCCCCGTGTGACCCCCTAAGCAAGTCATAACATTTTGGGGCCTTCCTCCTCACCTGAAAAACAGGAAGGGGTTAGACTAGATGAAGAGTTCTTAACCTGGGGTCTGGGAACTTTAAAAAGTTTGATAACTGCATTAAGTATATAAATCATATAATTGTATTTTAAGTACAAGGTGTGTGTGTTGCCCATATAGGTTATGTGTGTCCACATGGGTTAGCTAAAGGGGGTTGCTGGAGAGGAAATAATAGATGTCTCTGGAATTTTAACCACCCCTCTTCTAGGAAGGGGAGATAGCATCTATTTTGACTCTTACCTAGAGGAGAATAAGAGAAATCAACAGACTGTTTTCCTCTATCAGACTAGAATTATATCATCCTGACCTACTAGATATTGCTTGTCTTGGGGAATGGTTTTTAAAGGTTCAAGCCTGTTTCCTGATCACTATCCCTTAAAGGGGAAGGGGTAACATCAAGTTAAAATTTGTAAGATTGATGCCTTCCTACCAAATGCGAGTTACATAAAAGACCATCACAAATGCTTAATAGCAAGTAAACTCATTTATCCAAGCTAATGGCAAAAGGAAATGAGATTAGGTATTATATGGATTAGAATGTATCAGAAAATACACAGAGTGAATGAGCTTTCCCACTGGGAGTGAGATATCTTAACTCAACCAAGAAAGAAGGCCCAGATCTCACTGAAGGGGAAATTCCCTGAATTCACAAAAAAAGCAAGCTGAGAAGTCAGGGATATGTTGATGTGCCAACCCCTTGTGTTTGCCACTTTCAGGATTTTCTCTCTCTCCACGGGTCCCTTCCTGAAGAGAGTCTGGAACAACATGTGTCTGAAAGCAGGAATGAAGGATGTCTTTCCTCTCCAAAACTCTCCTGCCAACTCTACCTCTCACAGAGGAATGCAGATCATTCCTTCTAATCCCTTTCCTCCAATCTACCATCATACGGAAGCAATATCACACAAAATACCCCATGTGAAACTTCAGTTCTATAGGCATTTTATTTTGGTGTGTGTGTGTTTTTTTGTGGGGCAATGAGGGTTAAGTGACTTGCCCAGGGTCACACAGCTAGAAAGTGTCAAGTGTCTGAGCCCAGATTTGAACTCAGGTCCTCCTGAATCCAGGGCCAGTGCTTTATCTGCTGTACCACCTAGCTGCCCCCTCTATAGGCATTTTAAATCATTATTCTAAGACATCCACAGGTTATGCTGGACTGCCAAATGAGTCCATGATTCGAAGGTTAAAAAACCTACTCTAGATGTTCTCCAAAGTTCTGTCCAGTTCTAAATCTTGTAATCCTCTGATGACAGTTCAACTAAATGACTGCTTCTAAAACAGGAAATGGGGGTGGAATTGGAACCAGGAAGATTACTGAGGTGTCAGAGGAAGACTGAGCCCATGCAGCTAGGAGCCAACCAGAGACTGGAAATCTCAAAATTATGGCAATACTAGGTGGGTGGGATACCCCTGAGTATCTGACCTGGCAGTTCCAAACAGTTGGGACGTGGATCACAGTTAGGATCCCTTGAGAAGGCAGGAGCAGGGACAGCTAGGTGGTGCAGTGGATAAAACATCAGCCCTGGATTCAGGAGGACCTGAGTTCAAATCCAGCCTCAGATACTTGACACTTACCAGCTGTGTGACCCTGGGCAAGTCACTTAACCCTCATTGCCCCACAAAAAAAAAAAAAAGAAAGAAAATGGGAGAAGGCAGGAGCTCTTGGACCAGACAAGAAGCTACATGGATATTTCAGTCTCCTAGTCACCCAGGTTGGCAGCCTGGGTATCATCCTTGACCCCTCACTTTCACACCCTTCCATATGTAATCTGTTGCCAGTCCTGTTGATTTTACCCTCTGAACATCTCTTCAGTATGTCCCCCCCACCTTCTCTCCTCTGACACTGTCACCACCATGGTAAAGGCCCATATCATCTCACACCTGGACCTTGTACTTTGGTTAGTCTTCCTGCCTCCACTCCAGTCCATCCCTCACTCATTTGACAAATTAGTCTTTCTAAATCACAGATTTGACCATGTTGTTCCCTTATTCAGTCAATTCCAGTGGCTTCTTATCACCTTGAAAGTCAATCTGAAATCCTTTGTTTAGCATTAAAGGTCTTTTACAACCTAGTCCTCTCTTCCCTGTCCAGTACTTAACCCCTTACTCCCTCCTGTGTACTCTGTGATCCAGTGATATTGGACTTTCTGCTCTTCCTTGAACAAGACAAGTCATTTCTTGATTCCAGGCATTTGCCTTTTTTTTTTTTTTTTTTTTTTGCAGAGCAATGAGGGTTAAGTGACTTGCCCAGGGTCACACAGCTAGTAAGTGTCAAGTGTCTGAGGCCAGATTTGAACTCAGGTACTCCTGAATCCAGGGCTGGTGCTTTATCCACTGCACAACCTAGCTGCCCCCGCTAAGCACTTTTTGAATAGGATCTCATTTGATTCTCACAACAACCCTGGGACATAGATGATATTATTATCCTCATTTTACAAATGGGGAAACTGAGGTTAAGTGAGTTGCCAAATGTCATGCAGCCAGTAAGTGTCTGAGGTCAGATTTGAACTCAGCTCTTCTTGACTTTAGGCCTGCTGGTCTGTCCACTGTGCCACCTAGGTGCCTTGATTCTCATTGACTTGACATAGCAATAGATGAGAAGAATTTGTTCTAATGGCTGTGAAGGTGGCTAAAGCAGGCAATGTTCAGTGCTCAGAGCTTGCTCAGATACCAAAGACACCAAGGTTATCCACTGCATCCTGGGCCATTGACAGTCATTCCAACTTTTGTCTTGCCACTGGACTTCAATGACTCTGTAAGACAGAGTGAGGCTGATGATTTTGTGAGACTCTGCCTCACTTAAATTCAGTTTACACACAAGTCAAGACATCCCCTGTGATGTCATTGGTCCTCTTTGAAAATGAAGGATGAGGGGCAGCTAGGTGGCGCAGTGGATAAAGCACTGGCCCTGGATTCAGGAGGACCTGAGTTCACATCCAGCCTCAGACACTTGACACTTACTGGCAGTGTGGCCCTGGACAAGTCACTTAACCCTCATTGCCCCACAAAACCAAAACAAAACATAACAAAAAAAGAGCTGGGCTCTAAAGAAAGGCATCTTCCCCCTGCCCCCCCCAAAAAACCAAACAACACCGCAATCTCTTGACTCAAGGATTTTACGTTTTCCTAAGGAACTGGCTCTTAGTAATATCACCATGCACCCGAATGTTTTGGAAGGAAGGAGTACATTAGATTTTGCTGTAAACTTCTTGCAGTTTTAGTCAGAGAGTAGACCAAGGGCTGAGCAGTGAAGAGGCTGTGTCATCGGGTCAGCATCAGCTATGTCCTTGACAACGCTTTCTGAGCCCTGTACCTTTGGGTGTGCCCATTCTTTTGGGTGTACTGGTTTGAAATGTCCTGAGATACTGACATCAGTCACCATTCTTAGCCTGGGCTCTAGGGTACTCTAGTTGCCTCAAATGACCTGGTTTAGGATGGACAGAAATCTTTCCTCTGGTCCTCCCAGTACAGATTTCTTTTTTGTTTTTCAAAAAGGACTTTGCTTATAAAGAATGTGCAGAGTGCAGAACTAATGAGTTTATAGAACTCAGAAATCCTATCTTAAGTATCTATATATTGTCCAAAGATGAAGATTATAGCTCTTGAGAGGGGCAACAAGCCCCCTCCTCCTTTTTTCCAAACCTAGTCAACTGTTTTCACTAGTCTTTTATTTAGGCTGGTGTCATGTTTAATATTCCTTCATTATCCCTTGCTCTAAGTAGAATCATAGAATTAGAATTGGAAGGGAATTCAGAGATCATCAAACCCAATCCTCTTATTTTACAGATGAAGAAACTGAGGCCCAAAGAAGTAACTTGCCCAAGATCATAAAGTGACAGTGCTAGGATTTGTATCCACGTTTTTCCCCACCTCACTCCCACAAGGGTTTAAGCCATGTAGCTAGATGCCAAGCTTCCCGGGGATGGCATCCGGCTCATGAGTTATCCCCTACCATGACCTAAAGCTGACTCCCTTTCTTTTATTTTCTTCCAAAGCTAGCCACTCTCCCTCTACCCCGCCCCCAGTTATATAACCCAGAGTGGGAGAGCCTGATATTTGATGAGTCCTGTTAACACTGACCCAGTGATGGCTCCTCCCACTTCCTTGTGTTTCTTTTTTCAAGATGCTGCTCACTGCACACCAAGAGAAGTACCCATCCGAAGCCCTATCTTACAGTTTTACAATAGCCACAAATACTTTTCAAATGTTGTAAAAAAGAAACACACTAAAAAAATCCCTAACAATTAGGGAACAATCCTTTCTCCTCTCCTTCCTTCCAAAACTATTTATTGAGTGTCCACCATGAGTTGTCCCTCTCGAGGGCACTACTGAGTGCCCTACCATCCCACCTCTCGGGCTCCAGACCATTTCATTGGTGTGGGGATCTTCTGGTTTGGAAACTCATTCTCCCATGGATTGGCAGCTGTCTGCAACTTACAGTCTTAGGCACTAAGAGGTTAAATGATGTATTTGCCCATGCTTACACTGCTATTATGTGTCAGAAGGGTCCTAGGTCTTCCTGACTTAGTCAGTAAGGCTGGTTCTCTATCCTTATGCAAGGCATATGATTGTATGTGAAAGCCAGAATCAATTGCTCTTCTTTTGTATATAAGGATGATGATGCTAACTCAGTATAACTGAGGCTGGTACTTCAGGTTGTATTTTTCAATAGTAGGGAAGAATTTGCACATAATCATCCCCACTCCTCTGGTTCCTCTTCTGATCATTGATAAATATTTATAAAAATCATAGGACCATGGGGCAGCTAGGTGGCACAGTGGATAAAGCACCAGCAATGGATTCAGAAGGACCTGAGTTCAAATCCGGCCTCAGACATTTGACACTTACTAGCTGTGTGACCCTGGGCAAGTGCCATGTCAAAAAAAGAGAGAGGAAAAAAATCATAGGACCAAATGTAAAATGAGGATAATAGATTTGGAAATAGAAATGATCTTGAAGGTTACCTATAATAGCTTGTAATTATATAGTGCTTTGAGAATTTTACATATGGAATAGTCCATGACAGAAACTTTTTTCCCCCTCGGTGCAAAACTAACTCACCTTTGGGTTTGTTTGTTTGTTTGTTTGTTTGTTTTTTTTGCAGGGCAATGGGGGTTAAGTGACTTGCCCAGGGTCACACAGCTAGTGAGTGTCAGGTGTCTGAGGCCAGATTTGAACTCAGGTCCTCCTGAATCCAGGGCTGATGCTTTATCTACTGCTCCATCTAGCTGCCCCCCAAAACTAACTTACCTTTAAGGCAGGGGTTCTTAACCTTACTGGAGTTAAGAATAGTATTTGTGAACTCTTTTGCATGGATCCCTTCTCAGAGTTATGTTGTTGGTCTTTTTTTTTCTCCTATGAAGGTCAGATTATGAGAAGCAGATATAAGAAGCAGCCAGTGGCACAGTAGATAGAATGATGGGTCCGGAGTCAGGAAGACCTGAGTTCAAATACATTCTCAGATATGTATTAACTGTGTGACCTTGGGCAAGTCACTTAATTCTTTTTGCCTCAGTTTCCTCATCGGCAAAATGAGCTGGAGAAGGAAATGGCAAACCACTCCAGTATCTTTGCCAAGAAAAACCCAAATGGACTCACAGAGCAGGAAACGACTCAATGACTGAACAGTAACAAAAACCTTATTTTGAGAACTCTCTGAGAAAAAGCCTGGGTGAAATTTGTATAAACCAGCCTAGTTTCCCCAGAGGAAGATGGACTAAGAAATGATAAATAGGAGGGCCTTGGCTGCCTCATTTTCTTCACCTGTGAATTAGAGATAATGATGCCACCCACCTACCAGAGTTGTTGTCAGAATAAAATGAGATAATATTAATAAAGTGCTTTATTAGCCTTAAAGCACTATGTAAATGCTGAGCTATTTAAAAATTCATAATAGAAGGAAATGCTAAATTAAATTTAAAGGTTAGTGAAAATAAAGATGTCATCTCCCCCCTCCATCTGAGTTCATGGACCCCCTGAAATCTATCTAAAAACTCCTTCCATGGATCCCAGAAAGGGATTAAAGCCCTTTCTTTTTCTTTTCTATCTTTTCTTTTTTTTTTTTTTTTTTGGAGGCAATTGGGGTTAAGTGACTTGCCTAGGGTCACACAGCTAGTAAGTGTCAAGTGTCTGAGGCTGGGTTTGAACTCAGGTCCTCGTGACTCCAGGGCCGGTGCTTTGTCCACTGCACCACCTAGCTGCCCCCAAAGCCCTTTCTTTTTCCACATTAAATCCTTTAAAAACCTCTTCTTTAAGGAAGCTGAACCTAGAAAGCCTAGTCTCCTTATTACTGAACTCTGATCAACTGAATTTCATCTGTGTCAGAAAGAAAGAAAGAAAAGAAGGAAAGAAAGAGAGAAAGAAAGAGAGAGGGGGAGGAAGAAGGAAGGAAAGAAGGAAGGAAGCAAAAGAAAGAAAGAATGTCTTCAATACTTCAAAAGAGTAGTGCTTTCATCAGTGTGGGGTATTCCCAGTGACAGCTCTCGACCCATCTCTCTGTGATTGAGTGTACAGTCTTTATGGGTTCCTGCAGCCAGGCAAAATTCATTACTTGCTGTCTATCCCTCTGATAAGGAAAACCCCTGAACTTAGCAAGGCTGTTTTCAGAAACATAGTTCATTGCAGGGTCTGGATCTGAGGCTTTTTCATTTTAGTGGGGCCTGCCTTTTCTTTTCTTTCTTTTTCTTTTTTTTTTTTTGCGGGACAATGGGGGTTAAGTGACTTGCCCAGGGTCACACAGCTAGTAAGTGTCAAGTATCTGATGCTGGATTTGAACTCAGGTTCTTCTGAATCCAGGGCCAGCGCTTTATCTACTGTGCCACCTAGCCACCCCCTGAATAACTCTGGGTATTTTTTTTTTTTTTTTGGTGAGGCAATGGGGGTTAAGTGACTTGCCCTGGGTCACACAGCTAGTAAGTGTCAAGTGTCTGAGGCCGGATTTGAACTCAGGTCCTCCTGACTCCAGGACCGCTGCTTTATCCACTGTGCCACCTAGCTGCCCTGGGGGCCTGCCTTTTCTTGGGCTCTATTGGTGTTGCATTGTAATGATGATGGTATGAGGATGATGATAGCTAGCATTTATACGGTGCTTTAAAGTTTCAAAAGCACTTTACCTATGCTATCTTATCTGATTCTCATAGTGACTCTGGGGAATAGGTGCTATTATCATCCCACTTCTCAACTGAGATTGAGAAGTCATGTGACTTGCCCCATGTTACACAACTAGTATATTGAGGGAGAATTAGAACTCGGGTCTTCCTGACTCCAAGTCCAACTTTCTGTCCATTGTACCACCTATGAGCTGCCTTTGAGAGTCTGGAATGCCCTTCATACCATAGTGAGACATGAAGTAGGAGTTTGGTGGAGAATTAAATAGATAATGAATTTTAAAATCCCTTTTACTTTTAGCTTGACCAAACCCAAGAACTGAATCTAAGGGTGAGGTTCAAAGGTGCCAAGTGAGGTGTATATGGAATACTCTGCCCCCTTCTGCCCGTCCCCCCTACTTGTGAGTCTATTCCCTGGCCTGTGGTCTAATTGCACTGAGAGGTCTGTGCTGATTCTCACCCTATGCTTGCTTCTTCTCCTCCCCCTGACTTGCGAACTCCCCTCTTGAGAACAATGAGAGAGGTTCATATTGCTGCTGCAGCTGGCTTTGCTGGCCCTGTCCCCAGTAATGGGGAACAGCTGTTGGAGATTTGGGCTCTCAGCTGTGCTCCCATCTCTGGCCAATGGTTTGTCAAGCTATCCCTGTGCACGGGATCTCCCGTAGCCCCTGAAGCTGCAGGATGCTTTCCTAGAACCCATCCGGGAGATGCAGTGGAGAGAGTGCTGAACTCCAAGTCAGAATCCTAGAACAGAGTTCAAACCCCTTCTGTGATATTTTTTATTGTGAGCGTTCACCCCTCTAATTTTAATTTTTTTATCAGTCAAATGGAACTAACAAAGCTATATGATCTACCTCACAAGGTCAGGGTGGTTAAAAAAAAAATTAAACCAGATGTAATTTTATGAGGAAACTCCCTCTAACAAGGAAAATAAGCCCTTCTGTATCTCCTAATGCTGCCTAAAGGCACTGAGAGGTTAGGTTACTTGCCTAGGTCAGAGAGAGCATTTGAATCTAACTCCTCCTGAATTTAAGGCTGGTTCTATTTTTGCCAGCCCAGGCTTCCAGCTGGGGAGCTAAAAGGTATGTAATGTGCTTTATAGACAATAAATCAGCCATATTGTTGTTCTCAATCCCCAGGGCAGGGGATAAAAAAAGGCAGCTGAACTGGAAGGTGTGATTGGGGTTTAATAAGGTAACAAGTGCTGGCTGTCTAGTTTTCAAGGGTGAGTAGAACTGAGGCTCCCAGGATCTCACTGAAGTGGGGAATGGGAGAGGCTGATGGGCCTTGATGTGTTTTGGAACCAGGGGTCTAGGTGAGATAGTAGATGAAAATGGCTATGTTTCATAGAAGTCACTGTCAGGGCCAGGGCCCTATTGCTGGTGCTGGATGCTTAAGTTTTGTTCCCTGACAAGAATGAAAAAGTACCTGTTATTGACTGGTTTTGGTTTTCTTCACCCCAAACCCCCCCCTCTCCCGGCTCCCCCCACCTTCCTCCACTCCCCTGGGACCTAACTTGTGAAGTGATTGGTAGAGGGAACCAATATTCAATAAGGAAAGTCCTTTTCCCTTTACATCTGCACCATAATTTATAATCTTTGGAGGGTTACCTGTTCATACCTAGAAGTCAAGTGATTCACGGGAGCAAAGAAGAAGCCAGTATGCATGTGCCAGCAAGGACTTGAACCTAGGTTTACCTGACTCCCCAAATCCACCGTGCAATGATCCCATTGACTGAGGATTCTGAGAAGAAATAAGGGTCTGTGGGGAATGGAGCTAGGGAGGGAAAAAATACCCTATGGAGGGTTGGCATCAGCTATTCACCAATGAATTCCCAGACTGGACCCAGAGGATCTCCTCCTGCGTCCTCTTAACTATTACCAGCCTAGACCTGGACCTTGAGAAAACATGACCATTTAATTTTCTAACTCTCTGGATAGGCAGTGAATCAAACAGAAACAAGGTCGGAATTTACAGGAGGGAAAAAGCATTACTAAAAGGATTAAGCAAAAGAGTAAACTTAAGTAAAGCCAGGCATAAAACCCTAAGGTGGTCAAGTTAGTATAGGCTAGCTATAACTGTTTTTCTACTTGACCCTATCTGAGTAGCTGAAGGCTTTTCTCTTTAATGTTGGCCTAGGTCTCCCCTACCCACTTGTTAGAAGTCGCTTCCTGTAATTTCTCATTAGATTTCTTGATCATTATTTGGTTTGGTGAAAATTTCAAGTTTTTACTGGGTAGGTTGGGGCAAGGGGTGCTGGGTGGCCTGCCTCCCTTTGTGTGGCCATCTCCCTGGAAATCCCACCATTTTCTTCTCCTCATCAGGTAGAGAGAAACGGTAGAGCATCCGCAAAAACTTTCCACCCAAGTGATGAGAAGATGGGTAACTATTGGTGATTGCCATTCCCTACCAAGTGGCAGACCTTTCCACCCATGTGGAGGAGTATATCCACCTGTTGTAAAGATACTCTGGCTCCTCTTTGGGACAGAATGTGTTTAGAAGGAGAAAATGATTAAAACGACAAACATTAGAGACATGCCACTTTCTTATGACAAATGTCCTCTGGCACAAGTTGCTTATGTGGGTTAAAAGAGCTGGGGTTGGGGTAGAGGCTGGTTGGTCCCTGTGGAAATGTAGCCCTACTGTGAGTGATACAGGTGGGCAGGACATGCTAGAGTTGTAACTAGCTCAAGCCACATGGGCATTTGCCCCCAGACATCTGCAAAGAGGCTAGGCTAATCCTTTTTCTCTGGGGTGATTGTAGTCTCTGTTCTTTGCCTCGCAGTCACACAGCACCCCTACTCCCAATATCCTTTTGTCATAGCACCCCTCTTCCAAGGCCTGACTTCCCTCCAATCCTAGCCCTTGTTAGGGACAAGTGCTGGACTCTATTGGAGGATGGGTTGTCTCTTCTCCTGGTACTATGGTGCCTGTGGTTAGATTGTCCTCTGCCTTGCAACTAAAATTGCCTCCGGTAAAATAATAATGATAGTGATAATAATAATAGCTAACATTTATATAGCACTTCCTATGTGCCAGTCACTATGCAAAGCACTTTACAAATATTGCCTCATTTTGATCTTCACAACAACCCTCAGAGGTAGGCCCTATTATCACCCCCATCTTACAGATGGGGAAACTGAAGTGAAGTGATTTGCCCATAGTTAATAAGTGTCTGAGGCTGTATTTGAGCTCAGGGCTTCCTGACTCCCAGACCAGCATTCTCTGTACCAAGCCACCTAGCTACCCCTCAAGAATTGGTTATGCTTCTGGGACATGAATAGGTTAAAGCGGATCTGGATTCTTGGCCAAGGCTTTGGGGGTATCACTCTCATTGATTGAGTCCAAAGGTCTTTCTCCTGGGAAAATAATAATATTTCACACTAATATGTCACTTGGACTATCTCACAATGCTATTGTGAGGCAAGTGACATATTAGTGTGAAATATTATTATTATAGTCCAAGTATATTTTATACATGAAGTGCTGAAGTGATTGACCCCAAGGTCACATTATTTGTAGATGATAGACCTCAGGCTTGAATGTAGGTCTTCTTATTGTTGCAGGCCATGGATCAATTGATCAATAAGCTAATCCGTTGTCTCCAGTGAGTCTGGCACTCAATATGGTGAGGCCTCAGGTTCTATGGCCACTAGGCTGCCTAAGGAAGAGTGAACTGGCCCAGGTTGGCAAGAGATCAGACCAAAGTATCCATTCCTGTCCAGGAAGGGAACTAGGGAGGGGAGGGAAGAAATGAGGAAGGCAACAAGCATTGATTAGGTACCTACTTTGGCTAAAAGCTTTACTGATAATGATCTCATTTGATTAGGCCTGTGAATGGTGGATCTTTCAGTCTGGTTGAGATAAGAAGACCCATTTATGAATATGAGATGAGGTTCTTACCTCCAGGGATCTTATAGTCTATTGCGGTAGTGTCAAACTCAAATAGAAATTGGGACCAATAAACCATACCTAAAGATCCCTGTGGGGGGGCATATTGACTTAGGAAAACAAATATTAACATATTAGCATTACCTGCATTGTATAATATTTTTATTTTGTTTATTTATTAATATTTGTCTATTACATTTTAGTCGGGTTTCTCCAGTGCTGGAGAGTGTCACCCATTGCTGGCATATACAAGTAGACTAGGACAGAGGTTGCCAGGGGAAAGGCCATTCCTGATGTAAGGATGAAGTCACTGTCTCATATTTCCTCCAGCTTTTCCCCTTCCCTTCCATGTCCAGGAATAGCTGATTAGAGGGGAAAGGTCAAACAACCAGGACCCCAAGCACCCTAGCTGTTCTGAAAATTTACAACCAGACAGCAACACAAATGCAAAGGGACCTCAGATATCATTTTTAAGCCCAACCTCCTCTTCTGAGGCCCAGAGAAGTTAAGTGACTTGCCGAAGGTCAGAGCTGAGATTTGATCTCCAATCATCCCTTCCTAGATCCAGTGTTCTTTCCACTTTCCACTCAGATCCACCCTCAGAGACTAGCTGTGGGATCCTGGACAAATCACTGAACAGTTTTCTAAACTGTAAAATGAATATAACGCCTACCTCCTAGGGTCATTGTGAATGTCAAATGAGATAATAATTGTAAAGCTTTTAGCACGGTACTGTAGGTGCCTGATAAATGTTTATTCCCTTTCTTTTCCCATGCTGCCTCACCTCATAAATGAGGAAACTGAAATCCGGTGCCAAAGTCATTATAGTAATGGGACAATAGAACTGGACCTCTCACTTTACCTAAGTATGGAAACTGGGATTTCTCCTGCCCAGGGTTCTGCCTCTAACAAAAGTAAAAAGAAAAAGTTTGTGGGAGAACACAGCAGTTACTTCTCCAGGAGAAGGGTCCCAGCATGGTATAATTAGGAAAGAGCATCTGACAAAGTTAGAAGAATTGGGTTCAAATCCCAGAACTGTAACTTCTAAATTGTGTGATCTTTTCATCTCCCTGAGACTCAGTTTCCCCATCTGTAAAATGAGTGGGATGAACCAGATGGCTTGCTCTATGGCACTGTGGTCCCTAAGGTCACTTTGTGTTTGGGTCTCACTTTTAATAGCCCTTCTCTTTAACACTCAGAGGGTAGCAGACAGAATAGACCATCTCATACAGTCCCCCACCATATAATTGCTCCACATTGAATGGGACAATTGCTTGAGTCTCTAGCTCTGGTGCAGTTTGGGCTTGCCTTGGCTTTCCTGATAATTTCATCCATTTTTCTGGTCACATCTGTCTACTCCTGAGTATTTAATCCAGCCTACTCTTCCCAACCTCCCATTTCTTCTACCTCTTCCAGGCTTCTCACAAATTGACTATTGCTTTGCTCTCTCAGATCCTGGTCTCTGATGCTGAGCTCCTTCCCCTGGGCAATAAGCAATGATCTGTTCTTGGCAGCCCCTGGCTGTTCATTCTAGACTGGCTGAAACCAGCTGTTTTGACATAGCATTACATGTACAGACTTGGAGACCTAGGATCAGAAGCTTTGGAACTGAAAGGGACCCAAGAGGTCTACTAGCATCATTCTTTTGTTGTATAGCTGAAGAAAGCCAGGGTCAGAGCAATGAAATAAATTGTCTAAGATCTCAAATGAGTCATGTGTTATTTCAATCCCAGAGGTAGCTGCCTAGTCTTGGAGTCAGGGAGACTTTGGTTCAAGTGCTCCCTCTGATGTATCATAACTGTGTGACCAAGGAAGGAAGGAAACAAACATTTATTAAATGCCATACTACATGCCAGGTACTGTACAAATATTATCTTATTTGATCCTCACAACCCTGGGAGATAGGTGCTATTATTATCCCCCTTTTACAAATGAAGAAACTGAGAAAGATAGAGGTGAAGTGATTTGCCCAAGCTCACATAGAAAGTGTTTGAGACCAGATTTTAATTCAGGTCTTCCTGATTCCAGACCTGGAGCTCTATCCCCTGCATCACCCAGTTGAAGATAGAGGTGAAGTGACTTGCCCAGGGTCACACATCTAGGAAGGTCTTCTCAGTACTCTATCTACTGCACCACCTAGGTTCCTCTTGGCAAATCATTTAATCTCTCAGGGTCCCAGCTTTCCTTCTAAGACTTGTAGAGCAGGTGCCAATCAGCATTGATAGAGGTATTTTCCTCATTGGGAATTCCTTATACCAATCAATCTTGGGTGCAGATCAAAATAATAATAACAACAACAATAATGATGATTATAATCATTCAGATGCTCCTTGAATGATCCTTCAGCTAACTTTATGGGTTCTCTGTAGCATCATCACCTTCACCTTCACTTTCACCATTACCATTACCATCACCATGAGGAAGCATCCAAAGACCAAGGATACCACTGGTTTGGCTCAATCTGTTTATGGCCAAACATCACATCACCCCTTATCCAGCAATGATGACAGTGGTGGGGGTAGGGTGGGAAGGACACAGCTTTGTGTCACCGTGATATGCTAGAGAAGTATATATAATGAAGAAGTCCGATATATAAACATCTGTGCTGTCTGTCTCTGCAGGAATACAAACCAAATTGGCCATCCCATCACTCCTCAGCAGCAGCTGAGATCATCACCCACCATTCGGCGGTACCCAGCAGTAGTCACTGGCCAACTGACCTCCAATGCTCTGACTGGAGGGAACGGTCATGAACAGGGTGACTCAGCACACCGGGCTGCACATGTGGAGCATGGCTCACCTCTCTGGGGTAAGAAATTCTCACTCTTGTCCTCCCTAGGATAACCCAAGCTATAGAAGGATTATGATTGCCTCCTGTATCTCCCCCCTCACTCCCATATTCACACATATACCCCCGGGGGCAGGCAGCAACTCACGAGACACCATTGATCCATAATGACCCAGAGCTTCTGTACCAAAGAAAGAAGAAATCCCAGAAATACAAGGGGATAACAAACTTCCTTTTGCCTCTTCCTTCTTCCTACCCTTATCTTGACTCATTTGCTGGCACAGTCATCCCATCAGACACTAGAGCCAGCATTTGGGAGCTGAAACTGAGTTTTGGTGGGGGGAAATGGAGGAAAAAAGAGGAAAGGATCAGGGAGGAGGTAGGTCAAGAAAGGGGAGATGTATGACTCATTCTGGAGAGAGGTATCCTGGATGAAGATTCTCATAGCCCTTAATTTCCAGCCTTTATTGTACATGTACAGCTATAGTTTGTCAGCTCTCCAGCTGGCGATTGGTGACTTCATTCAGCACCTACAAGTCTATGAATGCTCAGATTCATCAGAAACCATAAAGAGCTTAGAAGACAAATGACCCACAGCTCAGAGTCTGATCCATTCAAGGACTTTGACTGCTGGCGATCTTGTCTTAATCTAGCTGACAGGTGGGAGTCAAACCTAAGTCTTCCAGATTCTAAGGTTATTGATCTATCAGCTAAAGCTGGCCTTTGCATGTTGCTATTTGTCCTTCGTTCTTGAAGAGGACCAGTGGCATCAGGAGGGTGTTGTTTTGACTAGCAAGTGAGTTAGATTTAAGTGAGGAAGAGCTGTGCAATGTCATCAGCCTCACTCTCTCCTCCAGAGTGATCAGTGGCAGGACATGGGTCAGGATAACCGGTGATGGCCCCGTATGCAGTGGGAGACCTTGGCCTTTTTAAGCTAAGGTCTTTCTCAGGTCTTGGTTTGTCCGAGGCAACACCCATTCAGTAGTTAAAGGCTAGTAAGAATGAGGCAAAAGATGACCTGGTTTGCCTTCACAAAAGAATCGATCCGGAGTGGGGAAGACCCTCAGAGTGAGCTGGAGAAGGAAATGGCAAACCACTCTGGTGTCTTTGTCAAGGAAACTCCAAACAGGTCACAAAGGGCTGGACATGACTGAGAAACAACTGAACTGAATGTATATATGTTCTTTGAAGTGTATAAGAAAGGACCAGATTAGCAATGGAAAAATTGGGAAGCATGATCTTGAATGAAACTTCTTAACTGCCTGACATTATCCTCTTCTATCTCCTTAGCTTTATCCTTAACTATCTTGGGTGTTTATTCCTTGGAAACCTATGGAAGGATCCTGACAGGGTATCATATTGACTTGTCCTCATAAGGAAGGACTCAGAAGGCACTGTCAGTGGCATAGCTCTCACTAACCTTGTGACACAAACCTCTCAGAACTGAATTTTTTGGATACTGTCTGTGCCTCAGATCTTGGCCAACTTGGCACAGACCTGACATTTATCGCACTCTTGGAGAACTATTGCAGCAACAGAATCACTGTTATGGTCATCATTGTCATCATCGTCATCATCATTGTAGCTAGCATTTACATAGCATTTTAAGATTTGAAAAGCACTTTACAAACATTATCTCATTTTATTCTTAAAATAACCTTGAGAGGTAGGTACGATTTTACTTCCCATTTTACAGATGAGGAAACTGAAGTGGTTGTTGCTCTCATTGTTGTGTTGTTTCAATTGTGTCCAACTCTTCATGACTCCATTTGGGATTTTCTTGGCAAAGATACTAGAGGGGCAGCTAGGTGGCGCAGTGGATAAAGCACCAGCCCTGGATTCAGGAGGACCTGAGTTCAAATCCAGCCTCAGACACTTGACACTTAACACTTGACACTTAACTCAGACACTTAACCCTTATTGCCCCGCAAAAAAAGAAAGAAAGAAAGAAGATACTAGAGTGGTTTGCCATTTCCTTTTCCTGCTCATTTTACAGATAAGGAACTGAAGCAAACAGGATTCAGTGACTTGCCCAGGGTCACAGAACTAGTAAGTGTCTGAAGTCAGATTTGAACTCATGTGGATGAGTCTTCCTGATTCCAGTCCCAGTGCTCTATCCACTGAGCTACCTGAGGTTGAGAGCAGTTAAATGAGTCATCCAGGATTCACACAGCTAGTAAGTGTCTGAGGCAGGATTTGAACTCATGTTCCTAATTTCAAGTTCAACAGTATCCACTATGCTAAAACATATGGGGTAGGAAACCCATAAACATAAAACTCTAAAGTTTTGGTGCTGTATGACATCAAGGTCCTACCTATCTTTTTTTCCCCTCCTCCAACATTGTAGAGTTTTGCTGCAGCTATATCATAAACACAATAGCAAAGGAAAAATTGAAGACATCATCTAGGGGGCTGGTGTCTCATGAATGAAAATGGTTTTTTTTTCTGTGCTTTTTGTGTTTAGCCATAGGCAACCCCATTGTGGGATACTGTTGCACTCCTTAGGACTAGTGACTATAAAAGTTGCCATGACACCCGCAAAGCCCTGCTGCCCTGTTTTCCTTACTGCACTAACAGCAGCTATGCCAAGGGCAGCAGGAATGAATAACTTTCAGTGGAAAGTTATGGTGGTTGCCAAAACCCAGGCTCTCATCAAAATGCCAAGTCAGCAGAGTTTGTGATTGCTGGCCACCGTGTTCAGGGGTAGACGAATTTTCAAGGACATCAATTGTTTAAACGGAAGGGAAGACTATAGTGGGTATGCTAGTGATTTACATCCAAGGGGGTCTGCTGCAAGATGGGTGGGACTGTGTGGACCTCATGGAAAGGGAAAGGGATGCCAAGGTATACTCAGTCATATATCCATATGACCTCCATGAGGAATTTAGTGCACCGAGAGGGTGGGCCCTGATGGAACCTTGAAGAAAGAGGGAGCTTTGAAGTTGGAGTGGGTGATCAAAGGCAAGAGAGTTGGAGCCTTGAAGTAGGGCCATGTGGTCTGAGGCAAGAGAATCAGAGCCTTGAAGCATTCAATCAGTCAACAAGTATTTATTAAGCAACCATTGGGGTAGGCAAGCCATATGGTCTAAGGCATGAGAAACAGTGCCTCAATAATAGTAGGAGGCAAAGGACTTACCACCTCAGTGAGAGAGAAAAGAGAATGGTGGCGATTTAGGGCCTTGACAGAGAGAGAGAGAGAGAAAGGGTTTGGAGCCTGTGGAGAGAGATGAAAAGATACATTGTGAGCGAGAATGTAAGAGGATCTAAAGGCTCAGTGAGAGATGGTTGGGCAGTAGTGAAAGATGCCCAATCCCATTGGGGCCAGTATAGAAGACCACAGGCTCCATTTGTCTTGACAGGGAAGAAGGAGCAGCATAGCAAAGTAACTACCTACTCCAAGAAGCAACCTCGACCCCTCCTCTCTCGGTCACAGTGGGTCTTGTGAACTCTGAGTACCAAAGGAAGATGGGATGCCCCAGAGAGAAGGGTTGGGTGGCACCCTCTGGAAAGTGGAGGAAAGTTTTTTCTGGAAGTTGAGTGGCTTGTGTATGAGTTCATTCCACATGTTTTGTTCCCTTAGATTAGTGACTCTCAAACTTTGGGGTGTCATATCTCCTGCACAGTCTTCAGAATTGAAGATCCCTTAAAGAACTTTTGTTAATGTGAATTATAGCTATCAATACTGATTGTATTCACAATGAGAACATCTTAGTATTAGTCTAAAAATAGTATTGACCTTATGGAGCCCCTGAAAGGATCTCAGGGACTCCCAGAGGCCTCCAGACCACACTTTGAGAACTTCTGGGTAAGTAAGATAAAACTTGTACTTGTCACAGCATGTCTTCTTCTCATCTCTCTTTCTTTGAGTACTGATTAATCTTTGAACTTTTGCTACATTTACTTTTGATTTTTTTTTTGGTGTGTTGTTCTTTCTGGGTCAGCTTGCATTTTATTTGGTCACCAAAGGTGTTTAATCCAAGGAGTAATATGATCAAAGAGGTGATGTAGGAAGAGCAATCTGGCTGGAGGACAGGATGCATTGGACGGGGAGGAGATGGGAGTTAGGGAGACCGGTTTGCAAACTATTGTAATAGTCAAGGTATGAGGTAATGAGAGCCTGGACTAGGGTGATGGCAGCAAGAATAGAGAAGAAAGACTCCATCAAGACTGTATTCACACAGGGTGGTTGATCTCATCCAGGAGGAAAGCAATTGTATTTGATTAAAGTCATTCATACTAAGGTGTGAAGGATTGGCAGACTAAACTCTGTCAGAGGTTATATGACTTTTGAAAAGGAAGGTTTTACTTCTGAGCCAGAAGAGTGGTCGTCAGATACTTGGCACCCTGTTCTAAAGAGGCAGCCAATCCCTGACCTGGACTGTTAGCTTCTTAAGGTCAAGGAACCCAGGCTTATGTTTCTCTTGGATTCTCTCAAAGGTCCTACAAGCATTAGGTGTTTAATAAATGCTTGTTGGTACTTTGGTTTACTACTTCCCCCTTGGCATCTCTAATTGCTTCTATACTTCTTGAAGGCTTCATATAATAGTATTAAGGTTCTCCACTAGATGTGGAGTCAGAGGACCTAGGTTGGAATCCCGACTCTGAGACTCTCACTACCTATAGGACCATGGCAAGTCAACTCATTTATCAGGACCCCAGCTTCCTCATCTTTAAAATAAAAGGGTTAGATTGGTGATCTCTCAAGTCTATCTTCTATCCCTCTTCTACCAACTCCCACCTCCTTCTACTCTTCCAGTCTCCCAGACTTATAATCTTTTTTTTCTTTAAAAAAATTTTCTTTTTAAATTTATTTTGTTTTAATTTATTAATAAGTTAAATTTATTAATTTATTATTTTATAACATTTCCAGGCTTATCATCTTGCATTTTCCTCAACTCCTCCCTTTTTCCTCTCCCCACAGGTCTAGCCATTTGCCAAATCTTGTTGGTCTGACCACCTCAGTGACACCTCTTGTACTTGACCTCTCTCCGCTCATACAGACAGCTACTACCTTAGTTCAGGACCTTATCACCTCTCATCTAGGTTATTGCAAAGGTCACCTAATGGATCTCCCTGCCTCAAATCTCCCTTCACTTCATTACATCCTACACATTGATGTCCAAGTGATTTTGCCTAAGCATAGATTTGACCATATGACTCCCATATGTAGTTAAACCTGTGGGCTCACTATTACTTCTAGAAGCAAAAAAAAGGGGGGGAGCGTCCCAAAAGTTTTAGTGCAGTTTCAAGTTTAAAATGGCACTAAGACTTTAGGGACAACCTGTATAAACTATTCTGTTTAGCTTTTAAAGCCCTTCAAAACCCTATTCTTCCAGCCTCATGGGCTCCCAAACTTTGCAGTCAGACTGGCCTTCTTTCTGTTCCTCATACACAACAAACACTCTATCTCCTGTTCCCATGCCTTTGTACCTGGTCCCCCATATGCCTGGAATGAACTCCCCCCTGACCTCTATCTCATAGATTAGCCCTCATCCTTCAGTACACTGCTGGAGCATTGTTGTTGTACAGTAATTTCAGGCATGTCCAACTCTTTATGATTAAAATCTTGGCAAAGATACTGGTGTGGTTTGCCATTTCCTTTTCATTTTACAGATGTGGAAACTGAGGCCAACAGGGTGAAGTGACTTGCCCAGGGTCACACAGGTAGTAAGTGGATTTGAATTTTGGTCTTCTTGACTCCAAGCCTGCAATCTATCCACTGCGCCACCTAGCGGACCTAGCTAGATCTTCTCCATAAAGACTTCCCTGATCCCCTCCACTCCTAGTCTCCTCCCTCCCAAACTACCTTGTCTTTAACGACTTTGTGTTCATTTGTATTTATTCTTTTTGTAATTATTCTGTATGTACTTACATGTGTCATTATTATCTCCTTGTTAGAATGTAAGGTTCTCAAGAGCAGAGATTGCTTTATTTCTGGTGTTAATATCTGCAGCACCAAGGATAGTTCCCAGCTTTATAAATACTTTGCTAGACTCTGAATCAGGAAGTTCTTGTTCCAAATAGAGTAGATGATGTTTAGGTAACCCTGGGCAAGTCACTTATGCTCCCTAAGCCTCAATTTCCTCATCTGTAAAATAGGGACATAGTGCCTGTAGAATTGATGTTACTGCATTGATGAAATCACGTATTACTTGATGGACCTGGGATTTCTTTTGGAGAGGGGAACTCCCAGTGAGGAAACTCCCTCTACCAATGCAGATCAACTGATTTGCAATTGATATTCTTAGAACCACTCCAATATCTTTGCCAAGAAAACCCCAAATGGGGTCACAAAGAGTCAGACATGATCAAAAAGACCTAACAACAAAATCCTTAGAAAATTACCAGGAGGACACTCCCAACAGGTCTAACCATTTGCTGAATCTTGCTGGGCTGAGTCATAAGGACCTGAATTCAAATCCAGCCATAGATACTTACTAGCTATGTGACCCTGGGCAAGTCACTTAACCTTGATTGCCTCCAAAAAAGAAACAAAGAAAGAAAGTCTTTTGGAGGCACTGAGAGGTTGTGACTGGCATCCACTTTGTGTCAGAGGCAAGAGTTGAGATTATCCTGGGTTGACTCAGGTCAGCTCTCTACCCACTGGACAAAACTGGCACGTGAATTAATGTATACAAGTTCTGAATAACTGTCAGTTACTATGATGAGGATTTTCTCAACCTTTGATTCTGTGATATCTCAAAACAGGGCTAAACCTGACTGAGAAAATCAGGAAAATCAAGATTGTCTTCACCCCAACCATCTGTAAACAGACTTGCAACAATGGACGATGTATCAATGACTGTTCCAAAGGAGACACCACCACCCTGTACAGTCAGGGAGGCCATGGACATGATCCCAAATCTGGGTTCCGCATCTGTGAGTGACACCAACTCCTTTCTCTTCTTTATCCAACATTAAAAAGGTCTCCTTGGGGCTATACTGGAATTAGAGGGAAGAGAGTAGAGAGAGTAAGAGAGAGGAGACACTTGTCCCTTTCAATTGAATTCAACTAATACTTATTAAACTCCAACTTTGTACAAAACTAAGCACTTGGGAGAGGAATACAAAGTTTAAATAAAATGATGTCTTTCACCCTCATGAAGTTTATATAATCATTATAATGAGCTGGAGAAGGGAACGGCAAACCACTTTGGTATCTTTGCCAAGAAAACCCCAAATGGGATCTTGATGAGTCGGACACAAATGAAACGACTGAACAACAACAAAAAAAATAAAAATTAATATTATAATATATAATTAAATTAATGTTGTGTATAATGTCAATATTTTAATGCATATAATTATATGTTTATATAAGGGTGTTTCCTCTATTAGTGAGGGAAATACAATGCATATGCAGATAGCTGTCAGACAAAATAATAGATGAGTGTCTAGAAAGGTCTAAAACAAAGGCTTTATGAAATTTACATAGTAAGGTTCAAGGGAACAAAAGTTATTGACTTGTGGAATCAGGGAAGGCTTCATGGAAGTGGTGATATTTGTGCTGGTCTTTAAAGGGTGAGTAGAATTTCAGGTGGGCAGCTAGATGGCACAGTGGATGGAGTGCCAGCCAGTTCTGGAGTAAGGAAGATGAGTCTTCCTGAGTTCAAATCGGTTCTCAGATATTTGCTACCTGTGTGACTCTGCATAAGTCATTTAACTCTGTTTGCCTCAGTTTCCTCATCTGTAAAAGAGGGATAATAATAGCACCTACCTCCCAGGGTTTTTGTGCAGATCAGATGAGATAATAATTGTAAGGGGCTTAGCACAGTGCCTGGCACATAGTAAATGTTATATGTTAGCTATTATTTTTTATTTTTTTGCGGGGCAATGGGGGTTAAGTGACTTGCCCAGGGTCACACAGTTAGTAAGTGTCAAGTGTCTGAGGCCGGATTTGAACTCAGGTACTCCTGAATCCAGGGCCGGTGCTTTATCTGCTGCGCCACCTAGCTGCTCCAGCTATTATTATTATTAAATAATAATTGCACAGTGCCTAGCATGTAGTATTATATAAATGTTAGCAATTATTATTATTATTTGTTACTGTTCAATTATTTCAGTCATGTCTGACTCTTTGTGACTCCATTTGGGGTTTTCTTGGCAAAGACACTGGAGTAGTTTGCCATTTTCTTCTCCAGCTCATTTTACAGATGAGGAAACTGAGGCAAATAGGGTTCAGTGACTTGCTCAGAGTCTCAAAGCTAGTAAGCCTCTGAGGCTGGATTTGAACTCGCAAAAATGAGTCTTCCTGACTCCAGGCCTGGTGCTCTATCCATTGTGCTTTCTAGATGCCTCATTATTATTATTATTAAATAACAATAAAGTGCTTAGTATGGTACCTGGCATATAGTAAGTTTGTTATTATTATAAATTATTATCATTAAAGGCTATACTAAGGGTTCTAAGGCCACTGTGTCCTTTTGCTCCCCCCCTTCCCCAAATGTGTTGCTTGTAGAACACTTTACCGAGCATTGCTTTGGCCTCAGTTCATGGGGGAAGGGGTGAGATGGGAGTGGACAGTATATGTCTTGCCTCTGAATGGAGGTATGATGCCGATATTCCCATCGACCTCCCACTGGTGGTCACTCTGAACATTGATGTTGCAGATTTTTGCCAGATCCCCTGCCTGAATGGGGGCCGTTGCATTGGCAGGGATGAGTGCTGGTGTCCTGCCAACTCCACAGGGAAGTTTTGCCACTTGCCGGCTCTTCGGGGGGACAGAAATTTGCCAGACGGGTCCCATCCTATGGCCCCTGCTGAAGGCCCTTTGAAACAGTCTGTCTACATGTTGCCTCTTTCCAACCAATGGGGTGAGTATGGGCTCTGATAATGGCCAGTGATGGGGGTGGGGCTCTGGTGTTTCCCAGCTCCCTTGGGCCATCTCCTTCCTCCCTGGGTTGTACTGGCACAAGGGAGCCAGGGGGAGCATCAGGGCAGAGACCAGGGGCACATGCCCTCAACAAGATGGGAAGTGGGGCTTTGTCAATGGGTTCTTCCTGTTCTAGTAATTGCTTTGCCTTCACTACTGTGAACAATGCAGTGCTATTGAAGATTTTATTAACATGTAACGTGCTGAGATCAACATTTTAGGAAAAGATCTGATGTCCTACTGCCTCTTTTTTGTATCCCTAGTGCTTAGGGTAGTGCCTGGCACCCAGGACACACTTAGTGAATGTTTATTGACTGTCTGATGGATACCCAGATTCCTGGCATTGAGGCATGTGGGAGAGAGGAGTCTTATTCACCTGTTGCTGATCCTAACACTTTCCCACAGCCTCTGTGAACCCCTCCCTGGTGAAGGTGCACATTAACCACCCTCCAGAGGCCACAGTTCAGATCCACCAAGTGGCAAGAGTTCGAGGGGAGACTGAGCCCCCTGAGGAGAACAGCGTGGAGACCAGACCTGCACCCCGGCTCCCTGCCCGATCTGGCCAGGACCAGTGGGACAGTAACACCATCACCTCCCAGACAAGGGAGCCTCCCCAGCCACCACTACCATCTTACCCCAAGCCTGAGGGGCTGCTTGGCTGGTGCTATCAGAACTCAGTGAATGGCCAGGTGAGGACCTGGCCTTTGTCAGACACTGGCCTATGATCATTTGGGTGTCTGTTGAGTCTGGACACGAGACTGTCTTACCTTTTCCTTCCTTCCTTCCTTTCTTCCTCTTCCTATTCTATCATTTAGAGTCCTAGATTGAGGGGCAGCTAGGTGGCACAGTAGATAAAGTACCAGCCCTGGATTCAGGAGGACCTGAGTTCAAATCCAGGGTCAGACACTTGACACTTACTAGCTATGTGACCCTGGGCAAGTCACTTAACCCTCATTGCCCCACAAAAAACAAAAAAGAAAGATGGAAGGAACCATAGAGGTTCTAATACACCCCTCCCATTTTAGAGATGAGGAAACTGAGGTAATTAGTGGCAGAGACAATATTTGAACCTAGAGTCTCTGATGTTATATCCATCACTCTTTCCATGGTACTGGGAGCTGGGATGAGGGAATTTATTCTTCTTTAAAAAAAAACACTGACTTTTAAATTTATTTATTTATTATTTTCTTTTATCTCTCCCCAGTTACATGCAAAAAGAATTTTTAACATTCATTTTTAAAACTTTGAGTTGAGGACATTTATTTTGATGCACATTGCCACCTGTAGTGCAATTCATATACCTGGAAAATTACCTGGGACACTGAGAGGTTTTAGTGATTTGCCCCAGATCACCCAACCAGTATGTGTCAAAGGTGGGACTTGAACCCAGGTATTTTGTCTCTGAAGCTGAGATCTCCCCTCTTCTCCAAGTTGCTTCTGGCTCAGAATATCATAGGTTGACTAAATGCTTGTTGGGGGTCAGCAAGGTGGCACAGTGGATAGATAGAGAGCCAGCCCTGGAGTCAGGAGGAACTGAGTTCATAATCTGACCTCAGACACAAAGTAGCTGTGTGACCCTGGGCAAGTCACTTGACCCTGATTGCTGAAAGAAAGAAAGAAAGAAAGGAAGGAAGGAAGGAAGGAAGGAAGGAAGGAAGGAAGGAAGGAAGGAAGGAAGGGAGAGAGAGAAAAAGAGAGAAAAAAGAAGGGAGGGAAGGAGGAAGGAAGGAAGGGAGAGAGAGAGGAAAAAAAGAAGGGAGGGAAGGAGGGAAGGAGGAAGGAAGGAAGAAAGAAAGAAAAGAAATGTTTGTTGGTTGAATGAATGAATGGGTCAAATAAGAGTAACCTGGAGCTTAGCTGGTAGTGAAATCTCTAAGGTCATTACTGCTCATTATCTCTCATACCCTACTCCCTTTTTCAGAGGAGGGCACTTGGAGGTTGGTGTTGGGAAGCAGAGTCATCAACAGTCATGTTTTTCTGTCTGAGAAATTGTTTGCTTTCTTAAATCTCTGTCTTCCATACTGGCCTCCCCCTTCCAGCTTTTCCCGCTTGACTTTAGCCTGTGTGTCTAATAGAAACAATTCTGGCTTTGGAATCAGAGGATAACGTTCAAACTCCATCTCTGATGATTATTTCTTCAATGACCTTGGACAAATCATTTAGTCCTTTGAGGTCTTGGTTTCTTCAACTGTGATTAAACTAGATGGCCTCCATGGTCCCTTCCAGCTGTAGATCTAGTCAGTCAGTCTACATTTATTAAGCACCTCCTTGGTACCTTGTGCTGTGCCAAGCCCTGGAGAGATAAAGAAAGGCAAAAGGTAGTTGTTGGTCTGAAGGCGCTCATGCTATAATGGGGAAGAGAGTATACAAACAACTATGCAGAAACAAGATACATACATTGGAGATAGCCAGCCAGGGAAGGCACTAGAATTCAGGGGGATGGGGGAAGGCTTCCTGTAAATGGTGGGATTTTATCTGGGGCTAGAATGAAGTCAGGAGGCAGAGATGAGGGGAGAGCATTCCAGTTTCTGATACAGGACAGCCACTGGGTTTCTTTTTCTCCTCATTCTACAACACCCCTTTCTCTTCTCCTTTCCTTCTGAGTAGACCCTGCTAGTTAGGGAATAACCTTGTATGCTCAAACTTCTCCCAAGACCTGAGTCTTACCATGTGGATGATAAAAAGGAGAGAAGGAGAAAGTGGGTTGATGAGCCTTTATTGTCTTCCCTTTCCAGTGTGCCAACCCCTTGCGGGAGCTGACCAGGCAAGAAGACTGCTGTGGGAGTGTGGGGGCCTTCTGGGGGGTGAATGCATGCACCCCGTGCCCTGCCAGGCCAGGTAAGTATCAGGGGTTAAAGAAGAGGAGTTGGGTGTTCTGATGCGCATTTCCTCTGGACTTGGCTTGTGGCTTGTGGAAATGAGCTCACCTCCTTATTCCTAGTCCACTTGCCTCTGGGCAGAACATCTTAAAGCCTAGAAACAGAAATCAACTTTTTTAAATCATAAAAGTATTTGATTATTTTCCAGTTACATGTAAAGATAGTTTTCAACATTTGTTTTCATTAGATTTTTAGTTCCAAATTTTTCTCCCTCCCCCCTTCCCCAAGACAGAAAGCAATCTGATATAGGTTATATATGTGCAATAACGCTAAACATATTTATTCCTTCATTAGTCATGTTGTGAAAGAAGAATCAGAACAAAAGGGAAAATCCTCAAAAAAGTGAAAACAAAAACAAAAGTAGAAACAGTAGGGTTCAATCAGCATTCAGATTCCACAATTCTTTTTTCTGGATGTGGAGAACATTTTCCATCGTGAGTTCTTTGGAATTGTCTTGGGTCATTGCACTGCTGAGAAGAGCTAAGTCTATCACAGTTGATCATCACACAATGTTGCTGTTACTGTGTACAATGCAGAAACCATCTTTTTAAAAGTGGTGATAGGGGCAGCTAGATGGCGCAGTGGTTAAAGCACCGGCCCTGGATTCAGGAGTACCTGAGTTCAAATCCGGCCTCAGACACTTGACACTTACTAGCTGTGTGACCCTGGGCAAGTCACTTAACCCCAATTGCCTCACCAAAAAAAAAAAAAAATTGGTGATAGCTGGTGGTTAGAGGACTGGTTCATCTTCACAAGGGCTGGTGAGTTGGACCAGGGAATGTTTGGCCAGTTCAGAGCTGGTTCTCAATGTTGTTTGTTGGTGTGTATTTGTGTGTATGTGGGGGGTAGGTCTTGCTACTTGTGCTTCCTAAGGG
The DNA here is from genome assembly GCF_019393635.1 of Dromiciops gliroides. Taxonomy (NCBI): domain Eukaryota; kingdom Metazoa; phylum Chordata; class Mammalia; order Microbiotheria; family Microbiotheriidae; genus Dromiciops; species Dromiciops gliroides. The sequence continues at coordinate 237,083,519 of NC_057862.1, forward strand.
CATTCCCTTCTATGGATTCTGAACTTTTAGCCTAAGCACCTTAGCCTGAACATTACCCTTTCTATCCTCTGCTTGACACTTATCTTAATTTTCTCCATTCTTGACCTGGCGAAGGAGGGACACTTGCTTTTCCTTAATCTATTGGCAAAATGCCCCAGTATTTCCCTTAAAAAAAAGATTTACTTTTCCTTTAGTTGTTACATTGTAGTAATTTCTTTTCCTTTTTTTTTTTTGGTGGGGCATTTGGGGTTAAGTGACTTGCCCAGGGTCACACAGCTAATAAGTGTCAAGTGCCTGAGGTTGGATTTGAACTCAGGTCCTCCTGAATCCAGGGCCAGTGCCCTATCCACTGTGCAACCTAGCTGCCCCTCATTGTAGTAATTTCTTGATAGTCTCCTCTCTCAACTCATATCCTGTGAGCCTTCCTGAGTTCAAAAGAGCTGAGTTCAAATTTGATCTTCGGCAATTACTAGCTGTGTGACCCTGGGCAAGTCATTTAACCTCTATTTGCCTCAATTTCCACAACTGCAAAATGGAAATAACAGTATTTCCTTCACAGGGTTGGTGTGAGGATGAAATGATATAATATTTGTAAAGTGCTTAGCACAGTGCCTGGCACATTTGTTGATCAGTTGTGTCTGACTCTTCATGACCCCAAGGACCACAGTGTGCCAATACTAACCATGGGGTTTTCTGAGCAAAGATGCTGGAGTGGTTTGCCATTTCCTTCACTAGTAAATTAAAGCAAACAGAGGATAAGTGACTTGTCTAGGGACATACAACTAGTAAGTGTCTGAGGCTGGATTTGAATTAAGGTTTTCCTGATTCCAGGTCCAGCACTCTATCCATTGAGCTATCCGGCTGCCTTCTGCCACATAGAAGATACTTAATAGGGAGCAGCTAGGTGGTGCAGTGGATAAAGCACCAGCCCTGGATTCAAGAGGACCTGACTTCAAATCTAGCCTCAGATACTTGACACCTACTAGCTGTGTGACCCTGGGCAAGTCACTTAACCCCCATTGCCCCACAAAAAACAAACAAAATACAAAAAAAAGAAGATACTTAATAAATGTTTGTTTCTTTCCCCACCCCTTCTTTCTTTCATAACAATGGAAAAATACTTATGTAAGACCAAAGACACTGAGATGCCTTCTATGAAGTATATGAGGCAGGATATGAACTCAGGTATTCCTGACTTAGAATCAAAAAACCTTGGTTCAAATCCCACTTTGTACACTAGCTGTGTGACTCTGGACAAATCATTTAACCTCTCTGTGCCTCACTTTCCTCATCTGTAAAATGAGGGGGTTGGACTCAATGACCTCTAAGGTCCCTTCTGACTCTAAATCTGCAGTCCTATGATCTATGTGATCTGCTCTCCTTGTCTCCTCCTGGTCAACTTTGTGGGGGACCTTAAGTCAGGATCCAATGTAGGAAGGGCAGATTTGCTTTCTGGAACAAGGGTTGTTGAGGGTTATGCTCTGCTATGCATGTCAGCAGAAGAAGGAAATAGGCATTTATACAGCACCAGCTCTGTACCAGGCACTGGGCTCTTGAAGGGGCTCTTGCCTATGGATAACGATGCTGGGAGCTCAATAAGCTCTGTGCTTCTCCCTCACCCCTCACATCCATCCATCCAGTGGGCTCTGGCACCCCTGACCATATATGGAGCCCATTGGATCTTCCAGAAGGCTTTGCTCCTACAGCCAGGTAGGGCCTCTCTGGGGGTCAGGGGGCTGGCTGAAAGCAAAATGTGATTGGCCTGCTTTGCATTTGAAACTCTGTCTTTTCTCCAAGCATTTTAAACCCACAGTATCTTATCCAGACTCATATTTCCCTCTGAGTTAGTGCATAAGAGTGGGAGGGGCAAGGCTAGGAGCAGCAGAGGCACAGAAAGGGGTTGCTTTTGGTCCGAGACCATACAAGTAGCATTTACATTTCTTTCTCCTCTAATTCCATGGTTGCACTCCTAATTTTTTTTAAAGTGTTTTAACTTTAAAATTTTTTTTAAATTTAATTTTAAGATATTTTTATTTTTTGTTCTGTGCTTTTTTTTTTTTTGGCGAGGCAATGGGGGTTAAGTGACTTGCCCAGGGTCACACAGCTAGTAAGTGTCAAGGGTCTCGGACTGGATTTGAACTCAGGTTCTCCTGAATCCAGGACCAGTGCTTTATCCACTGTGCCACCTAGCTGCCCCTTTGAGCTCTTTTTAAAAAAACATTCTTGTCACTTTCTGATTCCTCCTCCACCCCATCTCCAACCCCTCCCCCATATCTTCCTTTATAAGAAAGAAGCACAGTTCATCAACATGGAGTAATGCATTATGGTCTGCCAATGTATACCCTGTTCTACACCTGTAGGCTACTACTTCATCATTTCTCTGGATTCATGGTTGGTCACTACATTGATACAAGTTCTGAAATCTTTCAGTATTGTTTTCCTTTACATGATGGAGGTCATTGTGTAAATTGCTCTGGTTCCGCTTCAGTCACTCTACATCAATTCATGGAAGTCTTCCACAGTATCTTTGAATTGAGCATGATACTGATTTGGGAATCAGAGGACCTAGGTTCAAATCCTGCCTTTTCACTTTGCCTGCATGATTTGGGGCAAATCACTTAACCTGCCTGGGTCTAAATTTCTTCTTCTGTAAAAAGAGGGGATTGGACTAGATAAGCTTTTGAGAGTCTCTCCTAGCTCTAGATTCATGATCCTCTGATTTTCATGTTCATTTTATCTTGTAGGATAATCATATTCCATTAAATTTATATACAACAGGGGGCAGCTAGGTGGTGCAGTGGATAAAGCACCAGCCCTGGATTCAGGAAGACCTGAGTTCAAATCCTGCCTCAGACACTTGACACTTAATAGCTGTGTGACCTTGGGCAAGTTACTTAACCCTCATTGCCCCAACAACAAAAAAATTATATACAACAGTTTGTTCATTCATTCCTCTAATCTATGGGCATAAAATTTCTTTTTAGTAGAATTTACCTTCAGCTCTTCCTATGGGAGCTTATCTGCTCTATCTTGTCGGATGATTTAGGAAGAGGACTGGAGAAATGGATGTTCTTTGTTGTATAATCCAAAGAAGGCTAGACCTAGGGTCAAAAAGACCTGGGTTTAAATTCCACCATCTTACATCCCCTAGATATGTGACCATGGACAGTTCACCTCTCTGAACTCTCAGATCTTTTAAAATATTTTCCAGGTCTAAATTCATGATTATATGATTCTTCCCCACGCCCACCCCATGGCCTAGCCTGAAAGAAATTTAACTTCTGCCTATGCAGAGAACTATTAGGTCCTGAGAGTGTCTAATAGAGGTGTTCTTGTAAATGTTTAACTGGCTTTCTAGGGGGAAAATGTATGCTGGACATACTTTTAAGTTTAATCTGAATTTTTAATATTTTCTCCATCACTTTTTAAAGTCTGGAAATCAGCAAAACAATAAATCAAGCCCTAATTTGTAGTATTTTCCAATTTCCAAGATGTAAATGCTTACCCTGAAAATTTAACAGTTGGCTCTTCAAGTCCATTGGACCTGGGTCCAACACCCCACTGGAACATAGCTACAGGGTCATTTGCCCCCCTGAAAAAAGGAGACCTATCTCTTAGGCTTTGTTGACCAGCTCCATCCCTCCCTCCCTCCCTTCCTCCCTCCCTCCTTCCCTCCCTCCCTTCCTTCCTTCCCTTCCATCTCATTTTTTTTTGGGGGGAGGGGCAATGAGGGTTAAGTGACTTGCCCAGGGTCACACAGCTAGTAAGTGTCAAGTGTCTGAATCTGAATTTGAACTCAGGTCCTCCTGAATCCAGGGCTGGTGCTTTATCCATTGCGCCACCTGGCTGCCCCTCCATCTCATCTTTCTTTCCTTCCTTCCTTCCATCTTTCCTTGCTGTCTTCTTTCCTGCCTTTCTTCCTTCCTTCCTTCCTTCCTTCCTGCCTGCCTCCCTGCCTGCCCATCTTCCTTCCTTCTTTCCTTTCTCCCTCTCTTTCTCTCTTCGTCTTTTTCTGTCTCTCTTTTTCTCTCTGTCTCTGTGTCTCTGTTTGTCTGTCCCTTTCTTTTCTTAGGCAGAGACATTCCAGGATACATTTCTAGGGGCCATTTATTTAACACTGTGCTTGACATTGGGAATACAAAAGAGTCCCTGCCTTCAAGACTGCATTCTTCTGCGGGGGCAGGCGGACAATAATACACAGTTAACACAGTGGGATACTTACTAGCCTTTGGAGCAATCAGGAGATGCTTCTTGAAGTAGATGGCCCATCAGCTGAGCTTTGCATTCTAGGCATGGAGGCCGACTGCTCTAAAGTCTGATTTTGGAGACAACTGCTTCCTACTACCCTCTTGACACTGAGTCAATCTTTTTTTTTTTTTTTTCCGGGGCAATGGGGGTTAAGTGACTTGCCCAGGGTCACACAGCTAGTAAGTGTCAAGTTTCTAAGGCCGGATTTGAACTCAGGTACTCCTGCTTTATCCACTGCGCCACCTAGCTGCCCGACACTGAATCAATCTTGAAGTGTGGTGTGTTGGAGTGTCCTGTCCTTACTGGTAAGGCAGATGGATAAAGATAATGCCCTCTCCAGGAAACCAGTCAATTCTGGATGGATGAGCCTGTGAGAATTGGAATTGAACCCCCTACTGGAGAGATACTGTAGGGAAGCTCTGCCATGAGGAGAAGGCAAGTGAGGAAAAGCCATGGGATGTTAGCGTCCAGAAGTGAGCTTTTCTGGGGTTTTTGAAGGTCAGCCCAGCGTCAGGAAGCTGGCCGGCTTGCATCTGTAGAAGCTGCCTGTTAGTTCTGTCAATCAAAGCTACCAGCCAATTAGCTTGAAGCTGTGTGTGTGTGAACAGCCCTGTTTCCTGTTGGAGAAGAGGCTTGTGGGACAAGGAAGGAAGCATTGGGATCTTTGGGTTCCTGACCTCGGGTTGGAGAGGTCAGATGATGGGGTCTCTTAGAAATAGTTAGATCTATTACCTCTTTCTCTCTCCTCTCCAAATTCTTATGCTCCTTAATAAATACTTAAAAGTCTAAACTCTTGCTAAAGCTTCTAATTTATGGTGACCACTCAATAGATTTTTAGACAGTTTAGCTAGAATTTTAGTCCCTTACAGATAGCAACTTTACAAGCCTGAATTGTTCATGATAATGATGGCATTTATAGAAGTGTGGTTTGTGAAACACTTTATATATAATATGCTGTCTCATATGATCCTTTTAACCACTAGAAGAGGTGGATACTATTACTATTCTCATTTTACAACTGAGGAAACTGAGGCTCAAAGAAGGTGTTATTTGCCCAAAGTTACATAGTAGTCAGTATATCCTTACTCCAATTCCCATGTTCTCACCACTACTATCAACCTCCCAGGAACCCACTACACAGGGGCCACTTGGTGATAATGATAGTGAATTATATGAGGGGTAGATTTGGGGGTCAGACATGATGCTGGGAGTGGGAGGAATAGAGAACTCCACAGTTTAGTCAGCGTGGGAGAGGAGACCTGACCAGACCTGGGCTAGGTTTGAAGATGTTCAGCACAGGGATAGGAGTATTAGTTTCATCCAAATGGAAATTTGGGAGCCATTGGCCGATAATCATCACTGAAGTGTGTCCTTCTTATCCAAGTGCCCAGAAGCTGTCATGGTGGGTGGACCTTGAAAACTGAAAAACAATGAAAGGGAGAAGAAATGAGGCTCTTCTGTAAGCAGGCTCTGCTGACTGGTCTGGTGGAGGCACTGGGGTTCAGGGGAAAGAGAAGTAGGATGCCTTCTTGCTCACAGAGAACCCTCACTTCGCTATGTTTCTGGTTATTTTCATGGACAACCAGGTTGGCCTTGCCCAACCTTGTACCTCTGACTTAGGAGTTATGGGGGAAGCCTTCCCTTTTAAAGTGACCTTCCACCAACTCTGATCTTAATTCTGTTTATTTACACGGATGTCATCTTCTCCATTAGAATGTAAGGTCTTTAAGAACAGGGACTGGTTTTGCCTTTTTCTTTTTGTATCATTAGGTTTAGCATAGTGCCTGACACATAGTAAGCACTTAATAAATGCCTGTTGATTGATGGATCAACTCACAGGGGTCTCCCATGTTTGCCCCTGTTGAGTACAAATGGGCTGACATCTGGTCCTAGAATGTTCTCAACATGAATATCTATGGCTCCCCTGACTGACCCCAACCCCACTTTGCCACTTGAGAAAATTCTCCAAATAACAGAAGATCTGAAACTCGTAAATTAACCAGGATGTCACTTTTGATTCTCAGTTTATATGTAACTAGAGGGTCTCATTACACCCAACTGCATGGCCTGGGTCCTATTATAAGGGAAGAAAAGACATGGGAAACATGCAAAGGCTGAGCCAGTGCCCATATTTTGCCTGGAGCAAAGGCAGCAAGTAATAGAACACACAGTGTTCTGCTGGATGGTTTCCTATGAGAAACTACCCATAGGTCATTGCTCAGTATGTACCCTAAAGCCTGGGGTAGAGACTGGAACAGTATCCACAAATCTACCACCTCCCCCATACTAGAACCAGACATGGATTGTGGATTTAGCTCTTGGGTGTGGGTATATACACAGCCCCCAGACTTGGGTGGGTGCATAGTCACATCCTATAAGCCAATACATTTCTGGGAACTGTCCCACCCATCCCACTTTCCCCATCCCAGCAGTGTGCCAGCCAAGTAACTGCATCCGAGGGATCAAGCAGTCCAACAGGGTCCCTCAATTAAATCATTTCCAGTTTTAGTCTTGGCCACATCTCACCTGATGCCCACAGACCTTCCCCTTCTTGCCCTCCCCCCCACCTCCAGTGGAGCTTGGCAAGCTCTGTGCCGGGTCTGGAGTGCACATGTGTGCCGGGTGTGGGAGTGTAACTCCGTGACTCTGGTCAACCGCACCCACAGCCACACAGGGCTGCATTGCCCCCCATTCTCTAGCTCCCCCGCCTCAGCTGTGAATAGCATAAACTTCAATGGCTCATGTTTCCCCTCCTGGTTAGGGGGTCTCCTACAGTATTTGGTACATCTCAGGAAGCTGGGCACCGGATCCAGACCCCTGGAATGTCAAGCATTCCATCACTCCCAGCAAGAAATAACAAAGACCGGGGCAATGTAAACATTTGCAAATGCATTAAAGTGCAGCTGGGCATTGTATAGAGAAGGAGCAAGATGGATGGAGAGCTTGTTTGGGTTGACAGGGTGCCAGGGACCCAACTCCCATAGCAAAGCCCAGAGCTAGGGGATGTTTTTTTTCAATTCCCATAGGACATCAAGCAAGTGCTACTGTGTGAAAAGCAGATTTGAGGAGAAAATAAGGACAGGCCTTTTAGGGGCCTCCAATACTGAGAAGGTTAAGAGGAGTAAACTCTAAGCAAGGCTTTGGGCTGTACAACATTCTTCTTATCCCTCTGAGACTCCATCTTTCTATCTGTCAAATGGGGCTATTGTCTATAGGTATAGGTCTTAGAAGTAGAGACAAATCAGACCGTGACCATAATTTGGTGCCAGCCAACTTCTGGATTTCATGACCTCTAGTCCATCACTTTTTGGTGCCTGTAGCTTTTTTGCTGGGTTGCCAAAGAAGGCTCTCCAAGAATTTTGCTGTATTCTTACATATAGAACATTTGTCATCATGATGATGAAGTCTTGGTTCCCAGACATATGTCATTTTTTTTTTTGCAGGGCAATGAGGGTTAAGTGACTTGCCTAGGGTCACACAGCTAGTAAGTGTCAGGTGTCTGAGGTCAGATTTGAACTCAGGTCCTCCTGAATTCAGGGCCAGTGCTTCATCCACTGTGCCACCTAGCTGCTCCCCCATATCTGTCATTTTAAAAAAAAGTTCCACTTCCTTCGGCGTTAGATCAGGGAATCTGGACTGAGTAGTAATTTCTCCTCCTCTCTCCAGCCTCCTGTCTTTATACTGACACCCTGGGTGGAGGGCTGAGTAACACATACAGAATGTGCGCCCTCAAAACTTTCAGGATTTATCTTCCCAATCCCTTGGGATTTATTGCAGTGCTCTAGCTCAGAGAGTCATCCCCTCTCTTGCTACTAATCCTTGGGCAGCCCATAGCTCTCAAAACACACTTTTATATACTTTTATTCGTGCCACATTTTTTTAGTTTTCATCCCAGAGAAAGAGGCAGACATCTGGATCGACTGGAAAGTTGGCTGGCACCACATCTGGCTTGGCACTGGCTGTGTCAACCCCAAAGGCCCCTTTTGCTAGGGCATTCAGGGTTGGCACATAGCATACAGCTCACCCTGGTGGGTGGTAGCTTTTTGGCCATAAGATTCCCTGATAATAGGTGATTTCTCCTCAAAATGTAGATTCCCTCTTGGCCTTTCTTAGAGTTTACAATTCTCTACTCTGCTCTATATAAGGAACCTTTCTTCATCTCTCCTGTATGATTGATTTGGGTCTGCTTGCCCATTTTGTTAATGCATGGACCAGGCAAAAGAAAATCTATATCAAGTACATGGGATATGAGATTTCTTTTTAAAAAAATAATATTTTATTTTTCCCTATTTACATGTAAAAACAAATCTTGACATTAATTTAAATAAATTTTTGAGTTCCAGATTTTTTCTCTGTCTCCCTTACCTCTTCCCTCCCTGAGTCAATAAGCAATTTGGTTTAGGTTATACAATGTTCAGTCATGCAAAACATTTTACCATATTCATTATATTGTGAAAGAAGATACAGTCCCAAAAGGAAAAAAAAACATGAAAACTACAGAAAGTGAAAAATAGTATTTGTTGATCTGCATTCAGATTCCATCGGTTCTTTCTCTGGATGTAAATAGCATTTTTCATCATGAGTCTTTTGGAATTACCTTGAATCATTGTATTGCTGAGAAGAGCTAAATTATTCACAGTTGGTCATTGTATGGTATTGCTTTTACTGTGTGCAGTGTTCTCTTGGTCCTGCTCTTTTCACTTTGTATCAGTTCATTTAAGTTTTTCTAGGTTTTTCTGAAATCTGCCTACTCATCATTTCTTATAGAATAGTAGTTCCATTACAATTATATACCACTTGTTTAGTCATTCCTCAATTACAGGTATCCCCTCAATTTCTGGTTTTTTGCCAGTATAAAAAGAGCTACTATAAACTTATTTGTACAAATAGCTCCCTCCCCCACCCCTTTTTTATCTTTTGGGATATAGAACTAGCAGTGGTATTGCTGGATCAAAGGATATCCACAGTTTTTAGCCCTTTGGGCATAGTTCCAAACTGATTTCCAAAATGTTTGGATCAGTTCAAAACTCCACCAACAGTGTATTAGTGTCCCAATTTTTCCACATCCCCTCCAACATTTATTATTTTCTCTTTCTGTCATATTAGCCAGTCTGATAGCTGTTTTAATTTGCATTTCTCTAACCAATAGTTATTTAGAGCATTTGTTCAAATGACTCTAGGTCACTTTGATTTCTTTATCTGAAAACTGCCTGTTCAGAATGAGATTTCTTAACTAATGACAATATACTTCATGAAGGAGATATGTATTAAAATATACCCATGGTTCCATGTCCTTGCACTCATGGGGGTTATAACTAAAGAGACTCAATCATAGACTAAGGGCCAGATCTCAGCCAACCAGCTGATCTGTTGGGGTGGCCACCTGCTTTGCAACTTAGAGTCTTAGATAATTTTCCAGGGAACTGAGCAATTAAGTGATTTGCCCACAGTCAGTGTGTGTCAAAGGTCTGACGAACACAGGGCTTCCTAATCCTACTCCTTGCTGTTTATCCACTATCCCATACTGCCTTTGTGCTGCTATAAGTAGAGGCCAGCTAGGTGGCTCAACAGATAAAGCACTGGACCTGGAGTCAGGAAGACCTGAATTCAAATCCAGCCTCAGACACTCACTAACTGTGCAACCCTGGGCAAGCCACTTAACTTCTGTTTGCCTTAATCCACTGGAGAAGGAAATGGCAAATCACTCCAGTATCTTTGCCAAGAAAACCCCATATGGGGTCTCGAAGAGTCAAACATGACTGAATGACAGCAAAAGTATTTTAGAGTATATTAGCCTTTATTTCTATTTTTGCTCTCCTTGGGTTTTATATATGTATGTGTGTATATATGTATATGTGTATATATGAATATTTGACATATAAATATACGTTGTGTGAAATATATACAAACACATGTAATATATGTATGTGTGTATATAATGTATACATATATACACATAACACACACACATATAAAACATATATATGTCAAAGGGAATTGGCATTTTAGTCATTTTCTTAGTATAATTTCAAATTCTTTTCCAGAGTGGTTGGACCAATTCATACCTCCAACAACAGTGTTTGACTATGCTTTTCTGCAACTTTTCCCACATTTATTATTCCCATTTTTTGTCCTCTTTGTCAATTTGTTGTGCATAAGAAAGTGCTTTTAAACCTTAAAATACTGTGTAAACGTTAGTTTTTATATGTATCCAGGCTTGCCTCTGTCTTGGATTTGGAGAAAGGTGCTCTAAGTGATACAATTGTATTCACTGACTCAAGGTTTGGTCTGTGCCTCTTACTAATTCTGTCTCTGACTGTTATTTGGATAGTACCCAGCAGGAACTAGTCCTAGGGAAAACCAGAAGAAAAGTGAAGTTTGTCTTTGGCACACTTCCCGTTCCTCTTTTTAGTGTCCTTTTCTCTCATCTCTGCTCTTCTCCTCAGCTCCATACTCCAATATCCATACTGCCTTCTTTCTAGGGTCATATATAAAGTTCAGGAATCCTTCATTGTCCTGCCCCCCCCCCCAAAGGAATCCTTTGGCCTCCAAAGTATTAGCTTAAGGTGTTAGCCCTTCCTAAAACCATGTGCATTTTAATATACTTTTAATATCTTTCTTCAAAATGGTAAACAATATTTATCCAAAATCAAGAACTAGCATTATTTGTAATGCTAAAACACTAAACATTTTTTCCATTAAGATTAGTATGGTTTTAGAAATGGTACCTAGTTTTTAGTAATAAGACAAGAAAAGTACAATTTAGGTAAATTTTATTTAGGAAATAAAATTATTTCTAAGCTGATATGATTGTTTACTTAGATAGTCCTAAAAAGTTAAATGAAATAATTAATAACTCCAGTAAAGTAGCAAGATATAAAATAAACCCACAAAAATCAGCAGCTTTTCTATATGTTACTCAAAAAACCCAGTGAGAAGAGATAGAAAAAGAAATTCCATTTAAAGTAATTATAAAATATATGTTATCTGGTAATCTACCTCCCGACATATGCTTATATGAGTAAAACTACAAAACACCTTTAAAGAAATATTTTAATAATTAATAACTTTTATTGATAAATACAATTTTATTTAATAAAAATAAAGAAAAATAATTGATGTTATTAATTGTTCATGGTTGGATCGTGCCAATACAATAAAATGGGCAATATCATCTAAATTAATTATAGGTTTGATGTCATACCAAACTGCTAATATGAATCATTTTATAGACCTACCAAGACAATATAACTATTTGTCTGAAGGAACAAAATGTCAAGGGAAATTATGAAGAAATAATGACTGGATGGGGCCTAGCATCACCAGATCTCAAATTATACAATTAAGCAATAATCATTCAAACACTTTAATAATGATTAATAAATATAGAAGTTCATTAGAGAAACAAATTAGGTAAATGAAACTTACAAGTAACTGAGCATAGTAGTATAGTGTTCAATAAGCCCAAGGATGCTAACTACTGGAGTTAAAGATTCCTTATTTGAAAGAAATTGTTGGGAAAACTGGAAGAAATCTGGCAAAAACTTAGACCAACACATCATGTCATTCTATGTAATAAATGCCAAATAGATTCATGACCTATATAATAAAAAAATCATACAAACAAAAATTAGAGAATAAAATAAAGAAATATCTTTCACAACAAGGAGCAGAATTTGTAACTAAACAAGGAATGGAGAAGTTCATAAAGCACTTTACAAACCTTAAAATTCTATTTGTAAACTATAAAAAAAATTTTTTTTGATTGCCTAAAACTGAAAAGCTTCTGCACAAACAAAATAAATGCATCTAGCTGGCACAGTGAATAGAACATAGGGAGTCAGAAAAACTTGTGTTCAAATTTGGCCTCAGGCACTTCCCTAGTTATGTGACCCTAGGTAAGTTTGCCTCAGTTTTTTTCATCTGCAACATGGGAATAACAATAGCACCTACTTTGTATGGTTGTTGTGAGGACTAAATGAAATAATAATTATAAAGTGCTTGACAGTGCTTGGCACATAGTAAGCACTATATAAATATTAGTTGTTTTCTTGTTTTTAGAATAAGAATGGGAACAATTAATTTTAAAAATTTTCTCTGATAAAGGTCCAATAGCTAAGATAAAGTGCTAGATAAATGTTAGCTATTATTATGCAAATATATGAGAATAAGAACCATTCCTCAATAAATAAATGATCAAAGGATATAAACAGTTCTCAAACAAAACAACAAATGTATGAAAAATGCTCCAAGTTACTACTAACAAGAAAAATGCAGAAAAACAACTCAGATTATGCTTCACATGCATCAGATTGGCAAAGGTAACAAAAGAGGAAAATAACTCATTGTTGGAGAGACAGTTGGTTAATAGATAGTGACAGACGTGAAAAAATATCAATAAAGCATTTTAAACCTTTGAAAAACACTGATAGTTTAGAACTTTTGAAAAATGTTTGTTTCCCTAAAATGCTATTGTAAAGATCAATTAATAGTAAGATTTTAGAAAACCTTATTTAATATATAAATGGAATTGTTTTATTTCACCATAATTGCAAAGGAAATTATCACAAAGCTGGATTGACACGCAAAAACACATGTTTGTATATGCATGCATGTATATCATAATGTGCCTATACATATAATTGTGTGTATATACATGCATGCAATATATTATATGTTTGTGTGTAGATAAATATCTATATCTCCATCTATCCATCCATCCATCCATCCATCTATCCATCTATCTTTACATCTAGTTATCTATATATCTACACATCTAGTTCACATGCACCAGGAAAAGACCCAACCCAAACACTTAAACTACCAAACAGGGTTGTGAGATTATATATGTAAATGTAAGAGATTATTAATTTTATTACATATGTACAATATAGTATAACTGAATGTGTCATATCAATGTAAACTATTAGTTTTAATGTTTATTGAATGAAAATAAATAGGGCATTCTGAAAGTCTGAAAATGGGACCTGAAGAAATAAATCTCTAATGATAGAATGGTTATCAGTTGGGAAAAGTCATGTCTTCCAAGATCTGCTCAAATCATACCAAAGAAGCAGGTGCCCCTATTGCTCACTCTTAGTTGAATAAGTGAAAAAAATTTTCTTCCCTCTATACTTGGCTACTGTTAAGCCATTTTTGTTTCTTCTGGTCCTTGGAGGGAACTGGAGCTATAGCTATAGTCCACATTCCCAAGCCCTCACCTCAGACATGTATGGAGGCTCCTGGGACTGTTGATTCAATCATCTTTAGAAAATCTTTGCTGCCCTGGGCAAGTCACTTAACCCCAATTGCCTCACAAAGAAGAAGAAGGAGAAGAAGAAGAAGAAGGAGAAGAAGAAGGAGAAGGAGAAGAAGGAGAAGAAGGAGAAGAAGAAGAAGAAGGAGGAGGAGGAGGAGGAGGAGGAGGAGGAGGAGGAGGAGGAGGAGGAGGAGGAGGAGGAGGAGGAGGAGGAGGAGAAAGGAAGGAAGGAAGGAAGGAAGGAAGGAAGGAAGGAAGGAAGGAAGGAAGGAAGGAAGGAAGGAAGGAAGGAAGCATGAATTTGAAGAATTCAGAGAAACTTGAAAAGGCTTTTATTAATTGATACAGAGTAAAGTAAAAGGAGGGCAGCTAGATGGCTCAGTGGGTAGAGTGCCAGACCTGTCAGGAAGACTCATCTTCCTGAGTTCAAATATATCCTCAGATACTTACCGTGTGACCCTGGGCAAGTCACTTAACCCTATTTGCCTCAGTTTTCTCTTCTGTAAAATGAGCTGGAGAAGGAAATGGCAAACCACTCCAGCATCTTTGCCAAGAAAACTCTCAAATGAGGACACAACTGAAATGACTGAATAACAACAACCAAAAAAAGTAAAAGGAACCAGGAAAAATAATCTTCATGAGCATGTAATGTAAAAGAAAGCTTCAGTGAAAAATTTCACAACTCTGATGAATACAGCGACCAATTGTGACTTCAGGGAACTGACAGTGAAGCATGTTACCCATTTCTTGGCAGAGAGGTGGTGAATAATAGGTGAAGAATAAGGAATAAATTTCCAGGCATGGTCAGCATGTTGATTTTTGCACTTGACTATACTTACAAAGAAAAAATACTTTGGAGGTGAGGATCACTGGGAAATGAGTGTTTTTTTAAAAAAGAGTATCAAGGGGCAGCTAGGTAGCGCAGTGGATAGAGCACTGGCCCTGGAGTCAGGAGGACCTGAGTTCAAATCTGGCCTCAGACACTTAACACTTACTAGCTGTGTGACCCTGGGCAAGTCATTTAACCCCAATTGCCTTGCCAAGAAAAAAAAAAGAGTATCAATGAAACATTCAAATATAAAACAAAAGTTGGTAAAGAAACATTATATCTATTATATAACCCAGATATAGTGGACCACTTGTTCTGTCAAAAAAAAAAATACTTCAAGTTGATTTGGCATGAATTGTGAACCCATGTTGATGCCTAATGATCACTAACTTCCTCTCCAAATGCTTATGCATGACTGTTTTAGTGATTTGTTCTAGGATTTTACTTAGGATTGATGTCAAGCTCTCTTCTCCACATATTTTTATTTATTTTGTTAAATATTTCCCAATTATATGTAAAAAAAATTTAGCATTCATCTTTTAAAAAATTGGACTTCCAAATCCTATCCCTCGGGGGCAGCTAGATGGCACAGTGGTTAAAGCACCGGCCCTGGATTTGGGAGGACCTGAGTTCAAATCCGGCCTCAGACACTTGACACTTACTGGCTGTGTGACCCTTGGGCAAGTCACTTAACCCCCATTGTCTGCAAAAAAACCAAAAAAAAAAAAAAACAAAACAACAAATCCTATCCCTCCCTTCCACCCCTCCTTCCTGAGAAAGCAAGCAATATGATATTGATTATACATGTGAAATCATGCAAAACATATTTCCATATTAGACATGTTGCAAAAGAAAACACACACACAGAAATGAAGAAAAAGAAAGTTTAAAAATGTGTGCTTCAGTCTACAGATGAGATAAATACTGGATAAATTGGAAATAACCAGAAAGAAGGCATTAACATTGAAGGAAACCACAAAAGGTTTTATGCAGAAGGTAGGGTTTTTAACTGAGAGCTGAAGGAAGACATGGGAGTCATACGGAAGAGATGAGAAGATAGGGAATTCCAGGCATGGAGTCTGGAGATAGAATGCCTTACCAAGAAGACCAGTATCCCTGGATCACAGAGTATTTGTAAAGGGGAATAAAGTATAAAATGACTGGACAGGTAGGAAGGGGCCATCTTACAAATTGTTTTAAAAGCTAAGCAGAGGAAGACCATTTTCCTTAAAGAAAATGGAAATCAAATTAGTATGGACAACTGCATGGCCCACTGGATAGAGCACCTTCCCTGGAGTCAAAAAGAGCTGAGTTCAAATCCAGTCTCAGATACATACTAGCTGTGTGACCCTGGGCAAGTCACTTAACTCCAATTGCCCCCCACCATTTTTAAAAATTAGCATGACTTTCTTTCTACCATAGAGTAATATTACAATCATCTGCCCCAAGTAGTGGGTCTGGTGTTTTTTTTTTTAACCTAAACATAACTTTCGAGCCTTTGTGGGAGTATGGGGAGGGGGAGGAAGTGTATGCTTATTTTTCACAAGAGAAAATCCATTTGCGTTTTAGTCTTCCTGATACTGCTCTTACAGATTTATGTCATTCTCTTATATCTTATTTTGACATGTGTACTTACTTCTATCCTTTGTATATTTCCTTTCCAAATGTGAGTTCCTTGGAGACTATGAAGCCACATCAGTCCCATTAAATGCTTCTCCCTTTTCCAAAGCTGTTCAGAAGCATTCACAACTGTATAGTCTAAATTATATTTTGAGTAGCCTCTATATCTCTCGAACCATTTCAAGCTCTATTTTTTTGGTGAGGCAATTGGGGTTAATTGACTTGCCCAGGGTCACACAGCTAGTAAGTGTTAAGTGTCTGAGGCCAGATTTGAACCCAGGTCCTTCTGAATCCAGGTCTGGTGCTCTATCCACTGTGCCACCTAGCTGCCCTTGTTCACTTATTTTCTCTGAATTACTGGGCATCTCCTCTACTGCTGTTGTGAAGGAGCAGTGTGTTGGAAAAAGGCCTGCAGTTGGACTCAAAGAGACCTGGCTTTGCATCCTGGCACTGGAACTTTACTAGTTGTATGATTGTAGACAAGTTCCTTAACCTCTCTTTGGCTTTCATTTTCTCACTTGTAACAGAGGGAGGATAATACTTGCCCAGTCTCACAGGGTTATTGTTAGACAAGCACTTTGTAAATTATGAAACACTCACATAACTGTGAGTTAGCCTTGTTCTTTTTCCGTTGGGATATATGAATTTATAGCATTCCTCCCTCTCCCATTCCCCACCTTCTTTTTAGCCCTCATGATCTGGTTTGCAAGTCTCCACCAAATGCATTCTTCTAAGTGCTCAGGAGATTCATTCAATCTCTAGCTAAGAGCCGGTCATTCTGGTACCTTAAACTATGGCTCAGAGGAATAAATCCTGCTTTCTGATAAACAGCTTCTTTAAGAAAAAAGTTTTCGTTGATGTATCATAGTTATCCTGAGTATCTCTCCCCCATACCATAACAAATAGCATTTTAAGACAAAAAAAAGAAAAAAAAATAGTTTTTTAATTGATGTATTATTATCCCAGTATCCATTCCCCCATACAATAATAGTATTCTAAGACAAAAAATAAGAAAAAAAAGTTTTCTCGATGTATTATAGTTATCTCCAGTATTCCTTCCCCTATACTATAAAAAATAGTATTTTAAGACCAGAAAAAAAAAAGAAAAACAAAAAAACCCCAGCATAACTGATGAAGTCCTAAAATATGTACAAATTCTGTAGGCCTTCCACCTTTGTGAAGGGATGGGGTGAGAGTGTCTTCTAATATCTTTTCATGTGAGCCATCCTTTTCTTTGTAGTTTTGCAACATTCAGTTTTGATTGTGTGCATGTGGTTCTTTCCATTTATGCTATTGTATTTAATGTGTGTGTCTTCTTGGTTCTGCTTACCTCATTCTACATCAGTTTGTGTAGGTTTTTCCATGCTTCTCTGTATTCATCACATTCATCATTTCTTATGGCACAAGGGGAAACGGGAAGGGAACAAACATTTATTAACTACCTACTATATTCCAGGCACTATGCTAAACACATTACAAATATTAATTCATTTCATCTTCACAACCACCTCAGGAGGTAGGTGCTATTATTAATTCCATTTTGTAGTTGAGAAAAGTGGACCTAAGAGAGGTAAGGTGACTTGTTTAGGATCACACAGCTATTAAATGTCTGAGGCCGATTTGAACTCAGGTCTACACCCAGCACTCTATCCATTGCACCACCTAGCTGCTTCTGCAGCTAGCACAATAATGTTCCATTACATTCATGTATGAGAATGTGTTTAGCCATTCTTCAATTGATGGGCATTTGTTTCCAATTCTTTGTTGTCACAAAAAGTGCTGCTAATAAATATTTTGTTGTATATGAGAACTTTCTTCTTATCAGTGGCCTCCCTGGGGCATAAGAGTAATAATAAAATATCTAGATTCTTTCGGTATAAACATTTTAGTCCCCTTATATGCATAATTCCAAACTGCTTCTCAAGATAGTTATACTGATTCACAGCACCATCAACAATACACTTATATTCCTATCTTCCTACAACCCCTCTAACATTAAATAATTTTTGGTAGTTTGGTTGGTATGGCATTGAATAAATAAATTAATTTAAGTAGAATTGTTATTTTAAAAAAAATATTGGTTCTGGGGGCAGCTAGGTAAAGCAGTGGATAAAGCACCAGCCTTGGATTCAGGAGGACCTGAGTTCAAATCCAGCCTCAGACTCTTGACACTTACTAGCTGTGTGACCCTGGGCAAATCACTTAACCCTCATTGCCCCCCCCCAATATTGGCTCTGCCTATCCATGATCAATTAATATTTTTCCAATTATTAAGATCTGACTTTATTTGTATGAAAAATGTTTTGTAATTTTGTTCATATTGTTCTGGATTTGGCAAGAACAGGTAGACTCTCAAGTATTTTATATTGTCTACCATTATTTTAAATGGAATTTCTCTTTCTATCTCTTCCTGCTGTGTTTTTTATCTCAATAGATGCAGATTTCTTTTGACAAAATACAACAATTAATCTATGTGTTCATGGCCTTTTTATTGAATGTAATTTTATTGTATTATGCTCTGAAAAGAATCCATTTAATATTTCTGCATTTTGCATTTGGATGTGAGCTTTTTATATGCCCATATACATGGTCAATTTTTGTGTATGTGCCATGTACCATTGAGAAAAAGGTATATTCCTTTCTACTCCCATTCAATTTTCTCAAAGATCTAACTTTTCTAAAATTGTATTCCTCTCTTTAATTTCTTTCTTGTTTATTTTTTTGGTTAGATTTACCTACTTCTGAGAGGGAAAAGTTGAAATGCCCCAATAGTACAGTTTTTCTGCCTATTTCCTCCTATAACTCATATAATTTTTCCTTTAAGAATTTGGATGCGGGGCTGCTAGGTGGCACAGTGGATAAAGCACCAGCCCTGGATTCAGGAGTACCTGAATTCAAATCTGGCCTCAGACACTGGACACTTACTAGCTGTGTGACCCTGGGCAAGTCACTTAACCCCCATTGCCCTACAAAAAAAAAAAAGAATTTGGATGCTATGCCATTTGGTGCAAGTATGTTTCATATTGATACTACTTCATTGTTTATGCTACTTTTTAGCAAAATGCAGTTTCCCTTGCTTATCTCTTTTAATTAGATCTATTTTTGCTTTGTCTGAGATCATGATTGCTACCCTAACTTTTTTTATATCATCTTATTATTCTCCTGTTTATCCTTCTTTCTTTCTCCTTTTATCCTGTCCCTCCTCATAAGTCTGTTTTGTTTCTGAGCACCACCTCCCCGCATCTGCCCTCTCTTCTATCATCTCATCTTCTTTTATTCTCCTCCCTTCCTAATTTCCTATAGGGCAAGATAGATTCCTATATCCAATTGAGTGTGTATCTTATTGCTTCTTTGAGCCAATTCCAATGAGAGTAAGGTTCAAGCATTACTCACAACTTCCTCATCTTTACTTCTGCTGTAAAAGCTCTTTCTTTCATATTTCTTTTATGTGAGATAATTTACCCCATTCTACCTCTCACTCCCCTATATCTCAGTGCATCGCTTCTTAATTTAATTTTTTTTGAAATCATCCTATCATAATCAACTCATACCCATATCCTCTGTCTATGTTTACTGTTTCTAACTGTCCTAATAATGATAAAGTTCTTAGGAGTTACAAGTATCATCCTCCCATGTAGGAATATGAACATTTTAGCCTCATTGAATCCCTTATGATTTCTCTTTCATATTTACCTTTTTTATACTTCTCATGAGTTTTGTATTTGAAAGTCAAATTTTCTATTCAGGTCTGGTCTTTTCATCAAGAATGCTTGAAAGTTCCCTATTTCATTGAATATCCATTCTCCCACTCCACCCCCCACCCCCACCACAGAAGTATTATACTCAGTTTTTCTGGGTAAGTTATTTTTGGTTGTAATTCTAGCTCTTTTGCTCTCCAGAATATAACATTCTAAGCCCTCCAATCCTTTGATGTAGATGCCACTAAATCTTGATTGTGGCTCTGCATCATTTGAATAGGATTTTTTTCCTGGCTACTTGAAACCTTTTCTCTTGACCTGGGAGCTCTGGAATTTGGCTTTAATATTCCTGGAAATTTTCATTTGGGAATTTCTTTCAGGAGTTGATGAGTAGATGCTTTCAATTTCTATTTTACCCTCTAATTCTGGGATGTTCAGGCAATTTTCCTTGATAATTTCTTGAAAGATGATATCAAAGAACTTTTTTTGATCATGGCTTTCAGGTAGTTCAATAATGCTTAATTACCTCTCCTTGATGTATTTTCCAAGTCAGTTATTTTTCAGTTGATATATTTCACATTTTCTCTGATTTTTCATTCTTTTTACTTTGTTTTATTGTTTCTTGATGTCTCACAGAGTCATTAGCTTCTACTTGCCCAATTCTAGTTTTTAGGGACTTATCTTATTGAGTGGATTTTTGTGCTTCTTTTACCACTTGGCCAATTCTGGTTTTTTAAGTTTTTTTTTTGTTTTGTTTTGGTTTTTTTAGTATTTTTGGTGCCTCCTTTATCAAGCTGTTGACTCTCTTTTCACAATTTTCTTGAATCATTCTCACCCCCCTCCCCCAATTTTTCCTCTGCTTCTCTTATTTGATAGTTAAAATCCTTTTTTAGCCCTTCTGGGTTTTTTTTTTTCGGGGCAATGGAGGTTAAGTGACTTGCCCAGGGTCACATAGCTAGTAAGTGTCAAGTGTCTGAGGCCGGATTTGAACTCATGTACTCCTGAATCCAGGGCCAGTGCTTTATCCACTGCACCACCTAGCTGCCCCTTTAGCCCTTCTAAAAATTCTTTTTGGGCCTGTGACCAATTCACATTTTTCTTTGAAGTTTTACATTCTGAGTTTGTGTTAATCTTTCCTGTCACCACTGTAGTGGTCTATGGTCAGGATCTTTTTTGGTTGTTTTCTAATTTTCCAGCATGTTTCTTGACTTTTAACTTTATGTTAAAGTTGGGCTCTACTCTCGTGGTAGAGGTGACACTGTCCTTAGCTTTAGGGTTTTGTTGGGGTTTTTTGTGTTGCTATTTTCAGATCTTATTCTGGGGGGTGTGCAAATTTTTGGTTCTTCCAAGGTAGTATGATCTAAGGAGAGGTGTGGTCACTTCTCTCCTAGCCTTTGCTCTGCTCTGTGAGTGACCATAAGCACTTTTCTCCACCCTGGAACTATGGTCAAGGCCTTTGCACCCCTGTGGCCTCAAGCTCTAATGAGCTAGTGCTCCTTTTAGCTCTGGTACTGAAACTCAGAACTGCATATAGGCAATGCAACAAACTGCTGTCCCCAATGCCAGAAAAAGGTTCTCTGTGACATCTATCTGACCAGCTGTACAGCCCCTTTAAGAGCTTCCAAAGTTACTGCTGAAGCTCATGAACTGCTTCTGTTGGCACTCTGGTGTGGCCTGTGTTATTGGGTCTTCACTGGGCTTGAGGTCCAACCACTACCCTGCTGAGACAGACCTTTCTTGCCAAACACTGAAGTTGTCTTGCACTAGAAAATCATTTCACGCTGAACTTTAGTTGGTTCTGCCACTCCAGAAATTAATCTGAGGGATCATTTTAAAGTTGTTTGGGAATTTGGGAGAGCTCAAAAGAGTCCCTGACTTTACTCTGCCATCTCTCTCTTTTTTCCTTAAAGATCTGTTCTCCCTATCTCACACAAGGTAGAAGTATAAGGGTTACTCATGGTCTGATACCACTACTGCTTTTTCCAGGAAGTTTGACTTGCTCCATTTCCAATCTGGGCCAGTTTGCCCCTCCCTAGGCAACCTGGCAGCTCCCTGTTCCTGGAGGTTCACATATTTATCACTGATACTGATAACATATTGATGTCTAACTCACCTAATTCGCTTAGCCCACTGCAGCTCAGAATTGCCAAGCTCAAGAGACCCAGCACCTTGAGTCTCCCCAGGAGCTAGGATTGCAGTCCTCTACCACCATGCTTGAGTGTGTTATGCTCTTTTTTAAAAAATAGTATTTTATTTTCTCCAATTAAATGTAAAAATGGTTTCCAACATTCATCTTCTAAAAGATTTTGAGTTCCAAATTTTTCTCCCTCCCTCCTCCCCAAGATGGCAAGTACTTCGATATAGGTTATACATGTGCAATCATGTTAATGTGTTACATTCTTATCCTCACCGATCTCCTGACTCTGATATCAATTCTTCTCCATCTCCTTAGAATCTTTTCCTTATTGGCATCCTTCTTGAATCATTTCCTCCATCTTGCTGAGGAACATTTTGTCCTATCTATGAATCCAGATCAAAAGAAGCTATTCCTCACACTCTTCTAATTTCTGCATGACTTTGACATTAAAGAAGAGGCATTAAGCTCTGCTTTGTTCCCACTCCCTAAGGACCGTGGGACTTTTCCATCTGACTTGCAGCTGAAACCTTCCATATGTGTTGTTCCCTCCATCAGAAATGGGAGCTCCTTGAGACCAGGGATTGTCTTGCTTTTCCATTTGTATTCCGAGCACTTAGCCCAGTGCTTTGCACATAGTAAGTACTTACTAAATGCTGCATTCATATAAGCCTGTATTTGCCTATTAAAATTTCAGATTAGCTTTATTATTCACAGTCTACCTATTGGTGTGTATACACATATGTGTGTATACACATATATATTAAAATAATACATATATATACACAAAATATATATGTATGTATATGTAGAAATATATATAGTTAACTATATATTATGTTATATATAATCCTATATTATATAATAATATATACACATAAAACATGTATATATCATATATAATTGTGTGTAATCATATATTACATATTGATTTTATATACATATGTGTATATGTATATCTATGTATGTATACACTGCCTTGAAAAAATTCTGTCAGTAATACCACTGAAAGACATCATGGTGTAGTGGAGCAATCACTGGATGGATTTCTAGATCCTTGCCACTTACTAGCTGTTAACCTTTGAGTAAATGACTTTGTCTTTCTGGGACTCCATCTGCTCAGCTATAAATTAATAGAGTTTGTTTGGATAATTTTCTAACTTTAAAACTCTGTTAGTCTATTAGTCCATGTTCTCCAAGCAACATTTAGTCATTCTTGTCTATCCTCTCCTAAGGCAGAGTTGGACGGTTTTCTGTTTGTACAATTTTCATAGCTCTTTGCATAATTTCAACAAGTCCCTTTCCCTAACAAGGATAAGTTACCCACTGAGAGTAATTCTGTTTCCTTCCTGTGCTGCATAGAATAGAGAACCTCAGTAGCAAACTTAAGGGGAATTAGGTGAAAGTAAAGGCAAATGTTGATATTCTTTGTAATGAGGATTCAGTTATTATTGAGGGAATGAACATTGATATGTACATTCCTGAATGAGTTTTTTTCTTATTGTATCATAACATGAGAAACATCTTTTCAATTATTCATTATTTGGAATTAGCCCCTGATTGTGGCTTCACGATATTTGAATTATTTCTTTCTGACTGCTTGAAGTATTTTTTCTTCAACCTGGGAGTTCTGGAATTTGGCTATAATATTCCTGGGAGTTTTCATTTTGGGATCTCTTTCAGGAGGTGATTAGTGGGTTCTTTCAAGTTCTATTTTATCCTTTGAATCTAAGAAATTAGGACAGTTTTCCTTGATAATGTTTTGAAATATGATGTCTAGATTTTTTCTTTGATTGTAGCTTTCAAGTAGTCCAAAATTCTCAAATTATCTCTCTTCAATTTCTTTTTAAGTCAGTTGTTTTTCCCCCAATGAGATATTTCACATTTTCTTCTATTTTTCTTTTTTAAAAAAAAACTATGTTTTTTGTTTCTTGATGCCCAATTCTAATTTTTAAGGAATTATTTTCTTCAGTGAGATCTTGTACCTCTTTTTTCATTTGGCCAATTCTGCTTTTTAAGGAATTCATTTCTTCAGTGAATTTTGGTACCTCTTTTACCATTAAGCCAAATCTGTTATTGAAGGTGTCATTTTCTTCAGCATTTTTTGTGCCTCTTTTACCAACCTCTTAATTCTCTTTTCATAAGTTTCTTGCCCCACTCTCATTTCTTTTCCAAGTTTTTCTCCTATCATTCTTATCTCTTTCTTTAACTCTTTCAGGAATTCTTTTTGGGCCTGGGTCAAATTAACATTTTTCTTTGAGACTTTTTTATAGCTGTTTTTACATTGTTGTTTTCTGAGCTTATGTCTTGGTCTTCCCAGCCACCATAGTAGTTTTTTTTTTTTTTAAGGAGGCAATTGGGGTTAAGCGACTTGCCCAGGGTCACACAGCCAGTACATGTTAAGTGTCTGAAGCCAGACCTGAACTCAGGTCCTCCTGAATCCAGGGCCAGTGCTCTAACCACTGCGCCACCTAGCTGCCCCCATAGTAAGTTTTTATGGTCAAATTATTATTTGTTGTTGTTTTCTCATTTCCCTATCCTTTTTATTGACTTTGAATTTTACGTTAAAGTTTGTCTCTGCTCACTTAGGGGTGGGGAGACAGTGTCCCAAGGTTCAGGCTTTTTTATACTTCTGCTTTCAGAGCTAGTTCTGGGGGTCTGCAAGTTTTTGGTGCTTCCAAGGTAGTGTGATCCTGGGAGAAGGATAGTCACTGCTCTCCTGGTCTATACTCTGTTCTTTACCAAGGAAGGGTTCTTGGTCCCCTTCAGCTACACACATTAGCACTCCTCTCCATCCTGTAACTGTGACCCAGAATTGTGTATGGGCTCTATAGTTGCCAATTAGCACCAATTGTACCCAGTGCCAACAAAGAGTCCCCTGTAATCTCTTTCTGAGTAGTTGTCTGACTCCTTTACTATTTCTGTGCTGAGAGTTCCTAAAGCTACTACAGCCACTGTTGCTGCTGCCATGTCTGTATGCTCCAAACAGACCTTTCACCATTTATCTAGCCCAGTGTTATAGACTTCTGTCTACCTCTAAGTTTTCTTAGGCAAAAAATATTTAACCTTGACTTCTTGATGGCTCTGCCACTCCAAAATTTGATTCAAGGTATTATTTTAAAGTTGTATGGAGAGGAATGTTGGGAGAGTTCAGCTGGGTGGCTGCCCCTAATCCACCATGTTGGCTCTTGCCTTCATAATAGATTCTTAATAAATGTTCATTGAATAAATGAATGCATTTTTGGTTGAATTAAACACGTCAGTAATAATAACATATAGTTTCCACCAGTTTCCTAAGATAGCATACTATTTATATACATTTCAATTAGGGGAAGGATCATTTTATCACAGCTCCTTCTTCCTAAATGTGGCATACTGTTCCCTCTATCTCCACACTGTGAATGAGGCTAAAGCTGATGGCTCAAATCACATCATGGTGGAGACTATGATACTGGGAGGGCATCTTGGTCTGAGTAGAAATATCTTCAACAGTACAGGTTCTAATGGGGTCAGAGGGTTCAGAAGCAAGGGGAAGGTTATGTGAGGCAAAACAGTCCATTATCACACAATTACTGACAGAAAAGGGCCAGAGGCAGGAAGACTGTCCAAAGTGTAGAGACTATGAATCAGCAATGTGAGATTGTCACTGTCCAAAGTGCAAAACAGGAACTGGTGATATTAAGTTAGGAAGGAATTCAAGGAACTAGACATCCAAGTGTATTTAAATTCATAAAGTGGTTGTTTATCCCAATTTGATTCACTCCTTACAGTGACTCTACTAATACCCTTTGAGCCATAGATAGCATTTCAATCTAATTCTGCTGCCTCTTTCTCTCCTATATCAGTTCCAACCATGGGCAGCTCTTGGCCCATGCTGAAATTTTCTATACAAATCAGTTGAACAATAAGCATTTATGAAGGGCAAATTCTATGCTAAGTACTACATGCTATGCCCATGGGATTAAAATATAAAAGAGAAACAGTCCCTGTTCTCAAGAATCTTACATTCTACTGGGAGTGGGGGAGGGGAGGGGAAATACCATATGTTCATAGATAAGTAAATACAGAAGACTATATATATATATATATACAAAGTATATATACAAAATGAATACAAAGTGACTGGGGGTGGGGTGGGCCTAACACCTGGGTGAATTAGGAAAGCCTTCTTGAAAGAGATGGCACTTGAGTTGAACCTTGAAAGTACATTGGGGGGGGGGGGGCAGCTAGATGGCGCAGTGGTTAAAGCACCGGCCCTGGATTCAGGAGTACCTGAGTTCAAATCCGGCCTCAGACACTTAACACTTACTAGCTGTGTGACCCTGGGCAAGTCACTTAACCCCCATTGCCCCGCAAAAAAAAAAAAAAAAAAAAAAAAAAAAAAAAAAAAGAAAGTACATTGGGGTTCCAAGAAGTGGAGGTGAGAAGGGGTTCATTTGAGGCATGGGAGGCTGTCTTTGCAAAGGCATAGAAATGGTACCTGGAGTGAGTGACAGTTATGGAGAGTGGTGCAGATATGCCAGTATGGCTAGAATTTAGAGATTGTGAGGGGGAGTTGTGTATGGACAGCCTAGGGAGGCAGGCTGAAGCCAGATTGGAAAAAGGCTTTAAAAACCAAATAAAGGAGTTTATAGTTTATCCTGGAGGCAATGGAGTAATTGAAGTTCTTTGAGCAGGAATGACATGGTCAGATCTGTTTAGTATTTGATTTTTTCCCCAATTACATGTGAAAACAACTCTTAACATCCATTTTAAAAACTTTGAGTTCCAAATTCCTCCCCGCTCCCCCCCCTTGAGAAGGCAAGCAATCCGATATAGGTTATACATGTGTAGTGATGCAAAACATTTTTTTCTTTATTTAATATTTTATTTTGACATGGTCAGATCTGTGATTTAGGAACATCAATTTGGCCGCTATATGGAGGATGTTGGAACACTGAGAAATTAGATGCAGGAAGACCAATTAGTAGACTATCAAAAGACTCACAGGAAAATCGATCCAGAATAGACCTCAGAGGTATCTAATCCGGTGAAGGAAACTAAGGCCCAAGAAAGCTAAATGACTCTTAAGAGTAATAAATATCAGGTCTAGGAATTAAACCCAAGTCCTCTGACTCTGGAGACAATGTTTTTTCTATAGTTCTATGTAGATATGAGGTGATGAGGGCCTGGATTAAGGTGGTTGTGATGTGCAGAAGGAAACAGATGCAAGAGATATTGCCAGGGGCAGCTAGGTGGTGCAATGGATAAAGCACTGGCCTTGGATTCAGGAGGACCTGAGTTCAAGTCCAGTCTCAGACACTTGACATTTAACTAGCCATGTGACCCTAGGCAAGTCACTTAACCCTCATTGCCCTGACAAGAGAGAGAGAGAGAGATTACTGGAGAATTGACAAGACATGGCATTTGACTGACTATGAGATAGGGGAAGGTTGAAGGTGAGTGAAGAGTTAAGGATGAATTTGAGGTTGCAAACCTGGTTGACTGGAAGGATATTAATGCTCTCAATAGAAATAAGAGAAGTTAGGAGAAGAGGTGAGTTTGAGGCAGGTATTATTTTTTGTTTGTTTTTTTGTTTTTTGGGGTTTTTTTGCAGGGCAATGGGGGTTAAGTGATTTGCCAAGGGTCACACAGCTAGTAAGTGTCAAGTGTCTGAGGACGGATTTGAACTCAGGTACTCCTGAATCCAGGGCCGGTGCTTTATCCACTGCGCCACCTAGCCGCCCCCTATTATTTTTTATAATAAACATTTTTGTTTAAAATTTTGAGTTCCAAATCCCTGCCTCCTCTTCCCCTGTCCTGAGATGGTAAGCAATCAGATATAGTTTATACACTGAAATTATGTAAAACATTTCCATATTAGTCATTTTGCTTAAGAAGACTCGAATAAAAGAAAAAAAGAAAGTGGAAAATCACATGTCTGTATTAATCAATATCAGTTCTTTCTCTGGAGGTGGATAGTATGCTTCATCATTAGTCCTTTGGGATCATTGTGAATCATGGTATTGCTGAGAATAGCTATGTCATTCAGAGTGCTTCATTGAACAATATTGCTGTTACTGTATACAAAGTTCTCCTCTTTCTGATCACTTCACTATACATCAGTTCATGTAAGTCTTTCCAGGTTTTTCTGAAATCATCCTGCTTGTATTTCTTATAGCACAATAATATCCCATTACAATCATATACTATAGCTTGTTTAGCTATTCCCCAATTGATGGGTGTCCCTTTGATTTCCAAAGAGCTACTATAAATATTTTTGTACAAATAGATCCTTTTCAAACAAAAAACAAACAAAAAACCCCAAATAGATCCTTTTCTCTTTTTTGGATGTCTTTGGGATATAAACCTAGTAGTGGTATTGCTGGATGAAAGGGTATGCACAGTTTTATAGCCCTTTGGGCATAATTCCAAATTGTTCTCCAGAATGGTTTGATCAATTCACAACTCCACTATCAGTGGATTAGTGCCCCAGTTTTGCCACATCCCCTCCAACATCCAACATATTCCTTGTCATATTAGATACTTGGTGTGAGTGGGTACCTCAGAGTTGTTTTAATTTGCATTTCTCTGTTCAGTAGTGATGTAGAGCATTTTTTCATATGACTATAGATAGCTTTGATTTCTTTGAAAACAGGTAGGTATTTTTAACATTTTATGGCCCCTTTTTACAGTCTATGGATCCTTTTTAGAATAATGCTTTTACATGCATAAAATAAAATATATGGAATTTAAAAGTCTGTAAGTTATATTGCAATGTAGTTATAAAAATATTTTCAAACCTATGATCTTCGGACCCCAGGTTAAGAATTTGTGGTTTGGAAGGATATATGAGTTCAATTTTTAACATGTTGAGTTGAAGATGTCCAGCAGACAATCAGACATTTAAGACAAAAGCTCAGGAAAGAAATCATGTCTTACAATGCCACTACTAGGTCAATATCCCATAAAAAAGGGAAGAGGAGACACATGTAGAAAAATATTTATAGCTGCTTTTTGGTGGTGGCAAAGAATTGGAAATTGAGGGGATGCCCATCAATCGGGGAATGGCTAAACAATTTGTGATATATGAAATGTGTGCTATATATATATATATATACATATATATATATGTGCTATAAGAAATGATAATGTGAGGGGCAGCTAGGTGGAACAGTGGATAGAGCACTGGCCCTCAATTCAGGAGGACCTGAGTTCAAATACGGCCTCAGACCCTTGACATTTACTAGCTGTGTGACCCTGGGCAAGTCACTTAACCCCAATTGCCTCACTAGAAAAAAAAATGATAATGTGGCATTTTAAATTATATGTTGTCGGGGCAGCTAGGTGGTGCAGTAGATAGAGCACTGGCCTTGGAGTCAGGAGTACCTGAGTTCAAATCTGACCTCAGACACTTAACACTTTCTAGCTGTGTGACCCTGGGCAAGTCACTTAACCCCAATTGCCTCACTAAAAAAACTAAAATAATTAAATTATATGTTGTCACCCTATTTCTGTCCCAAGTTTTAGGGAAACTTAGGTAGAGTTCCTAATATAGTGCTACTTATAAATCAGAGGCTTTAGCACCAGTTTGGGGCATTAAACATTTACAAAAGCATATTAAATATTAGTAAAGAGAGAACATGTGGCTCAGAAAGTTCAGAAGGGCCTGTCTAGGAGACAGGAGAGCTTGAGCTCAGTATGGATGCCTCCTCCTCCAAGTTCCCAGCCGAGAGTGAGTCCCGAGCATACCCACTTCCTTCCGGTCAGTAGAGGCAGCCCTTCCACACTGCTCAAAGCTAATTGGCTAGCATCATTCAAATCTATTGGTTTACTGGACTTGAGGGTGGTCCATGAGCAGAATGTACTGAGGTCAGAGTTCAGAGGACAGACCCTCTGAGGGGCAAGGCTTTCAGGTAGGTGTGGTTTTAAGTGAGTTAATCAGCAAGGTCAATCTACATTTCCTTTGAAATTCTCCTGACTCTGGGCTGGCCCCAAGAAAGGTCAGGCAAGGCTCTCTGGGTTAGGCCCTTGAGCAAGGGCCTCTGGGAGTCCTAAAACCCCATTATTTTCTTACAATAAGTAGATGGATTTCAGAAAAACCCAGAAAAACTTACATGAATTGATTCTGAGTGAAATGAGCAGAATGAAGAGAACATTGTGCATAGTATCAACAACATTGTGTGATGATCAACTGTTATACACTTAACTTTTCTCAGTAATACAATGATCCAAGACAATGCCAAAAGACTTACGGTGGGAAATGCTCTCCAAATTCAGCAAAAAAAACTATGGAGTCTGAATGCAGATTGGAGCATATTATTATTAGTTTTATTGTTGCTTTTTTGTGATTATTCTTGTTTATTCTTTCTTGAGTTTTTTTTTCTCCTTTTGTTCTGATTCTTCTCTCACAATATGACTAATGTGGAAATATGTTTAACAGAATTGTAATGTATAACCTATATCAGATTGCTTGCTGGCTTTGGGAGGGAGGAGTAAGGGAGGGAGGGAGAAAAATTTGGAATTCAAAATCTTACAAAAGTGAATGTTGAAAACTATCTTTACATTTAATTGGGGAAAAAATACTATTAAAGGGGCAGGGGAGAAATAATGTCTTAGAAACCACAAGTTTGTATTACCACAGATGTGTAACATAAATTCAATGTTAAGTATTTCTTATTAAGCCTGTTTTCTTGCTCCCCAGCTTTCCCAGTGATTGAAAATGGTCAAGTGGAATGTCCCCAGGGGTACAAGAGACTGAATCACTCTCACTGTCAAGGTAAGGATTGAATAGAGTTCCCAGGCTGGAGTATAGAAAGAGAAAGACTACTGAGAGCTGATGGTGTAGATACACTGACCTCATTTCCACATTGATATATTATGATGCACTCTCTAGTGACTAGAAGATTTCAGGTGTTGCTCTCCAAACCACAGTTTTTTAGGGGCAGATGGAACCCTTGTCATAGGTTGGGGGGGAAGTAGTTCAGAGGAATGCAGGAGGTACCACTCAGGAATGGAAGAATGAATCTGTCTTATGGCTGAAGTTGTAATATTTAGGGAAAAAGACAGGGTTTGGAAGCACAATTAGACAAGGTATCTGCTGAATGACTTTTCCCAAGGATCTGACAAGTATAACCTTAGTCAACCAGGTTTAGTCATTCCCTGTCTGTCCACAGACTTGGGCTTTCCAGAACTAGATTTTCTTCTTCCCAATGAAGACCAAAAAAAATCAGTAATAAGCTTTCTTCTTTGATTGCCAAGGAACCAAATATTTTTGCTTAGGTCACTCTTTCCATCATCCCTTAGTCTATAATTGGTGGGACAAATACTGGGACCTTCCCCTATCCTTTTGGATGGGTCAGCTCCTCTAATTAAAAGCCAGTTCTTAGGGGGCAGCTAGGTGGCTCAGTGGATAGAGCACCGGCCCTAGATTCAGGAGTACCTGAGTTAAAATCCAGCCTCAGATACTTAACACTTACTAGCTGTATGACCTTGGGCAAGTCACTTAACCCCAATTGCCTCCCTAAAAAAATAATAACAATAATAATAATTAGGGGCAGCTCGGTGGTGCAACGGGTAGAGCACCCGCCCTGGAATCAGGAGGACCTGAGTTCAAATCCAGCCTCAGACACTTAACACTTACTAGCTGTGTGACCCTGGGCAAGTCACTTAACCCCAATTGCCTCACTAAAAAAAAAAAAAGCCAGTTCTTGCCCTCCCTTAATTCCTATCCCTTTACAGACTCTGCAAATTAGCCTGGTCCAAGAAAAAATAGAGATAGACATCTAGGAATAGATGAGGGCCAAAGTGGGAATAAAATAATGACCTGATCAGATCTAGAAAATAGTATCATTCCAAGAGACCAAAGAACTTGAGAGATTGGATGGGGTGGTGGGAGGTATGCTGATGGTTCAAATTTGAATGGCTAAATTTGAAGAATATATAGTTGGGGGGTGGGGGGCAGCTACGTGGCACAGTGGATAAAGCACCAGCCCTGGATTCAGGAGGATCTGAGTTCAAATCCGGCCTCAGACACCTGACACTTACTAGCTGTGTGACCCTGGGCAAGTCACTTAACCCTCATTGCCCCGCAAAACAAACACACAAACAAAAAGAATATATAGTAGGATCTGTGTATAGGGGGAATGGGGATAGGGAATTCTATTAGTTGCTTTCTTATAGAAAAGTAATTGACTATGTTTTGCATGACTTCACATGTAAACTTGATATCATTTTGTTTGCCTTCTTAATGGGTAGGGGAGAGAGGGAGAGAATTTGGAACTCAACATTTTAAAAAATGAATATTAAAAAAATTTAACTGTAATTGGGAAATAATGAATTAAAAAAAAAAAGATAATCAGGAGAAAAGAAAAAAGAGGGATATGTAACCTGGGTAGGATAATCATTTCAAAGAAGCCCTAGATGGAAGGCATAATTGCCAAGAATCAGCATCACAATCTCAGCTTTGAAGGGGACATCAGAGGGGCCTAAGCACAATCTACACTTCTTCATTCAGTAGTCATCCAGCCTACGCTCAGTGTCCTCTAATGAGGGTAACTCATCTCCCCCTTTCAGAGACAGCCTACATTTTTAGGGCATTTTCCCTCCCAAGCCTGAATTTGCCTCTTTGTAACTTCTGCCTGTTATTCCTAGCTTTTCTTTCTTGTGCCAGGGAGAGCAAATCTAAACCCTCCTTCCACAGGACAGTATACTTGAAGGTAGCTATCACGTCCCCTCAGTCTTCTCTTTCCCAGTACCTTCAACTCATTCTCACATGGCATAATATCAATGACATCTAAGATTCAGGTGGCCTTCCTCTGGACACTCTCCAGCCTTTCAAAGACCTTCCTATACCTATAGCTATACCTATGGTATCCAGAGATAAACATAATAGTCTAGATATGATCTGACCAGGGCAGCAGGATGTTATTGTTCAGTTGTTTATGACTCTTCATGACCGCCTTTAGGGTTTTCTCAGCAAAGATATGAGAGTAGTTTGCCATTTCCTTCTCCAACTCATTTTACAGATGAGGAAACTGAGGCCAACAGGGTTAAGTGACTTGCCCAGGATCACACAGCCAGGATCACAGTCTGAGGTCGTATTTGAATTCCAGTCCTTCTGACTCTAGACCTGGTGCTCTATCTACCACGCCACCTAACTGTCCCAAACAATATATATATTTTTTTGGTTTTTGGTTTTTTTGGTGAGGCAATGGGGGTTAAGTGACTTTCCCAGGGTCACACAGCTAGTAAGTGTCAAGTGTCTGAGGCGGGATTTGAACTCAGGTTCTCCTGAATCCAGGGCCAGTGCTTTATCCACTGTGCCACCTAACTGCCCTCCAAACAATATTCTAAATGTGATCTGACCAGGGCAGCATAGTATAGTTGAACTATCATGCCCCTGGTTCTGGGCAGTATACCTCTCTTAATATAACTCAGTAGGGTATTGTTCATGTGCTTGTATATATGCATACGTACATTTATACACTCCCACCCCCACACAAAAAGAAGAGCTCTGTGAAACTTAAGAAGGTATATATAGATGTCAGCTTTTATATATATATATTTATTTATTTATATATTTCTCTATAAGCTTTTATATATTTCTCTATAAGTTATATCGCTGAAATGCTGATTGTGAGATGTTAAAAGAATGAAACCAAGGAATGGAGAAAAGGTAGCAAAATAGAGACCTTGTCCTACGTGTGACTAGATCTGTTGCAGACTGCTAAGGCTCTAAGGATTTGACTTGGTTTTCCCCTAGGGAATGCAAAGCCAGCTATGACAGGGAGCTATCTCCGGGGTCCTGTGTTTTCTTGATGGCCAAGAAAGGCCAATGTGGTGGGACCCGGGGAGGGGTGGTAACTAAATGCCCAGTTGCTGTGCAGGCAGAGTTGATGCTCCTCGAGAATGGGATGGCTGAGCCAGTCGAACCACTGAGCATGCAATGCTTTCATGGTTACTAAGCTCCAAGGCAGGCTGGAGACTTTGGCACTGTGGGTTCTCCGCTTGGCTCCGTCTCTGCCTCCCTGCAGGGTTGGCACTCTTACCTTGGCCTTGGTGCCCTGGAGAAAGATTTCTTGGGTACATGTAGGATCTGGATCACTAACCCCTGGGGCTTTGTCTGAGACCCCAGATCTGCCGCTGTGCGGGAAAGTAAACAGTCCCCACTTGGTAGTGCCTGGCAAAGGCACCAGGACTGATGGAAACCAGGTCCCTATTCAGCATGAAGCATTTGAGACCCCCTCTGCTGGCTGTGGAGCTGGGAAATGGAGTCTGAGAGAGAGAGAAATGCCAAGAAGCTGCTTTACATTAGAAGCTAACTTGGGTTCTTTTCCAGAGCCAAGGCAGCAATACCAAGTGTTGACTGGTCCTGACCTCATGGCCGTACACTGAAGTATAGGGTGGATATTTCTGGCTCTTCTCCTGGAGAGATTGTTGCCTTACTTCCTATGGGGTGGCAGTAAGGGGTAAGCCCATGGCATTAGCAGTAGACTCCCATGAAATTTTGAGTCCCACATATTGGCATCATAGCCATGATCAGTCTTGATTTGAGCAGGAAGGTGGGGTGGTAGGTGGTATGTCTCAAGAGAGATAAGGTAGAGCATCTTTATTTTTAAAAAAAAGTTTAAGAGGAACCGAAGAGCCGCCAACAATAAAGGCAACCCAATAAAATACAAAGTACACAGCAAAAGATGACATAGAACCTTTAGCATTCAACCAAGTAGAATCAAGAAAATGAACAGAAAACAAAGGAAACAAATGTGCTCTGCCTCTTTTCATTTCCATATGAGGTTCTGCTAACTCTAATTTGTTGTTTTTTAAATATAGAGTTGGAGCCAACGTGTGCAGACATGAATCTAGTTCTGCTCATCTCAATTTGCATTGTTTAATAGGATTATAGATTGAGAGCTAGAAGCAGTCTCAGGGATCATCAACACCCTTATTTTTAGTTGAAGAAACTGAAGCTCCCTAGCTAGATAGCTGCTCCCTAGATAGATATCTTCATCTTGAACCTCCCCATTATCAAACATAGTAGCTTTATTCTAGGATTACTTTGTTCCCATTAGTTTCTCTCCTCATGCCCTTTCCCTTTCTCCTCTCTGTTTCTCTCCTATTGTTAGTGTAGTGATTAAAGGAAATGACTTCTCCTTAAAATGTGAGGAGTTGGGGCAGCTAGGTGGTGCAGTGGATAGAGCACCGGCCCTGGATTCAGGAGGACCTGAGTTCAAATCTGGTCTCAGACACTTTACACTTACTAGCTGTGTGACCCTGGGCAAGTCACTTAAGCCCAATTGCCTCACTAAAAAAAAAAATGTGAGGAGTTGATGGAGGAGAAAGCTTCTTGCAAGGAGAGGATTAATATCAGACAAATCCAAATAGTTCTACAGGAGATCAAATATGTGAGTGCCACAGCTGTCAGTCAACAGGCATTTATTAAGCACCTACAGTGATTAATACAGGCACAGCTAGGTAGCACAGTGGATAATGTGTTGGACACTTACTAGCTGTGTTACCTCGGGCAAGTCACTTAACTCTGTTTGCCTCAGTTTCCTCATCTATAAAATGAGCTAGAGAAGGCAATGACAAACCACTCCAGTATTTTTGCCAAGAAAACCCCAAATGGGATCATGAAGAGTTAGACACAACTGAAAAATGACTGAACAACACGTACTAACACTGTGCTAAGTACTGGGGATACCTCCCCGCCAAAAAAGGCAAAGATCGGTCCCTGCTCTCAAGGAGTTCACAGTCTAAGAAGTAGGGAAACAACCATGTATAAACAGGATACATACAGAACAAATTGGGAGTAGTCTCAGAGGGAAGGCATTAAGAGTAAGAAAAATTGGGAAAGCCTTTTTTTTTTATAGAAGGTAAGAATTTAGCTGAGTAGGGGCAGCTAGGTGACACAGTAGATAGAGCACTGGCCCTGGATTCAGGAGGACCTGATTCAAATCTGACCTCAGACACTTAACACTTACTAGCTGTGTGACCCTGGGCAAGTCACTTAACCCTCATTGCCTCAAAAAAAATTTTTTTTAAAAAGAATTTAGCTGAGACTTAAAGGAAATTAGGAAGGAAGTAAAGATGAGGAGAGTGAGTTCCAGTCATGGGAGACAGTGAAAATGATTAGAGTTGGGAGATGGAGTTGTTGTTTGTCCTTTGTTCTCAAAGAGGACCATGACATCAGGGTGATGTCATGACTTGCACTGAATTGAATTTAAGTGAGGGAAGGCTGTGCAAGGTTGCCAACCTCACTCTCTCCTCTAGAGCCATCTGGGTCCAGTGGCAAGATATATATCAGGATGACTGGAGATGACCCCAGATGTTTTCAAGTAATTGGGGTTAAGTGACTTGCCCAGGGTCACACAGCTAGTAAGTGTCTGAAGTGAAATTTGAACTCAGGTCCTCAACTCCAGGGCCAGCGCTCTATCTACTGCACTACCTAGATGCCCTTAGGAGATGGGAGTAGGAACAATAGGAACAATAAGGAGACCAGTGTCACTGGATCACAAGGTATGTGGAGAAAAACAAGATATAAGGAGCCTGCAAAGGTAGGAAGAAGCAAGGTATGAAGGGTATATAAAATAAAGGATAATAATAGAAAAATAAAATAATGGAGTTGGAAGGGACATTAGTAGCCATCTAGTTATTTCCCAGAATGTTGTAACTAAAGATGAATGGAAGAGGGGGCAGCTAGATGGCGCAGTGGTTAAAGCACCGGCCCTGGATTCAGGAGTACCTGAGTTCAAATCTGGCCTCAGACACTTGACACTTACTAGCTGTGTGACTCTGGGCAAGTCACTTAACCCTCATTGCCTGCAAAAACAAACCAAAAAAAAAAAAAAACCAAACCAAAGATGAATGGAAGAAAGTCAGCAAGAGGAGAGGGAGACAGAGAGAAAGAAAGACAGAAACGGAGAGAAAAAGAAGAGAGAGCTTGGAAGATTGCAAACCACAGGCTACTGGCTAGGGAGAGTCATAAGGGAGGGGTAGTAGTGGCAGAGGTGGCTATTGGACCCCACCCTCAAACTTCCTGAGCTAAGATCCATGAGAATTGTAACAACTTGAATGGTCAGTACAGATGAGCAGAAGCAATGGATGTAGGAGTGATGCTCCCACAGGAAGCAAGAAGCAAGGAGGACCAAGAGGTGACAACAATTCAGTCTTCCCCAAAGATGTTCCACTTCTACCCACATTGCAGAGATTTTTCTTATTGCTATTGGCAATATGTTCCTGACTACTGTACTTGAGTCCAATTCCGTTTAAATTCTTATCTGTTTTGTAATAAATGTTTCTGCTTTCATTGGTTGTTTTGGCTGCTAACTAATGAACTAACTAGAATAACCCAGAAGCAAGAAAAATTTAAATGTTTCCAGAGAGTAGATTCCTAGGTGGGGGCTCAAGCCATGATGCTATTTTCAGTATGTCTTCAAGATTGAATCTAATCTGTCCTCAGCTGACACATGGGTTACATTAGCAAGTAGTTTATCTTGATATGAGAAGTGTGAATTGTCTTAAGTACTTTTGAAGGGCCTGAAATACTTAGCTGTTGTTGGAAGATTTCCTTGAAGTGGATATTTCTTTCTGCAAACTTTTTAAATTGGTGGATTCTCAAATGTCTATTGCTTGCAGCTTCAAAACAAATACTGTTTTATTGGAAAGATAATGAAGAATTTTATGCCTTTTGATTTTGTATGTGCTGTCTTACAGGGTTTTTTTTATTTGTCCTTTGTCCTTATTGAGAAGTCCAATGTTATGAATGTTTGGTAAGCAATTTCTGTATTGTCAGCTTTAAGTTTTTCTTTAACATTGTAATTTTGGGGCAGCTAGGTCGCACAGTCGATAAAGCACCAGCCCTGGATTCAGGAGGACTTGAGTTCAAATCCGGCCTCAGACACTTGACACTCACTAGCTGTGTGACCCTGGGCAAGTCACTTAACCCTCATTGCCCCGCTTAAAACAACAACAACATTATAATTTTGGAGTTCAACTGTAATATGTCCAACAGTGTTGAATCTAGCATCCATCTTTGTCAGAGTCCTTGTGGCTTTTTTCCCCCTTTGTATATCATAGCTTGTTTTGGCTAGTTCTAGGAAGTTTTAGTGGATGTCCTAGAATTTAGCATTTAGATTCTTTATTTTTTTCTGCATTTTCTGGAATGTCAGTATTCCTAAGCTTGCCGCACTGTGATCTATCTTTGAGGTCTACAACTTGATCCTGTATTTTTCCCAATTCTTTGAATAATTCAGCTACTTTCTAAACTGATATCTATCCCAATTGCTCTGTGTTGGCCATCGTAATAAGTATTATCTTTTCCACATTGGCTATTTTCTTTCTGCATTATTTCCTCCCCCTATTATTTTTGTTGTTTCAGTTGTGTCTGAGTCTTCATGATTCCATTTGGGGTTTTCTTGGCAAAGAGACTGGAATGATTTGCCGTTTCCTTCTCCAGATCATTTTTACAGATGAGGGAACTGAGGAAACAGGGTTAAGTGAACTGCCCAGGGTCACACAGCTAATAAGTATCTGAGACCATATTTTTTTTAGCATCTTTTAATCATAACCTCAGTTCCTCTCATTTTTTTTAACTTTCTTCCACCTCTTCCTTTACTTTAATTAATCAATAAATAATAATTTTTGGGAAAGGATAATGAGTTCAGTTTTTGACATGTTATGTTGACTATGCCAATGGGAATCCAATTGGAAATGTCCAATAAGCTATTTATGATGTGGAACTGGAATTCCAGAGACATACATAGTTTGGATAGATAAACAGATTTGTGAGTCACCTGCATAGAGATGATAACATATACAGAGGATAGAAAGAAAAGAGAAAAAGGATCTAGGAGAGAATCTTAAAGTACACCCATAGTTAATGGATGCAACGTGGATAATGATTCGGTGAAGGAGACTGAGAAGGAATGATCACAAAGAAGGAGGAAAACCAAGAGAGAGGAGAGAGCATCTTGGAGGAGTAGGTGTCAACAGTATCAAATATTGCAGGGAAGTCAAAAAGGATGAGGACTACGGGCAGCTAGGTGGTACAATGGATAGAGCACCAGCCCTGGATTCAGGAGGACTGAGTTCAAATCCGGCCTCAGATACCTGAAACTTACTAGCTGTGTGACCCTGGGAAAGTCACTTAACCCTCATTGCCCCGAAAAAAACAAATGAAAAGGATGAAGACTGAGAATAAGCCATTAGATTTGGCCACGAAAGGCTCATTGGTGACTTTGGAGAAAGCCTGATCGTAGAGGGCTTTGTGATTTCCTTACTAGTGTTGATCTTACTCATTTTCTTTGAATGATCCATTTGACCATGTAAGAATGCTTCTTGTTCTGTTTGTCCTTGTTGCCCCTGGGACGTTAGATAATTCAGTTGCTCCATAGTATTTTTGTTTGCTTTGCTGGCATTCATCTTTATTTTGCTTGTTTTCTTCTAATTTTTTTCTAATTTTTTCTAATTTTTGTTTTCTTTCTAATTTTGCTTGTTGTCTTCTAATTTTTCAGATCCATCCCTTTAACCCTGACCAACAATTTGGCATTTCTATTGGTGGTTGTTGTTGTTGTGTTTGGTTTTTTTTTTGGGGGGGGGGCGGGGTGCAATGAGGGTTGAGTGACTTGCCCAGGGTCACACAGCTAGTAAGTTTCAAGTGTCTGAGTCCGGATTTGAACTCAGGTACTCCTGAATCCAGGGCCAGTGCTTCATCCACTGTGCCACCTAGCTGCTCCAATTTATACTTTTTGCTTTTATAACCTTGGCTAGGTCACATAATATCCCTAAACCTCAGTTTCTTTGTCTTTAAAATAAAGGGATTGAGGGGGCAGCTAGGTGGTGCAGTGGATAAAGCACTGGCCCTGGATTCAGGAGTACCTGAGTTCAAATCCGACCTCAGACATTTGACACTTACTAGCTGTGTGACCCTGGGCAAGTCACTTAACCCCCATTGCCCCACAAAAACAAACAAATAAATAAATAAATTTAAAATAAAGGGATTGAACTGAATGGCCTCTGAAGCCCCTTATATGATCCAGGTTCACTGTTCCTTTCTACTACCTTTTTCCTTTCTTTCTTTGGGAGGATATGATTCATGTCAGACATTTATATAGTGCTTCTTTCTTTTTCTTTTTACATTTCTTTCTTCCTTCCTTCCCTCTTTTCGAAGTGCTATTGATTCTTGTTTCATCAATAGCACTTCTCATTGACCTCACTTCCCCAAAAAAGATCCTCCCCATAACAAAAAAGTACAGTTAAGTAAAACAAATCAACACATTGTCCACATCAGCTCAAGTATCTTCATTCCACACCTGTATCTCTTTGAAGAGAGGAGAACAATATGTTTCAGTCTTTTAGAGTTAAGATTGCTTGTTGGATTGATCAGAATTCTTAAGCTTTTCACTGTTGTTTTCTTCTCCATGATTGTGGTCATCCTTTAAACTGTGTTTTAAAAAGATCTTTAACAAACTGGAGCACATCCAAGGTGGGGAGGGGCAACTGGGAGAGTGAGGGTCTTAAAACTATGTCATATGGGGAACAGTGTAAGGAATTGCTCATGTTTGTTTTGTTTTCTCCCTAAGTATCCCAAACTTAATCCTCATGAACAGAAACAAACAGGAATAACAAAGTGAACTATAAACACTACTATTTATCATTTATTTTAAATGTGTATATTAATGTTAGTACGACATTGACAAAAATGAACTGTTTGCTTTGGTGTACCCTTTTGAACTCATTTTCCTCTACATATTTTTCCAGATTTTGTTGCTTCTATTAATTTTTTTTTTACATAGCTGTAGTCAGTGTGTATATTGTTGTTTTAATTCTGCTTTCTTCACTCTGTATCACTTCATATAAGCCTTCAGAACTAAGAATGTTTAGTCTAGAGAAGAAAAGACTAAGGGGAGATGCGATAATTGCTTTCAAATATTTGAAGGTCTATCATGGAAGAAAGGCGAGTGGGCTTGTTTTGTATTGCCCCCAAGAGCTGCAGAATTAGGACCAGTGGATAGAAATTATGGGGAGTCAGATTTTCACTCAATATAAAGAACATTCTAACAATTTGAGTTGTCTGATGATAGAAGGCTACTGAATAAAGTAGTGAGTTCCCTGTTACTGGAGGAATCAAAAAGAGGTCCAATAGAGAGAGTGCTAGACCTGGAGTCAAGGAAGACCTAAATTCAAAACCTGCCTCTGTGTCTTACTAGCTAAGTGACCCTGGGCAAGTGGCTTAATTTCTGTTTCCTCATCTGTAAAATGGAGATAATAGCACCTACTTCAAAGGGTTGTTATGAGGATCAAATGAAATAAGACATAAAACATTTTTGCAAGTCTTCAAGCGCTATATAAATGCTAGCTTCATTGTTATTATAACCCTGTCAGGATCAGTCAGTAAGCATTTATTTTATTTTTTTAAATTAAATTAAATTTTTTTTTGGTGAGCCAATTGGGATTAAGTGACTTGCCCAGGGTCACACACCTAGTAAGTGTCAAGTGTCTGAGGTCGGATTTGAACTCAGGTCCTCCTGAATCCGGGGCCAGTGCTCTATCCACTGCACCACCTAGCTGCCCCCAAGTAAGCATTTATTAAGCTCAGGCAGTGTGCTAAGGATGTTGACAGGGGCTTATTGTGTGGGTGGGAGACTGACCTCTAAGGTGTGCTCTTGTTCTGTACTCCTAAGACAAACAGGAGAATTCGAAAAATCCTTTGAGCAACAGTAAATATTAGAATAATTGTATAGTTTCCCAAGATGAATATATTGAAGGAAAGAGCTCAATTGAATGTATAAGTTCTTACAAATTTATAAAGTAAGAGAGTGAAGCACACAGGTCAGTTGGAAGGAAGTAAATCTAGATTTATGGTGAGAAGGTGGCAGAAGTCAGGAAGATTCATCTCCCTCAGTTCAAATCTGGCCTCAGAGACTTCCTAGCAAATCACTTAACCCTGTTTGCCTCAGTTTTCTCATCTGTAGAATGAGCTAGAGAAGGAAACAGCAAACCACTCTGGTATCTTTGTCAAGAAATCCCCAAATGGGGTCACAAACAACAACATGGCAGAAAGGATTTAGGTAAGCTGCAAGCGAACTTCCCAACAGGGAGAACCAGACAAGTATTAAAGTGGGTTTGGTGGAGGAAGTTGGAGAATATTCTTTTTTTTTTTTTGGTGAGGCAATTGGGGTTAAGTGACTTGCCCAGGGTCACACAGCTAGTAAGTGTTAAGTGTCTGAGGCTGGATTTTGAACTCAGGTCCTTCTGAATCCAGGGCCGGTGCTCTATCCACTGCGCCACCTAGCTGCCCCGAGAATATTCTTTAGAAAGCCTCACGTATGTGAGGTCCATGGCATTTTTTGACTTTAAAAAGGGGACCATGAATCATAGTTTGGCAACCACTGACACAGACAATACTTCTAGTACTAGGCACATACCACTTATACCATTCATTTCCATTCAATAAGCATTTATTAAGCACCAAAGCCATAACTAGGGAGGGGGAGGGGAAAGTGGAGCTAGGGTATTAAAATTTAGAGGACACTATTAGTCCTTCAACACCCTGGAAACAACTAGATTTATCAGTTGACAAGGATACCCCAACTTCTGCTGGAGGTCTTTCTCCCAACTGCTAATGCCTTCCCTCTAAAAATATCTCCATATATATATATATATATATATATATATGTATATACATACATATGTATATTTTCACTTATTTTTATGTATAAATATACACACATATTTATTTTTATGTGTATATATATGCACACACACATATCTTGTAATATACATGCTTGTTTGCAAATTGTCTCCTTCGTTATAGCATGTGATCTTCTTGAGGGTAGGGACTGTTTTTACTTTTACATCTTCAGGGCTTAGCCCAGTGCCTGACACACAGTAGGTGCATAATAAATGCTTATTGATTGACT
Source organism: Dromiciops gliroides (assembly GCF_019393635.1). NCBI lineage: Eukaryota > Metazoa > Chordata > Mammalia > Microbiotheria > Microbiotheriidae > Dromiciops > Dromiciops gliroides. The sequence continues at coordinate 237,126,207 of NC_057862.1, forward strand.
ACTGAGTTGTATCATTAGTAGGTATGGAATGAGAAAACAACTCTGAAAGCTACTATGAATTCAGTTATGTTCTTAAGTGAAATTGTATTTCATTAATCGCAATAGCATCTATAGTCCTTTGAAAATAGTAAACAGAGGGCAGCTAGGTGGCACAGTGGATAGAGCACCAGCCTTGGAGTCAGGAGTACCTGAGTTCAAATCTGGCTTGATACTTACTAGCTGTGTGACCCTGGGCAAGTCACTTAACCCTGATTGCCTCATCAAAAAAAAAGAAAGAAAGAAAGAAAGAAAATAGTAAACAATACCTTGCAAAACATCATTTATTCACAGCTAGTAAGGGACCAAGGCGAGATTTGAACTTAGATCTTCCTTGACCCCAGGTCCAGCACTTTATCTATGAGGTGTATGGGGTATTCCAGGAGGACAAGCTCTATGGCAGGAGGGCTTGCTGGGCCTTTTTCAGAGCTGCTCATCCACCTTTGGTGTCCACCTGGCCCTCAGCTCTTACTTGTGGCTCAAAGAAGCTGTGTCATATGTGCAGCAAATCTTCTGGCTTATACCAGAATGAGGGTAATTGATGGGCATCAAACCCCTTGGAGTAAAGGGGAATGTCTAGCCCAAGCTTATGAAGACTTCCCCTAAGGCAAAATGAGCAGATGAGAACAATTGGTTCCATGGCCACGAAGGTGGCTGAAGCAGCCTCTGTGGAGTGCTCAGAGCTTGATCAGACATCAAAGACACCAGGGTCATCACTGCATCCTGGGCCATGGCCAGCCATCTTGACTTTTGTTCCAACACTGGACTTCAATGACTCTCTAAGAGAGAGTGAGGCTGATAACTCTGCCTCACTTAAATCCAAGTCACACACAAGACATTCCTCTGATTTCACTGGTCCTCTTTGAAGAGGAAGGACAAACAGCAACAGCACTCGATCCATTAGATGGTGATCTTCTGGACTCTTTGATTACCTCTCGTAACAGGGAACTCACTACTTCATTCAGCAGCGTTCCATCGTCAGACAACTCTGTTAGAATGTTCTTTCTATTGAACTAAAATCTAACTCCCTATCATTTCTATCCACTGATTCTAGTTCTGTCCAAGTCATTAAATGTGGTAGACCTCTTACAGTGACTCTACATCAGACCAGTCTTTAGTTTGGGAAGCTCTTATCTAGATGACCTCAAGAGTATACTTCTAGGTGTAGGATTTTACATTTCTATGGATCTCAAGAGCAGGTTGGAAGTCTGGCAGAGGCCTCATGGTAACTAACCTATTCCATCTTTGGGATCACCACATCACAGAGAAGTTTTGGACAGTGAGTCATCAGTGGGAGAAATGGGAAGGATGTAGAGTATAGTAGAAGATAAGAAGGGAAACTAAGAAGGGAAGAAGTCAGTCATCAAACATTTATATAGTGGGAATTCTGAGACCTAGCAGGGAAATGATCCAAGAGGCCTGTGACCTCCTCTGGATGTCAACTGAGACTGGCTACCAAACACAAAGGGGTAGATCTACAAAAAAGATAGAGTTTTGGGGATTTTCTCTTGAAAGAAGTTAAATAATGAAGAACTTATTCCTCCTTCCCTATCCCAAAGTCAGGGCAACTAGGTGGTGCAGTGGATAGAGTGCCAAGCCTGGAGTCAGGAAGATTCCTCTTCCTCAGTTCAATTTTGGCCTCAGACACTTAATATCTGAGTAGCCCTGGGCAAGTCACTTTACCCTGTTTGCCTCAGTTTCCTTATCTGTAAAATGAGCTGTAGAAGGAAATGGCAAACCACTCCAAGGATCTTTGTCAAGAAAACTTCAAGTAGGGTCGCAAAGAATTGGACACAACTCAACAACAAGAACAAATACCCAAATCAGAGTGACCTGGAAAACAAACAGGCATTTGGATAGTGGCCTATAGGTTGACCACCATTTTTGCATTTGGGGAGGAGGGAGAGCAGAAGGATCCTCAGCGGCCTGGCCTCCTGGAAACTTGTCCACCTTGATGAATGAAAGTCCTTCCAAAGACACCATGGATGCTGAACTAGGCTTCCATATGCCTCTTCTTCCTTTTCTTTTTCTTTTTCCTTCCTTCCTCTTTTCCTCTAAGGTGGTAATGGAGAGACAAAGTAATGGAATATGGTGCCTGCCCTCATGAAGCTTAGAATCTAGTAGAAGAAGAGGGGGCAGCTAGGTGGTGCAGTGGATATAGCACTGGCCCTGAATTCAGGAGGACCCGAGTTCAAATGCGGTCTCAGACACTTGACACTAGCTGTGTGACCCTGGGCAAGTCACTTAACCCTCATTGCCCAGTCCAAAAAAAAAAAATCTAGTAGAAGAGATACAGCACAACACATGCAAAAAGATGTATTACTATACAATCAATACGCAATAACTGCAGTAAGTAAAATATAAGATAGAATATAAGAGCATAAGACAGCTACAAAGTGTCATGTGAGGTTGAAGGGAGGATAGTTCGTTTTTCAGCCAAGGGGAATTGGGGGAGCCTTCTGTAGGAGGTGGCAACTGTTCTGGGGTCTGAAGGATGGGTGGGATTTCAAAGGTAAAGAATGCGCATGAGCAGGAAAGTTCATTCCAGGCATAAGGCAAAGACACTGAGATGTCATTACTATTTCTCAACTTCCCCAGAGAAACTAGGATACTAGGTAGCTCTCCCTTGAGGGTAGCCACCCTTCCCACATGGGACAGGCTCTAAGGAACAGCTCTCAATCTGGAAAGGGGAAGGAAGAAGGGGCTCCCTTGACCTCTGCACCCCCAGCTACATTCCCATCAGGACTTGTCCCTTCCAAGTCCAGTGTCTGTGGCACCTCCCCAGGGCCCCCGGCTCCTTTCAGTGGATCCAGCCAAGCAGCTGGTTTTCCTTAGTGCCCTAGCCAGGTCATCTTTCAGCCCTTGTCCTTGTGGTTGATGCCAAATGCTCTAAAGCACATATTTGGCAAGGAGGCTGTGGGCAGGGCCTGGGCAGGTGGCTCTGATTAAGTCTGGCTGGCTCCTATTAACAGCTTATCTGCTTAAAGCATTAGGAAGGGACCTTCTGGGACCACTGGGGACAGCTTCTTCCTCTTTACATTCCCCTCTGCTCTCAGCTCTCTAGAGCAAGGACCCTCCTGGAAAACCTTTGCCAGAAGAATCACCATCAACCAGAAGCATGTGTTAGATCCCTACCAGTGGGAGATGGGCCAGCTGCTTACCAAGAGGCCTCCCTGTCCTCCTGGAGTTTACAGTCTAAGACTAACAGCCCTGCTACAAAAGAGCCTGTAAAAGGTTATGGGAAACTTTGTAGCTAGGCCCATGCCACCTGTGAGCTCCACTCCCCATAAGCCACGGAGAGTTTGAAGAGGAGGGTGCACAGGAATGTGGGGGCTTCCTTATAAAGTCTTGTGGCCAGCTAATCTTCTTCATAGGGAAGTATGCAAGAAGGAATTGTGTCATGACAGGAAAGATTTTGGATAGGAGCAGTGACCAGAGAGATGCCCACTAAAGGCATCCGTACTTGGAGTCAGGAAGCTTCAAATCCTGCCGGGGTCATTTCACTTACATCTCTGCACCTCAGTGTCACCATCTATAAAATGGGAAAACTAGTACCTTCTTCAAAAGACTGTTGTGGGGGCAACTAGGTGGCGCAGTGGATAGAGCACCAGCCCTGGAGTCAGGAGTACCTGAGTTCAAATCTGGCCTCAGACACTTAACACTGTGTGACCCTCGGCAAGTCACTTAACCCCAATTGCCTCACTAAAAAAAAAAAAAGACTGTTGTGAGGATCAAATGACATAGGCTAAACGTTATGTAAGCCTCTATAAATGTCAGCTATTAATAAATATATGTCAGCTATATAGCTAGTCTGTTAGCTATGAATATGTTAGCTAATTATTATATGCTTATTAATGATGATTAATTATAAGATATATAATTATATGCTGTATATATAATTAATTATGTTATAAGTTATAAGAAGAACTTTCTATGGATATAAGAATTCAAATCCTTTACTTCAAGGTGGAGTTGGCCCTCCCCCTTTGGGTCACAGAACCCACTGAGGTTGCAGCTGCTTGCTCTGCTCTCCCACCCTCCTTTTTCTGAAGTTCTAGAGAGAATCAGCTAGAGGTAATTTGCATAACCCAGCCCAGCTGCTCCAGAGGAAGATAGGAGAGGGAAAGAAAAATTAAGAGTGGGTGTGTCCTTCAAACCTCCTAAAGTGTATTAGACATGCTGATATGAGCAGAAGGCATACTACCAGGACGCTGGGAGGAGGCAAATAGGACTGAGAGCATGAACTGATCTTGAGATGGTCAAGTACAAGGAGGAGGTTTGTGGATTCAAATGGCAAATCTCTCTCTCTCTCTCTCTCTCTCTCTCTCTCTCTCTCTCTCTCTCTCTCTCTCTCTCTCTCTCTCTCTCTCTCTCTCTCTCTCTCTCTCCTTCTCTCTAAATTGGAGGTACTCTGTCCTGAAAGTATAAAAAAGCTGTAGGAATTCTTTGCAACTCTCCTGATCATGGCTTCAGAGTTGGTCCCCTGGAGAGAAGATAAGGAGCACCATCTATTGGAAGAGAGATGAATTTCATGGAGTAATGAGGCAGGGATAAGCAATCACATCTGTGAGAGTGCCAAAGTCACTGGGGAAGGCTCTGGATGGCAGTGACACTGGAAAGGGCATAAGTCCTGAGAACAGCAGAGAAAAACTACAGTGGAGAGGGGAAGTAGGGGACAGGGGAGGGGCTGAGATGAAGTAGCAATAAGGAGCAGTGGCCAGAGAGATGCCCATTAAATATAATATAGGGGACAGCTAGATGGCACAGTGGTAAAGCGCCGGCCCTGGATTCAGGAGTACCTGAGTTCAAATCCGGCCTCAGACACTTGACACTTAGTAGCTGTGTGACCCTGGGCAAGTCACTTAACCCTCATTGCCCTACCAAAAAAACAAACAAAAACAAACAAACAAACAAAAAAACCAAATATAATATAGCACAGATAAAAGGACCTCACTGGCCTCAAAGAGCAGCACCAATATGGAGGAGCAAACTCTGGCTTTCTCCCCTGGCTGAAGTAGCACCAGTCCCATAAGTTACAAAGGATGTGTTACAAAAGTTTCTTCATTAATTCAGATGCAAGTCTTTTCTGTGTCCTTTAATGTTGAAATAAAACCATTCTGTGTTTAAGCCAGGGCAGCTAGGTGGCGCAGTGGATAGAGTGCCTGTCCTTGAGTCCGGAAGACTCATCTTCCTGAGTTCAAATGTGACCTCAGACACATATTTACCTGTGTGACCCTGGGCAAGTCACTTAACCCTGTTAAACCTCAGTTCCTCATCTGTAAAATGAGCTGGAGGAAGAAACAAAATGGCAAGTCACTCCAGTATCTTTGCCAAAAAACTCCTCAAAAGGAGGCACAAAGAGTTGGGCATGAGCAAAAACAACCAAACAACAAATGTTTTGAGCCATGTGAATCTGAATACTTGTAAGAGGACCTAGTGACCACCCTTGGGAGAACTGAAAGACACCGAAGTTCTCAGCTTTCCACCGGGGAAAATTAACAAGCAATCACTTAAGTGTACCTAGAGTCTGAGTCAAGAGAGAGCCTCAGATACAAGGTCATGGTTGTAAGACATTGAAAGGGGTTACTCAGAAAGATTAAAGAAAGTTGATTCCCTAAAGATTATTTTAACAATAATAAACATACCAGGGGTGCTCTCCAGCCAATACCAACTGATGTTAAATCAATGAGTTACAAACCAGGGCACGATTCATTGTTTTGTTGACTGCCCAGAGCTAAGAAAGTGGCAGAGAAAATGTTAATCATGCAGATTAAATTTGAAAGTATGTCTAGGGTACTCCCCCTCTCCCTCAACCAGAGCTAGTTGTTAAATATTTTATCAGCACACCGCTGGAGCATACCCATTTGTTCATGGATATTTTAGGCATATCTTACCTGAAAAGAGAGGGAAAAACTAGAAGACCTTCTGATTTAGCTTCCTATTCCCACTTCCTTGGTCAAGAAGAAAGGGAAAAAGGGGGCAGGGGAGTGTAGCCCTTATTGCTAAAGGAGTGTCTGTGAAGAACAGCAATTGATTGCAATGCCATGTGGAGTATTTAGAGGCTTAGGAAGTCAGGATATTTATTACTGGTGTTTGTGCCAAAAGGTGGTGGATGTGAAGCCAAAATGGGCTAGAGTTAGCACTTGGTAGAAGAGTTCATCATCATTCTGTCAGTATAGAGAAATGGGAAAAGTTGGAAGGTATAGATAGTGGTACAATGGTTAGAGCACTAGGTCTCAGGAAGAGCTGAGTTCAAATCCAGCCTTAGACACTTACTAGCTGTGTGACCCTGGACAAGTCCCTGAGCCTCTGCCTCAGTTTCCTCATCTGTAAAATGGGGATAATAAGAGCACCTACCTCCCAGAGTTGTTGTGAGAATCAAATAAAGAGATAATAATTGTAAAGTGCTCAGCACAGTGCTTGACACATAGTAAGCACTATATAAATGTTGGCTAGTTCACACATCTTTGTTGGGAAGCACCAGCCTGACCTCTCCTATCAGTGGGCTGGGGTCCATGGGTTGCTTATTAACATTTTTTCTCCTCTGATTTTGCAGATATCAATGAATGCCTTCTGCTAGGATTGTGCAAAAATGCTGAGTGTGTGAACACCCGAGGCAGCTACCTATGTACCTGCAAACCGGGTAACATGTTGGACCCATCTCGAAGCCACTGTGTGTGTAAGTGCCCTGAGCTGGAGGCAGTGGGGGCGGTGCTCTCTGAGAGCGCAGGGACCATCAGGATGCCCTGCCTGAATGCTTGATTTCCACCTTCCTCCATCCCCCCATTATAGTTTCCATGGGCCTTATGAACTTGTGATTTTGTGTGTGTCTGTGTAATTGCATTCTCCTGTCTGCTTGTGTTTCAGCATGTGAATCTTTATGCACATTGGTCTTCCTGTACCTCATATGTGTGCATACATATGTGTGCATTCACATACACTCTTAGGGCTGCTTTCAGTGTCTTTGGGGTGGGTGGCTGGAGGGGAATTAATTGTCGGTGGGAATCACACTATGTTCAAGGAATCAACCAAGCAGTGTCAACTGACCTGGATGTGACTTCTCATCAGCAGAGAGGAGCCAAATAAAACAGGATAATGTTGCCTTCTTTGGGTGTTGTCAGCCAGTTGACTGTTACATAAGCCTCGCCGGGGTTTTACTCCCCTGAAAACCAGCCAAATTCCAACTGAGTAAATGCAAAATTACTCAAAAGCCCCATTAGAAGTCACAGAGTGGGACGTAACTGAACAACAATGCTCACCATGCATCACCAATTCCTAGGCTTAGCCTTCTTGAGTTGTTTCATATATGTTATCTCCCCAGTCAAAAGAAATGTAAACTCTTTGAGGGCAGGCATTGCATAACTCACTTCCGAATTGCTCACATACTCCGTAGAATAGGTGATCAGAAAATTCTTATTAAAGCTGGATACCTTACAAAAAAAGGGGGTGGTGGGGGCAGCTAGGTGGCGCAGTGGATAGAGCACCAGCCCTGGAGTCAGGAGGACCTGGGTTCAAATCCGGCCTTAGACACTTAACACTTACTAGCTGTGTGACCCTGGGCAAGTCACTTAACCCCCCAATTGCCTCACTTAAAAAAAAAAAGGGGGTGGTGCATGATCCTCATGTCCCCATCAGTGGTAACTTGAGACAAATTCATTCCCTCTCTGTTCCAGCTGATAAGGCCGTGTCCATGGAGCAGGGGCTGTGCTTCCGATCAGCAGGAGCTGGCACATGTACCCTGCCCCTGGCCCAGCGGATCACCAAGCAGATTTGCTGCTGCAGCCGAGTTGGCAAAGGGTGGGGGAAGAAGTGTGAGAAGTGTCCTCTGCCTGGCTCAGGTAACCATCTCCCCGTGCCTTCTCTCTACTCCCTTGACCTGTCCCCACTCCACCCTGGACATGCCACTTCATGAAAGGGTGACCTGCTGCTCAGGAAGAGATTGCATGGTGTTCATCCTGCCCCTAGAGGCTTCCAACTCCTTCTTTAAGGCCATAGGAACAAAGATCTAGAAGGAAGGAAGGAAGGAAGGAAGGAAGGAAGGAAGGAAGGAAGGAAGGAAGGAAGGAAGGAAGGAAGGAAGGAAGGAAGGAAGGAAGGAAGGAAGGAAGGAAGGAAGGAAGGAAGGAAGGAAGGAAGGAAGAAGGAAGAAGGAAGAAGGAAGAAGGAAGAAGGAAGAAGGAAGGAAGAAAGAAAGAAGGAAGGAAAGAAAGGAGAGAAAAGGAAAATAGGGAGTGAGGGAGGAGGGAGAAAAGGAAGAAAGAACAGGAAAGAAAGGAAAAAGGGAAGAAAGGACAGAAGAGAGGGAGAGGAGGTAAAAGATGGAAGGAAGGAAAGCAAAGAGGGAAAGGAGGAAGGAAGGAAAGGAAGGGAGGGAGAAAGGGAAGGAGGGAGAGGAAGGAAAAGAAAGATAGAAAGAAGGGAGGGAAAAGAACAGATAGGAGTGCTAATTACTTTACAAATATTATCTCATTTGATCCTCACTGCAACCCAGGTAGGTCCTATTATCATCAGTTGAGGAAACCAAGGCAGACAGAATGTAAGTGACTTGCCCAGGGCCACACAGCTAGTAAGTGTGGATTTGAACACAGGTGTTTCAGACTGGACTTAGATGCACCACTGAATCTTACTGAACCACCGAGCCCCTTAAGTCCCTGAGGCTCACCTAATCACACAGGTAGTAACTGTCAGAGCTGAGATTCCAACTCAGGTCCCACGACTCCAATTTCAATCACAGTTCAGTATTGTTTCTATTGTAGCATGATTTTCTCTTTTGCTTCCACTCTTCTGCCTGAGTGGGAGGAAGGACATGGAATGAAGTCCTTGGAATGAGGAGATGGGAGTAATCCTCTGGAGAAAGGCTTAGTCTGCTGATATGGGTGGCATCTGCAATAGCTATGATTGAATCCACTTGAATTTGAGTTAAGTGGGTAGTGGGTGAAATTACAAAGGTAGACTGTACAGGGGTGGGGATTCAGTTCACATTAGAACTGAGTCCTGAATGGAGGTAATTACAAGACAAAAGATTAGCCTTCAGGCAAGTTTTTCCAGCATGCAGGTGAAGGGTGGAGTTACTCTGGTAAGGAGTTTGGACTTGCCTGCTTAAATCTTTTTTTTTTTTTTTGCAGGGCAATGGGGGTTAAGTGACTTGCCCAGGGTCACACAGCTAGTAAGTGTCAAGTGTCTGAGGTCATATTTGAACTCAGGTCCTCCTGAATCCAGGGCCAGTGCTTTATCCACTGCGCCACCTAGCTGCCCCCTCTGCCTGCTTAAATCTTAAAAATAAAAGTAAAATCGATTTTCAGTTTTACGATGTGCAATTTGTGTTATTTTTACCTTTACATCTACAATTCAAGCAATGCAGTGGATAGAGTCCTGGGCTTGAAGTCGAGAGGACTTGGGTTTAAATCCAGTCTCAGGCACTTACTACCTCTGTGGCAGTGGGCCAGTTACTTAACCTCTGATACAATTTCCTTCACTGTAAAGTGGATGGAGGTAACAGCACTACCTTGTAGGGTTGTAGTGAGAATCAAATGAGATAATCATTATAAAGTGCTTAGCACAGTGCCTGACACATAGTAAGCTGTCTTGGTCTCCATTCCCAGGCCAATGAAAGCCTTGGGCTGATCAGACTTTGTCAATTCCAGCTTCTGATTACTTTGTACATTTCCCAAACTCTCCCCTCCCAGAGGTTCCCAAACTCTCTTCCAGGACTTTAGCTTATTATGCAGAAGAATCTATGTAATGCAAAAGAACTCCCCCCCCCCCAAATAAGAGTTAAGTGACTGGCCCAAGATCACACAGCTAGTAAGTGTCAAGTGTCTGAGGCTGAATTTGAACTCAGGTCCTCCTGAATCCAAGGCTGGTGCTTTATCCACTGTGCCACCTAGCTGCCCCCACAAAAGTACATTTATAAAGTGATTAGCACAAGGCCTTTCCTTCCCATTCTTCTCTTCCTCCCTTCCTTATTTCCTTTCTTGTCCTCCCTTCTTTTCCATCCTTTCCTTCTCCCTTCCTTCTTCCCTTTACAGAAGTCAGCTTAGCTACAACTTAAAATTGTCCTTTTCCTGTTTTTGAAGCAAGCACCCATCTGTGCACCTTTGCTTTCTCCCCCTCTTCCCACAAATCATATACTCCTATGTCCAAGAAGTTGTTGTCCATCTGTTAAGGACAGTCCAATCTAAGTGACTCTTAGGTGACCTATCAGTTCATGTCCTGATCACAGTAACTGCCTGTGTCTTAAGACCAGTTGACAAGACATTGCATAAAAATCTGGATCTTGCAGATATCCAGAGCCTTCTCAAATGCAATGTTTTATCTTCCTGTCCACAGATGTAAATAATATGCTCTGTTTCAAAGAACAGATAGAAACCCTTTAGAAAGAAAGTCAGTTTTTCCCAATGGGCTAACTGCTTAATAAAATGTGGGCATTTCCTGCTAAAGTGAATAGGCTTTTCTTCTACAACACTTTGCATAGAGTAGGGGCTACATGAATGTTGATGGAAAGGAAACTGAGGGTGTGACCCCTCTCAGAACAGTCACAGAACTCTTCTCTTACAGAGAGCTTCCGAGAGATATGTCCTGCCGGTCACGGCTACACTTATTCCAGCTCAGACATCCGCCTGTCCATGAGGAAAGCCGAGGAGGAAGAGCTGGCCAGAAGCTTGGAAAAGCATGGGGAGAACAACAGGACCATAGCCTGGCCGGCTGGGAGGCAGCCTCTTCGAGAAGTGACAGCCAGCCAGTCAGAAGCCGCGGCTACGGCTGCCAAAGGTACAGTGGGCCAAATGCCTTCGGGTCTGGAGGCAGGCTCATTTATTCCTCACGGGCATCAGGGCATTTCCTCAGGTCCAAGTTCTAACTCTGTAGAATAAGAGGGGAAGAGCAGTGTCTAAACTGGTCCTCTCTAGGAAATCTTCATAGCTAGTCTTTCTGGGAATTCTCCCAGCCTCCTTGATGAACTTGTTCAGCTTCCTTCTTTCCTACCTGGTGCCTGGGTCTGTCCACATCCTAGGGAAGATGGGAAAACTCTCCAGCAGACCCTCATGGCCTTCTTTCTCATGCCAGCCCCACCAAGAAGAGTGCTTTCTCTGTCGCCATGCCCCCAGTCCAGTAGAGCATGCCAACTAGTGAATTTCCCAGGGTTGGCAGCTGCTACATTTGCTCAACAGCTGGGTCGGGGCTCTAGCCCGTGGGAATCTAAATGATGCTTCTGTTCCTTTCCTTGGACATGGAGCCAGAGCATGGTATTGATTGCCCTGAAAACATAAATCTGAGCCCTAGGACTCTGTAGATAGGGTCCTAGAGTTTCTGACAAGAGTTTACTTCTGATACCAGGGAGTTTTGCTCTGGTGGGTCTGGGAGAAAGTTGGGCTTGTTGTTCTTGAAACTGGTGCCCTCAGGAGAGGTCGTGCCAGGTATGCAGAAAAGCAACTGATCTGGAATGACCAGACAGTTGCCCGGACTGGGAGCTAGAGTGCCAGAGGTCAGAGAGTAGGAGGAATCCAGGTAGGCAAGACCTGTTAAGAACCTCTGGAAATTAAGAGAAGCCAGGGTGGGCAGTTTAGACATCTAGGAGAGGCATATAGGAGAATCAGTGTGTCTGTTAAAAGGAAAATTCATTGTTTGGGCTTTCTCCCTGATTAACGAGGCCAAACTCAGGAAAAGAGAATTAAAAGAGTTTATTAAAATATATCAAGGTAGCAACACTGGAGATCAGCAAGGGATTCCAGTTGGAAACAATCTTTATAGAAATAAGGTAAAGACAATTTGGATTGGTCCCCATCAGCAAAAGGGAACAGGCCATTGCATCTCAGCTTCTCCCCTAGATAAGGATACTAGTATAGAAGGTAATACAAAAGCTGCTGATTGGGTAAAGCCTACCACAACGCTGATTGACTAACAGGGCTGGGAGCAGTGGATCACTGAGTCAGTATAAATTTCAACATCTTCACATTTGAAAATTGGGGAAAGACTGAGGCTCCAGGTAAAGAGACAAAAGCAAAGGTTAAAAATAATGGAGACAATATTGTGAGATGATCTGCTGCGAATGACTTAGTTATTTTCAGCAATGCACGACTTATGAAAAATGCAATCCATCTCCAAGGAAAGAACTGATGATACCTGAATACAGACAGAAGTATATTTTGTTGTTGTTAGCTCCTCTTTCTAAAGTTTTTCTGTCTGCTATGTTTTGCACAACTGCACATGTATAACTCATATTGAATTGCTTAAGTTCTTAAGGGAGGGATAGGGAGGAAGGATGAGAATTTGGAACACAAAGTTTTAAAAATCAGTGTTACAGGGGCAGCTAGGTGGTGCAGTAGATAGAGCACCGGCCCTGGAGTCAGGAGGACCTGAGTTCAAATCTGGCCTCAGACACTTGACACTTACTAGCTATGTGACCCTGGGCAAGTCACTTAACCTCAATTGCCTCACCCCCCCCAAAAAAAAATCAATGTTGGGGCAGCTAGGTGGCGCAGTGGATAGAGCACTGGCCCTGAATTCAGGAGTACCTGAGTTCAAATCCAGCCTCAGACACTTGACATTTACTAGCTGTGTGACCCTGGGCAAGTCACTTAACCCCCATTGCTCCACAAAAAAAAAAATCAATGTTACAATTTGTTTTTACACGTAAGGTAGGGAAAATTTGAAATTAATTAATTAATTAACTAAAAAATAATGGAGAACCCTAGGGGAGTATGGCAGCTCTCAAGCCAAGGGAGGAGAGGATATCTAGTAGGGAGAGGTCAGCAGGGTCAAAAGCTATGGAGAGGTCAAGGAGAACACAGACCCCAAAAAAGTCATTGGCTTTAGAAATTAGGTCATTAGCCACCTTAGAGCATTTTCCATTGACTTTTGAAGTTGGGGCTGAAGTTCAATTGCAAAAGGTTGAGGAGAGAGTGAATAGTGAGAAAATTGAAGCATTGGAAATAGACATCTTTTAAATTTTTTTAAAAATTAAAATCCAATAAACACAAAATTCAATAACCCAAATCCTTGGAAATAATTAAATAAATTGAATAAGATGAAATTAAAAAAGATACCAAAGAAAATGAGCATTTCCGTAGATGCTTATAGAACAGGAGGTGTAGTGAGGAGGGATTGCAGATGAAACTCTGGGTCTCTATTAGGTACGACTTGCTTTTCTTTTTGAAACATATTATAAATTTATCATGGGGCAGCTAGATGGTGAAATGGATAGAGCACCGGCCCTGGAGTCAGGAGGACCTGAGTTCAAATCCAGCCTCAGACACTTAACACTTAATAGCTGTGTGACCCTGGGCAAGTCACTTAACCCCAATCGCCTCACCAAAATAATAATAATAATAATAAATAATTTTATCATGTAATTTTCAAAGTTCACCTGCTTGTTTGTGACCTGTTCTCTTCTCATTTTGGAGATGGAGGTGGGAATCCTATCCCTAACTCCCCTCTCTCTCCCACTTCTCAACTAAAGAGAGAAAAAAGAAAAGAAAAAGCCTTGTAACAAATATGCACAGTCAAGCAAAATAAATTTTTCAGCTGGCCATATCCAAATGTCCAAAAAATATCTATCTCCTTTTGCATCATACCTATCCCTTCTCTGTCAGGAGGTAGTTAGCATGCTTCATCCTTGGTCATTACATCCATCTGAGTTAATGGACAGTTTTAAAAGAAGCTTAGCAGCAAAAGGGAGGAGAGAGTTGGAATAACAGATGAATGGGCTAAAAGGGTGCTAAAGGCTATCAGATGCTCAATGATGATAGGAGGAAAGGGTTAGAGGGAGCATCTTAGGAAGTGAGGTAGGAACCCAGATCACTTCTCCCTGAACTGACACACTCATCTTTCTCTTTACAGGTGACTCAGAGGGTGACCAGGTAAGTAATTCCCCCAGCTGGGAGGTTTGGGCCCTGAATGAAGTTGGGGAATAAAGCTAGCAGTGAGTTTCAGGGCTAGGTAGCTCCAGAGCTGCTGGAACAGTCACTTAATTAGCATTTTATTAAGTGCCTGTATATGGCCAGTCACTGGGCTAAGCTTTGGGGATACAAAAAGAGGCAAAAGACTGTCCCTGCCTTCAAAGAGTGCACAGTCTAACAGGGAAGACAACATAGAAACAAATATGTACATAATAAGTGGGAAATAAGTAAGAGGACATTAGAATTAGAGAAGATGGGAAAGACTTCCTGTAGAAGATGTAATTTTAGGAGGGACTTAAATTAAAGGTATACAGGGAAGCCAGCAGGCACAGATGAATGAGGAAGCAGAGCATTCTAGGCATAGGGGAGAACCAGAGAAAATGCCTGGAGTCAGGAGATGGACTGTCTGGTTCGTGAAATAGCCAGGAACCCAGTGTCACTGGATCCAAGGATATGTGGTAGGGAGTAAGGTGTAAGAAGACTGGAAAGGTAGGGGAGGGCTAGGTTCTGAAGGGCACTGAATGCCAACCAGAGGATTTCGTATTTGATCCTGGAGATCATAGGAAGCTCTTGGAGTTTATGAGGATGACATGGTTGGATCTGTGCTTTCTAGATTTCTAGGTGACATTTGCATGCACATAGTGACATAATTGATATAGAACTAACCTTGAAGTCAGGGAGGCCTGGATTCAAGTCCTACCTTTTGATTCCTACTGGCTGCATGACCCAGGAGAAGTCATTTAACCTCTCTAGGCAGCTCTAAGACTAAAAACTGGAGAGAAAGTCTGACCTTCATCAGTAAAGTGATTTTCCTCTTTTGGGAGTTCCTTATGCCAATGAAATCACAGCTCTAGTCCCTATCCTTATTTACAGAAATTAAGAAATGGGGTGGAGTTGATTTATGGGGACTGACAGCCCTATAAGGAAGAAGGCAGGGAAGGATTGCTGTCCTGAAAAGAACTAGCATCACATCCATTTATGCTCCCACCCCAAATGTCATCCATTGAATCTGAAGGTCTAGAGCCTTCCTTAATCTTGGAATGGGTAGAACATGCCTGGGGAACCCTTTTTTTTTTGAGAGGCAGTTAGGATTAAGTGACTTGCCCAGGATCACACAGCTAGTAAGTGTCTGAGGCCAAATCTGAACTCACGTCCTCCTGACTCAAAGGCTGTTGCTCCATCTGATCTGCCCCAGCTGACCTTTAGGGAACCCATTCTTAATTCATTCTGTAGACATCCTTTGTATATCTCCTTTATCTTTACTACTGACTTAATATTCCTGTCCCTGTTTGTTACTGAAAGCAGAAATATGGAATGAGGACACCTCAGCCTTGCCTCTGACTTGTTTAATAGTTTTAGTTTCCATAGGCAGCTTCGTGGCACAGTGGGTAGAGTACAGGTCCTGGGGTCAGGAGGACCTGAGTTCAAATCCAGCCTCAGATATTTACTAGATGTATGTCCCTGAGCAAGTTACTTAACCCTGACTGCCTCCAAAAAAAAGAAGAAAAAAAGGGCTTAGGTTTCTGCTCACTGTGGAGGGAGACCCTTCCCATCATTGAACTTAGCTGTAAGGGCTCTAGCATCTTCCAAGTGTGGCATCCCTGAAATACGAAGCTGTCTTATTATGCCTGAAACTGCTTCTTTGCTTCTTCCTGACTTCTTCTGGCTAATGTGCTGGTCCTTTAATAGTCTTGTGATGGATTTCCTTAGTGACCCCTGCATACTTTCCTTCACATCCACACCCTTACCCTGGTACCCTCACCCTCCCTCCCCCATATTTCTACTTCCAGGTCCTCTCAGAGCCAGGACCCAACATTCTCACCCCTGCTTTGCCTAGATCTTGCTTTTATCTTTTGCCCACTCCCACGCTACCATTTCCTCTCTTAGCCTTGGTCTTGGCTTTCTCTGCCTTCCGCCTTGCTGTTTTTCACCATTTGATAGTGACCCCTTGTTTTTGGAATTGTTGCTTTTACCCTGGATATCAGCCATGTCTCCTCCCATTTTTCTAAATCTCCCTGGACCCCCACCATTGCCCCTGCTCCTCCCACATTGTCCTCTTTATTGCAGGTCCCCTTTGCTCTCTTCCGTCTCCATATTGTGGGCCCAGCTTCTAACTCAGTGTTCTCTACTGGGAGTTGCTTCTCTTCTCCTAGGAATGCATCATGGTATAATGGAGAGTATTGGATTTGCAGGTGGAGGACCTGGGTTTTAATCCCACCTCTCATCACTTAATATTTGTGACCTTGGGTAGGTCACTTAACTTCTGGGCCTGAAAAATTAGGGAATTCAATTAGATGACCTCCAAAGCCCCTTCTAGTTATAAATTTATGATTTTATGATCTTTCCAGAGAGTACCAGGTATCCTGGACTGATACCTTTTTTCTCCAGAGTTTTCTTGGGCTGGGGTGGGGTGGAGGTCCTTAGGAAGTGAGAGCTGCATTTTGTTCAGTAGAAAGACTACACACATTATCAACATAATTGCTGGACTAATGTGAGGTTGTCATTCACTGATAGACCAAGGGGTGTGTGGTAGGTACAGTGAGAAAGGTGAGATTGACCTGTTTTCACCCTGATTTTCTCTGGAATTTGGAGAGTTAATCTGCTTCTCTGTGTCTCTGTGTTCTCATCTGTACAATGTATATGGTGGTTTCCCAGGGGAGCAGCAGGGAAGGGTTGAAGGAACAAATAAAGTTGTGCCTCGGCTCTTTTGAAGAGGAGAATTGTCCAAGTGTATTTTTCTTTTGAGTGAGCCAGGGAAGGGTTGGGAAGGATGGAGATGAACGGGACAGTATAAGGAAGAAAGTTTCTTGAGGTGACAGAAGGGCCCTTCTGAAGCCTGCTGCCCCTGTACCCAATCCCCATCTTAGAAATGCCAAGACTGATCTCTTCTTATTTCTAAACTTGAACTCCACAGATCACGGCAACTGCTGACTCTGCACCAGCCGGGTTCCCAGGTAAGTAAGTGCCTCCTAGGGGAGCAGAGGGAAGGGGTCAAACCAAGTCAGCCTGAAACATGAGCCCTGTAGGGAAGCTTTGTGGGGCTCAGGAGGGGTGGGCAGAGGCATGGGGAAGGAGGACATTGGTGAGCATCTAAACCCCTCAGGAACCAGGGAGGGCTAGAGGCCTAGCCTCATCCCAAGGTGCCCTCTTTCCTCCACAGTAACCTCCATAGAAACACCACCTCCACCACTTCTTGGGCAGGTGACCCCAGAGCCTCGGAAAGAGGAGGAAGACACATCCCTCCTCGATGTGGCCCCAACACTGAGCAAAGGTACGAGTCTGGGCCCTCTGTGAAACCAGCCAGCTGGGACTGTCTGACGGAGGTCAAAGCCCAGAGATCTTTTCTAGAAGCAAAGGAAAAGTACCTGCATCCTGAAACCTGCTGGAAGAATCTGACAGGCTTCGGTGACCTCTCTGAGCCTTTGGAGGAGTCTTTCTTTCCTCCCTCCAGGCTGTCAGGATTCCTGACTCAGGAATGAAAAGCACATGGGATCTCCCTCAGGGATATAGCATCCACATCTGGTGTCTTTAGTCAGCTCCAGGGTGTTAAGTGAGGGATTGGGGGATGGACAGGGCGGGAAAGGGCAGAAATCGTTTGGGTGGGTAAGGAGGAGGGCAGGGGTAAGGGGATTGATTACAGCTTCCCTCAGGTGCCGCCAGTGGTGGGGGTGGGGATCCGGGTATCCAAGGATCTCCCTGGGGGATGCTGGGAGACACTCCCAGAGAAGGGGATAAGCAAGTCCCCTTGGGAAACCTGGCTAGATTCCTGCTGCAGTGAACACTGAGTCAGTCATCTGGCCTTGCTGGCAGCAGCTCCCGCTTTGTGGCCCTGAAGAGAGCTTGTTTACTGGGGAGAATAGTGGTTCTGTTGTTTCAAGGTTGCTTAACTGTCTGAGAGTCTGTACTTTTCTCTCCCTCTGGGCTTCTAGGGTCTGGTCTGTAATGACCCAAGGAGGGCTTGGGGGGGTGGGGAGGGAAGGGAGGGGAAGGGGGAGAAACCTTGGCAATCTACCTGTCTCTGGAATGTGCTTTTCTCAATAGCTTTTTTGTTTGGAGCTTGCTTCAGAGAGATGGCTGCTGTTGTCATGGTGCTTGTATACATACGAGTGTGTGTGAGTGTGTGTGTGTGTGTGTGTGTGTGTGTGTGTGTGTGCGCGCGCGCGCTGTCTCACTCTTGCCAACTCCCATACCCACTCCAGGTGTTGAGTGCCACTTCTTTTTGTTCTCATACCTCATGAAATTACCCTGTGGAGAGGTCCGTGTTTCTCTCCCTATAGTTTAACTTCAATTCAGTGTCAGAATACATGAGAAAGTTTGTAAATACATGTAATATATTTATTAATATTTGAAAGGCTGCCATCCAGCAGACACTGGGAATATTGCACAGGAACTTGCCCAGGTTCCTCTTTCATCCTCTGCCCATTCCCCCACTTTCCCTCCTTTCTATGGGCCTGGCCCTCTCTGGTCCCTGTCTTACCTTTCCTTCACATTTGCTTTTCCTTCAGCCTTGTTTTTTCATTACTCCCCTTCACCTAGAAGCCAGTCCTTTCTCCTCCCCATCATAGATCCTCACCTTTGATCAGCCCCTGACACTCCTGATCTCAGGACCTTTCACTCCCCTTTCCTGCCTTCTCTCTTCACACTTGGGGGCCAACATTCTGATTTTCTGTTCCTTGCTGAGACTTTCTTCTCTTGTCTTAGGGAAACAGCATGGTATATTGAAAAGAGGGTTCAGTGAACCCTTACAGCATCATAGATTTTTTCTTTTTTTTTAATCTCTAAATTTATTTTTATTTTTCTCAATTCCATGTAAAGATTTTTTTGAGTTCCAAATTTTTCTCCCACCCTCCCTTCTCTCCCCACTTCCAAAGCCAGCAAGCAATTTGATATAAGTTACACATTACAATCATGTTAAACATATTTCCACATTAATCATAACAAAAGGAAAGAAAAAATGCAAGAAAAAATAAACAAGAACAATAACAAAAAAGCAACCACAAAAGTGAAAATAGTATACTTCAGTCTGTATTCAGACTCCATCCTTCTTTTTCTGGATGTGGAGAGCATTTTCCATGTAAGTCTTTTGGCATTGTCTTGGATCATTACATTGCTGGGAAGAGCCAAGTCCATCACAGTTGATCATCACAAAATGTTGTTGATACTGTGTACAATGTTCTCTTGGTTCTGCTCATTTCACTCAGCATCAATTCATGTAAGTCTTTCCAGGTTTTTCTGAAATCTGCCTGCTCATCATTTCTCATAGCACAATAGTATCCCATTATATTCATATACCAAAACTTGTTCAGCTGTTCCCCAGTTGATGGGCATCCCTTCAGCTTCCAATTCTTTACTACCACAAAAAGAGCAACTATGAATATTTTTGTACATGTGGGTCCTTTTCCCTTTTCCATGATCTCTTTGGGATACGGACCTAGTAGTGGTATTGCTGGGTCAAAGGGTCAGCATCATAGATTTAGAGTTGGAAGGGGCCTCATTTTACAGATGAGGAAACTAAAGTATAATGAAATTAAGGGATTTGTCCAGAGTTTGCCCAACTAGTGCCTAAGATGGCCCTGTTCTCCTTGATAATGCTTTTTGGGGTCTGCTCTCACCTGAGGCTCCAACTCTTCACACTGTTCCTGGTGATTCCTCCTTCATTAGACTATCATAGATAGCTCTCTTCTATCCCTTTCTCCTGCTCCTTGATCTGGTTGGTTTTGCTAGCATGGAGGGTAGGAAGATGAGCAACGTATATAAGGATCATCGTATCTGGTCCGAGAGACTCTTCCAGGGATGAGACTTCGGTCCAGACCATACTTAGCAACCAACCTGCCCCTCCACCCAACTTTGCCATGTGAGACAAGGCTGGTGATAGCCTCCTTTGAGTCAGAATATCCCGCCTGCAGCCCCCCACCCCCTAATCCCAAGCACCTCTGTGTGTTGGTTCAGGACTTTGTTGGGGAAACCTACTAAAAACTTCTAAGCTGCTGTAGCTCCAACTTTTTTGGACAAATTGCCTTGACCTCTGGAAGCCAGTTTAGGAGATAGGGTCACCATGCAAAATAGCCTGTGATAAGGCAATTTCTATTGTGTTCACTTAAGAATTTTTTTTTCGACTTGGTAAACCCTAAATAAGATGGACATTTCTGGATACAAAAAGAGAATTTTAAAGGATTGGACATAAAACTTCAATATTCTGCTATTTCAGGCCTACTAAAGGAGTTTATATCAGGGTGGGGGTTGGGGAAAGTATTAGGGAAAATCATGAGTGTGTTTGCTACAAGACGGGCTCTGCATGTATAGTAGAATCATAGTAGATTATAGTAGAATGAACTCTATTTGCCAGGAGATCTAGCCTATAGCCCTAGTCTTTTCTAGGGCAGCTAGGTGATGCAGTGGATAGAATACCAGGCCTGAAGTCGGGAAGACTCATCTTCATGAGTTCAAATCCAGCTTCAGACACTTACTAGATGCGTGACTAGTTAAGTCACTTAACCCTGCTGGCCTGTTTCCTCATCTATAAAATGAGCTGGAGAAGGAAATGGCAAACCATTCTAGTATCTCTCCCAAATGGGTTGTAAGTCAGACATAACTGAAGATGACTAAAGCATGTGGCTCTTTCACTGTCTGTGTGAATAGACTTCAGTCTTCTCATCTGTAAAATGGAAATTATAATGCTTAATCTACCAGTCTCGCTGGATTTTTGTGACAACCTCACAGGAAAGCAATATGAAAAGCAAAAAGATCTCTACAAATAAATATGCATTATTACGTTTTTGGGTCAGGGGAGAGATATGAAACTTGAGGAGTAACCACACTGAGAATTGAGGAAGAGGCCAGTGCTATCGTTTTAGGGCTGAGGAATGTAATAAGAAGACAGAGGTTACCCAAGGGTGCTATGAAGAAATTTCTACAGATAGAGGAAGCTTTACTTAAGGAGGCCAGCATTAGGAAAGATATTCGAGGACCCAAGATCAAGAGAAATTCACTTGGTAGAGTCACTCAAAGGAGTGGAAATCTGGAGTTTGGCCAGGAGGGTCATAGAATCATAGATTTAGAGCTTGAGGGGACATTAGAAGCCATGGAGTCCAACCCTCTAATTTTACAGATGAGAAAAAAAGGTTGAGAGGGGTTGAATAAGCTTCCCAGCATCATAAAGCTACTAAGTGTCTGAGGTAGGATTTGAACAGTGGTCCTGGGAAGAGACCGGGTTGTCATGACTACAAAAGGATTGAATGACAAGGCCATTAGAAGGGTGAAGGGGATGGTGACTAGAAATTTCATTGTTTCACCTTCTTGGGTCCCTGGGATATGATGTTCTATCGTAGGTGTCATAACTAGGGGTCCATCTCTGCGTCTCTTGGCTTCTTCCTTAAGCTCTCTGTGAACTCTGTTTTGGTTTTGCACAGAAAATGACAGATGTGCTGCTCTGCCTGATGACATTTGTGGCCAAGGAACTTGTGTGAACCTTCTGGAAGAAAGATACAGCTGCATCTGTAACCCTGGTTACCAACTGCATCCTAGCCAGACCTACTGTATAGGTATTCCAATAGTTCCCAAGAAATGGAGGGAGAGTCTGGGAAGGGAGGGGAATGGCATCAAGCCTCCCAACATGCCTTGGGCAATGCCGTAGGCACAGAATGTTTGGGAGGTGGGGGCGGGGTGGATATAGCCCTGTGACAAATGATGAGGCTTTTTCTAGCCAGGAAGCAGAGGGCTCTGAGGCCAGGCCGTCCCCCTGCCTCTGAGCAGGATGTGACACCTGAGCCATTCCAGAAGTTTTACCCTACTCTTGATTATCTCCAGCAAAATGATTGCCAGCCAATCAGTCAACAAGCAATTTATTAAGCAATTAGCATGCACTGGTCAGCATGCATTTATTCAATGTTTACTGCCAGGCACCATGCTGAGCCCCAGGGATACATTAGAAAGGCAGAGCCAATCCTTCCAAAAGCTGCCCTCCATGAGATGATATTCCAAAAGGGGAGGGGAGACAACAAACAAGCAAACGTATGCCTCCCAGTTATATACAGGAGACAATTGAAGGTAATGTCAGAAGGAAAGCACTAAGAGTTCCGGCAAAAAGTGGGATTTCAGCTGAGTTCTGAAGGAAGCTAGGGAGGCCAGGAGGTGAACATAAAAAGAGCCTTCCAAGCATGGAGGATAGATAGCCAGTGAAAATGGCCAGAGTTTTGGGGGCGGGGAGAGTATCTTATTTAAGGAACAGCAAGGTCTAGGTGATACAGTAGATAAGAGTACCAGCCCTGGAGTCAGGAGGATCTGGGTTCAAATCCAAGCCTCATACCCTTCCCAGCTGTGTGACCCTGGGCATGTCACTTAACCCCGATTGCTTGTAAAACAAACAAACAAACAAGAAGTAACAGCAAAGAGGCCGGTGTCACTAGATCATATAGTGTATGGAAGAAAATAAGATGGAAGACTGGAAAGGCAGAAAGGGCCCAGGTTATGAAGGGCTTAAAAAGCCAAATAGAGGGGGCAGCTAGGTGGCACAGTGGATAGAGCACCGGCCCTGGATTCAGGAGGACCTGAGTTCAAATCTGGCCTCAGATACTTGACACTTACTAGCTGTGTGACCCTGGGCAAGTCACTTAACCCTCATCCCCCCAAACCAAAAAGAAAAAAAAAGCCAAATAGAGAATTTTTATTTTATTCAGGAGGTAATAGGGAGCTACTGGAGTTGATTGAATGGGGGTCTGGGGGAGGGGAGAGGTGGTCAGACATATGCTTTAGGAAAATCATTTTGGCAGCTTCTTGGAGGATGGTCTGCATTGGGGAGAGACTTGAGGCAGGGAAAGCAGCCAGAAGGCTATTGCAATAGTCCAGACACAAGGTGACAAGGGCCTGTACCAGGGTGGGGACAGTGTTAATAAGGACAGAACGGGGCAGTAGGTAGAATCAGCAGGCCACAAACTGGATCTAGGTGAGAGAAAGCAGTTGTGAGTATTGGATATGATAAGAGAGAGTGAACAGTTGTGAAATATACCCAGATTGTAAGCCTGGGTGACTGGAGAGGATCGTGGTACCCTTGTCAATGACAAGGGAATTAGGAAGAACAGAAAGTTTAGGGAGAAAGATGAGTTTGGTTTCAGAAATGCTGAGTTTGAGGTGTTTATGGTACATTTAGTTCAAGATGTCTGATAGGTACTTGGAATCAGGCAGTCAATGAAAATGTATTAAGGGCTTACCATATGCCAGACAGTGCGCTAAGCAAGTGCTGGGAGTAGAAAGAGAGGCAAAAGACAGTCCCTGCTCTTTAAGAGCTGACATTCTCACAGAGAGAGACAACATGCAAATAGTGCTGTACACACAAGATATATGCAGGGCCAAAGGGAGATTGGCAAAAGAGAGAAGGTACTGAAATTTAGAAGGATTGAGAAAGGCTTCTTATAATAGGTGGGATTTTAGCTAGGACTTGTAGAAAGCCAAGAGGGAGGGATGAAGAGGGGTTAGCGTTCCAGGAATGGGAAATAGTCAGTAAAAATGCCTAGAGCCAGGAACTGGCAATGATTGGGTGTCAGAAGAGGGGTTAGGAGCAGATAAGAGGCAAACCTCAGTATGTGTGTCTGTCTCCTCTTTCTATCTGTGCTCAGATGAGAATGAGTGTCTCAGTGACCCCTGCAAAGGAAAAGGACGATGCATCAACAGGGTGGGCTCCTACTCCTGCTTCTGTTATCCTGGCTATGTGCTAATCACTTCTGGAACCAACCAGGAGTGCCAAGGTAAGGAAAAACCATCTACTCCTCCTGGTTCCCAGCTTTGCCTGGCTCCTCCCAGGTCAGAGCCCTCCATTTGTGTAGGGGTAGAGAAGAATAAGTCCTTTGTTGGGATGTTAAGTTGTTTTTCAGATGCTTCAGTCATATCCGACTCTACAAGACCCCATTTAGGATTTTCTTGGCAAAGATACTTGAGTGGTTTACCATTTCTTTCTCCAGCTCATTTTACAGTTGAGGAAACTGAGGAAAACAGGGTTTAGTGACTTGGCCAGGATCACACAGCTGATCCAAAGACCTGGACTCAAATCCCATCTGGTCTACTTGTTCCCTGTGTGACTGACGTTGGAGAAGTCACTTGGCTTCAGTTTCCTCATTTCTATTCAGTGTATTACTGAATAAATGAATGAGTCCTGTAACCAATAACTACAGTTTGAAGTACTCAATGACATATTTAAAAACTTACTTGCCCAACATACCACCAAGTGTCTTTGGGATACCTGTAGCAGCTCAGAAGAAACTCAAGGCACCAAGAGGTCAGAGGTCCAAGACTGAAACAACCCAAAACCTCTAGTTGCCAAGGTTTCTCCAGGCTTTAATCCCAGGCTGTAAGAATCTAATCTCTTCATTCTTCCATGACAAGAACAAGCTAGGGTCCTCTTGGTTACATGGATGGGGACATGGAGAAGTTTGGAGGTGGAAAAAGGAGGATGCTAAACCTCACCATGGCACACTCAGGGACAAACTGACCAAAAGAAGGGTTTTGTCATTCTGACTTTTTGCCCAGTTGTTACTATGACCATATTTTCCAAACCACATGCTTGATGACAAAGGATATCCTTTTTTGCAAAGCCTCATTACAAGTATATTTTCTAAATGAGATAATGTCTGCAGAGCACTTTGTAAAACCTAAAATGCTATATAAATGTCAGTTGTTGTTATTATTTCTGAAATTGGTATTTGTGCTATATAAATAGTGCTAGTTATGGGCCCGGATTCTGTGTAGGTTGAGGTAGGGGCTGTTGAGGGTGGCGGTTGTGGCTGTGATTGGCCTTCCCAGGGTTGGCAAGGAAAATTGGTTCCACTGCCCAGCTAATCCTAGAGTGTGTGACTTTGGCTGCCAACAGTGATGGCTCCGGGGCAGGAGTTCATAGTTATTGCTTTTCCCAGTGGGGGCTTGGCTCCTTCCCTGAGATGGATGGCCTTCTCCAGTAATCACAAAGCTAGCGTCCAGGGAAACATCAATGCCCTCAAGGACAAACAATGAAGTTCCCATTAATCTCTCCCTGCTCCAATGACCTCAGTATTCATTCCCTGTACATAGCAATGACACCCTCCCCATAACTTTTCTGTTCTGGCTGGCTTTTTCTTGACTCATTAGTAAGACTGGTGAGCATGAGTGCACCAGCCTGAGACAGGATAGGGCTAGATTAACTTGGTCCAATTCTGGCCAATCCTCCTTGAGGCTCCTGGCTCCTGCTCAGCCATGACGTGAGGTAGTGGTTTAAAGGAAGTAGGTGGGAAAAGAGGCCACCTAAATGGTGTCATTTGTTGGAGGGGGGAGGCTCTGAAGACTTTTCTACATTGAAGAATACCCTTTTGAAACATGGCTACCTCTTGTAAGGGTACCAAACCATCACACTGGTATCAGCCAGAAGCTTGAAGGTTGCCAATGCTCTTGTTCACTTTCCAACTGTGATCACTGAGAATTAAGCTATGTGGTACAGTGGAAAGAGAAGTGGTTCTGAAGACAGAAGGCCTGGGTCCAAATTCTATATCTGACTTTTTTTTTTCTGCCTTTATGCAAGTCACTTAACTTTGTCTGGGCTCAGATTCCTCATCTTGTCAAATGAAGAGATTGGACCAAGTGGCTCCAGTCAACAAAGGTTTAAGTGCTTACTATGTGTCAGTCACTGTGCTAAGTATTAGGGATACAAAAAAAAAAAAACCAACACAAAAATCCAGTCTTGGAGCAGTGAGGTGGTACAGTGGATAGAGCATTGGCCCTGAAGTCAGGAGGACCTGAGTTCAAATCTGGCCTCAGACACTTACTAGATGTGTGATGCTGGGCAACTCACTTAACCCTGATTGCTGCTCCCCTTCCCCCCCAAAAAAGCCCTCAAATGCCTTCAAGGAGCTCTTGTGTTAATGGAAGTGATAGCCTGAGGGGTGGGAGGAGGCCTCCTGTAGAAGATGAGATATGAGTTGTCTTGAATCAGGAAGGGGGGAGTTGAAAGGGAGAAGGGAGGGCATTCCAGATATTGTGGAGATAGCCTGGGAAAATGCCCAGATTGTAGAGTATGTGGAAATAATTGGAGAATACAGGGAAGTGTAAGAAAACTAGTAGGAAGGAAGGGGTGGGGGGAGAGGACTCTAGTTGTGAAGGATTTTAAATGTCAAACAAAATGTTTTATACTTGATGCTGGAGGTAATAGGGAACCTCTGGACAAGAGGTTCTTAACTTTTTTTGGACCCCCTTGGGGAAGGGAAGGCAGTAAATATTTACAAACTGCCTACTATGCGCCAGGCACTATACTAAGCATTTTTTTTTTTTTACAAATATCTCATTTGAATCTCACAACAACCCTGTGAGGTAGGCGCTATTATTGCCATTTTATGCTTGGAGAAACTGAGGCAAAGGGAGATCACACAGCTAGGAAGTAAGTGTCTGAGGCCATGTTTGGACAATAATGTTTTAGAATAAAATAAACAGGATTACAAAAGAAGCCACTGAAAAAGTTATTAAAAAAAATTTTTTTTAAAGCACATATTCTAGGGCAGCTAGGTGGCGCAGTGGATAGAGCACCAGCCCTGGAGTCAGGAGTACCTGAGTTCCAATCCAGCCTCAGACACTTAACACTTAACTAGCTGTGTGACCCTGGGCAAGTCACTTAACCCCGATTGCCTCACTAAAAATAAACAAACAAACAAATAAATAAAGCACATATTCTGAGAAGGCAATTCTCAAAAGAAAAAAAAATGCAAACTTTCAACAATTACATGAATACTCCAAATCACTAAGAATATCTAGATAGAATGCTTACCAAACGTACCAATAACATGAAATTTGGAAAGATATCAGTGAGGAGACAGTGTCAGTTTCCAAAATAATCCTGCCAGATTGATCAAAGATTCCTTATTGAGATTTTAGCAATGCATACATTTTATCATCATCATCAATCCCCCCTCATTGTCATCAATCAATCCCCATCTTCATCCAATCATCATCAATCCATCCACCCATCAGTCAATCAATAATCATCATCATCTTACAATACTCTTGCCTCTGCTTCAAATTTTTTTTTCCAGTTACTATTGTTAATTGTTTCTCTCCATTCTATTCCCTTCCCCATGATGTTTACTCTATTTTCTGTCTTCTTTCACCCTATCCCTCCTCAAGGGCATTTGATTAGATGTCTTACACTATTCTTATGAGAAAGGTGGACAGATGTGGACTACATGTAGATGGATGTGGAACTTGTTGAAAAGTCAGACTCAAAGACCTGTCATTGATAGTCCAAGATCAGCTTGATAGGAGATCTATAGTAGAGTGCCACACACCACCCCCCAACAGATCTGTGTTTGACCCTGTACTCTCTGTTATATTTTCTCAATAGGTTAGATGAAGGCATAAATGGCATCAAGTTTGCAGATGATGCAAAACTGAGAGGGAGAGCTAAGACAGTGGGTGACAATCAGGATTCAAAAAATTATTGGGCTGAATAAAAGATGATAAAGCTAAAGAGGAAGGGGGGAAAGATGAACTTCACAAGCAGTTTGTCTGGGAAAAAAAATCTAGCACTTTTCCTGGTTCTGTTTATTTCACCTTTTACTACTTCATATGTCTTCCCATGCTTTTTTGCATTCTTCATAATCATCATTTCTTACAACAAAGTAATATTCCAATAAATTTGCATTTATTTGGGCTACATGCTAGAATGAGATTGGAATGTAACTGGGAAGAATTGAATGAAATAAAGTACAATAAAAATAAGTAACGTTAATATATGGTTTTCTAATTAAAAAAACAAACAAATCAGAGGGCAGCTAGGTGGTGTGGTGGATAAAGCACTGGCCCTGGATTCAGGAGGACCTGAGTTCAAATCTGGCCTCAGACACTTGACACGTACTAGCTGTGTGACCTTGGGCAAGTCACTTAGCCCTTATTACCCTGCCCCCCAAAAACCAAAACAAACACATAATCATGTATCCCAGGCTAAGAACTCCTACCCTAGATGTTTGATCCTGATTTCCCAAGAGAATGGAACACCAGACAAGGGAGAAAAGATTGAGGCTCTCTTTGGATTAGATTTATTCCTCTGCCACACTCCACTTATCCCAGTTACAGACCTGAGACAGACGGGTCTGTGTCCCTGGGCCCTTCTCAGTCTCACTGTCCAGTGTCACTCAAACCTCTCATACAAGAAGTTTGGGGAGTCCCTCTTGGCCTGTGCCCTGAGCCTATGTTTCTCTCCCTCAGTTCCATGCTCTCCTCCTGAGGTCCCTGCCCCCAAATGGTAAACTGCTATCCCACAGCCTCCTAATTATCTCCAGATTCCAGAGCTGAGGGGAGAGTGTCCCAGGCCTGTGTGGGGTGAGGGAAAGTCACGAATTACTGACGATGGGGGAGCTGGGAATGAATCTGTTCTGACCTGATGGGATGTAATCATTGGATCTTGTTTCAATTATATCCAGACTCAGCCCGTCAACTCTAGCCAACTTGACTTATGCCTGCTTCTTACAGGCACACATTCCCCTGTTGGGACTTCTCCCTCTGCCAGCACTGGGTTGGGGCTGAAAGGGGCGATCCAGATGGGGATACATTAATCAGAGGAATACAGACAGCAATAGGCCTGCCCAGGCTGAGGAGTCATCCTCCCGGCTCTGCTGATGAGGGATGGTCCTAACTCTGTGTGTGTGTGTGTGTGTGTGTGTTTCAAACTCTAAGATATAAGCTGAGATCTGAGTGCTGACAGATCTCTTCAGCCACATGGGATTGAGCCTGTTCAGTGTCTTGGCATCTGGTCAAATCAATAAGCATTCATTAAGTGCTTACTGTGTGCCAGCCCCTGTGCTAAGATGCAGGCAAGTGCCTCACACCCAGGGGTGTGCTAGAGCCAACTCTACTTTTTGTTAAATTTTCAGCATGAGCATTTTCACCTCAGAAATTGGCAAACGCTCCACATCAGGGCTTGATTTATTGTCTTGGTAATTGTCTAGACATAAGAAAATGATGGAGAAATTGGTAATAATGCTGATTAAACTTAAAGGTGGGCCATGGGAAGATATATATTTAAAATATAAAATATAAATAAAATCCTCCCCCTTACCCTGAGATCTGGTTGTCAAACATTTACCAACATGCCATTGAGAAACATACCACAATGTGTACAAAAGTTGTATGTAAATTGAATAGTATCATGAATTAGCTAGAGCAGTTGGATATTTAGAGCAATCGTAAGGGGAAACTTTTTTTGTATAAATGAGCAATCACTACCTAAGTGGCCCAATGGATAGAGTGTTGGAGGGACTTGGACAAAGGAAGACCCGAGTTTGAATTCTGCCTTACTAGTGTACTAGTTATGTACTAGATATAGTTATGTGGTTTTTTAAAATTTTTTTTAGGAAAAGGGGCCTTGTTTTATTTCTGTCTAATACCCTCAGCTTGCATAACAGGTACACAATCATTTGGTAATTAACATACATAAGTATAATTTTTTTTTTTTGCACCAAGTTACACTGTTAATTGAGGATTGGCAGCTGGGTATTATTGTGTAGAGTACTGATCTAGACCTAATTGGTTAACACTGGACAAGTCCCATAACCTCAGCTATAATTTCCACATCTACAAAATCAAGAAAATAATAACCACCAACCTTACAGAGTTGACTTGAGACTCAAACAAGATAATATATGTAAAGCACTTTGGAAACCTTAAAAGTGATATAGAGGCAGCTAGGTGGTGCAGTGGATAGAGCACTGGCCCTGAATTCAGGAGGACCTGAGTTCAAACCTAGCCTCAGACACTTGACACTTACTAGCTGTGTGACCCTGGGCAAGTCACTTAACCCTCATTGCCCTGCCAAAAAAAGAAAAACAAAAGACTAGCTTTGAAATCAAATCATACAATTTTAGAGCTGGAAAGATTTTAAACATTATCTAGTCCCATCCTGATATGAGGAAACCAAGGCCCCAAACAGGGAATTGACTTGTCCACAGTCACATGGCTTGTAAGTGCTAAAGTAGGATTAGAACTCAGGTATCCTAACTCTTCATCCAATGCTCTTTCCACCGCATCAAACTGCCTCTCCTTATGGATGGGGGACAGCTGGGAAATGCCAGCTATTTCTCAAGGGGGTAAAGGGAGGCTTTAAAGGACCTCTTTTTCCAGACCCTTGGGTAAAGATCTTTGTCATCTTGGATACAGTCAGTCTCTTCAAGTTCTCATACACGTCCCAAAAATCCCCACCTGACCCCTTCCACCAACCAAGAATTGCTGGTGTGTTCACAGATGTAAATGAGTGTGAACGACCAGGAGTGTGCATCGGGGGACAGTGCACTAACACTGATGGCTCTTACCACTGTGAGTGTGGCCAGGGATACATCATGGTCCGGAAGGGACATTGCGAAGGTAAGGGAACCGGGGGTCTCCCATCTCCTGGCCCCCTCCCCAACCGTACCTACCTTTCTATCCTTTCCTTGGCTCCCTCTGGCCTTCAGCTGGAAGTCTCTGTCCAGAGACTATGCTTTCTGCACTTGTTCTACTAACGCCACTCAATTCTGAGAAAATACGGTGCTTTCATTCTACAGAGGAGGAAACTGAGCTAGGGAAGGTTAAGTGATTTGCCCAAGGTCACATGGGCAGGAAGCATCAGAGGTGGAATTTGAAAACAGACCCTCTGACTTCACTGCTCTTTCCCTATGAGCTCCCTATGCCTTAGCAAAACCAAAGAGCCCACACTATGTGGTTTTCACATTTTGTTCCTCCTGTAGTTTCAGGGAGAATCTTAGGCGTTTTATTTTTAAGAAAGGTTTGGTTCTTAAAGTTTTTGGTGTCACAAAAACAAAAATTGACCCACTGAAGTCCACGGACCCCTCCTCAGAATCACGTATCCAAGGGCATAAAATAAAATACATTGGATTACAAAGGAAATAAACTATATTGAAATACAATAATCAAAATACTATTAAAAAAAAAAACTCCACAGATGCCAGGTTAAGAATCCCTATTTTAATGCTTCCATGTAGATCCTCACAACTATTTCAAAAGCCCTGAGTTTCCATCCTTGCCAAAAAACTTAACTTCTGATCCTATGGCCACACCAAGCTACGTTGTATGCCTTGCTCCAGCCTGACTTTTATGTGTGTATTTTAGTTATCCTTCCTTGAAAGTACCCCTCAGTGAGGAAGCATATTGCCCCCTTCGAGCAGAAAAGAGATGGACACAAGGTACAAAAAGAAATAGCCACTACATGGATTTGTTTTGCTTGACTATGATGATTTGTTACCATGTTTTTTCCCCCTCCTTACTTTGTTCCTATAGAGGGAGGGGGAGAACCAGGAAGGGATAAGAGAGGACCATTGAAATTTATTTTTTAAAAAATACAAAGAACAGAATGAAGTTCAGAAGGGGGCACAGAAAAACAGGACAGATTTGAAAGTAATGTGTGAGATATATAGATATAGATATACATACATACATATGCACATATACTATATATACATACATAAATGTATATATATATTTTAAAGGTAAATGGTATAACAGAAATTCACAGTTGCATATAGAATTATCTTTTTGTATTTAAGAATAATTACAAAGTGCCCCTTTTAAATCACTTCGGTTTTTAAAATGCCGTTGTATTAGAAAACTCTGTCCAAAATCTTTCTTCATGTTATATCAGGCTGCGTGTCTGCTCAGGGCATACAGCAATCCTTCCTATGGGCAATATAGCACAGCCCTTTTATATGTTTAAAAGTGGCCCTGAAATTGATCCCTAAAAGATTAGGCAATAAAAGTTGCATAGATTTGTTTAAAATGAGGGGAGGGTGGGGCAGCTAGGTGGCGCAGAGGATAGAGCACTGGCCCTGGAGTCAGGAGTACCTGAGTTCAAATCCGGCCTCAGACACTTAACAGTTACTAGCTGTGTGACCCTGGGCAAGTCACTTAACCCCAATTGCCTCACAAAAAAAAAAAATGAGGGGAGGGGAAAATCTATTCCTCTCTCCAGCAGTGGAGAAGATGACTAGGTATCTCTGGGACCTCTAACTTCACTCTTTGGTATAGCTCAGAGCCTTCTTTAGCCTACTCATCTTGGTCTAACTAGATTCATGGTAGCTTCACTACTATCCAAACAACTAAACTTTCAACAGATTGAAGCAAACCTGCTGCCCTACCAAACAGATATTCATTCCACCCTGCC
Source organism: Dromiciops gliroides (assembly GCF_019393635.1). Classification (NCBI taxonomy): domain Eukaryota; kingdom Metazoa; phylum Chordata; class Mammalia; order Microbiotheria; family Microbiotheriidae; genus Dromiciops; species Dromiciops gliroides. The sequence goes on from NC_057862.1 coordinate 237,158,292, forward strand.
AGACTTCTAGCAAGTTGACTTGTCAACCCTGGTCAAATTTTCCTGGCTAAATTTAAGGTATTAGATGCTGGTGGGAGCTCCATCATAAAATTGGCCTAGGACAGAGCTACGTGGCTGGGGGTAATAGGCCTAGCTGAAAATAAGGCAGTCTTGGATGAACATCCTGGGCCTGAGGTAACACCCAAATTACTCAGTCAACAAGCACTTATTAAGCACTTCATATATGTCAGGTACTGTGCTAAGTCCTTGGGATACAGAGAAAGCAACAACATGGTCCCTGCCCTCAAGAAGTTCATATTCTAATGAGGAAGACATCCTATAAATTATTCAGTATACATATAATATTTATACACAGTGGATGGAAGGTCTTTTCATATACTAATCCTGTCTAAGGATCAGGGTATGTCAAGTAAGAGGTCACTGTGCTAGGCTACAGATCAAGCAGATCACTAAGGGAGGGAAGGGGTACCATTGTTATTTTGCAGATATTGATGAATGCCGCCATCCCAGCACCTGCCCTGAAGGGAGTTGTGTCAACACCCCCGGCTCCTACACGTGTCTGGCCTGTGGGGAAGGCTACAGAAGCCAGAGTGGACGATGTGTTGGTAAGGAATCTCTAGTTGGACGTGAAATTCTTAGGCCTCTGGGACCGTCTAGGTTAGCTGAGTGAAAGGAAAAGAGAAAGACACGAAGGGAGGGTTCAAAGCAGCTATAGGCTTTAAATACATTAGAATGACAGTCCAGAGTGGGACAAATATTTCTCCAACCTCCATCCCTACCAATCATCTGAGGAAATGCCTCATCACACAGTGATTTGCTCTTCCATCTTCTGAAGCTGTTTAGCTTTGTGGGAGATATGGGTCTTGACTCTGGGTTTAGACAAGGAACAGGAAATCAGTGTGACTCAGACCCACGTAAGGGTATGCCTACAGATCCGGTCTGGTATTGTGTTCCTCTTGGTTCCCTAGTCCCTCATCTCAGCAGCATAGATAGGACAGCTCTAGCCCATCTCTTTCCTTTTCTTCCCTTATCCCCCAAGACCTGGAGGACTTGGCCCCATTCATTCATTGAGATGTAGGTTGCGGAGCAGCTAGGTGGCGCAGTGGATAAAGCACTGGCCCTGGATTCAGGAGGACCTGAGTTCAAATCCAACCTCAGTCACTACATTACTAGCTGTGTGACCCTGGGCAAGTCACTTAACCCTCATTGCCTCACAAAAAAAAAAAAGAAAAGAAAAGAAAAGAGATGTAGGTTGCTATATACTGCCAAGTGGGACTGAAGCAAATATAACCCAGTAGAGGGGTAGGGCAGGTAAAGGTATAAGGGAATTCATCCTTTCAGGAGAACTTATTGCCCTGATTCTCCAATGACCTTGTATTTAACTACTCTGGGTGTGTGTTTGTGTGTGTGTATATAAACTTTATATTCATGCTCTCTGTGTTTTTGTTCATACTTTTTGCCCCCCCCCCCAATTATAGGTAACCCACTTATGAGAAGAGATTGTTACAATGGTACCTTGCATGTAGGAAGTGATTAATAAATACTTGTGGATTGAGAAACTCTCATTTCACCAGCTGATGCTCCATGAAGGGAGGGAGATCCATATTCCCTTAAATTCTGACTCCTTTTCCCCAGATGAGGATGAGTGCCTGGCCCCAGGGATCTGTTTGCATGGAAGGTGCATCAATCTGGAAGGTTCTTTCACATGTTCCTGTGAACTGGGATTCCAAGCCACAGAGGATGGGAAAGGTTGTAAAGGTATGGAGCTGCTAACTAAGAGCAAGCACCGAGTAAGGGAAGAAAATGAAGTCCAGGACCTCTCCTTTGGAGAGGGAAGAACAATTCTGAGCGCCTCCCTAGGGGTATAGAATCTCCATTCCACCCATAATCCTAGAAACACAGGTCTCAAACCACACCCTCCACTTTCCCGTACGCCTTATCTATTTCCCTTACTAAGTCTCCAATGTGAAGTCTAATGTCGGACATTTGTCCTAGCTTCTCACCCATCCCCACCAGTCTGTCTTTTTTTCTATTTGTTCTGAAAAAAGCTGTTTATTTATTTATTTATTTTTAAATTGCGGGGGCGGGGGGGGGGGAGGACCGGGGCCAGGCAATGAGAGTTAAGTGACTTACCAAGACACAGCTACTAAGTGTCCAGTGTCTGAGACTGGATTTGAATTCAGGTCCTCCTGAATCCAGGGCCGGTGTTTTATCCACTGTGCCACCTAGCTGCCCCCCAAAAGAGCCATCTAATAAGGCATTTAATAACCTATTTTAGACCTGGATGAATATGTCACCCCAGATTTGTGCCCCATTGATCTTTGCCTCAGTACTGAGGGCTAATTTTCTTGCTAATCCTGTGTAAGTGGGTACCAGGTATCCAAGGATGGTATAGTATGTGAAGGTATTTCCTGTGGGAGATGGGGGATATCATAACATACTGGAACTGGAAGATTTCCTAGGTGGCAAAGTGGATAAAGCACTGGCCCTGGATTCAGGAGGACGTGAGTTCAAATCTAACCCCAGACACTTAACACTTACTAGCTGTGTGACCCTGGGCAAGTCACTTAACCCTCATTGCCCCACAAAAAAGAAAAAGACTTCCCAGAGGCCAGATTACCTATCTTCCTGTCTGTAGTCAAGATTACACCAGATGAGATCTTGCCTGAAAGTTTTGTAGAAAGACTGGAGACCAGGAAAGCCAAAAGCAGCCGTGAATGTCCATCCCCAGAAAAATGTGGGTGATTCATCCAGAGTAAATGGGAAGGGAGGGGCTTCTGAGAGCCACCTGAATTCCCGGGTTTTTGAGACAGAGATAGAGAGATGACCTTGAGAGAGATGCTAAGGGGGCAGATAGGTGGCACAGTGGATAAAGCACTGACCCTGGATTCAGGAGGACCTGAGTTCAAATGTGACCTCAGACACTTACTAGCTGTGTGACCCTGGGTGAGTCATTTAACCCCAATTGACTCACCAAAAAGAGAGAGAGAGAGAGAGAGAGAGAGAGAGAGAGAGAGAGAGATGGAGATGCTAAGACCAATAGGGAAAGGGGAAGCCTTAGAAGATCCAGAAATGGATGGATGGATGGATGGATGGATGGATGGATGGATGGATGGATGGATGGATGGATGGATGGATGGATGGATGGATGGATGAAAGGAAGAGAGGGAGGAAAGAAGGAGGGAAGGAAAGGGAAAGGAGGAAAAGGCAAGGCATGAGGTCTCCCTTTTTTAGAAAGAGTCTTGGATTTGAATGTATAAAATTGGCTGGTTTCACACATTGCCCATTTCTGAAGGATCTGTAGTGAGTCCTCTACTGTCCATCCATCTGGTTTAATGGGACCCTCTGACTTATGTTACCTGTCTGTCTATCACAGATATAGATGAATGTGTCTCTGCTGGTGTCTGCCCCTCGGGAATTTGCTCTAACACCATTGGTTCCTTCACTTGTAATGCCTGTGACCAGGGATACCGGCCAGATGCCCTTGGGCATACATGTGAAGGTAAAAACTGACTGTTTCCTTCTGAAAGTCTTCGTCCCTACCAGGATGGGGCTCAGTTGTACCAGCCAAAACAACTGTACCTGCTCCAGAGGGCCTACAGGTTGACAGGGAGCAACCAGGGTTAGTGCTACTTATCAATGGGATTGGTGAGCTTTGTTTTCCATGATCCAGAAGGCTGTAAAGAGAGAGCAGTTCACCCACCCTTCCTGTCACCCTCCCTCCCCAATCTCAATCTACACACCCCTTTAAAAGTCTCCCCTGTTCTTTCCCCCATCCTCCCAAATCACAATCCATATACCTCTCTAAAAGCCTCCTCCCTTCCATTTACATGATAACTATTATAAATTTAGAGGGAATTGCAAGTTATACATGGTCATCGATTTGCAGTTTCATGTGTAATCATCTTTTTTGTTGTACTGTTCTATGGAAGTGCTTGTTTTGTTCCATGAATTGAAAAATAAATAAATGAGAGAGAGGTTAGGCAGTTGAGGATACCCCACTCACTTTCTCCTTGGACCTTGCTGATGGTTCATTAGCTGAAAACAATCTTTCCTTGTGCCCCATGCAGATGTGGATGAATGTGAAGACCACCAGGCCAACTGTGTAGGAGGAGAATGTAGGAATACCCTGGGGTCCTACCAGTGCCATTGTCCACTGGGCTTCCAGCTAATCAATGGTACCATGTGTGATGGTAAGTGTCAGTTGTCTCCCCTTCTGTGATTTTGATTCTACTGCCTCTGCCTCCCGACCCAGTACTACTTTCCTGATTGAGGGGGGAGAATATATGTTTGGATTGCTTTAATACCATCTTCAATACCTTCTCCCTACTGGGTCTAAAACAGGGATTAGATAAGTTGTTCATCAAAATTGTGGATGACACAAAGCTGGGAGAGAGAGCTAATATATTAGATAAGAAATTCTGGATCCAAAAAGACCTTGACAGGCTAGAACAAGTGGCATAACCTAATCAAATGAAACTTAACAAGGATAAATATCACATCGTACATTTGAGTTCATAAAATCACCTGCACACATGCATGATGGGAAGACATGGCTAGATAACAATTTTCATGAAACATGCTTGAGGGTGGACTAAATATGAAAATGGATCAATAGTATAAAGTGGCCGCTCCCCCCCCAAAAAAACAGCACCCTGATATTAAGTTATATTATATAAATATAATGTCTAGGAGTAGGAAGCTGATAGTCTTGCTATATTCTGCCCTAGATGTTGGATCACATCTAGAGTCTTAAGTTCAGTTATACATTTTGGGGAGAATGTTGATAAATTTAACTGTGTCTACAGAAGGGTAGGCAGGATGGTGAGGGGATTAGAGATGAGGGCACAGGAAGATCCACTGAAGGCAGTGAAGATGCTTAGCCTTGAGAAGAGAAAGCTTAAGAGGCACATGATAATGCTTTTGAAGAGGGGAATCTAGGTAGTGGATAGAGAGCTGGGCTTAGGGTAAGGAAGACCCGAGTTCAAATCTAGCCTCAGATACTTCCTACTTGTATGACCCTGGGCAAGTCACTTAACTCTGTTTGACTCAGTTTCCCCATATGTCAAATGAACTAGAGAAGGAAATGGCAAACCCCTTCAGGATCTTTGCCAAGAAAACCCCAAATGGGGTCACGAAGAGTTAGACACGACTGAAACAACTCAACAACAACATGGGGAAGAGACAGTGAATGGGCCCAAGAAGAATGTCTAGTGCCCCATCCAATTTCAATTAGATCCAATTCAACAAACACTTATTGAGCACCTACTACATACAGAGTGCTATGCTAAGAGTTGGACATGCAACAAAACTCTTTTTGCCCTCAAGGAGCTTACATTTGACTGGCTATAATTATAGAGGCAGCTAGGTGGCACAGTGGAGAGAGAATTGAATTTGGAATCAGAAAGACATATTCTAATCCTACCTCAGACATTTATTAGCTGTGTGACTCTGGGCAAGTCCCTTAACTTCTCTGTGACTGTTTTCTCATTTATAAAATGGGGATGATAAATAATAGCACTTCCCTCATAGGGTTGTTGTGAAGATCAAATGAGCTCTCATATGTGAAGTACTCTGAACATCTTTTTTTTGGGGGGGGGGGGTTGAGGAGTGCCATCATGGTTAAGTGACTTACCCAAGGTCACACAGTTGCTAGTATGCGTCTGAGGCTGAATTTGAACTCAGCTGCTCTTCCTGACTCCAGGGTTGGTGTACTATCCACTGTGCTACCTAGCTGCCCCATAAATCTTTTTTTTTTTTTTTAGTGAGGCAATTGGGGTTAAGTGACTTGCCCAGGGTCACACAGCTAGTAAGTGTTAAGTGTCTAAGGCCGGATTTGAACTCAGGTACTCCTGACTCCAGGGCAGGTGCTCTATCCACTGCACCACCTAGCTGCCCCTGCCCCATAAATCCTAAATCACTATGTAAATGCTAGCTAATATCAGCTAGCTACTAATTACCACAGTGGAGGAGGGGGAATACCACATGTGTACAGATGGCAGTAAGTATTGACACTTGGGGCATCAGGAAAGGCTTCTAACTGTGAAATTTAAAATTGGATATTAGATCATAAATCTCCCCTACTTAACTTTTCCCTTAATTTATCTCCCAGACTAGTAAATGGAAGAAGCTTCTGGTTTTCTAGATAGAGCCTTTATTGTATATAAGGTGTTGTTGATTAGAAGGATAGGAAAGTAGAAATACAGTAGAAATCGTCTTAAATCTAGGCTTAGTCTATATTTCTTATAAAAACTCACCAAACCAAAAAAGGCCACCTTTGGAGTGAGGGAGACCGTCTGTGCTGCGCCGCCAGGAGTCCCGCCAAGCAGGCAAAAAGGCCTCCTCCGCTTCTCTCCACCCCGGAAGTCAAAAAAACCGGCAGGCAGTCTGACATGCGCAGCAGGCGGACTGTACCCGGCAGGCAGTCTGACATGCGCAGCAGGCGGACTGTACCCGGCAGGCAGTCTGACATGCGCAGCAGGCGGACTGTACCCGGCAGGCAGTCTGACATGCGCAGCAGGCGGACTGTTCATCTCCTCCCCAAAAGGGTGGTCCTTGAAAAACTGGCGTCTTTCAGTTATCCTAACCGACTGTTAAAAACTTTCATATTTTACCACATTACAAAAGGTGGCAACTGAGCTGGACAGCAGAGAGGAGAAAGGAGTATGTTCTAGACATAGGGGGAACACTTGGCCATTTGTAGAAAAACTCAGACCCTGGAGATGGACCATTAGCATGGGGAAGAGCAAACAGGTCAGTTTAACTGGAACATCAAGTGAGCTAAGGGGAAAATATGACATAAGACAGACAAGGCTGATGGCAATTTGTTTAGAATAGCTCCAACAGGCAGTCAATAAGCATTTATGAAGCACCAACTGTATGCCAGGCACTGGGCTATGTGCTAGGGATATAAAGAAAGGCAAAAGACCAGCCTATCAGTTGAAGGAATAATTTCTCCTGACTAAAATAAAATGAATAAGGGGGCAGCTAGGTGGCACAGTGGATTAAGCAATGGCCCTGGATTCAGGAGGACCTGAGTTCAAATCCAGTCTCAGACACTTGACACTTACTAGCTGTGTGACCCTGGGCAAGTCACTTAACCCTCATTGCCCCACAAACAAATAAACAAACAAATATCAGATGAATGAGATCTGCACATGAAACTCTTCTTATATTGAGCTAGAAAAAAGAGGCATCAAAGACCCAGTAAAAGATGAGATATTTGATTTTACTGGTGGTCAGGAAATCTGAATTGGTTTGAAGGTACATTTGGAGAATTATACCCCATTCTATGTAAACATGTTGACACGGCTTTAATTCCATTTATAACAACTTATCTCCATGAATCAGCATTCTCAATCTTGTCTGAAGCAAGAAATAAATTAAATATACAGGTATCTCTTTCAAAAACAAAAAGGAGAATAAAATGATCGACAATAAATAAAATCCAGGGTATTGCTAAATGGATTGTAATCTGATCAAATTTTATATACCTAATAAAGTTTTCTTGAAATAAAAAAAAAGACAGTCCCTGTCCTCAAGGACCTCATAGTCTAACAGGGAAGACAACATGAAAACAACTATATGCAAAAAAAGATAGAGAAATTGGTTAAATTGGAGAAAATCAATAGAGGGAAAGTACTAGAAAATAAGGGGGATCTAGATAGGCTTCCTGTAGTGGAGACTTTAGCTTAGACTAGAAGGAAGCCAGAGAGTGGAAATGAGGAGAGCATTCCAGGCATGGGGGACAGCACAGATTTAGGGTTATCATGTAGGTATCAATGGGAAATGATATATGAAAATGGTAGAGAGGGTGATTACAGCTTAATATAATGAAAGAATTGGGGGCAGCTAAGTGGTGCAGTGGATAAAGCATTGGTCTTGGATTCAGGAAGATCTGAGTTCAAATCCAGGCTCAGACACTTGACACTTACTAGCTGTGTGACCCTGGGCAACTCACTTAACCTTCATTGCCCCTCAAAAAAAAAATATATATATATATATATTATTGAAGAATTTCTTGACCAATTAAAGCTTGTTCATGTATAGATTGGACCCGATGACCTCTGAAGCTTCTCTCAACTTTGAGATTCAGTGATTCTAGAATTGGCTCCTTTGGGGGAGGTAGTGAGTTCCCCATAACTAGAGGTCTTCATATAACATCTACTATGTGCCTTGGCACTGTGCCAAGTGCTTTTTATAAATATCATCTCCTGATATTCACAACAACCCTGGATCCCCATTTGACAGTTGAGAAAACTGAGGCAAACAGGGATTGACTCACCCACGGTTACAGCTTATAAGTGTCTGAGGCCAGATTTGAACTCAGGTCTTCCTGATTCCAGATAAAGCTCTCTATCCACTTCACTAGCTGCCTCAAGGCTGGGCAGGATGTGGAAGCTGAGAGCTGGGTGACCCTTTGTTGGGGATGTTGTAGAACAGGTTATGACTCTTGTTCAGCTATAGCTGGAGTAGATGACTCCTAGGGTCCTGTCTGACTTTGTAGTTGTTTGTCCTTCATTCCAGAAGAGGACCAATGACATCATGAGGGTGATGGCTTGCCTTGTGCATGAATTGGACTTAAGTGAGGCAGAGTTGCACCAAGTCATCAGCCTCATTCACTCCTCTAGAATTATTGAAATCCAGTGGCAAGACAAAGGTCAAGATGACTGGTGATGGCCCAGGATGCAATGGGTCACCTTGGCCTTTCTAAATTAAGAGTCTTCCCAGGCAGGTTCCAGTTTGTCTGACTTTACTATTCAGTGATTGATTCCACCTCCATCCTCCACCCTAAGGCCAAGCCCAACTCCTTAGCGTTTTTTATTTCTGTGTCCCTAACACCTAACACAGTACTATGTTCTTTGCACTTAGTAGGCACTTAATAAATATTTGTAAAGTGGGAAAGTGTATAGGAACATTAAGGTGAATGAACTTTGATGACTAAGACCCTCAATAAGGCAGCAAAGAAAGAGATCCATCATCAGCTACCGCTATGGCTGTGCAGGGCTCAAGGGGCCTACCCATTCCCTATCTTCCCCTACAGATCTAGATGAATGTGCTGGGGAGGAAGAATGTGCACCCCATGGCGAGTGTCTCAACACCCATGGATCCTTCTTCTGCCTCTGTGCCCCTGGCTTCTCTAGTGAGCCTGGGGGCACCAGCTGCCAGGGTAAGTGGCTGTGAGGACAGATGACCAGTCTTTCAACTGAGATGATGGCCTTGTTGAGGGCACTAGGCACTAGAGTTGGGCACTAGGAGCCATGCCCAGGTGCTTTGGGCATATATCCATCACTGTAGATGGATTGCTAAGGACTGAAATAGAGGCTGGGTTCAAAGAGGCTCAGAAATCCCTTATCAGGCCTCAGCTGAGGTAGGTTCTCCACCCTCATGGGAAATCTACCTCCAAATTACAGAAAACACAAGGCTCTTGACTCTACCTTCTTTGTCTTTATCCATCCCATTGCATGTGCAGGTACTGACTGGCTACTATTGTCCTCTCCTTCTGGTTTGTCCAGGCCTCCCCTGTTTGGAGACTTTCAGCTCTGGGCTCTCCCCTGGCCTCTCCATCTCTTCCTAACTGTCCCTTGTCCACTGCATTGGGTACCCCATCCTGCCGAAGGAAGCTCCCAGGGAGGAGGTGGCTGAGAAGAGACTCAGCCTTGGACAAGTGGATGCTTACTGACCTTCTCTTTTAGATGTGGACGAGTGTGCAGACACAGCCAGGTGCCTGGGAGGGCAGTGTCTCAACACAGAGGGTTCCTTTGTCTGTGTGTGTGAGAGTGGATTCCAGCCTTCTCCAGAGAATGGGGAGTGTGTGGGTAAGGACTGGCCTGGCCTGCCCTGGGTCACCATAAACTTGTGCTTCTATGTGGAATAGAGAAAATTTGAGAAGAAGTACAAGATGATTGAAAAAAGTCCTGGCTCTGGCCTCAAGATATTCACATTTAAATCCTTTATTATCTATGTTACCATAACCTCTCTGGGTCTCAGTTTCTTCCTCTATAAAATGGGGATGATACATATACCACCTAACTCTTTGGCTTCTTATAGGGAAAATCCTGCCTAAATGTGAGTTTCTATTCCATCCCCTTCTGCCCATCCTCTGATTCTAATGAGTATCCTAAACTCAAAAGTACCAGGAACTACCGATTTCTAGCACTGGGTGGTCTCTAGGTTCCCATGAGCATTAGAAGTCATTTTAATTGAGCAGAAAGCATATATTGAGTATCCACTATATACCCAGAACTGAACTAGGGACTAAGGGAGAATCCAGAAGTAAAAGTTTCCCTGTCCTTAATGAACTTATAATCTAGCTATGATTTTCTTTTAAGAACTCTTAAGTCCTGGACAGTTAGGTGGCGCAGTAGATAGAACACAGGCCCTGGATTCAGGAGGACTTGAGTTCAAATTCGGCATCAGAGACTTAACACTTACTAGCTGTGTGACCCTGGGCAAGTCACTTAACCCCAATATTCTCACACACACACACACACACACAAAAGAACTCGTAAGTCCTTTCACACATTTATCTTTTTGAGAGTTTATGGTAGTGTTGCAGCTGAGGAAGTTGTTCCACAATAGGTAGAAGTGGCTGACAGGACCTTACAACCAGAGAATAGACTAGGGTCCCTACAGGGTTAAAAAGAGAAGTGATCTTGGGATCCTTGGGTCATGCCAGTGAGCTGGGCCTGACTTATACTTCCTCTCCTCCTCCCTTGGCTCCTGCATGTTTGTATCGATGACAGATGTGAACGAATGTAAGGAGTATGGAGACACAGTATGTGGAACCTGGAGGTGTGAGAACAGTCCCGGATCGTACCGCTGCATCCTGGGCTGTCAGCCTGGCTTCCACATGACCCCCACTGGAGACTGCATCGGTAAGTCAGGGCAGTGAAAGCTCAACATATGTAGGCAAGGAGCCAGGACTGTTGTTACAAGGTCCAGGCACAGGGAGGAAGGAAGCAGAACCATAGAGGAGGAAAAATGTCCATCCCTTTCTCTTTTGTCTCTCAGACATAGATGAGTGTGCCAATGAGACCTTGTGCGGGACCCATGGTTTCTGTGACAACACTGATGGCTCCTTCCGCTGCTTGTGTGATCGTGGCTACGAGGCTTCACCCTCAGGCTGGGACTGTGTTGGTGAGCATCCCACTAGCCATCATCCCTGCAGGCAGGACAGGCCCTTCCCTCCCTTTCCAGAAGTCTTGTGCATCCTGCCATGGGAGGCCTTCTAAATCACTCAGGTGATGACTAAGTCCCAAGGAGGAGAAAGCACTGAGTACCTACCTCCTCTGCGTTTAGTACTGCAGGGGACACAGAAGGTACATTCTCCTGCCCTTGGGAGATGATTGTATGGTTGGTGAGGGAAGCCAGCAACAATTAAGAAAGAAAAAGGGGGCAGCTAGGTGGTGCAGTGGATAAAGCACTGACTCTGGATTCAGAAGGACCAGAGTTCAAATCTGTCCTCAGACACTTGACACTTACTAGCTGTGTGACCCTGGGCAAGTCACCTAACCCTCATCGCCCCCCAAATAAATAAATAAATGATAAATAAATGGATAGATGGATGGATGAGTGGATGGATGGATGGAGAGATGGATGGAGAGAGAGAGATTCTTTTGAAAAAGAAAGAAGAAAGAAAGAAAGAAAGAAAGAAAGAAAGAAAGAAAGAAAGAAAGAAAGAAAGAAAGAAAGAAAGAAAGAAAGAAAGAAAGAAAGAAAGAGAAAGAAAGAAAGAAAGAAAGAAAGAAAGAAAGAAAGAAAGAAAGAAAGAAAGAGAAAGAAAGAAAGAAAGAAAGAAAGAAAGAAAGAAAGAAAGAAAGAAAGAAAGAAAGAAAGAAAGAAAGAAAGAAAGAAAGAAAGAAAGAAAGAAAGAAAAAACCCATCATCTAAGAAAGGCAGTGTTGGTATAGTGGGAAGGACTCTGGAATTGGGAATCAGGCGACCCCCTAGGTTCAAGCCTCGGCTCTGTCACCATCTGAATTTGGGCAAATCACTAGCCCACTCTGGGCTCTGGTTTCCCAAGTCCATCACTTACAATCTGTGGTTGTATATAATAAATTGTGTGGAAACTGGAAAAGTTAATCAGTGAGACCTGATGTTTCAAAAGCCTTCTTGGAAGAAGACAAGGTTTCAGCCAAGTCTTTAACCTGCCTCTTTTCTGTTGCCCAGAGGTCTCAAAGGAGTAAGGGCAGGCAGGATCTTTTGTCTTAGGGCAATTTGTTTTAAAACCAACACCCAGAGTCCCCTAGGAAAGGGAACAGACTTTATCTCTTTCCTTTTCCTTCTTCTGCCTTGTCTCCCTTTCTGAATGTATCCATCCACCTCCCTCGGTACTCTACTCCTACATACCCATACGCTTAGTCCCCTATCACTTGCCCCAAAATCATCCTGCTTGCTTGCTTGTCCTGGGGAACAAGACTTTGGAGAAGATGAGCTAATGGGGGCGCCAGTTTGGCCAGAGGCAGAAGTCAGAACCAAGGGAGCAGGAGGGCAGAAGATCTCAGGATACTGTCTCCGGCCAAAGTTGCCTTTTTCCTTCTGTCTGTGGTTAACTGTCCTTGTCCTGTACAGATGTGAATGAGTGTGAGCTGATGGTGGCCGTGTGTGGGGCTGCCTTGTGTGAGAACGTGGAAGGCTCCTTCTTGTGTCTCTGTGCCAACGACCACGAGGAATATGATGCACAGGATGGCCGTTGCCGCGAACGGACAGTAGGAGGTAAGGGGTCTGCCATGTATGATGTGTGGGACAGAGGGGTAGTAGATGGATACAGGGCAAGCTGGGGGCAGGGAGTGGGGTGGGGTAGAACCTGGAGAGAGGATGCTAATTAATGGCAAGAAGGGGAAGAAGTAGTTTTCCCATCATCTCTGGAGGTCAGGCAGCCACTCACCTAACTCTAAGGATATTCAGTTCCAGTCTAGGGGATGTCTGGAAGACAGATTTATTTATTTATTTTGGTGAGGCAATTGGGGTTAAGTGACTTGTCCAGGGTCACACAGCTAGTAAGTGTCAAGGGTCTAAGGCTAGATTTGAACTCAGGTACTCCTGAATCCAGGGCTGGTGCTCTATCCACTGAGCCATCTAGCTGCCCCAAGACAGATTATTTTTGAACCATGGTTTACTTTGGGGCAAACTTATAGGAGACTGAAAATGCCAAATTAAATTAGACCCCGTAGGCCTGACCGAGATGCAGCATGTGATCCTTCTGGTTGAATCTGGGCCATGAAGGGACAGAACCAGACTGATTTCCATCAAATACAGGCCAAGAAAGCATCGAGAGGCCAACTGCGGAACATATCCCTGGACCAGAGCGCAAACCGTGCTACTCAGGACCGAGCAACCAGTCCCCCTGCACCAGCATCCTGGGCCGGAACACTACCCGGGAGGAGTGTTGCTGTACTCAGGGAGCCAGCTGGGGAGACAGCTGTGAGCCCTGCCCTTTCCCTGGCACAGGTAGGGAAACTCTCTGAGGCCCCAGGAACCAGCAGGGGAGCACGGGGCTCAGGCAAAGCCTGTGAATTTGCTGGGGGATGAAACAACATGAGCAAAAAGGAAGAAAGGTGAGGGGGGAGAAAGGCTTTCACGTCATCTGAGCTCTGGCTTCTCTCTTTATCCCTCCTCCCCAGTGGAATTCAGCGAGATCTGCCCCAGTGGGAAGGGATATATACCTGTGGAAGGCAGCTGGATGTTTGGACAAACCACATACACCGGTAAAATCTTTCCCCAGAACTTTCCTCCTCTCCTTCATCCTTGCCCATTCCTATTTCTTAAGCAGATAGAAAGATCCTCAGGATTTTTTTCACCTGAAATGCCAACCATAGTTTTGACCATTTGGTCAATAATAGTCCATTGATAAACACTATGTGAATACAAATGAAAACAAAGACAATCCTGTCCTCAAGGAGCTTACAATCTAAAAGGGAGAAGACAATGCATAGAAGGAAGCCGAAAAGGAGGATGAGAGAGAACATACCCTCAACTTTGTCTTAGCTAAAGACATTTTCAGTTGAGTATCCCCCAGGGGAGTCTAGAAGCCCTCAACTCAAATACAACTCAAACTACAGGTTTCTTCTGTTGCCACCCCACAGCCCCTACAAACCACCTTCTTCCCTGTATTTGTTCCTTACATAAGAAACCAGTCTAGGGCTGCCATCCCTCCTACTCATAGCCACATGTGAACACAGGGGAAGAAGAAGGAAGAAGAGGAGGAGAGCTGAGAGTATTGTCCTGTCTGCCCCCAGTCCCAAGGAACCCAACTGCAGATTGTAGGGAGTGGAGCCCCAGCATTCTGGGAGTTCACATGGGAAGGACCCTGTCCCTAATGGCAACTTTGTTCCTGTTTAGATGCGGATGAATGCATGATGTTCGGCTCAGAGCTCTGTCACAACGGCCAGTGTCTCAACACAGTGCCCGGATACATCTGCCTTTGCCACCCTGGCTATGGCTATGATGCCTCCCACATGGAGTGTGAAGGTAAGAGCTGTCCTTCCCCATGCTGGCCATGCCCACTGTGGCTCACCATTTCTCTTGCCTTGAATTATCAGAAATGGCTGTCCTCCTCCTAGGAAAAGTGATGTATTCTCAAGGAAAGGGGCTTCCCTACCTGGGGAGATCCCTGGCTGGGGATCCCAGCTGGGTTAGTGGCTTGTACCTCTAAGATGAAGGCATTCATAGGGCTATCAGGGTTCCATCATCATGCATCAGGACTGATCCAGCTCCTGAGGCCCTGTTTAATTTAATTGAATTTATTTGTTTGTTTGTTTGTTTATTTATTTTGGTGAGGCAATTGGAGATAAGTGACTTGCCCAGGGTCACACAGCTAGTAAGTGTTAAGTGTCTGAGGCCACATTTGAACTCAAGTCCTCTTGACTCCAGGACCAGGACTCTATCCACTGCACCACCTAGCTGCCCTGAGGCCCTATTTTAGGAAGGCAAGTGACAGCCTTAGCCCTGTGGAGGATCCCAAGGTGGGAGTAGTCTCAAAGGCAGCAGATGGAACAGTGGGTAGAGCACTGGACTTAAATCAAGAAGATCTGAATTCAAATACTGACCTCAGCAAGGACTAGCTGTGTGACCCTTGGCAAATCTCACTTAACTTTTGCTAACCTCGGTTTCCTCATCTCTAAACGGGGATAATAACACCCATGTCCTAGAGTTCTTCTAAAGTTTGAATGAGATAACATGTCAATTGCTTTGCAGACCTTAAAGCCCTAAATAAATGTTATCATCGCCATCATCACCCACACAGAAGGAGCCATGACAGCATAGCCTTCCGTTGGGATGTGAAGGATGGAGAAGCGGGGACATCTTTGTGTCCTTACATTAACTCCCCCATTCCGTGCCCACAGCTGAGTTCACAGGCTTTGCTGGCCCTCGGTTGCTGTCTCCTCCCCCTCTGCTGCCACCCAGCCTCTTCCCTGTCTTTCCCACAGATCATGATGAATGCCAGGACACAGCCTGTGAGAATGGAGAGTGTGTGAACACAGATGGCTCTTTCCACTGCTTCTGCAGTCCCCCGCTGGTTCTGGACCACAGCCAGAGGCGCTGTGTGAACAGCACGAGTAGCCTGGGTAAGAGCCGGGCAGCACACGCACCCGTGTGAGCTGGGGTGGGGAGCCCGGACGGCCGGGCTGGCTTGATAATCTCTCTGTCCTTTGGCAGACCTTCCAGACCATGACATCCACATGGACATCTGCTGGAAAAAAGTCACCAATTATGTCTGCAGCCAGCCTTTCCGAGGTCGCCGTACCACCTACACTGAGTGCTGCTGCCAGGATGGCGAGGCCTGGAGCCAGCAGTGTGCCCTGTGCCCTCCTAGGAATTCTGGTAGGAGGAGGAGCAGCAGCATCTTGGATGGTTTAGGGAGAGAGGGAAGCCTGGGTTGGGCATCTGCAGACCTGGGCCAGAGGCAACAGGATAGAGATTCCCAAGGATTTCCCATCAGCTGGAGAGAATGTGGAACAAGCGAGAATCTCAGAAGGGAGGAGAGTAGGGGTTGGATGCCATCACTTTCTCCAGATCCATGCTCCTTAATGAGAAGGGGCCCTCTGGGGATATTATAGAGACCAGGGTCCAGAAGGCATGAGTTGCTCTCCATTCTTTTTTTTTTTTTAGTGAGGCAATTGGGGTTAAGTGACTTGCCCAGGGTCACACAGCTAGTAAGTGTTAAGTGTCTGAGGCCGGATTTGAACTCAGGTACTCCTGACTCCAGGGCCAGTGCCCTATCCACTGCGCCACCTAGCTGCCTCTCCCTTCATTATCACAGCTTTTCTCTCCTCCCCGACAGAGGTCTTTGCTCAGCTGTGCAACGTGGCCAGGATAGAAGCTGAACGGGAAGCCGGCCTCCATCCTCGGCCAGGCTATGAGTATGGCCCGGGACCTGATGATCTGCACTATGGCCTCTATGGCCCTGAGGGGGCCCCCTTTTATAACTACCTGACTCCCGAGGAGGGTGCTTCTGAGCCCCCATTCCTGAATCCCGCCAGCCGCCCAGTGGTCAACCTCCCTGCCCCTGAGCCACCACTGCAGCCTTCTGAAGTCCAGCCCCACTTTGTGGGCAACCAACCAGGTTTGTGCTACCTCCCTGTGGTGATGGTGAGGAGATGGAAGCAAGTGACTTTTCCTTCTTTCTCTCTTCAAACCCAACTTGCGAATTCCTCTCCCCCAAGGTGAGAAAAGGGCAGCCGGGTCTCACCAGTGAGAGTCAAAGGATTGATAGCTTGGAAAGGACCTAGTGGCACTTAGCATCTCTAAGCCTCAGTTTTCTCATCAGTGAAATGAAAGAATAAAGACTCAAACACAGGTCAATGACTCCCAAGCCCAGTGTTCATACCATGACTCCACACTGCCTCTCATGAAGAAGCCAGTTTAAGGGGTAGGAACCTCTATGTTGCGATCATCAAACATTTGATGAGCAGTAACATTAAGCTAACTAACGTATGTTAGGGCTGAGTGTTAGACTCTCCAGCATCTACAATGTGTATGACATGGTTCCTGATCTCAACCACCTTACATGCAGGACTATGAATGTGCCTATGTATGTCTGCATACCTCCCGGTGGCTCCATTTCTCTCACCCATTCTAAAGACTGATGAATTAATCATTCATTCAAGAATCATTTATTAACCACCTACTGTGTGCAAAGCACCATGCTAGGCATTGGGAAATTAAAATTCAGTTGAAAAATTGAATTCAATTACAATTCAAACATGTCTTTGTGGTGTTCATAATGGCTGGGGAGGAGGGAAGAGTGTTATATGTAGCATCCTCCCTACATTTTCCATATATGTAATACCATGCGTAGCAGGGAGAGGGGAGATACTAACTATAAGTGAAAAATAGAATATAAACAGAGGGGTATTAAAAAAAGACATGGAGTTGGAGAAAGAAAATGTCACTGTATCTGGCCTTTGAAGGATGAATAGGATTTTAAAGGGTGAATATGGTAGGAAGATAGAAATTCCTGCAAAAGGAATATTATGAACCAAGGCACCAAGGTGGAAAAGCACAGCATATGGATAAGAGACCATGTTTGTTGTTCAGTCGTTTTCAGTCATGTCTGGCTCTTCACGACCCCTTTTCTTGGCAGAGGTACTGGAGTAGTTTGCCATTTCCTTCTCCAGCTCATTTTACACATGAGGAAACTGAGGCAAACAGGGTAAAGTGACTTGCTCAGGATCACACAGCTAGTAAGTGTCAAGTGTCTGAGGCCGGATTTGAACTCAGGTACTCCTGACTCCAGGGCCGGTACTCTAGCCACTGTACCACCTAGCTGCCCTGAATGCCCTAACTCTAAACCCTTATGCCTCCAATCTTCTGATTACCTTGGTGCCTGACCTCAGGATCTACTTAAAACTGCCACAAAGGAGATGGATGGATGGATGGATGGATGGATGGATGGATGGATGGATGGATGGATGGATGGATGGATGGATGGATGGATGGATGGATGGATGGATGGATGGATGGATAGGCAAGCAGACAGGCAGACACATGGACAGACACGCAGATAGACAATATATATAAACGCACACACACACATATATACATGTATGTATATATATGTGTGTATATACATGTGTGTACAGATGCATATTTTAAACAGAATCAAAATACATCTAAACTTGGCATTTCGAGGAAAATTTCATGACCTCCCTGAAGATCCCTGATAATGAATGTTCTAAAATAATATAAAAACAGAGAGTCATTGGAAGAATAGAGTGGGGTTATATGTCCTTCCTTCTCTCCCTCCATCCTCTGAATCCCCAGGGAACTATGACAGCTTCGAAGGTCTCCGTGCAGAGGAGTGTGGCATCCTCAATGGCTGTGAGAATGGCCGCTGTGTCCGAGTAGATGAGGGCTATACCTGTGATTGCTTTGAAGGCTTCCAGCTGAATATAGCCCAGATGGCCTGTGTGGGTAAGTTTAGAATGGGATCCATGGGTAGGGAGTAGAATTCCCAGGGAGAGGTGTGCTGTGCCTGGCCCATGTGGTATTGACAAGAAAGACCAAGAACCTAAGTAGCAGGTTAGGGTCTCCTGGCAGTTATTCAAGACAACCTGGAAACTCACTGCTGTCCCATGGTAAGTCTACCTGAAATCAGTCAGCTCCAAGCACCTGGGGAAGTTCTTTTTTTTTTTTTTTTTTTGGTGAGGCAATTGGGGTTAAGTGACTTGCCTAGGGTCACATAGCTAGTAAGTGTTAAGTGTCTGAGGCCGGATTTGAACTCAGGTCCTCCTGACTTCAGAGCCGGTGCTCTATCTACTGCGCCACCTAGCTGCCCCAGGGAAGTTCATTTTGTGGAGATTCTTGGGACAGGACTGAAAAAGGGATGATTCCTATAGCTGCTACCTTGGGGCTTGGTACAGGACTGTTGCATTCTACTCTTGAGGGGAAAGTCATTCTCTATAGTAAAAGGAAAAAAGACAGACATAGGTTTGTTCACAAAGGTGAGTGAATCAGGGCAAGGGAAGCTTTAACCACTTCTAGCTCACAGCCTCATCCACTTTCTTCTAGATGTAAATGAATGTGAGGACATGCATGGGCCCGCAGCTCTCTGTGAGCAGGGTCACTGTAAGAACACCGAGGGCTCCTACTACTGCCAATGCTCTCTGGGATACGTGGCCATGGCGGGTCCCCCCCGCTGCATCCCCAAGGAGTAGGGAAGAGCAGCCAGCTGGAAACGGCCCACAGCCACCTGCAAGGGCCCCGAGGAGTCTGTCCCAACAAGGAAGATACCATGATGGCAGCAGTAAGTAAGGGGGCTAGAGGCTGTGCCCCCAACAAGCCTATTCATCTCCCACCATCTCTCCTGGCTAAGGCGTCAAAAGGGCCTGCTTCAGCCATGAGCTTCCAGCTTGGCTCAAACACCACCAGCTGCTTTGATGCTTCATCCACTGGTCATGGGGCCCATCTCGTTGCCTTTCTTGGCCTCACCCTGTGATACTTGCTGAGGGAAGAGCCTGTCCTCTTCTCTCCAAACTGTGCCTATCTGCAGGGTTCTTTAGCCTCACCCTATAGGCATCACATTCCAGCTCCGACTCTGCCTGCAAATGAACCCACCGCTGTGGAGGGGGCATTAGCTGCCTCACCCTTTGGCTGGTCCTCCAAGAGCCGGTTGTGCTGGATGGGGCTGAGAGTTCTGCTGATGACGCCAAAGCTCTTCTTCTGAGGACTTCTGTCTCTACTAGGCTGGGCTGGGCCCTTCTTTTGATGTATCTCCATTCTATAGCCAGTTCTGTAACCCCAGGTGGGCAGCAGAGACCCTCACCACAGAGAAGCAAGACTGATGCTGGCCTTCTTGTGCATAGAAGATGAGAGAGAAGGGAAGCAAAGACAGATCCGAAGAAATGGGATAAAAGGGGATGAGGGGAAGGAGAATGGGGAGGCAAAGGAGAAAGAAAGAGCCAGAATTTTACATGAGTCTAAAGGAGGGGCAGCTAGGTGACACAGTGGATAAAGCACCGGCCCTGGAGTCAGGAGGACCTGAGTTCAAATCCAGAATCAGATACTTGATACTTCCTAGCTGTGTGACCCCAGGCAAGTCACTTAACCCTGATTGCCTTGCCCCCCCCCAAAAAAAAAAAAGTAAGAAAGAGTCCAAAGGAAACATTTCAGTGGCTTCAGCTTGGTAAACTTGCATCTCCCAGCAGGTCATAGCCCTGTGTGCACCAGTAGCAGGGCTTTTGCAAGATGCCCCCATTGCCAACAGACCTTTGTAAAGTACACGTAGCTTTTTATAGGAACCAAACCTCTCTTGTGCTCTCCTTTTTTGAAAACCAGTTTGATGTGTTATAAATAAAAAGGTCTATTTTCTGGCCTATGGATTACAATGTATGTGTTGTGGTTTTCTTTTTTTTTTTTAACCCCTGCTTAAGCTATTCTATTTCAATTGAATTGAGACAGGTAGTGGACGCCTACCTAAAATGCAAGACACTAAGTTTAGGGCCAAGAAAGATCCAAAGCTGAGCAGAGTGGAATAGGTTTAATGGAAGAGAGGATCATTAATAAAAGCACATGACACATGTGGAAAACCTCC
Organism: Dromiciops gliroides; assembly: GCF_019393635.1. Classification (NCBI taxonomy): domain Eukaryota; kingdom Metazoa; phylum Chordata; class Mammalia; order Microbiotheria; family Microbiotheriidae; genus Dromiciops; species Dromiciops gliroides. Next base: position 237,178,828 of record NC_057862.1, read on the forward strand.
TATCATCAAGCTTTCCCAGAATACAGTGTACAGAAAGGGAAGTAGTGTGACCTTAGATATAGTTTTCCATCTTTGCTCTGACATCCTGACCCCCGTGGAAAAATGCAATCTGGGAACCTTGACAGCTATTTTTGCTTTGTTTTACTATCCAAATAAAGGGCTTGCTTTAATCCAGCAACAGTTGGAGAAAAATGTCCCATACAGACATAAAGAAATCATTATATGATAGGTCGTCTATACCTAAAACCTTGCTGGTATATGCCAGTAAAATGGTCCTGTGACCACCGTGGATGAGGGAAGGAAACATGAGTGGCTGCCATGAAAAGGCAAATGTTAGGGGGCAGCTGGGTGGTGCAGTAGATAAAGTAAAAAAAAGGAAAGGCAAATCTTTGGGGAATTAGGTTGTCAGAGTAGGGTCTTCAACATGCCATGTCTCTTGCCACTTAATCCACTAGTAGTCTGAATCTCCACTTCTGCCACTGGCTTTCTACTTCTCTATTGGATTTGTGGACTCTGAAGAAATCGGCACCAACCCAACATGACTCATTTAGACCATAATTCATACCAGCTTCCCCAGGATGGAACTGCATGTCCTGAGTCCCCTTTTTTGCCCCAATTCACAAAACATATACACTTCTGTTACTTCTTCACCCCAGAGGATCCAGCATAGGCCGTGTTTGCTTGGGTCTTTACTAACTTAGGAGACTTGATTTCCAGTCTCAACTCTGTTACTTAATACTAATGTGACCTTGGGTATGACCTTCCTGGATCTCAATTCCCTGATCTTGTGATGACTTAAGGTCCTTTGTAGCTCTAAATCCTACTAAGTGAATGTTGTTGTGGGCATAAAGAATTTGTAAGGTTTTTTAAAATGGTAGGCTGTGGATGGCTGTTTTCTTAAGGGAAAAATCCAACTTACGAACATTACCTTGAGAATTGAGAAGTGGGTAGAGCTCACAGAAGGGGCAGAATAAATCCCAAAAGTTAAATAGACTCTTCTAATAAGCCCAGAGTGGGACATCTAGATGGCAAAGTGGATAGAACACTGGCTGTGGAGTTAGGAGAACCCAAGTTCAAATCTGGCCTCAGACATTTACCAACTGTGTGACTCTGGCAAGTCACTTAACTGGTATCCTTGACTGTAACGGAACTTTGAGACAGCCATAGATTTGGCAAGAGGTAGGAGGGCAGAGGAGGAAGGAAGAAATGGAAGGAAAATAAGCATTTATTAAGTACCTACTATGTACCAAACACTATGCTAGGTATTTTTGTTTTGTTTTGTTTTTTTGTTTTTGCAGGCAATGGGGGTTAAGTGACTTGCCCAGGGTCACACGGCTAGTAAGTGTTAAGTGTCTGAGACCAGATTTGAACTCAGGTCCTCCTGAATCCAGGGCCAGTGCTTTATCTACTGTACCACCTAGCTGCCCCCAAGAGAGATATTTGTAAAATACCTAGCATAGGGGGCAGCTAGATGGCGCAGTGGTTAAAGCACCAGCCCTGGATTCAGGAGGACCTGAGTTCAAATCTGGTCTTAGACACTTAACACTTACTAGCCGTGTGACCCTGGGCAAGTCACTTAACCCTCATTGCCCTGCAAAAAGAAAGAAATTTTAAAAAAACAACAACAAATATCTCTCTTGATTCTCACAATAACCCTAGGAGATAGGTGCTATTATGCTCCATTTGACAGTTGAGGAAACAGACAGACCTAGAGGTGAAGTGAGTTGCCTGGGGTTGCACAGCTAGTAAGTGTCTGAAGCTATATCAGGTTTATCCACCCTGCCACTTGGTAAGATTTAAAGCTAAAAAAGAAAAGGAGGGACAGCTAGGTGGCGCAGTAGATAGAGCACTGGCCCTGGAGTCAGGAGGACCTGAGTTCAAATCCGGCCTCAGACACTTAACACTTACTAGCTGTGTGACCCTAGGCAAGTCACTCAACCCCAATTGTCTCACCCCCCCCCAAAAGAAAAGAAAAGAAAAGGAGTCTTGGGGTAAGGGGGGTAAGAGGGGGGGCATGGAGGGAAGGTTGTGCTAATGAGGATCATGGCAGCTGGCCATGGTGAACCTAGATGTAGCTAGGTGGCACAGGAGACAGAATATAGACCTATAGTCATGAAATTTATCTGTGTCCTCAGATACTTCCTGGCTGTGTGACCCTGGGTAAGTCACCTAACCTCTGTTTGCCTCAATTTCCTCATCTATAAAATAGGGATAATATGAGCACCTCCCTCTCAGAGTTGTGAAAATCAAATGAGATATTTGTAAAGCACTTAGCACACTATATAATATATTTGGCTATTATTAGTTATTATTATTATTATTATTATGTGTTAATATAGGGTCTGACAAAGTAGCATTTCACCTGATTGCCAACTTAATAGTAGGTTATTGAACTTTTTGTAGGAGCAAAGAATTAGAAACAAAGTAGCTGCCCATCAACTTTGTAGCAGATGAATAAATTATGGTGCATGAATGTAATGGGATTACTGCAGGGGAAGAAATTGTGACCATGGAGATGTCAAAGGAAGCATGAGAACACTTCTAAAAGCGATGCAGAGTAAAGTAGGCAGAACCAGGAAAACAATATATGCAATGACTAAAACACTGTAAATGGAGGGAACAACCAAACCAAACCAAACCAAACCTGCACACTATACTTATAATGACCAAATAACACTGAAGAGAAGAGATGAGAAAATGTACAGGCCTCTCTTCTTTCTGGAATTGGGGGGCCAAGGTGTGGAATATCACATAACCTATCAGTCCTAGTCCTAGGTTAGTTTTGCTGAACTGCTTTTTTTTTTTCTTTTCCTTTTTTAATTCTTTATTACAAAGGATGGTTTTCTAAACAAGACTAGGGAGAGGGAAAGGAAACGAAAACTAAAATATAAATTTTATATAAAAATATAACCTTTTTAAAAATCAAAAAGGCTAATGAAAGTGGTCAGGACAATTTTGAGAACCAGATTAGTTATAGGGAGGTTCTAGAAGCCATATCAGCTATTTATCCATAGAGATCATATGTAGATTTCATGGTATTTCCATGTTCTATAAACTTGTTAATCTTGCACACAGTGAGTCTTTTTTTTTTTTTTAGTGAGGCAATTGGGGTTAAGTGACTTGCCCTGGGTCACACAGCTAGTAAGTGTTAAGTGTCTGAGGCTGGATTTGAACTCAGGTCCTCCTGACTCCAGGGCTGGTGCTCTATCCACTGCGCCACCTAGCTGCCTCCACAGTGAGTCTTTAAAAAAAATTTTTTTGGGGGGCAGCTAGGTGGCACAGTGGATAAAGCACTGGCCCTGGATTCGGGAGTACCTGAGTTCAGATCCAGCCTCAGACACTTACTAGCTGTGTGACCCTGGGCAAGTCACTTAACCCTCATTGCCCTGCAAAAAAAAAAAAATTTTTTTTTGCTCTATCCATCTTTTATTATTTACAAAGTGCTTTTTTTTGGACATTCCAAACTTTGTCCTAGATAAGTGAAGGAGGAAAAGAGCTTCTACCCAAAAGATCTCAGAGAATCTAAGAGAATCTAGGTACTTATTAGTAGCATAGAATTTGAGAATCGGAAGGGACCTCATCAACCAACTAGTTCAAGCCATACGGACCAAATTATACATGAAAGGAATCCCTCTTATAACATAACCAATTATGACATATTGATTAAAAACCATTTTTAGGTGGCACAATGGTTAGAGTGCCTGGCCTGGAGTCAGGAAGACCTGAGTTCAAATCTAACCTTATATATCCATACTAGCTCTGTGACCCTGGGCAAGTCACTTAATCCTATTTGCCTCAGTTTCCTCGTCTAGAAAATGGGCTAGAGAAGGAAATGGCAAACTACTCCAAGATCTTTGCCAAGAAAACCCCAAATAGGATCACAAAGAGTGGGACATGACTTGAAAAATGACTCAACAACAATCAGTAAAACCACCTGAGGATGAGAACCTCTCTCTTCCTAAAACAGCCCATTCTGCTTTGGGAAAGTTCTAATCATTGGGGAATTTCTTCTTCCTTCTTCCTTCTTGAGTCTAACAGAAGAAGTCTAATCCATCTTCCTTATAATGATCCTTCAAAAAAATATGAAGATAACTATAATGTCATCCCTTCTGCTTCCCACCCCCCTACCTCAAATCTTCTCTTTTCCAGGCTAAACGTTCCTAGTTCCTTCCCCTAATCCTCCTATGACAGGGACTCAAGGTGCTTCACCAGCCTGGCTGCCCTCCTTTGGAAACTCTCCAGCTTATTAATGCCCTTCTTAAACTGCCTTTCCCAGAACTGAACACAGTACTACTTGATAAGATCTGAGAAGAGCAGAACACAGTGGGACATTGTAAGCAATACAGTAGCTCCCCCTCTCCCCCTTTAAACAAAGAAGCCCCAGGGAGATTAAAACTAAAAAACAAAACGAAACAAAACAAAAACCCTGAGTCTCCCTGAAGAGTAAGACTTGCACTAATAGCCAAAGCCCCCCTTTCCCCAGGGCCAAGAATGTGAATATTAATTAGCTGTCAATTTCCCCAGTTCCCCCAACATGAATTAGTGCCAGTACTGAATCTTAACCTTGTAAAAAAAATTAATTATTAACTATAACTAATCTAACCTTTGGCCTCTCTTTTCTCTTGCTGTCTAACTCCCAAGACTATATATACCTTTTCTTCTCTCCACTCAAATCTCGGGGCTTCCTGCGCCCCCACAGACCAAGCTAATCCTCCAGCCAGGGCTGCAGCTGATGGTGGTGGAGGTGCACTCCAGCCTCACGTGCCTCAGCACAGGCTATCTGGGATCTTTTGGATAGCTCCGCTCAGGTCAGAGGGGGCTGGGGGCTTTTTTCCCCCAGCTGTCTGACCTGGTGTCTTATACAGCCCACGGGGCTTTTGGGCTCAACTGAAGCAGAGGGAGAGGGGCACCAGCACTTCCCACACAGAAGAGACCCTGAGGGCCTAAGGCTTTCTAATCTCAGCCTAAAGGTAGGGTCCCCAAATCAAAATAAATTTCCACAGTCCCCCCTTTGCTTTGAAAAGAAACACATAGTGTTTCCTTGATGAAGCAGCAAAACCAAATACCATAACCTATGCTAGGACACAATGTCAATAATAACACAGGAAAAGAAAATTGTCCAGAGGGGCAATCCCTCATGGACTTGCACTTTGACAATGTCCACAGAGGGAAGACCTCTGCAGAAAATACACATTACAGATGGTGTATGTAGGAAGAAACAAAAGTGTCCATTTAAAGTCCTTTTAAATCTTGTCTTTGAAGAAGGGTTGAGATGTCATCTAGGGAACAGGACTCTGATCTGGATACAGGCTGTCTCTGGTTTGTCTCTGGATTCTGCTGGTTGTCTCTGGAACTGCTGGCTGTCTCTGGATACTGCTGGCTGTCTCTGGATACTGCTGAGCTTTCACTAGTCTTTAGTATAGCATTGTCCAAAATTGTTCAGTTTAAATAATGAAAGTTCTTCAAAAAGCAGTGGAAGTTCTTCAAAATGTACAAAACAAATCTGAACTTTATACATATACAACATATTGGAGTCCCCCCTTCTGGAGGATGTTTATATCCGTAAGCAATAGAAAATTGAGACAATACATCAATAACGCTTTTTACCATTATATGTCTGGATCAAGGCCAAATTTAGTAATGTGTCTGTGACAACACTTGAAAATGTTATGGAAAGGTTACCATACCACATCATGTGGTGCATAGACATCAGTAATTGTGCTAGGCCTCAGATGGATGGATTCTAACCATGCCATCAGACAGAATAAGAAAACCAAATTAAGCTAAACCAGGTTCATGGACTGGTGCTTCCATGACACCAGACTATTTTTGGAGTAAGAGATGTGCCCTATATGGCTGCTATTAACAGCAAACTATGAACTTACTAAATGTATTTGGACTAAGGGAATCCTGCCTCCAGGTTTCGCTGAATGGGCTGTTCTCTCAGCCTCCTCAGGGCATCTTACATGTACCTGTCTCTCCTCCTGTTGTACATATATTTTCTTCAAGGCCTGCATCGTGGAGTGGAGTCATCTCCATGAAGCTCAGTGTAAGGGTAATTAGACTCTGAAATGGTAAGTTTCCATAATTCATAAATCTCATATTAATTTCACCAAAGAAAATATGATGGTAAAAATGCATGTTATGCTGCATAACTAAATACACACTTGCAATATATACAATAATTCTAAACCATATCCAGAGTCAATTGGGAAAGTGGTATAATGACCAATACAACAAAATTACTACTCTTTCACTAAGGATAATAAAAGCTATATACATAGTCATAATGACATTTAAATTAATTCTATAAATATATAATATAAATTATAATATTGAACACTATTACAAAATCTTCATTAACAAATAAACCACATCATCTTGTTCATTAATTCTCTATTATAATAACAATAACAAATACTTAAATTGATAAACAATTTATCAAAAAAAACCCTTAAAAGTCAGCATACTTGAAGTGATAAACAATTTATCAAAAAAACTAAAACATTAGCAAGACTCAATGTCCATTAATTGTCTTATGAACCAAATAATAGGGTTCAATAACCCTTTTTTGAAGTTAGAGTCATATGCTCTTGGTGAAGAAGTTCTTTGCCTACAAATGGTGCAGGTGGAATGAAATGATGAAGACCAAACTGGGTCCAAGCAGGAACAGGAACAGCAACACCAGCAGGCCAGGGTGCCTGCTTCAATTCTGCCACAGCTGAAAGATGCTGGAAATTCAGCTGTAAAGATACTTGGAAAGAATTTTTTGTTAGAGCCACAAGTGGCTTAGCAATTTTACCAAAACAAGGTATTCATTGCCTGCAATACCCAGCTGCTCCTAGAATGGCCCTTAGCTGCTTCTTAGTTAATTTTGCCACTCTTTGGTCTTCTAATAAGCAATAATAAGAAGTGTCCCCATCTTTGAGGATCACCTGAGGTTTGTTACTCTGGGGAGGAGAATGGAATGGAATAAAAGGGTTAATGTATATAAAGTCTAGAAAAATAAAATTTTCAATATTTACTGTTGTCTCCTCCCCTGTACACCGTCATTTATCTGTATTTTCCTGATCTGTACCCTTTTGAGAGGGTCTGTGACTGTCCTCAGGTTGCTCTTTATATTTCTCTGAAAAGGCCTATACCTGTTTTGACTCTGCTTTTCTGTATCTCCCTGATAAGATCTATATTTATTTTTATTTTGTTTATAATAAGGCCTATAATTACCTTGATTCTGTCCTTCTATACCTTCCTGATAAGGTCTTCTAAATTTATTCTGATTTTGTTTATAATAAGGCCTGTAATTGCCTTGGTTATTCCCTCTCTGGTAAAAATTTCTCTGATTATTTCTATTTCCCCTAAAAAAGTCATTAAGGATTTCACACATTACCTGTCTCAATTCATACCTTCTGGTTCTACACTCTCTCAACAAGTGTCCTTGCTTCTCACAATATTGACACACTTTAGGGGCTTTATACTGATTTTTAAATGTTTGACCTGAAAGTGCAGGTGCTAGGATGCTTCTGCTTTTAAGTTTTGCAGCGTCCTGCATAGGAGGCTTCTGCTGACCTGTTTTTAAAGACTGGTCAACATTTTTTTGTGAACTCAGGTCATTTTTAGTAGTGGGAGCTCTGGCATCCCTCTTAATATATGGCTCACTATGGGTACAATTCTTTTTCTCCCTCTAGAGTTGTATAAGAAAATACCATGCTATAATATTAGTAATGGAGAGAAAAAAATTACAATTGCTAGAGCTATTATTACTTTACCAAAATATGGCTCAAAATTGGTCAAAATGTCCCCAGTAATATTAAGCAGGGGCTCAATGGATAAAACAGACAATATGCAGTCCCAGAACAACCCAATGAAAAAAGGTAAGAGGTGAAACAAATATTCAGTCATGCTAAGGCTTTTCTCTGCTAGAGGCTTTCAAAAAAAAAATTAAGTGAAGCAGTGGGTGGAAAAAAAATTTCTTAAAAAAATTTTTTTTTCCTAGTGGCCCTTTAATTTTTTTTATTATTATTTTTTAAAGATTTACCACGGTAGTAGGTTAGTAACTCCTAGCTGGCTCGCCATTAAATATTGTAAAAAATTAATTATTAACTATAACTAATCTAACCTTTGGCCTCTCTTTTCTCTTGCTGTCTAACTCCCAGGTCTATATATACCTTTTCTTCTCTCCACTCAAATCTCAGGGCTTCCTGCGCCCCCACAGACCAAGCTAATCCTCCAGCCAGGGCTGGGGGGGGGGGGCGCGCGGTGGGGGCGCGGTGTGCTCCAGCCTCATGTGCCTCAGCACAGGCTATTCGGGTTTCGGACAGCTCCACTCAGGTCGGAGGGGACTGTGGGCTTTTTTCCCCCAGCTGTCTGACCTGGTGTCTTGTAGAGCCCACGGGCTTTTGAGCTCCCCTGAAGCAGAGGGAGGAGGGGCACCAGCACCTCCCACACAGAAGAGACCCTGAGGGCCTAAGGCTTTCTAATCTCAGCCTAAAGGTAGGGTCCCCAAATCAAAATAAATTTCCACAACCTACACCTCAGGCTCCCCACTCCTTGCCCCCAATGTCTGGTCCTGTTTGACCCAGATAAGAACCCTATAATAACCTACCATGCTTCTCTGTGTTGGGCATATAACTCTATTGAGGACCCCAGCATACTGCCCTGTGTCCATCCTCACTGTGCAGCTTTCTACTATATGAGAATCTCCCCTAAATAAAGCTGATTTGCTTTACTCTCTTGTGAGTACCATGTTTCCTTATATTGGACCTTGGTATTCTGAACCTTCCTAAACCTGTGTTGACAAACGAATTACCTCCCTATTCCTGGAAGCCATGCTTCTTTTAATACAGCCTATGATGAGGGGGTTCTGGGGGGAGGGGCAGCTAGGTGGTATAGTGGATAGAGCACCAGCCCTGGATGCAGGAGAACCTGAGTTCAAAATCGGCCTCAGGCACTTGACACTTACTAGCTGTGTGACCCTGGGCAAGTCATTTAACCCCAATTGCCACCCCCTCCGCCAAAAAAATACAGCCTACAATGGGATTAGCTTTTTAACTTTTTTGGCTGCCTTATACTGCTGAGTCGGTTATGATGAGCTTGCAGTCTAATAACACCTACAACTCTTTTTCAGAATACTGCTACCTAGGGGCAGCTAGGTGGTGCAGTGAATAAAGCACCGGCCCTGGAGTCAGGAGCACCTGAGTTCAAATCCGGCCTCAGACACTTAACACTTACTAGCTGTGTGACCCTGGGCAAGTCACTTAACCCCAATTGCCTCACTAAAAAGAATACTACTACCTAATAATGCCTCCCTCATCTTATGAAGTTTTGGGTTTTTGTTTTTGTTTTTTGTAGCTAAGACTACATTTATCCCTACTCTATTTTATCTTATGAGATTCAACCCATCAAAATACCTTTAACCAAGTTATTGATTAAAAATGTTAAATAGCATGGGTTAGGTACAGATAATCAGGGTTACTCCCCAGGAGAGCTCCTACCACATTTACATTTAACCATTAACTGCTGTTCCATGCAATCACTCCTGAATCCATTTAATTGTACTATTGTCTAAATAAAGCCTTACTGTCTTCACTGCAGAATAATATAAGATACTTTCTCTGGAGTTTGGTCAAAACCTGATCTGCTTGCAAACTGGTGGTTGATTATTGTCCCTCAATCTCATTTCTTGGCCCCTTGATGGCCTAGGGTGGACCTAATATAGCAACTGTATTTGTCTCTGTCTCTGTATGTGTGTCTCTCTCTGTCTCTGTCTGCCCGTCTGTGCCTCTGTCTGTCTCTGTCTCTCAGACTTAAAGGCCTTTCTTTGCCTTCCTTCTTCCCTGAATGGTCTTTGCCTCAGGCAAGCTGAGACCTGTGAAAGACCTTAGCTTAAAAGGCCAAGGTCTTGCCCTGCATCCCGGACCATCTCTCATTGTCCTGATAACATATCTTGCCACTGGACCCAGATGGCTCCCGAGGAGAGGGTTGAGGCTGGTGACTTTGCACATCCCTTGCTCATTTAAATCCAATTCATTGCAAATCGTCATGGTCCTCTTCGAGACAGAAGGACTGAAGAGCAATCATTCTCAAAGAGTATCAATACGACATCCCTATGTTGGGGTCAAGGTGATGTGGGATGGAATTAGGGTCAAGCAGATTGTGAGTCGTCCCAAAAGAATTACATGACTCAGTGACTCAGTTTCCCAAGTTTTATTGCAATACTGTGAGTGACCACAGGGAAAGAACCAGAATAGTGGAAAGGTATCTCTCAAATAAGGAAAGATAGAAAGTTATATTTATAGTATGGATAAATTGATTATCCATCTCATTATAATAATCTCCACCTTAGGGAGGTACAGGGGAGGGCCTGTCCTGCTCATTATAATAATCTCCACCTTGGGAAGGTACAGGGGAGGGCCTGTCCTGCTCATTATAATAATCTCCACCTTGGGAAGGTACAGGGGAGGGCCTATCCTAATTTGGAGTTCCTGGGGGTCTAAGCCAACCCCGGAGGTGGTTGGTGTGGAGGTGTGTTTGGGGGGTTTACACATCATAAGATGAATCTGGGGACAAATTTGGCCTTTTCTGAGCATGTCTCTTTCTGATTCCCATGGCTAGTTTCAAAACATCTTCATTTTTCATTTATTTCAAGTCTAAATTTCTATAGCCTGTCATTTTATCATTGTTAAAGCTTTAGGTCTTCATGGCCTACCTCCCTAAGTTCCCGTTATGGATACTAATTTATGTGGGTTAGAGAACTTAGCATCCTGACTGGTAAATTATCCATTAACTGGAGTCTGAATCCCTCTTAGAGCTCATATCTGAATTAGAGCTTGGGTCTTAAGTTTTTCTGTTAACCCCTTTTTGCCTCCTACATCAAAGATACAGTGTGTACCTTATACCAATAGGAGCTAGGGAGGTTCTACCATAGGCTGGGCACAAATTGTCCATGTAAACAAAGTAATGAGGTTTGTGCTCTCAAACTTTTTGGTCTTTTGAACCCTTTATACTCTTAAAAATCAGTGAGGGGGGCAACTAGGTGGTGCAGTGGATAGAGCACTGGCCCTGGAGTCAGGAGGACCTGAGCTCAAATCCAGCCTCAGACACGTGACATTTACTAGCTGTGTGACCCTGGGCAAGTCACTTAACCCCAATTGCCTCACCAAAAAAAAAAAATTATTGAGGACCCCAAAGAGGTTTTTTTTTTAATTTGGGTTATAGCTATCAATATATACTATATTAGAATTTAAAACTGATAAAATTTTAAAATATGTTTTAAAAAAAAACCAATAAGCCCATTATACATGAACACAAGGAACATATTTTGATGAAAAATAACTTTTCCAAAATAAAAAAAAAACATCCAGTAAGAAGAATGATACTGCTTTTTTTATTTGTGCAAAACTCTTTAATAAATTAACTGGCTTAAGAAGAGACAGCTTAGATTCTCATTATCTGCTTCGGCAAACAGTCCGCTGTGGTATGTTGTTTTAGTTGACGTATTTGAAGAAAATCTGGCTTCACACAGATATGTAGTTGAAAAAGGGAAGAGTATTTTAATAGGCAAATAACATTTTAGTATAATGAAAATAGTTTTGGCTTCACCCCTGCAAAGGTCTCAGGTACCCCCAGCAGAACACAGACACCCCCTATAGCACAGCCTCCCTAGCTACCCTTTCTAGTATTGGTTATGATAATTTGCTTGGGGGGTGGGGGAAGTTGGCTTGTCCTTCATTGCCATTTCAATGTTCTCCCTAAACCTCCATTACTCAGTAAATTCTCTTCCTTTGAGGTTCATGCTGTTCATCTCTACCACCCAATCAAATCCTGGTAGCTGTCATCTACAGACCTCCAGGTCACTCCCCTTTTTTCCTCAGAGTTCACCACCACATGGTTCACAATATTTTCTCTCCTCCCCAACTCCTGCCCTCATACTTGGCAACTTTACATACATGTTAAAGTTGTCTCTTCCTCCAACATCCTAATAACCTCTCAATTCCTCACCCTAACTTATTTCCCATGACCAATTCCTCCAACCCACCTCAGCCACACAGAGATGTGCTATCCTTGCCATCACCCACAAGTGGACCAACTCCCTGTTCAACAATTCTGAACTCCCCTTTTCTGACCAAAATCTTTTGGCTTTCTACTTCTCCCCCTGCCTCTGCCTTCCCTCACCAAGCCCTACTCTCATTCCACACCATGACCTCCGATTCCTCAGACCCTCCCATCTTCCCGTCACTTCTAGGTTGTCTCTTCTGTGCTTGCCATTCTTTTCTCTTTAGTGAACTAGTTCAACGCTCCATTGTCCGGTTGTCTTGAGTCCCTTTCCATATACTCTCTCTCTCTCTCCCCCCCTCTCTCTTTTTTTTCGGTGAGGCAATTGGGGTTAAGTGACTTGCCCAGGGTCACACAGCTAGTAAGTGTTAAGTGTCTGAGGCTGGATTTGAACTTAGGTCCTCCTGAATCCAGGGCTGGTGCTTTATCCACTGTGCCACCTAGCTGCCCCTCCATATACTCTCAAAGCCCTTCATAACCTGGCCCCCTCCTATCTTTCCAGTCTTTTTACACCTTGCACGGCTTCACATATGCTTTGATCCAGTGACACTAGCTTTCTTGTTGCTCTTCCAACAAGACATTCTAGCTCAACCTTGAGCCCTCTCTCTGCTTATTCTCCATGCATGAAATGCTTTCCATCCTTATCTCCAGCTACTGGCTTTCCGGGCTTTATTTTTATTTTATTATTTTATTTTTTTGCAGGGTAATGAGGGTTAAGTGACTCACCCAGGGTCACACAGCTAATAAGTGTTAAGTGAGGCTGGATTTGAACTCAGGTCCTCCTGAATCCAGGGCTGGTGCTTTATTCACTGTGCCACCTAGCTACCCCTCCTGGCTTTCTTAAAATACCATCTTCTGCAGGAATCCTTTCCAAACCCCTCTTTGATTCTAGTTCTTTGATGCCCTCTGTTAATTATTTTCTATTTATCCTGTACCTAGCTTGCTTTTTATATGTTTGCTTGCTTGTTGGCTCCCCCATTAGATTGTGAGCTCCTCGAGAGCAGAGACTTTCTTTTGTCTCTTTCTGTATCTGAAGCCCTTAGCATAGTGCCTGGCATGTAGTATCTAATAAATGTTCATTGACTTGATAGGTTGACAGACTTTGAGAGTCAACCACACTTTGAGAATGGCTGATCTAATATGATCTGTTCTTGATGAAGCTAGGTGGCACAGTGGGTAGAGCACAGGACCTTGAGTCAGGAAAATCTGAATTCAAATCCAGCCTCAGATACTTCCTAGCTGTATGACCCTGGAAAAGTCACTTAACCTTCTTTGCCTCAGTTTCCTCATCTGTAAAATGAGCTGGAGAGGAAAATAGCAAACCACTCCAGTATCTTTGTCAAGAAAACCACAAATGGGGTCATAAAGAATCAGATATGACTAAAATGATTCAACAACAAGAGTGGAAAGATAAGAGGGGGCCAGTTTATGAAAAGTTTTCAATGTCAGAGGATTTTATATTTAATCTTAGAGGTGATAAGAATCCACTGGAGTTTACTGAATGGGGGAGTGGGGCCTGTGGGGTGACTTAATAAGACCTATACTTTAGGAAAATCATTTTTTTGTTGTTGTTTTTTGTTTTTTCCTTCTTTTCTGAGTTTTTCCCTTGTGCTCTGATTCTTTCACAATATGACATGCAGAAATATGTTTAATGTGATTGTACATATATAACTTATATCAGATTGCTTTCTGTCTTGGGGAGGAGGGAGGGAAGGGAGGGTGGGAGAAAAATTTGGAACTAAAAATCCTTTGAAAACAAATGTTGAAAACTATCCTTACATATAACAGGAAAATAATGAAATATTTTTATTAAAATTTTTAAAAAAGAAATATAAGCTCTTTGGTGAAAAAAAAAAAGAAAATCACTTTGACAGCTGAGTTGAGGATGGATTATAGTAGCAGACAAACCAACCAGCGGACTATTGTAATAATCCAGGTGTAAAGTTGAAGAGGGCGTGTACTAGGGTGGTGACATTTGTCTGAAGAAAGGGGACCTATGTGAGACATGTTACAAGGCTCACAACAGGTTTTGCAAACAAGTTGGATGTAAGGGGTGAGAAAGAGTGAAGAGATGAGGATGACTTCCTGGGATGGTGGTGACATGGACAGTAATGAGGATGTTTGGAAGAGGATTGGGTTTTGAGTTTTTGTTTTTGGTGGAGGGCCATAATGAGTTATGTTTTGGACATATTGAGATTAGGACGTTTATAGGACGTCCAGTTCAAGATGTCTAACTGGCAGTTGAAGATGAGAGATTGGAGGTTAGCAGAGAGGTTAGGGCTGGATAAGTAGATTTGAGAATCATCAGCATAGAGATGATAATTAATCCATGGGAACCGATGAGATCACCCAGTGAGATGTATGGAAGGAGAAGATAAGAGGGTCTAGGACAGAGCCCTGTGGAATACCCACATTCTAGAATTTTCCCAGAAATTGCAGCCTAGCTCAGTGGCCTACAGTTTTCAGACTCAAGTCTCTTCCCTTTTTTGGAAATCTAGACATAAGCTTTTCTCTCATCCTGTGGTCCAGCTCTCATATTCTATGACCTTTCACATATTAATGACCAGGCTCAGGAATTCCATTTGCCAGCTCTCTGAGTACCATAGTTCATCTGTGCTAGTTGGCCTGAATCCAATCAGTGGTAATGAGGTACTTTCTTACTATCTGTTTTATCTCAGTATCAACTCTCCCAAAGTCATCTTTGTTCTGGTATTTCTGGTGCAAAGGGCCCTCTCTTCAGCAAAGAAAACAGAAACAAAATGCACACCTTCTCTGACAGTTATCATATAATCACGATCATATCATGATCCTGTCCACTCCAAACAAGGTCCTACCCCTTCTGTGAGCTGCTTTTTTCTTCCATCATAGCTAAAATAGCTGCGACTTACATAACGATTTAGGGTTTGCAAAGCACTTTACACATATTTTCCCTTTTCATCCTCACCACAACCGCTAGAGGTAGATGCTATTATAATCTCCATTTCACAGATAAGGAATTTGTTCAGGGTAACATAGCTGGTAAAGTGACTGAGTTGGGATCTGAATTAGGGTCTTCTTGACTCCAAATAGAGCTCTCTATCAATGTCATGTAGCTGCTTTTGGGGTATGGGTCTATTAGAGAATTAGGAAAATCTCAAGGACAGTAGTTTGGGGCTCATCTTCAAAGTACTGCTTAGATTATTTTTTAAAAATAGGTTTGGGGCAGCTCGGTGGCACAGTGGATAGAGCACTGGCCCTGGAGTCAAGAGGACCTGAGTTCAAATCTGGCCTCAGACACTTGACACTTACTAGCTGTGTGACCCTGGGCAAGTCACTTAACCCCCATTGCCCCACAAAAAAATAGGTTCGAACTAGCTCTCTCCCATCAGTATATTAGCAGCAAATCTTTAGTAAGCACCAGAACTTAACACTGGAAGACCTTGGGATCAGGGACAGTTTGAGGCCAGTGAACTCACTGGGGGAACCTTAAGACCCCAGAGAGCCCAGGCAGACAGGCTGAAAGAATTCAGTGACTTGACTGGCAAAGGCCAATCTATGATTTTACATTCCGCACCCCCCCACCCGCCCCCATCTATAATTCAGCCACTTACAACCCTAAAGTCACTGCTCACAGAATGCTTTGTTTTGTGATGATATATTATATGATATTTTATGATATTATATATATGATATGATATGATATATATGATGTGATATTTTAAGTTGCATGCCCTTGATTCTATGATTAGCAGAAGAAGGAGAAGCGTCTTCTGCTCTGGCAGGTTAAGAGCCTGGTCACAGCCAGTACAAGAGAATAGAGGGTCAGCTAGGTGGTGCAGTGGATAGAGCACTGGCCCTGGATTCAGGAGGACCTGAGTTCAAATACAGCCTCAGGCACTTGACACTTACTAGCTGTGTGACCCTGGGCAAGTCACTTAACCCCAATTGCCTCACCAAAAAAAAAAAATAGAATATAAGGTTTAAAAGGAGGATGGGGTGTTTTATTATCATCTAACATGGGGGAAAATCAACAAGATAGGGAAGTAATATCTAGCTTACAAAAATTAAGTTGCAGAATTCTTAGATGAAGGGGGCCATCTAGCAGCATTGGAGAGGTACAGCTACCACCACAGATCATGAAAATGCCTCCCTCTTTTAGTGTTAAATTATCAGACTATATTTTGCAATCAAAGAGCTGGGTAAAAATTCTTTTAAAAGGACCAAAAACAAATTTCCCTTTAATGTAATTTGTTGCTATTTTCCCCCAGAAAATGTAGACAGTCAAGGATCATAAGAGAATAATCAAATGTGGATTATTGGTGGTTCCCTAGTGAAAGCCTAGGAAAGTGAAGAGGTCCCCAACCCTCAGGACATTTGTATATAGACATGCAATATTGTGATTACAGTGTGGCAAGGGGGATTAGCTAAGATGCTTGGGGGGCGGGGAGAGGGGGGAGCAAGGAAGGGAAAATGCCCCTTCACCCTCGGTTTTGTGTCAGTGTGCAACCAAGGACCAGGTTCTTTAGATATACCACCAGTGAGCAGGGTAGCCTATTTCACTCTTCCTACTGGATGTTCCTATAAGGTTCTCCTTAGCCTTCCCCTCTATACTTCCCTTTAATAACCAAAGGTCTAGAAGTTATCCCAACAACAAATGAGGATCTGAAAATCTTTCTTTACAAAGCAATGAGTAGGGGCAGCTAGGTGGCACAGTGGATAGAGCACTGGCCCTGGAATCAGGAGTACCTGAGTTCAAATCCGGCCTCAGACACATAACACTTACTAGCTATGTGACCCTGGGCAAGTCACTTAACCCCAGTTGCCTCACTAAAAAAAACAAAAACAAAGCAATGAGTAGGCAAAAGGAATCAGGCCCAATACAAGTCAATGAAGGGGCCATTTCCTGGGACATTAACTAAGTTGCGCTACCCAGCACTTCACTAGCAATCCCCATTTATACACAAAGAAGCCAAGAGGGACTGGGTCAGAAATTAGTCTATGCATTATTGGAAACCCTTATACATAGGAAAAGTGTCTCCAAAATTAGTTCAAGACCTTGACTAAAATACCACTCACTGTAGCAGACAGGAGAAAGCAGATCTATAAAACTTGGTTGTATTTTTTTCTCTGTTGTTATTTCTTTGTTAGAAGAAAGTCAGATCAGACTGCCCCAGATACTTACTTTTACACAGCCAAGCGAACAATAAACAAGGCCTTGAGGATCTTTACTTACAAAGTACGGCCAAAGAGATTCCTGATACCACCGTAGTCTGGTAAATTCTCCCTAAGTGTTTCCATAATGGAAAAACAAAATGCCAAGGCTTCACTCTGCCCTTCTGGCCTGCCAAGATGAGGTGTCTAGACATAAAAGACTTGCAAAAGGAACCGAATCTGTGCTAGATACTCCCCAATCCACTGCTCCTCTGAATAGAATCTGTTCAATGGCCCCTTTGTCTGATCGTCCCACTTTCCACCATTCTAAATGCATCCTATACTTGGAACATCTTTTCCCACCAAGCCCAGGGAGATTGCTTTTTCATCATTTTGGCATTTCCTCAAGTTCTGAGTCTTTTCTGAAGCTTTCCCAGATTGATGAAATGAGGCAATGAATTTAAAAACTACCCTGTCTAAACACAAAACTCTTTGAATAACTTATTATGTTAACTACTAACCTTTGACTTCTATGCCTTAAGAGATGTTTTTGGCTAGGATGAGTCAACTTAATGGTTTGTTTATTGAACAAGAAAATGAAGTTCTGTCAGTCCTCATTTAAGGTCTGTTAGCTTACCAAAAGGGCAAACCAGTACAATCTGAAACAAAAGAAAATAAATGCAGGCCCAGTTTATTACCCTTTAATCTACTTCTTCCAGAGGGCTCACTTTATTATGTACAGTATTCCCTCAAGAGAATTATAGAGTCCCAGTAACTAGACATCTTCAGTTCTTCAACTTCCAATGGAATTATATACCAGATATGGACTCATTAGGGCAAAATCTTCAATATTAAAACATACATCAAGACCCAGTAAGGTAGACATTTTATGAATTACATAGACTTTTTTTCCTTTTTTTTTTTTTTTGGCAGGGCAATGAGGGTTAAGTGACTTGCCCAGGGTCACACAGCTAGTAAGTATCAAATATCTGAGGCCATATTTGAACTCAGGTCCTCCTGAATCCAGGGCTGGTGCTTTATCCACTGTGCCACCTAGCTGCCCCATTACATAGACTTGTAATACTTGGAGCAGGCACTTCAGGCCTTATGGTCCTAAACTGTTGCAGGTTTATGTGGTCCTAGGGTAGTTCTGCATGCCAACCCCACTGATGTTGTCCAAGCACCTCTATTTCCCCTAAAAGGAGCAGTTTTCACAGACTCTGCTTAGCAGAGGAAAGGGAGACAGCATAAAATGGGAGCATAGACAGCTATGCTGGGCCTTAGGAAAAGGCAACTGGAAATTGACACAGGACCAGTCCAGCATCAGGAGGGGGGACTACCTTCCCATCTAGCAATGACTGACCAAATACCTTGAGCCAATTCTTCCCAGACTCATGAGGAAAATTAGAGTAGTGGGAAAATGGCTGCTAGAATATGCCTACTCCAGCAAAACCCACACCAGACTGAACCATGATCAAGAAATCTGATGAGAAACCACAATATTTTACTTCTGTCTCCCCTGAACTGCACAAGAGGTCAGGCAGAATCCCAATGGTAATAGCAAAGGGGAACGGCAGAAAAACCAGAGCTGGCCAAGGTAACCTCCCTACGTGAGTAGAGATGGCCAGGGACACAGGGGGCTCATAAGTCTTAGTGTCCAGAAGCAGTGAGAGCGTACAAGGGGGCTCCCTTGAGAAAGGTCTTGGGTGGTCAGAAAGCCCAGGGTGAGGACCTTTTGGAAGTTCTGGAGAGCACTCCCAAAGTTCTCTACCGCTCAAATCAAGACAGCCCAGGCCCTCCTGTTTTGAGATTCCTAAAACTCTCTACTGAGATGCCAGAGAGATCCTTGAAGATACAATGCTCTGAACCTCAAAGATCCAGGGGGCCTAACCAAGAGTGTGCTGGAGTTAGCTCCCACAGGCTCAAGAGAGTTGATTATTACATATTAAGTGTATTTACACCTTGGAAATCAGCAACCACTATAAATCTGGGTTCAATTTGTTGTTTTGTTAATTGTCTAGACTTAAGAAACTGAAGGAGAAAATGTTAATAATGCAGATTAAACTTAAAAGTGCTTAAGCATATACAGCTATTTGGTTGTTAAACATTTACACTTGGGCTAACCCTGGGAGGTGATGGGCAATATAAGAACTGGGCAAGACTAAACAGGGCCTACCACACCCACCCAAAAGTGCAGCAGGGATTAGAGCGGTACCCTGACACAAAGCCCCAACTCAGGAAATAAAGTTGGAAGGATGAACAAATTAAATATATATATACCCACCAGCACAAAAGCTATTGCTTTTGCAAATATAGAGATCTCCCCCAAAATGAGTAAGTAACTTTGTAACAAATTGCAAGCAGTTTCCCTTTTTTGAAGGTAAAAAAATGAATTTTCAACAGGGAATATATGAATACCTAGAAGAAATAAAGAGATTTTAAAAAATGAAACAAAAGTTCTGGAGGAAAGAACTAGAAGAAGAATAAGCAGATGAAAACAGAAAGTGGTAAATCTTACCCAAGAAAAACTAGAATAGGCCAAAGAGAAATCTGTAATTATATGAGATGGCAAGAAATGTTAGAACAAAATTAAAAGACTTTTTTAAAATAGAAGAAAGTATATCTTATAATGGCAGAGTAGATAAAGCACCATATCTAGAGTCAGGAAGACCTGAGTTCAAATCTGATCTCAGACACTTACTAGCTATGTGGCCCTGGCAAATCACTTAACCTCTGTTTGCCTCAGTTTCCTCACATGTAAAATGGGGATAATAATAGCATCAAAGAAACAATAATGTAAACATCCAGAAAGAGGCAGTTGAAGTATCCAGGAACGATAGATAGTGTCACTCACACAGGACCTGGTGGCTTTTTTTTCTTTTTTTTTTTTGCGGGGCAGTGAGGGTTAAGTGACTTGCCCAGGGTCACACAGCTAGTAAGTGTCAAGTATCTGAGGCCAGATTTGAACTCAGGTCCTCCTGAATCCAAGGCCGGTGCTTTGTCTACTGTGCCACCTAGCTGCCCCCAACCTGGTGGTTTCTACCAGAGAGAGAGAGAGAAATCATGGAATACAATATTCCAAAAGACAAAAGGCTTACAACCAAGAGTAAGTGTACAAAGATGAGAATAATCCTAAAAGGGTAGGGGGGGAGACTTTTTATAGAGAGAGCTTTCAAGCATTTCTGTTTAAAAAAAAAAAAAGACCAGAGCTAAATAGCATCACTAAAATACAAACACAAGAATACAGAAAAACCTAAAAAGGTAAATTTCTTTGAGCATTTGGAAGGAGCTGTATGATTATGTAGTGCTATTATTCTAATGGGGGAGAAGAAACAACTATCTCTTAATGTCTTCAAAGGGTATTGAAGGACTTAAGAAAAATAGATGGGTAGATCTGTTCAGTTCTGAGGATTTGAAGAAGAGGGAAAAAAGTGTACATGTGCTAAAGGAAGTAATAATACACTACTGTAAAAAGGAGGAAGATGGTGGAACTGTTGTTTAGTTGTTTCTGACTCTTCTTGATCCCATTTGGGGTTTTCTTGGCAAAGATACTGGAATGGTTTGCCATTAACTTCTCCAGTTCATTTTACAGATGAGGAAACTGAGGCAAATAGGGTGAAGCCCAGGGTCACACAGCTAGCAAGTGTCTGAGGCCAGATTTGAACTCAGGGAGATGACTTCCTGACTCTAGGCCAGATATTCTATCCACTGTGTCACCAATCTGCCTGGGATATATGATAAATATATATAAACATGGGGGAAGGAGCACACAGCTTACAAATCTCATTCTTATTTGAAATGGGCAAAGAAAGATTGAATATATCCACATAAAGTTTGTTATATCCATCAAATCCAACAAAATGCAACAAACTCAACAAAGAAACAAGCAGAGATGAAGGGGAAAGGTTAAGAAAGAGGATAATACCAGGGAGAAAAAAGTCACAAGCAAAATAAACTTCCTAAAATGGAAACAGGAATTGAAATGAAGGAGAGGGGAGGGGAAGCAAAGTAAAGAACTACAATCTAAAGGAGTGCTTTTAGAAAGTCCAGGAATGGCTGAACAAATTGTGATTTATTAATGTGATAGGATATTATTTCACTGTGAGAAATTATAAAAGAGTTTATTTCAGAGAATGCTGGGTCATATAAACTGATGCAGAGTGAAGTGAGCAGAACCATGAGGACAATTTATACAAGAACAGTGTTAGAAGTGGGTCTGACAAGAGAACATTCATTGGACAGAGTATCAACAACATTGTGTTTTTTTATTTTTGTTTTGTTTTTTGCAGTGCAATGAGGGTTAAGTGACTTGCCCAGGGTTACACAGCTAGTAAGTGTCAAGTGTCTGAGGCTAGATTTGAACTCAGGTCCTCTTGAATCCAGAGCCGGTGCTCTATCCACTGTGCCACCTAGCTGCCCCAACAACATTGTGTTTTGATCAACTGTGATAGACTTGACTCTTCTCAGCAATACAATAGTCTAAGATAGTTCCAAAGGACTCATGATGGATAATGCTCTTCAAATCCAGAAAAAAGAACTGTGGAATCTAGATGCAGATTGAACCATACTATTTCTGCTTTTTTGTTTTGTTTTGTTTTTCTTTTTTGAGGCTTTCTCTTTTATTCTGATTCCTCTTTCACAGCATGACTAATGAAGAAATATGCTTAATGTGACTATACATATATAACCTATATCAGATTGCTTGCTGTCTTGGGGAGGGGGGAGGAAGGGAAGGGAGGGAGAAAAATTTGGAATTAGAAATCTTATAAAAACAAATGTTGAAAATTACCTCTACATGTAACTGGAAAATAATAAAATACTTTTATGATTTAAGAAGAGGCCAGCACTCTGTTAGTTCAAGTTTGGTGTTGGTATGAAATGCACTCATAGATGAGTTAGCTGTTAACAAAGGAGGTTTTCTTTGCCCTCACAAAGAAAAGATAGAGGGGCAGCTAGGTGGCGCAGTGGATAGAGTACCGGCCCTGGATTCAGGAGGACCTGAGTTCAAATCTGGCCTCAGACACTTAACACTTACTAGCTGTGTGACCCTAGGCAAGTCACTTAACCCCAATTGCCTCACCAAAAAACAAAAAGAAAAGATAGATATTCAGCGAGGATCCAATTGCACTTAGCTTGGTACTAAGTGACTGTCCTGGTCTACTTATGGAAATTCATCTAGTTAGCAGGACAGAGGTGTGGTGACTCAATGTGGTCTTGGGATGGCCACCAAATCTGAAGGACTCAGCCCCTTGTCAAATGGGCCTTTTTATGTCCTGAGGTGGCCAGGAAGCCATGTCAATGTGGGCAGAAGCTATTAGGAAGATGCATTTAGAGGTGCAGCTTGAGCTTTGCCCTCCCTGGTTTTATTGCCTTTTAAGGGAAAACTAGCCTAACCCACGTTAGCCTAAGCCATGGGAGGAGAGCTCTGGTAGAGATTGGTCCCATCACAGATGGCAATATGGTAAAGAAAAACAATTTTGAATGTCTTGGGGCAGCTAGGTGGCACAGTGGATAGAGCACCGGCCCTGGATTCAGGAGGACCTGAGTTCAAATCCAACCTCAGACACTTGACACTTACTAGCTGTGTGACCCTAGGCAAGTCACTTAACCCCAATTGCCTCAAAAAAAAAATGTTTGCTGAAAGAGGACAAAGGAGGAAGAGGAAGAGGATGAATTAGGTGGGCTGAAAACAACTGCTTTGTAACTGGGGACCTAAACCTAGGGTAGGGTACTCCAATACTGCAATGACCACCAGAACGCCACTGTCCCACCCTAAAAGAAGTGGCAGATATAAATTCTGCTCAGTCATGTGAAAGAAAAGGAGAAGGTAGGAGGAGGAGCTGAATATGTTGAAAGTGATCCTGAAAGAAAATAAACCAGAAACCCAGCTGGGACCAGACTCTTGGTCTAGAGTTTATTTAGGGCAGGTACTCATGTAAGGAAACCCCAGGCATCCCTCAAAATGAGATAGTTCTGCAACTGAGACTGTATAACTAGGAAAGAAGGAGAAGTCAGACTGAATTATGAGGAATGTAAGAAAAGGGTTGAAATCCAAAGATATCTTTGTTAAGAAAGTCTTAACAAAAGGCCATTGCACAAACAGATAAACAGAAAGATCCTAAAAATAAGAAAGAAAAGTAAAGGTCAATGTTAATAATACATATTCTACCCATAGCTATGAAAGGCATATGATCTGCTTTTCTTCTAATTTTTTAATGGTGTGACCTTTAATATTAAAGTCAAATATCCATTTTGAAATTACCTCTTTTATGAGATATTGGCCTGATACCTAAACCAGGGAAGGACAAAGCAAAGAAAGAGAACTATAGACTAACCAATATCATTAATGAATATCAATTCAAAAAATTTTAATAAAATCCTGACAAAAAAGACTGCAGCAATATATCCAAAAAATTATTAATGATAAAGCTGAATTTATACCAGGGACAAAAGTTAGGAAAATAATTACCTTAGTTAAATTAAAAATAAAATCACCCAAAGCCACTTGATCATATCAATAAATATAGAAAATGGCCTTCGACAAAATACAACATAAATATATGCTGAAAACCATAAAAAGCATAAAAATAGAGACTTAAAAAAATCATAAAAAGGACATATCTAAACCCCAAAGCTAGCATTATATAAAATAGAGAAACACTAGAAGCTTTTCTAATACAGGATCAAAGCAAGAATGTCCCCTGTCCTCACTGTAATGTAACTTAGTTCTAGAGATGCCAATGATAACAAGAAGGCAAGATAATGAAATAAAAGGTATAAACATGGACAAAGGGACAAAATTATTTCTAATCAGTGTTTTTTGTTTGTTTGTTGTTTATTTTATTTTTTCCAGTTACATGTAAGGGTAGTTTCATTTTCATAAGATTTAGAGTTCCAAATTTTTCTCCCTCCCTCCTTCCCTTTCCTCCCTGCTCCACAAGATCACAACCAGGTTATATATATACAATACACAAGTGTTCTTTTTATCAGTTCGTTCTATGGGGGTACATAGTAAACTTCCTTAGTAGTTCCTTGGGATTATCTTGGATCATTGCATTGCTGAGAGTACTTAAGTCCTTCACAACTGCTCATTGAACAATACTGCTGTCACTATGCACAATGTCCTCCCAGCTCTGCTCACTTCACTATACATCAATGTTCATTAGTCTTTCCAGGTTTTTCGGGGATCATCTTGTTTGTCATTTCCTGTAGCACAAGTCCATTCCACTACATTCATATAACACAGCTTTTTCCATCATTCCTCAGTTGGTGGACATTCCCTTGATTCTCAATTCTTAGCCTCCACAAAGAGTTGCTATAAATATTTTTTGTACAATTTCCCCCCCTTTTCTCTTTTTTCATGATTACTATTGTTTACTGTTTCGCTTCCATCCTATTCCCTTCCCCATGATATTTATTCTATTATCCATCTTCTTTCATCCTATCACTCTTCAAAAGGGATTTGCTTCTGTCTGTCCCCTCCCCCACTCTGCCCTTCCTTCTTTTGCCCCTCTCTCTTTATCCCTTTCCCCTCCAATTTTCCTGCAGGGTTAGAGAGATTACTCCACCCAATTGAGTGTGTACATTATTCCCTCCTTGATCCAATTCTAATGAGATTGAGGTCTTTAAACCAATTCTGATGAGTGTTAGGTTTATTTACTACCCAGATTAAATAGATTACTCCACCCAGTTGTGTGTGTGTGTGTTAGTCCCTCCTCGAGGCAATTCTGATGGGTTTAAGGTCTTTGAGCCTTTTCTGATGGATGTAAAATTAATTTACTGCCCTGCTCCTCTCCCATCTCTTCCCCCACTCCATAAGCCTTTTCCTGTTTCTTTCATGTAGGATTTCACCTCTGCTCTTTCCCCTCCCCCAGTGCATTCCCTTCACCCCCTCAATTTAACCCTAAAGATGTCATCACCTAGCTAGGTGACACAGTGGACAAAGCATCACCCCTGGACCCAGGGGGATCCCAGCCAAAACCCAGCCTCAGACACAAGACAGTTGCACACTGTACAACCCCAGGTATGTCCCCCAGCTCCAATTTATTATGGTTCTCTAGGGTCTTGTATTTGAAAGTCAAATTTGCCATTCAGTTCAGGTCTTTCCATAACAAATATCTGAAAGTCTCCTTTTTTTTTTAAAGTCCCATTTTTTCCACTGAAAGATTATGCTGAGTTTTGCTGGGTAGGTGATTTTGGGTTGTAATCCCATTTCCTTTGCCCTCTGGAATATCATATTCCATGCTCTCTGATCCTTTAATGTAAAAGCTCCTAGATCTTGTGCTATCTTGACTGGGGATCCACAGTACTTGAATTCTTTCTTTTTGGCAGCTTGCAATATTTTCTCCTTGACCTGAGAGCTCTGGAATTTGGCTATAATATTCCTAAGAGTTTTCCTTGTGGGATCTCTTTCTGGAGGTGATCGGTGGATTCTTTCAATTTCTATTTTAGCTTCTTCTTCTAGAATTTCAGGGCAATTTTCCCTGAGAATATCTTGAAAGATGATGTCCAAGCTCTTTCCTTGATCATGGTTTTCAGGTAGACCAATAATTTTCAAATTATCTCTCCTGGACCTAATTTCCAGGTCAGCAGTTTTTCCCAGAAGATATTTAACATTGCCCTCTATTTTTTTATTCATTTGGATTTGCTTTATTGTGTCTTGGTTTCTCATAAAGTCACTGGCTTCCATTTGTTCAATCCTAATTCTTAGGCAATTATTTTCATCAGAGAGCTTTTGTACCTCCTTTTCCATGTGGCCAATTTGGCTTTTCAAGCTGTTGACTTTTTTCTCATGTCTTTCCTGCATCCCCCTCATTTCTCTTTCCATTTTTTCCTCTACCTCTCTAACTTTGGGGTTTTGGGGGGGTTTTTTGGTGAGGCCATTGGGGTTAAGTGACTTGCCCAAAGTCACACAGCTAGTAAGTGTTAAGTGTCTGAGGTCGGATTTGAACTCAGGTCCTCCTGAATCCAGGGCTGGTGCTCTATCCACTGAGCCACCTGGCTACCCCTGTCTACCTCTCTAACTTTATCTTCAAAGTCCTTTTTGAGCACCTCTATAGCCTGAGACCAATTCATATTTTTCTTGGAAGCTTTAGATATAGGGGCCCTAATGTTGACATCTTCCTCTGAGGGTGCACCTCGGTCTTCCTTGTTACTGAAGAAACTTTCTATGGTCCTCCCCTTTCTCTGTCTGCTCATCTTGCCTTTCTTTTACTTGACTTTTAGCTCCTTAAAGTGGGTCACTGTTTCCAGGCTGCAGTATCCCAAGCTTAAGAAGTCCCAGGTGGTATGATTTAAGGAAGATCAGGTTCTTCGCTCCCCTGGCCTGTTCCCTGGTCCTAGATGACCCCAGGCCAACTTGCTAATCAACCAGCTTTGTGTGTTGTGGTTGTTAGCTCAGATAAGCCTGTGCCCCTCTCCCATCTGGGCCACTGCTACTCAAGCCTACCTCCTGGTTCTCAGCAGGGGTGAAAAATCCAAGTTCTGCCTCAGCACCAGCATAGACCCCTGTAGTCTCCCTCCTGCCCAAGGCTCAGCCCTCTCACCAGACAATGAGCTTAGTTCCAGATGACACTGGCACTTCAGATGATTCAGAGGCTCTGGGAGTCTCCTTCTCTGGTGAAGCCTTCCTAGGACTGGATCTGTGTCAGGGTGACTTTGGGGTTGGGCTTGACTCCTGTATCAGCACAGCAGCTCCCTCCTTCTGACCTTCCAAATCGTTCTTGGTTAGAAAATGATTTCAGCACATTCTTCTGTGAGTTTTGCTGCTCTGGGCATTTTCCTATGGCGTTATTTGGATATTTTTTGGAGTGATCGTGTCATGAGTTTGAGAGCTCACTGCCTTTCCTCCGCCATCTTGGCTCCACGCCGGAAGCCTCTAATCAGTGTTGATGGCAGAGTCACACCAATATAATAAAAATAATATTTCCTAAAAAAATTTAGAGATAAAGTATTATATCATTCAAACTACTAATGGGATACTTTATAGGCTTATACATAAATATATATGTGTGTGTGTGTATAAATATATATAATAAGAAAACTAATTCACATAAACAAAAGGATATCAGGGGAAATGATTAAAAAAAAAAGTGAGAAAAAGAATAGCACTTCCGGACTTGAATTTATACTATAAAGCAGTTAAGTATAAAAACTATTCAGTATTGGTTGGTTAAATTGACAAGTCAAGAAAATGAACATTTATTAGGGACTTACCATGTATCAGGCCCTGTGTTGAGTTCTGGGTATGTAAAGAAAAGCAAAAGACAGTCCCTGCTCTCAAGAAGCTAATAGTCTAATGGGGGAACATTTCAATGACTATGTTCAAACAAAATATATACAGGATAAATTGGAGAATTGGGAAATTAGAAGGTGAAATTTTAGAGAGGGGTGTGAAGGAAGCCAGGAAAATCATGAATGAATAGGGATAGAATTTCAGCAAAGGGCACAGCCAATGAAAATGTACAGAGCCAAACAGAGGAATTTATATTCAGTCTTGAAAGTAATAGGGAGCTACTGGAGCTTATTAAAACTTGGGGGAAGGGTGATATGGGTAGATATCGTACTTTAGCACCATCAGTAAGATAGCTGAGATGAGGATGGACTGGTGTGGGGAGAAACTTCATGCAGGGAGACCTACCAGAAGGCGCATTGCTGCAATAGGTCAGGTGTAAGATGATGAGGGTGGTAGTAGTATTAGCGGAGAGAACAGGGTATATACAAGAGATGTTAGTAAGTTATAATTTATAGGAGATGGCAACAGATTTCATGGGGGAAGAGAGTGAAAAGTCAAGGATGAAACCTAGGTTGTGAACCTGATGTGGGATGGAATTTGGGGTCAAATTGATTGTGAGTCATCCCAAAAGAATTACAAGACTCAGTGACTCAGTTTCCCAAGTTTTATTGCAATACTGCAGGTGACCAGAGGTAGAGAACCAGAATAGTGGAAAGGTATCTCTCAAGGAAAGGAAAGACAGTTATATTTGTAATATGGATAAATTGATTATCAATCTCATTATAATAATCTCCACCTTGGGGAGGTACAGGGGAGGGCTTATCCTAATTTGGAGTTAAGCCAATCCCTGAGGTGGGTACTTTTTTTCAGTGGAGGTATGTTTTGGGGGTTTACATGTCATAAGGTGAATCTGGGGACAAATTTGGCCTTTTCTGTGCATGTCTCTTTCTGGTTCCCATGACTAGTTTCAAAACATAATCATTTTTCTTTAGAATTTCTATACCCTTGTCATTTAGTCTAAGGTCATCATAGCCTCCTCTCCCTCTGTTCCCGTTATGGGCACTGATTTCTGTGGGTACAAGAACCTAGTATCCATTAACTGGGGTCTGACTCCCTTTTGGAGCTAATATCTGAATTAGAGCTTGGATCTTAGGTTTTTCTATTAACCCCTTTTTTGTCTCCTACATCAAACCTGGTTGACTAAGAGAATGGTGTACTGTTGGCAGTAATAGGAAATTAGGAAAAGGGAAGGGTTAGGGTTGGAGAGAGATAATGAGTTCTGTTGTGGATGTGTTAAGTTGAAAATGTCTATGGCACATCTAATTTGAGATTTCCAATAGGCAGTTGGAGATGGGAGACTAGAAGTCAAGAGAGAAGTTAGAGGGAGATAAATAGATCAGAGACTATCTGTATGAAGATGATAATTGAATTCATGGTTGCTGATATGATCACCAGGTTAAACTGTATAGAGGAAGAAAAGGGCCCAGGACAGAGCCTTGGAGGAAATTGAAAATTATTGGGCATGGCCTAGAAGAAGATCCAGCAAAGGAGACTGAGAAGTAGTGAGACAGATAGAAAAACCAGGAGTGGTGTCCCCAAAATCTAGAGAGAAGAAAATATTGTAGGGAAAATGATTTATTATATTGTTCAAAAAAGTTGTTATACTGTTTGAATCCCACTTTATGTAATTCAAGGTTGTCTGTAGCCAGAATGTTGCCTGACTACTGTAACATTCTAGGAATGCTGAGATGGCTACAGAAAATTTGGGGTTTCCCTAGATCCTGGATGCACCCAAAGCATTCTCGTTTTGGGTCCACCCAAGCTTGTGTTTTGGGTTCCCTTATGTTTTGAATGTTTATGTTGATTCATCTCCATCTCCATCTCCATCTCCATCTCGTATTGAAGTTGCCCTCTCAAAATTGCTTAACTATGTACATGTGGGGTGTGTGTGTGTGCGTATGTGGTTCATGGGCAGGCACCCTTGTCTAAATCCTATATAATATCAACTTTCCAGAGTCTGGATGAGAGGGAGCCACACATCCTTTCCCGTTTACATATACAAAAAGAGTTATAGCAGTTCTTTTTGTAGTGACAAAGAACTAGAAACTAAGGGACTACTCTTTTGGAAAATGGCAGAACAAATTATGATATATGCATGTAATAAAATATTATTGCATCATGAGAGATGACAAAAAGAGACTGCCTTAGACAAACCTGAGAAGGCTTGTATGAACTAACCTGGAGTAAAGTTCATAAAACTTGGAAATCAATTTATACAGTAACAATATTGCAATAAAAACTAAGAAAGACTTAAAAATTCTTGTCAATGCAATGAGCATCATGATTCCCAAAGACTAGTGATGAGACATGCTACCTACCTCCTAATATATAACTCAAAGTGCCAAATTAGACATATTTTAAGAAATGGCCAATGTGGGATTTTGTTTTGCTTGACTATGTATGCATCTTTGATACTAAAGTTTTGTTCTTTCTTTCAACTGGGGTGGTGAAGGATGTAGGTCATAGGATTACCAAAGTAAAAAGAAAAAAAGCTTAAAAAGAGGTTCATAATTATCATTATCATTATTATTTTTTGAAACAACATCTTCTACTTTTTTTTTTTTTTTTTTTTAGTGAGGCAGTTGGGGTTAAGTGATTTGCCCAAGGTCACACAGCTAGCAAGTGTCAAGTGTCTGAGGCTGGATTTGAACTCAGGTACTCCTGACTCCAGGGCCGGTGCTCTATCCACTGCGCCACCTAGCTGCCCCCATCTTCTACTTCTAATGAACACCAAATGGTGTTTGATGCCAGTGCTGCAGGAGGAACTGGAGGTAGAAGGGACTTAGTGGCTTCGGCAGGGGGGGCCAAGGTTGAGGTCGGGGCTGGGGTTGAGGCCAGATTGCGGCTGCAAGGAGGAAAGGCCGAGGATAAGGAGTGGGTTCCCATCCCCAATCTGGGCCTGCTAGTCAAGGACATGAAGATCAAATCTTTGGAGGAGATCTATCTTTTCTCCCTTCCTATTAAGGAATCTGAGATCATAGATTTCTTCCTGGGGTCTTCATTGAGGGATGAGGTTCTAAAGATCATGCCTGTTCAGAAACAAACTAGAGCTGGACAACGTACCAGGTTCAAGGCTTTTGTGGCCATTGGTGACTACAGTGGCCATGTTGGCTTGGGGATCAAGTGCTCCAAGGAAGTAGCCACAGGTATTCATGGTGCTATCATTCTGGCCAAGCTGTCCATCATTCCTGTGAGACGTGGCTACTGGGGGAATAAGATTGGCAAGCCTCACACAGTGCCCTGCAAGGTCACTGGGCACTGTGGATCTGTTTTGGTGCACCTGATCCCCGCCCCTCGAGGTACTGGCATTGTCTCAGCTCCTGTGCCTAAGAAGCTCCTGATGATGGCTGGAATTGATGACTGCTACACTTCTGCAAGGGGCTGTACTGCCACTCTGGGCAACTTTGCTAAAGCTACCTTTGATGCCATCTCCAAAACATACAGCTACCTAACCCCAGACCTGTGGAAGGAGACTGTGTTTACTAAGTCTCCCTATCAGGAATTCACTGACCATCTTGTGAAGACTCACACTTGGGTGTCTGTCCAGAGGACCCAGGCAGCTGCTGTGGCAACCACATAAGATATTTTTTATAAACAATGAATAAGGGGCAGCTAGGTGGTGCAGTGGATAGAGCATCAGACCGGGATTCAGGAGGACCTGAGTTCAAATCTGGTCTCAGACACTTGACATGAACTAACTGTATGACCCTGGGCAAGTCACTTAACCCTCATTGCCCCGCAAAAAAGAAAAGAAAAAAGAAAAAAAAAGATAAACAATGAATAAACTGAACTATGCCTGATTTTTAAAAAAGGAAACATCTTACTTTTGCTGTAGTAAAAAAGAAAAGTCACATTTTACAGATTAAAATGTAGAACCCTGAAATACTGACACGTTCTCTTATTGTGCACAATGTTGAGGTTGTCTTGTGATTCACTTTAAAACTGAAATTAAAATGTAAAAAAGAAAAAAAAAAATCAACCCACAAAGCTTCTAAAAAAGGAACCCGCAGGCACTTCCTCTTGCTGAATGCTTTAAAAGTAGCCTACTAAAGAAAATTTTAGTTGACTCACTGTGAAGGCTTTAGAGAAATGTTTCTCAGCTCTTTTTTATTTGGGTAGTCAATAACATCCTTGGTAATAATGCAGACTGTAGGGCTTCTGATCCCTGGCTTGACCTTGCTGCCACTGGTTGTAGCAGAGATTGGATTTTGTCACCATCACTGCCTCCCTGGCCTCTGAAGTTCTGGTTGCAGTTTCCCCCTGCTGGACATTCCACATCTGTTGTAGTAACCACCTCTACTGGGAAGAAGACAGGGCCACAAGAGTATGTGTGGATAATCAGTTCCTCCACTTCCTCCTCCACCACACTGTGGCATATTTCCCTTCCTACTATAACCACCATGATTTCCAAGAGCACTTCTTCCAAACTTTCTACCATACACGTTAAATCTTCCACAAACTCTATGACCACCTCCTCTAAACTGGTTTCTGCCACTCAAAATGTTATGGGAATGCAGTGGGACCCCAAGAATTACAAGACTCAGTGACTCAGTTTCCCAAGTTTTATTGCAGTACCGTGAATGAACACAGGGAGAGAACCAGAAAAGTGGAACGGTGTCTCTCGAATAGTGAAAGACAGTTATATAGTATGGATAAGTTGATTATCAGTCTCATTATAATAATCTTCACCTTAGGGAGGTACAGGGGAGGGCCTTTCCTAATTTGGAGTTCCTGGGGACCTAAGCCCATCCCTAGGCCGGTACCTTTTTCCATGGAGGTGTGTTTTGGGGGTTTACATATCATAAGGTGAATCTGGGGACAAATTTGGCCTTTTTTGTGCATGTCTCTTTCTGATTCTCATGGCTAGTTTCAAAATATCTTCATTTTTTATTTATTTCCAGTCTGAATTTCTATAGCCTGTCAGTGTATCATTGTTATATGACCCGTTTCCCTATGTTCCCATTATGGGTACTGATTTATGTGGGTAAGAGTACCTAGCATCCTGACTTGCAAGTTATCCATTAACTAGGGTCTGAATCCCTCTTAGAGCTCATATCTGAATTAGATCGTGGGTCTTAGGTTTTTCTATTAACCCCTTTTTTGCCTCCTACATCAGGATCATGAAGAATCAGACACGACTGAACAAAAACAACTGCATTTTAGCCAAATCTGTTAGACACACATTTTTATTAATGTACAAGTATTCTGCTTGGAGAGAGAGCAAGAATTCTACTTGCTAATCAGAAAATCCTCTAAGCAATTTCCAACTCATATTTTATAATAATCATGGTGAAAGATGATGCAATTCCATTGGAAGGATAATAGTTTTCAATAACAGACTTTGAATTATTTAGCAAAGGGAACAACAGTAATGTGGGAGTACCTTCAGTTGAAATCAAGTCAGAAAACAAAGTATTTCATCCATTTAGTTTGACCTAAGAGAGGGCACTTCCATTCATAACAATAGATATGAGTCTCCCATTCAGTTTGGTCAAGAATAAACAAAACACTCTTTCCATTTCATTATTCATCAATAAATTCCCGGGGTTCCAGGTTCTGTCTTCTCCTAGAATTAAGACTGATCCCAAAATTGGAAGTCCTGTTCTCAAGGGGGATTGCTTAGATCTTCCATTCAAGTGAGACTAAGGACTTCACCAAGGATACTGCCACACCATTCTTTTTTTTTTTTTTGCAGGGCAATGAGGGTTAAGTGACTTGCCCAAGGTCACACAGCTAGTAGTCTGAGGTCACATTTGAACTCAGGTCTTCCTGAATCTAGGGCTGGTGCTTTATCCACTACGCCACCTAGCTGCCCCCTACAGCATTCTTAACTTTCATAGCACAGTGAAAGTTCTGTGCTGTTTGCCTCCATACTAAGGGAGGCAGTAAAACACAATACAAAGTACTATGGCTCTGGAGTCAAAGAGCTGGGTCCACTACAAATTTAATATATTATCTCAACTGGGTGCTTCCTGTAGCAAGGCAAACCTTTTACATCTCCCTCATGGAGTCATTATCCCACTTACTACAGGAACCATTTCAAACCTTTTCATCCAGCCAGCCTCCCATATCACCCCCTTCTACTACCCTTTTGACAGAGAATCATGCCTTATAAGGCATGAAAAAATTCACTTCACTGAAAAAATTAAGGCCATTCACTCCTCTTCTGCTCCTCTCACCTCACATGCTTTTCCCAATTAGGTCCTTCTTTACTTCAGTCTCATCCAAAGAACTGGCCCCTCTTGGCAAGGCAAACCACTCTACAGGCACCTTTGATCCTAGTTCATTCTGTCTTTTCCAAAAGATTGCCCCCACTTATCATCCTCTGTCACAAATCTCTTAATCTCTTCCTATCTGCTGGCTGTATCACTTACTGCCTAGAAACACACCTCCTGAAACCTTAAACCAACAATAGCAGCAAGCCTTGTTTCTGCTGTTTACTATCCTGTTTCTCCAACTTTTTGTAGCTAAAAGCCTTTAGAAAGCCATCTACAATCAGCGTCTTCACTTCCTCTCCCTGCAACCTTCAGCAGTTTGACTTCTCCCAGCAAAGTACAATTACTCTCCTAATCAGCAAAGCTAATGGCCCTCTTTTCGGTCTTCATTGTTCTTGACCTCTCTTCAGTCTCCGCTGGTGCTCACTCTTTTTTTCTCCTGGTTATTCTATCCCCTGAAGGTTTTCATGACACTGTTCTCTCCTGGCTCTCCCCAAACCTATCTAACTAACTTTGCCCTCTCAGTCTCCTTGACTGGATCTTCCTCTAGGTCATACTTACTAACTTAGCTTGTCTCCAAGGGTCTGCCCAGGCCCTCTTCTTTGACCTATTATTATTATTATTTTGGTGAGACAATTGGGGTTAACTGACTTGCCCAGGGTCACACAGCTAGTGTTAAGTGTCTGAGGCCGAATTTGAACTCAGGTCCTCCTGAATCCAGGGCCAGTGCTCTATCTTCTGCACCACCTAGCTGCCCCTTGACTTCTCTATTAAGGCTACTGATCTTATCAGCTTCCTTGGGCTCAATGATTATCTTTATGTAGATGTTTCTAAGATCAATTTATCTAGCCCTCACCTCTCTCCTGACCTCCTCTCTCACGTGACAAAATTAAGGTCTCATGGAAATCTCAAACATGTCCAAAACTGACCTCATTTTCTCTTGCTCCTTCCCCAAAATATCCCTTCTTTCCTGTTACTATTAAGGGTACCACCATCCTCTTAGTCACCTAGACTTACAAGCACAAGGTCATCCTTGATTCCTCACTCAAATTCACTCCGCTTTTTTTTTTTAAACTGAGGCAATTGGGGTTAAGTGACTTGCCCAGGGTCACACAGCTAGTAAGTGTTAAGTGTCTGAGGCCGGATCTGAACTCAGGTACTCCTGACTCCAGGGCCAGTGCTCTATCCACTGTGCCACCTAGCTGCCCCTCCACTTCTGATCTAATGTCAAGTCTTGTATCGATCTTCACAGCATCTTTCACTGCATTCAAATAGCCACTATCCTGGTTTGGGCCCTAATCACCTCACCCCTGAAGTGTGGCAATAGCCTTCTGGTTGGATTTTTTTTGCCTTGTTTCTTCCCAACTTAGTTCATCCTCCACTCAGCTGCCAAATTGACCTTCTTCAAACTTAATAATTAACCATGTCATCCCCTACTTAATAAATTCCTGTCATTCCCTATTACTTCCAGGATAAAATATGAAATCCCTTGCTTAGCTTTTAAATCCCTTTGTAACCCTTCCTATCTTTCCAGTCCTTACACTTCCTTTTCATGGACTCTAGGATCCAGCAACACTGGTCTTTCTTGATGTTCTTTATTGTGACACCGCATGTCCTCAGTGCCTTTTCACAGATGATGTGTGGAATGAGCTTCTTCCTCACCTCTACTTCCTGGCTTCCCTGAAGGGTGGGCTGAAATCTCACCTATAAGAAGCCTTCTTGGCCTTCCACCCATATGCCCCACTGCCGGTGTCTTCTAAAATCACCCCCCATTTACAATAGACAGTATATGACATATACAATAGACAGTGTAATATATATTTTAAAATAACATGTTTATGTTTATATATATATATGTTAAATATGTTCAGTCAGCAAGAATTCTTAGTGGGGAGACATCAAGAAAATAACTAGGCATACACAAGATAGATATAACTGATGTAATTTCAGAATCTGCCTCTATGCCCTTAGACAAGTCATTAACCTCCCTGGACCCAAAAGTCCTCATCTGAAAATTGTGAAAGTTGCCTTCGATGGTCTCAGGATCCTTTTAGCTCTAGACCGAGGATTCTGTAGATTCCACATCCCTGCCCCAATTTGTGTTCAGAAATATAACATATATTGGTTAATGCTAGGATTTTATTTTGCATACGCTCTTCCTGTTCCTTAGGTTGCCCATAACTAGCAACAAGACACATTACTCTAGTTGATTCAGTATAAATATGTAATCTGACAGCAGTAGATGCTAATTTGGTTGCTACAAAACACAGCTGGTCTCCTAGTGGTCCAGTGAGAATGGTGGGCCAATCAAAGCCAGAACTGTCAGTTAGGGCTAGCCATAAGGACTTAATTAGTAGTCTTTTTATCCCTGAGGTTATGGACCTTGGGCTGTGGAAAATATTCTTAGTTGTGGTGTAGCCACTCCTCTTTTTAGGAAGGGAGAGGGTATGCAGTTGCCAAGTTAAACCACTGTCATTATGTCCTTCTGTTAAAATTATTAGCTCCAAAAAAGGCTAAAGTTCTTTATCATTTAACAGAATTGCCAGTGGTTAGTAACACTCAATAGGTTCCCTTCCAGCAAAGCACTAAAGCTGTCTTTCTCTGATGGGCTTTAAGGTGGACCCAATCTCCAGGCTGCAGTCATGGTCCAAAGCAAGCTCCTCGCAGTGCCTCCAGGACTTGTGAAAGGAAAACCTTAAAACACTTCATTTAAATAAGTCCATCAATAACTCAGATGGTCATCAGTCAAATGTACATGTGTAGACAAGGTTTTCTGTTTAGGCTCCAAATAGGAGCTAAAAGTAGTTGTCCATTTCAGACTAGTTTTGGTATCTATTCTGGTCAGCTAATTTTTCAGAACATCAATATAACTTTCTGTTGCTCTTGCTGAATAAGGGTAGCAAGGGTAGTGAAGAGACTACTAAATTTAGAAAGTTCTAGACTCCCTTTGTTACCTGGTTTGTGAAAAGAGTCCCTGGATCACTTTTTTTTTTTTTTGGTGAGGTAATTGGGGTTAAGTGACTTGCCCAGGGTCACACAGCTAGTAAGCGTTAAGTGTCTGAGGCCAAATTTGAACTCAGGTCCTCCTGACTCCAGGGCCGGTGCTCTATTCACTGTGCCACCTAGCTGTACCCCCATCACTATTAATGACAATCCAAATCATGGGATAAGTTGTCTCGATCATCTGTTGGTAAGTCAGGGAGTCTGCAGATCAACCCATTCCAAATATGTAAATCTGACATTATTAATAATTACAACATTTAGTCATTTGAATGCTTAACTTGAAAGTCAACAAAGGGGCCCCATGGGATTGGGTGTGCAGCTCTCCGTTTTGATTAGTTTCCCAACATCTGCCTGGCAAATGGGACAATACATTAATATTACTGGAACATTCTTGTGTGCCAATAATTCTGGAACATAGTGCCACTGCTCTTTTTACTCCCTGGAGCTTGTATTGGTCTGATCAGCCAATCGGACGCACTGTAACTCAACACTAACATAGTGATGTCATTTTGGTCCTCTTCTGGAAGGAAGGACAACAAACAACTGTGCTTTTTACAAATAATATTTCATTTGATATCTCATTAGATCATCACAAGCCTGAGGGGTAGGTGCTATTATTTTCCCATTTTACAGTTGAGGAAACAGTAACAGAGGTTAAATAACTTGCCCAGGGTCACATAGCTGAGTGTCTGAGGCTGAATTTGAACTCACCTTCCTGAATCAAGGCCCATAGTACTATCCACTGGGCCACCAGCTACTTCACATTCATAAGCCTCTCCATCAGAAGAGTAAAGGAATAAGTAGAATGAAGGACAGGTTTTCTAGTTAATGTGACATTTCTTTAAGAGAAGAGCAATATTTTGCATTTGGTCAGCTCAGTGTTTGACATAGTGGGAGTCTGATTTTCAGAAGAGCAGTCACAGAGTAGTCATTTTACATTCAAATTCCTTCTACTGATTTGACTATAGATCTAGGATCTTCTCAGGGAATTAATATCACTCCCTATTGTTTAAGGATTTTATCCTTTTCTCACTTTTGAAATAAA
The DNA here is from genome assembly GCF_019393635.1 of Dromiciops gliroides. Lineage (NCBI taxonomy): Eukaryota > Metazoa > Chordata > Mammalia > Microbiotheria > Microbiotheriidae > Dromiciops > Dromiciops gliroides. Next base: position 237,216,566 of record NC_057862.1, read on the forward strand.
GTTTTTTCTTTTCTCTTCTTCATCCCTTATTGACTGATTTTATATATATATATATATATATATATTTATTTATTTATTTTTAGGGCAATGAGGGTTAAGTGACTTGCCCAGGGTCACACAGCTAGTTAAGTGTCAAGTGTCTGAGGCTGGATTTGAACTCAGGTCTTCCTGAATCCAAGGTCAGTGCTTTATCCACTGCGCCACCTAGCTGCCCGACTGATTATATTTTATTGCTCTACAGAGTACCCCAAAATGTCACGATTAGCGATTGTGACATAACAGAGAAGGTGACACTTACACATCTTTTCTTTCATTCATTTACAAAGTGCCTAGAAAATACATCCCATTGCTTATGAAACCATAAAAGTTTTCTTCTAAGTTGAAACTGCACTGGCAAACTTTTTGTTTTGTTTTGTTTTTTTGTGGGGCAATGGGGGTTAAGTGACTTGCCCAGGGTCACACAGCTAGTAAGTGTCAAGTGTCTGAGGCCAGATTTGAACTCAGGTACTCCTGAATCCAGGGCCAGTGCTTTAACCACTGTGCCATCTAGCTGCCCCTAAGCTTTTCTTGGTGATGAAAAAAAAATCAGCTGCCAGGAAATGAGGGGGAAGGAGGAGGAAAGTCACAGGCCTCTCTCCAAACTTCCCTCCTCATCCCACTACCTCCCAGTTTTCATAATCATTATACAGGCAACTCTTATCTCTGACTCAAAAGAATGAATGATAAGTAGCAGACTGTCTTTAAAAATAAATACTTTATGTACTATATACACTAATAATACACACATATATACAAGCAGCTCTGAAGGCCAGGGCTGTTATCTCTGCATTTTGGAACTCTGGGGCTAAAGTCAATTTCTTAGCCTCCAGGCAACTGGTTCTGAGGCAACAGCTTGGGGAATCTTAAAAAATTTCCACTTAACTATGAGACCAAGTGTTACATGGGATATTTTGGAAGCATGCTGACATTGATAAAGAAAACTAAACATTGTGATATAGAATGACAGGATACAGAACTCCAGGGCTGGTGAAATTGAGCAAGTAATAAAGCAAGGGAGAAAACTCTGGAATTCTATGTTCTCATAGAATCGAGAATTGGAAGTTGAAGGGAGAAGGCAGTCTCTGGTTAATTCATCATCTCACATATTATACTTTGACAGAGAATGAAGTCCCACAGGAACACCCCTGCTCTGCCTGAGGGTTGTTCAACACCTGAAATGAACTTCGGATCAATTCTTGGCTGAAGTCCACCAGGGCCCCTTTCACGAAGGTCAAGCTATCAGTGTCAACCACCACACGAGCCCCGCCCTGTTCAAACACCCTGGGAAAACATGAAGAAGTGATTAATTAAAAAGCAGTCATCAAAAACATCAGATATTCTCTCTCTGAGCTCACCCATTTTCAGATACATATTCATTTCCAGTTCCCAGAAATGTAAACAGCCATTATTCCCACCTCCTGTATTGTTCTCTATATTGTACAATACATATATAAAAAAGATATTTTAAATCTATAGCATCTAACTCTCCCTAGTATACCATCCCTAGTGAATGAAATACCATAAAGCACTTTAAACATTGCAGAAATGTGAATTAATTGAGTACTCTACTGAGGAAAGAAATCATTCAAATTCAAAATACTACCATCCCATATCCCCATTCCAAAAAGATAATTGTTTTCTCTCTCTCTCTCTTTTTTGTCAGGGCAATGAGGGTTAAGTGACTTGTGCAGGGTCACACAGCTAGAAAGTGTCAAGTGTCTGAGGTCAAATTTGAACTCAGGTCCTCCTGAATCCAGGACTGGTGCCACCTAGCTGCCCCAAAGATATTGTTTTTGCAGGTGCATCATGGAATCATAATTTTAGAGCTGCATGGGACCTTAAAGTTCAATCTTTTCATTTTTAGAGATGAAAAAACTGCGGCACAGAGAGAGATATTAAGTGAATTGTCCCAGCTAGCAAAGGTCTGAGGCAGATTTCTAACTTGGGTCTTCCTGACTCCCAAATCCAATGCCTTCTTCACTATGCCCCCTAGCTCCCCCTTTTTTCTTGCCTGTCATCAGGATTGATAACTGTGTCCAGAGAGAATTTGTATTGGAATCCGGAGCATCCACCTCCCTCCACCTGTAGCCTGAGGAACTCTGTCCCTTCTGTGATCTCCAGAAGCCTCTGGGGGGGAAAAGGCAAAAAGTAGAATCCATGATCATCCAGTACAAGCTCCTTGAGAAGGATTGGGTTTTTTCCCTTTCTTTGTATTTCCATCACTTAGTAAGTACAGTGCCTGGCAAATAGCAGTTTAACACATGTTTCTTTTTTTTTTTTTTCAGGGCAATGAGGGTTAAGTGACTTGCCCAGGGTCACATAGCTAGTACTGTCAGGTGTCTGAGGTCATATTTGAACTCAGGTCCTCCTGAATCCAGGGCCGGTGCTTTATCCACTGTGCCACCTAGCTGCCCCCAACACATGCTTCTTGATAAGCGCTATGTGCTAGGCACTGTAATAAGTGATAGTGACATAAAGGAAGGAGCCAGTCCCTGCTCTTAAGGTGCTCCCCGTCCAATCGGGGAGACAAACATGCAAACAATTAAATGCAAAGAAGATATGGACGGGATAAATTGGAGATTATCTGAGAGGGGAGGCACTAAGGTCAAGGAAAACTTTAGCTGGGGCTTCAGGGAAGCCAGGAAGGGAGAAGTGCTGGGGAGGAGGCGACAAGGGTGGGGGGTCAGAAAGGGACGTCCCCCCACCTCCAGACCTACCTTAACGCAGCTGTCAGTGAGGCGGATATGACCTTCATTTGACTCGGAGCCCGGAGTCTGGGAGCTAGCAGTGGAGGAAGAGGAGGAGGTAGTGGACGATTCCCAGCGCGGGGAGATGCCCACCTGCGGGGGCGCCCCGGGTGGCATCAGCGGCGGGAGCCCGGAGGCGTGGAGCAGCCTACTGGGGGGCAGAGAGGAGGGTGAGCGCAGGCGCGGAGACGGGAAGCGACATGGGCTCGGGGTTGGGGGGCCTCCTGAGAGTCCTCTCGGCCCGCGTCCCTCCCTCATCCGCCCCGCTCCGGTCAGGCCACGCGGGACGTCCTCCTCCCCGCCCGGTACCTGCCCCTCAGCCGGGAGTTCACCGTTCTCAAGCCCAGGGCCGTTAGCGCCCGTCCCCGGGGCCCTATCATCAACGCCGCCATTTTCCACACTTCGCTTGGGAGCCCGGGAGAGCGGAGACTCCGCCTCCCGAAGGCCTATTGGAGCAGGCGGAGAGAGGCGAGAATTCGATTGGCCAACATGCCGGAAGCGAGGATGGACAAAACAAGGCCGGTCGGGGCAATATTTTCAAAACCTGAGAAACTTTATTAGTCAAATTATGAAGTTGGGAAAAGTAAAGACCCCCCGCCTGGGCGGGGCCAGGCACATGACCCCAGAGCCTCTGGGGTTGGAGGAGGCTGGGAACCTCGGCCCACGTGGGCTGGCACTCTGGCCTGGGCCCCGCCCCAGTGGGTTTATTTGGTGACGGTCGGACCTTCGCTTTGGAGCTGCTTTCTCTTCTTCTTTGTGGCGATGGCCTACTCCTCCTCTGCCTCCGTGCTGCTGTTCCTGGCCTTCGGGGTCGCCGCCCTGGCCGAGCCAGTTCACTTTTTGGACTGCGGTGAGCACTGGGCTGGGCTGGGCTGGGCCCCTGAGACCCCGCCCCCTCCCTAAACTTTATCGGGCCCGCTGTAGGTGCTTTGATTTACTGGATTCAGATCAAGCCCATTTCTCTCTCTCTCTCTCTCTCCACCCTCTCACCCTTTTTTTTGTTGTTTGGTCATTTTCAATCGTGTCCGATTCCTCGTGACCCCATTGGAGTTCTTCTTGGCAAAGATCCCGGAGAGGTTTGCCGTTTTCTTCTAAAGCTCATTTTACAGATGAGGAAACTGAGGCAAACAGGGCTAAATGTCTTGCCCAGGGTCACACGGCTATTTAAGTGTCAGCGGTCGGATTTGAACTCAGGTCTTCTGAGGCCTGAGTACTCTATCCCACCTAACTGCCATTTCCGTTTCCTCATCTGTAAAGTGGGCATAATACTCGCAACAGGGTTACTCTGAAAAAAATACTTTGTAAGCCTGAGTAGTAGTGATGATGATGATGATGAGCATCTCCATAGCCCTTGAAGGTGTTCAGACCTTCTCATTTGTTCCTCACCAGTACCTTGGGAGGTGGATGCTGTTCTCTCCATTTTACAGGGGAGGGATACTGATTGGGAGAAGGTGGCTTGCCTGGGGCTAGACAAACTAGTCTCTTGAAGCTCAGAATGTGAACTCTGGTTTTCTGTGACTGCAAGTTAAACACTGTATCTCTCACTCTCTGTCTCTGTCTCTGATCTGTTTGTACAGTTCTCTTTGAAGCCTGCCCTCTGGGATCTTGAATCACCCCACCCCCCTTCTGTGCTTAGCTGTGTGGCAACTGGACCCCCTCCCCCCGTTTAGAAATACATACTACTCATCAGGTGCCCATCCCCCCAGCCTGGGACAATGGAAAGAAAGAACTCTGATCTTTAAATCGGAAGATCCTGGGTCCTGCTTACTTGACTTTTTCTTAGTCTCCTTTGTAAAATGCCAGTGTTGGATCAGGAGGACCACTGAAATCTTTTCCAGCTTTAAATATGACCATGTGATCCTGTGACTAATTTTACTTCTCCATTTATGCTCCACTGTTTGCCAAGGCTTTTAAAAATTTTACTAGCATTGTGGAAATAAAAACTAAAAGCAAAATTCTTTTTTATCTTACTTGGTGGGTGCTGGTTATTTATTTCCCTTTCCATATATTTTCCATATATTTTGTTGTTTCATTCTTGGCACTTGTATCTACAGAGCCTGACTCAGTCTCAGATCCATTGATAAGCTCCCTGAGGGCAGGGACTGTCTTTTGCTTCTTTTTTGTATCCCCTTGGTCCTGGCACATAGTAGGTGCTTAATACTTATTGGTTGATTGTTCCAAGTTGTAGTGAATAGAGGATTGGATCTGGATTCAGGAATTCCTCAATTTGAATACAGCCTCTGAATAAGGACACTTTGTAGCTGTGTAATCCAGCACAAATTTAACCTCTGCCTCAGTTTCCAAATTTGTAAAATGGAGATTAGTAATAGTGCCTGCTCTTCCAGGATGTTGAGGACCAAATGCTAGCTATTATTATCATTACTAGTTTGTGAGAATACTCTGGGTGCAATCTTCCACTTAAAGTACAGGTCACTTTTATTCAGTCAGTTCTATGGCCACATTGATTTCACCTTTCCCAGGAGAAGAGCTGAATGGTGAAAGGCAGTGAAAGGCGTTGAAACAAGACAAGGGCATTGAAGATTAAGAGTGTCAACTGGACCAAACCTGCCTCTAGCCAGTGGATGGTTTGAGCCAAACAGCAGGCTAGGGTCAGGAGAACCAGGAATCAAACACATTTAATTTCAAAGTGAGGGAAACTTCTTGCAAGCAAAGGAGGAAGATTAGACCCATGTGGGCGAAGCCCCTAATGGGGAGATGGATCCACCTTAGTATTGCCAAACCTTGATTTATACACTTGGGGCTAGACAAAGAATGAAACACTGTATTTAACAGCAGTGGTGAGGCTCAACAGCAACAGTGAGGCAAGGTTGACTAGTGACAAAAAATCTGTTCATAGCAGGGCTGTCTGGGCCTGTTGGTGCTTGCTCAAGCCCGGGGACTATCAGTTCTGTGATTTAGTAGCAGCTTCAAGATCATCCAGAGGGTGAGTGAAAAGGATTGTTGTTACACCAAGCTCAGGGCACAGTTTGGGCTCTGGAATTGAGGATGTCTCTTAATAGTATCTTGATAGGAGATAAGAGGTTCTCTCTCTTTACTAAATAACTTATTTCATTTCCCCATTTTTTTAAACTATAAGAGAAAGTAGCTTTTAGACACCTGGTTAGGGGGAGAAGGGTGTCTGAACCATAAGTGATCTAGCTCTAAAACTACCATAACTTTGTTTTATTAGTAACGTAAAGAAATTTGAAGAAAAATGGGTCAGGAGCTATTCTGACTTGGTTGAAGGAAACCTGTAAATAGGAGGAGGACTTTTTCTTACAAATAGCTAACTAAGGTGTAGGATTATTTCTGGCCAGGGTAAATATTTAATGGGATTTACTTTTGAATTGGGAAATAGAGTTCTTTCCCTACTCAACTTATTTGTATTCATTCAGTTAGGGCTTTCCTGCCCTTCCTTTCCTACTTCTTCATTTTTTGTGTGTGTGCCTCATTTCCTGTTACCTATCTTTCCCTCCCCCTACATCAAAAGGATTTTTGAGGACTCTTCCAACCTTCTGAAGTTTTTTTTTCCTTTAAAGAGAAAAGTTAAGCACACTACTTTTGGTTTTGCAATATTTACAAGTTCTACAAGGTGTTTTTTTCAGTATTGAAAAAAACCAAGTAGACACAGTAGGAAGAGTTAACAGATTGTTTAAAACTATTGCTTTTATAAGAATTAAAATTTTCATGAAGTGCAATACATCAGATATCTGATTTCCTTGATGCTGGCACCACTTTCACCAATATGGAGCAAATAAGAGCCCAGCTCCTAACCATAATGTATCCCCTCTGCCCTGTCCCAGGACTTCTGACATGACTGCCCCAAGATAATTTCAGGTTAACAGATAAAAGAATCTTGAACAAGGAAAAGATCGTATGGAAAAATACAATTTGAGTTAACATTCCAGAATTTTTTTTTTTTTTTAGTGAGGCAATTGGGGTTAAGTGACTTGCCCAGGGTCACACAGCTAGTAAGTGTTAAGTGTCCAAGGCCGGATTTGAACTCAGGTACTCCTGACTCCAGGGCCGGTGCTCTATCCACTGCGCCACCTAGCTGCCCCCCAGAATTTTTGAACAATCAAATTCCATTCCCTCCTGAACCACTCCACTAAACTTTTTTTTCACTTAATAGTATTTTTTTTTCCTCCTTTTTATAAGATTTTGAATTCCAAAATTTTCTCCCTTCATTCCCCCCCCCCAAGGGTGGCAAGCAATTTGATATAGATTATACAGTAAATCCCCTCACTTTGGGGGGGGGGGGACAATGTGGGTTAAGTGACTTGCCCAAGGTCACACAACTAGTAATTGTCAAGTGTCTGAGGCCGGATTTGAACTCAGGTCCTCCTGAATCCAGGACCAGTGCTTTATCTACTGCTCCACCTAGCTGCCCTCTCCCCTCACTCTTAAAGATAAGGCATTCCTCCCACCCCTATGGATAATTTAATCCTTTCTTGATGGAGAAGGTGGGTCCTAGCACTGGTAAAGATAGGAATCATACCCCAAAGCTATAAAACTATATACTCTGGCACAGAAATACTGCTATTATGTCTATACCCCAAAGAGATTTTTTTAAAAGAACCCATATATACAAAAAAATACTATAACAGCTCTTTTGTGGTGTCAAAGGACAAGTTCTGGTATGTTATTGTGATGGAGTACTATTATGATATAATAAATGATGAGCAGAGTGTTTCTGAAAAACCTGGGAAGACTTACATGAACCAATACAAAATGAAGTGAGCAGAACCAGGAGAACAATTATACAATAACAGCAATATTGTAACAATAATCAATTGTGAAAGACTTAGCTACTATGATTAATACAATAATCTACAACAAATCCAATGAACTCATGATGAAAAATGCTAGCCACCTCCAGAGAGAGAACTGATGGACTCTTGGTGCAGATTGAAGCATTTTTCGTTCTTATTTTAAGATTTTTTTGTTGTTGTTGGGGTTTTTTAAATCACAAAATGGCTATTGTAGAAATGTTTTACATGACTACATGTGTGTCATCGTGTGTACATGTGTGTGTTTGTTCAACTTTTCAGAACCTTTTAGGGTTTTCTTGGCTATTGAAATGGTTTTGCCATTTTCTTCTCTAGTTCATTTGACAGATGAGGAAACTAAGAAACAGGGTTAATCAACTTGACCAGGGTTACAAAGCTAGTAATTGTCTGAGGCCAGATTTGAACTGAGGAAGATGAGTCTTCCAGACTCTAGGTCTGACACTCTATCCACTGTGACAGCTACCTGTCCATTCATATGTATAATGGTAAGGGGGAGAATTCAGAACTAGAAATAACACTTCATAATTTAAAAAATTCAGCTAAAAAGACAAAACCCCCCAAAAAGGTTCAAATGTTGGGGGAGTGGTAGTTCACACAAACTAATTTCTTATCATTTAGGCTTCTGCAGCAAGAGCTTTCTACTTTGTTACATATTTTGTGTGTGTGTGTGTGTGTGTTTTGTTTTGTTTTGTTTTTGCAGGGCAGTGAGGGTTAAGTGACTTGCCCAAGGTCACACAGCTAATAAGTGTCAAGTGTCTGGGGCTGGATTTGAACCCAGGTCTTCCTGAACCCAAGGTCGGTGCTTTATCCACTGCACCACCTAGCTGCCTCTGTGTTTTTGTTTTCATTCCTTTTTCATAATCCTGTACTTGCTCTCCAGGCTCTGCTGTTGGAAAAGTTGAGGTGGTGGAAGTGATCCCCTGCCCCATTCAGCCCTGCAGATTGCATAAAGGAGAATCCTACAGCGTCAATGTCACCTTCACCAGTGGTAAGTTAAAAGATTATTTGGTCTGACTCACTTGAAACTTGATAACAATAGTATTTATTCACCTTTATCTAGTCCCTTACCTTGAAAAAAGGCTTTCACACTTGGTTACTTTTCCAAACAACCCTGAGTTGTTAGGTAGTACAAGTATTATCATCTTCCATTTTGTAGATGAAGAAACTGAAGCCCAAACAGGTTAAGACTTCAAGGCCTTCAGGCCACTTTCAGTGGGACTTGAATCTGCTTCTAAGTAGGTGCCTTCCACCCCTTGTTGCCCTTCATTTATCCATTTCTTTGCAGGTACCTTAAGAGAAAGAAGTTGTGTCCTATCTTATTTTTAAATTTAGTCTATTTTAATTTTCAGTCTTCTCACCAAACAGATTCAGATCATTCAGATACAAGAATAATCCCCAAAAGCTATATGCTTGTCCTTTACTGATGGGGAAAAAATGAGCCATACTTATTAATTTTAACAAGGTCATAGCCAAGTCTGATGGATTTTGCTGCTGGTCAGTGTCTATATAATTACATGGTTGTGATCAGTGTATATTATTTGGTTCTGCTTTCTTGATATTGTATAATTTCATATGCCTTCCCATATATGTTTGAATTCTTCATATTTGTCATTTCCCCAGTCCCCACAATATGCCATCATGTTTGTGTACTATAATTTATTCAACCATTGCACCCAGTCATTGGGCCCATATTTTATTTCCAGTTTTTTGCTTTTAAATCTAAATGCTCTTTTCATGACAACATTTTGCCCGTATTTATAGGCACAGGCTCAGAAAGTGGGGAGGAAGAATGTAATTGACCTAATCATGCAGTGGTACTTCCCAGTTTAAGCAGGGCTGTATCTTCCAGAATATCCATGTTCCTTTTGAAAGTTGGAAGAGACCTCACAAGCCAATGAGTCCTCTATTATGGCATCTTTGACCAGTGGTCATCTAACCTTTTTGTATACTTTCAGTGATGTCTTAGTGGCCAGGGCATTCCGTTTTATAATGACACTAATTAGAGTGTGCTAACACCTTCTGCTCTCTAATTTTTGCCAATTCCTCTTAGTTCCTCTGGAACCCTATAGAATAAGTCTAATCCCACTTCTACATGATGAGCCCTTCAAAAATTTGAAAATGGGTATCGTGTTGTTTTGGAAGGATGCATAAATGACCAACTGAATGTAAAAGTGTTTATTAAGGGCATACTATGTGCAAAGCACTGATGATACAAATAGAAGAGTAAAACAATCTGTTGCTAAAGAGCTCATATTTGTGCAGGAGGTTTCCTGTGAAGATCCAATGGAAAGATTCTTTAGTCCTCAGGTTCAGTGACAAAGCCAATTGTAATACATTGCCTTTGATGTCATCCCACCGAAAATTTTCTGAGTGTTTCTGAGCTGTGGCTATAGGGCCTGAGGTACTGCTTATTCCCAAGGCTCTGGAGTCCAGGGGCCTGGCTGCCTCCTCATGGTCTGAAGGGGGAGGTTTGGTCCAAGTAGCAGCAGTAATTTGATTTCCTGTCTCTCAGTAGACCCTGTTACTGCATTCAGGTAAGACGATCCCCCTCTGGGCCTCAGTTTCCTAATCTGTGAAAGGAGTAAAACTAAATGGCCTAAGATTCATTCCAGTTCTAAACTTGTGACCACTATATAGACCATAATGGTGCCAATTCTGTAGAGTGGAGATCTTCCAGAAATCTGCCTTCTCTGAACCTAAGTTCCTTGAGGGCAGACACTGTTTTTGTAAATTTAGGTTCATAGGAACATGGGGTAGAAGGACTCCCAAGAGTATCTAGGCCAATCCCCTCATTTTACAGATGAGAAAACTGATGCCCAAGAAGGTGAGTGATTTGCTCTACGGGTCATTCAGGTAGGAAGAGGCAGAGGGGAATTTGAATCAAGTCCTCTGATTGATATTCCCCAGCACCTAGCTGAGTACCTTGCCCATAGTAGGTGCTTAACAAATGTTGAATTGAATTATTGTACTTGGAGCAGTGACCTGCCTGAGAACCAAGAGTTTTTGCTTTGGCAGTACCCCCCAAGGCTTAAGAACTCCAAGGATGGGGGGGGGGGTGGCTAGGTGGCGCAGTGGATAAAGCACCGGCCCTGGATTCAGGAGGACCTGAGTTCAAATGCGGCCTCAGACATGTGACACTTACTAGCTGTGTGACCCTGGGCAAGTCACTTAACCCCCATTGCCCCGCAAAAAACCCAACCCCCCCCCCCAAAAAAAAAAAAGAACTCCAAGGATCCAGAAGACTTGAATTGGTAAAAACTCAGCAAAATTCCACCAGAGTTACTTGTAGAGCTTTGTCAGAGATCCCTGGGGCTCCTTTAAAAACCATATCTACATATCCCCAATTCAGTTGAGTCCCTTGAGCTTTGGGGATAGACCCAGAATTGCAGATTAGGTACTTGGATTACAGGTTAATTCATTGTGCCTCTCTTCTTTTTTGGGAAAAAATGCAGCCATGCAACAGACAGCAAGCTACAGTCAGGGCACAAAGTCACGGGGTGGTTTATGCAGCTTGCCCCCACAATTGCGGGGGGGAGGGGTGCTGTAGTTTTAACACAAAACATGGAAATCCCCTCCTTAGAGGGACTGAGGAAGATGGGGAAACACATCCTCAACAAAATACCCCTTGGCATTGATTCCGTAAGGGCTGGTTATTTGGCCATCACTTTGTCTGGTTTTGTTTCCTCTACAGATATCTGGTCTCAGAATACTACTGCTTTAGTGTATGGCATTGTGTTTGAGGTCGAAGTACCTTTCCATATCCCTGAACCTGATGGGTGTAAGTGTGGCATTAATTGTCCCATTGAAAAAGGCAAGACCTATAACTACTTGAACAAACTGCCAGTAAAGAGTGAATACCCCAGTGTAAGTGACATTCCTGTCCCAGGCCTTAGGGATCAGTCCTGTTGGGGCAGTGGGTGGGTTTCGTGTGTGTGTGTGTGTGTGTGTGTGTGTGTGTGTGTGTTTATGCTGCAACAAAACCCTGAAGAAGGAAGCGAATTTTCTGATACTCAGTGATGATGGTGGTGGTATAAGCATGTCCTCATTTATCTATTTACAAAATATCCTAGTAAGTAGGCTGAGACTAATAATACTTCCATGTTTTTGTCTTTGTGAGAATTCTCTCTGCTGGTGAAAATCATAACCCCTCGACACCTTTAGTGTTTGGTTTAAGAATTGTGGTCAAAAAAGTCATCCCCCTCTCCCAACCTAGTGATAAACCTCTCTGAACTAATCTAGGTCAGTCCTTAGATGCCAACCACATGGCCCTTGGGGTGCAAATGGCACTTTTTGAGGGAAGATTGTGCTTTAAATTTCTATATAGCCCAGCAGACATTCTGTGTTATGGGCACAGACTGTACCCCAAACCCTTATATACCATTGGCAAGGGAGAGTACATGGACCCACCAGTTCAAGTCCATTTCCCCTTTTGGAAAAGCACTTCAAACAAAGCACATCCTCTCTTTACAGTGAGTAGTACATTTTTGCACACAGATGCTTGATTCAAAAATGAAAGGGTGGGGGAAGATAGGCTGTGATGTTTCTATGGAATTAACTTTTCATAGATTTGGGGCAGATGTGTGGCACAGTGTATGGAGCACTGGGCCTGGAGTCAGAAAGACCTGTGTTCAAATCCTCCTTCAGACACTTTTTTTTCTTTTTTTTTTGGGTGAGGCAGTTGGGGTTAAGTGACTTACCCAGGGTCACACAGCTAATAAGTGTCAAGTGTCTGAGGCCAGCTTTGAACTCAGGTCCTCCTGCATCCAGGGCTGGTGCTTTATCCACTGCGCCACCTAGCTGCCCCTTCCCTCAGACACTTAATAGCTGTGTGACCCTGGGTGAGTTATTTAACCTCTGTTTGCCTCAGTTTCCTTGTCTGTAAAATGGGAGTGATAATAGCACCTCCCAGGATTATTGTGAGGATCAAATGAGATAATTATAAAGTGCTTAGCATAGTGCCTGGCACATAGTACTGTATAAACGTTAGCTGTCATCATCATCATCATCGTAGTGTCCAAAGTGGGAAGGGAGCAGAGGGGCACAGCAGGGGCTCCCGGAAGGCGTTGAGTTCTGATCACCGTTTCATTTCCTCTTATCCTGTTTTTTTTCCCCTCTAGATGAAGCTGGTGGTGCAGTGGAAGCTTTTGGATGACAAGAAAAATCTTCTGTTCTGTTGGAAGATCCCAATAGAAATTGTGTAAGCTGATGAGCTACACTCCACCAGTATGTTTGTCTCAGGATGAGAGGGGGTGAGGGTGGGGAGTTGGGTTATTGGGAAAGGACGAAACCTGAAACAAGCTCAGTGCCGTAAGAAGGGGATTTCCAGCGTGCTGCTTTATACATCCACACCCCGCTCACTGCAGGGTCAAGAACTGTGAAGCCCATGTGAGCCCAGAGAGTGCGAGTGTGCACAGCATCAGCATTCTCTGCCCTTGGCATGGGGAGGGCCCAGCAGGAGGCTAACCTCAGGGAAGGCTGTTTCCAGATGTCTGGGAAGTTGGCATTGGTCAGGGGACTCTATTCCAAACTGTGGTGATGCAGGGTGGGATATTAAATCTCATAAGCTTTTCAACCCAAGTGCCTCATTGTGAATCCAACATTCCTGTCTAACACTTTGTGTAACCACTCCCTGACCCCAGTTCCTACATCGTCAGTGTTTCTGACATCTGCCTCCTTCCACCAAAGAGCTCAGTTGGCGGGAGCTCTGAATCGATGAATGGCTATTGGTCTTATTTTGTGTCAAATATTTCTGTTTTAATTCTGCCTTATGTGGCTTTTACTGAACAAATGGATGATTTTTTTTTGCACTAATTTGTGGTGAATACACAGCAGCACATATCAGCTGAATCTGTCTTTTTTTAATCTCATTAACTTGCAAACTCTTAATGTACCTGGAAATTCCTTTGAATAAAAATTTTATGAATCTTGCCTGTTCTCTTTAGGGGCTTTCCAGCTGCTGCTTTTCAGATAAAATGCCATCTGGAGGCTCTGGTGGTCCTGGGGTCATAGAGGAAAGCTTAGAACCACCAGAGAAAGATAACTAGGATGGTAAATGACTTTGAGAGCATACCACATAAGGACTGGTTAGGAGCAATGGAATTTTTTTTGCTAGAAAAATGTGATAGCTCTCTTGGAATTTTCGAAGGGCTGTTTTGTGTAAGAGAGATTAGATGTGCCCCATTTGGTGCTAGAGGACAGAACCAAGGGCATTGGGTCTAAGTTTAAAAGAGGAAAATTCATGTAAACTGTCCCAAGAGATGGTAGGGTTCCCCAATTTATGGTTGGGAAAACTGAGGCAAATAGAAGTTAAATGACTTGCCCAGTGTAACATCACAAGTGTCTGAGGCTGGATTTGAACTCTGGTCTTCCTGACTCCAGGGCCAGAGTTTTATCCACTATGCCACTAGCTTCCTCAAAAGTACTTTAGAAATACTATAGAAGTCATTGTCCCTGCTTTCCAAATGAGGAAACTGAGGTTGTCAGCCAATACGCATTTGTTAAGTACCTATCTGCCAGGCCCTGTGCTAAATGTGGGGGATACAGAGAAAGGCAAAATAGTCTGCCTTCGAGGAGTGCACAACTTGGGGGAGACATCTAGCAAACTGATATGTACAAACAAGTAGGAAATCATTAACCGAGGGAAGGCACTGGAAAAGGCTTCCTGTAGAAAGTGGGATTTTAGTTGGGACTTGAAAGAAGCCAGAAAGCAGAGTTGAAGAGAGAGCATCCCAGATACTGGGCTCAGCCACAGTAAGTGCTGAGTTAGGCAAGTGTTATGAGATCAAAGAGTATTGAAGGGAGGGGGAGTGCAGAGTAGTGAGGTGTAAAAAGGCCCTCTGACAAGTTAGCCAGAATCATCCTAATTTGTTATATCAGTGCCTGAAAAGGACATTTCACTGGCCCTCTTCGTCAGAGTCCCAGCCTTTGGTTTTGGATACCCTGTAATATTCCAGTTAAGACCACCAGGGGACAGCAACATGTCAAGAGTAGAGTTCCAGCGGTACTCAGGTTTACAAGCAGGAGAGGAGGGCTTTGGCAGGAATTCATTTAGCCACTTAACTGATTAAATGAAAACTTTTGATGATGCTGGTTCTAGCGCCCCCCCCTCCCGCCACACTGTGCCTGGACTGTCACATCCAGATACCATCACATTTTATTCCATCCGAAAATAAAGCCAGAAAACTGTCAGTTCCAAATTCCATTGGGTATCCAAGCTCTCAGAGGATAAAGGCTCAGGATGAGCAGAGTGTTAAGAGCCTTTGGAAGACAGACATCAGCCCACTCCAGAGGAAGGAGAATCACCCTTCCCCCCCACCGAAGCATTTTTGGTGTGTGAGTTGCTCTGAAATTTTGTACTTTTGGTTAAGCCCCATGAATCTCTTATTCTTTTCCTTGCCTTTTCCCTGTACCCAAAATGTGCCATTTTTACCCCCTTGGAGTCCCAAGACTTTCCCTTTGTATTCCTTTGTTGATGTTTTTCTCCACTTCCACCCTCAGTAGAAAGGGAGTGGTAAGAAATTAATAATTTATTAAGAGCCTACTTCTGGAGGGCAGCTAGGTGGCCCAGTGGATAAAGCACTGGCCCTGGATTCAGGAGGACCTGAATTCAAATCTGGCCTCAGACACTTACTTGCTGTGTGACCCTGGGCTTAACCCTCACTGCTCCTCCCCCCCCCAAAAAAAGTGAGCCTACCTATGTGCCAGGCACTGTACTATGAACTCAGAATACTCCCCCGCCCCCCAAAAAAAAAACCCAACAACCCCACAACATTCTCTCCCTTAAAGAGATTACAATCTAATGAAGGAAGGCAACAAAAAAGAAGTTAAGTAGGGAGGGAAGGAAATGTATCTGTGGCCTGCATCTGTGATAAAGGAGTCCAGAGAACTGCAGGCAGTTTGGAAGTGAAGAGATGACTGACCCAGATGCCTGCCTCAAATGGGGTTCCAGAAGCAGCTCCCCATAACCACCCCCTTCAGTTAGAGGGAGCAGTCCCAGAAGCAGGGGCTGCCAGTGAAGAGAGGTTCAATTAATGACTTTGGAAAGTAATTCAAGTGCATTCAAGAGGCAAGGTAGTAGTACAACAAGGCTACTGGTTTTGGAGTCAGAGAATATGGGTTCAAATCCTGCCTTTGGTACTAACTTGCTGTGTGAAATGGGTCTTTTGGGCAAGTAACCTGAGTCACCTCCTGCTTCCATTTTGCCATCGATAAAATGAGAGGCTAGATGGCCTCTGAGCTCTCTTCCTCATGATTCTATGTTTACTAATGTTCCAAGGCCACTGACTGTGAGGCAAGCCGCAGTGAATGAGGGGAGGGTCCAAGGGTGAGATTTGTCAGAAAGGTCTCCCTCTGAACAGAAAGTTCATTGAAACCCTTCTGAGTCATTGAAGCAGAAACACAGAATCTTGCTCTATTTGGATTAAAAAAAAAAAAAGGTCAAGCTCTTTCTGAGTCAGAGTTGCTCGTATTCTCTGCTTGTATAACTAAGCCATGAAGGCAGGCTTCTTAGACACAGTCATTTTTCTCCCTCCTGCACAAATTCCATCCCAAAGAAAGCGGGACCTCCCCTGTCCTCAAAGAAAATAACCTGAACCAACACCCCACCCACCCAGCCACCCACTGCTGAATTGTCTGAGATTTATAGAGGAAGAGAATATGATGGGACATTTTATCTATCTGCAATTTGAAAGAGGGACACCAGATGCAAGGTACAGGAGAATCTAGCCTGAGGCTGCGATGATGATGATGATGATGAAGGTAACTTTTCTTTTTACAGGGTCATTGTAAATATTCGTTATTATTAATAGTAATGATAAACGACATTATCAGTTTAAGGTTTGCAAAGCAATTTATTTACATATGTGATATCATTAAAGGCTCATAACAACCCTGTGAGAAGTGCTACATTTTTTTATTACCCACATCTCAGACTTGGCAGTTAAATGATTTGTGGGTCATGCAACTGGTAATCATGTGAAATGGGATTCAAACCAAAATCCGCACTGGATCTTCATGCACTTCAATATAATACCTCATGTTTATCTGTTGCATCAGAGTTTGCAAAGTGCTTTCCATATCGCATTGAATTTGAGCCTTGTAACAGCCCCGTGAGGTAGGCGTGAACAGGTATAATTAACCCTATTTTCCAGCAGACAGACTCAAACATCAAGCGGCTTACCGTGATCTTCTAGCTGGTCAGCATTAGAATCCAAATATGATCCTAGGTCTTCCTCAGTCCAAAGCCAGCTGACATATTAACTCTAGCTGGACCCAGGTCACTGCATTAGACCATGTTTCATATCCCATCTGGCAGCATACCCCCAATCATTTTGCCTCCCCTCCCCAGGCAGCCCCCATTTCTACTTTTTGCTCTAGACTTAATAATCAAATCGATAACTACTAGACTACCATTGTTCCTTATAACATATTTGTCAATTTACTACCCTGTGGATCAAGTCACCATCCCTGTGACTCCCTAGACATAGACACTCCCTTTTTAGTTTCCATTCCCATCGATGTGTTTTCTTGTTTCTCAAAAGCAGAGACACTCGCAGTTTGGTTTTGTATCCCCATTGCTCAGCATCTGGCCTGACATACAGTAAGTGTTTAATAAATGCTTTCTGATTAATTTATTCTAAGTACAGCACTCTATCCACTATGCCATGCTGCTTCTCCAGAATTAAGATGATATTATTATTATTATTATAGTAATATACATTTTCATTTATGGTTTTAGGTTCCATTTTTTATCCCTCCTCCCCTCCCCATTCCTTGAGGTGGTAAGCAGATATAGGTTATACATGTACAATTATGTAAAACATTACCACATTAGTTATTTTGTACAAGAAAATTTGAATAAAAGGAAAAAAATGAAAGAAAGTGAAAAATAGCATGCTTCAGTCTGTTCTATCAATATCAGTTCTTTCTTTGGATGTGGATAGTATTTTTCATGAATAGTCCTTTGGGGTTGGCTTGGATCATTTTATTATTGAGAATAGTTAAGTCATTCACAGTTCTTCATCAAACAATATTGCTGTCTCTGTGCACAATGTTCTCTTGGTTCTGCTCTCTTCACTATACATCAGTTCATATAAGTCTTTCCAGGCCTTTCCGAAATCATCCTGCTTGTCATTTCTTATGGCACAATAATATTCCATCACTGTCCTATACCACAGCTTGTTTATCCATTCCCAATTGATGGGCATTCCTTTGATTTCCACTTTTAAACCACCACAAAAAGAACTGCTATAAATATTTTTGTACAAATAGATCTTTTTCTTTCTTTGGGTGTGAAGATGACTTATTATTGATGATAATGGATACTGACTATGGTTACTACTACTTTTTTTTTTGTGGGACAATAAGGATTAAGTGACTTGCCCAGGGCCACACTGCTAGTAAATGTCAAATGTTTGAGGTCAAATTCGAACTCAAGTCCTCCTGAATCCAGGGCCAGTGCTTTATCCACAGAGCCAACTAGCCTGCTACTACTACTAATAAGCTTTTTTTGTTGTATAGTCAGTTCTTATTTAACTTTTTCAATAATAATAGCTTATGTCTGCATAATAATAGATGTTAAAGCTTGCGAAAGACTTCTTTACATTTATTCTCTTTTTTGATGTCTTCTGTTTCTTTTATCATAATAGTTATCCCAGGTATACCTCCTGCTGCCCTTCCCAGGGAGTCATCCATATAACAAAGAGTATTTTAAATAGTATTTTCCTTTTTTCAATTACATGTAAAAATAATTTGTAACATTCATTTTAAAAAATTGAGTTCCAAATTTTTTCCTTCCTTCTCTCCCCTCCCTCTTCTTCAAAAGGTAAGAATTTTAAATACGTTATATGTGTTCAATCATGTAAAACATTTCCATTTCATGTTGTAAAAGAAGAAACAAGCCAAAAGGAAAAAACAGCAACAATAACAACAACAAAAAAGATAAAAACAGTGAAAATAGTATGATAAGACTTCATCAGTTTTTTGTCTGGATGTGGATAACATTTTCTAGGATCATTGCATTGCTGAGAAGAAATATTTTATTCATAGTTGATCATTGCACAACATTGTTGTTACTGCTGTAGGGGCCAAATTCAATATGTGAAGAGTTAATTGGGTGGTTCACCGTAATATTGGGGTTCAGAAAATAATGAGGGACCTCTAGGTCCAAAACTTCCTCCCCTCCATACTGCCTTTTTAGTTATTTTTCCCAGGCTAACAAGAAAGGAACTTAACAGCCTCTTTTCCACAATCGAATCAGGTTTTATTAATGGGAATAAAATACACAGCAAAGGTGAAATTAATAACGTCAAGGACAAGGGAATAGGGAAAAAGGAAAATGGATAATCCCCTTAACTCTAATAAAAGCCTATACAATCCTCAAATTCGCTTCCAGCTCAGCTAATTCAAAGAGCCAGGCTCGTTTTATTAACTCACCATCTGGGGTCTGTAGCTTCAATGGGAAACAGCTATGCAGCCAAGGCCCACAGGACAAACTGCCAGGAAAAACCTCTCTTGTCCGCTCCTGCCAGCTCACCAACTGGAAAGAGACAGAGCTCCCCTCAGCGAGTGTTTACTCTCCCTCCCCCAAAAGAGAAGTCCTTCAAACTGCCTGTGGAAAGTGGTTCCTCTGCTGACATCACTCAGGGCAGGCCAGGTGTGGCCCATCTCCAATCAGTCTGCCAAATTCCATTATTTTACCACACTGTGTACAATGTTCTCCTGGTTTTTAATAGTACTTTTTTAGGAGGGGGGGGAGCCCTCAGAATAATTGATTTATACAATGAAAAAGTCTGAAAACATGCACAGTGTGTAACACCTATGGATCTTACACCTTCACAAAGGGGAAGGTTGGGTATGTTTTCTCATATCTTCATTGAAGTCATGCTGGATCTTTATAATTTTGTTACATTCGAATTCAATTTTTGATGTTGCTCTTTCCATTTACATTGTTGTAGTCATTGTATATAATAGTTTCTTGGCTCTGCTTACTTCAGTCTGTATCAGTTCGTGTAGATGTTTCTATGCTTCTTTGTATTCCTCACACATCATTTCTTATAGCATAGTGATAATCCATTACATTCATGTGCCATAATTTGTGTAGCCATTCCCAATTGTTGGACATCTACTTTATTTCCAATTCTTAGCTATCACAAAAAGTGCTGCTATAAATATTTTGGCGTATATGAGGACTTTGTTTTTATCAGTAGCTTCCTTGGGGTATAAGCCCAGTAAATGGAGTCTTGGTTCAAAGGCTATAAAAATTTTAGTTACTTGATTTACATAATTCTAAATTGCTTTCCAAAATGGTTGTATCATTTCACAGCTCCATCAACAATATATTATTAGTGTGCTTATCTTTCCACAACTCTTCCAACATTGAGTATTACAATGTTTGTCATTTTTGCTCATTTGCAAGGTGTGAGGTGAAACCTCAGGGTTATATTGATTTGTGTTTCACTTTTAAGTGATTTGGAACATTCTTTAAAAAAAAAAAATAAAAGTATCTTATTATTTTCCAGTTACATGTAGGGATAGTTTTCAACATTTGTTTATATAAGATTTCCAATTTCAGATTTTTCTCCCTCCTTCCCCACTCTCCCCCCTCCCCTAGACAGCAGGTAATCTGATATAGGTTTATATATATATATATATATATATATATATATATATATATATATATATAATAACATTAAACATTTCTGCATTAGTCATGTTATAAGAGAAGAATCAGAGTAAAAAGGAAAAACCTCAAAAAAGAAAAACAACAGCACCAAAAACAAAAGAAATAGTATGGTCCAATCAGCATCCATATGATTTGGAACATTCAACATTCTTTCATGTGGTTGGGAATACTTTGCAATTCTTTTGAGAACTGTTCATATCCTTTGACCATTTACTAGGGAATGGCATATATACTTATATGTATTTACATGTATTTATACACATTATATATAATATCATATGTATGTTTTAATTATTTATATGTCATGAATAGCAACCCATCTGAGATATTTGATATAAAGATTTTTTCCCATTTGGTCACTTCCATTCTTCTCCCAGGTGCATTAATTTTTTCTAACTCTTGCTCGCTTAAGAATACAAGTCCTACCCATAGCTGTGAGAAGTACATGATCTGTATCTCTTCTGATTTTTTTATAGTCTGATCATTAATGTTAAAGACATTCATTTAGAATGTATTATGGAATGTGGAGTAATAGGATGTTGGTCTAAACCTAAATTCTGCCAGATTGCTTTCCAAGTTTTCCAGCAGTTTTTTTTTTTATCAGATTGGGAGCTTTTTCCTAAGTAATTAATGTTTTCCACATAATCAAACAATGGGTTATTCAGTTCCATTGTTTCTGATTCTCTCTGGTCTGTTCTGTTGATTGTGTGTGTGTGTGTATTTCTCTATTTTGTAACCAATACCAGATATTTTGATGACTACTGCTTTATAATATAGTTTGAGGTCTGAAACTGTTATTCCCCTGCAACTCTAATTCTTTTCATCATTTTAGTTTTCCAATTAAATTTTGTTATCACTTTTATCAAATTCTATAAAGTATCCCTTGGTAATTTGATTGGTATAGCACTAAAAGTGCAAATTTATTTTGTAAGTGTTTTAATTTTTATTATATTGGCAATGGCCCAGCAATGAGCACAGAGTATTCCTCTAGCTACTTAAGTTGTTCTTTATTTCTTTAAGGAGAACTTGGTAATTTAATAATCTATTCCTATTTTTTTGTGTGCTTTGGTAGGTTGATACGCAGATATTTTGTGCATTTTGTGGTTATTTGATATAGGATTTCCCTCTCTATTATTGCTTCTTGGGTTTTATTATTATGTAAAATACTGTTGGGTTTTGAAGGTTACTTTTGTAGCCTGTAACTTTCCTAAAGCTTTTAATTATCTCAGTATCTTTGTTGATTCTCTAGGATTTTCCAAGTATTCCATCATATTATCAGTATATAAGGATAGTTTTGTTTCTCCTCCTCCTCCTCCTCCTCCTGCTATGTGTGAAGCAATTGGGTCACACAGCTAGTAAGTGTCAAGTGTCTGAAGCCAGATTTGAACTCAGGTCCTCCTGACTCCAGGGCCAGTGCTCCATCCACTGTGCCATCTAGCTGCCCCTTTGTTTCTTCTTTATTTAATTTTATGTCTTTAATTTCTTTCTCATCATTATTACTAGCATTTCCAGAATTATTTCAACAATAATAGGGAAAGTGGGCATCCTTGCTTCACTCCCATATTTATTGGGTGAGGTTCTAGTATATCCCCATTATACATAATGTTTGCTTTGGGTTTTAGATAGATGCTTCTCATGTACTAAAAAGGTCCCTTTATGCCTATACTTTGTAAGGTTTTTAGCATTAAAATGCACTATTATTAGTCAAAGGCTTTTTCTAGATCTATTGAGATAATCATGTACTTTTTAATATGATTAACTATGTTGATTATTTTCATAATGTTGAACCATCCTTACATCTCTGGTATAAATCCCACTTAGTCATAATGAATAATTTCTTGGATAAATCACAATAGTCCATTTGACAGGATTTTTTTTCATATTCATTAATGATATTGGCCGATAGTTTTCCTTTTGTGTTTTATCTTTATCTGATTTAGGTATTAGGACTATATTTGTCTCATAAAAGGATTCTGGTAGGGTTCTTTCATTTTTTGAAACTAATGTGGGAAGTACAGGTACTAATTGTTCTTTAAAAGCATGATAGAATTCTATGAAATCATCAGGGTAAGAAGAGGTTTTTATGTTTGTTTGGTTTTTGATTGTTCCTTTAGAGTTGGACATATTTCCTTATCTGAGACTGGGTTATTTAACATCTCTATCTGTTCTTCTGATAGTTTGGGTGTTTTATATTTTTCAAAGTATTCCTCTTTTTTGTGTTTTGTTAGCATATGACTGTGCATAATATGTTCTGATTATTCACATTATTTCTTCTGGTTTTGTTGTAATTTCACCTTGTTCATTTGCTATCTTGTCAATTTGAGTTTTTGCTCTGTTAACATTTGAAAATTAAGGTAAACTGAGAGACAACAGTCTGAGCATGATCAATTTATTAGGCAAGTAGTAACCAATAAATTAAGCCTATGGCCTCTCAATAACCAAAGATCCCAATGTAGGGTTTACTTGCCTTCATATAGTTTTGGGAAGTACAGAGTTGGGGGTGGGGAAGACAATGTGATTGATTATGGAATAGACAGCATCATGGGCATGGGGACAACATGATTGGTTACATCAAATAAAGAAGGATAGCACCTACATGGGGCTAGGAACCACCTCTCTCTGACAATTAAGTAATGTTTTATGGAACCCATCCTCATCTTGTAATCTTTGTTAGGGGATCAAAACCACCAGACTTGCTATCTCTTTGGAAAAGATAAAAATCCTTTTAATTACACAAAGACAGGCAAGAATGGACATTATATCTTTTGGGAATGTTAGCAAGTTAACGTGTTGGGCTTAACAAATAGATATCCAGGAAGGATCTCAGAAGTACCCAGGAGCATGAGAGAGAACTTTTCCCCTTATTTAAAAAAAAATATGTATTTTTTTCCAATTACATGTTAAACTTTTTAACATTCATTTTAAAAAATTTTGAGTTCCAAGTTCTCTCTCTTCCTCCATCCTCACTGAGAAGGCAGACAGTTTTCTATAGATTACACATGTGCAGTCATGCAAAACATATTATCTATGTTGCAAAAGAAAACAGACCCCCCCCAAAAAAAAAACCCAAGAATAATAAATGTTTTTTTTTTAATGTGCTTCTATTTTCATTCAGACTGTATCAGTTCTTTCTTTGGAAAGGAAAAGCATTTTTCCATCATGACTCTTCCAGAATTGTCTTAGATTATTGTATTACTGAGATTAGCTAAATCATTCACAGTTGGTCATCATACAGTGCTGCTACTGTGTACAATATTCTCTTAGTTCTGCTCTCTTTGCATCAGTTCATGTAAGTCTTTCCACGTTTTTCTGAAAGCATCCTGCTTGTCATTTCTTTTTTCTTTCTTTTTTTTTTTTTTTTGTAGTGAGGCAATTGGGGTTAAGTGACTTGCCCAGGGTCACACAGCTAGTGTTAAGTGTCTGAGGCTGGATTTGAACTCAAGTACTCCTGACTCCAGGGCTGGTGCTCTATCCACTGCGCCACCTAGCTGCCCCTCCTGCTTGTCATTTCTAATAGCATGATAGTATTCCATCACAATCATATACCATAACTTGTTCAGCCATTTCTCAATTGATGAGCATCTCCTCAATTTCTAATTCTTTGCCACCACAAAAAGAGCTGCTATAAATATTTTTGTCCATATAGGTCCTTTTCCCTTTTTAAAAAAAATCTCTTTGGGATACAGACATTGTAGTGGTATTGCTATCAAAGGATATGCACAATTTTATAGCCCTTTGGGCCTAGTTCCAAATTGCTCCCTAGAATGACTGGATCAGTTTGCAACTCCACCAACAATGCATTAGTGTCCCAATTTCCCCACATCCTCTCCAACATTTACCATTTTCTTTTTATGTCATATTAGCCAATCTTATAGCTGTGACCCAGTGCCTCAGAGCTGTAATTTGCATTTCTCTAATCAGTAGCCATTTAGAGCATTTTTCCATATGACTATGGATAGCTTTGATTTCTTCACCTGGAAATTGTCTGTTCTTGTCCTTTGTTGTTTTTGTTCAGTCATTTTAGTCATGTCCAACTCTTTATGACCCCATTTTGGGGTTTTCTTGGCAAAGACACTGGAGTGGTTTGCCATTTACTTCTCCAGCTCATTTCATGGATGAGAAACTGAGGCAAACAGAGTTAAGTGACTTGCCTGAGGTCACAGAGCTTGTAAATGTTGTGGAAATTTATTTTGATTTGGGGACCCTACCTTTAGGCTGAGATTAGAAAGCTTTAGACCCTCAGGGTCTCTCCCCCTCCTCCTCAGCTTCAGCTGAGCAAAAAAGCCCCCTGGGCTATACAGGTCAGACAGCTGGGGGGAAAAAAAAGCCCCCAGCTCCCTCCGACCTGAGCGGAGCTATCTGAAAGATCCCGGATAGCCTGTGCTGAGGCATGAGGCTCGAGAGCACCCCCCTCCCCACCAGCTGCAGCTCTGGCTGGCGGATTAGCTTGGATTAGCTTGGGGTGAAGGAAGCCCCGAGATTTGAGTGGAGAGAAGAAAAGGTATATATAGACCTGGGAGTTAGAGGAGGGGGCCTGACTAGTGAGGATGGACTAGAGAAGGATGGACTAGATAGACAAGATTGAGCAAGGAGGGGCTGACTAGAGGGTAGCGCGGACAAGGACGGAGGAGAGTTCGGTTTGGAAAAGGAGAGATGGGGCTGACAAGGTTACAGGCCTTATTACAAACCAGGGAAAGTGTAACTTGCCCTGAGGCCGGAGGCGGCTAAGGCCCTTATTGTATTCAAGAAGTTCAAGGCGCAGCAGTGGAAAGAGACCGCAGGAAAGCAGTCAGGTAGTACTTTATTTCCCTGTATTCATAATTTTAAATAGTATCTCATAAATAAACTCTGCTTTGATTATTTAGTTAAGAAGCTTCTTAATCTTTAGTTTATCAGTTTGGGAGCAATGTGGTGGAACTTTATAAACAGCCCACATTAAATTAACGAAGTCAGATAGCCAGTTAGTCAAAAGTCCCCAGTTTAGTCCTCCAGTCAGATTAGCCCCCCAAATTAGGCTAGTCAATTTAAAAATATTCTAACCATGTCCAAGGCCAGATTGGAATTCAGGAAGATGAGTCTTCCTAAGGACCAGCCTGGTGCTCTATCCACTATACCACCTAGCTGCTCTTTGATATCCTTTGACCATTTATTCATTGGGGAATATAACAACTTTTCTTAAACTAGCTTTAAACTAACTCAGAGGGAAAACAATTCCTGAGCTCAACTCAAGGACATAAAAATGTAGCATTAGTCAGAATCTGACTCAATTATAAAATTAATACAGCATAAAATCAGTTACATTGTAGGGATCAGTATAGTAAAAACTTAAGGTAACATTAATTTTTATCCTTTTTAGTGCTCTTTTAAAAATCAGATTAGCTAAAGGTTTATCAATTTTATTAGTCTTTTCCAAGAACTAGCTTTTATTTTTATTTATCATTTCTATGGGGTTTTTTGTTTCTAAATTATCTGGTTTTTAAATTTAAATATCTCCTCTTCTTTGCTTATTTTATTTTATTTCTGTTGGCTTTCTAATTTTTTAAAATACATATTCAGTTCATTAATCCTCTCTTCTTCCATTTTGATATGTTTGTAGAGATATGATTTTCCCTGAGGACTACTTTAACTGTCTTCCAGAAATTTTGACCTGCCATTTTATCATTATCATTTTCTTTCATATAACTATTCATTGTTTCTATGACTTGTTCTTTGGCCCACTCGTTAAATCTCCATTTGGATCTGTGCATTTTGCTTGTGGTCCCTGAACCAATGACTATTTTTATTGTGCTATTATCTGTAAAGGATGCCTTAACTATTTCTGCTTTTTTTTTCTTACATTTGTTTGTAGTATTTCTCTGCTCTAGTACATATTATTCCATTCCCTCCTGCATTTTCTGGTGGGTGCAGCATAGTCTTGTATTACTCAAATTTCCTTGTCTTTGATTTTGAAGGTCTTTCTCCCTGCACATGATAAACTTTTCCAGTGTCCTCTCCTGCTCCCTCTGTTTGCCTATTCTCTGGCCCAGCACCAGGAGTTTAAAGAGCTACTAAGCTGGTGCCAGGGGAGTAACTTCTGTAGTTTGGGGTCTCCAGGGTCCAAGGAATAGTGTGAGGTGGGGAGGAGTATTGAGCTCTTTTTCAAGCCTAGACACACGTCCTACCCCTTTCCTCTTGTTCTTAGCTCTCCTGTAGAGATCCTTTGCAGCACAGACCACTGACCTTCCCAAGTAAGCATCTGCTCCTGGAGTGTTGCCACAGCCTTGGCTATCTGGTACAGCTGGAGCAGATTTCCACATCTTAGAGCTAGGATTCCCTTGGCATTGGAAAGAGGGATCAGGGACTGAGGTGTCAGGAGAGAACTGGGGTGGCGGGTTGCGTTTTTGCTTTGTGCCTGGGCTTTGGGACCTTGGATCTGGTCTTTGGGAAGTGGGGGAGGGGTACTGAATAAGCTCAATGTGAGTCAGTTCATGGTTTGTTTGTCCCTCTCCTTGTTTTGGCTTATGAGAGCTCTAAATCATGGTTACAGCTGAAGTTGCTTTATCTTTGGCACATAATTTCTGTTTTGGAGAGGTTTGAGAGGCGAGAGGAAGATTAGAGAAAGTGTTTTGTGCGATGTTTTGTTGATCACCCACCATACATTATTATCTCATTTAAGCATCACAACAACCCAGGAAGTAGGTTCTCCATTTATTATTATTCCTCATTTACAGATGAGGAGACTGTAAGTGACTGTCCCCAGGTCACATGGCTAGTATATACTGAAGACAGGGCGTGTGAAGAAGAGAGGCAGCACACAGTGAGAAGGGCATCTCTGGAGAAGAATTTCATGCCTGAGGTACCAGCAGGGGAAAGAAGAGACCAGCCTCTCAGAGTTCACCCTGTATCAGACACAGCAACCTCTGGAGTCAGAGGTTTTTGTCCTTTCTACCATCACATACTCAACAAGGCAGGGAACCGGTGCTGACTGAAAAGTGAGACAGACCCCTCCACAAGTACCTAGAAAATCCTCAAGCCATGTTTTTCTGGGCACCATTTATGAAATGGGAGTTGGTGGGCACTAGAATGAGGGACACACTAGGCCCTACAGAAAAACTCAACAATGCATAGTCTGCTAAATTGATGGTTATGAGGCTTATTTGGTCAAGATACTCTCTTGTTATTTAAAACCTGGGAGTCCAGTTTTGTCAGTGCCTCGGGAGGCTCTCAGTTCTTTCGTAGAGAACAGCAACCAAAAGCTAAGCAAACCATTTCAGGGACCCTTGATCTGCTGAACAAATTCAGAAGCAGATATTATCACCAAAGGGACGTAGCTAATTAATTGTATCATTTGTTTTTCAAAAAGGTAATGCTAACAAAAACTAATATTCTGATGATGAATCTGAAGCAGGAACCATTAAACAGATTTTTTTTTTCCCCAAAGACCATACTGGACTGACTGACTTTCCTAATTCTCTTTTGCATAGGCTAATACCAAGAAATGAATTTATATTCCCAGACCTCCCACCCGCTAACCGTAGCGGGAGGCAGTCTGGAAATGTCCTGGGTAGCTGAGGGCACCTGGGCTGGAATTTAAAATTTACTTCACATAATCCACAAAGTGATTAATCCATATGCAGATAACCGATCTGAGAAAATGGGGCTGGGGATAGGATTGTGGTGAGCAGAAGGGGAAAATAGCATGAGGTTGGGGGTGACTGTGGATGAAGAATCAGTGTGAGGTTGGGGCTGAGACAAGAATGAAAGCCTTATGACAATGTGCAGCTGGGATAAATCTCCCCACATCTCTCAATGGAAGAGCCCTTAAGGGAAGGGGATGATGATAAGGGAGAGACTGGAGGAAGGGGTAGAGCTGGAGTTATTGCTCAGAGATCAGGGACACCCAACTATTCTGCCCTGGGAATGAGAACTGAGCCTCTAAAGTCCCCTCCTTCCCACCTGTTACTGTTAAAAATCATTCCTTTCAAAAGAATTTTGGGGGCATTGAGGTAATTTAGGAGGGGTATTTTTTTCTGAAGGAAGAAAAATAATTTCTACAGTGAAAACAGCTTCGGGGCTCCATCTTTACAGCCAATTTGAGTTCTGGATTGAGCCTTGTTCATTTACCACTGTCATTTGACAAGGAACTGAATGGTCTGAGTGTTTGTTGCCATGGAAACAGGAAGATGAAAGGCCCATTGCTATGGGAACCTGTCATGATCTCTAAGCCTGGGTTCCAACTCCTAGAGGGGAGGGTTGAGACTTAGGAAATGGGGGTTGTGACAACATGAAGGGGGGATATTCACTTTTGTTATGGGAGTGAGGGCCACATCACCCAGATACGTGTGACTTGGAGGGTGGAAACCATGTGGGGCCTGAGCTACCCGAAAGTCAGCCACAACATCATTGAGCAGGACAAAGGCTCAAGGCATCATAGGCTTAGATCTGGAAGGGACTTTCACAATTATCTAGTCCAGAAAGTTGGGACAGTCCTGTCTATCCTGGTCTGCAGGAACTCCAGGGAGATTGGTGGGTTGCAGACATCACTTATGTCCCAAGACAACCAACTAGAGGAAGAAAGGATCAGCTTAACCAGCAATCCAGGCCAATAGGTTTGTGTTTGCAATTTCCCCATGGTTGCCTCACCCTCCAGTCATCTCCATCCCTCCAGAAACTAGGACTATACTTCTGGCTCCCCCTGGTTCTAATAAGCAAGCTTCATACCTTCTCTAGCCATGATAGAGGATACCAGAATACTCCCTACAGTCTCTATGTCATCATGCTCCCTTCTTCCCCAATATCAGCTTTGGTATATTCATATCAATATCGTCTTCCCCCATTATAATTTAAACTCTTTGTGGGCAGGATCTGTATTGTTGGCTTTTTATTTGTATCTCAAACACTTGGCAAGTGTCTGGCACATATTGAGCACTTAATAAATGCACTGGGTTGTTTTTTGTGTGGATCTATCTTGTCCATCATCTATCACCTCGACTAAATGAGAGAACTAGCTGTTCTCCCTTAGCTAGTCATGGGGCCTTGAGAATCTCAAGATTACTATGTTTAAGAGGAAAAGGGTAGACCTAGCCAGCTCCTGGGAAGTATACCAGTAGCAGAGGGAGACACAGAATCAAACATTTGAATGTGATATACATAATTTTATATACACACACCAATTATAGTGGAGGAGACCCTGGAGCACAGAAGGGCATGGGACAAGTCTTCAAACCAAAGATTTTAACTTTCTTATTTGTTATTTAGTCATTTTTCAGTCATGTTCGATTCTGTGACCCCATTTGAGGGTTTTTTTTGGCAAAGATATTAGAGTGGTTTGCCATTTCCTTCTCTAGTTTATTTTATAGATGAGGAAACTAAGGCAAATGGGGTTGAGTGACTTGTCCAGGGTCACACAGCTAGTTTCTTTTCTTTTCTTTCTTTCTTTTTTTTTTTTTTTTTGGCAGGGCAATGAGGGTTAAGTGGCTTGCCCAGGGTCACACACCTAGTAAGTGTCAAGTGTCTGAGGCCAGATTTGAACTCATGTCTTCCTGAATCCAGGGCCGGTGCTTTATCTACTGCGCTACCTAGCTGCCCTTCACACAGCTAGTTTCTAAGGCTAGACTTGAACTCAGGTCTTTTTGACTTCAGGTCCAGTGCTCTATCCATTGTACCACCTCGCTGCCCCTCTCTTTTAAACCAATGTCAAATATCTGTGGAGGAGACTATCAGATCTGATGTTTGTATCATGCCTTCACTCTCATTTGTTCATACAGCATTTTTCACCCTTTCCTTGATCTCCTCTCTATGTTAGAGTCCTTGGTCTCATCTATTCCCAGGTGGCTGGCATTGTTCCTAGGCTGCTGAGGCTAACATTGGGGATGCTACTCAAAATTTGGACTACAAAGAAAGCAATCCATTGCTTTCCTTAGTCCCTCGGAGGTGGCATGCTTTTTACATATTTAATTTAATGGAGAAAATGGTCATCCCTCTTGCACCTTTAATTCTCTCTGGGAATTACCTACTACACTGATATGATGGGAATTTACATTGGGTTGAATATCCAACTTAATGCTACCTGCCTTTCAAAAAAAATTCACATTTCTATAGCTTTCAGTTTTACAATGTAATTTCATCACAGTCTTGTGACTGATAATTTAGATATCATTTGTCCCCATTTTTCAGATGAGGAAATAAATAGGAGTTCAGAGGGATGGCCTGCTCATGATCACAGAACTAGTAAATATAAGATATGGACAGAGGTTCTTAACCTAGAGTCCATGAACTGGTTTTGACAGTGTTTTAATAAATGGATTCCAGGGGCAGCTAGGTGGCGCAGTGGATAAAGCACTGATGCTGGAGTCAGGAGTACCTGAGTTCAAATCTGACCTCATATAGTTGACACTTACTAGCTGTGTGACTCTGGGCAAGTCATTTAAGCCCCATTGCCTTGCAAAAAAAAAAAAAAAGGCTTCCAATATAATCAGCTTTTTTCTCAATCCTGTGTATTTTATTTTATACATTAAAAACAAGCTTCTTAAAAGGCATTTGTGGGGCGGCTAGATAGCAATGGGGCGGCTAGATAGCACAGTGGATAAAGCACCGGCCCTGGATTCAGGAGTACCTGAGTTCAAATCCGGCCTCGGACACTTGACACTTACTAGCTGTGTGACCCTGGGCAAGTCACTTAACCCCCATTGCTCCGCAAAAAAAAAAAAAAAAAGGCATTCGTGGGCTTCACCAGATTGCCAAAGCAACCCTGACACAATAAAAGTTAAGGGGCAGCTAGGTGGCACAGTGGATAAAGCACTGGCCCTGGATTCAGGAGGACCTGAGTTCAAATTTGGCCTCAGATACTTGATACTAGCTGTGTGACTCTGGACAAGTCACTTGACCCTCGTTGCCTCACAAAAAAACTCCAAACAAACACAATAAAAGTTAAGCGCCTCTGAACCAGGATTCAAATGTAGATTTCCTGGGTTTAAGCCCATATCTCTTTCTACTATACCACTCTGCTTAATTCATCTTTTGTGGTCCTTCCTCTGCTTAATTTCTCTTCATCTAGGCACAGGCCTCCCTCAAATGGATCACTAATCCTAAAGATTCTGGCCCTCACCAACTGTCTCCTATTAGTGACACTCTCTTGCAGAGGGGCATGGTGCTTCCCTGTTCCAGGTAGGAAGCTCCTAGCTAACAAGAACCAGACCTCTTGGCTCCCAGAACCCAGCTGTCACAAATACCCACAACTCATCAGCAAAACTGGCATGTCTCCAGCCTGGAGGCTCCTTGGCCCTGGACTCTGGAGGAAACAAGCACCCTCCCCCTGCCTCTGGCTGCTGTCTTTCTTCAGTTCAGTGAGTATCCTAGCCGCCCCAGGCTGTCTCTGGCTCACAATGATGCTCTGCAGCTTTGGTTTGCATCAGGTTTCCATGCTAGCTACTAGGGGAAAAAAAAGACAATCTTATTTTTCTCACCTACCCCCTCCTCCTCCTCCTTGTTCGTGCAATGGATCTTTGAAGACACTAGCAGACATCCCCTTGGTCCCTGGCCCCAGCCTGCCAGCAGTGAGGGGGCATGGTGGTGAGGGGCACCTTCATTTCTCTGTCTAATCCTTTTTTCTCCTTATTTTATTTTCTCAATTATATGTAAAAAAAATTTTTTTTAACATTTCTTTAAAAATTGAGTTTCAAATTCTCTCCCTCCCTCCCCTTTTGAGATGGCAAGCAATTTGATACATGCATGGACAACTAGGCAGTGCAGTGGATAGAGCACCAGGCCTGAAGTAAGGAAAATACATCTTCTTGAATTTAACTCTGGTGTCAGACACTTACTAGCAGCATGGCCCTGGGAAAATCACTTAACCCTGTTTTTCCTTGGTTCCTCATCTGTAAAATGAGCTGGAGAAGGAAATGGCAAATCACTCCATGATCTTTGCCAAGAAAACCCCAAATGGGGTCACAAAGAGTTGGGCACAACTGAAACAACTGAATTGAAATATATGTGCAGTGATGCAAAACATAACACCATATTAGCCATGTTGCAAAAGAAAACAGACCCAAAAACCAAAAAAGTAAAGTTTAAAAAATGCTTCTATATGCATTCAAATTCCATTGTTCTTTCCTTGGAAATAGATAGCTTCAGAATTGTGTTGCTGAGAATAGCTAAGTCATTCACAGTTGATCATGTAGGGGGAGGGAGTGGGTAGACAGAGCTAAGAAGGTGGAGTAGAAAAAATGCTCAGCTAAGCACTCCCAACATTCCCCTCTAGAGCAGCAGAGCCAACAAGAGGTCAGAATGAGACTTTCTTCCAGCCCAAGACAACTTAGGAGTTCAGAAGGAGAAAGCTGAGATACAGGAGTGGAATTTGGTCTGGAGCCCATGTGGATGAAACACCAGTGATGGGACTAGGTGGTGGTAACAGAAGTAGCAGCAGCTTCTGGAGCTCCCAAGAAAGAGATAATAAGGGAACCTTGAAACTGGTCAGAAAGAAACTACAGGGAACTTGTGTGCCAACATTGGGTGCAGGACCAGATGCTGTTTGGCAACTCCATTGCCTGTATCTACTTCTAGGTCATAGTTCAAGGAGCACTTTTGGTCAAGAGGGAGTGGAATCCATAAGGGGTAGTATCACTTCTGGTCCCAAGAGATGAGGGATCCTGAGGAGCAGTATCTATTGTAATCCTAAGAGATCAGGAGCCCTTCTGGGTAAGAACTAGAGTACAGACCAAGAGAGCAGTAACCACATCTCTCCCCAGATCATACCACCTTGGAAGCACCAAAGACTTCTAAATCCCCAGAAATAGCTTTAAAAACAGCAGTGCAAAAAAAAAAATCTGAAGCTTGAGACAGTGTATGTCCTCACATCCCCAATGTGGGGAAACAGAGCCCATCATTAATATAAAGTTCAAAATCAAGAAATAGGGTGGGAAATGAAAAAACAACAACAAAAGAACTTGACCATAAAAAGCTACTACTATAATAGGGATCAAGACAAATTCAGAAAAGGACAGTGAAGTCAAAACAACTACAAGCAAAGTGAGAAGGAAAAATGTGAATTGAACATGAGCTCAACAATTTCTGGAAGAGCTTAAACTTTTTTTTTTTTTTTTGCAGGGCAATGGGGGTTAAGTGACTTGCCCAAGGTCACACAGCTAGTAAGTGTCAAGTGTCTGAAGCTGGATTTGAGCTCAGGTCCTCCTGAATCCAGGGCTGGTGCTTTATCTACTGTACCACCTAGCTACCCCCTAACAATTTATTTTTTGTTTTTATTTTTAATTTTTTGCTGGGCAATGGGGATTAAGTGACTTGCCCAGGGTCACACAGCCAGTAAGTGTCAAGTATCTGAGCCCAGATTTGAACTCGGTTCTTTCTGAATCCAGGGCTAATGCTTTATCCACTGCGCCACCTAGCTACCCCCAACAACTTTTTTTTTTTAGGTTAGGTATTTCTTTTTTTTTTTTTTCTTTTCTTTTTTGGTGCAGGGCAATGAGGGTTAAGTGACTTGCCCAGGGTCACACAGCTAGCAAGTGTCAAGTGTGTGAGCCCGGATTTGAACTCAGGTCTTCCTGAATCCAGGGCTGGTGCTTTATCCACTGCGCCACCTAGTTGCCCCCCCCCAACAATTTATTTTTAAAAGCAAATAAGAGTGGTAAAACAAAAAGTAGACAAAGAAATGAAAGTAAGAAAATTATGAAAAGACAATTAATAGTGTGGTAAAGGAGGCACAACAAATACTGAAGAAAATAACACTTTAATATAAAGTGACCAAATGGAAAAAGAGAGAATTTTGACCTAAAAATCTGAAAAAAAAAAAAAGTTAAAATTGTTTTTACATGTAATTGGGTGGGGGGTGGGGGGGAAGAATCAAAGAAAAATAAATAAATAAATATTGTGTGATCCTGACTATGGCTAAACAATATTTGAATGGTTTCTCCTTGACCTGGGATCGCTATAATTTGATTATAACATTCCTGGGAGTTTTCATTTTGGAATCTTTATGCCTAAATCATGTACCCATTTTGACCTTATCTTGGTATACAGTGGGAGACGTTGGTCTATGCAAAGTTTTTGCCAAATTGCTTTCCAGTTTCCCCAGAAATTTTTGTTAAATGGTGAGTTCTTACCCCCCAAATCTTGGATCTTCATTGTTTATCAAACATTAAATTACTATGTTATGTACTATTGTGTATTATGTACTTAATATGTTCCACTGATCCACCACTCTTTTTCATAGCCAGCACCAGATTGTTTCAATGAGTACTAATTTGTAATATAGTTTGAAATCTGGAACAGCTAGGCCACCTTCCTTAAACTTTTTTCCCATTGATTTCCTTGATGTTCTTGTACTTTTGATCATCCAGCTGAAGTTACTATTTTTTATAGTTCTGTAAAATAGTTCTTAGGTAGTTTGATTTGTATAGCACTGAATAAGTAAATTAACTTAGAATTGTCATTTTTATTATATTGACTTGGCCTTATTGTTGTTGTTGAGTATTTTCAGTCATGTTTAACTCTTTGTGACCCCATTTGGGTTTTTCTTGACAGATACTGGAGTGGTTTGCCATTTCATTTTATAGATGGAACTGAGGCAAACAGGTTTAAGTGACTTGCTCAGGGTCACATAGCTAGTAAGTGTCTCCAGATTCGAACCCACAAAAATAAGCTTTTCTGATTCTAAGTCAGTGTTCTATACACTGTACCACCCAGCTGCCCACTAGCAATTACTATTTCTCCAATTGTTTAAAACTGTCCTTATTTATGTGAAAAGTGCTTTGCAATTGCATTCATATAATCCATGGGTTTGTCTTGGCAGGAAGACTCCCAAGTATTTTATATTATCTACAATTATTTTAAGTGGAATTTCTTTTTCTAGCTTTTCCTGCTGTGTTTTGTTGATAGTATATAGAAATGCTGATTAATTATGTGGGTTTATTTTATATCCTTCAACTTTGCTAAGGTTGTTAATTATTTCAACTAGCCTTTTAGTTAATTCTCTAGAATTCTCTAAGTATACCATCATATATCATCTGCAAAGAGTAATAATGTTGTTTCATTATTGCGTAGTCTAATTTCTTCCATTTCATTTTCTTCTCTTATTGCTATAGCTAGCATTTCTAGTACAATATTGAATAACAGTGGTGATAATGGATGTCCTTGCTTCACCCCTGATCTTATTGGGAAGACTTCAAGTTTATTCCCATTACAGGTAATGCTTGTTTTGCTTTTTAGATAGATACTACTTATCATTTTAAGGAAAGCTATATTTATTCCTAAGTTTTCTAGTGTTTTTTTGTTTGTTTCTGTGGGTTTTGGGGGGGGGCAGGGCAATGAGGGTTAAGTGACTTGCCCAGGGTCACACAGCTAGTTAAGTGTCAAGTGTCTGAGGCCAGATTTGAACTCAGGTCCTCCTGAATCCAGGGCTGGTGCTTTATCCACTGTGGCACCTAGCTGCCCCCCTAGTGTTATTTTGTTGTTGGTTTTTTTTCTTTCAACAAACATTTATTTTTTTATTTTCCATTTACATGTAAGGGTAGTTTTCAACATTCATTTTCATAAGATTTAGAGTTCTAAATTTTTCTCCCTTCCTCCCTTCCTTTCCTCCCCCCTCCACAAGATCGCAATCAGGTTATATATGTACAATCCACAAGTGTTCTTTCTCTAGGGGTACATAGTAAGCTTCTTCATTAGTTCCTTGGGATTGTCTTGGATCATTGCACTGCTTAGAGTAGTTAAGTCATTCACAATTACTCATT
Organism: Dromiciops gliroides; assembly: GCF_019393635.1. Taxonomy (NCBI): domain Eukaryota; kingdom Metazoa; phylum Chordata; class Mammalia; order Microbiotheria; family Microbiotheriidae; genus Dromiciops; species Dromiciops gliroides. The sequence goes on from NC_057862.1 coordinate 237,252,546, forward strand.
GAACAATACTGCTGTCACTATGCGCAATGTCCTCCCAGATCTGCTCACTTCACTATACATCGATGTTCATTAGTCTTTCAAGATTTTTTGGGGATCATCCTGTTTGTCATTTCCTGTAGCACAAGTCCATTCCACTACATTCATATAACACAGCTTTTTCCATCATTCCTCAATTGGTGGACATTCCCTTGATTCTCAATTCTTAGCCTCCACCAAGAGTTGCTATAAATATTTTTTGTACAATTTTTCCCCCTTTTCTCTTTTTCATGATTACTATTGTTAACTGTTTCCCTTCCATCCTATTCCCTTCCCCATGATATTTATTCTATTATCCATTTTCTTTCATCCTATCACTCTTCAAAAGGGATTTGCTTCTGTCTGTCCCCTCCCCCACTCTTCCCTTCCTTCTTTTGCCCCTCTCTCTTTATCCCTTTCCCCTTCTATTTTCCTGCAGGGTTAGAGAGATTACTCCACCCACTTAAGTGTGTACATTATTCCCTCCTTGATCCAATTCTAATGAGATTGAGGTCTTTGAGCCAATTTTAATGAGTGTTGGGCTCATTTACTGCCCAGATTAAATAGATTCCTCCACCCAGTTGGGTGTGTCTATTAGTCCCTCCTTGAGGCAGCTCTGATGAGTTTAACATCTTTGAGCCTTTTCTGATGAGTGTAAAATTCATTTACTGCCCTGCTCTCCTCCCCAACTCCATAAGCCTTTTCCTGTTACTTTCATGTAGGATTTCGCTTCTGCCCTTCCCCCTCCCCCAATGAATTCCCTTCACCCCTCAATTTAGCCCTAAAGATGTTATCATCTAGCTAAGTGACACAGTGGACAAATCATCACCCCTGGACCCAGGGGGATCCCAGCCAAAACTTGGCCTCAGACACAAGACAGTCGCCTACTGTACGACCCCAGGTATGTCCCCCAGCTCCAATTTTTTTTTTTTTATGGTTCTCTAGGGTCTTGTATTTGAAAGTCAAATTTGCCATTCAGTTCAGGTCTTTTCATCACAAATATCTGAAAGTCTTCTTTTTCATTAAAGTCCTATTTTTTCTGCTGAAAGATAATGCTGAGTTTTGCTGGGTAGGTGATCCTTGGTTGTAATCCCATTTCCTTTGCCCTTTGGAATATCATATTCCATGCCCTCCGATCCTTTAATCTAGAAGCTGCCTGATCTTGTGCTATCCTGACTGGGGCTCCACAGTACTTGAATTCTTTCTTTTTGGTAGCTTGCAATATTTTCTCCTTGACCTGAGAGCTCTGGAATTTGGCTATAATATTCCTAGGAGTTTTCCTTGTGGGATCTCTTTCTGGAGGTGATCGATGGATTCTTTCAATTTCTATTTTAGCTTCTTCTTCTAGAATTTCAGGGCAATTTTCCCTGAGAATATCTTGGAAGATGGTGTCTAAGCTCTTTCCTTGATCATGGTTTTCAGGTAGACCAATAATTTTCAAATTATCTCTCCTGGACCTATTTTCCAGGTCGGCAGTTTTTCCCAAAAGATATTTAACATTGCCCTCTATTTTTTTATTCATTTGGATTTGCTTTATTGTGTCTTGGTTTCTCATAAAGGCTTCCATTTGTTCAATCCTAATTCTTAGGCAATTATTTTCATCAGAGAGCTTTTTGTACCTCCTTTTCCATGTGGCCAATTTGACTTTTCAAGCTGTTGACTTTTTTCTCATATCTTTCCTGCATCCCCCTCATTTCTCTTTCCATTTTTTCCTCTACCTCTCTAATTTTATCTTCAAAGTCCTTTTTGAGCACCTCTATGGCCTGAGACCAATTCGTATTTTTCTTGGAGGCTTTAGATATAGGGACCATCTTCCTCTGAGGGTACCCCTTGATCTTCCTTGTTACTGAGGAAACTTTCTATGGTCCTCACCTTTCTCTGTGGGCTCATCTTGCCCTTTCTTTTACTAGACTTTTAGCTCCTTAAAGTAGGGCACTGTTTCCAGGCTGCAGTATCCCAAGCTTAAGAAGTCCCAGGTGGTATGATTTAAGGAGAATCAGGTTCTTTCCTCACCTGGCCTGTTTCCTGGTCCTAGATGACCCCAGACCAACTTGCCACTCAACCAGCTTTGTGTGTTGTGGTTGTTAGCTCCGACAAGCCTGTGCCCCTCCCCCACCTGGGCCACTTCTACTAGAGCCTACCACCTGGTTCTCAGTAGGAGTGTAAAATCCAAGTTCTGCCTTAGTACCAGCATAGACCCCTGTAGTCTCTCCCCTGCCTAGGGCTCAGCCCACTCACCAGACTGTGAGCTTAGTTCCAGACAACACTGGTGCTTCAGCTGATTCAGAGGCTCTGAGGGTCTCCTTCTCTGGTGAGGACTTCCTGAGACTGGATCTGTGTCAGGGTGACTGTGGGGATGGGCCTGACTCCTGTATCAGCACAGCAGCTCCCTCCTTCTGACCTTCCAAATCGTTCTTGGTTAGAAGATGATTTCAGCACATTCTTCTGTGAGTTTTGCTACTCTGGGCATTTTCCTATGACCTTATTTGGATGTTTTTTGGAGTGATTGTGTCATGAGTTTGGGAGCTCACTGCCTTTCCTCCGCCATCTTGGCTCCGTCCCAAAAGTCGTCAGTCCCCCCCCTCAGTGTTTTTAATAGGAATGAGTGTTGTATTTTGTCAAAAGCCTTTTCTGCATCTACTGAGATAATCATGTTATTTTTGTTGTTTTTGTTATTGATATGTTCAACTATGCTGATAGTTTTCCTAATATTGAATTGGCTTTGTGTTCCTGGTATAAATCCCACCTGGTTATAATGTATGATCTTTGTAATATATGCTGTAATCTCCTTGCTAGTGTTTTATTTTAAAATTTTTCCATTTTCCAAAGGACTCATGTTGAAAATGCTATCCACATCCAGAGACAGAACTGATGGAGTCTGAATGCAGATCAAAGCATACTATTTTCACAATATTTGTGTGTGTGTGTGTGTGTGTGTGTGTGTGTGTTTTCTTTTGGTCTGTTTCTTCTTTCACAACATGACTAATATGGAAATATGTTTTACATTATTGCACATATATAACCTATATCAAATTGTTTACCATTTTAGGGAGGAAGAGAGGAAAGTGAGAAGAAAATTTTTAAAAAATGAATGTTAAAAATTGTCTTTACATGTAATTGGAAAAATAAAATACTATTTTAAAATTTTGTATCAATATTCACTAGGGAAATTGGTTTATAGTTTTCTTTCTCTGTTTTTGCTCTTCCTGGTAAGTATCAGCACCAGATTTGTGTCATAAAAGGAATTTGGCTTTTAAAATTTTTTAAATTTTATTTTTAATTTATGGAACAAAAAAAGCATTTCCATAACAGTATAATAAAAAGATGATTGCACATGAAACCACAAATCTATGCACAACTTATTATTTCTTCAAATATAAAAAATTATCATGTGAATTTCTTTTTTTTTCCCCTTCTCTCCCCCCACTGCCCCAGAGATGCTATCATTAGACACAAATAGGTATATAGGACTGCTTCTTTACCTATTTTACCCAATAGTTTATATTGTATTAGAATGAATTGTTCTTTAAATGTTGGGTAGCATTCACTAGTGAATCCATCTGGTCCTAAGGATTTTTTCTTAGGGAACTGATAGATTTTTCAATTTCTTTTTCTAAGATAGAGTTAATTTAGTATTCTATTTCCTCTTCTGTTAATCTGGTCAATATATGTATATATATATATTTAAAATTATTCATCCATTTTACTTAGATTGTCAGTTTTATTGGCATATAATTAGGCAAAATAGTTCCTAATAATTTCTTTAATTTCATCTTCATTGGTGGTGAATTCATCCTTTTCATTTTTGATACTGTTAATTTGGTTTTCCTCTTTTTAAAAAAAATCATATTAACCAATGTTTATTTTATTGGCTTTTTCATAAATTCAGCTCCTAGTTTTATTTATTAATTCAATGGTATCTTTCAATTTTATTACTCTCTCCTTTGATTTTCAGGATTTCTAAATTGGTGTTTAATTGGATATTTAAAATCTGTTCTCTTTTAGTTTTTTTGTTTGTTTAATTGCAAGCTCAATTCATTGATCTGCTCTTTCTCTATTTTTTTTGATGAATGCATTAAGAGATATAAATTTTCCCTTCAGTACTGCTTTGGCTGCATCCCACTAATTATGGTCTCATTGTTTTCATTCTCCTTAATGAAATAATTGATTGCTTCTATGATTTGTTCTTTGACCCAGTTATTCTTGAGGATTAGATTATTTAGTTTCCAATTAACTTTTTTTTTTTGCAGGACAATGAGGGTTAAGTGACTTGCCCAGGGTCACACAGCAAGTGTCTGAGGCTGGATTTGAACTCAGGTCCTCCTGAATCCAGGGCCAGTGCTTTATCCACTAGGTTACCTAGCTGCCTCCCTCAATTAACTTTTTTTTTTTAGCGAGGTAATTGGGGTTAAGTGACTTGCCCAGGGTCACACAGCTAGTAAGTGTTAAATGTCTGAGGCCAGATTTGAACTCGGGTACTCCTGCCTCCAGGACCGGTGCTCTATCCACTGTGCCACCTAGCTGCCCCCTCAATTAACTTTTTTTTGTGTGGGGGGCAATGGGGGTTAAGTGACTTGCCCAGGGTCACACAGCTAGTAGGTGTCAAGTATCTGAGGCCAGATTTTAACTCAGGTACTCCTGACTCTAGGGCTGGTGCTTTATCCACTGTGCCACCTAGCCACCCCCCCCTCAATTAACTTTTAATCAATGCTTCCATGACACTTTAATAAATTTTTATTGCATTATGATCTAAAAAGAGTGTATTTAATATTTCTGCTTTTTTGAATTTGGTTGTAAGGTTTTTATGGCCCAATGTAAAGTCAGTTGTTGTGAAGGTGCTATGTACAGTGACAAAGAGGTATAATCCTTTCTATTCCCATTTAATTTTCTCCAGAGGTCTATCATAAATAATTTTTCTAAGATTCTATTCATCTCCTTAACTTCTTTCTTATCTGTTTTGTAGTTAGATTTATCTGGTTTGGAGAGTGAAAAGTTGAGGTCTCTCTCTAGTATAGTTTTACTATTTCTTCCTGTACTTAAGTGAGCTTTTTCCTTAAGAATTTGTATGCTATGCCATTTAGCACATAAATGTTTAGTATTACTTCATTATTTATGGTTCCTTTTAGCAAGATGTAGTTTCCCTGTTTAATTCCTTCAATATTTTTGCTTTTGCTTATTTGAAATCATGATTGCTACCTGTTTCTTTTTTAACTTCAGTTGAAGCATGATAGATTCTGCTCCACTACCTTATTTTTACTCTGTGTGTGTCTCTGCTTCATTTTCGTGTAAACAACATATTTTTGCATTCTAGTTTGTAATCCATTCTGCTTTCTCTTCCATTTTATGGGTGAGTTCATCCTATTCATATTCATAGTTATGATTACTTACTGTGCATTTCCCTCCATCTGATTTTCTTCTGTTTATCCTTCTTTCTCTCTTCTTATCCTGTTCCTCCTCTAAAGTCTATTTTGCTTCTAATTACAGCCTTCTTTTATTTTCCCTCTATTTTATAACCTCCATCTCCCTCTTTTCTTTTATCTCTTTCCTCTCCTATTTCCCTGTTGGGTAAGATAGATTTCTATATCCAACTGAAATTGTATTTTATTTCTTCTCTGAGCCAATTCCTATTACTGTAAGGTTCAAGGGTTGTCCACCTCCCTCATATCCTCCTCCATTGTAAAAACTCTTCTTTTTGCACCTCTTTTTTGTGAGATAATTTTCTCCCCTCTGCCTCTCCCTCCCTTCTTCTCTTAGTGCATTCCTATTTCTCACCCCTTAATTTAATTTTTTTGGATATCATCCCACCATAGTCGACTCACACCCATGCCCTCTGTCTATGTATATTCCTTCTAACTGCCCTAATAATAAAAGTCTTAGGAATTGCAAGCATCAGCTTCTCATATAGGAATGTATAGACAGTTTTTACTTTACATAAATTCGCATGATTCAAATTCAACTTTACATAAAGACATTTGAAAGAAATCTGCATTCCAAAAACAAATAACAAAACTATGTTAACTTTACTGTACAGTGTTATTTTCTCTCTCTCTCCACTTCTGTTCCTCAGCTCAGAGCTCATGATCTCCCACCACCCACCAAAAAAAAACCAAAAACCCAAACCCTAAAAATAAAAAACAAAACCCTATTTAAAAAAAAAAAAAACTCCTCCAAGTGAAAGCAGAAGAACATAGGAAGAGAGATCATCAATGGCACTAGATGGGGGATTGGCTTGAGACCACTGGTACCAAGAGAAGAGACCTTTGCCTTGCTTCTCCCACCTGCCCACACGCCCAGTGCCCATGTTTCTGTTTACCACCTTCTGTGCTCTGGTACTATATGTCTGTCCCCAGTCCTGAGTATTCCTCTTCCTACTCTCTCTTTTCTATCCTCAACCTCCACAGGTATAGATCCCTCCTTCTGCCTTCCTCCCTTCCCTATGTTCACAGGTAAATTCATATTATGTAAAAATCACTTGGGGCAGCTAGATGGCACAGTGGATAGAGCACCAGCCCTGGATTCAGGAGGACCTGAGTTCAAATCTGGCCTCAGACACTTAACAATTACTAGCTGTGTGGCCCTAGGCAAGTCACTTAACCCCAATTGCCCCCCCCCTCTCTCTCTCTCTCACACACACACACACACACACACACACACACACACACACACACAAAAGAAAAAAGAAAAAAAAATCCAGCCTCTGGCACTTAGTAACTGTGTGACCCTGGGCAAGTCACTTAACTCTCATTGCCCATGTGGGGGATCACTTTATGTAGAGGTCTGCAGAATCCACTTACATATAGTGAGAACTGGCTTTAAAAATTAACCTTATTGAATGCCTTATGATTTCTTTTCCATGTTTACCTTTTTATGCATCTCTCGAGTCTTGTATTTGAAAGTCAGATTTTCTCTTTTGCTTTGGTCTTTTCATCAGGAATGTTTGAAAGTTCTCTATTTTATCAAATATCCATTTTTTCCCACTGAATGAGTATATTCAGTTTTGCTGAGTAGGTTATTCCAGGTGAATAACCAGGGAAGTCCCCTGCCTCAGAGGGGAGTGAGGCAGTATATTTTAGTGGAAAGAACACTGGTCTGTGAGCTAGCCTTTAGGTCTGGCCTGACTTGGTTGATTATTAGTGTCACCTCTCTGTGCTGCTACTTCCCATCTAGGCACTGGAAATAATAACCACCTCACACTGGTGTTGATTTACCCAAGTACTATATAAATATAAGGTATTACCCTGTGCCCAGCAAAAATAATTTGTCCAATCTGTTATATGGATGTGGTTGGTTTCAGCTACATGTGAACAAGACTAAGGTCATGATCACCATGGAACCAGCATAGCTCAGCAGAACAAGAGCCTGGTTCTATGGTCACAGGATACCCCTCTAACCACAGCCCCTGTCTTGCAGCATAGCAGAGTGGTAAGAATACTGGTATTGGAGCCAGGGGATCTGAGTTTGAATCCCAACTCTACCACTTCTTGTTTATGTGACCTTGGGCAAATCTCTGTAAATCTCCTCATCTGTAAAATGAGGTTAGACTTGATCCATAAGATCTCTTTTAGCTAGATCTATGATCCTTTGGATCATCTCCCTAGTCCAGTTAAGGGAACTACAGTTCAAGCTAAGAGAATGGATAGAGTTCAGTACAAATCCATCCTTGCTACTGGGGGGGGGGGGAGGGGAAGACAAAAGTTTGTGTCCTACAGTCTTCTAGTAAAGTTATTTTTGAGCAGTAATGACCAATGTGCCTTTGGAGAAGTGTCATGATGAATATGCCCCAGCAGGGGGAGCTCTGAGAGTACTTGCCTATGAAACAAGACTAAAAATGAGAGAAAGTGATAAGGTTTTAGGATTTCAATCTGGAAGGCCCCTGGAAATGATCCACTCCAACCCCCTCAATTTGCAAATGATGAAACAGAGGTCCAGAAATGTGAAAAAACTTGCTCAAGTTTACACAGGAAATAACTGTAGTTGTTCAGTCATTTTCAGTCATGTTCGACTCTTTGTAACCCCATGTGGGGTTTTCTTGGCAAAGATAATGGAGTGGTTTGCCATTTCCTTCTCCAGCTCATTTTACAGATGAGGAAACTGAGGTAAACAGTATTAAGTGACATGTCCAGGGTCACATAGCTAGGAAGTGCCTAACACCAGATTTGAACTCACAAAAATGAGTCTTCTTGACTCCAGGAGGGCCCTCTATCCACCGTACCACTTAGCTGCCCCAAGTAATTAGAGAGCCAGGATTCAATTTGGTTTAATTCAACAAACATTTGCTAGGTGCCTACTACATGTGAGGCACTGTGCTAGATGTACGTGAAGACAAAAATGGAAGTCCCTTCTACCCAAGGAACACACAATCTGCAACTTACAGGCAATATGTATGCAACCTGTAAGTGAATACAAAAAAATAATTTGAGGGTGGGGGGGAGAGAGAGAGAGAGAGAGATTGGCAACAATTGGACAAATCAGTTCCAACTCCACTCTGGGGACAGTGCTTCTTCACTCTAACCATCTTCCCTGCTGCGACCACACCCAAGAGGAATGAAGAAGTCACTCCATTCTAATTCCCATTCTAGGATCATGCTTCTTCACCCCAGGCATTTTCTTTTTTCTTTTCTTTTTTTTTTTTTTTAAGTGAGGCAATTGGGGTTAAGTGACTTGCCCAGGGTCACACAGCTAGTAAGTGTTAAGTGTCTGAGGCCGGCTTTGAACTCAGGTACTCCTAACTCCAGCGCCAGTGCTCTATCCACTGCGCCACCTAGCTGCCCCACCCCAGGCATTTTCTATCCCGCTGATTCCACTTTCTGCCCTAGTTCTGGGAACTCATGTCAAATCAATGCTACTAGTGCCCTCTAGAAAGGGAATGCCAATCAAATGCCAATCGATCCACTCACCATCCCCCTAACTTCCCAGACCAAAACACCCTTCTGGTAACTGCTCATATTAGGTTTTCTTCCTCTACTAAAAATGTCTTTGATGGCAGGAACTTTCTGCACTTTGTATTTGTTTCCCTAACACAGGGCGAGGAGTCAAGGATAACACCAAGGATGGGGGGGACCAGAAGGATGCTGTGTTATTTGTTGTCAGAAATAGAGAATTTCAGAAAGGGAGTGGGTTTAATGAAATGCCTATGGGTTTTCCAATTTGAAATGTCCAATAAGCAGTTGGAGATCCAGGACCAGAGCCTGTGAGAGAGACTAGAGATAGAGATCTGGAAATCATCTGAATAGTAATGATAATTAAGCCCATAGGAGAGGAGGAGATCACCAAGTGGTAGGGAGTATATAGACAGAAGAGGACCAGAGGAATCAAGATAAAAGCCTTGGGGCACAGACACTGTTAAGGGATGTCTACTGGTAAAAGAGACTGAGAAATGGTCAGACAGGGAGGAGAGAACCATGAGAAGTATGAGTGGCATTAAAATCCAGGAAGGAGAGATGATGGAGGGGGAGAAAGAGGTCAACAATGTCAAAAGCTACAGAGAGGTCAAGAAGGATGAGATTTAAGAAAAGGCCATTAGATTTGGCAATTTACAAAAATCACTGGTAACTTTGGAGAGAGCATTTTCAGTTGAGTAACGGGGTCAGAAGCATGATTGCAAAGGGTTGAGGAGGAGAAATAATATAGACAATGGGTATGGATAACTTTTTTAGGAGTTTGACTGTGAAAGAGAAGAGACCTTATAGGATGATAGTTTGAGGATGTCGTAGGTTTTTAATGAGGGTTGTCACAGAATGGAGGAGATTTAGGTATGTTTATAGGCTAAAAGTTTAAAAGCAGTAGCTAGGGAGCAATTAGACAAATGGAAGAATAATCTTCTGGAGAAGATGGAAAGAAATGGGATCAAAAGTACATGTATGGGGGCAGCTAGGTGGCACAGTGGATAGAGCACTAGCCCTGGAGTCAGGAGGACCTGAGTTCAAATCGGGCCTCAGACACTTGACACTTGCTAGCTGTGTGACCCTGGACAAGTCATTTAACCCCAATTGCCTCAACAAAAAAAAAGTACATGTATGGGGCAGAAAGCACCAGCCCTTGATTCAGGAAGACCTGAGTTCGAATTCAACCTCAGACACTTGACACTTACTAGCTGTGTGGGCAAGTCACTTAACCTTCATTCCCTGCCCCTCCCCCAAAAAAAAGTACATGTAGAAGAGAGGAGAGAGTGCATCCTGGGCATGGGAGACTTGTTAAAAAGCACAGAGACAGGAGTGAATTTAGGTAATATCTGTTCAGTCAGTTTCAGTCATGCAACTCTTCGTGACCCCATTTGGGGTTTTCCTGGCAAAGATATTGGAATAGTTTGCCATTTCCTTCTCTAGATCATTTTATAGATGAGGAAACTGAGGCAAGCAGGGTTAAGTGACTTGTCCAGGGTCACACAGTGTCTGAGGCTGGATTTGAACTCATGAAGATGAGTCTTTTCTGATTCCAAGCCTGTCACTCTGTCCATTGCACCACTTAGATGCACTCTGATAATAACTAGTAGACCAATTTGGTTGGAACACGGAATATATGAAAGGGAGAAATATGAAAAAAAGTCTGCAAAGATAGGTGGAAGTCAGACTGTAGAGACCATTAAATGCTAGGCTGAGGAATTTGTATATTATCCCAGAGGCAATCGAGAGTTATTAAAGATTTTTGAGCGGAGAAGCGATGTGGTCAGACTTCCTCTCCTTGGGAAGATTATTTTGGCAGCTGTGTGGAGCATAGAAAGGGAGAGGCCAGAAGCAGAAGACTGGTACAATAATCCAGGTGACAGGTGATAAGTACCTGAATTAGGTATAATTGTGGGGTGGGTAGAGATAAAGAGAGAAAGGCAAGAGATGTCATAAAGGTAGAATAATAGACAAGACTTAGTAAATGATTGAATGTAGCAGGTGAGGGAAAGGGAAGAGTAAAAAATGACCCTTAAGGTTGTGAACTTGAGTGACTGGGAGGATGGCAGCACCTTTACTAAAAGTAGGGAAGCTTGGAAGAAGACTGTTTAGGGAGAAGATAATGAGTTCTGTTTTGAACACACTGAGTTTGAGATTCTGACAGGATATACTGGGGAATGTCTTTCCTGGGTTTTCATAATACTATTCTCTCCTGTCTGATCACTCCTTCTCAGTTTCCTTTGCCAGTTTGCATCCTTATCACATCCTCTAACTGTGAATGTATCCCAGGGCTCTGTCTGGGCACTCTTCTCACTTGACCTCACAAGTTCCTACTCCATTCCTCACTAAAATTTTACATGTTGCTACCAAGAGCGTGCCAGCTAAAAAACTCCCTTTCTCTCTTTTTTTAGGTAGTACTGCTATTTTTATCATTTTCAAAATTTTATTTTTTTCCAATTACATGTAAAAACAATTTGTAATGTTCTTTTTAAAAATTTTGAGTGCCAAATTCTCTCATTGCTCCACTCTCCCCTCCTTGAGAAGGAGAACAATTGGATATGGTTAAACATGTGCAGTCATGCAAAATATATTTCCATATTAGCCATATTGCAAGAGAAAACACAGACAAAAAACCCCAAGAAAAAGAAAGTTTAAAAAAAGTATGTTTTGATCTGCTTTCAGACGCCATCAGTTCTTTCTCTGGAGATGGATAACATTTTTCACCCTAAGTCCTTCAGAATTGTTTTGGATCATTGTATTACTGAGACTAGCAAAGTCATTAACAGTTGATCATTATACAATATTGCTGTTATATATGTACAATGTTCTTCTGACTTCATTTTGCATCACTTCATATAAATCTTTCCAGGTTTTTCTGAAACCATCCTAACCTTCTCTTTTTTCTTTCTTTTTTTTTTTTTTTGTGAGGCAATTGGGGTCAAGGGACTTGCCCAGGGTCACACAGCTAGTAAGTGTCAATCGTCTGAGGCTGGATCTGAACTCAGGCACTCCCGACTCCAGGGCCAGTGCTCTATCCACTGTGCCACCTAACTGCCCCAACCTTCTCTTTTTAAGAAGTATGACACCACCATGCCATCAATTCTTCTGACTCAGCAACCAGTTAGAGCGCTATTAGCAATGAGTCATAGATGTCTAGCAGCTGCCCCACCAGAGCTTCCACATTGTCTACCAGAAGCAGGCAGAGAATATTTGCACATGCTCTATGTACAGTAGCAGGGTTGTGATGCATAAAGGGACCCACTACATTTATATATGTGCATGTTGTCTCTCCTTATAAAATGTAAGCTCCTTGAGGTATTGTCTTTAGCTTCTCTTTGTTTCCTCAGCTCTTAGCACAGTGACTAACACATATGAGGTGCTTAATAAATGGTTTATGGGTGATTGCTTGAGTTAAGATATTGTTATCCTGGTAGATGGCTGAGGTGGATCAAAGATTTAAGTGATCAGGGTTCTGGGGGGTGGTTGACAAACTGAAAGGCCAGTATGTTCAAAGGTATATCAGGCTGCATATTGATAACTCCAAGTATGAATATAGTTTGGTTTTTTTGGTTTTTTGGTTTTGTGGTGAGGCAATTGGGCTTAAGTGACTTGCCCAGGGTCACACAGTTAGTAAGTGTAAAGTGTCTGAGACTGGATTTGAACTCAGGTCCTCCTGAATCCAGGGCCAGTGCTCTATCCAATGCGCCACCTAGCTGCCCCTGAATATAGTTTTAAAGATGAAGAAGACATAATTATGAAAAATTAAGGATAATGGCTTCAATTTATATAGATGATTATGTTCAATATTTAGACTAGTTGATATTAGACAGATGGAGTGAAATTCAAAGGGGGGGAGAGTTTGATGAGTGATAATGGTAAGGGATATGGGAAGCAAGGTGGCATAGTGGAAAGAGTACCAGGGCTAAATTCATGAAGACTCATCTTCCTGAGTTCAAATTCAGCCTCAGACACTTAATAGCTATGTGACCATGGGCAAGTCACTTCACCCTGTTTGCCTCAGTTTCCTGATCTGCAAAATGAGCTGGAGAAGGAAATGACAAACCACTCTGGTATATTTGCCAAGAAAGTCCCATACAGGGTCACAAAGAGCTGGACATGGCTAAAAATGACAGAACAACAAAAGTGGTAAAGGGATGGCCTTGAAGTGACATTGAGGATCAAGGAGTAGGCTAACCCCACTTCCTGGCACAGTGTGTGAGTGAGCATGAGAGAAGGAGCTCATGGTACTGGAAAGAATGATCAAGGATACAATATCTTCCAGAGAGAGTCCAAGACCACCAGAAGATAGAAGGCCCATGACATGAAGCAACCTACAATAAAGGGGAGTTTGTTAGTGACAGAATGAGTGTGCTAAAAGCACAATGGGGGCAGCTAGGTGGTACAGTGGATAAAGCACCAGCCTTGGATTCAGGAGGACCTGAGTTCAAATTCAGCCTCAGACACTTAACACTTACTAGCTATGTGACCCTGGGCAAGTCACTTAACCCTCATTGTCCTAAAAAAAAAAAACACCCCAAAACCAAAAACAAATGTTGAAAGCTAAAAGCACAATGGAGCAATGAGACAGAGGGCACTGGAGAAGTGAGGCTGAGGTGGATAAGGATGAATACTGGGAGAGGTAACATTAGGAAAGAGTTTTTGCCTCAGCAGATGGTGATTCTGAATCATAGAGGTATGGTGGGATGGGGAGGAGTTTTCTAGTCATACGATGGGGGAAGAACCAGTCATTCCCATTCTCAAGTCATGCCCTGTGATGACTGAGCATGGTGTTGGTACAGACATGATAACAGTAACATCCTAGAACTTGTCATCTTCAACCCTGAAGATACAAGGGTATAAGTATCAGAGAGTTCTGGCATATGAGTCTTTGGAGGCTAGAATAAAGTCATGTCCGGGGCCAGCCTTATCTCCAGATAGCAAGGGATCAAGCACAACCAGACGATCCTCTGGGTGTATGTCAAGCACTTCACTCCCTAACTCCAACTTATCTTTCTAGCCTTATACATTACTCCTCCCCACCCTACCCTCATTGGCCAGTGTAATTTATGACCTTGTTTGCTGTTCTTTGCATGACGTTCATCTCCTAACTATCTCTATTGGTAGTCCTGCATTGCTGGGAAACACACCCTCCTCTTAGAATTCCTTGCATCCTTCAAAATGCTGCTCAATTATCACCTTCTACATGAACCCCTTCCTGAGCCCCACAGCTGCTAATACCCTCTCCCCATAAAATTTACCTTGAATTCATTTTACATATATGTATTTAAGTACATATCGTTTCCCCCAAAAGAATGTCCACTCCTTGAGAACAGGGACTGTTACTTTGGGGGGGGGGGCAATCAGGGTTAAGTGACTTGCCCAGGGTCACACATCTAGTGTCAAGTGTCTGAGCCAGATTTGAACTCAGGTGCTCCTGAATCCAGAGCTGCACCACCTAGCTGCCCCCTCCATGATCTCTTAATTGCTAAACTCCATGTCCTCTTCTCAGTCTTCATCCTTCTTGACCTCTCAGCAGCACTTGACAATATTGAACTCTTTTCCCATGAAAGAGAATGTCCAGGAGGAAATTTTCATAACAATGCTTTCTCTTGGTTCTGGGTCCTAATGGCCATGTGTTATTCTCTTGTTTCTTCTACCTACTTGACTGCTTCTTCTCAGGCTCTTTTACTGGGGAGGAGATAAGTTTTGTTTTGGATAGGCTGTCATTAAGATACTTACCTATTGGGCATCCAGTTGGAAATGTCCAATAAACAGTGATAGCTGTTTATTGCTTATAAGAGAGACTCCTAGATCCATGTATCAGGGCCTAGTCTCTCTTGTAAGCATGGGAGTTGATGAGATCTCCCGAAAAAGAGACTGTATAGAGAAAAGAGGGTCTAGGACAGATCTTTGTGGAATTCTCATAGTTAAGGGGTATGAGATAAATGATGAATCAGTAAAACAGATTCCTATTTTTATCGAGGTAGCCACCATCTTTCCATTAATTCAGGTTTGTGACCTTGGAGTCATCTTAAGCTCTTCACTTTTCTTCAACAACCCCTCCCCTCATCACATCGGCCTTCTTCATTTTGTCTCCATATCTCAGGCCCCTTTACCCCATTCACATGGTCATTCCCCTCATTATCTCTGGTCTCTCAATTGATCTTCCTGCTTTTAATTTCTTCTTTCTCTAACCTATCTTCCACATAGTTGTCTCATCAATATTTCTGAAGCATAAGTCTGTCCATGTTACTCCAGGATAAAATATAAATTGCTTCTTGGATAAAGTATGAATTCTTTGGTTTGTTATCTAAAACCTCTCACAGTCAGGCTCCAGCCTACCTTTCCAGATTTATTTCCTATTATTCTCCTTCATGTCCTCCATTTCAGCCCAGACCAGCCTATTTTCTTATTATTCCTCATAGCAGAAATTCCATCCCTCCTATGTGTCACTTTGGGGGAGGGGGGGCAATGAAGGTTAAGTGACTTGCCCAGGGTCACACAGCTAGTAAGTCTCAAGTGTCTGAGGTTGGATTTGAACTCAGGTCCTCCTGAATTCAGGACTGGTGCTTTATCCACTGCACCACCTAGCTGCCCCTCCTGTCACTTTGCACAGGCTGCCCCCCATGCAAAGAATGAACTCCCTATTCCCTACAACCTCTTAGCTTCAGATACCGTCAAGACTCCTGTATTACTTCCTACATGAGGCCTTCCAAAGTGTTAATCCCTCCCCTCTCCATATGTATGTATTTTTATTTATCTACTCATCTGTGTACATGTTGTATGTTGTTCCTGTCCTCCAAACAGGGGCAGTTAGTTGGCCCAGTGGATAGAGTGCCATACAGGGAGTGAGGCCAGAGTTCAAATCTGGCCTGAGACACTTACTAGCTATGTGACCCTGGGCAAGTCACTTTACCCTCTTTGCCTCAGCTTCTTCATTTGGAAAATGAGCTGGAGATGGAAATGGCAAACCACTCCAGGAAAACCCCAAATGGGGTCACAAAAAGTCAGACACAACTGAACAATAACAACAAAATCTCCCTCCAAATAAAATATGAGCAGGGACTGTTTCATTTTTTTAGATATGTCTTAATATATCTAGCCCCTAATTCAGAGCCTGGAAAGAAGGTGCTTAATAAAGGCTTATACAAAGAATGAATGTACATTTCCTCCCTTCTTGGGGTCATGTGGGTTCCATGGAACAGTCACTGACTTTCCTTTCAAGAAACCAAATCTTTGGGGATGGAGCCTTTCTCTTCTTGTTGTATCTCACAATTCTAGTTCATGTGCCTATTCTCTTTGTTAAAGTTCAAGCCTAGAGGTATAGCTCAGTTATTAACTTCATTAGCAATAAGTGTTCTTGAACCTTGTCAAGGTGGGGTTAGCTATGGAGAGTTCAGTTTATACCTTGTCAAAGAGACATTATCATTGCCAGAAAAAAAAAGACCTTCTCTGTGTTAACCTTGTCAGCAAGAATTTAACCTTGTAAAGCAGAAACAAGGAGCAGGATTTTCCTGGGCCTACTCACTACACATATCATTGTCTCATTTGTTGACATTTATAAAAGGGGCAGCAGACAGAGCTCCAGATGTGGAGGGAGAAGAGCTATGTTTCTATGATACTTATTACTTACCTGGACAAGTCATTCAATTTATCAGTACCTCAGTTTCCTTATTTGTAAAATGAAAGCATTGGGCTAGGTGATCTGTAAGGTTCCTTCTAGCTGTCATTCTATGATCTTTCTGGGCCTTAGTTTCCATTTCTGTAAAGCAACTAGATATCCTTTAAGGATGCAGTAGAAGCCTATTGGCATGTACCCCTCAATGGGTAACTTCTATGCTCAGGACAGTGGCCATTAAGTGAACCTCAACCTCTTCTCTCTGGTTTTGTCTCTCTCTGGCTCTGTCTCTCTCACTCTCTCTCACACACACAGTGTGCATGCTTTTCACTTTTCAGTGGGAAAGCGTGAGTAGCACAGGATGAGCGTAAATGGATGGGTTTTGTTTACACTGTCTTTCCTCACAAATGACATTAAAGAAGAGACATTATGATGTTTTCTTCCTGCACCCTAAGGACCATGGGACTTTTCCATCTGCCTTGTGGCTGAAAACTTTCATATGTATTGTCTCCCCCATTAGAATGTAAGTCCCCAGGGCCAGCTAGGTAGTATGGGGGATAGAACACTGGCCTTGGAGTCAGGAAGACCTGAATTCAAATCCAGCCTCAGATACTTACTAGCTGTGTGACCTTGGGCAAGTCACTTTACCCCGATTGCTTAAAAAAAGAGAAGCCTGTGTAATGATTGGAATGATGCCACCTACTGGAGACTTGCTGTGGGAAAGCTCCGCCATGAGGAAAATGCCTCAGAGGGCAAGGTCATGTGGCTTTTCCTTGGCGTCAGGAAATGATGCTTGCTCATGGGTGCTGGGGGAACAGATTAGAATCCACATTTAGAATCTTAAATTACACACCTGTAAGCTCCTTGAGAGCAGGAACTGTCTTACTTTTCTATTTGTATACTTAGCGCTCAGCACAGTGCTTACACATAGTAAACCACACATAGCATCCCCCTCATCCATTCTGTTAGCCAGCATTTTCAAATCCAGTGTTATTACCTCTCACCTAGATTGCAGTAGCCTCTTCACTGGTTTCCCTACCTCATCCCCTCCTCTTCGATTGGGCCTCCACAACAAATGCCAAAATGGTTTTCCTAAAGTCAGGTCTGATCGTGCCATTTCCTTACTCAAGTTCCAATGACTCCCTACTGACTCTAAGATAAAATATTATTTCATCCTTATCTCATCCTTTTTTTTTTTTTTTTTTTTTGCAGTGCAATGAGGGTTAAGTGACTTGCCCAGGGTCACACATCTAGTAAGTGTCAAGTGTCTGAGGCTGGATTTGGATTCAGGTTCTCCTGAATCCAGGGCTGGTGCTTTATCCACTGCACCACCTAGCTGCCTCCTTATCTCATCCTTTTGAAATGTTTATTTTGTGTGTCCACAATTATTAAGGCAGCTGGGTGGTACAATGAACAGAGCACTGGGCTTGCTTCATTCCAAACCCCACTTCCTATCTCAACATTCCCACCAAATGCCACCTACCCCTCCTATGGTCCCCTCTTGAATGACTGTCCATAGACAACAAACTTCCCTTCAACCTAAATCTTTTCCTCTCCCATTCCTTCCATCTTCTAGCTATCAATTGAAATCTGACTCCTCTCATCCTGGTCACCCTTTTCGGTACTGACTGCACCTTCACTCATTCCCCTCAGCTCACTGATTGAGACAGGGGAGTTGTAATCCTCCTCATTCTCCATTTCCACTTCCAGGTTCTCCCTTACCTTCATCACTGTAACTCGTCCTTCTTTCAAGTCC
The DNA here is from genome assembly GCF_019393635.1 of Dromiciops gliroides. NCBI lineage: Eukaryota > Metazoa > Chordata > Mammalia > Microbiotheria > Microbiotheriidae > Dromiciops > Dromiciops gliroides. The sequence goes on from NC_057862.1 coordinate 237,270,817, forward strand.
ATGCCGTTTATATTTACCACCCAATCAAAATCTTGGCAGCTGTTGTCTTATGGACCTCCAGGTCACTCCCTTTCATTCCTCAATGAGTTTGGTTCCTGGTTCCCAATTTATCTCTCCTTCTCAACTCCTCCCCTTATAATAGGGGACTTCGACATACATATCGACTCACCTTCAAACACCCCAACTATTCATTTCCTCAACCTACTCATTTACCAAGACCTTTTTCTCTCCCACTCGTGTCTCAGTCATACACAAAGATGGTCATTCCCTTGATCTTGCTATCACTAACAAATTCACCACCTCCCTGTTCAAGAATTCTGACATCCCCCTTTCTGACCAAACACTTTCAGCTTTTCACTTCTCCCTCTGCATTTCCTTACCAAACCCTACCCTTTTCCCACACGGTGACCTCTGATCTCTAAGCCTTCAGTTCTCTCTCAGGCCATTTCCCCTACACTAGCAAACTTCTCCTCTTTTCCCCCTATTGACCCATGGTGAACCAGTTCAGCTCTACACTGTTCTCTTCTCTTGAGCCCCTAGCTCCCTTATCATATCACTGATTGAGTCCCAACAAATCTCACCCTTAGATCACTCCCACCATCCATCATTTTTGCTCCTATGGGTGTGCTGCTGAATGAAAGTGGAGAAAATCACACAACTCTTCTCATTAGGTCCTCTACAAATTTGTATTACACAACTTCAACTGGACCCTCACTGATACTAGGTGATTCACTATATCTCCCTCACCAACTCACTATCCCATTCTCCACAGTGGCTCTTTCAAACCTTTTCATCTCTCCTCAAACCTCCTATTCTTTCCTCCCACCCCACCTGCACCCTCTCAGCTGAGAACCTTGCCTCTTCTTTAACAGAAAAAAATTAGACCATCTGCTGAGAGCTTCTCCTTCTCCTTTTTCAGCCCTGTTTCAAATGAAGATGTGGCCTTTCAAGGGAAACCTCTCTATATTCACAAGCGATCCCATTTCATCTTTTCTTCAGTAGATTATTGCTTCTTCTATCATTCCTACTCTCTCACTTATTTTCAGTCTCTCCCTGTCTACTGGCTCCTTCCCTTCTTTTATTAATATTATTATTAATATTTTGTGGGACAATGAGGGTTAAGTGACTTGCCCAGGGCCACACAGCTAGTAAGTGTTAAGTGTCTGAGGTCAGATCTGAACCCAGGTCCTCCTGAATCCAGGGCCAGTACTCTAATGACTGTGCCACCTAGCTGCCCTGGCTCCTTCCCTTCTGCCTACAACTATGCTCATGTCTCCCTCAACCTCAAAAACCCCTCACTTAGGGGCAGCTAGGTGGTACAGTGGATAGAGCACCGGCCCTGGAGTCAGGAGTACCTGAGTTCAGATCCAGCCTCAGACACTTAACACTTACTAGCTGTGTGACCCTGGGCAAGTCACTTAACCCCAATTGCCTCACTAAAAAAATCCAAAAAACAAAAAACAAAAACAACAACAAAAAAAAACCCTCACTTGATCCATCCATTCCCTCTAGTATAGACCCATATCTCTCCTCATTTTTGTGGCTAAATTCCTTCAAGAAAGCTGATTCTGCCTCCTCTCCTCTTGCTCTCTTCTTTCTTAACCCTATACAGTCTGGCATCTGACCTCATCATTCAGCAGAAACCATTCTCTCCAAAGTTCCTACTGATCTCTTTCTTGCCAAGCCTTTTTCCAGTCTTCATCCTTCCTGACCTCTCCCCAGCCTTTAACACTATCGATCACCCTCTTCTCCTTGATATGCTCTTCTCTCAAGGTTTATAGGACACCCCTCTCTCCTGGTTCTCCTCCTAGCTACCAGATTGCTCCTTCTCAGTCTCCTTTGCTGGATCCTCCTCCTGGTCATTCCCTCTAAGCAGGGGGCTCTGTCCAGGGCCTTCTCTCCTCCCTCTGTAATACGTGGTGATCTCATCAGCTTCCATGGATTTAATCACTGTCTCTAAGCCCACTCCTCTGTCTTCCTTTACTGGATCCTGATCCAGGTCATACCCACTAGCTGTAGGTGGGTCCCACAGGGTTTTCCTTCTATCCAACTTGGTGATCTAATCAGATTTCATGGATTTCATTGTCATCTATGCTGATAATTCTCAGATCCACTTATTCTGCAGAGCTTTCTCTGCTGACTTCAGATCTGCACCTCGGCAGACCTCTCTCACATCTGCAAATGCCTTTTAGACGTCTTGAACCGGATGTCTAGTAGGCATCTTAAACTCAGCATATCTAAAAACTGAACTCGTTATCTTTCCCCCTAAACCCTCTCCCTCTCCTAACTTTCTTATTACTGAGGAAAGCAAAAACACCCCCTAGTCCCTCAGGCTTGAAACTTAAGTGTCATCCTCAACTTCCCATTATTTCTCACCTCCCAAATCTAATCTGTTGCCAAGGCTTGTTGATTTTCACCTTTGCAACATGTCTCAAATACACCTCCTCTCCTCTGATACCATCACAATTCTAGTGCAGGCCCTCACCACCTCATGCCTGGATTACTGCAAGAGCCTGCTGGTGGGTCTGCTTGCCTCGAATCTCCCTCCACCCCAATCTATGCTCCATTCAGTCACCAAAGTGATTTTCCCAAAGTACGGGTGTGACCATGTCACCTCCCCTACTCAATAAACTTCAGTAGTTCCCTATCACCTCCCGGATCAAATACAGAATCCTCTCTTTGGAATTGCACTTCATAACCTAGCCTACCTTTCACCTTTCAGTCTTTTTATGCCTTGCTTTCCTGCACGACATGTACTCTTCTATCCAGTGGCATTGACCTTCTTGATGGTTCATGAACAAGACACTCACATCTCAGCTCCTGGCACTTTTCTCTGGCTGTCCCTCATGCTCGCTCGCTCGCTCTCTCTCTCTCTCTCTCTCTCTCTCTCTCTCTCTCTCTCTCTCTCTCTCTCTCTCTCTCTCTCTCTCTCTGCATCTCCACCTACTACTTTCCCTGGCTTTCTTTATGTCCCAACTAAAATCCCATCTTCCACAGGAAGCCTTTCCCAATACCTTTCACTTCTGGTGCCTTCCCTCTGTTAATTATTTCCTATTTATCCTGTATATAGCTTGTCCGTACATGTTTGTTGTCATGTTGTCTCCACGATTAGATCATGAGCTCCTTAAAGGCAAGGAGTATCTTTTACCTCTTTTTGTATCCTCAGCACTTAGCACAGTGGCAGACACATAAGAAGTAATTAATAAATATTTATTGACAGACCGAAGACTTGAATTCAAATCCAGCTATAGACAGCAGGCAAGTCACCTAACCTTTGCCTCAGTTTCCCCATCTGTGAAATGGGAATAATAACACCTACCTCCCAGCATTGCTGTGAGGATAAAATGAGATGTTTGTAAAACACTTTGTAAAATCTTAAATCACTATATAAATCCTAGACATTATTAACAATATGATATGATGTAATTTATAATTAGGTAAATGTACATATATTGGTCATGTGTTCTCAAAAAAAACCTTTTTTTTGATGGGGGTATGCGATCCAAAAAATTTGGAGATCATTGCTTTTTTTTTTTTTTTTTTTTGCTACTTCTCTTTGTAATTCCTCTCTTGTTTATAATGGGTTGCAGCCTATTCACTAATAGAATATAAATGAAATAGAAGGTAAATTGAGTTGGAATTGCAAAGTCAAGAAGAGCCCACAAGCGGGGAGCAAGGGGATTGAGCATCCAATGGGAGTCTTGTGGATCCCTCTATCTAGTAAGCAAAAATGGGTGAGCTGCACCTTGGAGAGTGTCAGCAGAGGGTGTTGTGGTGATAACAGGGATTAATTTTCAGCAGAGCTGAGACGAAAAAGACGATGTTCTCAAGCATAATCACTGCTTCCAACTGCTGGGCACAGTCTTGAATGGCTCCTGTCTGGGGAAGCATCATACCTTGGCCTTTGTATGTCTTGTTCTTCATTTGCCTCTATCATTGAGACCCCAGATGAGTCACTCATAGAATAATAGATGCACAATTTGAGAGCTGGAAGGGACTTTAGAAGCCACTGAGTTCACCCCCTACAATTTTACAAGCAAGAAAACTGGTTGCCCAAGGTCAGATAGCTTAGGAAGTGTCAGAATTTGAACCTAGGTTTTTTTCTGGCCCAAATTCTAGCTCTTTTCCCACTACTTCACATTGTCTTCAAAAAGCTGGTGCAGATGATTGGCGAGATCCCTCCCTGATTGACGTATTGTGGTCAAGCACAGTGACAGTTTTAGTGACGCAAGGAACCTCAGACTTTGGTTCTGCTTAAAGAAAGAATGGAAGCCAAGATCTTTCAGCCAAGACTCAGTCTGAGCAAAGCCTAATCCTTTGTTAAGAGACCTCCCAGGACAAATGACAGAAGGCCCATCACCATGGATCAGTTGTGGATAGAGAGCTGTAATTGGAGTCACCAAAAGCTAGGTCCAAATTCTGTCTCAGATATTTCTAAGTTATGTAATCATGGGTAACCTCTCTGTGCCTCAGTTTTCTTGCTTGTAAAATTGTAAGGGGTGGATTCAGTGGTCTCTAAGGTCCCTTCCAGCTATCAAATTATGTTCCAATGATCCTGTGAGTAATACATCTGGGGTCTCAACCATTGAAGTAGAAGAACAAGACACTTGAAAACCAAGACACCTGGCTACCACTGTTCCCGAGTCTCTAAAGGAAGCCATTTGTTTGTCCTTTGTTTCTTTGTTTCTTTGTTTCTTTGCTTCTTTGTTTCTTCCTTCCTTCCTTCCTTCCTTCCTTCCTTCCTTCCTTCCTTCCTTCCTTCCTTCCTTCCTTCCTTCCTTCCTTCCTTCCTTCCTTCCTTCTTTCCTTCCTTCCTTTCTTGGCAATGAGGGTTAAGTAACTTGCCCAGGGTCACACAACTATTAAGTGTCAAGTGTCTGAGGTCACATTTGAACTCAGGTCCTCCTGAATCCAGGGCCAGTGTTTTATCCACTTCGCCACCTAGCTGTCTCACATCCTTCACTCTTGAAGACGACCAATGACATCAGGGAGATGATGTCTTGAATTGGGAGTGAATTGGATTTAAGGGAGGCAGAACAGTGCAGAGTCATCACCCTTACCCTCTCCTCCAGAGTCATTGGAATCCCAAAGGAGGCCAGTGAGGACCAGATGAGGAAGTCAGGTCCATCTATAACAGAGGAGATCACCCCCAAGGCTTTGAAAGATAGAGAGGAAAAGCCAGGGACCAACACCCCCAGGCTCTCTTGTCTCACTCTTGGTGAAGTTTCTTCTTCTCTCTCCACAAACTCCCAGACGAATCACCTGCACCAGAAGAGCACTTTCTGCTTGCAAATCACAATCTGGCTGCCCTAAGAGCAGCATCTGAAGCTGTTGTTTGTCACGAGAAGCAGAATTCTTGTTTATTTTGGTAAATTAATTGCCAGCAAGAGGGCCCTTCCACTATCTCCCCAAAATGAGAATGGAAGAAAGTGGCAGGCAACCAAGGGATTAATCTGGATTAAATTGCCACACTAGCAAGAAAAAATGGACGCTTCCTGATGCCTATGGGGTCCCCAAATGGGAAAGGACCTGCATGTCTGGCTGAGTGCCTGAAGAGCAAACTACCTGCCTGCTGTTTACAAAGATTCAAACAGGCAATCAAACCAAGTTTTCATCATGGGATCCAAGTTAACTTCTGACCCCCTCCCCCATAGGAACCCAACTATCTTCTCTGAAGCCCTAACTTAGGAATCACAGGCTTTGACTTCCAGCTTTGCCACTTTCCCACTGTGTGACCCCCCAAGGAACTCACTTCTATTCTCTGAATCTGTTTCCTTATCTGTGGCACAGTGGATCCAGTGCCAGTCTTGGAGTCAGGAAGACCAGAGTTCAAATCTGGCCTTGGGCAAGTCATGTAACCCTGTTTGCCTCAGTTTCCTCATCTATAAAATGAGGTGGAGAAGAAAAATGGCAAACCACTCCAGTATCTTTGCCAAGCAAACCCCAAATAGGGTCCCAAAGAGTCAGACACAACTGAAAAATGACTAAACGACAACAAAATGAAAATAATAACATAGCTCCCAGACTTGTGGGAAAAAAATCATTTCAGAAACTAAGCACAAATTAGATCAGCACATAACACCCCAAATGAAAAGATCCTGGAAGCTCCCCCAGCATCCTTATTCCTTTACCAGAAGCTGTCCCAGGTGGTATTCTCTCTTTTTTTTTTTTTTAAGAGGCAATTGGGGTTAAGTGACTTGCCCAGGGTCACACAGCTAGTAAGTGTCAAGTATCTGAGGCTGGATTTGAACTCAGGTCCTCCTGAATCCAGGGCCAGTGCTCTATCCACTGTACCACCTAGCTGCCCCCCCCCCAAGGTGGTATTCTATTCCCAAAGGGGACCTTTCTATCCTGAGTGTTCAGATGTAGAACTGGAAGATGAGCTGAGCACTCCTACCAAGTAAATTCCCATAAGGCCTAGATCACTAGGCCTCTTTCTACGGTGCTGGGAGAATTATTTGAGACAAACAATAATTTTTTTAATATATGTTTGTTAAACAGTATAAATATCTGTATTTGTGTCTTTTGGGGGGGGGAGCGGGACAATAAGGGTTAAATGACTTGCCCAGGGTCATGCAGCTAGTAAGTGTCAAGTGCCTGAGGTCAGATTTGAATTTAGGTCTTCCTGAATCCAGGCCAGTGCTTTGTCCACTTCACCACCTAGCTGCCCCCAACAAACAATAATTTAAATATGGTTTTATTTTGTGACAGTAGTCATATATGTGTCTTCCATTGACACTAGACTGACTTAAAATGATTAACCTTGACCACATGAAACTGAATTCAGCTGGTTTCCTGTTTTTGGTTAGTTCTCTGTGAGTTGAATACTGGATTTCATGCCTGTGTATGTTTCATTTCATTAGTTGTCTTTTGAATTCTGTGGTTTTTTAAGAATGAGTATGAGTGACTGTAAGGAAACCTACAAAAGTTGTACCTCTAAAAGAATACCTTTCAATGACTTCTCAGTGATTTTGCAGCAGATGTTGGTGCTGGGAAGTCAAGATTTTCAAGAATCATTCAAGCCAACAATGGGTAAGGATCAGTTGCATTGAAGCACAAAAGAAAATTACATCAACATCAAAAAACAGTGTCAAGAACTGACAAACTCAGCAGCTTGTTGCTGTTCAGTTGTTTTCAGTCATATCTGAATCTTTGTGACCCCATCTGGGGTTTTCTTGGCAAAGATCCTAGAATGGTTTGCCATTTCCTTCTCCAACTCATTTTTGCAGATGAGGAAACTGAGACCAACAGGGTTAAGTGCCTTGTCCAGGACCACATAGGTAGTAAGTGTCTGAGGCCAGATTTGAACTCAGGAAGATGAATCTTCCTGACTCAAGGTCTGGTACTTTATCTATTACATCACCTAGCTGCTCAATTGCAGCTAGAGGGGTGGTTAATTGATTACTCTAAAATATGGCATAGCTTCTTAAATTTGGGAGAACAGGAAGAACAGTAAAAAATATTAATAGCTCACGTTTATATAATGCTTTAAGGTTTACAAATAGAGTCACAAAGAATCAGACATGACCGAAACAGCTGAACAACAGCAACAAAACAATGCTTGTCATAGGCAAGACTATACAAGACTGGAGTACTCAAGTTTGGAAAAAGGTAATTTTTATTGATGAAACTCGCTTTTTAATTCAAGGTAATACCAAAATCTTTATCAGAAGGTACTCAGGCAAGCCTTTAAAATCTGACAGTAAAACACCTTTCTAAAGATCTATGGGAAGATTTTTTCCTTCCTTTGGGCCTGGAAGTGTTGTCCCCATTGAGGGAATGGTGAACTGATAAATATATGAATATACAGAGAAGTACAACCATTCTAGTATTATAGAAATTCTCAAGTAGAGAAGATTGCAACATGGACTTGCACCCTACTACATGTCAGGAAAGACTAAGAAATCTATCCAAGAGATAGAAGTAAATATACTTCTATAGCTTGGAAGCTCATTTGATTAAAAGCCTACTAAAAAATCTATGGGCTATATTCAAGGCTAAGTGGGAAAAGGAACTATTACTGAAAAAAATCTGGATTTTTTTATGAAATAAAGAATATATGTCAAAATCTTGGGAACTCAGTGCTAATTTATGTAAAACAAGTGATTTCACTAAAAGGACATATTGCATATTAAAAGCTTTAATGATATGTGTAAAAAGTTGTAAAGTTTTTGTAAAAGATTTAAATTTTTTACTTTGTCAGACTCATGATGAAAAATACTATCTACCTCCAGAGAAAGAACTGATGGAGTCTGAATGCAGATCAACACATACTTTTTTAACTTTCTTTACTTTTTTCTTGTGTGTGTGGTGTGGTTTTTTTTGGTCAGTGTTTTCTTTGACAACATGATTAATATGGAAATATGTTTTGCATGATTGCACATATATAACCTATATTGAATTGCTTGCTTCTTGGGGGGGGAGGAGGGAGAAGGGAGAGAATTTGGAACTCAAAATTTTTTTAATGAATGTTGAAAATTGTACCTGTAATTGGGGGAAAAATGTCATTCAAAAATACATTTTAGTTTGTCCCAAGTAATTTGAACAACACTTATAGGTGAGTAGTCTATTGCTGCTCTCTATCCTTCCCCAGAAAAAGGAACACTAGTAATAACTCATTTTCACGGTCCTTTTTGTTTACAAAGATCTTTGCTCTTAACAGTCCTTCAGGGTTATTGTTGTTTGTCCTTCATTCTCAAAGAGGAATTGGATTTAAGTGAGGCAAAGCTGCACAAAAGTCAGGATGACCAGCAATGGCCAGGGGTACAGTGGGTGACCTTGGCCTTTCTAAATTAAGGTCTTTCCCAGGTCTCAGTTTGTCTGAAGCAATGCCTGTTGTGTTAGGCACTGTGCTAAGCACCTGGGATATAAAGAAAGGAAAGAAACAATTCCTGCTCCCAGTGTAGTGGAATTCATGCTGCACTTGAAGACAGTAGCCCTGGGTTCAAGTGACCATCTGCAAGTAACCACACCCTTTTTTTAAATAATTTTTTTGGGGTGCAGCAATAAGGGTCAAGTGACTTGCCCAGGGTCACACAGCTAATAAGTATCAGGTGTCTGAGGCCGAATTTGAACTCAGGTCCTCCTGAATCCAGGACTGGTGCTTTATCCACTTCGACACCTAGCTACCCCCAAATTTTCATACTTTCTGTTAATAGCTGTGATTTCTATATTTCTACGTTACTATCTTTCTGTAGAGACCTTTGATTTCTATTCTCTAGAGCTTTCTTCAAACAAGCTTGACTATCTTATGGTTTAATGGGCTTTTTTCACCCTTCTTAATTCACAGAATCACAGAAGGGACCTCAGAAGCCATGTAGTCCAACCCTTACCCAAATAAGAATTCCCTCAAAAATTTATACCACAAGGAGTCATCCAACTGGAAGTCTTCCATTGAAGAGAAACTCAATACCTCCCTCAGCCAGCCCATTCCAATTTGGGACCATCCTAATTATTAGGGAATGTTTCCTTAGCTTATGCCCAAGTGTGTTTCATTCAAATTTCCCCTCAGTGGTCCTGGCATTTCTGTGAGTCCAAGTAGAACAAGTCTATTTTCTCTTCTCTATGATAGCCCTTAAAACACTTGAAAATAGCAGTTACAGGGGGTGGCTAGGTGGCACAGTGGATAAAGCACCAGCCCGGGATTCAGGAGTACCTGAGTTCAAATCCAGCCTCAGAGCCTTGACACTTACTAGCTGTGTGACCCTGGGCAAGTCACTTAACCCCCATTGCCCTGCAAAAAAAAGAAAAGAAAAGAAAATAGTTACATATCCCTCCCCCACCCCCAGTTTTCTCTTCTCCAGCCCCCACCATCCTCTTTTCCTTCAACCAGTGCACATATAACATGAACTTGAGTCTTCTCCCCTCCTGTGCAGGGTCACTTCTTTGACAATTTCTTTTTTTGGGGGGGTGAGGCAGTTGGGGTTAAGTGACTTGCCCAGGGTCACACAGCTAGTAAGTGTTAAGTGTCTGAGGTAAAATTTGAACTCAGGTCCTCCTGAATCCAGGGCTGGTGCTCTATCCACTGTGCCACTTAGCTGCCCCAACAATTTCTTTATCTGTAAAATGGGAACAATGATAACAATGGTTTTCCTACCTCACAATGTTGTCATGGGGGACACTATTTGCAAGCTTTAAAGTGCTTACAGAAATGCCAGCAATTACTATAGGACAGGCAGTGTGGCATAGTGAAGAGAGACAGGTGCCGAGTCAAGCCCTACCTCTGATCTGGTCACCCTGATTGTGTGACCCTGGGTAAGTCATTTAACCACTCGGTGGGCGCTTCAAGCAGCTCTCTCAGACTATAAATGGCAGAGTCAGGGCTGAGCATCATTGGTAGAAGGAGTTTCCGCACGGGGAGTTCCTTATAACAATGAAACTACAGGTCCTAAACAAAAGAAATTTTTACAGATGAAGAAACTGAGGCTCAGAAAGATGAAGTGATTTGCTTGGGGGCCATGTAGCTAGAAAGTCTGACATTCAGTCCCTGATTTGATGAGTCCAAGACCCAGGCCCTTGCCCCCTCATTAGACCTGCTTAGTCCTTCCTGGCCAAAAGGCTCAATCCTGATTCAATTCCTGAAAAATCCCAGCTGAGGGTGGGTTATCCTTCTCTTGAGGTTTGATCAAGAGGACACAGCCTTTCCCTGTAACTTCTAATCATCTCCTGCCTAGCTTTCATGGGCCAAGCACAGGTCAGGCTAGGCCCTGCGTGTTCTTAGCTGAGGTGGCTATAAGCTAGGTCAGGTGCAGCTCCTATTTTAATCAGGTCTCCTTCCCTCCTGCTGGCTGCCTCTCCTCAGCCCCCACCTCCCCCTCTCAACAGGACGCTTCATTTTCTCTTATTGGAAAAAAATAATTGGCTAGATGGGAGCATACAGGCATTTTATGTAACAGATTTGAAATTCCTTATCTGTCCTGTTTAGAAGCAGTCCACTCACAAGGATATCCAGCGGCAAGAGGCAACTTTATTTGGCTTCTGATGTTCTAAGGAACTTGGGAGACTGATGAGCTTCACTGTCAGGTGTTGTGCTTAATAGCGGAGCCTTCTATCCAGCTCCTCCCAGGGTTCTGCCCTCTTCCCCTCAAAAGAAAGGGAGGCAGGAACAGCACAGGCTTCTTCTTCTTCTTCTTTTTTTTTAAACAAAGCTGCCTTTATTCTTAGTGCATCCCGAAATGAAGAGTTTGTGGGATCATTAGGATGCAGTATGGTCCAGTGAAAAGAGCCCTGACTCTGGAGGAAGAGGACCTAGGTTCCAATCCTTCTGGGGGGCAGCTAGGTGGCAGAGTGGATGAAGCACTGGCCCTGGATTCAGGAGGACCTGTGTTCAAATCTGGCCTTAGACACTTGACACTTACTAGCTGTGTGACCTTGGCCAAGTCACTTAGCCCTCGTTGCCCCACCAAAACAAAACAGAAAAACAATCCTTCTCCTGATCCTTAATGTCTGTGAATCTGCACAAATCACTGAGCCTCCCTGGGTTTCAATTTCCTCATCTTTAAAATCATGGGGTTTGATGAGATGGTGCCCTGTAGTCCTAAACTTGTGATCCTAGGAATGGCCTTGGGCATGAGGTGGTGTGCTGCCTATGTAAGATATGTGGATCCATGTGGGTTATCTAAATGTGGCTTGTGGAGAGGTATTGATATTTCTAGAATTTTGTCTATCCTTCTCCAAGGGAGACTGGGATTCTAGCCCTGAGGGGAATAGAAGGACCCATGGGACCAGCCATCCTATTCTTCTCTGAGAAAAAGGTACTGGACTAGAATTCTATCTGTCTGCTCACCTAAATGTTGTTAGTTTCATGATGAAAAATGTTATCCTTCCTGACCTTAAGAGAAAGATCTGATGAACTCCGAGTGCAGATTGAATCATGCTTTTTTCACTTTCTATTTCTTGCTTTTTATTTGTTTTGCAACATGGCTTATATGGAAATATGTTTTTGCATAACTTCACATGTATAACTGATATTATATTGTTTGTTTCCCTCAATGAGGGAGGGAGGAATTTGGAACAAAAATTTTAATTAATGTTAAAATTAAAATTAAATAGTTGAGCAAATAAAAAACTAACTGCTAAAGGTAAAAATAAATCATTATTGCTGATCTAGGGGTACGTGGGTTCAGAACAAAACAATTTTTCTGGCTGCTTTGCTTTATATGGGGGAGGAATGTCCCATACTTATACGCACAGGATTAACGCCTTCCCACCAAATGCTAATTGCACAAAGAACCATCACAAATCATGCAAACAGAAATTAGAAAGGTTTTACATGTTAGAATATACCAGTAAATATACAGAGTGAATGAGTTCTTTAGAAGGGATCATTTGTCTTCTCTCAAAGAAGAAAAAGAGAATGTCTTTCCTCTCCATAGCTGGAGTACTAATACTATTCCTTATGTGGTTGAGTCACATTCAGTATTCTCTCCCGAAATCCAGAGTTGTGAATAAATACACAGCATAGGAAAGAGCCATCTCAGGTTTAACTTAAAAATCCAAGTTACTGGGAGCAGCTAGGTGGTGCAGTGGATGAAGCAGCAGCCCTGGACTCAGATACTTGACACTTACTAGCTGTATCAGCCTGTGCAAATCACTTGACCCTCATTGCCCCACAAAAAACAAACAAAAAGTTACTTTCAGTCTTTCTGGGCCTCAGTTTCCTCATCTGTAAAAGGAGGGGGTTGGGTCAGATGGCTTCTGAGATCATTTCCAGCTCTGTCTATTATTCTTTGAGTGGGGTAAAGGCTTGAAGAGATCATGGAGTGAGAAAGATTTATTAATAAGGTGCCTTTCAAGTCTCTAAGGGAAGTAGACTCTGAGTGGGGAGCTGGCTATATGAGCTTGGGCAAGTCAACTTGTACTTCCCCCCTCCCTCCAAAGGGGTTGTTCTGAGGCTCAAATTAAGCATAAACATGCTTAATAACCATAAGACGTTATATAAATATGAGCTTTTACTAATAATTTACTGCAAACTAATGAAAGGGGAAAACATCTGTTTAATATTAACCTCAGGAGATGGAAACATTTTGCAAATGATCTGTTGGTATATGATGGCACTCCCTTCCCCCTCTCCTTTCCACTTTACAGATAGGGAAACTGAGGTAGGGAATGACCCATTGTTTTCCTTGAAGCATTCTGTGCTACTGAACCAGTGCTTGGGGGCAACCTTGTCGGCCCAAACAGTACAAAACATCACCCTGCCCCACATTTCCATCTTCTCTTTTCTTTTTAGTGAGGTAATTGGGGTTAAGTGACTTGCCCAGGGTCACACAGCTAGTAAGTGTTAAGTGTCTGAGGCCGGATTTGAACTCAGGTACTCCTGACTCCAGGGCCGGTGCTCTATCCACTGTGCCACCTAGCTACCCCTATTAAAGCATTTTGAAAACCTTATAGAGCCATATAAATGTGAGTTGTTATTATCTCAGCAAGAATCAACTTCTCAATAGACCAATAATCACAAAATTCTTCCCGCTTTCCCCAGCTGCACCCCTACCCCCACCAGCAATATCTCTTACTCAGGCACCTGGCAGACAGAGCTAAAGATAGAATCGAGGGCAGGACTGTAGATCAGCAGCAAACAGCCTGGTCAGCCGATGTACTGAGGAGGAGGAATCCTATGCAGGGTCAAGCTACTTCCATAAAGCAGACAGGATAAATCCTTGTGATCTCTGGATAGTCTCCAGAAATCACCCTGAACTTTTACTGGTACTCTTTTCTCTCAAATTTCAGGTATCCATCCTGGATCAGAACCCCAAGCTGTCCTCAGCCCCTGCCCCTTCTCAAACTTCTGGGCTACTGGTGTATTGATCATAGAAATACATTTAGAGCCATAAAGGACCTCAGAAGACATCAAGCCCAAATCTTTTTGTTTGTTTGTTTGTTTGTTTTTTGGGGAGCCCAACTCTTTTAATTAACAGAAGGGGAAACTGAGGCCCTGGTTAGAGAAGGGACTTGCTCAAAGTCAGTTAGCATCCTACCTTTACAGAAATGTTCTACCCTTACTCAGATTCATGAGTGGTAATAGTAACAGCTAACATTTATAAAGGACTTTAGGTTTGCAAAGATATTTATATATACAAATAATACATATATTACATATGTGTATGTACATATTCACAAATCCATATATACATATAAAAAATCTTATTGGATCCTTCCAATAACCATGTAAGATAGAGACTATTATCATGCCCATTTTGCAGATGAAGAAACTGAAGCACATAGAAGTTAAGTGAATTGCCCAGGGTCCTCCAGCTAAAAAACATTGAAGGCACAACTGGAAATGAGGTCTTCCTTACTCTGTCTATCATTTTATTCCTTGTACCACCTAATTGCCTCTAATAGGGGATAGGATTGAAAGCAAGGTAACAGAAAAAAATCTCTTACCTTCTCTGATTGTTAATTTCCTCATCTGTAAGATGAGGGGATCAGATTAGAGAATCTCTAGGCGCCATATCCTACAGTTCTGTAACTTCTGGTGTTTGGCCCTTCCTTCCCGAATTCCCTCCCTGATCCCACTGCAACTTCTGTTTGTCCCAGCTGTGCCAGGTATAGAGTCTTCATATGATACGATTCTAGCATAGTGTCCAGAGTGAAGGAGGCAATAGATCCGCCATATTTTTTCCTGGTCAGATCACATCTAGAGTATCAGGTTTAGTTAAAGATGCCTCATTTCAGGAAGGATATTGACAAACTGAAGAGGGCAATCAGGGCTGATAACCATTCCGTGTGGTGTATGAACCACATCTACTGAATTCCCTGCCAAGTGGGCTAGGCTAGTTTTCCCCCTAAAAAGCAAGGAAGCTATTTCCAATAACTGATTAGTCAAGAGAATTAGGGATAGAGCCATTGCCTAGGCTTCACGGTCACCAAGGACATAACAAACTCAACCCATGAACAGCTAGTGACCCTAACACTTGATGGATACTCCATGGCTGTGTCTCAATATACCTTCCTTATCCATGTTAAGGGCTAAAATTCTAGCTAAACTGTCTAAAATATCTAGTGAGTGGTCGCCAATAAATTATAAGCTTTAACAAGAGTTAGACTTTTAAGCATTTATTAAGGAGAATAAGAATTTGATAAAGATAGAAGAAAGGCCTAGATTCCTATCTATTAAAGGGAGAGTGCATTTCTAGCTGCCTTCTCCATGAGCGTCCCCAGGAAAGAGAGAGAGATTGAGCGCCAGCCTCTTCCTTCCTCCTCCCACTAGCCCACGTCACTTCCTGACGCCAAAGAAAAGACTCCTGGTCTTGCCCTCAAAGACCTTCACTTCATGGGCAGAACTCTTCCACAGTAAGTCTCCAGCAGGTGGCATCATTCCAATCGTTACATCCAACATGCCCTTCTGACCACATAATGAGAAGTGCATCTGACATTAGACATTAGAACAAGGTACCAGGCAGATTCTGTGCCCTCTGATATGTTTCTGAAGCTTTTTATGCAATAATTATTATTTATTATAATGATTCTCCTATTTTCCATATGGAGACACTTTTCATTCATTATTTTATTACTATTTCACTACTCATTAGTTCACTGAGCATGCCCCATCATCCCCGTGTCTTTCAGGACCAAATGAAAGACGAAGATGAAGATGCTTCCATGTGAATTGCCTCCAAATGCAGTTCATAAGCAAGTTTTAGGTCCCAAAGTGATCTCAGCCTTTATCATCATGTTAAATTAGACCTTTCTGAATCAAAGGTTTTGGTAACTCTTCATTAGCTGATAAATAGGTGACAGTCCTGAGGGGGAGGAAGGTGGGATCAAGCAAAGAGGAAGGATGGGGAAGGGATGTGTCCTCTAGCCATAAGACCGTTAATCCAGAAATCCAGAAATCATATGGCAGGTGGGGTGCAGTAGGGGCTATAATACTCTGTTCCTCCATGGATATTCTGGGCAAAAAGAATTATGATGAAAACGATAACCCCTAACCTCTGTATATTACTTTAAAAACACACATGTACTTTCTCAAAGTACTTACACATTATCTGATTTAGATCTCAAAACAACCCTGTGAATTAGATAGGACAGGCTCCAGTATTTCACCTGAATAAGGAAACTGAGGTACAAGGAAGTAAAAACTTGGCTAAGGTCACACGAATAGCAGGTAACAGATTCGGGATTTGGCTAATCAGACAATATTATTTATATATCACTGTACAGTCTACAAACTGCTTTTTACCCCTTTCATCTTCTCTGTTCCTTGAAATAATCCAGTGTGCAGTTTATTGGAGAGAGCCCTGGATCAGTAGTAAAGAGACCTGAGCTCTTGTTTTCAATTAACAACAGCAACTAGCATTTGTACAGAGCTTTAAGGTTTGCAAAGTATTTCACATATATTATCTCATTTGATTCTCACAAAAACCCTGTGGGACAGGGGCTATTATTATTATTCCTTTTTTATAGATGAGGAAACTGAAGCTGAAATGACTTGCACAGGGTTACCACAGCTAGAAAGTGTCTGAAGCGGGATGTGGTCTCAGGTCTTCCTGACTCCAAGTCCAGCATTTTCTCAACTGTTGCCACCTGGCCATCTCAGTTCCCAGATTATTGGCTGTGTGCTCTTTGTAGGAGTCACTGCATGTTTCAAAGTCTTAAATTTCCTAGTCTGTCAAATCAGGTTAAGACTCTATGTTCAGGGAGCAGCTAGGTGACACTTACTAGCTGTGTGACCCTGGGCAAGTCACTTAACCCCAATTGCCTCACCAAAAAAAAAAAAAAAAAAAAAAGACTATGTTCAGGGGGGCAGCTAGGTGGCGCAGTGGATAAAGCACTGGCCCTGGATTCAGGAGGACCTGAGTTCAAATCCAGATCAGACACTTGACACTTACTAGCTGTGTGACCCTGGGCAAGTCACTTAACCCCCATTGTCCCGCAAAAAGAAAAAAGAAAGAAAAAAAAAGACTCTGTTTAGAGATAGAGCTCTGGCCCTGAAAGTTGGGAGGACTTGAATTTAAATCTGGCTTCTGATACTTTCTAGCTGTATGACCCTGGGCAAGTCATTTAACCCCATTGCTTAAAAAAAACCTCTCTGTGTTCACCCTATCTTCTTGCTGGAAGGGTCCCCAACAACCCACCCGGGGGTCATGGTCCAGTGAAAGAATGATGGATTTGTAGGTAGAAGACCCACACTCAAAGCCCCACTCTGACACTTACTACAAAGGCAGCTAGGCCTAGGTTCTAGTTTCTAGCCCAATGTCTAGAGTCCTGGTGTGAGGGTCAGAAAGACTTGAGTTCAAGTCTTCCATCAGTCATTTACTAGCTTCATAAACTTGGACAAATAACTTAATCTGTCTGGGTCTCAATTTCCTCATCTGTAAAAGATGGAGATAATAATAGCACCTATCTCACAGGGCTATTGTGAGGATCAGATGAGATGATATTGCTAAAGTGTTTTGCAAAACTTAAAGCATCACATAAATACTAGCTATTATTATTATGATTATTTTAATAATAAACATTTTTGATTATAGTTTTGGGTTCCAATCTTTATCCTTCTTTCCCTCCCTCCCCTCCCACCTCCCTGAGGTGGCAAACAATCAGATATGGGATGTACATATTTATTATTATTATTATTACTACTACTACTACTACTTCTATCACCTTTAGTAAGCCACTTTACTTTTTCTGGGCTTCAGTCTCTCCATTTGTAAAAATGAAGGGATTGGATTAGAGTATCCCTAAGGTTCCTTCCAACTCTGAATCTATGACCAAATGAGATTTTTGTTGTTCAGTCATTTATCAGTTGTGTCCCACTCTTCTTGACCCCATTTGGGGTTTTCTTGGCAGAGTAGAGTGCTTTGCCATTTTCTTCTATTGGGGCAGCTAGGTGGGGCAGCAGATAGAGCCCTGGCCTTGAAGTCAGGAGGACCTGAGTTCAAATCTCACCTCAGACACTTACTAGCTGTGTGACCCTAGGCAAGTCACAATTCCAATTGCCTTAAACATCCAGGGCCATCTCCAGTCATTCTTATGTATATCTTGCCACTGGACCCAGATGGCTTTGGAAGAGAGACTGAGGTTGATGACTCTGTGTGTGTGTGTGTGTGTGTGTGTGTGTGTGTGTGTGTGGCAATTAGGGTTAAGTGACTTGCCCAGGGTCACACAGTTAGTAAGTGTCAAGTGTCTGAGGCTGGATTTGAACTCAGGTCCTCCCGACTCCAGGGCAGGTGTTCTATCCACTGTGCCATCTAGCTACCCCAAGGTGGGTGACTACACAGCCTTCCCTCACTTAAATCCAAATCACTGCAAGTCATGACATCACCCCAATGTCATGGTCCTCCTTGAGAAGAAAGGACAAACAATAACAAAACAACATTTCCTTCTCCAGCTCATTTCACAGATGAGGAAACTGAGGCAAACAGGGTTAAATGGCCAGATTTGAACTCAGGAAGATGAATCTTCCTGACTCCAAGTCTGACCCTCTATCCACTGCACCACTTAGGTTACATATTTCAAAATGTTCTGAAACATGATAGGAATGTAAAGAATCCGTGTTGGGAGCGGCTAGGTGGCGCAGTGGATAAAGCACCAGCCCTGGAGGACCTGAGTTCAAATTCAGCCTCAGACATTTGACACTTACTGTGTGACCCTGGGCAAGTCACTTAACCCTCATTGCCCCCACACACACAAACCCCCCCCAAA
The DNA here is from genome assembly GCF_019393635.1 of Dromiciops gliroides. NCBI lineage: Eukaryota > Metazoa > Chordata > Mammalia > Microbiotheria > Microbiotheriidae > Dromiciops > Dromiciops gliroides. The sequence goes on from NC_057862.1 coordinate 237,289,462, forward strand.
ACGAAGAATCCATGTTAACCAAATGTTAATGTTAAGGGGGGCACCTTTCCTTATCTATGCCTCCTAATAGCTCATTGGGGTGACTGTGGGTTCTTACAGCTTTTCCAGGAGAACCCAGGCTCTGGACTACTCTACCACACAGGAGAGGCTTTGAGTGCAGGCCCAATAATGGACTCTGACCTCATCACACTGAGGGGGCTGAGCAAGGTGGAGGAGAGCGCTTGGTGTTGAAATCTGGCCTCCCCTCTACTGCACACCACCTGTGTGATCATAGACAAGTCAGTTGACCTTGATGAGCCTCAGGCAACCACCTACGCATCCTTCCTGAAGAAATCAATTCACTAAAAGTTTATTAAATTATAGCTAGCTTGCACCTGCGCATATCCTGGACTGAAGACATTTGGGATGAGGCAGGGGCCTGGGGAGGCTTTCGAACTCCTCGTTTTCCCATGCTGCAAAAGCACAGGACCCTGCCCCATCACCTACAGACAAGAACAAGTGGAGAAAGACAAGAGAAGCCGGAAATAAATGCCGGTGCAATAGAGAGTAAGGGAGAGAGAGAGTGATGGGAATGGAAAGAGGCAATGGATAGTAGCTGTTCTGGAGGAGGAAAATGAGGAGGGAGCCCGAGTTAAATTGAAGGCGGGAGGGTGAGGGAGAGGTCCAGGCGAGGTGGAGGGAGAAACTCTCAGTGAATCAGTCGTGCCAGGCAGCTGCTTGTTCCACTTGAGTGCAGGATTATTGATGGCATATTGACCAAGGGAATGAAATCGGGCAGAATGGAGAAGTTCTATGCTTCCCTTGGACTGCCACAGAGGGGAGATGGGTATCAAGGGAGTGGGGGAAGGGGAGAGAGAAAAAAGGGAGGGAGCTGGGGGAGGAGGAGGAGCTAGAAATGGGTGGGGAGTGGGGAGAAATACTAGAGGAGAGATGGGGATGGGGGGTAAGAGTGGGTGCCAAGGAGAGGGGTGGGAAGGTAGAGGAAGAGGAAGAGTAGGAAGGTGTCAGGAGAGGAGAGAGAAGGGAGAAGATGGGGAGACTTAAAAGCTTGGTGAAGATCTATCCAGCTGACTTGGGGAGGGAAAAGGGGTTTTGACAGGGTACCAGGTCAGATTGGCTCCCCCTGGTACACACACACACACACACACACACACACACACCTGTATTGCTCCTGAAGGCACTTTCCTCCTGACTCTAGAAACCTTCTGAGCCCTGGCAATGTCCCAGGTGCTTAGTATGCATTAGACAACATACAAACTGTTGTGAAATTAGCCAATTTCCAAAATCCATTAAATACGCCTCTTGATAACATCTCTCTCAATACTGCTCTGGGGAAATATAAAACACACTAGGAGGCTTCATTGCCACTGGCTCTTCAGAGCCTTCCCAGCCCTGTCCTCTCTTCTCACATCTCTCTTAGAGTTTGCTCCATTTTTAAAGGTCTGCATCTTTTCTTTTCTTTTCTTTTTGCATCTTTTCTAAAGGAAAAAGAGGGAACACTCAGGTGGCCGAAGATCCCCTACATAGCTGCCCTTTGCCCTCCATTACAAGTTGCTCTGTAGAGAGTGCATCCAACCCCGAGGTTTTCTCCCCCCTTCACTGAGGCCTGCTAGGCTCCTAACAGAAGTTGCCTGATGGAGGAAAGCAGCGTAAGACAACAGAAAGCTCTGGAATCTGAGAAACCGGGTTCAAATCCCACCTCCATTTCTTGCTGCCTATGTGACCTTGAGTTGGCCTTGGTTTACACATCTATAAAAATAAGGAGGTTTGGGGGCGGCTAGGTGGCGCGGTAGATAAAGCACCAATCCTGGATTCAGGAAGACCTGAGTTCAAATCCTGCCTCAGACACTTGACACTTACTAGCTGTGTGACCCTGAGCAAGTCACTTAACCCCCATTACCCCACCCCCCAAAAAATAAATAAATAAATAAAATAAAAAATAAGGAGGTTGACCCATATGACCCATGTTTCTTCTAGACCAATGATCTGTTTTAGTCACGTTGCTTTTCTGTTTCCCAGTTACTTCCATTTTAAAAATAGGAACCTCCTGCCAAGGGTGGTGCCCAGGAACCAAGCTGGCTTTGAGGTGCTAAAAAATACCATTAGTGGGTAGAGTTGGAGTCTTCAGTCCACTCTTCTGCAGAAGTCAAATAGCCCTGGAGTTGTCCCACTCTGCTGCCTCAAAGACTTACTGTGTTACTGTGAGTGAAGTCTTCCAGCACAGGAAACTCCTCGATGATCAGGATGGTGAAGTCCATTGTTGTAAAGGCTCCTTACCCAGCAATTTGAAGATGAAGCTCCTTCAATCCACTGGCATTGAGAGCAGCTCCCTACTCTGGGATGGAGATGGATTTTAGTTGTATTTGACTCTGAGACCCCATTTCAGATTTTCTTAGCAGAGATACCGAAGTGGTTTTGCCATTTCCTTCTCCAGCTCATTTTACAGATGAGGAAACTGAGGCAAACAGGGTTAAGTGACTTGCCCAGAGTCACACAGCTAGTAAGTGTCTGAGGCCAGATTTGAGCTCAGGAAGAGGAGTCTTCCTGATTCCAGCCCTGCTGCTCTATCCACTGTACCACCTAGCTGCCCCTTTCTTGGTATGACATGAATCATTTTCATGGAAAGAGTTTGAGATGCTAGACATAGGCTTAGAGCTGGAAAGTGACCAAAAAGGCCACCTGGTCCGATTTCTTTATTTTACATCTGAGGAAACTGAGGCCCAGAGAGCATAAGAGATTTGCCCAAAGTTGTCCTGATAGTAAGCATCAAAAGAAGGATTTGAACCCATGTTCTTTGACTCCAAGAACCAGTGTACTTCCCCCTGAACCACACTACATCCCTCAATCTGATTCCGTATCAGAAGCAAACCATTCAGACCCTGGTGAGGGGCCAGAACCAGAGGGAGATGCCAAGAAGGCATCTGGGGAAAAGGGAGCAGAAAAAGAAATGGCAGTGGGAAGAAGAGAAGATTCAGAAAGGAGAGAATCATGGAGAGCAGGAGCCTGAAGGGAATGGGCAGAGAAGGCCCTGGGAAGGCAGAAAGGGGAAAAGGAAATAGCTTTTTTCATTTCTAATTTAGCTTGGTGGCCAAGCTGACATTGACAAAACGGAACAGCATGAGGTGAGCCAGATTCCAGGGTAGGGCAGGGTCAGATGAATGCTATTCATTCAGCTTGGCCTCCTTCCCTCTCCCCATCATTCTCTGGTCTCCATCTAGCCAGAGTACAAAATGATTTAAAAACAAAAGTGAAGCAGTTGGATCATTACGAATCTCTCTCTGGGTGGAGGAAAGTGAAGAAAAAGCAAGTAGGATTCTTTTTTTCTGTTTGTTTTGGTTTGTGGGGCAATGGGGGTTAAGTGACTTGCCCAGGGTCACACAGCTAGTAAGTGTCAAGTGTCTGAGACTGGATTTGAACTCAGGTCCTCCTGAATCCAGGGCCAGTGCTTTATCTTCTGTGCCACCTAGCTGCTCTGCAAGTATGATTCTTACTACAGGCAATCAGGAGCAGTGCCGACTATGGGCATGATTTACCAATAATTTATATAGTGTTTTAAAGTTTGCAAAGAACTTTTACATATCTTATCTCATTTGAGTCTCACCACAAGTCTAGAAGGTAGGTGCTATTTATTTATTTATTTATTTTTGGTGAGGCAATTGGGGTTAAGTGACTTGCCCAGGGTCACACAGCTAGTAAGTGTTAAGTGTCTGAGGCCGGATTTGAACTCAGGTACTCCTGACTCCAGGGCTGGTGCTCTATCCACTGCGCCACCTTGCTGCCCCTGTAGGTGCTATTATTAATCCACATTTTACAGATAAGGAAACTGTGCCTAAGAAAGGTCAAATGATTTGCTCAGGGTCCCACGGTAAGTATCTGAGATGAAATTCAAACTCGGGTCTTCCTGAATCCAAGCCCAACGTTCTATCCATTTGACCATCTACCTGAACTAGTAATACTGACTGGGTAGCACTGAAAATTCTTTAAACCAAACTGGAGCCTATCAGACTTTTATGCTAGTCTTGGTGCTGCCACTAACTAGCTGTGTGACATTAGGTAAATCTGTGCCTCAGTTTCCTCATCTGTAAAATGAGGAAATCTTAGATGATGTTTAAGGTCCCTTCCGGCCCCCAAATCCTATGATCTTAAAATGAGGGAATTATATGAGATCCCTTCCAGTTCTAAAATTACATGACTCAATACTTGCCTTCGAGGAGTTTACAATCTGGTCGGGCAACAAAACCAACATTGACCAACAAGACCAAAATATTGTTATAGATAACAATTAGAAGCAGTATATAAAGCTGCAGTGAAAGAGTGTTTTTTCTCTATCCTACCTGGACCTGGAAGGGTGCAGTAACCACAGAGAAGATGCCTGATGGCCTGTCCCCAGGGTAGGACTCTCCCAGAGAGCCACTGGGCAGTTGTCTATAGCCTGGCTTTATGCTGTTTTCCTGGGCTTGCAGGGGAAGGTAGAAGGTTTTCTGCCTCTTGGCCTATAATGATGACAATTTGTGAAAGTATTCTGACTCTTCTAACTGCCCCTCTCACTAATGTAGAGTCATTCTGAAGTGACCTCATGTTTTAACCTTGCTTGACTCGGGCTCCACGCAGCTGGCCTGCAGGGGAGGCCGATCCAAATGCACTCATCTAGCTCATCTCCTCATAATAACTACAGGGCAGTAGCTGCCCCACAAGCTCGCTTACCCCCATCTCCTCATTTGAAACATGGGTCAATCAAAATGCTTAGGGAGGAGCTGAGGCAGCACTAATCCCACCTCCTCATGATTCTGTGATCCAATCAAAAGACTTTTGCCCTTATATGGAAGACTTATTCCTATCTATAAAAGCAGTAGTTGGTTTGAATCCCAGTAAAGGCCCAACTCCTGATGTTGCCTTGGTATGTTGATAAACCCTTTCACTTTCTCTTCCTGAGTTTTTGCATCTTTAATCAGGGTAAAGGCTCATACATAGAACTTTCCTTTTAACAATCCACACGTTCATATATGTGTGTGCATACATGTACATATACATATATGTACACATACATGTGTGTATATTCCTTTTAACAATACACACTCATGTATGTGTGTGGATGTATGTATATACATATGTGTGTATGTGTGTGTTTGTGTGTGTGTGTGTATGTGTATGTATTATGCACACACACTATATATACATAGAGCATTGGCCCTGGAGTCAGGAGGACCTGAGTTCTAATCTCACCTCAGACGCTTACAAGCTATGTGACCCTGGGCAAGTCACTTAACCCCAATTGCCTTAAACATCCTGACCCATCTCCAGTCTTCTTGCCACTGAACGCTCAGGCTCTGGAGGAGAGAATGAGACTGGTGACTTTGAAAAGCCCTGCCTCACTTAAATCCAATTCATTGCAAGTCATGATATCAGCTTTCTGATGTCATCGATCCAGAATGAAGGGCAAACAACAATACACACATATGCGCGCGCGCACACACACACACACTATATACACTTTCTCTCTCTCCATATATATATATATATTACATATATATGCACATATGTGTATATCCACATACACATTTTTTCAAAAGTTTTTTCTCTCTCCTACCTCCCCTTCTCGTTAGGAAAAAAAAATTAAAAAGAAAACCACAGGGGCGGCTAGGTGGCGCAGTGGATAAAGCACCGGCCCTGAAGTCAGGAGTACCTGAGTTCAAATCCGGCCGCAGACACTTAACACTTACTAGCTGTGTGACCTTGGGCAAGTCACTTAACCCCAATTGCCTCACTAAAAAAAGAAAAGAAAAGAAAAGAAAACCACCATAAGGAATATGAATAGCAGGGGCAGCTAAATGGTGCAATGGATAAAGCACCAGCCTTGGATTCAGGAAGACCTGAATTCTAATCCAGCCTCAGACACTTGATACTTACTATCTGTGTGACTCTGGGCAAGTCACCTAACCCTCATTGCCCTGTGAAAGAGAGAGAGAGAGAGAGAGAGAGAGAGAGAGAGAGAGAGAGAGAGAGAGAGAGAGAGAGAGAGAAAGAAAGAAAGAAAGAAAGAAAGAAAGAAAGAAAGAAAGAAAGAAAGAAAGAAAGAAAGAAAAGAAAGAAAGAAAAGAAATATGAATAGTCAAGAAAAAGAAATTCCCACATTGTTCATGTCCAAAAATGTATGTCTTGTTCTGCACTGTGAGCCTGCAGGGTAGCAAGGTTCATCTTGAATCCTCTGGAATCACAGTTGGTCATTACATTGAGCAAAATTCTTGAGTCTTTTGGAGTTTTTTGCAAAATCTTATTGTTATTATAAAAATGTTTCTCCTGCTTCTACTTCCCTCTGCATCACTACCTGCCCCTCTTTCCATCCTCCTCCTATCGCCATCCCACAAAAATACCTGAAAATGTTCAGGCTGTCAGCTGGGTTCACAATGTACATCATTTTGGAGAATTTATACACGTTGATTGCATTTTCCTTAGACCGTTAAAATTCTACATGTCAGAGACCACGTTCCCAGAGAGCTGATGGTGGGCACTATTGGAGTCAGAGGTTCTTATTTGTTCAGTCGTGTCCAACTCTTTGTGACCCCATGGATCATAGCATGCCAAGCCCTGCTATTCTCCACTCTCTCTCAAAGTCTGTCCAAACTCATGCTTATTGTTTCCGGGACACTATCTATCCATCTCCTCTGCCATCCCCTTCTTCTTTTGCCTTCAGTCATTCCCAACATCATGCTCTTTTCCAATGAATCCTGTCTTCTCATTGTGTAGCCAAAGTATTTAAATTTCAGCTTCGGTATTTGTCCTTCATTGAACAGTCTGAATTAATTTCTTTAAGTATCGACTCCCTTGACCTCCTTGCTGTCCAAGGGACTCTCAAAAGTCTTCTCCAGCACCACAATCTGAAAGTGTCGATTCTGCAGTGCTCAGCTTTCCTTATAGTCCAACTGTCACAGTCATAAATTGCTACTGGAAAAACCATAGCTTTCACTATATGGACCATTGTCAACAAGATGATGGCTGTGCTCTTTAGTATGCTGCCCAGATTTGCCAAAGCTTTCCTTCCAAGGAGCAAATGTCTTTCAATTTCATGGCTGCAGTCACCATCTGCGGTGATCTTTGAGCCCAAGAATAAAAAAAATTTGACAGTTTCCATTTCTTCTCTCTCTCTATGCCGGGAAGTGATGGAACCAGTTGTCTTAATCTTAGTTATTTGGTTTCTTTAATATTCAGCTTCAAGCCAGCTTTTATACTCTCCTCTTTCACCCTCATCAAGAGGCTTCTTAATTCTTCATTTTTCTACCATTAGAGTGGTATCATCTGAATATCTAAGATTGTTGATATTTCGCCTGGCAACCTTAGTTCTGACTTTTGATTCATCCCGCCTGGCATTTAGCATGTACTCTACATGGAAGTGAGATGAATAAGTCAACAATATCCAGCTTTGTTGTCCTCCTTTCCCACTTGAACCAATCAGTTGTCCGATGTTTAGTTCTTTTTTTTTTTTTTTTTTGTGAGGCAATTGGGATTAAGTGACTTGCCCAGGGTCACACAGCTAGTAAGTGTTAAGTGTCTGAGGCCGGATTTTTGAACTCAGGTACTCCTGACTCCAGGGCCGGTGCTCTATCCACTGCGCCACCTAGCTGCCCCAATCACCTTTTATGTGTCATGTACCCATTTTGACCTTATCTTGGTATATGGTATGAGATGTATATCTATACCCAATTTATGCCATACTGTTTTCCAATTTTCCCTGCAGTTGTCAAATAATGAGTTTTTGTCCAATAGCTTGGATCTTTAGGTATATCATATACAAGATTATCATGCTCATTTTCTACAATGTATAGCATACCTAATCTATTCCACTGGTCCACCATGCTATTTCTTAGCCTGTACCAGATTGTTTTGATAATTCTGCTTTATAATATAGTTTGAGATTTGGTGCAGCTAAACCACCTTCCTTCACAATTTTTTCATTGATTACTTTGATATTTTATTTTTATAAAAATAATTTTATTTTATAAAAAATTTTATATTTTCAGATTAATTTTGTTATTATTTTTTCTAGCTCTATAAGGTAATTTTTGGTAGTTTGGTAAATATGGCACTGCATAAGAAGATAAGTTTAGGTGGAATTGTAATTTTTATTATTCTGGTTTCACCTACCCATGGGCAATTAATATTTCTTCCAATCATTTAGATCTGACTTCATTTGTGTTAAAAGTATTTTGTGGGGCAGCTAGGTGGCACAGTGGATAGAGCACTGGCCTTAGAGTTAGGAGGACCTGAGTTCAAATCCGGCCTCAGACACAACACTTACTAGCTGTGTGACCCTAGGCAAGTCACTTAACCCCAATTGCCTCACCAAAAAAAAAAGAAAGTATTTTGTAATTGTGTTCACAAAGTTCCTGGATTTGTCTTGGCAGGTGGACTCTCAAGTATTTTATATTGTCTACAGTTATTTTATTGGTTTTTTTGTTTGTTTGTTTTTTTGGCCAGGCAATGAGGGTTAAGTGACTTGCCCAGGGTCACACAGCTAGTAAGTGTCAAGTGTCTGAGGCCGGATTTGAACTCAGGTCCTCCTAACTCCAAGGCCGGTGCTTTATCCACTGCGCCACCTAGCTGCCCCCTACAGTTATTTTAAATGGAATTTCTCTTTCTACCTCTTGCTGGTGGATTTAGTTGCTGATGATTTATGTGGGTTTATTTTATATCCTGAAACTTTGCTAAAATTGTTCATTATTTCCACTAGTTTTTTAGTTGATCCTCTAGAATTCTCTAAGTATACCATCATATCATCTGCAAAGAGTGATACTTTTGTTTCTTCATTGCCTATTCTACATCATTCAGTTTCTTTTTCTTCTCTTATTTGCTAGAGCTAGCATCTCTAGTACTATATCATGAATAATAGTGGCGATGATGAGCATCCTAGCTTCACCCCTGATTGTATTGGGAAGGATTCTAGCTTATCCTGATTACTGATAATGCTTGCTGGTGATTTTAGATAAATGTTACTTATCATTTTAAGGTAAACTCCATTTATTCCTGTGCTCTTTGGGGTTTTTAATAGGAATGGGTGCTGTATTTTGTCAAAGGCAATCATGATTTCTGTTGGTTTTATTATTGATACTATTGAACCAGCTCTGCATTCCTAGTATAAATCCTACCTTCACATATTAAATATATTGCTGTATCTTTTAGGATTTTAAAAAAGCTCACCTGAATTCCATCACCTCCACTAGTCTTATTGTCAGCAATATTTTTTTTTTTTTAGTGAGGCAATTGGGGTTAAGTGACTTGCCCAGGGTCACACAGCTAGTAAGTGTTAAGTGTCTGAGGCCGGATTTGAACTCAGGTACTCCTGACTCCAGGGCCGGTGCTCTATCCACTGCGCCATCTAGCTGCCCCTCAGCAATATTTCTTAAGGCCTACTTGACTTTGTTCTCCATGATGTATGACTCTAGATCAGTAACCACACATCAGTGATGTAAATATCTTTCTTATATGGTTCCTTTGTGTATTCTTGCCACTTCTCCTTAATGTCCTCTGCTTCTCTGTTAAATTCCTACTATTTTTGTCTTTTATCATTCCCATTTTGGCATGAAACATTTCCTTGATATCTAATTTTCTTGGAGAGATCTCTTGTCTTTCCCATTCTATTGCATTACTTAAGAAAACCTTCTCAGGGGCATCTAGGTGGTGCAGTGGATAGAGTACTGGCCCTGGATTCAGGAGGACCTGAGTTCAAATTTGGCCTCAGACCCTTGACACTTGCTAGCTGTGTGACCCTGAGCAAGTCACTTAACCCCAAATGCCTCACACACAAAAAAAAGAAAAGAAAAGAAAACCTCATCTCTTCTTGCTATTCTCTGGAATTCCATATGCAGTTAGATACAATTTTGCCTTTCTCCTTTACCTTTCACTTTCCTTCTTTCCTCAGTTATTTGTAAGCCTCATCAGACAGCCATTTTGCTTTCTTGCTCTTCTTTTTCTTTGGGGTGTTTTTGTTCCTGTCTCCTGTACAATATTGCGAATCTCTGTTCACAAGTCTTCAGGCACTTCAATCCCTTAAATTTATTCAACACTTCCACTTCATATTCATAAGGGATGTTATTTAGGTCATACTATATGGTCTGATGGTTTTCCCTACTTTCTTCCATGTAAGTCTGAATTCTGCAATAAGAAACTCATGATAGCACAGTCCCAGGTCTTGCTTAAATCACTCTATAGCACATCTCCACCCTTGGCTGTAAAGGATATAATGAGATTTGATTTTGATCCTGACTATCTGCTGATGTCCATGTGTAGAGTTGTCTTTTGGGTTGTCGAAAAAGAGTGTTTGCTGTGACCAGTGAGTTATTTTGATAAAATTCTATTAGTCTCTACTCTGCTTCATTTTGTACTCCAAGGCAAAACCTGCCTATTATTCTAATTATCTTGTGATTTCCTACTTTAGCATTCTAATCTCCTATGAGGAATGTGACATCTTTTTTTAATATGTTATTTCCAGAAAAACTGATCAACTCTGGCCTCTTCTGTATCAGTGGCATAGACTTGTATTACTGTGATATTTAATGGTTTGCTTTGGATTCACACAGATATTCTGTTGTTTCTGAGTTAATTCCTCAGAATTGCTTTTTCACCCTTTTATTGACCATGAGGGCTACTTCATTTCTTCTAAGGGATTCTTACCCACAGTAGTATATGTAATGATTACTTGAATTAAGCACACTCATTCCTGTCCATCAAAGTTCACTGACACTGACCTGTCTGACCACATCCCGCTTACCTTGGTTCATAGATCTCACATTCTAGGTTCCTATGCAATATTTATCTCTACAACATTGGACTTTCATCATCAGACACATCTGCATTCACCCAACCTCCAAGTATCAGTCTATCCTTCTATAAAGTGGAAATCACTGAAGCAATCATAAAGTGCTTTGGGATCTTTGGGAGACATATTCCTTTTCAAGACAAAAGATTATTTCCCAATAGAGAAGGCTATTGGGTGAGTTTGATGTGAACCTGGAAGGAGGGAGAAATACAGGTATTTCTTACTTGGTAAAGATGAGTTATTCAAACCATTTGTCTCTATGTTTTCATTGGGATATGAAGACACCTATATGGAGGAGGAGGTATTTTTTTTTTTTACGGGGCAATGAGGGTCAAGTGACTTGCCCAAGGTCACACAGCTAGTAAGTGTCAAGTGTCTGAGGCCGGATTTGAACTCAGGTCCTCCTGAATCCAGGTCCGGTGCTCTATCCACTGCACCACCTAGCTGCCCCTAAGGAGGAGGTATTTAGAACTGCTTACCTGATTCATCTGCAGGGGTCCCCATAAAGGTGCTCTGCCTTTCCAAACCTGGATTCTCTCTTTTATTCAATCATGTCAATTGTGTCTGACTCTTCATGATCCCATTTGGGGGTTTTCTTGGCAAAGATACTGGGGTGGTTTGCCATTTTCTTCTCCAGTTTATTTTACAGAAAAGAAAGTGAGGCAAACAGGGTGAAGTGACTTGCCCGGGGTCACACAGCTAGTAGGTGACTGAGGCCAGATTTGAACTCTTCCTGACTTCAGACCTGGCGCTCTAATCCACTGCACCACCTACCTTCCTTGTATTCTGTCTAGCTAGTGTCATTTTCAATAGGTCTTTAGTCTGGAATGTTATGTGATATTTTCCCAGCCTACACCAACCCATCTACCTTCCACCAAAGGTAGCAAAGGTACCCCCAGGGAGCAGGATGGGAAGGCTAAGATGACTCCTGCCTACACAGGATACTTCCATCCAAAGCACTCACCTCCAAGGTTTCCTTGAAGTATCTCCCAGTTTTCCAATATAGCCTGCTGTCAGTTTCCCCAGGGGGCCTAATGAATGGATAGATAATCCATTGCAGAAACAATACAAGGCTCTGCCTTCCAGAAATCTAATAGGAATGGAGACATAAGAAATAATATCTAGGGTAGCAAGCACAGACCCATAGAATGCCAGAGCAGGAAGGTACCGTAGATGTGTGTAGTGGACAGAAGGTTGGAATTTGAGTCATGGAGATCTGGGTTCAAATTCTGCCTTAGAATGTAATCCCTCATTTTACAGGAAGGGAAACTGAGGCTCCAGGTGATCGCCCCATAGCAAATTAGTGTTAGAGACAGGACTAAAACAGAGGTTTATTTTATTCTTTTGCCTCTACCATGCTGCTTTCCCCTTTCTTTGACTAAGACCAGTTATCCAGTATGCCTGTTTGATGTCTTTGTAAATATTGATACCTTTGTTTGGTGGCTAGCATATTCAACCACAAACTCAATAAACATTTATGAAGTACCTGCTATGTAGAAAGTTGGAGAGATACTAAGACAAAAATAAAACAGTTCTCATCCTCAAAGAACTTACTTTCTACCAATGGATATAACATTAATGAATGAATGAAGCATTTATTAAGCACTTACTCTGTGCAAAGCACTGTGCTACGTTCTAGGGGTACAAATATAAAATTAAGACATTCCTTGCTCTCAAGATTCTCCCATTTCAATGGAGGAGACATGAAATATGGACATTTTCACCTAAAAGTCAGATGGAAACGTCCCATAGTCCTTGGGTGCAGCTAGGTAACACAGTAGGTGGAGTCCTGGCCTTTGACTAAGGAAGACCTGAGTTCAAATCCAGCCTCAAGCACTTACTAGTTGTGTGACCCTCAGCAAGTCATGTCACCTCTGTTTATCTAGTTTCCTCATCTGTAAAATAGGGATAATAATAGCACCTACCTCCCAGGGTTATTATGAAGATCAAATGAGATAATAATTACAAAGCCCTTAGCTCAGTGCCGAGCACATAGTAGGTACTATATAAATGTTAGCTGTCATTATCATTATCGTCATCAGATGGCATTGTCTCCCCTTAAATGTAATTTCCACTGATTAAATGTTAACTCGAAAACAGATAAATAAATACCAGTTGATCTGAGATGGGTAAGAGCGCCACCTAGGAGAATCAAAGGGGGCTTTTCATAGGTGATGTCACCTGACCGGAGCCTTGAATTAAAGAAAGTTTAAAATTACAGGAGTCTATGGTGGTGACAGCTGCCCACTAAGGTGGGCAGCTAGGTGGCACAGTGGATAGAGAGCCAGGCCTGGGGTTAGGAAGAGCTGTATTCATATCTGGGCTCAGACACTCACTAGCTGTGTGACCCTGGGCAAGTTACTTAGTCTCTGTTTGCCTCAGTTTCCATATCTGTAAAATGAGCTGAAGAAGAAAATGGCAAACCACTCCAGTATCCAGGGTCATGGAGAGTTGGACATAACTGCAAAATGACTGAACTGAGATAGAATGCAGCCACACCTGAGGCACATGGAGAAAAAAGATGAATTGTTCAGTCCAGAAGACAGCTTGTAGTCTGTTTTGGCTGGAACATAGTAAGTGAAAGAGAGTATATAAAATGTCTAAAAAGGGCAAGAAAGAAGCCAGATTTGTGGATGGGTTTTAAATACCTGGCTGAAGAATTTATATTTTTTTCCTAGAGGCAATAGGGAGCCACTACAGATTTTTGAGCAGGAGAGTGACTATATTAACTCTATCTTTTCTTGTATATGTCTTGTCTCCCTAACTAGATGTTAAGGCCCTCAAGGTCAGAGACCAGAGATTCCAATAAAAATTTCAACAAATATTATTTTTCACTTAGAGCACCTTGCTAAGGAAGATATAAAGTGTGGACAGGACACAGCTCTTGTATTCCTTGAGCTTGGCTCATTCATCTTTGTATTCCTAACACTTAGCATGGCACTTTACAATTAGTAGGTGCTCAGTAAATGTTTATGGATGATGATGATAGATAGATAGATAGATGTGAGGAATTTGTCTCACATTGTGAACAATGCCATTTTTTGCCTGAGAGCATTCCACTTTACAGAAGAAATGAAGGGTCTGGGGCAGCTAGGTGGTGCAGTAGATAAAGCACTTAGCCCTGTATTCAGGAGGACCTGAGTTGAAATCTGGCCCCAGACACTTGACACTAGCTGTGTGACCTTGGGCAAGTCACTTAACCCTCATTGCTCTGGGGGGATAGGGGAAGGAAAAAAAAAAAGAAAAAATAATATAGTGCTAGGTATTGGACCTGTGATTCCATTGGTGTAGGGAGTTCTGGATGTGGAAACTCCTTCTATGAATGCAGGTTAGTACCTTATCTGCAGCTCAGTCTTAGAAAGTTTTCTAGACCGGTGAGATGTTAAGTGACTTGCCAAAGTCAGGTTTTATATATGTCAGATATGTGTGCAAAAATAAGGAAATAAGTAATTTGTGGGGGTAAGGAACTAGTAGCTGAGGATCAGGACAGACTTCATGTGAAAGGTGAGTTTGAGCTGAACTTTATGGGAAAGTAGGGATTCTAAGAGATGGAGGTGAGGAAAAAATACATTTCAGGAATGGGGGACAGCCTATGCAAAGCCAAGAGGTGGGAAATAGTGTTAATACTGCCTGTAGTGCCTATCGCACTGGGTGGACATTTTTTTTAAAATAATATTTTATCCCCATTCCTATTACATGTAAAAACATTTTTTAACATTCAGGGGTTTGTTTTGTTTTGTTTTGTTTAAGTTTTGAGTTCCAAATTTTATCTCCCCGTCCTTCCTCCAGGAGACAGTAAGCAATCTGGCATAGGTTATACATGTGTAATCATGTAAAACATTTCCATATTACTCATTTTGTTGAAGAAGACTTGAATAAGGAAGAAAGAGAGAAAGAAAGAAAGAAGGAAAGAGAGAGAGGGAGGGAGGAAAGAAGGAAGGAAGGAAGGAAGGAAGGAAGGAAGGAAGGAAGGAAGGAAGGAAGGAAGGAAGGAAGGAAGGAAGGAAGGAAGGAAGGAAGGAAGGAAGAGAAAGAAAGGTGTATTCAGATACCAGTTCTTTCTCTGGAGAAGGATGGAATTTTTCATAATGAGTCTTTTGGGATTGTTTTTGATCATTGTATTGCTGGGTAGGCATTATCCCCATTTTACAGATCAGGAAACAAGGGTTTAGAATGATATTAAGTATTGGTCCCCAAAGAAACGACCACAAAATGTATCTCCCTCTCTTTTTTTGAAGAGATGAGTGCCCATGGAAATGGATTATATATGCTATCAAACTAAGTGGATGTTAGTTTTCTTGAACTACTTTTTAAGATTCTTTTTCATGTGGGATAGCTGAGAAGATAATAACAAAACAATAATGTCAATAAAAAGTAAACACTTTAAAGAGGAGGGGATTTGAATGAGTTACTCATAGTCAAATAGCTCATAAATTTCAGAGGCAAGATTTGAGTTCAATTATTCCTGACTCCAGGTGCAACATTCCATTTACTATCAGGATAACTGGAAATGGCCCTGGATGTTTAAAGCAATTGGGGTTAAGTGACTTGCCCAGGGTCACATAGCTAGTAAGTACCTGAGGTGAGATTTGAACTCAGGTACTCCCAACTTCAGGGCCAGTACTCTTATCTATTTCGCCACCTAGGTGCCCCCCTTTTTTTCCAATACTAGTAATTCTTTTATATAACCACTTTGAAAAGCTTTGCAAAGCATCCCGAGGAAAGAAAGAAGAAATCTCTCAATCCCCAACGCTCATATTCTAACCCAGTGAGGTCAGTACCAGAACCCCTAGGTATGGGATCACTGAATTCAGCAGTACTGCTCCTGGTGCTCCCCAAATAATTGCAGGGGCTCCAGCCCAGACAAGTGCTGCATTTGAATAAAGTCTTGAGGAGAGAGAGCCCGAGAAGGTGGATTTACAGAGGAGCAAAGGCGAAAGTCTTTCCATAGATATAAGCAGCAATTAACTGCAGAGAATCATTTCTGTAACATTCAGGAAAATCTGATGCAGCCCAGCAGGAAATCTGGGTGAAGAGGGAATTAAATCTCTTCCAATTTGCCACAGCTCTCTTGCCTCCCTTTCTACTCTTCTCTGTATCTGCCTCCATCCTCATTCACATTCCCTTCTTCCAGCTCCTCAGTCTTCCTCTAGACTCCTGCTTTCTCTAATGTCTTTCTTCTTGGGCCATTTCATTTTCTTCATCCTCTCCTGCTGTTAAATCTAGGGTTCCCTGCCTTGCTTTCTCTTTCATTCATTTGGCTGTTTTCTCCTTCTAGGGTTTTGGTTTTTTTTCCCTGGCTTAAGAGGAAAGCCTCGGCCTTTAGAAATTCAATCTCTTGTGTCTTCCCTGCCTCTTATCGTGGAAGGGCAGGGGCAGAAATCACTCCCTTCACTCCCACCATTGTCCAGATAGACGGACTGAAGCAGAAAGAAAATTAGTCCTCCAAGGTCATTCCACATACTAATCAACTAATCACTCACCCAGCAAATACTTCTTGAGTTTATATTATAAGCAAAGCACTCACACAAGGCAGGCCAACACAAAGATGAGAGGGTTTTGTTCTTTGTTCTTTGTGCTCATCATCAACCTTACTTTGGAAAGGCACATTCAGGACATAAAATCATAATACATTTAGAGATGGAAGTGCTCAGCCCCTTCATTTTTCTAGATGACAAAGCTGAGGCTCAGAATCATCATAAGGAATATGACTTCTTCAGGGTCACACAACTATTAAGTGTTGAAGGCAAGATTTGAATTCAGGGCCCTCTAACTCCAAGTGATGCACTGTATCCAGTGGGACATCTAATTGAATTTACAAAGCATTCTCCTCACTACTTATCCCTGTGAAAAAGGTAGTATTCATATTATCACCTCTATTTTACAGATGAGGAAACAGGCCCAGGAAGGTAAAGGAAATTGCCCAGGGTCACACGACTAATAAATCTGGGAACCAGAATTCAAATCCCAGGTGTGCCTAATTTCAAATTCAGTGCATTTTTCTTCCATTAGACTATGCTGTGAAAAGTTAAGGACACAAAGCACTATAAAAGTGTCACATGAGGCATATGAAGTGCCTGGTTAAATGAATCACAAGCCAATGATTGATCTTCAAGACATATAGTCAAGAGGGAAGCTAAGTGGCGCAGTGGATAAAGCACTGGCCCTTGATTCAGAAGGACCTGAGTTCAAATCCAGCCTCAGACATTTGACACTTACTAGCTGTGTGACCCTGGACAAGTCACTTAACCCTCATTGCCCCATAAAAAAAAGACATGTAGTGAAGTCATATAGCTTCCTTTGGCCTGTGGACCACTTGCCACCATCATAAAATGACATTTCCCCATCCTATGTCTATTCTCTGAAAGAGATAGGAGAGAGCAGCCAGGTGGTGCAGTAGATAAAGCACCCACCCTGAATTCAGGAGGACCTGAGTTCAAATCCAGCCTCAGACACTTGACACTAGATGTGTGATCCTGGACAAGTCACTTAACCCTTATTGCCGAGAGAGAGAGAGAGAGAGAGAGAGAGAGAGAGAGAGAGAGAGAGAGAGAGAGAGAGAGAGAGAAGAAATCGACGTCTCTCTTCCTTCTTTAAAGACTGAAATTTCCCTCAACCCATTCCTCTCCTGTCCCATTTCCTAATAGCTGCTTGAAAGTCACAAGGGAAAATCAAGTCATTCCTCATCAAGAAAATGTTGAGGAATCCTGGAATAATTTTCTGCAGGATTTCTAAGAAAATCAGAATAAAATTCAGGACCCTTAGCTCCCAACCCCATCCTGCAGCCATTCCCCTGGACTTCCAACTTTATTGTCATTCTCATCTAATATAACAGAGAACCATTATGGTGCCATCAAGACCAAGCTGGGAATAATAAGGGACACTTCTCGTGATCTATGCACATGGGAAATGTCTATACCAGTTTTCTACAAAGTTGGGTCCCTCACAACCAAGGGGTCATGGCATAATCTTGAGGGAGCTGTGACATCATCCTAAGGGATATATGATTAAACAAAGAGAGAGGTGACATGTACCACCTGAAGCCCCAACAGTCAATCATGAACTCATCTCCAATACTACCCCTTTAAAAACTCTCACCCAACTATAGTTAAAATGTCCTCCCACCTTACCTTCCTCTTTAGTGTCCCTACACTCTCCCCTTAGTGAGAGGGCTCTGTGCTCCAGGGCAGCATCCAGAGAATAAGAGCCAACCTCCCTTTTTTATTTTGGGTGGGAAGGAGGAATCCCACCAGTTGAACTAGCATGGATGGATTGCAACCTGCATCATTGATCTGCCTCTTCTGAACCTCTCTTCTTTTGTGAAAGGCAATAACATCATTCCAGTCATCTAGGCTCTCAACCTCAGGATCATCTTCAACACCTCACTCTCTAGATGTCACTCCACATTCAACTGCCAAACTTTGTGATTTCTACCTCCATAATATTCTCTCAAATACATCTCTCCATTCATAGTCACCACCCTAGTTCAGGCACATCAACTCCTCTTACCTATATTCCTGCAGTAGCCTTGCAATTGAGATCCTTGCCTCAAATCTTTCTCTCTGCCTCAAACCTCTCTCCCCCCTCCAATAAATCCTCCACACACCATTGAAACTTACATTCCTAAAGCACACACTCTAACTGAATTGACATTGTAAATCACAGTGGCTCCCTATTGACTTTAGCATCAACTATTAAGGATAAGAAAGCCACCTGCGATTTCACTGGCATAGTAGGCCCCCAGGATAGGCACTTCCCCCGACTAATGTAGGTCAATACCTGCTCGTCAATTTATAGGAGAGTTGCCTAGAAAATGGAGGATTTAAGTGACTTGCCCAAAGTCATAATTTATGTTAGAGACAGGACTCAAATTCAGGTTTTCCTGTCCTAGAGGCTAGCTCTTTATTAGCTAAGTCACATTGTTGTTGTTCAGTTGTTTCAGCCATGTCCAACTCTTTGTGACCCCCATTTGGAGTTTTCTTGGCAAAGATAACTGGAATGGTTTGCCGTTTCCTTCTCCAGCTCATTTTGCAGTTGAGGAAACTGAGGCAAACAGGGGTAAGTGACTTGCCCAAGGTCACACAGTAAGTATCTGAGGTTAGATCTGACCTTAGGAAGATGAGTCTTTCTGACTCCAGACCCATCACTCTATCCACTGGGCCACCTAACTGCCCCCTTTGTCACATTGCCTCTAATCAAATATCTTTATCTTATCCCTTTTAAATGTCTATTTTTGTATAAGTTTTATAATGTATATAATTATTAATATAGTTGTACATTTATGTGCCTTATAGATAAATATTAAATAAATATTTGTAGATATATTCTCAAATATTTTTATTGATAGGGTACACAATCAGAAGTTTTGAAACCCCTGGTCTAGATAATAGACCTATAGAATAACCAAATCTGTGCTCTAAGGAAAAACTTCTTAGCCATCTCCTTACTATGCTATTTGTATGACAGGCAACATCATCTTCTATCCTCAGTTGCAACTTCAGATTCTGTTCCTGGGTCCCCCAGATTTAATAGGTGAGCTTGTGCCTTGTCTTGCCCAGAAACAGGCCTCCATACTATTTCCTGGCCATCTGTTTATCAAACTGCCTGCACTTTTCTTTTTATTAAATTTTTAATTAAATTTTTATTTTCTTCAATTAATTCCAGGCTACCTTCTCTTCCTCTCATCTCCCCCTTGCCTCATTACCATTGAGAAAGAAAAACAAACTCCCTGTTACAAACACGTATAGTCAAACAAAACAACTCACCATTGGTCAGGTTTCCCCCTAAAATTTGTTTCAATCTGCACATCACCTCTTTGTCAGGAGGTGGGCAGCATGTTTCATCATGAGTTCTCTGAACTGTGATTGGTCATCGTATTGATCAGAGTTCTGAAGTTTCTCAAAGTTGTTTGTCTTTACAATAATGTTACGTATAAATGGTTCTCCTATTTCTGATAACTTCACTCTGTATCGGTTCATACAAATCTTCCCAAGTTTCTCTGAAACCATCCCATTCCTCATTTCTTACAGCATAATACTATTTTATCACATTCATATACCATAACTTATTCAGCTATTCAGTTATTGCTGGGCACCCACTCAGTTTCTGGCTCTTTGCCACCACAAAGAACTGCTATAAATGCTTTTGTACATGTGGGTCCTTTTCTTCTTTCTTTTATTTCTTCCCCATTCCCTTTCTAGCTCCCCTATATGTGTTGTCTCACCTTAGTAGAATGAGACTTGTCAACAAGCGTTTATTCTTTTTTTTTTTTTTGGTAGGGCAATGAGGGTTAAATGACTTGTCCAGGGTCACATAGTAAGTGTCAAGTGTCTGAGGCCAGATTTGAACTCAGGTCCTCCTGAATCCAGGGCCAGTGCTTTATCCACTGTGCCACCTAGCTGTCTCCTCAACAAGCGTTTATTAAGTGCTTACTATGTACTTGATACCATGTTATTTTTAGGAATACAAATATAAGCAGAAAGACAGCCCCTGTCCCTCAAGAAGCTTACATTCTAATGAAGGCAGACAATACATAAAAGAAGACTAAAAAGGTGCAAGGGTGGCATGGTAGAAAAGGCAGAAGTACATCCTGGAGACGAATGACGCCAAGGTTGGCCTGCATGTGTTCCTTAAAATGGAAGGAGTCAGCCAGAGGGAAAGACTACAGGACAGAACGTACTTCCAATGTGTGATGTTCAGGATTGGAGAGAGCTTCCTGGGTGGAGGCTTTGATGTGATGTGATGTGGTGTCCCAGTTGTAGCATACTTGTTCACCATGCTGTCATTCACAATTTTTATACTGATCCTTATCTATCCCCTACCATAAATAAGCGTATTCCTAAAGAAGCTTCTTTATTGGGCTTTTCAATCTTTTAGAAGGAAGAAAGCTAAACTGTATTGATTTTTTTTACTCTTGCTCCCCTATCCGGGGGATTTAGAGAAATAGACAGGGATAGAGAAAGAATGAATCCCTTTAGGTGATTTTTGGGTCTGCCCTATACCTGAATGGTCTTGACTCAGGGGATGGAGTAGAGGAGAGGAAAGGAGGAGAAGCAGCATTTATTAAGTGTGTACTATTGATCAGGTAATGTAAGTGCCTTACAGATATCTAATTTGAGCCTCACTTCATTCCTGGGAAGTAGGTGCTATTATTAGCCCCATTTTATAGTTGAGGAAAATAAGGCAGACAGAGATTAAGTAACTTGTTCAGGGTCACATGGCTAGTACATGTCTTCCTTGAACTCAGGTTTTTCTGACTTTTAAGTCCAGGGCTCTATCCACTGTGCCACCTATCCATTATGTAGTAGAAGAGAATTATGGAAGCACAATCACCATTTTCCCTAGGTGTTATCTATACTGCTATGTTTCAGTTTCCCTTCTAGACTTCTAGTTTCAATTATAGAAACATGTTTTCTTTACCAAGGCCATGGCATTACCAGTTCTTTGGGCATAGGATTCACCTTAGGGGTGGCTGAGATTTTGGCTTTTAGCCCACAAGAACAGTCACACCCATTTAGCACTATACAAATCAGCCTGCTGCAGTTCCTCTCCTAGTCTCACTTGGCCTGCTCCATTCACCATATCTCAAATTGTGCAGAGAATGTGGTGAATTTAAATTGGCTGTGGGTTAGATACTCTGGAAGAGGATTGGAGGGAGTGTTACTGACTTGGGGGTCAGTGGGTTGTGGCAATGGTTGAGGCTGGGAGGTGACCAGGGAGTGGAAGTAGAGAGCTAAAAAAACCACAGTCCTGTCACAAGCTCAAGAATCCTTAGACACTAGTTAACCCATGGTCGGGCCCTACCAGAAGATAAAAAAAAGTACAGGAATCAGAACTCCTTGAAGTTGTCCCTGATTCCCTTTCTGGCTCAACATGAACTCAACAAGAGTTGTCAAGTAGCACCTGGGAAAGTCTCAAGTCTGTACTCTAAGCCCTGAGATGGTGTGGAGATTATACTCAACTTGGTATAGCCCTTTATGCCTGAAAGATAAGCAAGAGGGAGAGCTTGGAACTGTAGAATTTTAGCACTAGAAGGTACTTTAGAGGTCATCTGGTCCCAATCCACACATTTTATAGAGATGAAAAAATGAGGCCCTTCAAGGTAAAGCCAACAAGTTAGTGGCAAAACCTGGACTCCTGACTTCCACATAGAGTTCTTCCCACTACTCCATGCTGCCTCTCTTTGTGTATTCCCTCCAGGCAATAACATATAATTATCATCATTAGCATTTGAAATTTTTATCTGGTTTTCACTTCACTAAGTTTTTTATAATGTGTATAATTATTTCTATTAGTAACTCTAAGAAGATAAAGGTACAGATGAATTGCCAATCTGTATCAGTAGAGGGAGTTTCTCCAAGAGAAGCTCTGTGTACTGATGAAATCGTAGTTTCAGATTTTAAAAAAGTAGTAATTCAATGCATGGTCCAGCTATGAAGATAGATGCCAACGTGGGCAATACAGAAGTAGAAGTCTGGACAATTGAATCTTCTTGTGACACTAGTTAGATTTGGAGATGAGGAAGGGAAGAAAAGCCTTGTCCTCCTATAGCAGTATTCATCAATCAGATATTTAATGAGTATTGATTTCAGCTCTGCAGTGGCCTTGGAAGGAATTTCTAAGACTAAAAGAAGATCTTCCTGTCCTTGAGGAACTTGTAGTCTAATGGAAGGATGAGGAAAACATGCACATTTTACATATGTGATGTGGGGGGTTGTATTTTTTTTTCCAGGGCCCAGGATCACACAGCTAGTAAGTGTCAAGTGTCTGAGGCTAGAGTTGAACTCAGGTCCTCCTGAATCCAGGGCTAGTGCTTTATTCACTGCACCACCTAGCTGCCCCATCATACATAATGTTTTGATGGATTTGTTATCCTTTGTATCCCCAACAATTTAGCACAGTTCTTCCTACATAGTGGGCACTTAAGAAGTATTTGTTAAATTTGGAGTATCCCCAGTGTGAATTCTAAGCCATCATTCATGCATTCATTCATTCACCTTCACTTTCTCATCTATGGAATTGTTGTCCATAGAGTCTTCATTGGAGATCTATCCAAAAGGCTGGAGGCCTTTTTCTGGTTCCTTTTAATTCCAATGGGATACCAAGTGGAGCTTTTAAGTTACCCATCTCATCTCTAATTCCCATCACATTACCTTCTTTTCCTGCTATATATGTCATCAATGATGTCTTTTATACCACTACTGATTCTTCAGTAATTATTAGTCAATATGTATACTCACCATGTATCCTTTTGTGCCCACCTTGGGTCACACAAATGTACTGAAATGTATATGGAGAGCTACTGTACATATATATGTGCTGAATGAGTATGACTGTGGTTGGGGGTTGGAGGAAAGGAGAGAGAATTGCAGGGCATTGAGTATGGCTTACATATCACAGTCATGGTTCAAGTCTCTGAACTGGAGAGGAAGGAACTAGTGGGTGGCTAGTCTCAAGAGTATGAGCATCTAAGGTCTCTTCAATGATATATCCTTAAGGAATCAGTTTTTGAGCTGAAAACACTTGAAAATGATCTTATTCCTATAGTTGGAGGTTACTGTCCAGAGACACTCCTATTAAAAGTTCCAGAATCACCGGTCACAGACCAAGGAATCAGAAACGTGTGAGGGCAGAAACCTGACCTTATGGGAAAGGGGTACTGGGTCCATTAGTTGTGGTTCTTAACTCACAACTAGCTAATTCATCTTGAGTTTGCTCTGGATCCTGTTTTCAGCCATAGAATTTTCATTTCTGTCATAAATTTAGAACTGGAAGGTAATTTAGAGAGTATTTCATCCAGTTGTATCATTTAATAGATGAAGCAACTGAGACCCATATAGGGTTAGCTCACTTGTCCAAGGCAGCAGATAGAACTGGGATTTTAATCTCCATCCCAGGGTCACAAACTGAGAGTTGAAAAGGGGGCCTTAGAGACTATCTAGTGACTATATTCTAGTTCAACACCCCCATGTTATAGATGGAGAAACTGAGGCCAAGAGAGGGTAGGTGAATTGTCTAAGGCTGAAAAAGTAACAAGTAGTAGTAATGGGATTAATGCCTCAGTCCTTTAAATGGCTAATTCAGTACTCTTTCTGTTACACTAGAGTACCTCATTAATGGAGTAATCCTACCTTACCACCTTTTGGAAGGTTTAACAGATTTGGAGAAAAAGAAGGCCCTACTACTTAAAGCATGTTTTTTTTTCATTTCAGTGCTTTTCAAACTATAAAGCAGTGAATAAATATTTATAAAGTATTATTAGTAGTTGCATCCCCACAGTACAGAGGAAGCTGAGGCAAAAGAGGAGGTACCTCAGTGGGCAATGACAGAGGCAAGGTAAGGAGGAGGGCTGCTATTTGATCTTCAACACTCTGAGGAATAGAATCACAGAATTTTAGAGTTGTATGAGACCTCAAAAACCATCAAATTCAACACTTATTGGAAAGGAGTATGCACCATAACTTACCTGACAAACAGAATCCTAACCTTTTCCTTGAAGACTTCCAGTGAGGGAGAGAATTACACAACTCCTGAGATAGCCCATTCCACTTTTGGATATCTCTGATCGGGAGTGTGCTGGTAAATTTTTTTTATTAGGACAATAGGAGTTAAGTGACTTGCCCAGGGTCACACAGCTAATAAGTATTGGAGACCAGATTTGAACTCAAGTCCTCCTGACTCCAGGGCTCTATCCACTGCACCACCTACTTACCCCATGCTGCTAAATGTTAAGCAACCATTTCTCTGATGAGAAATGTGCTCATAAAGCACTTTTAATTTTAATTTGCATTATTGACATTTTCTTCACAATTTAAGTCTAGACAATAAGCAAAACAATAAATCAAGATCTAATATATAGAATTCACCAGGGTGAATGACAGTCAGAATCCAGAAAGATCATGAGTCTAGAATATTGGCTTCAGTCTAATAAGATCCAGTTTGTTAGCATCCTTAAACTCAGAGCCCAGAACTGAACATGCTATTCCACATGTTATCTAACCAGAGAAGAGGGGATTATCATCTACTTTTTCTGGAAGCTATGCCTCTCTTAATATAGCCCAAGGTCACATTAGCTTTATTTGGCTATCACATCATATTGCTGACTCACAATTGAGCTTGTAGTCAACTAACCTCCCCTCACCAAACCAGATCTTTTTCAGACAAGCTACTTTCTAACCATGCCCCTCATCCTTACTTCTGAAGTCGATTTTTGAACCTGAGACTAAGACTTTACATTGATTGAATTTCATCTTATTAGACTGAAGCCAATATTCGAGACTATCATGATCTTCATGGATTCTGACTGTCATTCAGTATTAGCTATCCCTTCCCAGCTTTGTGTCATCTGCAAGTATGATAATGATGCCACCCTTGCCTTTATCCAAGTCATATATATATATAATATACATATATATATATATATATATTAGCATAGAGCCAAACACAGATCTCTGGGGTACACCACTAGAGGCTTCCTGCCAAGTAAACATTGAACCACTAACAATTTTATTCTTTGAGTCAGATAATTCATCCAATTCTGAATCCATCATGTAGGTCACATCTCTGTCTTTTCTACAAGAACGACTTAAGATATTACATGAAATTCTTTGCTGAAATCAAAGTAAACTACATCTACAGCATTTCCTGATCTACTCATTTAGTAACCCTGTCAAAAAAGAAAATGAGGTTAGTCTGGCATGACTTATTCTGGATGAAACCAGACTGTCTCTTTGTAATCATCACTTTCCTTTGGCTCAATAACCATCTCAATAATCATCTCTTTAATGATCCATTCTCAAAATTTCCCAGGAATTGAGTCAAGCTCACTGGCTTACAGTTTTCAGATTTTATTAGCTTATCCCCCCCCCCGCTTTTTCTTCAAATTTGGACATTTTTTTCAGTCCTGCAGTGCTTCTCCCATTTCCTATGACCTTTCAGATATCCCTGACAGAGGCTCAGAAGTAATATCTGCCAGTTCTTACAGGACCCAAGGTGGTAGTTTATTTAGGCCGGGTGACTTGAATTTATCAGAGGCAACCAGGTGCTCTCTTCCTGGGTCCGTAGTCCCCCTCCCTACAAGCTTGATGGATTGGGAGGAGGAAAAATCAGGCATTTGCTCCATTGTCCCATGTTGAGTAGTGGAGTCAGGCCAACCCTAACCCTGACAGCCGTGCACCCCAATCCCCTTCTGTGGGGGAGGACACCAGTGACTTCCCATACTCAGAATTTCGTCTTTCCCTGTGATTCCCTCAGGATTACAACCTGGGGGACGGGGGCGGGGTGCTTTGGGGAAAATACAGGAGAGACAGCGCAGTCGAGATGGGGAGGGAGGAATCAGGGGAGGAGGAGGAGGGACCCTTCTCGGCTGCGCCTATAAGTCGGAGAGAGCGCGGGCTGTGAGCTGAGCAGTCTCCCAGCCCGGGCCCTGAGGGCGGATCGGTGGGGAGAGGACTGGTAAGGCAGTGGCCCCGGGGGCAGTAATGCGGGGCTCCCGGGACCTGGCTGGGAAGAGACGGCGTCGATTAAGGCGGGTGACTGGGCCAGGGGAGCGCCAGGCAGCCTGCTGGGGGGAGCTGTCCGCGGTGCTGGAGCGTGCGGCGGCGGCGGCAGCGCCGCGGAGCTGAGCTGGAAGCCAGAGAGCTCTAGCCCACTGGGGAGAGGCGGGGGCACCCGGAGACGAGAGGACTATGCCTGGATTGCGACTCCTGAGTCCCGTGGAGGCGGGAACCTACGCCACCCGCCAGGTAAGGGACTGTCCTGGGGCGGGGCGGAGAGCTGGACCGAGAGACACGCATGAGGTGAGCGGCTTCGCTTGGGGGAGGTGGCGCGGCAGGGCGGGACAGCGCTCGGGACCAGGGGAGACTCTTTGCGGTTCCACACGGTCCTCTTTCCTTTCTGGATCCGTTACCCACCCCCAACCCCTTGGGAGTGGGATAGTCTGGCCAGGGAGCGGTCAAGGGGGGAGCAGAGACACACTTGGAGCCAAGATCTGGCACCCTTTCCTCAGTCCAAGACTCACCTACTGACCCGGGTAGAATGGCTCCTGACCCAGACCGAGACCCGGCTAGGCTCACTGGAAGCCATTTAGATAGGTCAGATAGAGCCCCCCAGCCCTTGTCGCTTTTTCCTACTTCCCCCTTTTCTATTTTTCCGGAGTAGGTGGTGGAGGACGAGAGGGAGAGACAAGAGAGGCAACGATATATATATATATATATATATATATATATATATATATATATATATATATATATATATATAGAGAGAGAGAGAGAGAGAGAGAGAGAGAGAGAGAGAGAGAGAGAGAGAGAGAGAGAGAGAGAGAAGAGAGGAGAGAGCTCCCCACACTCTGAATCCTGTCCCCTTTTCTTACCTCCCGGTACCTACCTTCAGAATCATAGCAATCTCAGGCTCCCTTGGAGCCCTCTGAGACCATTGTCCCCTCTTTGCACCTCCCCCCAACCCAGAATAGCTAAGTGCTCCCCAGTCGTGTAACCTCTCACCCTAACCTGACCCATCTGGTCAGGAAAATGGTTAGGGCTTGATGCCTTTCTCCTGGAGTGTGATTCACATATATCCCCAAATGTCATCTGCAGGAACAAAGCAGGAGGCCAATCCTATTAAGATTTACTAATTTCTCAGCAGGGGAACTAAGGCATGGATAGATCTGACCTTAGCCCTTTCTCTTCAAGACTCCCAAATCGTCCTTCTCCTTCAAGAAAACTAATTTCACATCAGCCCTTCTGGTGCACTGTGAAGGGACCAGGAATGAGGATAGCTGTTAACTACTAGACATCTATATGCTGTGTGATTCTGGGCAAATCACTCAACCCCTCTGTGCCATAATTTTCCCCTTTGAGTAATGAAGAAGGAATATCTAATTCTTCAACTCTTTCCTTCAGGTGTAGTAAAGTTGAATGAACACATGCCTGCAAAATGCTTTGAGTTCTTCAGACAGACTCACTATGTAGACAAAAGATGGACTGTCAGAATGTTAATTACCCTTCTCATAGAACAGTGGCACCCCAACTTTGGCCCAATAACTCTTTTAGAAATTTTCACCCTCCTCCAACACAAATCAAGCTTACCTTATTAACCCCCAAGGGTTGAACAGCATCTCCTGTGTTCCTTCTCCTCCCCCAACAGAATCCTCCTTTTTGGTCTACAGCTGAATCCAAGAGGAAAGCATGATCCAGGTAGGATGTTTGGAGTTTGGGGAGGGTTCACTGTCTGGGATTAAATTTGTGGTCCTGAAGCAGAAAAGCTCTATTTCTTCAATGTAGTATTTCACTTCCTAGACAACTGTAGAGGACCAGAAGGCTTTGTTTTACTTGTGGTCCCAGTACACATTCTGTGTACTGAAGCATGATGATATTCTTTTGTGTGTGGGGGGGGGCAGTGGGGGTTAAGTGACTTGCCCAGAGTCATACAGCTAGTAAATGTCAGGTGTCTGATGCTGGATTTGAACTCAGGTCCTCCTGAATCCAGGGCTGGTGCTTTATCCACTGCGCCACCTAGCTGCCCCAAATGATGATATTCTTTAACTTAACACTGTCTAGTATCCCTTTTTTACTGTGACACATTTATATGACCAGGCCAGCAGCCTAATCTAGCTAAGTTTAGGTGAAAACAGTAGTATGGTGGGAAGAGTACTGAAGCCATAAGACTCAGAAAGCCTTACCACTTCCTAGCTATGTGACCGTGGCCAAGTTACTTTCTCTCTCTTGACCACCTACCTTGTCCCAGTTATCAGCTTTTACCCACTTTGCTTTGTCCACAAAGGGATAGATAATTTGCAATGCCTTCAGGAAAATTGTCTATCTGAAGCCCTATCTTAAGATTTGAAATATCAAACATGCATTAAACATTGGATCAATAGTACTGTGGACAATTTCCAGGCAAGGTGTTTTGGTCAGTTCCAACCTTGCCATCTCCTCACTCAAATTACTATTGATTCCTCTGGTTTAGCAGAATCTGTAAAACCATGTTTTCAAGGTGGTGCTGGTGGAAGGTATCATAGGAAAAATTTTCTCTGGAAACCCTGTGTTAGCATATTGATGAGGCCTGGTCCCTGTCTCTGGCTCTGTCCTCTGCCACTAACTATAAATGTAACCTTGGGCAAGTCACAGGAGTAGACTTCTCTGAACCTCAGTTTCCTCATTTGTAAAGTAGAAGAGTTAGATTAGATGATCCATCAGGTGTCTCTAGCCCTTCAAGCTTTTCTTTGAAGTTCCTTTGACTCCATAGATTTCCAAGCCTACCCTGACAATAGAAATTAAACATAGGTTAAGAGTAGCTTTTTAACTCAATATTAATGGTGAGTTGATGTTATTTCATTGAGTAATTGGGTTGTCTAAAAAAGAACAGAAAAGAATTGTGGGCTATAGAAAAATAAATTATATTACTACTATTTTCCTAACTTGCTTCCACTACTTCCTTGGGGTGACTTTCCAAGAAAATCATCAATATCTTAAATGAAGATCAGAGATAAACCCTGGGTCCTTATTTGGAAAAATTAGAGGGAACAAGGACCCTCTACTTAGACATCCTCTGTCCTTCTAGCTCCTAAAGTAATGGTGATGGAAGTAGGAGCCAAATAAACCCCCAGCCTTAGCACTTCCAGGATCCAAAGGCTGGCCTTGAAGCAATTATCTTCATTCTTATAGAGACCTCCCCTCAGTCTCAGACTGGATAGGGTCCATTTTTCCATGCAGAGAGGGCATGAAGAATGGGCAAGGGGAAAAAAGGGATTATTCCCTAGGGATCTCTCCTCTTTAAAAAATGAGCTTCTTCAATAATAATTCCATAAGAGAGTGGCAGGCCTTGCCACTCACTCAAACTATCATTAATTAATTGGTGCTTGGGTAGTGCTGAGTAAGCCATATGGGTGACCTTCCCAAGTTGCCCTGCCAGAATATGGCCAATGTCAGGGGAACCGGCTTCGCCCACCCTTTCTCATTATCAGCCCTTTCTGATTTACAGTTGTCTGTATAGAGCTGTTAAGAATAAGATTTCCCCCAGTTAATGGAGAGTCACTAACCCTTTGCAATAAAGCAGCAGCAAGAGAAAGCCAAGGGTGCTGGGCCTTATTTTCCGCATGGTCAGTCTTTAGGAGAGATTGCCTGCAGCTGGTAATAAGGGAGTGGGCTACTCCTGTCAAGGCAGAGAGAGCACCAGTTGGAATTGGCAGGATGAAGGGCACCTGGAATAACTGCCCCAATACAACCTGCTCATTTCCCAACCATCGACAATGGAGACCTTAGCATTTCTACAGACAGAAAAAGACAGTGGCAGAGATCATCTGAGGACAACTGCACATTACTAAGGCCTTAAATTTGTATAGCACTTTACATTTTACAAAGTGTTTTCACACCCCTTATATAATTTGATCCATGGGACAAAACTGTGAGATAGACAGGACAGCTGTTATCCTTCCCATTTTATAGATAAAACTTAGGCTCAATTTTTTTTAATGACATGTCCCAAATCACACAGAATGACATCAGATCTTAAGTCTTCTGATTCTTAGCCCAGGACTTTTTCCCCTAAACAATGCTGAGATAAAGAGCTGGTGAACGTACATTTTTGGAGGGACAGACCGTGTCCTCTTTCAGAGAAGGGAAGGCATCATTGTTAGGAGAAAAACCACTGCCTCTGTCTCTGGGTGAAGGGGGTTGTTGAATTTTCTAATCCTACTTTGCCTTCCATTTTCCTTCCTTTGCAAGGGACTGTTATCATCCCACCTAGGACATAGGCCTCTGGCCTCACAGAAAATTGTTTTCCTGACCCTAGTATAGCCACTGGAGTTCTCCCTATCCCTCTTTCTGTTTTCCTTTCTCTTTTTTCTTCCCCTCCTCCCATTCCTCCCTCTGTCACATCCTCTCCCTTACCCTATGGGCTTGATGTGCTATTTCCCACCATTAGATGCGCCACTCTGCCTTTAAGTGGTTGGGAAGGAACTGCTTCAGTGGAAAAACAGGTTTTTATCAGTGAGAATAAAGATTTGGTGACTGCCTGGAAATTGACCAATTTGACTAGCTAGTGTACATGGTTCCACTTTTCCAAAGCTCCAAGAAATTTTACCCCCTGTCAATTCTAGGGCTCATCTGGGAGGCAGCCTTAGCAGCCCCTCTCTCCCCGATCTTGGAGGGAGGGAGTCGTGCCTACACACAGATACTCCCCATTCCCCACCATTGATTACAGAGGGAGGAACGTAGGAATTTCAGTTAAAGGGGACTTTAAAGATCATCTAGCAAAAGGGTTCTTAACTTGGTATCCACAGACCCCCAAGGCATAGATTTCAAGGAGTCCATGAAAACGGATGGGGAAAAATGACATGTAAAATCAACAAATATTTATTAAGTACCTTCTATGTATCAGGCACTGTGCTAAGTTGTTGTTGTTTGTCCTTCCTGCTCAAAGAGGACCAAGATGACATCACAATGTCAGGGTCAATACAGAATGTGTTTAGCTGTAGCTGAGCATATCAATATGAGGTCAGAAGGCCCTACCACAGGTTGGGCACAGGTGATAAGTGCTGGAGATACAAAGAAAAATATTCCCCTTCCCCCCAAAAAAGTATCCACTGTTCTCAAAAAGCTCATAGTCTAATGGAAGAAGTAAAATACAAACAATTATGTGCAAATAAACCATATACAGGATAAACATGGGTGGGTAGTTCACAGAGTGAAGGCTCTAAGATTAAAGATGACTGGGAATGACTTCTTGCAAAAAGTGGAACTAATTAAGATTTGAAGGAAGTCAGGGGGAGAATAGAATTCCAAACATAGAGGACAGTCAGTGAAATGTTTAGTTGGTAGATAGAGTATCCTTTTTGAGGAATAACAAGAAGCCCGATATCACTAGAGAATAGAGAATGTGGAAGGTGGTAGAGTACAAGAACACTCACTAATCTCAAATTAAAATTTAACATTTCTTCAATTATTTAAAAACATTATTCTGAGAAGAGGACCATAGGCTCCATCATGATGCCAAAGGGGTGTGTAACACAAAAATAGGCTAAGCACCCCTAGTCTAACATAACCCCTTTATTTTACAGATGAGAATACTGAAGCCCAGAATGGCAAGTTAACTTTGTCCAAGGTCACAAGGCTAAAAGTGGAAAATCTGGGATTTGAACCCAGGTGTTCTGATCCCAAATCCATCATTCTTTCCACCACTTGGGTGAAAATGTTCCCTGGCAGGTTGCTATGGAGATAGCATCTCAAAATCACTAATTGCTGAGTTATTTGACAGGTATACTCCTTCCACAACTTGGCAGTGCAGACTTTATTTTCTGGGAATTTCCTAGCTGTGCCCAAAGTGGAATTGTTTAAAATAGGAAGTTACAATCCTATAACCTTCTTCTCTTTCATAGCCAAACCCCTAGAAAAGGCCATCTACATTTATTGCTTCTACATCTTCTCTGACTTCTCAACGACTAGCAGTCTGGTTTCTGACTTCCTCATTTAACTATTGTGGTTCTCTCCAAGGTTATCAAGCATGTCTGTGTCACTAAATCCAATAATTTTCTCCATCTTCATCCTTCTTTACCTCTCTTTACCTTTTGTACCTGATGACCAACTCTTCTTCATGGATTCTAAGTGTCACCTAAATTTTGGTGACACTTAACCTCTCTTGGTTCTCACCCCCCTCTCTTGGTAATCTAATCAATTCTCATTAGTCCAATCATCGTCTCTTTGCAGATGACTCTCAAATTTATTCGTCCTGTCCTAATCCAGCCTATCAGTGGAGAGAAAGGTCATTTCGAAGACAGACCTGGGTTCAAGTCTCTTGTCTGACAAATACCAGTGGTATGACCCTGGACAAGTCACTTAACCTCTGAGGGCTCTAAGCAACTCTCTAAACTTATATGTCAAAGACATGTCATATTTAGTAAAGACATCTTTACCAACCTACATTGGTAAAGTGTGTCTTCTCATCTTGGAGTTTCCTATATCCAAGAAATCATGGTCCAGTTCCTATCCATATCCCTGTCTTTTAGTCTCTCCTCGGAGCTCCAGTCCCACATCACTAACTACATACAGGTTAGCCATCTCCAACTCAATGTCTCATAGGTATCGGAACTCTAATGTATTTTTATTTATTTATAAAAATGTTTATTTCTAATGTATTTTTAAAAACCTCATTTCTTATTCTCTCCCCTTCTCCCTGATCCACCATCTTCCCAATTTTGATGCTTCTATTGAGAGTACTGCCATCCTTCCAATCACCCGGCTTTATAACCTCTTGGTCATCCTGTACTTTCCCCTTTCTTCACCTGCAAGATCTGCTCATTTGCCAAGCCTTATCAATTCTGTCTCCACATCTCTCACATCTGTCCTCTTCATTTAAATGGTTACTACCTTAATTCAGACTCTCATCACCTGTCATTAGCATTGCAGTAGCCTTCTAATTGGTCTCTCTGCCTCCAACTTTCCCCTTCATGAATCTATCTTCCACACAGCATCCAAAACAGTTATCCTAAGGCATGTCTTACCATGTCACTACAGTGGCTCCCTGTCTTCCTTCAAGATACAACCTATGTACTATTTCCTACAGGAATCCTTTCCTGTTCCCTTTAGTTGCTGGTGCTCTCTTCATGTCAAATCATAAAGTATATACATATCTATCCACATGCTTTATCCCCCAGTAGAATGCAAACTCTTTGAGGAGAGGGGCTGTTTTTCATCTTGCCTTCACATTCCCAGTGCCTTGTATATATTGGTTACTTAAGAAATGTTTGTTGGATTGGAAACTCCAGGATGATCTGTGGAAGCTCCTTCTCCTGCCACCTTAAACTATTGTCCTGGGGTTTGTCTCCCCCACTTTCCCCCCAGCTAAGAACATCAGAATATCTTTCTTGCCTCTTGCCCCAAGTGGCACAATTTCTAGTGACAGCTCTGAGCACCCACAAAGATCTCTCTGACAGCTCTTTCTCAAGGTACTTCTTAGGGATTAGGTCAGTTCTTACTCTTTCCTTCCTGTCCACCCCAGGCTTCGGGGATCCTGACATGTAAATCTCTAAGAGAAGACAATGGCCCTCATTTGGGAGTAAGTGTGCAAGTGGCTATTCAGTTGCCACCTTGTTTTGTGACTGCATTTAGGGTCTGTTTGCATGCATCCCTCGTCCTCCTCCTCCCTACTTGAGTGTGCTGGAGTCTACACATGAGAGCCAATTGTTCAATCTTTGGTGTGAGCATTTATTTACACCTCGGAAAGTGATAAATGCTCAGATCAGGACTTGATTTATTATTCTATTGATTGTCTAGACTTAAGAAAGCAAGGAGAAATTGTTAATGCAGATTCATCTTAAAAGTGGGTTGTGCCTACATTTTCACCTCTGAGATCCAGTTGTTAAATATTTACCAGCACATCTTTGCACCCACCCCATTCATAGCCATGTACTGTATACTCAAATGCACAAAAATACATTGAAAGGTGGTATGATATAGAGGGGGAAAGACATTGGATGTGTGTGTGTGTGTGTGTGTGTGTGTGTTTGGGGAAGGGGAGGGGTGGAGAATGGTAAACCTAGCTTGAATCTTCCTTCATTTACTAGCTGCAGCAAAATCACTTTGAGCCTGTTTTCATATCTGAAAGATAATAAATAGCATTTATTTATTTTAAGGTTTGCAAGGCACTTTATATGTTCTGTCTCACTAGTTCCTCATAACAACCCTGTGAAGTAGGTGCTGTTATTATCTATATTTTATAGATGAGGAAACTGAGGTTGAGAGAGGTCATCTTGTCTAAGGTCATCCTGAAAATGATCGGGGCAGAATTCAATGCCAGGTTTCTGACTTGGCGTGCAAAACTATCTAAAAATGAGGGCTAGATGACTTCTGTAGTTGTTGTTGAATCATTTTTCAGTCATGCCTGACTCTTCATGACCCCATTTGGGATTTTCTTTGGCAGAGATACTGGAGTGGTTTGCCATTTCCTTCTCCAGCTCATTTTACAGACAAGGAAACTGAGACAGACAAGATTAAGTGACTTGCCCGGGGTCACACAGCTAGTAAGTATCTGAGACTGGATTAGAACTCAGGAAGAGGAGTCTTCTTAAGCCCAGGCTTGGTGCTCTAAACACAATGACACCTAGCTGCCCAGATGACTTATAAAATACCTTCTAATTCTACCTCTAAGGTACCATGACGTCTCCAAAAAATCATCTCTTTAATGCTTCCTCTCCCTTCTTTCTCTCCTCTGCATAAGTCCATGGAACCCAACAGCAGATGGTTGGTGTATTTAGATTGCAATCTGAATGGCTTCTTGGTCAGTTTATTATGAGGGAGGCCTTTCTGTTTCAAGAAAAACCTGGACCAAAATATTAAAACCTAAAAATACTAAACTGGGAAGATAGATGTTTCAGGGTGCTAGGTGGCATGGGACCTGGAGTCAGATAGACCATTTTTCAATCCTGCCTTAGACACCAACTGTACGATCTTGGACATGTCTGCTTTAGTCTTCCTCAGGTTCAATTTCCTCATCTGTGAATGGGTATAATAGTAGCATCTATCTTACAGGACAGTTATACAGAATAATAATAATAATAGCACTTATCTCACAGGTATATTAGACAAAACAAATGAGACTACATATATAAAGCACTTTATACACTTTAAAGGGCTATATGCTTTCTATTATTATTACTAAAAACCCTCACATTATCATTGTTTCCTTTCATTAAATATTACCCAAAAAATCACTGAAAATCAACTTTTCATAGACCATATTTTCTCGTCTTTTCTGATACCATAAAAAAGGTTAATTGGAAATTGTTCTAGGCAAAGTTTTCCTAGCTAATGGAGTAAACTGTATCATTCAGTCTCTCTCCCTGTAATTGCTTGGAACATGCATAAGAGCATTTCTGACAGACTTTAGTCAACATGCAGAGAGAAGCTTGTTTCTTCCTCAAAAGGCAGTCATGCCTCCAAAAAACCTGAGCTTGTGACTGGCCTGATTGCCCGGAATGAATGAAGCTCAATAGCTCAATAATCTCTCTCTCTCTCTCTCTCTCTCTCTCTCTCTCTTGCATGTGTGCGTGTATGTGCACGCGCACATGCGTGCGCGCGCACACACACACACACACACTCCTAGAGCAAATAAGCAAATCTCTTCATTTCTAAAACTTCCAGACTTCTCCAACTACCCATGACAGTTGCTATGATGACTGTACCCATGGCAACCTTGACCTTAGGAAACAGCCTGGTATGGTGGACTCTTAAGACATTGTCAAAAGAGCTGGGTTCCAGTCCCCACTTTGATATTAAACCACCATATGTCCTTGGGCAAATCATCGCACTTATATTATGCCTGTTACCTCCTCTATAAAGTTAGGAGGTTCACCAAGTGTCAGAGTAAGAAAGGACCTCAGAGGTCATCTAGACCAACCTGTACCTAAAACTGAATATCTTTTTACAGTCCGTTTGCCAATGGAATTGAGGCTCCACACAGCCTGAGAGGTTTATATTGGGGTGTATGGGGGTGCTCAGGGAAGATGAGCATCTTTGGGCTGAGGGCTTGCTGAGCCCATTTTAGGTCTGCTCATCCACCCTTTGTCTCCACCTTCACCCAACTCTCACCTGTGGCTCCAAGAAACTATAGCCTGAGCAGCAGACACCCTGATAAACAGTCTCAGAAGACAGGCTAAACCAGTTTGAGGGTAACCAACAGGCCTCAAGTTAAGGGAGTCTACCCCAAGTATGTGAAGACTTCCCCTGACAGAATGGGCAGATGAGAATTATTTGTTCCAATGGCCATGAAGGCAGATGAAGCAGGCACTGTGGAGTGCTTGGAACTTGGTTAGACATCAAAGATGTCTAAGGTCATCCACTGCATCCCCAGTTGTCTTTTGTCCTGCCACTGGACTTTGATGACTCAGGAAGAGAGAGTGAAGCTTACTATTTTGCTCAATTCTACCTCACTTAAATCCAATTTGCTCAAAAGTCAAAATATCGTCCATGATGTCATTGACCTTCTTGTATCTCTTTGAAGACCTCCAATGAAAAACTCACTAATTCCAAACTAGCCCATTGCACTTTTGGACAGCAAGAAGAAGAAGAATTCTGTTGACACTCTAAGATTTGCAATGGGCTTTACATATATTATCTCATTTGATTTCAATTATGAGAAGTTTTCTGTTATATCCAGATAAACTCTAAGTCCCTGCAATTTCTCCCCATTGCTTCTCCCTCTACTCAATAGGGCCAAATGGAATTAGTCTATATAGATCTTTAAATGTTTTTTGATCTTTCTAATTTCTACCTAAGTCTTTTTTTCCCTAAGGCTAAACAATTCCAGGTCTTTCATATGACCTTGGAGCTGTTCTAAACTCAACTCACATTCTGGATGGTATGCTGTAAATATTCTTTGGTGTCTTTTCTAATAGGTGGCATCTAGAGCTGAGCCACAGTCCTCCAGCTGAAGCTTTTTACCAGGATCCTTGTTCTAGGCATGATGAATGAAGGTATAGGGTCCAGAAAAATGCAGAAAAATCCATGGGGCTGGATTAGATAATTTTTCAGGCCTCTTCTAGCTTCTGAAGAAATTAGGATGGTACAATAGTAAGAGCTCTGCTTTGGAGTCAGAGGATCTAAGTGTTACCAATGACTTTGGCTAGGGCAGCTAGGTGGCAAAGTGGATAAAGCACTGGCCCTGAAGTTGAGGGGACATGAGTTCAAATCTTACCTCAGACACTTACTAGCTATGTGACCCTGGGCAAGGCACTTAACCCCAATTGCCTTTAAACATCCAGTGCCAGCACCAGGGCCAGTTATTCTGATCTATGTCTTGCCACTGGACTCAGATGGCTCAAGAGTTGAGAGTGAGGTGACTTTGCACAACCCTCTCTCACTTAAACCCAATTCACTGCAAGTCATGACATCACCCCAATGCCATGGTCTTCTTTGAGAATGAAGGACAATGACTTTGGCTAGTTAATTTAATCTTTTGTTGATGAGGTCAGTCTGTTTTCTCATCTGAAAAATGAATGTATTAGGGGACAGCTAGGTGGCGCAGTGGATAGAGCACCGGCCCTGGATTCAGGAGGACCTGAGTTCAAAGCTGGCCTCAGACACTTAACACTTACTAGCTGTGTGACCCTGGGCAAGTCACTTAACCCCAATTGCCTCAGTAAAAAAAAAAAAAAAAATGAATGTATTATCCTAGCTGCAGACACCTAGAAGGCTCATAAGTGACATTGTAGGCCTGAAGTCAGGAAATCATAAGTTCCTGAGGCTTCAGACACTTACTTGCTGTATGACCCTAAGCAAGTCACTTAACCTCCATCTGCCTCAGTTTCCTCATCTGAAAAATAGGAATAATAATAGCACCTACTTCCCAGTGTTTTATTTCAGGGATAAAAATAGATATTATTTGCAAACCTAAAAACACTATACAAATACAAGTTATCATCATGGTCTCTAAGATGTCTTATAGCACTAAATCCTATAATTGGGGGATTTCATGGGCTCTACCTCTCATTCCCTTCTCTGGGGTAACTCTAAAGGCTGTGGGTGTCCAAAGGAAGCTATTATGGCCCAAACTCTGGTTTTGTGGAATAGCTAATACACTCCACACCCCAACAATAAGCAGAAAAAGAGACCTTGCTGCAGATTTGCTGTGGCTGCAGCTCAAGGGGATACTTGCATTCATAGAAGAAACTAAAATAGGTAAGTAGAGTGTCTGATTGGTAGTCAGGAAGACCTGAATTCAAATCCTAATCAGATATGATCTGTGAGACCTGTGCAAATCACTTAACCCCTCTCAGACTCAGTTTCCTCATCAGAAAAATAGGATTGTTGGGAGGAGCAGATAAGATAATACAAAATGATTGATAGATAGATAGGTTGATAGATGTAAATATATAGATATATAAAGTGAGCTATATTAAATGAGATATATAAAGTTCTTTACAGATGGTGAGGTGGATGGAGTCAGGAAGACTCATCTGATCTCAGGCATTTACTCATTGTATGACCCTGGGCAAGTCACTTATCTTTAAAATGAGGTGGAGAAGGAAATGGCAAGCCACTTCAGTATCTCTGCCAAAAATACCCCAAATGGGGGCAGCTAGGTGGTGCAGTGAATAGAGCACTGGCCCTGGATTCAGGAGGTCTGAGTTCAAATCCGGCCTCAGACACTTGACACTTACTAGCTGTGTGACCCTGGGCAAGTCACTTAACCCCAATTGCCCCACAAAAAAAAACCCAAATGGGGTCAGAAAGACTCACATGTGACTGAAAAAAAATAACTCAAAATAAATAATTATTGATACTTAGAAAGGAAAAGAACCTCAGATGACCCATTTCAATAAAGTAGATGATTAATGAAGGGTTGGTGTTTCCTTTCCCTGAAGCCTGCACTGGGTGGATGTCATTATGTTCTTGGGGTTAGGGTAGGGGAGAAGAGGACTAGGGAAGAGTGGATATGTCCCAGAATTCCTTCCCCCAGGAAACCTAGTCTGGCAGCCTCCTATGTCTAGTTCACTGCCCTTTCCTATGCTTTAGACCAATCCAGCAAACGTTTGAAGGGTCTGCTATGTGGGAGAGATATTATATCTATTCTGTTTGTCTTTAATGGGCAGAACTAGGCACACTGACTGGATAGAAGTTGTGGAGAGGAAAATTTATGCTTAGTATAAGGGAAAACTTCTTAATAATTAGAGTTGTCCCAAAATAGAATGGGCTGGCATGAGAGATGGCGGGTTTCCCTGTCATGGGAAGATTTCAAAGGCTGGATGTCAAGGTCTTTGTAGGAGGGTTTCTTCATCAGGCTTGCTCCAGATTAGATGATCCCTGAAGTGCCTTTCAACTCTGAGTTTTCAATAGATATTTAATGTATAATTGTCGAATTGCTTGTAACATGAATTAGGGTTACAATTCAGGTTGGAGGGCTAGATGACCTCTAATTGAGTTGAAATAGAATTCTGAGTTCTCTTTTGAGACCATCCCTGGGCTCTGATCTCCAAGACAGTACCACAGTAGTTCTAGCTACTCTTGGTCCTTCCTTTCATCATACAGAACCATGAAATCAAAGTTTTAGAGCTCCTCTAGCCCAGCTCCACCCCCATTTTACAGATGAGAAAAACTGAAGCCTAGTAAAGCGAATTGAATTGCCCAAGATAACAAGTAGCAGAGTCTGGAATGGAACATTGGAATATAATCTAATGCACAACATCAGTTAGCTGCAAATACTACTATATGCCCAATACAGGACACCAAAACTTAGGACACCTACCATGGGAAAAAACATTGAGTTTGGATCTGGGGTCCTTAGTTTGAATTCTGGCTACCAGTTCCTAGCTATATGAACATAGGTTGGTCACTTTACTGCTTGAGTCTCAGTTTCCTTATCTATAAAATGGGGGATAATAATACTTGTGCTACCTACCTCATAGGGTTGTTTTAAGACTCAAATTAAAATTTGAGTTGTTGGGGGCAGCTAGGTAGCACAGTGGATAAAGCGCCGGCCCTGGATTCAGGAGGACCTGAGTTCAAATCCGGCCTCAGACACTTGACACTTACTAGTTGTGTGATTCTAAGCAAGTCACTTAACCCTCATTGCCCCGCAAAAAAAAAATAATTTAAGTTGTTATTATTCATAGGCTTATAGATCTAGAGCTAGAAGGGACATTCGAGGCCTTCTAATCCTTCATTTTAAAGATGAGGAGACAGGCACAGGAAAGTAAAGTGATTTGCCCAAGATCACACAGATAGTGAATGTCAGAGGCAGGATCTGAACCTAGTATTTATTAAGTACCTATTATGTGCCAGGGATGGTTGTTCAGTCACTTCTGTTGTGCCTGACTCTTCATGACCCCCTTTGAGGTTTTCTTGACAGAAATACCAGAGTAGTTTGCCATTTCCTTCCACAGCTCATTATATAGATGAGGCAAACAGAGTTAAGTGACTTACCCAGGGTCACACAGCTTGTCTTAGGTCAGATTTGAATTGAGGAAAATGAGTTTTCCTGATTCTAGGTGCTCCATCTGGTGTTCCACCCAGGTGCCCACTAGGCATGGTACTAAACTCAATGTGGATACAAAGAAAGGCAAAAGATAGTGCCTGCTCTCAAGGAGGTCACAGACAAATGGGAAAAGTGACAATACTAGTGATAAATGCCTCAAACTATTGTTGTTGAGTCATTTTCAGTTGTGTCTGACTCATCATGATGCCATTTGGGGTTTTCTTGGCAGAGCTACCAGTTTGGTTTGCCATTTCCTTCCTCCAGCTCATTTTACAGATGAGGAAACTGAGACAAACAGTGTTAAGTGACTTGCCTAGAGTCACATAGCCAGTAAGTGTCTGAGGTTAGATTTGAACTCAGGAAGATGAGTCTTCCTTACTCCAGGCCCAACACTCTATTGGCCACACCACAAAGCTGCCAAATGCCTCAGAGGAGAGATATCGAGGTTAAGGAGGACTTGGGAAAGGGTTTTTTTGTTTTGTTTTTAGAAGGTGGGTGTTTAGCTGAGACTTGAAGGGAGCTAGGGCAGCCAGTACAGTGAGATGAGAAAAGAGAGCATGGGGAAGAGCCAGTGAAAATACATGGAGTCAGGACATGGTGTCCTGGATGAGGAACAGCAAGGAAACCGGTGTCATTGGATTGCAGAATACAGGGAGGGGATAAAGGTACAGAAAGCCTAGAGAGGGAAGGAGAGGCTTTTAAAAGGGAAGGGGAAGATTTTAGATTTGATCCTGGAGGTGATAGGAAATCACTGGAATTCATTGTGTAGGGAGGAGGGTGATAGGGTCAGATCTGTGCTTTAGAAAGATCACTGAGGGGGCAGCTAGGTGGCACAGTGGATAAAGCGCTGGCCCTGGATTCAGGAGTACCTGAATTCAAGTCTGGCCTCAGACACTTGACACTTTACTAGTTGTGTGACCCTGGGCAAGTCACTTAACCCCCATTGCCCTGCAAAAAAACAAACAAACAAAAAAAAACAACAAAAAAAACCACACACACACACATAACACAATAAGGGGCAGCTAGGTGGTGCAGTAGATAGAGCACCGGCCCTGGAGTCAGGAGTACCTGAGTTCAAATCCGGCCTCAGACACTTAACACTTACTAGCTGTGTGACCCTGGGCAAGTCACTTAACCCCAATTGCCTCACTAAAAAAAAAAAAAAGAAAGATCACTGAGGGGGGCAGCTAGGTGGCGCAGGGGATAAAGCACTGGCCCTGGATTCAGGAGGACCTGAGTTCAAATCCAGTTCAGACACTTGACACTTACTAGTTGTGTGACCCTGGGCAAGTCACTTAACCCCCATTGCCCCGCCCCCCCAAAATGTATCAGGTACCCTACAAGTCCTAGACCTAGGAAGGAGGAAGCTTGGGGCAGCTGGGTGGTGCAGTGGATAGAACACCAGTCCTGGAGTTAAGAAGACCTGAGTTCAACCCCAGTCTTAAATACTTACTAGCTGTGTGACCCTGGGCAAGTCACTTAACCCTCATTGCCCTGGGGAAAAAAAGAAATAAAAAAAATTTTTAAAGGGGGAAAGAGGAGACTTTTTTCAGAGGTCGATTTAGACCTTTGAAAAGGAGGAGTAAGGAACTTGGCCTCTCCTGAGTACCTGGCAGCACGGACGCTGGCCCAGCTTGCACTGTAGAGGTTGTCTGACTCTCCATCCAGAGTCCCTGGACTTTCCCCAGCTCCTCACAGATTGAATACCCCAGGGCATCGACTCAATGATTCCTTCTATGCCCAGCCCCTCCTTGCTCAGAGAGGAAAATGTTCTCTAAAAACTGGTGTGAAACCCCTGCTAATTCCCCACACGTTCTGCCGGGTTATGGCAGCCGCTGCAACCTCGGCTCCCCTCCAGCTCCATCTGTTGCCTCTTGTAGCAAAGAAACCCAACCCCTCACCAGCGGGAGCCATGCAGGGGGCCAGTGATTCATTACCTCTGCTGATCCCAATAGCATCCCTCCCTGAGTCAGTAGCCATGCACACCACCAATTCCTGGCCGGCCCCAACATTTTCACCCAGATCATGTTGAAATAGGTCTGTCTGCCTTTCAATCTCAGTCTGCCTGCTGCCGCCTCTCCAAAGTGAATGTTGAATGTGAGTTTGCCCTCATCTCTTCCACAATGCCATAACTAGGTCAGTGTACTGGGAGCATCTTTATCAGGTCCACCCTCACCTGGTGCCTTCCTCTACTTAGGTCCTTACAGCCACAAGTCACATGGTTTCTCCCTTGGTGTAGAGGAAAGAGTGATAGACATGGAGTCAAAAGACCTGGGTTTAAATCCCAATATGCTCATTTGGGTGATCTGGGCAAGTCAATGAATGAATGGACGGACGGACGGACAGACGGATGAATGAATGAATGAATGAATGAATGAATGAATGAATGAATGAATGAATGAATGAATGACAAAGCATATATTAAACACCTACTAAGTGCTAAGCTCTGAGTATACAAATATGAAAAGCAAAAACAGTTCCTCCCTCAAGGACCTTAAATGTTAAAGGGGGAAGACAACACAGAAGAAAGGGGGCAGCTAGGTGGCACAGTGAATAAAGCACCAGCCCTGGATTCAAGAGGACCTGGGTTCAAATCTGCCCTCGGACACTTGACATTTACTAGCTGTGTGACCCTGGGCAAGTCACTTAACCCTCATTGCCCAGCCCCTAAAAAATTGATTAAAAAATTTTTTTTAATTAAAAAATAGAAATATGAACTCGAGTCAGTTAGTGGCATGCTAGAGTCAGCTTAAACTGACTCAAGAGAGCATTTCCTGTAAAAAAAAAAAACCCACAACACACGCAGGAAAGAATGGTGACCAAGGAGGGGTGCTTTGGTCCAGAAAAATTAGAGATGGTAACTGGGGTATAGGGGAATAGATTGATCCATCCCATCCAGGAACAATGTTGATTTGAACGTGGTTCATGGTTTCAGAACTGTAGAGATGGAAGGAGAACAAGAAAATGTTACCCACTGGCATTGTGGGGATGGGGTGGGGAGGCAAGGATGTTGTTATGATTATAGAAGAGATAGCTGGAGAGTCAGGAGTGAAGTGAAGCACAACTGGGGTTTTGTTTTGTGTTTTTTTGGAATAGTGGTCTGGGAGAGGGAGTTACTGATTAGGAAAGTGGGGACCACAGGGCAGAAGTTTCTCCTGAGTGAGGAGGATGGCAAAGTTACGGGCATGGCCAAGAGGAGAGAGTAATTACCTCCAAAGTCTCTTCCAACTTTAACTCCATGGTCATTGTTGCCTATATCCATCATCTAACTCCCTCAAGGTGAGGACCAGTTCATTTAATTCTCCTTTATCCCACACCTTGTCTATTAAAGTTCCCTGAACATTTTAGATGTTCAAAAATGTGGATTAATTCAAATTTTGACTCATTTCTCTACTCTTGATGGAG
This sequence comes from Dromiciops gliroides, assembly GCF_019393635.1. Classification (NCBI taxonomy): domain Eukaryota; kingdom Metazoa; phylum Chordata; class Mammalia; order Microbiotheria; family Microbiotheriidae; genus Dromiciops; species Dromiciops gliroides. The sequence continues at coordinate 237,333,641 of NC_057862.1, forward strand.
AAAATGAATGGGGAATTTTCTCAAAGTTTGATTGTGTAAATATGAGTGTAGGACAGAGGAAGGAGCAAGAGATAGCTTGTGGATCTGGCGCAAATTTCCATTTCCATTCCCTATTGCACTTTCTCTTTGCCTTTCCACCCTACCCAACTCTCTTTCTGAGATCCCAGTTAGGGAAAAGAAGTGGAGACGTAACATTGAACTTGGGTCAGCCTTGAAATCAAGTGAAAGAAGGCACAGTTAGATTTGTTCCTTCCAGAGGACCTCCCAGTGGTTGTTGCTGTTGTCTCACAAGGTCAGGAAAAGGGGAATAGGAACCAACCATGTCCTATAGATCATTGATAACACCTTGGCTCTGCCCTCTGCTTTTCTGTCCATAAAGAATCTTGGATCTAGTGCTGGAAGTTGCCTGAGAAACCATCTAATCCAACTACCCTCCAACCCCACCTTCCCTTCTCTTTTTTTTTATACAGATGAGGAAATTGAGGCCTGGGGAAGTCAAATATATACTTAGCCAAAGTCAAACATGTCAGAGGCAATGCAATGTCATGTAAAGAGTATTGAACTTGGGGGCAGCTAGGTGGCACAGTGGATAAAGCACCAGCCCTGAATTCAGGAGGACCTGAGTTCAAATCCAGCCTCAGACACTTGACACTTACTAGCTGTGTGACCCTGGGCAAGTCACTTAACCCTCATTACCCTGCAAAAAAAAAAAAAGAGTATTGAACTTTCCTAGTGAATTTAGAGTCAGTTCTGCCATTTGCTACCACCTGTGATATTGGATGAATCTTTTAACCTCTTGGAGTCTCTATTTACTTTTCTAGAAATTGGTTGGGTTAGGAGGTCCGTTAAGTTCCTTCTGGTCCTATATCTATGATCTTACAAACCCAAGTTTTTTAATTCCATTGTACTATAATGTATCCCTTAGCCATCTTTGTCCCTATAATCAAGGAAGGCTTGCCCTCTCCTGTTCCCTTGCCAGACCCCTGAAGTCAGAGCAGTGTGAAACCTGCCCAAAGTCACTCCTCGATTCATTCAGCATTTACTGCATGCCTACTATGTACTTTGTCCTGATCCTATCACCATCTTTGGCTAATCAAGCTCAGTAAGCCTGGACTTCTCTCTAATAAATCATCACATGCCAGGTCCACAAATACAGCCCCATCCAAGGATTGTGTTGTTCAGTCTTTTCAGTCATGTCTGATTCTTCCTGACCCCATTTGGGGTTTTCTTGGCAAAGATACTGGAGTGATTTGTCATTTCCTTCTCCAGCTCATTTTACAGAGGAGGAAACTGAGGCAAACAGGGTGAAGTGACTTACCAAGGGTCCCACAGCTAGTAAGTACCTGAAGTCAGATTTGAACTCAAGAAGATGAGTCTTCCTGACTCCAGACCCAGTGCTCTGTGCACTATGGTGCCACCTAGCTGCCCTAAGGGCATGAATAACCAAAGCATCAAAAGGCCTGGGACATACATGATCTTCGCTGTATTCCTGAAGGCAGGTTTTCTTCTTTACCGATGATTGGAGGACCGCTCAACCCCACAACTATGTCTGTGTCTTCCTCTTCCAGCAGGCTCCTCGAAGGCACTAATTCCATCCCCAGCTGTGGCTCGACCAAACACCTGCACCACCAGCCCCTCTACTCCCACCCGGGTAAACATGGAGAGCCTGAACGATGTGCACAATCCACTGCTGGCCAGGAGTAACGGTCACCTCTCCAACCCGTATCCCTTCCATGAGGACTCTCCGACTTGGGACTGCCAGGAGAAGTTCTACTCCTACTTCTTTGGCGGTGCCGGTCAAGCCAGAACCCACCAGCTATTAGATGCAGGGTCCCTGCAGCTGGCTGTAGAGGCACTGTATGGGTCCAATTTTCTCCTCGTGAAGGACAAAGCTAAAGACTGGAAAGGAGATAGCTGTGAGACTACCTTCACAGAGAGCAAGGAGCCGCAGGCCAGCACCCCGGAAGGAGTCCAGAGAGCCGGTCAGGCTGAGGAGGATGCCAAGATTCAGACGGTATCCTTTGATGTGGAAGATGAGTTTCTGGAGGTGGAGGAAGACGATGATGAGGTGAGTTTGATGGAAAACCGGGGGATGAGGGGGAAAGGCTGTAGCATCACTGGGCCCAAAGCAAGTCAAGAGAACAGAGTTCTCCTGTGTAACCTTGGGTAAGTGACTTACACTCTCTAAGCTTTCATTTCTAAAATAGCTGCTATTGCTATCTGAAGCTTCATATTCTTCTGCTTTCTGTGGGTACTCATGGGATTGGACCATTTGCATGCTATGCAGTATCTCAACTTCACTTTTGAAAATGCTGCGTTTCCCTGCAAGAAGGCAAACAGTCTTAGACTCATAAAAGCTATCATTCAACCTGATGCACTCTGAGCCCGGACCAGAGGCAGGCAAAGTGCTAGGGTGTAGATTATGATTGGCCCGGCCTAGGGTTCCTCTGGAGGACCTGAAACAGCTATCCGTGGGCTTGGAGTGGAATTAGTCCACGGATCCTTGGGAGAGGGCTCCTCCTTCCCAGATTCTCGCTTTCTTAGACTGCTATAACCTAGAACATTCCTGACTCTGTTAGAACTTGTGCTCCCTGGATATTCTATGTGGTAGAAGGCTAGGATAGGAAGTTGTTTCCTTAGGCTATTCTTCTTTGGGATATATGTGTTAGCAATCAAGGTGCCACTGGGCCAGCCTTCCACAGTAAAGCGTCCAGAGCTTCAGAACAGAGGGGCAGCCTTGTGGGTTCACTGAGTGCTCCTCCTGCACTATCATCATCATCACCACCACCACTCAAGATTATACAACTTGATTTCCTCATAATCAATCAATCAATCAAGTATTTATTTATTTATTTGTGTATTTATTTATTTGTTCATCCGTTTGTTTGTTTATTGGTTTTTTGTTGGAAAATGAGGGTTGAGTGACTTGCCCAGGGTTACAAAGCCAGTTCGTGTCAAGTGTCTGAGGTCAGATTTGAACTCAGGTCCTCCTGAATCCAGGGCTGGGGCTTTATCCACTGCACCACCTAGCTGCCCCCAACAAGTATTTACTAAGCACCTACTACATGCCATACTCTGAGAATAAAAGTACAAAGAATGAAGCAATCTGTATTAGCAATGAGCTTGCATTCAAGATAAGCCCATACGAAAATATATACAGGGGGCAGCTAGGTGGCTCAGTGGATAAAGCACTGGCCCTGGATTCAGGAGGACTTGAGTTCAAATTTGACCTCAGACACTTGACACTTACTAGCTGTGTGGACCTGGACAAGTCACTTTGGCCCACAAAAAAAGAAACAAACAAACAAAGAAAGGAATATATATATATATACACAGACACACACACACAGAGCATATAGGTAAAATAAATAAGACAAATATATACAAGAAGTTAAACACAGTGTAGTTTAGGAGGAAAGGGCACTAGAACTTGTAGGGAATCAGGAAAGCCATCATGCCTGAACTGCATCTTAAACTAAGAGAGACTCTATAAGGGAGGGGTAAAAAGGAGTGCATTCCAGGAGAGTTCACCCCATTAGCATATATTAAGAGCTGAGGGCTAGTGGTCCTGCTCTATATCTTGCCACTGGAGTCCAATGACTCTGGAGCAGAGTGAGGCTGATGGCTTTGCACAGCCCTGCCTCACTTAAGTCCAATCACTTTCAAGTCAGGACATCACCTCCTGATGTTATTGGTCTTCTTCAAGAAGGAAGGACGAACATCAGCTGAGACTTAAACCCAGGTCTTCCAATATCCCAAGGCTGACTCCTACTAGGGCTTATGTAGATATGATTCCTGCCACTCTAAGGCAGAAGTTCTAACCTCTAAGGGTTCCACAAATAGATTTCAGGGGCTCTCTGATTGTTTGGGGGTTTTTAGTTATTATTTTGTCAATTATATTTCAATATAATTGGGTCCTACATATTTTATGCATTTAAAAACATTTTTCCATTTCCTGCCTTCTCAGTGGGTGGGGGGAAAGGGTGGAGGGAGGGAATTTGGAATTTTTTTTTTTTTTGCTGAGGCAATGGTGGTTAAGTGATTTGCCCAGGGTCAAGCAGCCAGTAAGTATTAAGTGTCTGATGTCGGATTTGAACTCAGGTCCTCCTGAATCCAGGGCCGATGCTCTATCCACTGTGCCACCTAGCTGCCCCTAATCCCCTCCCCCCATTCTAAAGGGAGGGCAGGGCAAACACTAAAAGCCAGACATCCCAAATCTGAGACCCAATATCAAAGATATCTTCCCCCTGAGGCTTAGTTTAAAAACGTGGACCCCTCCATTTCTTTCCCACTTCCCAAGGTGGGTACTCTGTCTTAATCAACTTAACCCCACTCCTGCTATCTTTCAGAGTGACTCCTCCAGTGCCAGCGAGAGTGAAGATGGTTTCCTCACTCTACCACCCCGGGACCACCTTGGCCTCGCCATCTTCTCTATGCTCTGCTGCTTCTGGCCTCTGGGCATTGCTGCCTTCTACTTCTCACAAAGGGTGAGGTTCCATGTGGGGCATTTGTAGGTAGGGACTGGGATGCAGGATGGAGCATGCCTTTTCTTTCAAATGAAAGGACCATCCTGGTCACGCTTTATACCATAAAGGGAAGTCTGGTCTTAAAAATCCTAGTACCTTCTGCCCACAGGCAATCAGGCCTCAGAAGGGCTGTGAATTGGGCAATAACTCCTAGCCCTTGGAAGGGGTACTTCTGTGCCTGGGAAGTGTCTGTCTCAGCTGTGTCTAATAAAAACCTGAGAAATAACTAACTAAATATAAATATAGACAGACAGACAGACAGATATATGTGTATATATATATATATATATATATATATATATATATATATATATGCAGCCAACCCTTCAACAGCCCCCATACTGGCTTTGTGACATATGGGACTATGCTCTTTCATTTTCTCAGTGTTTTCTCCTCCCCATCACCCAACAAAGATGTTCTTTAAGGTATTCTTTTCCCATTCAAAGCTACCCTTGATAGTTTAGATTTTTTTTTTTAGACATGATTTCCCTTGGGGATAAAGTGGGTGCTGTATAAGTTGCCCAAGACTTCATGCCTATGGGGATAAATAAGGATGGCCCTGCCCTGCCTTTCCCTCAACACAGCTTCATCCCATTTTATTTGTTTGGGGGGGTTGTTTTGTTTGTTTTTGTGGGGCAATGAGGGTTAAGTGACTTGCCCAGGGTCACACAGCTAGTAGGTGTCAAGTGTCTGAGGCTAGATTTGAAGTCAGGTCCTCCTGACTCCAGGACCGGTGCTTTATCCACTGTGCCACCTAGCTGCCCCCATCATTTTAAATGGCACTTGTTTACTCAAATGATGATCCATTCCTGTCCTGTTGGCTGGCTTAAGTCAAGGATTTTTAGAGAATGGCTCAAAAGAAGGAAGAATCAAGTTAAATCAAATCCCTGGGGAATTACATTCTTTCTCTCATGAGCCTGAACCACCCTCGAACCCATTCTCAAGGAGCCTATGCAGGATAGGTCCAGAGTAATAGGGGTCTTGCTTATGTGCCTTCTCTTTTCCTAGACCAGCAAGGCCATCTCCAAAGGGGACTTTCACCTGGCCAGCACAACTTCTCGGCGGGCCCTCTTCCTGGCCATTCTCTCCATCACCATTGGCACCGGTGTCTATATTGCAGTGGTGGTGGCGCTGGTGGCTTACTTGTCCAAGAGCAGCCAGGGCTAGTGGGGCCCAAGTCACTGAGAAGCACTCAGTCCCTCCCTCACCAGTGGTTCAAGGGAGCCTGAATCTCCCTCCATGGGTACTAATACCCTCAGTATCCTGGTGTTTGCAGACAAGCTGGAGCCAAGTGCCCTGGACAATCACTTTCCAACATGATCCCATTCCTGTTCCCCCAAAAGGAGTTGGGGAAGAGAAGGCTAGCAGGCCCACATCTGTCTAGCTTCAGAGACTCTTGATCTCATCTCATTATATTTATTCTCCCCTCACGTAGGCCCCAATCCAAATGAGGGGTACAGGGAGCTTATTTCACTGACTCCCTTTTCCTGTCCTCCCTAAACTCTCTCCAACCTGTTATATTCCCTCTTGTCAAAGGGGACACAGTGGTCAATGCCCCCATCAAGTTATGCCAGCCTAGTACCAGCTCTGGCATGAGAGCAAATCTGAGACAGGCTGAAAATGCAAACCCATCTCATTCCCACTACGTTCTGTCTCTTTCCTGGAGACGGTTTTATAAACATTGTGAGTAGCTAACTCCTTCACCCTCCCAAGTCTCAAGGGAAGGTAGAGGAACATGGAAGGAGGATGGGGTTGCTTGATATTCAGGTTGCCGATGGAGAAAGGGACAAGCAGGAAGAAGCAGGAGACCTGATCAAAATCACATAAGAGCCACTTGACATTCAACTAAGCTGGAAACAGACCTGATCCCCCCCGGACACATGGATCTTGAACTTGTCATTTGGCTAGGACAAAAATGGATGGATTCCAATTTTCTTTGCTCTCATCAAATATGAGAAACCTCCATTTCAATTCAATTAAACAAAATTTAAAGACGACATATCTTTTATCTTCATGGAATTTTACACTCTATTCATCTTCTTTGATATATGAGATGTTTCCTTTTGCCACCTGGTGGACATGGTTGAGCTGTGAACAGAAAATGAATGATTGGTCATTAAAAACCTTTCAACATATGTTTACTTTCATTTTCTCTAAAGTGATAATGTCAAGAACCCAACCAGTGCATGGGAAGACGGGGAGGAGCAAACAGACAGATTGGTTATTGAGATCTTGGAATTATGAGGTTCCTTATCTCCCAGGAGACATGAAAAATCATAGAATCTTTGACTTTAAGCCAGAAGGAACCTTTACACGTCATCTTGTCCAACTGCCTGATTTTAGAGAGGAGGAAACTGAGGCTTAGAGAAATTACATGACTTACCCAAAGTCTTTTTGTTGTTGAGTCATTTTCAATTACGTTCAACTCTCTGTGGTCCTATTTGGGGTTTTCTCAGCAAAGACATTGAAGCAGTTTGCCATTTCCTTCTGCTGCTCATTTTACAGATGAGCAAACCGAGGCCAACAGGCTAAAGTGATTGCCCAGGGTCACACAGGTAGGAAGTGACTGAGACCAGATTTGAACTCAGGTCTTCCTGACTCCAGGCCTAGCACTCTATCTACTATGCCACCCCTCCCCTAGCAGCTTCTGTTATTTGTCCAAGGTATTAAGGATAATAAAGGACAGAAGCAGGTTTGACATAATGACTTCTAACTCCAAATCCTATGTTCTTCCTACCATACCAAGAGTTTTCTCCCTTCCTTCTGCCTCATCATATATTTCTCTCACCTTGCCCATTTTGTACTAGGCTCTTAATGGTTCCCTGAGTGTGGAATCACTTGAGACTCTCAGAGCCTCAGATACCATGAGATAAAGAAAGCAGAAGCAATATTCTGAGGTACAGTATCAGGAAGACAGGCCTCTGGATGGCCAAGAGAAATGTCACTGCATAATCAATCCGCAAACATTTACACTGTGCCCTATGCTATGCCAGACTTTGTGGGTATGGAGGCATTTAAAATATGGTCCCTGTGCTTCTTGACCCTTTAGCCAAGATGGGGAGACAAGATAGATTCCCCAAATGAGCGTTCGTTGTGTGGTAGAGACAATAGGAGGTATAGGAGATAATTGTGGGCTGTAAAGCTTCAGTGGGTTCCTTGAACCAGCTTGAACTGGCTCAGACCTGACTGTTAAATTTCCAGTGTGAGCATTTGTACCCCCAAAATTGGCAAACCCTACAAATTGGGGTTCAATATATTGTGGCTTGATTGTTTAGACTTGAGAAAGTGATTTAGAAAAATGTTAATAATGCAGTTTATAGGGGCAGCTAGGTGGCGCAGTGGATAGAGCACCGGCCCTGGAGTCAGGAGGTCCTGATTTCAAATCCGGCCTCAGACACTTAACACTTACTAGCCGTGTGACCCTGGGCAAGTCACTTAACCCCAATTGCCTCACAAAAAAAAAAGTGTGCCCTGCATATATTTTCCCAGAGAACTAGTTGTTAAACATTTACCAACACACCCCTGGAAGGTACCATTTGATCTGGACCTTAGAAGGGAAGGCAGCATTGAGTATGTAATGAAGATTTATCTAATTATCCAGCAGCCAGAGGTGCAGGAGGAACTGGGCAAAAATGGGTTTTCCAAGCTGTTAGTGATCAGTTCTGTTCTTTATAGGATGATGGATTTAAAGCTGGAAGTTACCTTAGAGGCCACTGAGTCCAACTCTTTCTTTTCATAGAAGAGGAAACTGAAGCATAGAGAGTTTAAATTACTTGCCCCGGGTCATACAGCAAGTATTTGAGGCAGGATTTGAACCCAGCTCTTCTTGACTCCAAGTCCAATTCTATCCATTATTAACTTCACACATTCTCCGAGGGTCCTAAACTGGAACACCAATCCATCATATCCTCTCAAGGCAGTTCTGATTTTTTACACCACCCATTCCAAGCCTTGGGATCAAAGAACAAAGTCCCTGTCCTCAGACTAACAGCAGAGCTGTGAGTGGACACATCCGTAAAACTAACATGACATGAGGTAGAATGGGATAAGAACAAATGAGAAATTCAGACAAAAACACTATATGAAGTTTGGAGAAGGAATTGTTCGGTCATTTCAGTCATGACCCCATCTGAGGTTTTCTTGGCAGAAATACCAGAGTGGTTTGCCATTTCCTCCTCTAGCTCATTTGACAGATGAGGAAACTGAGGCAAACAGGGTGAAGTGACTAGCTCAGAGTCACACAGTTAGTACATATCTAAGGATAGATATGAACTCAGGAAGATGAGTCTTCCTGATTCCAAGCCCAGGGCTCTATCCACTGTGCCATCTGGCTGCCCTTGAGTGGGGAGGACCACTTCTAAATAGTGTGAGGCATTGGGGGCAGTTAGGTGGCGCAGTGGATAAAGCACCGGCCCTGGATTCAGGAGGACCTGAGTTCAAATCTGGCCTCAGACACTTGACACTTACTAGCTGTGTGACCTTGGGCAAGTCACTTAACCTTCATTGTCCTATGCAAGAAAAAAAAAAAAAGAAGGGTCTTATATGCCAGGCTAAGGATTTTGTATTTCATCCTATGAGCAATGGTGAGCCACTGAGGGTTTTTGAGAAGGGGAATAAAGGGATTAGATCTATGCATTAAGATTTTGTCATCTATGCAGAGCAGGTTTAGAGTTGAAAAAGACCTTAGAGGTCATAGAATTCTACACCCTCGTTTTACAGATGAGAAAACTGAGGCATAGAATGGTTTGAGTGGCTTGCTCTGAATTACATACCTAGAAATGTCTAAGGTGGAATGTGAACCCAGGTCTTCCTGACTCCAGGTCCAGGGCCCTACCCACTACACAACAGTGTCTGTGACTAGAGAAGGCAAGTTCCAAAAGATATTTGGAAGGTAGATTCTATACTTGGTTACAGATTGCTAAGAAACTAAAGGATGGCCAGTATCCAGTAGGAAAGTCTTCCGCTGGCCATGGAGAGAAGAGGAACAGGACTGGATTATTCCCAGGGGCAAATTTTCCCTCCTGAGACACCCTGGGGATGAGGGGCAGCTCATCAGTCAGATTGTCCCAGGACTTCCTATACCTAAGATATATACAGACGAGGCTTGTGATAGATTCTCTCTCATTCCCTCCACTGAGGGCTTGGGCTGCACAGCTTTCCCCACCCTTGAATGTTACATTGTTGGATAGACCACAGTACCAGTCTGACTATAGCTATGGAGATTGGACACAGGGAGCCTTGGGCAGGGGGCAGCCTCGATACACCACCTTCTTCACCTCCTGCCTTGGGGTTCTCAAAATTTTCCCTTGCCATTATTGTAATCACCACCATATTCTTCCTTCCCCCCACTGCAGCTAATTATCCCAGTGATTGTTGCCCTAAAAGAGGCTGCATTCTTTCCCCTGCCATCTGAGGGTATGGGGTGAAGGGAATTAGGACCCCTTCATTTCCAGGTACTTCTCCCAGGCATCAAGGCTGGATGTGGCTGCCCTGGGGCTGAGGCTTTAAGCCTCAAATTGTTCTCCTCTACTGGCATCTAACAGCCGCACATTATATTTGTAACCTTGATGCTCAAGCCTCTTGGGGGTCACTCACTGTCTCCTCCACTTATCCTGAGGCAGCGTTTAAAGCTGGCATATAGTCAAGATGCCACTGGATAGTTTTCAGACATGGCCAATATGGGAATTTGCTCTTGACTTTGCATATTTTTACAAGGGTTTTCTTTTTCTTTTTAATAGGAAAAAAGGTGGAAGGGGAGAAAATACCTTTTTGTTCATTCAAAAATGAAATTAATTTTTTTAAAGTATTCTAATCGATAAGCTCAGATAGGCTTGGTGGCCAAGAGACACATTTCTCGTCCTTGGAATGTTTTTGGATTGGTGGTAAAGTTGATAGAGCACCAGGTCTAGAGTCAGAACTCTTCCTGAGTTCAAATCTAGTTTCAGACACTTACTAGGTGTGTGACCCTGGGCAAGTCACTTAACCCAGTTTGCCTCAGTTTCCTCATCTTTAAAATGAGCTGGAGAAGAAAATGGCAAACCACTCTAGTATGTTTGCCAAGGAAACCCCAAATGTGGTCACGAAGAGTTGGACACAATTGAAAATAACTAGGAGGCAGCTAGGTGACGCAATAGATAGAGCACTAGCCCTGGATTTAGAAGGACCAGAGTTCAAATCTGTCCCCAGACACTTGACACTTACTAGCTATGTGACCCTGGGCAAGTCACTTAACCCTCATTGCCCCCCCCAAAAAAATTGAAAATGACTAAACAACCAAACACCTATATGTAACAAGCTCTTCCTCCCCACCCTCCCTCAGTTATAAGTATGAAGGTCTTCAGGTGGAGCCCCTGCTTTACCCATCCTTGACCCATAAAGGTAGGTGAAGGGGGAGGGTATGATGCATAGAACCTAAGTTCAAATCTCCTATCTGCTACTTACTACCTGTGTGACCTTAGGTAAGTCACTTAACCTCTGCATTTCCTCATCTCTTAAAAGGATGGTGTAGGCTAGATGACTTCTGTGGTCTCTGATAGTTCTAGATCTATGATCCTAAGTTCTTTCTCTTTTCTTCTTCCTCTCTCCTTCCCCAACTTCCTACCAATTTTTATGGCTCCATGGCATATAGTTCACACATTTTTCAAGTGATCCTTTGTAGAGTCTGTCAACATCTTTATGTTACTTCAAGGTGAGACAAAGATCAAAGCAAAACAAAACAAACCAAAATCCTCTTTGGACCTTTTCTTCTCTCACCATGAATGCCTTTCATCTCTTCCCTTCTGTGCCATCTTCTCTCTGAATACCAGTCTGGACCATCACCATGCATGTCACTTGGGTTGGCCATTTTATTTTCCCAGTTACTCAAATGGGAAAGTGGTGGGGGCAAGGAGAAGGAGGAGGAGGAGGAGGAAAAATTTATTCATATGAATGCAGAAGTGGAAGGGACATAGAGATCATATCCAATTGCACCTGCTAATTCTGATTTTAGAAAAAGAAAAGAGGGAGGGGAAGGAAGGAAAGGGGACTTGAAGAGGCAGTAGGAAGTGAGCAGGTACCCCAGTCTTGCCCTCCAAACTCTCTTGCTCACCTGAAGACCTGAGTTGGGAGACTTGGGAAAGTGTATGGACTAGCTGGTGCACGGGGAGGCTCAGGCTTCATGGGAGAGCACGGAGGATGGTCATAAAAGAGAGGATGGGGGGCAGCTAGGTGACACTTACTAGCTGTGTGACCCTGGGCAAGTCACTTAACCCTCATTGCCTCACAAAAATAATAATAATAATAATAGAGGATGATATGTCCTGGACTTGATGGGCCATGCCAGGGAAAGAAGCACTGGATTTAACTGGACTAAGAATCAGGAGACCTGGGTTCTAGCTCCCATTCAGCCTGTTTTCTGTGTGACCTTTGGACATACTTCTCTTGGCCTCAGTTTTCTTACATGTAAAATGGAGCAGCTAAGCTAGGTGGCATGGTGGATAAAGTTCCAGGGCCTGGAATCAGGAAGACCTGAGTTCAAATCTGGCCTCGGACACTTACTAGCTGTGTAACCCTGGACAAGTCACTTCACCCTGTTTGCCTCATCTGTTTTCTCATCTGTAAAATGATCTGGAAAAGGAAATAACAAACCACTCCAGGATCTTTGTCAAGAAAACTCCCAAATGGGTCACAGAGTTAGATACAACTGAACTAACTGAACAACAACAAATGGAATTAAAACAGCTAGGTGGCACAGTGAATAAAGCACTGGCCTTGGATTCAGGGGAACCTGAGTTCAAATTCAACCTCAGACACTTGACACTAGCTGTGTGACCCTGGGCAAGTCACTTAACCCCAATTGCCTCACTAAAAAAATAAATAAATAAAAATAAATTGTCCACACCTCCTCAGAGGCAGGGGATGATAATTTACACAGGACTAGAGAGTTATAGACCTAGGCTTTCATGACACTTATCTCTTCTGGGATGCCTTTTACCTGTCTGATGTGTCTTCTCAGGTTCTGTCACAGAGCTTTATCTGAATCCTTCCTACTAACTGTGGGGAGTCCCCTAAGGCTCTGTCCTGGGCCTTGTCTTTCTTCTATACTGTCTCACTTGGTGATCTCATCAGATCCCAAAGATTCAATTAACATGTCCATGCAGGTGATTTCCAGCTCCAGCCCTGATCTCCTTCTTGAGTTCCTGTTTGACCTCACCTTCTGGACATCTCAAATTGTATGTCCAGTGGGGACATGAAACTCAACATGTCTAAAACAGAATTCATTATCTCACACATACCTGTTCCCATCCTTGCTGTTACTATCGAGGGTAGTACCATCTTCCAAGTCATTAAGGCTTGAGGCTTGAAATCTTGGTCTCATTGTTACATTAGAAAATTAAGGTAAACTTTTAAAAAAAGAAAGGAAGGAAAGAAGAAAAAGAAAGAAGGAAGGAAGGAAGGAAGGAAGAAAGGAAAGTTAAAGTAAACTGAGAGACAATGTTCTGAGCATCATCAATTTATTGGTTTGTTGGTTTGGTTGGCGGGGCAGGGCAATGAGGGTTAAGTGACTTGCCCAGGGTCACATAGCTAGTAAGTGTCATGTGTCTGAGTCTAGGTTTGAACTCAGGTCCTCCTGAATCCAGGACTAGTGCTCTATCCACTGAGTCACCTAGCTGCCCCCATCATCGATTTATTAGGCTATTAGTAACCAATAAATTGGCCTCTCTCAATGACCAAAGACCCCAAGATAGACTTACTAGCCTCCATATGGTTCGGGGAACAAAGAACAGAATTGGGTGGGTGGAGAAAACAATGTAATAGGTTTCAGGGCTGGCGGCATCATGAAGGTGAGGACAACATGATTGGAAATTGGGAATGAGGGGCTAGCAACAATACACTCCTTCCCCTCCTGTGACCAAGAAATGTTCATTGTTTGAGTCCACCTGCAAGGTCAGAGATTGGGAACCAGACTTATTTGGATAATAAACCAGACATCCTTGCAGGATAGCTTGGTGGTGTAAAGACCAGACTCCCTCGTGTCCACCTGTATCCCTCAAGGGTAACAGACTTGCTTCAGGCAAGAATAGAACAGTGATTAGCAGGAGAACTGAACTTCTAAACTTAGCTCATAAGCAGAGAGAGAGAGACAAAGATATGCGGCTTGAGCAATCACACAAAATAGAGTGGTGATACAGAACAGGATCCTTTCCAGAACAGAACCAATTATAAGATGATACAGAATCAATTTCATTTCTTCATCGTCCTTGACTCCTCATGCTCACCCTGAATATCCAATCTGTTGTCAAATTCTGTTGTCTCTACTTTCAAAAGTCTCTCTCCTATATATTCCCTTCTCTCCACTCAGAACAAGCACCAAAGATTCAGACCCTTATTAACTCCTGACTGGATTATTGCAACACTCTTCTAATTAGTATGCCTGCTTTAAGTCTCTCCCTAATCTATCCTCCATTCAGTTGATGTTTCTTTTTTTTTTCTTTTTTTCCCCCCTTTTTCAGGGCAATGGGGGTTAAGTGACTTGCCCAGGGTCACACAGCTAGTAAGTGTCAAGTGTCTGAGGCCAGATTTGAACTCGGGTCCTTCTGAATCCAGGGCCAGTGCTTTATCCACTGCACCACCTACCTGCCCCCCAGTTGATGTTTCTAAAGCAAAGGTCTGTGTTGCCAACCCCCTCTCAATAAACTCCAGTGGGTCCTATGGAACCAGAGGCAGGAAGGTGGCTCAGTGGATAGAGTCCTGGGCCTGGAGTCAGGAAGACCTGAGTTCAAATCCAGCCTCAGATATTTACAAACTGTGTGACCCTGGGCAAGTCACTTCACCCTGTTGTCCTCAGTTTCTTCATCTGTAAAATGAGCTGGAGAAGGAAATGGCGAACCACTCCAGTATCTTTGCCAAGAAATGAAGAGTTGGACGCCACTCAACAACAAAAGGTACTCCCTCCTCACCTCCCTTTTTTGACTTTTCTTCAATACCCTATACCTTCTAAATCTATAGCAGGCCCTTCCCTATTTTCTCTCTCCACTCCCCTCCCCTTCATTCTGAGATTTTTATCTATTTACACTGTATTCATTCCGTATGTAAATACTTATTTGCATGTTGTCTCTCCTTTCAAGATGGGAAGTTCTTGAGGACAGGGCTTGGTTTTGCCTCTCTTTGCATCCCCAACATTTAGCATGGTACCTGGCAGACAGTAAATGGTTGTTAACTGCCTAACTATTAAACACAATCCTTGGTGACCTGAGCCCCTGGGTTTATCACCTTCCTTATTGCCTTGGAACATCCCAGTGGTGGCCATGGGGAAGGTATCCTCCAGCATCCTTTACCCTAACCATCCCATGCATGCCCCCTAGGTCTTTGCCACTGAGACCTGGGATGTTTGGCTCATCTACCCAGCCTCCTGACCTTTCCATGCCGCTTAAGGCTCCCCTGGGAACCCAGGAGGGTCTGCTGCAGGATTATTCTATTTCCCAGCTCACCTCCAGAGACAGGCAGAGAGTTTGGGGGCAGGGCACAGCCACCCCCAATATTACAAGGCTCAAATGAAGCCAATAATGGGATTCAGTCTCTCCACATCTGTGCAAATATTACCAATTATTTTAGCCACTACAAACACCCAGCAGGAAGGCAGAGAGGAAACCAAACTGAACCGTTTAAAATAGAAACTAATATTGCCACACGGGAGAAGACAGGGCTGTTAACAGACTAGGAGCTAGGGGGAATTGAAGAATTCAGAGGGTCTTGCTCATCCACTGGCTTGTGAAGCCAGTAGTGTCCCTCCCGGACCCTCAGTCTCTTCATCTGAAGATCAAAAATGATCCCATAAGTCGCTCTTTCCCCAAGGAATACCGATAGGGGAGTAGGAGAGGGAGGGACTAT
Source organism: Dromiciops gliroides (assembly GCF_019393635.1). Taxonomy (NCBI): domain Eukaryota; kingdom Metazoa; phylum Chordata; class Mammalia; order Microbiotheria; family Microbiotheriidae; genus Dromiciops; species Dromiciops gliroides. The sequence goes on from NC_057862.1 coordinate 237,349,036, forward strand.
GAGAGAGAGAGAGAGAGAGAGAGAGAGAGAGAGAGAGAGAGAGAGAGAGAGAGAGAGAGAGAGAGAGAGAGAGAGAGAGAGAGAGAGACAAGGGGGGGACATTTGGTGCTTTAATCTCAGTATTCTGGGACTGAAAGGAGGAGCTGGTTAAGTGCTGGAGCTGTTGATTGTTAAAAACAAGATATAGGGTTGGTAGCCCCTTTCTAAGGGATGCATCTCTCTAGGCTGGGGTCTCAGCCCAGTCTCTGTCATTCTTGCTGAGAGTAGAGACAGCAGGGGGAAGGAAAACATTTTTCTCCTGCACTTCAGGAAATCCACTCTCTCTTGCAGTTCTCACCCAGCTGTGAGGGAGGGAAAGAAACTTGAGGGGGTGGCAAGCTAGTGAGTGAGTCTTGACTGTAAAGAGGGAGAGAGATAAGCCCAGAGTCACTCTGCCTGTCTCGAGCTGCGGCAGGTTTTCCCATTTAAAAGCAAGAATGTTCAATAAGATGAAACAGCCAGAAAACCTCACTGGGAATACTCCCCCAGCTTTCCCTGTTGCATGCTGGATCTCTCCCCCAGATTATTCTCTCTACCTTTCCTCCTTCCCAGCACCTCAAAAAGACTGATCTCTTTGCGGGGGGGGGGGGGTGCTGCCTTTTTTTTTTTTTAAACAATCTAAGAGCCCACTCTGGAGAAGCAGGCTTGAAGTATCAGGTGGGCCCTGTCAGGGCTGTGTCCTACCAATGGGCTGGGTGAAAAGCTAGACACCCAAAGACCTGGTCAGAGCTGCTACAGTGCTTCATGGGACTATGTCATGTGAGTTCAAATCCTGAATCTGCCACTTACTGTGTAACGGCTCCAGCCCTGAGGATCATTAGATCTTTGCAACCCTTTATTTATTTATTTGTTTGTTTGTTTATTTTAGTGGGGCAATGAGGCTTAAGTGATTTGCCCAGGGTCACCCAGCTAGTGTCAAGTGTCTGAGGTCGAATTTGAACTCAGGTCCTCCTGAATCCAGGGCCTGTGCTTCATCCACTGCACCACCTAGCTGCCCCTGATCATCAGATCTTTGACTGCCAAAGCTGAGATGTACTCAAAGATCAGCTAATCCAAACCACCCATTTTAACAGAGTAAGAACCTGAGGCCCTGGGACATGAAGTAATACATGCCCACAAACCCTACAGTGACTCATTGGTGGTCTGGATTAATTCACATTTCTATAGGGCTCTAAGGTCTATCAAGCGCTTTCCTCCTGACTACCCTGTGAGGAAAGCAGTACGGGTTTTTATTCATTCCCATTTACAGATGGGGAAACTGAGGGATGGGGCAATGCAGTGATTTGTCAGGGCCGTGCAGCTAATACGCGTCCGAGTTTGAGCTGGGACTCTCTGCGGCTCGACCTCAGATCTTTTAATGCCAAGACCAAGGCTCTTTCAATTACACCATGCTGCCTCCCCCACGGGAGCCCCCGGCCATGGCAGAAGGAGGCATCTCTGTTTATCATAAAAACACAGAGAGGGATTTAGGGAGAACCACAGCTGCTGCCACTGTGAATACTGATGAAGCAAGTTGGAAACCACTTTAAAAACAGCTTCACTCATCAACCCCTCCCTAGACAGTTCCTTAAACTGGCCCTGGAGGTTTCCCTCTCCCACCTGGGCTGCCATTTTTAATCCCTTCTATTTTTGAGGGGGGGGGGGGTTGGTTAGGAGCGGGCGGGAGGGGGTGGGAGGAAGGGAAGAGAGAGAGGCTCAAGGTGTTGTTCAACTAAAGCTGATCTGATACCTGGCTGCTGTTTCACACCAGCCTGACTAGGTGACAGGGGAGGCACTAGGCAGGGTGGGGCTCAGGGATGGGGACCGGAAAGGGGAAAACTCAGATGTTCCGTATAAAAATAAAAGGTGACTGTGCAGCCCATCTGCATTTCTAAATACTCAGCAACCTACATTCCTTGAACTGCTTTTAGCTCTTTTCCTTCTATAGAGGTAGAGAGGCTTCAAAGCCACTACCAGCCTCAAGAGAAAGGGACAATGAAAGCCACTCCTGGCAAATAGAAACCTTTCAACCACAGCCCTAGGATAAAGCAAGCCCCCAGGGGACTGGGGAGAGTTGGACTGACTCTTGCCTAGATCCACTGAAAAGGAGAAAGACAGAGCTTTTTCTCCCATATTTCTGATAAAGGTTTGTGTTGGGTCCTCTTATCAATCAATATTTAAGCGCCTATGGGCAGCTGGGGCAGCTAGTAGAGTGCAGGGCCTGGAGTCAGGAGGACCTGAATTCAAATCCAGCCTCAGACATTAGCTGTGTGACCCAAGTCACTTAACCCTGTTTGCCTCAGTTTCCTCATCTGTAAAATGAGCTGGAGAAGGAAATGGCAAATGACTCCAGTATCTTTGTCAAGAAAATCCCAAAATGGGGTCACAAAGAGTTGGCATGACTGAAACAAGTCAACAACAACAAAAATGGGCAGCTAGGTGGCCTAGTGGATAGAGGGCTGGACTGAAAACCAGGAAGACTGCATCTTTGTGAGTTCAAATCCAGCCTTAGACACTTACTATCTGTTTGCCTCAGTTTCCTCATCTGTAAAATGAGCTTCAGAAAGAAATGGCAAACCACTCCAGTATCTTTGCTGAGAAAACTCCAAACAGGGTCAGGAAGAGTCCGACACAATTGAACGCCACCGCCACCACCACTATGAGTCAGACACAGTCTTAAGCAATGGAAATACAAAAGGAGGCTTGTCTCAGCTGCCTCAGCTCACAGCTTAGCTCCTTGGGTTTTGGCTAGGAGGCCACTTCACAAGCCTATGTGGCCCAAGGACTCCTCCCTACTCTGGTCTCCCCAGGAATGTAGATGACAATCTCACCATCTCTGAGGAATCAAGGTAGGAAATGGAAACTAAGGAAAGGAAATGAAGAACTAAGCTTAGGCCAGTGAAGTCAATAATGTCAACTAGTTATCATTGCCCAAGATGCTTTTGCTCTGAAACACAAACCTAGCCTCAGACACTTGACACTTACTAGCTGTGTGACCCTGAGCAAGTCACTTAACCCTCATTGCCCTGTCAAAAAAAAAAAATACTAATAAAGATCTCTGGAGAAATCCAGCCTTGATCTCAGGCTGCTTTGGGGAAAGAAAAAAAAAAATAGTGCCTATTCTGGGATAGTCATAGGCACTAGTTAATGGTAGAGGGAAGAGAAAGGGACCACATCCCAACAGCTTTATGGTACTGCAAAGACAAAGTCCAGTATCTGAGTAATAATAAATATAGTACAAAAAGAAGAGAATAAAAAGCCTAAGGTGGCACGCTAGACCTTGAGTCAGGAAGACCTGAGTTCATATCTAGCTTTAGACAGTTACTGGCTGTGTGGCCCTGGGCAAGTCACTTAACCTCTGCCTCAGTTTCTTCATTTGTAAAATGGGGATAATAACACCTATGTTCCAGAGTTTCTTCGAGGATCAAATGACATAACGTTTAAAGTACTTTGCAAACATTAAAGTATCATATAAATGTTAGTCATTATTATTATTTTCTATTATTATTATTAAGGTCTATTTACATCTGGTCTATATTTTTTCTGCCTGAGGTATGTAATATCATAGGAAGATGGGATCTTCTACACACTTACCAAACTGATATTTTTTTTTGGTGAGGCAGTTGGGGTTAAGTGACTTGCCCAGGGTCATACAGCTAGTAAGTATCAAGTGTCTGAGGCTGAATTTGAACTCAGGTCCTCCTGAATCCAGAGCCAGTGCTCTATCCACTGCACCACCTAGCTGCCCCTCTCTTTGACACTTAAAAGTCTTTCACAATCTGGCTCCCATCTATCGTGTGTGTGTGTGTGTGTGTGTGTGTGTGTGTGTGTCAATTGGGGTTAAGTGACTTGCCCAGGGTCACACAGCTAGTAAGTGTCCAGTGTCTGAGGCCGGATTTGAACTCAGGTACTTCTGAATCCAGGGCTAATGCTTTATTCACTGTGCCACCCAACTGCCCCCCATCTATCTTTTCAGAGGGATTCCCCATTAATTCCTATGTTCTAGCCAAAAAGGCCTACTTGCTGTTTCCTGTAAACTACAATCCATTTCCCACCTCCCTACTTTTACATAAGGTATCCCCTTTTCCCCAGAATGCTCTACTTCCTGCAACCCTTCACTAGCTCCAAAGCTCAACTCAGGTGCCACCTCCTAAAAGATGGCCTTTATTTATATTTTTGAGGCAATCAGGGTTAAATGACTTGCCCAGGGTCACACAAAGATGGCCTTTATTGATATCTCCCAATTATTACTGCTACCTTCACTCCAGCCATGGCCTTGTATTATTTTTGAATTTTTCATTTTTACCCATCTGTGTGAATGTGCTCTACTTCCCCCCACGAGAATATAAGCTGTTTGAGGAAATGGAATATTTCATTTTTGTATTTTTATACTTAGCACCCAGTATAACACCTGGTATTTGGTAGGTGATTACCAAATGCTTGAATAGAATAAGATTATACCAGGAAGGGATTTTAAAGAGCATTTAGTCCAGTTGTTGTTGAGTCATTTCAGATGGGTCCAACTCTCCACAACCCCATTTGGGTTTGTGTTTTTGGTTTTGGTTTGGTTTGGGTTTTTTTGCAGGGCAATGAGGGTTAAGTGACTTGCCTAGGGTCACACACATTTGGGGTTTTGTTGGGAAAGATACTAGGGTGGTTTGCCATTTCCTTCTCCAGCTCATTTTACAAATGAGGAAACTGAGGCAAACAGGCTTAAGTGACTTGTCCAGGGCCATAAAGCTAGGCGATAACTGAGTCAACTCAGGTCCTCCTGACTCCGGGCCTGGCACTCTATCCTCTGTACCACCTAGCTCCCTGAGTCACTAATTATAGAAGCACAGATTTAGAACTGGAAGGAACATTAAAGATCATCTAGTTCAATCCATTCATTTTACAGAGGAGTAACTGAGTGAGACCCACAGAGTTTAAGTGACTTGCCCAAGGTCATGATGAGTAAATTACAAAGTCAAGTTCTGAATCCAGACCCTCCGATTCCAAAACGAGCATGTTTTCTCTTGTACCCCTTTGCTTTTATTTGTTTTTTGGTTTGTTTTTTTGGTTTTTTGTGGGGCAATGGGGGTTAAGTGACTTGCCCAGGGTCAGACAGCTAGCAAGTGTCAAGTGTCTGAAACCAGATTTGCACTAAGGTCCTCCTGAATCCAGGGCCGGTGCTTTATCCACTGCGCCATCTAGCTGCCCACCACTTTGCTTTTAAATTAAGAGGGGAGTTCCATTCCTCTCTGAGCCAGGTGTGGGTAGTGAGGTGTCTGTCACCTCCAGGTCTCTCCTCAGCCAAGCAGAGGTGAGAGAAGATTTCCAAATTAGAGCTCTAATTTGGTCTAATGATTGAAGCAGGAATGTCTCCGAGAGCGCAGGTGCGGCTCTCCCTCCGTATTTCACGCCCTCTTTCCCCTAATACCCTTTTACCTTCTCCCCCATCACCAGCCTCCTCTCTTCCAAATTCCTCCGGTCCTTTTACAGCATAGCCTGCAGGGGAGTTGGAGGGGGGAAATCAACTCTACCTCTGACAGTTCTCCCAGAGGGTTTAGAGATAGAGGATTTATACTCTCCGAGAAGCCAATTAAGGAGCATCATTCAGACACCCGGCACTGCAAGAAAACAGAACTTAATGCTACTCCATTCCCCTCGGGAGCCCTGCCATGGAGTCCCTGGGGTAAGCTGTACACAGGAAGAGCAGAGATTCATCTGCCTCCTGCCTACGTACTTCAGAAGGGAGTTGGGGAGTGGATGAATGATAGAGCCTTTATTAAGTGCTTATTATGTTCCAGTCACTGTGCTAAATGCTGGCAAACACATCCAAGAAAGCAAGGCAGCCCCTGCCCTCAAAGAGCTTACGTTATAATGGGGGAATACGACAGAAAATGAGCTAAGAAGAAGTTAAGGGAGAAACATGGTTCGGATAGATCTGGGAAGTGGTGACGGTCTGGGTCTGGGCAAGATAAGGTGAAGGCTCCCCAGAGTTGAAGGTGGTCCCTTGGTAGAAGTACAAGGTTCCAGGGAAGGGGAAATAAGTAGATTGATGATGGTAGCTGGATTTTTGTTGAGTACCCGGGGAAACCCAATCCTGTTTGTTTGTTTTTTTTTATAAATGCTTAGCATATACATAGTAGGTGCTTAATAAAGTTCCCTTCCAGGTGCAGCTAGGTGGCGAAGTGGATAAAGCACCGCCCCTGGATTCAGGAGGACCTGAGTTCAAATTGGGCCTCAGACACTTGACACTTGCTAGCTATGTGACCCTGGGCAAGTCCCTTAATCCCCATTGCCCCGGAAAAAAAAAGAAAGAAAAAAATACAAAAACAAAACAAAACTTATAAAGTTCCCTTCCCTTCTCTTCCAGATGTGACTGAAGAGTTCACTAATCTCACTAGCCCTCTGTACCTCCCCATTAATCCCCATCATCAATCTATTCACCAACGACTAGATGCTGAGCACCTTGAGATTACAAGAAGCAGAAGGCACTTGTCTTTGCCCACAGTCTAGTTGGAGAGATGAAAGAAAGTAAAGAGACTAATTCTATAAGGCACATAGGAAACTTCTTGTTCAGTCATATCTGATTCTTTGTGACTCCATTTGGGGTTTTCTTGGCAAAGATAATTGAAGTGGTTTGCCATTTCCTTATCCAGCTTGTTTTACAGATGAGGAAACTGAGGCAAACAAGGTGAAATGACTTGTCCAGGGTCACACAGCTAGTGACTGAGGTTGCATTTGAACTCAGGTCTTCTTGATTCTAGGCCTAGTACTCCATTCACTCTACCACCTAGCTGTCCATAGGAAAACTAGCTTCATTCAAAGTCATAACTCTCATGGGATGAATGGGGTTTTATCCTAGGGGTCCAACATGGGGGTTGGTAAGCAGTGTAATTTCTCCCCTAAACAATTAATATCCCTGCCTCTTGAGTTCATCTGTTGGTCCTAGGTCCCATGTGGGTCCCATTGCCGGGCACCCCTTTCACACTCTCTGCCTACCTTCTCCCCAACCTCCCTGAGTTGGACTGGCCCCTCTCCTGATATGAGTACACCCTTGGCCAAACTCATCTCTCTGTAGATGCCACCACTCCCACTCTCAAACTATTTTTGTCCCAGGTGAAAATATTACTACTTATTGTTCTGATTTCATTGTACTGCAAGAAAAAGCAACTCCCAATAGAAGACAATGCAAATGGTCAACTGAGTGGTATAGTGGATAGAGCACTGAGCCTAGACTCTGGAAGACCTGAGTTCAAATCTGATCTCAGGCACTTACTATCTGTGTCCAAGTCACTTAACTCTGTTTGCCTCAGTTTCCTCATCTGTAAAATGAGCTGGAGAAGGAAATGGTAAACCACTCCAATATCTTTGCCAAGAAAACCCCAAATGGGGTCACAAAGAGTCAGACATAACTGAAAAACCACTGAACAATAAAGTACCAAATGGGGAAGGGAGAGAAAAACTGTGGGTTGGAGTGGGCAGGGAGTCAGACCCTCAGGGGAAGTAGGAATTGAGCTGGCCCATGAAGGATAAAAAGATGGGTATGGGTTGGGGTACTGTGAATACAGAGGGGAGCCCATTGCAAACAGGATCCAGACACAGGAATGAACTTCCCATATTGGGGGTTGGATGGATCAGTCTGGCCGGAGCAGAGTTCCTTTAAAGATGATAAGGCTGGGGGCAGCTAGGTGGCCCAGTGGATAGAGCACTGGCCCTGGAGTTAGGAGTACCTGAATTCAAATCCGGCCTCAGACACTTAACACACACTTAGCTGTGTGACCCTGGGCAAGTCACTTAACCCCAATTGCCTCACTTAAAAAAAAAAAAAGATGATAAGGCTGGGAAGCTAATGGAGGGCCTTGAAAGCTGAGAAAGAGCTATTGGATTTGGTGACTGGGAAGTTATGGGTGACCTTAGAAAGTATAGTTTCAGGGCAGCAGACAGGGTACTGGCTCTAGAATCAGGAAGATCTGAGGTCAAATCCAGCCTCAGACATTTACTAGCTGTGCGACCTGGGGAAGGGGAAGGGGACAAGGACAGCGACAGGGATGGGGACAGGGATGCGGAAAGGAAAAGAGTTTCAGTTGGAGTGGTGTGACTGGAACTCAGTTTGCAGGGGGTTAAGGAGTAAGACTTGAAGCAAGAAAAGCATCTGATGTAGCATATCTTGGAGAGGCAATGTAGCATGATGCTGGATGTGAGGCTAGGAATACCTGGGTTTGAATCCTGCCTCTGACAACTAAGTAACTGTGTGACAGTAGGCAAGTCATTTAACTCCTCTAAGCCAATTTCTTCATCTGTAAAATGTCTATCTATAGTACATTACCTTCACAGAGTTAATAGAAAACATGGGTTTGAATCTCCTTCCTGAGCATATCACATAATTGGTCTGGGACTCATCTGTTTCCTAATTTGTAAAATGAAAAGGTTAGACAAGGGGAAGGACTTCCTTTCCTTTCATTCTTTTCTCTACCCCTTGCAATTTGGCTTCCGATCTTATCACTCAGCAGGAACTGTTGTCTCCATACCAATAACTTTTGATTGCCAAATGCACTGGTCTTTTCTAGATGGTTATTCTCCTTGGCTCCACTACAGCATTTGAATTTGTTAATCACTCATCCTGGATATTCCCTTCTGTCTGGATTCTCTGGAGATCAGTGGCTCTCTCTGTCTCTCCCCCTCTCTCTGTCCCTCTCTTTCCCTCTCTGTCCCCCTTTCTGTCCCCCTCTCTGCCCCCTCTCTGTCCCTCTCTGTCCCCCCTCTCTCCCCTTCTCTGTTCTTCTCTCTGTCCCCCTCTCTCCCCCGCCTCTCTCCTCTCCACTCCTTCCCATCTCCCTTTCCCCATCCCGTCTCTTTTTCTCTATGTCTGACTCCCCTTTATGAATTTCTGCGTTCTCTACTATTGTCCCTCTCCCCTTTCCCTCCCTGCCTTCTTCTACCTTCTCTTCTGTCTCCTTTGCTGGATCATCATCCATGTTGTGCCCCCAAATTCTGGGTGTAACCAAGTCTCTGACCTGGACTCTCTTCCCTTCTAACTTTATACTCTCCATCTCACTGACCTCATTAGCCCTCCTGGGTTTATCTTCTCTGTCCAGTTGATTCCCTCACCTGTATATTTAACTTTAGTCTCTCTCCTGAGCTTCAGTCCCACACATTACCACCTGCCTATTAAGACATTTTTAATTAGATATATACAAAACAGAATGCATTAATTTTCCCTGAAACCATTCTCCCTTCTGAACTACTTTTGTCAAAGGCGCCAATCACCATCCTTCTAGTCACTCGGGTTCTCCATGTCAGGTTCCCAGCACCTCCGAATCCTCACTTTCTGTTACCCCATAGATTCACTAAGTTGTCAAATCTTGTTTCTTACCTCTTCTTCCTACTCCCATGGCCACCACCATAGTTCAGGCACTCATCAGCAATAGCCGAATTGGTCTCCCCATCTCAAGTCTCTCCTTTCTCCAATCCATCCTCCACACAAAATGATATTTTTAAATAGCATTTTATTTTTTCCAGTTACATGTAAAGACAATTTTTTCAGTTCTAAATTTTCTTCTTCCCTTCTCTCTAAGAGGGTAAGTAATTTGACAAATGTTATATATGTGCAATAATGTAAAACATTTCCACATTAGTCATGTTGTGAAAGAAACAGAACAAACAGGAAAGACTATGAAAAAAATAAAGTGAAAATAGTATGCTTCGATCTGCATTCAGACTCCATAGTGCTTTCCCTGGATGTAGAGTGCATTTTTTATCATGAGTCTTTTGGAATTGTCTTAGATCCTTGTATTGCTGAGAAGAGCTAAGTCTATTATAGTTGATCATTCCACAGTGTTGCCATTACTGTGTACAGTGGTCTCCTGGATCTGTTCACTTCATACAAAATAATATTCCTAAAGCACAGGCCTAACTGTATCATTTACCTGCTCAATAAATTCCAGTTGTTTCCCTTTTTTTCCCCTCTAGGAAGAAATACAAACTCCTTGGTTTGACATTTCAAGTCTTTTTCTCTTTTCCTTTCTTTTTTTTTTTTTTCAGGGCATTGAGGGTTAAGTGACTTGCCCAGGGTCACATACCTAGTAAGTGTCAAGTGTCTGAGGCTGGATCTGAACTCAGGTCCTCCTGAATCCAGGGTCAGTGCTCTATCCACTGCACCACCTAGCTGCCCACAGGCCTGCCACTTTCAACCTCTAGCTCAATAATTGAATCAATTCCACCATTGCTCCTGAAAAAGAACTGCCAGATGGCCCCACTCATGGTCATTCTGACTTCCCAAATCAAGACTTCGTGGCTCCCATTGCTCCTTATGTGTGTTGTGTCAGGTATTAGTTGATCATACAGGATGTAGACTCCTTGAAGGCAGAGACTGTCTCATTTTTGTGATTGTATCTCCATTACCTAGCACAGTGCCTAGCACATAGTAGTCATCTGGGGGGAGGCAATTGGGGTTAAGTGACTTGTCCAGGATCACACAGCTAGTAAGCATCTAAGGCCAGATTTGAACTCAGGTCCTCCTGACACCAGGGCCAGTGCTCCATCCACTGTGCCACCTAGCTGCCCCAACATAGTAGGCATTAAAAAACGTTTGTTGACTTATTGATAGATGACCTATGAGGTCTGTTCTCACTCTAAATTTGTGGTCTTATGTGAGACTTAGATGAGATATTGGTATATAAAGTATTTTGGAAGCTTTAAAGCATCACATATCAGTTGTTATACCTTTATATATAAGTATTTGATAGATTGCTAAGTGGTACAGTAGATAGGCTGTTCGATTTGGGGTCAGGAAAACCTGAGTTTGAATCCTTTGTCATATTAATTAGGTGAGCCTGGGGAAATCACCTTCTCTCAGCCTCAGTTTCCACATTTGTATTATTAGTGATAGCTTACCCCATAGGGTCCATATGTGGATCAAATGAGATAACACATTTTGCAAAACTTAAAACTGCTATATAAATGCTATTGTATCTTCAAGAAGTTTGACACGAATGGAAAGAAGGAATGTTGTAAATTTCATAATAAAAATATACATCTAAATTATAAAGGGCAACTAGGTGGCACAGTGGATAGAGTACTGGACCTGGAGTCAAGAAGACCTGAGTTGAAATCCAGCCTCAGATATTTACTAGCTCTGTGGCCCTGGGCAAGTCACTTAACCCTGTTTGCCTCAGTTTCCTCATCTGTAAAGGGAGCTGGACAAGGAAAGGGCAAACCACTTCAGTTATCTTTGGCAAGAAAACCCCAAATGGGATCACAAAGAGTCAGACACAACTGAAATGAAATAACAAAATTTATAATCTATAATCTAGCCCTGAGTTCACTGATTAGAGCCCTAGAGAATTGGGGTTTTATCTTTGGACTGTGTCCTCTGGTTTATAACTTCTTCCTTTATCTTCTCCCTAGCTCCTCGGTCACAATCCAGATACACACATAACACTGCATGCAATAGAGAAGGCTTTTGCTGAGGCATGCCTTGAGTACTTCTTCATTCCATTTTTATCTACTTGGTTTTATCTCTCTCCTACGTGATTGGGCCCATGGTCTATCTCCCCATTTCTGAAGTGGCCTTTCTTCCTTCTTTCTCGGAGTACCAGGTTTACCTCAGTATAGGCAATGAGCTCAACACTTTTCATTTCATGTTGAAACCACAGTAAATCTTAAGGCCACTGCAGTATCATAGAACACTTATTACAACCATTTCTGACAAGGAATTCAACTCCATTTCAAAACTTTACATGAAAAGGCAGGAAGCATTTATTAAACATCTAGTATTGGGGGCAGCTAGGTAACACAGTGGATAAAGCACTGGCCCTGGATTCAGGATGACCTGAGTTCAAATCCGGCCTCAGACACTTGACACTTACTAGCTGTGTAACCCTGGGCAAGTCACTTAACTCCCATTGCCCTGCCAAAAAAAAATTTTTTTAAATAATAAAATAAAATAAAATAAATAAACATCTAGTATGTGCTAAGTAAGCTCTTTACATATATTATCTCATTTGATTCTCACAATAAGACTGGAAGGGAGGTACTAATATGATCCCCATTTTACAGTTGAGGGAACTGAGGCAGACAGGTAAAATGACTTACCCAGGGTCACATAGCTTATAAGTGTCTGAGGATGGACTCGAAGTCTGGTCTTTCTGGCTCCAGGCCCCCGCTGCTCTATCCATTGCCTTATCTACCCACCTCAAGGAAAAGAAATCCAGTATCTTATAGGCAGACCATTCAGACTTTGCATCAAGATAAAATCTGCTTCTGAAACTTCTACTCATTGAACCTAGTATTTCTCCCTCTAGGGTCAAGCAGAATAAATCTAAATCTTCTTTGATGGGATGGCACTACAAATAATTGGAGCTTGTTTTTGACTCCTTCACCCCATCCCCAACTCTTTTCTCCAGGCTAAACATTCTCATTTCATAGGATCATAGAGAGAAGTATGCTGATAAATGTTTAACAACCAGCTCTCCAGGGGGGGAAATGGACACATGACATACTTTTGAGTTTAATCTGTATTATTAACATTTTATTCATCGCTTTCTTGAATCTGGACAGGGAGGTGGCACACTGGATAGCGTGCCAGGCCTAAAGTCAGGAAGAGTCCTCTTCCCCGATTTCAAATCCAACCTCAGACACGTGCTAGCTGGATAACTCTGGGCAAGTCACTTAACCCTGTTGGCCTCAGTTCTCTCATCTATAAAAGGAACTGAAGGAGGAATGCAAACCACTTCAGTATCTGTGCCAGGAAAATGCCAGGTAGGGTCAAGAAGAGTCAGACATGACTGAAAATGACTGAATTCTCAAGTCAGCAAAACGATAAATCCAGCCATGATTTTGGAGGTGGCAATGCTCACACTGAGAATTTAACAATCCTTAGAACGTTTAAACGAACTTCAGCATACCCCAGAATAGATTTAGAGCCTGATGAGACCTTCAGAGATCATCTAATCCAACTGCCTTATTTTAGAGAGGAGGAACCAGGTCCCAGAGAGGGTAAGGATTTGCCCAAAGCTATCCAGGTAGTATGTAGCAGAATCAGGATTTGAACCCAGGCCCTGACTCCAAATCTAGGGCTTTTCCCCCCATACTTTTTAATAGATCCTTATTTGCCATGAGTATAAGGCCTTTCACTTTTCTGGTGGCCCTGTCCTGGATGTCAATGTCTTTGACAATGCTTGTCAATATCTTTCCAAAAATAGGGTCCCCAGTTAGGGAAAAATATAGTGGGACTATCCGCTTTTTCCATTTTGGACCCTATGCCTCTCGATGCAGTAGATCATGTTAGATTTTTTTTTTTTTGCTCTGCTATATGATATTGCTGTCTCCTATTGAACTTTTGCTCCACCAACATCCCAGGGTCTTCTTTACATGACCCAATGTCTCCAGGTGCCACCACCATTCTGTGCTCATGCAGGTGGTTTCTTTTCTTTCTTTCTTTCTTTCTTTCTTTCTTTCTTTCTTTCTTTCTTTCTTTCTTTCTTTCTTTCTTTCTTTCTTTCTTTCTTTCTTTCTTTTTAGTGGAGCAATGAGGGTTAAGTGACTTGCCCAGGGTCACACAGCTAGTAAGTGTCAAGTGTCTGGAGCCGTATTTGAACTCCTGAATCCAGGGCCACTGCACCACCTAGCCATCCCACAGGTGGTTTCTTTTAAACTCAAACAGAAAACTTTACAACTAAGCCCTCTCAAATTTAGTGTTATTGGATCAAGCCCATCATTCTAGCCTACTGGGAGGCTTTTTTGGGGGGATCCTGACTGCCATTCATTGTGTTAACTATCCCTTCCAGCTTCATGTCCTCTACAAAGTTGACATCACTTATGCTTACATTCAAGTCATTGATAAAGAAGGTTGAACAAAACAAGGTCAATAAAAGATCTGCTGGGACAATCCACCGGGAATCTCTCTCTAACTTGACATCGTAGGAAGGAAGGGAAGGGGGAGGAAAAGGGAGGCATATGGGACCTACTATGTGCCAAGTGCTGTGCTAAGCACTTTACAAATATCTCATTTGATCCCCACAACAACCCCGGAAAGTATGTACTGTTATTATAGAGTCGAGGAAACTGAGGCAGATAGAGACTAAGTGACTTGCCCAGGATCTCACAGCTTGTATGACCTGACACTGTCCTGTTCATCACTACTGGGGTCTAGACATTCAAAGGCTTCAGACATCCCTTAACTCAACTGTGATCTAGTCCATATCTTTCCATCTTGTCCACAGAGATAGCAGGAGAGACTTTGCCAAATGTCTTGCCTATATATCTAAGTACCTATATCTATGACATTCCCCTGGTCCACCAATCTAGTGACCTATAAAAAAAGGAAATGAGATTAGTCTGGAATGACCAGATTCATCTTGATAAAGCCATATTGGCTCTCAGAGATCATGGCTTCCTTTTCTTTCTTTCTTTCTTTCTTTCTTTCTTTCTTTCTTTCTTTCTTTCTCTCTCTCTCTCTCTCTTTCTTGTTGTTGTGTTTTCCTGATTTATTAAGACATATTCAAATCGCATAAGTTTTGGTTTTGGTTTTGGTTTTTTGTGAGGCAATGAGGGTTAAGTGACTTGCCCAGGGTCACATAGCTAGCAAGTGTCAAGTGTCTGAGGCCCAATTTGAACTCAGGTCCTCCTGAATCCAGGGTCGGTGCTTTATCCACTGCGCCACCTAGCGGCCCTGCAAATCACATAAGTTTTAAACTGGCCATTGAATCTGCCTGTGACCTTGTCAACCTAGGCCATGTTCATCTGGATGGACACGTGGTCCTTGATCCCGATGATCCTGTTGCTCGTGGAGCATTTCCTCAGCATGTACAGATCCACAAACTCACCCGTGTCGTTCTGCATGTCAGAAGCTGAGGGAACTGAGTGCAAACTCAAAAGCAGTGGAAGAGAAAACAAGCATGGTTTCCTTTTCTAAAGGTTAACAAACAAGGCATTTTAGATTGCTTTTTTCAGTAACTGAAGCTAAAAAATCAGCCAAAAATTTGAGAACTCATTCCTTTTTGAACATCAGAGATTTTGAGTTAAAAAAGACCTTGAGTGGAATAGGCTAGGCACAGGAGATACAGTAGTAAATGACATTAGTAATGTACTGTAAAGACCCCAGCTTCTGGGATAGGAATTCAGTATTTGACAAAAATTGCTGGGAAAACTGGAAGATAGTATGGCAGAAATTAGGCACAGACCAACATCTGACACCTTATACTAAAATAAGGTCAAAATGGGTACATGATTTAGACATAAGATGTGATACCATAGGTAAATTAGGAGAAAAAGGAATAGTCTACCTTTCAGATCTTTGGAAAGGAGAGCAGTTTGTGACCAAACAAGAAATATAGAATATTATGAAATGCAAAATGGATGACTTTGATTACATTAAATTAAAAAGGTTTTGTACAAACAGAAGCAATGCATCCAAAATTAGAAGGGATGCAGATAGCTGGGAAAGAATCTTTATGGCCAGTACTTCTGATAAAGGCCTCATTTCTAAAATATATAGGGAACTAAATTGAATTTATATGAATCCAAGTCATTCCCCAATTGAGAAATAGTCAAAGGATATGAACAGTTTTCTGATGAAGAAATCAAAGCTATCTATTCCCATATGAAAAAATGTTCTAAATCACTATTGATTAGAGAGATGCAAATTAAAACAACTCTAAGGTACCACCTGACACCTACCAGATTGGTTAATATGGCAAAAAAGGAAAATAATAAATGTTGGAGAAGCTGTGGGAAAATTGGAACACTAATGCATTGTTGGTGGAGCTGTGAACTGATCCAACCATTCTGGAGAGCAATTTGGAATTATGCCCAAAGAGCCATAAAGCTGTGCATTGACCCAGCAATACCACTCTTGGGTCTTTTCCCCAAAGAGATCATAAAAAAGGGAAAAAGGACCCACATGTACAAAAATATTTATAGCTGCTCTTTTTGTGGTGGCAAGGAATTGGAAATTGAGGGGATGTCCATTAATTGGGGAATGGCTGAACAAGTTGTGGTATATGAATGTGATGGAATTCTATTGTGCTATAAGAAACGATGAGCAGGTGGAGTTCAGAGAAACCTGGAAGGACTTGCATGAACTGATGTTGAGTGAGATGAGCAGAACCAGAAGAACATTATACACAGTATCATCAACATTATGTGTTGATCAGCTGTGATAGATTAGATTCTTCTCACCAATCCAACGGAACAAGAATGTTCCAAAGGACTCATGATGGAAAAGGCTCTCCAAATCCAGGGGAAAAAAAAAAATAAGGAACTGTGGAATATGGATGCTGATTGGACCATACTATTTCTTTTTTTCTTCTTCTTCTTCTTCTTCCGGTAAGGCAATTGGGGTTAAGTGACTTGCCCAGGGTCACACAGCTAGTAAGTGTTAAGTGTCTGAGGCCGGATTTGAACTCAGGTACTCCTGAATCCAGGGCCGGTGCTTTATCCACTGCACCACCTAGCTGCCCCCATACTATTTCTTTTGTTTTTGCTGCTGTTGATTTTCTGATTTCAGGTTTTTCCTTTGTGCTCTGATCCTTCTCATATAACATGACTAATGCAGAAATATGTTTAATGTTATTATGTATATATAACCTATATCAGATTGCCTGCTGTCTAAGGGAGGGGGGGAGGGAGAAAAATTTGAAATTGGAAATATTATATAAACAAATCTTGAAAACTATTTCTACATGTAACTGGAAAATAATAAAATACTTTTATTTTTAAAAAAAAAGACCTTGAGGGGGCAGCTAGGTGGTACAGTGGATAAATCTTGAAAACTATTTCTACATGTAACTGGAAAATAATAAAATACTTTTTAAAAAAAAAGACCTTGAGGGGACTGTTTACAGTTGAGGGAACTGAGGCAGACAGGTAAAATGACTTGCCCAGGGTCACATAGCTTGTAAGTATCTGAGGATGGACTCCAAGTCTGGTCTTTCTGGATCCAGGCCCCTGCTGCTCTATCGATTGCCTTATCTACCCACCTCAAGGAAAAGAAATCCAGTATCTCATAGGCAGACCATTCTGACTTTGCATCAAGAGAAAATAACTACCTTTTGATATTGGTCTCATGATCATATATTTAGGGTTTGAAGATTTAGTTACTCAGTCTAATCCCCGCAAAGTAGAGCTGAGAAAACTGAGGCATAGAAAGATTTAGTAACATATCCAGGGTCACACACTCAACCAGTAAACGACCAAGTATGGGGTTTGAACCCCAGTCTCCCTGACTCCAGGTCCAGTATACTATTTACCTACCGGCCTCTGAGTCCTTTTTTTTTTAATTTTTTTTTGAGGCAATTGGGGTTCAGTGACTTGCCCAGGGTCACACAGCTAGTAATTGTTAAGTGTCTGAGGCCGAATTTGAACTCAGGTCCTTCTGAATCCAGGGCTGGTGCTCTATCCACTGCGCCACCTAGCTGCCCCCTGAGTCTTTCATTTCTAAAATGAATAGCTAATTGGACTAGATAATCTCTCAAGTCTCTCCTAGCTCCAAATCTTCTAAATCAGTAGGTTCCAGAAACTTCACAAAAGCCCCAGAGACCCAACCCCTGCCATTCCAATGGCTGATCCTTCAGGAATTTGACAAGCCAGAGAATCCAGGATGACCTGGCCCAGGAAACCTGAGAGGGCCCAGGCTGTGTGTCCTTGAAGTAGAGCCCTCCCAATGGAGACTGATCACCTCTCTCAAACATCAGCATCTCCTTCCTCCTTGGCAGGCTGCCGCAAGAACAGGAGCAAAGAGAAACTGAAGTGTTCTCACGGCTGGTAGACCAGATAGCTCACATCTAAATTGGGATGGGAAAATGTAATTGATGCCTGAGGGGAAGAGAGATGCAAATAAGCCAGGCATCATTAAGGTCTTCTAGTTGCCTCACTCCTCTCATTGGCTCACTCATTACATCCACATTCTTCCACATGCCCACCAACATGTACCACCATCCCCCACACTCGCTGATTTTACCCAACCCTCCACCACATACACCCCCCACACACCCCCACCCCAGCATTTACCCAACACTTCCTTAGTGATAAGTTCTTCACTAAGTGGGTAAGGAACAGATATAAGGTGCATTAAGGGTCATCAGTGGACATCAATGAGTATAAGACAGTATATAATGAAGTACTAAGTCTGGGGTTCTTAGCTTAGAGTCCACTGAACTTTTTAGGGGTTTTTTTTGTTTTTTTTTTTTTTAAGTGAGGCAATTGGGGTTAAGTGACTTGCCCAGGGTCACACAGCTAGTAAGTGTCAAATGTCTGAGGCCAGATTTGAACTCAGGTACTCCTGACTCCAGGGCCGGTGCTCTATCCACTGCACCACCTAGCTGCCCCCTCCACTGAACTTTTTAAAGAGGTATTTTTATTAAAAAAAAAAAAAGTGGGGGCAGCTAGGTGGCGCAGTGGATAAAGCACCAACCCTGGAGTCAGGAGGACCTGAGTTCAAATCTAGCCTCAGACACCCTGGGCAAGTCACAACCCTCCTTGCCCTGGGAGGAAAAAAAAAAGAGATATTTTAATAATTGTATTTCAACATAATTGACTTTCTTTGTAATCCTGTATATTTATTTTATGCACTTAAGGACATGATTCTGAGAAGGGGTCCATAGACTTCTCCAGATTGCCCAAGGGCTCCATGACACAGACGAGGTTAAGGACCCTTGTGAGACATAAATTATAAGTGCTCTAGTCATGGGATCATAGATTTAGAGCCGGAAAGGACCTTAGAAGTCCAAGAAGACTCAGATCCACATCCCCCATGCTTTTGTCCCACATCACCAGCTGCCTATTGGTCATCTCAAAGTGGATCTCTTGGAGACATCTCAAACTCAACATGCCCAGAACAGAACTCATTACCTTTCCACCCACCCCACCTCCAGACCTCCCTATTTCTGTCCAACACTATTCTTCCAGTCTCTCAGGTTCATAACCTCAATGTTAACCTTGACTGATTACCGTATGTATCCAACCAGTTGCCAAGTCTTGCTGCTTCTACCACCTCGTCTTTTGTTTTTGACACCCCCCCCCTCTATTCACAATAGCCACCAACTTTGTTTAGTGTCTCATTGCCTCTTGTCTAGACTATTACAAGAGTCTCTGAATTGGTTTTGTATATACTGCATATACTCAATCTATAGTACAGTTGTCTCTCCTGATAGAAATATATGTTCTTTTTGAGTAGAGATTGCCTCGCTCTTTGTATTTGTACCATAAGGACCCTGCACTACAGTACCCAGCATATAATAAGTACCAAATAAATGCTGTTGATTGATTTGTATCCTTAGCTCCTATCTCAGTGCCTGGCTTAGGAGGTGCTTGAATTGAATTAATAAAAATGGATTCATTGCTTCCTGACAAATTTTTTTGGCTGCTTTGTACTCTTTTCTCCAATGTAAGACTGTTCTCCCTAGTAGTCACTACAGAAGAAGAATGAATGAATGAGTTAACCATTAGCTACTTCCTGGTACAATGTGCTCTAAGGGCAAGTCAAATGGTTTAGGAAGGTTTGGAACTCCTATCTCCCAGGCCAGTAGACATCTCTCTGTCTCCATCTATGTGTTTTTGTTTCTCTCTGTCTCTGTCTCTCTGTCTCTCTCTTTTGATATCTGGGACGCTCTTCAATCTTAAAGATATCTTTCTTATTCATGTTGGCCAGAGCTATAACTAGCAAGTCTGATAAATAGTATGTGATATAGCACAGTCAGGGGGTGGAAAGGATACCTCCAAACAGGCTTTTAAAACAAATTCACTTATGGAAGGGGGAAGAGACCTTGATGTAGTCCAAGTCTCTCCAGAATACTAACAAGAAAGGGAGAAAGGCAGAGATAGGCCAAGGAAAAAGCTTGATCTAGACAGGGAAGGAGGGCAATGGGGAAAGGGGGAGGAAATGGGCCATCTGGTAGCTTCCTATTTTAACTCATTTTCTTGCTAAATGCGAAACTCAGTTGTTTCTATCTACTAAAAAAGTAGAAGTGTTATTAGCTCCCTCTAAATTTTGTTACCTGGGAAAAAGCCCCACTGGCCATGCCCTAGTTATAGCTCTGATGGTGGCCCAGAGATCATTTGACTTTGTTCTCTAGAGCCTAAGAAAGTGGTCTGGTACAGAACATGTTTGGTGGAAAGAACACTGCCCCCAAAGTCAAAAGACCCAAGTCCAAATCCCACTTCTAATGTTTCTCTATGACCATTAATAAGTCACTTAAGGGCAGCTAGGTGGCGCAGTGGATAAAGCACCAGCCCTGGATTCGGGAGGACCTGAGTTCAAATCAGGCCTCAGACACTTGACACCTACTAGCTGTGTGACCCTGGGCAAGTCACTTAACCCCCATTGCCGAGCAAAAAAAAAAAAAGTCACTTAACCTCCTAGGGCTTTAGTTTACCCATCTGTAAAATAAGAGGGGGGAAATGGATTAGATGACCTCTGAGGTTCCTACCAGCTCTAGATTTATTGATCCTAAGTAATTTCTTGAGCAGCACAAGGACCAAAACAAGCAAAGAACTAAGAAATACCTCTAGAGTCTGGCTCTGATTGCAGATTTGGACACATCTGCTGTATCATGCCAGTCATGTCCTACCTCCCTACCAATCATGCTCTTGGCTAGAGTTGGTCACTTCATTGCTGGGGCTGGGGTGGGAGCAGGGAGGGACATGTCACTGGGAAAGAAAAATATGAAATGAGCAGAGAAATTTACATCACACCTGTAATTTTTTTTCTTGGAGGTAAAAAGATAAATGGGGGAGCACGGGGCACAAGCAATGAAGCCAAAGGTGCCAATCCAGAACAAAACCACACTTATCGCCTACATTCTGTTTGTCTGTTTTGGTGAGTCATCTGGGGTTAAGTGACTTGCCCAGAGTCACACAGCTAGTAAGTGTCAAGGGTTTGAACCCAGGTCCTCCTGAATCCAGGGCCAGTGCTCTATCCACTGTGCCACCTAGCTGCCCCTATCACCTACATTCTGTAGTGCTCTAGATGCCTGGAAGACCTGTGAGTTCTATCTTCCACCTTCAGTTCTATCAAGCCTTCAGCTTGGAGGGGTGGGGTGGGGAGAAGAGGTGAAAGCTGATCCCTAATCCAAGACTGCTGATAGCAGAAGCTGGGTAAATGAGGAGGGGGGGCATCATGGAACCCATAATGAATGGAAGACTCCATCGACCTACCATAAATGCTTGGCTCATCCTTATTTATTTGGAGTTTGTCAGAATCAATCGATGACATAGGCTTGACAGTGGTAGGGAAAACCAGGGCATCTATGAGGCAGAGCCCAGGCCAAAAGCCCCAGTGACCATGCCCATTAACTCTCTAAAGAGCCCTAGGGCCCAAGGTACTCTTGCATAAATAGCTAGGCCCCCACCAGAATCCCAATTATCTGAAAGGGGGGCAGCTGGGAATGCAGCCAATAGCAGCCTGCTCTGTGCTTCGACCTTCCCCAACAAGAGTCGTTTTGAAGGTTTCTCCTGGGACCCCCCCCCTCCACCCCGCCCAGCTCAGTTTCTCTTTGGTAAGTGGAAAAGCAGACCACCTGAATCTAATTCTGGAGATGCTCAGGATGAGTCACACTACCTCCTCCGCTCCCCTCTCCCACCTTTCCTTCAGCTTCCCCCCTCCCCCGCCTCTGCCAATCCTCACCTCAGACCCCCTCCTTTTTCCTCTCTCCTCCTCCTCTCCCTTAACCTGAATGCCTGTTTTACTTATCTCTATCCTGGTTTAGATTGTAAACCCCCAGAGAGGAGGGTACATGCTAGGTGGCCCAGGAGATGGAGTGCTGGATCCTGATAGCACGGGGGCATAATAATTCAGGAACTTCTCAGTGATTAATGCCATTATTTACCACAGGAGGCTGGCAACCTCTCGTGAGTAGCTTGCGAAGGTTCAGACCCCTTTCCCTCTGGCATGCTAGTAGTGGGAATGACAAACAGGCTGTTTCTCCATACTGGGGGGAGGAGAAGAAAGAAGGATACATGCCCAACTTCATCATCAGGGTGAGGGAGATTGGGGATTGACTGTGCCAGCTCAATAGAGAAGTCCCTTCATGCTCACAAGGGAGATCAATTAGCCTGAATGCCACTAGTGATCATACCCATCACTGTCTCTAGCCCATGAACTGGTAATTCTCCAGGGAATCTAGTCTATGGGTGAAGTCTAACCTGGTCCCGTACTTGATCCAATAGGCTTCCCCTGGGGCCTGAGAGCCCTAACTTACTTTTTTCTATTGTGCTTGGATCTTATAGCCCTGCAGATCGTTCCTAATAAGGAGGAAGGCGTATCTCAGTGCCTACTCCTGATAATATATTCAAACACCCACCTCTTTGAGGACCATAGATGATTCCGGGGAGTTGCTTGTATGAAGGTTTGGGAGGCCATCAGAGTTCTCCTCCCATCTCCCACCTACTCATTTTTTTTTTTTTGCAGGGGAATGAGGGTTAAGTGACTTGCCCAGGGTCATACAGTTAAGTGTTTGAGGGCAGATTTGAACTCAGGTCCACCTGAATCCAGGGCAGGTGCTTTATCCACTGCACCACCTAGCTGCCCCTACTCATTATTATAAATGCCTGAAATATCCCCCAGTCTCAGTAGAGCTGGCTTGAAAAATCCAAACCTATCAAGTGAAAGGAAAGTGCTAAGCACATATGGACAGGAGGCTTGATGTGGGGGCTCCAGTATCCACCAAAGGGCTCTTCCCACCTTCAAGTCCATCCATCAATCAACATGAATTTTATTAAGCACTTAAAATGTGTCAGGCACAGTAGAAAACTTGAAGGATGGTGATATCATTACCAACATCACTGAATTCCTTCTCTCCTAAAAGCTTCAGTCCTGTGAGCAAACTATACAGCCTGACTACAGGATGCAGAACCAACATATGGGTTGAGATGGATAACTAACTCCTTCACCCAGGAGGAAACTGTACTGGTTTTGAGTAAAGGAGGTGGAGGAAGTGGTGAGGAAGTAAGCAGGGTTCACTAGCATAGCCCAAGAGGATGATGAGAAGGGAGCTGAGCTACCACCCACAGAGGTGGGAAGGAGAGGTGGAATCACCAGCCTTAGCTGAACAATGTGGGGACTTTTTTTTTTTAATTATGGGGAGCAATACCATCATAGAATCATTTATTTAGAGCTAGAAGGCCCCTTGGAGGTTATGTAGTCCAACCCCCGTCATTTTACAGTTGAGGAACTAAGGCACAGACGAGTTAAGTGACTTGCCCGAGGTCCCACAGATGAGTCAGAATTTGAACCCAGAACCTTTTATTTCAAATCCAGCCTTCTTTTCCTTGCACATTGTGTCCTTACTGTACCCAACCCAAAAGCCTAAGGGACATGAAGACTATTCTAATTAGCCCTGACTCTAAGGCACTTGATGCCTTGAAATAGTCAAAAGCTGATCACCGGCCCCTTAGCCTGTATACCATGCCAAGTCCCTGAGAGGACTGTTTGCCTTTTTCTACCTTCAATTCCTATTCCTGGTCTCCTTTCCTCCTGCCCTGAGCTGCTGTGTTCAATAGGCAAACTCCTGCCAGAGGATTGCTGGTGACAACTCCAACCGTCTTTCTCCCCAGGTGCCAGGGAGAGATTTACTAGTTGGAGCTCCACAGTCCAGCTGGGAGCAGCTGGGACCTGTTTGAATGGAAGAAGCCACTCCAGGAGATAAACCTCCAGCTCTTTTCTTCCCCCACCCCCCAACCCCCCACTCCAGCCTCTGCAAGTGTGGCTTTGGACTCTCCCAAGAGCAGGACCAGAGGCTCCTGCACCACACTATCTAGCCCCAGTCAAATTTCCTTGTTTCCACCATTCAAGTTCCTGGGCTATACACTTGGGGTGCAGGTTCTTTGAAGGAAGACATTATTGTATTTTTGTCTTTAGCTCCAATTCATGTTACGTTTGTTGTTGAGTCCGACTCTCCGTGACCCCCTTTTGGGGTTTTTCTTGGCAAAGATATTGGAGTGGATGATTTCCTTCTCCATTTCATTTTACAGATGAGGAAACGGAGGCTAACAGATTCAAGTGAATTGCCCAGAATTACCCAGCTACTTAGTATCTGGGGCCAGATTTGAACTCAGGAAGATGATTCTCCCTGACTCCAAACCTGGTACTCTATCCACTTTGCCACTTAGCTGCCCTCGGAGTTAGACTAAGGCAAAGAACTCTTTTGCCTCCTTCACAATTTTGCCAAGCAGAGCAATGTATTTTTTCTTGGAGGTAAAAAGATAAATTGGGGGGGGGGGGGTCACAGGGCATGGGCAACTGGGCAGAGGTCCCAATATAGAACAAAAACACATACATTGCCTATCTTATCTCTAACCTCTATCTGATCTAGGGGAGGCACTTAGAGGATTGGATGTTTTGGGGAAGCAGGGGACCAAACGTCTAGGTGGAAATGGGGAAAATGCTGTTGGAAACCCAAGTATCTCCCCTAGTAGAAAAGAGGAAAGATGGCTGGACTTGGAAGTCAAAGGATCTGGGTTTAAATCCTAGCTCTGATACTTACCACCTGTGTGACCTTGGGTAAGTCACAACCTCAATGGACCTGTGTCCTCACCTATAACATGAAAGGGTTTGCCAAGGTTCCTCCCAGCTCTAAATCTTAAATGCCCTCATGATTCTTAGATGGGCCAGTTGCAGACCTCAGGCTTCCAACACCCATCTTTCTCCCTTATCAGCCAACAATTGAAGGTCCAGCAGATTGGTACCTGCCACACCCCTGCCTGTTCCTAGGGCCGTTGGAGGGGATGGGGCTTCCTCTGCTCCCTCCCCCAAGGAGTTTCTTACATTTCCATCTACAAAGCCTGGTGCTACATATAGAAGGGTGAGAGAATTAATAAACCCAGTTTTGCTGAATATCAAAAGCTGATCTTTGTTGTTGGCTTAATGAATGGCCATGAACCTCCCCCAACAGGTTGGGAGGGAAAAAGAATGAAGGGGCAAAAGAACCAAAAAGACTAGCTCTTCTGTCTTTACACCCCCAAGAACTCAAATAAAATCTGGCCCCGTAGAATCATCCACCCAAACCTCTCCTCCCCACTCCCTTCCATTATAGTGTTTGCCCTGTTCCACACCCCTCATCTCCCATCTACCTATATGCCCTTCACACTTCCACAGTCCTTCTCCAGTATTAGCTAGACTTATCAGGGATATCCGAGTTCAAATGCTGTCTTTTGGGTGGGGGGGGCAATGAGGGTTAAGTGACTTGCTCAGGGTCACACAGCTATTAAGTGTCAAGTGTCTGAGGTCAGACTTGAACTCAGGTCCTTCTGAATCCAGGGCCAGTGCTTTATCCAACTGCACCACCTAGCTGCCCCTGGAATGCTGTCTTAAACATTAGTTGTGTGACCTCAATCCACTTAACTTTCTGGGTCTCAGTTTCCTCATCTGTACATCAGGGATCAATGGCAGCACCTACCTCAGGGTTCATGGAGAAGACCATCTGAAAATATATCTAAATGCTGATTTTTGTCATTATCCTTCTCAGGCAAGAGTGGAGAAGTCATGTCCCTGTTGGAGATGATGCTACCAGAGCTGATGACTGCCCTAGGCTGAGTGGTATTTGCCTATCTCCTTCCTCCCAGCTCTCCCAGCCTAGCAGGAAAGAGCTGCTGGAGTTAAGCGGATTTCATGCTATTTTCAAAGCCATTTTCTGTGAGGGGGGAAAAAAATTCCCCTAATGTTAAGCCTACTTACAGCTGCTCATTTTCCTAAAGATTGTTCTCCCTCCTCCACCATCCATTTGTGCAGCACTCACATGCACACCTCCCCCCAACCTTTGTTCCTCACAACTGCCCTGTGAGGTAAGTGGGGGCAGGTATTGGGGTTTTTTTGTTTTGCAGAGGGGGAAGCCTAGTTTGAGACATTCATCAATTGTACTGCCCAAGGCCTCACGATTAGTGAGAGGCAGAGTTAGCATGAAAACCCAAGATTTTTTTTTCCTTATTCCAAGTCAAAAGATGATCCATTTTAGAGCTGGAACTTTAAAGGTTTATCCAGACTCTTCAGGGGCAGCTAGGTGGTGCAGTGGATAAAGCACCGGCCCTGGATTCAGGAGGACCTGAGTTCAAATCCGTGCTGGACACTTAACAATTACTAGCAGTGTGACCCTGGGCAAGTCACTTAACCCCAATTGCCTCACAAAAAAAAAAAAAAAAAAAGAATCCAGACCCTTTGTTTTACAAAGGATGAAAGGTGTCCTCCCCCTCACCCCCATAGGTGACTTGCCCAAGGTGATACAGCTTTTGCCAAAACAAGAGCCCACTTTGAAGAAAAATGTGTATAGAATTTCCCTGTCATCAACGACAGTGGATCTCTGATTTTGGAAAACTAAAGGGTTAGAGCATCTCTCACCCTGGTTCCATACCCCACCCCCCATTGCCAACTGAATCCCAACACCCAGACTCCTAGAACTCTCATTATCCCAATATAAGCAAAGGGGCAGCCACAAATTCAGTCAGATCCAAAAGGGGAGGGAATATACACTCCTTGCACTTGAGGAGAAGTGTGCCCCACAGGGGAATTTTCCCAGCTTTCTCATGAGTGTGGGCACTAGTACAGGGCAGACTGGGAGATGAATTTGAAGTCAAGGAGACTCTAGTTCAAATGCTGCCTCAAGGGGCAGCTAGGTGGCGCAGTAGATAGAGCATCGACCCTGGAGTCAGGAGTACCTGAGTTCAAATCTGGCCTCAGACACTTGACACTTACTAGCTGTGTGACCCTGGGCAAGTCACTTAACCCCAATTGCCACACACACACACACACACACACACACACACACACACACACACACACACACACACACACACACACACACACACACACGCTGCCTCGGGATTTTACTAGTTGTGGGATGGGACCCTGGGAAGGTTTTTCACCTCTAGTCTAAGATGGCAGCTTCCTCATCTGTAATACAAAGGCAAATGGACTCCATGTCCTCTATGCTTTTGATTTTAACTTTTCCCCCAAAGATGCCAAGTCAGTGACCACATTTCTCTGTTATTACCAGGGCTAGTCCTTGGGGCTCCAAGATCTAGCCCTCCATGTAAACATGGGGAAGGCTGCTTTCCAAGCAGAACTTGGGAAATTAGGCTAGGGATGGGGGAAGATTCTACCAATGGCACCCCCTTATGCCTTATTCCCTCTTGTGGCACTAGGGTGACACCTGCTGGCCTTGAGCAGGTAGCCCAGTCACCAGACCACAAAGCGCCTTGGGAAGCCATCTGGTCCAACCCTGTCATTTTGAAGAAGAGGGGAGGGAGGCCCTAAGAATAAGGGACTTGCCAGATTTTGAACTGAGATTCTCCCATGCCAAATCTAACTTCTATGGCATGATTGTAAGCCTAACTATCCTTGACAGCCACATCAAGGCAAGAGGAAAGATGGCATCCCCAAAATTGCCCTCGGGTTCTCTATGGCAAGCCCCAGAGTTGAAAGCTCTGTAGGGCGATGGAAGCTGCGGCACTGGCTCTACCGGGGCCTGCATCTTGCCAGGTTGACCAGTCACTGGGAAAACCTACCCGCTTCATTCTTCCTAAGCCAGCCAGAGGACAGGAGTGATTAAGGCATAGTAGCATTTAAGCCAAGAGGGATGCTTCAGTCATCTCCACCCTCCATTTCACAGGTGAGGAAACAGGCCTGACTAGGTCAAACGACTAGCCTAATGTTCTCAAGAGAACACAGGTTGGGGCGGCTAGGTGGCGCAGTGGATAGAGCACTGGCCTTGGAGTCAGGAGTACCTGAGTTCAAATCTGGCCTCAGACACTTAACACTTACTAGCTGTGTGACCCTGGGCAAGTCACTTAACCCCAATTGCCTCACTAAAAAAAAAAAAAAAAGAGAGAGAGAATACAGGTTGAACAAAAGGGAGCACAGAATCAAAGCATGAACAAGGCAAAAACCCTACTTTTTATTGCTTTACAATTCACCAGGCAGACAAGTCATTTCAATCCCCCCACCCCCACCCCGCCCAACCTACTCTTCATTTATACAATGGAAGAGCCCAAATCTGGCCTGGTGGCCTACGGCTCTGCAGGCACTGAGCAGAGGGGGGAGACCTTGCTGGGAGGTAGTAGGAAAGGGAGAAGGAGAGGGCCGAAGTACCTGCAGCATCACTGGGTGGCAACCTGGATGTGATTGCTTGGAAATACATCTAGTTAATGAACACAAATGTCCAACTTTACTGTCTTCGGGGAGAATGAGTGGAACCCTTTCCCCAGGAAGAGTTTGGATCCCCAGCCAATGGGCTAGACTGAGCTGGACATCCTTCCCCCCTTCCCCTATCCCCAGGAAGAATTTGGCTCCCCAGCCAATGGACTAGGCTGATTTGGACACCCCTTACCCTCAGCAAAGGTGGTAAGGGGAAAAAGAAGCTAAGAGGCTGGAGCCAAGCTGCTACCTCTATAGGGACAGCTCCTAGCTAATCCATGCCCTGCCGCGCCCCCCCCCCCAAACAACCTCCTTGGAGATCACACTGATCCCCCCATAGGAGTGAACCAGCCCCCAACCCAATGCCTTCACCCTCTCAAGAGCCAAGCCACAATAGCCTCTAACCACTTTTTATCCCCCCTCCCCAAAAAACCCTACAACTTTATTCCTGCTACAGCTTAGCAAGAGGCTACTTTAAGGCTTACAGAGTTCCCCAAGTTTAGGGATATAGATTCAGCTTTTGTAGGCAAAACCTAGACTAGAGAAGCTACTGCCCCCACACATTCCAGCTCTCTGTCCAGCCACCACCACCGCCGCCATCAGTCCCTCTATATCCTTCAGTCCTGCTCCTACCCAACAAGGTCTGTCTGAGCAGGAAAGTCTGGAGAGGACAACTAATTTAAAAAAAAAAATGTCCTCAAACTGCAGGAGTGGAGGGACACAAGCTTTTGCTACCATCAAGGTCAAGCAGCCCACACCCTCCCCAGTTTCACCAGGCCTCCACCAATCTCTAAAGTCCCCAAGAAAGTGGGCTCCTTCCCACCACTGATTCTCTTCCTTTTCAGGAGAGTCAACAGAGCCTGAAAATAAAAAATGAGAATAACAAAAAGTACAAAACAGAAAAAGGCATCCTGCATCCTGCAACAATTAAGATATGGGCAAAGTAGCCAGCCACCTCCTGGGACTTTGTACCAGGCCCAGGGTGGGAAAGAAGCCACCAATATTCTCTTGGGAGGGAAGGAAGAGGATCACTACCAGACTGAAGGCTTCTGGTAGGGTGATAGGACAAGTCAGCTAACCTCCAAGCTAGTTCCTCTGTTCCCAGCATGCTTCCCAGGCACGGGCCACTCACTCTTTTCCTCTCGCCTTAGGCATCAACCAGAGTGAGGCCATCATGGAGTGCACGCTTCCACATGTAGTAAGTGGATCGTGCTGTGAAAGGGAAGTGGGCACTGAACTCTTTATATGAAGGGAAGGTCTTTGACTCAAAACGTCGTTGTAAGAAGAGCTTAGCTTGAGCCTTGAATTGGGTTGTGGCAATCACATCCATGACAAATACGCGGCCGTTGCTACTGCCGCTGCCACCTGCACTACCCCCACCCCCTGCCACCGGATAACCAGACAGGGTGCCATGGTAGGGCCCCAGAGAATGATCCTCCCTGGAGGGACCCTCCTTCTGGATTGTTGGCACCGCTGGCTTCTCTCCTACCTCTGCCTTCCCCACAGCTCCCAGGACACCCCTGCTGGGGATCTGGGAGGGGAGGCTGTATCGTGAGTTAGGCCTGCTTTTGGCTATGCCCTTCCAGAGCCAGAAGGAGCTGGGCGACAGGCTGGGGTAACGAAGGCGGAATCGGCAGAAAGGAAGGCGCCCGCTATGCACCTGCCTCCTGGCAGCCCGGCGTAGTCGCTTCTGCCACCTGGCCAGGGAGGGCTTCAGAGCCAAGAGCCCCCGGGAGCCTGGCTGTACTGCAGCCAGCCCCTTCCTCATGGGAATGCCCTTCCCAGGCTGCAAGATTTCCCCAGTGGGAGGATGAAGGCTTCCCCCTGGAAGGGGAGGCGGGATCTTGAAGTTGGGGTTTCCCTTGATAGCTTTCCTGCGCCAGTTATAGTAGGTAGACCTAGAGATGCCGGGGAAACTGCGTTTGAAGCATCGGTAAGGTACCAGCGTGTTCATGGAGATGCAGTGCTCCAGGTAGCTCTTTGCTCCCTGCATGAAGACCCCCGTCGGGCCAGGGTCTGGAGGGCAGCTTTTCTTCCCCTCTGCCACCAGCTTTTCCAGCTCCTCCACCTCCCCAAATGTCCCAGACATGGGATCCTTGCTCACGGCACCATCGGAGATACCCTGAAGCTCATGTTTCCAGGCATAGTAAGTGGACCTGGAGATTTCAGGGAACATCTGGCGGAAGCGCTGCAAGGGTATCACATTGCCATCCTGGAAACACGACTGGAGGAAGTGCTTAGCGACAAAGCGCGTCGCTGCCTTCTGACGGTGTTCGCGTGACTGGCGTTTCCAGCGGTAGAAGGTGCTCTTGGTGATGCTGTAGCGCTCCCGGAGGTGAGAGTAGGTGAGCTGAGGGTCTCGGTTCAGCAGCTCCAGCGTCTCTGCCGGGGGGACCGGAGGAGGGGGAGGAGGGCTGGCCACCTCCGCCTCGACTTCCTCCAATCCCACCACTGCAGAGAAGTACTCTGGTTTGAAGACCTGGCTGGCCAGCAGCTGGCCTGCCAGCAGCTGCCCTGACCACATGATGTGCAGAGTCGAGGGGGGCTGGTTACAGCAGCGGGGTCTGATCAACCGGTGAAAATAGGGACGGATCTTGAGGTTCCACATGGGATAGATGGAATAGATATTGTGTTGGAGGACCGATGCCAGGGCATAAAGGTGCCACACGTTGGCGAAGCTGTCAGGGAAACAGGTGGCTTTAACATCCACATCAAAGATGGCCTCCAGGGTAGCAGGGGGAAGACTGGTCATCTCCGGGGTCTCCTCGGAGCAGAGGGAATAGCGGACGGCCTGCAGCATCACCTTGGAGTCAATCATGCCTTTGAGATAGTAATGTTTGTTCAGTAACATCTCCACCACAGTACGGGCCCGGAGCTCCGGGCTCAGACCAGGCCCACCCCACAGCAACACGCTGGCTGCCTCGAACAGACGGCTACCCTTCCCTTTGCAGGCCAGGGGCAACATGTTCTTAGGGGCATCTTCTGGATACAGGCTGAGAGCCACCGAGTCTACATCCATCTCACCTTGGAACTGTTCCCCACTGCGGCAACTGGGCAGAGAAAAGGAGGACAGTGTCTTCTTGGCTTCCAGCGCGGCATTGGTCAGGCCCTCCAGGCCAAAACATTCGGCTGCTTCCTGAAGTTCCTGGAGCACACTCTGTACCAGCTGGGCCCGCGAGATCATTCTGCAGAGAAGGAAAAGGCAAAGGTCAGACAGGATGCAGTAAATGGATGCCTAGAAGTCATTTCTATCTCTTGCTGGTACCACCATCCCCCTTTCTTCCTCTCACAGGGAATGTCCAAATGCCTGACACCTGAGATTCAAGAGACTACCTCCTGAAAAGGGTTTCATTATCAAAATGGATCCAAGGGGAAGCTAGGTGGCGCAGTGGATAAAGCACTGGCCCATGATTCAGGAGGACCCGAGTTCAAAGCCAGCCTCAGACACTTAACACTTACTAGCTGCGTGACCCTGGGCAAGTCACTTAACCCCCATTACCTCTCAAAAAAAAAAAAAAATGGATCCAAGACCCCACCAAACCTGAAGGTTCTTATTAACCTTTTCCAAGTCTTGGACCCCTTTTTCTCAAAGTAATGTTTTGAAAAGCATTTACAAAAAGGCATAGGATCAAAAAGGAAACCAATTATATTGAAATTCAGCATGTAACCCTATGTTATCAAAGCATTAAAAAAAAACACATACCTACAAACTTCAGACTAAGAAACCCCCATTCCAAAGAATCCCAGAGCCAAAAGGGACCTTATTTCTTAGCTTTTAATCCAATCCCTTCATTTTCTAGAACAGGAAAGCAAGGCCTAAAGATTATTAAGCGACTTGCCCATGGTCATGTAAGTTTTAGGTAGCAGAATCTGAATTCATACCAGGCCTTCTGACTCCAAATTAGTCCAGACTGCCACAAACCCTCTCAATTCTACAGACAAGTAAGGTCAAACCCAATGAGGTAATAGGATTTATCCCTAAGGTCATATAGTTAGGAAGCAGTGGTCAGGATTCTATGCCAGAGCTCCTGTCTCCTGGGCCAGGGCTATTTCCAGTAAGGCCCACATCCTGCTCCTTCCCCCCTCCCAATTCCTGCCTTAAAAAGATTCTTCTTCCGGGGCAGCTAGGTGGTGCAGTAGATAAAGCACCAACCCTGGATTCAGGAGCACCTGAGTTCAGATCCAACCTCAGACACTTTACACTTACTAGCTGTGTGACCCTGGGCCAGTCACTTAACCCTCATTGCCCTACAAAAAAAGAAAAAAAGAGAGAGAGAGAGAAAAAAGATTCTTCTTCCAAAGACAGACCTATGCAGAGGGCAGTGAAGCCTCCCCGTCATCCCCAAAAGCTGGCTCCAAAAAAGGGGTAATTTGCCCTACCTCCTCCCAGGAAAACTCTAGGTCTTAACTGGGCTGAAAACACGGTTGGGGAAGGGAATGAAGCATGGGTGGAAGGGGTGGAGGCAAGGGGGGAGGGTGCATTTGAACACTTTTAGGCAGAGATAATTGCTAATATAATTCAGGTGGAGCACACAGAGACTTGATAGCTGTCTTCCCAACAAGACAAAGGCAGGGGCTGGCCAGGTGGTTTGGGAAGTATAGGAGGGTATGTAACTCATAGGGAGAGGGAGGAAAGGGAAGGAGAGAGAGACAGAAAGAGAGGAGAGCAAGAAGAGAACTCTGGAACGAGCAAGAGAGAAGGACCTAGATGACAACCACTCACTTTTCCAGTAGTGTCCTACATATTCAGCCCTCTCCCCTCTCCTCAAAACCTCCGTAGGCACTAATAGGTAGAAGGACTTTCTCCCCTTATCTAGTAACAGGTTCCGATGGGGAAGATCCACTAATACTCTCCCCAACCCCCTTACAAATTTATCGCCTACTCAGGATGGGTTGACATATAATAAATGAGGGGACTGAACTAGTGGTGGTATTTTAAGTCCCTTTAAGTTCTAGATTTATGATCCTAGGCACCCCCCAGGCCTCCCCCTCCCCCTCCATGAGATAAGGTGCCATCATCATTCCCATTCTACAGATGAAGGAGCTGAGGCTCAGAAAGATTATCTGACTTGCTCAGGATCATATACATTCTGTGAGATGGGATTTGAACCCAGGTTTTCCTGTCCTGAAATCCAGGTGTCTATCCATTTCAACATGCAACCAAAATGATAATACACCCTATATCAGTAGAGGGCTTTACCATGTGCTGTCATGTACACCATACCCTTTCAGTGAGAGCCTGTTCTCCAAAATGAAGAGAGCTCCCACAGAAAGGAGCCGTCAATCATCAATAATTAATCTCCTACCATATGTCAGGTACTGTGTGAAGTGCTGGAGATACAAAGCCAAAAATAAAATGGTCCCTGCTCTCAAGAAGTTTACATTCTATGAGGAAAGACAAATTGTAAGTATATAAACATATATGAAAATAACACGTGTTAATTTCAATGGGAGGGAGAAGTGTTAGCCGATAGGGGGATGAGGTAAGACCTCATATAGGAGCTGGTGTTTTAGCTGAACTTTGAAAGGAAGCTAAGGATTCTAAGAGACAGCGAAGAACTTCTGTAAGGTGCCTTCCAGCTAGAGACCTGTGGCCCATAAATAATTTGGGAGTTTATGATTTGGGTTGACTGGGAAGGTGGTGGTTCCCTTAACAGTAATGGGAAAGCTTGGTAGAAAGGAACAAGTTGCACAACGAAGAGAGTGCAGGGCCTGGAGTCCCAAAGATCCAAGTTCAAATCTGTACTCAGACATTTGCTAACTGGATGACCCTGGGCAAGTCATTTGACCTGTCTGACTCAGTTTCCTCAACTATAAAAAGTGGGGGAAATGGGGCAGCTAGGTGGCACAGTGGATAGAGCACTGGTCCTGGAGTCAGGAGGACCTGAGTTCAAATTTGACCTCAGACACTTAACACTTACTAGCTGTGTGACCCTAGGCAAGTCACTTAACCCCAATTGCCTCACCAAAAAAAAAAAGTGAGGGAAATCACAGCACTTACAATTACACCTACCTTCCAGGGTTGTTGTGAAGAACAAATGAGATAATAATTGTAAAGGGCTTAGCACAGCGCCTGAAACATAGTAAGCCCTGTATAAACGCTAGTTATATGTATTATTGTTGTTGTTGTTAATATTAATTATTAAGGGAGGGTTTGGGTGGACGAAATTAAGATAACCAATTCTGTTTCAGACATGCTGAGTCTGAGATGCCTCCCAGACTGAAACTCAGGGAGCAGATCAAGATCAGAGAGGGGCCAGCATAAACACTGAAGCAGATGAAATCACCTTGAGAATGTATACTGTATAGAAAGGACAGCCTTGGCCTTGGGGCACACTCATGCAAAGGGGGTAAGAAGGATCCCTCAAAGAGATAAGGAAGAATCAACAAGGAGAGGACAGCATTGCTGAATCCAAGGAGGGAGGTCTAGGAGGCTGAGGGCAGAGAAGGCCACGCACTCAGTGGCTCAGTGGCTCAGATCAGTTTTCAGTGGCCTGCTAAAGGTCATAAGTCAGTTGGCAAAAGCTTGACAAGTGAATAGGTACTGGGATGAACCTAAGAATTAGGAACTGGAAGGAGATCTTAAAGAGATCATCGAGCTTTCCCATCATCCTACAGAGGAAGAAACTAAAAGCTCAGAGAGGTCTTTTCCAAGGTCACACAAAGCAGCTAAGAAGTAGAACCAAGATTCCAGCCTTGGACTTCAGGTCAGTCTCCTACAAGTTCCTATGTGCCCAGAGGCTGTATCATGGGCT
This sequence comes from Dromiciops gliroides, assembly GCF_019393635.1. Lineage (NCBI taxonomy): Eukaryota > Metazoa > Chordata > Mammalia > Microbiotheria > Microbiotheriidae > Dromiciops > Dromiciops gliroides. Next base: position 237,383,917 of record NC_057862.1, read on the forward strand.
CCTCCCAGTCCTTCAGACACTACTAAAAGTCAACAAGCATATATTAAATAAGCACTTACTCAGTGCTTACCAGTAAGTACTTAGGCACCAGGTGCAAAACCTTCCCATCAAACACGGGGGGGGGGGGGGGGGGGGGGGGGGGGGGGGGGGGGGGGGGGGGGGGGGGGGGAATACCGAGAAAGGCAAAACCCAAACCCTTTCCCCTCAAGGACCTCGCATTCCAACCGCAGAGGCAACAGGCAAACAATTACACTGTAAATGGAAGATAAACTCAGAGGGAAGGAAAGGCCTCTTGCAAGAATATAGAATTTGAGTTGAGAGTCCCTGGAATTGGAATTTTCCTAAATGTATGGGTGGAGTTGGGAGGAACCCAGGTGGAAACTTCATTGAGTTTAACCTTAAACGGTTTGTCTCCAAGAAACGCTTAATTAATGTTAACTGAACTGAATTGACTCCAAGGGTGGTTTTCATACCATCTCGTTTCCCTGAGGCTACTACAGCTGAGGAGTGTGGGTGGTAAACGCCAGGGCCTGGAACCTGGCCACAGTACAAGCCTCCCAGCTGTTCCTTGCTCAGGACACTGAATCTCAGACATTATCACTGTCCCCTACATCTGCAACACTCTCCCTCCTCCTCATCTCCACCTCCTGCTTTCCTTCAAGTCCCAGCACCATCTACAGGAAGACTCTTCTGATTCCCCCTTAATTCTAGTGTCCTCCCTCTGTTGGTGATCTCCAATTTATCCTGTGTATATAGTTGTTTGTTATCTCCCCCATTAGCTTGTGAGCTCCTGCAGAGCAGGTACTGTCTTTTGCCTTTCTCTGTATTCCCAATGTTTTAGCCTTGCACATCGTGGGCACTTTACAAATAAATGTTAGTTGGCTGACAGACTGGGGCAGTCAGGCCGGGTCTCGCATTTACAAAGACAAATTTATCATCTCTCCCCCTCCACTTTTAGTCCCTGCTGGAACCTGCGAGCCTGTTACCTCCCAGGTTCTTCAGAAGTGAGAAATTATTCTCTGCACGGACCCTGATGTCAGCCTTGCTGCCAGTCCTGCTCACCCAGGCATCATCCCCACCCCCTTTTCCTCCTCAACCTCCACCCACCCTGTGATAGCGGTGGCAAAAGAGCAAGGTGAAAAAGGGGGAGAACTTAGGATTTCAAGGAATCTTAAAGCTGGAGGGAACTTAGGTAGCCATCATTTATTTAGTACAACCCCTTCCCAAAGAATTTGCCAAGCCTGTGCTGGCAAGAGGAGCCAGGTGCCAGGAGCCCACAAAGCAAAGACCAGTTGGGCTACCTTATCCCCAGCCCGTGCCTCTGTATTAAGCCCCGGGAAATGGGGGCACATTGGTGTCTCCCCTCTGAAGCCCCGGCCTCCCTGTACCTTGGGCAGTCTATGCAACTCAGCAGTTACCATAACCTCCTGCCTCTAATCCAGGATACCCCAAAAGTCTTACTGATTTCTAGCTACAATAAGCCAAAAGATAAACACCCTGAACAGTTGGATTCAAGAAGCATTTATTAATAATGTACTACTAAAACAGCCCCTGCCCTCAAAGAACTTGGATTCTGTTGTGTCTATTTCTTTTCTGTTCACATCATCTTCCCAGCTCACCGGAAAAAGAGGGCAGGGCCTGTGTCTTTATCTCCTAGTGTTGAGTCCACAGTAATGATGGGTTTGTTCTCTAATTCATTCTCCAGACTGGTCAGTAGCTTAACAAATCAAATCCATAAGGGAACTCAACCACACCCCTCCCCAATCATTCCTTACCTCAGTTCTGACCCTTGTTCAAATCTCCCCATCCCCTGGGAGAGGGACTGCCATATTGAGGAAGTTACTCTTTCTCCCTTCAATGGTAGCTAGCAGGTCCTACACCAAGGCCATGAAAATATGTGTACCTAGACTGGAGTGGCTATTGGGTGGGAAAGAGAGAGCCAAGGAGAGAGAAAGACACTGAACTCGGCTTTCCCCCGCCCCCCACCCCACTCTGGCAATGGGGGTTAAGTGACTTGCCCAGGGTCACACAGCTAGTAAGCGTCAAGGTTCTGAGGCCAGATTTGAACTCAGGTACTCCTGAATCCAGGGCCGGTGCTTTATCCACTGCGCCACCTAGCTGCCCTGACCTCGGCTCTCAAACGGCAAACTCCCACACACTGCATTTGAAACCCAGAACAGATCTATTACACGTTTTTCTAACCGCGAGGCCTCACCTAGGAAAAAGCAAGGCCACTAGCAGGCCTAAGGCATAGATGGAAAAGGGGAGTTAATACGATGAGAAGAAAAGAGGAAGACACGTAGAAAGAATGGGAAAAATATAATGCCATGATCAGTTGCCCATCAGACCAGCTGCCTAGGTGTGGGGAACTGGCCAGGCTCCTAACAGGTTTGAGGAATAAGAATAGAAAGAGCAAGTCACTCAGTAAGTTTCTTCATCTACAAAATGTGAAGAGTTGACTAGGTGACCTCTAAGGTCCTACACTACTAAGATTGTAAGTCCCAGCAAGAGAAATTCCAGAAACTGGGGAGGGGCCAAGCTTAGGTTCATTGTGTTGGGTGGGGAAGGGATTTGCTTAGGGTGGGGGTTGGGAAGAGAGAGAAAAACCTTATAAAACAACTTCTTTCTTCCCTTTCTTCTCTCTTTCTCTCTTCAAGTTCTCCTTTCAGTCTCTCTGTCTCTCCATCCCAAAAGCAGCAGGAAAAGAAAAGTGGGGAGTTTCTCCTTGGAGGTGGTGGCTCCCTGACCTAAGGACAGGGCCCACCCCCAACCCCACCATGCTCCATTTGGATTCCTGTCTCCCACAGCATAGGCTCCAAACACCCCAAGTTGCAGGAGTTGACTCAGCAGCGGCATGCACCCAACACAAACGCACCCTTCTCCACCCAAGCTGGGCCATAGGGGGAACCTCACTTTACTGACCTTGTAGCCTGGAGCCCTGCAGGGCTCCCAAGTACCTGGTCCCAGGGTCCACTTTTTCGCTCTGTACTTCTCAGCCTTGGACATTTAAATCCCAGGGCGGGAATCCCACCAGGTCTGGCTTCCCCAGCTGGGCACCATAGTCACACTGGATCTGGTTTCAAATCTGGAGTGAGCCATTTTACACTGAACCAAACCATCCCCAGCCAACTGGCGAGTGTGTGAAAAGATTTAAGCTCCTCCCCTCCCCCCACCAGGAAATAGTCCATCCTCAAGTGCTCTTGTCTCAAGATGAAAGAAGTGTAGATTCGGGGGTCACTTCCAAAGCTAAAGTGATAATAGCTATTGTCCCAGGACCCTCAAATCAGCAGGACTTCTTAAAGTGGCAGCTCTACAAACTGATCCCAAACTCTTCAGGAAAGCTATCCAAGTTGGAAGGTCCCAATTCTTAATTTTATAAAAAGTTTCTACAATGCAGAGGTGGGGGTGGGCTAAATCAGGAAGGAGAGAAAGTCTGAGACCAAGCCCGCGCTCCCAGGGAGAGGTGCAGAGAGCAGCAGAGCTTGGGGTCTGGAAACAGACTATTTGACTGACTATTGTGGGACCCTGGGGGCTCTTTGGTTTGCCCAAAAATCCATCCCACCCCTTTCAACTGATTGCCCAGTCTCTTCCAGAGAGGGCAGAAGGAGGTTGGAGTTCTTGGCTTCAGGATTACAGCTTTAGGAACTAAAGAAAAAAAATCACCCCTAGAAGAGCTAAGTCACCCTCCCATCCCCTCAACTCCCCAGTCACCAGTACCAAAGAGTCCTCACCCGGTAAGCCTTCAGCTGGGCCTCCAAACCCTATCATTGCTCCCCAGGATGGCCTCGCTCTCCTCAAAGGTCACTGACTCAGGAGTGCCTGTGAACCTTCCAGTGTCTAGGCCAGGGCTAAAGATGTCAGAGGTGTGAGAGAGAGAGAGAGAGAGAGAGAGAGAGAGAGAGAGAGAGAGTGTGTGTGTGAGTGTGTGTGTGTGTGTGTGTGTGTGTGTGTGTGTGTGTGTTTATGTGTGTGTATTGGGGGAGGGGTTACTTTGGGAAGAAAGTTGTCGGGAGAATAAAGAACCATGCAAGCAGAGGCATGGGGGTGGGGTGAGAGTTAAACCTCTGCCCCCTCCCCCTTTGATTCACCTCAGTTGGCTTACCAACTGAACACCAGAGAGGCAACAGCCTTCAATCGGGTCCTATCTAGCCCATCCCGGTGGGGGAGGCAAGACTGGATTGTTCCCTGCAGTGTCTTGTCCCCGGGGCTTTTTCCTGTCTGGTTTTAACCCTTTGTGTGCCCAAAATGATCTAGCTACCCAGCTTCCAATCCCCTTTCTCAGTAAATTTTCACCTGTACACCACTACCACTTTTCTTTGCCTTCCCTCCCAGCCAGATCCACCTCTCCCAGGTACTATATTCTTCAGATGCCGATCCCTCCTCTTTAAGTAGCAGAAACTCTAACTTACCTTACCTTGGGCAGCCACTGTAAAATGCCCCTCCATCCCACTCTTTTAACTTCTTGAAATCGGGCAATCCATTTTCCCAACTCTTCTTACTCTTCCAGAAGTCAACTACATCTAAGATTTCAATTGTCTATGCAAAAGCCTCCGAAGCTTCTCTTTAGCCTCAACTTCTCTCTTTAAAATTCTTCTGATTTCTGAATCTATAATTTTGGTCTGGTCCAGTCCTGGGACATCCAATTGTCTTCTGTACATTGCTCAAGCGGCTAGCTCCTGTAAATCCAGGGTCCCAAAACAAAACCCTACTTCAGGGAAACTAAAGTTTACTGCTACTCCAGACCTTCCTAGGTCTTAGAAGGACCAACTTCCCAATGCAATTCAATTCAACCAAAGCTCATTAAGTACAGAATAAAAGCCAAGCCCCAAACTAGACTGAGAGAATACAAAAAACCAACAACTGCTACAAAAAACCAGTCCCTCCCCTCAGGGAATTTACTTTCTACCGGGAATTAATTTACCTCACATTTGGGTGTCATCTTCAACTCCTCCCTCCAATCTCACATTCTATCAAACAATCACTAAATCCTAATCTTGAGCTGCTTTCTTCAGTTGAGTTCCCAAGGGTTCCCAAGGTCATCATACCTCACTCTGACCTTTCTACTAGATTACTGCAATGCCCCCAAAAAACCAAAACAAAACAAAAAAAGGCTGCCATGCCTTTTTAATTGATCCCTTTGCTTTCTGTCTCTACCCTCTACACTGCCTTTGTACTCTTCTCTGATGCACAGCTTTGAGAGACCCACCTCCCTAGAAAGCCTCTCATGGCTCCCCATTGCTTCTTTGCTGCATTCCAGATTTCTCAAATGGGGCTTCCAATCTACCCTTTTACCTTAATCTCCTACAGCTTCCCTTCTAGTCCTCTAGGTAGTAGCTACCTTTAGTTCCCCAACTTGTCCCTCCCTTTCCTAACCCTATTGTCATTGTTCTTACTATCTCTACTCTCTACCAGTTGAAAATAAACTCTTCAGCGCCTCTTCTATGAAACTTTCCCAGAACTCCCCTGCCCCACTCCAAACTAAATGCCCAGGTGACTCTAGACTTTACTTACATGTTTATCATCCTTTTAAAGCCCTTCATAACCTAGTCCCTTCTACCTTTCCAGTCTTTAACACCTTACTTGTCTGCCTTTATTCGAGTTCTATGCTCTTAAAATCCGGTGACTCCGGCTTCCTAGCAATTCCTTGAAAAAGACACTCCATTTCCTGACTCTTCAAATTTTCTTTTTCTTTAAAAAAAAAAACCACAAACAAACCAATAAATAAATAAATAAAATTTTATTTATATCTTTTGGTGTTTTTTTTTCCCCTACACCAAAATTTCTATCAATATACCTTTGCTACTCTCTCCCAGAGAGCTATTCCATATAATGAATATATTTTTTTTTGCAGGCAATGGGGGTTAAGTGACTTGCCCAGGGTCACACAGCTAGTAAGTGTCAAGTGTCTGAGGTCGGATTTGAACAAAGGGTCCTCCTGAATCCAGGGCCTGTGCTTTATCCACTGCACCACCTAGCTGCCCCACAATATTTTTTTTTTAAGAAAAAGATTTTTTCAAATCAGCAAAACTGATCAAAAAGACTGAAAAAATACACACGGTGTAACACAGATCGGGCATCCCACCTTTGCAAAGGAGTGGGATGAGGGTACCTGCTCATATTTATTCTTTGGTGATGTGCATGGGGATTTTTGTTTTGTTTTGTTTTAGTTTTGCAAGTCAGGTTTGATAGTTTTGTGATTGTTCTTTCAGTTTACATCATTGTAGTCATTGTATATATTGTTTTCTTGGTTTTGTTTACTTCTTTCCACATCAGACCCTGTCAGTCTTTCCATCTTCCTCTGTATTTGTCATATTCATCATACCTTATAGCATAGCAATATTTCATTAGTGGTGCTTTTTCACTAGTTGTCCCCCATGCCTGGAGCTGCCTCCCTCCTCACATTTACCTCCCAGTTTCCCTGGCTTTCCTTCAAAATCCCTAATGCCAGTGCCTCCACTCTGAGATTATCTCCAATGCCTGACTATATCTTGTTTGTACATAGTTGTTTGCATGTTGTCATTCAATTGTAAGATCCTTGAAGACTGAGACTTTCTTTTGCCTTCCTTTGAATCCCCAGCATTTAGCACAGCACTGGACACATAGTAGGCACTTATTGACTCAAGTTGTCAAGTTTGTATTACAAGTCTGTTTGTAAATATCTTATCTACATCATTAGATTATGAGCTCTTTGAGAGAAGTGGCTTATCTTGTTTATCATCTGAGGTCCCACAAGGTCTTGCCTAGTACCTTACACATACCACTTAATAAGTTTTCTTAGAAAACTTTTAGTTTTTTAGTTTAACTGAAGCCTTCCCTATCATCATTGAAAAGCACTTATTTCAGAACCATTTACAAAGAAAGCAACTCAGACAAGGATCCCTGCTTGCCTGGCATGTACCAGCTTGCACTATGATAGAGGACAGTGACACAGAAAAGGGACTGATCCAGCTCTAGAATCATGATCCTTTGGTTTTAGATGTGGAGCATATGGATGGTCTTGTGCGACTTGAGGGAACTGATCTCTTTATTTTAAAGACAGGAGATTCAGCCAACATTCAAATTTTTATACACATCAGAAAGTACTATACCACTGTACTGAGGTGCCTCCAGGATAGCTGCAGAGTGGGAAAGAAGGAAGAAAGGGAAGAAAAGGAAGGAAGAGAGGGAGGGAGGAAGGAAAGACATCTATTATTAAAAACTGTTTGCTGGGGGAAGCTAGGTGGCACAGTGGATAAAGCACTGGCCCTGGATTCAGGAGTACCTGAGTTCAAATCCGGCCCCAGACACTTGACACTTACTAGCTATGTGATCCCAGGGAAGTCACTTAACCCCTATTGCCCCACCCCCCAAAAAAATTTGCTGTGCAGGGTGCTAAATTCAAGGAATTTGAATTTTTTAAAACACAGCTCCTTCCCTTCAGTAGCTTATATAAAGGAAGACAACACATAGATTAAAGAGGGTGATGATCAGGCAGGAAGGGGTATTTTGAACAGGGAAGTCTCAGAAATGGTGATTTGACAATTAGTTGACATGATCTTTCCAGGAATGAATTAATGTTCTCAAAGTTAAGTGTGGACATTTGGGGAGGGGAGTGTGTGTGTGTGTGTGTGTGTGTGTGTGTGAAGAGCACTGCTGAATGGGGAGGCAGAGAAAAGGTAATCTGGTTATTGGTAGTTTTCACTTGCTCATTTGGGAACAGTCTGTTCATATCCTTTGGTTGATAACTCATTCTTATATATCTGTCAATTTTTATACACTTTGGTTATTAGACTTTTTCATAGAAATTTATTGCAAAAGTACATTCCCAGCTAATCCTTTTCCTCCTAGTATGAATAACATTGATTTTTCTTTGTACAAAACTTTTTTTAATCTTATGTAATCAAAATTGTTTATTGTATCTTCTGTTGTCTTTTCTATCCCCTTGTTTGATCAGGAAGTCTTTCCTTAGCCATCATTTTGAAAAGTATCTCCTCCTCTTCTAATTTGTTCATGAAATGATTTTTTTACACCTAGGTCATGTATCCCTTTAGAGATTGTTGTAGTATTTGGTATGTAATGTTGGTCTAAGCCTAATTTCATTTTTTTTAAAGTAATAAACATTTTTATTTATAGTTTTGGGTTCCAATTTTTATTCCCTCCTTCCCTTCCCTCCCTTCCCTCCTCCCTCAGACAGTAAGCAATCAGATATACATTAAACATGTATGATTATGTAAAACATTACCATATTAGTCATTTTGTATAAGAAAACTTGAATAAAAGGGAAAAAATGAAAGAAAGTAAAAAATAGCATGCTTCAGTCTGTGTTCCATCAATATCAGTTCTTTCTTGGGAGGTGGATAGTATGTTTCATCAATAGTCCTTTGGGATTGTGTTGGATCATTGTATTGTTGAGAATAATTAAGTCTTTCACAGTTCTTCATCAAACAATATTGCTGTCTCTGCACAATGTTCTCTTGGTTCATATAAGTCTTTCCAGCTAAGCCTAATTTCTGCCATATTCCTTACCAATTTCTCCAGAAAATTTTTTGTTTTGTTTTGTTTTGTTTTGTTTTGTTTTGTTTTGTTTTGGTGGGGCAATGAGGGTTAAGTGATTTGCCCAGAGTCACACAGCTAGTAAATGTCAAGTGTGTGAAGCCGAATTTGAACTCAGGTCCTCCTAAAGCCAGGGCCGGTACTTTATCCACTGCGCCACCTAGCTGCCCCTTCCCCAGAAATTTTTATTGATAATGGGTCCTCATTCAAGTAGTTGGGGGCTTTGTGTTTATTGAACATTGTTACTGTAAGGGGAGGGGGAGCTATCAGATGATCTTTAGGTCATTCATTGAATCCATAATCCAATCAACCAATTACTTACCCCCACCTCAATTACTAACAAGTGCATGTATGTATGTACTCTAATACCTTTATCAGGTACAAACACCTATACTGAATCATTCAACAAAAGCATTAAACTTGGTATAAAATGTTCTTTAGTCAATTTAAAAGGAGTGAAAACTGTTGGCTACAATGAAATGTTGCTACACAGGAACTTTAATCATGCTCTGTGAGTCTTCTAATAAAGTAGCAAGTCAGTTCAGGATCTGGAAGCAAAGTAACTGCTAGCCCAGTGGCAGAAATGACTCCAGAGGAAATCCTTTAGGGAGAGAGGGGAGAAAAGACCCTCTGTCTCCTTCTCTACCCTTTGACCAGAGGAGGATGACATTGTGAACTTGAAAATGTCAGATTTTAGATCTCCAGACCTATCAGTGTCCCTAGAAAAGCAATGGCTCATGGGAGCATCTACACTGAGAGTTGACAAATGAGACTCAATGAGGAAAGACAGTATCAGGACTCTTTAAAGGTCCCAGGAGGGGCAGCTAGATAGAGCACTGGCCCTGGATTCAGGAGGACCCGAGTTCAAATTCAGCCTCAGACACTTAAAACTTACTAGCTGTGTGACCCTTGGGTAAGTCACTTAACCCCAGTTGCCTCACAAAAAAAAAGATCCCAGGAGAAAGAAGCATCATATTTAAGAAGAACTTCATGAGGACCCCATAAAAGGGAGACAATTACTTCCAGTAATCAGGAGCTATCACCCTTTGCCACATGTCCTCTTTAACTTTCCCTTGGATTTTGGGTGTACTTGTGGGAGACTGTGTCTCAGACTTTGAAGGGGATGTCTTATACCAACCTTTTTTAGTGCACCACCTTAATAAACACCTGGTTCTAAAAGCTAATTAACCTTAGCTAACTAATTTATGTCAACAGATAATCAATGAGGTCAACATATTAGTTGGGAGTTTGTGAACTGTAGTATAACTAGGAAACTACCCCTAACCCCTCAGGGTTACGCCTAAAATCTTGAGGGGTCAAGCAGAAAGGCAACCTTCTGGGGACCCCACCTGCCAATGTAAGTGGGGATTAAAAGATGAATTCCTGAGTTTTATATGCCAAATCTATTCCACTTATTAACTTTTCTATATTCTAATCATTATTAAATAGTTTAGAAAATTACTACTTTAGAGTATAGTTTAAGATCTGATACTACTTGAGTCTCTTCTTTCTCACATTTTCCACTATTTTCTCAAGTTTCTTGGCCTTTTGTTCCTCCAGATTAATATTGTTATTTTTCCCCCAACAATATATATATATATATATATTTGTTTTTCTGAGGCAATTGGGGTTAAGTGACTTGCCCAGGGTCACACAGCTAGTAAGTATTAAGTGTCTGAGGCCAGATTTGAACTCAGGTACTCCTGACTCCAGGACCAGTGCTCTATCCACTGCGCCACCTAGCTGCTCCCCCCCCAACACTATTTAAAGCAACTTTTTGATCATTTGGTATGGTATCAAATAAGTAAGATTATTTGGGTACTATTGTAATTTTCATTATATTTCCATAGCCAATTAATCTCTCTTCAATTATTTAGATCTGTCATTATTATTATTACAAACAGTATTTTGTAGTTATAATTTCTATGTAATTCCTATGAATGTCTTGGTAATGTTCTCCCAAATATTTTATACACTATAGTTTTGGGGGTTTTTTAGTGAGGCAATGGGGGTTAAGTGACTTGCCCAGGGTCACACAGCCAGTAAGTGTTAAGTGTCTGAGGCCAGATTTGAACTCAGGTCCTCCTGACTCCAGGGCCAGTGCTCTATCCACTGTGCCATCTAGCTGCCCCTACACTGTAGTTTTTAAGAGGAATTTTTCTTTCATCTTTTGCTACTAGATTTTGTAAATAATGTTCAGAAAGGCTGGTGATTTTTTGGTGAATTTATACCATATTCTGCTACTTTGCTGAAGTTATTAATTTCAATGAATTGTTCAGTTGAATCTGTAAAGGTCTTTAAGTAAATCATCATGTTACCCAGAAAAAGCAATAATCGTTCTTCTTTGCTTATTCTCATTCCTTCAATTTCTTTTTGTTTTATTGCTATTGATAGCATTTCTTAAACTATAACAAATAATAGTAACAATGAACATCTTTGCTTCATCACTGCTCTTTTTGGGAAAGGACTCTAAAATTTATCCTTTGCAGATAATACTGGTTATTAGATCCCATTTACCATATTAAGGAAGGTCTGTTTATGCCTATTCTTTTTTATGTTTTTAACATTTCTAAAGCTTTTTCTCTGTTGATGTAATCATGTGGGTTTTTTTCTTTGTTATTACTGTGCTCTATTTTGTTTATAGTTATCCTAATTTATTTTATTTTTTGGTGAGGCAATTGGGGTTAAGTGACTTGCCCAGGGTCACACAGCTAGTAGGTATCAAGTGTCTGAGGCTGGATTTGAACTCAAGTCCTCCTGACTCCAGGGCCAGTGCTCTATCCACTGCACCACCTAGCTGCCCCCTAGTTATCCTAATATTGAACCAACTCTACATCTCTGGCATAGATTGAACTTGGTATTACTATATCATCTTTTAAAATCTGTTGCTGTATCCTCTTTGGTAATAATTTTATTCCATTTTTTTCTTCAATACACACTAGGGATGTTGGTCTACAGTTTTATTTCTGTTTTGTTTTCCCTTCTATTTAGGTATCAAGACAATATTTGTTTCATAGAAGGAATTTGGTAGGTTCCCTTCTTTTCACCTTTTTGCAAATAGTTTGTGTAAAATTGGAATTAGTTGGTTTTTACATGTTTGATAGAATTCACATGTAAATCTATGTGGTCCTGGGTTGTTGGTGGGGGTTTTTTTGGGGGGAGGCGGGGAATAGAAGGTGCAAAGCTCATTTATGGCTTATGTGATTTCTTTTCTAACTAGGTTATATAGTCTCTTTCTTGTTTAGTTAATTTGAATATTTTATATGTTTGCAAATATCCATAAATTCTATTTGTTAGCAATTTTTTGGTATAAAACTGGATTAAATTGTTTCAAATAATTTCCCTTATTTCCTCTTTGCTTGTAATTTTTTCAATTTTTTTACATGTATATGCTTTTATTTGCCCACTTGCTACACTGATTAATAAAACTTTTGTAGCATCTTCCTGTGTACCAGTTTTCTAGAAATTCTGAAACCCAAAGACATATGTGTTTTAACCCAAGACATGAGGCAAAAGAAAGCAATTCATGGGGGCAGCTGGGTGGCACAGTGAATAGAGCACCAGCCCTGGATTCAGGAGGACCTGAGTTCAAATCCAGCCTCAGATGCTTGACACTTGCTAGCTGTGTGACCCTGGGCAAGTTACTTAACCCCAATTGCCTCACCAAAAAAAAAAAAAAAAGCAATCCATCATTACTTTTAGGACTAACTTAAGTCTATTATCTGGATAGGCAAATATGTTAGAAAACTAGTTTATCTACTTATTGATTGGTGATCTCTTTTTGGTGGTCTGTGCTACCCCAGGAGGCAGAGTGCTTGTGGGTGCAGGAGCGGTTTGCTCACCTTCCAGCTCATGCCAGGACAGGGGTGGCTCATCCCAATTAGTCAGCCAAATTCCAATAATCTTACCACACCAGCCATTGTCATCCAGAGAGATATCTAGAGTGTTCCAGAAACAGCTCTGGTTTTTAGAGCCAACTGAATTTGTATCATAATTCTACAATTGCCACAATTCAGGAATTGTTTTGTTGATTGTCTAGACTTTGGAAAGTGATGGAGAAAATGTTTATTTACCATAACATCTCAGATTGCAACTATTTCTGAAGGAAGTAGAGCACTTACTTTGATTTTTCTTTTCATTTTAAAGATCAGATCAACTAATATTTTGTTTATTTTATTCTTTTCCCAAAAAAAAGCTCTTAATTTTTTTCTATCAATTTAATTTTTTTATTTAATTTTGTTCATTCCCTTTGATTTTCACAATTTCTATTCTACCTTTGTGTTTACTTTTTAAAATGTGTTGGGGTTGGGTTTTTTTCAGTTACATGGCCAAGTTATTGATCTCTTCTTTCTCTCTTTTACTTATGACAGTGTCTAGAGTTATAAATTCCCTTCTAGGAAGCCAAAGCTGTTTCCATTTGAGGCAGCTGACCCCTTTAGCTGCTTTTCTGGGACCCTGTTGATGAGATGAAAGGATTTGCTTTATTGATTGAAGAAAGGCTGGATCAGCAGAGAGAGCTCTTCAAATGCTATGCTGATTGAAGAGCTGAATCCTGCTACTGAGCTAAAACTAAACTACCTTATTGCTCTTTAGTACTATTTACAAGCTAAGATGGGGAAAACTTCCTGGAGGTACCTGGTTTGCCTCTGTGACTTAAAAGGGAGAAAAACAGAAGGGAAGCACTGGCTTTGCTTCTATTTTGCTGTGAGCTATGCTTATTGGAAAAGGGGTTTGGCTTTGAAATTGATTGGAGATAGCAGAACCCAACTGAGTAAAGAGCTGATGGAGCTTGTCTTCATTGCCCAAAGAGCTAACCTGAGATAGTTTGCAGTTCTCTGGCTTAGGAAGATTGCTTGTCACTGAACAAGTGCAATGTTGATAATATTTTTCCTTTTTAAAAAACCATAACATTTTCTTAGAACACTGCTAAGGGTGGCTATGAGATTTTTTAAAGTTTATAACTACTTCACTGGCTTAACATCAAAGAAGATCAGTTTTGCTCAGCAGGAGATTGCTGAAGAATAGAAGGGGAGCAGCTAACAGGGAAGAGGTTTGCTCTGGTTTATATTGTTTCTGAAAGCACCAAGGCTATATCAAGGCCCACAGGTCTAGGGTTTCAGTTACCTATAGGCAAACATGCCTTTTTGCTAGTTTTCTATAAGTGTGGATTTACTTTCCCCCAAGGACATTTCATGCATTGGTGGGATAGAATAACTTCAAGTTGATACTTTAATTATTATAGCTTTTGCTTTCTATTGAGTAAATATTATGATTACTGATGTTTTTGCCTTATCATTAAGTGTTTTATGTTTAAGAGTCAATGGTATCCCACGGTAGAGATATGAGAAGATGCCTCCCCCTCACTACATTGTAGAAGTGGGATAGGAAGGGTCTGTGGGTGGGGAACATTTCATATATTGTCAGATATCTTCCTGCATATTGATCTGCTTTGTTGATTTTATCTCTTCTTTTTCTTTTTATAAAGATTATTTTTTATATGAAAATGGCTCTTTGGGATGGAGAAGAATACAATGGGAAATTTAAGCTACTAAGCAGAAGAAACCAATAAAATTATTCTTAAAAAGAAAGAAAAAAGTCAGTGGCATCATAGGGTTTTGTGTAAATGGGAAGCACACTACTGTGTTCTCAGAAGGATAAACTAGAAAATAGTAGGAGTGTCCCCTCAAAACATATAGGCTAGGGGCAGCTAGGTGGCGCAGTGGATAGAGCACCGGCCCTGGATTCAGGAGGACCTGAGTTCAAATCTGGCCTCAGACCCTTGACACTTACTAGCTGTGTGACCCTGGGCGAGTTACTTAACCTCAATTGCCTCACCAAAAAAAAAAAAACAAAAAACAAAAAACCATATAGGCTTAGGTTAATCCCTAAGATCCTGAGAAAGAAATTGAGTAGCAATAGAGTAGTAGTATAGTAGGGAAAGAGGTTGAGCAGCAATAGAGTAGCAGCATAGTAGTGACTAGCCCTCCCATCTAAGAAACCCCGTCATAATTGTCAGTATAAGGGTAGGTTGGGAATAAATAAGTTCAGAGAGAGAGAAAAGAGATGCAGGAACTATATCAGCTGCCATACTAGTGGTTGACACTACCCAATTGGATGGGGTTTGGGCAACAGTTGGTTTTGCTAAACTGATTTTTTTTTCTTTCTTTTTAAACCTTTGTTATAAGGGATGGCTTCCGGGGTAAGGGAGAAGATGGAGAGACATAATGAACTGAATACATATATATATATATATATATATATATATTTTAGTGAGGCAATTGGGGTTAAGTGACTTGCCCAGGGTCACACAGCTAGTAAGTGTTAAGTGTCTGAGGTCATATTTGAACTCAGGTCCTCCTGATTCCAGGGCTGGTGCTCTATCCACTGTACCACCTAGCTGCCCCTGAATATATTTTTAAAAGGCAACAATAAAAATAATATTCCCTTTCTGGGAGGAGCCATCCAAGCAAAAGAAGAGACCTCTAGGGCAAAAGGTATTTTTGAGGTGTGAATTCCAGGGCTGAAATGATTTTTCAAGATAAAGAGTTTTATGGGGCATGATGAAGGAGTATGGATTGAAGCCTGGTGAGAAATGGAGAGAACACTAGACTTGGAATCAGGAATATGTAGATTTAAATCCTGATACTTTCTGACTATGTGACCTTAGGCAATGCATATGACCTTTCTGTATTTCAGTTTCTTTTATCCACAAAATGGGATTGGACTCTAAGGTCCCTTCCCTTTCTAGATCTTTGATTCTATGAACTCAGGCTCAATTCTATGTTTCTCAATGAGGTACCCATATTTTCTAATAATAATAGTATCCTTTTTTTAATCATAAAAGTATTTTATTATTTTCCAGTGACATGTAAAAATAGTTTTCAACATTTGTTTTCATGGGATTTTTAGTTCCAAATTTTTTTCCCTCCCCCCTCCCCAAGACAGAAAACAATCTGATATAGGTTATATATGTACAATCACATTAAACATATTTCTGCATTAGTCATCTTATGAAAGAAGAATCAGAACACAAGAGGAAAACCTCAAAAAAGAAAAAAGAAAATAGCCCAAAAGTAGAACCAGTAGGATTCAATCTGCATTCAGAATCCACAGTTCTTTTTTCTGGATGTGGAAAACACTTTCTATCATGAGTTCTTTGGAATTGTTTTAGATCATTGCACTGCTGAGAAGAGCCAAGTCTATCACAGTTGGTCATCACACAATGTTGCTGTTACTGTATACAGTGTTCTCCTGGTTCTGCTCACTTCACTCAGCATCAGTCCACTTAAGTCTTTCCAGGTTTTCCTGAAATCTACCTGATCATTTCTTACAGCACAATAGTATTCCATTACATTCATATACTACAGCTTGTTCAACCATTCCCCAGTTGATGGGCATTCCCTTGACTTCCAATTCTTTGCCACCACAAAGAGAGCTGCTATAAATGATAATAATAGTATCTTACATATGTGTTGGGCACATTGGCTATATATGCCACTTTCTGTACAATGTTCCTGAGAAGTAGCTAGAGTATCATCAACCCCATTTTACAGATGGGGAAACTGTGATTCAGACAGGGAAAGGAACCTGCCCAATGTGTCAGAACCAGGGCTCAAACTCCAATCTCCTTGTTCCAAATCCAAGGATATTTCATTTATGTTATCCTGACTCTCAGGGAAAGCCAAGGCTCAGTGAAGTTGTGACTTGCTGAGATTCTCACTCAGGTCTCAACTCTAAGTTTAAGGATTTTTAGTACTTTCTATGTTTCTAGAGCATAGTGATAGGACTTAGGGATCCTGAAATAGAAGACAGTAGGATTCTGCCTTCAAGGAGTATACAATCAAGTTTAAGACTCTCTCTCTCTGTCTCTCTGTCTCTGTGTCTGTCTTTCCGTATGTATGTATATATACACATATAATCATATATACACATGCATACACACATAAATACATATATTGTGTTTATATAAAACACTTAAAAGAACAAGTAAATGCTAGATGTAATATGTGTGTATACCAATTAAATGTTAAATTATTTAGTAGTCACTCAAAGTGATTAGATAATCAAAGAATGGTTGAACTAGGAGAAATCTTAGAGATGATCGGGTCTCATATCCTCTTTTAAAAATGTTTATTTTTTTTTAATTATGTACTTGACAAACATGATATACAAAGAACAGAAAAGGAGTATTATATATTAAATATTAAATTCCATACCATTTTCTTTTTAAAAATATATATTAAGTGTAATATAGTGGTACCAACCCTATCCTCTTTGTGTCCCCTTCTGAACTTCCTTCTGCTCTCATCTGTTTTTTGTGGGGTTTTTTGCTGGGCAGTGAAGGTTAAGTGACTTGCCCAGGGTCACACAGCCAGTAAGTGTCAAGTGTCTGAGGCCGAATTTGAACTCAGATCCTCCTGAATCCAGGGCCCATGCTTTATCCACTGTGCCACCTAGCTGCCCCCTCATCAGTGTATTTTTTTGTTTCTGTTTTTGTTTTTTTATCTGTGTATTTTGAAAACATTTCATTGATAAACTTTTCTTCTTTTTCATTTTCCTCCTCCTCTTCTTCCTCCTCATTATTCTCCTCCTCCTCCTATTACTATCACTAGTATTAACTCCCTACAACTCTTCTCAACAAAAATAAAAGCCCTCTCTTGCGACAAATAAGCAAAGTCCAGCAAAACAAATTCACACATTGTCTGTAACAGAAAATGTATTTCTGATTCTGTGCCTACGGTCTATTACCTCTCTGCCAGGAGATAGGAAGCATGCTCCATCATCAGCTTTCTGGAGTTACGGTTGACTATTTCATTGATGGAAATTCTTAATTCCTTCAAAGTTGTTTTTCTTTACTATTTTGTAGGCATTAAATAAAATGTTCTTCAGGGCCTGCTCACTTCATTCTGTATCAGTCCATCCATGTCTTCTCAGAATCTATCCCTTTTTTCATTTCTTGTGACATAATAGTATTCTTCAACATTAATATGTCACAATTTGTTCACCCATTTCCCAACTGATAAGCACCCACTTCATTTCCAAATCTTTGCTACAATAAAAAGTGCTTCTATAAATATTTCTGTACCTTTGAAAATGTTCCTTCTTTCCTTGATCTCTCTGGGGAATAGGAGCCAGGTAGTGGTATTACTGGGTCAAAAGTAGTGACTTTTTAGATATAGTAACACATTACTTTCCAAAATGTTTGGGCCCATTCTCATTTCTACCAATAGTGAACACATCTGTGTGCCCGTTCTCCCATAGCTCCACCAACAAATGTAATGTATATATATTTTTGTCATCTTTACCTATTTGATACATATGAGTTGAAACCTGTTTTAATAGGTATTTCCCATGTTAGTAATTTAGAGGTTTTTCATATAGTTAATTGGTAGCTTTTACTTCTTTATTTGAGAACTGCCTGTTCATATCCAGTAAGCACTTATTTTTAGTTAATGCTTCTAATTCTTATGTATCTATGTCAATTTTTTTTCTTTCTTTTTTTTTTTTCTGGGCAATTGGGGTTAAGTGACTTCTTCAGGGTCACACAGCTAGTAAGTGTCAACTGTTTGAGGCCACATTTGAACTCAGGTCCTCTTGAATCCAGGGCCAGTGCTTTATCCACTGCACCACCTAGCTCCCTACCATCTATGTGAATTTTAAAACATTTTAGATATTAGACATTTATCAGAGAAATTTTCTATGAAGATTTTTTCCAAATTAATCCCTTCCCTTTTATTCTAACTATATTTTGCTTGTGCAGAAATTTTAAAATTTGTATTATCAAAATTGTTCATTTTATCTGTTATGATCATATCTATCTCTTATTTAGGTAGGAATTCTTCCCCTTGCTAGAGTTGGGAAAGAAATATCTTCCCTTTGTCCTCTAGGGTTTTGTTGTTGTTGTTGTTTTGGGAGGTTTTTTTGCAGGGCAATTAGGGTTAAGTGACTTGCCCAGGGTCACATAGCCACAAAGCCAGTAAGTGTCAAGTGTCTGAGGCCAGATTTGAACTCAGGTCCTCTTGAATCCCAGGGCTGGTGCTTTCTCCATGGTGCCACCTAGCTGCCCCTGTCCTCTAGTTTTTTAATCATATTTAGATCCTGTGTCCATTGGATAATTATATGGTATTTAGCCTAAGGTATTGGTCTAAAACTTAATTTCTGCTAATTTCTGCTTGATTTCTTCAAGCCATTTATATCAAATATATATATGAAAACATAAAATATCATAACTCTAGTCAGTCTCCCTAAATATATAAAAAACTACACTGTTATGCCCAGTTGTTTCTAGGTCTTGTTTCCTTAGTCTGTTCTTTTAATAAACTTTTCTATTTTTTAGGATGGAGATAATGCCAGCATCTAGACTTCTTTTTTTGTTTGTTTGTTTGTTTTTTGCAGGGCAATGAGGGTTAAGTGACTTGTCCAGGGTCACACAGCTAGTAAGTGTCAAGTGTCTGAGGCCGGATTTGAACTCAGGTACTCCTGAATCCAGGGTTGGTGCTTTACCACTGCGCCATCTAGCTGCCCCAGTGTCTAGACTTCTAATTTCATTGGTATAAGAAACACCCTAGGGGCAGCTATGTGGCGCAGTGGATAGAGCACCGGCCCTGGATTCAGGAGGACCTGAGTTCAAATTCGGCCTCAGACACTTAACAATTACTAGCTGTGTGACCCTGGGCAAGTCACTTAACCCCAATTGCCTCACAAAAAAAAAAAAAAAAAGAAAAGAAAAAGAAAAAAAGAAACACCCTGGTGAGGAAACTTCCCCTATTGATGCAGGTTGGCACCTTCTCTGCAACCAATTTTTTTTTTACTAGTATCAGATTGTTTTGAACTCTGATTTATAGTATAATTTGAGATCCTACACTGCTAGGATGTCTTTATTCCTACTTTTCTCATAAATTTCCTTGAGCTTCTTAACCTTTTTATTCTGCTAGGTGAATTTTGTCACTATATATGATATGATTACTATAATGTGATACTATAATAACATATACTAATATAATAGCATAATATTGTGCATTTATAATTATTATAAATGTTGGAGGGGTTTTCAGTTGTGTTTGACTTTTCATGACCCCATTTGGGGTTCTCTTGGCAAAGATCATGCAGTGGTTTGCCACTTCATTTTCTAGCTCATTTTACAGTTGAGGAAATTGGGGCAAACAAGGTTAAGTGACTTGCCCAGGGTCATGCAGCTAGTAAGTGTCTGATGCCATATTGGAACTCACTAAAATGAATCTTCCTGACTCAAGACTGGGTACTATATCCACTGTGCCACCTAGCTGCCCTGTTTTAAATTATATACTTATAGTTGTAATATAGATCACATAACATTATATAATGTAATTATTTTGTCCAGATCTATATAGATCTAACTTTAATCTTAATCCATGACAGTTTAATTGGCATAGCAGCAATTTTGTAAATTCATTTAGATAATATTGCAATATTCAGACCATATTAACAAGCATTTATTAAGTATCTACAATATGCCTGGCACTGTAGATACTCATACAAAAAGTAAACTAATCGGGGCAGCTAGGTGGTGCAGTGGATAAAGCACTGGCCCCTGGATTCAGGAGGACCTGAGTTCAGGTCCGGCTTCAGACACTTGACATTTACTAGCTGTGTGACCCTAGGCAAGTCACTTAACCCTCATTGCCCATCCAAAAAACAAACAAAAAAATTGTTGTTCTTCAAAAGTAAACTAATCCCTATTCTCCATGTTAGTCATTAAATATTAAATAATAAAATATATGTTGATTTTTATTTGGAGGAGACAAATCAAGTTCTTCATTGACTTTTTCTGCATCTTCATCCAGACTTGTTATTGCCTACATACCCCATTCCGTTTGTCATAGGTCTTGAGCCCTTGCCCAAGTTCTCCCCCATGTCTGTAATTACTTTCTGCCTTACTTTCATTTCTTAGAATTCCAAGTTTCTTCAAAGCTCAGTTCAATTGTTACCTCCTACATGAAGCCTTTCTGATCCTCCAAGCATCTCCCGCCTACTCCCCCAAATTACTTTGTTTATAATTTATACTGAGGGCAGCTAAGTGGGACAGTGGATAGAGTGCCAAGCCTTGGGTCAGGAAGACGCATCTTCCTGAGTTCAAATCTAGCTGTGTGACCCTGGACAAGTCACTTAACCCTGTTTGCCTCAGTTTCTTCATCTGTAAAATGAGCTGGAGAAGGGCACGGCAAACCACTCTAGTATCTTTGCCAAGGAAACTAAATGGGGTCATGAAGAGCCAGACACGACTGAAATGACGGAACAACATTTTTATCTCCTTATATGCCTAAATGTTGTTTCCCCCTATAAAATGTAAGCTCCTTGAGCACCTCCTACAGTGTCTGGTATATAGTAGGCATTTAATAAATGCTTGTTGACTGAATGATTGATGGTATATAAGCTACAATTATTTCCATGTTGATCTTTTGGTGATAAAGTGGATAGAGCGTTGTACCTGGAATCAGGGAGATCTGAATTCAAATCCAGTCTTGGACCCTTACTGACTATGTGACCCTGGGCAAATTACTTAACCCATTTTTTGCCATTTCTTGAGCTGTGAGATGGGAATAATAATATGCCTACCTCCTAGAGTTGTTGTGAGGATAAAATGAGATAATATTTGTAAACCACTTGACAAATCTTAAAGCACTATATAAATGCTAGCTATTATTTTTTTTTATGTTGTATTGTATTTTTTTTAATCTTGTTAAACTTTTCCCAATTACATTTTTTTTTGGTGGGGCAATGAGGGTTAAGTGACTTGCCCAGGGTCACACAGCTAGTAAGTGTCAAGTGTCTGAGGCCAGATTTGAACTCAGGTCCTCCTGAATCCAGGGCTGGTGCTTTATCCAACTCACCACCTAGCTGCCTCACTAGCTATTATTATTGCAAATGTTTGCTGTTTTGTCTTTCTATCTTTAGCACCCCCAATACAGTGGTTATGACATAGAAAGCACTTAAGAAATGCTAGTTGGATTGAATTGGGTTATCATGAGCACTGTAATGTGTATTGACCAAGAGTCTCATAATATCTTGATATTATGGTATGGTATCTTACCCTTCAACACAGAATAAAACCCACTCTACCAACCCTTTTTTCTTCTTTCTTCTTCCTTCCTTCTTTCCTTCCTCCCTCCTTCCTTCCCTCCCTCCCTCCTTCCTCCTTCCTTCTTTTTTCTTTCTTTCTTCCTTCATTTCTTTCTTTTTCTTTCTTTCTTCCTTCCTTCCTTCTCCTCTCCTCTCCTCTCTCCTCTCTCTCCCTTTTTTTTTCACTTCTCCAAAGAGAACTAGAGAGCAACTTTTAACTACAAAATCTTTTTGTCTTGTCTTATTTATAGAAAGAAGCTTAGAGGCACAATGCTTTATAATCTCATAATCATGGCTCATAATCATGAAGATCTGAGTCAAAATCATACCTCCTGCACTTGCTAGCTGTGTGAGCCCTGGGGGAATCATTTAACCTCTCAGTCCACATTTCCATATCTGTAAAATAAAAGGTTCGGACTTGATATGCTCTAAGGTCTGTTGCAGCCCTAAATAGATCTAAATCTCAGATACTGGAGAATGTCAAGATTGATAGACTTCCACACATTCTTTCTTTCCCTGATGTCTTATGTGGCATGGTCCTTGGAATCGCAAAGGCTGTGTCCCAAAATCCCAAGCTCTGGCAACTTCTAACCAGTGGGAAAGGTTTGGGGTAGCAGCCACAGCAACAGGCCATGCCTGCTTTCTGAGAACTAGCTCAGCTAAGTACAGAGAGGTTCATCACCAGCAGGCTGCCCATTCAGTGATAAATTCTTATCTCTGGCAAACGATGGGACAAAGAAAAACACAAAATGGCCTTTAGTCCTGTGACCTGTGTCCTATGGGGTTCCATCTCTGGTGAGGAGCTCTTTTTCTAAATTCTTATTCTTTTTTATTTAATTCTGGGGCAGCTTCACTTCTATAAGAGAATATCAGAATTTGTTGATGTAGGAGGCAACATGATACAGTAGAAGGAGCACTGCCTCTGCATCCAGAGGACCTGAGTTCAAATCCTGCCTATGATTACCTTGGACAATTCATTTAACCACTCAAGGCTTCAATTCCTCATTGGGTTGGATTTGTTTGTTTTCTTTTCTTTTCTTTCCTTCCTTCTTTCTTTCTTTCTTTCTTTGCAGGGATATGAGGATTAAGTGACTTGCCCAGGGTCACACAGCTAGTAAGTGTCAAGTGTCTGAGGTCACATTTGAACTCAGGTCCTCCTGAATCCAAGGCCAGTGCTTTATCCACTATGCCACCTAGCTGCCCCCTTCAATTTCTCATTTGTAAAATGGTCGAGGTGACCTCTGAGGCCCTTTCTAGCTCTGAATCTATGATCTCTCTCTGGTTTTTTATAACCATCCCACTATTCCCCCCCAACCTGAGTAGAACTACAGGGAAATTTTCTAAAACAAAGCTTTATATAAGATTTGTATCTAGGGTCTCTCCTAAAAAGGACCCTGATCTAACAGGGTCCTTTCCAGAAAAGGTATAGAATAGACATCCGGTATAGGGCAAGAATTTATTTCCTTCACCACAAACCAAACATGAAAGACTCATAAGCACAAATGAAAACATACTTAAAACAATTGCCCATCACACCCATTATACTCTCCCAGGAGGTAAAGACTACTTTCCGGACTGCTGAATAGATACATCACGTTCAGCTCAGATCTATCTGTTCTATCTGAGTGACTCACAATTTCCTTATCTCCTGGCCAGCCACACCTGGCTCTTTAGTCCTTCCCCATAGGTAATAGTGCCCATGGTTATCTTCTCTGAGAAGTAGTATAGTTACAGGCAACATCTTCCTTTGGGCAGATGGCACCAACCCAGGAATCCAGAATCTCACCGAGGCTGGTGCCGAGTCTGGAAATGCCCTTTCCTCTGGAGCAATGTTTGGTGACCTGAGCCCAAGGAAAGAAAAGACAAAGCAAAAGGGATAGCCAGAGACCTGTAGTCCAGTCTCAGCCTCCTCTAGGGAAGAACTTATCCTCACTGACGTGTGCTCATAGCCACTGTTGGCGATGAGAGTGCAATAGGGAAGAGAAACCCCCTTCTCATCCTTCTGGAAGTCAGAGAGAGTCATGCTAAAAATGTCCCCAAGAGACACACTAAAAAGAGGTGGAGTCTTTCTATAAATTCTTGCGGTTTAATTAGGTTGAGTTGGTCCAGTGACCTCATCCTAAGGGACCAATCAAGAATTGCTGTTATATGCCAAATCACATGTCCTTCATCAAAGGGCCTGAGCATATATCCCCCAGAAAGAGTTCAATGCGTGTCCATTTCCATGGGAAGTACTCTAGTCCATAGATTGGTAAGTTTCCCTGATTGTACCCATGAAAATTCCTTTTGCCTTCCTTCTCTTCAGTAACTATGGCAGAAGAGCAGAAAAGAGGGCTTAAGAGATATCTTTTTTTTTTTTTTAGATCTTGAACAAACATTAAATTGACTGTGGGTACTCTCAACATGAGATTCTTGGTCAGTGATGTATATATGGATATGCTACCATCAGTTAGTCAGTCAGCTACCATTTATTAAGAGTTTAGCTTGTACTAAGCACTCAGGAGACAAAGAAAAGCTGAAATGGAGCCCCTGCCTGAAGGAACTCACTTTCTAATGGAGGAGATAATAAACAAGTCTGTGCATTCAAGATATAGGGAATGTAAGTGGAAGGTAATCTCAGACCTCCACATATTCTTGCTATGTTATCTTATGTGACATGGTCCTTTCTAATTGATATCAACTAATAATCATGGGGGAAATCACACTGGTGGTAGTTTATGAGCTGCAGAATTGAACCCAAGCCCTCAATTCCTAATTCTAATCTCTTTCCCTTAAACCAACAAACTGGAAAAACCATGTATGACTATTTCAACCAACCACTAAGCATTTATTAAGCACCTACTATATGCAAAGCACTGTGCTAAGCAAGGGAGACAAAAAGAGGCGGGAGGCAGTGCCTGCCCTTAAGGAGCTTACTACCTAATGGGGGAGACAAAATACAAATATATACAAAGCTAGCTATGTATGGGACAAAAAGGAAATACCTAAGCAAGGGAAAGCACTAGAATTAAGAGGGAATAGGGGGGGGCGGCTAGGTGGCGCAGTGGATAAAGCACCGGCCCTGGATTCAGGAGTACCTGAGTTCAAATCCGACCTCAGACACTTGACACTTACTAGCTGTGTGACCCTGGGCAAGTCACTTAACCCCCATTGCCCCGCAAAAAAAAAAAAAAAAAAAAAGAGGGAATAGGGAAATCTTCCAGCAAAAGATGGAATTTCATTTGGGACTTAAAGAAATCAGGGGGGCAGTGGATAGAGCACCAGCCCTGGAGTCAGGAGGACCTGAGTTCAAATTTGGCCTCAGACACTTGACACTAGCTGTGGTGACCCTGGGGAAGTCACTTAACCCCAATTGCCACACACACACACACACACACACACAGAAATCAGGGAAGTCAATAGTTGGAGTAGAAGAGAGAGAGAGAGAGCCCAGGCATAACAGATAGTCAGATTTCTCTTGCCCACAGCTGAGAGATAGATTGTCTTGTTTGTGGAACAACCAGGAGGCCAATGTCACCATTGGAAAGTCTTGGAGGGCAGCTAGGTGGCACAGAGGATAGAGCACTGGCCCTGGAGTCAGGAGGACCTGAGTTCAAATCCGGCCTCAGACACTTGACACTTACTAGCTGTGTGACCCTGAGCAAGTCACTTAACCCCAATTGCCTCACCCAAAAAAAAAAAAAAAAAGGAAAGTCTTGGAAAGACATAACCAAAAGGCTAGCCACTAGCTAATGAATTTTTCAGTATATAATAGCTAACAAAGACCTTTTATTACTGCTAAGAGAGAGAGAGTTCACACATATACCTGGATGAACATCCCACTCTTTTGACATCACATCATGATTAAGCCAAAGGACAAGAGGTATGTGAAGCTTTGGAAATGTAAAGGATGATTATCACTGATAGCATTGTCCGTGATCAGGCTACCAGTCTATTCCCTGACTCCCTTAGCAGAGTTAAACCAGGAATAGATATGGGGCCAATTGCCCCTTTGCACCATTACTTCAACTTAGACTGATACAAACTCTAGCTTGCTCATTTCTTGCTTTGCTCTCAGCATGCAGGGAATTCTTCTCCTCTGCTCAGTCTTATCAGTCAGTGCAGTGACCAGAGTCTATCTCCTTCCCTTCTCACTGGGGGGTTTCCTTTTGATATGTTGGTAATGTAGGAAGCTAGGAAGGGCCCAGCATTACTGAGTCTGGACAGGAAAGGTGAGATGTCCTACCCAGCAGTAATGCACAAAACAGAACTACACAGAAAAGGAACCCGCCCAAACACTGGACCAAGATTTATTTTGTCCTGAAATGCTAAAAGCAAAACAAAATAAAATGGGGTCAGACAAAAACAGCAAGCTGGGCTTGAGAGAGAGGATGTATCCAATTCTACAAGTCTTTATTTACCAGCAAAACAATATACACCATCACTGCAATAATGAAGAATAAAAATGAAAACCAAACACTGTGTAATTACAATGACCAAACAGCCCTGAAGAAGGAAAGTATACACTTCCTTTTTAAAATTTTATTTATTTTTCTTTTTAAAAATTTTTAACATTCATTTTTAAAAAAACTTTGAGTTCCAAATTTTTTCCCTCCCTTCTGCCCTTCCCTTACCCACTGAGAAGGCAAGCAACATGATATTAATTATACATCTGAAGTAATGCAAAACATATTTCTACATTAGCCATGTTAGGGGGAGGAAGCAGAAAAGGGAAGAAAAATTAAGTGGAAAAAAAGCGTGTTTCAATGAGAGTTATCAGTTGTCTTTCCGGAGGTGGATAGAATTTTTCATCATGTATCCTTTGTCTTGGATCATTGTCTTGCTCAGAGTAGCTGTCTTTCACAGTTAATCAAGGAAGCCCTTTCTTTGCAGAGGTAGAAGACCATGAGTGTGAAATGCTTCATACACTGTTGGTTTTGGTTGGTTAGTTTTTTTGAGTTGCTTTTTCCTCTCTCTTTTTAAAAAAATTCTTTGTTAAAAAGGATGGTTCTCTGGGTGGAGTTGGGAGGACCACAGGGATTGGGAGAAGTTATATTGGAAAATAAAGATGATATAAAACAAAAGATATAAATACATTCTTAAAATTATGGATAAATGACTAAAAGTCAGGAAATGTGAAATATATATTCTGGAAACAATCACTGTAAGCCATTTTAAATCAAATTAATATTTAATTTCTCCTACAATACATTCATTTGGAGGAAAGGTAAGAGGGAAATAAGGTAGAGAAGAATTTGTTTTAGCTTGCACCTATTTTGAACTAGGCCTATGTTTTAGTAAAACTCATTCTCACTCTTTGACATCTACCGCCTATCAAACATTTATTAATTACCTTGTAAGTATAAGGCACAGTGCTAGGAGCTGGGTAGGCAAAGACATAAATCAAACCAGGCTCTGACCTCAAGAAAATTACATTCTCTTATAATGAATAATAATAACTGCTTACATTTATATGGTACCATCTTATGGACTTTTGAGCTTCACAGCAATCTGGGTAGGCAAGCATGATGTTATTATCTGCATTTTACAAATTAAGAAACTCAGAGTAGAAGGTTCAGAATGTGAGCTTCTTGCAAGTAGAGATTGTTTCATTCTTTGTACGTATAGCTCTGTCACTCAGCCGAGTTCTTAGAGCACAGTGGGTGCTAAATAAATTCTCTCAACCCTGGCATTTTACAGATAAACTAACGGAGGCGCAACTAACTACATTTCAAAATTAGGTCACGGACACTCAGCAGAACTGAGAATTGAACTTTGGATTCCAAGTCCAGTGCACTTTACACTATGTAATAGAATTTCGCTCCACACCAATAAGAGTGATAATAGCAATGGTTGAAATAATACAAATCATCAATATACTCTGTAGGAAGAGGATTCAGTACTCTAGTCAAAGGTGGGAAAGAAATCCAGCTATGAGGGCACAAATTTAAGACAGGTCTCTAGACTAACAAAGCACCCCCAATGCCCACTGGCTCCCCTGGCATCTCTGCTTTGATGTCTCCCTCTGGACACCTGAGAGAGGCTCACAGGATGGGGATAAAATTAGGTTAAAGAAAGGGCAGGATAGAGTTAAAACAATTATCAGTCCAGGAAGACTGCAAACAACACAAAGAGATTGTGTAAGGAGGTCAGTTTCAGGAATGATGAGCTGAAACCAATCTAGGTTAGGGGAGATTAGGGAAAGGGAGTTAAGAAAATTTAATGTTAGGGAAAATTTATGAAAGAGATTATTTTTTCAATGCCTAGCTGATTGGTCTCCTCAGGCATTTAAACCCTAGGGGTGGGGAGGTAGCTACTCTGCTCCAAGGGCTCCAGGAGCCCACAAAAGATTTTTTTGTTTGCATCACAACAGACAATAGGATGGAAGGTAGATCTCTGGACAGAGAAGGGACAACATGTTCTAGGGATCTGGCGACCATTCATTTCCAGATTTTAGAATGAGAACTTTAGGATATATGATTCTGTCTTGACCCTAAAGTCTGGCTTTGTATGGACAGACTCTTTACATCTGGGGAAGTGTGAGAAGGTAGTGTATGTGTGCGTGTTTGAATGTATATGTGTTGGGGGTGGAGTGAGAGGGGCCTGGAGGGAAAGGTTGTAAAAAATGTAAATGATTCAGGGTTAAGAGTGGCTCCGGCTGTCTAGCACACCAGGAGGGGGCTGGGCTCCAGGAACCATCCCCAGACCCTGCTCTCCTTTTGTCCTAGATCTTGGCTGTGTAGGGGGGTAGGGGTGGGGGTTGGGGTGAGAAGGGAGGAAGAGCACATTCTTGGAACTTGCCCATTCAATGGAGCCCCCAGCAGGTGCTAAAATGGTGGGAGAGTTGTGGGGGTGGGTATGAAGAGTTTAGAAATAAGAATTGCATCCCAGCATGCAAAAGGAAATCCATCTTCCATCAGCCTTGGGGCTGTCCCAGTCGAATCAAACTTATGCCTGTGTGTAATGCAATAATGAGCTCTCTTCTTGAGCCCTCTTACTTGAAAGAGTTCTTAGTTCTAGGAAGAGAGAGAGGCCCCCATTCCCATCTCTATAACTTTCTCATGGTGCCTCATGGGCACACTCTATCCCCCCAGAGTCCAAGAACATTTTCTCACACTAGTCAAGGCTCTCTCACCTCCAGTCTTGTTCACTAGGGCTATTTCCTCTCTGTCTCCCCCCCCCCCTTCTTTCTTTCTTTGCCTGCCCAATATCTACACAGCTTCCAGAAATCCCTCCACACTAGATATTGGATATTTCACATTCAGTAGTAGTTCTTTCCCAGACTCTAGGACCTCCATCAGATCCTAGGGAAAACAAGGTGGTTTCCTGTTAGAAAGAGGTTTAGAATTAGTTTTACATCACCCCAGAACAATGCCTTTTTATCAAATCTAGACTTACCTCTTCACCCTCCCCTCTCCAACCCAGGAGGAGGGAGGTAAGCAATGTATCAATTGAGGGTAAATAGCTCAATAAGGATTCTGGCAAAAATGGCCCTGGAACAAATTTCTAACGTTCTTCATAAAACATTCCCTCACACAATAGGAGACCTGAACTGTGCTCTTAAAAAAAAATCTTTTCATTCATTGGTCTGTCCTGACCAATTCAGCTTGATCACATCCTATGTTCTCTCAGTTTTCACTAGATGGCTCAGGGAATAGAGTATTGGACCTTGGAGTCAGCGAGACCCAAGTTTGAATACTGCCTCTAACACTAAGTAACCCTGGGCAAGTCACTTAACCACTTTTAGCCCCCTCTTCTGTAAAATGGGAATAATAATAGGGTTGTCATGGGGATAAAATGAGGTAATACGTGTAAAGGTTTGCTTTGTAAACCTTAATGGGTTATTTGAATGTTAGCCATTCTTATGTGGAGAAGAGAATCCTTCAGTGTACTCTTTGCACTCAATGTGGTATAGCAGACAGGGCACTAGATTAATTATTACTTGGTAATTAGACTGGGTTTCTATATCTATTCTGTTATTACCTAGATGATTCTAAGCAAGTTGTTTGACAGGACTCAGTTTCCTCATCTTTAAAATTAATGGAGGGGCAGCTAGATGGCTCAATGGATAGAGCTCTGGTCCTGGAGTCATGAGGACCCAAGTTCAAATCTCACCTCAGACACCAACTGTGTGACCCTGGGCAAGTCACTTAACCCCAATTTGCCTTAAACATCCTGGTCATCTCCAGTTGTCCTGATGTATATCTTGCCACTGGACCTGGGTGGCTCTGCACAGCCCTGCCTCATTTAAATCCAATTCATGGCAATTTATCACATCACCCTGATGTCACAGTCCTCTTTGAGAATGAAGGACAAACAACAACAACAAGACAAATGGATTAGAGGAGAGGATGTCTATGTTTCTACCCAGCCCTAAAATCCATATGTGACAGATGGGGCTGACCTGGAAGCATCTTTGATGAGTTTTGAAAAGACTTGATTGAACTTGACCAAACTTCTGGCTGGAGCAAAATAACTTTGATATTTATCAAATAGCACTGGAAGATAAATAATAATTGTAGTATGTATATAGCACTCTAAGTGCTTTGCAAATATAAATTCATTTTATCTTCACAACAACCCTGGGAGGTAGGTGCTATTATTATCTTTTTTTTTTTTTTACGTGGGGCAATGAGGGTTAAGTGACATGCCCAGGGTCACAAAGCTAGTAAATGTCAAGTGTCTGAGGCTGGATTTGAACTCAGGTCCTCCTGAATCTAGGTTTGATGTTTTATTCACTGCACCACCTAGCTGCCCCCTATTATTATCTTCATTTTACAGGTGAGGAAATTTGAGGCAGAAAGAGATTAAGTGAGTTGCCCAAGATCAAGTAATGAGTAAATATTTGAGCTCACCTAAACCAGGTCTTCCTGATTCTAGGCCCACCACTCCAGCTCTATTCACTGTACCACTGCTTCTAATAAATGAATGAAAAAGCTTTTCACTAAGCATTTATTAAGCACCTACTATGTACCAGGAACTGTGCTAAGCACTTAATATAAAGACAGTTAGAAAAGTGAGAGGGAAGGGTGGCCAATGAGGCCTATTTTGATTTGAAACATCACAGGGAGAATGAGGAGAGCTATAGGAGATTTGCTTGATTAAACCCCTTTCAACAGTATTTGAAATATTAATTTGATTATGATTGGGGTGGGGTGGAGGGTATGTATAGGTAAAAAGCAAGAAGGTGATTGGAGGTGAAATGTGAAGCTTGTCTGGGACCTAGTAATTCTAGTGGATCATGGTACTCAATGGCAGCTAGGTGGCGCAGAGGATAGAGCATCGGACCCAGTCAGGAAGACTTATCTTCCCGAGTTCAAATGTGACCTCAGCCACCTAGCTACCCTGGTGCATTTCAATAATAAATATATCTAGGGGCAGCTGGGTGGTGCAGTGGATAAAGCACTGGCCCTGGATTCAGGAGGACCTGAGTTCAAATTCAGCCTCAGACACTTGACACTTACTAGCTGTGTGACCCTGGGCAAGTCACTTAACCCCAATTGCCCTGCAAAAGCAAACAAACAAATGAATGAATGAATAACTAAATAACTAAACAAACAAATAAATAAATAGATCTCTAATAATTAGCCTGATGGTCCAACTTTAATCAAAGGAACTTCTGGACTTTGACCCCAAAATTTAAAACTGAGGCTGTTGGCTAAGATTTATTTCCCTCTTCCCCCCCCCTTCCTTCTCACCTTACCACTCCCACGTGCCTTCTGCCACTACCTTTTATGCCACCCTGGTCTCACGTGAAGAGGTAGCCCTTCTCCTTGCCAAGATAAATCCTCTACATTCCCAAATGATCCCATTCCATTCCTTCTTCACTAGATTGCCCCCTCTATCATTCCCTACTCTTACACTTATCTTCAATCTCTCCCTTTCTGTTGACTGTTTCCCTACTAACATAAACATGCTTATGTTCCCTGCCCCCCATACTCAAAAACCTCTCTGTTAATCCATCCATCCCTTCTAGCTATGGACTGGCATCTTTCCTCCCTTTTGTGGGTTAAACTCCATGAGACAGCTACCTATAACAGGGACCTCCACTTCCTTTCCTCTCCCTCTCTTCTTTTTTTTTTTTTTTTTGCGGGGCAATGGGGGTTAACTGACTTGCCCAGGGTCACACAGCCAGTAAGTGTCAAGTGTCTGAGGCCAGATTTGAACTCAGGTACTCCTGAATCCAGGGCCAGTGCTTTATCCACTGCTCCACCTAGCTGCCCCTCTCCCTCTCTTCTTAACTAACTGTTCTCTCCAAAGTTACTAATGATCTTTTAACTGCCAAACATAGTGGCCTTTTCTCTATCTTTCTCCTTCTTGATCTCTCTGCTGCCTTTAACACTGTTGATCTCCCTTTTCTCCTGGATATGCTCTCCTCTCTTGGCTTTTGTGATACTGCTCGCTCCTGGTTCTCTTCCCATCTATCTGACTACACCATCTTTATCTCTTTTGCTGGATCTTCACCCAGACCACATCTGCGAACCACGGGTATCCCACAGGGGTCTATCTTGGGCCCACTTCTTTTTCACTTGGTGATCTCATCGGCTCCTACAGATTCAATTATCATCTCTATGCTAATGATTCTCAGATCTACTTATCCAGACCTAACCTCTCTGCTGACCTCTAGTCTCACACTTCTAGCTACCTAATGGACATCTTGAATTTGATGGATATCTTCTAGACATCTTAAACTGAACATGTCCCAAACTGAACTCATGATTTTCCCCCTCCCCCAAACTCTGCCCTTTTCCTAACTTCCTATTACTATCAAAGGCTACATCCTCCCAGTCACCCACGGTTGCAACTGAGCTATCATCCTCCACACCTCACTCTTCTCTCCTTCCCTACCGCCACCGCAATATCTAATCCATTGTCAAAGCCTCTTGGTTTTTACCTTGTAACATCTCTTGAATATGCCCTCCTCTCTCCTTTGTTACTATGACTACCCTAAGGCAGGCTGTCATCACCTCATACTTGGACAATTGCCTGCTGGTGGGTCTGCTTGCCCACAAGTCTCTCCCCACCCTAGTCCATCCAACATTTTTTTTCTTTCTTTTTTTTTTGCAGGGCAATGAGGGTTAAGTGACTTGCCCAGGGTCACACAGCTAGTGTCATGTGTCTGAGGTCAGATTTGAACTCAGGTCCTCCTCAATCCAGGGCCAGTTCTCTATTCACTGTACCACCTAGCTGCCTCCCATCCTCCATTTTCTAAAGTTCAGGTCTGACCATGTCTCCCCACCTCAATAAACTACAGTGGTTCCTTGTCGCCTCGCAGATCAAATATAAAATCCTCTGTTTGGTATTCAAAGCCCTTCATAATCTTCCCCCACCCTACCTTTCCTGTCTCCTTACATCTAACCTTCCCACTCCCACATACTCTGTGATCTAGTGACACCAACACCCTTACCATTCCTCAAACAAGGCACTCCATTTCCTGACTCTGGACATTTTCCCTGGCTGAAATACTCTCCTGCCTCATTTCCTGTCTTCTGGATTCCCTGGCTTCCTTCAAGTGCTAGCTAAAATTCCACCTCATAGGGACAGCTAGGTGGCATAGTGGATAAAGCACTGGAGGACCTGAGTTCAAATCCAGCCTCAGATATTTGACACTTACTAGCTGTGTGACCCTGGGCAAGTCACTTTACCTGCATTGCCCCGCCTAAAAAAAAACAAATCTAAAATCCCACCTTATATAGGAAATAGTTCCTGATCCCCCTTAATTCTAGTGCTTTCTCTCTATTTTTCCCAATTTATCCTATATACAGATAGGATATAGTTGTTATTATGTTGTCTCCCCCATCAGACTGAACAGAGTCTATCCTTTTGATTTTCTTTGTGTCCCCAGTGCTTAACACAGTGCCTGACACATAGTAGGTAATTGGTAAATTTATTGACAAACTAATAATCTCCTGAAAGAAATCCTAAACTGAAAATATACAGGAATGTCATAGCCAAAATCCATAACTTCCAGGTCAAATAAAAATACTGTAAGCAGCCAGCCGGAAAGAATGAGTTCACATACAAAGAAGCTATAGACAGGATCATATAAAACTTTGCAGCAACTACTACATAAGAGAAAAAATCTTGGAATACAATAAGGTGAAAGGTAAAGCCTTACAATAAGGAAAACTTACCTGCAAAACAGTATAATGCTATAGAGGGCAAATGGCCATTTAATAGTGGATTTCTAAGCATTCTTTCATGCCCCCCCCCTTCCAGGGCAATGAGGGTTAAGTGACTTGCCCAGGGTCACACAGCTAGTAAGTGTCAAGTGTCTGAGGCCAGATTTGAACTCAGGTCCTCCTGAATCCAGGGCCGGTGCTTTATCCACTGCACCACCTACCTGCCCCCTCTAAGCATTCTTGATGAAAAAACAACAGGGGCAGCTAGGTGGCACAGTGGATAAAGCACCGGCCCTGGATTCAGGAGGACCTGAGTTCAAATCTGGCCCCAGACACTTGATACTTACTAGCTGTGTGACCCTGGGCAAGTCACTTAACCCCCATTGCCTCACCAAAAACATTTTTTAAAATTTAAAAAAAAGAAAAAACAACAGCCGAGTTGAAACATTACAATACAAACATAAGAGTCAAGAGAAATATAGAAAGGTAAATACATTTGAGCAATTGGAAGGGGCTTAATGAAAATGAACTTGCTTACTCCTAATGGAGAAAAAACCCACAAGTTTCTTTCAGAAATCTCCTCTTTTTTTTTGAAATCTTAAAAGTATTTTATTATTTTCCAGTTACATGTAAAGATAGTTTTCAACATTTGTTTTTATAAGATTTTGAGTTCCAATTTTTTTGTCCCTCCCTCCCTTCCCTCCCCCTTCCCCAAGACAGAAAGTAGTCTGATGTAGGTTATATAAGTACAATCACATTAAATATACTTCTGCATTAGTCTTATTGTTAAAGAAGAATCAGAACAAAAGGGAAAAACCTAAAAAAAGAAAAAAAAAGTTAAAACACAGTATGGTTCAATCTGCATTCAGATTCCACAGTTCTCTTTTCTGGATGTGGAGAACATTTTCCATCTCGAGTCCTTTGGAATTGTCTTGGATCATTGTATTGCTAAGAAGAGTTAAGTCTATCACAGTTGATCACAGAATGTTGCTGTTACTGTGTACAATGTTCTGGTTCTGCTCACTTCACTCAGCATCAGTCCATTTAAGTCTTTCCAGGCTTTTCTGAAATCTGCCTGCTTATTTTTTATAGCATAATAGTATTCCATTACATTCATATGCCACAACTTGTTCATCCATTCCCCAGTTGATGCACATCCCCTCAATTTCCAATTCTTTGCCACCACAAAGAGAGCTGCTATAAATATTTTTGTACCTGTGCTCGTCCTTTCCCCTTGTTTATGATCTCTTTGGGATACAGACCTAGTAGTGGTATTAAAGGGTCAAAGAGTATTCACAGCCCCATAGCCCTTTGGGCATAGTTCCAAATTGCTCTCCAGAACGGTTGGATCAGTTCACAACTCTACCAACAATGCATTAGTGTTCCAATTTTTCCACAGCTTCTCCAACATCTATTATTTTCCTTTTTTGTCATATTAGACAATCTGATAGGTGTGAGGTAGTACTTCAGAGTTGTTTTAATTTGCATTTCTCTAATCAATAGCGATTTAGAGCATTTTTTCATATGGTAATAGATAGCTTTGATGAAATCTCCCTCTTTTCAAGAGTCAGAGGGAGTTAAGTAAGAAAAACACAGGACCTAAATATAGTTCAGTTTTCTCAAGTTTAAAAGAGGATGGGGAAAAGGGAAGGAAAAAGAAACACAGTAAGGGAGAAAGGAAGGAGAAGAGACCATATTATTTCTCATAAATGAATTAGAGTAGTCAAAAGGAACATGGAGGAAATGAAGCATCTCTTATCTTACTCTTATCTAAACCAGATTAAGGAGGATTAAACATATGCATTCATACACACAGAATTTGGTAAACTCAATAGGGAAATATTCAGGGACAAAGAAAGGGAGGAGGTAGGGTAAAAGAGAGAGAGTAGGATTAGGTAGGAAACCGAGCAAAAAGAAATTTCAATTTTGGAGAGTTGAAAATAAAAAGAGAAAGGAAGTATAAAAACCCACAATCTAAGAAAAATGGATATGAGGATTCAGAGAAGCATGGGTACCGATGTTTATTGAAGCAAGTAGGAACACAATATATACAATGACAACAATGATCTGAACAGAAAGAATAACAACACATAAACCCAGGGTCAAATGCTGTATAACTATGATCAAGCTTGACCCCACAAGAAGAGAAGAGAAATATACTTCCCTTCCTCTTTTAACAGGATGGGAGGAGAGAAGACTGCAAATATGGAGCATAGCATATACTATTGCACTTAGCTGATATACTGGCTAGTTTGGTTGACTTGCTTTTTGAAATTTTTTATTCTTTCTCATTCTTTGTTCTAAGTGTTGGCTCACTGGAATTAGTTTCATTATTTATTTATTTATTTATTCATTCATTCATTTATCTATCTATCTATCTATCTATCTATCTATCTATCTATCTATCTATCTATTTATTTATTTATCTATTTATTTATTTTTGCAGGGCAATGAGGGTTAAGTGACTTGCCCAGGGTCACACAGCTAGTAAGTGTCAAGTGTCTAAAGCTGGATTTGAACTCAGGTCCTCCTGAATCAAGGGCTTGTGCTTTATCCACTGTGCCACCTAGTTGTCCCAGCTCACTGGGTAAGGCAGGGAAAAGGATATATTTGAAAATTAAATGAAAACAACATTTATTGATTAAAACAAAGGATTTTGTAAAGGATTACATAGCTAGTCAGTAGAGACAAAAAGAGGTGAAAATAGATTTCATGGCTTCTAGTTGAGTGTTCCTTCCAGTGACCACCTAGGATTCTATTACAGTAAACTCCTGGCCAGAACATTGATAATGACTTGTAGAAGGAAGCAAAGAAAAACTGGGTAGCTTTGAAAACAATTTATTATATAGGTTTTCTTGAAATAGAAAT
Source organism: Dromiciops gliroides (assembly GCF_019393635.1). Taxonomy (NCBI): domain Eukaryota; kingdom Metazoa; phylum Chordata; class Mammalia; order Microbiotheria; family Microbiotheriidae; genus Dromiciops; species Dromiciops gliroides. Next base: position 237,420,516 of record NC_057862.1, read on the forward strand.
TTATTGTTTAATCCTCTTGTGTTCTGCTGTGTACATGGAAATGTTCTTTTTTTGTGTCTTTTCTCATTTTGTATTTAAGTTTAAAATGAATAAAAATTTTACCAAAAAAAGGAAAAAAAAATATGACTTTTGGATTCTTTCTGAACTCTCTCAGTTGTCTGAAGCTCAGAGGCATTAAATAATTGGCTTATGGCCACCTGCTAGTTAGGGGTGTGAGTGGTGTGTGTGTGTGTGTGTGTGTGTGTGTGAAGATTTGTTCCTTGGTCTTCTGAATTCCAAGGCTAGCATTTAATGCTACTATACCACACTGCCTTTCGTAAAAAAAAAAAAAAAAAAAAAAAGAAGGCTTCGGGGCAGCTAGGTGGCACAGTGGATAGAGCACGGGTCCTAGAGTCAGGAGGACATGAGTTCAAATCTGACCTCAGACACTTGACACTTACTAGCTGTGTGACCCTGGGCAAGTCACTTAACCCCAATTGCCTCACCCAAAAAAAAGAAAAAGAAAAAAAGAAGAAGGTTTCTCTTATAATGGGAAAAATCATCTTTATAATTTACCTGACTCTTCTATATAATTTACATCCTATTTTAAAAACAGTCAGTATTTGCATTGCTAGACATTAACCTTTCTCATAGCTTCTTGGGTTTTTTGTCTCTCTTCTTCAAAGGAGGATGCCTGGGCCAGGGAGCATGAAGGATGACCAGCCCCTAAAAAGAAAGGACAGGCATGGGATCTTTAGTGAGAAAGAGAAGGAGGAAGGGGAAGCCCTTGTGAGCCTGCACTAAAGCAAAAATCTTTCCAAAATGATTTATCTCTGGGATAAGGGCCATGAGGCATGAGTCATTTCAGCCCTTCCAGAATTTACTGTAGCATCTCACTGCTGCTCTTTGTTCATCCAAATACCTGACCTCCCTGGCTGGTTTCCACACAGATAATAGCCAAGACTTCACATGGATAGACTGCTATTGTCCTTTGTATTTAGGTATACTGCAGGCCTTTTTTTTTTTAAACCTGGGCGACTGAATGAATAAATCCAAGCTTAAAGATTCGTTTTTATTAAGTATCAGTGTCATTCAATGAAAAGTATGCTGACTTTGGTGCCAGAGAGTTGTTGTTCAGTTGAGTCCAAGTCTTTGTGACCCTATTTTGAAAGATACTAGAGTGGTTTGCCATTTCCTTCTCCAGTTCATTTTACAGATGAGGAAACTGAGGCAAACAGTTTTGGTTAAGCGACATGCCCAGGGTTACATAACCAGTAAGCATCTGGGGTCATATTTGAACTAAAAAAAGATGAGTCTTTCTGACTTTAGGCACAGGGCTCTATCCACTATGCTGCCTAGCTGCCCTTGGTACCAGAGAACCAGCATTCATATCCTATCTCTTTCACTTACCATATGCATACTTACCATATACCAAATCACAAAGACTCTCCATTTCTTCACCTATGATAATAATAGCTAACATATAGCTTATTAGAGATCCTCACAAGAATCCTATGAAGTAAGTGCCATCATCCCCTTTTTATAGAGGAAGAAACTGAGGCAGACAGAAGTTAAATGACTTGCTCAGAGTCACACATCTTTATAAAAGTTTTTTTTTTTCAGGGCAATGAAGGTTAAGTGACTTGCCCAGGGTCACACAGCTAGTAAGTGTCAAGTGTCTGAGGTCAGATTTGAACTCAGGTCCTCCTGAATCCAGAGCCAATGCTTTATCCACTGCGCCACCTAGCCCCCTCCAGAGTCACACAACTAATAAGTGTCTCAGGCTGAATTTGAACTTGGGTCTTTCCAGCAAGTGCTCTATCCCATGCACCAAATAACTGCTTCTGTAAATAAAAAGGGATTGGACAAGATGAACTTCCACCTCTCAACCTGTCATCTTCTGCAAGCATTTCAACACCTAATTTTGTCATATCAAGGGACCTTCAAATCATTACACAGGAGGCTTGGGCCATTTGTTAGCCATATTTTCTTCACTTCACACACCAGGAGGCAACATGACATAGTGTGTAAAGTTCTGTCACTGGAGTCAAGAAGACCTGGGTTTAAATCTTATCTCTGATACATACTCTTTCTTTTTTTATAATAAATATTTTTATTTAAAGTTTTGAGTTACACATTCTATTCCTCCTTACCTCCCTCTACTCTCCCTTCCCTGAGGCCCTAAGCCATCAGATATAGGTTCTACATGTGCAATGAATACATACTCTTTCTCTCTCTCTCTCTCTTTGAAGGGCAATGAGGGTTAAGTGACTTACCCAGGGTCACACAGCTAGTAAGTGTCAAGTGTCTGAGGTCAGATTTGAACTCAGGTCCTCCTGGATCCAGGGCCGGTGCTTTATCCACTGCACCACCTAGCTGCCCACTTATATACTCTTTCGATTAGAGTTGGCAAGGCACTTAGTCCCTCAGTGCCCTTGGCAACTCTTTTTCTCAGATTTGAAATTTTTATATTATTTCATCTCACAATATATTCCTTACATCTCTTCCCAAAGGGCCATCCCTTATAAGAACAAAAAAGAAGAGGGGGAAAAACTGTACAGTAGAACTCACCAACAGCTCAATAAAGTTCTTGGCAAAGGTGCATTCTCCTATGTTTTCTTATAATGCCCAGACTTGGGCATTATCATTTTATAGCATTAGTTTCAATCACTTTATGGTTGTTCTTTCCATTAACACTGTGGGATTACCTCTTCCTGTTTATTTCATTTTTTTTTGTCAAGTTCATATCTTCCCATGTTTCTCTGTAGTCACCATATCCATTGTTTCTTATATCACATTCCACAACATTCATATAACCTATTTGCTTATCCATTCCCCCATTGATGGGCATCAACATTGTATCTAGTTCTTAATCATTACAACGAATATTTTAAAATATTTTAGTGTATACAGGACCTTTCTTTTTATCATTGACCTCCTAGGGCATGTGCTTAGTGGTGATATCTTTGAGTCAAAGATTAGGGACATTTTATGCATTTTTGGAAAAAACATAAATCTAAATTGCTTTCCAGAGTATTTGGATTAATTCACAGTTCCTTCAACAATGTATTAGTGTGACATTCTTTCTTTTTTCATATATCTTGAATGTTTTCTTTTTTTGTTGTGAACTTATATCAACAAACACAGACATTTCTCTTTTTTGTTGTTGTTGTTTTTTGTTTTTGTAGGGCAATGAGGGTTAAGTGACTTGCCCAGGGTCACACAGCTAGTTAAGTGTCAAGTGTCTGAGGCTGGATTTGAACTCAGGTCCTCCTGAATCCAAGGCCAGTGCTTTATCCACTGTGCCACCTAGCTGCCCCGACATTTCTCTTTTTAATTCAATTTTATTTTATTTTCAGGCTCACATTTTCTCTTTCCTATCTTTCCCTCCTCTCCACTGAGAAAGCAAGAAAAACAAAACTGGTTACAAACATGTATAGTCAAACAAATTTCTGCACTGGCCATTTCCAAAAATAATTTTTAAAACATATGCCTTGGGGGGGGGGCGGCTAGGTGGCACAGTGGATAAAGCAGTGGCCCTGGATTCAGGAGGACCTGAGTTCAAATCTGGCCTCAGACACTTGACACTTACTAGTTGTGTGACCCTGCGCAAGTCACTTAACCCCCATTGCCCCACAAAACAAAAAACAAAAACCAAAAAACATATGCCTTGGGGGCAGCTAGGTGGTGCAGTGGTTAAAGCACCAAACCTGGATTCAGGAGGAATCTGAGTTCAAATCCAGTCTCAGACACTTGACACTAATTAGCTGTGTGACCCTGGGCAAGTCACTTAACCCGAATTGTCTCACCAAAAAGCAAAAACAAAAACAAACTGCACCTACTTTTTGATACTACAATACTTCCATTAAGGCATATTCTCAAGTAGGTTAAGGGAGAAGGCAAAAGATCCGTATGTACAAGAATATATATGTAGGGGGCAGCTAGGTGGTGCAGTGAATAAAGCACCAGCCCTGGATTCAGGAGGACCTGAATTCAAATCCAGCCTCAGACACTTGACACTTATTAGCAATATGACCCTGAGCAAGTCACTTAACCCTCATTGCCCTGCAAAAAAGAAAAGAAAAGAATATATATGTAACAGCATTTTTTAAATTGTGGCAAAGAACTAGGAATACAATAGATGGCAATTGGTTTAGGAATGGCTGAATATCAGTTGTGGCATAGGAATGTAAGTGAATATTATTTTATCATCAGAAATGACAGCTTCAGAGAAATATAAAGACTTTTTCATGAATTGATACAGAGTAAATGAGTAGAACCAGGGCAATTTATATGCTGACCCCCAAAATCATATGAAGGTAAATAACTCTGAAAGATCTCAGAACTCTGGCTATAGAAGTGATCGATCATGATTTTTGAAAATTGATGAGGAAATAAACCTTCTACACCTTGGCAGAGAGATGATTGACCAGAGGTACAGAATGAAACATGCATTCTTGGATACTACCAATGTGTTGATGTATTTTACCTGACAAAATAATATACAAATGTGCATATGTTTATTACATAAAAGGATTTCTATTTTGAAGGAAGGATAGTATGTGAGTAGATAGTGGTAGATATGAAAAAAAGAGACCAGCTCCAGATTCAGGAGGACCTGAGTTCAAATCTAGCCTCAGACACTTGACACTTACTAGCTGTGTGACCATGGGCAAGTCACTTAACCCTCATTGCCCCCACCAAAAAAAAAAAGACATGAAAAAAAGAGCATTAAATAAATAATTTTTATATGCACAGAAAAAAACAAAAAAGTACAGAAGGGGGAAATAGCAATGTTGTGACTACTTTGTTAAACTTGATATGTACATATTTCTCTAAAAAAGTAAACAATTCATAATTCCTTATACAGTACTTTTGTTTCTATATTCAAAGAACTGTATTTGAACTTTGAAAGACTTGGGGGCCCTGATCAACACAATGACCAACCACAATTCCAAAATATTCAAGATAAAACATGCTTTTCACCTCCAGAGAGAAAGGTGACAGACTCTAGGTGCCGATTGAGGCATATGGGTAAGTGTCAAGTGTCTGAGGCCGGATTTGAACTCAGGTTCTCCTGAATCCAGGGCCAGTGCTCTCTCCACTGCACCACCTAGCTGCCCCCCTACCACCTAGCTGTCCCCTGTAGGTGCAGTTTAGTGACAGTTTGGAAGATAATTCCAAATTGTTTTCCGGGATAGTAAAATGAATTCACAGCCACCATGAAGAGTTGTGCCTGTTTTTCCACAACTTTTCAACCACTGACTGTTGCCATCATTTGTTACCTTCTCAGGAAACTCTTGAAGGCTATAGATTACAGACAAGTTGCTGATCTACATTGTAAGTCTGCAAGATTATAGATTTATAACTGGATGGGATTTTAAAGGATACCTGGTTCATCTTTCTTCTCCCCGCTTCCCCCATTTTACTGATAGGGAAACTAAGGTACAGAGAGGTAAGATGATTTGCCCTCAAGGTCACACAGTAATAGATCCAGGATATGAGCCCCGGTTCTGAGACTCCTTTGTCTCCAAATCCAGGGCCATTTCTACTGTACCATGCTACCCCTGATGAAATCACAGGCCTACTCCTCCTCTGTCCCCTCATTCCCAAATACTCATGAGAACAAGAGGCACCAGAAGTATTAGGGCAAGATTGCTACTCAAAAATAATCAGCACATACATATGCATGGCGTCTCCAAATGCTATCTGCAGCAACAATTAAGTCTAAGAAGGAGTCTCTTCTCTAGTTGCTGTTGCTTTAAAATATTGTGCACCTCATCATATTAAAAGTAGATATGCATGAACATCTATAGGAAAGGGAGAAAAAACTGGTTTAGACTTCAAGGTCCCTTTGTCCCAGTCCTTTAATTAGGCCTATGGTGAAATTATTATACTTGCCAAGCATGTACATTTCTAGATTAATAAAAGAAACTATAGCATTGTCCTTATTATTATTTTTTTTTTTTGTAAACTGCTGACAGGGTTGTTTCATGGGTAAGCAAATGAAGTTGAAAGTAAATACTGCCCGATGGCTATTTCTGTCCCACAGAGAACCTACAGAGACTGTTCAAGATGAACCTTCTAAAGTCTACAGCTAAAGATGTTTTCTGCTGGGTTTCTTACTCCTCCTGGTGGTCCCACAGTAGTCAAATGGCAGTGTCTTGCTGGGAAAATTAAAAATGAAAACTTCCAGGCTATTTTACTAGAAGCAGCCGGGTGGCACAATGGGTAGAATTCTGGGTAGTGTTCTTTGTTTTCCAAGAGGCCCAATGGCATCATGATGACTTGTGTGTGAATGGGATTTAAGTGAGGTATAGTTGCACAAAGTCATCAGTCTCACTCTCTCTTCCAGAGTCATCAAAATCCAGTGGCAAGATAAAAGTCAGGATGACTGGAGATGGCTGAGGACAGGGCTGTGTGACCCTGGGCTGAGGACATGTCTGACCGAGCTCTAAGTGGTCCGTCGTTCCTACTTCAGCTGCCATCATGGCCATTGGAGCAAAATGTTCTCATCTGCCTGTCCCACCGGAAGAAACAATATGTACATGTTATGGAAAGACAGATTTAGGATCAATAAAAGGAATAAGTTCCTAACAAATCTTTTGCTGTTGAGTTGTTTCAGTCTTTGTGACCCCATTTGGGGTTTTCTTGGCAAAGATACTGGAGTGGTTTGCCATTTTCTTCCCCGGTTCATTTTATAGGTAAGGAAACTGAGGCAAACAGGGTGAAGTGATTTTCCCAGAGTCACACAGCTAGTGTCTGAGGCCAGATTTGAACTCACAAAGATGAATCTTCCTAACTCCAGGCCCAGCACTTTATCACCTGTACCACCTAGCTACCCCATCTAATATATACAAGATCTGAATTCCAATCTAACCTCAGTTGCTTTTAGCTGTGTGACCCTGCTCAAGTCACTTACCTCTGTCTTCCTAAGTTTCCTTATCTGTAAAATGTGTGTGTGTGTATGTGTGTGTGTAGATTAGAAAGGTTTTAAAAGGGGAACCCAGGGCAGCTGGTGGTGCAGTGGATAGAGCACCGGCCCTGAATTCAGGAGGACCTGAGTTCAAACCCAGCCTCAGACACTTGACACTTACTAGATGTGTGACCCTGGGTAAGTCACTTAACCCTCATTGCCTCACCCCCCCAAAAAAAGTTTCTCCTCCATGATTTTGTCTGGTAGAAGTGATCTCTCTCTGAATTTTAAATACACTTTGCTTACATCACTTATGTAACACCTTCCACATCCTACCTTCCATTGTTATTTGTGTATGTATCTCTTCTACCAGGTAACTTCAAACACAGCGCAGACAGGTGCCTGGTCACCCATGAGGAGGAAGAGCCGGAGAAGGAAGACGGTACACACGAGGACATGACTGACCTGAAGCAAGAAGTATGCATCCTGAGCAAAATAGCCTAAGAACTCAAGCTTTGGCAGGATGATGAGGAACCAGAGCCCTCATTCTAGTACAGTGCTGAAGGTTCTTGAATCCACTGCCCACTGGCCAAGAAGCCTGGGGCTGATCACAAGGCCAAGAAAGAGAGAGGTGATGTGAAGAAGAAAGGTCCCCTTGATCCCTACATCTACATCCCCCTCAGCAAAGCCAAGCTCAATCACAGGACAAAGGCAAAGATGTGAGGACGATCTAAGGGCCTGATGAAAGATGCCCAGCTTGGGCCCGGTCTGGGCACAAGAACTGAAGGAAGAAGCATTGAGCCTGAAGTCCCAGAGTCCCCAGGGATCGCCATGCCAAGCCTTGCTTCTAACTTCTGCCTTCTGTGGAGTGTACATGACTTTGAAAGCACCCAAGGAGCAGGAAAATGATTCAAGAACGACCTGCTGGGACTAGAGGCTAGTTCCAGAGACTTACCAAGGCCTGGGGCCATGTGAATTGCCACCCCTGGAGGAATCGTCCTCGATGTTAGTGACTAGGAGAGTGGTCTGGGTGGTCCCTGAATTGGATTCATCCAAGGTGACTATATACTATTTAAACAGTGAAGGGTCTTGACTATAGATGATGATGCCAGGAAATCCATTGGGTGGCTTCTGATGGTCTAAGTTGCCTGAATTCTTGGGGACATGGTGTTTTCCTGATCAAACTGTAGCTGTTCAGAGGGTAGCTAGGTGGCGCAGTGGATAAAGCACCAGCCCTGGATTCAGGAGGACCTGAGTTCAAATTTGAACTCAGACAGTTGACACTTATTAGCTACGTGACTCTGGACAAGCCACTTAGCCCTCATTGACCTGCAAAAAACAAACAAACAAACAAACAAACAAACTGTAGCTGTTCCAAGGCCTTGGCAGTAAGTGTGTATATGTGGACATCTGCTTTGCTGGTCATTCATTGACCAGAAGACTGTACTACCCTACACTGATGTGCATTAAACTTGGGCTTGCTGAATACCCTCAATAAGAATTGCTTTAGGGGGAAGCTAGGTGGTGCCCTAGGATAAAGCACCATCCCTGGATTCAGGGGGATCTGAGTTCAAATCCAGCCTCAGACACTTGATGCTTACTAGCTGTGTGACCCTAGGCAAGTCACTTAACCCTCACTGTCCCGCCAAAAAAAAAAAAAAAAAGAATTGCTTTCTTTTTTTAATCACAAACTTTTTGGTTAGTATTTATTTTGACCCAGCAGATACAGCCCAACAAACAATGCATTCATTCTTGAAGGACAGTTAAACAAAGTCATCTAAAAGAGGGATTGCAAGAGGAAGGAAGAAAAATTTCATTTAAGATAAGATACATAAGCATCTGGGAGTTAAGCCACCTAGATAAAGACAGGTCTTAAATACAACTATAAAACAGTTTTGATTTTTAAAAAAAGGTAGCTAACTGGAGAGAGAGAGAGAGAGAGTCAGACTTGTACGAACTGTACTAGTCTTCCCTGGGGGATTATTTATAGAATTAGATAAATTATTTTAAAAATTCATTTGGAAGATTAAAAGGTCAAGAAAGGGAGGTGGCCTTGGCAAATCTGAGACTCTGCTATAAAGTAGTACTGCCTGGTGCTGAACAAAATAGAGAAAAATGGGTCAGCAGAGAAAATGAACAAGTCATAGAAGACGTCACAGGACCGTGAGGTCGGTGAACTCAGTAGTAGCAGCTAACATTTATATAATGCTCGGTATGTGCCCGACTCTGTGCTTGATTGTGAAAGTGGGTGCCACTTTTATTTCCATTTTATATATGACAATGCCATGGTATAAGCTCTTTGAGGGCCAGGGCCCTTGTCTTAGACATTTTAGTCTATTGCCACACATAGGGTTGGTAAGTCAGCTAAGCTGAACCAGTAAGCGCCCTGAGGGACTCATGGGAGGCAATGTGTACCAAGCAAGTCAAACCATAACCACCGCCGGGACCACCATTTTCCCTCAGACCCTGAGAGAGATAGCCCAGGATCCTGAGCCTAAGAGCCCTGGGCATGGTCGTGCTTCCCTTTCAGACTACAAGACCTGCTTCCAGCCCAGACTCCACAGTCATCATTGAGGGCAGAAATCCATGGTGGAGAGAGGCCCACCTTCCTTATCACCACCAGTGACAGCTGCTGACCAACTGCTACCAACAGCACAGGAGGTCTGGGAGGCACAGTTCCTCCCAGATGACAGCACCTACTTCTGACACTGCCCTCACAGCTAGCATCAAAGGAAGCAACTCATGTGGATAGGGGAACAGCTATCTCTACCAAATGCCAACCAACTGCCACCCACAGGACAAACACCCTGAGGAAGAAACAGGAGGTAGCATGTACCAGGCAAATCAGACCAACACCACTAGCAATTTTACCACCATCTCCCTTCAAATCCTGATGGAAACATCCCACATCCTGAACCCAAGAGCCTTGGAAATACCAAGGTGTCCAGCTCAGTGCCCTCAGCCTTCATCAGGGGAAGCAACTCCTGTGGAAATTTATCCTGGAAAGTATTCCTGAATGTGCTATAACCACAGCTACTGAAGACCCAGAAAAGAAAGTTCTTGCCACCAAAGTTCTTGTCACTGTCAAATGGTTCTACATCAGAAACTGACATGATATTATCAGTGGAAATAACATTAAAGAAAAGGCATAAATATCTACTTGGCCACTGTACCCTAAGGATCATGGGACTTTTCCATTTGACTTGCAGCTGAAATCTTCCATCTGTGTTATCTCCCCCATTAGAGTGTAAGCTCTATGGGGGTGGCTAGGTGGCACAATGGATAAAGCACTGGCCCTGGATTCAGGAGTACCTGAGTTAAAATCTGGCCTCAGACACTTGACACTTATTAGCTGTGTGACCCTGGGCAAGTCACTTAACCCCCATTGCCCCGCCAAAATAAATAAATACATACATACATAAATAGATAGAGTGTAAGCTCCATGACATCAAGAATTGTCTTACTCTTCTATTTGTATCCTCAGTACTTAGCATGGTGCTTTGTATACTTAATAAATGTTTTATTCATTCATTTAATCATTCATTTATCTACATGTCCCCCACTTCATCTAGCACACAGTAGAGCCACAGCCTAAGAATTAGAAGAGATTGTGGAGATCATTTAGTCCAACCTCACCATTTTACAGAGGAGAAAATTGAAGCCGATATTCAGAATCTGTCAATTTAATGAATGAACCCAATGATCCTGTGATCATGGAGTTTTTCGGGTTTGGATTTGAAACTTTGGAATTGAAGGCTGTGAAGCAACTTGGGTTGTAAATATTGAAGTCATAAGCACATAATATGATTAGAGAAGGGAATGACAAACCACTCCATTGTCTTTGCCGAAAACCCCAAATAGGGCACAAAGAGTTGAACGTGACTGAAATCGACTGAACAAACAATGGCAGCCATTTCTGTCTTGTTTAATTGGTCAAATGGATCTTTAATCTCATTGTTTGGGATGTTCCCTTCAATAATACAGATCATAAGTCATTCATGCCTGTCAAACCTGCTGATTCCTTTGCATAGATGTTCATCCAACATGCTAGAGTCTTTTTCTCCATTTCTCTGACATAGCAAGAATACAAATGGAGGACTATATCTGTCTGTCTGTCACCCTTTACCCTTGTCATAAGTCCAATTCTATTTATATATTACTCTGGTGCCATCTTTTACTTCTTTTCTTCTTCAGAGTTCTTCATTGTTATATATTCCAGTCTCCTTGTACTCACTTTGTACTTCTCTATTGCTTCTCTTGTGGTTGTTCAGTTGTTCAGTTGTGTATGACTCTTTGTGGACCATACTGGCCATGGGGTTTTCTTGGCAAAGAAGATGCTGGAGTGGTTTCCTTCTCTGGCGGATTAAGGCAAATGGGTTAAATGACTGACCACGGTTATACAGCTAGTAAGTATCTGAGGCTGGATTTGAATTCAGGTCTTCCTGACTCCAGGCCCAGTACTCTATCCACTGAGCCACCTAGCTGCCTTGTTGCTTCTCCATATGATATTAATTTTCAGTTTTTTTAGAGCATATTCCATGTATCACAGCCATTCAATAGCACTAGTAGAATATTGGCATTAAAAATATGAATTTTTTTTCTGGGAAAAGTTTGGGGCCATTAAAACAAACTTCATGATGTTTCTGAAGCAATATAGCCTATTCTTCTCCTATTTAATTCTATTTGTACTCTCTCTGTCAGATATACATATTGATGGACATGTTTTATAGGTTTTCCCTCCAATTTCATGTCATAATCTGGGGTGGAGTGGGGAGAGAAGATATTTTTCATCCACATAGTCTTCCCTGTGTGGATGGATAATCAGGGAAGACTCTTCTGTAAGGAGCCTCTGCAATGTTCCAGAGCTGCATGCAACCAGCACAATATTATCTACAAAAAGAAAGATTTGCAGGACTGCCAAGTCCTCTAGAAAGCATATATCTCCCTGTTTTGTTCCTTACCTATTGTATATGGATGATTTAATCAAGTTATTCCTATTGATAGTTCTTTCATGGAGTCCTAAATGATTTTAAAACATGAATAGGAGACATCTTGTTGGAAGAGAGCTATATTCAACTCTACTAAATCAAATGCTTTTTCATAATCAGCAAACAATAAGCATGATGGGATTTTATATTCTCTATATCTTTTAGTCAGTTGTGGGATGATAAAGATATGGTTCACTGTGGAATACTATTTGCCAAATGCTGCCTGTTCCCTAATAATAGTCTCATTTTGGAGAGATGACTCATAAAAATTTAATGTAGTTGGGTAAGTAGGCATAATGGTCAGTAATTATGTTCTCTGTTGCCTTTTTTAATACTAATAAAATCTAATCATTTTTCTATATCTTTTTTATTTCCCCTCCTTCAAATCCCTAAACAACCTCACAATTACACCATCTCTAGCGAGATTTCTCTTATGTATAATTGGCCCAAATCAGCTGCTTTTTTATTGTTCTCTTTAGAGGCATCCACTACACTACCCAGCTGAATTTTTATAAGGGTGGGGTAAATAAAAGAGTCCATCCTTTGCCTTATTTCTTACCTAGCCTTAATCACTGAATGGGTGTTGCTTCAGACAAACTGAGACCTGAGAAAAGCCTTAGCTTAAAGAGACCAACGTTTCCCCACTAAATCTGGGGCCATTTCCAGTCATCCTGATCTATGTCTTGCCACTGGACCCAGATGGCTCTGGAGGAGAGAGTAAGGCTGATGACTTTGCACAGCCCTGCCTCACTCAAATCCAGTTCACTGCAGGTCATAACATCACCTTCCTGATGTCATCAGTCCTCTTTAAGAACAAAAGACAAGGGCAGCTAGGTGGCGAAGAAGATAGAGCACTGGCCCCGAAGTCAGGAGGACCAGAGTTCAAATCTGGCCTCAGACACTTAACACTTACTAGCTGTGTGACCCTGGGCAAGTCACTTAACCCCAATTGCCTCACCAAAAAACAAACAAACAAACAAAAAGAACAAAAGACAAAGCAAAAACAAATGACCAATCTCTTTAGAGGAGGGAGGTGGTAGTGGTGGTTTGATATTCTACCTCCTCTTCAGGTACAGCTAGGACTGCAATATTAGAGTGCAAATGTAAAGGGGTCTACTACCCCTGAGGATGAAAACAGTTTGTTATAAAAAAATCTTTGCAAGTTTTTCCACTTTTATTCTATTTATTTTTCCCTACTCTCCTTCCCATTTTTATCCTCAAGTGCCTTTGAGATGATTTTGGTTAGTGGGTCTCTTGACAAGCTCTTAAACCTGATTTTACCCTCTACTACATCTCTCTGCTTAATGAGACAGCACCATTCATAATCTTCCATCATCCTTCTTTATAAGATTTTGTGTTGTGTGTTTCTTTCAGTCATTTCAGACTCTTTGTGGCCCCACTTGTGTCTTCTTGGCAAAGATCTTGGAGTGGTTTGCCATTTCCTTCTCCAGCTCATTTTACAGATGACGAAATGAGGTAAACAGGGTGAAATGACTTGTCAAGGGTCACACAGCTACTGTCTGAGGCTGCATTTGAACTTATGACGATGCATTTTCCTGATTCCAAACCCAGTGCTCTATCCACTGTGCCACATAGCTGCCTGTAAAATTTTGTAGTCACACAAAATAGTGCCAAGGTATTAAACTAACTGCAAAGGGGCACTCGTACCTGGTTATCTCCTTTAAAGTATGAATAAGTTTCTGTATGATTAAATTGGAAGAATATCCTGCCTAGCCATTGACCAGGGGGAATACTTGCCATGCTCCTTAAAAGGGCAAGTTCAGAGGGGGCAGCTAGGTGGCACAGTGGATAAAGCACTAGCCCTGGATTCAGGAGGACCTGAGTTCAAATCTGGCCATAGACACTTAACACTTACTAGCCTTGTGACCTTGGGCAAGTCACTTAACCCTCATTGCCCCACCCAACAAAACAAAAAACAAAACCCAAAAAAACAGTGTGTTGTTGAAAGGATAATGATCTAGAAATTGGAAAAGGGCAAGTTCATCACTCTGCAGTCATTCTAAGGTGGAGGAAGCATAGGGTAGACAGGAAAAATTTTGTGAAATGTGACCCTTTACCTTTACTGTTGTTGTTGTTGTTGTTATTGTAGTATGACCCTCATTCTTGAAAAGAACCGAGTACATCATGAGGCTGATGTCTTGACTTACTTGTGAACTGAATTTAAGTGAGGCAGAGCTGCCTCTTTCTCTCCTTCAGAGTCAGTAGCAAGACAAAAGTCAAGACCATTGGCAATGGCCCAGGATGCATTAGATGACTTTGGCCTTTTTAAATTAAGGTCTTTCCTAGGTCTCAGTTTAGCTGAGATAAGCCCATTCAATGACTAAGGGCTAGGTAAGAATTGAGATAAAACATGACATCTAGATTTAAGTGTATCTGGAGAGGTGGGGCAGCATTTTTTTGCTTCTATTCCCCAGGAAGAAATTATTGCTTCATGGACATTTTGAAACAAGAGAAAGGATATGTGGGCACCTAAGGCCATCTGGCACCCAGAACGGGATGAGTCACAGACCCAGAGATAAGATGGTATAGCCAATAAGTAGAAAAACAATCATGAGAATGGCAGAAGGTAGAATTTGGTACACAGTTTGATTTCTTTTTTTGGGTGGGGCAGTGGTGGTTAAGTGACTTGCCCAGGGTCACACAGCTAGTAAGTGTCAAGTGTCTGAGGTTGGATTTGAACTCAGGTCCTCATGAATCCAGGACAGATGCTTTATCCACTGCACCACCTAGTTGCCCCTAAAGTATAATTTCTAATAGATAAAGCCCTGCTTCTAGCCAATATTACTTTCTTCACAAACTGATATTTCTTTCTTTCTTTCTTTCTTTCTTTCTTTCTTTCTTTCTTTCTTTCTTTCTTTCTTTCTTTCTTTCTTTCTTTCTTTCTTTCTTTCTTCCTTCCTTCCTTCCTTCCTTCCTTCCTTCCTTCCTTTCTTTCTTTCTTTCTTTCTTTCTTTCTTTCTTTCTTTCTTTCTTTCTTTCTTTCTTTCTTTCTTTCTTTCTTTCTTTCTCTCTCTCTCTCTCTCTCTCTTTCTTTCTTTCTTTCTTTTTTTTTTGTGAGGCAATTGGGGTTAAGTGACTTGCCCAGGGTCACACAGCTAGTAAGTGTCAAGTGTCTGAGGCCACATTTGAACTCAGGTACTCCTGAATCCAGGGCAGTGCCCTATCCACTGCACCATCTAGCTGCCCCCACAAACTGATATTTCTAAGAATGAGGCATGACAAAAAGAGAGAGACAGAGACAGAGACAATGGAACAAGATCTATAAAAGAATATACAAATTGTTTAGAAAAGGAAGCTCAAACCTAGTACTTCAGAAACTTTAACTCCATGAGGAATACAGAGATATTAGATGAATAAATAAAGATATAGACCATCAATCAGTGGATGAAATTTCAGAATAAATTGGGAGGAGAATTGACGAAGAGAAACAAAGAAAAACTACTTAGAAAAAAAGCACAAAAAAGTGGAGGCAGCTTGAATGATGATGCCAATATCACTGTCATGTTGAGTTTTAGGTACCAGAGGGATAATCAGGTAGAGGTGTCCTGAAAATACTTGGAAAAGTAAGACCGG
The DNA here is from genome assembly GCF_019393635.1 of Dromiciops gliroides. Lineage (NCBI taxonomy): Eukaryota > Metazoa > Chordata > Mammalia > Microbiotheria > Microbiotheriidae > Dromiciops > Dromiciops gliroides. Next base: position 237,435,993 of record NC_057862.1, read on the forward strand.
AGTTCAAAAGGAGTGGGAGCAAGGAGAGGGTGGTCAGAAATGAAGATGGCAATTTGTGAATCACCTGAATCTCTACTGTCAGTGGTCTAATATATCATTCATATAGTTTTTGAGCCCTTGGTTATGTTTGGCTTTTTCTTTTTCACTTTTCATATCTAATTAATTTTTTTTTAATCCATTTACTTATTTTTAACTTTTCTGTTTGTTTTTGGAGGCAAGCAGGGACTTGCCCAGGGTTATACAGCTGGCAAACATCTGAGGCTGGATTTGAACTCATAACTCAGGCTGTCTTGATTCCAGGGCTGGTCAGCTATCCACTAAGCCACCCAGCTGCCCCTTTAACATTCCTTTTTTTTTTTTTTTTTAAAGTGAGGAAGTTGGGGTTAAGTGACTTGCCCAGGGTCACACAGCTAGTAAGTGTTAAGGGTCTGAGGCTGGATTTGAACTCAGGTACTCCTGACTCCAGGGCTGGTACTCTATCCACTGCGCCACTTAGCTGCCCCAACATTAATTTTTTTTTAAAAATTGAGTTCCAAATTCTCTTTCTCCCTTCACACCCTCCTGACCCATTGAGAAGGCAAGCAATTATATCTAATTAGTTACTAAATATTGTCATCCAGACTTTTACCAGAACTGATCTCTAACCTATATATGGCCAGCACAAAATTGGCCAGAGAGAGGTGTCAGGAGTTACAGATAGATGTTTTGTTTTGTTTTGTTTTGTTTGTTTTTTGGAGGGTTTTTTTTGTAGGGCAATGGGAGTTAAGTGACTTGCCCAGGGTCACACAGCTAATAAGTGTCAAGTGTCTGAGGTCACATTTGAACTCAGGTCCTCCTGAATCCAGGGCCGGTGCTTTATCCACTGCGCCACCTAGCCGCCCCCTGTTTTGTTTTCTAAGTGAGGAAAAAAGGCTTGCAAGCAAGGTGGAGCTATAGACACATGTGCCGGGGCCCCCACCCCTAGCTGGAAGAACCCAAGATAGTATAGGGAGATCTCAATACTTATACTAGTGACTGCTCAGTGAATTGTAGCCCGGACAATGAGGGGGCAGCAAGCATGTAACGAATTTGATTCACTTGCTGGATGTTCTGACTTTGTCCAGTGTTTGTTTTTTGACCAGAGAACACCCAGTAAACTGTGTGACTAGCTCAGAGGGTGAGATCTTCCAGAGGGTGATCGCAAAGGATTGTTGTCCTGCTAAGCTCAAGGCACAGCTTGCTTGCAGGGCTTTAGCTCTGGAAACAGGGAGTCTAAATTTGACTTTGTCATTATCATTGACACTGAAGCAATATATTCAGTTTATCCATTCTTTCCCTGATATTCCCTTAGCCATCCCACATAATAGTTATGTGAACCTAGATAGGTCTCTTAATCTTTTGGGGCTTTAGTTTTCTCATCTGTAAAATAGAGATAAGTCCCCAGCCAAACACACTTGGTTTTTTGGAGGCAATCAGGGTTAAGTGATTTCCTAAAATACACTATTTTTAAAAAAAAATTAAATTTGTTAGGTGTATTCTACCACTAATCTATAGCCTATTATCCCTATATTTTAAACCCTGTCCAAAAACAAAAATCAAAATCCATTCTTAGATGCCATTTTCCTAACCAGCTGTTCACTTTCCAAATCTTTTTTTCTCTTTTAAATCTTTTGCCTTTGTCAGCAATAATGAAAACATTGCCACTGAGTCAGCATCTTCCAGTTCAAAAAGGATTTGGAATTAGAGGACCTGAGTTCAAATTTTGATTCTGTAATTTGCTACCTATATGACCATGGGCAAGTTACACAATCTCCCTGAGTGTTAGCTTCCTTTTTTCTAAGATAAGTTGTAGTTGATGACCTCTAGGTCCCTTTCAGTTCTAATGATTCTCTCTCTCTCTTTTTTTTTTTTCTGGTGAGGCAACAAGGGTTAAGTGACTTGCCCAGGGTCACACAGCTAGTTAAGTGTCAAGTGTCTGAGGCTGGGTTTGAACTCAGGTCCTCCTGAATCCAGGTCCAGTGCTTTGTTAAGGGTTAAAATTCTAGCTAGTCTGTCTAAAATATCTAATGAGTGGTCGCCAATAAATTATAAGCTTTAGCAAGAGTTAGACTTTTAAGCATTTATTAAGGAGAATAAGAATTTTGGTAAAGAGAGAGAAAGGCCTAGATTCCTATCTATTAAAGGGAGAGCACATTTCTAGCTCCCTTCTCCGCCAGCGTCCTCAGGAAAGAACCCCAGAGTCAGCGCCAGTCTCTTCCTTCCTCCTCCCACTAGTCCGCGTCACTTCCTCCCGCCAAAGAAAAGACTCCTGGTCTTGCCCTCAAAGACCTTCGCTTCATGGGCAGAACTCTTCTACAGTAAGTATCCAGCAGGTGGCGTCATTCCAATCATTACAGCTTTATCCACTGCACCACCTAGCTGCCCCCAGTTTTAATGATTCTGTGAATGTTCACAGTGCTTGGCACATAGTAAGCACTCAATAAATGCATGTTAAAAAAATAAATGCATGTTGACTAATTGGATGAAAAAGCGTTTATTAATCACTTATATGGTACTGTGTGATGCACTGGGGACACAAACTTTAAAATGAGACATTTTCTGCCCTCAAGGAATTTGCTTTCTATTAGGGGGAGACTGTGTGTGTGTGTGTGTGTGTGTGTGTGTGTGTGTGTGTGTGTGTATGTATATATGTGCATGAAAATAGTGAGTGAGGAAGTCTAGGGTGTCACAAAAATGATCCACAAGACAATACATTTTGAGGACCAAAGGTAATATTGACTTGATTACTGTGCCCAGAGCAAGATGCAGCAAGGGAATGCAGCAAGGCAAATGGCAAAGGTCTGACTGGGCTGTGAAACATGGTCTAGAGCAGCTGGATATAGTAGGCTAGTTAAGGTTGTTGCTCAGTCTCCCACTAATCAAGGCATCCCTGTCCCAGAGCAGGAGTTCCAAAACTGGGTAGATTATCTCCCTCAGGGACTGGAAGAAGTGGTGGTTGTTGTTCCCTCTTCATTCTCAAAGAAGCCAGATAACATCATGAGGGTAATGTCTTGACTTGTTCTTGAGGCCAAGCTGCACAAAGTCGTGAGCCTCACTTTCTCTTTCAGAGTCATTGGAATTCACTGGCAAGAGAAGAGTCAAGACAACTGGCCATGGCCCAGGGAAGAAGTGGTACTATTTAAGAGAGGAGAGAAAAGGAAAAAGGGGAATGAATAAGAGAGCAGTGAAGGGCAGAGGATAGACCCTTGAGCAACATCCACTTTCAGGAGTAGGGAAGGGGACAAAGAGAACTATTAAAGAAGGTAGAAAAAGATAAGTTTAATGATTTTTTTTTTTTGGTGAAGCAATCGGGATTGAGTGACTTGTCCAGGCTCACACAGCTAGTAAGTTTCAAGTGTCTGAGGTCAAACTTGAACTCAGGTCCTCCTGAATCCAAGGCCGGTGCTCTATCCACTGCGCCACCTAGCTGCCCTAAAAGATAAGTTTAAAGGTGTAGAAGAATTGGGATTCCGGAGCCCAGGAGGAAGAACACCTAGCCTCTTCCCCATCTCACCAATATACCCACCTAGGTATGCTTTCAGGATGCTTCATCTGTCTGTCCTGTCCTCCCCAGCCTTGCCCCTTGTGAGGAGAAGGAGAAGAAGGAACAGGAATACAACCAGCGCTGTCTGGCAGAAACATGTCAAGTCACTGGGATACCTTAGTTTGTCCGTTTTGTTTTGTTTTGTTTTGGTGTGGGTTTTTTTGTTTTTTTTGTGTGTGTGTTTCTAAATCTCATCACATGAAAAATATTATCTGCTTTCAGAGAGAATTAATGAACTCTGAGTGCAAATCAAAGCATTATTTTTTCATTTTTTCTTCTTGCCTCCTCCCCCATGGCTAATATGCAAATATGTTGTGTGACTTCAAACATATAATGGGTAGGGGAGGATCTAGAGAGAGAGACTCTGGAACTCAAAATTTTTAAGTGAATTAAAAAAATCTCATCGCACACATATCTTGTCCTTGTTTTTGATGTTTTAGATGGTTTGATGTTTTAGATCTTATCACACACACACACCCTCTTTGTCCTTGTTTTGGGTGTTTTAAATCTCATCACATGAAATATGTTTTTAAATAGTATTTTATTTTTTCAAATTACATGTAAAGATAGTTTTCAACATTAATTTTTGTAAGATTTTTAGTTCCAAATTTTTCTTCTTCCGTCCCTTCCTCCCCCTCCTGAAGACAACAAGCAATCTGATATAGGTTATATATGTATAATCATGTTTTTGTTGTGTTTTTTTTTTAACGGGGCAATGAAGGTTAAGTGACTTGCCCAGGGTCACACAGCTAGTAAGTGCCAAGTGTCTGAATCTGGATTTGAACTCAGGCCCTCTTGAATCCAGGGCTGGTGCTTTATCCACTGTGCCACCTAGCTGCCCCCTATAATCATGTTAAACATATTTCCACATTAGTCATGTTGTGAGAGAAGATCAGAACAGAAGGGAAAAACCACAAGAAAGAAGAAACAAAAACCCTCCAAATAAATAAATTCAATCTACCTTCAGACTCCATAGTTGTTTTTTTTTAATGTGGAGAGCATTTTCCATCATGAGTTTTTTGGCATTGTCTTGGATCATTGTATTGCTGAGAAGAGCTAAGTGTACAATGTTCTCTTGGTTCTGTTCATTTCACTCAGCATCAGATTCATGTAAGTCTTTCCATGTTTTTCTGAAATTTGCCTGTTCCTCATTTCTTATAGCACATTAGTATTCTATTACATTCATATACCACAACTTGTTCAGCCATTCCCCAATTGATGGTCATCTCCTCAATTTCAAATTCTTTGCCACCACAAAAAGAACAGCTATAAATAATTTTTCCTCTCCCCTTTTTTATGATTTCTTTGGTATATAGGCCTAGTAGTCAACAATGCATTAGTGTTCCAAATTTTCCACATCTTCTCCAACATTTATCATTTTCCTTTTTTTTTTTACATATTAGCCAATCTGATAGATGTGAAGTGGTACCTGAGTAGTTTTAATTTGCATTTTTCTAATCAAGTGTAATTGAGAACATTTTTTTCCATATGACTATAGATAACTTTAATTTCTTTTTTCTTTTTGTTTTTTGCTGGGCAATGGCGGTTAAGTGACTTGCCCAGGGTCACACAGCTAGTAAGTGTCAAGTGTCTGAGGCCACATTTGAACTCAGGTACTCCTGAATCCAGGGCCGGTGCTTTATCCACTGCGCCACCTAGCTGCCCCACTTTAATTTCTTTATCTGAAAACTGCCTGTTCATATCCTTTGACCATTTCTCAATTGGGGAATGACTTGTATTCTAACGTATTTGATTCATTTTTCTCTATATTTTAGAAATGAGGCCTTAATCAGAAACACTGGTTGTAAAAATTGTTTCCCAGCTTTCCATTTATCCACTTTCAGAGAGAGAACTGATGAACTCTGAGTGCAGATAGCTTTTTTTTTCCCCCAGCATGGCTAATATGGAAATGTTTTGCAATGACTTCACATATATAATGGGTATCCTATAGCTTGCCTTCTCAATGAGAAGGAGAGGGTATGGATGGAGGAAGAGTTTTTGGAGCTCAAAATTTTTAAATGAATCAAAACAAACAAATAAATAAGTAAATCTCTGTCCCTGTCTCTGTCTCTGTCTCTCTCCTCTGGAGGCTGAGCTTCCAAAAGACTTTCTAGCTCTCCACAGCAACATCTCTGTGTCCTGGGGGGATCTTCCTCTCTAGGCGACAGCGCCTTCTCTATGATCACGCCCCAGGCCCCTCCTCCCAGCCGGGCCCCGCCCCATAGTCTTCCGAAGCCCCGCCCCCTCCCTGGCCCTTCCCTGCTCCTTCTCTCTTCTCCCCTCCCCCTTCCCTCTCTGGTCGGGGAGCCTAGGGTGCTCACGCTCAGCGAGGAGGCCGGGGCTCTACTGCCAGAGTAGCCGGGTGCGCGCTCCACTGCTACACCGGCTTCATGACGCCCCAGGGGGCAACACGGGGGAACCCCGAGTCAGCCGCGAGGTGAGTTATGGCATCCCACTCCGGGCGCCCGGGGAGTGCGGGGGACGCAGGCCGGGCGGCTTTGGGGTGCAGGATCCGAGCGGCTTGGGGCGCAGGCGGTTTGGGAATGGGCAGGGCTGGAAGCCCCGGAGAAACAATTCCTATACTCCGGGAGCTGAAGAGACCTCAGCGAGTCCAGTCCCTTCATTTTACAGGTGAGGAAACTGAGGCTCAGGGAGTTGAGGAACTTTAAAAAGGTCATACATAATAACAGTAGTTTTCCTTTCGAAACTTCACGTAAGCCCAGTACTATACAGTGATCTCTTTTGATCCTCGTAACAACCGTGGGAGAGAGGTGCTGTTATTTCCCCCATTTTATGAATGGGGACAGTGACGCACAGAGAGGTTAAGTGACTCTGCCAGGACCACACAGCTAGGAAGTAGCCAAGGTAGAATTCGAACTCAGTAGCCCCTGACTTAAAGTCCAACACTGCTCAATGTACTATGCAGTTACCCATACAATACTTAAAAGTGCAGAGCTGACACTTGAACCCAAGTCCAAGCAGTATTCTTTCCAATGTTCCTTGATTGTGGTTAGCTTCCAGCAAAACATCGCAGAATGCGCCAGGCATAGTGTTCGGGATTAACTGAGTATTGCTCAGAAACGTTCTCAACTCTTGCTAAAAACAAACAAACAAAAAACCTTTTAATTACTTTAATGATCTTATTAAAAGTTTTGAAAATCCATAAGTACCCCAGGGTCATCTATCATTCTAAAGAAATCTGATCATTATAAAGTCCTATAGACACAGAAGTAAAAAGGAAATTAGAGTCTCTCCTGACTCCAGGATATAACTTAAATTATTGTCATTATTCATTTAGGGCAGCTAATTGCCTTAAACATCCAGTCTATCTCCAGTCGTCCTGATGTGTGTCTTGCCACTGGACTCAGATGGCTCTGGAGCAGCGAGTGAGGCTGGTAACTTTGCCCAGCCCTGCCTCACTTAAATCCAATTCACTGCAGGTCATGACATCACCCAGATGTCATGGTCCTCTTTGACAATGGAGGACAAACAACAACAATCATTCGAAAATAAATTCCATGTTATGAGATTGCTTTTCTGTGACTGGCATGATGGTGAGTACAGAGAAAAAATTGGGGTTAATTGAAGTGGAATTATCGTTCACGAGAGTCAACTATATGGCAATACTCAGTTTTTGCCCTGGAGGAGCTAATTTTTTTTTTTTTGGTGAGGCAATTGGGGTTAAGTGACTTGCCCAGGGTCACACAGCTAGTACGAGTCAAGGGTCTGAGGGCAGATTTGAACTCAGGTCCTCCTGAATTCAGGGCCGGTGCTCTATCCACTGCGCCACCTATCTGCCCCCAAGCTAATTTTTTAATAAAGAAATACAGCATATTTAGGGAAACAGTGGCCAGGGAAGGGATTTTGATCTAGGTTGGGGTTTCTTGACATTTTCTTTGCATCCTACCATGTCTTGGGGAGTGTGGTGAAGTCTATTAGGGCCCCTTCTCAGAATAATGGGTTTTTTTTGGGGGGTGGTGAGAGGTTGTTTGTTTTTAGTTTTGGAGACAATTGGGATTAAATAATTTGCCCAGGGTCACACAGTTACTAAGTATCTGAGGCTGTATTTGAACTCAGGTCTTCCTGACTCAAGACCCAGCACTCTATTCACTCTCCATCTTGCTGCCCGAGAATAATGTTTTTAAATGCATAAATTAAAATGGCAAAATTACATAGGATTACAAAGGAAACTCATGTTGAGCTACATTTGTTAAAATATTTTTTTTAAGTCTTCAGATCTGAGGTTAAGAACCCCTAATCTCTTCAGTTACTATTCAGATCCTCAATCAGATTCTAGTATGAGCTAGGAACTGTGAATAGAGGTTCAGGGTAATCGATTCTCTAGCCCTTTTCAGTTATTATTGCTCCCAATACTAGATGGGATTATATCCCATCTGTGTCTTCTCATGGACTTGGAATCAGGAAGTTCTGTTTTCAAATCCTGCCTCTGATACTAACAATGTGACCATGGGCAATGCAGGGAACATCTTTGTATTTGTCGCTTCTTTTGTAAAATGGGGATGCTAATACCTGTATTACCTTCCTCCCAGGTGTGCTGGGAAAATCAAATGAGATGCTGTGTATAAAATGCTTTGCAAACTTTAAAAATACACATAAATGCCACCTGTTATTTCTTTTTTTTTTGACACTTTTTTTTTTTAAGTGAGGCAATTGGGGTTAAGTGACTTGCCCAGGGTCACACAGCTAGTGTTAAGTGTCTGAGGCCGGATTTGAATTCAGGTACTCCTGACTCCAGGGCCGGTGCTCTATCTACTGCGCCACCTAGCTGCCCCAACCTGTTATATCTATACATGTATATTTGTATGTATATTTTTAATTGGTACAGGAAACTTGGTGAGGAGACTCCCTCTACCAATGCAGATTGATAATTTGTACTACTTTATAATTTTTAATTTATAGTTTTAGCTTCTTGGGCACCTGAGAGGTTAAACAAATTGCCCTGAGTCTCAGGCCCAATAAGTGTCAGAGACAGAAACATCTAGAGCTGGAAGGAGCCAGATCCTCTGAGCTCATCTAATCCCACCAGATGTTCCTTACTCTGAGGTCTGCTTTTTATCCATTAGACCTGTCTGCCTTTGCTTATGAATATTGTTCTTGTTATTCTTGTCCATATTCTCCTATTGTTTCCCCATAAAGGATCAATCTAGGCCCCTGGGTATACCACTGCACTTCCCCAAATATTGCCCATCCTCATAGAGCATAAAAAACCTTACAAACATTACAGTGCTTTTGCAGAAAGTAAGCACTTACTTATTAACTGTTCTCTCCCTTTCTCTCTGTCTGTGTGGGTCTCTGTCTCTTTGTCTCTGTCTCTCCCTTTCTCCTTCCTCCCTTTCTCTGTCATTCTCCATTTCTTCCTCCCTCCCTCTTTTCCTTTTTCCTTCCATCCTTTCTCATTCCCTCTCCCTCACTTTTTTGTTTTGTGTGAGGCATTTGGGGTTAAGTGACTTTCCCAGAGTCACACAGCTAGTAAGTGTTAAAGTGTCTGAGGCTGGATTTGAACTCAGGTCCTCCTGACTCCAGGGCTGGTGCTCTATCCACTGCACCACCTAGCTGCCCCTCCCTCACTTTCTCTCTTCCTTCCTTTTTTTTCTTCTTCCCACTTTCCTTCTCTTCCTTTATCTCTTCCATTTCTCTCTTTCTTCTTTTATTCTTACTTTCTTTTTTCTTTCTTTTCCCTCCTTTCTCCCTCCCTCTCTTTTTTCCTTTTTTCTTTCTATCTCTAATTCTCCCTCTTTTCTTTCTCTTCCTTCCTTCCCTCCCTCCTTCCCTCTCCCTTTCTTCCTTCCTTCCTTCACAGAAATATAATAAACTACTTTAATGTGGATTTGGGCTGAGATTGGTGATATTTAATTTCCAAGTTGTGGGTTACCCAGGTTTCTCACTACTTCTGCCTTTTTCCTTTATCTGTGGGGCATTTTTTAATGCTCAATTACTGATTCTTGGGAGGCTGAGGGAAAGCCAAGGATGAAGAAGTGACCCTTAGCTTAGGAAGAATTTTCCTAGGATCATTGGTCTAGAACTGGAAGAGACCTCAGAGATCATTCTAGTCCAGCTCCTTCATTTTCTGAGTGAGGAAACCGAGACCCTGATGAGTCATAATTTTGCCCAAGGTCATGGAGATGGTGAATGGCATCTCTCTCTCTCTCTTTTTTTTTTTTTTGGTGGAGCAATGAGGGTTATGTGACTTGCCCAGGGTCACACAACTAGTAAGTGTCAAATGTCTGAGGCCGCATTTGAACTCAGGTCCTCCTGAATCCAGGGTCCGCTCTTTATCTGCTGCGCCACCTAGCTGTCCCCCTGGTGAATGGCATCTTTTTTTTTTTTGCATAAAGCTTTTTTTTATTATTGAATAGAATTTTATTTTCCAAAATATATGTAAAAACAAATTTTAACAACAATTTTTTAAAAAAATTGTGTTCCAACTTCTTCCTCCTCCATTCCCACCCCCCACCCACTAGAACTCAAGCATTTCAAAATAAGTTATACATGAGTAGTCATGAAAAACATTCCCACATTAGCTAGGTTGTGAGAGAAAACAGTCAAAAAACTCCCAAAACTTCAGACTGAGGAATTGTCAAAGAGAAAAAAATTTTTTTTTAAAACTGTGTTTCCAGGGGCAGCTAGGTGGCGCAGTGGACAGAGCACCGGCCCTGGAACCAGGAGCACCCGAGCCCAAACCCAGCCCCAGACACCCGACACCCACCAGCCGCATGACCCCGGGCAAGCCACCCAACCCCAATTGCCTCACCAAAAAAAAAAAAAAAGAAAAGAAAAGAAAAAAATGTGTTTCCATCTATTTTCAGATACTATCACTTCTTTCTCTGTAGATGGGTTGCCATTTTCATAAGTCCTTCAGGGTTATATTGGACCATTGCCTTGCTGAAAATAACCACATCCTTCCCAGCAGATCATCTTACACTATTGCTGTTATTTTGTATACAGTGCATTTCACTCTGCTTCAGTTCATGTAGGTCTTTCCAGGTTTTTCTGATAGTATCCTGTTCATCATAACCTAAATAAAGTACCTTAAACTTGACAAAGAATTTTCTTCATATTAGCCCAGCAAAATAGGTACCATACGTTTTGCCATTATGGTGAATGGCATCTTAAGGATTCCAACCGTGGTTCTCTGCCACCAAATTCAACATGTACTATTTGCAGTGTACCAAGCAGGGCTCCTTAAACTAGGTTGTACCAAGCAGGGTCCCTTAAACTAGGTTGGCAAGTAATGCCTCTAAAAAAAATAGGAACGGCTCTCTCTCTCTCTCTCTCTCCTCCTGGGACTGATAACTCCAATTTGGGACTTGGAAGGGATAGTCAGGTAACCTGGACTGTCACCAGTGAATTTAATAATTATGATTTTCAGACTACCCTCAGTAGGAGGGTGTACTGAGAACTTGGCAGGTGCAAAGTGTTGATTAAAATGGATTATTTGGGGTTTTCAGTTGTCTTTACAAATCTTTACTCTGCCTTCCCCAAATCTAAACTAAAGATATAATAAGTATAAATATAATATGTAATGTAAGCTAGAATAAACTAGGGGAAAGTAGGAATGGACCAAGGCCAGTTAGATATTTAGCAAAGCAGAGACCGTCTGCCTGTTTACCATGTCTGCTTCCCACTTCCAAAGCCCCCAAATGCTTCTAAAATGAAGGAGAGATTTGGGCCATCAAATGGCAGAACAAAATAATAATAATAACTAGCATTTATATAGTACCTACTATGAGCTAGGCATTGTGCTAAGTGTTTTGCAAATATCTCATTTGAAGGGGGCAGCTAGGTAGCACAGTAGATAAAGCACTGACCCTGTATTCAGGAGGACCTGAGTTCAAATCCAGACTCAGATACTTCACATTTACTAGCTGTGTGACCCTGGGCAAGTCACTTAACCCTCACTGCCCACAAAAACCCAACTATATCTATATCTATCTCATTTGGTCCTCACAACAACCCTGGGAGGTAGATAGTATTATCCCCATTTTACAGAAGAGGAAACTGAGGCAAACAGGGGTTAAGTGACTTGCCCAGGGACACTCAGCTAGTAAGTTGTCTGAGATGGGATTTGAACTTAGGTCTTCCCAACTCCAGGCCCAACACTCTATCCACTTCAGCACCAGCTGCATTGTACACTACTACTACTATTACTACTACTACTACTACTACTTCTTCTTCTTTCTTTCTTTCTGTGGGGCAATGAGGGTTAAGTGACTTGTCCAGGTCACACAGCTATTAAGTGTTAAATGTCTGAGGCTGGACTTGAACTCAGGTCCTCCTGAATCCAGGGCTGGTGCTTTATCCATTGTGCCACCTAGGTGCCCCCCACCCTGATAATGACTTTTGAGATTTGGAAGGAAAAGCAGAGCAACCACTCTGATGGAAGGAAGAAATGTTTCAAAGTAGGGAATGTATAGTAGAGATTCAAGGTTTTTATGTACAGCCCTCTTTCCCCACCTCTTCTTTGTGTATCAAAATGTCCATGTTTGTTGATGTTTGAAAAATAAAATTAAGAAAAAAAGATGGGGCAGGGGCCAGCTGCAGACTTTGGTACTGACAGTCACTGCCGCTGAATCAGCAGAGAATTGTTAACAGCAGCTGATGCTGAATCAGCAGAGAATGCAACCTAGTACTCGATGTGGTTCATACTGTGTGATTTCATTAGTTTAGCAAACTCCCAGTTAGGAAAACTTCCTCTTCCGATGTTGATGGGCACCTGTTTTCTAAGAGGCTTAGAGAGACACCTGGATCACTGAGAAATTGAAGTGACTTTCCTCCAGTCATCCAGCCAGTCCTTTGTGTGGAGTATAAAGTAGCTGGAAAGAAAGGGTTGGAGTGGGGTTGATATTAGAAGATTGCAGTTGGGCTCTGGGAGGTTGAAGGGACATGTTTAGGGTTTTGGCATTGGTCTTAAATTTGGGGCTTCTTCAGAGCTCTCTTCCTAGATTTTTTAGCTATCATACTCTTAAAGCAGTTTAACTGTTCTGGCCTTTTTTTGGGGGGGCAGGGCAATGAGGGTTAAGTGATTTGTGACCCAGGATTAAAAAAAAAAAATTAGACCCATGGAAGATAGCCAGGGCCAGAAAATCAATTTCCACCATTTTCATAAGATCAAAGGCTATCTTGTCCTGGAGGTCACTTGGCAACATAGTTTCTCTTTTCTGGAATCCAAAGAAGATGGTTAAGGAATATGTGAAATGGGTGACAAAGGAAGAAACACAATTTCAGTCTCAAGTTGGGTCCAAGAAGGACTTACAATTCCTATTCTTATTCTCTTCTCTACTGGATACTGAAGTTCATGGGATTCTAGGTTGCAAAATCACAATTTTCAGAGCTTGAAGGGACCTTGAATCATTATAAGAAGGTGAAAAGGAGCTAAGTTTGTGGCACATGAATGTAATGAATATTGCTGTGCTGTAAGGAATGATGTGTCTGATGAATGCAGAGAAGCAAATTGTCATGAACTGATGCAGAGCGAAGTAAGCAGAGCCAAGGAAACCATATACACAGCAGTTGCAACAATGTAAATGGAAAGAACAACTTCACTCCATAAAATCAAAAGTAAATGTAGCGGGGCAGCTAGGTGGCGCAGTGGATAGAGCACCGGCCCTGGAATCAGGAGGACCTGAGTTCAAATCCGGCCTCAGACACTTAACACTTACTAGCTTGTGTAACCCTGGGCAAGTCACTTAACCGCAATTGCCTCACCAAAAAAACCCCAAACAAACAAAAGTAAATGTAACAAAATTAGAAAGACCAAAGCGGAATTCCTCTTCGTGAAGTTGGGAGGTCCACAGGTATTGTGTTTTTGTATTTTTTCCCTATGTTTTGCTCAGTTATGCTGGGGTTTTTTTCTCTAAAAAATTTGTTGTCAGTCATTTCAGTTGTGTCTGACTCTTCATCAATCCCCATTTAGGATTTTCTTTGTGAAGATATTAGAGTGATTTGCCATTTTCTTCTCTATCTCATTTTACAGATGAGGAAACTGAGGCAAACAGGGTTTGAGGAAAGATTTAAATTCAAAAAGATGAGTCTTCCTGACTACAGGCCTGACACTCTATCCACTGTGCCACCTAGCGATAGCTCTCTGGGAGGAAGAGGAGGGGTAGGGATACTTAGGATAACTATGATATAAGAAACTAATGATATCAAAAATAATTATGGGGCAGCTAGGTGGTGCAGTGGATAAAGCACCAGCCCTGGATTCAGGAGGACCTGAGTTCAAATCCAGCCTCAGACTCTTGATACTTACTAGCAGTGTGACCCTGGGCAAGTCACTTAACCCTCATTGCCCTGCCCCCCAAATATACATTATTATTATTATTATTATTTAAGAAAACAAAAAAGGAAAGGAACCAAGAACAGAAAAACATCATTTTTATGACTTTAAAGGCAGCTATGAGAAGCAGCAATACATAGTGGGTAAAGAAGCAGCCTCAATGTCAAGGAAATCTGGGCTCAGGTCCTGCTTCTGACACTTGCTGGCTGTGTGACTGGGGTTGAATCACTGAATCTCTCAGTAATCCAGGCATCTCTCCGCCCCTTAAATTGTAGAGCAGGTGCCAGTCTGCCTTGGTAAAGGGCACAGATTTTGTCTAAAAATATTGGGTTCTTTTACTTGAAAACTGGTAGAGGAGATTCTGTAGGTAAAGCATTTTATGTGGTCCTTATTTTGTTGTGTTTTATATACCTGGAGTAGGTCCCTGCAAGAAGCCTAGCAGACCCCACTCATCTAAGCTTTCAGGGGAAGAAAGATAGCTAGGTAACCCAGTGTAGAGAGGGTTGGGCCTGGAGTCAGGATAGAACTAAGTTCAAATCCAGCCTCTGACACTTACTGGCTGTGTGACCTTGGGCAAATTACCTAACCTCTGCCTGCCTCAGTTTCTTCATCTGTAAAGTGGGGATAAGAGCACCTACCTCAAAGGGTTTTTTAAAGGCTCAAATGATATAACAGTTGCAAAGTCCTTAGCACAGTGCCTGGCATGTAGTAGTTGCTATGTAAATGCTTATTCCTTTCCCTCCCTCCCTTTTTTATTCTAACCTGATCAAAATCAGTAATTCCCTGCATGGGGTCCTGGAAGCTATAATAATCAGACATTGATTTCTCCCCGAGGGGTTTCCAATATCAGCTGGTAAAAGAATTTTCTTTGTGGGAATGTTCTCGCTTACTAACCTTTATTCTTCATCTTCCTTCTCTTCAGGCCCCGGCTGGATCTGCAGTTTCTCCGACGATTCCTAAAGATACAGTCCATCTTGTTTCCCAGTTGTTCATCGCAGAATGTCTTGATGTTCCTGACCCTTCTTTGTGTCACCCTGCTGGGTAAGTGAGTGTGTGTAAAGGACAGAATGCTTCCCTAGGCCCTTCTGTCTCTACGAACTTTCTTTTTTCTTCTCTTGTTCAAATGATTATGTAACAACAACAACTATTCATTCATTCATTCACTTATTTATTTATTCATTCATTTATTTTTGTGGGGCAATGGGGGTTAAGTGACTTGCCCAGGGTCACACAGCTAGTAAGTGTTAAGTGTCTGAGGCCGGATTTGAACTCAGGTCCTCCTGACTCCAGGGCCAGTGCTCTATCCACTGTGCCACCTAGCTGCCCCTACCTCAGCTCTCAAACGGCGAACTCCCACACACTGCATTTGAAACCCAGAACGGATCTATTACACCTTTTTATAACCCTTGCTTTATCCACTTTGCTACCTAGCTGCCCCAGCAACTAGTATTTATTAATGTTTTAAGATTTGCACAACACCATAAATTTTGTTTCGTTTGATCCTCACAAAAATCCTGAGAGAGAGGTGCTGTTTGCCCCAGTTTCTTCATCAGTAAAATGAGGATAATTTTACAGATCAAGAAACTGAGGCAGACAGAGGTTAAGGGACTTGCCCAGGGTCACACAACTAAGAAGTGCCTGAGGCCAGATTTGAACTCAGCCAGATGAGTCTTCCTGATTCCGGGCCTGGCACTCTATCCACTGTGCCACCTAGCTTCCTCTATACAAGGCGTCCAAAAAATCTTTTGGGACTAAGGCTTTTGAGACAAACCTTGGCATTTAAAATGCTTTACAACCTGCCCCTTTCTAGTTTTCTGATCTTTTAATCTATTACTCTTCTTCATGAACT
Organism: Dromiciops gliroides; assembly: GCF_019393635.1. Taxonomy (NCBI): domain Eukaryota; kingdom Metazoa; phylum Chordata; class Mammalia; order Microbiotheria; family Microbiotheriidae; genus Dromiciops; species Dromiciops gliroides. The sequence goes on from NC_057862.1 coordinate 237,451,701, forward strand.
GTGTGGTTTATCTATATTGGCCTCATTGTTCTTCACATAAAACTCTCCATCTCCCATTTCCTTCTTTTTGCCTTGCCATGTCCCCTCTTCCTTCCTCTACTCCCCATCCCCCCATATCTGGAATGTTCTCCCTCTTCACATCTGAATCTTAGAATCCCTGGTTTCCTTTAAGACTCAGGTAAAGGAGCTCTTTTCATGTTGGCTAACAAAGGAATGCCCATCAATTGGGGAATGGCTAAACAAGATGTGGTACATGATGGTGATGGAATATGACTGTGCTATAAGAAATGACAAGCAGGAAGATTTCAGAAAGGCCTGGAAAGACTTATATGAACTGATGCATAGTGAAGTGAGCAGAACTAAGAAAATGTTGTGCACAGAGACAGCAATATTGTTTGATGAAGAACTGTGAATGATTTAACTATTCTCAACAATTCAGTGATCCAAGACAATCCCAAAGGACAAATGGTGAAGCAAACTATCCACCTCCAAAGAAAGAATTCATATTGATGGAACACAGACTGAAGCATGCTATTTTTCACTTTCTTTTTTCTTTTAAGTTTTCTTATCCAAAGTGACTAATGTGGCAGTGTTTTACATGATTGCACATGTATCTGATAGCTTAGCGAATTAGAGAGGGAAGAGGGAAGGGAAGGAAGGAAAGAGAATTTGGAACTCAAAACTTTAAATAAAAATGTTTATTAAAAAAAATAAAAATAAAAAAGATTCAGCTAACGAGGTAGTTCCATGAAGCAGATAATGCCTTCCCTCTAAGGGAAGGATTTTTTGATCCGGGGTCCATGAATACTGTTAAGGGCTAAAATTCTAGCTAGTCTGTCTAAAATACCTAATGAGTGGTCGCCAATCAATTATAAGCTTTAGCAAGAGTTAGACTTTTAAGCATTTATTAAGGAGAATAAGAGTTTGGTAAATTCTAGCTAGTCTGTCTAAAATATCTAATGAGTGGTCGCCAATCAATTATAAGCTTTAGCAAGAGTTAGACTTTTAAGCATTTATTAAGGAGAATAAGAGTTTGGTAAAGAGAGAAGAAAAGGCCTAGATTCCTATCTATTAAAGGGAGAGCACATTTCTAGCTCCGCTCTCCACCAGAGTCCAAAGGAAAGAGCCCCAGAGCGAGAGTCAGTCTCTTCCTTCCTCCTCCCACTAGCCCGCGTCACTTCCTGACGCCAAAGAAAAGACTCCTGGTCTTGCCCTCAAAGACCTTCACTTCATGGGTGGAACTCTTCTACAGTAAGTCTCCAGCAGGTGGCGTTATTCCAATCATTACAATACCCAAGGGATCTTGTGGAGATCATGAATTTGGATGAGGAAAAAAAAAATTACATCTTTATTTTCACTCACCTTTAACTGAAATTTAGCATTTATTTCAATTATAATTTTTTAAAAATTTGTTAAATATGTCCCAATTACATGTAAAAAAAAATTTAACACATTTAAAAAAAAATTTTGAGTTCCAAGTTCTCTCCCTCTTTCCCACCCTTCCATCTTCCTTGAAAAGGCAAGCAATTTTGATTTCAGTTATAAATGTGAGGTCATATAAAACATATTTCCATACTAGCCATATTGCAAAAGAAACACAAACAAAATAAAACAATAAAAATAGAGAAAGTTAAAAAAAAAAAGTATGCTTCGGTCTGCATTCAGAGTTCATCACTTCTCTCTGTGGAGGTGGATAGCATTTTTCATCATGATCTTCAGAACCATCTTGGATCATTGTCTTGGTCAGAGTAACTAAGTCTTTTACAGTTGATTATTGTTACAGTGCACAATGATCTGGTTCTGTTCACTTTGTATGAATTTATATAAGTCTTCCCAGGTTTTTCTGAAACCATCCTTCTCATCATTTCTTTCCTTTTTAAGAAAATTATATTTTATTTTTCCCCCAATTATGTGTAAAAACAGTTTTTAACATTTAAAAAAATTGAGTTCCAAATTCTTTCCCTCTTCTCCCCTTCCCTGAAATGCTAAGCAATATGTTATAGATTATACATATGCAATGATGTAAAACATATTCCCATCTTAGTCATTTTGTGGAAGAAATCTCGACCAACAGAAAAAAGAAAGTGAAAAATAGTATGCTTTAGGTATGCATTCAGATGGCTCATCATTTTTTATAGCATAATAGTATTCCATCATGATACCACAACTTGTTCAGTCATTCCCCAATTGATGTGCATCCTCTCAAATTCCAATTCTTTGCCACCACAAAAAGAGCAGCTATAAATATTTTTTTATAAATAGGTCTTTTTCCCCTTTCTTAGATCTCTTTGGGATACAGACCCAGTAGTGGCAATGTTGGGTCAAAGGGTATGCACAGTTTGCACCCTTGCGTTGTAATTCCAAATTGCTCTCCAGAATGGTTAGACCAGTTCATGAATCCACCATCAGTTGATTAGTGTCCCTATTTTTCCACATTCCCTTTAGCATTTGTCATTTTCCTTTTCTGTCATGTTATCCAATCTGACAGGCATGAGGTGGTACCTCAGAGTTGTTTTAATTCACATTTCTCTAATCAATAGTGATTTAGAGCATTTTTTCATGTAACTATTGATAGCTTTGATTTCTTCTCAAAACTACCTGTTTAGGGGCAGCTAGATAGTGCAATGGATAAAGTACCAGCCCTAGATTCAGGAGGACCTGAGTTCAAATGTGACCTTAGACACTTGACACTTACCAGCTGTGTGACCCTGGGCAAGTCACTTAACCCTCTTTGCCCCCTACCCCCAAAATAAACAAACAAAAACAAATGGGAAAAAAATTTTTAAAACTACCTGTTTAGGGGGACAGCTAGATGGCGCAGTGGATAAAGCACCAGCCCTGGATTCAGGAGTACCTGAGTTCAAATCCGGCCTCAGACACTTGACACTTACTAGCTGTGTGACCCTGGGCAAGTCACTTAACCCCAATTGCCTCACAAAAAACCAAAAAACAAACAAACAAAAAACTACCTGTTTATATCCTTTGACCATTTATCAACTGGGGAATGGATTTTTCTTTTATAAATTTGACCCAGTTCCCTATATATTTGAGAAATGAGGCCTTTATCAGAAAAACTTGTTGCAAAAATTTTTCTCAGTTTCCTGTTTTCCTTTTAATTTGGGCTGCATTGGTTTTGTTTGTGCAAAAATGTGTAATTTTACATAATAAAAATTATCTCTTTTACTTCCTGTAATCCCCTCTCTTTCTTGTTTGGTCATAAATTCTTCCCTTATCTATAGATCTGACAGGTGTATTTTTCTAGGCTCTCATAATTTACTTATAATATCATCTTTTATGTCTAAATAATTTATCCATTGTTTTAACCTTTATCTTAGTGTAAGAATTAGGTAGAATTGTCATTTTTATTATTAGTAGCTCAGCCTACCCATGAGCAATTAATATTTCTCCATATGTTTAGATCTGTCTTTATTTGTGGCAAAAGCGTTTTGTAATTGTGCTCTGATAATACCTGAGTTTGTCTTGACAGGTAAACTCTCAAGTATTTTATATTGTCTACTGGGGTTTTTTTAAGTGAGGCAATTGGGGTTAAGTGATTTGCCCAGGGTCACACAGCTAGTAAGTGTCTAATGTCTGAGGGTGGATTTGAACTCAGGTACTCCTAAATACAGGGCCAGTGCTTTATCCACTGTGCCACCTAGCCACACCCCCGTCTGCTGTTATTTTAAATGGAATTTCTCTTTTTAATCTCTTACTGCTGGGTTTTGTTGGTAATATATAGAAATCCTGATGATTTCTGTGTGGTTTTTTTTATATCCTGTAACTTTGCTGAAGTTAATTGTTTCATCTAGTTTTTTAGTTGATTCTCTAGGGTTCTCTAAGTATACCATCATATAATTTCTATTTCCTCATTGCTTATTTTTAATCCCTCAATTTTTTCTTATCTTATTGCTATAGCTAGCATTTCTAATATAATATTGAATATTAGCGGTGATAATGGACATCCTTGTTTCACTCCTGATCCTTACTGGGAAAAGGCTTCAGTTTTATCCCCATTATAGATAATACTTGCTCTTGGTTTTAGATAGATGTTACTTATTATTTTAAGAAAGGCTTCATTGATTCCTATTCTTTCTAGTGTTTTTGTTTGTTTGTTTTTTTTGGGTTTTTTTAAGTGAGGCAATTGGGGTTAAGTGACTTGCCCAGGGTCACACAGCTACTAAGTGTTAAGTGTCTGAGGCCGGATTTGAACTCAGGTACTCCTGACTCCAGGGCCAGTGCGCTATCCACCGCACCACCTAGCTGCCCCCTTTCTAGTGTTTTTGATAGAAATGAGTGTTGTATTTTGTCAAAGGATTTTTCTGCATCTATTGATATACTCATATGATTTTTAATGTTATTATTGTCAATTTTGCTGATAGTTTTCCTCCTATTGAACCAGCCCTATACTCCTGTTATAAATCCCATCATAGTGTGTGATTTTTGTGATATGTTGCTGTAATCTCCTTGCTGATATTTTATTTAAAATTTTACATCTATGTTCATTAAGGAAATTGGTCTATAGTTTTTTCTGGTTTTGCTCTCCCTGGTTTAGATACCAAAACCATATTTGTGTCATAAAAGGAATTTGGTATAACTCCTTTACCGATTTTTTCAAGTAGTTTATATAGTATTGGGATTGATTGTTCCTTGAGTGTTTAATAGAATTCTCTTGGGAATCCATATGGTCCCTGGAGATTTTTTCTTAGGGTCACTTAATGAATTTTTTTAAACAATTATTTTGAGATGGAGCTTCAAAGTCTTCTTCATCAGACTATGTAAGGGTCCATGACACACAAAAGTCTTAAGAACCCCTGTCTAAGAATACTTTCCATCCACTCTGTATTTATCTTGTGTGTATGTATTTATTCCATTCATTCATTCATTCATTCATTCATTCATTCATTCATTTTTTTTTTTAGTAGGGCAATGAAGGTTAAGTGACTTGCTCAGGGTCACACAGCTAGTAAGTGTCAAGTGTCTGAGGCCAGATTTGAACTCAGGTCCTCCTGAATCCAGGGCCACTGTTTTATCTACTGTGCCACCTAGCTGCCCCGCTGTGTATTAATTTATATACATTGACCCCTCCACTAGAATGTACACTCCTTTATGGCAGGGTTGGGGTTTGCTCTTTCTTTGTGTTGCTAGCCTTTTGCCCAGGGCCTGGCATACAGGTAGCACTTAATAAATGCTTTTTGATTGATTAGTTGGTTGGTGGGGACTTGAAGAAGCCAAAGACTCAGGAGGAATTCTTACCTGTCACGTCTGTTACATTTCTTTCTACAGAGCAGCTGATCATCTACCAGGTGGGGTTAATACCCAGTCAATACTATGGTGTTCTTGGAAACAAGGATCTGGATGGATTCAAGACCCTGACATGTCTAGCCCTTATTCTCATCGTGGTCAACTCCACAGTAAGAGGTCCCTTGGTCCTGCTCCTATTTCCTTCTTCCCTTCCCTCTTTCCCTGTTTCTGCCCTTGTTTTTGGAGCTGGGTGCCTTCAGGGTAGTGAACTGCCTAAGGCAGGGGGAAGGGGATAGTGTGGGCTGGGGCTCTTTTTGGGGGCAATGTGGAGTGCTGAGGGTCAAAAACCTCTGCCCTGGGCCTGCTTTTGCCTGAATAATTGGGGTTTGTTATAATTCCTACCAGAGCACAAAGGGGCCAGGTGGGCATCGAGGTACTTATGACATTATGGGATCTTGTAGCTAAGCACAATGGGGTGGTATAGGGGATAGAGCTATAGGTCTAGAGTCAGGAAGACCTAAATCAAATCTGGCCTTAGACACTTCCTGACTGTATGACCCCAGGCTACTCTTTTCTGTTTGCCTCAGTTTCCTCATCTGTAAAATGGGACATAACAGCGCCTACCTCCCAGGGTTGTTGTCTCAAATGAGATAATAATTGTAAAGCAGTCAGCACACAGTGCCTGCCACACAAGAGGTGCTATATAAATGTTAGCGATGATGATGATAATGACTTATTTCAGTGTCAGTTAAGAGTACAGATAGTTATACCATTTATCTGTGACTTTGGGTTGCTCAGAATACTTTAAAGCCACAGGCTTCCTTCCTTCCCCCTCATAATATCCTCATGATACAGGGATGGGGCCAGGGCTACTTCTCCCCATGCTGTAAAAACTAAGGCAAAGTGATGAATCCCATATTCCACATCAAGTCAGCTCGTTTCTCTGGGACCTCTTTGGGCATTCTTTTTTTTTTTTTTTTTTTTGCAGGGCAATTGGGGTTAAGTGACTTGCCCAGGGTCACGCTCTTTGGACATTCTTATTCATTGGCCAATGAAGAGTTTTATTATGGAATACTTCTATTATACTGAGGCCTTTATTAAGCTGGGGGCAGAGGAAGGAACTGAGAGTGGGAAGAAGGGAGAAATCAAAGAGGAAGTAGCTAAATAATGATCCCTGTCCTCAATGAACTTACTGGCAAATGTATATTAAATTTGCTTTTGAACACTTCCAAAGCGACCGTTCCTCCCACCCCATATCATTAATATTGCATTTTTTTTAATGAAATTTTGAGATTCCATTGATTTAGGGGAACTCCAGATAAGAAAACTCCCTTTTCTAACACATGCCCCGGTTGTGTAATTTATGGTTTTAGAGAGTTGCTTGGGGAGACTGAGTGGTTAAGTGATTTGCTTGAGGTCATACAGCCAGTGTTTCACAAGGCCTTCCTCACTCTGAGGCCAGCTCTTCAGGTCTGTAGTTTATATTCACTTTTTGATGTGTACTTGATTTTCCTCCCATTACAATGTAAGTTCCTTCAGGAAAGGGATTTTTTTTTTCTTTGTTATCTTGGTAGCCCCAGCCCATAGCATAACTTGATGAGCCACTTGATGTAATACAGAGGGAAAGTTCCCAGTGGAACCAGAAGTGACCCAAGTGGGTTGAGATTAAAACAAGGGAAGCTTCTTGCTGTTGAGGTTTGAGCTACATCTCAAAGGAAATGATCTTTCTCATAACATTTATTAACTCAAAAGAGTTTAGTACTAAGTACAATAGTACAAATACTACCTCTTTTAAGTTAATAGCAAATAGTAGGCGCTTAATACATGCTTATTCCTTTCCCTTCTCCTTCCCTCCACCTGCCCACAGCTGAAGAGCTTTGACCAGTTCATCTGTAACCTGTTGTATGTGAGCTGGAGGAAGGACCTTACTGAGCACCTTCATTGCCTTTACTTCCGGGGCCGAATCTACTATACCCTCAATGTGATTCGAGATGACATCGATAATCCGTAGGCTCCTTCCACAGTCTCTTACTTGGGCTTCTCTCCCCTTTATCCTCTGCCTCTCTGGGTGTTTGGTTTTTCTCATTGGGATTGGGAGGGAGCCATGTGTCTGTGAGAGTCTAATTACATGCAAGGTTTTCTTTCAGAGTCCCTCCCCTTGCTCCTTACTCTCCAGCCAGGCATTTTGGGGTTCAGATAGGAATTGCCACCCAATGTCAGGTAGAGCTCCACTGGTTATACTTCTAATCTCTTTACTTCCCCTTCTCAATTTGCTTCCTTTCCCTACCCTGCTCCATGGATTAACCCAAATTATAAGTCCTGTGGTTATATGTATACTCACGAGGGACTGAGACATATGGGACATTTCTTCCTTGGCTTAAAGAACCCAATAGCCTCTTGGTTGGTAGATGTTGCTGCTTCTGTGTCTTGTTTATCACACTTTGTCAAACTTTGAGGCCCCAAAGGAACAGCTGTCCAGAAGTAGGGCCTTATTTTAAACTCAGTGAAAACTTCTCTGAGAATCCTGGGTGTGAGTGGTGTGCCACCCTTGGAAACCAGTCTAGGCAGCACCTGGCTCATTGCCACCAATAGTCCAGGATGAATTCCTGTGGATAAGGATGAGAAACAGGCTTTTCTGTCCTTCAGTCCCTGTGATTTCCCCTCATAAGTTTCCCTGATTCATATAGCTCACTTTTCTCTTATTGGATGCAGGGACCAGCGAATCAGTCAGGATGTGGAAAGGTTCTGTCGGCAGCTCAGCACCATGGCCAGCAAGCTGATCATCTCCCCCTTCACCATCACCTACTACACATATCAGTGCTTTCGAAGGTAGGTCCTCTGGGGAAGGTTGGCCCTAACTCATCTTTCTGAAATATGCCTTCTTCTCCGAGTACTTTCTAAGATGGCCTGTTCCTGAATATTAAGGATTCCAACTTTCTTTTTTTTTTTTTTTTGTGAGGCAATTGGGGTTAAGTGACTTGCCCAGGGTCACACAGCTAGTAAGTGTTAAGTGTCTGAGACCAGATTTGAACTCAGGTTCTCCTGACTCCAGGGCCGGTGCTCTATCCACTGCGCCATCTAGCTGCCCCCAGGATTCCAACTTTCAATGTTTTCTTTTTTTTTTTTTTTAAACTGAGAATGACCTGTTTATTATAAACAAATTAGCATAGCAGACACAACAGGATCCATCTTTAGGTATATAGACCAAATAGCTGAACACAGTCCAGTAAAACAGTGGTCACTGATGGTCAAAGTAATCCCATAATCAATGAAATCTGTAGACATAATTTAGTCCAACTTGATGAAGCCGATGTCTTTCGCATACTGATGGAAACACTGGCAGCACATGTTCAGGCCGTACTTGCAGATCAGGCCATGCCGGGGTTCGAACACACGTGGCACAACCGAGACCCCTGGCCGATTTGCGAGGATGGCTCCAGTAGAGCTGCTGGTGACCCATGGCGCCGCCAGCAAAGACATGGGAAGAAAGGCTCAATGTTTTCTTGTGCCAAGGACAGGGAATCCTTTTTTCTTGTGTTCTTTAAGACCACCTATTCTAGAGTGTTTCCTGGCTTTCCTTATTTGGGATTCCAGGTCTCCTTTTCGCCAAAAAATTTTAATGTGTTAATTTTAAGGTTCCAATGTTCATAACGCAAGAATTCCCACAGCTCTTGAAAATGAACTGTGATTCGCTTTTCTGGTGCTGGATGATGGGCAGAATTCTCCTTACTTAGTAGCTGGCAATCCTAAATCTGGACAACAAAATATGGCAGTACAACTCTGACATGCCTCTAGGCCTGGGATATAGAAACAGGAAACTGACAGTCCTATAAGGGAGGAAATGACCTATGTTAATATCTTTTTCTTTTAATTTTCCTTTGAACAAGAAGTATTCTACTTTTTAAAAAGGTTTTATTGATATCCCTTGGTTTTTACATCACCTTTCTTTCCAAATACATGCCTCCCTTTCTTATCTCCAACAACCCATTCCTTGTAACAACAACAAAAAAATTTAAAGAGAGTAAAAATAAAAACAGTTCGGCAAAATCTACCAAGCTACATGTCAACAAGTCTGACAGTTTATGCAGTATTCCCAGCTAGAGTCTCTCATCTCTGCAAAGAAAAAAGAGGGAGGTTTTCTCAACTTTTCTCCAGTGCCAAGCTTCTTGACCAACATCATTCTAAACATTATTTTACTTTTTGCTCTTTCAGCACAGGCTGGCTTGGGCCAGTGAGTATCTTTGGTTACTTTGTCCTGGGGACCATAGTGAACAAAGTCCTGATGGGCCCTATTGTTTCCAAGCTGGTGCAACAAGAGAAGCTGGAAGGAGATTTCAGGTAGACACTTTTGGGTATCTTTCCTCTCTCTCCTTTGCCATCCGATAAGACCCCATATCTCACCCAACGCCAGTTAATGACATGGTTTTTTCCATCCATTCCTTTTGGCTTTGACCCCAGTGTTAACAAGCTCTGCTCCCTGTTTCTCCTTTCTTTTGTATCTCTGGGGAACTCATCACTGGTGGAGTAAATAGGTCAGCAGAACTAGCCAACGAATTTTTAAAATCTGACATTATACAAAGCAGATAAATGACACAGAAGATAGAGCACTGGGTTGGAAATCCAGAAGAACGAAGTTTCATCCAGCTTCAGACATTTAGTAGCCATGTGACCCTGGGCAAGTCACTTAATCTCTTTTTGCCTCAGTTTCCTCATCTGTAAAATAGGAATAATAATAGCACTTGCCTCTTAGGGGTGGTTTTTTGTTTTGTTGGGGTTTTTTAGGGCAGTGAGGGTTAAGTGACTTGCCCAGGGTCACACAGCTAGTAAGTGTCAAGTGTCTGAGACCATATTTGAACTCACACCCTCCTAAATCCAGGGCCAGTGCTTTATCCACTGTGCCACCTAGCTGCCCCCTCTTAGGGTAGTTTTGAGGATAGAATGAAATAATATTTGTAAAAGTCCTTTATAAACCTTAAAGTGCTATATAAATACTAGCTGTTATTCCTTAACCATATTCATACCCCTGCAAGGAAGAGGAGGAGGGGTCTTCTCATACTTTTTGTAGGGCGGGGCTAAGCTTGCTTGCTAAAATTTTGCATTGCTTTGGTTAGTTGTTCTTATTCTCCTTTCTCCTCCTCTTCTCTCTCCTCTTCCTTCTCCTCCTTTTCCTTCTTTTCCTTCTCCTCTTCTTACTTTTCTTCTTTCTCCTTTTTCTTTTCTTCCTTTTCATTTTCTCCTTTCTTTTCCATCTCCTTCCCCTTTTCTTTCTTCTTTTCTTCCTCTTCCTCCTCCTCATTTTTTTCTTCCTTTTCCATCTCCTCCTCCTTCTCCTCTTACCCTTCTTCCTCCCTCTCTTTCCTTTCCTCTCCCTTCTTCTTCCCAACCACATGTTGCCATTCTGCAGCCTCTTTTTTTTTTTTTTATAAAAGTATTTTATTATTTTCCAATTACTTGTAAGGATAGTTTTCAACATTTGTTTTCATAGGATTTTTAGTTCATTCTACATACTCTTTTCCTGGTTCTTACTTCACTTTGCATCACTTCTTGTTTTTTTTTTGGTGAGGCAGTTGGGGTTAAGTGACTTGCCCAAGGTCACACAGCTAGTAAGTGTTAAGTGTCTGAGGCTGGATTTGAACTCAGGTACTCCTGACTGCAGGGCCAGTTCTCCATCCACTGCGCCACCCAGCTGCCCCCCTTTGCATCACTTCTTTTTTTTTTTTTTTTTTTTTTTTTAGTGAGGCAGTTGGGGTTAAGTGACTTGCCCAGGGTCACACAGCTAGTGAGTGTCAAGTGTCTGAGGCCGGATTTGAACTCAGGTACTCCTGACTCCAGGGCCGGTGCTCTATCTACTGCGCCATCTAGCTGCCCTGCATCACTTCTTATAAGTCTTCCTTCCTTCAGCATAGCATTTAAGAAGCCTGGGCTACCTCCATGCCATGATATTCAACACCAGCATAGAACTTTAGTGGAGGTTTCTTTCTGTTATGTACATATTTTTAAAGTGAGGAACTTAGAACAATGCCTTATAACTTAATTTCCCAGGGTTATGAGAACAAATGTTAGAGTTATATATGGAATTGTGTTTTGGCAGGGATGTCTCTTAGGACTCTCATCTTGTCTTCCTCTGTGTTTCAGAAAAAGGAGGGCACAGTGGACCCAAAAATAATGACTCACATGTTATCACAGGTCTTGTTCACTGACCTTTGTTCCCTTTGGCTCATCCAGGTTTAAGCACGTGCAGCTTCGGGTGAATGCTGAGCCAGCAGCTTTCTATAGGTAAGACAATGGATAGATTTGTGTTTGTTTAGGTGCTATGGGGAGCTTACAATGAATGCTGTGAGCCGAGAACTGATCTGGGTAAGTTTCCTGGCTGACTCCATTCTGCCAGTCTCCCTCTTCAGAGAACTGAAGCAGTCTCATGAGCTGCTTTCATTCTACTCCGCTATGTCTCCTAACCCATAAAGACATGTGCCATTTGGTGCTGCCAATCCATATTGAATGTGAATGAGTGTGAATCTCTACTGGATTAGGTTCCAGTGCCTGGAGTTTAATGTTGATTTTATCAGTAGTACTGAGGCATACTTCATATGATGGGAGCCACCTGGTGGCCAGTATTGGGAGCAGATAGCTACCTCTGCAGATAACTCACATTCCTAAGCCACTTTTGTAGTACTCTGAGGAAATAGGTGTGGAAACCACTATGATGTAATAACTCTTCACCTTACTCTACATACAGCTTCCTGCTCCTTTAAAAAGATTATTTTTGTTTTGGTTTTTTTTGTTTGTTTTTTTTTTGGTGAGGCAATTAGGGTTAAGTGACTTGCCCAGAGTCACACAGCTAGTAAATGTTAAGTGTCTGAGGCTGGATTTGAACTCAGATATTCCTGACTCCAGGGCTGGTGCTCTATCCACTGCGCCACCTAGCTGCCCCTTAAAAAGATTATTTTTAAAAAGATTTTTTCTTAAAGATCTATTTGTACAAAAATATAACAGCTCTTTTTGTGCTGGCTAAGAATTGGAAATCAGGAGGATGCCCATCAATTGGGGAATGGCTAAACAAGCTGTGGTATATGATGGTGATAGAATATTATTGTGCTATAAGAAATGACAAGCAGGATGACTTCAGAAAGACCTGGAAAGACTTGTATGAACTGAAGCATAGTAAAGCCATTCCCCAATTGATGGGCATCCTCCTGATTTCCAGACTCATTTTCTATGAGTCTTTTGGAATTGTCTTGTGTCATTGCATTGCTGAGAAGAGCTAAGTCTATCATAGTTTATCATTGCACAGTGTTGCTGTTACTGTGTACAATGTTCTGCTCACTTCACTCAGCATTGGAAGGGATCTTTAGAGATCATCTGGTCCAACCCTCTCATTGTACAGAAGGGATATGGGAAGCCAAAGAGTTTAAGTTAAGTAGAAGAACCAGAACTAGAACCTAGGTTTTCTCATTTCAAATCCAAAGCTCTTTCCACTGTATGACCCTGCCTCCCAGTTTACCTTGGGCACCACAAATCTGCACCCAGGACTGAACTATTGTGTTAACTCTAGCTGTACGTGGGAAGATCTCTACCCTGGTGGAAGTGTTTTTGATGAAGAACTTAGAGGTGGTCAGTGCAGTTTAGGGATTGGATTGTGAATTCTGACCCTAACTCTACTATTTTGTTTTTGGTCATAAAGCATCACCCTATTGCTTCTCGAGAGGCAGTAGGATATTATGGATAGAGTATCTAGAAGATTTGAGTTCTAATCCCATATTAGCTGTGTGAACCTCTTTCAGCCTCAGTTTCTTCATCTGTAAAATGGAGTTAATAATACCTTCAGTCCTTAGTTCATAGGGTTGTTGGGAGGATCATATGGTTCAATGTAGGTAAAGTTCTCTCCAAACCTCAAATACTGCATAAATGCCTGTTCCTATTATTATAGAATCACATTCTTTAAGGTTCCTAAAGGAGTAGCCTTGATATCCTGCCTCTATGACCTGTTTAAACTCTTTATGAGGCTCATGGTCTGGTCTTTGGATAGGATTACCTATGTTATACAGGTTTATTCCAAAGAAAAAGAAAGCTAGTCTTCCTTACTCTTTGCCTTGTTTGGGCCAGGATAATAGAACTATCTAAATGCCCAGAACTCTCATTCTTTTTTTTTTCTTTTTTTGAGGGGTAATGAGGGTTAAGTGACTTGCCCAGGATCACACAGCTGGTAAATGTCAAGTGTCCGAGGTCAGACTTGAACTCAGGTCCTCCTGAATCCAGGTCCTGTGCTTTATCCACTGCGCCACCTAGCTGCCCCCAGAACTCTCATTCTTAAACTCTTCTCTGCCTCTTTTCTCCGATATCCCTTGGGGCCACCAAGAAGTTTAAGGATTTGTTTGAATCATCCATCCCCAGTCCTACATGGTAGGGTTTTAATCCAGGCCTATACTCCCCCTGCTGGTGGTTGGTGGAGAAATAAAGTTTCCACACCCTTAGGAAAGGTCATCTGGTCCTTCTAGGCCCTTCTGCATTCCCCAGGGAAGGGAGAAAGTTCCTGTTATTTTCCTCTGATGACCTTTGGCATGGCTTTTTGTTGCCACAGTCTAACAAGAAAACTCCATAGGGGAAGGGCCAATCAATCAATAAATATTAAGCACCTAGTATATGCCAGGCATTGTGCTAAGCAACAAGAGCCCCAGACTCTGAGGTCCCTCTGGTGAGCTTGGCCCCCAAAGGATGGGTTGGGATAGGGCAAAGGAGGGAGAAGGCACCCAGTTAGACAATAAGAGATTCCTGGAGCCTCAGATAGCTTGGGTAAGACCCAGCAGGGGCCCATAATGCATCATAGCTTTTCTTTTTCAGAGCCGGACATGTGGAACATGTAAGGACCAATTATAGGCTGCAGAAACTCCTGCAGACACAGAAGGAGCTCATGTCTAAGGAACTCTGGCTCTATAGTAAGTGAAGGGACCCTGCTTTCTGGGATACCATGGGCCACAGGGTACAATCGAGTTCTGTGGAAGAAGATAACATTATCAGAACGTTCTACCCCTTTCACACTTTTCCTGAAAGGGTGAAAGGAGGTGGTCATTGGGGGTATCTAGGTGGCATAGTGGAAAAAGCACTGGCCCTGGATTCAGGAGGACCTGAGTTCAAATCCCACTTCAGACACCTGACACTTATTAGCTGTGTGACCCTGGGCAAGTCACTTAACCCTCACTGCCCCGCCCTCCCCCAAAAAGGAGGTGGTTGCTTCTCAGGTGGGCTGCTGACTTCTTGCTTGGGCTCTAGGAGAGCTAGGAGTCAGCTTCTGCCTCTCTGTCCTGGGGACAATGGAGTCACTCTCACTAAGTACAGAGATTGGTTGTAGTCTTTTTCTTTTCTTTTCTTTTTTTTTTTTTGGTGAGGCAATTGGGGTTAAGTGACTTGCCCAGGGTCACACAACTAGCAAGTGTCAAGTGTCTGAAGCCAGATTTGAACACAGGTACTCCTGAATCCAGGGCCGGTGCTCTATCCACTGCACTACCTAGCTGCCCCGGTTGTAGTCTTTTTAACACAGTTTGTACTATGCAGTTGGCATCAACACATTCGACTACTTGGGAAGCATCCTGAGTTATGTGGTTATTGCAATCCCCATCTTCAGTGGAGTCTATGGAGATCTGACCCCAGCAGAGCTAAGCACTCTGGTTAGCAAGGTGAGCTATTAAAGATCTGCAGTGGCCCCCACTCTTGTAGGGTGTACATCCAGAACCTCTCTTTCCTTTTTTTTTTTTTTTCTGGTTTTGCTTTATTGAGGGCGGTTTGTCTAGTGCCCAGAAAGAGAGAGCTCTAAGCCCCAGGAATGTATATGTGGAAGAGAGCTGAAATGAAGGTTAGGATCTATATAAAGGGAAGCAGACATGGGAAAAGGAGGGGGCTTTGTGTCATCTCAGGTCATACCTGTGTCAAGATTGCCTGGCATTTCACCAAGACCCTCATGGGATCAGCTCCCTAGTCACAGGGCTACTCTGCTGATTCAGCACTCAGTCAGTTAAACAAGCATTCAATAAGCACCTACTATTTGCCAGGTATTGTGTTAAACACTGGCCTTTGTCCCAGAACTGACCAGATTTTTCTCCGTGTCCTCCCCCAGAATGCCTTTGTGTCCATTTATCTCATCGGTTGCTTCAGTCAACTCATTGACCTCTCGACGACCCTCTCTGATGTGGCTGGCTATACACACAGGTGAGGTTCAGTCCAGCTTCCCTCTGCCTGATGTCCCGAAAGAAATTAGAGAGCTACAAGCCAGGGAAATGTGTATCCAGAAGGGATCTGAGAGGCCTGTTCTTCCATGATGCAGGAGACTCCCAGAGTTCCAGTCCCCCATCACCAAGTGCCTGCCTGTGTGGACTATTTTATATCGGGTATCCCACAGGCATCTCAAACTCAGCATATTCAAAATAGAACCCTTTCTCTTTCCCCCAAAACCTACTTGAGTTTCTATTAACACACTCGCCAATCACCTTGGTTCCTAACTCCAGTATTATCCTCACATACACTTACCCCATATATCCAGTTATGTAGTAAGTCATCTTGTTTATATCTCCACAACAAGTCTCAGATCCATCTTCTTGTCTCCATTCTCACGGCCACTACTCTAGTTGAGGGCCTCCCAGTTGGACTTCTGGCCTCAAGTCTCTCCTCTCTCCAATGCTTCCTCCACACAGATACCAAAATGACTTTCCAAAAGGAGGGATCTGACCATGTTACTCTTGTTCAGGTGGTTTTTAGTCATGTCTGACTCTTCATGACCCCATTTGGGGTTTTCTTGGCAGAGATATTGGACTGGTTTGCCATTTCCTCTCCGGATCATTTTATAGATGAGGAAACTGAGGCAAACTTACCCAGGGTCACACAGCTACACATACACACATGTATGTATACATATATAAGTATAGGTGTACACACATATATACATGTGTGTATACACACACACACACACACACACACATATTTCCCTGATAAGTTCCCTCAGAACAGCACTTTTGTCTTCTTATGCCCAGGACCTGGCACACAAAACATAGGCAAGTCATTTATTAATCACCTCCTATATGCCAGGCATGATTATAAGTACTGGAGATAGAAAGAAAGGCAAAAACCAGATCCCGATTTCAAGGAGTCTAATGGGAGGAGTACCATGCAACCAGCTATGTACAAACAAGTTATATGCAGGATAAATTGGAAATAATCAATAGAATGAAGGCAGGATCAGGAAAGGCTTCTTTTTTTTCTTTTCTCCCATTTACTTAGAATTTTATTTTTTCCCCAATTACATGGAAAAACAATTTTTAACATCCATTTTTAAAACTTTGTGTTGCAAATTCTCTTCCTTCTTCCCTTTCTCCCTCCCCTTCCCCCCGTAAGAAGGCAGGCTGTTCAGTGTAAGTTATACGTGTGTAGTCATGCAAAACATTTCAGGAAAGGCTTCTTACAAAAAAGGTGGATTTTAGCCCAGACTTGAGGGAAGCCAAGAAATGGAGAGGAGCTGGGAGAGAATTCCAGGCATGGGAGACAGATAGCTGTGTGGAAGATGGACTGTAGTAGGGAGAGACTTGGGGCAGGGAAACCAACCAGCAGGCTATTTCAGTAGTCTAGGTGTGAGGCTATGAGAGAATCAGTTTAGTGGCAACATCTGAGGAAAGAAGGGGACATATACAAGAAATGGAATCAACAGGCCTTGGCAACAGATTAGTTACAGCAGTAAGAGAGTTGAGAAGTCATGGATGGCACCCACGTTGAGAGCCTGGGTGACTGGGAGGATGGTTGTGTTCCTATGGCAACGGGAGTTAGGAAGAGGGAGGAGTTTTGGGGGGAAATAATGAGCTGAATTTTGAATGTGTTGAGTTTAAAATGTCTATGGAACATCTAGTTTGAAATGTTTGATAGGCTATTGGAGATGGAAGGTGAGGTTGGGACTGGATAAATAGATCTGAGAGTCATCTACCTAGAGATGATAATTGCATCCATGGGAGTGGATAAAATCACCTAATGAAATAGAATAGAGGAAGAAAAGGACCCAGGCCAGCCTTGTCTGTGACACAAGAGAAAAGCCCACTTGTGGCCGTTCTGGGCAGAGAGAAACTCAGAGTTTCCCCTCTCTTTTCTAGAATTGGGGAATTGCAAGAGACCCTGTTGGACATGTCTTTAAAGCATCAAGATTGTGATTCAGAAGACCCAGATGAATGGAATTTTGATGAGTGAGTAATGGCCATGAGCATTCTTTTTATATTCATGGGGATTTACCTACAAAATTATATATATATGACACTTTAGATTAGAGTGACATCTGGGCCACAGAGCCAGCTGCATCTCAGGTATGTACTTGCTGAAGTTCTAGTCCTCAGGGAGAATTGTCTTCCTCACATTGAAGGTTCACTGTTACCAGCCAAGATCCCCCCACTATCCCCCAAAGAACTCTTGGGGGCTAACATGGTACACCTCACTGGTTTCCAAGAGAGCCCAACAATACCCTTCCAGTACTCCCAATAGTGAGATTGGGAAGCCCTGGAAAGAGTGACTATCTTCAGAACAATGTCGATGAAATGTCAGTAAAGAAGGGGCAGTGCCCACAAACCTGTGGCTACCTCATGGGAGGGTAGTATCATTGTTCCTTTTCTCCCTTCTACCTGTGTTTGACTCCAGGGCCTCAGGATCAAAGGTAGCAGACACAGCATTTCTCCTGGACCGGGTCTCCATTTCAGTTCCTTTCTCTGACAAGCCTCTGATCAAGGATCTGAGCCTGAGAGTTTCTGAGGGGCAGAGCCTGCTGATCACAGGGAACACGGGCACTGGAAAGACCTCGTTGCTCAGGGTCCTGGCCGGCTTATGGGAGAACATGCGTGGTGAGGACTGAGCCTTTTTGTAACTTGAAGTCTCTGCATTGAAGGTGGGAAGACCCGTGGGTAACCCATCAGGTCATCCTGATTCTAGGGTCCCCAAACCCTTCAAATTGAGGGGTGGGGGGCAAAGCTGAATAGCAGGTGATTTTTGTCGCACTTGGAGCAAGAATCCCAGAAACTCTGTGACAGATTGAGGCAGACGCCCAGCCTTTCCTTTGGCTCTGAACATGGTAATAGGGGGGTGTCTCTTTTGGTCCCTTGCAGGTACTGTACAGATGCTCACCTATTTCGGTCCTCATGGAGTGCTGTTTCTGCCACAGAGACCTTTCTTCACCGATGGGACCTTGCGTGAGCAGGTCAGTCTAGCTCTGCGCTCTCCTATTCCCTACCCCTTCTCATACCTCATTGGATGGGGAAGTTGGTGGTAAGATTCAGACAACGGGAAGTTGGTTCGGGGAATATTCCCTCTATCTTTCAGGTCCCGTGGACTCAGGAGCCTTTGTTTCTTGGGAAATGTCATTCAATTTCCATTTGACACACATTTATTAAGTATCTACTAAGTGTATATCACTATGTGGGTGCTGAGTGTAATATAAAGTATGATACATGGTCCCTGTGTTCAAAGGGCTTTCAGTCTGTCCTTCTCTGTGCTGGAGCTAAGGAAAATAATGATAATAATGATAATGATAATAACAATAACAACAATAATAAATAGTTGACACAGACAGAATGTCCTAAAGATTAAAAAGTGCTTTCCCTATGTTATCTCTTGTATGCCTCATAATAGCCCTGTGTGGTGTGTGCTCTGGTAATATTATCTCCATCTTTGACAAATGAGGATACAGATTCAGAGAAATTAAGTGATATGGTTACAAGTAGCCAAATACTGTTAGATTTTTCTGACTTTAGGGCCAGGACACTGTCCACAATACACACACAGTGCTACCCCTGCTCTAGCTCATCTGACCCATCCCACTTTTTGTTTGTTTGTTTGTTTTGGTTTGGTTTTTGTGGGGCAATGAGGGTTAAGTGACTTGCCCAGGGTCACACAGCTAATAAGTGTCAAGTGTCTGAGGCAGGATTTGAACTCAGGTCCTTCTGAATCCAGGGCCGGTGCTTTATCCACCTTGCCACTTAGCTGCCCCCCCTCCCCCCATCCCACTTTTTAAACTGTTCATATGATGAACTGGTAAGGCTTGCTATAAGGAAAGATTTACAAACTTTTTGGTACAATCCAAGAATAGAATGGACTGCCTCGTGAATAGTGGGTTCCCCTTCACCTAGAAGCCTTTAATCAAAAGCTAGTTGGGCCCTTATCATCAATTTGGAGGTTACGTAGTCCAACTGATTCATTTTACAAATGAAGAAACTGAGACCCAGAATGATTAAATGGCTTGCCCAGTGTCACAGAAATATCCCAACTTCAAATCCAGTGTTTTTCCCCCTCACTAATGTACTCTGTTGTGATAGAGATTCCTGTACATGGGCTGTTAGGTGGCGCAGTGGATAGAGTACTGGGCCTGGAGTCAAGAAGATTCATCTTTGTGGGTTCAAATATGGCCTCAGATATGTACTAGCTGTGTGACCCTGGGCAAGTCACTCAATCCTGTTTGCCTCAGTTTCCTCATCTGTAAAATGAGCTGGAGAAGGAAATGACAAACGACTTGAGTCTCTTTGCCAAGAAAACCCCAAATGGGGCCACAAAGAGTTGGACATGACTGAAAAATGACTAGACAACAACACGGATTAAGTTGGACTAAATGTCCTCAAAGATCCCTTCTAATTCTGAGATTCCATTCACTTCTTCTGGGAACCAGGACTCTCCTCCTGTGTTTTTTTTGTTTTTTGGTTTTTTTAGTGAGGCAATTGGGGTTAAGTGACTTGCCCAGGGTCACACAGCTAGTAAGTGTTGTGTCTGAGGCCAGATTTGAACTCAGGTCCTCCTGACTCCAGGGCCGGTGCTCTATCCACTGCACCACCTAGCTGCCCCACCTCCTGTGTGTTTAAAACATGATTTTCTTTTTTTCAGGTAATTTATCCTTTGAAAGAAATCTACCCAGCATCAGGTAAGCTGAAGGTGACACACCGCCTTGAATTTCCTCCTTCTTTCTTCTCTTTCTGTCCCTCTGTTCTCTGTCTTCTCCTTGTGTCCCACACTTGCCTTTTGCATTTGAGTCACCAGTGAGGATTTCTAGTTACAGTAAGGGGTTCCTTCCTTCTTCTCCCTGTTTGGTGTGATATGCTTCTTGGACCTCCCTGAGTCTGACCTTCCTTTCCAGGACAGAGATTCCCACCCATAAAGCGTGAAACAGTTATTCTAACTCCTGACCCTCTCACCGAAGTCACTGATGATAATTAATAGCAATAACTTTAAATGACTGAACAACAACAACATGGGAGGAAACTGAGGGTTAGAGAGGTTAAGCAACTTGTCCCAAGTCACACAAATACTAAGTGTCTGAGGATGGATTTGAACTCGGGTCTTCCTGACTCCAGGTCTAGTACCTTATCCTCTCTGTCACCCTTGTTCAGTCATTTCTCAGTTTGTCCGACTCTTTGTGACCCTATTTGGGGTTTCCTTGGCAAACATTACTAGAGTTGTTTGCCATTTCCTTCTCCAGCTCATTTTACAGGTGAGTAAGCTAAAGCAAATGGGGTTAACTGACTTGCCCAGGGTCGCACAGCTAGTAAGTAACTGAGGCTGGATTTGAACTCAGGAAGATGAGTCTTCCTGACCCCAGTCCCAGCACTCTATCTACCTAGCTGCCCTACTCTTTCACCTAGTTGTCTATAACATGGGGTGGGGTGGGGGGAATCTGTTTTCTAGGTTCTGCTGATGACGAAAGGATAATGAGGTTCTTGGAATTAGCTGGCCTGGTGAGTCACTCCAGGAATTCCTAAGAGAGTCAACTCCAGGTTATTTTGCCTTTCTAAGAAGGCCCAGAACAGTAATAGTGGTAATAATAGCATTTATATAGGGTTTTTTTGTAATTATTTGTTTTGGGGTTTTTGTTTGGTTTTGTTTTTGTTTTTTTTTTGGTTGGGCAGTGAAGGTTAAGTGACTTGCCCAAGGTCACACAGCTAGTAAGTGTCAAGCGTCTGAGGCTGGATTTGAACTCAACATCCTCCTGACTCCAGGGCCCGTGCTCTATCCACTGCGCCATCTAGCTGCCCCATTTATATAGGTTTTTAAGGTTAGCAAGGTGCTTTATGTAGATTATCTCATTTGATCCCCATAACTCTGTGAAGTAGGTGTTATTATTATCCCCATTTTGCAGATGATGAAACTGAGGCAGAGGGAAATTAAGTGACTTGCCCAGGGGTCACACAAGGTAGCAAATGTCTGAGGTCAGATTCAAACTCAGGTCTTCCACAATCCAGGTCCAGCTCTGTCCACTGCCACTGAGCTGCCTCCTATTTGAACATCATCTGCTTTGCAGATTATTGTTTTGGGGCAGTAGGGCCTGACCCTACTGCCTTTACAACATGACTGGCAGTGGTCTGTGTGTCTGCTGTGACAGGCAGGGATCTGGGCAGCTGAGTTTCAAGGTGTGCCTCTTTCTGGAGGGGGAATTAGAGATGGGAATGCCAGTAGAACAGGTGATAGTTAATGGCGGGCTCATTTAGTCAGTCATCAGGGGTTTAATAAGCACTTACTGTATACTAGGTGCTAAGCACTGTTTACTGATATCTTTCCATCTCTCTGTGTGTTTCAGTCCAGTCTGGTGACAAGGACAGGGGGCCTGGACCAACAGGTGGACTGGAACTGGTAAGGATAGGTTTTTTTTTTTAAACCTGTTTCCTTTATTACACATGCCAGTTCTGAGAACTTTCCTAATCACAGGACATCTAGAGCCCAGGATCTAAAAGCTGATAAAAAATATTCTTGGACTATGTCAAATTACCTTCAGGCTATTAACTCCTATGTGGGCCTACACAGCATGATGTTTCCCCAAACAACATAATTTTGCAATAAAATTGTATATGTTATAGCTACACATTACCTTAATATTGTGAAATCCCTCTCTTTCATCATTTGACTAACTGACCATTGACAATGGTATTCCCATGAAAATAAATACCCAGGTGTGTGCCTATCTCATCTAACTTCAACTTTTTTTGGAACTCGGTTTTTGCCTTTTTTTTTTTTTGGTGAGGCAATTGAGGTTAAGTGACTTGCCCAGGGTCACACAGCTAGTAAGTGTTAAGGGTCTGAGGCCGGATTTGAACTCAAGTCCTCCTGAATCCAGGGCCGGTGCTCTATCCACTGCACCACCTAGCTGCCCCTGGAACTCGGTTTTTTGTTTTTTTTAAGTGAGGCAGTTGGGGTTAAGTGACTTGCCAGGGTCACACAGCTAGTAAGTGTTAAGTGTCTGAGGCCGGATTTGAACTCAGGTCCTCCTGAATCCAGGGCCGGTGCTCTATTCACTGCGCCACCTAGCTGCTCCATGGAACTTGTTTTTAACATTAGGACACGTGGGCCTGAAATGGCTGGGCCCACTCAACCCCCAGGTTTCATTCAAGGTGGGGAAACAGGCTCCTTTGCAAAAGTGAGACCACTAGGGTAGTCTCTGAAGTCATCTCTTGGATGCCTATAATGAAGAGAAGGAAAATGTTTGATTTTTCTCCTTTAGCTCCATCTGTCATCTTTCTACTCCTCAGGTATGATGTTTTGTCTCCGGGAGAGATGCAGAGACTCTCTTTTGCGCGACTATTCTATTTGCAACCTAAATATGCAGGTAAGAAATAACCCCCAGCAGAAGTGGCAGCAGATTGTGTACCTATGTAGTTTGTGTATGTTTCTGCGTATCCTCGAGTATGACCCATGTCCTATGGTTGGAAACAGCATCTCTCTTCAATATCTCTCACCTCCAGACGATGAGAAGTAAGACCCAAGGCCCTTTCGTAGGCTTCGGCTCCCATGGTAGTATTTGGTTTTCTTTGTTTATTTGTTTGTTTGTTTGTTTCTTTCTCTGTTTCTTTCTTTTTTCTGATGCAATTGTGGTTAAGTGACTTACCCAGGGTCACACAACTAGTGTCACGTGTCTACGGTTGGATTTGAACTCAGGTCCTCCTGAATCCAGGGCCCGTGCTTTATCCACCGTGCAACGTAGCTGCCCCAGTATTTGGTTTTCTTGGAGAAGCTCTGAACATTTTGTAAATTCAGCCTTGTTATCTTTATATTGTTTGTAACAGCCAGAGCTGGAGAGAATGGGGGACAAATGTCAAACCCTCAAAGTGGGCAAGGGTTTTCATTCCAGGCAGCTACATCCAAGGAGGGCACCGGGGCACTCCCAGTGGGACAATACAAAGGGTACAACAATTTTAGCATCATAGAATTTTAAAACTGGCAGAGCAACCTGAGAAGAATCATCTGGTCAAATCCTCACATTATATGGATGAGGAAGCTGTCAAAAGAAAGATAAAAGGTCTAAGTGCCCAGCAGTGGCACAATCCAAATCCTTTGACATGGAATAGCTTCCCTCGGGGTGGTACCTATTACTGGATTGTGCTTTTCCAGTGCTTGGACCTTGGGGGCTCTTAAGAAGACTTTAAGGCTTAATATAGTCTTGTCACTGACTGAAAAATACCTAGAAACAGTCCTGATTCCCAGTCTTTTGTCACTGACCTCAGCCTGTACTTCTTTTTATCATCAAACACAAATATCCAGTATGGGGTTTTTTGTTTATAGGTTGTTTTTATTTTAAAGTTATCTTTCTTATTTTATTTCTTATTTCATTGTATTAATTATTTAATATATTATATATAAAGATACACACTCTATGTAAACTCATAGAGTATAATATATTATTATTTGTTAACTTTAACTGGGTACTCATCTTTACCCTTTCTACAAGGTCCTACATCCTAGCATACAGGTGATGCAGTCAGTAGAGTTCTCTTGGAGTTGGGAGAGACTGAACTAAGGATTCCATTGGCATTCCTTCTAGTGAAGCTGATCTGTTAGCCTCCCGTATTCCAAACCTTTTTCCTCCTGGAATTATGATCCTTCATTCAATCAGAAACAGGATTGGCCAAATAACAGTCAACTGTGGGTACTTGAGGTCAGATGACGTCAATCAATGATAAGGGAACTGGGAAGTAGGGGAGAAATCCAGAAAGGAACCATTTTCTTCGTTAAAACATGGCGTAGGTAATCCTACCATCTCTTCATCTAGGGTTCATTCTTATTTACCTCATAGGGTTGTTTTGAGGAAAATGTATTTAGGGGGTTTTTTTGTGTGTTTTTTTGTTTTTGTTTTTTTGTGGGGCAATGAGGGTTAAGTGACTTTGACCCAGAATCACACAGCTAGTAAGTGTCAAGAGTCTGAGGCCAGATTTGAACTTGGGTCCTCCTGAATCCAGGGCTGGTGCTTTATTCACTGTGCCAGCTAGTTGCCCTTGGAAAATGGTTTTAAAAAACCAAACATGTTACTGTCTTGATTGTTAATATCGTATATTGATATCAACATATAATATATGTTTATATAAAAATATTTATTATATAGATATTAATAGGTTATGCTTCTATATAAAGATGTAGTTTGTATCATATATGAAATATATGGAATATGCAAATATATTCCATTTAAATATTTTATTAACATAACATGTTATATGTTTATATAGAAATATTTATTATATAGGTATTAATAGTTTCTGCTTCTTTATAGATATCTAGGTAAATATATTTATATTAAGTATATGGAATATGCTTATATATTCCATAGACATATAACTAAAATTATTCATATAAATATATTCTACATTATATATCAGTATTTCATATAATATATAATCAATATGTTCAAATATAAATTTTAAAATAATATATTTATTCAATATATTAAAAATATATAAATATATCCCTCTTCCCCTTCCCTACCTAGTGAGCCATCTCTTGTACCATTAATAAGAAAGAGAAGAAGCAGGTCAGCAAATCTAACTGTTCAGCTAAGTCTGATAGTATATATTATTTTTGCACACCCATAATCCTCTCCCTTTGCAAAGAGGGGAGGGAAGGGCATTTAGCTTTTCTTCTACAGAGCTAAGCTTGATCATTATAATAAAAAAAACATCCAGTTGCATTTTTGTTGTTGTTGTTCTTGTCATTTACATTTTGAAGCTATTTTGTATTTTGTTGTCCAGGTTCTGCTTATAGTAGCAGGTAGCTCAGTGGAAAGAATGTTGGTCCTGAGTCAGGAAGATCTGGGTTCAAATTCTGTCTCAGACACTGACTAACTATGTGACTCTGGGGAAGTCTCATCCTCAGTTTCCTCATAAAGGATAACAAAAGCACCTACCTCACAGAGGATCAAATGAGAGAACATATGTAAAGAAAGCACGTGGAAAACCCCAAAGCACTTTATAAATGCTGCCTGTTATTACTGTTATTCATGCTTTATAAAAGCCTTCCCATGTTTTTTTGAATTTTTGAGGAGAATACCTTGTAAACCTCTAAGTACTATATATTTTTTTAAATCTATTTTCTTTCTTTCTTTCTTTTTCTTTTTTTTTTGGCAGGGCAATGAGGGTTAAGTTACTTGCTCAGGGTCACACACAGTTGGTAAGTGTCAAGTGTCTTGAGGCCGGCTTTGAACTCAGATCCTCCTGGATCCAGGGCTGGTGCTTTATCCACTGTGCCACCTAGCTGCCCCCTTAAATCTATTTTTATTTCTATCTTTTGTTTTTATGTCACCTAGATTTTCCCTTGTATCCCTCTTCTTTCTTCTTCTGGAAAATCATCCCTTATTACAACAACAACAAAAGAAAAAAATGAAGGAACAGGAAGGAAGAGAAAAAAAAATCAGCAAAAACAATCCAAAAATAAACCTGGTGTTATGATGCAATGTACCACATTCGTGGAGTTTCCCAATCCCTTCCATTTCTGCAGAAGAGCCAGGGGAAGGCCACCACCTAGCTGCCCCTGCAAATCTTAAAGTAATATATACAAGATAGCTATTATCAGGGCAGCTAGGTGGCGCAGTGGATAAAGTACTGGCCCTGGAGTCAGGAATACCTGAGTTCAAATCCAGCCTCAGACACTTAACACTTACTAGCTGTATGACCCTGGGCAAGTCACTTAACCCCAATTGCCTCACTTTAAAAAAAAAAAAAGATAGCTATTATCATTAGGAAATCAAACACTAGACCTGAAGTCAGGAGATTCAACTGCAAATTTCATCTCACTTACTAGCCATGCGATCCTGGGTAAGTTATTAAATCACTGCCTACCTCAGGTACATCATTGGCAAAATGGGGATTGTTGTGAGAGTCAAATGACAAATTTGTAAAGAGCTTTGCAAACCTTAAAGCACTATTATGAATTATATCATTATGATTATTATTAATATGAACTATTATTGCCTACCTATGACATGGATAGTATGGGAAGGAAATGTGCGTTTGTTAAGTGCTTACTCTGCTAAATACTTTACAAAAAATATGTCATTTGATCCTCACAATAACCCTCAGAGGTCGATACTGTTATTATCCCCATTTTGCAGTAGAAGAAATTGAGGCAAACAGAGGTTAAGTGACTTGTCCAGAGTCACACAGCTAATAGGTAACTGAGTCCAGATTTTAACTCAGGTCTTCCTGCCTCCAGGACCAGGGCCCTATTTACTGCACCGGTTAGCCTTTGGTGTAAGAGAAGGATTGTAGTCTTGAATTCTTGATTTCTTCCCGTTTCCCCTTCAGTTTTGGATGAGGCCACAAGTGCTCTGACCGAAGAGGTGGAGAGTGAGCTGTACCGAATCTGCCAACAACTGGGCATGACGCTTATCAGCGTGGGCCATCGACAGAGTTTAGAAAAGGTGAGAGGTCAGGCGATGGAGTGGGAGGAAGGGGTGGCCAGACAGGGCCAGTAGACAGGGTGGAAGCCTGTCTAAGATACGGTCTCAGTAGTGGTGGTGGTGGTGGTGGTGGTGGTGGTGTCTGTTTTTTTTGTAGTTCCATTCTTCAGTTTTGAAACTTTGTGGAGGAGGAAAATGGGAACTAACCCTCACCAAAGAAGAATAAAGCAGCCGCAGAGTTGAGCAACTTCAGGAAAGAACCAAACCCTGAATAGGTTGTTTATCCAGAAGTGACCAGGAGAACTGATTGAATAAGATAGGACTAAGCCCTTGTCTAGACTTCCTGTGGATTGAAAGTGTCTGCTGCTGCCAGAATCTTTAGTTGGTGCTCAGTCCCTACCTCCAGCGCCTTGTGGGGGAAATCCCCCAATCTCAGCCAGCACCTTGTACCCTTGAAATGCTTAGCTGTACAAGTACCTGACATCATGTTTGCTAAAGAAACCACTTCCAGATTCTTGTACACAGGGCTTCTCCAAGAGCACTGAACTGGGCCTTTCTTGGCTCTGCCATTGACTAGGTCCAGTCTGATTTTAAACAAGGACCTCAGATTCCTCATCTGTAAAATCAAAGGGTTTGATTAGATAGGGGGAGGGAAAGAGAGGGAAGGGAATAAACATGTATATAGCACCTACTATGTGCCAGATACTGTGCTAGGTGCTTTTTACAAATATTATCTCTTCTGAGCCTTAAAACAGTCCTGTGAAGGGGCAGCTAGGTGGCACAGTGGATAAAGCACCGGCCCTGGATTCAGGAGTACCTGAGTTCAAATCCGACCTCAGACACTTGACACTTATTAGCTGTGTGACCCTGGGCAAGTCACTTAACCCCCATTGCCCCGCAAAAAAAAAAAAACAAAAACAAAAAAACCTGTGAGCTAAACAGAGTTAAGTTTATGATTATGAAGTAAAAACTAAACTATAAAAAAAAACCCAATCCTGTGAGGTAGGTGCTATTATTATTCTCATTTTACAGTTGAGGAAACTGGAAAACAGAGGCTTAAGGGACTTGCTCAGGGTCACATCGCTAGTTAAAGACTGAGGCTAGATCTGAACTTGGGTCTTTCTGATTCCAGGCCTGGATTCTAAGCACTGCGACACTGTCTACACTTCCCAGATCACTGGAATAGTCCGGAAATGGGAATTAACTAGGTGGTGACTTAAAGTTTTAAATGTTCAATCTTTAACTCTTTACTTTAATCTTACAACCACTTAAAATTTCAACTCGTTTCTTTTAAACTTACTCATATAATTGTTATAAAATGTAAAATTCCAAGCCTAAAAGTTTTCTTAAGGTGGTTCTCTTCAGAATTTTGACAGTCAGTCTTTAATGAACAATAAAAGTGGGACTTTGTATGGGAGAGAGTAGGGGCCTTTTTGTGAGATATTATCTCTTGGGGATTACAGTCTTAAACTCCATTAGGTCCTGGGTTAGAAATGACCCTCATTTTGTTTTTTTGTTTTGTTTTGTTTTGTTTTGTTTTGTTTTGTTTTAGTGAGGCAATTGGGGTTAAGTGACTTGCCCAGGGTCACACAGCTAGTAAGTGTTAAGTGTCTAAGGCCGGATTTGAACTCAGGTACTCCTGACTCCAGGGCCAGTGCTCTATCCACTGTGCCAACTAGCTGCCCCATGACCCTCATTTTGAAGGGGTGCTATGAGTGGTTGTGGACTGAGGAAGACTCCTGCCTTCTAAGCATCCATTTTCTCAGGTGGTCCACTGAGACCAAAAGAACGAAACTGAGGAACACTGCAATGTTCTATCACAAGCCAGGTGAATCCCCATTTTAACTTAGACAATGTGTTTTGCACATGACTTGAAGAATTTGAAATTTCTCCTTCTCTTTGCTCACCCAGACTCTTAACTTCATTCAGATTTTAA
Source organism: Dromiciops gliroides (assembly GCF_019393635.1). Classification (NCBI taxonomy): domain Eukaryota; kingdom Metazoa; phylum Chordata; class Mammalia; order Microbiotheria; family Microbiotheriidae; genus Dromiciops; species Dromiciops gliroides. The sequence goes on from NC_057862.1 coordinate 237,480,527, forward strand.
TCGTCTTTTGCTGGGACAGTTGTTTTGTTTTGTTTTTTTAAATTATGGACCTGACAAATGCCAACAAACAATACAAAGAGGTCGTATGTATGAGAAACTGTGAATCACCATTACAGCTTTATGACTATTTCTTTTTTTAAAACGTATTAAATTTTACATGAGTGTACCTTGCTTGTCTGTGTCCCTCTTCTGAACTTTTACCTGATCTCTTCTGTGTGTGTGTGTGTTTTCCTGAGGCAGTTGGGGTTAAGTGACTTGCCCAGGGTAACACAGCTAGTAAATGTTAAGTGTCTGAGGTCGGATTTGAACTCAGGTCCTCCTGAATCCAGGGCCGGTGCTCTATCCACTGCGCCACCTAGCTGCCCCTTCTGTGTGTTTTTAAATATTTCGTTGACAATCTTTTCTTTTTGCATCTCTATCCTTCCCTTCCCACACAAAGCCTTCTGTTAGAACAAATAAGTATAACCCAGCAAATTCAATCCATACTTAACTGCATTGGAAAATGTCTTATTCAGAAACCACAGTCCTTTACCTCTCTGCCAGAAGGTAGGAGGTCACTGCGCTGATCCAACTTCATAAGTCTTGCAAACATTTCTTTACTTTGTGTACATCGCCTGAATGATTTCAGTAGCTTTGTGTGTGTGTATAAATAGTATTTTATTTTTTTCCAATTACATGTAAAGATAGTTTTCAACATTCATTTTTATAAGATTTTGAATTCCAAATTTTTCTCCCTCCTTCCCAAGACAGCAAGCAATCTGATATAGGTTTTACATGTTCAATCATGTTAAACATATTTCCACATTAGTCATGTTGTGAAAGGAGAAATAGAACAAAAGGGCAAAACCACAAAAACAACAAAAAAGTAAAAATATGATCTGCATTCAGACTCCATAATTCTTTCTTTGACTATGGAAAGCGTTTTCCTTCATGAGTCTTGGTATTGTCTTGGATCATTGTATTGCCAAAGAGCTAAGTCTAGCATGGTTGATCATCACACAGTGTTGCTGTTACTGTGTATAATGTTCTCCTGGTTCTGCTCACTTCACTCAGCATCAGTTTATGGAAATCTTTCCCAATTTCTCTGAAATCCACTTGCTCATCATTTCTTATAGCATAGTACTATTCCATTTATTCATTCATTCATATACCATAACTTGTTCAGCCATTCACCAATTGATGGGCATCCCCTCAATTTCCAATTCTTCGCCATCACAAAAAGAGCTGAATAGACTATAAAAATTAAAGTTTTATTGATATTTTTATATTTATTGATACATTGTTACCACTTCCCAATGACTCTCCCCTGTAAGAACAATAATAATAAAGCAGTACAATTATAAAATGGTACAATTAAGCCAAACAAATCAACATGATGCCTCATACAACACCTATAATTGACCAGCTCTCTTCTCAGAGGAGTCATTTAATCTCCAATACCAGCTTTCTGCAGTATACATTGTTCATCACATCAGCCAGACTTCTGTCGGCTTTGATTCGGACCGAGGTCTCTCCTGATTCGCCATCTTTTCACCAAACCGTTATTTCCAATTCATTCTGTCACCATTGACACACAAATAAAGTCACTTTCCTGCTGAGAAATCTGCCTCTTGGAATCCTTAGCTTCAAAGCACAGTTCAGGTGCTCCCTCCTAACTCTTTTTTTTTGTTTTTTTTGTTTTGTTTTTTTTGTTTTTTTTTTTTGTAGGCAATGGGGGTTAAGTGACTTGCCCAGGGTCACACAGCTAGTAAGTGTCAAGTGTCCGAGGCCGGATCTGAACCCAGGTACTCCTGAATCCAGGGCCGGTGCTTCAACCACTGCTCCATCTAGCTGCCCCCTAACTCTTAAATTAATACTTTGGATATGCTTTCTATCTCCTTATCCCTGTTTGTGTTGAAACTGCTCCTGGTGCACAGGTGATGTTATCTGGAGTCCTGTGGAAACACACCCATGTTTGCAGTACATGCTGACACAGTTTATGGGCTTGCAGTAGTCAATAGGGCAGCCAGGTGTTTCTAAGAGAGAAAATAAATTTATGCAAGTAATCGTCACCGTTGGTAATTTTTTTAGACGCCTGAAAATAGCGAGGGAAGTAGCCTAGCTTTAATTGACCCAAGTTGCCTATTAATAAGATACTTTGTACTGAATCAGACCCATTGGCCCACATAGCTCAGGACTGCTGATCGGCATTTCTTTGTGTTTCACGCATAGAACTGTTTCAGTTTTGTCTTTGAATCTCCAGCTATGTGCCTTCAACATAGCTGCATGAATGGAGTTGAATTGACCGGGAGTTCCAATGGAAACTTTACCCCAATTTTTCATTGAAATATTGACCTTCATCTATTCCATGGTATGTGTAATTAAGTCAAGAATGTCCCAATCTGGACCTGTTACAATCAGTTAAACCCAAGAATTAGCTCTGATCCAAGGACAAAAGGTTTCTTAGTCTTTTTTTTTTTTTTTTTTACGGGGCAATGGGGGTTAAGTGACTTGCCCAGAGTCACACAGCTAGTAAGTGTCAAGTGTCTGAGGTCAGATTTGAACTCAGGTACTCCTGACTCCAGGGTCGGTCCTCTATCCACTGCGCCACCTAGCTGCCCCCTTAGTCTTTCCATACTATTTCATCAAACATGGAAAAACCAACGCCAAAAACCCTACCACTCTCCTTTCAGAATGAGTAGGAATAAAAGAAACCTTTTGTCCTTCAGTTGTTTCCTCTAACTGTGGTCACAGGGCTCCCTGGATTTTACATTTGGTCTCTCTTCCTGCCACTGTATGTCAAAACAGAATCTCATTCAGAGAGAACCACTAACTAGGCCCAACTCTGTCTCCCAATTGGTACTACCCTCTCCTCCCCTGTGGAACCCACACCTGCTTGCTGAACTCTTGACCAAAAAGATCAGAGAACAAGCAAAGATTCTCAGAATAGCTAATGTGTTTCTGGATCTTCACCCTCCCATTTAAATCCTTCTTTGTGTCCCATCAAGGAAGCTAATGATTTAATCTGTCTGAGTTCTGCAGGTAAACTAGGCAAAAGTATAAGTTCCTCATGACTAGCCACATATGCCTTGTCTCTGTTCCTTTCTCCCCAATAAAAATGCCAACCAGAAACCTCAACTCTCCCATTTTTTTTTTTTTGCAGGGCAATGGGGGTTAAGTGACTTGCCCAGGATCACACAGTTAGTAAGTGTCAAGTGTCTGAGGCCAGATTTGAACTAAGGTCCTCCTGAATCCAGAGCTGGTGCTTTATCCACTGCACCACCTAGCTGCCCCCAACTCTCCCATTTTTTAATAAGCCATGGCTAAGTGCAAAGGCCTAGGTTCCAGTCTCACTCTATCTATGTGACTCTTTGTGCCTGACAGCTGAGGTTTGAAAAGGAACTCAATAGTTATCTAAACTAAGCCATATTTGAAAAGGAATCCCTATTTATGCTTTTTTGTTTGTGGGGTAATGAGGGTTAAGTGACTTGCCCAGGGTCACACAGCTAGTAAGTGTCAAATGTCTGAGGCTGGATTTGAACTTAGGTACTCCTGAATCCAGGGCCAGTACTTTATCCACTGCATCACCTAGCTGCCTCCCCTATTTATACTTATAAGGAATCTCTAGCAAGTGCTCATCCAGCTTCTTCTCAACCTTCAATGAGGAGGGGCTCCGCCACCTGGCAAGATAGTCCATTCCACTTATGAATTGATCTAATTGGATTTTTTCCCCTTTGTGTTAAGCCTAGCTTCATTTTCTCTCTCTCTCTCTTTTTTTTTTTTTTAGTGAGGCAATTGGGGTTAAGTGACTTGCCCAGGGTCACACAGCTAGTAAGTGTTAAGTGTCTGAGGCCGGATTTGAACTCAGGTACTCCTGACTCCAGGGCTGGTGCTCTATCCACTGCGCCATCTAGCTGCCCCTACTTCATTTTCTCTTTACAATTTTCACCCATTGTTCCTAGTTCTGTCTCCTGGGGTTAAACAGAATAAATCGAATCCCTTTTACAGTCCTTCAGATTCTTGAGACAACCAACATGTCCCCCCTGAGCCTTCTCTTCAACACTAAGCATCCCCTGTTCCTAGGACATATCTACCACGTTATGGAGTCAGCAAACTGTGGCCCAAATGCCAAATATGCCCTGCCAATTTTATTTTATTTTATTATTTTTTTTTTTAGTGAGGCAATTGGGGTTAAGTGACTTGCCCAGGGTCACACAGCTAGTAAGTGTTGTCTGAGACCGAATTTGAACTCAGGTACTCCTGACTCCAGGGTTGGTGCTCTATCCACTGTGCCACCTAGCTGTCCCCCAATTTTATTTTAAAATGTAAAAAACATTCTTAGCTTACTGGCTATACAAAAGAAAGTAGTTGGCCAGATTTGGCCCAGGGACCATTATTTACCTATGGTCCTAAGTTATAGATGTGTTGGGATTTAAGTGGCAGAAGAAGTTAAGTGGTGGAAGAACTTTTTATTTAGTCGTCCACACTTCCCTTCTTTGTGTAATAAGTACTAGTGAGTTTTTTTAATTTAAATTAAATTTTAAAAAAAATAATAGTACCGGGGCAGCTAGGTGGCATAGTGGATAAAGCACTGGCCTTGGAATTCAGGAGTACCCAGAGTACCCAAGTTCAAATCCAGCCTCAGACACTTGACACTTAACTAGTTGTGTGACCCTGGGCAAGTCACTTAACCCTCATTTCCCTGCAAAAATTAAAAAAAAAAATAATAGTACCACTGAGTCTTACCTCACCTCTTACCTTCCATGTCAGTGCTAATTGATGCTGAAACCAATGACAGTGCTTGCTTTCTTACTGAGCTAAGTTGTGAAAATATTTTACTCCAATATCTTTTCTTCATTACTATTATTCTTTACTATTGTTAAACAAAATCCCTCTCACTCCCCACACCAAACAAATAAATGTCAACTACTGGGTTGCTTTATAAACATGTCCCAGCTAGTCCTTTCACATGGCTTTGTTTCTGCTGGTGCCCAGGTGATGTTATCTGGGGTTCTGTGGAAACACATCTATGTTTGCAGCACATACTGACAAGAGTCTGGGCTTGCAGTAGTCAATAGGGCATCCAGATATTTCTTTTTCTTTTCTTTTTTTTTTTGCAGGGCAATGAGGGTTAAGTGACTTGCCCAGGGTCACACAGCTACTTAAGTGTCAAGTGTCTGAGGCTGGATTTGAACTCAGGTCCTCCTGAATCCAAGGCCAGTGCTTTATCCACTGTACCATCTAGCTGCCCCCGCATCCAGGTATTTCTAAGCGAGAGAAAAATTTTATGCAAGTAGAATCATCACCATTGCTAAAATTCCTAGACCCCTGAGAATAGGTAGGGAAGTAGCCTAGCTTTAATTGACACAAGTTGCATATTAGGAAGGTACTTTGTTCTGAATCAGACCCATTGGCCCACATAGCTCAGGACTGCTTATTGGCATTTATTCGTGTTTCCTAAATAAACTTTTTTTTGGCCAATTTTTCTGTCTAGTTAACAAGGTGCCACACTGGATAGAGTGCTGGAGTCAGGAAAACCTGAGTGCAAATATAGCCTCAGACACTAGTTTTGTGACCTTGAGTAAGTCCCCTAACTTTTGTCTGCCTCAGTTTCCTCAACTTTGAGATGAGGATAATGATAGTACCTACCTCAAAGGGTTGTTGTGAAGATTCATGTTGCTGTTGTTCAATTGTTTCAATTGTGTCTGACTCTTTGTGATCCCATTGGAGTTTTATTGGCAAAAATACTGGAGTGGGGGCAGCTAGATGGCGCAGTGGATAGAGCACCGGCCCTGGAGTCAGGAGTACCTGAGTTCAAATCCGGCCTCAGACACTTAACACTTGCTAGTTGTGTGACCCTGGGCAAGTCACTTAACCCCAATTGCCTCACTAAAAAAAAAAGAAAAAGAAAAAAAATACTGGAGTGGTTTGCTATTTCCTTCTCCACCTCATTTTACAGATGAGGAAACAGGCAAAGAGTGTTAAGTGATTTGCCCAGGGTCACACAGTGAGTAAGTGTCTGAGGCCAAATTTGAACTCAGGTCTTCTGACTCTAGGCCCAGTGCTCTATCCACTGTGCCATCTAGCTGCCTTTGAAGATAAATAATTATAAAACACTTTAGCACAGTGCTTATCACATAGTAGGTGCTTAGTAAATCCTTGTTCCCCCTTCTTCACTTAATTTAACTTTAATTTTTAAATTAATATTTCCCCAAACAGCCATAGTTTCTTCTAGCTTAAAATCTTTGAACATATTATATATAGACATATGTGTGAATATGATGTATATATGTCTTACTCCTACATAGTGTTTATAAATATATAGATATAGATATATGGCTTTAAACTTAACACTTTGGAAATTGCCAGGAAAGGACTGAAGTGATCCCTCTTCTGGGCTATATACAAATGCCAGCTTTGTTAAGGTCCCTAAGTACTTCAGTGACAAGGCCATCATTTCTGTACTTTAAACCAGTTTATGTGCAGAATTATCAGATATTCTGGGAATGACCCAGTTTTTAAATATAATCTTACCTAGTCTAGTATCTCCCCTTTTCACATGGCTGCCAAAATAATATACCTAAAGAATAGGTTTGATCATGCTACCACCCTGCTCAATAACCCCTAGTGGCTCCCTATTACCCCTATAATGAAATACAAACTTCTCAATCATTGAAAACTGGAGAAAACCAAGAATCTCATCATCATGCAGACTGACCCAGCTTTGGATATTCAAGACCTACTTAGTATCCACAGGCTCCCCTGTGATTGGACGGCTGGTGACCAGAGTACTAAACTCCTCCCCAAACCTCCCTTTATAGAGGCTTCAGAATTGTTCAGGTAACTTCATTTCCCATCAGCAGCTTTGCTTGGTTTCAGCTGAATCCTGGTGGCCCCCTCCCCTTTTCAGTTTTCTTTTTATTCATTGTCTTCCCTTTTAGACTGTAAGCTCCTTGAGGGCATGGACTGGGTTTTTCTTTTTCTTATTTGTATTCCCAGTACTTGGCACTTAGGGACAGCTAGGTGGCAGAGTGGATAAAGCACCAGCCCTGGAGTCATAAGGATCTGAGTTCAAATCTTACCCCAGACACTTACTAGCTGTGTGACCCTGGGTGAGTCACTTAACCCCACTTGCTTTAAACTTATGGAGCCATCGTCTTGATCTATATCTTGCCATTGGACCCAGATGGCTCTGAAGGAGAGAGAGGTTGGTGACCTAGCACAGCCCTCCCTCACTTAAATCCAATTCACTGCAAGTCATGACATTTGTCTGCGATCCTCTTTGATTCCCAGTGCTCGACACTTAGTAGGTACTTAATAAATGTTTAATGACTGTTGACAAAATCATAGTTGAGAAGGCCCTTAGAAGTCAATTAGTCCAATCTACCCTCACATCTCTCCAAAGTGGTCATTTAGTTTCTTGATGGAATGGCTCCAAGAACGGGGAAGTCACAGCTTGGAAAAGTAGCCCCTTCTATTTGCTCACAGATCTGATTGTTGGGAATTTTTTTAATCAGTTAGAAAACCTGACTCCTGGTAACATCCACTCGATGATGCATTCCCTCAGCAGAACAGATCAGAATTTGTTCAAGACCCATTTCCAGTGGGAGATCAATGTCAGAGGGAAAAGCCTGAATCCTTGTTTCTCTGTTCTATCAGCAGGGCAAGTCAAACTACCTAAATGTAAACTTTCATTCTGCATTACACATACACACCTAGTCAGACAATGCAAAAAGACTAACCAAACAAACAAAAAATCCAACCTGAAACAAACAAAAATCCTCCACCCTGTCATTGTTTTCCTAAACAGATAGTTTGCTAAGAAAATTGCTGTTGCCATCACTCCTGGAGACTTCTGAAGACTCAGGTTGGGGCAAGTTAACAATCTTTAACCTATGTAAAGAGATACCAAAGATGATAAGAGATAATCTACCAGAAAAAGAAAAAGAAAAAAAAGAAAAGCTAGACAGGTCAAAGTTCCCTTTTACCCAGTCAGATCCACAGGCTTGGCAAGCCTGCAGCTCCTTTCTTTGCCTCTGAATTACAAGGACTGACTCACTAGTAGAGACACAGGTCCCTTCAGGATAGAATTATAAAACTTTATAGCAGGAAGCAACTTCAGAGATCATCCAGGGGTTCTTAACCTTTTTTTTTTGTTTTTTTGGTCATGAATCCCTTTGCCAATTGGTGAAGCCTATTGACTCTTTCTCAGATTAATGTTCTTAAATGCATACAAATAAAATACATAGAATGTATGCATTCAAATCAAATCAACAAATACCTACTAGAAAGGCAAAAAATAATCCCTCCTTTCAAGAAGCTCTAAGTCTAATGGGAGAGACAACATGCAAACAGCTAAGTGCAAACAAGATACACGTGGGGTAAATTGGGGTCTCAGAGGGAAGGCAGTAAGAGCAAGGAGGCCTGAGAAAGGCTTAAAGTGGGACTTTAGGTGAGACTTGAGGGAAGTCAGGAGGCAGAAGTGAGGAAGTAGGACATTCCAGGTATGGGGAACAGCCAAAGAGAATGCCCAAGTTGGGAGATGGTGTCTTGTTCAAGGAAGTGCAAGGAGGCTTGGTATGTAAAGTATAAGGAGACTGGAAGCTGGGAAGAGCAGACAGATTATGAAGGGGCTTTGAAAGTCAGAGAATTTGGGGCAGCTAGGTGGCGCAGTGGATAAAGCACCGACCCTGGAGTCAGGAGGACCTGAGTTCAAATGTGACACTTGACACTTACTAGCTGTGTGACCCTGGGCAAGTCACTTAACCCCAATTGCCTAATGGAAAAGAAAGTCAGAGGATTTTATATTTCACCATGGAGGTGATAAGAAGCCATTAGTTTACTGAGTGGGGGTAGAGGAAAGGGTTAGACATGAACTTTAGACAGCTGGGTGGAGCATGGACTGTTAATGAAGAGAGATTTAAGGCACAGAGACCCATTGGCAGGCCATTGTCATAGTTCAGATCTGAGGGGATGAGGGCCTGCACAGGGTGGTGGCAGTGTCAGAGGAGAGAAGGGGGGGTATATAGGAAAGATGTTACCAAAGAAGAATCAATGGGACTTGGGAACTAATTGGATTTGGGATAAGAAGCCCTTAGGGGTCACCTAGGTGGGTCAATGGATAGAGCACTATCAGGAAGACCTGAATTCAAATCTGACCTCAGATACTCACTAGCTATGTGACCTTGGGCAAGTCACTTAACCCTGTTTACCTTAATCCACTGGAGAAGGAAATGGCAAACTACTCCAGTACCTTTGCCAAGAAAACCCCATGGACAATATGGTCCACAAGGTCACAAAGTCTGATGTGACTGAACAACTCAACAACAAATAAGAACCCCTGTTCTATTCCAAAGGATTTATGATAAAAAATGCTCTCCACCTCCAGAAAAAAGAACTGATGAAGTCTGAATGCCAATTGAAGCATATTTTTTAAACTTTATCATTATTGGGTTTTCGTAGTGGTGCTGGTGGTGTTTTGATCTTCATTTTCTTTTGCAACATTAGCTAATATAAAAATATTTTGCATGACTGCACATGTATAATTTATTTCAAATTTCTTACCTTCTCAAGGAACATGGAGAAGAAGGGAATGAATTTGGAACTCAAAATTGTAAAAACAAATGTTAAAAACTTTGTTTATATGCAATTGAGAAAAAATAAAATAAAAATATATTAAATACGTGAAAGTTTTTTAAAAAGAACCCCTGATCTAGAACAACCCCCTCATTTTACAGATCCTGGAAAAGAAGTCCAGAGGGATTAAGGGACAGGCTCAATCACATGGGTAGTTGCAGAGACTTGCCTCTTGGTTGAATATTTAATCAGCACTGTCCTGATAGGGGAAGAGGTCACGTGTATTTTTTTTTATATGTCTTATTGATATTCTTTTGACTCGATTGTCACTTTTCAGAGTCCTTCCTCCTGCTCACTGAACCCTCCCTTGTAACAATTACAGATCAGCAAGACCAATGAACACATTGGCTTTGTCTGACTATTCATGCCTTATTCTTATATCTTTAGGCAGGAATTGTCCATACTGTATGGCTCCCAACAAGACAGCCACAAACAAACAAACAAACAAACAAACAAACCGTGGATGACAGATGGGGATGTGGGATTTTAAATGACACAGATGCCCCAAGAGTGGTAGGGGTAATATGGTCCTTCCAGATTATTCTGAGGAGTTTTTCCTTTGGTGTTCTGAACTTAGGTTACTTAGGAGGAAAGGAAAGAAGAAACAGGAACAGGGTCATGATTCTTAAACTAGTAGAATCGCAACATCAGAGTCAGAAGGAACCTCAGATTTCATCAGGTTGACCCCCTATTCTCCCCCTCCCCCTTTTTTTGGGTAGGGCAATGAGGACTTGCCCAGCGTCACACAGCTAGTAAGTGTCAAGTGTCTGAGGCTGGACTTGAACTCAGGTCCTCCTGAATCCAGAGCTGGTGCTTTATCTACTGTGCTACCTAGCTGCCCTGACCCCTTCTTTTTTTTACAAATGACTGAACTGAGGTTCATAATGGCTAAGTTACTTACTTAAGGTCACACACATAGGAAGTGTCAGAGAGAAAATTTGAATCCAAGTGAGTACCAGAATCTTTGAATATTTTCTAGTTTTTAAAAAATAACCATACATCAAAAAAAAAAAAATAACCAACCCAAAACCCTCGGGCAAGTTTGCAAGTTTGAGCCACTGGGGCTTTCAAAAGTTAGAATTTCTATCAGATCTTAGTGAAATATCCTTCTTGAGACTTCCTTAAGTTTTCCTTAAGACTTCTTAAGTCTCAAAACTTTGGAATTGGTTCCAGATAAAATATAGGACACACAGTCAAGTCTTAGAAAGGTACCAGCAAGGATTATTTAAGAAGTTTCAAGAGAGACTGACAATGGACTCATAAACACACACACACACACACACACACACACACACACACACACACACACACACACACACGGGTCCTAAGCCAGAAACACAGCCAGGAGGGCTAACAACAAATCTCTTGATCTGGACTGAGGCTATTGGTGATGCTAAGATTTGGTTCAGTGAGGTTCTCACCAATCTCAGCTGCTTCTCCTGGTGTAAGGTAGACCAGATAGTCCTGTTTTTATCAGAATCCCTGCCCACATTCCCTTCTTCACCTGACATTCTATAGAAAGCTCAACCTGTATCAATTATATCCATCCCTGTTATCTTTGAGGTCCTGCATTAATAGCACCTGAAATGAAGATAGTTTCCCCAGTTCATCAATAAATCAATCAACAAGAATTTAGTCAGTGCCTACCGTGCATCAGGCACTGTAGAAACAAATATAAGGAATGATACAATCCCTCCTTTATGGGAGACAATACATACAGAAATAAGTACTCAGGTAGTTTAGGGAGGAAGATATTAGCAGTTAAGGCAATTGGGAACAACTTCATATAAAAGGTAGTACTTGAACTGAGTCTTGAAGGAAGTAAGGAATTCATTGAAGTGGAGGTGAGACTGGAGAATATTCCAAGTATGGGATGTGGCCAACACAAAGATAGGCGATAGAGTGCTCTGTATGAAAAACATGGAGAAGGCCAGTTTAGCTAAATGGTGGTAAAATGTCGGAAGGGTAGTAATGTATAATAAGGGGGAAAAGGTAGGTTGGGCCAGGCTTTAAAAGGCTTTAGAAACCAATCAGTGACACAGGATAAAGCACTGACCCTGGATTCAGGAGGACCTGAGTTCAAATCCAGCCTCAGACACTTGACACTTACTAGCTGTGTGACCCTGGGCTAGTCACTTAACCCTCACTGCCCTGCAAAAAAACAAACAAAAACAAAAACAGAAGCCAATCATTAGACTTCCTAGAGGCCACAGGGAGCCACTGGAGTTTATTAGGTAGTGACATGGTTCACACCTGTGCCTAGGGAATATTACTTTCACAGCTGTGTGGGAAGATGGAATAGAATAGGGAGAGATGAAACTGAGAGATCAGTGAGGAGGCCGTTGTAGTTAGTCCAGGCTAGAGTTAATGATCAAAAACGATTTTTATACCCATATTACAATATAATTGGTTTTCTTTATATTTATTTTATGCATTTAAAAACATTGTTCCAAGGCTTCACCATGGGCTTCACCAGTCTGTCAAAAGGGTCTATGACAGAAAGAAAGAAAGAAAGAAAAAAAAAGAAAGGAAGGAAGGAAGAAAGAAAGAAAGAAAGAAAGAAAGAAAGAAAGGAAGGAAGGAAGGAAGGAAGGAAGGAAGGAAGGAAGGAAGGAAGGAAGGAAGGAAGGAAGGAAGGAAGGAAGGAAGGAAGGAAGGAAGGAAGGAAGATAGAAAAAAAGAAGAAAAGAAAAGAAAGTGAAAAATCTCTGATCTACACAAAGGGATCTCTCCCTGAGGAACGCAGTTGAGAAAAGTGGTAAGGACCTGTTTCTTTTTTCCTTACAGTGAGTGGACTTAACGGAATTAGAAAATAGATTCTACTAGTTCGAGCCCTTCTGCACCTTTTCCCTGTCCCCATCGCGCCCTCTAGTGGTCCAAAGATAGAGCTGCAGGTGCTTGCTTCACCCAAACTCACAACTATGTTCTTCATCTCAGCTGTGCCCAGCCAGTGATTTCTCATATTGGTCCCATCTTCAAACCGCCCAGTCTGCTGGTAATCACCCTCCTGGGAGTGATGGGCACCATTTCCAGTGAGGTAGAAATGCCCAACTCAGGGAAGAAGCAGAATGAGAAAACTTGCAAATTTCAAAGAGACTCAAATTGGTCTTCTGTGATATGCTTCTCATCCACATTTTTCCCCCTCATGGCTGATAAACCATTATCTGCCTTTATTCTTCTATTTTAATTCATTCATTAAGCAGGCAATTTTTGTATGCAAAAAACTGCTTAGCTTTAAGGATTAAAAAAAAAGACAAGATAGTCCTTTCATTAAGGAAATTACATTGTATTGGGGAAAATATTATGTAGATATATGTAGCCTATACTCCAGCATACAAACCCCTATTACACCAATAAGTGAATATGAAGTATATTCAAAGTAATTTTGGATAGTCAGATTAATGCCTGGGGGTCAACCTTTATAATCTTTCTCTCTCTCTCTCTCTCTCTCTCTCTCTCTCTCTCTCTCTCTCTCTCTCTCTTTTTTTAGTGAGGCAATTGCGGTTAAGTGACTTGCCCAGGGTCACACAGCTAGTAAGTGTTAAGTGTCTGAGGCTGGATTTGAATTCAGGTACTCCTGACTCCAGGGCCAGTGCTCTATCCACTGCGCCACCTAGCTGCCCCTATACTCTCTTTTTAAAAAATTAAAATTTGGGGCAGGTTACATTTGACTTTCAAGTTGTCTCCATCTCTCCCTCCTAACCCTGGATCAGAGAAGGCCAATATTTGATATAAATATATGTGTGGAAGCATACAAATACATACTTCCATATATCAGTTCTTTCTCTAGAGGTAGATAGCATTTTCCTTCCCAAGTCCTTCATAGTTAATTTGAATGTTCATGTTACTCAGAATAGCTTAGTCATTCACAGTTACTCTTTGAATAATATTGCTATTCCTGTACAGAACATTCTCTTGGTTCTGCTCATTTCACTCTGAATTATTTTATGCAAATCTTTCCATGTTTTTCTAAAACTGGCCAGCTCTTCATACCCTTTGATCCAGCAATACCACTGCTAGGTTTATATGCCAAAGATCTCCCCCAAAAGAGAAAAAGACCTATTTGTTTTGGCTTTTTTAAAAAATATATCTTTATGATCTGACCCTTTCCTACCTTTTCTTTTCTTTTTTTTCTTTAATTTTTTTTTCTTTTAATGGGGCAGTGAGAGTTAAGTGACTTGCCCAGGGTCACACAGCTAGTAAGTATCAAGTGTCTGAGGCTGGATTTGAACTCAGGTCCTCCTGAATCCAGGGCAGGTGTTTTATCTACTGTGCCACCTAACTGCTCCCAAAAAAGACCTATTTTTGTATTTATACAAAAAATATTTATAGCAGCTCTTTTTGTGATGGCTAGGAATTGGAAATCAAAGGAATGCCCATCAACTGGGGAATGGCTAAACAAGGCTGTGGTATATGATGGTAATGGATTATTATTGTGCTATAAGAAATGACAAGCGGATGACTTCAGAAAGGCCTGGAAATACTTGTATGAACTGATGTATAGTGAAGTGAGCAGAACCAAGAGAACAGTGTGCACAGAGACAGCGATATTGTTTGATGAATAACTGTGAAAGACTTAACTATTCTCAACAATACAATGATCCAAAGCATGGGCCCTGGATTCAGGAGGACCTTAGTTCAAATCTGGCATCAGACACTTGACACTTACTAGCTGTATGACCCTGGGCAAGTTACTTAACCCTCATTGCCCTGCCAAAAAAAAAATAAACCCAATACAATGATCCAAGACAATCCCAAAGGACTACTGATGAAACATACTATCCACCTCCAAAGAAAGAACTGATATTGATAGAATACAGACTGAAACATGCTATTTTTACTTTCTTTCATTTTTTTATTTTATTCAAATTTTCTTATACAAAATGACTAATATGGTAATGTTTTATACAATCATACAAATATAACCTATATCTAATTGCTTATGACCTCAGGGAGGGAGAAGGGGAGGGAGGGAAGGACGGATAAAAATTGGAACTCAAAACTATAAATAAAAATGTTTACAACTTAAAAACATTTTAAAAAATCAAATCAAATCAAACCAACCAGCTCGTCATTTCTTACAGCACAGTGATATTTCCATCATTTCACATTTTTGGCATGGGCCGCCATCTATCTCTTAGTCCTGCTTGATTTTTCTCATTTCCATCCTCTGATAAGTGGTACCAATGGATCGATTATCACAGTTCTATCTCTCAGCTCCAAAACTCTCTGCCCTTTTGTCCTTCAACCTTCTGCACCAGCCTATTTTCTGATGAAGGTCTCCATAAAGCAATTATGGTCATTTTAAATAGCCTGATCCATCTCAAGTCAGGCCAGAGAAATGCACAGAGCTTGGAATATCTTATTCTGAGCAAAGGGGTCACTCTGGAAAATACAATTTGCTGCTGTTTCTTCCTCAAGCTCAGGTTTTCCCCAGGTCTGTGAATCTACCATTGATCAGGCCTCTCATGGGGACAGCGTTACAGTATATGGCATTTCTTATCATCCATCAGAAGGGGCTTAATGCCAAAGAGAATCTCATAGTCATGATGGAGATGATTTCGGCCTCAGGATAGGATGGCTAAAGAGCATTGCAAGTACCAGTTATCTCTAGGACAACAGAGCCAATATAGTCAATGAAGCTAGAGCTCTCACAGAGACACAGATTTTCATGAAATAGTCTTATTGGTCCTTAAACATCAGTTCCCTCTACTTCCATCCCCAGAATTGAAGTATCTCAGAGAACAATTGTACATGGGTTTGGTAACATATGGAGTGTTAAGGCTAAAATTCTAGCTAGTCTGTCTCAAACATCTAATGAGTAGTCGCCAATAAATTATAAGCTTTAGCAAGAGTTAGGCTTTTAAGCATTTATTAAGGAGAATAAGAATTTGGTAAAGAGAAAGAGAAAGACCTACATTCATCTATCTATTAAAGGGAGAGCACATTTCTAGCTCCCTTCTCTACTGGAGTCCTCAGGAAAGAGCAAGAGTCAGAGCACCAGGCTCCCCCTTCTTCCTCCCACAAGCAAACGTCACTTCCTGACGCCAAAGAAAAGACGTGTGGTCTTGCCCTCAGAGACCTTCACCTCATGGTGGAGCTTTTCTACAGTGTCTCCAGCAGGTGACATCATTCCAATCCTTACGGGAGGAGCTTGTTTTTGTTGTTGTTGTTGTTGTTTTTAATTTTACCAGTATTAGATGACAGCCAATCAATAAACACTCATCAAGTGCCTCCTTGTGACAGGCACTATGCTAAGTGCTGGGGAATACAAAAAGAGGCAAATGCCAGTCTGTGCTCTCAAGGAACTTACGATCTAAGGAGGAAGACAACATGCAAACAAATGTAGACAGAGCAAGCTATGTACAGGATAAATTGGAGATAATTAACAGATGAAAATGTGGCAAATATAACAAAAAAGGAAAATATTGGATGTCGGAGGAGATGTGGGAAAACTGGGACACTAATCCACTCTGATAGGTGGGAGGTGATACCCCAGACCCCAACCTCTCTTAATTCCGGTGTGTTTCATCTGTTAATTATTTCCTAGTCATTTAACTCAGGATTTCCCATTTGGGGCGGTCCCTATTCTAAAGAAGTCACCAATCCTTCACGTCCTGGTGAATTAGGAAGTAGAAAAGTGACCCGAGGCAGATTTTTTTTTCAGGGCAGTGGGTCACATAGCTAGTAAGTGTCAAGTGTCTGAGGTCAGGTTTGAACTCAGGTCCTCCTGAGTCCTGGGCTGGCGCTTTATCCATTGCACCACCTAGCTGCCCCCGAGGCAGATTTTTAATAGAATCTTGAGGTAGCCACAGCTTATGTAGAGAAACAGTATAGTTTAGTGAGAGGAGTTTAGGCTACTTTGGGTAGAAGTCGGGGTTCTAACTTTTTACTTTGTCACTTTCTGCTCCTTAAACCATCTGAGCCTCAGTTTCTCCATCTAGTTTTGTTTTTTTGGGCAATGAGGGTTAAGTGACTTGCCCAGGGTCACACAGCTAGTAAGTGTCAAGTGTCTGAGGCCAGATTTGAACTCAGGTACTCCTGAATCCAGGGCCAGTGCTTTATCCACAGTGCCACCTAGCTGACCCAGTTTCCTCATCTTTAAAATGGAAATAATACTTGGTGTTACCTAACTCAGGGTTGTGAAGAAAACCCTTTGTAACTCTTAAAGCACTGAAGAGATATGAATTTGTATTTAAATTTTGGATCCCCAAATAAAAATATTAGAAGGTAATTCTTTGCCTTTTAAAAATTGCACATTAAGAAATTAAGAAGGGGGGGCAGCTAGATGGCGCAGTGGATAGAACACCGGCCCTGGAGTCAGGAGTACCTGAGTTCAAATCTGGCCTCAGACACTTAACACTTACTGGCTGTGTGACCCTGGGCAAGTCACTTAACCCCAATTGCCTCACTAAAAAAAAAAAAAAAGAAATTAAGAAGGGGATGGTGTCAGAGAAATCTGGAAAGGCATAGGAATGATGGAGAGTGAAGTGAACAGAGCCAGAAGAGTGATTTGTACAGTGTTAGCAATACCGTAGAGACAAACAATTTTGGAAGACTTTGGAACTCTGATCAATTTAGTGATCAACTGTGATTTCAGAAGACTCATGGTGAAACATGTTGGGATATGATAGATTCAGAGGTCAGACAGAGGACTATTGGAGGTGGGGGTAGTGGGGGTGGCCAGTTAAGGAATTTGTTTTGTGTGACTTGTATGAGGAGTCTTGTTTTTCTTTCTCAGTGGGTGGGAGAGGGAGGTGAGGAGATGGGAGAGAGAAGTGGATTTTTGTTGATTGAAGAAAATAAAATTTAATTTAAAAAATAAATATAAATGTACAACAAATAGGTCTCCAACATAGAGGGACCTTCTCTTCTCATAAGCCCCCTGCAATTCAGGGACAGCTTGGGGGTAGCTAAGTGGCTTAGTAGATTCAGTTCTGGGCCTAGAGACAAGAAGACCAGAGTTCAAATCTGACTTTAGACTGTGTGACTCTAGACAAATCACTTAACCTTTGTTTGCCTTGGTTTCCTCATCTGTAAAACGGGAGTGATAATAGTACTTACCTCCCAGGGTTATTGTGAGGATCAAATGAGATAATAATTGTATAGCACTTAGCATAGTGTCTGACACAGAATAAGTGCTATATAAATGTTAGCTTTTATTATTATTATTACTAGTCATGTGACCCTAGTCAAGTCACTTAACCTCAGTCTGCCTCAGTTTTCTTATCTATGAGATGGGGATAATAATAGCATTAATCTCTCCAGGTTGTTGTAAGGATCAAAATCAAATGAGATGGGGCAGCTAGATGGCACAGTGGATAAAGCACTGGCTCTGGATTCAGGAGGACCTGAGTTCAAATCCAGCCTCAGACACTTGACACTTACTAGCTGTGTGACCCTGGGCAAGTCACTTAACCCCCATTGCCCCACAAAAAAAAATCAAATGAGATAACAATTGTAAAGTCCTTATCACAGTGCCCAGCACATAGTAAGCATTATATAAATGTTAGTTATTATTAGTAGGCATACTTCTTTTTTTTTTTAATTTTTTTTTTTTTTTAGTGAGGCAATGGGGGTTAAGTGACTTGCCCAGGATCACACAGCTAGTAAGTATTAAGTTTCTGAGGCCGGATTTGAACTCAGGTACTCCTGACTCCAGGGCTGGTGCTCTATCCACTGCGCCACCTAGCTGCCCCGGCATACTTCTAATAATGCCTTCTGGGAAGGTCATTGGAGAGTGGTTGCTTCTTCCCTCTCTATCCTCTTCCCTGTTCCTTGATCCTCTTCTGCCTGATTCTTCTCTGAGACATTGGGAAAGATGGGGACAAAGCCCCAGGGAACGTTCTTTTTTCCCACCTGGCACCAGATTGTTTCCTTCTCCCTGGGAAAAGCTTGAGTAGAGAAGACAGAAAGTGAGCTCAGTTAAGGAGTTCATCCAGTTCAGAGAGGGAGATGATGGCAGAGGAGGGGGAAGCAAGGAGGGGGCTTCACATACTAGTCATATTCAGTTGGTGGCTCCATGCAAGCAGCCCACCTTGCCGTGTTGGACAGCACAATTGAGGTAGTTCCTGCCCAGGGTACCCCAGGCATCACTTTGCTCATATTTACTTTATGTTGTCCTGGAAGTAGACAGAATAGTTCTGAAGTCAAAAGATTGGATTTCAATCCTACCTCTCACTTATCGTTCTTTTTTTTTTTTTTGAGGCAGTTGGGGTTAAGTGACTTGCCCAGGGTCACACAGCTAGTAAGTGTCAAGTGTCTGAGGCTGGATTTGAACTCAGGTCCTCCTGAATCCAAGACCTGTGCTTTATTCACTGTGCCACCTAGCTGCCCCCTTTCCTTTTTTTTTCTTTCTTTTTTTTTTTTTTGGTGACCTCTCACTTATTACATGAGTGACATTGGCCAAGTCACCTGACTTTGCTGGGCCACAATCTCTGCATCTATAAAATGAAGGGTTGGACTTGATGGACTTTAAAGTCCTTTCCGACTTCAAATATATGATCCTAAGATTCTATCCACTGGGAAACTTTTCATCCTTCATTTTTTTTGTTTGTTTGTTTTGGGGTTTTTTTTTGGGGGGGGGGAGGGCAATGAGAGTTAAGTGACTTGCCCAAGGTCACACAGCTTGTAAGTGTCAAGTGTCTGAGGCTGGATCTGAACTCAGGTCCTCCTGAATCCAGGGCCTGTTCTTTATCCACTGCGCCATCTAGCTGCCCCCATCCTTCATTTTAGGGAAGGAGATCACCTCTGTTATGTAGACTGTGGTAGAGGTAGGAACAGGGAGCCCCCTTGGCTCCCTGGGAAGCCCAAAATTGAAGGAAATCTTGGACCTAGGAAATAATAATATTTTTAGATTCTTGAGTAGCAGCCAGACCAGAGTTCCAGAAAGGGTGGCTGCCCTAATTCTCCACCTTTTGGTTTTCTGTTATTGACTATCAAGTTCTAAGAGCAGAAATGCAATGACTCAGAGGATAGATAGAGGGAAGCAATCCATATCATTAACAATCTCTCCTTTCATTGACCATTTGAGGCCACAGGCCACAGAAAAGAGGCATTCCTAGGGCCCTTCTCTATCAACTTATAAGAAAAAAAGTGTGGGGAAAAATATTTTTAGAGAGTAGTAAAAAGTGTGATATTGAGAAGCGATATATTTTTCTGGAATATCATTCATGTTGACCCTCAGTGGGTCAGCAATTCACCCTCTGCTACTCACCCTCCCAGACAAAGGCAGTTAGGGCTGAAGGAGAGAAGAAAGAGAATCAATTTCTTTCTAAAATCAAGAATATTGCTTGATGGTGGTAGACTTACAACTTTCTTTTTCTTTTTAGTGAGGCAATTAGGGTTAAGTGACTTGCCCAGGGTCACACAGCTAGTAAGTGTCAAGAGTCTGAGGCAAGATTTGAACTCAGGTCCTCCTGAATCCAGGGCCTGTGCTCTATCCACTGCACCACCTAGCTGCCCCGACCTACAACTATTGCCACTCTTCACTTCCCCTAGCTGAAGCATCAAGGCAACCTGAGGAAGAGGCAGGAAGTAACATGTGCTGGGCAAATCCGACCATTTAATTCAGATAGAGACATCCCAGGATCTTGACCTCCTTTCTTGGGAATAGCAATGCTTTTCAGATCACCAAGCCCTGCTTCCAACCCAGTGGTTCCACATGAGTGGAAGTAAGACCAAAGAAAATAACATCATCTGCTGTCATACTGCATCCTAAGGACCACTGGGTTTTTCCATCTGACTTATAGCAGAAACCTCCTCCACATGTCATCTCCCCCTTAGTAGAATTTGACCTCCTTGAGAGAAGGCTTTATCTTGCTTTTCTATTTGTAGCTCAATAACTTGGCAATGCACTTTGCAGATAATACAAGCTTTTCCATTCATCATCATTAGCAGCAGCAGCATAATAGCTAACATTTATATAACAGTTTAAAATTGCAAAACACTTTACATATATTTGGTAGGTACTATTATTATCCCCATTTTATGGATGAGAAAACAAGCGTGAGACTTTTTGGTTGGTTTTGTTGTTTCCAGTCATGTCCTACTATTCTGTTTCATGTATTTTCTACAATTTATTGAATCACTCCCCAACTGATGGGCACCTGCCTTTGTTTCCAGTTGTGACAGCAGAAGGCCAGTGCCACTGAAGATGGAGGGTGGAGCAAATAGAGCCTCCAAATGGACGGATTCAAACAGAGGTCGCAATCACTGGCCAGTCAAATATCCTCATGGAGATTAGAATTAGGAGGTAAAGAGGGTCAACCTTTCAGAACTTCAGGCCATGGGAATTCTGAAGGGCATGAATGAATAGATAAGTAGTAGATAGAATACTGTAGTTGGAGTCAGGAAGATCTGAATTCAAATCTTGCCTCAGATGCTTATTAGCTGTGTGACCCTAACCTCTGTCAAGGGGAAACCAGATGGTACAGTGGATAGAGCACTGGAATGGGAATCAGGAAGACTCATTTTCCCAAGTTTAAATCCAGTCCCAGGTACTTACTAGTCATGTGAGTCTGGGCAAGTCACTTAACCCTGTTGGCCTCAGTTTCTTTATCTGCAAAATGAGCTGGAGAGGGAAATGGCAAACCACTCCAGTATCTTTGCCAAAAGCAAACAAACAAACAAAAAAACCCCAAAGGGCATCACAAAGAGTCAAACATGACTAAACAACAACAAAGGGAATATGGAAATTAAGAATTTGGAGGAGAATGGGAAAACATGAACTGCTGTAGAATGAATCAAATGGAACCCGGAAAACATTATACATAATGACTACATCAATGTAAATGGAAAGAACAAAAAAATAATAATTATAATGAACGAGCATGGCTCTAGAGTAGAGTGCAGAGGGGGGAGAGTGGGTGGGAAGTGGAAGGACATACATCGATAAGCTGGAAAGACGGCAGAGTAGGGTAACCAAGATCACGAAAGGGCCCAAGCCCATGTCATATAAAGCTCATTTGAAGGGATTGAGAATTTTTAACCTGGAGAAGAGAAACCTTAGGAGGAACATGCTAGCTAAGTATTTGAAGAGCCTCAATGTCGGAAGAAGGAATACATCTATTCTGTTTGGTCCCACAACCAGAAACAATGGGTGGAATCTGCCAAGATGAAAATTTAGGCTTGATGTCAAGCCTAATTATAGAAAGTGTCCCAAAGTGAAATGAGCCACCTCCAGAACTGGTGGATTCTCCTTGTTTGGAGATACTTAGGCAGGAGCTGGATGACCCCCCAGCAGACATTGTGAAGGATTTCCTTTGGAGAATGGATTGACTAAATGGCTATTGTAAGGGGCTAAAAATCTAGCTATACTGTCTAAAATATCTAATGAGTGGTCACCAATAAATTAGAAGCTTTAGCAAGAGTATTTAAGTATTTATTAAAGAGCATTAGGATTTAATGATCAGGGAGAAAGGTAAAAATCTAACTATTTCTTCTTTTTTGAGGGGGTGAGGCAATTGGGGTTAAGTGACTTGCCTAGGGTCACACAGCTAGTAAGTGTCAAGTGTCTGAGGCCAGATTTGAACCCAGGTCCTTCTGACTCCAGGGCCGGTGCTCTATCCACTGCGCCACCTAGCTGCCCCAAAATCTATTTCTAAGATACCCCATTATCCGACCTGCCATGGCAAGGTCAGGAACCAAAAGGACCCAACACTTCCTCCTTCCTCCCAGAAGCCTCCTGTGAAACTGGGAACATCCCCCATCCACACACACACACAGCTCCAAGCTAATTGGCTGGTAGCTTTGCTAGACAGTACCTACGAGCAAACGTCACTTCCTGACGCCAAAGAAAAGCTGCAGGGCTTGCCCTTAGATGCCTTCTCCTCATGGCAGAGTTTTTCTACAGTAACTCTCCAGCAGGTGGCATCCCTCCAATTGTTACACTACCAAGATGCCTTCTAACTCAAATTTTGTTATGTCTATGGCTACTGCATCTACTGTCAGACTTAGTTGGTGTGTTGAATCATTTTGCTGTCTCTTCCCTCTCAAATCCATACTCTGCAGAGTTTGGGTTTTTTTTTTTTTTGTAACCTCTCTGTCTCAATGAGGACTGACCCCAAGGTTTGGGGTTGTTTGTTTTATTTATTTATGTGTGTATGTGTGTGTCTGTGTGTGTGTATATGTGTGTGTGTGTGTATATATATATTTTTTTTTTATTTTTTTTTTGGTGGGGCAATGAGGGTTAAGTGTCTCATCCAGGGTCACACAGCTAGTAAGTGTCAAGTGTCTGAGGTCAGATTTCAACTCAGGTCCTCCTGAATCCAGGGCCAATGCTTTATCCACTGCTCCACCTAGCTGCCCTCCATACTCTGCATAGTTTGGCACTTAAAACACTTTATGACATGGTCCCTGACTATCTTGCCAGCCTTCACATATACACTCTATGGTTCAGCCAGACTGACCTTGCTGTTCTTCATTCATTTATTGTGGCTTTGCATAAACTGCCTCCCAGTCTTGGAAGGCACTTCCTCCTCACTGATACCCTTCAGAGCTCAGCACAAGAGTCATATGAGCCCTTTTTTGGACCTCCCAGACCTTTATTTTATTTCCCAGGTATTTATTTTGAATCTAATATATGCTTATATATTCCCCAGATCGAATATAAGTTCCTTGAGGGCAGGGGTGGTCAAATTTTTTGTCAGTTTTAGTAGCTTCTAGCACTAGGGCCTGTACCTAGGAGGTGCTTAATAAATACATGTTGAATGATTAGATAGGAAAAGGGGGAGGGGAAGATGTATTTAGAAATGAAAATGGTATTAAGCCAAAAGATGTCAATAAAGTTTTAAACTGAAGGTTTAGGAGAACAATTCAGGTTGGGGCAGGGAGGTGGTATTGAGTTAGGGGCATGGAGCCATCTGGTAATAAAAATTGTCATTCAGTCATTTTCAGTCGTGTCTGACTCTTCATGACCTTATATGGAGTTTTCTTGGCAAGGATACTAGGGTGGTTTGTCATTTCCTTCTCTAGCTCATTTTACAGATGAGGAAACCGAGGCAAACAGGGAGAAATGACTTGCCCAAGGTCACACAGCTTGTAAGTGTCTGAGGCTGGATTTGAACTCAAATCTTCCTGACTCCAGGCCCAGTGCTCTATTCACTAAGCCACCTGATGTCCAAGAAAGCAGATCCCTAGTACACAGACAGATAAATCACTGAGGGCCATCTTAGGGTGAACGAGCTTGACTGTCTCCCCCTCTCTCTGTGTCCTTGACAGGGAAAACTGTTGGGGCCCTTGCCCACAGGAAGACATGAATTATTTATGAGCAACAAGATAGCAAATCCCAGAGTAGAGTTGATGCGTCAGAGTTCCACTTGATTTGTCCAGTAACAGGCGAGTCAGGAGCAAGTTGATACTCCTGCATATTTCCCAAATGACTTTCTGTTATTAGAAGCGACATCCAGCTCAAAATGTGCTTTGTAAGAGCAAGAGGCTGGGCCTAGGCAACATTGCCAAGTAGGCAAGCTTATTTTTGGATCTGCTGTCTTCTTCAGCTTGGCCCATCCCTTCCTCCTTCCTCCCTGATTGGGATTGTACCACAGTGCAGAGTTGGACTCCAGGCATTTGCCATCCCATGACTTTTCCAGAATTATAGAACAGAAAAAGGTTAGAACATTTGGCCTAGAGTCTGCCAGGAAAGAACTGAATTCAAATATGACCTCAGGTACTACCTGCGTGACCCCAAGCAAGACATTGGGAAAAAAAATTCTGCTTGCTTCAGTCTCCCCAACTGTAAAATGGTGGTAATAGCACCTACCTCCCAGAGTTGTGAGGATCAAAGATAATATTTGTTAAAGCATTTAGCATGGTGCCTGGCACATAGGAAGTGCTTACTAAGTACTCGTTTCCTTTTCTTGTTCCTTCTTTCTTTCCTTCCTTCTTTCCTCCTCACAACAACCCTATGAGATAAATATTGTCATTATCCTCATTTTGTGATGAAAAAACAAACTTGAAAGAGGTTAGGGTCACACAGCTAATAAGTTTCTGAGATAAGATTTGAACTCAGGTCTTCCTGATTCCAACTATAGCATTCTATCTACCTTATCTATTCATTCATACCTTTCAGAATTCCCATGGTCTGAAGTTTTGAAAGGTTGGCCAAACTAATTATTATTTTTTTCTTTTATTTGCGGGACAATGAGGGTTAAGCGACTTGCCCAGGGTCACACAGCTAGTAAGTGTCAAGTGTCTGAGGCTGGATTTGAACTCAGGCCCTCGAATCCAGGACCAGTGCTTTAATCCACTGCGCCACCTAGCTGCCCCCTGGCCCACCTAATTCTAATCTCCATGAGGGCATTTGAGTAGCCAGTAACTGGCAGCTCTCTTTGAATCCTTCCATTTGGAGACTCTATTTGCTCCACCCTCCATCTTCAATGGCATTGGCCTTTTGCCTTCACAACTAGAAACAAAGGCAGGTGCCTATCAGTTGGGGAATGACTCAACAAATTATAGAACATGAATGTAATGGAATATTATTGTACAATAAGGGAAAATGAAAATTAAGAATTAAGAGAAGCATAGTCTTATCAGATTAGGCCTGGTGGTCTCTAGACTCCCATGACAGTCCTTCCTTAAGGGAAGCCGTAAGCTTCTAGAACAAACTCATGGAAAAATACTGATAATAACGTGTGCGTGTGTGTGGGGGGCAATTAGGGTTAAGTGACATGCCCAGGGTCACACAGCTATTAAATGTCAAGTGTCTGAGGTCAGATTTGAACTCAGGTCCTCCTGAATCCAGGGCAGGTGCTCTATCTACTGCGCCACCTAGCTGCCCCGACAATAACATTTTTCAAAGGTTAATACAGCTGTGTCCCACAAAATAATATTTTGCCTACTGTTAGCTTGTTTTTTTCTCCCACAGAAAAGTACTGAAAAGTAGGTACCAGTTGGGGAATGGTGGTGAAATCCAGATAGTTACAAGCGGAGCTGAGAGGAGAATGGAACATGGCCAGCCTGAGCCCCTTCCCAAAATGAATGCCCGGGAAGGAACTCACCAATGGGAAAAGGAGTCTACAGGGCTGAGGAATGTCTCAAGGTGAGAAGGCCTTTGGCCTCAAGGGAAGTGCGAGGTTTGAGGGAGATTCCAATCTTATTCGATGGCTTCCCATTTTGTAAACTCAAAAAAAAAAAAAAAAGAGGAGTCCTTAAAATGTTATATCCTTTTCTTTTACTTTTCTTTTTTTTTGGGGGGGGGGGCAGGACAATGAGGGTTAAGTGACTTGCCCAGGGTCACACAGCTAGTAAGTGTCAAAGTCAGTTCCTCCTGAATCCAGGGCCAATGCTTTATCCACTGCGCCACCTAGCTGCCCCCTGTCAAATCCTTTTCAACAAGCACCCCACAGAATGTCTCTTCCCAGAATTACAATGCCTAAGTCTCATTGGTTCTTTCCTCCTTCGTAGCCAGCTGAGCCCTACCCTGTGGTCTCCTCTGACACTACCATTTCTCTCATCCAATGCTTCATTTACTTTGGGGAAAAAAAAATCTCTCCCATTCTTCATTCCCTACTCCTCCCCTCTTCCCAAATCTCCTTTGTAGAAAATAAGTAAAATCAAGCAAAGAAAAAAAAAAATCAACTGCCTAGCTATTTTTGAAAATATTGATCTTGTTCTACATCCCTAATTGATCACTTCTCTTCCAAGTCGCCTGAGGCCTGCTTCCTTATATTTTCCAGAATCACTCCCCATTGTTTCCAGTTTCTGACTCCCACTTGTCTCTGGGCTATCTTGGCCCCTGGATTTGTCCTGGCAATCATTTCCTAGAATGAATTCTTCTCTCATGCCATGCCCTCCTGGCTCAATTTCCCATATTCACTTGCCTCTGTGAGCACCTCAGTGTCCATTACATTTTCACCAGTTTGGCTTCTATAGCAAAAACTAAAATCAGTTAAAAACTAAATCAGTTAAAAGGCATTTATTAAGCATCCATGGTAGGTAGTGGAATGGAAAACCAAGAATGACCCTGTCCTCAGACAACAATCTAACTATGTGCCAGGCAGAAAGCAGTTTGGTGGCTCAGTGAATAGAGCACTGAGCCTCAAGTCAGGAAAATCTGAGTTCAAATCCAGCCTCAGACACTTACTAGCTGAGTGACCCTGAGCAAGTCATTTAACCTCTGTTTGCCTCTGGAGAAGGAAATGGCAAACTACCCCAATATCATTGCCAAGAAAACCCTATGCACAATATTGGCCTAAAATGGTCCACATGACTGAACAACAACAAATGTGCTAAGCAAAAATATTTGCTCTCATTTGGTCCTTGGGAAGTTGAGGAAACTGAGGCAGGCAGAGTTAAATTATACTAAGGAATGCAAAATAAGTATTGCAGAATAAGTATAGCAAATATAAGATATTTATGGTTTTCCCACAAGCCCACAAGCATGCCAGATCCAAGAGAGAACCTCTCTCTGTTCAGCCCCTGGAATTGACCTGCTCACTGGTTCCCCCAAGATCCTCCAGTCCCAACATTATGTCTTTATATCTAAGGACAAAGTATATTAAAGGCCAGGATGGATAGCATACAAAAGAGGTGATCTGAAATGGAGAAAGGACTGCCAAGGTATCAAAGAAGAGTTTCTATGTTCTTCAAGGACAGGGGACAATGCTTATGTTTATTTTATTTTACTTTTGTTTTTGTTTTTGCAGGGCAGTGAGGGTTGGTTAAGTGACTTGCCCAGGGTCACACAGCTAGTAAGTAAGTGTCAAGTGTCTGAGGTTGGATTTGAACTCAGGTCCCTCCTGAATCCAGGGCCGGTGCTTTATCCACTGCGCCACCTAGATGCCCCTGCTTATGTTTATTTTTTATCCATAGTATCTAGCACATTGGCCCAGTAGAATCATAAATTGGGAGCTGGAATCAACCTTAAAGGTCATTTAGTCCCACCCTCCCATTTTACAGATAGGAAAGTCAGGACTTAAGAGACATTTATTAATTTGTCCAAAGTGTGACAGTAGCAGAGTGAGGACTCTGACTATAAATCCAGCGTCCCTTCAAGTGAACCAATCAATAGTATGAACTGAATTCAATTGCAAAGTGAAGCAAGCTTTCTTGGTCTAGAAAGAGACTTACAGCAGGAGGAAGACTCAGGGGAAGTAGGTGGAGATCAGTTGAACTATATCCATGGCTTTTACCCTGAGGCAGCTAGATGACAGCAATAGATAGAGCTGGACCTTCTGGACCTGGAGTTGGGAAGATCTGAGTTCAAATCCAGCCTGAGACACTTATTAGCTGTGCGACCTTGGGTAAAATAATTTACCTCTCCCTGCCTCAGTTTCCTTAACAGTAAAATGAGTAATAATAGCACTTAACTTCCAAGGTCATAAGGATCAAATAAGAGTATTTGTTTGCTTAGCACAATGCCTGGCACATTTGTTGTTCAGTCATGTTGGACTCTTCATAAGCTCAAGGACCATATTAGGCCAATACTGTCCATAAGGTTTTCTTGGCAAGAATATCAGAGTGCTTTGCCATTTCCTTCTCCAGAAGCAAACAGAGGTTAAATGACTTGCCCAGGGTCACACAGCTAGTAAGTGTCTGAAGTCAGATTTGAACTCAGATCTTCCTGACCTGAGGCCTATACTCTATCCACTAAACCACCTCACTGCCTCCTGCCTGGCACATAGTAGGTGCTTAATTTTTGTCCAAAGGCCACACAGCTAATAAGTGTCTGAGGCCATATTTATTCTGACTCCAGGTCCAGTGCTCTATCCACTGAGTCACCTAGCTGCCTCCTACCTTGCACATAGTAGGTGCTTAATGCTTGTTTCCTTCCTTCCTTCCTTTAGCCTATACCATGGCAAATGTCAGAAAATGTCTGGTGAGTATGGGCACATAGGTGAAGGGAGCCAGCAGTGACTCAGATAGGGCCCAGTCAGGGCAGAACTGGCACCATTACTGTGCTGGAAGATTTTAGTTCTAGTACGGGAGGCCAAGTCAATTAATAAACTGTCAGCCCAAATATTGATAGCCCCTCAGCCTGTCACAATACCTTATATTTATGTATGGCTTTAAGGTTTGCCGAGTACTTTACATATATTAC
The DNA here is from genome assembly GCF_019393635.1 of Dromiciops gliroides. NCBI lineage: Eukaryota > Metazoa > Chordata > Mammalia > Microbiotheria > Microbiotheriidae > Dromiciops > Dromiciops gliroides. The sequence continues at coordinate 237,509,181 of NC_057862.1, forward strand.
AATCTCAACCTCAATATGGTTATGGGAGGATGCTTATTAATCCTAATATTAGTTTTGACATTTAATATCTTGTGGCCGTAGGTAGGCTTCTCTCTTGCTATAAGCAGAGGGATACCTTCAAATGAATTCATTTCACATTAATTTTCTGACTGAGTTTTGCTGACTGTCCATTTGTCGGTCTGACTAAAAAAAAAAATCCTTTATTGGATTTACCCTCTCAAACACAAACTTACAGAATTTTAAAGCTGGAAGCAAAGGTGTGCTGGTAAATGTTTAACAACCAGCTCCCCAGGGAAAAACAATGCATGTAGCACACGACTTTAAGTCTAATCTGCATAATTAATATTTTCTCCATCACTATCTTAAGTCTAGATAATCAACAGTACATTAAATCAAGCCCTGACTTGTAGCATTTGCTTATTTCTGACATATAAATAAATGCTCACACTGAAAATTTAACAATCTGATTCAAAGCCAGTAGGAACTGGCCTGAGCATCAAGTCCAACCACCTCAATCCAACCCAACAAGCATTTATTAAGTGAATGTTATTTTCTTATTTTTCTTTTCTTCTTCTTTTTTTTTGGAAGGGCAATGAAAGTTAAGTGACTGCCCCCCAGTGAATGTTATTTTCAAGGCAATGGCCTTAATTAGTTCCTCGGAGTTTTCCCAGGTTTCTCTGAACTCTCCGTCTCATAATTTCTTATGGGACAATAATATTCCATTACTTTCCTATGACATAATTTGTTTAGCCATACCCCAATTTTGTGGCCCCCACTTTGTTTCCATTTCCTTACTACAACAAAAAGTGCTGCTATGAATATTTTTTTTAACTTTTTTTTTTCTTTTTAGGGCAATGAGGGTTAAGTGACTTGCCCAGGGTCACACAGCTAGTAAGTGTTAAGTATCTGAGGCCGGATTTGAACTCAGGTCCTCCTGACTCCAGGGCTGGTGCTTTATCCACTGCGCCACCTAGCTGCCCCTATGAATATTTTTATACAAATGTATCCTTTCAAAAAAAATGGGCAGCTAGGTGGCACAATGGATAAAGCACCGGCCCTGGATTCAGGAGGACCTGAGTTCAAATCCTACCTCAGACACTTGACACTAGTTGTGTGACCTTGGACAAGTCACTTAACCCTCATTGCCCCACCAAAAAAAAACCCCCAAAAAATCCCAAATGTATCCTTTTCTACTTTCTTTTATTTCTTTGGAGTATAAGCCTGGTAGTAGTATTGTAGGGTCAAAGTATATATACAGTATAGTAACTTTTTGGTATAATTCTTAATTGCTTTCTAGATTGGTTAGACTATTCACAACTCTACCAATAATGCATCAGTATACCTGTTTTCTGACAGCCCTTCCAAAAATTGTCATTTTCCATTTTTGTCATCTTTGTCAGTCTAATGGTTGTGAGATGAAATCTCAGAGCTGGTTTAATTTGAATTTTTCTTACAATTATTACAGAGAATTTTTATATGGTTGTTATGGCTTGCATTTCTTCTTTTGAGAACTGCCTGTTCATATCTCTTGACCATTTACCTCTTGGGTAATTGTTCTTATTCTTATATAGTTGTATCATCTCCCTAAATATCTCAGATATAAGATTTTAGTCAAAGAAATATGCTGCCAATATTTTCCCCTGGTGTACTGTTTCCTTTTTAATTCTAACTGCATTGATTTTATTTATACAAAATAATCCTCTCATTATTAACTATTCCCTGGAGAGGGAACAATAACACAAATAACCCCAAGCCAGTGGGAAATACTTGAAGTGTTTCTACCTCTGGAATCACATAGGCTTATGTTAAGATTCATTGGCATGCCTTGGGCAAAACCAACTCATAGCCCTCATAAGGGTGCCCACACACTGATTGGGAAACAATAGGTGAGAGTGGGAAGTCCATGGTTAATTTGGAACAGTAGGCCAGTAATGAGAAGAGCCAACTCTAGTTCCTTTGTCATTACTGCTGCTGGGGAAGAGTTCCATTTGCCCTTTGTCACCATTAAATTAACTCAACAGGCATTTCTTTAACGTCTGATATGTGCTTGTGTCCTGAGGGATATAAAGACAAAGTGAAAAAAACGGGGAAGGAAATAAGCATTTATATAGCACCTACTATGTGCCAAGCACTGTGCTAAGTGCTTTTCACAAATATTATTTAATCCTCGTAATAATCCTGCTATTATTATCCCCATTTTACAGTGGAGAAAACTGAGGAAGGCAGAGATAAAGTGACTTGCCTAGGGTCACACAGCTAGTAATTGAGCTCCAGTCTTTCTGACTCCAGGTCAGGTACTCTACCTACTGTACTACCCATTCTACTGGATATTAAGTGGAATTTCTTTTTTAAAAATTTGATAATGGGGCGGCTAGGTGGCGAAGTGGATAGAGCACCGGCCCTGGAGTCAGGAGTACCTGAGTTCAAATCCGGCCTCAGACACTTAACACTTACTAGCTGTGTGACCCTGGGCAAGTCACTTAACCCCAATTGCCTCACTAAAAAAAAAATAATAATAAATTTGATAGTATTTTTTTCTAATTACATGTAAAGACATTTTTCTGGGACTCTTTTTTTTTTTTTTTTGCAGGGCAATGGGGGTTAAGTGACTTGCCCAAAGTCACACAGCTAGTAAGTGTCAAGTGTCTGAGGTCGGATTTGAACTCAGGTACTCCTGAATCCAGGGCCAGTGCTTTATCCACTACGCCACCTAGCTGCCCCCAAGACATTTTTTGGGGGGGGCAGGACAGTGAGGGTTAAGTGACTTGCCCAGGGTCACACAGCTAGTGTCAAGTGTCTGAGGCGATATTTGAACTCAGGTCCTCCTGAATCCAGGGCCGGTGACTGCGCCACCTAGCTGTCCCACCCCCAAGACATTTTTAACATTCATTTTTTATAAAATTTTGAGTTCCAAATTTTCTCCCTCCCTCCCTTCCCTCTTCCCTTCCTAAGATGGAAGACAATTTGATATAGATCATATATATATATGTGTGTGTATGTGTGTGTGTGTGTGTGTGTGTGTGTGTGTGTGTGTGTATATATATATATATATATATATATATATATATATATATATATATATATATTAGGCTTCCGCCAGTCGCGGACGACCATGGATCAGCGCCTTGAAGAGCCCCAGGCCACAGTGTGGCTGTGCAGTCCAATAGGGGAGCCGCAGCTCCTGTGGCAATGAGGACATCGGAAAACTGCGCTCTCTGTTGCCCATCAGTTTCTGCGTCTCATTTGTTTTTCTTCCTCCAGAGCTTGGCGTCCCATCTCAGCTGCGTGAAAGCTGCTCCTGAGTACTGAACTCCATCAGGCACGGTCCTTGGCATATATATATATATATATATATATATATGCAATCATGTAAAACATATATCCACATTAGTCATGTTGTAAAAGAAGAGTTTGCAAAAAAAAATTAGTTTGCAAAAGGAAAAAAATTAAATAAAGAGAAAATAGTATGATTCTATCTGCATTGACTCTATCAGTTCTTTTTCTGGATATGGACAGCATTTTCTATCATGAGTCTTTTGGAATTGTCTTGAATCATTGTATTGCTTCGAAGAGCTACATCAATCATAGCTGATCATCACACAATGTTGTTGTTACTATGTACCAATGTTATAGTTCAGCTCACTTTACACAAGTGCATGTAAGTCTTTCCAAGTTTTTTCTGAAATCTGCCTGCTCTTCATTTCTTATAGCACAACAGTATTCCATTTCATTCGTATAGAACTTGTTCAGCCATTCCCCACTTGATAGGCATTCCCTCAATTTCCAATTCTTTGCTACCACCAAAAGAATTTCTAGAAATAATTTTTTGCTTGTTGGTCCTTTTTCATTTTTGGGTATTGGGTAGAATTTTGCAAACTTATTTGGCCATAGAGCACTTTAGGACTAGAAATAGGTTGATGAAACCCATAAATCCTGGTCCAGTTTGGCTAGAATGTAAGGTATGTGAAAGAGTGTATCCAGGTATATGGGGAAGCTAGGTGGAGCATTTAATAGAGAGGTGGGCCTGTAGTCAAGCAGACCCATTTCCCTGGGTTCAAATCTGGCCTCAGACACTTACTAGCTCTGTGTCACTGGGCAAGTCCCTTAATCCTGTTTGCTTCAGTTTCCTAATCTGTCAAATGAGCTAGAGAAGGAAATGGCAAACCACTCCAGCATCTTTGCTAAGAAAACTCCAGATGATGTCACAGAGAATCAGATGTGACTGAGATGACTGACCAACAACAAACAGGGGATATGGAATAATCTTCAAAATAAAGTATGTCAGAGAAATGAGTAATTAAGTCTAGTTTCTTACCTCAAAGTTACCATGCAAAGTAAGGATTAAAAAAAAAAACAATTTTTGGCAGGGCAATGAGGGTTAAGTGATTTGCCCAGGGTCACACAGCTAGTAAGAATCAAGTGTCTGAGGCCGGATTTTAACTCAGGTCCTCCTGAATCCAGGGCGGGTGCTTTATACACTGCACCACCTAGCTGCCCCACCTTCATTTTACAAATGAGGAAACTGAGGCCTAGATAAAATGAGTGTGAGGTCCAGGTAAAGTGACTTGTGACTTGACGGTCACAGAGGTAGTCTATGGGAAAGTCAGCACTCCAGAGACAGTGTTCCACTGTAAATTGGCTTATCCACAGATTACTTAACATAAGACTTATCTCTCCTGACGATTTTATAAGGTCCTGGTTGGCAGAGACAGTGTTTTCTTAATCTTCTATATCTCCCACAGTGACCCAGCACTGGGCTGGATGCCTAGTATTCAATAATGCCTTGATCGATATGAAGATGATACATGATGTTATTGACTCCCATTACAGCATGAGTTTTGAATATCTTTCCAATAGCGGTCAAGGGTTGTCCCAAGTCATTTTCGATCCATCCACTCTCTCTCACTCAGTCCCCTTGCAACTAAAGACACACATTTGGTGGCAAAATAAGCCCAGACACTTACAGATGGGCCCTAGGCAAGGCCACTTTCATTCAAAGAACCCCCAGCCCCGTTTCCTCCCCTCTCCTGTGACAAGCTTCCTGGAATCTTGGGATTTGTTTTGAGGCACATCAGGAGCTGAGAGATGTAGATAAATTGAAGGGTGGGAGGGAATGTGGGAAGAGCAATGAGAATAATTAGGGAGGGGAGAGATTGATCTGTGATGAAAAATTAAGGAAGCAAAACACTCTGGGGCTGGCTCAGCTGTGACTAAACAGAGACATGATCACTCTCTGAAGGGGGAGAGGACCTACCCAGGAAGGAGAAAGGAGGGGGTGATGATTAAAGAAACAGGAAGAAAATAAAGACAAAGAAATTGAAGTGTAATAGCAAGAAAGGCACTGAGTGCTATTTCTCCACAAACCACTTTGGGGGGAAGGGAGGGAGAATGCCAGCAGCTTCTTGGGACACTTCACACTGGTCTGCCCTAGGGAATCAAATGAGTATTAGGAATGATTGTGTTCTAGGCCCTGGCATAAGTCAGCTAGGGGATATTGGGGAAGGAGTGCTGGAGTGAGAGTTCAGAAAGAGCTGAATTCAAATCTTGCCTCAGACATTTACTAGCTTTGTGATCTCAACCTTTCTTAGCCTCAGTTTCCTCATCTGTAAAATGAGGATGATAATAGCCCCGACTTCACAGCATTGATGTGAGGCTCAAATGAGATCATATGCAAGCCATAAAGTGCTATAAGAAATATAAGCAATAATTATAAGAATTAGAATGGAGTTGGGTTGGGCTGTCCCTTACTCTCACCCAAAGGGGCAGCCATGAAACCTCTTTATATCCTAAAATCATAAGATCATGGGATTTTGAACTGAAAGGAATACTAGTCTAGTCCGATCCCTTTGTGTCATAAATCAACAGAGGGGACACAGCTGGGGTTCAAACCCTTGTCTTCTGAATCCAAATTTAGTCTTCTTTCCTCTATATCATATTAAGGCACTATTGCCCATAAATACATTAACTGATATTTATTTAATAACTTAGCTACCAGTGTAGACAACATGCCCTTGAGGGAATGGGGCTCAGGCCAGATAATATTCAGTGGAAGGAAAGGGTATAATTGGAGGAGAGGGGAGGAATAGGTCACGATATTCTTTTCTACCCTGCAGTGGGAAGTCCCAGGCAGCTGGAAATCAGCATGAAGAAATACGAGGGTGGGAGAGGTGTAGTCATTTAACCCTCATTGCCCTGCAAAAAAAAAAAAAAGAAAGAAAGTGTAGGGGAATGAGTGATAGAAGAAGTGATTAATAGAAGCGATAGAAGAAGAAGCTGGTCCAGGTTAAGGAACTCACTGACCCTGTCCATGGTATAAAGTAGTAGGATTTCCCCCATTCCCAGGACCTCAGGATAGGGCTTTCCAGGTTTTCTGGTTCAATGAATAGATAAACAGCAATCTCTAATTAGTCCTCTAGACTCCACTGGAAGACTTGCATTCAATGAGAACTCAATACTTCTTTTTTTTTTTTTTTTTAGTGAGGCAATTGGGGTTAAGTGACTTGCCCAGGGTCACACAGCTAGTGAGTGTTAAGTGTCTGAGGCCGGATTTTAACTCAGATACTCCTGACTCCAGGGCAGGTGCTCTATCCACTGCGCCACCTAGCTGCCCTGAGAACTCAATACTTCTTGAAGTATCTCATTCCACTTTGGACCAACCCTAATTGTTAGAAATATTTTCCTAATATCAAACCAAAATCTACCTTTCTTCAGTTCCCACTCATTGCTTCTAGTCCTGTTATGTTTGCTGAGGCCAAACAGAATGAGTCATATCTGTCTTCCAATCAACCAGTCAATGAATAAACACTTATTAAGCACCTACTATGTGTCAGCTACTGTGCTATGAGTAGGGGGGGCAGTGAGATACACTGGAGGAGATGTTGGGATCTGAGGACATGAGTTCAAATCCTCAATCTGTCAGCTCTATGTGACTGTGTGAACTTGGGCAAGTCATTTGTAAAATAAGGGGGTTAGAGTAAATTGGCTTCTGAGGTCCTTTTCAGCTCTAAATCTAGTGTCTGGGGTGGGTATTGTCTGTCCTTTATCCTATTACTATCTCTAAGATAGGTATTGTTTATGTGTCCTTCTTGCATTTATAGAGAAATTCCATTGAATTAGCAACTGAATGCTAAATGCTGAGGGGACAACAAATAAGGAATGATCCAAGTGGGGTGGTGTTAATCAGAGACGACTTCTTGAAGGAAGTAAGAAATTTTGAAAGAAAAGACAGAGATAGAATGTTGGGTACCCCATCCATGATCAGTCCTATTGTCTGAAACTCAAGCCTTTTGTCTCTTCCTTTCCAACCATGGAGAAAGCCTCTCTGAAGAAGGGACCATTAGGATCTCCCTAGAGCCTGGCTCTGGGTCTGCCTAAATATCTTCCTGGCTTTTGTTGTACTTTTGGTTTTGGTTCCGGTTTTGCTCTTGTCCCCGCTCTTCCCTGCGCCCTCATTCCTGCCTCTACAAGAGACTTGAAAGTAAAGCTGTAACTAGTATGGGGTGATCAGGGCTTTGCCCCAGGCCAGTGACATCTAGGGGGTTGCTCTTCCTCTGGAAGATTCCCCCCCCCCCCACCTCGGGATCTACCTTCCTGCAATTCCTGAAGGGTATAGGTAGAATGGTCTCTGATTTGTAAGCCTCCCTTTCTCCAGGCATCATCACATCTGCGATGGAATTGTCTTCCATGCCTCTGTCACCGCCCTCCTCTTCCCCCTAGTTACAGCTCTTCTGGGAAGTCTGCTCTCACACGGTGCAGTGGGAACCACTCCTTTGTTTATGCCTATTTAATCTGATGTGAAAACCAAACATGCTGAGGATTTAAGTCTGAGTCAGAGCTGAAAGAAGAAAGACTTCCCCGCAGTGGTTTGGCAGGAGAGCTAGGGCAAGAAATGAGAAATGGGAGTAGTAGGGAGCCAGGACCCAGCAGTGACCATGGCAGAGGTCTGGAGCTGGATACCCACGGTGGCTTCTCTGAACATGAAATTTCCTTTTATTCAGCCTCTTCACTCCCCTGCTCAAGGGAATCAATCTCTAGTATCATCTCACTCACCTGGGCAGGCCTCTTTCAGGCTTCAGCATCCCTCGACATACCTTCCCTTCATTTATCTACCCCAGGCATATTCAGCAGCTTTAAGCAGCCCTCATAAATCAGTCCCCCACCCCTTTATCATTCTTCTTGTTCTTCTCTAAAGGAACTAACAATCTGCTGCCTCTCGAACTGAAGCCCAGAATCAAACCGGCCTTCTTGGTACCACATTGCCCTAATCAGCAAGGGATAAGCTTCTGCTGTGGGACGCTTCTAAGGGCACAGGTCACCCTCCCTCACAGGCCGCTTCTTTGTCTGATCCAGGCCTCTTGCCAGATGACAAAACTGGCCTACTTTCTCCTGCTGCAGGTTTCCTTTGGTTTCTGTGACCTCCCAGAGTGCTCCTCTCATTGATTATCTGTGAACCTAATTACATATTTCTCTGCAGAGGGTGGCTTGTCTTTTCCCTGGGTTGAAACCCTACTGGGGTATTTTTCTCATCTAATTTTTAGTGCAGCAGATTGGTAGATGGTTGAAACAGTCTGTCTTAGTAGGTCCCTGGGTAGCATTTTCTTTTTTTCTTGCTCTTACTGTCAACCTATCTTGAGGTGGGGGAAAAATCTCTAAAGTGAATGGGAATGTGGGAATTCTTGTTCTGAATCTGAACTGGTCACCTCACACAGCTGATCTGCGCAAAATCTTGTTTCTACCTTCCCAGTATATCTCTTGTAAGCCTCCATCTCTCCATGCACATAGGACAGTCTCCTAGTTCAGGCCCTTATAACCTCTTATTGTGATAGCTTTCTAACTGGTCTCCCTGCCTCAAGTCTCTCTCTCTCTGCTCCAATTCACCTTCTACTCAGCTGTCAAAGTAATTTTCCTAAAATGTACACCTAAACATGTCACACATACTCTCTGTCTCTATCTTTGTCTCTCTTTGTCTCTCGCTCTGTATCTGTCTTTCTGTGTCTGTGTCCCTGTCCCTCTGTGTCTCTCTGTCTCTGTCTATTTCTATCTCTCTATCCTTGTCTGTCTCTTTCTGTCCTTGTCTCTGTCTCTGTCTGACTCTGTGTCTGTGTCTCTGACTCTCTCTGTCTCTCTCTCTGTCTCTCCCTCTGTCTTTGTCTTTCTGTCCCTGTCTCCCTGTCTCTCTGTCTCTCTGTCCCTGTCTTTCTCTCTGTCTCTCTGACTCTGTCTCTCTGTCTCTGTTTCTCTGTGTCTCTGTCTCTGTCTTTCTCTCCCCCCCCCCCCCAGTGGCTCCCCTATGACCTGCAAGATACAGTTTGGCACACTGTCATTGTTCAGTTGTTTCTGACTCTTTGTGACCCCATTTGGGGTTTTCTTGGCAGAGATACTAGAGTGATTTGGCATTTTCTTCAGATCATTTGATAGATGAGGAAACATTTGATAAATGAGCGAACAGGGTTAAGTGACTTGCCCAGGATAACACAGCTAGTAAGTGTCTCAGGCCAGATTTGAACTCAGGAAGATGAGTCTTCCTGATTCCAAGCCCAGCACTCTATCCACTGCATCACCTAGCTGCTATACTTGTTATTCCTTGTATATGAGGCTTCATCTCTATGCCTTTCTGCTGGTTGTCCTGCATGACTGGAATGTTCTCCCTCTCTGATTCTGCCTCTTAGCTTCCTTGGCATCTACCTCTACCACAATAAGCCTTTCCTGGTCCCCCCAGCTGCTAGAGCCTTCCCCTCTGACCTTATCTTCCCCTTATTTTGTGTATATCTTGTACATACCTTGCATGTTGTCTCTCCCCTGCTCCTTGAGGGCAGGGGCTGTAGGTTGTTTTTTTGTTTTGTTTTTGCCTTTTTTGTTTCCCTGGTGCTTAGCAACTAGTGAATACTTAACAAATGCTTATTGACTACATCACTAATGAATTTTTTTTTCACACAGCTAATAAGTGTCAAGTGTCTGAGGCCGGATTTGAACTCAGGTCCTCCTGAATCCAGGGCAGATGCCTTATCCACTGTGCTACTTAGCTGTCCCCTTGCTCCCATCTTCTATTATCCCATTTTATCCTTATGTCAAGCCCATGAGATAGTTGGAGGCATCATTATTATCCCAGTTTAGAGATGAGGAAAGAGAAGACTGGAGAAATTAAATGGCTTACACAGTCACACAAGTGGTGAGTCAGTATTCAAATCTATGTCTTTGGATCTCAAGTCTAATGGTCTGTAAGGGGCTAAAATTCTAGCTAGTCTGTCTAAACTATCTAATGAGTGGTCGCCAATAAATTACAAGCTTTAGCAAGAGTTAGACTTTTAAGCATTTATTAAGGAGAATAAGAATTTGGTGAAGAGAAAGAGAAAGGCTTAGATTCATCTATATATTAAAGGGAGAGCACATTTCTAGGTCCACTCTCCACCAGCATCCTGAGGAAAGAGAGTGAGAGCACCAGCCTTGCCCCCTCTTCCTCCCACAAGCAAATTATCACTTCCTGACACCAAAGAGCCAGATGTCTTGCCCTCAGATGCCTTCTCCTCATGCCAGAGCTTTGCTACAGTGTTTCCAGCAGGTGGCTGTCATTCCAGTTGTTACAGGTCTTTTCTATCATGGCTTTGCTACAGTGTTTCCAGCAGGTGGCATCATTCCAATTGTTACAGGTCTTTTCTATCATGGCCCATTGTCTCTTTGAAGCACACTCAGTTTAAAAACAGCTGGTGCTCAATAGATAGAGCCCTGGGCCTAGAGTCAGGAAGGCTGAGCTCAAAGGATCTGGCCCCAGATATTCACTAGCTGTGTGACCCTGGACAAGTCACCTAACCTCCACTGGTCTCAGTTTCCTCAACTGTAAAATGGAGATACCTCACAGGGTTGTCATGAGGATCAAATAAGACATTTGTATAAAACGTTTAGAACAGTGCCTGGCACATGGTAGGTACTTACTCCCTTCCATTTAGGAAATGCTTTCTTTACAGATTTGAAAAGTTAATGGCACACACATTATTATCTCCATTTGACAGGTGAGGAAAACTCAGGCTGAGAAATTGTGACTCACTTACAGTCACACATAGAAAGAACATAGCATAGTGGATAGAGAGCCAGCCTCAAAACCAAGGCCTGGATTCAAGTCCTGACACATACTAACTATGAGACTGTTAAACTCTGGGTCCTCTAGGCAGATAAGACTGCAAATTGCAGAAGTTTTAATCTGCATATTAGTAGAGAGTTTCCTGACCCAGGTGTTCCCTATACCCTAGCTTCTTAAACTGTGGGTCATGGAGACAGCTAGGTGGTGCAGTGAATAAAGCACCAGCCTTGGATTCAGTAGGACCTGAGTTCAAATCTGGCCTCAGATACTTGACACTTACTAGCTGTGTGACCCTGGGCAAGTCACTTAACCCCTGTTGCCTGCAAAAAAACCCACACACACACACACACACACACACACACACACACACACAAAACTGTGGGTCATGACCCCATGTGGGATTGAGTAACTGAATGTGGGGTTTCACAAAAATTTGGCAACAGTAAAAGGTTGTGTATACCTATGTTATATACCTATATACCTGGGGTTGTGTAAAAATTTCTTGGGCAAAAAGGGGTCACGAGTGGAGAAAGTTTAAGAAGCCCAGCTGATGAAATTAAAGGTCCACTCCCTATCCTTTATAAACAACTAGTTCTAAGCACTAAGAACTAAATTCTAGGACATAGATCCAGGTCTTCTGACTCCAAGCCATCCTTTCCGCTACCCCATAATTAATAAACATTTATTAAGAGCCTACTATGTGCCTGGTGAGCAGCTAGGTGGTGCAGTGGATAGAGCTCTGGGCTTGGAATTAGGAAGATTCATCTTCCTGAGTTCAAATCTGGCTTCGGACACTTACTAGCTGGGTGACCCTGGACAAGTCACTCAATCCTGTTTGCCTCAGTTTCCTCCTCTGTAAAATGAGTTGAAGAAGGAAATGGCAAACCATTCCAGTATATTTGCCAAGAAAACCCCAAATGGGGTCATGAAGAATTGGACATGACTAAATAATAATAAATGTGCCAGGCACTGTTGTTGGGGTTACAAGGAAATGTCTAATGCTCTTTCTTTTCTTTTTCTTTTTTTTTTTTTGGTGAGGCAATTGGGGTTAAGTGACTTGCCCAGGGTCACACGGCTAGTAAGTGTCAAGTGTCTGAGGCTGGATTTGAACTCAGGTCCTCCTGAATCCAGGGCCAGTGCTCTATCCACTGTGCCACCTAGCAGCCCCCTAATGCTCTTTCCACCGCACCATGGTTCACTTGAGAATTAAGGTTCTATGGAACATCAGAGTGACTTGCAGGGGTCTAATTGGCAAGGTCTCAGGCTTGGTCCCCACTGGGGCAGCACAGGAGATCCATCAGCACAAGAATAAGGACACTATTTTCCAAAGCACAAGACGTAAAGAGCCCTTAGTTTCATTTTGCCCTAGAATATATCCCAACCTGAAACCCTTTCCCAAGTTATTCCTCTTTCATTACGGGCTGCCAGCACCTTACCTTTCTGGCAGATGCTTCCATCTCCAAGCCAATCTGAAATAGTCTTAAGAGATTCCCTGAGCCCAAAGGCCAAATGTAATCTATCTAGTCTGTGCACTTCACCCTATCATTTTATAATTCTGTTCCAAGACTATCAAGTTGGTGGGTCACTGTTGTCCTTTAGACAATTCAGTGAATGATAGCTTTTCCGGTTTTATATTCACCTTTCCATTGTCTTGATCTCTTAGAAATGTACTTCATTCCTCTTTGGCTGGGACTTTGCATAGATTTATCTGACAATCATTTCTGGAAATACTTTTACCCTTTTTTTAAAAAAGCAATTCTATATCTTTGTTTCGTGGGTTGTAAAAAAAGATATGTATGGTTGGAATAGGAGATAGGCCGGCTGTGCAGTGAGAGCAAGGGATGGTGTATTGTGCTGATACCTAGGGGATGTCAAAAGGCTCCAGAAAGGGAATATGATGGCGATGGTGATGGTGATGGTGATGGTGATAAGGGCAGCTAGGAGGTACAGTAGAGAGAGTGCCAGCCTAGAGTCAAGAAGACTCATTTTCCTAAGTTCAAATCTGGCCTCATTCAAATCATTTACTAGCTGTGTGACTCTGAACAAGTCACTTAACCCTGTTTGCCACAGTTCGTCATCTATAAAATGAACCAGAGAAGGAAATGGCAAACCTCTCCAGTATCTTTGCTAAGAAAACCCCAAATGATACATCCTCAGAAGAAAATAATAACAAAGTCAAAGCTCTAATATCCAAAGCTTCCAAGAAAAATATGAATTGGTCTCAGGCCATAGAAGCACTCAAAACAGACTTTGAAGAGAAAGTAGGAGAGGTAGAAGGAAGATTTAGAGAGATGGAGGAAAGAATGGAAAGAGAAATGAGAGCAATGCAGAAGAGTCATGAGAAAAAAGTAAACAGCTTGAAAAGCCAAATGGGAAAGGAGATACAAAAGCTCTCTGAAGAAAATAATTGCCTAAGAATTAGGATTGAACAAATGGAAACTAGTGACTTTAGTGAAACCAAGACACAGTAAAGTAAATCCAATTGAATAAAAAATAGAGGGTGATATGAAATATCTCCTTGGAAAAACAGCTGACCTGGAAAATAGATCCAGGAGAGATAATTTGAAAATCACTGGACCACCTGAAAGCCATGATCAAGAAAAGAAAACCCCAAACAGGGTTACAGAGAGTTGGACTCAACTAAAAAACTACTTAACAACAAACAATAATAACAACAATAATAGCTAGCATTTATACTTATATAGCATTTTACATGTATTAACTCATTTTTATCCTCAACAATCCTTTAAAGGTAGGTGCTATGATTATTTCCCTTTCCCAGATGAAGAAACTGAGGCACAGAAAGGTTAGGTGACTTGCCCAGGGTCATATATCTAGTGTCTGAAGTAAGATTTGAATTCAGATCTTTTTAACTCCAAGGAGAACACTATATCCACCAAACTACCTCTAGTTCATTGTACAAACAGAGGCATCATCGACTACCATGCTCAGTGGGACACGGGGCATGCTTAGCCTAGTGACAGCTCTTTGGGGGGGGAGCATAACCCCTTTGACCCATAAAGTGATGCTTAGCCTAGTGACAGCTCTTTGGGGGGGGGAGCATAACCCTTTTGACCCATAAAGTGATTTTGCTGATGATGTTGTCATGTAGTACAAACACAACTCTGTCTGTGTCCTGGACCACACACTATCTCCATGAACAGATGCAGACCTTTCCTCCAACTCCCTGTTGTCTTTACTCAAATTTTATTCTTGTTTGCATCTTTACAGAAAATGACACAGAAATCACAGATTCAGAATTACTAGCAGTTGGTACAGTTCCATATCTCAAACACTTCAATATCAAGTTGTTTTCTCACCATATGTACAATATTTACATAGAGGGTGGGGGTGGGCTATAATCTAACACAAACAGAGACAAAGACAAAGGGGACAACAGGTGGAAAGGTGGGAGAGAAGAACAGATCAACCTTTTGATACAGAGTAAAACCAGAGAAGACATTCCAAGGACCTTTCTCTTAGGACCTTCTTTTAAGGAAGTATTGTCTAGAAAAGAGGGATGGGGAAGTGGGGAAGAGGAGTTACTCGTGGGTTCTTCTTGTTATGTTTTATCTGTGGTTTGGGGAGTGTTCAGTCAAACACAATTGTGTGTGTGTGTGTATGTGTGTGTGTGTGTGTGTGTGTGTGTTTTGGGGGTGGTGATGTCAGCATGCCAAATTTGTTGTTAAGGCTAGGACTGGATTAGTAATTGAATGTACCAGAGCCCACCAGTGTTAGGAGCACCTCCTATTTTTTTTTTAAACTGAGGCAATTGGGGTTAAGTGACTTGCCCAGGGTCACACAACTAGTAAGTGTTAAGTGTCTGAGGTCAGCTTTGAACTCAGGTCCTCCTGACTCCAGGGCCAGTGCTCTATCCACTGTACCACCTAGCTGCCCCCACACCTCCTATCTTAATAAGCATAGGGGCAGGGATGCCCTACTAATTGATAGGGCCCACTACTAGTGCCTTACTTTTTGTTGTTGTTGGTATTCAGATGTCTCATTTCATCTGTCTAAGGAATTTCCAGTGTGGAAATTACCTCCAACAATACAGATTGGCAATTTAGATCTTAAGTCTTTAGACATCTCTTCAAATCTTAGAAAATTTCCGGGGCCACCAAGAAATTAAAAGGTAAGATTGAGCCAGTGGGTCACACAGCTGCTATTTGTCAGCAGCAGAATTTGAACCCAGGTCTTCCTAACTCCAAGGCCAGACCACTATCTGGCCCTCCAGTGTCTGTCTTGCTACAGTAGTTTAAAAGTATATGCGTAGATGTATACTCCTATGCTCACGTATTTGTACACTGGTTTCCTGACTTACTCTCTTTAGAGATAGCTTCCATTCTCTGGTTGTGACCAAACCCTGGTATATATTTTGTTGAGGCCGACTCCAGTAGTCTTATCTGACTCTGGCCTCTGTGGCATAATAGAGCCCACCCACCCATAAGTTTTACAGCTTCCTTATCTTCCACTGGAATGATATAAATGAATTTTTTAAATGCACCAATGTTGCATGAGTTGCATGGTAAGTGAGTCTCCTCAAAAACATAGACAAAAACCAAAAGACAGGTGGTAGGCACCCGAGAAGACCAGGGTCTGGATGTGCCCCATCAGAACAGGGAGCCACAGGCACCTGTGAGAGGTGAGGCTGGGAACAGTCACTCCCTCCCCAACCCAGATGGCAGGGTCTCTACTTGGGGGCTCCAAATGAGCCTAATCAAAGATGGATGCTAGCTAGCACCTGTGATAAATAGAATCAGGTGGGATGAAGGGAAAGGGAAGGGAATGAGTTTCAGATCCTCCAGGAAAGCAGCAGTCAGCCCCTGAAGGCTACTGAAACTACAAGGGCATAGAAGGGTTTGAGCGTCCATGGAAGGGGTTGGGGTATGGACACTGCATGCCTTTAAAGGGATCTTGAGTGATTAAGAGGGTACAGTGGTTGGGAAGCAGGACCACAGGTCTGGTACCAGTGAGAGGTAGGTTTTGAGTAGGAATCAGCATATCAGTAATTGGGAAAGTGTAAGTGGGAGCTTCAGGTCCCTAGATGACTAGGAAACAAATGGACCTCAGATGTTCAATGGCGGATGCTCTCATGGGAGGGTGGGGATGGATACAACAAAGGCAGGAAGACAGTCTGAGTGAGGTGGCCACGTGCTAGAGTGTTGAAGGTATTGGAGTAGGAGTTTGTGTCTTCGTTAGAGCAGTAAACCACAACAGGTCTTCAGAAACCAGTAAGGTGGATCTGAAAGGGGGCTGGAATGGGGGGCATGGGTATTGTTGGAGGATGCTTTGGAATCAAGACTACAAAAGAGTCAGTGAAGAAGGGCTCTGAAGGGATGGGTTAGGACAGCAAAGTGTTGCTAGAAATAGGGAGGCAAAGAGGTTTAGCAGGGATGGTTTGAGGGTAGTGAGGGAGTCTTTTGAGGGTAGGAGATAACAAGATAGGAGAGAGATAGGTCAATATGGTCCAAAGCCTCTGTCCAAGACTAAGATAGTAACTGTTCAGTGCCACTTAATAGGGGATATTGAGGGGCCTATGGAGTGGAGGGTGAGTTTGGGAAGAGTCTCTGGAGAAGCCACATGGACCAGGCCCCTTTGCACAGCCCAGAGGCTCAGAGCCCTGCCTCCGGGTTACTCCTACCAACAAAACACCAAGAGCCATGGCTCCCTGGGGAGAAGAGTCCTGCAGAGGCCCCATCAGGGGCCACACTTGACTTAGACCATCTTCTCATCTGGCTGCAGGGGGTTGGGTCTCTCCGTTTGCCTCTCCTCTTCAGGGATCACTGCCACTGAGGCCTCGTCCTCCTCTGCCTCCTCTTGCTTCTCTGCTTTCCGAGCCAGGGCTTCCCCCCCAGATATGGTCCCCAGCACTTTGGTGCTGTGTTCCTGAGCTTTGGCCCTGAGGGCGGCAATGCTGTTTTCCCTCAGTTCCTCTTGAGAGATGGTGGCTGCCTGGGGGTCAGGGCCACGTTCTTCCTTCTCGCTCTTGTCAAGCTTGGGCAAAGCCTGCCTCTCCACCTCGGGCTTCCTCCCGGTCTCCGCGGCTGCCTCCAGAGACTTTTTGTGCATCCCTAAAAAGAATTGTTGGTATTCGGGTTTAGAAAAGCGCCTGGGCATGGGAAAGCCATCTTGAACTGAAAACAGCAAAGATAAAAGAGAGGCCAGAATTAAAGGATGAGCAGAAAGCCTTGCTTCACACAGAAGTCACCCCGAGGCCTAAAGCACTGTGAGCATTGGGGAAGGGGACAAAGAAATAAAGCTACAGAGCTGAAACCTTGAGCCAGGCTGTGGGAGAGATCAAGGGCAAAGCTTCAGGGCACTGAGGGGAGAGGACTGGGCCCAGCCTGAGGAGGTGGCTGGGGGCCTGTTTATTCAGAGTATCTGTCAGTCTCCCATCCAATGAGCATTTATTAAACTCCTTCTGTGTACCAAGCATGGGGAGTGGGGTAAAAGCTGGCAATACAAAGAGAGACAAAAAATATAGTCCCTGCCTTCGAGGTGCTTTTGTTAGAAATTTACCCAAAAGGTAGGGAAGGGAATGAGGTTTGTTGGAGGGGAGAGAGGGAAAGGAAGGTCATTAACCTTTAGAACAGGGGTTCACAAACGGGGGTCTGGAAACATTCGAAATATATATAAACTTTTAAAAAATGTTGACATCTGTATTTCAATAGAATTTGTTTCCTTTGTAACCCCATGTATTTGGGGGGGGCCCCGCAGGGCAATGAGAGTTAAGTGACTTGCCCAGGGTCACACAGCTAGTAAGTGTCAAATGTTTGAGGCCAGATTTGAACTCAGGTCCTCCTGAATCCAGGGCCGGTGCTTTATCCACTGTGCCACCTAGCTGCCCCCGACCCTATGTATTTTATTTATGCATTTGAAAATGCATAAATTCAGGTCCCTAGATGACTAGGAAACGAATGGACCTCAGATGCTTAATGACAGAGACTCTCATGGGAGGGTGGGGATGGATACAACAAAGGAAGGAAGACAGTCTGAGTGAAGAGGCCACGTGCTAGATTCACACAGCTGTCATGTGCCCAGGGTCACACAGCTGAGAAGGGGTCCACAGGTTTCACTAGCCTGCCAAAGGGGTCCATGGCACATATGGAGTGTGGTTAAACCTCTGTTTTAGAGGGTTTCTGGGGACACAGGAAGCAGATCAAATGGACTTATGACAGATCTAGACTGTCCCGGTCATGAGCATTAAAGCTTGGAGCAGAGAGAAGAGGTGGAAAAATCTTAGAACAGTGGTAGACCCTGTACCCCCTGTATTCATTGAAGGGGGAAAGGGCTCCTCAAGGAGCCATTGAGACAGATGAGTTATTAGATATGAAGACATAGGATGAGTTTAGGCAATAGTAACTGTAACAGGCTCTCAAAGACACTTATTATCTGAGCTCCCACATCGGGACAGCAATATATACTTTTTAGGGTTCTGAGCTTTGGGCAGAGATACTTTCTCTAAGGGCAGGGCATGGGAAAGATAGAATAGCGGGTCCCTAATAGAGTCTCCAGGGAGGATTCTGATTAGAAATAGAAATATTTCATTTTCAGAATTTTGGGTCTCTTTTTCAGTCACTCCCTTCTCTTCCCCATCCCCTCATCCCATCTGGTTGGAAGTCATCCATCTTCCCAATGCTGTTCTCTTTTTAGAATTGGTACAGGACCTGCAAGGAAGGTCCAGAGCCCTTTCTCTCTAGCCCAAGGACAATTGCTTCCCTAAAGGGCCCTAGTAACCTGCTAAGGTTGACAGTATCTTACCAAGTAACCACGGGGCACAGGACTCCATGATGCCATCCTTGGCAGATTTGAGGATAGACTCTGGCAGTGGAATAGAGTGGCGAACCATGGCGCCGTACAAGCCATACTCTGCCATAACACTGCTGCGGCCCCAGCACTTCTCCCGTTTCCTCCATTTGGCTCTGCGGTTTTGGAACCAGACCTATGAAGGAAGAAAGCAGAGTGGTACAGTATAGTAAAGTGAAGGCTGGAGAGTCACAGAGCCATTATGGTTTTGTTTGGGGTTTTTTTTTTTTTTTTGGCAGAGCAATAAGGGTTAAGTGACTTGCCCAGGGTCACAGCTAGTAAGTGTCAAGTATCTGAGGTTAGATTTGAACTCAGGCCTTCCTGAATCCAGGGCCAGTTCTTTATCCACTGCTCCACCTAGCTACCCCCTGCCATTATGTTTCAAGTCCCTACTTAAACACTTAGAACATGAACAACTCACTTAAATCTCTGGGTCTCACTTTCTCTGTTTAAGGGATTTGGACCAGATGATCTCTGAGATTCCTTCTAGTTCTAAATCTATGATCCCATGATCCTAAATCACACGTATTAAAAGTAAGGCTCAAGGGGCAGCTAGGTGGCGCAGTGGATACAGCACCGGCCCTGGAGTCCGGAGTACCTGAGTTCAAATCCGGCCTCAGACACTTAACACTTACTAGTTGTGTGACCCTGGGCAAGTCACTTAACCCCAATTGCCTCACTAAAAAAAAAAAAAAAAAAAAATTAAAAATAAAAAAAAAAGTAAGGCTCAGGGGCAGCCAGATGGCTCAGTGGATAAAGCACTGGCCCTGGATTCAGGAGTACCTAAATTCAAATCCGGCCTCAGACACTTAACACTTACTAGCTGTGTGACTTTGGGTGAGTCACTTAACCCTCATTGCCCTGCCCCCTCCCCCCCCCCAAAAAAAGTAAGGCTCAAAGTCTACTGTGAACACAAACTCATACATTAAAAGAAAAAAAAACTATGCTTAGGTACCAACTCTGTCCATCATAGAATTCAGTGTTTCCCAAGGTGCTAGTGATATGGTGATTATTCAGACACATTATCCAGAGTCATTGAGTAGCTAGATGGTACAGTGGATAGAATACTGACCTTGAAGCTGGGAGGACCTGAGTTCAAATCTCAACCTCAGACACTTACTAGCTGTGTGACCCTGGGCAAGTCACTTAACCCCCATTGCCCTGCAAAAAAACCCCAAAAAACAAGAACAAAAGACAAACAACTATCCAGAATCATTAAGCCCCTATGTTGTAGTCCACAACTTCTTGTTTCTTAATAGGATCTAAATACAGACCTCTACAATAAGGAGAGAGTTGGAAAAGGTATCTGGAATCAGAAAACGTGGTTTTGAATGCTAGCTCTCCAGCTTATTAACTGTGTGACATTGGACTATATTCTCTTTGTGCCTTGATTTCTGCATCTGCAAAATGGGAATCATAATAACCATTACCCACCTCACTGCGGTGTGAGGATAATAATGTGTCAATAAGTGACATAACGCATGTAAAGTTGTAGGTAAACATCAGCTGTGATCATCACTGCAGCCTATCCATCATCCCCCAATCTCTAAACCACAGGCACCGTTGATCTTGCTGAGTAGGCAAATCATAAGATTACAGCCAAGTTAAGTGACCCCGGTAATCTGAATCAGAGATCATTTGATATCTCTTGTCCTCAATTTCCGGATCTGTACACTTTCCCACTAAAGCCTAAAAAGGAAGAAGGGGAAGTGGAGAACTGGGAGGGGAAAACAGGACCAGCTAGAAAGTGATAGTCAGATCTTGGGGCTACCCAAGACTATTACTATCATCATCAAGAGAGAAAAGGGGGCTTGGGCTGTGACTTATCCTAAGTCTGTCAGGCAGCTAGGTGATCAAGTACATAGAGCCATAGACCTGGAGTCCGGAAGACCTGAGTTCATAATCCTCCCTCAGATACTTACTAGCTGTGTGACCCTCAGTCTGCCTCAGTTTCCTCATCTGTAAAATGGAGATAGTCGCACCTACCTCCTAGGGTTATGAGGATAAAATGAGAACATATTTGTAAGAGGCTTTGCAAGCCTTAATTTAGCTCTATATAAATGCTAGTTATTATAATTATGTTCATTGGGCTGAGAGTGCGTTTTACATGGCCTCTCAATCCTATCTCCCTAAAGCGATCTCACTCTAGCCTTTACATAGGGGTAAGGCGAAGGGAAGGGTTTACAGTCGAGATTCGCTCAGGAGCCCCAGAGGATCCCAGCCTAAGGAGAGATGAGTGATTGTTGGGCCCTAGGGGCAGCGTTTAGGAGAGAAGAAAGAACTCTGCTCTGCAGTCATGCTGGGAAGATTGAGGCTTGGGGAGGGAGCGCGTCTCAGAGAAGAGGGAAGGCACCGCCTCTCATCTCCTGGACGCAGGCAAGAAAAGACCCTCATCTCTTCAGG
Source organism: Dromiciops gliroides (assembly GCF_019393635.1). Taxonomy (NCBI): domain Eukaryota; kingdom Metazoa; phylum Chordata; class Mammalia; order Microbiotheria; family Microbiotheriidae; genus Dromiciops; species Dromiciops gliroides. The sequence continues at coordinate 237,530,464 of NC_057862.1, forward strand.
AAATTGCAGGCTGAATCTCTCCGTTTTGACCCTCGGGGGGCAGCGAGTACCAAACCAGAAAAGAAGAAGGGAAAGGATGGGGATGAGGGTGCGGATGGAGATGGAGATGGAGACGGGGATTGGGGGGAGGGATGAGGAGGGAGGTAGAGATCGGCTGGGGAAAATCTATTAGTTTTCTCTTTCTGATTTCCATTCTTCTCCTGTCGCCTCTCTCTTTCTCTCCCGCCCTCCATCCATCCTCCCCTCCCTCCTCTCCCCCTCCCGCTCCACGACCCCCGCCTCCTCCCCCCACCAGCCTTTCCCTTGCCCGTGGAGGTATCAGCTTTTGATGAAAAATTGCTCGAGCTCTATTCAGGAGGCGGCAAAAGAAGAGTCACCCCCAGGGGCAGCCCTGGGCTGATTGAAAAATAAGTTAATTTCAGTTTGAATCGATGGGCCTCAGGCACTGAAATATCACGGGAAATTAAAGCGGTGGCTCTCCCGGGAGCCTCACCATTGACCCGCACTAATTAATGCCGGGGAGTTAGCGCACGCTTCTCCGGGAGCCGAGCTTTTCCCCTTCCCGGGGGACCCCCAAACACTTCTCATTTAACTAATTAGACGGGGAAAATTGGGTGTTAATTTGTTTAGGACTTTTTTTTTTCCTCTCCCCCCCCCACCGGCAGCGCCCCCCCCCCCCCGCCCCTCATCCCTTCCCGGGGAGGTGCGGGCAGGGCTAGAGATGAATGCATGGGGTTCGCTGGCAGATGGATGCCCGGGTCACTCTGCAATCTTCTCCGAGTTGATTGCTTGATTAGGTCGTTAGCACATTAAAAAAAAAATTGCTTGCCGTCTGGTGCTGGCGTGATGAGTGGGACGCGGCGGCAGCGCCTGGGTAATTTATCTTTTTATACGGCAAAGAATTTGATTTCCATCTGCAGATATATGGAGGCGCCTTTGACACCTGTTTAACACCGCGGGAGCTGACAGTTTAACTCTTTGCTGTCACCCTAACGGTGGGGGGCCGGAGGGGGGGGGAGGTGGGAGGTAGAAGGAAGAAGAAAGGCAGCTGCAGCACCCACCCACCCACCAGACCCAGACCCTCGGGCATGTATGCATGCAAACACTGGGTCTCCTTCCCGCCCCGCGCCACCCCCACGCCCCTCCTGGGGATGCGGAGCCGACTTAGAATGAGCCAATAGAGGGCTCTGCCCCACTGAGCATATGGGGAACGCGAGTGGGTTGTGGACGACGCTGGTGCAATCATCACGAATACTCACTCCATTTCCTGCCAACGCCAGCAGGTGGAGGAGTAAGACCACTGACAACTCCCGGCATCTGGCCCCCCCAACTGGAGGGATGAATGGAAGGATATTTTTGGCTTTTCCCGGGCAGCCAGAAGGGGGAAATTTCTCCCCCTCTCTGACTCTTCAATGCCCAACCCAGACTTGTCTTCCCCACAATGCAGAGAGAACGCCATACTGAGGTGCCTCTGACTAGGGTTTACAAAAGTCAATCGTGTTTCCTTGAAGGGCCAGGCTAAGGCTTGCCTGAAACTGTCTCCAGACAGATCTCAGGCTAAAAAAAGGAACCTCGGCCCCCACCTGGGTTTGCATTCAGGCAGGCGACTGCACCCCACTGGGTGGCCTATCTCCCCTCAAAGTGTGTGTGTGTGGGGGGGGGGCTTATTCAGTAGGATAGCCTCTGGATTCATCAGCTGTGTGCCTCCCTACGCCCCTCCAGGTATCAGGTACTCAGACTACCAGTAAAGTGAAATCACAGGATCCCAAGATATTTAGCTGGAAAGGATTTAAGAGACCATCCAGTCCAAAGTCATCATTTTACAGTTGAGGAAACTGAGGCCCAATGAAGTAAAGTGACTTGATGACCCAGATAGTAAATATCAGAGATGGAATATGAACTCCCTGCCCCCTGGACTCTAAATCCAGGACTCTTTCCAATATACCTAACTGCTACATAAATTTACTTCTGAGTAAATTTAGCTTCTAAGTCCCCAATGGCTCCCCTGCTTCTGCTCTCCTCTAGCCCCTTTTTCTCTGTGGGATGGGCTAGGAAAGGATTATGAATCCAGGGCCAAGATATGAAATATTTGCTAAAGGTGCCTCCCTCTGTGCCCCCACTTCAACTTCTCTGTGGGCCTGACCTCTCTTTATCTCCCAGCCTTCTCACTTTCTGCCCTATATTTCCACTAGATAGTTCCACAACAGATACTCAGTACTGCAAAAGAGGAAAATATAATTTGAAATCCATCACACCCATCACCTCTGGTAGTCTCCAGAGCAACAATATGAGAAAGAACTAGATATACTTTATAAAAATCCAAATGTTTTACCCACATAGACCTGGGGACTCTTCCAGGCCTCTCTTTGACCAGTATGGCTTGAGTAAGCCACTGTATCCTGATCTCCTTGGGGGCCTATGAATAGATTTCAGGGAGTTTGGAAATTTGAGAATATATATATATATATATGTGTGTGTGTGTGTGTGTGTACACACACACACACATCTTCATTAACTTCAAACTAAATAGCATTTCCTTTACTTATTTTAAAGCATCTGAGAAGGGGGTGCATGGATCAAAGGGTCCATGATGACACTAAACAGGTTAAGAACTTCTGTATTAGATGGAGGCCAGGCTGTTTCTAGGTAAAATTTCTAAATAGAAATCTACTTTTAGTGCTCCCTCATATTATCTCGTTCTTATCTCCTCTATTCTATCCCCTGCCCCAATAAAAACCAATGTATGTTTATTTATTTTTATTTTTTTATTATTTAAAAAATTTATTTTTTTGGTGAGGCAATTGGGGTTAAGTGACTTGCCCAGGGTCACACAGCTAGTAAGTGTTAAGTGTCTGAGGCCAAATTTGAACTCAGGTCCTCCTGAATTCAGGGCCAGAATCCACTGTGCCACCTAGCTGCCCCCCCCCAATGTATGTTTAGATGGAGGGGTGAGGGTATGTTGGCAAGAGTATTGGACCGAGAGACAGAAGACCTGAGTTTGAATCACAACTCTGACACAACCTGTGTGATTGTGGGCAAATCGTTTCATTTTTCTCAGACTCAGTTTCCTCATATGTAAAACAGTAATAATATTTGCACTGAGAAGTTGCCTGGTTTAGTGGTTAGGAAGCTAAACTGGGAGTGAGGAAAATCTGGGTTCAGATCCTGCTTTTGGTTACACATTCTAGCTGTGTGACCCGGGGTAAATTACTTAACATCCATGAGCCTCACACAACTCTCTAAGATTCTAAGCCATAAACTGGTGGTGATCTGCTTCAGTGGAGGGAGTTACCACAGCAAGAAAATCACAGGTCTCTGACATATACACTGCCTACCTCTTAGGCTTAGAGGGAAGAAAGTACTTTGTACATTGTAAATGAGAGCTATTAAGAAGTGACTGACTTAGTATGTGAGAACTCTTTTTTATTTTTTATTTTTAGTGAGGCAATTGGGGTTAAGTGACTTGCCCAAGGTCACACAGCTAGTAATGTTAAGTGTCTGAGGCCGGATTTGAACTCAGTTACTCCTGATTCCAGGGCCGGTGCTCTATCCACTACGCCACCTAGCTGCCCGTATGTGAGAACTTTTTATGGAGGAGATCCCCACTTAGGAGCCCCCCAAATTACACCACATAAGCAACTACATGGGAGGCATTATGGTAGAGAGGCAAGAGCAATAGCCCTAGAATGAGCTAAACTTGAGTTCAGAGCTCATCTCTGCTACTTCCTATGTCTATGACCTTGGACAAGCCTTTCCAGACCCTAGCTTCTTTTGTAAAAATAAGGAGGTTGGGCTGGACAGCTTTGGATGCCCCTTCTAGCTCTAAATCGATACGTATTGTGGGCCTGATGATGAATATTTCTTATTTACTACATCAGCTGGTGAGAAAGAAAAAAAAAGTAGATTCTTCTTCATGAACCCAGTGTTAGCTAAAAGTACATTTCCATCATAGTGGCTAGGGAAGATGGCTTGTCTCTGTTTCTCAAGCTGCAAAGTGAGGCTTGACACTCCTCCCTCTGAAGCCACTTTTTATTTCTGACTCATACTCAGCAGTGCCTCAGGACAGACTCATCAACTGACAAGCTGGGAGTTGACTGTGGAGTTTAGAAGGAAAGGAAATAACAACAACATGTGTATATATATACACATGTGTATATGTATGTACATATAGGTGTATATGCACATATAATGTGCTATCATATATTATATATACATACATACATATATATACACACACATATATGTTATGGGCCCCTGGGTACTTCAGAAGTTTTCTAGGGTACATCAAAAGAACCTTCTCCTTGAGAAATTAAATCAAAGGACAGACACACCTAAAGAGATAAGTGGCACCAGATGGGGACTGAGCTAGCTCCAGGACCACCACCCTTCATTCCAGTCTCCCCTACCCGTGGGAAGATAAGATTAGGTGTGGCTGCTGCCTTTGTGGCATGAGGAGGAGAGAGATGGCTTGAGAGATCTGGAGCCGCACCTCAGCCACCACCAATAAAGCAACTTTCCACAGTCAGATGATTGCCTCATCAGACCACCATTGGTCCTCTATAAAAGCATCTGCCTGTCTCCTGCTCTAGAAGAAAGGTATCTCAGAGAGCTATGCCTCTGTGCCATGCCTTCTCTCCATGAGAAGTCCAAGGATTTCTCTCTTAGTTTCCTTTCCCTAGCCCCTAAATAAACTATTATTTTATTCCAATTGGATTTGTGTGAAAGAGCGTGTAATTCTTTAAAGATAAATTCCTAAGGACCCCTACCCCAAACCCCCATCAATTTCCTCCATAAGAATATATATATATTAAGGTTTGCAAAGCTCTAAGAGGTAGATTCTATTATTATTCCCATTTTGTTGTTGTTCAGCTGTTTCAGGCATGTCTGACTCTCTGTGACTGTATTTGGGGTTTTCTTGGCAGAGATACTGGGGTGATTTGCCATTTTCTTCTCTAGCTCCTTATTTTTCTTTCTTTTTTTTTTTCTAGCTCATTTTTACAGATGAGGAAACAAGGTTAAGTGACCTGCCCAGAGTCACACAACTAGTAAGTGTCTGAGGCTGGATTTCAACTCAGGTCTTCATGATTTCAGACCTGGCACTCTATACACTGCTCCACCTTGCTAAACCTATTCCCATTTTACAGATGACTTGACTGAGGTAGACAGAGGTAACATGACCTGCCTAGAGTCTAGTGTTCTATCCACTGAGCAACCTAGCTGCCCCTACTTCCATTTTACAGATATAAAGATGAATAAACTGAGGTAGAAAGAGGTGAAGTGACCTGCCTAGAGTCTAATGTTCCTCGACCACCTAGAACTGAATAATGAGAGAACCCTTCTCTTGGGGAACTATCCACCTCCTTGTTCACCAGACTGTAGGTGAATTGATTTGGTTACAAATGGCTGAGATAGATTCTGCTGAATTTGAATGTTTAGGGGATCCTGTATACCTCAGGTGACAGTTCTTCCCCAACCCCTTTCCTTCCTATTATCTCCATCCAGTTTTCCAGCCTAGTTGGTGTATTTTCCAGGTAGACAGCAGATGTCTAAGCATCCTTAGACACCAGAGGCATCTCAGTTTGTCCCGTGTGTGCTCCAAGGACAAAGATGGCAAGAGGGATCGACTACCCTAATGCTGATGTGTAAGCCAAACCGATGCTCAACAGCTGTTCTGAAACTCACATGAGTTGCTACCTCTCCCTGGTAAAATCAGGTCCTCTGCCTGGATCAATGATGTTTTTATAATAAGGGTAAAGACTCAGGATTTCCTCTGGGCCTGAAACTTCTGGCTTTAGGAAAAGCCTGGGTAATGTACATGGGAAGCGTTTAAAGCCGAGTTATCCTCTTGGGCCTTATAACTTTAGATAGAATAAGACCAGGCCTTCAGGGCAAGATTCTATTTTGCCTAGAGATGCTTTCCTGAGGAACTCAGTGCCAGCTGGAACTTCAACCTGGGAGCTATCCAGAGCCCTGTTAGCCCCTTGAGAAGAGAGTTTGTGTTATATCTATCTTTGTATCCCCAATGCCTCGAACAGTAACCTGCATGGAGTAAGTGTTTCATAAATGTTTAATCAGCTGAATGGATTTGGTTACTGCAATGCCAAGCTCTCAACTGGGGCCAGATGCTGCTTAGATACAGGGAAGAAGTTGTGGTGGCCAAATGGTGGTCAAAAAATGGTGGCCAAGCAGAGAGGATAGGGAAACAGAGGCCTTGGAGAGGAGTTACTAAGGGACCAGATATCTACTGAGTACTTTTAAGTTTTTCTTTCCTGTCAGATTAGATTTTTATCTTATTTTATTATTTGGGGGAGGGGGTGGCGGCAATGAGGGTTAAGTGACTTGCCCAGGGTCACATAGCTAGTAAGTGTCAAATGTCTGAGGCTGGATTTGAACTCAGGTCTTCCTGAATCCAGGGCCAGTGCTTTATCTACTGCGCCACCTAGCTGGAGGTGGCGCACCCACCCCCAGATTAGATTTTTAAATGTGGAGTGACTCCTAGAAGTGCTGCTTTTGTGAGTCAAAGAGGTCTTTTTTTTTTTTTTTTTTGGTGAGGCAATGGGGGTTAAGTGACTTGCCCAGGGTCACACAGCTAGTAAGTTGTCAAGTGTCTGAGGCCAGATTTGAACTCAGGTACTCCTGACTCCAGGGCTGGTGCTCTACAAAGAGGTCTTAATGAAAGCACTTACCTGTTCTCTCCTCAACCTCAGCTCTATTCCTCTGGACTAGGATAGGGGTGACACACAGTATGGGCACCCTGGGAGCAACAGTCAGTTATAATAAGGAGGATCACATAATATATTGACCAGAGACAGTAGTGGCAGGCTCCTTTCTCCTTTAGCCTGTGACTAAGGTCTTCTATCTTCTCCAGGATCTCCTTGAGGGATGCCATATTTTTTGTTTGTTTGTTTTGTTTTGTTTTGTTGGGTTTTTTTGCAGGGCAGTGAGGGTTAAGTGACTTGCCCAGGATCACACAGCTAGTAAGTGTCAAGTGTCTGAGACCAGATTTGAACTCAGGTCCTCCTGAATCCAGGGCCAGTGCTCCATCCACTGTGCCACCTAGCTGCCCTAGGGACGCCATATTCTGGGATGGGATGTGAAAAGTTCCAATTTCTAACACCATTTTCATTCATTAGGAGCCTAAGCATAAACATGTCCCTGTGTAATGTACCCAACACATGCCCACAAGGCCATATGCAACCTATTATTGAGAATTGCTCTTCCAAGCTCCCAGAAGCAGAGAGCCTGTAAAGTTGTTTTTTGTTTTGTTTTGTTTTATTTTTTGAGGCAATTGGGGTTTAAGTGATTGCCCAGGGTCACACAGCTAGTAAGTTTATGAAGCCAGATTCAAACTCAGGTCCTCCTGATTCTAGGGCCAGTGCTCAATCTACTGTGCCACCCAGATGCCCCACCCCCCCATAAGTTTTCATTTAAAACAAAACTAAAATAATCTTTTCTCTCTCTTCCTAGAAGCTTCTTACCTTAACTTTCTAGCTTAACTTAACTTTTCATGGTACTCCCTTTCATGTACTCTAAAATTTGGTTGTACCAAATTCAACTTTTCTCTCCTTCTCTAATTTCATCTCATCCTTTCCCACCTCCACACTTTTGCACAGACTATCCCCCCCTGCCCAGCGACATCCTTCTTCAAGGCCCAGTTGCCACCTCCCCGATGAAGCCTCCTTTCTTGCCTGGGATTCAGTATCAGTTCTAGGTATAGAACTCATATGTCTAGATTCCTCATCCCCAGGACACGTTTTTCTAAGTGTAAAGGTATAAATTAGGCACTAATCACATCCATGGTCTCAGTCCATGTACTACAACCCTTGAAGCGTCTGCCAGAAGAGTTCACACCCAGGCCACATGTAGGTCAAGAGCCAGGGACAACTCAGACTAACTCTACATAGTAAAGGGGAGGTATGGAACCCCCAAAGGAAGATCCATGTGCCATCTCCTGCTTGAAAGCAAGAAATAAAATGTATTGGAAGCCCAGCTAAGAGAGGGTTAAGGAGAATTTTGAGTTTAAGTACACTTTGTGTATAAATATAATTTCATTTGAGCCTCACAACCACGCTAAAAGGAAGGTGTTATTATTATCCCCATTTTACAGTTGAGGAAACTGAGGCAGACAAAAATTCAGTGATTTGTGTTCAGATAGTAAATGACTGAGGCTGGATTTGAACTTAGGTCTTCCTGACTCTAGGCTCAGCACTCTATGCACTGAACCACCTGGCTGCCTAGGTTTAGGCAACTGGACTATTTCTACTTAGCATGATGTAACGTAAAGTGACCTGCACTTGGAATCAGGAGACTAGGATCTTAATTTCAGCTGTGACATTAACCAGCCCTGTGATCTTAGGCAAGACATTCAACCTCTAAACCTATTTTCCCATCTGTCTAATTGGGATAATATTACTTGTACCACCTATCTCACAGGATTGTCATGGGAAAAGCTCTCAAGCCTTAAGGAGCAATGTCAAGGTAAGTTATTATCATTCAAATATGTTTAATATTCCATAATTTCATGTAAGAAGTCTTACTTCTGCCTCCAAATGCTGATAGCCCATCACAGAGGGCCACAGAAGAAGACACAACTACTTCCAATGAAGGACACAGTAGGTGGATCCAACAGTAGCTTTCACTTTTCTTCAAAAGCTCTCTCTCTTTCTTTTTCCCTCCCTCCCTCCCTCTTTCCTTTCATCCTTCTCTCTCTATCTCTCCTCTATTTCTCTCCCCCTTGTTTTACCCCTCTTCTCTCTCTCTGCTTCTGTCTCTTTATCTCTCTGTCTCTGCCTTTCTCTGTCTCTCTATTGCTGCCTTTGTCCCTTTCTCTCTATTTTTTTTTTCCTTGAGTGGAAAACCAAGCACCTTCCATTGTAGATATGTGACATGACCATTACTGGCTATACCTTCATGGCCTGGCCCTGACTTGGAAATGCTGGGCACTAACAGCCCATTATCAATCACTACATGCTGTGCTTTGTGTCTCTCAAGGTCCCATCTTGGCCAGGACCACCACTGGTTGATGAGTCTCAACGATTTTCCCAAGAATGACCTTGGAGGCCTTGCCAGAGTTTCTTCCTCTAAGGAAAAGACACTAAACACAGATGCTTTTTACAGCCCACCCACCTGGATAGCCAACCCTCCTTTTGGAGCCATTTTCTACCTCCTGCTTTTCTCTACAGCCTATCACCCCATCCCACAACCAGACTTAGCTCTCAGGCCCTCAGTAAGACAAGGTGTTGGCAGCCATTTTGCCTTTTCATTAGTCAGGCTCCCTTCCTCACAAGCAGCCACTTTCCTCGGGGCTGGGAGCTGATTAATTTAACCTCATTGTTGGCATGATTTAGTACCCCGACACACCAAACCCCACTCAGCACTTCTAACACCATATTTCAGCAAAGCACTGGATCCTTTAGCAGTGTGTGTTCCAGCGGCCACCAGGTAGTACCTTAGTATGCTCAAGTTTCTCATCATTGTACTCATGACCTGGTGAATCAAAGGGATGGACAGACCCTCCAAGTTCATTTGGTCTCTCCCCTGCTCAACTCAATCCCCTTTTCTTTCATTTAATTCTTTCCAACAGATACTTATGTTGTATCCTCTCTAGAGAATGAGAATTCCTTAAGGGCAAGGACTATCTTTGGTTTTGTCTTTGGATCTTCATATAGCAAAGAGGCTGACCCAGTAGGTTCTTGGTATATACTTGCTGAATTGAATTGTCATCCTTTTCTCTCACTTTCAGTAACACATACACACACACACATTTTGCAAAATGACCACTGTATATTCCCAAGTCTCCCAGACCCATCTCATGCCAGCACTTAACTTCTCCTTCCTAGTATTTACCTACCTAGTGGAAGAAGCACTGTAGTGGGTAGAGGGCTGGCTTTTTCCCCAGGAAGACAAAGAACAAAAGTTCAAGTCTGGTCTCTGACATATAATGACTGTGTGATGATGGGCAAGTCACTTAATGTCCCAGTGCCAAAGTCAACTCTCCAAGTACAAGTTAGAGATGAGTTGCTGGTGGGACCCAATTTTTTTTAATCTCCCTATTACTTTTCTCCCCATAAAGGCTATGAACATTGAATAGGCAATTTTATTTGTAGAATGAAAGGAAGACCACCAAACTCAAAAGTACTAGGAAAATCAAGGACCCAAAGGACAGAACTAGCTATATAAAATACAGTATATTATTTTTGTATTATTATTATCATCACCTCTTCCCTCTTCAGTATATATTGAAGATTATTATGACTAACACAATGGAAATTCATTTCCCATTCCCTAGAACTTATATCAGGCAATCTCTCAGGATTACAGATCCTAGACTTTTTTTTTAGGAGATAAAAGAATTTGGAAATGTGACTGTGGCTGACATGGGACCCTAGGATTTCTGATATCCTGAAATATTTGTATTCAACTCTCCCACCCCATCCCCAGGCCAAGAGAAATGGCTGTGTCCCCAGGCCCACACAAAAAGACAACATGAAGGAACAAATAAGAGTCAGTCCTACAGGGATATGCTTAGTTTCCAAATGATCCTTAACACTTGTAGCTGAATCACAGTTAGGGACCCTTAGCAAAGACCCTGGCCTTAGACAGGGGAGGCCCTCTAGCCATCAAGGGGCTCAGATCCAAGTGGGCCAGCTAAGGTTTCAATACTTCCACTACTCTCTCATTCTGAGGCCGATTGTGGAAGCAGGCTCTGCACCATTACAATCAGGGAGGGCTCTGATTATCTTCTATTCAGGGTTATTGTTAGTCTTAACTGTGACAGCTCTTTCTATGAGGTGTATAAAAAGGAGATGAAGCAAGATGAGAACCATAAAAGGTGGGACATGGGCTGCATAGCTAATCACAGCATTTTCTTCTGATAAAGGTCAGAGACTTTGAGAACCGGCTGCCACCTTATAGATCCTATAATTCATCCTCCTTACTTTATGAATGAGAACGGTAAGTGACTCGCCCCAGTTCTTACATCTAGTTAGTAGCAGGGCTGAGATACAGGCCTAGATCTCCTAATGTACAATCCAGTGATACCAGAAGGTGGGAACCTCTAACTGGGGTATGACTCCTCTCTCACCCCCAAAACTACACCCCCCCCATATCTCTAAATATGTGTAGGTTTAGAAATGCCTCCCCATTCACTCTAGGTAATCCTACCACATCTCTTGCCCTCATTCAAATTGAAAGACATTAAGTAACTAGGAAAAGATTTGGCCTTTCTTTAAACCGGTCCCCTCTCTGAGTCCAGTTTAGGGTTAAAACTAGGCTTGGCTTCAAACCCTAGATAGCCTTAGGTCCCAAAACACCCCCTATCCTTCAGATATGACAGCTTTCCTGGGACATTGTGTAGAAATAGGGCTTGGCTAAGGCTCAGATGATTCAATGGTTAGCATTTACATAGCAGTTTACATGTGTTATGTCATTTGATCCTCACAACAACCCTGGGTGGGGATTGGGGGTGGGGTGGGGGGAAAGAGAGAGAGACTATTATTATATCCATTTTACAGATAAGGAAACAGAGGCTAGCAGAGGTTAAATGCCTTGCCCAGGAACACTAAGATAGTACATGTCTGAGGCCAGATTTGAACTCAGGTCTTCCTGACTCCAGACCCAGCACTGCATCACCTAGCTTCCTGCCCTTTAGAATAGAGGTAAGGGGGGGGGTGCAGCTAGGTGGCACAATGGATAGAGCACTGGCCCTGCAGTCAGGAGACCTGAGTTCAAATCCTGCCTCAGACACTTGACACTTACTAGCTGTGTGACCTTGGGCAAGTCACTTAACCCTCATTGCCTAACCAAAAAAAAAAAAAAAAAAACACCAAAAAACCCAAACAAGAATAGAGGTAAGGAATGGCCAGAGCAGTCTAGTCTCAGATCCCCTATGCAGGATGTGCACAATGGCTGAAACTGGACTTGATAATTATTTATGAAGCTGGCAGAGCCTTAAGCCATTTTATCCAGGGCTCCTGCCGATACTGCTTCCCTAGTCATCCCTCCACACTAATAATGAGTCACCACTGATCTCTGATTAGAGAATCAGTCGTTCAAGGACTCTGGAATGTCATGGAAATTATTCTGGCAGGATTTTGAGAGCCTCTCTGTTGCAGTGGATGTTTTTTTTAACCACAGTCCATCTCCCTTTAACACCCTCCTCATGGGCTGAATTAAGTGGTAGGAGATCCACTTTGCCCCAAGCCCTTAATCAGTTATGGTCCCTCTGCCACCTCTCACATCCTAACTGACCTCCAGTCTCTCAGCTCCCTTCTAATCTTCATTTCAAATCCCAGTCTTATCATTAAAAAAATTCCTTCTCTCATATTCCCCTCCCATACCAATGACTTTCGGCAAAAATCTCCAAAGCTCTTTGAAACTTTGTGTTAATCTTCATAATATCCTGGAGAGTTGGGTTGGATGCCACATGATCATTCCTCAAAAAACTCAATGAATTCCTGAAACCCCTTGCTATTTTCTGACTCCTGGTCCCACCACTCACTCAAGAGCTGGATTTTCCCATGGTTAGCTATCTCAGAGAGGCATGGAATGGGACTGGAAGATCCTTGTTCTCCTCTGTGTAAAAATACTCATCTTAGGCTTGTCTTTACTTCTTCAGAGCATCCCAGGGAAATAGAGAATGGAATTTGAACTCAAGCACTTCACAGTGTCACTTATATTCTAAGGGTTAAAGAAAATCTTGGCTTGTCTCAAACAGATGTGCAATGAGTCTCCCTGCCTCCTTCGCTTCAATTCCTCTTGACTCCCTGGTTTGGGAAACAATCTGACCTCAGAAACTTACCAGACACTTAACCATTTGCCTCAGTTTCCTCATCTGTAAAATAAGCTGGAGAAAGAAATGGCAAACCACTCCAGTATTTCTGCCAAGAAAACCTCAAAGGGGTCTGAAAATTTGGATATGACAGATATGACTGAACAACAGCGAAGGCCCCAAATTCACTCCCTACCATCCCTGAAATCCTCCCATTCAAGGGCTGGTAAGCCCTTGTCTAACTATATGTAATAAGAATAATTAATAAAAGCATTTATAGAATACCTTAAGGTTTGCCAAATGCTTTATAACTATATCATTTGATCCTTACAACTAATTTTTTTTTCAGACGAGGAAACCGATACAGACAGAGAGGTTAGGCAATATGCTCAGGGTCACACAGCTAGTAAGAGTCTGAGGCTGAATTTGAACTCAAGTCTCCCTGACTCCAGACCTAGTACTCTATCCACTGTACAACATAGCTGCTGCACTTTTAGTATGGGTTTTAGTCCAAGGAAAGGAGACAGCCATTTTTATATTCAGGAGAATTCCCCCAACTCACGTACTAGGGCATTATCTCAACAATCCCTAAAATAATGAATTTAAGGCACTGTTTCTTTTTTGTTATTGTTGTTTGTTTGTTTGTTTGTTCAGGGTTTTTGTTTTTGTTTTTTTGGGGGCAAAGAGGGTTAAGTGACTTGCCCAGGATCACACAGCTAGTAAGTGTTAAGTATCTGAGGCCGGGTTTGATTCAGGTCCTCCTGAATCCAGGGCCGGTGCTTTATCCACTGTGCCACCTAGCTGCCCCTAGGGCACTGTTTCTACTGTTAGTGAACCAGTCAGCCAACTGTCCACTATGTTCAAGTCCTGTACAAAGAGTGGCTATATGTGATTGCTGAGAGGTGGTTGTGTTGAGGGAGGCAGGTATTCAAGCCCATGTGAGTCTGGGTCTATGCCCTGATTCCACCAATGCCACCACCACAAAACAGGGTATCCAAGCTTCAGAGTAGAGTCCCTGCCATCCATCAAACCCCATCCCCACCACTGTGATCATGATGCCTGCAATGCAAAAGCACATTCTCCTTCCATCCTCAATTAATTTGGTGTCTGGTTCATGTTCTTTTTCTCTTCTCCAGCTCCAACCTTCACCCTTGGGAACATTAATATACACCCTGATACTCTCTCAAACACCCTGACCTCCCAATTTTTCCATTTACTCATTTCCCATGACCCACTCCTCTATCTTACCATAGCAACATACTTTGTTCTTACCATCGCCCACAAGAGTTCTAGATCCGTGTTCATAGCCTCTCAAATTCCTTTACCTTATTATCATCTGTTACCACTCCACCTCTCCCTCTGCCTTGCAACTCCAAACTCTGTTCTTCATCGTCATTTTAGTTCTTCCACAGACCATCATGCCTGCACTGGCTACATTCTCTTCCCTTCCTCGTCTTGACCCTTTGGTGAACCAGTTCAATTCTATGCTGTCCTCTTCTCTCAGTCCCCTAGCCCCTTTATCCCATTGAAGATCTTGCCCTTTCAAACTCCAGCAGCCTTAGATTACTCACCCCCTCCCCAGCAATTGATCCTAGCCTTGTATTGCTGAACAAAGCTGGAGATAAATGACAAAACCACGCTGATGGCCCACTGCAAGGTTATGTTATGTGATACCAATTGGGCCCTCACTCCATCAAGGCAATCTTTTTTTGTTTGTTTGTTTGTTTTTGTTTTTTAGTGAGGCAATTGGGGTTAAGTGACTTGCCCAGGGTCACACAGCCAGTAAGTGTTAAGTGTCTGAGGCCGGATTTGAACTCAGGTACTCCTGACTCCAGGGCCGGTGCTCTATCCACTATGCCATCTAGCTGCCCCAAGGCAATCTTTTTACACCTCCCTAATCAAGGTACCATCTTGCCACAGCAGCTTTCCCAAGCTTTTTCCTACCTCCTCAAATCCCCCACATTTCCCCTGCCCCCACCCTTTCAGTTGAGAATCTTGCCTCATTTCACTGAAAACATTGAGGCCATTTGCAGAAATATCCCTCGTCTCCCCTGTTCCTCATCTCACATCACTCAGATGCCTTCTGCCAATATCTCTTCCATCGCTTGTTTCATAGGAAGAGGTGGCCTCTCTCCTTGCCAAGGCAAACCCATCAGTGTGCACAAGCAATCCCATTCCATCCCATCTCCTCTAGCAAATTGCCCCTCTCTATCATTCCTACTCTTTCACTTATCTTCAATCCCTCCCTGTTTACTGGCTGCTTCCCTACTATCTACAAACATGCCAGTGTCTCCCCCAACCTCAAAAAATCATGAAGTCTCCAATCTCTAACCACCTTGAAAACATCTTGAAATGGATGTCTCAAAGACATCTTAAACTCAGCATGTCCAAACTAAACTCATTATCATTTCCTCCCTGCAATCCTCCCATCTTCCTAACTTTCCTATTACCATCTAGGGTACCACCATCCTCTTAGGCAGTCATGGTTACAACCTAAGTCTCATCCTTGAATCCTCTCCCTCAACCCCACCATAGCCAACCAGTTTTCAAATCGTATCCTTTCTACTTTTGTCATATCTCTTCTTTCCTGACAATGCCACCTCCTTGGTGTAGGACTTCATGTCCTCATGCCTGGACTGTTACAATAATGTTCTAATTGGTCTCCCTGCCTCTTC
This sequence comes from Dromiciops gliroides, assembly GCF_019393635.1. Lineage (NCBI taxonomy): Eukaryota > Metazoa > Chordata > Mammalia > Microbiotheria > Microbiotheriidae > Dromiciops > Dromiciops gliroides. The sequence continues at coordinate 237,545,908 of NC_057862.1, forward strand.
TCTCCCCACACCAATAAATCCTTCACTCAACTGTCAAATTAATCTTCTTAAAGTCACGTCTGACCATATCACTCCCCTTCTCCATTCAATAAACACCAGTGGCTCTTTATTACCTCTAGGATAAAATATAAAATTCTATATTTGACTCTTAAAGTCCTTCATAACCTGTCCTCTTCCTATTTTTCCAGTTTTCTTACATTTTACTCTTTTTCACAAACTCTGTGATCCTTAGAATTCCATTAGTCCTGCCCCCTAGGATAGAATACTTAATGAATGTTAGCTGAATTGAATTGACTACAAGGGTTATTTTTCAGACTACTTCATTTCCCTGAGGCTTCTTACAGCTAAGGAGTGTTGGTGGTAAATACTGGGAATAAGCCACTGTCCCAGGATTATCCTTGCTGTGCCTTGAACAAGACACTCCATCTTCACTGGTTATCTATCCCCCATACCTAGAATTCTCTCTCTTCAGCCCTACCTGCTGGCTTCCCTGGCTTCCTTGAAGTTTCAGCTAAAGTCTCACTTCATGCAAGAAGCCTTTCCTGATCTCCCTTAATGCCAGTGACTTCCCTCTGAGACTCCCTACAATTTATACAATCTATAGCTTGTTTGTACAGTTATATAACCTTACTCCCAAAGTCTATTGGTATGGGACTTTCTTCTCATTGGTGGAGATGAATGAATTCCCTGCCCTGCGTTAGGGTGGGTAAGGGTGAAGTTGGCCAAAGAAGAGGGAGGAGAGAGTTTCAGTCTTTTCAAGTTTTCCTTGAATCTTCTCTACCACGCCCCTCATGAAGAACAAGACATTCATTTCCACCAATGAGGAGAGAGTCCCATTCCAATGGGCTTTGGAACTGGGTTCACAGTTTGCATGTTGACTCCATTAGAATGTGAGCTTTCTGAGGGGAGAGACTTTTTGCTTTTTTTTTTTTTTTTTGTATCCTTAGCACAGTGTCTGACACAGTAAATACTTAACAAATTCTAATTGACTGACTGACAATAGCTATGATCTAACTCCAGGTGTTCATGAGGCTGATGATAGACAATCCTTATCAGGCAAAAAACAAAAATAACAACAACAAAAAACAATAGACCAGGTTCAGGAACCACCTCTTCCATGAAACTTTTACTGATTCCTTCCCCTCAGCTGAAAGTAAACTCTCCCTCTTCAAATTTTTCTTTCTTTCTTTTTTTCTTTCTTTCTATTTTTTCCCTTATCACATTCTGCCCTGTATCATACTTATTTGTGTATTTGTCTTATCCTTCCTAGTAGACAGTAGATTCTTTGAGGACAAGAATGGTGTAATTTTTCAATTTTATATGCCCAGTACCCACTTCTGTGTCTCGAACATAGCAGGTACTTAAATCAATCAATGTTTGTTGAATTCAATGGGGTCAGACAGGTCATTCCAGTGGCAAAGGGACAATAAAATTTTGGTAATCAGAATGAGAGCTAAGACTAAGGAACAATAACTGAGAGTTGTTTGTGGCCTTTCCTCAAATCCTTGAGCTCAGGATTTCCTCAAGGCTCCCCTTGCAGCTTCTCAGATTTTAAAATCATACATGCAATGAGCAAGTTGCTTACCCACAGGTCAGTGGTACCAAACAGAGTCTCTGAGCAACTATCACAGGGGTCTGTATATAATTCCTGGAAACCTGTAGTCACCTACCCCTAAGTTCTTTTTGTACATTTCACTCTCAAATAATGCTTCTCCCTTGACAGAAAGTCAAGCGATGTACTGTGGCAAGAAGTGACTTGGCAAGGGTATACTGGTAAATGTTTAACAACTGGTTTTCCAGAAGAAAAAAAAAACCAAGACACACTTTTAAGTTTAATCTGCATTATCAACATTTTATCCATCACTTTCTTAAGTCTAAATAATCAACAAAACAATAAATCAAGCCCTAATTTGTAATATGTGCTAATTTCTGAGATGTAAATGCTCACACTGAAAATTTCACACAGAAAATTTAACAATCAGCTTTTGAAAGTCACTAGAGCTGTCTCAAGCATATCCCCAGGGAACACCTCTCTCCCTACCCATCTTACCTCTGGGGAACAAGATGGTCCCTTTTGGTAATTCTTTCATCTTTTCTACTTGAAAGTTTTAAAGAAACTGACCTACCTGACTTAGTCCTTATCACCTCCTCTTGCTACCTGTATAAGGCAGGGGACAAACTTGTTTTTAAAAGAAAAACTAATAATAATAATAATAGCATTTATATAGTGCTTTAAGATGAACAAAGTGCTTTTCTTGTTTGTTTTGTTTTTTGTTTGTTTGTTTGGTTTGGTTTTTTCGGGGCAATGAGGGTTAAGTGACTTGCCCAGGGTCACACAGCTAGTAAGTGTCAAGTGTCTGAGATCAGATTTAAACTCAGGCTTCTCCTGATTCCAAGTCCTGCTCTCTATTTGCTATGTGACCTAAATGAAAGTTTGATTGATGGGGAATACATTTTGGAGAAGTCATTTCCAAGTTGGGATCTAGCCATACTGAGTAATGGGTGAAGGGACAAACTATCACAATGCCAGTCCCTTGGGAGTAGCCACTAAATTATTCTGGAGACACTTAGGAGGATAAGGATCTTTTTCATTCAAGGTTGTAATCCAACTAAGACAACTCCAAGACTGCTAGAAATGTAAACATACAGTCTATCCCTTTCACTGATATTTCACCTGGATACTAGGACTATTTGCCTGCCTCATGTTTGGGGTAGGAGATGGAGTGGGGGGAATGGCACTTGATCTAATTCTTTACCCAGGGAGTTATCAAGCACCATAGTTATACCCCACCCCTAACTAGAGTGGACTTTATACCATAGGGGCACCCTGCATCAGTGCTAAAGAGGTTCCTATTCCATTCATGCTAAAGAGGTCACTATTCCATAAAGCCACCAAAAAAGGACCAGACACTAGGGCAGGTGATCACCTCGTTTCCTGATAGGTGATTTCCTGAGTTGGAACAGACCAGGAGAACCAGGAGCCTAGGCTGACTTGGGAGAGAATGAGAGAATGCCTGGTTGGAAGAGACAGGAAAGAAACTTCCCCCTTTCTCAAGAAAATGGGGTCAGTAAGAAAGAGAAGAGCACAACTCTATTCTCAGTAGGAAATTCAGTGACCACAAGATAAATTCCATTAGCCTCAGGTCTCCCAGGAGGTAATTCCCAGCCTTCTTTCACATCCACTTGATGTATCCTGTGGCTGGCACAGACCATCAAGTGGGAACAGAGGAGGTCCTGACATCATCGATCATAAGTGGAGCCAAGAACTCACATGGATTTCTCTCTTCAGATTACTTATAGCCCTCACTGTCTCTTCCACAAAAATGTATTCTCGATATCTCTGAGTATTAGTCTCACCTCTTCAACTAGAACATAAGCTCTCAGAGGGCAGAAATCATGCCTTTTATATCTGATATTCCCCACTGTACTTGCCACATTATGTCACAGGTGTTTAACAAATGCTTGCTAGGTAGTACAGTGGATAGAGCATCAGCTTTGGAGTCAGAAGGATCTAAATTCAAATCCAGTCTCAGACACTTACTGTGTGACACTGGAGAAGTCACTTAACCCTGATTTCTTCAAACCCAGAACAAAACAAAAAAAAATGCTTGCTAACTTTAATAAAATGTCCCTTATTGATAATGGTTTACATGAAAGCATCCCCTACTGGGACCACATGTCCTCATTGGTGAACTATTACCTTGTCCTGAACCAGGCCTTGAATGTCACTTCCCAGGCATATCCATGCCACGCCATAGCTCTTGAAGACACTGCCCCCACACCCCACCGCAGTCCAAATATGTGTTGGCTTCCCCTATTAGAATGTAAGCTCATTAAGGGAAAGGACTCCTTTTTCATTCATTCATTCATTCATTCATTCATTCATTCATTCATCCATCCATCCATCCATTCATTCACATAACCACTTAAAATATGCAAACTATGGTATCTCTTTTGATCCTCACAACAACCCCATGAAGAAGGTGTACTTCTTGGGGCAGCTAGGTGGCACAGTGGATAAAGCACCAGCCCTGGTTTCAGAAGGACCTGAGTTCAAATCCACCCTCAGACACTTGACACTTACTAGCTGTGTGACCCTGGTCAAGTCACTTAACCCTCATTGCCTGGCCAAAAAAAAAAAAAGGTGCACTTATTATTTCCAATTTACAAATGAGGAAACTGAGACTGAGAAAGATAAGCGACTTGCCTAGGGCTATACAGTTAGTATCAATTATAGGACATTGGAAAGAGGGCTGGCTCTAGAATCAGGGCCAGAGTTCAAATTCTACTTCTGCCACTTACTATCTTAGACAAGTCACAACCTCCCTGGGCCTCAATTTCCCCATCCCTAAAATGAAGGAACTGGACTACCTGGCCTCTGAGCCCCGTTCCAGATTTAGGTCTGAGTTTCTGTGAGGTGGGATTTTTAACTCAGCTCTTTTCCATTGCAGGTCCTGTACTCTATCCACTATGCAAGCCACCTGGCTTCTTGAGACACTCATCAACCAATTACCTCCACAATGATTCCTTTGGATATGAATATAGAAAACAAAGAGGGATTTTTTGGAGCAGAACACGGGAAGGAAGGGACAAGGTTTGGGATGTAGGTTACCTGTATCCTGTCTTCAGGAAGCTCTGTTTTCATGGCCAACATCTCCCTGGCATAGACATCTGGGTAGTGGGCTTCATTGAATGCCTTTTCCAGCTCCTCTAGTTGGTAGGATGTAAAGATCGTCCTGAGGGAAACAAAATTTATTGAAGATTGTGGAAGATTATAGATATGGAAACCATATCCATTATCAGTTGTCAATTAGGGTGATAACCCTCCCCAGTCCTTCCCTTTCCCATTACTCCTCCCTCCACCAAAGGAACACAAAACACTTTCATTAATAATAATAACAACAACTAACATTTATATAACTTTTTTTGTGGGGATTTATATAGCATTTTAAATTAGACTAACAACTCTCCCCAGTCTTTCCCTTTCCTCCCAACAAAGGAACACAAAAGTAACTTTAGTAGTAATAACGATACCTAGCATTTAGATAGTACTTTAATTTAAACTGAGGATGCTTCCCAGCCCCTCCCCTCCTTCTTACCTCACGCAATGAAATATGAAAGTACCATCAGCAATAATAATGATGATGATAATAATAGCTAGCATTTATATAGCCCTTTAAGTGCTTCACACATATCTCAATTTTACAACAACTCTGTGACGTAGGTGGTATTATTATCACTATTTTACAGATAGGGAAATTGGGGCAGAAAGAAGTTAAATTGCTGGCGTGGAGTTACAGAACTAATAAGTGTCAAAAGGAAGATTTGAATTCAGGTTTTCCTGACTCCAGTTCCAGCACTCTACGCACTGTGTCACCTACCTCCCCCTCAAAGGGGGATTGCCTTGCTTGGGGTAGCAACCATCCAGAGTATATCTACTTCCAACGGAGAAGCCAAGACAAAACAGCTCATAGTCCTGGATGGGTCCAATATAGCCTGGGAATTACATTGATGTACCACTCTGAGAGATAAGAACTAGGTCTTTCCATTCTTTCTACCCAGAAAGAAATAATACATAGAATTATGTATACACAGAAAGGTATGCAAAGAGTTTAACTTCTTTGATTGGAACTCAACATGTCCCTTCAGTGTAGTGCGCTGTTTTATTTGAGCCTGTCAATGACATTTCATTTTGAGGTCATTCTGTGTTTGATTTAGAAGAGGTATCTTTAAAGATATGTAGCAGAGAGAATTCTTAGGAAAGGATTTTTAAGACGTCCTATTAATCTTTATCCCCTTATTAGATATTCATTTATTCATTCAACAAACATTTCCTTGAATCCTTCCAAAACTCAGAGGTTTATTATATTTCCACTGTAGCTAAACCCCAAGAACTTCCCTCCTCTCTTTCCCCAGACTACTTTACTTTAAGACTTCAACCCTACACCATTATCTTCTTAACCTTTTCCTCTGCTCTCCCCTCACCGGGCTTCCTAAAATGTCAAATGGACTGCACTCTGCCACCAGTTCCTATGATACCTGAATCAGAAGATACACTTCCCCCATAAACTCTATCTCCCCTCTTTTCCAAGACAAACCACCTTCTGGAATTTCCATATAGACCCTTCCACCAGCTCAACCTCCCATTCTCTACAGTATCCTCAAGCACCCAAGGTACAGATGGGGCATTTTGTGATCTCCCAGGGCAGCACTTCAACCTGCTTTTTCCAGTCCAATAACAAGCACAACCTCTTCCTCCTCTAGGTACTGATATCAAAACGGTTTCTAAAATGACATTTACCTGGATATTGTTCAACAATGAAAAGTGAAATCCAAGCTAGGCTTCAAAAGCTGAAACTGGGGTGGGGGGGGTTGTGGTTGTTGTTGTCGTTGTTTTGAATAAATGAGGGCTTTTATCAAGAGTAAAAAACAAGTCACACCTGCACTTACTTTGTTAGAGGTAAAGAAGGGCTAGTAGCCTAAGCACACCTGGTATATAAAAACGTCTTCACAGATAAGCCAAAAAATAAATCCAAGCATTTGTTTTCCTGATTTTTCTTTAATGCACTCTCCATATAACATGACAGACCATCAGGTATTTCTCCTTAGTGGCATCTACCTACACTTCCATCACACCAATCAGTATCCTAGGACATTTAATATCATATTCGTGGCATACTGTTAAGTACAGTAGAATAAACTTATAATGGCCAGACATATTGAAACTGTTCTAAAGATATTTTATAGTTGATGCCATTCGAATTCTAGTGGATCAACATAGATCGATTACAGAACTTTAAGAATGCTTAGAATCCCCCTTCTTCTCCTCCCCAAACAAGGAAATAACATTAAGCAAAGTGTTTCTCAAAGGGGGATCACAAATGTATTATTCACTTTTTTTTTCCTTTTTGGTGATTATCCACTTTCAATTTCAATTCAATAAGTACATATTAATGTATACTACATGCAAGACAGTGGACAGTGGGCCAGGGATTGACTTAATATTGTTGGGGTTTGGGGTTGAGAAAGAAAGAAAAAGAATTAACGCATTATACAAAGTTTCTATTTTGAACCCAAATTATTTTTCCTGTTTTCCTGGTTTTGAAATGCTTAAGTATGCAAAAAGTACATTTTCTGGCATTTTGAAAGTCTCCCACTTTCTACACTGATTCTCTTTACTCCCTGCTATTCATAACTGGAGGGTCTCACCAATATAAATCACCCCAATCACAATTTCTTTTTTGTAATTATTGAAATGGATGAGCACAGGTCATGCCATCTGGCCAAGGTCAAAGAGAGGATCAGAGGGAAATGGGACTATCCAAGAACCCTGACTCCCAATCCATTTGGTTTTTTGAAGCTGTTCTTTACATGCTAGTCTCCACTAACACCAACCCCAATTCTTTCTTTGGTCTAAGTCCCTTGCCAACCCCATAAGTGACCCAAATCCTATGTTTGTAAACTGGGTCCTTGTCTCATTCAAAATGTGATCCTAAACTAATCTGAAAAAGAATCCAGTTTGCATTAATTGAAGAATCGCCTGGCATCTGAAGGGACCTGTATTGAAAGGATCTAGTCCCTCTCCCTATATCTGGCTTTGCTTGCTCCCTATCCCTCCTCCCCCACCTCTAGTCAAAAGAGGTGTCTGGTTTGAACCTGGATTATCTCCAAGAGATAAAGATCTGACTGCCGCCCATTTTCTTTTGTTGAACATCCCTAAATCAGAGGAGCATGGGAAAATCTACATCAATTAATAAAAAACAAAAGTGTCAGCAATTAGCAATCGTTCCCTGTTCTCTAATCTCCACTACCCTCAAATCCCTATTCTTTTGAAATAACTTGCAGGAAGGGGGAAGGGGGAAACCTTCACTGAAATCACAGAATTGAAGACTTCCAATGAGAGGGAACCTTCTGCCTTCTAAAGGAGATCATTTTTGAATAGCTCTAATTTCTCAGTTTAATTTCCATGTTCATGAGTCTTTCAAAACATCTATGGTGACCCATCTCAGAGCTCATAATTTTAAAGCAAGTTTCTTGGAATTTCTGTACTTTAAGACTAAGAAAAAGGGCATGAACAACTCCCTAATGATCTCCAACAGGAATTATTTTGATCTAGCTGGATCAAATATATGGATATGTGGGAGAGAGGGAGAGGGAGAGGGAAAGGGAGAGGGAGAGAGAGAGGGAGGGAGGGAGGGAGGGAAGGAGAGAGAGAGAGAGAGAGAGAGAGAGAGAGAGAGAGAGAGAGAGAAGGAGGAGAAAGGAAGGAAACGGCAATATAAGGAAATTATGGGGTCACCCAAGACTTTAAGGGGTTAACTGTTTTTATGTTAGGATCCTGGGTTTGAGAGCATGCATGCAAAACAGTGAAGACATTTATTTAGCAATAGTCAGCTTTGACTCCGATCCAGGACCCTTACCTCCTTTATCCCTCTCTTCCTAAAGAGATACCGGGATGGGAGTGGAGTGTCAGGTGGGTAGGTTCTTGGGGAAACATAATTCTGACAGAAAACAGGAAGGGAATGGATCAGGACAGATTCAGAAAACAGTTTGGGTCCGAAGGAGAAGCCACCTGAAAGGAGCTGATTTGATCAATTTAGGGACAAACTCCAGGTTTATACTCACTCAAAGGTCTATCAGAGTGGGTTCAGTTAAGGAACAACTTTTTAGGAAGAAATAGGAATACCTTTTCCTACACAGCAGAGAGGTAAGGGACTATTAGGACAGAATATTGTATATATCAGGGTGGTCTTGTTTTGTTTTATTTTTGCTTAATTTGTTCCAAGCAGGAGTTAGTTTAGAGGAGATGGTAGCGGGAAATGGTTGTGATATTAAGACAAAAGGCATCTATAAAATGAATTTTTAAAAGGAGAGATGAGAATAGAAAATAGAATTTCCAAAGAGCAAAAAGATCAGGAGACCGTAGGAAAGAAGTTAGAGATAGTTTAAATACTTAGCATGTGAAGGATATCGAGTAGAGAAGAGAGAAAGGGGTTGCTAAAATGAAGTGGAGAGGAAGAAAGAATGGAATCGAGAATAATCTAGAGGTATAGTAAGCAGGGGAAGACAGGAATTGGAGGGAGAGAGAAAGAATTAAGGTTAAAAGGAGATTGGCAGGATAAAGGAGGAATATCCAGTGACGGGGGAATGGTTGATGGAAGAGGCAGTAGGAGTCCAGGAAGACTACAAGCTGGGATCCAGTCGCTTTACTGGTCCCGGGTAGGAGGAAGCCCCTTCTATGTCGTGGCAGCCGGGAGGCGAAGAAACCAGCTTCAGTCGAAAGCGGGAGTGGATTTGGAGGGAGCAGAGGAACTGGTGCAGATCTGAGGAATATGCTGACGCACTGATATCTAGGTGGCCGCTTTCCCCATTCCCACTTTGTCTAGGACCCGGATTTCTTCCAGTTTCGTTTAGGATTAAAAAGAAAAGGAAAATATGGGGAGGGAATAGTTCCCACCTTGGACAGAAGCTCCTCATTTGCCCTGAATCTGAACCACACTCCTGAGGGTCAGAGCACCACATTTCTCCCAACAAATCCAGACTGTTCCTCTCCACTCATAGAGCCCTTGCCCAAGGAGCAGGTGTACAGGGCTTGGGGTGGGGTTGAGAACAGACTAAGGACTGAGGGAAGAGAGAACTAGAAGGTGGCTCCCCTAGGGTCTGGCCTGAGACATAGTAGTGAGTAGGTGACTAGTGAGTGACCCTTACCTGTGTCGCCTCTTCTTCCGCTTCTTGGTCTGGTTTAAGGAAGATTTGGTCATTTTTCTGTCGCTGGAAGAAACATCTTCAGAATCTGAAAAGGGGAAGGAGGGACATGCAGAACTATGGGGAATCGCGTCCCCTTTTTCTGGTTGAGTAGTGGTTGTGGGGTAGGGGTCAAACTTTGGGGCGCCGGGATTACTGTCCCCCTTGGAATCACCCCTATCCCTACCGCTGTCACCACCACTGTTTGGCGGAGGGAGGTGCGCTACATCCTCCAGTTCCCAACTCAGATTATAAGAAAGATTTTTGTAGATTTGGTTGTGATAGAAAAGGGACAGAAAGGAAGAAGCCCATGGTGTCTTGAAACGCTCGGAGGAGGGAGTGACATGGGGAGCAAAGGGAGAAGCAGGGGTGGGTGGGCAAGGAAAGAGGGCTTGTGCCCCGAGTCCCCAGGGAGATCCAGAGAACAGAGGGAGCGCCCCGGCTCAGTGTCCTCCCCCTTCCTTCTCACACACACACACACACACACACACACACACACACACACACACACACACACAGAGGAAAGTTGGACCAAAAGAACCAGGAGCCGCTGGCAAGAAAACCTGGCTAGGACAGGTGGAAGAGGAGGGGAGAGAGGAAAGAACAGGAATGGGGGAAAATCAGGGCAAGAAGTTCACCCTCCCAGGGTCACCTCTACGGGAAGGCCCGACGTTTCGTGGCAGGAAAATAAGAAAGAAAACGAAAAAATGAGACTAGAGGGGAGACTAGAAATGAAAACTGGGGATCTACACCCTGCTTCTTGGAGGGGAGAGGAAGGAGAAGAACGGAAGGGGTTGGGGAAGAGTAGCTGCGGCGAAGCTCCGAGCAGAACTGAGATGCATCACAGTCCAGGAGCCAAAAATGGCTCATCGAGAATAAATATATTAAATAAATTAATTCATTAAGATATGGGTTGGTTATCGAGGGTTAGATACTATTCCCATCCGAGCGTTGGTTTGTTGGCTTTTTTAACTGACGGAGGATGGCAGGAGGTGACATTTCTGGCCAGTTTTCGTTGGCTTTTATTTTTTCAAAAGAAACATTTCTGGTCATTTGAACTACGAGCAACCCCCAAAGCGGGGTGCGATCCAGGGGCATGAGAAGTTGGGCCGCGGGCAGCCGGGGCGGGCAGCAGCGCCCGGGAGCCTGCAGCGGCTTGGGCTCCGCAGTCCCCGGAGTGGCCGCCGCCGGGCCCGCTCCCCTCTCGGAAAACGAAACGGGCTGGCTCCCTCCCAGCTCGTCTCTCGATCCCGGCCTGCTTGGCCCTCAGCGCCCAGGCTGCTGGGGACGTGGACCGGGAATGAACCCCAGAAGATCCGCGCTTCTCGCGCGTCCGCCTACGTCCCCCCGAAACACACAACGGGCTCTGGCACCCAGCGCCCCCTCTCCTTGCCTGGCCCTGCAGCCTGAGCCGCCCCCCAGGCTCTTAACGAAAGGCGACGTCCCGGGCTCAGGGGGCCTATCCCGAGACCCCGAGAAATCGTGAAGCGGTCCCTGTCGGCGGGCGGTTGGAGGGGGGCCAGACTGAGCAGGGGCGGATGGCGTGGGGCGGCTGGATGAAGGGTGGGAGATGCTGGGAAGCGGGATCCTTGGGATCCTCTCATGGAAGCGGGGTCTCTTCCCTCCGCTCCGACCACTTTGAGGGCCACTAACTTTTTTTTTCTCCTGTCTGTCCTGGGGACGGACTGACTCTAAGGGCGGAGAATGGGCAGCTCTCCCCGCTCTCCTCTTAATCTCCCCCTCTCCCCCAGCCACCATCCACCCCTTCTTGCTGGACTCCTACCTGAGCTGGCCGTCTGGCTGGTATCGAGCTGCCCCGAGGCTCTGCCCAAGGGCTGCAGGTGGACATTCTGGGGGTCGGACAGGACTTCCAGGAAGGTGGGTTGCGTATAGAAGCCCGGGAGCCCCCCTGTCCCCAGGAGCCCCATTCCCCCCACACCGGCCGGGCTGAGTACCGAGCGGGCAGTCAGCAGGTGCCCCGTAGGCAAGCTGTCCAGGGCGGCCCGCGGATGCGAGGTGGGTGGCTCCTTGTTCAAGCCCAGAATCTCCTGGATGCCGAAACCAGTGCACCTGGGCGGGTTCCCCCCCGAGTTACTCTTGGCCACAGTCTCGGCTTTGGGTTTGCTCAGCGCTTCCCCGGCTTTCCCTGTCATCTCCGGGTGCTTTGGAGGGGCAGAGCCCGAGCCGATTTTTCCTCCCCCCCACCCCCCCTCCTCTCTCCCCTCCTCTTGAAGTTGGTCCCAGGTGCCCCCTCTGGTGTCTAATGCTCTGGAGCCCCAAGGAGATTCCCCTTTTATCCAACCAGGCAGCAGCCCAAGTGGGGTCAGAGCTGAGCAGCCAATCACCGGGGCCAGGAGCGATTAGGAATTCCAAAAAATTCCTACAGGCTACAGGCTGCAGGCGGCACAGAGGGCCCCAGGGGCACCAGGACAGGGACCAAGAGGCCAAAGAGGGCTCCTGATCAGGGTGAGAAGGGCTTTGGCCAGAGAGATCCAGAGAGTTTCCAGGGACAGGACCTGGAAGACAGGCCACTGTTTCTGGGGCATAGCATGACAAACAGATGTGGGGTCCAAAGGAGAGAACAGAAAGACTGGGGAAAGGGGACAGTGGTTCAACTAGGGCAGATGAGAAGGGTGGGGGAAGGGTGTCAGGGATAAGATAAGGAGGAATACTTCGGGGATTCGGAGGAGGGGAAGGAGAAGATGGTACAGACAAGTCAGAAAAAGAGTCTTGGCCAGAAAAAGAAAAAGAAAAACCAATCCAAAATCAAACAAAACCCAAATATCTAGAAAACAGCCAAGGAGTCTCAGGTCCAAAGAATAGGTCTGTGCAACAGTGCTGAAGAGGAAGGGACCACTTTAAAAAAAAAGGCAGGAGAAGCAGTCCCAATAGAGGAGGAGAAAGCTATCCATGTAGCCAGTAAAGGGAACGGAACAAGACCATAGAACCAGCTAGAAAACCAACCCTCTGGGTTCACAGATGAGGAAACTGAGGCAGCGAGAGGTTAAAATGATGGTGCCTGGAATGTTCAGAGCCTCAACAGGAAATCAGGTCATCTGAATCCAAATCTAAGGGTTGTTGGGGTTTTTTTGGGGGGGGGGAGGGCGGGAGCTGGGGAGGGAGTGGAGTAAGCAACTAGAAAGTAAGAAGGAGATATTTTGGGATGGACAGAAGGGAGATCTGGAAGAAAAAAGAAATCTGGTGTGTGTTGAGTGGGAGGAGGGTGGGAAGAAGGAGGTATTGCAGGGGAAAGTTGAAAGGATTTATAAATAGAATCCCTGGCAGAATAAAGGGTAGTTAGAGAATTAGCCAGTGGAAATCCTGGTAGAAAGAGAAGGGTAGCCTCTCTTGGAAAGGATTTACATGAGAGATTGTGAAAGGTGTCTGTGCATACGTGTGTGTGTGGGGTGCAGTGAACATACCTTCCGGCAAGACACCAGGAAACTAGTTATTTAACTAATGGTACCTTGGGGAAGGGTTCTGAGATGGAGTTTGGGGTTGGAGAGGAAGCAAATTGTTGGGGCTCTAATTTTAATGGGGATCTGGGATTACTGGAAAGGTCAAAAATAGCAGATTGTACCAGGTAGTAAAAAGAGGTGACTCAAACATAGCCTAACCTAGAGAGGAAGAGGCTAACATGGAAAAGCATCACTCTGATGCAAGGGTTGGGGACGGTGCCACTGGCGTGAAGAAGCTGGGACTTTGAGAAAAAAAAATTAATAATTCAGGGCTCCTGACTGAGTCATCTCAGAGGTTCTCTTCTCCATCCTCCTCCTCCCCCCGCCTCCAACCCTCAATCCCCGGTCTATTAATCAAGAAAAATAGTCTCCAGCTCCCAGGGAATGGGTGGGTTCCCGAATCCTTGACAGACATTATCTCTTTCCCTTTTAAGGAACAAGCCACCTCTGGTCCCAGTGAGATGGATGCAGGGACAAGCAAGACTATTGGGGGGACAGGGATTGAGCTCAGGAAATGACTTACTTAAGGTCATCCTAAGGGTCAGCAGCAGACCCTCAAGTAATGATACCTTTGTATGTCACTTTGTATTTCGCAAGGCCCTTTAATACACATTATCTTGTTTAATCTGTAAAACCACTCTTTGAGGTAGGTAAGGCAACTCTTACTGTCCACATTCTAAAGAAGAGAAAACTGAAAGCCAGGGAGGTTAACCAATTTGTTAATGGCCCCAGAGCTAATTAGTAATAGACCAATACTAAGATCTGGGAATCCTGGCTCTAAGTCCTGGGCTTTCCCCATTATTCTATAAGTGCACATTAACTTGTATCTTTTTCTAGAATCCTTGATTCTCCTGCTAAATAATTTCTCTCTCTCTCTCTCTTTCTTTCTTTCTTTCTTTCTTTCTTTCTTTCTTTCTTTCTTTCTTTCTTTCTTTCTTTCTTTCTTTCTTTCTTTCTTTCTTTCTTCCTTCCTTCCTTCCTTCCTTCCTTCCTTCCTTCCTTCCTTCCTTTCTTTCTTTCATTCTTCAGTTGTGTCCAACTCTCCATGACTCCATTTGGGCTTTTTTTGGGGGGGGGTGGCATACTGCCAAGATACTGCCATTTTCTTCTCCATTTCATTTTTACAGGTGTGGAAACTGAGGCAAACAGATTTAAGTGACTTACCCAGTGTCACACAACTAGTAAATGTCTGAGGCTGGATCTGAACTCTGGAAGATGAATCTTCCTGATTCCAGGCCTGGTACTTCATCCACTTTGACACCTCACTGCCCCATATACTTCTTGTGTATTTCTCTTAATCTCGACTCCCACAGCCACCATCCTGGTGAAGAGCTCACACCTGCACTACTACAATAGACAGTTGCAATTGGTCTCCCTATCTCAAGTCTCTTTCCACTCCAAATCATTCTCCATTTGGCTGTGAAAGTGATTTTCCTAAAATGCAGATCTTGACCATGGTACCCCCTTACACAGTCAACTCCATTGGCTCCCTATGACCTCCAGGATCCAATTTAAATTCCTCTGTTTGGCACTTCATGTCCTTCACTACCTGGCTCCTTCTTACCTTTCCAGTTTTCTTATTGTCTACTTCCATATCTCACAATTCAGATACACTGGTCTACTTACTGTTCTTCACCTCTCCACTCCATGCTGCTTCATTGGCTGCCCTCCACACCTGGAATTCTTTTCCTTCTCACCTCTTCCTCTTGGTTGGCTTCCTGAGGTTCTTTCGAGACTCAGATCAATGGGGCAGCTAGGTGCACAGTGGATAGAGCACCAGTCCTGGAGTCAGGAGGACCTGAGTTCAAATTTGGCCTCAGACACTTGATACTTACTAGCTGTGTGACCTTGGGCAAGTCACTTAACCCCAATTGCCTCACCAAAAAAAAAAAAAAGACTCAGCTCAAATCTCCCTTTCTGTAGGAAGCCTTTCCTGGTGTCCCTCTTCTCCTCACCACTCATGCCTTTCTATTGAGATTATATAGCTTGTATATTATCTTGAGGTTATATGTGTATGTATTTTATCCCCCTGATATGTATATATCTTGTATGTCCATAATTTTTGCATATTGTCTCTCTCAGAATGTGAATTCTTTGAAGGCAAAGACCATGTTTTTGTCTTTGTATCCCCAGTCTTTAACACAATGCCCAGCATGTAGGAAGTGCTTAATAAATGCTTATTGACTAACTGTCTTTGTTGGAGCCAAGGTGAATAGGGGAGAGGAACACACTATAGAACTTCCTAGGTCTTCACCCCAACTAGTTTAATTCATGCCAACAAATGGATTAATTGACCAGAAGGAAAAGAGTTTTAGATAAATTAAATGAAAGATAGTTCAATCCAATTGAGGAAAGCCAAGAAGAGGTCTGATGACCAAATAGGATAGATGTAGTTACTTTTGACAAGAGCTACAGAAAGAAGAATGCTGTTCAGGAGACCCAGCCCATCATTCTCCATAGTGATGTTAATAGGAGGGTTGGACATCTATGGAGGATGTGGAATCCTTTGATAGTCTGGGGCCTAAATCAGTCAACCCATCAGGTTATATAACCCACTGGGGATTTTAGCATGCAATATAATCCAAGTGGAGATGATCTCAGTGAAAAAAATTTGCATGTCCCATATATAAAAGAGGAGCAATGACAGAATAACATGTTAGGACAAGAGAAAGTTTACCCTTGAGTTGACCATTCAAAATGGTTGGGACATAGTGGAAAGAGTACTGGGTTCAAGTCCTGCTTCTGTCACATATTGGTTAAGTGCCCCTGGGAAAGTCACTCAACCCCCAACCCCCTTAGGACTCTAGACAACTCTTTAAGACTGTTGCAGAAAAGGTGCCATGTTGCATTGGGAGAGGGAGTTTCCTCATCCCAGAGTTCCTTATGCCAATGAAATCACAGATCCTGCCTCTATCTCTGTGTTTGTTGTTGTTGTTTAGTCATTTTCAGCCATGTTCAGGTCCTTGGACCCAATTTTAGGGTTTTCTTGGCAAAGATACTAGAGTGGTTTGCTGTTTCTTCCTCCACCTCATTTTACAGATGAGGAAACTGACGACAACAGGGTTAAGTGACTCGCCCAGGATAACACCTTTATTTAAGTGTCTGAGGATTTGAACTCATGAAGATGTGTCTTTCTGATTCCAAGCCCAGTGCTCACTGTACCACCTTGAGATAGAGATAGATAGATAACCTCCATGAATATATATATCTATGAATATGCAAATATACACATATATCCATGAATATAAACTTCTTGAGGGCAGAGATTATTCACTTCTCTTTTATCTTTGGATTCCACAGTTTCTGTCACAGAACTGGTGCTTAATAAATGCTTATTGATTGCTCAAGTGATATCTGTTAATAAAATGTTTTGTAATCTATAAATCAGCACAAAAATGGTAGCTCCAGTTACGATTATTATTATTAGCCCATTACCTTGTAATTGCAAAGCATTGAGAGAAAAAGACAAAAAGAATTTGAGGATGTTTTTAGAAAGTAACTAGAACAAGGGTGGTCTCTAAGGGGAATGAAACCTGTCTGTTTCAAAGGCTCCCACTCTTACAGCTGGGGATGAATGTGTATGTTATGTTAATGGCATTTGTCATGTCACTGACATCACATGACAACCAAGATGAGCTGGATGAAACACTACGAGGAGGGACATGAGTGATGGAAAACAAAGGATTTGAATGATGGAAAACACAGATCTTGTCAGGAAATGAGGATGAAAAATTCCTTGACCAACTCCTGGGCTTGAAGGTGCCAGATTTCCAATTCTGGTGAGACAATAGCCCTCAGACAGAGCTCACAAGCTCTCTGGAGGGTCATTGTTCCAAAGAGAATAAATGTGGGTTCCAAAACTCAGGGAATAGAAGCAGAACAGCAGAGGCTTCAATGTGTCCATTCACAACCCATGAATTTTGCAGATGGGATTTTTGTAACTCATCTCAGGGGGCCACGTTGCAGATTGTGGAGCAAACGGTGTGTGTGTGTGTGTGTGTGTGTGTGTGTGTGTGTGTGTGTGTGTGTGTGTGTGCAGATTGAGTATATGTTGGTTGCTACTGCTCTGTAGCTCTCATAATATGAGAATTGTCATTCTGCATCAGACCCAAGGTCAGAGTTATTCCTGGAAAGGGGAAGAATGCTCTATCTAGGACCATCCCTAGGGAGTGTGGGACCATGTGGTAATCACACTGTGTGATGCTCTATTGGAATTAAGTTGAAAGAAATATAAAAGGCAGCTTTAAAAATATTTTATTGATATCTTTTGTTTTGACAACATCTTTATTTTTGATTCACCGAGTTTGAGTATTGAAAGGGAGCTCAGTGCTTATCTAGTCAACCCATACACCAAAGTAATATTCCTTCCCCTTCTCCTACCCAACAAACTTTCCCAAAGGTAGTCTTGGAGAAAAGAAGCCACAAATGTGTATTGAATAATAGTACCTTAGAGTTGTAAGAGAACTCGGAGCTATTCTAGTCCATCATCCATACCTGCAGAGTGACCGTGGCTCTGCCTCAGGGTGCTGAAATTTAGAAGGCACCAGGCACCTTTGTCAGTTCTTCAGCAGGTAGAAACAAATCAAACTTAGGAGCCAATTTGCAAGAAGAATCTGTTGGAACCTCACCAGCAGCCTTGCTCCTTTGCGAGTACCCCTTTCCATCTCCTGCCCCACTTTCTATCTTTCCTTTATGTGTCTTCCTCATTTAGAATGTCAGCTCCTTGAGAGTAGTACTATCTCATTCACTTTTATTTATATCCCAGAACACCTAGCACAGTGTTTGGCACATAGTAAAAACTAAGAATTTAATCTTCTCTCTCTCTCTCTCTCTCTCTCTCTCTCTCTCTCTCTCTCTCTCTCTCTCTCTCCATTTCTTTTCTCTATTCCCTCTATTCTCTATCCTCCTCTCTTCCTCTTCTTTCTCTTCATTCTCTTCATTCTCTTTTTTATCTCAGTCCCTTTCTTTCTCTTTCTATTGCCTTCTCTCTCTCTCTCTCTCTCTCTCTCTCTCTCTCTCAAGAAAACTCACGTCATGCCTTTTCCCCCATAGATGCACCCCAGGTAAACTCTCCTGCCCCACCTCCAGCCCGATCTAGCCCTACTGCCTCCTCCCTCTCCCTACCTATGACTTCAGAGGGATTCAGGGTCTTTTCCCATCTCAAATGAGATGGGAACTTTGTCTGACTTGAGGGCATATGGCCGTGATTCTCGGTCCAAGTATGTTTTATACTGCTTGTCCTGGGTACAAGAACTGCTAGTTATGTCTCTGAATTTCACAGCCAGAATCTTCTCTCTCTACAACATCCCCTACAAATCCTCATCTAGATTCTCAAGTGATGGGAATTTATCATCTCATTGGGTAGCCCATTCCATTTTTGGACAGGGGAGGAAATAGTGTTATTAACGTTTTCCTTGTATATAGCTGCAACCTTCATCTCTGCAACTTCTACCTGTTGCTCATGGTTCTGCCCTCTGAAGCCAAGAAGAACCAGTCCCAATTCCCCTTCCACATGGCAGTCCTTCAGATCCTTGAAAATAGCTATCATGTTCCCCATCCCCCCCATATCTTCTTTCTTTTTTCTCCAAAGAACAGATATTTTTTGTATTTTCCTCTTTTATCTTTAAAAAGTTCTGAACTGAACAAACACAAAATAAAACAAGCATTCCATATACATTGTAAAACAAAAGTAGGGGATCATGCATGAAACTGTAAATCTATATTATGTAGAACTTGCTTTTCTTTTTTTAATATATAAAAATTTCAGCACATAACTTATAACTGTTCTACTTGTTTATGATTCCCTCTGGTTTCTCTTCTCTTCTATTTAAAAAAAAAAAACAACCTTGGGAGCCCAATCTCAACTTTCTCCTCCTATTCCCACCTCAATTAAGTCTTTTTTCTATGCTAAAACTCCCCATTCCTTTCTCCTTCCCCCCATTCATTTCAACATTCATTTCATTTCAGGTATTATAGGTTTTAGATCCCTCACATCCTGGCTGCCCTACTTTGGTTTATTTATTTATTTAAAGTTTTGAGTTCCAAATTCTATCCCTCTCATTCCCTGAGGTGGTAAGCAATCAGATAAAGGTTATACATGTGCAATTATGTAAAACATTACCACTTTAGTCAAAACCACATTTCTTTTCTTTTCTTTTTGTGAGGCAATGAGGGTTAAGTGACTTGTCCAGGGTCACACAGCTAGTAAGTGTCAAGTGTTTGAAGCTGGATTTGAACTCAGGCCCTCCTGAATTCAGGGCCAGTGCTTTATCCACTGCCCCACCTAGCTGCCCCTGGGATAGCTGTCCTTTGGATGCATCCCTGATGTCAATATCCTTCAAAAAATGTAGCTTATAGAATGGAAAATATTGAAAACCATACTCTGGATGTGGTCTGATCAGAACATCTTGAGGTGTGTGTGTGTGTGTGTGTGTGTGTGTGTGTGTGTGTGTGTGTGTGGTGTGTGTGTGTACAAGGAAGAACGATGCCACGTTTTATCTTGGTTATAGACAGAGAGGGGAAAGGAGGTTATAAGGTGATTTAAAAAAAAAATCCTTAATAGATAGAGCCACACATTTCCACATTTGGCTGACTCCCTCCCTGAGTTACTGACCCAACCATCAGTGCTATGAGTATTAGAGGTAGGCAAGGGGACCCAAAATTCAGGACTTGGGCTTCCAATTTAATATACTCAAAGGATAGTGCTGGTCAGAGTATACCCAGCCCAGAATTTGTTTCTGACAAGAGGACTGAGTTATGTATGTTTGTCCTCCCTAACAGCTTCAAAAGTTCGATACAGTATATTCCTAACAAACATTCTTATTTAATATTTCATAAGACCTGATATTTTTCACCTAGGAGGCGCAATAGATAGAGCATTGAGCCTAGAATCAGGAAGTTGTGTCCAACTTTTATGTTCCCATTTTGGGGTTTTCTTGTTGTGACATTGGAGTGGTTTGCCATTTCCTTCTCCAGCTCATTTGACAGATGAGGAAACTAAAGCCAACAGGGTTAAGTGACTTGCCTAGGGTCACACAGCTAGTAAGTGCCTGATGTCAAATTTGAACTCAGGTCTTCTTGATTCTAAACCCTATGTTCTGTCCACTGCACCACCTAGCTGCCCCAGAATCAGGAAGACTCAATTTCAAATCTAGTATCAGACACTTCTAATTGTGTGACCCTGGGCAAGAGATTTCACTTCTGTCTGCCTCAGTTTCCTCTTCTCTAAAACAGAGACAATAATAGAACCTACCTCCCAGGGTTGTGATGAGGATCAAATGAGATAATATTTGTAAAACGTTTTGCAAACCTTAAAAAATTTATATTAAAAACCAGTTATCATATCTATAATGAGGACATTTCAACAATCAACATAGAACAAAAACCTCTCCATGCCTTGGTAAATGTGTTCTTCCTTCCTTCCTTCCTTCTCTTCCTCCCTCCAACCCTCCCTCCCTCCTTCCTTCCTTCTTTTCTTACTTTCCTTCCTTTTTAAACTTTCCTTCTTCCTTCTCTTCTTCTTTCTCCTCCCCCTCTTCCTCCTCCCCCTCCTTCTTCCCCCAACTGAACCAGCCTCCACTCATGTTTTTTGAAGAAATATCAAAATCCACCTCCCTGAAACCCCAACATTTCCAAGTTTTCCCTTTCATCTTTGTTCCTTTGGGCTTATCTGCATTGATCAAAGGTCACTGTAGAAGCTAGAAACACATAGGGAAAAAAAAGGTGTATTTTTTAAAAATTAGAGGAATTGCTTGGAATCCTTCTACTACCTCTGTGTATGGTCATCAAAGTACTCAATGCCCGAAGACCCCAGAGATTTTTAGTTTTTCTTAATCTTTCTATGGAACAAATGTACTGATACCTTTAATTCTGAGTTTAAATGAACAAATTTACCAATTTATTTTAATAAATAAACTTTTTTTTTTAGCTAATGAAGTTTTTTCAGCTATCAAAACTAACTCCTTTATTTGGACAACAAAATGGATGTTTTTCTTTTATTTCTTTTTAAGTATCATTATCTCAATCCCTCCACCTCTGCCCACATGAAAATAAAGGATAAATATAGTCAGGGGCCAGCTAGGTAGAGAAGTGGATAGAGCTCTGGGCTTGGAGTCAGAAAGATCTGAATTCAAATCCAGCCTCAGGAACTTCCTATCAGTGTGACCTTGGCAAGTCACTTAACCTCTATTTGCCACTGGAGAAGAAAATGGAAAACCACTCCAGTATCTTCGCCAAGAAAGCCCGTTGGACAAAGACTGAAACAACTGAACAGCAACAAAAATAGTCAGGTAAAACAATTGGCATTATCTGAAAATAAATTTCTCATTCCACACCTACAATCCATTGTTTTTCTGTCTAGAAGTGGGAAACATGCTTCCCCATTGATCTTGTTCAGTTGCAATTGGTAATTGCATTGAACAGAGTTCTTAAGTCTTTCAAAAATTGGTTTCCTTTGCAAAGTTATAGCCATTGTAAAAATTGTTCTGGTTCTGCTCCCTGCATTCTGTATCAGTTCATGGAGATCTTTTCAATTTCCTCTGAAAACACCTCTTTCATCATTTCTTATGGCACAGTAATATTCCATTATATTAATATTCTACAATCTGTTCAGTCACCCCATAGTTTATGGGCACCTACTTTGTTTCCACTTCTTTGCTACAACAAAAAGTATTGCTATACATTTTTATGCATATGGGTCTTTTCCATCTTTCTTTGATCTCTTTGGGAGTATAGGATGTTTGGGTAAAGTTGGATTACCCAGTCCAAAGGCATGCATAGTCGAATGACATTTTTGCTTTGGTTCCAAATTGCTTTTCAGAATGGTTGATCCACCTCAGAGTTCCACTAATGTTAGTGCACCTGTCCTCCCACAATCCAGCTAAAGATTGTCATTTTCTTTTTTTGTCATCTTTGTCAATCTGATGGCTGTAAGGTAGAATCTAATTCTCTATTCTCAGCAAAAGGAATGAGGAGTAAAGGGGGAGGCAAAGAAGGAGGGGACTATGATTAAGAGGCATGGTGGGAAAGAGATGGACCTGAATGATGAAAGGGCTTTAGGCTTTTCATCTAGAAGCTGGAAGGTAAGGAATGCCTACCTGTCATTTGTCCTACACAGCAAAGGTGAGAGAAGACCTATAAGGAAAGAAAAGGGCTAAAAGACAAAACAAAAAACCAAACAACAACAACAAAAACCCAAGAAGGCAGTTGTTGACCTGTCAAATAATCTCACCACTGTGCTTTTGCTTAAGTTGTTACTTACCCTTGGAATACCCTCCCTCCTTCTCTCTCCATAACCTCTGCCTTTTAAAATCCTTCCTAGGTGGCACAATGGATAAAGCACTGGCCCTGGATTCAGGAAGAACTGAGTTCAAATCCAACCTCAGATACTTGAGACACTTGACATTTACTAGATGTGTGACCCTGGGCAAGTCACTTAACACTTGTTGCCCCACAAAAAAAAAATCCTTCCTATTTTTCAGAACTCAGATCAAATGTAATTTCCTCCATGGAAATGATACCCTATAGTCAGAAATTATCCACCCCAATCAGATGGTAAGCTTCTTGAGGGGGAGGCATTGCTTTGCTATTCATCCATGTCTCCCTACTACCTAGCACAGTGGCTTACACATAACAGGCATCTAATAGATGTTGAATAAATGTTGAATTCCCTTTCTTTGACACTGAATTGCAATTTGTTTGTACTTTCCTTCTGCATTTATCATGTTCTATTTTATTTGCTTTTTAAAAATATATAAATTTTATTTTGACTTCCATTGATAAGTACAGACATTCAAATATGTGAACAAGAGCATAAGTAACGAAACTATGAAAAATGAGGGTATAACCTGAAACCAGATAACAAGAGATTATAAATGGTTGTATATGCCCCTAGCTTCCATTATTTATTAGTCATTAACCCCACCCTCAAAAGATGTATATATTGACTTTAACATGGGGATTCCCTCATCATCCTTGTTTCCTGATTCTTTTTTACTTTCTTGACTCTGTGAATAATACCAATTTGTCACGTTACTGACATCTTTCCATGTGAATTTATAGGCTTCACTTTCTTCACTTGAGATCACAGGGTCAGAGATTTACTTCTGACAGAGACCTTAGGGGCCATCTATTGCAAACCCTTCATTTTACAGAAGAGAAAACTGAGGTTCAGAGAGGTAAAGTGACTCATCCAAAGTGGCAGAACCCAGATTCAAACCCAGCTCTTCTGCCTCTGCCTCACACTGCTATTTGAGAGCAGAAACTGTTTTCTGTTTTGTCTGTGTATCCCCAGTAACTAGCACAGTGCTTTGCACAAAGCAAGGGCTTAATAAATCACTTTTGGATTGAGTTGGTTCAGAATTTTAAAATATATCCATCATTTCTTATGGCCATTATATTCACATATATGATTTGTCCAGTCATTTCTCAATTGATGGACATTTGGTTTGTTCCCAGTATTTTTTTTATTCTTGTCTTTTTTATATTATAGATGTAAAGGGAGGGGGCGCCACACCTCTACCTCAGTAAATGCGATATGAGCAGTGTAGACTGTGAGCTCCTTAAGAACAGGGGCTATCTTTGTTTCCTTTCTTTGTATCTCCAGGCTTACCACAGTGTCTGACATTTGGTAGGTGCTTAATAAATGCTTATTGATTGAGTTACTGAATTTTTTTTTTTCGGGGCAATGAGGGTTAAGTGACTTGCCTAGGATCACACAGCTAGTAAGAGTCAAGTATCTCAAGTATTTGAATTCAGGTCCTCCTGAATCCAGGGCCAGTGCTTTATCCACTATGCCACCTAGCTGCCCCCTGAGTTACTGTTTTTTAAAAGTATAAACATGATTTACAGGTGCTCTCTACTCTCTTTACAAGGTGTGAGTTCCTCTTTAATTGGATCAAGAAGGGAACAGCTGATTAGCTGACCAATCAAGGTAACCAAACCCCGGGGGGCTTTAAATAGCAAAGGAATTTGAGCAGTTCACTCAGTATAGCAGGGAGCCCGTCATGTGATGGAGAATTTCAAGTTCTCCAGCCCTTTGGGGCAGACCTTTGTGCCTATGCCAGTGGGCAGCAAAGGGAGAAGGAGGTGATCCCAAAGAGAGGGTTCCATTTCCTCCTGCCCACTGACTGTATTCTTTGAGAGAATGGGCCAGCAGCAGACAATATATCCAAAAGACACATCAAGGCAAGGCAAATGTGGACTCAGGGATATAGAAAAAGCCTTCAAAGGAGGAAGCAGTTTCAATGAACATGATCCCCTTGCTCCAAAGAAGAAAGCCAGATATGGACTCAAGGAAAGACTTTCAGGAATCGGGAATCGTGAGTTATCCCTTTGCCATAAGTATTCTCTGCAAGTATACTTCACTATTTGAGCCCACTCTCCCCAGATACCTTGGATGGGGGAGGTCCTTGGATGGAGGAGGGGAGGTCGAGGTCAGACAGGGCAGTACAGGTGCTGCAGTGTTCTCATTTAATACCAATTATTCCTACTATACCACCTGAGTAAATATTCCTAAAAAACTAATCGAGGATAATCAATAGAAAGAATAACTGTGGGGGGATATGAATAACAACACTAGGGACCCAGGTCCTTCGGAGAGCTCTGAAAAGAGTAAGGAGCAGAAGTCTTCTGTGAATCCAACTTGCCAGTGCTTGTGGGAGTTGGAGAAATATTCCGGGTAGTAGGTGAGCCAGCTACACTGATGCTGCTGCTAGTAATATTTTTGAGCAGATAAAGTCTTTTCTTTCAATCTTTCTCTTGGTAATCTCATCAATTGTCACAGGTCCATTTATCTATCATCTTTCCAGATGACTCCCATTCAGGTGGTCACCCCCAAAACCCCCCACAACATGATCTAATTTAATTGCTCCTAACATAGTATGGTCATGGTTGGATGGAGGGGCAGAAGGGCCTTGGCAGGAAGGAACGGGGTGGGGGGGGCAGCATAAATCCAGACTTTCAAACTCTTAGGAATTTCACTCTTTCCCTTTTCTGACTCCCATTGAGAAACTGGCTGCAGAGGGAATTCATATTTATAGGGTCAGGTATGTAGAACTCTTCATCTTAGCCATATGAAAAACTAACAAAGAATAGTCCTCTAATAGTCTAATTGATTTAAGTGTTTGCCCAAAAATCTCCTGAGAGCTTCCCGAGCCAGTGGAACTCCACATCTGGGAGAAGCTCTTCATAGGAACCATTGGAACATACCCTAATTGACTACTACTGCTTTAATGATTCATTAGGTTACTTGGGAAGACTCCCAAATTGCTTAGAGGTATAAGTTTACCCACCTTCCAATTGCACTGCTGCTCCCCCCCCCCAAAAAAAGTTTACCACAAGAGAGAAAACCCAAGGTCCTCCTACCAATGGAACTGGTTCCTAGTTTTCCTCCTCATTTCTACTCCCATTCTCTTCCCTTATATAGGAAAAGATTATATTAATAATAAAAGATTAATTTTCCCTAAGGGAAGATTAAGGCTATCTTAATGGAATCCAACACATCTCAATGGAATCCAGCACATTCTCCAGTAAGACCTATGAGTCAGAGACCAACGAAAGTTGGTTATATATATATAGGAAATATATATATATATATTTATTATTTATATATATATTATATTTATATATATATATATATATATATAGGAAACTATCTTGAGCTCTATTCCTCTAACCCATCAGCATTGCCCTTTCACCTGTGCTATAGTTAAGTCCATAAGCAAGCCTCTGACTTGGAGGTATGATCATAGCTGTCCCTAATCACTGAATGTAAAAAGAGAATTTATTTTCATTTTTCTTATTCTGACAATCCAGCTTTTCTAAAATCATTAGATCCAGAGAATACTGGACTTTGCAACATTTTTGCTCTCTCCATGAGGCGCCTTAAGCCAGCATTGGGCTAATTTGATGGGATCCAGAGGAGACTCCCCACTTATTCCATTGAGAGCGCCTCCCATATGTCCCTAGAAGGGCAACAGTCCCTGGGTGCCAAACTACTATATCTGACCATAAAATCTCTAGACTCCTTTTCCTTCCCAAGGCTCTTCCTTCACTTGAACGACAAAATCAGCTGTGAAGTCACTATGATCCAGTCTTGCAGAGATATGGCAAATGTCCTCAGCCAGATCTAGAGGTCAAGGCAGTTCAGAAATTCAAGCTCAGGATTATAATTAAATAAAACATTCATGAACCATAAAATTCAATAAAAATATATTTACTTATAAGATAAAAAGGATGCAATTTATTAGAAACTGATGCTGTTCCGTTTGCTTCCACATTCACCAGGGTAGCAACAACAGGTCAGAAAGAAGTTGTACAGGGTAGGGGGAATTCCAGCAAATCTCAGAAACACCAACTCCCCAGAGCCTGGGCTCTTTATGTCTTAGCCAACAAAGAAAGTGCACCAATACTTTAAGCCCTAGTCCTCTGGACTGGCCAAATCCCTAGAATGACCTCCTTACCTCCTTAATGAGAAACTAGCCTGGTCTTCATAGCATTCCTATCACCTTGGGTGGGAATACGTATATTGATGAGATCAAAAATCCATTTGAACGCATTATTTGGGGATTTTTTGGTTTTGTTTTTTGTTTTGTTTTTTTTTTTTTTGCAGGGCAATGAGGGTTAAATGACTTGCCCAGGGTCACACAGCTAGTAAGTGTCAAGTGTCTGAGGTCGGATTTGAACTCAGGTCCTCCTGAATCCAGGACCTGTGCTTTATCCACTGTACCACCTAGCTGCCCCCTGAGTATATTATTTTTAGTTTAGCTGGGTAGAATATTCAAGTGAAAAGTCTGATTCCTTTTGACTCTCTTAAATTACTTTCCAGCTTTTCCTTCTTTTTACCCTGACAAGTAAATAATCGTGTGTGATTTAAACTAGGATACCTTGATGAATTATATTTTTCTTCTTAGCTGCTTGTAACATCTCCTTTTTATCAAAGAAGCTTGGAAGTTTGATGGCATCGTGTCTGGGTCAGTCAAATCTCATATTTCTCTCTGAGGACATTCAGTGAAATCTATCAACCTGCAGTCAGTCCTTTGGTTTTAAGAGTTCTGGGAAATTTTCTTTAGCACTATCCAGAAAAAAAGTGGTTAGATTCTTTCTTCCCATTTGTCAAGTCATTGGGTGACTTAAGTTATGTCTCTAAGCTCCATCTTCTAGTTCTTAGTATATTTGTAAAGTTTCTAAGACTTTTTTTCCAGTTGAGTTTTCCTATGATTATCATTCAACCTCTCTGGGACTCAGTTTCTTCATCTGTAAAATGAAGGAATTGGACTACACCTCCAAGGTCCCTTTTAGTTTTAAATTTATGATCTGGGGGCAACGAGGTGGTACAGTGGATAAAGCGCCGGCCCTGGATTCAGGAGGACCTGAGTTCAAATTCTACCTCAGATACTTGATACTTACTAGCTGTGTGACCCTGGGCAAGTCACTTAACCCTCATTGCCCTGAAAAAATCACAAACAAACAAAAATCTATGATCTAGAATTTTGTTTGATGCATTTTCTGCCACCTCTGCCAACTAGCTTTGCTTAAGGAAGAAGAAGGGTATGGGTATCCCCTTAAACTCTGCTACTGGCCTGGTCTCACAGGAGTTTATTTGGATTCTTGCTTTGCAGTAGTCTAAACCACCTCAGACAGCAGAGTCTGAGGATGGCTTGAGGGATCTCTCTTCATTCATATCCACATGGTGTCATAGAGAAGCCATGTGGTTTAGTGGAAAGAGCCTGGACATGGTGTCAGGAAAATCTTGAATTAATCCCAACTGACTTTTACAAGCCATGTGATCTGAAGTAGTGTGGTACATACTAAAGAGAGTGACAGAACTGGAGTCAGGAAGACCTGGGTTCAATTACCACCTCTGATACGTAGCTGTATATCACCTGGGGAAAGGCACCTAATATCTCCATTTATAAAATGGAGGTTGGACAAGATGGTCTCTGACGTCCCTTCCAGCTCAAAATCTATAATCCCCTGAATTAACCTCACTGAGCCTCAGTTTCTTCATCTGTAAAAGAGGGACAGTAATATTTACACTACTTAACTCAGAGGATTGTGGTGAGGGAAGTCCTTTCTAATCCCACAATATTATGTAAACCATATAATAATAAACTATAAACTTTATATAAACATTAACAGCTATTATAATTCTCTCTTAGTTGTTGTTTAGCTATTTCAGTCATATTCAACTGTCTGTAACATTGTTTGGGCTTTTCTTAGCAAAAATACTAGAGTGGTTTGCCATTTCCTTCTCCAGCTCATTTTACCGATGAGAGAACTGAGGCAAACAGGGTGAAGTGACTTGACCAGGGTCACACAACTAGTAAGTACCTGAGCCTGGATTTGAGCTCATAAAGATGAGTCTAGTTCTAAGTCCACTACACCACCTAGCAGCCCCTCCACCCACAAAGACAACATAGAATCATGAAAATACTACCAGACTATAGTTCCTGATCCCCACTGCCCTGCTATGTGATCATGAGCAAGTGTCTTAGGCTCTCAACTTTTCCATCTGCCAAATAATGGTTACGATGTGTCTTATTGCAGGGTTATGGGGATCCAGAGTGGTGTGGGTGACACTTTGAATCCAATCTAAGCCAATGAGCATCTATTAAATGTCTACTACATGCAAAGCAATGAAAATACAAAGACCAAACCAAAAGGCTGTCTTCAAACTTGCATTGAAGGAGGGGTAGGGTTAGAATTAGATACATCCCTAGGACAAGGTGCAGATGCATATAAAGAAATACATATACTTGGCATTCTCCTTTTGAGTTCTTACCTAGCACTCATTCCCAGAGCCTATCAATTACCACTACTCTTGGGCTTTGCAATGTTCCTTGAAACTGACACTTTCATTGAGTGACTGTTTTTCTGCTTCTCATTCAGGTACTTTTACTGCCATCAAACACTAGTATCTCTAGTAACTATTGTCACCATACTCCAACCACTGGTAGTACAGGTTGCTGTCTGAACAAATTGGACTAGAGCTTGCTGCTTGGTCACCTTCTTAGAGAAATGAATTGAACAACTCCACAGTCTCATTTTAAAATCTGGCCTCAGACACTCACTAGCTGTGTGACCCTGGGCAAGTCACTTAACCCTCTTGGCCTCAGTTTCCTCTGTAAAATGATCTAGAGAAGGAAACTGCAAAACACTCCAGTATCTTTGTGGGGGGGGGGCAGGGCAATGAGGGTTAAGTGACTTGCCCAGAGTCACACAGCTAGTGTAAAGTGTCTGAGGCCATATTTGAACTCAGGTCCTCCTGAGTCCAAAGCTGGTGCTTTATCCACTGCACCACCTAGCTGCCCCTAAAGGGTAAAGTTGTTTGTCCTTCTTCTTTTTTTTTTTTGGTGGGGCAATGAAGGACAGTCCAGTATATTTACCAAGAAAACCTCAGATACAATCACAAAGAGTCGGATGCAACTGAAACAACTGGGCAACAACTGCCTCAGTGGTTCATGCCTTGAAGAACAGGCATGTGATTGTGCTACATTGCATATATGTAAAGTGACTTGACTCCTGAATGGCTGAGAGAAAGCTGATCTGAAAAGCTATATACCTGTGCAAGTAGAGAAGGAATTCCCTTGGTGATTAATAGAGGATTACACTTAGGAGAAGTAGTTAAGGGTTAGAGGCAAGTTCAGATTTTGGCTATTGAGAGTCATACAGACACATAGAGGGTGATATCCCCCCAAAATATTCCATGACTCCCAAAGTTTACAACCCTCAGGACTGCTGAGTACAGACTTCCTCCCCCTCAGTGAAATGATGGTTCTTTCTCCTGGTTTGAACTGAGATATCACCCCCAGGTGAAGAGCTCATTTACTCTTGTGTATTGTTTGGTCTATTCTAATCTGCATAACTTTCCCAATTTCTGTTGACTACTTACTTTGATAAAGAGGTTCAGTAGGTATTATGATGGCCTTTTGAATAATGAGCCTTTGGTAGAAGGGAGCTAAGCTGGCATTAGTAAGTTAAGCATTGCCCTCCCTTTGACATCAAGCAAGAAAAGTGCCCTTTTATTCTTAACTCATTGTTGTATCCCTATACTATAAATACTGAAGGTATTGTAGTTATAATTCTAGCCCAATAGCTCTCTTGGAGATGGGAGACTGGAAAAGAGATTGCTCAGCTACAGCCATCCTAGATCCTGCCTGTCCCTCTCCAACAAGGCTGTTGACAGCATCTAGCCATGGGTCTCTTCCCACTCCCCACAAAGATGGAAATCAGTCTCCTTTTGGAGAGAGGTGGGTCAAAAACTATTTCAGATATCATGCCATACATGCCATCTTTATATTTAATATGTACATGTATATGTATATATATTTTTTTCATAAATACAAAAGAAACAGAAATGACTATAATAGAAATGGCTTCTATTGGCCAAGAGAGACACAGGGCTGCCATCGTTGCCCCTGCCCAGCTATGAAGAGGCAGTTCAAAGTAGTTCTGATGGCATCCACTCAGTCATCTGTTCTACTAGCTTCAACAGTCAATTTGGGACCTCTAGGATCATTTTGTGTCCACGTGGTCACTTGGACGGAAGCCAGGCACAAAATATCTGCATAGACTTCAAGGACTGCTTCTCATAAGCCAATCCATCTCCACCACATATATATGATCATTTGAGGTGAAGGGGGAAAGCACTAACAACTATAGAAATGGAGAAAAGTTTCCTATAGGAGACAGTGCATAAGTTATGGTTTTGTTTGACAAACATAAAGCATGAATATGAATCAATATTAATAAAGAAATCATAAAACTTTAGAACTAGAAGAGATCTTAGAGATCATCTTCTCCAGCCCCTTCATTTTATAAAGAAAAAAAGTGAGACCTACGTGGGTGAAGTGCTCTGTCCAAGGTTGCACAGTTCCATAGAAGAGCTGGGACTAGAACTTTGATTTTCCTACCACTGTAGGATGGGAAAGAAGAACTCTTCAGGAGTATCTGTCTTCATCATTCTTTGAAAAGCTTAAGCTTGTATATTAGGTCCTGTCTTCAGATCTTTCCTACAGTATCCTCATGAGACTAATCATTCAATAAGCAACTATTTAGCACCAACTGTGTGCCGGGCACTGTGTGCAGTACTGGGAATGCAGAGAAAAGCAGAAGAATCCCTCTAGGAGCTCACAATCTAATAAGGGAGGCAACATACAAACAACTATACACAAACAAGCTCTATATTAAATAAATAGGAAAGGATCAACAGACAGAAGGTATTGTTCCAAGAAGTATGTCTGTATGTATAGGCTGTTCTCTCTCCTTAGTTCTAGGTCACGTAGCATCTAGTCAGGGCATAGCTCAGATCCAAGCCCATTTTAATTAACTCTGTGGGCAGGTACCACATTTTAGGAAAGAACATTGATAGGTCAGAGTTTGTCCGGGAAAAGGCAACCAGGATGAGAAAGGTATTAAAAACATGCCATAAAAGAATAGGTTAGGGGGCAGCTAGGTGGCACAGTGGATAAAGCACCGGCCCTGGAGTCAGGAGGACCTGAGTTCAAATCTGGCCTCAGACACTTAACACTTACTAGCTGTGTGACCCTGGGCAAGTCACTTAACCCTCATTGCCCAACCAAAAAAAAACAAAAAACAAAAAAACAAGAATAGGTTAAAGGGACTGTGGATATTTAATCCTGGAAAGGAGTTGACTTAGGGATGTAGAAACATATTAACCTCTGTTTACCCATCCCAACACAACACTTTTCTCTCTTTTTTTTTTTACATATAAGGTATTTTATTTTTTCCGTTACATGTAAAGATAGTTCTTACCTTTTGTTTATACAAGCTTTACTCCCTTTTCTCTTTTAGAAATATTAAGAAATCATGGGCAGGGGCAGCTAGATGGCGCAATGGATAGAGCACCGACCCTGGAGTCAAGAGTACCTGAGTTCAAATGTGGCCTCAGACACTTAACACTTACTAGCTGTGTGACCCTGAGCAAGTCACTTAACCCCAATTGCCTCACCAAAAACAAAAACAAAAACAAAAAACCCTAAAAACTAAAAAAAAAAAAAAAAGAAATCATGGGCAGCTATGTGGCGCAGTGGATAAAGCACTGGCCCTGGATTCAGGAGGACCTGAATTCAAATTCAGCCTCAGACGCTTGACACTTACTAGCTGTATGACCCTGGGCAAGTCACTTAACCCTCATTGTTCCACCACAAACAAAAAACAAACAAAACTGCATGAACTAGAATAGTTAAGTCAGAAGTATTAAGAAATCAGATTTTCTGTCTTTTGTCTAAAAGTCCTTGATCTCACTTGAAGAGAAAACTTTGTCAGCACTTTATCAATGTCCTAGTATGAAATTCTTATAACGTCCCTCACCAAGGCTAACCCATTTCTTTCTTCATATATGTTGCCGTTCAGTAGTTTCAATTGTATCTGACTCTATGTGACCCCATTTGGGGTTTTCTTGACAAAGATGCTGGAGTGGTTTGCCATTTCCTTCTCCAGCTCATTTGACAGATGAGGAAAGTAAGGAAAATGGTGAAGCACCTTGCCTAGAGTTGGGTAGCTACTATGTGTCTAATGCTAGATTTGAACTTCCATGCTCATGACTCCAGGACCAGTGTTCTATCCATCCATTACTCTACCTAGCTGCCTTCAAGACAGGTTTTTCAAAGGCAGGTTAAACTTTGTCCCTTTGTATTTTCTTTCTCTCTCTCCAAGCAGAGATACTTAGAAATATACTTATCTCTGTGTGATTCGTGCCTAAAATCCAGAGTACCAATTTGGGGGGGAGGAGAAGGGGGCAGGGCAATGAGGGTTAAGTGACTTGCCCAAGGTCACACAGCTAGTGTCAAGTGTCTGAGGTTGGATTTTAACTCAGGTTCTCCTGAATCCAGGGCCAGTGCTCAAATTTTTCTTTTACAAGTAGAATATAGTAACAGTCTTCAAGTACTCTAAGGATATAGCATGAAAGAAGACTGGATTTGTTCTGTTTCTCCCCAGGAGATAGAATTTGAAGCAATTGGTGGAAGTCATAACAAATGTATATTTATTTTTATATAAATGAAATATCCCAATAATTAGAGCTTTCCTATGTGGAATGGGATATCTAAGGCAATGAATCTCTCATCAGTTGGGATCAGATGGGATTCAGGAGGACCTGAGTTCAAATCCAGCCTCAGACACTTGACACTTACCAGCTGTGTGACCCTTGGCAAGTCATTTAACCCTATTTGCCGCACACACAAAAAGATAATACACATGGTTTGCTTGAGATATATAATTGTGAAAAAGCCTATCAATCTTTGGATCTGACCATGTTTCTGGTCAGCCTAACCTTAGTGATCTTTAAGAAGGTAGAGGTGGTCTACCTTCTCAGCCATACAGAACTAGGTTCAAACAATGCAATAAAGTTTTCTCACAGTACCCACAACTGAATAAAGTTTTTCATAAGACAGAAATTGGACTAAACCAGTAATTGAATAGAAAGGGAACTGACAGATCCATTATTGAGTCATAAGATGGAATCAGTGTGGTTCACTCAATTTCTCCCCCTTTGATTCCTGGGGGAAGGGGCTGCCCTTCCCCCATAAATCACATATCTATAAGGTTTTTCATATATTCATAATCAGAATTATGTAAGTCAGGCTATATAGATCAAACTATTTAGAGGGCTTACATGTCTCCAAGGTAACCAAGAAAACTCGGCAAACAAACACCATGAAACAAAAGGCCAAAGCAATACAATGATGATCATCAATATTAAATAACACCAAGTCTCCTTGTATCCTAGTAACCCACTCCCAATGTGTATTTAATCATCACATTTTGTCTTGAGTCCCAGATCTTCTATGTAGTCATCTGGTTCTTGGAAATAGCTTCTTGGACATTCTGGAATAGGCCTTATTCTCAGGAGAGTTCTGAAGGGGGCTCTGCTTCTCTGGTTCCAAATCACTTGTAGAGATTCCTAGGTAATTCTGATAAAATCTGTCAGTAACAAGACTTAATATAATTTAGTACAACTTCCTAGATTTGGTTTTCCAAACCTGAAACTTCAGAGAATTTCAGTTTTTATATACCACTATTTTTATTTTTACCTAACCCCTGTTCTTGATATAGGAATCTAAAATAATTAATAAGGGTCTGACTTGTCAAATGAACCCTTTGATCTGAACCAAAGCCCTCTGCCTCTACAATCAGTACCTTTCCTTTGTATTACAATGAATCTTGTAGCTATAGAATATGTTCAGGGAATATGGAATAGTCTAGTTTTGCCAGCCTTGGAAAAAGTAGAGGATAAAGCCAGAAAGAGGGAGGGGGAGCTTTAATGCCAAGCTAAGCAGTTTATACTTTATCTGATGAACAAAAGAAAGTCAAAATGAAATGGCCCTTTTCTTATAGTGGGTGACCCTTGGTGAGGGTCACACAGCCAGCAAGTGTCAAGGGTCTGAGGCCTATTATATTATGACTATCTTGTGTAAGTTACTGGAATTTTATGGTAAGATGGGATTCTAGGAAGGGGAAAATCCTCTATGGGATGGGGGAAGCCACCTTAAAAGTGACTTGTCACTTTGAGAGCATTCTAGAATGGGTGGAGCCAGACTGAGCTTGGGACAGGTACAGAGTACTGATGAGGCTTGGCAGCTGCTAGGCTTACCTGCTTTGAGGTGGGAAGAGTCATAGAGGATGCCAACTTTGGTAGGGGAAAAGACAGAGGCAGTCAGTATTGAGCCCTAAGGAGGTAACTAAGATAAGGGCTAGCCCTTAAGAATGATGCAGTCCAGGGGGCAGCTAGGTGGCACAGTGGCTAGAGCACCCACTCTGAATTCAAGAGGACCTGAGTTCAAATCTGGCCTCAGACCCTTGACACTTGCTGGCTGTGTGACCCTCACCAAAAAAAAAAAAAAAAAAAGAATGATGTAGTCCATCCTCCTTTGCCAAAGTGGGGGGGGGGGGAACCATGTCTATGAAATATTGCAAATACTGTTAGTTAATGTGTTGGTTGGTTTTGCTGAATTGTTTTTTCCTCTTCTTTAATTTTTTTTGTTACAAGGGATGCTCTCCAGGGTAGAATATGAAAGGGTATGAAGGTGATATAAAAAGAAAACATAAATTAAAAATTTAAGCATCATAGTCATTTTGAACTATGTTAGCAAGAAGTAGATACAACTTAATGAGGAAAGTACTGGACTTCACAGACAAGGAAGAGCTTGCCTTTTTATGTCTGGGCAGCTTGCTGGGTGACTGGTCTGAAGTCAATCGATGGGGTAGGAATGAGAACCTAGAGTTGGGGTCAGATGAGGTGAGGAGGAAGGACATTTCGAGGCCTATGTGAACTTGTATGATAGGATTTAAAGCTGGAAGGGAAATGGAGATCATCTAGTCAGACCTTTACACTTTACATGGGGATAATCATAGCACCTTCCTCCCAGGATTGTTGTAAGGATCAAATTTATACACACACACACACATACACACGTGTGTATGTGTGTGTGTATGTATAGATGGATATCTATAGATATACAGTTCTATATAGCTATAGATATATCATACATATACATAAATGTATGTATATAAATATATACACACCTGCACATATATACAGACATAACACACACATATATAGTGCTTTGCATATATTATTGGTGAAGCTGATCATTATAATGAACATTTGTGTAGCACTGTAAATTTTGCAAAACGATTACCTCATTTGATCCTCACAACAACCCTGGGAGGTAGGTGCTATTAGTATCCCCATTTTACAGATAAGGAAACTGAGCCAGACAGTGATTTAGTGATTTGCTCAGGACCACCCAGCTAATAAGAGTCTGAGATAGAATTTGAACTTGGGTCTTCCTGACTACAGGTCCAGTGCTTTGTCCACTAGCGACAATACCTATCATTTACATATTGCTTTAAGAATTTTAAAACATTATCATTTTATTCTCACAATAACCTTGGGAGGTAGGGACTATGATTATCCCCACTTTACAGATGAGGAAACTGAGGCAGGTAGAGGTTCAATAACTTGCCCAGAGTTAGCCAGTTGGTAAGAGTCCGAACCAGGATTCTGACTTGGTCCTTCCTGACTCCAGGTCCAGGGCTCTAGCCACTGCCCATCTTGATTGCCTCTTGATTAACCTAAAGAGCTTAATTGACTTGTACAAGCTCTAGAGATAGTGTGTAACAGAGCCAGTTTGGGGGACCAGCTTCTCTGACTCCAAGTTGTTACCCCTCCAGCCATTTATGCTATTTCCCTTACTTTCCTGTAAAACTTTAAAACCCAGTGTGTTGTTTCAATGAGAGGCAGTCAATGAAACCAGCAAGGATGGAGCGGCAGAGTCCTAGGTGACCTGCAGGAAGTAAGCTGGGAAAATCCTTTTGGTATCAACAAACGTTGAACCAACTCAATCAACATTTCTAGAGGGCCTACCATGTTTTCAGGTGGGAGACACTAAAGATGCAAAGACAAAAATAAGGAGTTCACATTATGCTGGGGAGAAAAGCAGTGTATGTGCATGTGAGCATATATCCCAGCCATTTTAAGGGGCAGTAGGCTACTGCCCCCTTCCAACCATTTGGAAAAGCAGGTGACCCAAAGATCATGGAGTACAGGTTTAATAGCCTGTGACCTCTGGAGGAATCTGATCATGCCTAATAATTTTCTTGGACCTCTAAGCCCAGGACCAAGGAAGTAAAGTTAATTCCTGACCAGTCCAGCATCCTTTCTCATTTTAGCTCAGACAAGAGTAAAAGAATGCAAGAGGAACATTGGATTTTATATATATGTATATGTGTGTAAATAAATGTACATACACATATTATATACCATGTCTATGTGTATACGTTAAGAATCTTATAGAAGATGCCCCCCAAATCTTTTTATTCTTGGTTATAAGAGATAACTCTTATTTGAAGTAGTTATTTAGACAGGTTCTGCTCTGTTTTAAGAGCAGAGACTATGTTTTTAGCTTTAATGAAAGATGAAAACTACACTTATGTTTTGGGGACACCTTATTTTTGGATATATGTAAATAAAATGTTTGTACTTAGGTCTGTATACATGTGTGTCTATACAATATACATATGGGTACATGATGTTTATGTGTATATATACATAGAAATACATATATCTAGAATTCTGTGCACATGTTTCTACATATGTACACATGCAAACATGTAACATGGATAACACACATGTATACAATGCATATAGAAATGTGTGCATATTTCTAAATGTACATATACCCACATAAATGTATATTATGTAGATATAGAAACATGTGTACCTATATTCTGTGTACACATATATGTCTATGCTTAGATTACTTACATCATTTGGTTTTACATTATTTACTATATGCTTATGTAATGAGATATATACACACGTACATATGTACAAATATGGTTGTATCAATAAGATAAAACATAAAACTTGTGTGGCATGTATTATATATTATGTACATATTTAATAGATATGTAATCTTATATACATGCATGCATATTATGTAGATGTGTCATATTCATATAATACATATATCCTCTGGCTCCAGAGGATTAGACTTATGTGTTGGACTCTTGCTAAGAAATAGTTGCTTCACTTTACTGAGATGATGTGGTAATTCCTGATTGGTCCACATGTGTCCCCATTGCTGGGGATGGTGCCATTGAAAAGAATTGGCATCTTGAGTGCCATGGGGCATCTTCCAAGAGTCTTGTGGGAAACCACTCCCCCAATAAGAGCTGCATAAAGGCTCCACCATGTCTTTCTTTTAGGGCCACCCTTTCTTGGGATAGATACAGCAGTTATTGTTCCTGTGACTTCTAGCAGAAGAAGGAAGAGATTTCTCTTCTTTCAGCCCCCTAAGCAGAAACGGCAGCTACAAGCCACATTCATGGCAACAAAATTGTACACTTTCCAACCTGAGCTTAAAGCTGGAACTCAAATCCATGTTGTCTACTCCATTTTGTATTTCTTTTCCCACACTCCCAAACAGAGATCCTAAAAGACAGACATTTCTAGTCTTGGCTTTGATTTTGAGAAGTCTATAATTTATCAGTCAGCCCTGACAACCCAGTGGAAAGTGTTTTTACAGCTACACGATTTCTCAGAGATTCACATTCTGTGAACCTAGCGTGATCAACTAGGATCTGGAGCAATTAAAGAACCATTCCTGACTGTCCAGAAGATATGGACCTTGTGAATAGCCTCCTAATTGATCTCTCTACCGCCACTCTATTCCCTCTCTAGTCCATCTTTTGCATAATAGCCAAATTGATATTTCTAAAGCACGGGTTTGGCCATATCAGTTCCCCAAGGAATCGTAGAATGAGAAAGTCTGGGGACAACTAAGGAAATATAGGGGGTACCCTTTTCATCAGGCCATCTCAAAACTTTCTAGAAAATGTCATGACAGCTCTGCCTATAGAGCAAAATCTATACAAGTAATGATGAGGGCAATTTTATTTTATTTTATTTTATTTTTTTTTTTTTTAGTGAGGCAATTGGGGTTAAGTGACTTGCCCAGGGTCACACAGCTAGTGAGTGTTAAGTGTCTGAGGCCGGATTTGAACTCAGGTACTCCTGACTCCAGGGCCGTTGCTCTATCCACTGCACCACCTAGCTGCCCCTGATGAGGGCAATTTTAAAGAGATATTTATAGGTCTAATCCAGCATCAGTAAGGCAACCAGGGGTATCCAGAAGCTCAGGGGTCAAAGATCTTCATTTTATTGATAAGGAAACTGAGACTTGGGGAGGTTTAGGACTTGCCCAAAGTCACACAGAAGTGTCAGAGGCAGGATTTGAATCCAGATCCTTAGACTATCTTAAGTATATGATAGAATAGCAGGGAAATTCTGTGAGAGAGCAATCTGAGAGATGCAAGTGCTTATGGAAGGAGTTGCCTTGTTGCTAGTCTTTTGTCTCTTGCCATCTAGTCATCCTAATTCCAGTACAAAGGACAATGCTAGGGCAAAGACAAGATACCCTCTCTTTTTAGGTGTCTTATGTCCTCTCTGGGATAGGGCAATACATACTAGCTGCTACGCAGGTAGAAGCATCCTATGGTGGCAAATGGCCCTACTTCCCTATCCATACCCACAGTTTCTCCACTTTCCCATAGCCATTATTAACTCAAGGTGACACCCCCTATCAAGTAAACCCCTTCAAAGGGACTTCATTTGCTTCTTCCTAATCGATTCTCTATCTCATTCACCACAGGCTCTTCCAAACCTTTTCTCTCCTCAAGCCTTCACTTAATACCCACTTTCTCACAAATGAGAACCTCAACATCTACTTTACTAAGAGGATAGAGGCCATTCATTGTGTCCACTCTCTTTTCCCTTTTTCTAAACCTCACAATCTCTTGACGTCATCCCCTATTCTCTTTACCTTTACTTCAGTCTCTGAAGAGTTAGCCCCTCTCCTTATCAAGTTCAACTCATATACCCTTGATTTCATTCTTGCCTATTTTTGTAACAGATTACCTCTACAACCATTCCCCTGCCTCTAGTTTTCTATTTCTCCTTAGCTGATGCTTCTTACCTCCTATGTACAAACATATCTAAGTCTCCCACATCCTTTTTAAAAAAAAACTTTTTAAAATTTTATACACACACACATATTTTAACGGGACAATGAGGCTTAAGTGACTTGCTCAAGGTCACACAGCTAGTAAGTGTCAAGTGTCTGAGGCAGGCTTTGAACTCGGGTCCTCCTGAATCTGGGGCTGGTGCTTTATCCACTGCACCACCTAGCTGCCCCTCCCACATCCTTTTAGTAAATGCTCATTAGGCCCTACCATCTCTTCAAGTTATCATCCTTTAGCTCTCTTTCCTTTCTCAGTCAAAACACTGGAAAAAGCCATCTACATTTATTGCTTCTCACATACTTTTCTCCTCTTTACAATCTGATTACTCACATTACTCAACTGAAACTGTTCCCCCAAAATTATCAATGATCTCTAAATGACTGAATCTGAAGACTTCCCCCCTTAATCCTCATCCTTTTTGACTTCTCTGCAACATTTGATATTATCAACCACCCTCTCCTTCTAAATACACTTTCCTCTCTGAGTTTATCATGGCACTATTTTCTCAATATTCCCATCTGTCTGACTACTTCTCAATTTCCTTTGTTAATCATTATTGATATTAGCACACTGTCTCGAACACTCTCTCGTGCACTCTCGAGCACACGCTCTCTCTCGTTCTCCCATGTATGCATGTATGTGCACAAGCACGCACATACACGCACACACAGGCACTATATTCCAAGGTTCTGTCTTAGGCCCCTTTCTCTACATTGTTTCTTGGTGACTTCATCAGCCCTGTGCATGACTCTAAAATCTATATATCTTGGACTCGAGCCTCTATCATGAGCTATAGTTTCTATCTTGAACTTGAGTCTTGCATCAGCAACTGCCTATTGGACCTTAAATTAGGGCCACTCATTTCAGTAATTGCAATTAGGGCTCCTTGAGAGAGAGGAGCTCAAAAATAAGATTAGATCAGTTCTCATACCCATTTAAATTCCTTCATTTGGTAGCAAAAGCCTCTCCAAGTGAGTGATTGTGTAATAACTCACTCTCCACAACAAGACTTTCAAGCACAAAAAACCCAATTTATTTATTTTGGGGTTTTTTGTGGGGTTTTTTGTGTTTTTTTTTTTAGTGAGGCAATTTGGGGTTAAGTGACTTGCCCAGGGTCACACAGCTAGTAAGTGTTAAGTGTCTGAGGCCAGATTTGAACTCAGGTACTCCTGACTCCAGAGCCGGTGCTCTATCCACTGTGCCACCTAGCTGCCCCAAAAACCCAATTTATTAAAGGATTTTCTTTATCGCTGACTAGAGAAAGGAGAGGGATGATATGGGCCTCCAAATCTGTGAGGGATACAGACATTTAAGACCCAGTTTCTGCTTTTAAGGAGTCTATCTGAAAAGAGGAGAATACATACCAATAAAAACTAACAATACAGTATATGCTAAGTTCCCAGGGAATGGCGCAGGGAATAATGGTCATAGAAGCTCTGAGGAAGGCTAAAGTGGTCAGTCAGGGCTTTGTGGAGAATGTGGGATTTGAACTGGTGGGTTGGCTCCAGTTGCCACTGGCTCCCACAATTGGGCTTCAATATCCAGCCAGCTTGGGCTAGTCCAGTGCTACTCATAAGAGGAGGGATGATAGAGTGGAGAGAGTGCTGGACTCTGAGTCCAGAAGACCTGAATTCAAATCCAGACTTGGATACTTACAGCCTGTGCGACTCTGTATAAGTCACTTAATCTTTAAGGCTCAGTTTTCTTATTTGTAAAATGAGAAGGTTGAACCTCTGAGGTCCTTTCAAGTTCTAAATCTATGATCCTATGATACTTTCAGCTCATTGAATCTCAGATAATCATTCATCCCACCTCCCTTCACCAAATTCCATAAAATACCCCCCCCTTTTCCTTCTACAGGATTCCTTCCCCTATCAAAGTCCCTTTCAACCATCCCCAGGGACTCGAAGTATTAAGGACACAGCAGCACCCCACCTCAGGACTGCCTAAGGGAGGTGAGCCTGCTACCCAAGAATTCTCTATAGCCTCTGAACCCAAAAGACAAGGCTCTGTGAAAGGGTTTGTGAAGAAAATACCAACTTGACTAGTTTTGCTGGATTCTAATCCTTTTTCTATTTATAATTGGTTGTGTTACCTTTGCCTAATTACCTAGTGGGCCTCAGTTTCTCATCTATAGAATGGATAGAATGTAATGTCCCTTCAGCCATGTTAGGACTGCCTGCAAAGATCCTAGGACTTGTATTTTCCCCTAGCTTGAGGGAAGAGGATGCTAATGGGAGATCAGGACTGGAGAGAGAGAGGGTTTTTTCCCCTATCCTGAAGGAATTTTGAGAATTGAGAGGGTCTTTGTGTCCAGCCAGAGCTGTGTCTGGGGGGTTCTACAACAATAATGCTCAACTAACTCCAGGATTGTTGTGAGAACCAAGTGAAGGACCTGTAGAGGTAGTGTCATTCTGGATTATTTTGTGAAATGCTTCATGAAAACTGTTGGAACTCAGAAAGAGGGGAATTACAAGCTAAAAGGGGAGGAAGAAAGAGTTTGGGAGATAACCCAGAGTCAACTCTTTCCCTCCCATCTATAAGGGTTGGAGTGGGGGTGGTAGATAGGAGGTTGACTTATAGCCAAAACCAGGCCAGGGAGAGGTTTAGCCTCAAAATCCAATTCCATTTTATATCCCATAATAAAATGCTGTCAACATGAGCTGCCTGTTCAAATGGATTTGTTAAGAGAGCTGAGAAGAGCTTTGCTGGGCATAGGGGTGGGGATGGGTGAGGGACTGGCCTCCCTCTGTCCCAGGAGAGGAGTCTAGCAGGGCCCCTGGGTCTAGTGCATCTGAGCAAGGCCAGAGACTTTGGTGTACCTGGTATTTGATGCGAAAGGAGAAACAACAGGGGTATGGAGCTAGCCTAAAGAAAAGCTATGAGGCTGGAGAAGTTTATCATCTTTATCTGCTTTTGTCATTCTTCCCTGACGACTCTTCCTTGATGTTTGGGAGCATCTGATGCCCTCAAGTTCTCTTTCCCCTCTGCCTGTCAAAACATACTCACAGGAAAGGATCTGAGGAGCTCATTCTCCCCCAGGTATAAATTCCTAACAAAGATGTCTTACCCTCCTGAGCAGTTTTCCATTTTAAAAAAAGAATCAAAGTCTAATGCTAAATATCCAAACCTTAACTGTGGCATTTCAAGCATCTGCCAAGATGAAGGGAAGGAAGTAAAGGGGGAAGGAAGAATAGGAGATCCTGCCGGGGAGCCCCTGAAGTTCAAAGATGGTTATC
This sequence comes from Dromiciops gliroides, assembly GCF_019393635.1. Taxonomy (NCBI): domain Eukaryota; kingdom Metazoa; phylum Chordata; class Mammalia; order Microbiotheria; family Microbiotheriidae; genus Dromiciops; species Dromiciops gliroides. The sequence goes on from NC_057862.1 coordinate 237,588,896, forward strand.
TTCTAATTATTTACACATAAGATCACTCCTAGAACAAGTTATAGGCACTGGGAACCCTAGCAAAGACACCTTTTAGGTCTTTGAGAGCATGTGGGAGCCATAGAGTATGAGGTACTGGGGCGATCACAGATGCCCTTTGCTATCTGGCTAGAGGTTCATTCTCACAAAACTGGTCTTCTTAGTTAGACCAGCCTCATAATAATAGCTTCTTTTGACCTCTGTCTCCTTCAAGTCTCTCTCTCTCTCTCTCTCTCCTCCCGCCCCCGGCCCCTGTAGCAGATACTGGAGTGGTTTGCTATTTCCTTCTCCAGTTTATTTAACAGATGAGGAAACTGAGACAAACAGGGTTAAAGGACTTGCCCAGGATCACACAGCTAGGCAGTGTCTAAGGCCAGATTTGAACTTGGGAAGACGACTGCCACCTAGTTGCACAAGAACCTAGATGCCACCAATTGCCCCAGTCAACCACAGGTACCTAATCTCCTTCCCAGCACTCGCCAGACATTCCCAAGGTCCATTTCTCCATTTGGACATGAATGGAGTCCAGCAGGTTATCTGAAGTTTCCTGGATAGCGTTAGCCTGTCTCTGGGGTGAACTTCCTGCTATGTTTTGTTTCAATCAGACCACACCTGGAATATCTGTCCAGGATCATATAGTGAGAGGTCCAGAATGGGAAGGAACCTCATATACAATTTAATACAACTCCCCTCAGTTTACAAATGAGGAAAGTGAGGCTCAGGAAAGTTATGGGAGTTGTCCAAGGTCATATAGATGTTAAGTCTCAAAGGTAGGATTTACATACATACATACATACACACATACACATATGTATATATGTGTTTGTATATATATGTATATGTGTGTATAAATATAAATTTTATATATATATATATATATATATATATATATATATATATAATTTACTCCAGAGTCAGTGACCTGGGTTTATTTTGGGATGCTACATTTTAAGGAGAAGGCAAGCAGAATGGTGATGACACCCCAAATAGTATATATGATCAATTGAATGAATTAGGGAATATTTACCATGAGGAATAGATCTAGAAGCACGTAATGGTATTTGATGGGCTGTCTTATGGAAGACAGGTTATTAGGTTTGGAATCATAGGGTCATAGACTAGAACTGGAAGGGGCCATCTTGTTCAACTTCCTCCTTTTATAGAGGAAGAACAGAACAAGTTGTTGTTCATCCTTTGTTTTTGAATATGACCAATGACATCATGGTTTATCTCAGCTTTCATGTGAATTGGATTTAAGTGAGGCAGAGTTGTACAAAGTCATCAGCCTTGCTCTCTCTTCCAGAGTCATCCAAGTCCAGTGGCAGGACAAAAGTCAAGAGGATTGGTTATGACCCGGGATGTAGTAGATGCATCATGTTAAGCTAAGTTAGGTGATCTGCTTCAGTATTATTCCTGAGGGCTTAGCACAATGCCTGGCACATAGCAGACACTTAATAAGTGATAGCTGACTTTCTGACAGAGCTAGAGAGGCAAGTGACTTTCCCAAGGCTCACATAAGCAACAAGTGGTACAACTGGGATCTGAACCTAAGTATCCTGTCTCCAGATTCCATGCCCTTTCCATTGTACCTTGTTCTGTTTGCCCCTACCCAACCCACCCCAAGAACAGAACCAGGAGCAAGGAGGAAAAATTGATGAGAAGCTGATCTAATATGGCACACAAGATCTCCTGTTGGATATAGAAGTCAATCTCCCCTGGGATAAGAGCCTTTAGGGAAAGGCATCCCAAGTGAGGGGGCAGCTAGATAGCTCAGTGGATAAGGGCACTGGGCTTGGAACCAGGAAGACTCATCTTCATGAGTTCAAATGTGGCCTTAGACACTTACTAGCTGCGTAACCCTGGGCAAATCACTTCAACCATGTTTGCTTCAGTTTCCTCATCTTTAAAAAAAAAAAAAACAGCTGAAGAAGGAAATGCCAAACTGCTCCAGGGTCTTTGCCAAGAAGATGCCAAATGGGGTCATGAAGAGTCAGATGCCACTGAAATGACCCAACAAGAACAATTTCAAGTGAGAGTGAGAGCGAGAAGAAGGAAGAATAGGAGGGGAATGTGTGCCTTGGGAGATCTAGAAATGGAAGCTGCTGGGAATTGGCCAGATAGGGTTTGGTGCCTTGGTTTCCCTACTTGATTGAAACAGGTCAGGAAAAGAAGGTAGTAAAGGGGGGACAAGGAGAATAGTTGGAGGGTTAGGCATTGGGCCCCTTTATGAGCCATTTTAATTCATGTAAATGAGGATTTTTAATTTGTTATACTGGGTTTTAAATCTATTACCATCTCATTTGCTTCTAAACCCTGTTTTGCCCCAGCCTGAACTGAATTCCATTTGATGCATTAGGAGTAATTCTCCTCCCAAAGGGTTAGATGTTTTCTCTCTGCACAAAAGTCGCTTATTTTGGATAAAGAGACGATTAGATTTATCTTTAATATTTTAATGGCAGCTGGGATTAGCAAGCAAACAGTCCCTACTAGGCTTGTTCTCAGAGGATTAGACTCTAATAAACTCTTCAGATGGGGATCCCCCCTCCTTCTCTGTTTTCCACAAAGTACTTTTATTATTTAAAAAAAATTCCCTCCTCTTTTTTGAGAGCCATAAATTCCATTTGCTGTTTTCTATTAAATCAAATTGATTAAATTCATTGTGGCTATTTGCTCATAGATATTTTTAATTTTAACATCTCCCACATACAATCTTTAATGGTGCAATTTGAAATACCAGCAATATACAGTATAGCTCCTGTTAAAACAGATGGATGAGAATCTGTGAGGAGGGGGGGAAAGGGGATGTGTAGTGTGTCTCAAGGCAGGAGGAGGGGGATAAATGCATGGGAGAGAGGTGGGAATCATGAACTGACCTACTCTCCCTTTATCTATCCTGGCACAATTCCCTCCTGCCCCATAAAGTTTAAAGCCAAGGGTTCCTTCCAGGAACTATTCTCCCATGCCATGGTAAACCATCTCCCCAAAGACAGAACTGCAATTGGGGTCAGGTGACCAGGACTTTGCTGATATGGAGGTGGGGAGCCATGTACTTCTTCCTAATGGCTGTTCCCTAGCTAGCCATCTCTGGGTCACCATGATCTGGTACTGACCCCATGCTATGGTCCCCATATCCTTCCCTACACCACATCATAGTTACCCCTACTCTCTTACCTGATCCTCACAGGTTGCTTCTGCTGTCACAACCCTCTCCCATTTTTTCCCCTATCACTACACACCACACCTGCTACCTTATCCTCTTGGGTTTAGCAGGTCAGGGGTCATCAGATGAAATATAGGTATGCAGACTAGATTCTCTTGGGGACCTACCTTCCAAATAACTGCAACTGACTTTGGCAGGCTTTCACTGCCCTATTCCTCTCCCACCTAACACAACTTAAATGTGCCCCTGGTATCAGAACCACTAGCTATGGTTCTGCCTGAAGAGACTTATCCCTCTCTATCCCCAACCCTCTTTCAGATCTCATCAACTTCCATCCCACCCCAAACCCTAATATCATCTCAGGCCAGTGAATGAAGCTGCTCTTCACAGAACTCAGTGAGCTTTTCTTAGTCCCCCTTACCCCCAGAAGATCAGTCAGTACATAATTAGAAACCACTGACCATGTGCTCAGCATAAGTCTAGGCAATGGGAGGGAGGCCAGAAGTATATGTGCAAGTATGATACTGAGACCTCCTAGTCGAGGTATCAACTTGAGGCCAGCACAGTGCAACCTGAACCAGATTAAAATGCAATTGGGAGGGGGCAGCTAGGTGGCGCAGTGGATAGAGCACTGGCCTTGGATTCAGGAGGACCCGAGTTCAAATTTGACCTCAGACATTTGACACTTACTAGTTGTGTGACTCTGGGCAAGTCACTTAACCCTTATTGCCCCACCAAAAAAAAAATGCAATTGGGAAACAATAATAACAACTTACATTTATGTAGAGCTTGCTGTGTACCAGGCACTATACTAAATGTTTTATAATTATTATCTCGTTTGATCCTCACTACAACCTTAGGAAGTCAGCTGGGTGGTACAGTTAATAGAATGCTGGATTTGGAGTCAAGACCTGAATTAAAATAAAAACTCAGAAACTTCCTAGCTGTGTGACCCTGGGAAAGTCATTTAAACTCTGTTTGCCACTGGAGAAGGAAATGGAAACCTACCACAGTATCTTTGCTAAAAAATCCCACAGACATAGGTCTATCACCACCACCATGTGCTGTTTATTATCTCCATCTTACAGTTGAGGAAACTGAGGAAAAGTTAAGTAACTTGCCCTGGGTCACATTTAGTAAGTATCTAAGGCAGGATAGCTATTTACTGCACCATTTATTTTCCTCTGGGCATTCACAAGAAGAGTTCTATGGAAAAGATAGGCCTTGAGTTGGATGCAAGGATGGATAGGATTTAGATAGCTGGGGGAGAGAGGGAATAGGCATCACTGATACAACATGAATAAAGGTGCCAAGGTGGGAATAAACACGGTCAGTAGAAGGAATAGTAAGACGTCTGGCTAGCATGGAAGAGGTATGTTGAGAAGTAATGAGAATAGTTCATTGAATGAAGAAATGAATATTTTTACAATGCTTTGAGATTTACAAAGCACTTTCTTTAAAACAACCCAATGAATATGTAGTGCAAAGATTATCATCCAGGTTTTTTTTTTTTTTTGCTTTGGGGTTTTTTTTGTTTTGTTTTGTTTTGTTTTGTTACCATTGGATTCAGAGAGGTTCTGTCCATGGTCATACAATTAGTAGGCGATGGAACCAGAATTTGCACTCAAGGCAGCTAGGTGGTACAGTGGTTAGAACACTAGGACTGGAGTCAGGAAGAGCCAAGAACAAATCTGGCCTCAGATACGGACTAGCTGGGTGATCCTGAGCAAGTCACTTAACCTCTGTCCTTCTCAATTTCTTCACCTGTAAAATGGGATATTCATAGCTCCTATCCTCCCCCCCACCCCAGACCATGGTTGTAAGATCAAATGTGGCACTATTTGGAAGTGTTTTGTAAACCCATTTGGGGTTTTCTTGGCAAAGATGCTGGAGTGGTTTGTCATTTCCTTCCCCAGATCATTTTACAGATGAAGAAACTGAGGCAAGCAGGTTAAATGGCTTGCTCAGGGTGACACAACTAGTAAGTGTCTGAGGCTGGATTTGAACTCTGGAAGATGTTTTCCTGACTCCAGGCCCAGTACTCCTTCCACTGTGCCACATAGCTGCCCCTGTAAATGCTAATTATTATTATATTATTCCAAATGCAACATCTTTCACTATTCTATGCTGCCTCTCAAGCTGTACACAGAAAATAAAAATTGGTAGGTAGTATGTGACAAGATTTTAAAGACCCATATACTCAATCAATCGGCATTTTTAAAGCACCTATTACATGTGCCTGGTATTGTGCTAACAGCCAGGAATACAAAGACAAAATAATGAGACAGTTGCTGCGCTCAAGGTGCTTATGTTCTATTAAGGGAGACATTGTTCTCTTATACATCTATGCAGAATAAACCCTGGGGATTGTAGGAGGGGATCACTAGCAGCTGGGGAGTATCCAGCAAGGCCTATTGAAGGAGGGCAGCTTGAACTGAGCTTTGAAGGAGGAATCAGAAAGACTCATCTTCTTGAGTTCAAATCTGGCCTCAGACACTGAGTAGCTGTGTGACCCTGGGCAAGTCACTTAACCCAGTTTGCCTCAGTTTCTCATCTGTAAAATGAGCTGGAGAAGGAAATGGCAAATAACTCCAGTATCTTTGCCAAGAAAATCCCTAATGGGGTCACGAAGAGTCAGACGTGACTGAATAACAACAATGTCCTACTCCCTTGTCCCTAAAGTATTTTCTTCTTCAGGATAAGTATCCTCAGTTCCTTGAATCCCAAGATTTTTTCACCTGGGGAGGGGTCCATGGGATTCCAAGGGGGGGCATTTATAGACTTAGGAAAAAATTACATTTTTATTTCCACTAATTTAGCATTTCCTTCAATTATGAATGTAGGCGACAAACCACAGTAGTATTAGACTTCCCCAGATTGCTAAAAGGGTCCACTACCCACAAAAATAAGTGAAGAAGCCCTGCTTCAATCAGTCCTCTGTGATATGGTTCTTCACTGGTGTTTTAAGTTTACTGACCTCACTTCTCACCAAAATGGAGGTTCTCTGGGTAATCTAGAGCAAGCCAATGAGCTTCCTAAAATGTGATCCCCAGAACCAAGGCTTGTGAATCACAGAGTCAAGACTAGGCCTGAGTCTACTACTCTACCCATTCCAATGTTCTTTCTATTACAAGGTCCCCTGGTTATGGAGAAGAGACTTTTGGGGATCTTCCTGTGACACTCTTTGAAAACGACTGGTAAATCTGATTCTGGATACAAAGTTGGCAAAATTAAAGCACTAGTGAAATTTGAGGTTCCCAGTAGTCTCTTTCGGATTGCCCTTTCTCCTGCTGTATATGTTCCAAAGCAATCTTTTTCCTCCCCCCTCCCCCCCCTTTTTTTGGTTCCTCCTTCTCTAATCCCAACCTCATCAACTCCAGGGAAGAGCTGATCTGCAGGAGAAAATCCTTCATTCAGGGGCAAAATCAGCTTAATTTCCCGCAATTTGTAGCAGGTCTTTGCCAGGATTTGAATATCAAATTATCCCGAAGCTGGAGATGGGGGAGGCCTCCCCTCAAGCAATATGGACAAACATTTCACTTAGGCTCCATTCTGGAAGATAAGTCTGCAGAGTAATTATGACTGAAATAGGCCTCTGGGGGCTGGGGACCACCTGGACCTGTACTGGCAGGGACACTCAAAGGAGGAAGGGGAGGAGGAGGCTGAGGTCCCTAGGTGAGGATTAACCAGACTGACGGCAAATGAGTACTTGGATAATTAATAATTTCCGGGCAGTGGCCAGCTAAAAGCAGGCTAGTTTACAGGAGTAGAAAGACATGGAGGCAGTAGGCAAGGGGAAAAGATCTTGGGCTGGGGTGAAGTGTTGGGGAAAGGAAGGGGAAACTACTATATGAGGGTAAGGAGTTATCCTTCCTCTTGACTCTGTGTAGGAGAGATGGTGGCCAAGAAACCAGCCTCTTTGGTTTATCTTGATGCCCAAATGACTTGGAGACCTAAGGAATGAGGGTGGAATGAAGTAAATCCTGATCCACAATTTCCATAAGGAGATTGTACACCCTTAGAGGCCCATTAGGGAGGTCAGCCCCTCCTAGGACGCAGGTGGGGTTGAGAGGATGCTCTCTTTCTAACACCCCGCTTCAAATGACATCCACAGCTCCCTGCCTGTATCCCCATCAACCTCACTTTCTGTAGCCATCCTACTCTCTAATAATAATAATAATAATAAATAACAGTACAGATAATCGTATAATTTAAGGTTCACAAAGTACTTTCTTCACAACCACCCCATAAGGTGGGTAGTATGAATGTTGTCAGCCCCACTTTAAAGATGAGGAAACTGAGGCTTAGGGAACTTAAGTGATTTGGCCACAGGCTACTAAGTGTTAGAGCTGGCATTTCTCTGTACCATCACAGTCCACTGTTACTCTCCCTTTAGCTTTCCTCCTTATGCTTCCCATTAGTAGGTGGTGAACCTGAAGGAAAAAACTAAAGAGGTGAAGTTGAGGGTAATACGGAATCAGAGCAGGAATGAGTGGCAAGGGGAAGTGAGAAAAACTTTTGATGTCTCTCTGCCTCTCTCTCTCTGCCCCCCTCTCTCTCTCTGCCCCCCTCTCTCTCTCTGCCCCCCTCTCTCTCTCTGCCCCCCTCTCTCTCTCTGCCCCTCTCTCTCTCTGCCCCCCTCTCTCTCTGCCCCCCTCTCTCTCTCTGCCCCCCTCTCTCTCTCTGCCCCCCTCTCTCTCTCTGCCCCCCTCTCTCTCTCTGCCCCCCTCTCTCTCTCTGCCCCCCTCTCTCTCTCTGCCCCCCCCTCTCTCTGCCCCCCCTCTCTCTCTGCCCCCCCCTCTCTCTGCCCCCCCCTCTCTCTGCCCCCCCTCTCTCTGCCCCCCCTCTCTCTCTGCCCCCCTCTCTCTGCCCCCCTCTCTCTGCCCCCCCCTCTCTCTCTGCCCCCCTCTCTCTCTGCCCCCCTCTCTCTCTGCCCCCTCTCTCTCTGCCCCCTCTCTCTCTGCCCCCCCTCTCTCTGCCCCCCTCTCTCTGCCCCCCCCCTCTCTCTGCCCCCCCTCTCTCTCTGCCCCCCCTCTCTCTCTGCCCCCCCCTCTCTCTGCCCCCCCTTTCTCTCTGCCCCCCCTCTCTCTGCCCCCCCTCTCTCTGCCCCCCCTCTCTCTGCCCCCCCTCTCTCTGCCCCCCCCTCTCTCTCTGCCCCCCCCTCTCTCTCTGCCCCCCCCCTCTCTCTGCCCCCCCCTCTCTCTCTGCCCCCCCCTCTCTCTCTGCCCCCCTCTCTCTCTCTGCCCCCCTCTCTCTCTCTGCCCCCCTCTCTCTCTCTGCCCCCCTCTCTCTCTCTGCCCCCCTCTCTCTCTGGCCCCCCCTCTCTCTGGCCCCCCCTCTCTCTGGCCCCCCCTCTCTCTGGCCCCCCCTCTCTCTGGCCCCCCCTCTCTCTGGCCCCCCCTCTCTCTGGCCCCCCCTCTCTCTGGCCCCCCCTCTCTCTGGCCCCCCCTCTCTGGCCCCCCCTCTCTGGCCCCCCCCTCTCTGGCCCCCCCCTCTCTGGCCCCCCCTCTCTGGCCCCCCCTCTCTGGCCCCCCCTCTCTGGCCCCCCCCTCTCTGGCCCCCCTCTCTCTGGCCCCCCTCTCTCTGGCCCCCCTCTCTCTGGCCCCCCTCTCTCTGGCCCCCCTCTCTCTGGCCCCCCTCTCTCTGGCCCCCCTCTCTCTCTCTCTGCCCCCCTCTCTCTGCCCCCCTCTCTCTCTCTCTGCCCCCCTCTCTCTCTCTGCCCCCCTCTCTCTCTCTGCCCCCCTCTCTCTCTCTGCCCCCCTCTCTCTCTCTGCCCCCCTCTCTCTCTCTGCCCCCCTCTCTCTCTGCCCCCCTCTCTCTCTCTCTGCCCCCCCCTCTCTCTCTGCCCCCCCCTCTCTCTCTGCCCCCCCCTCTCTCTCTGCCCCCCCCTCTCTCTCTCTGCCCCCCTCTCTCTCTCTGCCCCCCCCTCTCTCTGCCCCCCCTCTCTCTGCCCCCCCCTCTCTCTGCCCCCCTCTCTCTCTGCCCCCCCTCTCTCTGCCCCCCTCTCTCTCTGCCCCCCTCTCTCTCTGCCCCCCTCTCTCTCTGCCCCCCTCTCTCTCTGCCCCCTCTCTCTCTCTGCCCCCTCTCTCTCTCTGCCCCCTCTCTCTCTCTGCCCCCCTCTCTCTCTCTGCCCCCCTCTCTCTCTCTGCCCCCCTCTCTCTCTCTGCCCCCCTCTCTCTCTCTCTGCCCCCCTCTCTCTCTCTCTGCCCCCCCTCTCTCTCTCTGCCCCCCCTCTCTCTCTCTCTGCCCCCCTCTCTCTCTCTCTGCCCCCCTCTCTCTCTCTCTGCCCCCCTCTCTCTCTCTCTGCCCCCCTCTCTCTCTCTCTGCCCCCCTCTCTCTCTCTCTGCCCCCTCTCTCTCTCTCTGCCCCCCTCTCTCTCTCTCTGCCCCCCTCTCTCTCTCTCTGCCCCCCTCTCTCTCTCTGCCCCCCCTCTCTCTCTCTGCCCCCCCTCTCTCTCTCTGCCCCCCTCTCTCTCTCTGCCCCCCTCTCTCTCTCTGCCCCCCTCTCTCTCTCTGCCCCCCTCTCTCTCTGCCCCCCTCTCTCTCTCTGCCCCCCTCTCTCTCTCTGCCCCCCTCTCTCTCTCTGCCCCCCTCTCTCTCTCTGCCCCCCTCTCTCTCTCTGCCCCCCTCTCTCTCTCTGCCCCCCTCTCTCTCTGCCCCCCTCTCTCTCTGCCCCCCTCTCTCTCTGCCCCCCTCTCTCTCTGCCCCCCTCTCTCTCTGCCCCCCTCTCTCTCTGCCCCCCTCTCTCTCTGCCCCCCTCTCTCTCTGCCCCCCTCTCTCTCTGCCCCCCTCTCTCTCTGCCCCCCTCTCTCTCTGCCCCCCTCTCTCTCTGCCCCCCCTCTCTCTGCCCCCCCTCTCTCTGCCCCCCCTCTCTCTGCCCCCCCTCTCTCTCTGCCCCCCCTCTCTCTCTGCCCCCCCTCTCTCTCTGCCCCCCCTCTCTCTCTGCCCCCCCTCTCTCTGCCCCTCTCTTCCTCTCTCCCCGTCTCCCCGTCTCCCCGTCTCCCCATCTCTGTCTCTCTTGAAATCAAGGTTAAGTGACTTGTCCAGGGTCACCTAAAATTTCACTAGTGTTTTACTTTTGCCAACTTTGTATCCAGAGTCAGATGGTATCTGAGGCCGTATTTGAACTGACTCCAGGACAGGTGCTCTGTCTACTATACCACACAGCTGCCCCTAACTTCTTCTTCTTTTTTTTTTTTTTTTTTTTTTTGCAGAGCAATGAGGATTAAGTGACTTGCCCAGGGCCACACAGCTAGTAAGTGTCAAGTGTCTGAGGTCAGCTTTGAACTCAGGTCCTCCTGAATCCAGGGCTAGTGCTTTATCCACTGCACTATCTAGCTGCCCCCCTGACTTCTCATTTACTGAGGAATAGTAAGTGATCCATCTGACCCAAGGTTGGCAATGAGGCTTGGATATTCCATCTCTGTTCTGCTCTCTGTCCGGTCTTTCCTCTTCCTACTTCAAGCCAATGACATCCAACTCTGCCACTTACCTGTATGACCCTGGACAAGTCCCTTAACCTCTCTCTCTAGGCTTCAAATTTCCTTAACTACAAAATGAAATGATCCTGGATAATATCAAAGGTGTCTTCCAGATCTCAAACTAGGATCATATGATCCCATAGTCTGTTTGGGCTTGAATTCCAGGTCTGATAATGGCACTAAGCAAAGTGCTATGGGGGCAGCTAGGTAGGGCAGTGGATAAAGCACCGGCCCTGGATTCAGGAGGACCTGAGTTCAAATATGACCTCAGACACTTGACACTTACTAGCTGTGTGACCCTGGGCAGGTCACTTAACCCCAATTGCCTCACCCTCCTCCAAAAAAGTGCTATGAGGTTCCAGAGGTATCCCACCTTAAAGTTCTAAGATGCATCCTAAATATTCACAGCTTATCTTATCATCCTCTTGTCTAGGAATTCATTCTAATCCTTCCGAAACTGGTTTCTTTTTTTCAACCCATATCAGCTGGAAGGGGGCAGCGAGTCCCACAAGCTTACTGCCTGCTAGGTAAAAGCAAGATCCATTTATTTGTCTAGAACCTAATTTTTTTTCAAGCTTTACAAGCTTTACTCTAGAACCAGTATGATGGAGAGTTCTAGAATTAGACAATAATTCAATGGGTTCAAATCCTACCTCAGATGACACTGTTTTGTAACCCAAGACCCACTGGTATAGGACTCTTCTCATTGGTGGAGATCAATGCCCCATCCCTATATGAGGGGCACGGTAGAGTTGGTGAGAGTGGGAGAGAAGGGAAATTTGGTCTTTTGGTCTCTTTAGATTCTTTTAGCTTCCTGCTTTGAGGAAGAAGAAGGATATACCATCTAAACCTTTCTCCAGGTAACTGAAAGGAGACGGACTCTGGGTAGAAGCTGACATGCAAAGCCTCAGTTATGTCCTTATTCCCAACTTACTACACCAAGGACTTCAAATAATTTTTTCTTTGACATCTGGAAATCTCTTCTTAGTTGAATTGTTACCTCATTCCCAATGAAAAGCTCATTTACTCTGGGCATTGTCTGGTATATACTGTATACTGTCTGGTCCTCTGTATACTTTCTCTGATTTTTGTTTTTCTATCAACCTAGTTAAGTGGGTTTCTTTGCTATTTGTTATGTGTGTTCCTTGTAGAACTGGTATTTATTGGGAAGGGATTCAAGCTTTAGATATAAAGCTTGGGACTCCCATTCCCCCATTAATGAATAGTTTGAAGTTTAACTTGAACCTAAAAAATCACTTCCCCAAGACCAATAATATATATATTTTCTTTTGAAATAGCATTTTATTTTTCTATCTACATGTAATGACAATTTTTAACATTCTTTTTAGGGGGGCAGCTAGGTGGCTCAGTGGATAAAGCACTGGCCCTGGATTCAGGAGGACCCGAGTTCAAATCCAGCTTCAGACATGACATTTACTAGCTGTGTGACCTTGGTCAAGTCACTTAACCCTCATTGCCCTGCAAAACAAACAAAAAACATTCTTTTTAAATAAAATTGAGTTCCAAATTTTCTTCCTCTTTTCCCTCACTCCTCCCTAAGACAGTAAGCAATTTGATATGTTATGTGCAATCATGTAAAACATATTTCCATATTAGTCATGCTGTAAAAGAAGAAACAGAACAAAAGGAAAAATTACCAAAAAAAACCCTGAAAATAATATTGTTTGAATTGCAATCAGATTCCCATCAGTTCTTTCTTTGGATGTGGGTAGCATTTTCCATCATGAATCTTTTGGAATTGTCTTAGATAACTGTATTGCTGAGAAGAGCTGAATCAATCATAGTTGATCATACCACAATGCTACTGTTACTGTGTACAATGTTCTCCTAGTTCTCCTTACTTCACTTTGTATCAGTACATGTAAGACTTCCCAGGTTTTTCTGAAATCTGTCTGTCCACCATTTTTTTCCTTTTTTTTTTTCTTTCTTTCTTTCTTTCTTTCTTTCTTTTTTTTTTTTTTTTGCGGGGCAATGAGGGTTAAGTGACTTGCCCAGGGTCACATAGCTAATAAGTGTCAAGTGTCTGAGGCTGGATTTGAACTCAGGTCCTCCTGAATCCAGGGTTGGTGCTTTATCCATTATACCACAGAACTTCCTCATGCCCATCATTTCTCATAGCACAATAGTATCTCATTGCATTCAAATACCACAACTTGCTCACCCATCCCCCAATTGATGGGCATCCTCTCAATGTCCAATTCTTTGCCACTACAAAAAGAGTTGCTAGAAATATGTTTGTACGTGTAATCCCAGACCAATAATATTCAAAAGAGTAGATAGGCATAGTTCTAGCCTGGTGCTTCCTCTTTCTGAAGAGAACAGAGTAGCAACCAGCCTCTGCCCCTAACCTCCGGTTTTCCCTTCTGGCAGGAATCAAGGTCTCCCTTAGAGAAGGTTAGGGTTGGGGCCAGAGATGCTAGAGATGCTTACTCTTGCCACATTGAGACAACTACATTACAACATTGAATATCAGCTCTTTGAGAACAAAGGCTATTTCATTTTTGTCATTGTGTCTCCAGGGTCTGGCATATAGTAAATGTTTATTGATTGATTGTGTTCCCAGGGGCCCAAATGTTTTCCCAAGTCACAAAACCTCTCTGAGCCTCAGTTTTCTTACCTATAAAATTTTTCTGACCCCAGAAAGGTATAAATAAATGTTGGACTATCTCCTGGAGCTAGTCTAACTGCCTTATCCTATGTCTTCAGTCTTCCCTTTCTGGAATAGGAATACAGCAAAATATTCTCAGTGTTTATGATAGGGGTACAGAGATACATGGACTGGTCCAAGGAGGAGGGTGGTTGCCATGTTTTCCATAATTACTATGGGATTGGCTTAGATTAAGGACAACTAGCTATCTCTTGCTTTTCCTTTTTTCCATAACAACTAATCTCCCTCTAATCAGCCATTATTAAATTATATTCCATTTTAAATTTAGCCACAGATCACCATTTGGACAGCTGGATGGATAATTGGGAAGAGATAATTTATGTAAATGAGAAACAGCAGAAAGTGTACAGAGAGAGAGGATGATGTCCAAACTGAGCCCCTCTGAGAGCAGAGAGAAGTGACCTAATGTTGGCTCAGGGCAGTCAGAGATCTTTCCAAGAGGAGGGACTGGGTGGGGATTTTCACAGTAAAAGTGATCCAGGATTTAGAGCTGAAAGGAACCTCAGAGGTCAACGAGTTCAAGCTCTTCATTTTCTAGGCATGGAAATTGAAGTGCAGAGAAAGTAAATGATTTATCATAGGATTATTAGCTCCAGAGCTTAAAGAGACCTCATAGACCATGTTGTCTAACCTCTTCACTTTAAATGGGAGGAAACTGAGAATCAGAAAGGTTAAGTTGCTTGCCCAAGGTCACACAAGTATGGTAGGAGAGCAGGGATCTTTCCATATCAGTCTTGGGTATAGTTATGCCACCACCCTCACCCCCACGTGGGAGGGCTACAAAACAGATCTGAGGGAACATTTAGGGTCATGCAGACACCTTCTACCTATGACACTGATGTCCCCGAGATGTCTTAGTCTGCTTACAAAATAGTGGCAGTGTGCAACAATGTCTAATGTTAGAGGTCACTACCAACTCACAGAATGGATTCTCCAAAGAAGAGATACCCCACATATTCTGTTGTTCTATAGTCCCTAAAACCATAATTCATGAGCCCCCATCAATGTGTCTACCTTTAATAATCTGCCAGAGGACATAATTTAAAGCAAAGGCATTTAATAAAATGACATAGTAAGAAAAATGGCAACAAAACATTTTTTCATAAACCCATGGTGCGCTCTCCCACAAATACAGACAACATAAGTGGGAAGAGCAGACATGTATAGGAAACATGTACAGCCAGAATATGCATGGGATATATATATAGGTAACAAGCTCAAAGTCTTAGATTCTCATGAGCAATATATGGGAGTCAAAAGAACTGGGCTTTGCCATTTGCAATGTGATCTTGAATAAGGCAGTTCATTACTGTCAGCCTCAGTTCCCTCAATGGTATGTAGTGTTCCCTTCCCAAAACACCCCATTCGGTACTTACAGGTTGGGTTCTCAGAGGAGGAGATAACTACTGAAACAACCTTCAGGATTCTAGGGGTAAACTTCTGAGTCCCCACATTCTTTTTTTTTCTTTTTTTTTTTTTGTGAGGCAATAAGGGTTAAGTGACTTACCCAGGGTCACACAGTAAGTGTCAAGTGTCTGAGGTCAGATTTGAACTCGGGTCCTTCTGAATCCAGAGCTGGCGCTTTATCCACTGAGCCACCTAGCTGCCCCAGGGTCCCCACATTCTTAATGCTGCATACAGCTCCTGAGCCCCACCTGTGTCCTTCCCATAAGTAATTTTCCTAGTTTATCTATATTTAAACAAATGGGGGAATTACTAAAATCATAAAAACTACTAAAGCTTAAGAGTTCACTGTATCTTTGGGATACCTGTTATGTTAACAAATAAGAGCAACAATCAGCCTAAGTGTACATATGCGTGTGTACACACACACACACACACACACACATATACACGCAATTATTTGGTTATGAACAATGTCACCACCAGTCACTTCAAGACCCTTTAAATATCAATTGTTGATGCCTCTTCACTTGTCGACAAACAAAATTGATCCAATGTCTCTCACAATATTAAGTAAAGCCTCTTAAATCCTTATTCACAAGATAAAGTTGAAAAGAGCTTCCTCAGAAAAGAATTCCTTTTTTGTATATTTTTCCTCTGTGTTTTATCCAGCTTGTCTCCAGCAATGATAAGAAATGTCTCTCCAGTTCCTCTCAACCCAACGATTTAACTGACTCTCCACACAGTTTGCCCAGGAGATCCTTATAGACAAAATGTCAAAAGCATACACTCTCCCTGACTCCATAAAAAAAGGGACACAATACAAATTCTTCATAGATCCTCATGGATCACCAAAAAAGCCCACATGTTCTCTCTGGGAGAGAAGCTTGACATATAAACGTTTATTAACTGTCATTCCCAAATGCCGGGATCAACTGTCCCAGTATTCTATCTTCATTTCAAAGGAAGATTTGTAAATGAATCTGAACTAGCAGGCTCTTAGAGAGAGTGACAGGTCCTATAGTCTGCAAGACAGACATTCAAGGCAAGGGGTATATTTGTCTTTGTCCTCCTTAAATTGGCAAAATTGCCTAAATTTGAAAGGGTCACTCTTTTACATGTAAATGGAAGGATTAAGCTACATGATCCTAAAGGTACTTTCCATTCTATCATCTCTATGCCATGGACCGGGGCTTGCCTGAGGCTGAGTCCAAGAAAGGGGGAATGACCTACCTTGTCTCCAGGTAAAGGAGGCCCAACAAAGCACTTACAGGCACAGCAGCTCTGATCCACCCATTCTAGGCAGGTCTATCTGAGGGGATCATGGATTTAGAGATGGAGAGGGACCTTGAAGGCCCTCAAGTCCAATTCTCTCATTTCATAAGAAAACTGAGGTACAGGGTCTTTAAGTGACATGGTGATGGTCAAAAGCTAGTAATTTCTGAGGCAGAATTCAAACTCAGGTCTTCCTGACTCCAAGTAGAGCTCTCTATCCACTATGTCACCTTGGTACCTACCTTCTGATAATTAGCAGTGACAGTTGGAGAAGAGACTGAAGAAGGTACAGGGGGAAAGGACTAAGAGACCTGAATTTGAATCTTGTCTCTGACAAATCACTTTCCTTCTTGAAACTTCAACTTCAGGGGCAGTTAGGTGGTGCAGTGGATAAAGCACTGGCTCTGGATTCAGGAGGACTTGAGTTCAAATCTAGTCTCAGACACTTGACACTTACTAGCTGTGTGACCCTGGGCAAGTCACCTAACCCTCATTGCCCCACAAAAAGAAACAAACAAAATTCAAATGTAAAATGGATACTTGAATGATCAACCTTGCAGTGTGATGTGGAAGAAAGTCCTTTGTAAATCTTAAAAAGCACCGCAAAAAGGTAGTTATTATTATTATACAGGACAGGCAGGGGGTGGATATGTGCTAATTCCCTACAGTTAGCTGAGGGAAGCTAGGAAAATTAGCAGGGTAATCTTGGAGGGAGATAGAGAGGAAAGGGTTAGGGGAAGCTAGGTGGTGCAGTGGATAGAGCACTAGCCCAGAAGTCAGGAGGACCCGAGTTCAAATCTGGCCTCAGATACTTGACACTAGCTGTGTGACCTTGGGCAAGTCACTTAACCCTCATTGCCTAACCAAAAAAACAAAAAGTAATAGGATTAGCCTCAAAATCAGGAATTGAAAGTATATAATGGGCTTCTTCTTCATTCCCAAGGAAGCAAGAAACAGTTAACGGCATTGCTCCAGAAAACAGTGCCTGGATTAATAAATTGGGTCCCCACTAGGATTTTTGCTTTTGAAAAGTGATAGTCCTGGAGACAGCTAGGTGGCACAGTGGATAAAGCACCAGCCCTGGATTAAGGAAGACCTGAGTTCAAATCCGGCCTCAAACACTTGACACTTACAAGCTGTGTGACCCTGGCAAGTCACTTAACTCTCATTGCCCCACGAAAAAAGAAAGAAAGAAAAAGAAAAGAAAAAGAAATTGCATTTTTAAAAAAAGGAAAAGAAGAAAAGCGATGGTCCTTCTGGTTTGGGGTTGGTTTCTATCACGAGGTTGGCCCTCAAGGGGCCCCAAATTCTAATTCTTCCCCCACCACTGAGAGACTAAACCATCTCAAATAAGTCACATCCTTCTCTGTGTCTCAGGGTTGCTTTTTGGTTTTTGTTTGGTTTTGGAGGTGGGGTTCTTTTTATGTTTGTTTTTATCTTGAGTATTGAAAAAACTTCTCACCTAGCAATATTCTGAGGATTCACGGGAGAACATCTTGTCCAAGCAGAAGTGGTGTTTGCTATTCCAGGGGGAGAAGGAAGAAAAGTACAGGGGAAAGAGTATTGGATTTGGAGTTAAAACACCTGGATTCAAGTCCTAGCTCTTCCATGAAATAGCTGTGTGACATCAGCCAAATAACTTAACCTCTCTGGGCCTCAGTTTCTTCATCTGTGAAATGAGGAAGTTGGGTTAGATGACTTCTAAGGTCCTTTTTAGCTTGAACAGTCTGTTATTCTGTGAAGTTAAAGCTCCTGGTGGACCATGGAAGTCAATCTACATTCACCTCTGTTTTTTTGCTATTTGGGGGGGGGATTTGGGAAGAAAAGGAACAAGAGAGATTGAAAATTACATATAACTACAGATTGCATTTATATTATATACTGTTATATAGTATATAAAGGCTTGGAAAGTGATATACATATTATCTCATTTGAGGTTCACAATAACCCTGGAAAGTTGGTGCTCTTGTTATCCCCATTCTACAGATAGGGAAACTGAGGCCAAGAGAAATAAAGAGATGTAGGTGGGGCAATGCACAGAATTCTGGACCTGGAGTTCAAAAGTACCTGAGTTCAAAGTCTGCTTCAGACATTTATTAGCTATGTGACCCTGAACAAGTCATTTAACCTCTGCTTCAGTTTCTGCATCTGTAAAATTAGGGATAATAAAAAGCACCTATTTCCCAGGGTTGTTATAAGGATCAAATGAAATAACATTTGTAAAGTGCTCTTAAAACCTTTACATATTATAAAAATGCTGCCTATTGTTGTTGTGTGACTTACCACAGCTACTAAGTGTCTGAGGCAGGATTTGAACATGGGTCTTCCTGACTCCAAGAAAGTCCTGTTATCTATTTTGCTACCTAGCTTGCCTGATAAATGAGAGGTGACCCACCCTCAGCTATCTAAACTAGCCTTACCCCTTTCATCCTCAAGGTTTGCTTTCAAAAGGAAGGTAGAGGAAGGAGCTGGTAGTTATCTCCATTTTGTGGATGGAAGAATGACCAACGTGCCACCAAACATCTTCTAAGTTGGGAGATGCTAGCTTACAGCCCCATACACTCCAGCCTGAGTCTGGTACTTAAGAGCAATGCCAGCCCATAATGTGAGCATCCTCTGGACCCAATCAGTCAAGCTATCTGGCCCCAAGGAAAGATAGACATGGATCCCAATCAGAATTGTTTTTAGCTCCCTCTACTGGCAATTTTTAAGGAAGAGTAAAGAAGGTGAGATGGGTGGGAGAGTCTGGGCCTGGGCCTTGAATGTGACAAAAGGTAGAAGCTGAGAGTAAAATCTCTTGGCATCTAAAAACAGAGCTTAACTTGGCCTCCCAATCCAGGGAATGGGAGCCTGGATGCTCATTAATTCACATGTCAAAAGATCATTGATTTAGAGCTGGCATGGACCTTAGAGCCCATCTAGTCCAGTGCCACACCCATTTTGCATATAGGAAAACTGAGGCCCCAAAAGATTGTTACTTATCCAAGGTCACACAGCTACTAAGTGGCAGAGCTAGAATTTGAACCCAGGTCCTCTAACTTCAAATCCATCACCCCTTCCATAGTGCCACACTGCCCATCAAGGTCAGAGGTCATATTAGAGGGTTTTGGTTTTTTACATGATGTGATCTCAGGAGCCAAAGATTCCTCAGTCTTCCCAAAACGTTCTCCACTAGTTGACATCATGGTGCCTGAAATTCTACCATAATAACCATAATTCTACCATAATTCTCTTGCCTTTATACCTCAGGAGTGAAACTATTTTTAAGCTCTTATTAAGGTTTGTGTGCACTCATGAGCTCTTTTGATACTTCTACACTTCAGGTATAAAGGTAATTCTGGGTTCTCTAAGGCTATTCAGCAAACCACAAGCCCTGGCAGGTACAACTAAGCTAGAAAGGATGGATGGATCATTATTTGAGGACCAGTACAACTCAACTCAAAAGGGCTCGTTACCAAGAAGCTGTCCACCAGACAATGAAGGTCTTTGGCCACCACAACTCATGCAGTTATCTAGACATCTGGTGGTGCATTGGTTAGAGCACTGGACTTCAGAGTCAGAAAGATCTGAGGTCAAATCTGACCTCAGACACTAGCTAGGTGACCCTGGGCAAACCATTTAACCTCTGCCTTGGTTTCCTCTTCTGCAAAATGATGATAGTAAAAGTTGCTTATCATTCATTTCTCAAAGAGGATCAGTGACACCACGGGTGATGTCTTGACTTGTACATGAATTGAGGCAGAGTTGCACAGAGTCCACAGCCTAACTCTCTCTTCCAGACTCATCAAAATCCAGTATTAAGGCAAAAGTCAGGATGATTTGGGGTATAGTGGTTGATCTTGGCATCTTCAATGTCTGACCAGGCTCTAACCACTCCACAGCACCTACTTCAACTGACTTCATGGCCATTTGGAACAAACTCTCTCATCCACCCATTCCACTGGGAAAAAGTCTGGACAAGCTTGGAGTGGAAATCTCCCTAACTCACTGAAGGGTTTTGAAGCCTGTTAGTTTCCTTCAACCTGGTTTAGCCCATCTGCCGAGGTGTTGTTTTTTTCAGGTGTGGCCACTCTTTGTGCTACAGAGGCTTGGAGCCACAGTTGGGTGACAGGTAGACACCAAAGGTGGATAAGCAGCCCTCATAGCAGAGATTCTAGTGCTCCCTGAACACCCCCATACATACACCCCTGATATTAAATAGCACTTATCTCACAGGGTTATTTCTAGAATCAAATGAGATAATATTTGTCAAATGCTTAGCACAGGACCTGGCATTTAGTAGGTGCTTAATAAATGTTTGTTTCCTTCTTCCTACAACATTACAGAGGGCATATGATCAATACCACTTGTATAAATACTGACATGGATCTTTTGAAGTTTTGAAGTTATTAGTTTTTACTCCCAGGCTTCGGAGCACAAGAGAAGGACATTTAGACCGTACCTGTGGCCTAGTTGAATGATCTTTGTTGGTGAGAAAAGCACTGACTGGGGATCATGTGACCCCAGGTTTTAGTTACAGCCCTATTTGCATGTTGTTTCCCTTTTTAGTCCCTCCTTTGAGGGCAGAGACTGTCCTTTGCTTCTTTTTTATATCCCCAGCACTTAGCACAGTTCCTTGCACATAGCAGGTGTTTAATAAATGTTTATTGATTGATTGATTGATCTTGGCTAAGTCCTTTCCCCAAATCAGTTTCCTTCTCTGTAAAATGTATGGGTTAGAATAGAGAATATCGAAAGTCTTTGCAACTCCAACATTCTAGAATTCTAGTAAGGTAAAGGTTATTAAACACATCTGTGTCTAGCATTTACCCAAGCATCTGTTTGTCTTATGAGTGTAAATATGCCCCAATTTATTCAGCAGGTTTTTGTTTAGTTGTTTTCGGTCATGTCCAACTCTTTGTGACCCCTTTTGGAGTTTTCTTGGCAAAGATATTGGAGTGGTTTGCCATTTCTTTCTCCAGTTCATTTTACAGATGAGGAAACTGAGGCAAATGGGGTATAGTGACTGTCCCAGGGTCACACAGCTAGTCAGAATCTGAGGCCAGAATTGAACTCGTAAAGATGAGTGTTCCTGACTCCAGGGCAGACACTCTATCCAGTGTGAAACTCAGCAGGTATTTAAGTTCCTACTGTGGATCAGGTGCTGTCCAAGGTTCTGGATATACAAGGGCAAAAATGAAACTGTCCATTTCCTGAAAGAGCTTACCTTCTATTGAGAGAAATGGCATGTTCACATATAAGTAAATACAGAATATATATGAACTAAAACCAAAGCAATTTGAGGAAGGAACACTCACAACTAGGGATATCAGGAAAGGCCTTATGGAAGAAGTCATCCTTCAGCTGAGGTCTGAAGGAAATTACAGATTCTAAGGGATAAAGATGAGCAGAGAAGGCATTCCAGGCATGAAGAATGGCCTGTGCATGTAACATAATGTACAAGGAATAACAGGCCAGTTTGCAACATAGTATGTGAATGGAATGGAAATGCATTGATTAAGCACCTACAGTATACACATCACTGTGCTAAGGTCTGATACAATTAGAAATTCAAGATGATTACTGGCTCTCAAGTAGCTCATCTCATTGGAAAGATGATCCATTAAAAAGGGTTTGTGTTTATGCTCATGTGAGATGAGAAAGATAGGTAGTTACTTAGGAAGGGAAAGTAGCAGGTGGGTATCAAGGCCCAGAGCATCTTGAGGAATAATGGTTGATCCCCTACCAAGAAGATAGATAACTACTCAGTTATTATTTTCTGTTTTCTTTGCCAAAGAGAATGACCCATGCCCTACAAATGACAGGACAAAAATGGCTAAGAGGGAATTGTTACCCATGATAAGGAGACAGAGCATCTAGTGGTTGATGAATTAAAGTCACCTGATCCAGATGAACTATATACCTGCATAAAAGATGGACAAGGAATAGTCAGAAAAATGGGAAAAGAACTAAGAAAAGAACAACATCATGAAAAAATCAAGAGAGGAGAGAGCATTCCCAAGAAAGGGAATAGGAGTCAAGTGTTAAATACTGAAGAGGAATCAAGAAAGATAAGAACTGAGAAGAGGCCTTTGGATTTAGCACCTAAGAGACCAATAGTAGCTTTGGTTGGAAAATTTTCAGATTGGCAATGGACTCAGAAGTCAAAGTTCAAAAGATTAAGAGGTGAATAATAGGAGTTAAGGAGTACAATAAAGCTGTAAGAAGGAGAAAAAATATAGGACAATAGGCAAATGAAAAGTCTTAATGATGGGAAGGGAGCAGGCAAGAAATTGAAAGTTAGAGAGGAGATTATTGAAGGGGAATGCTACTGGTAGAAGTGAGAGGAGATGGGATCAAGGGTGTAAGGAAGGAATTGGTCTTGGTAAGTAGGGCCATCCCCTCATTAGAGACTGGATCAAAGGAGGAGAGGAGGAGAGATGATGTCAAGGGGTTTTGTGACATGAAATGAGAGAAGTCAGAGCTCTCAACAGTCTTTGTTTTCTCAGCAAGTTTTGAGAAAAGATCCTCTGGTAAGGCCTCAAACTAATCATCACAACTGATGTTAAGGTTCGCAAAGTGCTTTTCACACATCATCTCATTTGCTCCCCACGATAACCTGTAAGGTAGGGGTTACAGGTATTATTATTCCCAATTTACAGATGAGGAAACAGAAGTTCAGAAGGAATAGGTAACCTCCCAAAGATCACCCAGTCAGTAATTATTTGGGACAGAATTCCATGGCTGACGCCAAGACCAGAGCTCAATTCATTCTGCTCTGCGGCTTTGCAAGTTGGAGCCCTGTAAGCTGGAGATTTGTTTCCTGTTCGAGGGCCCTTTTGAACGCTTTGCTCATGGGGCTTAGAATTTCCCCTTCCACCAGAGATGTTGTTCATCCTTAGTACTCAAAGAGGACCAATGACACCATGATGTTGAGGTTGAGGTACAATATGTTCAGCTGTGACTGATCAATCCATTATAAGCTCTGAAGGTTCTACCACTGCTCAGGCACAAAACGTCCATTTGAATATTTGGGATGGAGATGCCTCTAGATTTGTACATCTCACGATTCCTTTGTGCACCAGAGCACTCATTGTAGGGCTGGCAGGGTACTTGAGTACACTCACTGCCCATTAGTGTACCATGGGCAGAAAAGGGGAATGAATAACTAATTGCTCCTTTTGCCCCTCTTTACCAAGTGGAGGCCCCATCTAAATAGAAGACCAGCTAACTCTGGATCTTAATGGTTGAATAATGTAATCACTTCTTGGTGGACTAAGTCAACAGAAGCTTCTGTAGGTGTTAAACTGGAAATTATTCAATTCAATAATTATTTTGGTATTGTAGAGAGGGCACTGGAATCAGGAAATCTGGATTTGAGTCTCCACTCTAGTATACATTTTCTATCATGTACAAATCAAAACCTTAGTTTCCTCATCTACAAACTGGAATTAATAATGTTCTCAATGAGGGGCAGCTAGGTGATGCAGTGGATAGAGCACCAGCCCTGAAGTCAGGAGTACCCGAGTTCAAATTTGGCCCCAGACACTTACTAGCTATGTGATCCTGGGAAAGTTACTCCCAATTGCCTCCACAAAAATAATGATAATGTTTGCAATGGGGGAGGGTCATGTTAAAAAGCTAATCTTAGGAAGATTTGGATTCAAGTTCTGACTCTGGAACATACTGACTATTTGACTTTGGGCAAGTCATTTAATCTCTCAATGCCCTAGGCAACTATGTAAAACTATAAACAGAGCATTTGATGATCTGCATTGGTAGAGGAAGTTCTTTAAACAAGTAAAATCACAGTTCTGTCCCTCCTCTTCTCCCCCCCCCCAAATGCGCCACTTTGTCACTTTGTAAAATGTTAAATCCTATGTTAAGGTGGGATCACAAAGAGTCAGACCCAGTGAAACAACAACACTACTTTCATTTTGGTATACAACTTTCATTTTGAATTATGGACCTCAGAGGTTAAATAAATGGGAATCAAATCAAATTAGCTTCATGTGTGGTGATGAGAAGCAGAGTATGAAGGAGAGCAAACAAGATTGGGACTATAGATTTAGAGTTGAAATCCTAGATTAACTAATACAGTGGCTTGACTTTTATGGAGGAGAAAATGGAGGCATAGGGAGGAAAACTGACTTCCCCAAGGTCACGTGGGTAAAAAAAAATGGAAGATCTGGAATTTGAATTCAGGGCCCCTGACTGTAAGTCCAGAACTCTCACATGATCAGGCTGGGCCATTGCTTACAAGATATGATTTGTTTTGTTTTTGTTTTTTGCAGGGCAATAAGGGTTAAATGACTTGCCCAGGGTCACACAGCTAGTAAGTGTTAAGTGTCTGAGGCCGGACTTGACCTCAGGTCCTCCTGAATCCAGTGCCAGTGCTTTATCCACTGTACCACCTAGCTGCCCCCAAGATAAGATTTTTTTTTTTTAAGTGAGGCAATTGGGGTTAAGTGACTTGCCCAGGGTCACACAGCTAGTAAGTGTTAAGTGTCTGAGGCCGGATTTGACCTCAGGTCCTCCCGACTTCAGGGCCAGTGCTCTATCCACTGTGCCATCTAGCTGCCCCCAAGATAAGATTTTTAAGGGCTTTGTGAAATTCCTACATGCCCCCAAACAGCTGTTCCACCTGACATCATTTACCTTAATTCCATCCTCCCAAATTTATTCCTTTAGAGTGAGTCTTTGATTCCTATTCAAATTCAGACACAGAAAGGAAGGGAACACTAAGCTATGATCACTCCAAAAAGGGGGCACTGCTTCTAAAGTAGAGCTATTCCCTCTTACTAAGCTTCCCATTTCATTTTAAATTCCAAAATTCCCCACCCCAGTCTTGTTTCCTCTCTTAACTCTCCTCCCAGTTCTCTTGGCGTTCACTCATGGCATTGACCACCAGAGGGAGCAGAACATATAACTCAGGGAAGGAGTGGAGAGATTTTTAGAATCACAGCCATTGAAACAGTATAGTTTCTTGGAGGTTATCCAGTTGCAGGACTGTCGATCTAGAATTGGAAGGGACCCAAGACATTATTTAACCCAAGCCCCTCCTTTTGCAGATGGGAAAACTGAGGTCCCCAGGACCTGCCCAAGATCACAAGGGTAGTGAGTAGCAGAGCCAAGATCCTAACTGGGTGCCTCCCTATAACTGTGACTCCTTCCACCGAACCACACTGCCCCATTCTTTCATTTTAGAAAACTGAGCCCCAGAGACAAGTGACTAGCCATGTAGCTAGCAAGTAGCAGAACTAGTTATTAGAATCCTTGCCCTCTTAGTCTAAATTCAATCTTTTCTCACTTCGTCAGGCTGTCCTGTCAAGCATCTAGCAATTTCATCATGAAGCCATTTCGAATTATTGAAGAAATATTACTTGAAATAAAACTGTTGACTCCATTCTTTCTTCTCACATGCAAAAGAAACAATGGATGTAAAAGATCCCACGGGCAACTAAATGGCATAGTGGAAAAAGAATTGGATCTGGATTAAGAAGACCTGAGTTCTGAGTTTAAATCCTAACTCAGATACTTACAAACTGCTTACTTAACCTTTGTCAGCTTTAGTTCCCTTATCTGTAAAATGGGGGTAATAGGAGTAGCTACTTTGTCAGGTTATGAGGATCAAAGAGGATGATACACATGTGTAAAGAGCTTTGCAAAGCTAAAAGCACTAGGTGAATTCTGGCTATTGCTAGCAGAATGATGAGATGGCATCTGCAGCACTGGAGAGACAGAATCATTTAGGGTGGGCTGCAGTAGGGATGTCAGCAGGGGTTCTTTGGGCTTCTTGGCCAACACTGCCCAAGTATTGAGGGAGAAAGGAAGGAGGAATAATGAAAGGAACTGAGAGAGGGAGAGAGGAAGGAAAAAAGGTGTGATTAACAACACCAATCCATGTGGGTCCAGTACCAGATGAATGGACAGAGCTAAGTGTGACAGTTGTTCTGACAAGCAGTCATCAATCACTGGGGAGGTAAGCAGTTGAGAAAGGTTTTAAGGAAGAGGCTGGACAAGCTGAGCCTGGAAAGATTTTGACAGGCAAAAAGGAAGGATATTTTAGGAAGAAACAGCATGAACAGGAGTACAGAGGGAACAATGAATAGGGCATTTATTATGGGATAAAGACTAGCCTGAATGGAGCAAACAATTCCTTCTAGGGAGTAGAGGGAGATAATGTTGGCCACACAGGATGGACCCAAATTGTGAAAAGTCAAAGTAAGTAACTTGAATTTTTCTCTTTTAAAAAAATTTTTTTTCTCCCTTCCCTCCCCCCTCCACAAGACAGCAACCAATCCGGTATAGGTTATATATGTTCAATCCACAAGTGTTCTTTTTATCAGTTCATTCCATGGGGGTGGATAGTATGCTTCATCATTAGTCCCTTGGGATTGTCTTGGATCATTGTATTGCTGAGAGTAGTTAAGTCATTCACAATTGCTCCTAGAACAATATTTCTGTCACTATGCACAATGTCCTCCCAGTTCTGCTCATTTCACTTTACATCCGTTCATATGAGTCTTTCCAGGTTTTTCTGGGATCATCCTGTTTGTCATTTCCTATAACACAATACCGTTTCACTATAATCATCTACCACCACAGTTTCTTCAGTCATTCCTCAACTGATAGACATTCCCTTGATTCCCAATTCTTAGCCACCACAAAGAGTTGCTATAAATATTTTTTGTACAATTTTCCCCCTTTTCTCTTTTTTTCCACAATTACTATTGTTAACTGTTTCCCTCCATCCTATTCCCTTTCCCATGATATTTACTCTATTATCTATCTTCTTTCACCCTATCCTTCTTCAAAAGGAATATGCTAGGGGCAGTTAGGTGGCTCAGTGGATAGAGCACCAGCCCTGGAGTCAGGAGGACCTGAGTTCAAACCAGCCTCCAACACTTAACACTTTACTAGCTGTGTGGCCCTGGGCAAGTCACTTAACCCCAATTGCCTCACAAAAAAGAGGGGGTATTTGCTTCTGTCTATCCCATCCCCCGGTATGCCCTTGAATTTTTCTTGTAAGCAATAGGGAGCTACTTAAAGTTTTTAAGCAGAGAAATATCATGATGATAAGAATATTTTAAGGAAGATTATTCTGAAGGTAACATGCAGGATAGACTGTAGGGGAAAGGGTCTAGAGCCTGTTACAATCATCCAAGTGGGTGATAATTAGGGCCTGGGTTGCCACAGTGAGGGTGCAGAGGAAGGGATGGGTACGTTTTTTGAAGAAAAACAACATACTTGGTGAATGTGGAAAAGAGAGAGAGAAAGAGATGGATGACATTTTATAATGATGTAATAGACCAGGCTGTATTCAAGACTCTTTGATGCCCCTCATGTTTAAGATGGGAACCAAATGAGATACTAAGAGAACATCTGACAGTTAACAAAGGGAGGTTTACTTAGCAATAGCAGGAGAAAACATTTAGAACAGGGAAAGGGTATTTGACTAGGATGCAGAATTCCTTGAGCCAACTGCCATTTCCTTGTGCCAATCAGTGTTGGTCATGCTGCTTAGTCTGCTGGTCAGAAGCCTGAGGGAGGCCAGGTGTGGTGGAATACTCCTGTGGTCTTTGCTACCACAGAGGCAGAGGCTGGCAGACCTTTTTAGCTCCTGAGATACAAACAACTAAGCTGGAGACCTTCACACTAAGTTGAGCATTAATTTGGCAAATCCCTGGGCGTGGGAGCCACTAGGTTACCTAAAGAGGAGGAAATGAACCCAGGTTGGATATGGAGTTTTTAGTTCCCCTGATGATTAGAATGCCCCTGTGCTCCCTGCCTGGGAGAATTAAGGAAAACCAATCTTAAAAACAAAACAAAACAAAAAAACATGAGGTAGAACCCAGTGATTATTTGTGCTCTGTTTTTTTGTTTGTTTGTTTTGCTTATCCTTCACTTTCATTTTAATTTTTTTTCAGGGCAATGAGGGTTAAGTGACTTGCCCAGGGTCACACAGCTAGTGTCAAGTATCTGAGACCAGATTTGAACTCAGGTCCTCCTGAATCCAGGGCCAGTGCTTTATCCACTGTACCACCTAGCTGCCCTTATCCTTCATTTTCAAAAAGGACCAATGGCATCATGGGGTGATGTCTTGACTTGGTTATGAATTGGATTTAAGTGAAGCAGAGTTGTGTCAAGAAGCTACCTCAATGGGCTGAGTCTTTATTCTTCTGCACCAATTAAATTTTGAGGATATTTTCAATATCTTTTCAGGAAAAATTAGCCTATCCTGGGTGAGGTAGGGCCCTAGGATATTATTCTCACTGCCAATGGCAATGGTGGTTAAAAAGTAGGGTTTATTATAAACCATCATTACAAGATGCTAACTCTTGACTCCTGCAATTATTATCTACTACTTTACTCCAATGCTCAAAACCATTTTCATAAGTCTGTCCTCACCTGGTAGAGAAGGATTACTCAGTCCTTGGTAGCAGAATTGGCAAGAGCTTGGGAGATGAGAGATCTTAATTCTTTGGACTTTAAAAGGAGACAGACACATGGTCCCAGGATCTCCTCAGCCAGAGGTCCCTGAAGGAAGACAGAGACTCTAGGAAGAAGCTGTCATGTAGAGGAGCTTCAAGCATGATCCTGTACCCAGTTTGCCTCTCTAGAGAGTTCAGAGAATTTCCCATTGGATGATATTAGGAGCTCTGTCTCTCTAAGCTTTTGTCTCCTTTAGGCAGGCACAGAACATCATTCTCCACCAATGAGAATGGTATGCAAATAGTCTTGAGCTCTGGGTTACATTTTACTATGGAGCAATGAAAGCTTCACCAGATCTTAGGGCAATCTATCGCAAACTTGGTGCCACTCTTTCTTGCTTCTATCCTAAACTTCCATGATTTCTTTAAAATTGAAGCATAAAACACAATTCTTCTTAGCTTGATAAAAATAGAATTGAAAGGTTTTTATTATGAAATTCTATTTGCTATATCTTCTCTGAATGAACCCATTGTCACATACATCCTCTTCTTATCCTAAAGCTCACCTTTTACATCCAATAAAACTTCATCTTCAAAGTTCCTTTCTCTTCCTCTTACCTCCTATACTTTTTCAAAACCATTACTTCTGCCTCAATAAGCTGGCCAGTTCTTTCCTTTTGCCTTCCAATCAGGCTACATAAATTTGCTGAGCACCTACTATGTATATAGTAGGTTATAGGTGCCATGTTAGGCACCATTGGGGCATACATAGTCCCTCTCTCAAGGACCTCATGTTCTAATCGAAAGTATTCTCTGTTAACTATTCTCCATAAATTTCCTCCCTGGTATTGGTCTCTGGGGCCTTGCATAGAATCTGAGAGCAGGTTTTTGGTACTGTTTCACACCTTTACCTCCATTTCTACTTCTTTGGTAATTTTGTTGACTCAACTACAAAAAAGTGCTTTGCATTTTAACTGGTACTCTTCACTCTAGTCATTTTGCTTCTTCATCCACTGCAAATTGGATCATAGGATTTAAAGCTAGAAGGGACCTTAGGAGTTAAGGTAGATTGTCTGTCTGTCTGTCTATCTATCTATCTATGGTATACAGCCTTTGAGAGAACTTGTTTTGCTTGGTTATACGTATTTGTTACAAGAATTTGTTTTTATCTTTTCCCCCAAAGGGGTAGGAAATAGAAGAGAGAGAAAATAGAGTTGTTAGGTTTTTTTTAAATAGAAAGGTAGAGGGTGCTATAGATGTGAAATGTTGCATGTACTTTGAAATGAAGTCATTGTATTTTTAGTTTTACTTAACCACTTATAAGAGACCTCTTGTGATAAATGCTCATACTGTAAAAACAAAATACATCAAAATGTGATACAAAGATTGCCCTGTCCAAAAAAATGTCATTTTTATATGAATTGATGCTGCACTTAGCAGAATCAGGAGAGTATTGTACATAGCAACAGCAACGTTGTGTGATGATCCACTATGATTGACTTAGCTTTTCTCAGCAATGACATGATCCAAGACAATTCCAAAAGACTCATGACGGAAAATGCTATCCACATCCAGAGAAATAGCTATGGAGTCTGAATGTAGATCAAAGCATACTATTTTTACTTTTTTTTCTTTCTCCTGTTTTTTCACTTTTGTTCTGATTCTTCTTTCACAACATGACTAATGTGGAAATATGTTTAACATGATTTGCATGTATAAACTATATCAGATTGCTTACTGTCTTAGAGAGGGGAGAAAGGAGAGAAGGGAGAAAAATTTGGAACTCAAAATTGTACAAAAATGAATGTTGAAAACTATCTTTATATATAACTGGAAAGAATAAAATACTATTAAGTGGGGGAGGAAAAAAAATTTAATAAAATAAAACCAAAAGTTTGTCAATTTGCCCATGATAAATGGGAATAATACTGAATTTTTAAAAAAAATGATTCATTTAGACCAACTCCTTCATTTCATAGATAAGGAAACTGAGACCCAAAGAGGATATGTTCAAGGTCAGAAGAGTAGTAAGTAGTAGATATATGATTTTAACCAAGGTATTTAATTTGGATCAAGTGATCTTTCTACTATACCATCTACTTTTATCATTCTTGTGTCTGTCTTTATTTGTTCTAGTCCCTCTTCCCACAATTAATTGCTGCCTCTTCTTACCTATCCTTCAAGTTCTTCCTTTTCCATAAAGTCTTCCCTGACCCAGAGTCATAACTAAGGCAGGTGAAAGGAAATTTGTTCCAAGATATCTACCTTGATAGGGGCATGCACTTTCTCCTCTTCTTGAGCATTCAGCATAAATCATACTGTGAGAATTTAGATTTAGATCTCTTCATAGTTTACCTTTCCTAGTGCCAAGCTATGAAATTTATTCTGCTTTCCTAATTCAGGGCAAGAAAGGGTTGGGAGAATGAGTAAATAGTACAAACAATATTGCTCTTGCTAGCTGTGCTCAGTGTATATAACTTGTTGGTTTCCACCGCTTGTGCCAATGATGTGACACAAAAACTCCCTGGAGTTGCTAGCTCCTGAGTCCAGTTGCCAAGACCAACCTTCCCCAAAACCTGCATGGAAGCTAAGAGTCAAACTATGGCACAAGCATATGCATGGCCAGATTATCTTCTGTAAAGCCACTGATACCTCTCCACCAACTGAGTTTGCCAAATGAGTAAGAGGGATTCATAGTTACAGCTTGGCTCCAACCGCCTACGCTGACCAGCCCCTTCTCTAAATACCTACAGTACTCTTTGTCTCCATCACATAATCTAGGACTAATTATATCTACTACCTAGAATTGTTAGATAAATGTTTTATAGGCATTTGTGTTGGCTTCCCAAGTAAAATGTTAATTCTCTCGGGGAGAAGGATAATGTCATACTTTTATCATTATCATTATTATTAATTACAGTTCATACTTATAGTTTTAGCATTTCCAAAGCACCTTTCCACAACCCACCTGTGAGGTAGGTAGTGTAAGCATCTCAGTTTCTCAGAAGACGTGGAGATTTGTAGAGGTTAAATGACATATCCATGGCCATATACCTAGAATGTGAGAGAATTAGGTCTCAAACTTCAGTCTTATGATCTCAAGACTGAGTTCTTTTGCATGCTCCCAGCACTGTCAACACTACAAGAGCAAGCCAATGGCACACTGGTCCATTCATATCACAACCATAGGACCAGAAGGACTCGGGAAGTAATTAGAATGGTTTTCTAACAGAAACAACCCCCAAGGCCCATTTCCTATGGCTTTCTCTTGGCCCTCCAGTCAGAAGAGGGATAACTAAAACTTTAGAACACAGTAGGAAAAAAAGAGGTGGCTCAGTGGATAGAACGCCAGTCCTGGAGTCAGGAGGACCCAAGTTGAAATCTGGTTTCAGACCTTTAGTAGCTGTGTGACCCTGGGCAAATCACTTAACATTCTTTGCCTCAGTTTCTTCATCTGTAAAATGAGCTGGAGAAGGAAATGGCAAACAACTCTAATATCCTTACCATGAAAACCTTCATGAGAAGTCAGACTGATACAACAACAGAGGGAAAAGAAAAGAATCAATCATTTCCCTTTCAATCCTTAACAATCCAGCCCTATTTCTATATTGGGTAGATTTAAAACCTGGAAATCTTGCTGACCACATATGTATGTGAAAGTTCAGAGCTTCATGTAGGCAGGGGAAAGACAATGACCTGTCCCCCAGAGCTTAGTGGTTTTTTGGGGGGTTTTTTCCATATGTGTTTTCTACTTCCCACTCATTTGCATGGGAGATCAGCAGAGTTTTGGAGTTGAGAATGTGGGTTGGGAGGAGAGAATAAAACTTGAAGAGGCATCTCCATATGAACGCAGTTTAGCAATTGGAAATTAAGCAGAGTGTTGAATGGACCTTCTGATCTAAGAGAGAAATGTGGTCCTTAGTGATTACAATTTAAAAAATAGAATTAAGATCTAATTTAGCTGGGGTAGCTCTGATCTGTTTTTCAAAGAGCTTAGTCCTTGGGACAAAAAAATCTCCTTCTGGAGAGGAAAACCCCAGGCCTGCTAAGGAATAAAGTGCTTTATCTTTTCTAAAGGAGTTATAGCAGTTAATACCCTGTATGTACTTATTTGTGACTGTATTGTGTCTCCCCTCCCATTAGAATGTAAGCTATTTGAGGCAAGGACTATTTAAGTTTTCCCATTCATTTTCTTAGAGCCTAGTACAGTACTTAGCAGAGCATTTAATAAATGCTTATTTTTTTAAGAAATAAATTTTTTGGATATCTTCTGTTTTTATATTATCTGTATTTCCCAATTCATCCTTTCCTCCTCCCTACTCCTTGAAAGCCATCTCTTGTAAAAGAACTGTAAAAAAAAAAAGGGGGGAGGTGCAGTGATGTTTAGTAAAACCAATTAATATGTCAAAAAAATATGACACTAAATGGAATGTTCCAAATTGGTAGTCTCACTTTTCTGTAAAAAGAAGAATGGTTCATTCTTATATTTCTTCATTGGCTCCAAGACTGAATAAGTTCACATATTAAATAATCGATTGTTTTGTTGCTGTTATGTATGTATGCATGCGTGCATGTATGTGTATGTAGTTGCCATGTATTTTATTTTCTTGGTTTGGTTTACTTCACTTTGGATTAGTTCATAAAAGCCTTCCTATACTTCTCGATATCCACGTATTAATCATTTCTTGCATCACAGTAATATTTCATGATAATCATATATCATAATTTATTCATTCACTCTCCAATAGATGGGCATCTACTTTATTTTCAGTCCTGCAGTATTACAAAAGTGTTGCCATAAACATTTTTATATATATGAGAACTTTTCTTTCCTTGACCTCTTACTTATATGCCTCTCAGTGGATCTCTGGATTAAAGTGTACAGATATTACACCCTTCACATAATTACAAATTGCTTTCCAAAATAGTTGGACCAACTCAGTTTTAACAACAATATATTAGCATGCCTGTATTTCCAATACTCCTCCAACAATAATTAAACCCATATTTTGTTAACTGTAAATTTGTTGGGTTCAAACTGAAACCTCAAAGTCTAGATTTCTCTTATTAGTAATTTGGAACATCCTTTCATACAGTTGTTAATAGTTTGTGGTTCTTTTGGCAGCAGTGGTGGGAAAACTGCTTATTCATATCCTTTGATCTCTTATCTTTGGAGAATAGTTTTTGGTCTTATATATTACTATTAGTTGTC
The DNA here is from genome assembly GCF_019393635.1 of Dromiciops gliroides. Lineage (NCBI taxonomy): Eukaryota > Metazoa > Chordata > Mammalia > Microbiotheria > Microbiotheriidae > Dromiciops > Dromiciops gliroides. Next base: position 237,622,547 of record NC_057862.1, read on the forward strand.
TTTATATCTTGAATATCAAACCCTTACCAGAGGTATACAAAGTTTTCCCCCACCCCAGGCAACTGCTTCTCTTCTTCTTCCTAGTTGTATTAATATAAATAACGAGTACTGAACATTCCTCCAGTTATTTCAGTTGTTTGTGACTTCTGTAAGGAATATTTTGTAATCATATCTACTCACATATTGAGTATGCCTTGGTAGTTTGACTCCCAGTTTTGTAGTTGTGTTTTTGCAAAAGAATAGTTTAATAAAGTTTTATTCTTGCAAAAGCTTCTTAATTTCATGTAATTGACGTTATTTGGTTGGGTATTTTGTTTTTGTTTTGCTGAGAAGCAATGAAAATGACCTATTTTATCTTTTAATAATTACCTCTATTCCTCTTTGGGTTAAACATTCATTCTCTATTCATACCTGAAGATATATAATCTGTCCTAATTTTTAATTATGTGATCTTTAATATTCATATCATATATCAATTTTGAATTTATTTTAGCAGATTGTGTAAGATGTTGATCTAAACCCAATTTCTCCCAGACTGCTTTCCACTTTCCCCAAATAGGGTGTCCTTTTCTAGGTAATTTATATTTTCAGTCTCATAAAACACTGTGTTGTTGAGTTAATTAGTTCTGATTCTTCTTTGTCTGGTCTGTTCCATTGATCTACATTTCTATTTTTTAACCAGTACCAAGAATTTTGAAGGTTACTGCTTCATAATATAGTTTGAAGTCTAGAGCAGTAGTCTATCTTCACATTTACATTTTAAAATTATTTCCCTTGACATTATCCATCTTTTTCCCCCTTCTAAATAAATTTGGTGGTTGGGTTTTTTTTTAAATGTAGTTTCATTGATATAGCACAAATTGATAAATTAATTTTGGTATCATTGTAATTTGTATTACATTGTTATAGCCCAGCCATGAGTACTGAATATCCCTCCAATTATTTCAGTTATTTGTTACTTCTTTAAGGAATATTTTATAATCATATCTATTAACATATTGACTACACTTTGATAGATTGACTCCTAGGTGTTTCATATACTTTGTAGTTATTTTGAATGGGATTTTCTTTTCTATCACTGCTTTCTGGATTACACTGTTACTATATAGCAATTCGATTGATCATTGTGGGTTTAATTTGTGGCCTACAGCTTTACTTAAGCTATTAATGATTTCAATTCATTTTTGCTGATTCCAGAGGATTTTTTAAAAGTAAACTAATAGTGTCATCAATAAATGAGGACAGGTTTCTCTTATCAGCTTATATTTATGACTTAGACTTTACTTTCATTTTCTTATCTTAGCACTGTGGATAGCATTTCTAGAACTATGCCAAATAATAGCAGGGAAAGAGGACACCCTTGCTTTATGCCTACATTTATTGGGAAAGCTTCTGTTAACAGTCAGCTTGGGAAGCTGGTAATTAAACCTCATCAGAACATACAATAGTTTAAAGGGCTACTAACTAGGCATTTTACATTTTACTTTGGATCTGCACTGCCCAAACAAGTCCTGTTATGTGTCTTCTGGTAAAAGATCCAGATTTGGGCCCATCTTCTTATCAGTGACTGTCTTCTCTATGAGCACCAGAATAGTTTCTGGAAACCCTCCCTCTGTTGCCATTCCTCTATGACAGTGGAACCTAGGACCTCCAGACCTATAAAACTCAGAAGATCATCTTCAAGGATGGATGTTTCCACCTTAGCTACTCATTTGCCTAAGATTAGAAAAAACCAAACACAAGAGAGGCAAGTCAAGCCTAGGGTCCACCTTGCCTAGGTAGAGTGTGTGTTTTAGAGAGTGTGTGTCCACAGCCAAGTGGAAACTGGGGTAGGGATAGGGGCAGCTGCTTTCTCCCATCCCATTTTGGGAAGTAGCTTGAAATAGTTTTGACATAATTTAAAGCCCAAAAGGAAGAGAAAGTTGAAGGAGGGGTCATTCACTCTCTTTCAAATATCCACTGAGTCATCAATTCTCCTGACTTTGGGCTATAATATGAGATAACGAAGAGTGCCCTTATTGTCAGCAGAGCCACACATGGTCAGAAGTTGGCCCCAAAGCTCATATCTAGTCAATTAAAACCAGGAAAGGCAATTTGGATTATGATTCTTAGAATGGTCCGTATTGGCCAACTCAAATTCTACTACCTGTCTACATGTGTGTGTATCCATATACAGAGAGAATGTGTTCAGTCATGTCCGTGTTGTTTAGTCATGAACCCATTTAGGGTTTTCTTGGCAAAGATACTGGAATGGTTTGCTATTTCCTTCTCCAACTCATTTTCTCTCCTATTTTTTTTTTTTTGCGGGGCAATGGGGGTTAAGTGACTTGCCCAGGGTCACACAGCCAGTAAGTGTCAAGTGTCTGAGGCCGGATTTGAACTCAGGAACTCCTGAATCCAGGGCAGGTGCTTTATCCACTGGGCCACCTAGCTGCCCCCTCTCCAACTCATTTTACAAGTGAGGAAACTGAGGCCAACAGGATTAAGTGATTTGCCCATCATCACACAACTAGCAAGTGTCTGAGGCCAGATCTGAACTCAGAAGGATGTCTTCCTGACTCCAGGCCCTCAGTGCTCAGTAAATAATTGCTGTCAGATGACTGTGTAACAGAGGACTGCCAATGAGGGCTGAGTCCTGGGGACATGTATCTTTGGTGAACCTGCTTTTCATAACATGATATGGAGGGATCCTACTCTTCTGAGTTGGGAGCTAAAGCACTATAGATTTCATGGATTTAGAACTAGAAGGGACCTTAGCCATCATCTAGTACAACTTCATTTTATAGTTGAGGTAACTGAGACTCAGAAAGGGAAACTGACAATGATGCTCACACACCTAGTAAGCAAGTAGGGGAAGCAACAGAGCAGGAGTGCTAGCTCTTCCATCAGAGCTGAGTTCAAATACCACCATTGATGCTTATTTCCTGTGGGATTTGGGGTAAGTTGCTTCTTCTCCTTGACCCTCAGTTTCCTCATCTGTAAAATGAAGAGATTTTGCCTCCTCTGAAGACCCTTTCAGCTCTAGACCAATGGTCCTATAAGTGTCGGAGGCAGGATTTGAACCCAGGTCTTTCTGAATCCAGCTCCAGTACCCCATCCGTTATGCTGATTGAAAGGAGGGAGAGCTCATTTGGAACTGGGACACTCAGAACGTTTCCTAGAGAGGGTGGGATTTGAAGGGTAAGTAGACGTCAGATGGGGAAAGGAGTCCTCTAGGAAGCAGGAGCAGTTTGAGTAGTGAGGATGGTCCTGACTTACCACCAGTAGGGTAGGTTCAGTACTAAGGATAGTTTGCTTGGCTAATATCAAGGGCATGGGCTTGGCCAATATCATGGTCAATGTGTCAGCTTGTCTAACTTTTAATATATTTTAATATATTTCTTTGTTAGGCAGGTAGATGATGTAGAGGAAAGAGCTCTGGACCTGTGTGCAAATCTAGCCTTAGACATTTACTAGCTGTGTGAGCCTGGATAAGTAATTTAATCTATTTCACCTGTGAAATAAAGATATTAGGAGCCCCTAGGGCAGCTAGGTGATGCCATAGTGCACAGAGTGCTGGGCCTGGAGTCAGGAGGACTCATCTTCCTGAGTTCAAATCCAGCCTCAGACATTTACTACCTGTTTGACCCTGGACCAGTCAATGTACCCTCTTTGCCTCAGTCTCCTCATCTGTAAAATGAGCTGAAGAAGGAAAGGGAAAACTACCCCAGTATTTTTGCCAAGAAAACCCCAAATGGGATCACAAATAGTCAGACACAACTGAAGACAACTGAACAACAATAACAAAAGAGCACTTATCCCCTAGGGTTGTTGTAAGGTCCAAATAAGATAATATTTGTAAAGTGCTTCGCAAACCTTAAAGTTCTGTGTAAATGGGGGCGGCTAGGTGGTACAGTGGATAAAGCACCGGCCCTGGATTCAGGAGTACCTGAGTTCAAATCTGGCCTCAGACACTTGACACTTACTAGCTGTGTAACCCTGGGCAAGTTACTTAACCCCCATTGCCCTGCAAAAAAGAAAAAAAAAAGAAAGTTCTATGTAAATGCTAGCTATCATTATTATTGCAAGAGAGGACTCTATTGGTGGGTTAGTCAATAATAGCAATGTGTGTTTTTTAAAAGCATCAATAAAACATCTTTAAGAATGATCAGCATCCTGGGGTAGCTAGGTGGCACCGGCCCTGGATTCGGGAGGACCTGAGTTCAAATCCAGCCTCAGACACTTGATACTTACTAGCTGTGTGACCCTAGGCAAGTCAATTAACCCTCATTGCCCCACAAAAACAAAAACAACAAACAAGAATGATCAGTACCCCATAGCCTTCTCCCCTCAAGAGTACTCCTCATTTTTCAGGGTGGAGCCAAGATGGCGGAGGAAAGGCAGTAAGCTCTTGGAACTCACAACATGATCACTCCAAAAAAGAAACTCCAAATAATGCCATAGGACAATTCCTGGAGCAGCAAAACCCACGAACAATTCACATTTGTATCACCCTTTACGGTTTACAAGGGAATTTCCCACTCTGCAAGGCTGCTGGGAAGAAACATAAGTCATGCCATCCTTCTTTTGTGATGGAGACCTTACCAAATGCTCAAGGAGTTGTGACTTGCTCGCAGTCATACAACCAGGAAGTGCTGGCAATAGGACTTAGATGCTGTTCTATTGACCCCCAAGTCCAACCTTCTCTCCACTCATAAATGCTACCTTTACTAACACAAGGCTAAAAAAATCCTAGACCCATTTATCCTAACTTATACCCCTTCTCCCCCAAATCCAGCCTTTACAAGGTTAATTCCTGTGACCATACCTCTTTCAAACTTCCCCGTTTCTGTTAGCCACTCCCATCCATCCTTCATCTTTTCCAGGATTGTAACCTTGGCATCATCCTTGACTTGGCACTCCTTTTGAGCCAATATCCAATCATTTTTACCTTTCATATTCAACCTATTTCTTACTCACGCAGCCACCAATGCTCATTACATTTTGCCTAGATTATTGCAATAGAGTCCTGATTGGTCTCTCTGCCTCAAATCTCCCTCCATTTCAGTCCATTCTATACATTGCTTCTAAATTGATTTCTCCTTAAGTGCAGATCTCATGATGTGACTCCCCTATTCAAAGCAACTACACAGGCTTTCTACAGCCTCTCAGGTAAAATACAAACTCCTTTACTTAGCTTCTAAAGCCCTTCTTAACCTGGCTCCAACCTATCTTTCCAACCTCATTAGCCAGACATTACACTCCCCCTTTCCCATCTTTGATGCAGGTAAACTGGCCTTGTCTCTGTTCCTCACACTAGACAGTCCATCTCCTATCTCCGTGACTAAGGAGTAACTGTTTTACATGCCTAGAACATGTTGCTTCCTTACTTCCACTTCACAGTCTCCCTCTTCCTTTAAGATACCCTCAATCACCCTCTTCTTCTTGATCCCCCACAACTGCTACTACCTTCCCTGCTTCGCAAATGACCTTGTATTTAACTACCTTGTTTATATTTTTATTTACTGACTTTATTTTTACATTTCATATATTTTTTCATATACAATTGTTGTTTTCCCGAATTAAGATGCAGGTGCTTGGTGAGGAGGAATTGTTTCATTCTTTGACCTTGTATTGCCGGTGCTTTTAGGTTTTTAATAAATACTTGTTGATTGTTGATTGATTCGTTCTCCTCCAGTTCTTCATAATCTTACTAAGTTGTGGAGTCAAAAGTATGCCACGTGCCCAGAAAATCCCAGAGAAAATGGGGGGAAAAAAGAAATGGTACAATGGCACCTCAAGCTAGGGAAGGGTCCCCCGTACATCTCTGGGTGAAAGGGATTGGGGAGAGAGGCCTGTGTACCTTTAAGACCTGTCTGGCCAGCCTGGGGGCTGTGGAGCAGTGGGTCAGGGAATGGACTGTTGATCCTAACCAAGTTTGCCAGCCATGCTTTTCTCATGGCTCCCACACAATGGCCCGTTTTTTGCCCACCTGCCGATAATGCTTAATTAGGCGAGGAGTTGATTAATTTGAGGTAATTGACAGCTAATTACAGGCCTGAGGGCTCATTAACTTGACATCTTGTCTCAGTGAATTGGCTGAAGAGAGTCAGGTGATGGGCAACCTTCCCTACTCCCTTCCCAGCTCCCTCCCTGTGTGCCACCCCCTGCTCCCTAGCCAGCAAGACCTTGACCAGGGCAGTCAGTGGTGGTAGCAGCAGCAGCAGCAGCAGCAATGGGGGGAGAGCTAGGAACACAAGGGGTGGGCTTCTGAAAAGGGATGTCTGGAGCCCACCCCAATGGGTTTTCTCAAGGCCACATAGGAATAATAGTGACACAAGCCGGTCAGTCAGTCAACAAGCATTTATTGATTGTTTACCATATGCTGGATACTTAAGAAAAACTTAGTCCCTGTCTTCAAAAGACTCAAATTCTAATGGGGAAGACAAAATACAAATAAATGTATATGCAACATCAATGGTCACTGGAAGGAAATGGCAGTTTATCCAGATGGCCCAAACAGAAAGTTATTTGAGAGGCCTCAAGTTCCTAGCTACCTTCTGCCTTTCTATTTCCCTTTCTGAGCACCAGTATGAGATTCTTGAGGTCAAGAAGAAGCACGGGTCTTGTAGGAAAATATTTCCCTAACAGTGTGCTTATTTGGACAAGGAAGAAGATCCTCATCCGAAGATAGACCTACAGTTAAAGGACCAAAGCCTTGCAATGGAAGGAAGAAGGAACAAAGGGAGTCAGGAAGGGAAATGTGAGCCGGAGAGCTGGACCTTGTTTGAGAAACAGCAGAGGACAGTAGAAAAAAATATATAGGACCAGGGTTCAAATCCTGATTCTCTGTCACTACCCACATGACCTCAGCAAATCATTTAACCCTCTGCACCTCAGGTTCCTCAACTAGAAATAAGGTGTTCAACTACAGGATTCCAACTCTAAATCTAGGAGCCTATGGTATTGTTTGAGTTGCTTGAATAGTGCAGGTGGAAGGTGAACAGGGAGTATTTATTAAACATCCCCAAAGTGCCTTTACCTGCCAGAATTTGGGGGACAGGGGCAAATCAGTCTGATTGGCTTCTGAGTTCCTTATTTGTCTGCATTTGCTTATAGCCTTCAATGAGGCCTCTCTGTCGTATGGTTTCCAGGGTGGAAGAAATAAAAATGCTCCCATGACTGGTATTTATATTACATACTTCTACAAGAGTTGAGGAATCTGTCTACTCTTTTCTCTGAAAAGTTTTCTGATCTATAGAGGCTTCTTCCCTCTCTCCAATATGCCCCCCTCCCCAGTATCCCTGAAAGACAAAAGTCTCAAACTGTTATGATCCCATGAGAATCTAGTCTGTACAAAGGGAAAATGAGGCTGGACAATCCAAAGCAGGTGCAAGATTCTCACCCCACAGAACAGCAGGCATCAGCTTCTTCTCTTACCCCACATAGGAACTGCTGATGAACTCAGGATGCTGGAAAACAAGATACGATCCCACCAAGCTAAAGAATCCCAGATTCCAAGAGTTATAACAGACCTCAGAGATAAAGCAATCCACCCTTTAGATCAAGAGGAATAGCCTCTGTTCCATCCCCAGTCATTGGTTATCCAACATCTGCTCAAAGACCTGATGTACCCAAGAACCCACCACCTCAGAGGCAGTCCATTTCACTTTTGACCAGTCCTAATTTTTTCCAATCTATCTTTTTTTTAAATTTTTTAAATTTTTTTTTAGTGAGGCAATTGGGGTTAAGTGACTTGCCCAGGGTCACACAGCTAGTAAATGTTAAGTGTCTGAGGCTAGATTTGAACTCAGGTACTCCTGATTCCAGGGCCGGTGCTCTATCCACTGAGACACCTAGCTGCCCTCCAATCTATCTTTCTGCTATTGCTATCCATTCTACTCTCTGAGGCCAAGCAGAACCAATGTTACAATTTCATATGATAGTCCTTCAAATGCTTGGAGACAAGTATCATGTCCCCACTGTCTTACCTTCTCCAGGCCAAAATTCTCATCCTTCCACTAATACTTACAAGGTATAGATTCCATTCCTCTCATCATTCTTGTAACCATCCTTTTTATTTAAAGAAAACAACTGGGGGCAGCTAGGTGGCACAGTGGATAAAGCACTGGCCCTGGATTCAGGAGGACCTGAGTTCAAATCTGGCCTCAGACACTTGATACTTACTAGCTGTGTGACCCTGGACAAGTCACTTAACCCTCATTGCCCCCCCCCCGCAAAAAAAAGGCTGAAAAAAAGAAAAAAGAAAAAATTTAATATGTTTTATCTGTTTTAATCGACCAATATCTTCCTTTTCACCCTCCCACCCCAACCCCCCCATCCCAATTGAAAAACCAAACCCTCTACAAACATGTAGTTAAAGTATATTTCCACACCAGCTATGCCCAAAAAATATTTGTCTCATTCTGCATTCTGAGTCCTTCATCTCTCCACCAGGAATTGGGTATCACGTTGCATCATTAGTCCTCTGGAAGCCTGTTTGGCCATCACACTGACAAGAATTCAGCACAATAGTATTCCATCATGTTCATATGCCATAACTTGTTCAGCCATTTCCTAATTGATGGGTAAACCCTCAAACTCCCATTCTCTACCACCTCAAAAAGAACTATACTTTTGCACATCCTTAGTTTGTTTTGTTTAGGATAAATTGTTCCTTTATTCTACCCTTCCTCTAGTTTCCCCTTCTCCCTTCTCCCCTTCTTCTATTTCTCTGTTGAGTGAAATGTATTTATGTACTCAGCTCTCTCTGTGTGTATTCTCCCTTCTTTTCATCCATTCAGATGAGAGTAAGGTTCAAGTGTTAGCCACTCTTCCCTACCACCACCTCCTCGTTTATTTAAGTGGTTACTTGTGCATTCTGATAATAAAATAATTTCCCCTGACCTTCCTCTCCCTCCCCCACTGAATATTCCTCTTCCCCTCTCTTTCTATTCTTTTCTTAAGAACATCAAAGCATAAGAGAACAACTCCCAGGCCTTGTCTAATTAGATTCCCTTTATGAACCCTAATGATGATAGGGTTCAAAGGGGAAACATGCTCCATCTCTATATGGATATTAGCAGTTTATCCTTGTTTAGTCGGATTTATCATTGTTCATTCATGTTTACCTTGTTATATTTTGCTTTGCTCTTGTGTTTGAACTTCAAAGTTTCTCCACAGCTCTGGTCTTTTCATCAGGAATGCTTGGAAGTGCTCTATTTCTTTAAAAATCCCATAGTTTTATATTCCATTTTGCTGGATAAGTTATTGTGGGCTATAAACCCATATCATTTGCCTTCTGGAATATTGTATTCTAAGTTCTTCCCTCCGTTATGGTTGTGAGGGCTAAGTTGTGCGTGATCTTGACTATGGCACCTTGGTACTTATTCTTTCTATGTATTTGCAGTATTGTTTTTTTAATCTGGAAGCTCTAGATTTTGGCTGCAATGTTCCTGGGAATTTTCATTTTAAGGTTTCTTTTAGAAAGTGATTGGTGGATTCTTTTTCCACCTTGTCCTCTGTTTCTAAGCGAAATGGGCAGTTTTAAGATTTTTTTGAATATTATGTTTAGGCTCCCTTTTTTGGTTGAAATTCAGATAGTCCATCAATTCTTAAATGTTTTTCTCCGTTTTACAGGTTAGGTTTTATGGTTTTTTGTTGTTTGTTTGTTGCTATCTTACAATTTCTTCTATTTTAATTTTTTTTGTCTCATGGAGTCATTCGCTTTTATTTGGTCCATTGTAACTTTCAAGGAGTATGAGCTTGGGCAAAGTTTTAAACTTCTTGTGCCAAGCCATTAATTACCTTTCCAATTCTTTCTTTCATAGCTCTGATTTCTTTTCCAATATTTTTCTCAATTGCTCTTATTCCACTTAAAAACATGTAAAAATCTTTGTTAAACTATTGCTTCATTTCTTCTGAGAATTCTAGTTGAGTTTGTGCCCAAATTGTTTTTTTCTTTGAAGTATTGCTTGTGGGTATTTTGGAGTAATTTTCTTCTGCATTTGTGTTTTGAGCATTCCTATTACTATAATAACTCATTATGGTAGGATGCTTTTCTTTGCCCATTCTTCCTGACTACTTTTGACTTCAGACATGACATTAGGGCTGGGCTCTATGACACTTCTGGAGGGAAGGTTGTCTGGGCTGGTCCTCTTGCTGCTTTCTTGGAGATCCTAAGTGTTGTGTTATTCTAGGATCTCAGGGACAAGCTGGGAACCTGCAAGCTTTTGTTGCTCCCAAAGTGGAGTGATCCAGGGCAAAATCTGATTACTGGTTCTTCAAGTTCCTAACCTGTCTCTCTGAACAAGAATAAACTGCTCCTGAACTCTGGCCCTATTAGGCATCTAGGAAGCTTTGTTGGTTCAATGGAAGAATGGTGGGCTCCCCTTTGGCCTGGGATACCTGCTCTGGTTATTCCTCTGCAGGCTGGGCTAGACATTGGAAATGAGAGCCTGCTCCAAGTCTGAGGTCTGAGACACATTACTGCTGTTGCTGCTGCTGCTGCTGCTGGCTTCAGGACTTCCTCCTTTCTCAGTAGAAAGACCCAGGGCCTCCATACCTGGAATGCCACTGTCTGGCATAGGTGCCCTTCTCAGTCTACCCTGGATCTGTGACCTGGAATTGGGTTGTGGGCAACAAAGCTGCTACTTGGCCCCTGTGTCCATCAAAGTCCCTCAGTGTGGGTCTGGTGATGCCATGGTCAGGGACCTCCTCAAGCCCTGGTACACAGTGTCTCCCTGGATGCTAAAGTGCAAGCCTGATCCAAACCCCATTGTCTGCAGACCTCCCTGCCTGTCTCCTTGGCCCAAACTAGGCTGGACAAATGAGTCACTGTGACTTTTTCTGTATCTCCTTATCAAGATTCAATCTAGGGGGCAGCTAGGTGGCGCAGTGGATAAAGCACGGGCCCTGGATTCAGAAGGACCTGAGTTCAAAGCCAGCCTCAGACACTTGACACTTACTAGCTGTGTGACCCTGGGCAAGTCACTTAACCCCCATTGCCCCGCCAAAAACAAACAAACAAAAAAAAAGATTCAATCTAGCACATTTTCTAAATCTGTTTGAAGACGCTTGTGGACAGAGCTCACCACAGTTCTTCCTATTACTCTATCATCTTGGCTCTACCTCCATAACCATCCTTTTTATGTGTTGCTAATAGCCTTTATAAAATATGCTCCAAAGGTCCAAAACGTTTTGCCTAGAACTTTATGCTTTTTTGAACCATATGATTTTTAAAATTTAATATCATTTTATTTTTACCAATTACAGGTAAAGACAATTTTCAACATTCATTTTTTGAAAGATTTTGAGCTCTATATTTTCCCCTCTCTCTTCCCTTACCTCCTTCCTAAAATGGCAAACAATCTGATATAGATTATATATGTGAAATAAAGTAAAACATACTTCCACATTAGTCATGTTGTGAAAGAAGAAACAAAAGAGGAAAACCCACCAAAAAAAGAAAACAAGAAAAAAAGTGAAAATAGTATGCTTTGATCTACATTCAGACTCCATAGTTCTTTTTATGGATGTGGAGAGCATTTTCTATCATGAGTTGGAATTGCCTTAGATCATTGTATTGCTGAGAAGAGTTAAGTCACTCATTGATCATCACAGTGTGCTGCTATTACTATACACAATGTTCTTCTGTTTCTACTCACTTCACTCAGCATCAGTTCATGTAAGTCTTTCCAGTTTTTTTCTGAAATCTGCCTGCTCATCATTTCTTATAGTACAATAGTATTCCATTGCATTCATATGCCACAACTTGTTTAGCCATTCCCCAGTTGATGGGCATCCCCTCGATTTCCAATTCTTTGCCACCACAAAAAGAGCAAGTATAAATATTGTGTATACATAGATCCTTTCCCCCTTTTTATGATCGCCTTCAGATATAGACCTAGAAGTGGTATTGCTGGGTCAAAGGGTATGTACAGTTTTATAGACTTTTGATCATGGTTCCAAATTGCTCTCTAGAATGATTGGATCAAGAACCTTATCATTCTTTAAATTGCTTTCTAGTTTTTTTCTAGTAGCATCATTTGTCCCCACATGAATCACCAGAAGTAGATAGTGTTCTCCAGGTTTGACAGGTCTTAAGAGACTATCCATTACATCCCTGTGAAGATGACTCTCAGATTACAAACCTATGCAGATGACTCTCCTCCCTATTTTTCACCATACCCTTTAGGAGGGAATCACTAACCAACATCATAGGACCAGAGATGTAGAGCTGGAAGGGTCTTTAGAAGTCTTCTAGCACCTGAGTTCAAATCTGGCCTCAGACACTTGACACTTACTAGCTGTGTGACCCTGGGCAAATCACTTAACCCTCATTGCCCCACAAAAAATAAAATAAAATAAAATAAAAATAAAATTCTTCCAGCCTATTCCCCTTATTTTATAGATGGTGAAACTGAAACCCAGAGGAGTTCAGTGACTTGCCTAAGCTCACATGAGTAAGTGGCAGAGATGGGATTTGAATTCCAGTCTTTTAACCCCAAATGAAGTTCTCTTTCCACTATACTGTGATACTCCTCATCTTATCAGTACTGGATATTTTTTCTTCTGGTGGCATCTGCAGGAGCTATTGTTTCCTGAATGTCTTCTGTGGGAAAAGCCTCAAATCTATCCCATAGTTCCAAATGACCTTCTTCCCTTATTTTCTCTGTGTCACATTTTCCCATTCTCCAAATTCTTCATACAGACTGGAATTTTGTTCTGCCTCCTCATTCCTTTTCCTAGCTTCATTTTTCACTCAAAGCCCTTTGTCCATTCTTTCAAGGAGCACATCTTTCCCCAAATGGGGAATAGACATGTATTCCTCCAGTTTCTTTTTCTCTGGAATAGAAGCCAACTTTCCCTTTATGCTACTTGATTATAGGTGCTACTTGATTCTGAGGAAAACACAAACTTGGGGGAAGGGAATGAGCATTTAAGCACCTACTATGTGCTAAGTAGTTTGCAAATATTATATTTAATCTTCACAATGACCCTGAGAGTTAGGTGCTACTATGATCCCCATTTTACAGTTGAGGAAACTGAGGTAGACAGATTAACCTGCCCAGCAAAACATAGGAAGTGTCTGAGGCTGGATTTCAACTTAGGTCTTCAAACTCCAGACCCAGCACTCAATCTACTTCACCACCAAGCTACTACAAGATTTGTCTTGCCTTTGGAACTTGCTTGAAGTAATATCTTAAAATCTTTGTCTCCTTTTTGGAAATAGCTCCTTTAACTAACACTTGTAGCTAAGAAGTAGAGAAAACTGCCTATTTACCCTGCTCTGAAATTCTGTTGCTGGAAATTCATAAATAAGGCTTTATTTAGAGTGGGTTTCCTACTATTTTGGGCTAAAGAAAATGTAATATGCTTAGCTGCCTTTAATCAACAGCAAGTTCTTTCCATGAACTAACACTGATAGACACAAGCAAAAGCTAATCCATAAATAGAAATTTAATTATCTAATTAAATCTAGCACCTTGTTTCTCCTTTTTACTGATCTGTAGATAACTCCAAGTATTTCCCTGGCTACTAGGCTCTCTCTCTCATTGCCAGAGGGTGGGGGGGGCGGAGAAGAGAGGAGAAAAATTTAAGTTAATTCTAGTGCCCTCTGTTGATTATTTTCAATTTATCCTATGTATAACTTGTTTATATGTTATCTCCCCAATTAGATTGTAAGCTCCTTGAGGGCAGGGACTGTTTTTTTGCTTTTCTTTATATTCCTAGCATTTAGCACAGTGCCTGGCACATAGTAGGTACTTAATAAATGTTTACTGCCTTCAGTTATTTAGAAGACAGAAACAACCATAAGATACAAGTATAGAAAGGCAAAAATGTCCAATTCATGAGTAAAATCCAGGCAGAATCTAATTTTGTCTATGACATTTTTCTTTGCCTCTTGTTCCTGAACTGTTTGGCTGTCACGCACAATAGAGTGTGAATTGAAATAGAAAATGTTAGAAACAGAGAAAATTCATCTTTAGGTGGAAAAAAAAAAGAGAATAAGCCAATGTTTAGAGAAATAGCTGATAAGTTAAAATTAGTAAAAATATTTAACATTTATATTTATCATTTTTTTTTGTTTCTTTTCCTCACATTTTTTTATATTTTGTGATGTCATCATATAGCTTAAGTAGAAAGGTAACTGATTTATTTAATTATCTCAATGTCTTTTATTTATTAAAAAAGTACAAACCTCTATAGAGGTCCAAGTATTTTACCTCCGTGAGAAGATGACCTCAAGTTCTAGAAGGCTATATCAACAGAAACAGCTAGGTGGCACTATGGATAGAGCACTAGACTTTGAATAAAGGTCTGAGTTCAAATCTAGTTATTTCTTCCACGTCACAAATATCCTCCATCACACTTTCAATATATCTCTGGTTGGCATAAGAAATTAAATGGGAATTTTTAAGGAGTTTTGTGGAAGCCACAAATGACACATGAAGGCCAGTAGAGGACACAGAAAAAGCTTAAAACCTCAGAAATGCATAAAATATATGGATAGTATTGTATAATATTAACATACTTTATCTTTTTTTTGTTGTTGTTGTTTTTTGTTTGTTTGTTTTTTTAGTGAGGCAATTGGGGTTAAGTGACTTGCCCAGGGTCACACAGCTAGTAAGTGTCAAGTGTCTGAGGCCGGATTTGAACTCAGGTACTCCCGAATCCAGAGCCGGTGCTCTATCCACTGCGCCACCTAGCTGCCCCATACTTTATCTTTTAATACTACAATAATTCAGATTCCTTCTCTGATGTAAAGGGAGGGCCAAACATTTTTATGTGGATTTCCAGATTGTGGGGGTGCTACACCCCTAAGCCCCAAGATGTGGAAATGGATAACTGTCGTCTCAGACACTGCCTAGCTGTGTGACCCTAGGCAAATTGCTTAACATCTATCTGCCTCAGTTTCCTCATCTGAACAATGGGAACAATAATAATAGTAATAACAATAGCACCTATTCCCCAGGGCAGTTGTGAGGATCAAATGAGATAGTACTTTAAGGTTTGCAAAGCACTTTATAAATATTATCTAAATGCTATTATTATTACTGAGCCCAAGGGCTGGTTTTTGGCTACAGTGCATGACAGATAATGTGCTATGAGCACAGGAAGCCAAGACTGAAACATTCCCTGCCCTCAAGGAGCTTACATCTTACTGGGAGACTAATAAATACAAAATAATTTGGAGAGGGAAAGAGTACCAATAATTAGGGGGATGGGAAATTTTACTGTAAGAAATTTTACTTATGAACTGAACCTTGTAGGAAGTCAGGGATTCTAGGATGCAAATGTGAGAAGGGAGTACATTCAGGTATAGGGGAACAGCTTTTGCAAAGGCCTGGAGGTTGGAGATGAGGTGATAAGTTTGGGGAATAACAAGTAGGTCAATGTGATTGATATATAAAATAATGTGACATAAGCCTGAAAAGGTCAGCTAAAACCAAATTATAAAGGTTTTTATATGCCAAATTGAGGAGTTTGTCTTTTATCATAGTCTTAATTCTTTCTTTCTTTTTTTTTTTTTTTGTGAGGCAATTGGGGTTAAGTGACTTGCCCAGGGTCACACAGCTAGTAAGTGTTAAGTGTCTGAGGCTGGATTTGAACTCAGGTATTCCTGACTCCAGGGCCACTGCTTTATCCACTGTGCCATCTAGCTGCCCCGAGCTAATGAATATTCTTGAGCAAAGGCATGCCATGACCAGATCTGTGCTTTAGCAAGATTGTTTTGTCAGATGATGGATTGGAATGAGGAGAGACCAGAAACTGCGAATTCAGTTAGCAATAGCTCAGGAAAGAGGTGATTAGGACTGGAAATGGGTGGTAGCACTGTGAGTAGAAAGAAGGGGAGAGGGGCAGCTAGGTGGCACAGTGGATAAAGCAACAGCCCTGGATTCAGGAGGACCGGAGTTCAAATTCGGCCTCAAGCACTTGACACTCAAGTCACTTAACTCACATTGCCCTGACCCCCCCCCCCCGAAAAAAAGGGGAGAGATATTGTGGAGGGTAGGATCCATGATACTTAACTAATTGGGTAGGGGGTAGGGGGAAGAGGGCAAAATAGAGGATGATTCTGAGCTTGCAAACTTGGGTAAGTAGAGAAATTTGGAGGGGTTTCAGGAAGCTAGAAAATTAATTCCATGTTAGACATGATGAGTTTTAGATAGCTATAGGATTTCTAGTAGATATCTGCTAGGACATTGGTGATGCAAAGCTGGATTTGAGGGGAAATAATAAGACTGGATAAATAGATTTGGAGGTTATCTGCATAAAGATTATTGATCTATGAGATAGTGTAGAAAGAACGACAAGGAACACCTAGAGAGAGTATAAAGAAGTGAAGAGGGCTCAGGACAGAGCTTTGGGGAACATCCATAGTTAGGGGATAGGACATGGATAACGATGTAGCAGAAGAGACCGAGAAGGAACCAGCAGATAGATAGGAGAGCTGAAAGAAAACATTTGCCATGGAAGAAGAGAGGGTGGTCAATAGCACCAAATGCCGAGGAGAGGTCAAGAATGACGGCAGGGGCAGCAGCTAGGTGGCACAGTGAATAAAGCACCAGCCCTGGATTCAGGAGGACCTGAGTTCAAATCTGACCTCAGAACTTGACACTTACTAGCTGTGTGACCCTGGGCAAGTCACTTAACCCCCATTGCCTCACCCAAAAAAAAAAAAAAAAAGAGCAGACCGACAAAAGACTTGGATTTAGCATCTAAGATCAATGGTTCCTTGGAGAGAGCAGTGATGGGGTTGGAAGCCACGTGACAGAATACTGAGAGGAGATTTGGAGGGGAGAAAATAAAGGTAATAAGTTTAAGTGGCTTTTACTAGAAGTTTGCCTGGGAAATGGTTCAATTTACAAGAAAAGTCTGATCAGAGGTGGAAGGGTCAAGTGAAGGGTTTTGGTTTTTGGTTTTTTGTTTTGTTTCTTTTTTAAGGATGGATGACTAGGTTGTCCTTAACAGAAATGCAAGATTGGTTCAATTTAGGAAAACTATAATCGTGATAGACCATATTAATATTATGAACAGTAATAATAATAATAATAATAATAAGCCTTTAAGGTTTGTAAATCACTTTTCAAATATTGTCTCATTTGATCCTTACAACAACCCTGGGAAGTAAGTGCTATTATGTGGAACCTGAGGCAGATAGTGGTCAAGTGACTTGCCCAGGGTCACACAGCTGATTAAAAACTCAGGTCTTCCTGAGTCTGTCAAAACCATATGGTTATAATCAATGGATTAAGGAGGGGGGAGGAACTTTTAACAAAATGCAACACTCAATCCTGGTTAGAAAACAGAAATGCGCATGTTTGTTGGCTGGAGGAAGGAACAGATTAGGATACAGTGAATATTAAAGAGTTAACGATTGATGGAGTAAACTCCTGGGAAGAGATGGCATCAAGTACAAAAGTAGAGGGATTGTCCATGGCAAGAGAAAGGACTTTAGCTCTTAGCTCTTTGAAGACTGAAGTGAAGGAGAAAATAGGAGATGATGTCAATGGGTTTTGAGAGCTCATTGCCTTTTTTTCCTCAGTAAAGTAGAAGGTGAGATTCTCTAATGAGAGGGAGAGGGTCTGGGATGGCATAGGAGACTTCAGGAGAAAGGGGAAGGTTTGGAACAATGGCTCCAAGGAGTGAAAGAATCCATCAGGAAAGAAGAAAAGGTTTGCTGTGTAGCAGTTTATACCTGGTTCAGATTAGATTGCCAAAATTCACAGTGGACCTAGCTGCCATAGTTCTTAACCATTGTCCATATTAGCCATTGTCCCCAAAGTCATGGAAGATTTTGGCAAGGAACAAACAGTGATAGAAGAAGCTATCAAGAGATTCAAAGATAGAAGATAGTGTATTTAACCAAGCCGGTCAAGATAGTGAAAAGAGAAAATAGAGGCCAGAGCAAGAGTGATTAACTGGATGAACAGAAGACTTCTGGATTTCAAGAGGACCATGAATAGGGTTAGAAGAGTGGTGGGGTTGGGGCAGCTAGGTGGCGCAGTGGATAAAGCACCGGCCCTGGATTCAGGAGGACCTAAGTTCAAATCCGGCCTCAGGCACTTGACACTTACTAGCTGTGTGACCCTGGGCAAGTCACTTAACCCCCATTGCCCCACAAAACAAACAAACAAATAAAAAAGAGTGAGGGGGAGGGAAAGACAGAAGGATAGAAGGTTCTGGATCCTAAAAGGCAGTTTTAGGTTATGGCAGAACCAAAAGTATGATATTTTCTGTATGTCAAAAAGATGGAGTTTAAGTGAAGGAATGGAGTATGTATTGAGTGCTTACTATGTACAAAGCACTGTGCTAAGCAGTGAGGGTACAAATAGAAAAATAAGATGGTCCCTACTCTCAAGGCACTTGAATTCTAATGAGGGGGTGACATGGAAGATTAAAGCTGCAAGTCAGATGGAAAAGTTGCATGGTCCTTAGGGTACAATAGCAAAGCAGATGTTCATAGCCCTTCTTTAAAGTCATTTCCACTGATAAAGTCATATCAGTTTCTGATGCTGAACCATCTGACAGTGCCAAGGACTTTGATGGCAAGAACATTCTTTTTCTGAGACTTCAGTAGCTGTGACTTTAGCACCTGCAGGGACAGTTGTCAGTCTATATCTCCACTGCAGTGATGCTGGGAGACACTGGACATTGTTATTCCCAAGGTTCTGAGAATCTATCAGGGTGAGAGGGGAGATGGTGGTCAAGGTGGTAATGATGATTTGATTTGCTTGGCACATGCTGCCTCCTGTTAGTCCTTCAATGTGCCCTGCTGAATCATCTAGGTTGAATTGCCTACCCTGTGTGTGGCATTTAGTTGGTAGGGATAGTGGCCCCTTCTTTCCAGGAGTTGCTTCCCCAGATGATGTCTGTGAAGGCTGGGCTGGGAGAAACCCCCCAGCAATCTGGAGGTGCTGCCACTTCCAGGGTTCTTGTGCTTATCTGCCCAATGGCAGCAACTGGTCAGCAGTTGTTGCTGTTGGTGGTGAGGAAGGTGGGTCCTTTCTTCACATGAGTTTCTCCCCTTAATGATGGCAGGTCATGAAAGTAAATGAAATGGGAAGCCAGGGTATTTGAGAGGACATCAACACATATATTGAAATCTCCAGGTAAGAGACAAAGTTTGGAGTGGAGAGGAAGGTAAATATGGCTAGGTAGTAAAACCTTGAAAGAGGAAAGAGAATGCCCTGGAAACTGATTAATAATAGCAATCAAGTTTCAGAGTGATTTAGACCAGGGTTTCTTAAGCTTTTTCCACTTACGACCCCCTTTTTTCACCTGAGAAATCTTTACACAACCCTAGGTATATGTATGTGTGTATGTATGTATATACACACATAAATATACATATGTGTGTATACACACATACATACATGCACACATATATATACATACACACATACACACACACACACACATATATATATATATATATATATATATATATATATATATATATATATATATATATATATATATGATCATTATCTGGTGAATTCACATCCAAACCCAGTTTCTTTCTCTATCCAAGATAGTATGGGATGATTGATAATGGTTGTTTGGTCATTCCAGTCTCTTCATGACCCCATTTAGGGTATTTAAGATATTGGGGGTAATTTGCCATTTCCTTCTCTGGCTCATTTTACAGAGGAAGAAATTGAGGCAAGTAGGGTGAAGTGACTTGTCCAGGGTCACATAGCTAATGAGTGAGGTCACATTTGAACTCAGGTCTTCCTTAATCCAAGCCAGGCACTCTATCCACAGCACCACCTAGCTGTTCTGATTGATAATAGAGTCAGGAACTAACTTTCATGTGTTGGGCATTTTGTCTTGGGCCCAGCCCTTGGAAGAGGTAGATTACTTTCCAGCATGTTTTAGAAAATGAAGTCCTAGAGAAATTCCATTCTATTCATAAGGTCCATTACAAAATCAATGGACAATAGAGCAGGGGAATGCTGGAACCAGTTAGTGCCAGGCTCCTGAGAGCTAATGGTTGATTAAACATTTTGGTGTGAGCATTTCCACCCTCAGAATTAGACAAACTACAGATTAGAGCTTGATTTATTGTTTTGTTGATTGTCTAGATTTCAGAAAGTGATGGAGACAATGTTTATAATACAGATTAAACTTAATGTCTTAATGCATGTCTTATACAGGTATATATATATATATATATATATTTTTTGAGTGGGGAGACCTAGTTAAATATTTACCAGTACACTCCTGCAATGAAGTCATAGCATACTCCTCCTTAAGTACTCAAATTTAACAAAAAAACTCACAATAATTGAAATAGCGAGGTCCAGCCAGCCATTTTATTCAATGAGTGAATGAATGAATGAATGAGTACATGAATAAATGAGTGAGTGAAGGTGAAAATTTTTAATCTGATATTCCCTTAGTCAGTGTCAGTTCCCTTAGAGCCTTTCATATAGATCGATAGGTTGGATGTGATTCTGGAATTGCTTCTTCCTCGTAGGCACATCCAGATTATATAAATTCTGCTTAGGGTGGTAGAGCTAATGAGGAGAACCCCTTTATTTGGCTTTCTGGACTTTTCTGGGGGGCTAGAAGCCCCTCCTGTGTTTCATTTGACTTCCCTATGTTCTCTCTTGCCCCATGGGGAGGAGGAGACTATGAAAAATGCACCCAGTGGTATGGTTTGGAGGTGCCAGGAAGTGGAGTAGGGGTCAGGTTATAGGCAAGATAAGGTGAAGTCTTAGCTATCAAAGTTCAGAATCCCAGAATTTGGATAGGGTCAGAGTATAGAAAGCATGGTGGAAACAACAGTGGAAGACAACACATAGAGGGATGCCTTCCTTGCTTTCTTTTAGCATCAAGAGCATACCAATGGAAGTACATAGGTCATCCACTGGTTACCTCTCAATCTTGTCATAAATGAATGAAGTAATGAAAAAACAATCATTAAGACCTGGAAATACAAGTACAAGCAAGCAAAATAGTCCCTGAAAATAGTCCCTCAAAGAACTTACATTTTAATAGGGAAAGAAAATAGATATAGGAGAAGGTTGGAAAGGGAGGAGATCATGGAAAATGCACCCAGTGGCATGGTTTGGAGGTGGCCAGAAAGTGGAGCGGTGGCCTAATTTTGGTCAAGATAAAGGGAAGTCTCACCTATTGGAGACCAAGTATAGTACAACTTCTGGTGAGAAGAAGAAGGCCAGAATGTAGACAGTATGACTGAGAAGAGTCTGGAAAGATGGATCCCATCCTTTTCACTCAAATGTCTCTTCGATGACATCCTTTTTTCCACTTCTTAATAACTCCATGTTTGTAATGAGCCAAAGCCTATTCATACCTCCCATGTACCTTTCCAATTCTTTTCAGGTGAAAATCATTTTCAGTTCTTCAGAAATTATGGCATTCCAAGGCTGAAAACAAAACACCGTCACTGGAAGAATATTAACATAAAAAAGAGAGTGAGATGGACCTTTGTTTTATGAAACAAGTACCAAATCACATCTCCAAAATACATGATTGCTAATATCTTAAATGAACAAGATAAGCCTGAATACTGATACAGGGGTCATTTCAGAATCGCCCACCTGCATGAAGTCATATCATAGATTGGTTAATCAAATGTGATAATATCCAGAAAGCACTTTGCAAACTTTAAAGTGCTTTATAAATATTAACTATTACTATCATTATGAGGCACACTTAAATATTAGGGTAAAGCTTGAGGGAACATATTAATCCCTAGTCTTCCCAGTGTTGTTATTCAGTTGTCTGACTCTTCATGACACCAATTTGGGGTTTTCCTGGAAAAGATACTAGAGTGGTTTGCTATTTCCTTCTCCAGATCTTTCTACAGATGAGGAAACTGAGGCAAACAGGGTGAAGTGACTTGCACAGGGTCACATAGCTAGTGTGTTAGGCTGGATTTGAATGCAGTGCTCTCTCCACTGTGCTACCTAAAAGTATCCATACTTTTTGTTTTTGGGGGTGGGGCAATGACTTGCCCAGGGTCACATAGCTAGTAAGTGTCAAGTGTCTGAGACTGGATTTGAACTCAGTTCCTCCTGAATCCAGGGCCGGTGCTTTATCCACTGTGCCACCTAGCTGCCCCCATCCATACCTTTATCAATACTTCAGAAAGAACTATGATTTCTTGAGTATCCCCTCCTCCAGATTTTCCCATAAGTCTTCCATCCAATGAGATGGAAGCTTTCTTCTTCCTTCCTTCTTCATTCTTTCTTCCTCTTCTTCCTCCTCTTTTTTTCTTTGTAAAGTATCTTAGGTGTACTAAGGTATCACTAAGTTTGTTTTATCATCATCTCTCATTATCAGTTCATAATAACCCTACCTTCTTTTCTGACTGGTCATACACATCAGTGTTGGTGAATTGCTATAGCTCAGCATGAATTTTTCTGTTGCCTTTTGGGTTATTTGGATGTAGCCCCCTTAGAAGGCAGAACTAGAAAAAACACAGGTAAAAAAAATGTAAAGGTACGCACTCTTCTCCCCAACATTAAAACTTGATATAAGGAAAAACTTCTAAGCAATTAGAGCAAAAATAGAATGAGTTTCCTCAGGAAGTAGTAATCCTCACCACTCGTCACCTATTCCCTTTCTAGTGATCAATAGGAAAAATCTGTATAACTAATTATTAGTTATATTATAGAGAGGATCCTTATTTCAGTAATGGTTAGACTAGATGGATTCTGAGATCTCTTCCAACTCTGAAATTATGTGATTTAGCTACACCCAAAGTCCTGGGGGACAGTGGATAGAGCACCAGGCTTGGAGTCAGGAAGACTCATTTTTTTGAGTTCAAATCTAGCCTTACTAGATGCGTGACCCTGGGCAAGTCACTTAACCCTGTTCGTTTGCATTTTCTCAACTGTAAAATTGAGCTAGGAAAGGAAATAGCAAACTACTCCATAGTATCTTTGCCAAGAAAACCCCAAATGGGGTCATGAAGAATTTAGCATGACTGAAACAACTCAACAACAACAAAGGTACCCTGTTTGGGTCCTTCATCTACCCAACTCTATTCATCTGAGACTCATAAATCTGCCATTCCAAACGGGATCCAAGATGTCAGGCCCTGTTCGTGCTTGCCATTAGGCCATGCTTCTAGATGTCCCTGAGATATAATAGCAACTTCTGTCTCTGGGTCTGACTTCCAGAACTCCAGATCCTTAAACCTTTTAATCATCTGCTTTCATCAGCATCTCCAATCCATTAATACTGAGTCTGGCCTCATTCTCCAGTGTTACCTCCTCTACTGTCCCCCTGCCAAGGACACTGAAGTCTGCTAAAGAACAAACACCAACTTTCCAATCACAACTGTTTGGTCTCTCCTTCCCATTCATCTCAATCACACCCCACCGATGTCCCATTTCAGATCAGTCTACCCCTTCCACTCTGCCATCTGGATCTCCTATTCCGTAATCTGGAACAATTCATTGTGATGATTAAATGAGATATTTGTAAAGTGCTTAGCACAGTGCTTGGCATATGTGCTTTTAAAAAGAGCTTACCTTAACCCCCATTGCCTCGCAAAAAAAGAGCTTATTGGGGGCAGCTAGGTGACGCAGTGGATAAAGCACCAGCCCTGGATTCAGGAGGACCTGAGTTCAAATTTGACCTCAGATACTTGACACTAAACTAGCTGTGTTGACCCTGGGCAAATCACTTAACCCTCATGCCCCCCCCCCAAAAAAAACATTAAAAAGAGCTTACTCTCTCCCTCCCTTTCTCTCTTCCTTCTTCTTCCCCTCCTTTCTCTCCTTCCATCCTTGCTTCCCTTAGAAGACACTGGGTACCTAGCCATCCTTTCTGGTATTAATTGTACTTCCATACCTCCCCACCTCAACTCACTCCCAATTGGTAATTCCAGACACTCCCTCTTTCCTCCTCTGAGATTTACTCTATCCAAACTAAGCATTCCATTCAGATCCTGGTGGCCATTAGCTACTGACCCCCAAGTTATCCTCCATCCTTTCTCAGTGGCTCAAAGTCTCTCCCTACCCCAACTTTTGCACTCATTCAAAAGGACTTCAGCATACATGTTGAGGTTTCCTCAAATACTATAGTTTTACAGTTCTTCAGTCTATTCAATTACCATGACTCCTGAGGCAGCTATTTGGTACAGTGGGTAGAGTACCAGGCCTGGAGTCAACATCTGAGTTCAAATCTGGCCTCAGACACTTACTAGCTGTGTGACCCTGGTCAAGTCACTTAACCCTTATTTTCCTCAGGTCTCTGTAAAATGGAGACAAATCGGAGAAAGAAATGGCAAACCACTCCAGTATCTTTGCTAAGAAAACCCCATGGACAAGTCTCAGGGTTGTTGTGAACTCATTGGCTCAAATGAGCTAATATTTGTAAAGCACTTTGCAAACCAGAAGAGCTATAGAAATGTTAGCTAATATTATTCCAAGTCTCAACTCCTTGGTGAATCTGTTCAATGCTACACTTAACTTTACTCTCAAATCCTTTGGTCCTGAGGCCTATCACCACTCAAACCTGGCCAAACCTCAACTCTAGAAAACCCCCACTATTCACCTTTTTTGCTTCTGCTAAGATGATGCTGAATGGAGATGGGGGAAGTCCCACACATGTGCTGACTGAGTTCACAGATGCAAGGTTTTCTACAAATTTATATGATCTAATCTCAACTGGGACCTCAATGCTGTAGGGAAACCTTTCAAATTCACCCTAATTGATTCTCAATCTCATTCAACCTAGCCACTCTTCTCAAGCGTAAGCTTGTCATGACACCCCTTTTCTCTGCTATCTCAAGGGAGGCCCTCCACTCATACTACATTAAAAAATACAGACTATTCATTATAAGTTTTCTTTTCTCCCTTTTTCCTTATCTTCACATCCCTTGACACCCACTGTTTCCCCTGTTACTCTGATCCTCTGAAGACATGACCTTTTACTGGCCACTGCCAAGGCTGACCCCTCTACATGCTCCTTTGATCCCATCTCCTCTTGTCTTCTCCAGCAAATCACTCCATCTAACATCTCTCTAATCTTCAGTCTCTCCTAATCTATCAGCTTCTTGCAGAAAAGTCCAAGTCTCCCCCATTCTTGTTTTGTTTTGTTTTGTTTTGTGGGGCAATGAGGGTTTAAGTGACCTGCCCAGGGTCACACAGCTAGTAAATGCCAAGTGTCTGAGGTTGGATTTGAATTCAGGTCCTCCTGAATCTAGGACCAGTGTTTTATCCACTGTGCCACCTAACTGCCCCCTATTCTTAAGAACTCTTACTTGATTCTAGCACCCTCAAGAGCTATCATCTTACACCTCATGACTCTCCTTCCCTTCTCTGCTAAATTCTTTGAAAAGGCCATCTACATGCGGTGCCTATACTTCCTCTTCTCTCACTCTTCTAAATTTTCTGCAACCTGAATCATTCAACCGAAACTGCTCTCTCCAAAATTACCAGTGATCTAATGTCATAGGATTATAGGTCTCTTAATTGCCAAATAAAATAGCCTTTTCTCAGACTTCATCTTGAATTCCCTACTACATTTGGCATGGTTGACCACTTTCTCCTCTTGGATACTCTTTGGGTATAGACCTAGTAGTAGATTGCTGGGTCAAAGGGGATGTACAGTTTTATAGCCCTATGGGCATAGTTCCAAATTGCTCTCTAGAATGGTTGGATCAGTTCACAACTCCACCAACAATGCATTAGTGTCCCAATTTTCCTGCATCTCCTCCAACATTTATCATTTTCCTTTTTTGTTATATTAGTCAATCTGATAGGTGTGAGGCGGCACCTCAGAGTAGTTTTAATTTGCATCTCTCTAATCAATACTGATTGAGAACAGTTTTTCATATGACTATAGATAGTTTTAATTTCTTCATCTGAAAACTGCTTTTTCATATCCTTTGTCAATTTCTCAACTGGGGAATGACTTGTATTCTTACAAATTTGATTCAGTTCTCTATATAGCCAAATCCACTTTGACATTGCTTTGGACTCCAGAATGGTGGTTTAGGAGTATTGGGTAAGTTAGCAGGGCCACATCTTCTTAGGTTCTTTCCATGTCATGGGGAGAGTGGAAGCAAAGTGTTTTTAAGGGCTGGTTACTTGTGTTGTGTCTAGTTAGGGAATCAACATGCCACCTTCTGGTAGTGATAGGTTAAACAGCTATTATTTGCCTAGTGAAGGGGAGACCCATAAAATGTCAAAGTTGGAAGCATATTTCCCCCTTAGATGGCAATAGTGTGCAGGACTAAGGAGGTGATAATCCCACTGTTCTCCACCCTAGTCAGGATATATTTTGAATATAGCATTCAGTTCAGGGTATCACGTTTTGGAAAGATGTTGATAAGCTGGAGAGCATCCAGAGAAGGCCAACCAGGATGATAAAAGGAGACATGATAGCTGTCTTCAGGCATTAGAAAGACTGTCATGTGGAAGAGGGATTAGCTTTGCTCTGCTTGACCTCACAGGGCAGACTCCGGAGTGACGGGTAGGAGTTACAAAGAGGTGACTTCAGGCTCCATGTAAGGAAATACTTCCTAATAAGTAGAGTTATCCAAAAGTGAAATGGGTGGGTTTGTCTTCAACCAACCAATGATTTGTTTAGTGCTTGGTATGTGGTATGTGGGATACAAAGCCAAAGAAGAAACAAACCTTTCCCTTAAGGACTTTCCATTATATCAGAGGAGATAATATGTCCATAGGTAAGTGTAACCCAGGGCTCAGGCTCATTTGCATAAGACTCTCCTCCTTAGTGGGAGATGGTTACTCAATGTTCCATGTCTGCTTGAGGGGCAGAGTGAATGAGAGGTTGAGAAAGGGGAGATCCCAGTTCTCCTGGCTTCAGAAGATAATATACATGGTTCCAGGCTTTCTTCAGGACCAGGTCCTTGGAGGAGGAGAAAGACTCTGGGAAGAAGCCAACATGTAGAGGAACTGGCAACTCAAACCCTTTTACCACACTAGAGACTTCTGGGAGTTTCCCCTTGGGTGAGATCAGGAACTCTTTCCCTCTTAGGTTCAGTTGAGATATCTCACTCCAAATGGAAGAACTCATTCATTCTGCAAATTATCTGGTATATTGTAATCAGTATAACTTCTCTGATTTTTGTTTTCTATAAACTTGGATAAATAGGTTTATTTACTATTCACTATGTGTGATGGTATTTGTGTGAATGGCATTTGGGATGAAGGGAGTGTGGAGTCTTTGAATATAAAGCTTGTGACACTCCTTCCTTGTTAAAGGGACAATAACCAGGAGTACAATTTGAACCTAAAAATTATCACCCCTAGAATAACAATATTTAGGGGAAGATGGCTAGGTGTAATTCTAGCCCAGTACCTCTTCCCTGAAAAGAGCAGAACACTTGGCTTCATGGCCCCAATATTCTGCCCCACTCCAGGCAGGAAATAGTCTCCCTTTGGAGAAGGGTGGATAGACACCAAAGAGATATCTATTCATGCCTCTTCAAGCAGCATCTAAACAAACCAATAGGGACACACAAACAACATGGAAAACAAGCACACTTCACATAAGTATATACAGAATACCTAACAACGAGATAGTTTTGGAGAGGCCACTAGCAGCTAGGGAAACAGAAAAGATATTATATAGAAGAGGATGTCTGAGATAAGCTTTGATGGGAACTAGGAATTCTATTCTTCAGACAAAGGTTGAATGACCACTTTTCCAATTGGTTGTAAATAAGATTCTTGTTCAGGTCTGGGTTGGACTAGATCACTCCTGAGACACCTTTCGAATCTGTCTACTAAATCATAAATAGTGGAATTTTATGTAAGGTAGGAAGGTCCATCTTAGGCCCAAACCAAGGAGGATTAATTACTGAAACAACAAAGGATGTCTCTTTCTCACCCACAAATAGACCCATAACAAGGACTCTTAGAATAGTATTGCAATGAAGGTTTAATGTTTTTCATGAAATTAATGGAGACCTGTGGATAGTTAAAAGTCAGGAATTTTTAATAAACCCACCCATTCAAAATTACCATCATTGTCTGCCTCAACTGACTGTCAGGAGTAGACTTTAAGCAAGAGAAAAGTAGAATATGATTTTCCAAACCCTGGGAGTTTCAAACAAGCCTCTAAACATACAGACTATATTAGATTTTAAAAAAACAAACAAACAAACATTTAGGTTTGAAGAAGACAAGCTAAGGAGAACAAAATCAAAATCACACCACCAAATATTTATTAGTCCTAATCCCAAGTCAATTTACCCAGGAGCTCTGGTTCCCTCTATAAATTATAACAATATATTTTGAGGTGCTTGGAAGGATAACATTGAAAAAATGCAAACTATTATTGTAAATATGATGCTTTCTCAGAACCCTCTGGCAAGTTCTCATTGTTACTGCTTTTGAATATGAGCCAAGGCCACAATTACCCCAGTAACAAAGGCCAAAAAACCCCTTGCATTTTGATCTGATTCGTGGATGCAGCTACTCTCTCCCTCAAATGACAAGCTGTGACATACCCATGCACCTCTTATCCTTATTCTCCCACAAATCCAGCACGTAGAGATGTCCACCCAACATGCTGCAGACCTTTGGTTCTCTTGACACTCAGTCCTATAAAAACCTGATTCAATTATACAGATATTTATTTTGTGCAATAGAAAATCAGAGGTTCCTGCTTTGGAAAGGATCCTAGAAGCCAAGCACAGTCCAACAGGAAAGTATAACTAGCTCTTTTGCCACACTGTATGGGCCAGTTTTTGCCCCCCACCCCCCATTCACCATCACTCTGATTGCCGGGGGTGGTCCAACAGTTCAGCAGGGTCTAGTTAGTCCTCCCACTGCCTCAGCCCTACAATGCAACATAAACTCCCAACCTTTCTTCATCGAACCTTTTGTCCCACCACTGCTCATTGCTGCTTTCTAGGTTCACAGTCCTACCAAACAACAGTCTTGCTCATTCCACCCCAATGCATTAGCTTTCATTTTTCCTAGGACGAATCTCATTTGACAATCGCCGGCTCATATTTCTATGCTCGCTAGGTCCCTCTGTGCGATTTCTCTGTCCTCTCTGGGGTTTGCAACACCAATCATCTGCAGATTTCATTAGCATGCTGTTTACCCCTGTCTTTCAGATCATTAATGAAGATGTGAAGCTAAATGCCAATCCGCACAGTCCTTACCACCCCCACCCCCCAACTCCTGACACTCCTGGAATCATTATCCTTTCTGATGTGACAGGGTCAGAGCCAAACCAATTTGAATCCATCATCAGAAATATTGTGAACTGTCACCCTTCCCTACAATCCAGATGTTACAACAATTGTATTATTTACTAACCTGGTACTATTTCTTTCTCCCTTGCAGATAGATGATCAGATTTGTCTGTGAGGTCTGGGCTACACTGGGGCTGAAGGTTGGCCAGGTTTGGGTACTCCAAAAGGATGTGAACTTTCAGGGGGTCTGTAGTTCACTGTCTTCCCTTCCTTTACAAGGATTAGAGTAAGGACATCAATCCAGCACCCACAGATTACTGGGAACCTGATATAGAGGAAGCAACTGTTGTCATTGGACAGCTACTATTTTAACAGTGAGAGACAGACAGGTGAATATAGTCTCCAGTTCATCAGGTAGGGATGACTCTCCTCCAGTCATCAGCCATGAGGCACCTCAGTTCTTCTCTGTTGCAGGCCTGGAAAAGCCTCCTCAGAGATCACAACACATCAACTGTGAGTGAGATTTTCCCTAGCCCTTAGATATAAGTGATTTAACTGTGGTAGTAATCAGTATTATAGACTACAAACGGTCTTTTACTCAATTTTAAGTGTTCTCTAGTCTCTTGAGTTAATAATAATATAGTCCAGAGCACAGATATTATGTAACTTGAATATTCTTCCTTGTAAACTTATCTCATAACTGATGTCCCTCTCCATCGTGGTTATGTGTTCACCAAGATACTAAAAATAGTATCGGGGCAGCTAGGTGGCGCAGTGGATAGAGCACTGGACCTGAGTTCAAATCTGGCCTCAGACATTTAACACTTACTAGCTGTGTGACCCTGGGCAAGTCACTTAACCCCAATTGCCTCACTTTAAAAAAAATAGTATCTTCTAAGCTGAAGGAGCCAATCAACATTGAGAACCCTAAACATTAAACATAACCCCTTTGGGGTGACAAAGTTGACCAAATCCCCGAATTGGCTGTCTGCTGAGCATAGCTTTGCCCATATCCCTGTCCTGACAAACCACGTGCATGACCTTGATCATGACAACTATGTCTCAATTTCTCTTTTCTGTATCATTTATATTATAAAATGGGGGGGGGTGGTATCTGAAAATAGTAGTGTGTAAATATTTAGAAGCCCTGTAGGGGTATAAAACCCTGCTGAGCTCCAGGCTCTGGGTCTCTCAGGTCCTACCCCTGCCAGAGACCGGCTTTATTGTGAGATAGGCCCTCTCTCAATAAACCTATTTTCTATGGCTTGGGGACTTTGCTGTTTCTTTCATTCGTCAGACTTAGAAATTTTCGTGACCCCCTACCCCCCACCCCTGACCACCAGGGAGCAATCAGACTGAAAATGCTTAGGTTGTCCCTATCCCAACCCCATATCTACCATGGAACATGGATTTAAGGGGTGAAAACCCACCCTAGTTGGGGTTAGGTTTTAGCTAGTGAATGATACAAAATAAACTCCTTCCTCAACTCCACCTTGTAGAATCTCTCACTTCCTTCAAAGCTAGGCCTTTCCTGATTCCTCCTAGCTGCTAGTGTCCTTCCCCGCGGCACCCCGCCCCCAATTTACTTTGTATTTGTCCG
Source organism: Dromiciops gliroides (assembly GCF_019393635.1). Classification (NCBI taxonomy): domain Eukaryota; kingdom Metazoa; phylum Chordata; class Mammalia; order Microbiotheria; family Microbiotheriidae; genus Dromiciops; species Dromiciops gliroides. Next base: position 237,653,293 of record NC_057862.1, read on the forward strand.
GGATACATTTTGTTGTACGTGTTTTCCCCAATAGAATGTTAGCTCCTTGGGAGCAGGGATCACTACATTTTTCTCCTCTGATTTCTCAGCACCCAGCAGTACCTGTTACATAGTAATGCTTGTCCATGAATTGACTGATTCTCATTTCTTTACTCATTCACCCCCACATTGCCAATCAGTTGCCAAGTCTTGTCAATTCTACCTTCTCAATGTATCTCAAATCTGTCTCCTTATCTGGACTATTACAATAGCCTCCTAACAGTCTCCTAGGCTTCAGCCTCTCCCTTCTCTGATCCACCCTCCACATAGGTGACATCAATATCCCTAAAGCCAAGGAGAGGTCCAGGGATGCCCCCTGGCCTTTAATATAAAACAAAACACCTTCTGTTTGACTTCTCAAGTGCTTCACAATCTAGCCCTGCTTATCCTTCTAGGCAATTAAACACTGCTTTCTTTCACTAGCCAAACTGACCTCCTTCATGTTATTCCCCATATATTACATTCCAACCCCCTCTCTGTGTCTTTGTACAAGTTGTGCCCCATGCCTAAAACACACTGCCTCCTGTCCTCTTCTTGGTAGTATTTTTAGCTTCCTTCATGTTCAGTTGAAGTGCCAACAAGATACCTACCTGTATCTCTCCCACCCTGTTTCTAGTGGCCTCCCTCCCGAAATCTGGACTTATTTTGTATCTAATTTTCTATGGACACATTGTTTTTCAATAGAATATAAGCTCCCTGAAGGCAAGGACTGCTTCCTTTTAAATATTTTGTATCCTCATTGCCCTGCACAAAGTAGGCTTTCAGAGAAGAATAGTTCAGGGAGCAGTAGTGTATAGGTAGAAGTAGAAGGAGATACCAAAGTGTGGTTAGGATGATTTCTCTAATTCTTCTATCCAGAGTCTAAATGGCCAATAAATGACTCCATTTGGGGGCAGCTAGGTGGCGCAGTGGATAAAGCCCTGGATTCAGGAGGACCTGAGTTCAAATTTGACCTCAGACACTTGACACTTACTAGCTGTGGGACCCTGAGCAAGTCACTTAACCCTCATTGCCCTGCAAAATAAATAAATAAATAAATGACTCGACTCAAGGTTATGAGGCCTTAAGCAAAGCCTTTCCCCTCTCTAGGTCTCAGTTTCCGTATCTGTAAAATGAGGTGGGATTAGATAATCCTTTTGGTCACTTCTAGTTCCAAGTCTGATGATCCTATGGTGAGGCCAAAATAGGTATTGGGATGCTACCTGAGGTTGCTTTTCAGCTGGTCACCTCAGCCCTCAGGGCTGGTATAACTAGTGACTGACCAATCATATGCAAGTAAAAGTCAAGCTAATACCTATACAGATATATGTACATGTGTGTGTAAATGTGTATATATGTACATGCAAGTGTATGTGTATATGCATTGTCATATAAGTGTATGTGCATATATCTCTGTGTATAGATGTATATGTGTGTATACCTATTTATACATACACACATATACACATATACATGTGTGTGTGTATATATATATATATATATATATATCTTGTTATGTGTAGAACATTGTACAAAGTTCTATAGATACAAAGACAAAAACAATCTAATACCTTGAGGAGTTGACATTCTATTGGGATGATACAACATGTAAATAAATATGTAAATGAAGGCCAAGGAGGAAGGAGATAGTAACAAACCAGACTAGTGATTCCTATTTCATGGTTTGAGAGAATGATTGAAGAGATGTGTCCTAAAAATTATTTAATGGTGCTTTAATCAGTAAATAATTGCAGAATGTTATGAGAAGTATATTAAATAGCCCATGGGTTTACAATATAGTCTTTATTGTTGTTGAAAGGAGCTTTTGGAACAGAAAACCTTGGGAACCACTGAATGAGATTTTATAGTTCAAGCTCTATGAGCTTCTTGGAAAATTTTAAATTTGCAAATGAAAGCCCCAGGAACTTCTCACTGAACCACAGCTGTCCAAGTCACCATTTTTAGACTTGACTTTTCTCCTTGACCTCTTTTGTGTTGATCTGCTGATTTGAGACAGCTCGTGTCCTTGAGAATGGCCATTTACCCCGAGGGCTTGGGTTTCTGACCTCTAGCTCCCATGCTGATACTAATTAGGCAGATCACTGCCTATGGGGGTTAGGTTGCATGAGGCTGGACTATACATATTCAGAAAATTCTGGTAAAAATGAAAGGTAGAAATGGCAGGGAGGGGGTTGACTCACCTTTTGGGACCCTCATCAGATCAGAAAAGGCAATTAAAAAATGAAAGGAAGTTTACACCACAGAAAAAAAATTAAAATAGGAGGAAGAAAAATGAGAAGAAGAAGGCAAGGAAGTGAAGGGGTGAGAAACCTCATTGTGTTTCTTGGAAAGAACGCTTCATTTTGAGGATTAAATATAAAATCCTCTGTCTTGTGAGAGGAATAGAAAGGAGGCCAGCATCACTGGACACTGGATCAATATGTTGGATGGAAATGGTGTGTGTGTGTGTGTGTGTGTGTGTGTGTGTGTGTGTGTGTGTGTGTGTGTGTATAAGGTGTAAGAAGACTAGAAAGGTGGGGAGGGATGTCAGATTATGAAGGGTTTTTTTGTTTGTTTTTGGCAGGGCAATGAGGGTTAAGTGATTTGCCCAGGGTCACACAGCTAGCAAGTGTCAAGCATTTGAGGCTGGATTTGAACTCAGGTCCTCCTGAATCGAGGGCCAGTACTTTATCCACTGTACCACCTACCTGCCCCCATGAAGGGTTTTAATGCCAAAGAGAGGATTTGATATTTGATCCATGAGGTGAAGTATTCTTTCCTAAAAACCACATCTTCTCTTTGGCTGAGCATTTTCTCTGGATGACCCCCGTGCCTGGCATGCTCTCCTTCCTCATGGCTTATTTCCAGTCCCAGCTGAATCCCACTTTCTACAGGAAGCTTTTCCTGATCCCTCTTAATTCTAGTCCCTTTCTTCTGTTGATTATTCCCTATTTATCCTGCATATAGTTTATCTGTGCATAGTGATTTTTCATGTTGTCTACCCTCATTAGATTGTGAGCTCCTTGATGGCAGGGACTGCCTATGTAACTCCAACACTCAGCACAGTGCCTGGCACATGGTAGACACTTAATAAATTAACGACTGGGGGCAGCTATATGGCGTAGTGGATAAAGCACCAGCCCTGGATTCCGGAGGACCTGAAATCCAGCTTCAGACACTTGAACTAGCTGTGTGACCCTGGGCAAGTCACTTAACCCTCAGTGCCCCACAAAAAAACAAACAAATTAATGTCTGACTGACTGACTGACTGGCAGAAAACCTGGCTTTGATTTCTGACTCTGCCGCTTAATAGATATATGGCCTTGAGCAAGTTGCTTTTCTGGACCTCAGGAGAATTGCAGAGAGGTCCTTAACATGTTTTGTGTCACAGATCACTTTGGCAGTTTGGTGAAAACTACAGATACTGTCTCAAAATAATGCTTTTAAATGCATAAAACAAAATGCACAGGACAACAAAGGAAGGTGATGATATTGAAATAGTTAATCCATCCATCCATTCATCCATCCATCCATCCATCCCTCTCAAGTTAAGAATTCCTGCCAAGGGCAGCTAGGTGGCACAGTGGATAGTGCACTGGCCCTGGATTCAGGAGGAACTGAGTTCAGATCCAACCTCAGACATTTGACACCAGCTGTGTGACCCTGGGCAGGTCGATTGGCCCTCATTGCCCCCCCCCAAAAAAAAAAACTTAAAAAAAAAAAGAATTCCAGCCTAGATGATCTCTAGGTGGTCCCTTCTGGCTCTAAACCACTATGATCCTAGGAATTAATTTAATAGAAGACATTAATGTACATTTAGGCAGGATGGTTTTGAGACTTCTGCAACTAGAACCTTAGCTCATCACCTCTGAGGATTCAGTAAGACTTTCATCAGTCTCCACTTAGCTTAAGAAAGCCAAGATCTCCCACTGCACTCAGGGCCACCTGCAGTCATCCTGAGCTATGTCTTGCCACTAGACTCAGATGACTCAAGGAGAGAGTGAGGCTGATGACTTTGCACAACTGTGCCTCACTTAAATCCAGTTCACTTGCAAGTCAAGACATCACCCTCTTGATGGCATTGGTGGTCTTCAAGAACAAATGAAGGATGAACAACAATAAGCCTTCAGTCTCCATCAATAAATATTTATTAAGCACCTACTGTATATATAGTAATAATATTCACTATAAGCGAAGCACAGAACTCAGTTTACAGAAAGAAGAATTGACATTATTTATATAGGAAATGAATGTCACCAATTTTTAAAGAACTAAGTCACAATGAAATATACAACATTAAAAATTATGCTAAACCTAATTTAATATTTTTAAATGATGCAGGATAATAACAATAATTGCTAGCATTTGGTGTTTTAAGATTTGCAAAACGCCATATATATATGTGTGTATGTGCATATATATGTATATATATGTGTGTGTATATACATATGTGTATATGTATATATATAATTTCATTTGCTTCTCACAACAACCCTGTGAAGCATGTGCTATTATGATCCACATTTTACAGATGAGGAAACTGAGGCAAATGGAGGTGTAGCAACTCACCCAGGGTCACATAGCTTTTAAGTATCAGAGACTAGATTTGAACTCAAGTCTTTCTTGTTCTAAGTCCTACACTATATTCACTGGGCATCACTAGCCTTCCAGGATTTTACATTGGTTTAGAGTCATTTGGCCATTATATTATGACTACTCTAAAGGTCTGTCAGTGCAGAAGCTTTAGGGGATAGGGCCAAATCTCTGCTGAAATCTATGGCAAGCTTTGGACATTGTTTTAGTGACTAGATTCTCAAGCACGCCTTAATGCTTATCTCTCATGAGAGGAAAATACGGACCAAAAATCAGTTATTTGAGCTCTCTAGTTGTCTGGATTCTGAATAATTATGAATTTCCTAAATATGACCCACAGTTATAAAGTCAGAGCTAGAAGCTGTCTTACAGATCACCCAGTCCAAGAAGTGGGTTATTCAAGGGTACATTTGAATAACTTATTCAAGTTATTTACGGGTAATAGAGAACCAAGCTAGAATCTGAACCCATATCCCCTGATTCCAATTCTCACAAATCTATTCTGTGACACATTTTCAAGAACACAATATTGGAAGTCTCCTTCCTTGTGGAAATTAGCTAGAGGTCATAGTAAAAGGAAGGATATCGATTTTTCAAATATTCATCAAGTTTAACCCAGGACTTGGTTTTAACATGTTCCAACTCCTCCCTCAGGCTCCCTAACTCCTCTGTTCTGGCTATGAATATAATTTATGGTTGGCTCACATCTTGCTCATCCTGGAATTCTGGTCATTCACCCTAAATTATTATCCTGACATGGAAGGCCATATTCCCAAAACGATAATGAGGAAAATACTGGAGAGAGGGTTTTTTTTAAAAAGCAACTAATTACTGTACCATGTGGATTATTGCCTGTTGTTGCTATTTGGTGAGGGGGTGGGGAGCCCAGTGGTTTCTTTAGTTGTATTGGTATTTCTCCCCATTGCCTAGAATGATACCTGGTACATAGTAGGTATGTAATTAAAAGCTTGTTGATTGATTGGCATTGGCTAGCCTACTTAGGTGGAGGTAGAGGTTGAGGAATGGAGTATATGTGCAAAAAGAGATCCTTGGAATCTCTAATGGGGAAAAGAAGGGAGGAATATGTAGAGTTGGTGGGGGGAGAATAGAAGTGACTAATTGCTAGACAAAAGGATATTATTCTGATGCACTGTTTTGTAAGGGCCCTTCCTCTACCTCTTATTAGGAGGGAGACACTGACAGAAGAGATAAGGACTCTTCTGCCTACACTGGCCAGTGGTGTCCCAGTGCCCTTATTGTGTTAATGGTAAGAATAGGAATGGATGGGAATAAGCTGTTCCTTTTAGATTAACCAAGCAAGCATTTATTCAAGTATTTACTATGTGCCAAATGCACTATGCTAAGTGTGGGAGATACAATGAAAGGCAAAAAACAATCTCTGCCCTCAAAGAACTTACATTCTAACGGGGAAGACGAGAGATAAATAGGTACTTACAAATTACATAGGATCATGTTTGTTTTTTTCTTTTGAGCTCTTTTATTTACCTTCATAAACCAGGGAACATGATAAGTATGCTTGAGATATTCTTTCTTAATGTGGGCAAATTCCAAGTATTTATATAACATCATTTCACAAGAAACAATAAATAAGCAAATTCCCTCCACTAAGACCTTTGTGTACAAACACATGGGTATAGCCATGTGTTATATATACATATACATATAAGATACATACATATGCATGAAAATGTCTGCTGTACAAGTCAATACCCACTCAGTGTCATATATACATGTATGTACACATTTGTTATATATAAACATACTTGTATATAATAATATATACACATACATGTATGTACTCATTAAGGTCTTAGCGTAAAACACAGTGTATATGTGCATGTTATATAGGTATGTATCAATATAGATATATCATACATGTGTGTAGTGTGCAACATATGTGTATATACATGTGTGTAATGTGCGTTTGCTTATATGTAACATATACACGTGTATGCACTTACTAAGGTCTTAGTGGCAGGAATTTGCTCATTTATCATCTTGGTTTTTTGTGAGGTGATGCCATAAAAATACTTACAATTTGCTCACATTAAGAAATTATCTGAATCATATACATGCACACCATTTTTAATATTTTATTTTGTATCGCAAGTGCTTACTTTAGAAGAAAATCTTTTAAAAACCCTCTGACATTAAAAATAGATTCCCCCCCCCCTATATTCTCTACCCCAGGACATGCATATTATTGTCCTTGGGGTTTGAAGTTGGGCTCTTTGTGAGTGGGAGTAAAAAGACCCATGAGTGCCCTTTTCCCCACTGAATATATCCAAGTTCCCTTCTCTGGTGTTCAGCTACAACCACCGTTTGCAGCCATTGTGAACCTGTGCGTCAGCCTACTCTCCACAGGTCTTGTTGGCCTGCATTCCACTGTTTCTACAACAGAACTGAAGTCCCTTCAGGAGTGTTTCCATGAAACTGGTTCATTGACCTTAATGTCAGGTACTACCCTAGTAGAAATCTGCAAGGGAAACTGTTTGTAAATTTCCAGCACTTAGCACAGTGCCTGACACACAGTGGGTACTTAACAAATGTTTAATGACTGACCATTTATGGACTAAATTAATAGGTATGAAAGAAGATATCAGTTTCTCACATGCCCCTCTGTACTCCTATCAATGGTTTGTCCCACCAAGGAAACTATTGTGTGTCTGTCTCTGTGTGTGCAATTTTATATATATACACACACACATACACATATATACATATAAATATATGCACATATATACATATTATGTATGATTTAATAAATATCAGCAATCACGAACATTTTACTATACAAAGGAAAAGTGAATTCTATATGAAACTGTGAGCTTCTATTATGTTATTTTTTTCATCAGTTGTTTTTTGGGGGTTTATTTGGTTTTGCGTAATTCAAATTTAACATGGTAGTTCCAACCCTACCTCACTTGTCCACATCCACTTTGAAACTTCCTTCATCATTCTCCTATTTATTTTATTTATTTTAATTTTTTTTTGAGGCAATTGGGGTTAAGTGACTTGTCCAGGGTCATACAGCTAGTACGTGGTAAGTGTTAAGTGTCTGAGGCCAGATTTGAACTCAGGTCCTCCTGAATCCAGGGCTGGTGCTCTATCCACTGCACCATCTAGCTGCCCCCTATTTTTTTTTAAAAACGATTTATTAATTGTTTTTTCTTTCTTTCCTTCCTCCTCCTCCTCCTCCTCTTTTTTTTATATTACTATCACTACTCTCCTCTCCCTCTTCTCCACCATAAGTTGGTTGGGTGCAGGGATTGGATCTATTCTACTTACACTTTAGCATTTTACATAGCTGCAGGAACTGGTGTGATGGATGCAATTTGATCCAATCCAGCAAGCATTTATAAAGTGCCTGCTGTGTGTAAAACACTGCACAAAACCCACAATCCACAGGTGTTCAACAAGTAATTTACAAATGATATCAATTCAAAGCTGTGAACTTTTATTAAGTGTCTACTGCTTGCATGACACTGTCCAAGGTGCTAGAGACACTTTAGCACTCTAGAGTTCTGGCCCTTGTTACACACATGGGACAGGGGACCCAGCCCCAGAAGGCCTTCAGTACTACTGTTTCCTCCTTCTCTGGCCCAATGGCCACCACTCTGGATTCTTAGTGGCTGGCTGCTTGGAACAGAGAAAAGCACTTGGACTTCCTCGTTAGTCAAGTTTTCCCCAAGTCAGATGTCTGGTGTGAGCTGTGTGAAGCGGGAAGACAATTTGGGGCTTATTAGTGTCCCAGGGAGGCATGGAACTTGTGTTGCTGGGACCAAAACAGCAAGAGCTTTAGTGGCAAACTCCAGCCGAGAAAAGACTGAGCAATTGTCTCACCTAATTACCGGGAATGGACCTCTTTGTGTTTGCAATTCCGTACGGTTGTCCGATCGCTTTTCTCTGTTTGTTGGCTCAGACCATGCTGGAAGTGTGCTAATTAGAAGAGAAATGTCCGGAGTGATCCTGTCAGCTCTCGTTATTCGTAGGGACAAAGCCCAATATTATTCTGAGGCACTGTTTTGTGAGGGTCCCTCTTCCAGCTCTCATTAGGGGGAAAACACCGATGGGAGGAGAGGAGATTCTACTGCCTTTGCTGGCTGAAGAAGCACCGGTGATGCCGTTGCTGTGCTAATTAACAAGCTTGGGCCAGCACTTCTTCCACCAACAATCTCAGCCCATCTGGTGCCAGGAAGCCCAACCATCGTCTTGCACAAGTAGAGAAAAAAACATTGTGAAAAGAGTTAGAGGAAGTTGGCAGCTGGTCTTTTTAGGAGAATCTGTCAGATATTGCAGGATATAAATATAACATAACCATAGTGCGCTCCCATATGAAGACATAGATGATGAAGCAAAGTTCATTGGTTGGGCAATATGATTTATATATTCCAGAGGGAGATGAAAGGACACCTGTTGAACTGAAATGTGAACTTGACTAATACTCATGATTATGAAGAAGAGAAACTGAAAAATACATGCCAAATTCTTCATACTGGTACAAGGCACAAGTCTGACCATGTCACTCTCTTTCTCAAAACCCTTCAGTGGCTCCCCATTTCTTATAAGGCAAAATACAAATTCCTTAGCCTAACATTTAATACTGCCATAATCTGGATCTCTCCTGCTTTTCCACCCTTATTTCAGACTACCCCCTTTCATAAACTCAACATTCCAATCTACTATCTTTAAGCATTTGCACAAGCCGATTTTCATTCACAGAATGCATTTCATCCTCATCTGTCTCTCTAAATCTTTGTCTTCCTTCAGAGGCTCAGTCCACAAGTTATCTCTTCTTCAAAGCCTTTAATGAATTATCTCTTTTAAATTAATAAAGTGAATTGTTATTGCTAGGAAACAAAATACTAAAGTCATTATATTTGTATGACGACTTGGCAACTGGTCCTACCTGCAGGGCTGTTGACCCATGTAGCCCTGTCCCACATGGTGGGGGGGGTGGGGGGAATCATCCTCCTAATTCTACTATATGTGGCAACTTTTGTCTGGGATTTTTTAGGGTTTTTTCTTCCTTTCTCAAAGGTGTTATTTCATAGAATCACATATAATTTTTCCTCTGTGCATCCCCCCCAAACCCTACTTTACAAAGAAGGTAGAGAGGGGCAGCTAGATGGCGCAGTGGATAGAGCACCGGCCCTGGAGTCAGGAGGACCTGAGTTCAAATCTGGCCTCAGACACTTGACACTTACTAGCTGTGTGACCCTGGGCAAGTCACTTAACCCCAATTGCCTCACTAAAAAAAAAAAAAAAAAGGTAGAGAAATAAGAATGTAATCAACACTACAAATCTGACTGAAGTGTTTTGATTCAACTCCTTTGCTCTTCACCTAGCCCAGATCCTGATCACTGCTTTTTACTAGTTCCCTTTCCCCCCCATCCTTTTAATACCCACTTTCTGATATATCATTCCTAGCTGAAATTTGTTTTGCTAATAGCTATTCCCTATCTTCCATCTTAAACCCCCTCTCTGCCCTCTTCATATTTCTGTCTAATTCCATTGAGTTAAAGATATTTCTAAGCCAAACTCTTTATGTATACAAACCCCTTTGGGATTCAGATAAGAATAGGATTCATGAGGTAACTACTTCTCCACCTTCTCTTTCATTTTTGTACATTTTTCTCCTACACTTCAGTTATGAGAAGTAGTTTCTTCCCCTTCCTTATTTCTTCCCAACTGTGCCCCTTTCCCCCTCCTGGTCTTTCCTCTTTTAAAAACAATAGAACAGGGGTGGCTAGGTGGCGCAGTGGATAAAGCACTGGCCCTGGATTCAGGAGTTCCTGAGTTCAAATCCGGCCTCGGACACTTGACACTTACTAGCCGTGTGACCTTGGGCAAGTCACTTAACCCCCACTGCCCGGCAAAAAAAACCAAAACAAACAACAACAAAAAAAAAACAATAGAACAGGGGCAGCTAGGTGACGCAGTGGATAGAGCACCGGCCCTGGATTCAGGAGGACCTGAGTTCAAATATAACCTCACACACTTAACACTTACTAGCTGTGTGACCCTGGGCAAGTCACTTAACCCCAATTGCCTCACTAAAAAAACCAAAAAACAAAGAAGAGGAGAACACTGGGTCCCCCCCCAAGATATCAATTATTATTAATTATTTATCATAAGAACAGTTAAGAGTTTCTTAACTTGGCTTAATCAGTCAACATTAATTATCTACTATGTGCCAGGCATTGTGCTAGGGCTACAAGTACAAAAAATAATATGGGAATTCTGTTTCTGACTGTAATGTTCCCAGCACTTTTCCTTTGGGGCATTTCTTTCAGTGGGTGACCAATGGACTCTTTCTATAATTTGTCTCCTGGTTCTTAAGAGATTTGGGTAGATTATACTTATGATTTCATGAAATATTGGATCTAAGATTTAAAAAAAATAATTTTTCAGTGAATCATTTAAAATTATAACATAATCACAACTAAATCATTTAATCATGGTTTTCAGTGAATCCAGTGCTTCTTAAATTCTCTTTTCCTGACCTGTTTTCTAGGTCAGTTTTTTAAAAATTTCCATATTTTCTATTTTTTCAGTCTTTTGATTTTGTTTAAATATTTCTTGCTATCTCATGTAATTATTGATTTCTATTTTATGTATTCTAGTTTTCATCCAGGAGGCTATTACTTAAGGAAGGTTTACCAGTTTCTGTTCTTTTGCTATTTGTTCTCCTTCCAATTCTTTCCTCCAGAACTTTCCTCCCCCCCCCCTTTTTTTCTTTTTAAATTCCTTGTTTCATATCTTCTAGGTATGGATGTAATCTCTTATGGAAAATCCTTCCCCCCACCCCCCAAGTCTCAGCTCTTAGTTGTCTTTAGACAGCTACAATAATTTTTTTATGCTACTTGATATCACTTGACTCCTTCAAAAGTGAAAATTTATGTAAAGCTTTTTATAAACCTTAAAGTATTGTATAAAGATTAGTGATTATGATGATGGCTCTAGCTTTGATCATTAAATTAGGGCTTGGTGCAAGGGCCAGGCTTTGCCCCATGCTTGGTCAGCCCAACATGATCTCACCTGAGGTCACCTAGGTTCTTATGCTGACCTCTTCTTCCTCCCACGATTAGGTACAACTGGATTTTTTTAAGTTTTGAAATGAGTTTTCAGGGCTCTTTATGGAATCTCAGTACAGTGTTAGGCTCTCAGAACCTCTAGGTGCTGATCTGTCCTGGTTTGGCAGCTGCCCCAATACACAGGTGGGGCAGCTAGGTGGCGCAGTGGATAAAGCACCAGCCCTGGATTCAGGAGTATCTGAGTTCAAATTCGGCCTCAGACACTTAACACTTACTAGCTGTGTGACCCTGGGCAAGTCACTTAACCCCAATTGCCTCACTTAAAAAAAAAAAAAACAATACACAGGTGACTGCCATTATCTTGTTAAGGGCTAAAATTCTAGCTAGTCTGTCTAAAATATCTAATGAGTGGTCGCCAATAAATTATAAGCTTTAGCAAGAGTTAGACTTTTAAGCATTTATTAAGGAGAATAAGAATTTGGTAAAGAGAGAGAAAGGCCTAGATTCCTATCTATTAAAGGGAGAGCACATTTCTAGCTCCGCTCTCCACCAGAGTCCAAAGGCCAGAGAGTCAGAGCGAGTGCCAGTCTCTTCCTTCCTCCTCCCACTAGCCCGCGTCACTTCCTGACGCCAAAGAAAAGACTCCTGGTCTTGCCCTCAAAGACCTTCGCTTCATGGGCAGAACTCTTCTACAGTAAGTCTCCAGCAGGTGGCGTCATTCCAATCGTTACAGTTCCCAGCTTTGTTTCCTCAAGAAATGGTACGTTTCCTTGATGAAACAATCTGGAGGAATAAGTTCCCAATGTGGAATAATTCCCCCCATCCTAGGGATTTCTCAGAGCATGCTTGCCCATACTCCATTCTTACTGCATACAGTTGGCTAATAAACATTTATTAAGCATCTATTATGTAGCAGCCACTGTGCTAAGCACTGGGGATACAAATAGCATTGCAGGCTATGTCCCTGGTCCCTCTCTGCTTGCATTGGGAAGCTACTGGTTTTGGGGTGCACTAGCAAGGGCTTCACTGACAGCTCCCATTTCTGGTGGCCCATGGACTGCTGGATGACTTTTTGTGCAGTTTTGGAGTGGAAGGAATCACTTAGTATAAGTTCTCTTTGGATGCCATGATCTTTGCTCAGTTTGGTCTAAATTCCAGGTTTTTGCTGGAATAGGTGTGTGAGAATCAGACAATCTGCCTCTATTCAAGAATCCATCTTAGCTACAAGTCTCCTTCCCCTGATTTAAAGTCTCTTAGGTCCCCAAATATTTTTCTAATTGGCCTGTCACTGTTTCTGAAATACCCCAGAAGAGATTCATTCCTTTGAATTAAGGATTCACATATCCAGGAATTGCTAAAATGCAGATGCCCCACAGGGATAGCCCATAAGCAGATGTCAGTCAGTAATAACCTTGGCTAGGTTTGGTTCACAGAGTTGTTTTCCAGTAACAGTTGGATGGTAAGGAATGTATAGAGATGTGAATTCTGATTGGGAGAGTGAGGGAAGAGAAGACTGGGAGAAGAAAAGACCCAGAGCACATAGTAGCATTCAGTTCAATAAACATTTATTAAACGCTTCTTAATGTCTGGTGCACTGTGCTATGCACTAGAATACAAAGATGAAACACAATATAATCCCTGACCTCAAGGAGTTTTTACAGTCTCATAGGGGCAATGACAAGTCGACAAATGACAAATATAGTGTGGGTGCCTGGGGAGGGCAGGCCTAGGTGGGACAGTAATCAGATAGGGCTCTCTGGGTAGCCAGGGAACAGTAGGATAAGCACTTAGGGAAAGTGAAAGGTGCTGAAAGGGAAGGGCTCATGGGTGCCAAAGACAAATCATCTACTTCACAATTTTGCCTAGGGCCAGACCTAGGTACTAATGTTGAAAAGAATCCAGAAAAATACTACAGGGGCCTCCTGTGCAAATCAATACTAATCCAGGATGAAAAAACAGGGTTTAATTTCAATTTGCCATTGACTATTATTTAGCAGTATGCCAATGAATGAGGATACCCATCCCTGGATTATTTGTTTTAAAACAGTCTATTTAAAATTCCACCATATAGTATTTAAAGAACAGCTGAATTCTCCAAGGAGCTTCAAGCCATTTCTAGATACTTAACATACCCCAATACAATAACTGGGTTCTTTACTATTAAATGCAGAGCTTTCCAATGATGGCTAGGGTTTAAATATGTAACTTGAAACTTTTAGAAAAATTCCATGCCCTGCTATAAAATGAGACACATTTATTATGACAGCAACCACCATATACAAATAATAATCTGCCCACAAGTAAAGTACATACATACGTACACTGTACATAAACTTATATTATCAATATAAAAATACATCAACATTTCTAAGGGTAACAAAACCAATAAATATTGCAATTTAAAAGCATCTACTTTGCTGCACTGCTGAGAACAATTAAGTGCTATGAACAAGAAGCTAAGGTAAGACAACCAAAAGTGGCCCAGGGAACCAATGACATAGTTTGATTGTAGACATGAGTTCTAGGTTTATGTTCCAATATTACTCATGTTTAATTTCCCATAGCACTCAATGTGCTTGTTATCAATTCTCCAAAATACCCAGCAAAAGAAAAATATAACATTAAGATCATTATTTGGGGGCCACACACACACACACACACACACACACACACACACACACACACACACACACACACAGCTAGATTGCATATACATATATATATATATATAATATGTACAGAGCTCAACCGCATTTAGTGAAATAAAGGAATGCCAGCAATATATTTAACTTAAAAATGAAACTTCAAATGGTTTAATTTTCTAAACCAAATCTAACTAGCAACCAAACAGAACATTCTCCTCATTCCTAATTTTTCTTTAATTTTCTTTCTCCTCTTACTTGGTGGAATTATTTTAAGTAATTTAACCTTATTGGAGAGAAAACCCAATAGTAATTCTACTACAGCAAATAGGGCACAAGCATCATAAAAGTACTGATCGAGAAGTTTTATAAATGGCATCTTCTCAGATGAACTGAGAAAATTTTGCTCACCACGACAATTAAGACCAAAGAACACTAGAAAGTCTTTCTACCTTCAAAGAAGGACAGTTTGTTAACACCAAACAAATGTTTGGGCTGGTCATATTCCATTGGACTTTAGGTAAATTCTAATTCTCCATCTATTTCATAAACATGGGAACTGGCAAAATGTAGACTTTGGGGGGGGGGGGAGAAAATTTGATATTTCAATCCCCATATGGGGTTTTAACCTATCCTCTGTGACATATGTGATTACAGAGCTTTGGAATAGTTGCATCTGAACCAGGATCTCTCTGTTAGCCAAAATGTTTTAATGTAGATGAAGTAATATGGATACAAGGATAATGCTATAGCCCCTCCATATAGTCACGTTTCTTTAAGCTAAAGAGGGTTTCTACTCTCTGACCTTCTGACTCTTCTAACTTGTTCTCTTTTCATAGCATCACTTTCTCCCATCTTTAGGCTGTGACTCACCGAATTAAGCTGAGCCAGAACTGCCTGCCATAGCCAGTCATAAACCAGGAGCAATCTTTTTTCTTTGCCTCTTCTAGTAGTTTGATACTGAGAGACTACCAGGGAGCCATGATATCTTATGACATAATATGATAGCTTAGGTTCCCATTATAGAGCTTTCACCTTACAACTAGCTCTAGAAGGACCAAGCCATCACTCCCTCCTATCCTGCTACCCCTTAGCAAGAATGGAAGAAATAGTAAGTGCCACAATGGGAAATAAAACTATAATGAGAGGTAAGGAATTGTCTGATCAGATGATGTTTTAGGAAACTCCTATTTCTCAGGATGTGAATGCTTAGGAGCTAGGACATACTAGGCTATTTCAGGATAGAAATAATATCCTATATGGGCCAATTCCAAATTCCCAGTGAGTCATCTTTTCTCCTCATCGACAACCTGTCTAAGAAATCCATATGACTAAAGGGCCCACCCAATATGCACCAAATTCAAATAGTATGATTTAGACCAGAGATATCACTAAGCTGGACCAATGAAGGGATCGTAAGGAGGCAGGGTAAGGCCCCATATAGATGCTACATCATCTCTATAAATAGAGAAGTGGCACTTCACTCTGAAGAATAAAACAAGACTTTCTGGTGATCGAGGCTTACAATGCCAAAGTCTCAATGCTTATGGATGATCCTTATGGAGAGCGGATCCTTCTCTCCCAACCAATGTCCTCAACAAGAAGCAGAGCCACAGAAGCAGTAGAGAAGTGTGCTCCTGACGACATACCCCAGGCCTGAGGAAGCGGTGCGGGGCTGTGAGGTCTGTGCTGGAAGGAAGGAAGAACATTCATAGTCCATTTTATCTTATTCACAAGCTGTGGCTTATTTCTTGGGTTTCTCCAGAATGTTGAGAAATTTTCCCCGAGTCATCTCTCTAGCTGAAATCAGAAAAGAAAAGAAGGGTCAATGTAAATAAACATCACACTTGGGAATGGAAGACAAACATGAAAACTGGCCATACTTCTGATATCGCGCTCATTTATGATCATAGTTTAAAAACTCAAGAGCCATCCTATTCTAAGGTTGTTTGCACAGATCTAGTCTGTTGCCTTACATGGTACTGGACAACTACTGAGTGCTTCAGAAGGTCAGGGGAAAAAAATGGAGGCTATCACCTCCATCCTACTCTTAAAAGATCACAATGGAATTCTCAATCGTAGTAGAAAAATGGTCTTCCTTATTCAGTATCATCAATTTGTGAATGGTGTAATCTAACATGTTCTCTCGATCTCAAGGGACTTGCTTATGATACAGCTGAAATTAGAGAGCCCTCTCCAGGCTACTGACTTCTCACTGAAATTAGACATCATTTGCCCTCGTCTCTTAGGAGTGGTAGTCCCTGGATGCTGTAATATAACACAGTTTATATTCCCTCGGTGCAGTTCATCTATGGATGATATAATAAAGTAGAGTTTATAGAGCTTTGGTCTTCTCTCTCTTGGCATTGTCAGTTGCTAGATATTTAATATAGCCAGGCAGGGTTTATGTGTCTCTCTCTGGCTTTCAGTACCATCAATCTCTGGTGCTGTAGTCACAACAGGGTTTATACAGCTACTTTCTTACACATGAGGCTTTGAAATGAAAGTGTAACATTTCTCAATTACAAGATCCACTACTTAGAAGCCCTCTGTTGTGTTCTTTTTGTCCAAAGTAGCATGAAAGGGCCATATATGGTTTAACTGCCATTTTATTCTCTCAGCCATTTTCAGGACCCATGAAAAGTATTATGTGATAGTTCCAGAAGCCAGAAGAGGCAGCCTGGTACAGTGGGAAACGCACTGGCTCTGGAGTCAGAGGAGCTGAGTTCAAATCCTACTCATGCTTACCACATGTGATCTTGGCAAGTCATTTTTCAGGGCCTCAGCAGCCTCATCTATAAAATAAGGGGGCTAAAGCCTTTGGAATCTCTGATAATTTAATTTATAAATTAAATTAAAGCCCCTGATAATTTAATGATCCTATGGTATAAAGAGGTTGTTTGCTTGGCTCACTGATCCTAATGGTGTATTGACTCTGTCTAAGAAATGGGAGGGAACAAGAATTACCTGAAAGAATAAGGTAATCATCGGTATTGGCCTCCTTACAGAGTCTCTTTATACCAAACATACTGAAAGAATGAATTTTCACTTCTACTCCTAGATTTAAAGCTAGCTAGGTTTGCAAAATACTTCACACACATTATCGTATTTGATCTCCACAACTCTGTGAAGTAATGGCATCATTATTTCCATTTTACAGATAAGGAAATCGAGGTTTAGAAATGAAGTAGCTTGCCCATGGTTAATGGCTGGTCACACAACTAAGGAGAGATTCAAACACTAGTACAGTCAAGAGAACCTAACAACAAAACCCCACAACAAACAGGAGACAGGAAGGAGGGAAAGGCCCTGTCAGAGAGCAATCCTCATAATGCTCAGTCCATAGCTATTTCAACCAAGTTCTTAGAACTTAGGATGACACTCTTTTCGTGGGGATGGAAATCCCATAAAGTTTCAGGTAGCAGAAGACTCAGAAAGAGGTCTTTCCATGGAGTGGGGTTAGTTCTTTTTTGTGGCCTAGGAATGTATACCACTCCAAAGAAAATAGCTACTTACACCCACATAACTCAGGTTAAAAATGTAGTAGTAACAAAAAACACTGATTTAAAGGAACTTTAAGATTTACAAAGCCCTTTCTTACCTATGAGGTAAGTAGTGCAAATATCATTAACCCTATTTCTCACCAACAGATGAGAAAACGGGCCCAAAGAAGCTCATAGCAACAATAAGTGTTCCTTTTTTTTTTAGGTTTCTGAACAGAAATGCTGGATCTCTCAAATTCACCATGGCTTTCTTCTACCCTCTCTAATTATAGACTTTGTAAAAGACTTCATTCCCTTTAGCAAAGTCCCCAGGCCATCAACTAAAAGGAAAAAAGAAAAGGTGACCCCTGGGGCTCCATCCTCCCAGAGCAGCTGACAAGTCTGCACTAAGATCATAGGATCACAGACTTAGAATTGGAAGGAAACTTTAGAGGTCAGCTGGCCTAACTTCCTTCACTGGATGGATAAGGAAATGTGAGGCTCTCGGTGAGGTCCAGAAGATCTTCAAACTTCAGACACCTAGCTTTTTGATATATGGGAAGCAGCAGAGGCCTTTAATCTAGACCTGAAGCAACAATGATATGAGATCACCAGTTTCCAGTAGTTCCAAAGAAATTCCTTCCTCTAGTTTGGCATCATCATATAAATCTGCCTTGGCCTTCTTTGCAGATAGTCTAATCCGATTTGTGGAATGAAAAAATCTGGCACAGTGTACTGGGCTGCCCGCCCTAGGGTGCTTGCTGTCCGAGGACTTTAGAAAAGCATCTAGAATGGATGATTCAAGAGCACAGGTGGTTCAACTGGTCTTGAAAGTTGCCATGGGGCAATGCAGAAATTCAGAGTTGGCAGGATTCCTGCAACCAAAAGCATTGGGGCTTGGAGCCCTGCCACTGGTTTCACTAATTACACACTCACCCTGCTGCACTTTTTGCTTCAATGTCCCCTGGATCTTTGCCTATTCTCCAATGTCTTTCCAAAATGAAAGGGTTGTCAATATTTTAAGATGCCACAATGAGCAAAGATTTAATCTAATTGAGAGATCAAAAGAGTTTAGAAGAAAAAAAGGGAAGATGAACTTTCCAACCTCTTCCAGGGGCTTATACTTCTTGAATTTAACAGATCCTTTCCCTTTCAATCATTCCTCCCCCTTCAACCTAATCCAATTGCAGAAGTGGCAGACACCACTGTAAAAGTAGAAGCAATTCAAAAGACATCATCATCTACTTGGTAGAGGAGAAAGTTTTCTCTCCTGCCAGTCCCATATAGGAGATATACGAATGCATGACACCTCCGCTCCCCAAAAGAGGGCTGGTGCCCTATAAATCAGATTGCAAGCACCAGCCCCTTCTGTGCAGAGAGAGAAATTACTGTGGGTTGGGGGTTGCTCCAGAGCACGTGCCCTCCTGTTCACTTGTCATCAGAGATGTTAACATTTCTGATTAATTCACAGACCTCTCCTTTTATTCCTCATTTCTTTATCCACGCTATCGTGCTCTGCTGCAGCTTAAAGATTCTTACCGACCTGCTACAATAATCACCACCCGCTAAATGCCACCCCCCAACCTGGGGAAATTGTTTAGTGATGCCAACCGCGCTTTTAATTTGCAAGACATCAGACACAGAGGTAATTTATACCAACATCTGTTCATTTCTGACTTCTGAAACAAACACACATGCTGCTACAAAATCCCATTAGGAGCAAGAGACAACCTTCTGCTATTCTGTATTCTTCTTCTTAAACACACACATACACACACACACACACACACACACTTTTATTTTTAAATGTATATCACTAAAAATCTCCCAACAAGGATCCCAAATTTCTTTTTCCCTATAGAAGTAGAAATGGTACAGAAATTTTACAAAATGTTTCTATTATTCCTCTTCAGCTCCTCTCCTTTTGGGTTTTCAATAATTACAGCTAAAATGTATTCCTGGTTCTCTAAGATTGGGCAAGGTTACTTCCTCCTAAGCTTGTTACCCCCCCCCACCCCCCCGCCCAGGTTCTCTCTCAAGCCCTAGTTTTTGTTTTGTGCCATTGGTAGGGGGAAAAGCAAGACAAAACACCATAATACTCATAAACAAAACTAGTCTTATCTCAAGCCAGTACCATTTACTGACCTTTTTAATCGGACATTTATGATTCTAGGCTTTTTGTTCAGAGAAATAAGAATCAGAAGGAGATGCTACTACCACATCGTAATGGCTGTGGCCAGAGGATGTGTCAACCTGCCAATGTCATAATCTGTGCTGTGAAGAACAGAAACATGACCCCCTCCATGTCAGATCATGATTTACAGAACTTCGTAGCTTCAGTGCACATGCTGCAAAGTGACAAACAAAAGATACAGTCTTCACAGGGTTAATAATGAATTATTCCAGTTAGTATGAGAAAGAGGCTCTGCCTATATACTATTTTAAGATGCTGAATGAGTAAATTACAACAAAACTTTAAATTTAGGTTATTCTTATGACTTCCTTATCAGTTACCCCAGGGCACTCTCCCTTTCTCTCTCTCTCTCTCTCTCTCTCTCTCTCTCTCTCACACACACACACACACACACACACACACACACACTTGGAATCATGGTAGCTGTAAATAATTGGGATTCTTATGCCAGTTGAATGATGGGACCATGATCTTTAAACCCAGTTTTGCAAGTCTCTACCTAAAAAGGTCAGGGCTAAAGGGAGGACTCTATCTCTTCCTGCTGAGAGGGAGGAACAAGGTTTAATATAGCCTCTTCTTTAGAACTTCCAATCCTGCAATCCTGCATTTAGCCTTGCCTTTGGCTCCTTTTCCATGATGACTGTCCCCAAACTGCTTTCTGCAGTAAATTTTGTGGCGGCTGGTTGAAAAAGATTCAGTGGTATAGATTGATTTCTTACAAGTGAGGGAATGAGGGATTACCAGCAGTCGCCCTGGTTAACAAGATTGGGTACAGAATCTCTTGTAAGATCAGCCCACTCTGCCAGGGCTTTGCATCCTTTCCCCATGACATATGGGTTTCATTACAAAGATTTTCCAGATTTTAACTTCTAGGCAGCTGCCTAGCATAATTCCACTGGATCTTTATGTAGGGAACAATTTAAAGGTTAAGTAACTTTTTAATCAAATAGAGACATGACATTTGGTTTTCAATCCCAAATGAAAACTACTGGTCCTGATACTGTTCCTTCCAGTTACAAAATAAGAAGAAAAATGCAATAAGGATAGAAGGGATCACTACCAATCGTTCTCCCACATCTCTAGGAACAACACAACCAAATGCACTAGAAGACATATGGGTGGTCAGGGGGGAAAAAATGAAGCAAATGGCAATGTGAATGACTTGTATCTGTGAAACATTATTTGTAACAGAAGATCAAATACCATGTCATAAGGCCAGCAGCTGGAAGTCGTCCTTCTCCTGAGCTATACTGGATGGCAATTTATAGCTGGAAGTCAGAAAGGAGATTTAGAAATCCTATTCAATTCAAATCTGTGTCCTGAAATGATGCCTTAGTGACCAGTCACAGAGAAGGTTTCTTTGGAGTAGTAATAGCATTTATCAATTTTATGGTATTTGGCTTCTCTTTTAAAAACCTTTTGCATCCTTGAAGACTCGTCCACAACAGGACAGGAAGGTAGCCACTAAATGTCAAGTATATACTAGGCAATGAATAGATAGAAAAGAATTAGGAGAAATGTTCTGAACGTTGGGGGTGGGGATTTTGCTCCTCCATGACATCACAGACTGTCCCTGCTTCCAGCTGGAGGCAATAAAGAAGACTTAGAAAGAGTTGCTTATAAAGGTTTCATCATTGGTGGAAGTACATTATTTAAAATGTTGATGCCTTCCATGTAGTGATAGTGCCTATGGAGATAGAGATATATACAGAAGGTTCAGCTCTCTTAATTGGATACCCTAATCTGGGCAACAGGCACTCTTGATCCATTTTGGTTTTTTCATGTGAAAAGTGAGAATTCTGTCAAGTGTTTATGTATCTCATTTGTTATTCATCCTTCAGTTTTTGCAGAGGATCCATGACATCCTGGGTGATGTCTTAGCTTGTGTGTCAATTGGATTTAAGTGAGGCAGAGCTGTGCAAAGTCATCAGCCTCACTCTCTCTTCCTGAGTCATCAGAGTCCAGTGGCAACACAAAAGTCAGGATGACTGCTGATGGCCCAGGATGTTGTAGATGACCTTAGTGTCTTTGCTGCCTAACCAAGCTCTAAGTGCTCCATGATGCCTGCTTCAGCCAGCTTCATGACAGTTAAAACAAAATGCTCTTATCTACCCATTCCTCCAGGGAAGAATTTTTACATACTTGGGGTAGACGTTCCCCCTAAGTCATCAATCGGTTTGAGGACTCTTGGTTACCCTCAACCTGGTTTAGTGGTCTGGTGAGATGGTTTACCAGGGTGTGATCAAAGTGCAAGCCACAGCTTTCTGGAACCACAGATGAGAGCTGAGTGAAGGTAGACACCAAAGGTGGTGGATAAGCAGCCCTGAAAAGGGCCCAGCAAACCCTTACACCAGAGGTGTGAACACCCCACGTATCCCATCAAAGGCTTTGCAATTTTATGGGGCTTGCTGTAATCAGTATATTATCTGCTAATAGGAGCCCATGGAGAACTTCACTATCTATAGTCAGTAAATACTTATGAAGAACCTCCTATGTGCCAGGCACTCTGCTAAGGATACAAAGAAGGCAAAAAATGGTCTCTGACAGGAAGTTCACAATTTGATGGAGGAGACAAAATGCAAACAACTATGTATAAACAAGCCCTAAACAGGATAAACTGGACATAATTAAGAGAGGG
The DNA here is from genome assembly GCF_019393635.1 of Dromiciops gliroides. NCBI lineage: Eukaryota > Metazoa > Chordata > Mammalia > Microbiotheria > Microbiotheriidae > Dromiciops > Dromiciops gliroides. The sequence goes on from NC_057862.1 coordinate 237,675,918, forward strand.
AAGGCATGAGAATTAAGAGGGACCAGGAAAGGCTTCCTGGAGAAGGTGGGATTTTTGCTATAACTTGAAGTCAGGGAAGTTCAGAAGGAACCTCATTTCAGTTTTGGTCTCTGTACTGGACACTGGCAAATACCTCTGGCAAACCTGTTTCCCAACTTTATGCTCACTTGATATAAACAGAGTGTCATTTATCTTTGCTGGACATCTTCATGTCACAGTCAGCACCTCATCCTTGATTCCCTGACTGGAAGGAGTTTATCAACATCCAAACTGACCCAAACCCACTGTCCTGTTCTTTGGACACTTGCCTTTGATGCTGCTGTGCCAGCTCCACCCAACACCTGGGACTCTGCTCCTCACAGTTTCACCAGATCTAGCCCAGACCCAGCATGCTGTTCTTCAGCCATTTGTATGCATAACCTTCCCTCTTTAACAACTGACTTTTCCATTTCTAGCTTAGGAAAAAAGTAACCAAATCAAAACTACCATTCCTGGGAAAAGCATCCCCATTAATTGGCCTATGTCTCCATTCGTCATCCCTTCAACTTCCATGGCCACAATTCCCCTATGTGTGTTGTCTACCCCTATATAAGCTCCCTGAGGTCTGAGACTCAATGGCTCTGTTTCCCCAGCACTTTGCTGTTTGTATCCCTAGCACTTAGCACAAATGTCTGGATCTGTGACCCTGGAAAACCACTTAACCTACCTCAGCCTCAGTTTCCTCATATGTAAGACAATAATAGGAAATACCTCAAGATCAAATGAGATAATACAAGTAAAACAATCTGTAAACCTTAAATTGCTAAATAAATGTTATTTATAATTTCATTCATTCAGTTCAAGGAACCTTGTATGATTTTAACAAACATATATCACTGAACTAAATGTAATTCAAAGCAAAGGCATGATGACTGCATCAAGCCCATGAACACTGCTGCAAAGCTTCCTAAATGACATCCATAAGCACTAAAAGGAGTCAGTCTTGCTGTCCACACTCAAAAAACCAAGTAGATGAAGAATACCTATTGCCAAGACAAGTTGTATGACCCATGGAGCTGGTCCATCAATGGAAATACCTCGGATGGACAATGTGCGTGGACCATGGACTGAGATAGTAGAAATGTTTATCAACTTAACATAATTAATACCATTTTGTTTTAAGCCTTCATTTTCTGATTAAGTTGTTTTTCTTACATTCGTGTGGTTTGACATACTGAACAACATATGCCCTTAGGTAACTGATAAGGAAGCATATGGACCCTCTGTTAGTATAGAAAAATATCATAAATATATCATAAAATGTATTTCACAAACACTTTTATCAGTAGTTTCTGTAATAAACTACTAATCAAATTATATGGAAAATAAATCAGGAATACCCATAGCTAGAACTAGGAGAAATCCACCAGAAGAGTTAGCCATCAGTCTATATCTGGATCATGAATGGGACGTGAACTGAGACTCAAGCAGCCAGTATTCAAGTGCTTTACAGAGGCTTGCCAGATGACCACTCTGAAGAAAGACACATAGCCTCCAGTCAGGCAGAGGGGAAACCTGGTCCTGGTTACCCGTATGAAAGATGTTTATTGGGACCAATAATCTTCAGGTTAGTGATTTGTTCCTAGAGGGGGCTGATATTTGTATTGTTTGCACATACTGATTGATGAAGTTTGATTGCATGCATTGAGAAGTGTAAGTCTAATTAGTGTTTCCATCACATTAGTTAGCATATGTAATGGTAAATCAGCTATAAGTGTGCACTGTGCATCACACAGGCTCAGAAATGAAAAGGAAGAGAGAAGGCTGGATTGCCTTTGGGAAACTCCACAGTGCTTATAATCACCCCAAGCTTCTCCCTGAAGTAAAAGCCCATCTTTTAAAAACAATACTACTGATGCTGTATTGGCTGCTATGGAAGAACACAGCCTCTAAAAAATTTAAGTTTCTATTCACAAAGAGAATAATGGAGGAACATAGTGGGCATGAGTAGGCTACGATATATTACAAACAAGAATTGTGCAAAAGAAGTGGCATAAACCAAACCTTCCTAAACTGTGGGTCATGACCCCATATGGGGTTGCATAACTGAAATGTGGGGATTACAAAAAATTTGGCAACAAAAGGTTATGTATACCTATTTTATATACCTATATACTCAGGGTCACATAAAAATTTCTTAGGTGAAAAGGGGTTGTGAGTGGAAAAAAATTTAAGAAGTTCAGGCATAAATTATGACTTCATTAAATATATATGGTGTGGGGGGGGCAGCTAGGTGGCACAGTGAATAGAGCACCGGCCCTGGATTCAGGAGTACCTGAGTTCAAATCCGGCCTCAGACACTTAACACTTACTAGCTGTGTGACCCTGGGCAAGTCACTTAACCCCAATTGCCTCACTAAAAATAAAATAAAATAAAATTATATATATATATATATATATATATATATATATATATATATATATATGGTGGGATAAGAAGAATGCGTAATCATGTGGTGAGAGCATGGAGTAACCAAAGGACGGCATATCTGTTCTACTGGTGTCCCTTATATCCCTGTAATGTTAAGGCATCAAGAGGATCATTCCAGTACATTAGAAAGAGCTATTATGGTTGACTTATAGGAAGATGCTGACAAGAGTTGAAGAAAATGAAAGGGGGTGGATGGGTCACAACCTATACTATTGAAAAGATGCTCACCAGAGATCACAGATTCAGTGAAAGCACATGTAAACACACTTTATAGTTAATGTAAGTTCTGTAAGACAAGGAGTTTTTTCCATTTTGTCTTTGTATTCTCACCCAGTAGCACAGTGCCTCGGAGGCAGTAGGTGCTTAATAAATATTTCTTGAATTAGAATCAGCAACAAGTAAGCATAAGGGGATTTTTAATTTTCTAAACCTTTCACCTAACTGTGTGATTCTAAAATGGTGATCTGTTATAGGATAATATTTACAAAAGTCTTACTGCTTCTTTCTCATACATTGAGAACGTCCTGATATGCATATAGATTATTTTCATAGTTTGTAGATGGAATTTTAAAACCTTTACATGAACAAGATCAAATGGAACTAGAAAAGAACTGTAAAGTGGGGAAAATATCTTTGTATTAGTCATCTCTAATAAAAGTCTATTCCATCAATACATCAAGGATTTATTTTTCATGGTAAAGCACCTACACGGATCAGATTATAATTTAGAGACAAGTTGTGGAGAGTTGCTTAAGACTCAAAGAAGTTAAGGGATTTGCCCATGGCCACAAAATGGGCAAGTGAAAAAAATCACAATCTGAACTCGGGTCTTCCTAATTCCAAGTCCAGGACCCTATGTGATGCTACTTTTCAGAAAGTTTGGTATCTAAGATACATAGGGAGATGATATAAATATATAAGATTCAGGATCACTCTTCAATAGATAAATGGTCAAATCATATGAATAGATTTCAAAAGAAGAAATTCAAACTATCAACAACGACTTTCATTAAAAAAAGCTCCAAATCACTAAAAATAAGAAAAATGTAAAATAAGAAAAATGTAAAATAAGATTTTCTCTGAAGTCTTACCTTACAACCAAATTGTCAAAAATACCAAAACAGTTGGAGGAAAAGTAAAAAGGTAAACCACCTACTAATGGTGAAGATGTAAAATGGTACAGAAGACAATTTGGAATTACGTGTAAGAAATTACTAATATGTTCCAGCGGTGTAGTGATACCAATAGTTTTTTGAGTAGCAAAACAGTGAAAATAAAGTCGCCAATGGTTAAAGAAATTGTAGCATATGAATAAAAAAATATAACTGTGACAGAGAAATGACAAGTAGGAGGAACAAATAAATATGAAAAGATCTGTATAAATGGATGGAGAATGAAGAAAATCAAACTAGGAGAATATATCCAACTACAACAATGAAAATGAAAAATCTTTGCTCAAGGGAAGTTGTGAAAAAACACACTTTCCTCCTTGGAGGTGATTCTTTCATTTTTGTATTTCCAGAACCTGGCACAGTGTCTTCAGGAACTTAAATGTTGAATTGAATTTTTTCTAAGAGGCAGATAAGAGAAGGTTATTTTCTTTGTGAATCAGGAAATTAAATCTACATTCAAAGATTTTCCTTAAATTTAGCATAGGGCTAGGGGCGGCTAGGTGGCGCAGTGGATAAAGCACCGGCCCTGGATTCATGAGTTCCTGAGTTCAAATCCGGCCTCAGACACTTGACACTTACTGGCTGTGTGACCCTGGGCAAGTCACTTAACCCCCATTGCCCCGCAAAAAAAAAACAAACAAACAAATTTAGCATAGGGCTCACTCCCAGCAAATGTAGTAAGAGCATGACAAATAATAGGTTCATCTGTGCAGCTAAACAAATCTAGACAGCACCAATACTGAAAAAAATCTTCTAACTGGCCTTCTACACTACAACAGAAAGAACAAGACAAAGACATATAACCAATAGAGTTAGTCTTAAAACATTAAATAGGAATGTGAAATATAGGAAATGTCAACCATGATACTTTAATGCAAAAGGTCAAAAGAAGACTCTTAACTGTCAGGTATCCAAAAAACTCCAGCTGTCTTTCACGCCCTCTTACAAAATAACTACAAAATAAGACTAGTTTTCAAATTCACAACAACCATCCTAAAAAAAAAAGTATATAAAAAGTATATAAAACTTGTGTTCAAGGAATGAGAGTTCACAATTTATTTCTCTCACTTTGTCTGAGCGCCTGCTTCATGGATGTATCCATTTCCTTTTCAAGGATAGAGATGAACTGAATGAAGAGCAATGTGAATCAGTGATCCAAGCAATGTATTCCTATCATTTTTCAAGACTAGAATATTTATTAAATACCACAGATCTGTCAGGAACTGCCCATGCCCTTATATGGTAGTAAATCTAAGAGACATATTCATTATATGACCTTGAACTAATCAAATTCTCAAGGCTTCAATTTCCTCATCTAAAAAGTAAGATCATATCCCACTATAGCAATCCATTCTGTGGGGTTTAGACAAAAGAGGAGTGATAATGACTTTATAAACAAAAGTATATAAAACAAGATGCCAGTCACGCCACTTTGACACGGGTTAGATATTGATTCCTAAAATGGCTACAGACTTTTTTTACATTATAAAAGTATTTTATTATTTTCTAGTAACATGTAGAGAGAGTTTTCAACATTTGTTTTTATAAGATTTCTAATTTCAAATCTTTCTCCCTCCCTCCCCACGTCCCCAAGACAGCAGGTAATCTGATATATGTTATAGATGTACAATAACATTAAACATATTTCTGCATTAGTCATTAGTTATAAGAGAAGAATCAGAGCAAAAAGGAAAAACCTCAAAAAAGAAAAACAGTACCCAAAACAAAAGAAATAGTATGGTTCAACCTGCATCCACTTTGCACAGTTCTTTTTTTTTTTTTTCCAGAATTTGGAGAGCCTTTTCCATCATGAGTCCTTTGGAACTTTCTTGCACTGTTCTATGGGTGAGAAGAATCAACAGACTTATTTTTTAAGGACCACTTCAAGCCAAAGAAAAGCAAGAATAATATAATATAGACAATTTTAGGTGACTTGGTTATTAAGAGAAGATGCTTATTTGGTGTATCCTATTTCAAAGAGCTGGCAATAGCCCGAGTCCTAGAAAGATGGAGGCCCAATCTCTTGACCCCTAGGGCTGAGAAAGAGTTACATCTCATCTCCGTGAAGCCAATAAAAACCTCTCTTGATTATAATTTAGATAAGAGCCACTGGATTGAATAATAATGTCTGAAACTCCCCTGGCTGTTTCACCTTGAGACGTCCATCACTGGGTTAAACATGATGCTAATTGCATTTGGATTGATTAATTTCTCTCACTCCTGTCTATTCGAATAACGCTTAACAAAATAATCATAGCACCCGGAGCCAAATCTTCTCCGTCAAAGGAATGAAGCCATCAGAACCGGCAGAGATGAAAGAAATGAAGATGACCCGTAATTACTGCTACGGTGATATCATTACCATATTATACAAAATGAGTGCACAGGGGGAGGAAGTGTAGAAGAAGGAGGGGCTGAGATTATTATTATTTTTTAATGGAACTTTATATCCTAAGAATCTTAGATCTGACACCAAGTAGAACACACAGAAATACTGAACTGAAAAAAAATATACAAATCTTACACATGAAATCACAAAATCCAATGAACACTGAGGCCTGGGATATGGCAAGTGTGTAGAGTTGTGAACAGGGATTATTCTCTCCACTATTTTTTCTCTGCAATAATACTTTGTATATGACTTGCATAGGGATTTAAGATACCTTTCTCTATACCACAAAGCTCCCCTACAGTCACAGCACAACTTTCCTCTAAGCCCAGTGAATAAAGTTAGTTTATTTGTTTTATTTTAATAGAAGTGGTCTTGTTTATAAACTTGAAGTATGGGTTTTTAATTGAAGTTGAATTCTTGCTAAGAATAAAAATAAGTAAATAAACTTACACATCCTTAAGGTTCATTATATGTTTATCTTCTAGTATAAGATGGATTTAATTTAAATCATTTAAACCACTAGTAAGGAAGAATTTATTTAATAAATGCCCTCTAGTCCTTTGATATAACATTAATACATAGTCTTTGTAAAAAAGGAGCTAAATATATAATTTCATTTTTTTTTTTAATTGAGGCAATTGGGGTTAAGTGACTTGCCCAGGGTCACACAGCTAGTAAGTGTTAAGTGTCTGAGGCCGGATTTGAACTCAGGTCCTCCTGACTCCAGGGCCGGTGCTCTATCCACTGTGCCACCTAGCTGCCCCTAATTTCATTTTCAGAAGATTTAAAAGCAAGGATTTACTTTGGAATTTTTCATTTTAATTTTGTAACTATATTAGTTCACCAAATGACGTGCTTACTTTATGTGCCAAAATTACTTGGATCAGAAACATATGAAGTACCTTATATATATATATATTTTAATTTGCTTTATGGATAAATGCCTGAAGACTTTGGAGAGTAAACCAATTCAATAGGTTGGGGTAGAGTTTAACATTGCAACACTCTACTAAAGGGATAACCATCACCATCTCAAAAATGTTGATATATTGTCTCACTCTTGTCATTTTCTTTGATTAAATTATCTTTTTTTTAAAAAATTTGTTCTTTAACCCATCAATTCTTTAGGATGAAATTATTTAGTTTCCATTTAGATTTGCAGGGGGCAGGTAGGTGACACAATGGATAACGGACTGGTACTGGATTTAGGAGGACCTGAGTTCAAATTCAGCCTTAGACACTTGACACTTACTAGCTGTGTGACCCTGGGCAAGTCACTAAAAAAGTCCTTGTGCCATTTAAATTTGCATACTTTTCAAAAGTCCCCTGTTGGTTATAAATTTTATTGTGTTGTTTATTAAAGGATGTGCTTAAAATTTCTGCTTTTCTGCATTTGCTTACATGAGACTTATGTTTTAATCAATAGTTAATTTTTGTAAAGGTGCCACAACTACTAAAAATATGTAAACTCCTTTCTACTGCCATTCAGTAACTACCAGAGAGATATCATACCTAAATTTTCTAAAATTCTATTTAGAACACATCATTTTGTTATAATTGCTTAAGGTCTGAAAGAGGTACACTAAGGAGAGGTACATTAAGGTCCCCAACATTTATACTTTGGGCATCTATTTCTACTGCTTAATTCAATCAACCTTTTCTCTAAGTATTTAGATACTATGCTATTATGTATATGTATGTATGGTACATGAATTGTAAAAAACAAACTGTGGTACATGAATGCAACAGAATATTACTGTAAGAAACAACAAATATGTTTGATGCAAAGAAGCATAGAAAGAATTATGAGCTGATGCAAAGTGACATAAGCAGAGCCAAGAAAATACTATATACAATGACAATTAAAATGAGACCAACCACAAAATAAATTAATTAATCAATCAAAATTGATTGACTGATTAGAGGTCTGGCCCCAAAGAAGAGATATGAGAAGACAATTCCCTCTACTCTTTTGGGGGGTGGGGGGGTGGGCAATGAGGGTTAAGTGACTTGCCCAAGGTCACACAGCTAGTAAGTGTCATGTGTCTGAGGCTGGATTTGAACTCAGGTACTCCTGAATCCAGGGCCAGTGCTTTATCCACTGTGCCACTTAGTTGCCCCTGCTGCACAAGCATTTTCAATTCAATTCTGCAATCACTTAATAAGGGCCTACTAGGTATTAGCACTGTGCTAAATAAAGTTTCAAAAATAAAATAATCCCTTATATCAAGAAACATAATATTGCGGGGATTATACAACTTGTACATAGGTAATAAATACAAAGTTTAGACAATTTAATTATTTTTTTAAAGTGAGGCAGTTGGGGTTAAGTGACTTGCCCAGGGTCATACAGCTAGTAAGTGTTAAGTGTCTGAGGCCGGATTTGAACTCAGGTACTCCTGACTCCAGGACCGGTGCTCTATCCACTGCACCATCTAGCTGCCCTTATACAATGTAATTTGAAGGAGAGAGTACTAACAACTAGGAGTGGGGAAGGTGAACCAGTAAGGCCTGATGTAAAAGGTACGATGAAGGAATGTAGGGATTATATTGTAGACAAAAGAAATAGTACAAAAGCCATGGTGACTGGAGATGGAGTATTTTGTGTAAGGGACGGTGAGAAGACAAATTTGTACCACCTTCATTTTTTAATATATCCTTCTACCCAGTGAATCAAGCAACACAAAAGAAGTTTTATATTATAGTCAATATTCTATAATCAGTCTCCCAGTTGGCAAAGGGAGGTAGGCACATTTCTCAACTCTTCTCAAGGTGCCAAGATTGGGTCGTTATAATGTATACACATGTTTTTAGTGAAACCTTAAATACAAAAATACAAAAAACGCTGCCATGTAAATTAGGGAAATGTGCATATAAATTCTTTTCCTATTCACTTCAGATACGTTTTAAAAGGGTGAGCTGGAAAGGAGAATAGGTTAGGAACTATTAACAATAATGCTTGAAAAAAATTGTGGAAGATAAGGAGGCAGTTCCTAAGGGTTTCTGGAAGGGCACTTCCGCTGTAAACCTTCTTAATTTTACTTAAAATTAGTTCAACTTCAATACCCAGTAAATTATAAGTACTATGAATTATGCTGTTAACTTGTAAGTACATCTGAAGACAAAAGAACTATTAAGAAAAAAATAATTGATCAATGATGTTATGCCATTATTTTCTTTAGAGGGAAAACATGTTCATTAGCTGGAGTTCTAATAGAACACGACTTTTATCCAATAATAATTCAAGTAATACTATTATGGAAAATCCAGGAAACACAGATTAGGTAGAACTAGTACCAAAATGGACATATCTTGTTTACAGAACCAAAAGAGAGCCATGATAATGTGGTAAAATATGAAAGTTTTTAACAGTCGGTTAGGATAACTGAAAGACGCCAGTTTTTCAAGGACCACCCTTTTGGGGAGGAGATGAACAGTCCACCTGCTGTGCATGTCAGACTGCCTGCCGGGTTTTTGACTTCCGGGGTGGAGAGAACGGGAGTAGGCCTTTTTGCCTGCTTGGCGGGACTCCTGAGGGCGCGGCACAGACGGTCTCTCTCTCTCTCCAAAGGTGGCCTTTTCGGTTTGGTGAGTTTTTATAAGGAATATAGACTAAGCCTAGACTTAAGACGATTTGTATTGTATTTCTATTTTCCTATCCTTCTAATCAACATCACCTTGTGACTACCATACAATAAAGGCTCTATCTAGAAAACCAGAAGCTTCTTCCATTTACTAGTCTGGGAGATAAATTAGGGAAAAGTTAAGTAGGGGAGATTTATGATCTAATATCCAATTTTATTCTCACAATAATTTATTGTCATATGGTAGCAAGAAGGAAAATAAGGGGGGGGGGCAGCTAGGTGGTGCAGTGGATAAAGCACTGGCCTTGGATTCAGGAGGACCTGAATTCAAATCCAGCCTCAGACACTTGAAACTTAACTAGCTGTGTGACTCTGGGCAAGTCACTTAACCCTCATTGCCCTGCAAAAAAAAAAAAAAGAAAAAGAAGAAGGAAAATAAAGGGATAAATGATACTTAGCCCAAATAACTTTCAATAAGGGACTTATGGCCAGAACAGTTCATGACCAAGTGACTTTTTCTTTTAATTTTCTGTCATAATAGAAGAAAGTGGCTTTTGAGGACTCTCAGGAACATTTGCTTTTTAGTCTTTCATTTGTTGGTTAGAGGACTATATATAGATCTCACTAATATAGACCCAAGTGCTCTCTTACTTCCCCAATCCAAGGTAACTATAACAGTATTTCAAAAGAGAGCTGTATTTGATCTTTTAGTGTAGCTAGATATCTAGTGTATAGGTAGTTATCTTTGTACCTAAATATCAAGATACACTGGAAGATCAAATATAGATAGATTACTTTTGAAATTCTAATGTCATAGTTTAAGGGAATCCTAAAATTCACAAACATTTAAGATGCAACAACATAAAGCCACTGAAAACCAGGCCACTTGACAGATAGAAATACATACCTACAGATAGCAAGTTGCAAGATGCCATATTGAACTACAACTATTAAATACAGAAAAAAGTACAGCTACCTTGCTTATAGAACCTACAGTGGAAAAGTGGGAAGAGATTCATACATTTTATTCCTGATTCTACCACCAATTTACTCATGACTGAGGACAAATCACTTAACCATTGCAAACCTGAAGAAAGATAGTGCCTACCTTTTTCCAAGAGGATAGAAACATTTTCTAATGTGATCTGACACAAGTGGGTGAAAGGCACTGTAGAGCTAGAAACCTTGATATTGGTGATACTTTCAGGTAGGCGGGGGGTTTCAGGATGTGGGTTCAAATCTCACCTCTGCCACTTACTGTGCATGGGACCTTGGTCAAGTTAACCTTGCTGAGCCTGTTTACCTTCATCTGCAAAAGGAGAGAGAAGCCTCCAGACAAGATGACTCCCTAAACAGAAGCAATCTGCCCAGCTCTTAAATACTGACTCCAACAAAAACCTAAAAATAGTACCAGACCAAACAATGATCAAGAAATAATTGAGAAAATGCAGTAAGCAACCATTTCCACCATCCCAAAACATCATTAAAAGTCACTCAGAAGCCCATCGACAAATGGAAAGGGGACCTCCTAAAATCATAATAATGATGATAATAGAGCTAATATTGATAAACACAGACAGATATTACGCAGGTTAATGAAACACTTTACATGATATCATCTCATTTGATCCCCATAACAATCCTGTAAGCTAGGTGCTATTACTACTACCCCCATTTTACAGATGTGGAAGCTGACGCCCACAGACATTAAGCGATTTGCCCGGAATTCACAAAGCTAGTTATCCAATGCAGGATTCTAACTGAAATCTTCCTGACATCAAGTCTAACAATCTATACATTATGCTACCTAAGAAACTCAGAAAAGCCAACGTTAAGTGAAGGAAAAGGAGGAGGAAATCCTGGCCAACTAGAGATTAGACAGAGACATGTATAGGACACCTGCATGGCTCTGTAGGTTGAGGCAACAAGAGCAAAGGGCCCCTGTTAAGAAAGTTCCATTGTGGTCTGAAACCACAGAAGCAACTCAGAAGGGCAGTGAACAGTGCAGTGGCTATGGCATCACAAAGTTTGGCAGTAAAAAAGGAGGGCCACAGGAACAGTTTTGTTAACTACAGGAAGAACAGAAGAAAGTTCTCACCACAGAAAAACAGGGCAGTTTAAAAAGTAATATGGTGACTTAATTATACTTTTTTTTAAAGGCAAGAAGTATGGAATAAAGACTCAGTTTCACATACAATCAATCCTCTTTTTTGTGTTCTACTTGGTATATGAAAATGTTCTTTTTTTGCGTGCTTTAAGTTCAGAATAAAAACAAATATAAGAATAATCCGATGAAGTTGCTTCTATCTCTAAATCTATGATCCTATCATAAGTTTATAGGGGCAGCTAGGTGGCGCAGTGGATAAAGCACTGGCCCTGGATTCAGAAGGACCCGAGTTCAAATCCAGCCTCAGATGCTTGACACGTACTAGCTGTGTGACCCTGGGCAAGTCACTTAACCCTCATTGCCCCCCCAAAAAAGTTTATACTAAGGAAATCTTAGAATACGTCCCATAAAGAAGTCTTAGAAAATAATATAATGCAGTCATCTAGCTGTATTGATATCTATGTCAGCCACAGCAGAGTAAAGCATTATGAAGCATGCAAAATAACAGTCCTTCCCCCATCCCACCCATCCAAAACACTTATAACCTAGCATGTGAAACGTTTAAATAAAAATAAGCCAGTATACAGTTAAATGCCAAACCAGTGGCTGAAACAACTTCTAGATATGAGGAAGCATAAATGCTAGAGTAAAAGAAAAGGAGGGGAAAAATCTCCAGAAGAAAAAAAACACTGTAACATCAATTAAATTTTTAAAAGAGAGAATGAGCACTTATCACAGACCCCCTGAAAAATGATTTAAAAATCACAAAAGGAGGGGGCAGCTAGGTGGGGCAGTGGATAAAGCACCAGCCCTGGATTCTGGAGGACCTGAGTTCAAATCCAGCCTCAGACACTTGACACTAGCTAGCTGTGTGACCCTGGGCAGGTCACAACCCTCACTGCCCCACCAAAAAAAAAAAATCATAAAAGGAGATACAAAGGAAGATCTGGCATCTTTAAGACTGAAAACACGTTTAAGGGAGGATTCAGAGTTCAAGATGAACATTATTAATAAACAACATTTCAATAACTAGGTGAAAAATGATCCAAATAATAAGAGAGATGCAAATTAGAACAACTATGAAGCTGTTTTATATCCATTAGGTTGGGGGTTTTTTTTGTCATAAAAAAAAATTAAAATGGCAATTCTTAGAGGAAAGACACACTATTGCACTGGTTTTGGAATTGAACTGACTCAACCAACCTAGAAAGCATTTAGCACTATAACCAAAAAGCCACAAAGGTGAATACTCTTTAATTCAACAATTATCATTACTAGGTGATCAGTACTTTGGGTATACCCAAAGGGAACAAAGAAAGAAGAAAAGGAGCCATAAGTACAAAAAATATTTACAGCATCACTTTTTGTTTCAAAAAATAACTGGAAACCCAACAAGGTATCCATAAATTAGGGAATAGCTAAACAAATTGTGGTATAACAATGTAATGGAATATTGTGTTTTAAGAAATTAATATGACAAATTCAGAAAAGCCTGGGAAGAATTATATAAGCTGATGTAGAATGAATTGAATGGAACCAAAAGCCCAATTTCGGGGGCAGCTAGGTGGTGCAATGGATAGACTGCAGTGTTTGGAGCAAGGAAGACTCCTCTTTCTGAGTTCAAATCTGGCCTCAGACACTTTATCCTGTTTGCTTCAGTTTCCTCATCTGTAAAATGAGCTAGAGAAGGAAATGGCAAACCACTTCAGTATCTTGTCGAGAAAACCCCAAAAGGGATCGTAAAGAGTTCGACATGACTAAAAAACAACTCATCAAAAGGGTTGATTTATACATCTACGATAATGTAAACAAAAACAACTTTGAAAGATTTCAGAGTACCAATAAATATAGTGACCAATCAAGACTTGAGAAGACTGATGATAAAGCACATTTCCCAACTCTTGGCTGAGAAGTGAAGGATAAGAGGTACGGAATAAAATTGTCACACACAGCTAATGTGTATACTATACATATACATATTGGTTATGAGGAAGGGCTTCCACTTGGAAATAGGGGAGATGGTGGATAGTGATAGTGAAGCAAGAAACTAAGAGAGAAAAGAACATCAATGAAATATTTTAAAAGAACAAAAAGTTTAGGAGGGAACATATGAAGGGCAGTTTTGTTAGGATCATGTTAAATTTCACAAAAACCGTATGTAACAAGTTCACAGCTTTATATACAGCTTTGCTCTTTGTATGTATAGTGAAATATCCATGTTTGCTGATGTTTATTAAGTTCATAAAAAAGAAAATGTTAAATTTTAAAGAGGGAAAAAAGAATAACATTTAATTATGCTGAATGACTGATGGTACCCATGTTAATACTTGGGAAGTTTGACAGCAAGAGAGGGTTCAGGGGATGGGATTGAAGGGAAGATAATGTGTTCTGTTTTGGATATCCTGTATCACTTCACACAGATCTTCCCAAATATCTATGAATTATTTATATTTGTAGATCCTTATACAGTAATATTTCATTACATTCATATGCCCCAAATTGGTCAATCATTTTTCCAACTGTTGGCCACATGGTTAGTTTATAACTTTTTGCTATTACAAGTAACGCTGATACGCCTCTTTTTATACAGATGGGTCTTTTCTTGTCACTACCAACCGTACTCCCCCCTCCCCGAGGTAGCCTAATAATGGAATTTCTGGATCAAAAGATATGAAAAGTTTTCTAACTGTTCTTGCATAATTCCAAACTGTTTTCTAAAAACAACTGAAAAAGAGGAAAGGACCTATTTGTACAAAAATATTTACAGCAGCTCTTTTTGTAGTGGCAAAGAACTGGAAATTGAGGGGATACCCATCAATTGGGGAGTGGCTGAACAAGTTGTAGTATACAAATGTAATGGAACACTACTGTGCTATAAGAAATGATGGGCAGGCAGATTTCAAAAAACCTCAAAAGACTTACATGAATTGATTCTGAGTGAAATGAGCAGAACCAAGAGAACATTGCAAACAGTAACAGCAACACTGTGTGATGGATGATCAGCTACAATAGACTTTACTCTTCTTAGAAATACAATGACCCAAGACAATTCCAAAAGACTCATGATGGAAAATGCTATACGCATCCAGAAAAATAACTATGGAATCTGAATACAGATTGAAGCATACTATTTTCAATTTTTAAAAATTTCTTAAGGTTTTTCCCTTTTGTTCTGATTCTTCTTTCACAACATAACTAATGTGGAAATTTATTTAACATGATTGTACATATATAACCTATATCAGATTGGTTGCTGTCTTGGGGAGGAAGGAAGGGAGGGAGGGAGAAAAATTTGGAACTCAAAATTTTACAAAAATGGATGTTGATGGGGCAGCTAGGTGGCACAGTGGTTAAAGCACCGGCCCTGGATTCTGGAGGACCTGAGTTCAAATCTGAGCTTTTATCCCTGGTACTTGACACTTACTAGCTGTGTGATCCTGGGCAAGTCACTTAACCCTCACTGCCCTGCCAAAAAAAAAAAAAAAAAAAAGAAGAAGAAGAAAAAAAAAAGAAAAGAAAAATGGATGTTGAAAACTATCTTTAAACCTAACTGGAAAAAAACAAAATACCATTAAGATTGGGGTCACAAAAAAGAAATGATAAGCAGGTTGATTTCAGAAAAACCAGGAAAGACTTATATGAACTGATGCAAATTAAAGTGAACAGAACCAGAAGAACATTGTACACAGTAAAAGCAATACTGTACAATGATCAACTGAATGATTTAGCTGTTCTCAGCAATACAGTGATCAAAAAACAATTCCAAAGGACTCATGATGAAAAATACTAACCACCTCCAGAGAAAGATCTGATGGAGTCTGAATGCAGATCAAAACATACTTTCTGTATTTTTTCATGTTTTGTTTTTTCTTTGGGTCTGTGTCTTTTTTCACAACATGATTAATATGATATGCTTAGCATGATTGAATATGTATAACCTATATCAAATTGTTCACTGACTCAAGGAGGGGATAGTTGAAGGAGGAAGAGAGAAAATTTGGAACTCAAAAATATTTTTTAAAGAAATGTTAATAAGCTGGGCAGGTAGGTGGCACAATGGATAGAGTACCAGCCCTGGAGTCAGGAAGACCGGAGTTCAAAACCTGCCTCAGTTACTTATTAGTTCTGTGAACCTGTGACTTTACTTAACCTCAAATGTCTCCCTCACTCCCCTAAAAAACAAAGTTTACAATAGTCTTTATGTAAATGTGGATAAAGTAAAATATTATTTAAAAAAATACAGCTAGATCAATTTAGAGCTCCACCTGTATAGGGAACATTTCCTGATTCTTGAAGTTGTTAGTAGCCTCTCAAATTATCTTGTATTTATTTACTTACCTTCATCCCTTTAAAAAAAAAAACCCACAATATTTCCCTCAATATTCTTGAACCTTTTGTTCTTCTGCATTTATTTTATTTTTGTCTCATTTTATTAAAAATATTTCCTTGGTAATCGGTTCAGTATAACTTAAATTTCTCTTCATATTTCTATGTAGTTGTCTAACTACAATGTATGTTGGTAGTTTAACATTCAGATTTTTAATGCATTTTATTATTTTAAATGTTATTTGTTTTTTCTTTGAAGTCTCTATTCCTACGACAGAGAAATAATAAACATTTTTGTGGAGTTATTTTGTTGATGCAATTAATTATCTTTACTTTTGGATAATTATCTAGCATTTGCTAAGTAAATCATCACATCAACAAAAAAGAAATAATTTTGTTTCCTCTTAGCCAATACTAATTCCCTTAATTTCTTTTTTCTTGTCTAATTGCTATAGCTAAAATGTCTAAGTACTATGTCAAATAATAATGTTAGCAGGGGGATATCCGTGCTTGACTCCTAATAATACTGGGAAAGCTTCCAAGGTTTCTCCATTACAAACAATACTGGCTCTTTGTTTTAGATAAATGATAATTTCAAGGAAAGTTTCTTTCACCTCTAAGCTTTATAGTCTTTCTACCATAAATGAATGCTTTATCAAAGGGTCTCTGCATCTCTGTGCTTTTTAGTGTGTGTGTGTTTTTTAAACAAATGAATGCTTTATTAAAGTCTATTTCTTCTACAACCATTAGCAGAATATTATACAGAATTATTATTAAAGGTGATATTTATTCCCTTCCTGACTCTGCTTTTAACTTTCTGTCCTTTGCCACTATGATACCTCAGATTTCAGTCTCACCTTGTAACTTTCTGCAAAATGCACAGCCTTCTCAACCCAGAAAATCTCTGTCATGCCAGGCCCCTTCTTGGTCTTCCAAGAGCCAACTTTTAATCTCCTCCCAGCTCTGTTTGCAATCTTTTACACTTTGACACCATAGAGTATCTATCTTCCTTTCCCCCTCTTCTATTCCCTTTTGTGTGGTCTTCTAACATTAGAATGCACCATTAAGAGTAGTGACTGTCTTTCTTTTGCTTGTGTTTTATCCCTGGTGCTTTGTGCAGTACCTGGCACATATTAAATGCTTTAGTGAATACTTGTTGCCTTGCCTATTAATATACTTATGTGGATTTGTGCTGCTTTTTGATATTAATATGCCATTGGTTGTTCAGTTGTTTTTCAGTCATGTCCGACTCCATGACCCCTTTTCTTGGCAAAGATACTGGAATGGTTTACCATTCCTTCTCTAGTTCATTTTACAGATGAGGAAACTGAGGCAAATGGGGATACGTAACTTGCCCAGGGTCACACTGCTGGTGTCTAAGGCCAGATTTGAACTCTGGAAGAGGATTCTTCCTGATTCCAAGTGCAGTGTCCTACCCACTATACCCCCTAAGTACCCATTAATATGCTAGATATATCCTAACTGCTGAACCATCCTTGCTTTCCTATAATAAATCCAATTTGGCAATCCATTGATATATATATATATATATATACTATACTCTTTACCAGCATTTTAGTATTTTGCATCCATGTTTCTTAATGATATAGGTCTCTATTTCTCTTTCCCTGCTTTATGTTTACTCAGTTTGGGAATCAAGACACGTTTGTTGCACAGAAATAGTTTGGTAAAATAATAGAATGAATATACTAAGGCACATCTGAGATTTCCTGTTTTAGAGGGCTAAAAATAAAAATAATAAATTCTTATGTGAATAGTAGTACCGCTAAAAAAAAAAATCCTATTTATTTACTTCTCACACATGTTGTAGTGCTACCACAATAATTACTCCAGATGTTTTCCTTGAGCTGCCAATCTTCTATCTTCACGTCAACTCTCTCCCTCCCAACTCTTAGCAGATGATCCTTACTTACATGTATATAAGAGCCTTTTTTAATCCCACTGGCCTTGATCCTTGAAGTATTTTAATAGTCATTACCACTCCCTTTCTTTTCTTCTCTTTTTTTGCAGGGCAATGAGGGTTAAGTGACTTGTCCAGGGTCACACACCTAGTGTCAAGTGTCTGAGGCTGGATTTGAACTCAGGTCCTCCTGACTCCAGGGCCTTTGCTCTATCCACTGTGCCACCTAGCTGCCCCTTGCCTTTGTTTTTATCTCTTTTCCTGGCTCCATTCCTGACTCTCTAGGATTTCCCACCTTTCCATAAGCAATCTTCTCACCCTGGACATGTCTTTGTCTTATGACTCCATCCTCTGATTAATTAGTTCCTGCCTGGGACCACTATTTTAGGAAGCATCCCACTCCATCCATGCTCATTCCTTTCCTTCCTCTGATACCGATTTTCTTCTCATCCACCTTGTCCCCTGCATAAGTACATTTCTCACTCCCCAATCTTCAAACTCCCTTTTGTCTGTTGTCTTCTCCCATTAGAATGTAAGCACCTTGAAAATTGAGACTATCTATTTTTTGGCTTAGATTTGCATTTGCAGCACTTAGCACACAATGCATGGCACATAGTAAATACCTAATTAATGTTTGCTGACTGACAGGTATCTTATCACTTATAAAATCAAGGGAAATACTAAATATATTACCTATTTTCAATGACGGCAAATGACAGAACTCTAAGTCCACAAGAAAACAGAAAAGTTTTGAAAACTGAGTTCAAACTGAAGATAAGATGAAAATTTAACTTGGCTGTTATAGCTTTTATTGAAAGAACATCACTGAATCATGAGTCAGAATTGGAAAGGACCTGACAGGTCATCTAATCCAAATTCTTGCTCAATGATGGCAACTTTGAATAGTATAAATTCATCTAGCTTCTGCTTAATTGTCACTACTGACAGCAAGTTGACTACTTTAACAAGGCAACCCATTCCATTTGCCTGACAGCTTGAGTTGTTAGAAAGTTCTTCCAAACATCAAGTTGAAATCTACCTCCCTGTAACTACCAAACACTGGCCCTAGGTTCTATCTTCTTAAGTAGGAAAACAAAAAAACAAATAAGATATATTGAATAGAATCAAATTCTCCCCTCAAAAGTAACATAATAAAGAAAACTAAAGTCAGTGGGTGGCTGTTTATCATAGATCTACCAAACAAGATGGGCATGGTGAAGCACACCTGTAATCTCTACCACTGATGAGGCTGAAGCTAGTAGATCATTTGGGCCACTGGCTAAAGCATGGCGATATAGGTGTCTGCCCCAGAGCAGGTCAAAGCTTCCATGACAATCAGTAAGGGGATCAGACTTGTGAGTGGTTGCTGGACTTCCAGCCTATTTGGAGACAGAAAGAAGAGTCATCTCCTGTCTCTCCCCATCTCCTACAAAAGTCCAAGATCCATCTAAGTTCCAGGTGGCTACATATGATCCACCCAAAAAACCTTTTAGGTTTTTGAAAATATAATTAATTTCTTTTCTGCTTTAAGTATTTTTTTCAGGCAAACCAGACAATAAGGAAAATAGTATGAATTTCTATACCCACAAATACACAATCCATTAAAAAGTCAAGTGACAGCTCAGCCTTCACCTTATCCCAGAGGGATTTGGGCTGAATGAAATTTGCTGCAAGTTGATAATTAGTTTTTGGGTGTTTTTTTTAGCATAGACAGCCAATGATGGCATCTTCCCCAGGAGAGACACTAGCCTGAGTGGTTTTTAGAATTTAAGCCCTGATCAGAGGTACATGCTTGACTCCCCAAATGCTAGTGCCATACAAGCAACACCTGCGTTCCAAAGATACCATAAGGGACTGGCAGAAAAGAAGATGCATCAACCTAACTCTCCCCAGAGAGACCACCCAGGGTTAAAGCTGAATGCATAGTCCCATGTCAAAAAATAAAACCATTTCTACCAACTTAGCAGCAGCTAATAATCAATGGTCTGTTTAGGCTTTTGTCTTCCTAAAACTTTAAACGACTAGGTAACTAAATAACTGGAATAATTCTAACTTTCTGAAAATTGATTCATTAAAAAAAAAGATTAAATTAATTTTTTAAAAAATTCACTCCAACAACTGGAGAATGATAAAATAAATGACTGCATATTAACATAATGGAAAATGCAATCCAAGCAATCATGGAAAGTATGCATGCAGACTGAATTATATATACACTAAGGACAACAGTGGAGGGGGAGGGGGAGGAGGAGGAGGGGAGGGAGGAGGAGAGGGAGGAGAGAAAAAGGAAGGAAACACCACCCAAGGTGGTAGAATTGGCTGGAAGGAGAGGTAGACAAAAGTATTTTCTTTCTTATTTTCTAATTCTTTTTGGTACTGCTTTGTTGGGGGGCTAAAGTGTAAGGTGCTGTTTCTTATCTAATATGTTTTCTTCTATTGTTGATTATTAAGTTTACTACTAATTTTTTTAAGTCAGGAAAAGTAAATGAACTTCTTTGAAAAAATCTAAACACACAACAGTGAAGTTTTATGAAGGATGAATAACAACAAAGCAGGACACACCTGTATATGATTGATGCTGATAAACTGACATTGGGCAATATCATGTAAACTGTTAATTGGCTTATACTTCTAAAATTTTGGAAAAGACAACCTTAAGTATTTTTTACTCTGAACTTCAACATTTAATAAAATGGCATTCCCAAATACATAGTAGAAGATAGAAAGATTTTACATGAAATTGTGGTTCTCAAGTGTGTCTAATAAATTCAGATTATAATTTTCAAAGCTGTCTTACTCTGTGATTCCTTCTGTACATAGTTTTAAAAATATGGGTTAATGACTTCCTTTTCTTTATTGCTATTTTTCCCCTATCCCTTTTCTGCCTCCCATTGGGGGAAGGAGAGGGAGGGAGGGAAGGAAGGGAGGGGAAAAAAAGAAAGAAAACCAAGTTCTTCTAACAAATATGCAGTGAAGCAATAGAAATTCACATACTGATCAAGTCTCTAAATGTATATCTTATTTGGCATTTCATGTTCTCACCTCTCTCTCAGTAGGTGAGTAGCATGTTTTACCTTCATTCTTCTGGATGGTTGATGATCATTGCATTGATTTTAAGTCTTTCTTTTTATTTCTTTTTTCTTTTTCAACTTTCTTTCTTTCTTTCTTTTTTCTTTTTTTTGCAGGGTAATGAGGGTTAAGTGACTTGCCCAGGGTCACACAGCTAGTAAGTGTCAAGTGTCTGAGGCCGGATTTGAACTCAGGTCCTTCTGAATCCTGGGCCAGTGCTTTATCCACTGTGCCACTCAGCTGCCCCCCGATCTTAAGTCTTTCAAAGTTTAAAAAAAAACAACAATGTTTTTGTTATTTTATAAATTGTTCTCTTGGTTTTGCTAACTTCATTGTCTTCCCAAGGCTTTTCTTAATGACAAATCATGTCCTACATGCATATACCACAATTTGTTAAGCCATACCATGATAGGCATTCCCTATCTTCCAGTTCTTTGTTATGACGAAAGAGCTGCTACAAATATTTTTTGTAAACGAGTCCTTTTCATTTGATTTCCTTGAGGTATTGGTATAGTAGTGCTATGGTTGGGTCAAAGAATATAATTCCGAATTGCTAGACCCAATTCACTGTTCTGAAAACAGTACATTAGTGTGCCCATTTTTTCTGTAGCCAACTTTTAATTATATAAAAGAGTTTGTACAAACAAAACCAGTGCAACTAATTTTAGAAAGGAAACACATAACTAGAAAATAAATCTTTGTTGTTATGCCCCAGAAAATAAAATAGGCACTTCTCAAAGAAAAATCTTCCAAATATGAAAAAAATCTTCCAAATCACTAATAATTGGAGAAATAAAAATTAAAGCAAGTCTGATCATCAAGTACCTGGATGATCAGACAAGAAGACAGGGCTATTCTGCACCAAAATCAAGGGATGATACGGCCAAATGCTGCAATAGCATTTATGAAAAGACCAAAAGGAAAGACTCTAGGCCACTATGGTCAGTCAATAAGCATTTATAAAGTGTCTATTATTTGTGCTTAGAGTTAGGGTAAAAGGGCAAAAACAATCCCTCACTGTAATGAACGTATATTCTAAGGTAAGAAACAACTGTCACAGTTCAGGTAGTGTCCACCTTGATGAGATCATGAACACATCCAATTTATTGAAGTACAAGTCAGGTGATACTACCCAGTCTGCATTTACCACCAATACCATAAATGTATGTGCTGCTTTAAAAACAACAAGAAACCAGCATTTCAATACAAATAAATGGGGAAAAGAGAGAAATCAGAAAAATTTACAAAGAGATTAGCTGGGCCACACACACACTAAGAATCCATAAGCATGCTTAAAGAACCAACCATGCTAAAGAAACTTTTGTGTTTTGCTGTGACAGAATACCAAGATTAGTGGGCAAAGAAAATCTAATAGATGAAAATAATTTGATTATAGGAAAGCATGTGATAGTTCCTCCTGACATCTTCCTTGCAAAATTAATTAAAACTGGCTAGGATATATGAGTCACATGAATTGAAAACTGGCCTCAGGATTGCAAAGAGTGATTATAAACTGCCTTAAATCACTTTGAAAAAAGATGTCTGCTAAAATACCACAGCAGAAGTGTTAGATTGAGTATAACTTAACTTTTCCAAATGATAACAGAAATGTTAAGAGTAAGTTAATTAAATGCTTAGAAGACAATAAATAAAAGGATCTGTGAAAAACAGGTGGCTCCCCATCAAAAGCTAAATGTCTAGAAAGACAAAAATACATATCTAAAAGAACTTTTTAAAAGTGAGGTTCTCCCCATTTATTGTGAACAACTACAATTAAAAGTAACAGAATAACCTCAAAACTACAATATGTAACACCACTGTAGAACCTTCTTCAACGAGGCTAGCCATGAAGTATAAGACCCTTAAGCATTTTATAGACATGATCTGCAAACAGTTACTAAGTGGTAAAAAGCAACATTACTGCAGGTATAGCATGTTGGAGATTACACTCTAACTAGCAGGTGCTAACACATTATTTGTTGAATGAAAGGTAATGTCAGGTGAAAAGGAGGAGCACTGGCCTAATGAATCTGAATGAGAAGTTCTGACCATAAAGGAGGGAAATCAGTTATTTAATAGTTTGGTATTTATTGAAATGTGTGTGTGTGTGTGTGTGTGTGTGTGTGTGTGTGTTTCAACTTTGAGAGGTGGCCTGACAGTGAACAAAAAACTACCTCAGAGTCCGGAAGAACTAGATACAAGTTTTGACTGGAGGACACATTAGGTATGTGGCCCCAGACAGGCCACTTCAGCTTTCACTGTCTTAGGCCAGTGGTCTCCAAACTTTTCTGATCACACAGTCCTGTTGGTAAAACATTTCTGAGCATACCCTCCTCCCAAAAGCATGTTTACTTATTAACTTATTTTTTTGTTGGTTGGGTTTTTTGTTTTGTTTTGTTTTGTTTTGTTTTGTTTTGCGGGGCAATGGGGGTTAAGTGACTTGCCCAGGGTCACACAGCTAGCAAGTGTCAATCAAGTGTCTGAGGTCAAATTTGAACTCAGGTCCTCCTGAAATCAAAGCCAGTGCTTTATCCACTGTGCCACCTAGCTGCCCCTACTTATTAACTTATAAAGTAGCCAGTGGAGCAGGATATAGAGTGCCAGGTCCAGAGTCAGGAAGATCTGAGTTCAAATTGGGCCTCAGACACTTACTATCTACATAGCTTGACCCTGGAAAAGTCACCAATTCAAAAAACTCCAGTGGTTTGTGGGTTTTTTTTTTTCCTTGCCCCTAGGATTAAATACAAACTCATCAGCCTGGCACTCAAAACCCTTTACCATCCCTCTTCAGCCTCTGCCCAGGCTTACTACACACATTGCTCACCTTTCACACATTCCACAGTCCAGCCAGCCTGGCTTTCTTACTGTTCCTCACACATGACATCCCATCTGTCATCTCATTTCTTTGTACACGCTGTGTCTCCCATGCCTGGAATATACTTCTTCATTACCTCTACCTCTTAGAACTCTTAGTTTCCTTCAAAGTTCAGCCCAAACACCACCTCTTACATAAGATTTTTCCTGATTCTTTCCTCTTACCCCCACCTCACAGGTACTGCTTCCCAATGACTTTTATTTATCCTACAGATGTCACATTTTGTATATGTTAATATATGTACATGTCATCTCCTCCAAAAGAAATTAAAGCCCCTTGTGGGCCAGAACTGATTCATTTTTGTCTTTGATCCCCAGCATCTAGCATAGTTCCTGGCACATAGTAAGTGCTTAATAAATGCTTGTTGTGGTTCAATTATGAAATCCTAGATAAAAATGGGAATGTTAATAGTGTTTTATCACTGCAGATTGTACATAAAGGGTTTCAGGAGAAAAAAGGGGGGGATTTGGGAAGTTAAGAGGGGATAGAGAATATTGTTTCTGAGAATGGGATCTAAATTCCAGGATCACAGCTTAAAATCTAAGAATGATGTGCTTTGAGACAGAAGTCTATTTAATAAGAGCTAGTAAAACATATTTGCCTGGAGTCTCAAGAATCTCATCACCAAGGCTTTAAACTGAGAAGGAAGAGAGAAAGAAAAAAACTGACTGCATGTATTTTCTCAGCCACATAACACAAAGAGTAGCAGACACAACACAAGATGATTATCAGTAGAGAAAACAAGTAATTCACAAAACACAATGACAAAGGGGAGGGAGATCTCTGTATACAAATTGAAGATAGTATTAGTAAGTAATAAACAAGGTGAACTAGAGATTTCAAGGAAAGGAGGTAAATGAGATCTCACTGGCCATCAGTGAAACTTAGAGGAACAGAACTCATCTCTATGAAAGCAATACATCTTATTCAAAAAGAAGATAAAAAAGAAAGTGTGTGATGGAATAGCACTATATTCTAAAAACATATTCCTTTGAAGAAATCTAGGAACCAGAGTGAAAAATCACAGTGATGAGCATTTGGGTAAGAATGGAAGAAAAAAAAATGATGTTTTGGTGGGAATATACTACAGATCACCTGGTAAAAGGAGGAAATAAGTGACAAATTTGGCACTGTGGCATCATAAAATAGTGATAAGGAAATTACCATCTGCATTGGAAAAACAAAATAAAAGAAAAATGCCATGCAGATGTACTATCGAGTCCATCACAACAAGCTGGGCAATGAGCTGGGTGTAGAACTGAGTAAGAGATTAAAAAAAAAAAAAGTGCAACCTAAAGTCAGGATAATGAGGGTTAAGTGACTTGCCCTGAGTCACACAGCTAGTGCGTGTCAAGTATCTGAAGCTGGATTTGAACTCAGGTCCTCCCGAATTCAGGGCCGGTGCTTTATCTACTTCTCTACCAAGCTGGCCCCTAGGATTGCGTTTTTGGGGGGCGGGGCAATGAGAGTTAAGTAACTTGCTCAGGGTCACACAGCCAGTAAGTGTCAAGTGTCTGAGGCTGGATTTGAACTCAGGTCTAGGATTGCACTTTTTAAATGGCACTATGTTTTCTGTTAATAATTAGAAACTTCTCACTACAATTTTTAAAAACTTCCTTTAATATCAATATTGTGCTGGTGATGCTGGGTGGCTTCAAATTATGGAATATCACCATTTCAAGAAAAAATCAAAATTATAAAAAAAATCTCAAGGATAATGGAAAGATGTGGTGCATTTCTATCCTCATTTCATGTAAGTAAATGAAAAATCATTTATTAAGTGCTTCCTATCTGCCAAGTGCTGGAAATACAAACAGAAAAGGTGAGATAGTCTGTGCTCTCCTCTCAAAGAGCTTACACTCTAATTGGGGGAGACAACACCAAAGAAAATGCAGCTGCAGAGTGCACAGCAAGGCCTGGAAGTAAGTGCTAGGCTGCTAGCAAGGAGCAGGGGTCCACAGGTTGCCTCAGTAGGTGAGATGGAGAGTGCTTGGGAGTCTTCCAGGTATACAAGCCAGGCAGATGGAAAAGCCTGGATGACTTTAGGGACATAAGGCTGCCCAGGTAGAAAGGCCTGGTAGTTTTCCATTTCACCAGAAGGAAGAGAGCTGCTAACTCCTGTCTCATCTAAAGGTTATGAGCCATCAAGTCAACCAGATTGGGTCTGAGGAGCCTGAGGACAGAAGGGAGGAAAAAAAAGAGAGAGGGGATGGGCCTCTGGTGGCAGTAGTGACAGAGGGTTGTAACCTTTACGTAGTCTATGTTTCAGCCACATACATGACTATTTGTTGGATTAAATTTGTTAAGTAGCCTGCAGCATCTTACCAGTGACGACTTACTTGTGTTTAAAAAGTGGCAACTAGGGGGCAGCAGGTGGCTCAGTGGATAGAGCACCGGCCCTGGATTCAGAAGGACCTGAGTTCAAATCCGGCCTCAGACACTTGACACTTACTAGCTGTGTGACCCTGGGCAGTTCACTTGACTCTGCCTCAGTTTCCTTATCTGTAAAATAATCTGGAGAAGGAAATGGCAAACCACTCCCGTATCTTTGCCAAGAAAACCTCAAATGAAGCCAGGAAGAGCTGGACACGACTGAAACCAACTACAACTACAACAAAATGATTAGAAAGAAAATAGTCACAAAAAAAGAATGAAACGCAACAGATGTACAGCTTGAGTTATATACTGATTCCCCCTAGATTGTTTGTGGGGGTTTTTTGGTGAGGCAATTGGGGTTAAGTGACTTGCCCAGGGTCACACAGCTAGTAAGTATCAAGGGTCGGAGGCCAGATTTGAACTCAGGTCCTCCTGAATCCAGGGTCGGTGCTCTATCCACTGCGCCACCTAGCTGCCCTCACTAGATTGTTTTTAAAGGACATATGGACAGACATGAACAAAAATTATGATCTGCATTGGTGTAGAGAGCAGTTTCCAGTAAACTGATTCAGTAAAGAGTTAAAGTGACTGAGGTACATCCCCAAAGAGGTGTTTTCTAAAGTGGTACAGTGGAAAGTACAGTGGTACTAGAATAAGGGAATCTGGGTTCAAATCCTATTTCTAATCTGTGTGTCCTTGGAAAGGTAATTTGACATCCTTGGACCGCAGTTTCCTCAATTGTAAAATACAGGAATTGGATTAAATGACCTCTGAGATCTAGAGCTATAATTCTACATCAATTTCAACTACACAACATTCCGGTAGAAAATGCTAAATTAGACCACTGACAGATGATGACTTTGGACGAGACACTTCACTTCAATGGTCTCTGTTTCTACATTTGAGAAAATGAAGGGATCAGCTGAGATGACCTCCAAGGTCCCTTACATTTTTATGATCCTTCAACTAGGAAAGCCACACAAGGATTCAGTTTGACTTTTAGATGTCAACTGTGCAAAGTATTGGCCTTCATCTTTAAACAGGAAGACACAGGATCTGAGGTGAACATAAACCCCTAGATCCCACCCCTTCCTTCCTCAATGAGTTAAGTACCTGGCTCACAATTTTTCTCTCCTCCCCAACTCCTGGCTTCATGCTAAAGGACTTATTTGACATACTTACTTAATGATTCTCTCCCTCAAATACCCTAACTACTCAGTTCCTCAACTCCCCATGACCATCCTCCATCTCAACTCAGCCACACACAAAGATGATCATACTTTCGATCTTACCATGACCCACAAATGTACCTACATTCAAGAATGCCAAAATCCTCTTAACTGACCGTATATCTATTGGCTTTTCACCTGTCCGTCTCCCTTTCCTTACAAAACCCTATTTTTCATTGGCACCATGACATCCAGTCCCTTGATCCTTCAATTCTGTCCAGGCCATTTCCTCTTCCCTAGCTACTCCCTTCTCTTTCTCCCATCTTGATCCCTTGGTGAACCAATTCAACTCTACACCGTCCTCTTTTGAATCCCTAGCTCCCTAATCATATCACTGATCATATTCTGCCAAGCCTCAGCCTTGGATCACTCCCGCCATTTGCTCCTATATACATCCTGCTGAATAAAGGTGGAGAACACCACACAACCATTCTGACTGGGTCCACTACAGATTTATGTTACATAACCTCAACTGGGTCCTTCCTGCTACTTGGCAATCCTACTATACCTCCCTTATCAACTCACTTTCCCACTCTCCACAGTGGCTCTTCCAAAGCTTTTTTATTCTTCCTCAAACTTCTCTTAGCTCCCTCTCCTCTCACTCTCTCAGCTGAGATCCTTGTTTCATATTTTCCAGAAAAAATTGAATGCCTTCTCTATCTCTTCCTTCACCTGTTTCACATGATGAAGTGGCCTTTTTTTTTTTTGGTGAGGCATTGAGGGTTAAGTGACTTGCCCAGGGTCACACAGCTAGTAAGTGTCCAGTGTCTGAGGCTGGAATTGAACTCGGGTCCTCCTGAATCCAGGGCCAGTGTTTTATCCACTGTGTCACCTAGCAGCCCCTCTACTTGTTCAAGAGACCTCATTCTATCCCATTTCTGCCAACAGATTGCTCCCTTTATCCTATCCATTCTCACTAGTCTTCAATGCTTCCCTGTCTACTGACTCCTGTACTGCCTACAAACATGCCTTTGTCTCCCCCATCCTCAAAAAACCCTCACTTAATAATGGGTATCATATTTCTTACCTTCAATGGATAGAGGACAGAGGGAAATTTGGAACTGAAAAAAATAAAATAAAATACCCTCACTTGATCCTTCCATCCCTGCTAACTATCATCCTATATCTCTTCTGCCCTTTCTAGATAAACTCCTTGAAAAGGCTATCTATAATAAGTGACTTGACTTTCTCTCCTCACCCCTAACAATCCTCCTTCTAACTTTATCATTGCATTGAAAATGTTCTCTCCAAAGTTACCAGTGATCTCTTAGTTGCCAAATGCAATGGCCTTTTCTTAGTCTTAATTCTCCTTGACCTCTCTACAGCCTTTGACACTGCTGATCATTCTCTCCTCCTTGATACTCTCTTCTCTCTAGGTTTTTCAGAATACTATCTATCTACCTGACTGCCTCCTCTTAGTCTCATTTGCTGGATCCTCATCTAGATCA
Organism: Dromiciops gliroides; assembly: GCF_019393635.1. Lineage (NCBI taxonomy): Eukaryota > Metazoa > Chordata > Mammalia > Microbiotheria > Microbiotheriidae > Dromiciops > Dromiciops gliroides. The sequence goes on from NC_057862.1 coordinate 237,704,887, forward strand.
TGTCTTCTAACCATAGATACCCCACAGGGTTCTGTCCCAGTTCCTCTTCTCTTCTTTCTCTCCACTACTTCATTTGATGAACTCATCAGCTCCTATGGATTTAACTACATCTCTATGTCCAAATCTACCTACCCTGACCCAATCTCTCTGTTGACCTCCAATCTCATATCTCCAACTGCCTTTCAGACATTTCAAACTAAATGTCCAGTAGACATCTGAAACTTACCATGTCCAAAACTAAACTCATTATCTTTCTCCTTAACCTTCCCTATCTCCTACCTTTTCTCTTGGTATAGAAGGCACCATCACCACCCAGTGCCTCAGGTTTGAAACCTAGATGTCACCCTGAATTCCTCACTGTTTCTCATCCCTAACCCCCTTTTCCAATCTGTTGCCAAGGCTTGCTGATTTCACCTTTACAACATCCCTCTAATATACCCCCTTCTCTTCTCTGACATTGCCACCACTCTAGAGCAGGCCCTTTTCACCTCACACCTGGATTATTATAATAGCCTACCTCAAGTCTTTCCACACTCCAATTCATCCTCAACTCAGTCACTAAAGTTATTTTCCTAAAACACAGTACAATCATGTCATGCCCCTACTCAATAAACTCCAGTGGCTCCCTATGACCTCCAGGAGCAATTACAAAATACTCTATTTGGCATTCAAAGCCCTTTGTAACCCAGCTCCCTCCTACCTATTCCAGTCTTTTTATACCTTACTCTATGTCACACACACTCTTAGATACAGTGACGCTGGCCTCCTGACTGTTCCACAAAGAAGAGACTCCATCCCTTGGCTCTGGGAATTTTCTCTGGCTTGTCCCCGACACCTGGAATGCTCTTTCCTCAATTTCACCTACTGACTTCCCTGGCCTCTCTTCAGTTCCAATTAAAATTTCATCTTTACAAGAAGCCTTTCCCAACATCTCTCGATTCAAGTCCCTTCCCTCTGTTAATTATTTCCAATGTATTCTGTATATATTTGTTTGCATGTTGTCTCCTCCATAGATTCTAAGGTCTTTGAGGGTAGGGACTACCTTTGGCCTCTTTTTGTATCCATGGTGCTTGGCACATAGTGAGCACTTAATAAATATTTATTGATTGCCTGAATAGCTTTAGAGTTGGTTTCATTTTTGTCAGTGGACTCTTATTTAACGGCTCATGAACATAAAAATGATCTATTATTTTTCCAATCACTAAAGGTAAGGCAGGCTATAGATATTCCTAAGTACATACTTCACTGCTTTTAAAATGGTAGTTTTATATTATAGACTTAGAACCAAAATCATCACACCCACTCCAGAAAAATGGCTCCCCAACTTTCTTGTTAATGACACCACCACTCTGAATTATTCAGACCTGAAATCTTAGTGATGGATAAAACAAAGCTAGTTTTATCTACTACATCTAGCTAGTCACCAAATTCAATCAATTTTAAATTTTAAATTTCTCATATTCATTCTGTTCTCTCCATGGCACCATCCTAGCTCACAGGATTTCATTTCTGGATTACTATAACAGATTCCTAGAGTCTAGGCCCTCCCTATCTAACCTATCCTATATACTGCTGCCAGACTAATGTTCTTTAAACTCCACCTTCAACAATACATTGGTCTCTTTTAAAATCTGCAATAGCAAGCTGTTTCCAAATTCATTAAGTTTAAATTTTTGTGCCTGGCTCGTAAGGCCCTTCATAAATTGGTGCTACTTAATCATTTCCCACAGGAGTAAAAAGAAGCCTATCTCCTCTAGTCAAGGGGGTCTCCTGACTTTCAAAGAGTATATCATGTTTAATCCCATCTCCATGCCTTCAATTATTTTACTGTGGCATTTCTTGGCTTCTTGTTTTATATTGTTAATTTATTTTTCCTCCTTTGTGCCCTGCACCAGGCCTGTAAATTCCTTTAAGCTGGAAGCTTATTTTTGGCCTTTTTGCATAACCACCACTGTGCTTCTGCACATAGTAGTTATTCAAGAAATAAAATTTAAAGAGTTTCAGAGCTATTAGTGGGCTAATAAATCTAGTCATAGATCAAAGATTTAGAGCTGGAAGGGATATCAGCGATTAACTAATGCTTGCCCATTTCTTATGGATGAGGAAACTGAGACCCAAAAAGGTGATGGGACTTGCCCAAGGTCACGCGAGTAAAAAGTGGCAAAGCTGATGAGATTCAACACACAACCTGTGACTTCAGGGCTTCCTCCTCTGCACCAATGCCTCCTTTAGTCCAACTCTCTTCATTTTGCAATGAGGAAATAAGACTGACTCATTAGAGGTTCAAGAAAAAGCCAAAGGAAAGAGCATTAGAACCTTGCAGATTCATATAAAACAAGGGCTAGTCCATCATTCTAGCTATTGGGGTATCCAATGGGCACCAATAATGTTTGGTGTCACCTTCTGATTACTACCCCTAAAGGGAACTGGTAGGAATTAGGACATGTAATCATAGGAGACCAATTCTTCTTTTCCTATATTACTATGAGTTGCCTAGCTTAAAACAGAGGGACAAAGTGAAAAATAAATAGCTTTATCTGGAAGAAATAAAACCAAGTAAAAGTATATCTAATACATCAACATTTATTTCTGTTTTTAATCCTTACTCTTGTCCCCCTGTACAGCCTCCAATCACCCATGAAATACAAGTGATGGGGCTCTCCTGGACTCACCACTTAAGAGGAAGGAACATTTATCTACCTTCAATTCATGGGAAACTAATCTCCTTCCCATTCCTGTGATTAGAGGCAAGCTTGATGCTAGAGAAAAGGCCTGGATAGAAGCTTTAAAAATAAATAAATAAAACTAGCCGTCTGCTCTAGGAATACAGGGAAGACTGGCATTAATAAGGGAAAGTGATCCACCCAAACAAAGCTGGTCTGAAGGAAGAGCAAATCCCACAAGCTGGCCAGGCATTATTGCCAGGGAGAGAGCACCCTTGTTAAAAATGTATATTTTAATTTTCTGTATTGCGAAAGGTCCCAATTTGCCCAGGGAATCTAGCTAAGCTGCCATTTTCTACTACGACAGAGTCTAATCTTTATTTAATGGATTTAGCATCTATCTTCACTAGAGTGGTCTCTGAGGAAGAGGGGAGGGGAGAATGAAGGGGCAGAGAAGAGAGGATCAGCTCCCCCCATCCCCCTTTCATCCATCCGGCGCTCATGTTTGTGTTCAAAATTCAATTACCTCCTTATTGATACTTCACAGAGATATTTAAGCTGCAAACATGAAGCCCTGATTTCCCAGGGGGCCGTGCCCCTCTCTATTTCACTGCTCTGCTTCCCCCTGGGTGAATTCCTGAGGCGTCCATATTAATAGGTAATCAGTCACAATTCATTTATTAAACAGCTAGCAAGGTTTATCAGCCTGCCCTGATTAGCCCGAAGAAGCCACTGAATTCCTAATTTATTTATGGAAATTTAAGTGTCTTTTTGAATTCCATTCAGGAGCATCAGGAAAGGCAGCAGCAGCAGCAGCAAGAAAGCTTTCAGGGACAGGAGCAGGCTTGTTTGCCACTTGAAGGCAAGGAACCAGGGAAATACACTGCGGAGATCCCTCCTCCAGCCACTGGATTTAGAGCCACATAATCCCCAGGATTAGTACTCATTGATTGCTTTCTGTTTACATAAAAGAGTTTGAAATGTTGTCATGAGGCAGGTATTACTACTCATTTGAACAAAAATCAATCTCAGGGATGCTGTCTTTTGATTGGCAGAAAAGTGGTCCTTAATGGAGTAGAGCTGAGAACCTTAGTGTGTTAAAAGACAATAATTCTTAGTAGAACTAACACCAATGACATACTGGAACAAGAAGCAAAATTATTTAAACAATTGCTTCTCAAATGAAAGTGTCAGAATAGCAACTCGGTACCATTTTAAATCTTCAGACTGTTATGGACCAGCTTTGCCTTATAATTTCAATGGTTCCATTCAATTAACAACTCACCACGAAGGTCCCAGAAACAGACCATTGCTGATTAAAAGGCCAATACTGATTAAATAAAGGCCCTTGAGGGTAACATTAAAACCCAAGATAACTACCCCAATAGGCACAATGAGTAAAGAACCTGTTTTAGGGACACAGGCAGACCATAAAACCTGGAATCATGATTCTGGCATTAATTAGAAGTGAATTCTTCTGAGAAAAGAAAATATATACAACCCATAAAGAACTTAGTCAATATTTCAATGTTGTATGAAGAACAAAGTCAATTTCTAGTTATATTTTTGTAGATTACAACCTTGGTCAATTTTTCTTTAAAAATCTCAAACTGTTTTCACTATGCCAGTTAGTAAGATATTGGGCTACCTCCTCTCATTAGCCAGTGTATGCTGAGAATGTGAACTAATTTTATTATTAGGCTAAGAAAAAACATAATTAGGAAGAGAAGTCTGCTGCTTTAGGGGAAAAAAATCAAATAATGTATTTCCCAAGTCAAATATAAGTAGCTTTAAATAATCTAATGGTTTTTGGATTATTTATGTAACTGCTTCTCTCCATTAGCAAGAACAGGCAAGAATGATTTTATATTGTCTAGCGAAAAACCTGACATAGAAGCTAATGTTAAGATCAAGAGGGGAAAAAAATTAGAAAATTAATAACTTGAGGGTCCTGGTAATAATTCCTTTATGAAAGATAACTGTTAGCCTTACACTGACCCTGGCCTTGATTTTCAAACATCGACAGGTGCTTCTTCTCTAAAAGATACTATTTGTTATGGGGGAAGGGGCAGGGGAGGAGGACAGGGGGAAGGGGCCAACTTGGGATATCTATGATGATGTAAGAAGATATCAATAAAAACTTGTTTTTTAAAAAATCAACAAGTGAAACCATCAATGAAGTATAGCTCCCCTGGTGCTAAAATGCAAGATGCATAAAATGTTAATTACACATAGAATTCCAAACATATTATCATTTCCTATTAGACACTAATGACCAAAGGTAAAAGATCTGTTATTAAAGCAAATAAATAATCAGTACCTACAATAGAAGAACAAACACAAACAAAACACTAACTACTGGATTTGCTGTTGTTGTTCTCTATTAAGGAGACAGGAAAAAGAACAGGAAGAGTTTTCTGTGGAAGTTCACTCTTGCCTGGCAGGGGACATTATTTGAATCGTTAGGTCAAAGTACGTTACGAGTAAAATGTCTACACCAAAAAGATTTCCAACCCCCAAATAATGGCCCATTGACTTTGCAGTCAGGGAACCTCTAGTTTAAAAAACAGTTTTGGATAATCCAAAAAGGAGTTTTGTTTAAAAAAGTCTTACCAGGCAGTGACAGACAACCAGCACCAAAAGTGCTTCAATGCTGAATTCTAAACTGTCTTAGGTATACCACAGCCTCTTGTCACAGACCATTAACATTTAGCAGATCACAAACTAAAAAATTACCATAATCCAAAGTCAAGTATTTTTCCAAGACTCTAATGTATGATAATACGTTAGTGCAGAAAATAGGCATTATCAAAATCACAGCAGACCTTAAGAAGCACCATGGGATGTACTGTGAATCATGTGCTGGACTCAGTCCAGAGACTCCAATGCAAATCCTACTTTAGCCATTTACCATTAACCATTTGCCATTAACCTATCAGCGATTGTTTCCTCATCTTTAAAGGGCAGATAATAAAATCCCCACTACTTACCTCTAAGGATCATAGAGAGAGAGAGAGGCTCTAAAATATCTAAAAAGTGCTATAGTGAATGTGTTACCATTAGACTAATAAACATGTCCTCAAAAAAACAAGATTAAGGCTATGGTTGCATTCACTTCTCCCACTTGCCATCTGTGTCAATTAACAAACATTTACTAAGTTCCTACGATGTGCCAGGTCCTGTGTTATATGCTAGGGATATTTTTAAAAAGGCAAAAACCCGCCTCTGCTCTCAAGCAGCTCACAGTCTAACAGGGAAGACAAGTCCTCAAATACCTTTTTACAAACAAGAGACATCCAGGATAAATTGGAGATACTGTAATTAGAGAGAAGGCTCCAGAATTAAGGATGATGGAAAAGGCTTTCTGTAGAAGATGGAATTATATCTGGGACCTCAAGGAAGCCAAGGAAGCTAAAGGTGGAGATGAGGAAAAAGAGCATTCCATGCATGAGGGACTTATTCCTAATAAGGACAAACTACTGTACATTTCCCCTCTTCCTCAGATCACTGTCTCTTTGTAGCAGAGGGGCTTGCGTAGTTCAATGAAACCATGAGCTGTTCGGGGTTATTCAAGATGGACAAGTCACTGTGGAGAGTTTTGACAAAAGGAGAAGAAAATGGCAAACCACCCCAGCATTGACATTATGGTCCATGGAGTCATTACGAGTCTGACACAACTGAACGACTGAACAACAACTGCACATCTTCACTGTCATATTACCCTGTATGTGGCCTTTTGATTCTCAAATGATGAGCCAACTTCTCAGCAGTACAATGATCCAAGACAATTCCAAAGAACTCATAATAGAAAATGTTCTCCACATCCAGAAAAAAGAACTGTGGGTTCTGAATGCAGATTGAACCTTACTGTTTCTACTTTTTGGTTGTTGTTGGGTTTTTTCTTTTTTCAGGATTGTCCTATGTGTTCTGATTCTTCTTTAACAACATGGCTAATGCAGAAATATTTTAATGTGATTGTACATATATAACATATATTAGATTGCTTTCTGTCTTGGGGAAGGGGGAGGGAAGGAGAAACATTTGAAACTAAAAATCTCATGAAAACAAATGTTGAAAGCTATCTTTACATATAACTGCAAAAAAAAATACTTTTATGGAAAAAAATGAGCCAAAAATTAAAAAAAATTTTGACTTTCTTGTCATTAATGTTATAGGTCTATGCTTTTTTTTAACCATATCATTTTCTGGTTTTGCTATTAGAAGCATTTTTGTCTCATAAGAATTTGGTACAGTGTTTTCTTTCTTAATTTTTGAAAACAATGTGTGTAGGAGAGGTATTAAGGGTTTTGGGTTTTTTTTTTTTAAGTCTGCCAGAATCCTACAAATCCATCTGGGCTAGATTTGTTTTTTGTTGTTTTTTTTTTAAAACCCTCTTTGGTAATTAAATTTTCTTTTTTAGAAATTGGATTCTTTAAGATCTCTTTCATATTTTGTTAATTTGGATATTTTATAATCCTCTATTTAAAAAAAATTCTCAGTTTTGCTGAGAATTTATAACTATCTATAATAGGTTCTGACCTAAGAATTATTTTTATTTCTGTTGTGAGTTTAACTTGTTTTCTATTTTGTTAATTTGATTTTTTAATTGAATTAAGTATAGGCTTATCAATTTTGTTACTCTCAAAGAACCAGCTTTTAGCACTGTTTATTCTAAAATCTTTTTGTTTTCCAACTTAATTATTTCTCCTCAAATTTTCAAGACTTCTTCCTTTGGGTTTATTTGCTTATTTTCTAATTTTTAAAAATTCAATATTCAGTTTACTAATTCTCTTTTCCTATTTCATTTATATTCCCACACAAACAATTCTCAGACCATACTGATGTGTCCCTTCTCTAAATGCCACCATACTTCCTGACTCTACAACTATCACCACCACCACCACCACCACCACCACCCATTTATCTAGCACTTTAAAGTTTACAAAGAGCTTTACAAATCTTACCTCATTTAATCCTCACAACAATCCTGGAAGGTGGGTGCTATTAAAATCCCCATTTTACCTAAGGAAACTGAGGTGATTTACCCAGGGTCACAAAGCTATCACTTTAAGTATCTGAGGCAGAATCTAGACTCAGGTCTTCCTCACTCTAGGTCCAGCACTCTATCCACTGGAGACCTACCTGTACTGTATTACCTATTTGGCCCTTGTCACATGCTACCCTATGCTGTAATTTATCTTTTTATATGAATACCATTTCCCAAAGTGGACCCTGAGTTACTTACAGGTAGGAACCATGCCTTATATTTCTTTGTAATCCTGATGTATTGTATATAGTAGGAATTCAATTAATGTTTGTTGATAATGGTGAGCTCAAATCCTAAGAAACTTTGAGGTATCCTTGGGAACATAGCAAAAAAGTTTTGGTCAAGACCAGATAGGCCCAGCAGGAACCATTTGGTTCATCCCTTCTTTGGGGAAATCCTCTTTGGAAGGAAGAAAGTAGGAACATGGGGCAAGCTGTACAATGGATCAGGGAAAGACTCATGGCTATTTCCATTTTGGCTTAAATCACAGATATAGCTTACTCCCTGTGGGACTTTAGGAAAGTTACTTAACCTTCATAGAACTCAGTTTCCATTTCTGTAAAGGAAGAGGTGACACCCTTTAATGTCCCTTTTGACTTTAAATCTATGATCCTATGGCCCTACTGATGCGCAAAGTCTTCCATCTAGTCAAATGAGAATCCCCAATGTTAGCCTACCAGGGCCAAAACAAATCTAGGTGGACAACAACAGTGCATCTGAATGTTTATTTGTGAAGCACAAATAATAAAACACAAGGAAAACTAAAAGAGAAGGGTTGTGGAGCCACAGAAAACAGGCCAGAGAATTTTTTTTGTCTGACCTTCTGGTTTCATTGTTGTAGGGAACTCCAGGTGAGTAAACTCTCTTTACCCATATAGGAAAGCAACTGTTCTGCAACTTTAAAAGTCTGAGAGTTGCCTGGGGCACTGCAAGAAAAGGTTAAATGACTTGTCCAGGTCTACAAAGTCTGACAAAAGCAGAACTTGAATCCAAGTTTTCCTGACTGTGAAAACTACCTCTTTATCTAGTACACCAAACTGCCCATCTTAAATTAGTTAGCAGGTCTAACATTTGACAAAATAAAAACACACCAAATTTCATTTTTCAAGCAGGACCAGAAAACCTTTTAAAATCCCAGGGCTATATGCAATGAGAGATATTTCTGACAATTTACAATTTATTTACTTAAGTGTCAAGAAAGGAACAAGTTTGGGGCAGCTAGGTGGCGCAGTGGACAAAGCACCGGCCCTGGATTCAGGAGGACCTGAGTTCAAATCCGACCTCAGACACTTAACACTTACTAGCTGTGTGACCCTGGGCAAGTCACTTAACCCCAAATGCCTCACTAAAAAAAAAAAAGAAAGAAAAAGAAAGCAACAAGTTTAACTTCTAAGTTGCTACAAAATACCAGATGTTGATTACACTGGAAGTTTTTTTGCATGAATTAAAAAATATTCAGATCAGATATGGCAAGTGCAGGTTTTCCCTCTCTGATTGTAAGAATTCTAGTGAAGAAATCAATTCTCCCTAGAGTTTCTAACTGAAATAGTTATATAAGATAAATTATAAATTTGGGACTGAAATTTAATTTCTATAGCATGTTCTGTTAAAAGGCATCTTCTAAAATGCATTCATACTTTCCCTTTCAGAACAAGAAACCAAGTACAGTAATTAGAGGATACAAAAGCAATCCTGAATCCAGTTGAAGTTCTATGTGTTGCATTATAGACACTGCAGGTTCCCACTAAAGCAAATGAATTCTTACTGCAGATTCACCCTTCTGTTCACATGTTTGAATGTTCCAGGAAATGACTGGGTAAACTCTAAATTCATCCAATTTCTGTCATCTGAAGCAGGTTATTCAGTTATTATATATTATATATTATATATTCAGTTATTATATATTTGCCCAACTCACTTATAAGATGGGCAATCTTCATTTTGGGATCTTTTTCAGGAGATGATCAGTGGATTCTTTCAATTTCTATTTTACCCTCTGCTTCTAGAATATCAGGAAAGTTTTCTTTGATATTTTCTTGAAAGATGATATCTATACAGATTGAAGTATTATTTTTTTTTGTTAATTCCTTTATCTGAAGTTTTTTTGCCTGTTTTTCTTTCACATCCTGGCTAATGTGGAAATGCTTTGCATGACTACTCATGTATAGCTTACATTGAATTGCTTGAATTCTTGGGGGGAGTAGGGTAGGAAGAGAATTTGGAACACAAAGTTTAAAAAAAAATTGATGTCAAAATTTGTATTTTCCATGTAATTTGGGGAAAAAAAATCTAAATAAATAAAGGAAGAAAGATGTTGTCTAGGCTCTTTTTTTGATCATGGCTTTCAAGTAGTCCAAAAAAATTTAAATTATTTTTTCTGGATCTATTTTCCAAATCAGTTGTTTTTTCCAATGAGATTATTTCACATCATATTCTATTTTTTCATTATTTTAGTTTTGTTTTTTGTTTCTTGATTTCTCATAAAATCATTAGTTTCCATGTGCTCAATTCTAATTTTTAAAGAATTGCTTTTGTTCCTCCTTTTTCATTTGGCCAATTCTGCTTTTCAAGGCATTATTCTCCTCATTGGCTTTTTGTACCTCTTTTACCATTTGACCTAGTCTATCTTTCAAGTTGTTATTTTCTTCAGTATTTTTTAAATGTCTCCTTTACCAAGCTGCTGACTCTTTTTTTTCATGATTTTCTTGCATCACTCACATTTTTCTTCCTAATTTTTCCTCTACCTCTCTTACTTTATTTTCAAAATCCTTTCTGAACCCTTCCATGGTCTGAGACCAATTCATATTTTTCTTGGAGGCTTTGGCTGTAGGAGCTTTGACTTTACCTTCTTCTGAGGGTGTGTTTTGATCTTCCTTGTCACCATAGTAACTTCCTATGGTCAGAATTTCTTTCAGTTATTTGCTCATTTTCCCAGACTATTTCTTGACTTTTAACTCTTTGTTAAAGTAGGACTCTGCCTACAGGGTGGAGGGTGCACTGTCCAGCTGTTTTCAGAGATACTTCTAGGGACCTATAAGTTTTCAGTTCTTCCAAGGTGGTATGAGCTAAGGAGAGGTGTATTTACTACTCTCCTGGCCTGTGCTCTGGTCTGTGAGTCACCACAAGCCTGCTTTTCTGCCCTGGAAGTATGAGGAGGGTCCCTGCTCAACTGTGGCCATAAGCTCTGGTGTGCTATCGCTTCTCACCCTAGGACTGAGACCTGGAGCTGAGTGGGAGCAAAGCAAGAGTCCTGTCTCAGTGCTAGCAAAGAGATCCCGTAATCTCCTTCTGGCCAGTTGTTCGAACACCTTACTGTCTGTGGGCTGAGAATTCCAGAAGCAGCTGCTTGGGATGGGCAATCTTCAGACTGGCTCAAGGAACTGAATTCATTACTAAGGCTGAGGAACACCAGCACTTCATCAACAGGCCCTGGGCATACAAAGAGCTATAATGCTGTATGTGCCCTTTGATTCCACTATTAGGTCTTTTTCCCAGGGAGATCATAAAAAAGGGAAAGGGACCCACATGTACAAAAATATTTATAGCTGCTCCTTTTGTGGTGACAAGGAATTGGAAATTATGGGGATGCCCATCAACTGGGGAATGGCTGAACAAGTTGTAGTATATGAATGTAATGGGATACTATTGTGCTGTAAGAAATGATGAGCAGGCAGATTTCAGAGAAACCTGGAAGGACTTACATGAACTGATGCTGAGAGAGAGGAGCAGAACCAGGAGAACATTGTACACAGTATCAACAAAATTGTGTGTTGATCAACTGTGATAGACTTGACTCTTCTCAGCAATACAATGGTCCAAGATAGTTCCAAAGGACTCATGATGGAAAATGCTCTCCAAATCCAGAAAAAGAAAAAAAGAACTGTGGCATCTAGATGCAGATTGAACCATACTATTTCTATTTTTTTTGTTTTTGTTTTTTGAAGTTTTTCCCTTTTGCTCTAATTCTTCTTTCACAGCATGACTAATGCAGAAATATGTTTAATGTGATTGTACTTATATAACCAGTATCAGATTGCTTGCTATCTTAGGGAAGAAGGAGGGAGAAAAATTTGAAACTAGAAATCTTATAAAAATAAATGTTGAAAACTATTTCTGGGGCAGCTAGGTGGTGCAGTGGATAGAGCACTGGCCCTGGAGTCAGGAGGACCTGAGTTCAAATCCGTCCTCAGACATTTAACACTTTACTAGCTGTGTGACTGGGCAAGTCACTTAACCCCAATTGCCTCACTAAAAAAACAAAAACAAAAATAAACCTATTTCTACATGTAACTGGAAAATAATAAAATACTTTTATGGGGAAAAAAAAGAGGCCCTGGGCATAGTTTAGACAGACAGGTTGTAGGGGTCTGTGAACTTTTGTTTGTTTGTTTGTTTAATATGTTGAAACCTGCATTTCAATATAATTGGTAATTATAGAATTTATCCTATATACTTAAAAACAGTATTCTGGAAAGTGGTTGATAGGCTTTACCAGGCTGCCAAAGGGGATCCTGACAGGAGAGGAACTCCATTTGTAATCTTTCTTCCCAAAAACATGTTCTCCCAGAGAAAATGAGCCCATAAAACAATTATTGCCACCAGCCCCCACCAAAGCCAAATGTAGGGTAAAAGTTTAGTCCAAGAATTAGTATCACTACAAGTGCTAGTAAAATAACATTGAATTGTTGAATTTGGAATAGACCTTCTTAAGATGAAGCTGATAAAGGGTATTATGTAAAATATGATTTGCCACTTTTATCAGGGGTGGGGAGTAATGTGTTAAGCCACTTTTGTATGCCACTATCCTACTGTTAACTCAATGCCTACACTAGGGGTTCTTAAACTAGAGTTCATGGGTAGATTTCAGGAGGTTTATAAATTTCAATGGGAAAAAAATTGCTTATTTTCACTAACCTCTAACTGAAATTTAGCATTTCTTTCAAAAATGATTTTTTTTCTTAAAAAATTAATTTTTCTGAGAAAGGGTCCATAGGCTTTTCCAGACTGCTAAAGTTGGCCATGACAATAAAGTAATTCCTGTTCCTCTTCTTCTCTCCCTCTCAGCTCCAAGCCCTCACACAAAGACAGAGTGCTCTGACAAACTCTGCAGTTTTAGATCTACCTCTGTCTTCTCAGCTGGGAAACACCCCTCCAATGAAATGCTTCCTCCCAACTGTATTCCCAATAACCCCACAGTTTAACAGAGAAATTAAATGTTTAAAATAGAGATAAACAAAATAATACTTTCCCTATATTTAGAGGAAAAGTACCCACGAGGGAATCCAAGGGGAGAAAGAAAAAACTAAATAAATGTCTTAGAGCCTAAAGATGGAGGACAGAAGTGAGGAGAAATGGGTTTCAGCAGCACCCTGACAAGCCTTGTCAGACGTCACAGTCTCATTCCCAGGCCTGGTCTTCATTCTTCCTAGTGGTTACCTCTGTTCATTTTGCCATTCTTCCAGCTTCTCATGGCCTAGCCTCCTCCGGTTTCACATGTTTTCTGGGGAGTTGGGTTCCTGTTTCATTCCCTGGAGGACATATAAACTGGTGTCTTCTAAAATTGCCAAGGTCGGGGACAGGTAGGTGGCGCAGTGGATAAAGCACCAGCCCTGGATTCAGGAATACCTGAGTTCAAATCTGGCCTCAGACACTTGACACTTATTAGCTGTGTGACCCTGGGCAAGTCACATAATTCCCACTGCCCCACAAAAAACAAAAACAAAAACTGAAGTTGCCAAGGTTTGACCAATTTCCTCAGGCTAATGATGACCTACCCTTTCAATTCCATGACTTTTTTTTTTAACAGATAAAAGGGCTGACAGGTACTTCTTTGCACTTTGAAAGCAAATATGTGTGTGTGTGTGTGTGTGTGTGTGTGTGTGTGTGTGTGTGTGTGTGTGTGTATAATGGGGGGCAGGGCAATGAGGGGTTAAGTGACTTGCCCAGGGTCACACAGCTAGTGTCAAGTGTCTGAGGCTGGATTTGAACTCACGTCTTTCTGAATTCAAGGCCAGTGTTTTATCCACTGTGCCACCTAGCTGTCCCCATATATAGAAATTTAAAAAAAAACAACTTTATATCTATGTTTCTCACAGAAAACAGATGCAATTAAAACTGTATTTTCATTTGCCAGAGAGTAAATTCCTTTCACGTTGACCTGAAATGCCCTTGAAAATCCAGTTTGTTGGGTCACTCTGCTATTCCTAGGAGGGGCATCAAAGTTCATAATGAATGCAACTACTGAAGCCCAAGATGGCTTTGTGAGCCAAGTTATTATACAAGTAACATGATTCCTCATTTCCATTGTCTGACAAATCATTTTCCAAGTCCACTAATGCATTCATAACTTGATTCTTGGCACTTCTGAAGTAGAAAATTAGCAAAAACCATTCAACTTTGGAGGAAGCAGCCAGACAGTCCTCTGGACCTTGTCCATCTTCAGCTATTTGTTTTCCCCCATCTATCTGGGACACAAATGTTCCTTATTTAACTGGCTTGAAAGCTTAAAAAACAGCAAGATGAAAATGACTGCACTACTGTCTAAATGATTGGGCAATTCTGGATTTATAGTATCAAAAAATAATCTGATTCCAATTTCCAAATTTCTATTTTTAAAGTTATAGCAGAACTAAAAGTTAACATTTTAGAAAAGCAGAAAAATCAGCTCCTATGGAATAAAAAACTGAACAAACACAATTAAATCTGGTAATAGCCATTTTTATCCACCTGTACCAATTAGCAAGAAAAATCTATAGTGAAACAGTCTTTCCACAGCATCCCCCACCCCCGTGCCCTTCTAGGAGACTGGATTCTGAAGTTCTGACTAGAAAATTCCTCTTTACTCCAGAAAAAGCAATAGCCTTAATTAAGGAAAAGAGAACATTATCTCTAACCTCAAAGCTACTACTGAACACCTAAAAAAAAAAAAAAAAATCACCCCACCCCCCCATCCTATGGTTTTACTGATGTAAAGGATTCCTAGTGAAGACATTCCCTCTACCTCAGGGCTTCTTAAACTTTTCCCACCTGCAACCACTTTTCACCAGAGAAATTCTTACATGACCCTAGGTATATAAGTACATAAAAAGATATATAAATATATATAACTTTTTACTGTTGCCAAATTTTTTGCAACCCCCACATTCAGTTATGTGACCCCATATGGGGTCATGACCCACAGTTTAAGAAGTTTTGCTCTACCTAATGCTGATCAGAATCTGCTCTGCAATTTAAAATTTCATATAGTGAGTTGCCCAGGTCACATGGAGTAGGTGACAGAGCAGGATTGGCCCAGATCTTAAAGATCCTAAGGCCAACTTTCTATCCATTAAACCATGTTTAGTGTCTTTCCTAAAGATTACTCCTTTAAATCTCTATGCATGTCTACAAAAGAGAGAAGCAAAAATCACTAACACAGGCCATATTTTGAAAGAGAAGCAATTAAAGCACATTTCTAGTCAGGTCTTCCTAAGACAGGACAATCCACAAGTGCCTGACAGCCCTGGGGCTGCCCAAGTCCCGGGAGAGCCATCACATTTCAATTACTACCACTAACATTACTTATTATCAGGCCTGTGTCTGTCCCCAAGGAAGGCAGCTTGTGATGACAATATCCAGCCTCTTCTTGTAAAACAATTCATTAGGCAAAGCAGAACAGCTGGGGCAGCCACGTGCAAGTTCTCAGCGTGCCCGCCCCACTGGGACCTCTGGCCTTCTTTCCCTTTTGGTGAGAGACAGCCACCACCCCCCTGACAGCTGCAGGAGCCTCTAGGGAGACTTCAGGTTTAATCAGTACTTCCTGCACGGGAGAGGGGCATCTGACTTCCAACATAAACTAATGGTACTCTGGCTTTCAGCAGGTTACACCAGACATCAGATAAGAGGCTTTGGGCCATTTTTATCTTGTTCAAATGCTCAAGAGTTAATGAGGCAGTAAAGATAGTGTCATAGAAGATAGGTGTAGCTATATTATCCAATAAGTGGACTCATTCCCAGGCAGACCCAGTATAAATAGAGGTGGTGGGGAAGGCTGCTTTAATATTGATTCCTTTAAGAGTATACATACTCACTTATCCATATAGAGAGTTATCTTCTGCTATGTACAAAGCACTATAAGGAAATTAAGGGAATTCCTTCAAAGCCTTCATAGTGAATTCTTATTTGAACCCTTTTAAAACAGCATAAACTATCTCCTCTACCAATTTCATCTATTTCTATGGGCCAGGTTTTCAAAAACTGCTTCCAAATGAAGCTCTCTAACCTAGTTTTATTACTTGACAGGGTTCTTAAGAGCTGGGTTTTAATATGCATATCTCGTGAAAGAAAGCAAATTTAATTATGACAGAAAACAGGTTTTTCTTGGGCCTAAAAAGGTCACCCAAGGGCTGTCATCACACAGGATTCTGTGGACCAAAATTAATATCCTGAATTTACTCTCATCCAAACCAAACAAATAACAAAAGGCTTCACATCGACAGTCCTAGTGTCAAAATATGTAAGTATATATGAATATTCAATATTTCTATGTGAATTACACCCCCAGGAGGCTAGGTGGCACCAGATAGATCCCTGAACTTGGAGTCAAGAAGACCTGGGTTCAAATTCTGCCTCAGATACTTGCAAGCTGTCTGATCCTGGGCAAAGTCACTTAACTTTTCTCAGTCTTAGTTTTCTCATCAGGAAAATGGAGATAATAACAGAATCTACCTTCTAGGGTTTCTCTGTGGATCAAATGAGTTAATACAGCTAAACCGCTCTATAAACCTTAAATTGCTGCATAATTATTAGCTGCTATTATTATTAAACATGAATTATATTACAGATCATTATATTTAATACTTCAAAGATTTGTGATTACTTCCTTCAGTAACACTGCTAACAACTCAGTAGATATAGTGAAAGATACATGACCTTGCCAGCAACCTGGTTGAGGATACTCCAAATTTTACCTAAGCTAATCCTGAAATCAGGCAATTCAACATTTCTTATGCACTTTTTATGAATTAGACACTTAGTAAAGTGCTGGGGATACAAAAGGAAAACAAAAACAGTACCTAACCCTCAAGAAGTGTAGATGGTAATAGGGGAGGACATATGCATATGATGTATAGATAAGTTACATACAGAGTAAAAAGAAGACAAGCTTAGAGAACAAGGCACTGGCAGCTGGGAGAACTGGGAAGCCAGGTGGAGATGAGGAGGGAAAATTGAAGGGACAGCTGGTACAAAGGCAAAGCGAGGGGAAATGGAGCCTCTGTGTGAAGGAAAGCAAGGAGGCTGGTATGTCTGGACCACAGAGTACAGAAGATTAGCAAGTATATTAGGAAAGACAAGAAGTAGTCAGCTTGTGGTGGTTTGGTGGGTTGTTTGGTTTTGGGGGTTTTTTTGGGGGGGCAGCTTTATTAATAGTTTTGGGGTTTTCTCATACCACCAAAATTTCTTCCAGTATCCTGCCCCCTCCCAGAGAGCCATTCATTCCATATAGTAAATAATACTTTAAAAGGGGGGAGGGGGGAATAGAAGAGGGAAAAAAAAAACAAAAACAGAAAACCCAATCAGTTTTGTGAAGAAATATGGAAATGTATGCATTGTTCCATATCCATGAAATCACTCGGCAAAAGAATGGGATGAAGGTACCTTCTCATAGCCCTTCTTCGGAGTCATGTTTGTCCTTTGCAGGTACCACACTTTGTATAACCACTCCCCAATCATTGGGTATGTGCTTTAGTTTCCATTCTTTGCCATCATAAAATGTGCTGCTCTAATTATTTTGGTGTATATTAGGGGGCTTTCTTCTAGGGAACTAAGATTACAAACTGCAGAGAAGGTGATGGTCTGCACTGGTAGAGAGAGCTTCCTGAGAGTTCCAAGGAAATCACAGGTTTGTTTCCTATCACTATACTTCTAACAGCGTTTTGGAATCCTTGAGAAAGGTTACAAAATTAGTGATTATCATTTCATCCGTGTGGGTATTCCCTTTACAAATGTAGTATAATAGTCATTCCTTCCATATCATGTTATCCTGTACGATTTCCAGTTCTACTAAACATTTTTACCATCTAACCCTAAGATAGCTCCTCAATTCTGCTGAGAAATCCTTTTATTCATCTATTGTTGGACCTTATCTCCATAGTAGCCATTTCAAACCTCTTCAACTCTCAATGCTCAATTCCAACTGGTCCTTTTCACTCTTCTTTTTTTTTTTAACATATTTTTATTTTTAATAGGATTTTGCCAAACATCAGTGTTTCATTATGCAAAATAAGAACAGAAAACACTATATATAAATACTATATATGTATATATGAAATTAAACTTCTAGTAAATAGTCAAAGAGTTTTTTTGCATCAGTTTGATTACTCACTCATTCATTCTCCCTTACAGTTCCCCCAACTATATAAAAAGCCTTCCCTTGTAACAAATAAGTAGAGTCAAATAAAACAACCCCAAATTTGGACATTTCTGAAAATATGCTTCATTCTCTATCTCTAATCCATCACATACATCTCTGTCAAAAAGTAGGAAGCATTCTTCATCATTAGTCTTGGGGAGTCATAATTGGTCATTGCATCAAGCAGAACTCTTAAGCCTGTCAAGGCTGTTGTCTCTTATGATGAATGATTTAGAACATTTTTCATGTGGCTATTGATAGCTTGCATTTCTTCTTTTGAAAATTATCCATGGGGCAGCCAGGTGGTACAGTGGCTAGAGCACCAGCCCTGGATTCTGGAGAACCTGACTTCAAATCTGGACACAGATACTTGACACTTACTAGCTGTGTGACCCTGGGCAAGTCACTTAACCCTCAAAAAAAATTATTCATTCACCTGCTTTAACCAGTTCCTGTTTATTTTTAATTTATTCTGTGCATTCTCACACAGGAAGCAAGATACAGTCAGTGAAAAGAATGCTAACCTGGGTTCAAATGCTATTTCCATCATTTACTGTTTGTGTGACCCTTGGCAAGGCACTGAATCTCCCTGGAATTCAATTTTCTTATTTTTAAAACAAGGGATAGCTTCTAAGGTCCCTTCTAGTTCCAAATCTATAATACTATGCATGATTTGTACATGTTGCTTCCCCTAACAGAAGGTACCACAGCTGAGAGCACAGGTTCTTTCATGTTTTTGTCTATGCATCCCTAGCATGTTGCCTACCACATTGAAGATGCTTGTGGTTGGAACAATACTCAAATTACACAAGCTGGGATAGTTTCCTTTTTTTTTTTTTTTTTTTTTTGCGGGGCAATGGGGGTTAAGTTACTTGCCCAGGGTCACACAGCCAGTAAGTGTCAAGTGTCTGAGGCCGGATTTGAACTCAGGAACTCCTGAATCCAGGGCCGGTGCTTTATCCACTGCACCACCTAGCCGCCCCCGATGGTTTCCTTTTAAGGAGGACATCCTCATTGGTGGGTTTAAAGAACTAGGGGTATAAGAAACCCAAAATATGAGTTAGTGTTCCTGAGATCTGGCAGATTTCCCACTGCTCTATGGGACATCTTTCTATTCCAGGACTTCTGACTTCTGCCTTGATGAATGTGGAAGCTGAGCAGACCAGTATCAGTTTTCAGTAATTATATTCTTTTAATATTTTGTTAAAAGTTAAATCATTTTTACTGCATTTTATGGGCCATAAGTGTTTCATTGCATTCCAATCAGGACTTGTCTGAGTTAAGCCAGGCCCAGAATAGGGCTTTTTTTTTTGGGGGGGGGGGGGAGAAGGCAATTGGGGTTAAGTGACTTGCCTAGGGTCACACAGCTAGTAAGGGTCAAGTGTCTGAGGCTGGATTTGAATTCAGGTCCTCCTGACTTCAGGGCCGGTGCCCCAAGAATAGGATTTTAATAATAAATGCTTGGTGGGGCAGCTAGGTGGTACAGTGGATAAAGCACTGGCCCTGGATTCAGGAAGACCTGAGTTCAAATCTGGCCTCAGACACTTGAAACTTACTAGCTGTGTGACCCTGGGCAAGTCACTTAACCCTCACTGCCCCATAAAAAACAAAACAAAATAAAATAAAATAATAATAATAAATGCTTGTAGACTGACTGATCAATCACCTGGTTGGTCACTTTTACTCTTTGACAAATAGCCTTGCTCCATCTTAAAAGGTCATCTGACACAAGCTCATTCACAACTACCCTTCTGTCTTATAAGGAATGCATTATGAGTCTTGAGCCTATTCTGAGGTTAATTTCTCTACTAATATTCTTGATCGAACCTTTTTTTATTGTCTCTTTAAATTCTCACTCTCTAATGACTCCTTTCCCTCTCAATATATGTTTGGGTCATAGCAAAATATCTACTTTCTAATGCATAGCTTTGACCATATCACTCCCTCACTCAAAAACATTCAGAAGCTCCCTACTATTAGTTTGGCATTCAAGGAACTAAATAATTTCGCCCCAACTTGTTTTTTTTTCAGCCTTTTATTTCCCACTATTTACACACTCATATTCTAGACCAAAATAATCTATGGCCTCATAACTCCCATGATAAGCTCTGCTTTCATACCTTTACAAGGTAAGAACAGTCATGAACCATGTGCTTTTAGGACACTATGATCTAAAATATACATGACATGCCTACAAAGAAAAAGGAACAAAGCATACAACAGGACAGATACTGACTGTATACATAGACTGACATATATCAATTAGTGATGTATATCAATAAATAAACATTTATTAAGTGCCAACTATGTGCCTGATACTGAATGCAATAGGAGGAAAATGGCAGTCCCTGCTCTCAAGGAGCTCACAATCTAAGGTGAGATAATAAGCAAACAAATATGTACAAACAAGCTAAATACAAGATAAATAGGAAATAATTAACAGAGGGAAGGCACTAGAATTAAGAGATGTTGGGAAAGGCCTCCAGTAGAAGATGGAATTTTATTTGGGACTTAAAGGAATCCTGGGAAGGTAGCAGATGGGGATGAGGAGGGAGAATGCTCCAGAAGAAGCAACAGCCAGAGCAAATTCCCAGAGACAAGAGATGGACTGTCTTGTGGAACAACCAGGAGGCCAACATCACTGGATACAAGAGTATATGGCAAGGAATAAAGTATAAGAACACTGGAAAGGTAGAAGGGGGCTAGGGTATTAAGAGCTTTAAATGTGAATCAGGATTTTGTATTTGATCCTGGAAGCTATCGGGAGTCACTGGAGTTTATTGGAGGCAGCAGGGTGATATTAGCAGACTTATACTTCTGAAAAATCATTTTAGTGGCTGAATGGAGGATGGATTGGAGTAGGGAGAGACTCGAGGCAGGCAGACCTACCAACAGACCACTGCAGTAATCCAGGTGTAAGGTGATGAAGGCCTGCACTAGAGGGGTGGCACTGTCAGGGAGAAGGGGGCATATCTGCAAAAGTAAAATCAACAGACCTTGGCAACAGACTGGATAAAGGGGAATGAGAAATAGTGAGGAGGTGAGGACGACATTTAGGTTTCAAATCTAAAGGACTGGGAGGATGGTGTTGCCCTCTACCATAATAGGGAAGGCAGGTGGTGGGGAGGGTCTAAGGGAAAAGATAATGAGTTCAGCTTTGGCCATATTAAGTTTAAGAAGTCCACTGGACCTGCTAAGGTGGTTGGAGATGTGAGGCTGGAGGTCAGCAGAGAGGCTGGGGCAGGATAGATAGTTTTGAGAATTATAAGAATTATATGCATGGAAGCTGATGGGATTATCAAGTGAATCAGTATAGAGGGAGAAAAGAAGGCGGCCCAGGACAGAACTATGCATTATATCAGGCTACTGTTTAATGTTGAAAGCTAAGCAATACTAATAAATTAATCAAGGCACAGGCAAAATAGAAGGGAAAGAGAGGAAAAGACAGCATGAAAAGATAAACGCAAGATAGGAAGAAAAAAGGTACATATGGTTATGAAGGCCAGTTTGTCACCAACATGGGCCTTCAGGTATGCTTAATTCTATCTTATGTACTAATACAGATGACAAGCATTTCCTGCTGAGGTAAAGAACTTAGTCAAATTACACAGAGAGGGGGCAGCTAGGTGGCACAGTGGATAAAGCACTGGCCCTGGATTCAGGAGGACCTGAATTCAAAGCCAGCCTCAGACCCTTGACACTTACTAGCTGTGTGACCCTGGGCAAGTCACTTAACCCTCACTGCCCCACCAAACAAAAAAACAAAAAAACAAAATTACACAGAGAACAGGAAACAAAAAATCACACTTCTAGTCACCATATCAAACTCAACATGTTCTAAATCAAACCCATCCCCTTCTCCTTTCTCTCATCAGAGGATTTTCCTTCCTAACTTCTTTGTCTGTCAACGGCCCCAACATCTTCCCAGTCACCCAGGCACAAGACCTTGCAGTCCTACTTCACTATTCTCTCTTTCATGGCCTCTATCTAAGCAACTGCCGTATCTTATAAAATCTTCCTTAAAAAAGGTTTCACACTTGCCCTTTCTTATCCATTTTCACCATCTTAATCTTAAATAGAGTCTCCTAAATAGATGATTACAGAAGAAACCTATTTAGCCTCTTTGACTACAATTTTTCCATCCTGTGATTCAGCTTGTGGAATAAACACAAATATCAGACTAACTTTAATCAAACGTTACTTTCATCACATCACTTGTATATTCAAAATCTATCAGTATCCATTGTTCTTTTTGGCTATTCCATGAGGAACCATATGCTCCTTAAGGCTAGGGATCTGTCATTTCATTTTTATATATCCAGGACCTGAGAGGCCTAATGGACAGAGTCAAGAAAACCTGGGTTGAAGTCCTACCTCTGACATATAATAGTTGTAGGACCCTGGGAAAGTCACTTAACTTTTCAGTGCCACCAGCAACTCACTAAGATTATATATATTGCAAAATAATTGTGAACATACATAGGTAGAGGGAGTTCCTGCTATCAGTGAAATCACAAGTACATTCCAAAGAAATATTTATCATCATTTATAATGTTCCCATAGTGCAGAATGCAAATTAGGTTATGTTTATTGTCTCTCCTACACGATGAAAGGAACTAAGAAGAAATTAAGAGTTATTATTTCCATTTGATACCCAAAACACTTTTCATATATCTAATAATTCAAGGGAATCAGCAGTCAATTAAAAAAACAGAAAGAGCTACTATCCATGTTTACCGGGAGCAAAAACTGTCATTTTAAGCTCTTTGAAACCAAACTTAATTTCTAGGAATATAAATATTACAATCACTCATTTCCACCAACTATGCCTCATTGATGCTCCAAGAGGCTATGTTCCAAGTGAAAAATTACCAGTCCCATTTCTGAACTGACAGAGGGAATACACTATTTCTTTCATTTTTCAACCAAAGAAAAACATAGCAGCTGTTCCTCTCAAGACCTACAAGTGACAAAAGTCACAAGTTCTCTACCTGTGACTAGCTATTGCTCAAAACTTACTTTTCTACATATGTCAGAAAAAAATGCAGAAAACAGTGTAAAAATGTCTTTGACAACCTTTGCTTATGAAACACTGCTTAAATGACTAGCAAAATGATCTTTGGTTTTACAGTTGTGAATAAGAGTACACCTCTTCTAAAATTTGTATTTCTGTTAGGAAAACATACCACTAACCAATGAAAATTTTAAGAAAAAAGAGTATGGAAATGATGAAGTTTCCTTTTACTAGTCATTACTAACTAGAACGTAAGCTCCCTGAGGGAAGTGTATCACCTTTGTATTTGTATGCCTAGCTTCTGAGCACAGTGTCTGGTACTTAATAAATTCTCGTCGAGTCACTTAAACTATCTGAGCCTCAGTTTCTCTCCAAGATTGCTTTTAGTTCTAAATTAATGATCCTCTAGGAACCTATGATTGATTATTTGGGGTCTGAATAAACTGATCAAAGATTATACAGTCGTTTTTATTGAAACAAAAAAGCAAAAGCACATTAAAGAATAGAGGCTTAAAGTGAAAGGATGTTCCCTGAACTCCATACAACACAGAATGCTATCTAAGCAGAGGCTGCATTGTTTAGTGAATAGAGGGAGAGTTGGCCTCCTGGTGAGGAATATCTGGGGTTTAAGTGCTGCCTGTGACACATACTGCCTAATGTGACTGAGCAAATCACTTAACCTTCCAACTCCAAGCAACTTTTCTAAAAAGTATAAAATGCAAAGAGAATGGGGCAGCTAAGTGGCACAGTGGATAAAGCACTGGCCCTGGATTCAGGAGGACCTGAGTTCAAATCCTGCCTCAGACACTTGACTAGCTGTGTGACCCTGGGCAAGTCACTAACCCTCATTGCCCCAACCCCCCAAAAATGCAAAGAGCTGCTGAGATATAGTGGTAAAGGGAGTTTCCTCTCTGGGAGTTGACAGGTGGGATGGAGATCCTTAGCCAACTAACATAATGCCTTGCAAATAACTGGTTCTTCCAACAAATGTTTACTGAATTGAGTTAAGTTCCCAATATGCCTTTCAAGGCTTTTTCTGGTTCCTGTCTATCTCTCTATTTCCTACTTTTCTCCAACACATCTTCCTTTCTTACCGGGCTGCGCTACTTTGGGAATTTTCTGACTGCTTTCTCTACCATGTTCCAGGAAGCTCAGTATTGGGAAAACTTCATCATCCTCCAAGTTCTCAGAGGGTTTAGTATTCCATCTTATTACCTTATTTCTGTCACTGTAATTGGAGGGTGGGACCAGGAATTCTCAAACCTCCACTCAAGAAGGGAGCTCAGCTCAGAACATCTACTCATTTCTCATATGGCTGCACTACTCAAACTTCGGATTCCTCCAGTATCTTCTACCATTCCCCCTACCCTGTAACTTTTCAGCTTCCTTTTGTGTGTTATCATCCTCAATTAGACTATAAGCTCCTTGAGGGCAAGGACTGTCTTTCTTTTTTTTTTTTTGTATTTGTATCTCCAGTGTTTAGCATAGTACTTGGCACAGTGTTTAATAAATATTGATTGACTATTAATTGTCATTTCTCACATATTCCAGTCCACATTTTCAAGTTTTACACATTTTTCCACTTTCTACCTCCTTAATGAAGCATTACCTAGCTGCTCCAGGATTTATTGCTTTCTTTCTTTTCTAAATTGTTAAGAGTATTTTGCATGTAATGATATGCCATCTTGCATTGGTCTTATAGTTTTAGATGTGTTCGTCTTAGTTTTCAAAAAAAGGTATTAAGTTCCTCTAAGGCAATAATTTCTTCTTTTGTATTCTTTTGAGCATGTATTAGGTAGTATTCAATAAATATCTGATTAATTGCTAGAGATAGAATTTCTAGAGGTCTTTAAATGAAGAATGGGAGGGAGCTTGGTGAACTTTTCTGGCTTTGGAAGAGAAGTAGAATAATTAGGTCAAACCTGTGAAGAGTTAAGTGAGGAGGAAAGAAGACAGAGGAGAAAGCTAAATGAGCCCCTGAAGCCTAAGAAAAGTCTGAGGTCAAACAGGCATTCTTAAGTTTTTGTGTGTCATGGACCCCTTTATCAGTCTGTGGCCCAATTCTTAGAATCATGTTTTTCAATGTATACTATAAAATAGATAGGCTTACAAAGGAAACCAATTATATTGAATAGAATAATTTTTTTTTAAAGTCCACAGACCCCAGATTAAAAAGCCCAAATTCAAGATCTTGTAGTTCACTACCAACCAACAAACAATTTTTGAGTACCTTCTACATGCTGGGCACTGTGATAGGTCCTGGGGATCCAAAGACAAAGATGGGGGGGGGCCCCCCACGCCACGGAATTTCATGCCTTCTAAGGAGCTAGCATCAAATAACATGTCCACATATAAGTATATGCAAAATATGGACAAACTAAACACAAGGTGACTGGTCGGGGGGAGGGGCAGGGAACCAGAAAAGGCAGTGGTGGTGGCAAGTGAGATAAGCTAGCCCTTTCTACCTTTTCAATTCTCATATATATTACTCCTTTCCATACACTACTACTGGCCTACTTGGTGTTCTGCATACATGATGCTCCACCTCTCATCTCTGTGCCTAGATCTCCTCCCATCTCTGTACTGTATGTTCCTCATGCCTGCTAGGGATTCCTGCCTCTTCTTCCTGAAATCACTGGTGTCCCTCAAGGTGTCTCCTCAGTTCTACCTATGATATCGTTCCTGATTCTCAGGCTGCTGGTGCTCCCCCACCCCATCTTGTTTTTGTATTTATTCTGTATGTACTTATGTATGTACATGTTTTCTCCTCATTAGAATGGAAACTTTTTTTGAAGGCAGGGACAGTTTCACTCTTGTCTTTGAATCCATAGTGCTCAAATTAGTGTAGGAGCTTAATAAAAATTGTATGACTGTATTGAAAGGAATGGCTTGATGGAAAGAGGATTATTAGGTGATATAGTCAATTTTTAAAAAATTTTCCCCTTAGCCATAGTTCTGAAAGACACCTCAACTCATCACCTTCTCTTCTAATTTTTTTTTAATGGTGTAACAGCTGATGTTGAAGCCAGCTATTTGTTTTTAACTTACTGCAGTATGTGGTATAGGCCACTGTGTATAATCCTAATTTCTGCCAAATCGTTTTCCAGTCAAAAAAGGGAGTCCTTCCAGGAATTTATATTTTAGGGTTTATGCAGGACTGAACTGTTTCCAAATGCTTTGGAAGAGCTTTAAAACCAAAGAGAAAAGTTTATATTTGGTCCTTTGGTCCACAGGTAAAATGAAACCACTCAAGTTTATCAAGTATAGGCTTATGCTTTAGGAAAATCACTTTGGTGGCTGAGTGGAGGATGAATTGATGACAGAGAAACTTTAGAGAAAGAGAACAAATAGGAGGCTATTGCAAAAGTCCAGGCAAGCAGGGAGGACCTGAACTAGGGTGGTAGTTGTGTGAGTGAAGAGAAGACTTATACAAGAGGTGTTATAGTCCAATAATCATTTGGCAATGGACTGGATATATGAAATGAGTGAGGGTGAGGGGTTGCAAATGACATTGAGATTGTGAACCCGGGTGACTAGAAGGATGGTGTCCTCAACAGTAATTGCGAAGTTAAGAAAGGAGTCGGGTTTTGAGAAAAAGATGAGTTTTGCTTTGGATATATTGTTTGACATGTCTATGGAATATATAGCTCTGGGAATCAATTTCACTGGGAAGATAATTTAACCTATTAGAGCTGATGAGGTCACCAAGTAAGAAGTGTAGAGAGAAAAGAGAAGCAACCCCAGACAGTGGTCAGGATGTGGATGATAATTCAGCAAAAGAAAGCCAGAAATTTAAAAAATTCAGAGAGGAGAAGTTATCCAGAAGGCAAATGTGGTCAAGAGTGTCATATTCAGGGCACAGTGGATAAAGCACCAGCCCTGGATTTAGGAGGACCTGAGTTCAAATCTGGCCTCAGACACCTGACACTAACTGTGTGACCCTGGGCAAGTCACTTCACCCTCATTGCCCTGCACGAAAAAGAAGAAGAAAAAGAAAAAAATAGTGTAATATACAAATATGAGGACTGAGAAAAGGTCATCAGATTTGGCATTTATAAGATTACTAGCAACTTTGAAGAGAGCAGTTCCATTTGAGTGATGAGGTCAAGAAGTCAGACTACAGAGAGGTATGAGCAAAGGAAGCAAATGTACTGAGAAGAAAAGTTTTGTTTTTTTTCCAAGTAGTTTGGCTAAGAAAGGACAGAGAAATATTAGATAATAGATAAAAGGGATATAGAGGTGTAATGAGAATTTTTAAAGATGGCTAAAAGCATTGTACATAATAGAAAATAGTTAAGTGTAGTAAGAAATGAAAACTATAAATAATTCAGAGAAATATGGAAAGATGTTAACAAAGAACAAAATAAGGAGAACCAGGAAAACAAGGTATACAATGACTATAACAATATAAATGAAAAGAGAAGTAAAGGTGGAATTCTGCATAATGCATAGTCAGTGAAGGTCCAGGAGAAAAGATAGTTATCTTCCTCTTCCTCTCTCTCCATAGAAAGGTACAAAGAGTACTATTAGGAGAGAATATTATTGCTAGTCAGACAGCTATTTTTACTTATAGTTTTTCTGTCACTAGGAAGGATTCAGTCTTTGGCAGGGGAGAAGATTTGCTATGAAGACAAAAATTATCAATAAAATGTGTTTTTAAGAAAGATTTAATATTTTAAGCTGATCATAAATATCCCCATAACCCCTAAGTATCATCAACATTCATTTGTTTGAACATCTGAAATTATTCCACTAGACAGAAGAATGAATAAATGAAAAGACATTTATTAAGTGCTTACTACATGCAAAGCACCATCCAGTGGGGATATAAACAAAACAAAACAAAACAAAACAAAACAAAACAAAACAAAACAAAACAAAACAAAACAAAACAAAACAAACCAAGAAGCTTGTATTCCGGTGCTCTTTCACTAAAAAAAGAAAGTAGTTCTTTTCTAAAATGAGACTTCTTTCTCTACAAGTTCAATACTTATATGGGAAAAATTTGATCAATATTCCAGATGTGCTTTCAGTTTCAAGCCTGACTACCCATGGATTAAATTCTCAGCTTGACTGACTAGGAAGCATGAGTGAAGACAAGACTAGTAAAACTGGCCTACTTCAAGAGGGTAACATAGGACTAAGTCAGGCTCTTTGGTCCATTTATCAGACACTTAATACAAAGTTACAAACAAATCTGTTGCCTGGAACACTTTCTGAGAGGAGCAGGCAGATTATTTAGTATTCACGCGATTTTTATTTTTATTTTTCTAAATGACACTTTCGTTACACATTAGAAAGAAAGGTTTGGCTACATTACATCCCTGTTTCTATTGATCTTGACAATCAGTAGTGGCAGAAACAGAAGCAGATGAGCATAAACTGTTTTATTTCCAACCAGAAAAAAAAAAATCCCAAAAAAATCAGAATATTGTCATTTTCCTACTATATGGCTACTTCTTTGGAGATTCTTGATGGTAAACTCTTCATCCTGAATGATCAAAAGGCATATTTCTCTAATTCGATTTGAGTAGGAATCTCATTCACTATTAATTTAGTATAGCAAACAGACACCTCACAAATACAAACTCTCTATTGCTTAGGATAAAATCAAAGGGATAAAAAGTTTCAACATAAAAAGATTCTGGGAAAAATTAAATGTACAATATTTGTACAATAAACATACACATAGAAATGAAATCTTTAATCAGAATGGTTGCCGCCAAAATTTTTACCTAGAAGAGTCACTAAAGGTATAGTGAAGACAAATGGCAGGTTTAGCAGTAATATTTATATAAACAAAACTAGTGGACGATTATTGTGTTGTTTTTTTTTTTATCCGACATGGTAAAAAAATGTTTTGGAAGCTAGTATTATGTGGGCCCAAGTCTTATTCTAACTTCTGCCAATATCATACTCCAATTCCTCAGGGTAGTATGGAAAAAACCCTGAGTTTTCAAAGTCTGACAAGTCTTAACCCAACTGGAAAGCCTTCCATTAAGTAACACAGTTATCTGAAGACTAGTCTAGGTAAATATGAAGTGGCCTGTTGGTGGTGGGTTTTTGTTGTTGGTTTTTTACCACAAACAATCATGAAACCATCTACTAAGGTATGGAGGGACAACTTTTATCAGTGTCATGAGTCCCCACAACACCACAGATTCAACCTGGGTGACTGAAAGAAGATGGTGGTGCTCTTGACAGTAGGGAAGTTGGAAAGATGGGAGGGTTTCGGAAAGGAAAGAGTTTTGTTTTGGAGATGCTGCATTAGAGATGACAGACCAGAGGTCAGTAGAAAGAACAAGTCTGGATAAATTGATTGGAGAATCATCCTCATAGAGATGATAACTGAACCCATGAAAGGTGAAAAGATGATTACCGAGATGGCACAAAGAAGAGAAGAGAGACCAGGATAGAGCCTTTGCAGATACCTACAAGATATATATTAATAACATACTTTATAATTTATAAAGCACTTTCCTAATAAGAGCCCTGAAGTAGATATCACAAGTATTACTGAAAAGAAAAAAAAAATGAAGGCTCAGAGAGTTTTAGTAATATAACAATGGTCACACAGCTATTAAGTGTCAAGAGCCAGTATTCAGAAACCTGACTCTAATGAGTTATTTTTTTCCACTATACCAGCATTCTTTCCAATATACCATCATTTATCTAAATTAAAGTAGAACTATAGAATTGGCAAAAGTGGATAGCATACATCCTTGAAATACACAGATAATTACAAAAATTTAATTTAGTCATTGTTCTTTTACCACCAAACTTTTCACTACTATTACAGGCAAAGCAAGTAGTGAAAATCCTTGAGTCTAATGTCCTTTAATCTTCTCTGTCCACTCACGGGTAGAGGTGCTAATGATCAATAAGTGTACAAAAGGCCAGAGAAGGAAGTAAAGGGACAATGAGTCTGCAAATAATGAAAAGTTGATGAGTTTTAGATTTACAGTGCTTCTTGTATTCAATTCAGCAAACATTTATTAGACATTTACTACTTACAAGACATTTTGTAAAGTGCAAGGGGAGATATAAGATTAAGAAAAGCTACAATTCATCCCCTCATGGAGCTGACACTCTAGTAAGGGGATAGAGAATATACACAAACAATTTTAACACAAAAACCGTACATGATAAAGTCATGAAAGGTACCAAAAAGAGTTCTATATGATGTGGGGGTTTGAGGAAAAGAAGAATGAGAAGAGATGATAAAAGAGAACATCTGAATACAGTTTTGAAGGATGGATAGGAATTCAAAAGGCAGAAGGAAACTGTGGTTATTCCAAAAATTAGGAATACTGTGAGTAAATGCATGAAGGTGGGGAAACACAAGGCATGAATGGAAATAGATTGATTGGGTGAAACACAGCATATGTTAAAAGGCATAATATAAGGTTAGAAAAGTGGGATGGCAGTAGTTTGGCTCTAAATGCAAGGCTAAAGTTCTATTTATATTCTTATTATTATATATTTAACTCCTAGAACTATTATTCCTGTTATATTTAACATACAACCTTATATATTTAACTAGTATAATAATTATTAATAGTAACTCATATTTATATAGACTATTTTAAGGATTATAACTCTGAACTTTTCTTACAATAACCACTGTACACTACAAAACGTGAGGTAAAATAGTGAACTACTAAAGATTTTAGAGTTGTGACATGATCAGTCCCTGTGCATAAAGAGTATAGAACTGGTAGCAGTGTTATGGATGGGGAAAGACTGGAAGCAGGAAGACCTGTGAGAAAATGGCTGCAAATTTGGAACTATGCCCAAAGGGCTATGGGGCCATACATACCCTTTGACCCAGTAATACCACTACTAGGTCTATATCCCACAGAGATCATAAAAAAGGGAAAAGGACCCAAGTGTACAAAAATATTTACAGTAGCTCTCTTTATGGTGGCAAAGAATTGGAAATTAAGGGGATCCCCATCAATTGGGTAATGGCTGAACAAGCTGTGGTATATGAATGTAATGGAATACTATTGTGCTATAAGAAATGATGAACAGGCAGATTTCAGAAAAACCTGGAAAGACTTAAGTAGACTGATGCTGAGTGAAGTGAGCAGAACCAGGAGGACATTGTACACAGTAACAACATTGTGTGATGATCAACTGTGATAAACTTAGCTTTTCTCAGCGATACAATGATCCAAGACAATTCCAAGGGACTCATGATGGAAAATGCTTTCCACATCCAGAAAAAAACCAACTGTGGAATCTGAATGCAGACTGAACCGTACTGTTTCTACCTTTTTTTTTTCTTTTTTGAGGTTTTTCCCTTTTGTTCTGGTTCTTCTTTGACAACATGACTAATGCAGAAATGTTTAATGTGATTGTACATATATAACCTATATCAGATCGCTTTCTGTCTTGGGGAGGGGGGAAGGAAGGGAAGGAGGGAGAAAAATTTAGAACTCAAAATCTTATAAAAACAAATATTGAGAACTATCTTTATAGTAACTGGAAAATAATAAAATACTTTTATAATTTAAAAAACCCAAACAAACAAAGCAGCTGCAACAGTGCCAGTATTTGATAACAAAAGCTTATGCTAGGGTTATGGTAGTGGAAATGAGAAAGATTATGGACAGGTTTTATAAATGATTGGGTACTAAAGGTGAGAGAGAAGGAAAAGTTAAAAGACAACACCAACATTTTCAAACATAGAAGACTAGGTAAATAGTAGTGTCACAGACAGAAATAGTGAAGTTGGGGAAAAGAGTGTTCAGATGGAAAAACATTAAGTTCAGTGTTGTATATGTTGTTCTCTCTGCAGATGGAGATGTGGGCCCATTGGAGTGGTCAGGGCCAGAGATGTAGAATCAGGAGTCATTAGCCTACAGGTGGCTTGTGAAGTTACAGTAGTATATGACATTAGGGGGGCCAAGAAAAGAAACTTGGCAAATATCCATTTTAAGGGTTTTAAGGGAAACCAATATAGTCCATCCTAAAGGGAGCCAGTATAGGAGACCAAAAAAAGAACAGGTAGGAGAACTAGTAAAGTATATCTTTAAACCTAGGTCACTGAAAAATCATTTTAATAAATGAGAATGCTTCCCTTTTCTTCTGCCAAAAATCACACAAACAGGAAAGAGAGAACCATTAATAATTAGAATTTAAGATGTGGCAAATTTGGCACTAATGGTCTTCATCAAACCTTAAGACAGTACCACTCTGGAGAAAGAATGAGTTCTCTGACTGCTTGAAGGAAGAAGTCATGTGCCTGAAACCTATGAGAAAACAATATTGGCCAGCATGATCCAAGTCTAATTATTTACAGAGGTAGAACAGAGAAGAAACCAGTCATGTACTTTGAAATAAAAAATCTTTTACAAGTGTGTCAATAATAAGAGCAGCACTTCCATTTAGGAGACTGTGAACATAGGCTGAACTTGTTATTTTTTTTTCTCTCCCAAAACTTGGCTATTCTAGCCAGTCATTCATCCAGAAAAAACAAGAGGCCAAGGTCCAGTCTCAATTTCCGTCCCAACCATTCCAACCTAATCTCCTGGAAAGTTAATGCAAATAAAAACAAGCTCTCCATTGCTACTGGTAGTGAAGCCTGTTCCTTTCCCAAGAGAGGCCTGTAAAACAGGACAGTCACTGACAGCAGTACAATTACTGACACAGATACAGACTTTATGGACATGTTTATCTCCGCTGTAAATCCACACTCTCTCTCCACTCCGATTCACGAGTCATAAAGAAATTGCAGATAATGAAAAAGTTGGGGAAATTTACAGCATGTCGGAAACCTCAGACAGCCAGAAGAAATTAAAGAGCTGACTAGGGATAAATCACACAGGTACAATTAAAACTTCCCCTATACCTTCTTCATTTCCAAACTGAGGCACAATCCAATGGAGCTGATGAAAAGTTGAGGTCATGACTCCTCAGGCTGTAATCATTTCTTAACTAACTGCATGTCAAAATTAGCCAATTCACAGGTCATGTGTGAATGCCGTTTCTGGTTGCTGCTCTGATTCTAGACACACACCCCTCCACTGGGAAGCACTCACAGAGCAATCCTGTCTGTAAACAAGCCAAATTGCAACAAGCAATAAACGGAAAGGTGATGTCCTACACCTACAGAGATGGCAGTAGGTGAAGGGACATTTTTTACCATCACCACTGTGGATGTGGGCATTAAAATGAGAAAGTAGAGCTACAATGGTTGAATGAAATTCGAGGTTTCGTGTTCCCTAATAAATAACCATTCTCAAAGTTTCATTTTGCCTCTTGTCACCATTCCAAAGGAGATTTCAAAGGACTACTATACTTGTAACTAGAAAAAGAATTACTTTTCTGTGATGCTTGTTTTTCAATAGTGAATTGGATTAATAATTTGTATACATACCTGCGTAAAGTTACAGGAAGCATGACGTCTTCAGGAGTTATTAAAAATCTACCTCACACAACTGGCCCTACCACAATCTCTTTTATAAATCCATAGTTCACTGATGCCTTTTGTCTTTATAGCACAATCATTTCAATTCTTTCTCACCCCATGATTGAATCCTCATTTGTGACAAATTAAAAGTTATTGCAAAAAGGCCAGTGATAGTGACCTCATTTGAGAATGCACACAATATCCTGCCCTAATAAGGCCCCACTTCTCTGCCATGAGGGAGAAAGTATGTCTCAGTTTGTGTTCTCCAAGATCTTCACTGGATTTTCTATGACTCAATAAACATTTATTAACCTTTTCATTTAGATTAGTTATTGTGTATGACATTCTAATCATTCTTTCTATTTTGCCCTTTAGTTGTTCACGCACATCTTTCCACAGTTCTCCGTATTCTTCTTATTCCCTCATTGGTTACTGCATAATAACATCCCATTATATGCAAATACCATAAGTTTTTATTTTTTTTCAGCTACTCCCTAATCAGTGGCTCCAACATTGTGTGCTGCTATGAATATTCTGGTATATACTGTACCTTTGGTTTCTGATTCTTACTTCTTTAGACTATCTACTTATTATAGCAATTGAAGGGTGTGGGTACTTCTTGCATAATTCCAAGTTGAAATAAAGGACCCTGGAACCAAGAACCATGAATTGCCTGTATATCTTCCCAACATGCATTGCCTGTATATTCCCCCCAACAGAGACACAAAATCCTCTCATAACTTCTCCCCAAAAGAGTTCTTATCTTTTGCTATTTTTGCAATTTGTATGGAGTGAGATAAAACCTCAGGCTCATCTTAATTTCCATTTTTCTTACCACTAATGACTCAGACTGTGTTTTTCACATGATAACCTGTGATTCCTTCTACCTTCTCTGTAACTTATAGCCTTAATAGGGAGCTGCCTAGAGCGCTAATTAAGTGAGTTGCTCAGAGTCAAAGAGGTAGGTCTTGAATCCAAGTCTTCCTGGATTTGAGACTGGCACTCTATTCCTCAGTTTGAACATCTTTTTTGAAAACTGTTCCTCTCCTTTGGCAACTTTTCTCCTGGGGAATGGAACTTCGTATCTATTTATGTTAAGTGCCTGTATTTTTTAGATATTAGACTTTTAACAATATTTATGCAAATTATCTTTTACGCTATACTGTTTCTTTTCTAATCATCTTCAGCAATTTTATTCACACAAATGCTTTTTAATTTTCAGTAGTCAAAAGTTTCCTTTTAATATTTTTTTAATCTCTATCTCACATTTGGTTAAGAATTTTTCTTCTAGGCATAGCTGTGAAAGGTACCCAATCTAATTTTTTAATGATGTGACTTTTTTATGTTTAGGCTGTATATTTGTTTCTAATTTATTGAGATATTGAGATTATTGAGATGTTGGCCTAATCCCACGGTCTATAAATTTGGGTTTTTATAGTTTTAGAAGTGCATTTCAATCTAATTGGTTTCCTTTGTAATCTTATGTATTTTATTTTATTCATTAACAACATTCTGAGAAGGGATCCATAGGCTTCACTAGACTCTCCAAGGGATACACAACACAAAAGGGTTAAGAAGCCAGATTTAATCCTAATTTCTGATTAATTGCTTTCCAGTTTTCCCAGCAGTTCTTATCAAAAAGCAAGTCCTTCCCCTAATAATTTATGTTTGGGGGGTATATCATTCCCTTATACTGTCAAAGGCACCACCATCCTTCCAGTCACCCAGACTCCCAACCTAGGTATTATCCTCGATTCTTCTCTCTCACTCACCCCACACATTAAATCTGTTGCCAGATCCTGTCATTTGTACCTTCAAAACACCTTTTGTATATGCACTCTTATCTTCTCTGAAAAATTACAACCCTGGTGCAGGCTTCATCACAAGTAGCCTTCTGGTTAGCCTCCCTGCCTCAAGCCTCTCCCCATTCTAATACATCCAAAGACATATTCTTAAAGCAGAGTTCTGATCACATCACACCCTAACCAATAAACTGCAGTGGCTCCCTATTGCCTCTAAGATCAAATACAAAATCCTCTATTTGGCTTTTAAAGTCCTTCACACCTTTGCCACTCTGCCTAACCTTCCTGGCTTCTTACACTTCACTCCCCACATATACTCTACAATCCAGTGACAATGGCTTTCTTGTTGTTCCTCCCATACAACACTCCATCTTCTGACTCTTCTCCCCATGTCTGGAATGCTCTCCTTCCTCACCTCCACTTCCTGTCTTCATTAAATTCAAGACTCAACTCAAATTCTACCTGCTGCAAAAGGCCTTTCCCTTCCTTCCCCTCCCTCCAATGCTAAGGGCTTACCATGGGTTTATCCTGCATAAATCTTGTATGTATAAAGTTGTTTCTACCAAATGAACTTAAGCTTCTTGGGGTAGGAACTGGTTTTGCCTTTCTCAGTGCCAATCATATAATAAGTCATTAAAAAATGCTTACTAAGTGGACTTAGCAAACTCCAAAGTACTTACTGTCTTTAAATAGCCTTTGTTTCTTGCTTATTCTGTGTTTTCCACAGATTAGCTTTCTGGTCGACTGGTTTCTTTGTTATTTTACCAGTACCAAAGTTTTGATGATTTCTACTTCAGTTTAAATCATGGTAATGCTAAGTCCCTTTCTTTTGCATTTTTTTCTCTTTTACCCATAACATTCTAGACTTTTCCATTCTTGGTCACTTAACCTTAATCTGCCTTAGTTTCCACATCTGAACTGGGGATTATAATGGTATCCATTTTTACAGAGTTGTAAGGATCAGATGAGTTCCTATTTATAAAGTGCTGTGCAAACTTAAAATGCTGTGTAAATGTGCTTTGTTATTTTATTTTAAATAACTTTAATTTTTACTACTTCTAATTTGATTAGTATTAAATCTTATGATTTTGTGATTTGATTTGCACTAAATACTTTAGACAATATTGTCATTTTTTTTATGATATTGGCACAGTCCAACCTTGAACAGAAAATATCTTTCCAATTGTTTGTCTCCCTTTATTGGTGTAAAGTATATTTTGTATTTATATTTATAAAAACCTTATGTATTTCTTGGTAAGCTAACTCCCAAGTACTTTGTGCATTTTGCAATTATTTTGGATAGATTTTATCTTATTGGTGTCGTCCCGCCCCCCTTCCCCGTTTTTTACTGGTACTCTGTAGAAATACTGATGATTTTTGTCGATCTATTTGCCTGCAAGTTTGTTGTGGTTATTGTCTCACATATTACCAATATGTATACCTTTGGTTTTGTTTTGTCTCAACGCTGTAACTATCATATCTAGAAGTGTGCAAAATAATAATGGGGAGAAATTTCATCCTTACATGAAATCCCTACCTGATTTAAGGACAAAGTTTTAGTTTTTCTCTGCTGCAAACAATGCTAGTTTTTAGTTTTAAACATTTTTGATCATATTAAAGAACAATCTTTCTATGTCTATACTTTTTAAGCTAAAAAAAAAGAATGCTGAATCTTCTCAAAGGTTTTACTATGAAAAAATCTTGTTTTTCTTTCATTCCTAGTAAAAATCCAACTTGGTCATACTGAATTATTTTCTGAATATGAATGAATGAACTAAAAAGCATTTACAAAGCATTTACTATATACCAAGCACCATGCTAAGAACAATTTCTGCACTCACTGAGCTCATAACTCTGAGGGAAATAATATTATCTTCCCAGGTACTGAAAGAACTGGTGGATAGGCTTACTGAGCCCAACGGTGAACTCTGAAAATCCAGGTGAAGGGGGGAAAGGTGCTATAGAACAGGAAACTGTAAACTGCTTGATTTTCAAAATGGAAAATGAAGATGGGGTTTTGAAAACGTTAGCTAGAGAGCTGATATTGATTACTGGCAAAATTCTAAAATGTATTAATGAAAGGTACATGTTCATGAGCATTAAGAAACTAAAATGATTATCATGAAAAGCTAGCATGGCTTCATCAAGAACAGCTTGTGTCATCACAAATTGTGGCATGCTAGCATTTCTTTTTTTGCCTGTGTAACTAGACTGAAATCAAGAAATATAGGATTCAATATTTATGGTTTGAAGGGACCTCAAAGATCATCTAGTCTAAACGTCTCATTTGACAGATGAGGCCCAGGGAATGAAATCAATTTGCTTAATACACAAATATTAAGTAGCTGAGATGGGATTTGAACCCAGGAACTCTGAGTTAAAATTTGTGGTATATTGTTTCACTGTTATCATTATTTTATATAATTATTATTGGGCAGCTAGGTGGCACAGTGGATAGAGCACCGGCCCTGGATTCAGGAGGACCTGAGTTCAAATTGGGCCTCAGACACTTTATACACTTACTAGCTGTGTGACCCTGGGCAAGTCACTTAACCCCAATTGCCTCACACAAAAACCAAAAACAAAACAAAAAAATTATTATTATTTCTATGATTCATTCTGTGACCTGACTATTATTTAGGATATCATTACTTGGCTTCCATTTAATATGTATCTTTTGTTCATATTTTCTTTATTCTTTACTGTTATGGTCTATAAAGATTGTGTTTACTATATCCACCTTTTCCCATTTGTTTATGTTTCCTTTATGCCCTAGAACATTATAATTTTTGTAGATATACCACAAGATGCTTAGAAATAAACTTATTCTTTAATATTCCCATTCAGAAGGTACCTTTGGGTAGTCAAATCTAGTTTATCCAACAATTGATTCAGTTTTATATTTTGTTTATCATTTTCTCTTTTGGATTTATCCAGCTCTAAAAGGGGATTATTAGTTTTCTATTGTTGATACTGTCTTTTACATTTTGCCAGGCTTTTATTTTAAGAATTTAGTTTTCTGTGCCATTTGCTTATGCCAACTTTTTTTTTTCTTTTTCTTTTTTGTTGTTTTTTTTTTTGTTTTGGGGTTTTTTTGGGTTTTTTTGCGGGGCAATTAGAGTTAAGTGACTTGCCCAGGGTCACACAGCTAGTAAGTGTTAAGTGTCTGAGGTCGGATTTGAACTCAGGTCCTCCCGAATCCAGGGCTGGTGCTCTATCCACTGCGACACCTAGCTGCCCCCAACTTTTATTATTTTTAAAAATTATCTATGGTGCCTTTAATTCTAGTGTAATTTCCTCATCTGTCTTTGCTTGATCATTAATTTTTATCGCAACTCCTGTTTTTTTTAATTCACTAAATTATTTCATATTTTGTTCCAGTCCCTCATTTTTACTCCATATGTGTTTGTATGTATTAAATGTTCTTTATATGCATCAAATTGTTGGGTTTTGTTTTCTTATCCATTCCTACATTCTTTTTCCTAAGAAATTTAATCCCTTTACACTTAAGATTATACTTGTTAAGTCTGCATTTTCTTCTACCAAGCATTTATGAATATATATACACATATACATATATGTATACATTTACTTTTGTAAAAAGTCAAAACAGTTCCTATGATTACTTTTGCTTCTACAAATTCAAAACTGGTATCCTCTCAATTCCTTCAGCCCAACCTCCAGATTTACTTTTACAATTCTCACATTTAAACCCCCACCCAAATGCTCCTAGTCCCCACCCCATCAATTCCTTTTTATCAATGAAATAAGTTTGTAATATCCCTTTCCAAGAAGTGTCATTTTCCTTCCATCCTCTTTTTTCTTAGGCTGGATATAAATTCAGGTCCTCCTGAATCCAGGGCTGGTGCTTTATCCACTGCACCATCTAGTTGTCCTGCTGCAGTCATTCTGGAATGAAGTTTATCTAACCCCTTTATTTTTGCACATACCTTCTAAGTACTCTCTAGAATCTATTGTCAGACTAATTCTCAATTAAGGGAAATGTTCTGACTGGGAGTCAAAAAAATCTGGTTTCAAATTTGTTACATGTGTGACCCTGAACAAGTCACTTAACTACTCCACACTTCAATTTCCTCACCTGTAAAATGAAGTAATTGTACTTGATAACCTTACAGGTCTCTTCTATCTTTAAATCTATGATACAGTGATCCCAGTCTCTAATCTTATCCTACTCTTTTGGGTTCCACTGTCCCTTCTGTAAAATGTTTTCCTTAGTTCATAATCTGATCCTTGGGGTATGGCTGTGAAGGGTTCAGTTGAACTTGGGTCTCTTTTCTACCTTTTTCTCCCTCCTAATGGCTGCCCATTTCCTTGTTTTATTGATTATTTTTATGCCAACAAGGCATAAATGTTTTTCACTAGTCCATTCTCTCCTCTACTTTCTTGATCTCCATGGTTCACACACCCTATAGTCACCTCCTTTCCTTCTTCTTGGGACTAAGAGATGGTCTGATCCATGGGCCTCAATACTCCCTACTAGCATAGTTCCCCCAGGACTGTATCATAAGTTTTAACTACAATAGTTGAGTGCTTTTAATTGCAAGGAAAAGGGACAGTTCTAAGGTTATGGAAGCAGGGAGAATGGACAGGAAGTGGTTGGTGGTGTGGCTTCCACCTGCTCTGGAAAAAAGGACCATCTACACTGGCAAACTGAAAAGGAGATAATTTTAAAACCCTTGTGCCTCAAATGGATGATTTTGATTAAATTAAATTAAAAAGGTTTTGTACAAACAGAAGCAATACATCCAAAACTAGAAGGGAGGCAGAAAGCTGAGAAACAATTTTTATGGCCAGCACTTCTGATAAAGGCCTCATTTCTAAAATATACAGGGAACTAAATAAAATTTAAAAGAATCAAAGTCATTCCCCAATTGAGAAATGGTCAAAGGATATGAACAGGCAGTTTTCTGATGAAGAAATCAAAGCTATCTATTGCCATAATGAAAAAATGCTGTAAATCACTATTGAGATGCAATTTAAAACAACTCTAAGGTACCACCTAACACCTATCAGATTGGCTAATATGACAATAAGGGTAAATAATAAATGTTGGAGAAGCTGTGGAAAAATTGGAACACTAATGCATTGTTGGTGGAGCTGTGAACTGATCCAACCATTCTGAAGAGCAATTTGGAATTATGCCCAAAGGGCTATAAAGCTGTGCATACCCTTTGACCCAGCAATACCACTTTTGGGTCGTTTTCCCAAAAAGATCATAAAAAAGGGAAAAGGACCCACATGTACAAAAATATTTATAGCTATTCTTTTTGTGGTGGCAAGGAAATGGAAATCGAGGGGTTGCCCATCAATTAGGGAATGGCTGAACAAGTTGTGGTATATGAATGTAATGGAATTCTATTGTGCTATAAGAAAAGGATGAGCAGGCAGATTTCAGAAAAACCTGGAAAGACTTAAGTGGACTGATGATGAGTGAGATGAGCAGAACCAGAAGAACATTGTACACAGTATCATCAGCATTATGTGTTAATCAACTGTGATAGACTAGATTCTTCTCAACAATACAATGGTACAAGAAGGTTCCAAAGGACTCATGACGGAAAAGGCTCTCCAAATCCAAAAAAAAAAAAGAACTATGGAATTTGGATGCTGATTGAACCATACTATTTCTTTTGTTTTTGGTGCTGTTTTTCTTTTTTGAGGTTTTTCCTTTTTACTCTGATTCTTCTCTTATAACATGACTAATGCAGAAATATATTTAATGTTATTGTATATATATAACCTATATCAGATTACCTGCTGTCTTGGGGAGGGGGGGAAGGGAGGGAGAAAAATTTGAAATTGGAAAACAAAAGTTGAAAACTATCTCTACATGTAACTGGAAAATAATAAAATACTTTTATTTAAAAAAAAAAAACCTTGTGCCTCAAACTGCAGTTGCTGGGCTGTGGGAATACTGCAGGTCAGGGGAAGGGAAGGTTATCTTATTCTTGTCACAGGTGAGTTTTCTGAACTTTTAACTTTTATTATTTTCTGGGGAGAGGATGAGGAAGGGGAGTACAGAAAGCTACCCATAGGAAACTTCCCACTTCAATTCCCCACTTAATCAAGGTATCCTTTTATCCTTTCCTTAGGTCTTTTTCACATTCGAAGGCTAAGAGAAAGAAAGGAAGAAAGAGGGAGAGAGGGAGGGAGGAAGGAAGGAAGGAAATATTATTCATAAAACAAAGTGTCACTTTCTGTAAGCATTCAGTAGTGAAAAACACAGCAGATAAGGAATATTATCTATCCCTCAACTAATGAGGTTTAGCAGATTGCCTAATGACTAATAAACATAAGGGACAACTGTTGGGTATGCTGTTACAAAATCCTTTGTGAAAGAAAAATCTACGGCCTTCTTTTTTTAACTGAAAACACAACTATAACATGTTCAACAGAAACGCTATCAACAATCATCCCAAAACCAATCTGGGAAGCAGGAAAGTTAAAAACAGAATCTGCTAATTCCATACAACTGAGCCCAAAATAACATGCAATAAAGCTATATAAGAATCAGCACAGCTTCTCATATATATATATATACACACATATACATGTCTGTGGGAAGAGCAAAGAAAACTGACAGCTCTTAATACTTGACCTCCATATGGTCTTAAAACCTGAAACAAATCAAGAATGACATTCATCAGCTGTGGATACAGACAGTAAAATGACTTTGTTTATCCATTTTATCAGCTGGTAATTCAATTCAATATAACATTTACTAAGTAATTATTATGTGAAAAACATTTTGCTATGCTCTGGGGCAAAGCCAAATATTACATAACGTTTGGTCTCTCTACCTTCACTGAGTTTACAATCTAGTAAAAGGATGTGGCATAAATAACTCTAATACACAATAGAAAATAAATGCATATGATGGGCAAAGTGAGAACTAAGAAAGGAAAATTCATTTCTGTGTTAAGAGAATCAAGGGCTTGGTTCTGTAGCCACCACAATAAAGGAGTAGCGAACTTGTAATATGATATTGTAGAAGGCAAAGGACATAGGTGTGCAACCAAGAATAACTTATTCAGCAAAACTGAGTAGAATCCTATGGGGGGTGGGGGAGAGCCTCTAACAAAATGGAGGCCTTCCAAGGATTCCTGATCCAGCTGTGGAGAAACTTCGAAGTTCAAACATCAGAGTGAAGAGAAACATGAAAAGGTAAATGCAAATAAACAATCTTATGGGACTAAACATGGGTAAACTGCTTATTCACCTGTAAGGAGATGATATAAATAACTGAAATAGCATATAACCTGTATGTGATGGTTATATTTATTAAGGAAAGAATACTGAAGAAATGACAGGGATACGACAGGACCCTGATACTGCTATCAATACCACTGGCATTCCAGGATCATGAGATGACCAATTCATATTTTAAAAAAACATTTATTTGATAGATCATTTTTCTATCCATTACATCAGGCCAAAAACGACAGCACTGTGCTTGGGGCCTCTGATACATCTAAGTTGTATGACCATGGGCAAGTCATCTAACCTGCTGGTGGCCCAAGAAAACTCTAAGACTCTAAGTTATAGCCTAGCTGTCAATCTGCATCTGCAGAGAGAATTAAGACAATTATAGGCTCATAGACCTAAAATTGGAAGACACTGAGTCCTCTGATTGTAGCACCAAGGCTCTTTCCAGTATACCATGCTTGGTATCCTTCACACTGGAAATTCTCAATAATAATAATGAATTCCTTTTCATTGTTCAGTCATTTCAGTCACACCTGACTCTCTGTGATCCCATACTGGGGTTTTCTTGGCAAAGTTACTGCAATAGTTTGCCATTTCCCTCTCCAGCTCACTTTACAGATGAGAAAACTGAGGCAAACAGAGTTAAGTGACTTGCCCAGGGTCACACAGCTAGTAATTGTCTAAGGCCAAATTTGAACTAAGGAAGATGAGTCTTCCTCATCCCAAGCCAGGGGCTCTATCCACTGTATAACCTAGCTGCCCAATGAATGCATAGGACTAGATTAAAAAAAAAAAAACTCATCAAAACGGACCAAAAAAAAAAAAAAAGCTGAACACTGAATAAAGGTACTAAAAATGCCTACTTCGTGCTGTCCTGAAGTTTTTTGGGGGGTGAGGAGGTAGTTCACACATGTGTGTATATGTGCACATGCGCACACATAAAATTAAATGAGAGAGAAGCAATAAGGTAATAATTCTGTCTTCAAATGATGGAGAGCAGGGGCAGCTAGGTGGCGCAGTGGATAAAGCACCAGCCTTGGATTCAGGAGTACCCGAGTTCAAATCCGGCCTCAGACACTTGACATTTACTAGCTGTGTGACCCTGGGCAAGTCACTTAACCCCCATTGCCCAGCAAAAAAACAAACAAACAAACAAATGATGTAGAGTTTGAGTCAGGCGGTAACTTAAAATCCATCTAACCCAACCCTGAATTTTACAGATAAGAAAACTGAGGCCCAGAGGAATGAACTGAGTTGCCCATGGTCACACAGGAAGTTAGTGGTGGAAATGGGACTAGAACCCAGCCCTCAACTGTTCTTCCCAATAATTGATTTCCACAATACTATGAACTGGAGAAGACTCACACCAACAATAGTAAAACACTAGCTTAATAACAGAAAGACTGTCAGACTGGAAGTCTTCAAAGATTCTTCCTAGCTCAATAGAGTATTACACTTGTATTTCAATACTTATAGGATTCATGGTTGCATCACTGTTGGGCTCTCCTTCCAGCAAGGGGAGAGAATCACAAT
This sequence comes from Dromiciops gliroides, assembly GCF_019393635.1. Lineage (NCBI taxonomy): Eukaryota > Metazoa > Chordata > Mammalia > Microbiotheria > Microbiotheriidae > Dromiciops > Dromiciops gliroides. The sequence continues at coordinate 237,748,980 of NC_057862.1, forward strand.
TCCTCTATGTTTGCAGTTATCCTGAGTTATATCATTTGACACAATTCATCACCTAGTGGTCAACTTCCTCAATGAAACTCTCCAAACCTAATTAGACTATCAGACAAAAGACATCTAAATCTGTCACTTGGCCCATAATGCACTAAAGCCCTGTTCTGATATTATTATTATTATTATTATTATTATTATTATTATTATTAAGATATTAAATAAAAATACTTCCTTTTCAAAGGACTTTCATAATTTTCTTATATAGGACATTATATTTATTTTGTAGAACAGGAAACTGAGGCACAGAAAAGTGACTGGCCTTAAGGCTAATCTACAGAAAGTAGAAGAGCCAAGACTAGAACCTAGATGTTCTAACTTCTAGATTGGGGGAGGGGGGGTTGGTTTCCCTCAGTAGATCAAACCTAGGAAATCCCATCTCTCTAGGACTTCTTTTCCTCAGCTATTACAAAATGGAAATAGCATTGAATTCTCATATAGGTACTTCTACAGATTAATTCTGCAAAAAAACAGTTTTTAAAAATGTAAAATTATGGGTCTTTTCCATCATAATAAAATATTCCATTCTCCCAGTAGTGTTTTCTTCTCTGTAGTAGAAAAGCTTAAGTCCTTTGCTCTTTTACATAGCTAAGATATGATTCTGTGTCTCAGAGCTCTTCAGAAATCTCTTCTTAGAAAATTGTGTTCTGACTCATTCTCAAAATGTTCACAATGATACCAACAATCATACAGGTAAAATGTTTTGCATCTAGACGCTAGCCATATGCCTGACATTAATCACAGTTACATTCCTAAAGAAAGTCCATAACTCAAAACAGAAACAGTTTTTCAGAAGTTGCCACTAAAAATTTATGCATTAGTACAAAAAGAGTTTCCCTATAAACACATTCAGAGGGGTATACCCAGGCAAGATTCCCCACTTAGACATCTTCAAGAACTAGATTTTTCTTTCTTTTTGCTATAGCTAACCTAATGACTATTCCTGTTGATCTGGCCCAGGTTTGTTTTAAATTGTAGGACCAAATGGCATTTTATATTTTCTTTATTGAAAAACTATTCTTCTTTTCAAAGATCTTTTAATGGATTCAAATAGTTCTAAGAAAAAAAAATCTACTTAAAGTATCAATGTTTCCAATTCTGGTTTCATCAGACTATGTATCCCTGTAAGGATAAGTCTAATCTAAAGTCATTAATAACCCAAATGAAATCAATGGCTTTGGAAACAATCCCAAAAATCTTCCCATTAGTAACCGATCTCCTCTACAATGACCTTTTGCTTATGTGTTATTCCCCTTTTCTCCTATTCAATCTATGTGTAAGGATAGATAAAAATGTGGTAGCAAGTATTTAGAGGAGTAGGTATCAAAAATATTCATTCCAAGCATATATCCTCTACAATGAAGACAGGATCCATTAAAATTATCCAACTCCATTTACTCTTACTCTGGATCACTAAATAGCCTTCCATTACTAATTTGGCTTTTGAAATAGCCTTTTCTACTGGAAAGAGAATACACTGTCCAGCTCATGGGAGAATCTAGGTCCACTCAACAGTCAAATTCCTCATTGTAAATTCACAAATTTGTATTCAAGTTTAACAATGTTGTGAGTTTGGATAGCACAAACCATTTCTCCAAGTCTAGACAGTTCTGAGTAGATTGATAAAACAATTTCTGAGCCATCTTGTGGAGAATCAATCTAAGTGCCCAGCTGACCTCTTTGGCAAGACTATCTGTTTAATACAATGGCTTTCTTTCCTCTTCCATCTTACCTCAAAGCTCAAGTACCTAAGTGCTCTACTCGGTTGCCAGATTCAACTTCTATGGTTTGGGATACTTTCATTTTATAAACCAAATGAAAGTCCCTGTATACTCATCTGATACCTTCTAATCAAAATGACATAGGTCATTTAAAGATGATTCTACCCCCTACTAATTTGACCGTATATAAAGAAAAACTTACAAAGAGAAAGTATGTTTTTAAAAAATTTATTTTATTCAATAAATCAATGAGCTTGTGGACTTATTGCTCCAGAAAATAGAAGAATTTATTCAGCCTAAGTCCTGCCAGGAGATATTTATGTAGGAAGTTATAGTATTGGTAGGTACCCTCACTAGGACAAAAATGACAAAGGCCACTGATCATTTTAAGTGCTGAATGAGAAATGTCACTTTAGCTCTTCCCCCTTTGCATCCTTATCACCAAGTCATCAATTGATTTCTCAAGCTCAGCTATTACTTTTACATAGGCAATTCTCAGGTTGAATCCTTCCCTCATATTCTCCCTTTCCTAACTACCAATCCTAGATTTAAACATATCAAACTCAACAGTTCTTTCTAAAGTATTCCCTTTCTTTTTCTTTCTATTGTACTCCTTAAATCACCCTCTTTCATATTCACCATTAGCTCTTATCAGATCTTGATCAATTAAATTTAATCAAAACATTTACACGAAAAAAACACAGGGCCAGCACTGAATCTTCACATTAGGTATTTACCACTCAGGACATTTCTCTAGAATTTCCTGAATCTGTCTGTTCTTCCTTCCAGAATGTTACATTTAATAAGGCACCCATCATGTTTTACCAGAAAAAGTCTTTGCTTGAGGTACTTTATCATAATTTACAACCTTTCTATCTCCTTTCTTGAATCCCAGATCATATTTATAGCTTCTCCTACACAGTGAAAAGAACTAAGAAGAAATGAGAGTTAGTATTCATCTGATACTCAAAACATTTTCCATGTATCTGACAATATAGGTATCAGCAGCCAATTAAAAAAACAAACAAACCCAAGGTTTCTTGCACAACTTTTGCTTATGAAAGAATATTTTGCTAATCAAAAAATTATCTTTGGTCATATAATTGCAACTAACTTTGTATTCCTCTTTTTTTTTCCCTTCAAAGCTGTATTCTGTTAGGAAACTATATCACCATCCAAAGAAGATACAAGGAGGAAAAGGATGGAAGGGATGAACTTTCACTTTCATTCTATCAGTCATTATTAGAATGTAAGCTCCTTGAGGGCAGGAACTATCTTGCCTGTATTCCCGGTGTCTAAGACAGTGCCTAGAATAGAGTGGGCACTTAACGCTTATTGACATATTACTAATGATTTGCTCTTGAGTAAACTGATCAATTATTCATAAAGATTATTGTCATTCTCATTAAATATAGCTTATTACAGAGTAAAGAAGTTCATAGTCTTTGTTCCTTGGGTTGCATTACAACTATTTCCTATTATATATTTATGTGAAGAGAGAATACTCCATATGCATCAATAACATGGCTGAGAGGGTAAAGAGAGCTGACCTCTGACTCAGGAAAATCTCGGTCCAAGTCCTGCCTCTGACAAATATTGGCTGTGTGAACCTAGGTAAGTGCTTAACTTCTCAGTACCCCAGGCAAATCTCTAAGTTCATCAGTTGCAGATCTGCATCGGTAAAGGAAGATTCCTCACTAAGAGTTCCCCACACCAGTATATCACAGGGCCAGACCCAAAAGACTACACATGGAAATTTAGTAACTCAAAAGAGAACAACTTATCAATAAACCAAACCTAACTCCAATGATTTTTACTTTCTTCTTCCTCCTCCCCTCCAAAAATACATATAAGAATTTAAAACTGAAGTCACTTTATACAGTCTGTGAAAAATCTTTCTTTCAAATAATATCACTCCGATGTTCTTTTTCCCCCAGAATTCTTTTTATGAAAATGAAACTAACGGGTATATCAAGGACTGAATGTTTCCTCTGAGGTCTAAAGAACTAATGAGTGTGTATATATCTTACTTTATTAACAATAGGGGAAAAGAAGAACCCTGGCATACTAATTTTCCATTATTATAAAATTTTACAAACTAAGATGCTAGAGTAAAATGCTAATTTCCAGCTTTACAGAATTACAGGGACATCTTGGAAATTATCTAATACCCACCCCCCATCTTATTTTATAAATGAGGAAATTGAAAGTAAGTGTTGCTCAAGGTCACATGGGTAATTAAACTATATTTCGTTGTGTTTTTTTTAAAAAAAAACACTTCCACATGAAAATCAAGAGAATTCTGGATTTTGATAATATTTCAGTTGTATTACTTCCCAAATAGTATGCCACAGCACTTATTATAGCATGAATACCTATTGTAGTCTAAGCTAATGTTTATTAAAAAGCAAAGTATGTCTTTGGATATTTGGGTTACACATTTCACAACAAAGTACTGCCCATAAGTGTGCTTTTGAACTAATCTTTTCTGGCCTGGTGATTTTTTTTCTTTTTAAACAAGTAAAGCAATAAAACTTTATATCCACCCATCCCCCACTTGAATATTTAATCTCTGGAAATGGATAAATTAAATTTCTTTCAAATAAAACCAAAACACCAAGAACCACCTCTAGTTAAAGCCCAAACAGAAATATACCAGTAGAAAACAGGGCCTCAATATAAAAATGCCATCTTGATTATAACTCTAAGTGCACCCTAGCAAGAATAAATAAAAGCAGGAAAGCTAGATGTGGACAGAACATAATAAATAAACAAAGGGTCTCCAAAGTCAGTAAATATCCAGTGGCCATGCTATGGTTTGTGAAGAAATGAACCAAAGGTAGCCTAAAGCAAAAGCCTTGCCTAGCAAGTTGACAGCAGAATTGTTTTTCTCCTCTCAATCACCAGTTCCCAAAGTCCTAAAACATACCTAAGCACAGTCTTCATCTCAGTGAAGGCCTTCTCCCCCAGTGCTGATCAGGCCCAATTCTGGTTAACATTAGATTAGTCTGGTCACAACTCCCAACAACACAGCTTCTAATGAGCCAGTCACCAGCCTTTCAAACCCAATTTTTTACAATGCTTATTCAAGCAACAAATATTTAATACCTACTTTGCACAAGACAGTTATGCATAAGCCAAAGAACTCTGCTTAACAACTTCAAATGACCAATGAAAGGAACAGGAAAGAATTACCATGGATGAAAAAGATAGAGAGCACAATTTTTCAAAATTAAGGAGCCTTGGAACATGCCAAAGTATGACAATACCGAAATGTACAGAGTGCTGGACTTGAAGTCAAGAAGACTCAAGTTCCTCAGATACTTATTAGCTGTATGACCCTGAGAAGGTCACTTAACCTTTGCCTGCCTCAGTTTCTTACTGGTAAAATGAAGATGATAATAGTACCTACCTCCCAGGGATACTGTGAGGATCAAATGAGATAATAATTGTAAAGTGCTTTGAAAACCTTAAAGAGACATATAAATGTTAGTTATTACTATTATTTATTATTCATTTCCTTCCCTTCCCTAGTGATCAAACCACTCAACATTCACTGTTTGAACACTTTTGTAGCATCAAGTGTTTTGTTCATGAGACCTGACAACTCAGAAAGATTATTGTTTTTTTCTTATCAGTAACTCCAACCTTCACAATAGCTACTTACTTTAATTTACTTTAATTAATTAATTAAATTTAATTACTTTCTTTAATTTTTTTAAAAAGTAAATGGGGGGGGGAGGGGAGCTAGGTGGTGCAGTGGCTAAAGCACCAGTCCTGGATTCAGGAGGACCTAGGTCCAAATTCAGCCTCAGACACTTAACACTTACTAGCTGTGTGACCCTGGGCAAGTCACTTAACCCCAACTGCCTCACCAAATAAATAAATAAATGAGGGGGCAGCTAGGTGGCACAGTGGATAAAGCATTAGCCCTGGATTCAGGAGGACCTGAGTTCAAATCCAGCCTCAGACACTTGACACTTACTAGCTATGTGATCCTGGGTAAGTCACTTAACCCTCACTGTCCCCCCCCCCAAAAAGTAAATGAAGGTAAGGAGACCAAATAAAAGACCACAAGGGACATTTAAGACAGTTCTGTAGTTTCTGTAAGCCAGAATATTTCTCAGTTAGCATTTAATGCAAGATACACTGGAAAGAATATTGGACTGAGTATAGCCTTTGCCACTAACTAGCTATGTGAGCTTGAGCAAGTCACAACCCCAGGACTCAGGCTCCTCCTTCATCTGTAAAACTTAAAGTACCTGATTTACAAGGCTATTATTTGAAGTTGCAATAAGTATGCAAGTGAAAATACCTGGTAAACTGCAGAGGGTTATAGAAATTAGTTATTATTATTCTTTCCCCCTGGTCTCCTAACTCAGAAATGTGACCAGATATTTGTACTTCATTAAAAATCATCTAATTTTTCTTTGGTAGAAAATCATTTTATTACAATTTGAAGTCACTCTCTTTTTCAAAAGTTCACCATTTCAGCTCCTAAGTGTTTGTGTACAATGTGGCACTAAATGAAATTTTAGGTACTGACCAAGAATGATGGTGTCAAGAGTAACAGGGGCAGCTAGATGGTGCAGTGGATAGAGCACCGGCCCCGGAGTCAGGAGGTCCTGAGTTCAAATCCAGCCTCAGACACTTAACACTTACTAGCTGTGTGACCCTGGGCAAGTCACTTAACCCCAATTCCCTCACCCAAAAAAAAAAAAAAAAGAGTAACAGGAAAAAGGCAGGCCACAGGGAGAGTGAGCAAATTTTCAAGGACTCCTCCTTTTCCTGGCAAATTTCCACTAACAGAGGTGCAGCAGGTCATCTCTCATGCTGAACGGCTCTGACCTAGCCATGGAAGCTAGTAAATAAAACTGCCACTTCTACCTGCCTGAGCATCGCTGCTGGCCTCCTCCACCAAAAGCTGAATGCTATTTTTCTAACACTAGCAAGACTCACAGAACTAGACATTGTTTAAGGACAGCGATTCTTTGCCTAAGGATAGAGAGATGAAGAGTGGGCTATAGACAGGGAGGTTGTGCAAAGGGTCTAGAGAAGCCAGAGGGCCTTATTCCCGTCACAGTAGAGATCTTTGGAAGAGAAAGGTGAAACAAGCAAATGGCCAACAGCCAAGCTAATGCTGCCATCTAGAGGTTGTTCCTTGGAAGACGTCTGTCCTCGTTTCTGGTACCTACCTATTTCAGCTCGCCCGCTCTGCTCTGACCTCCCATTCTTCCTAAATGGATCATTTTCAAAAAAGCTCAAGTTACCAAACAAGCCACCAGGAAAATATCTGACTGCCTCCTAAGAGCATCTAGTCCTAGCTAGAGGTTAGGAAATCAATATTAAAAGTAGAAGATGAGGGGGCAGCTAGATGGGCGCAGTGGTTAAAGCACCGGCCCTGGAGTCAGGAGTACCTGAGTTCAAATCCGGCCTCAGACACTTGACACTTACTAGCTGTGTGACCCTGGGCAAGTCACTTAACCCCCATTGCCTGCAAAAAGAAAAAAAAAAAAGTAGAAGATGCAAATTTCAGGAGAAAGCTGTGTGGTACCACTTGAAATGCTCAAGTGTCCTGAAGCAGAAATGTTTATTTCCCCACCCCACCCCTTACAGTACAGAAAGCAGTCATAGACCTGTAATTTTCTTAGTGTGGGAACTCCTTCCACCACAGCAGACTGTAAGCAATCAATAGTTTATAGGTTAAGAAAGCCTGAATGAGGCAAAGAGATATTAAGTATTACCAACTTCAAGTCTACTTACTAGGCCAGTCCTCTTATACTGCTTCTCAGTACAATTCTGTTCCATTCCATAGCATTTCAATACAATTCAACACAAAAGTCAGTCAACTTGAGTTTATGGTCCAAATTTCTTTAGTGGATCTATGCGCTGTAGGTATTCCCTCCTCCAGTGCACATCACAATCCAATCATACCTCACTGTGTCATCCATAATCTCAAAATCTTCCCCAAAAGACTGACCCAGGAGGGTGGAGGCTATCCGGGGCAGCTCTCAGAGGGTCCACCTGTTCACCCTAACCCCTCACTATGTGGCTAGCCCGCCTTCTTTTTCAATGACATGCTTCTATTTTGATGGTACCTCCTATGTGCCCAAACAATAAGGAGCACAACAAACAAATGAGGTTTAGATTTCACAGCTAAGTCTGGTAAAGCATATTGCCTTAAATAAAGAAAAAAAATTAGGTCCAGGCCTAATACATTTCATGAAAATATATATTCTAAATGCTGGTGTGGAAGGAGTTCTTCCAAAGGCTGGAATGTGCATCCTTGAGAGGTATGGGGAGAAAAAAATCAGTATGAGGACAAATCCTGAGTCCCACCAAATCAACAAATTTCTATTAACCTCACATTAGTGGGAAAAAAAAGAAAAGAAAAAAAGGGGGCAGCTAGGTGGCGCAGTGGATAAAGCACCGGCCCTGGATTCAGGAGGACCTGAGTTCAAATCCAGCCTCAGACACTTGACACTTACTAGCTGTGTGACCCTAGGCAAGTCACTTAACCCTCATTGCCCTTCTCCCCCCCCCCCCCGCAAAAAAAAGAAGATGAAGAAGACAAAGACAAAAAAGAAGTCTAGCATGGCAGAAAGAAGACGAGACTGGGAGTCAGGAGTTCAATATTCCAGGATAAGTTCTGGCAAGAACCAGATGCAGGATTTTGAGTTACCTAACCTCTCCAGACTTTAGGATCTTAGTGCCAGATGGGATCTTAAAGATCATCTGATTTTCAGAATGAGAGAAAAGACCCTATTTGGTCTCTTCTCAGAGCCCTAAGACAGAGAATGAGTTTAGTTTTAAGCCCCACAACTTTGTTGCCTGAACCTCCTGGCAGGGGGCCATGTGGCACACAAGGCTCTGAGAAGCCAAGGTCCCTGGGACTTAGGCCCCAGCAGGGCCTGGAATGGGATCTGGGCTTTTTGGGAGCCAAACTAAGCTGGGAGTTCACCTTGAAGTGCCCAAAGTAATTCCTATGTGACCCCAATGTTCAAACCCTGACTTAAGTTTTGTTTCTTGACCAGTGTATGTTTATGTATGTTAACACAGCACTGTTCTAGTGAGGAATGGACATTCTTGTCCAGAATAAGGTTAAGGCCTAGTGTTGCAATCTGATTGGTTGACTGGTGCAATCTGATTGGTTGTTAACAGGGAAGTCTGATTGGTCAACTGATACAATCTGATTGTTTGTTACAGTTACCATGTATATGAGAGGTTGATACTATATGCTGTGATTGGTTGTTTCTGTAATGCTGTCTGTAAACAGAAACTGTAATGTGATTGGTCGAGAAGGACCCTTGGTGGGTATAAATAACAGTGCGGGACCTTACTTCAGTGCACTCTCTGATAAATCCAGAAGAGTGCCTATCTTCGTGAAGCTGTGAGTGGCGTTTTTAACACAGATGAATACACAATTATTCTATCATTATCACCATTATTATTATTAAATCCATAAAAAAATACTACCAATAATTATTTTCCTTCTCAAAACGAGACAACTTACAAAAACTTGCACCAGCACCACACTTCTGAACATAACTCCCTAACAGATTAAAGTAAGAAAAAGAGCCAAAACAGAAATCATTAACAGTAAGCTACATATTAACTTATCTCTTCCCCATAGTCTGCCCATCTACTCAGGGCCAAGTACACAGAGATACCACTTTCTTCTTACAGACATTTTTTGTTTTTATGTCACTTTTACTTCCAAACATATCCCTCCCTGCTTCCCTACCCAGAAAGTTGTCCCTTATAAGAAAGATTTTTAAAGAAAGCAAAAAACAGTATTTCAGTAAAACTAGACAACATACAGTTATCTCTTCTACATCATAACTTTCTGCATCAAGGTTTCAATATATCTTGGAGAAGTATAAGAAATTAAATGGGAATTTTGGGAGACTTTTATGGAAGCTGTGGACAACATATAAAGAGCAGCAGATGACAGAAAAAATAAACTCAGAAATGCATAAAACATATGTATAGTATTGCATAATATCAACATATAATATCAGTATCTTTTAATGCCTTTATAATTCAGACTTCTTCTCTAGCACAATGGGAGAGCCGAGAAATTTTACATAGATTTTTCCAGATTGCAGGGTGCTGTGCCCTTAAACCCAACTCTCCTTCCCCTGCCAGTGTGGAAGGGATAACTGTTTGTTGGAGGACCTAGGTGCAAGTCTTACCTCTGTCACCTACTATCTCTGTGATCTTGGGCAATTAGCTAATAGCTAATATTCATATAATCCTTTCAGGTTTACAAAGCAGTCTACATAAATTACCTCATTTGATCTTCATAACAACTATTATTACCCCCATTTTACAGAAAAGGAAACTAGGGATTGGAGAGAGTCAGTGATTTGCCCAGCATCACGTAGCTAGTAAATGGGTAAGGCAGGATTTGAACTCAGGACTTTCTGAGATTCAAGTGTTCCTCACTCTATCCACTAAATCAAGCTGCCTTTTCCTCCAGGCAGGCCATTTAAATTTCTCTGGGTCCTGGTTTACCTATCTATAAAATGAAAGGGTTGAACTAACTAGCCTCTAAAGTCTCTTCTACCTCTAAATCTAAGATTCAGTGCTATAGTTTCTGGAAGGATATGTAATATCACACATTCATAGCCCCCCTCCACTGCAAAGAAAGAAGGAAGGCTCTTTTCCTCTATACTTCCTTAGAACCATGCTTGGTCATTATAATTACAACATGTTCACTGTCATTTTTTTGTTCTTTCCATTTTCATTTTTATAGTCGTTGTATATTGTATACTATATGATGTACAATATTATATTGTTTTTCTAGTTCGGCTTGCTTCAGTTCATGTAAGTACTCCCATACTTCTCTGAATTTTTTGTTGTCATTTCTTACTCACTTATGATCATATATCACAATTTGTTTAGCCATTTCCCAATTGATAAGCCCTGACTATTTTTCTGCTCCCACCGAATGTATTGCTATGAATATCTGGTAGTATATATATAGCACCTTTCTTTCTGTCACTGACTCCCTTAGGGTATAGGACTTAAGAGTGGGATTTCTGGGGCAAAGAAAGCGAATGTCTTAATATCTCTTTTTTTTAAAAGCCCAATTCCAAATTGCTTTACAAAACAGACATTCATAATTCCACTATCAATATATTAATGTGCTTATCTCCACCACAAATCACTTTCAACAACTACAAAACCCATAACCGAACATTTATTGAGGATCTAAGTACTGTTCTAGGTTCTAGTGGAGATGTAAAAATGTAGATAAGATACAATCTCTTTCTTTGTGACACTTAGTCTATAAGGACAATATGATACCCAGACAACTAACTAAAATACATAATAAACAATTACATTAGAGAGTTTAGTACAAAACAAACTGCCATGGGAAGTCCAAAGGAAAAGATCATTACCAACAAGAGAGTGATGGATTATCAGTAAAGTTTTTATGGAGGAAATGATATTGGAAAGGAAAGGGGGATGGAGCAGGAGTATTTTTGAGCAAAATAGTCAAAGAAAATTAATCAGGCAATAATGATCTCTTTGAGTTCACAGATCCTGGAGGCGATAAGTCCTAAGAGATTAAATAGGGTGGTAACAGTGGGAAAATAATCTTTACAAATAAAGGATTTGTTTCAAATAGTTGCAAAATGTGCAATTACTATACCCATGCTTTTCAAGGGATTGCATGTACCCTTCCATTGTCAATAAATATTGCTAATCACTGGAAATACAAAAAGAGTCAACAGCCTGTAAGAGTTCCTTGAGGGCTTAATAGGAGAGACAAGCAAAAAAAATTAACCATATACAGGATAAATAAGAAAAGGAAGGCACAATAATTAAAAGAGGGTAAGAAACATTTCCTGTTGAAGATGGGATTGTAAATTGGGATTTAAAGAAGGAAGGGAACGTAGAAGGTGGAAATAAGGAGGTCAAGAGTTTCCTTCATATGAGAAGCCATTAAATATTTAACATTATCATCATCATAACAATAATAATTACAGTGTTTCCTGAGAACTAAATACACTTGAAGCTATCTGAAGTACGTTTTGGAACTCATGAACCACCAAAAAGGGAAAAAGATCTCCCAAGGAAGCCATTCTTATCAGTGCCAACTCAAGAAGGTCTGTGTTATTCCTAAACTAACATCACACAATGCCTCCTTGAAAGCAATAATAATAAGCAATCCGGCTTCTTGGGTAGGTATTTTCTGTGGGATTTTTTTTCCTTCTCATTATCTTTATCAGCAGGGACATTTGCATGAAAACAAGATCATTGGTCTCTGGGGATTCATCAGCTCCTGCTGCTTATTTTTCATCCATGTCATCCTCTCAATTAATGCTAGGGAGAGGATTGAGACATCGAAAGACCAGATTAGGGTGTCAAATGAAAAACCAACCCCTAGAGCAGATGAATATCCATAAGGAACAAAAATCTTGTTTTTATGCAAATACACCATGGACAAGGAAATAAAAGAAGACATTTTCCAGAAAATCTGATACACATCAGTGAAATTATTTCTAAATTAGCAACTGTTTTCCACATGGTACCAAGATGTTTCTAACAAAAAAGCATAATAGTCAATTAAAGTGGCAGTCATCTACCTCTAAACACTAGTGCAGAAGCTGAAATAAAACTGAATTTCCAACAGTCTGATCGCTGGACTTATTGGCTGGCAATAAAGGTCACTTCTGTTGCAATAAGTTTAGTCTTATACCTTTCTGGAAGCAGAGATTTCTTCTCTCAAGGTTCCTTCCAGCCTTATGTTTCAATAAACAAAGCTCTTCAATACTCCAAAGTAACACTCAAACTAAAAATAGGGATTCAGAACAGTAAATACCAATTCTAATTTTTACTTGGAGGAAGTCAATCAAGAAAATCAGGACAATAGCATCAATCTCATATTGTTGATATGAGGATAAAATAATGTATGGAAAGCACCTTTTATAAACCTTAAAGCACCAAATAAATGTAAGTTATTATAAGACTGAGCCCTCTATTACTATCTCCAGCCAAACAGATTTGAGTACAACAAAGAAAAATAAACTGAGGGCTTGACAGTTTCAGCGCCAGAAGGGCAGGATTGTTATAAGACATTGACCAAAGCAAGACTTAACTTAAGGTATTCAATTATTTCGACCTCTATTGCCTTCTTCGTCTTCTTCCTTTTTGGGGGGCATGGGGGTGGGGGGCAATGAGGGTTAAGTGACTTGCCCAGGGTCACACAGCTAGTAAGTGTCAAGTGTCTAAGGCCAAATTTGAACTCAGGTCCTCCCAAATCCAAGGCCGGTACTTTATCCACAGCGCCACCTAGCTGCCCCCACCTTCTTCTTGATATAGCAAAGATTATCACAGAATTTTAGACCAGAAAGGAAATTGAGCAATTATTTCATTCATCTAATTCCTCATTTAACAGATGAGGAAACTGAGGTCCATGAAAAAAATCATATAACATAGCCTCTGGCCTCAAGAAACAATTTCGTTGGTGAGATAAGACAAATACAGGAAAGATAAACATCCATATAAGATAGTCTAGAATTGAATGCCAGATGAGTATTACAGACAAATAATAAACACTAAAAGGATTCAAAGGAGAGTGAGATCCCTAAGAAATGGAATCAGGGGTATACTAATTGTGAGATTTTCATTGTCAGCATTTACACCTCAGAAATTAGCAAATGCTACAAATTAGAGTTTGAGTTATTGTTTTGTTGATAGCTTATACTTAAGTAAGAAAGTAAAGGAGAAAATGTTAGCAATGCAGATTAAACTTAAAAGCATGTCCTGTATACCGTTTTCTTCTCCAGGAGAGCCAGCATTTATCACCACACACCCTAACTGAATGGTCTGCAAAGGCTCCATAGGTTAAGCTCCAACATATGCTAATCTATATCACTAACAAGGTTTTTCTCTTAAATTATAAAGTACAAGTTTTCCACAGCTGTTTTCCAATTTATAACAGGAGAGGAAAGAAGCATAATGAAATACTTTTATATACACTTAGAAGAGTGTAAAACTGAGAATTTTAAAAAGAGAAACACGCCCAAATATAAAACACATACTGTCCAAATGAGATTTTCTCATCCATCCAACAAGGAAAAGCCATTATGGAGTCTAATACTATAACCAATAAGCTCAACAGTCTAGTACACTGGTTACCAACAGAAAGATTTCATTTTGTCATACCTCTCATATACTTCCCATTCTAATTTCTAATAAAAATATTTTCTTAATTGTAAAAAAAAGGGAAATCTTGAAAGAAACCACAACGGTTCAAAATACAACATGTAGCATGAACAAAGGTGGCCTGGGTACTTACACTCATCCAATCCCAGTTGATAGGCTAGATTCTGTAGCCCTCGTACTTTCTCCATTAGGTTAGCTGTGGTGAGGCTGCCCAACTCTGCAAATAGAATAAGTGTGAATTTCAATACTCTTTCTATTTTCTCCAAATCTATCGATATTAGATATAAGCCTTAAATTACCTTGCTTAGTCTTTACTAGTCAGAATAGAGTTTATGTTCCCAGTTCTCAAACTGAGAAAAAGGTGATAAGTTTATTTGTTTGCTTTTACAACATGTCATAGATAAGTCCATCCACTTGAAAGAGAGATGAGTCAGCATGTAAATATGGTCTTATATTACCTACACATTCTACACTCACATTTCCTATTCTTTGAATGGTATAAAACTTATTTTACTATTTCTGCTTTCTTCAGTACTTCCTGTAAAAGGAATATAATAGAGAGACCATTTTACAAAGCATTTTACTTCAAAAAAAAAACCTTAAAATTTCCCTGGTGCTGGTACTTCCTTCACTGAAAGATAAGCCACTTGTCCACACCTTGGTAGACAGTTTCAGGAACTTCCTCACCTGATATCCAACTGTGTGGTGGCAAGCCTCTTCTAACTTAACTATGTTGATCCTATGACAACAGTCTGTGGCCAGGCCCACAGGCATAGTTTTTCTGGCTGGTAGCACTTGTCACACCTTGCACTATACTGGCCCTAACTTTTAGGAACCAATGTTCCTCTTGTACCCTGAGAAAGCACCCGCTAAGAGAGAAAGTACATAAGTACTTTGGAGAAAGTAACATAAGCGGAGGGGAGGAGTCAAGATGGCAGAGGAAAGACATTAAATGCACAGAGCTCCTGATACAATTACCCCAAAAACAGCAATAAAAGAACCCCCCCGGAGCAGAAAAACCCACAAAAAAAAAAAAATGGGCTGAGATTATTTTCCAGGTATAGATAGATTAAAGGGGGCCATGCTGGGCTGCGAGTAAAGTCCAACCCCACGATCAAACCAACAGAGACCCCAGGCACACTGTACTAGAGGAACTTAACCCCTGAGCTTCTGAATCAGCTGCAGTACCAGCATCTTCTGGAACAGAGCTTGCAATCGGGTGAAAGGGCTGAACAGCTGGCCAGGGAAAGTGCAGGAGTATCAGTGGGACATAGGGAAGAATTCAGCTGTCCCACCCCAACAGTGAACCAGGAAGAAATCCTGAGCGGCGGGAGGCCCAGGTGGGAGAGGGGCACGGGCTCATCAAAGCTAAAAACCACCATAGCGTTATGATGGCTGGTTAACTAGCAAGTTGGCTTGAGGTTATCTTCAGACCAAAGAACAGGCCAGGCGAGAGAAAAACCTGCCCTCCCTCAAACCAAAAAACCTAGGACCCTCTGCAGCTGGGGACAGTAGTGTAGCCTAAAAGCAGGGCCTCCCCAGTGCGGAGCTAAAAGTCAAGTAAAAGACGAGCAAGCAAAGAAAATTCAAAACTACAGAAAGTTTCTTCAGCGAAAAGGAAGATCAAGGTGCACCCTCAGAAGAGAAAAACAACCTCAGGGCACCTACATCCAAAGCTTCCAAGAAAAATATGAATTGGTCTTAGGCCATGGAAGCTCTCAAAAGGGACTTTGAACAGAAAGTAGGAGAGACAGAAGGAAAATGTAGAGAGAGGGAGGAAAGAATGGAAAGAGAAATGAGAGCAATGCAGGAGAGTCATGAGAAAAAGGTCAACAGTTTGAAAAGTCAAATGGAAGAGGAGATAAAAAAGCTCTCTGATGAAAATAATTGCCTAAGAATTAGAATTGAACAAATGGAAGCTAGTGACTTTATAAGAAACCAAGACACAGTGAAGCAAATTCAATTGAATAAAAAAATAGAGGGCAATGTGAAATAACTCTTTGGAAAAACAGCTGACCTAGAAAATAAATCCAGGAGAGATAATTTGAAAATCATTGGATTACATGAAAACCATGACCAAAATAAGAACTTAGATACCATCCTCCAAGAGATTGTGAGGGAAAATTGCCCTGATATTCTAGGAGCAGAAGCTAAAATAGAAATTGAAAGAATCTACCAATCACCTCCTGAAAGAGATCCCAAAAGGAAAACCTCCAGGAATATTATAGCCAAATTCCAGAACTCCCAGGTCAAGGAGAAAATATTGCAAGCAGCTAGAAAAAAGGAATTCAAATACTGTGGAGATCCAATAAGGATAAAACAAGATCTAGCAGCATCTACATTAAAGGACTGAAGGGCATAGAATATGATATTCCAGAGGGCAAAGGAACTGGGACTATAGCCAAGAATCACCTATCCAGCAAAAACTGTATATAATCTTTCAGAGGAAAAAATGAGACTTCAATGAAAAAGAGGACTTTCAGGCATTAGTGATGAAAAGACCTGAAATGAATAGAAAATTTGACTTTCAAATACAAGACCCTGGAGAATCATAAAAAGGTAAATGGGGGGGGGGGCAGTTAGGTGGCACAGTGGATAAAGCACTGGCCCAGGATTCAGGAGGACCTGAGTTCAAAATCTGGCCTCAGACACTTAACACTTACTAGCTGTGTGAGCCTGGGCAAGTCACTTAACCCTCACTGCCCCTCAAAACAAAACAAAAAAAAGGTAAACAGGAAAAAGAAACCACAAGGGACATTAAAAGGTTAAAACTGTTTACATTCATACATGAGAAAGTAACGAGCCTGTTAATTAATTGGCGATGCCTCTAATGACAAAGCAAATTATCTCTATTATAAACTTACCATATAAAGTTCCCAACTTTTCTAAGTTAGGCATAGTGGATAGAAAGCCAAACTCTGAGTGAGGGAGACTTGGCTGCAAATTCCAGAATCACAGAATCTGAGAATGGGAAGGGGCCTCAGTAACTGTTCTAGATCAACCCACATCCCAAAGAAATCCCTAGCACAGCATTTCTTTCACAATCAAGAGAGAAATGCATTTAAGCCAGGGAATTTTAATTTATCAAGGGCACCTAGGTGCTCTATTACTCTTTACTTATCTCAAGTATTCTGTGATTTTTGTTCTGTTATTTTCAGTGTAAAGTCTATTCTCCCAAGCATTTTTTCCATGGGATTTCACATCTTTCCTCTGAACTTTTTAAAATCTGCTTTCCCAAAATCTAGGACATATACCCAGACTGTTTCTCTTTTATCACAAATTCTAGCAAGTAGTGATCACTTACCTCTAAGGTCCCCATCATTTCCAACCCAGCAAACAGTTTCTCCCTGTTAGTGAGATTCAGATCCCAAAGAGAATATTCTTTTGTTGATTTCTCTATGTTTTGAAGGATGAAAATATCCTAAGTCAAGTTAAGAAGTTATTCACTGCTCTGTATGGCAGAGGGATAGCTCCAGCATATTTCTGGATAACTGAAATACGCCATCAGTATATATCACATTTCTCTGCTAGACCTGTGATCTGTTTTCTAACTCCTTATCTATTTCCTTTTCCCATCCCAGTGGTTTGTAGTATACTCCAATAACAAAATCATTTCTGTTTTTCCCTACTTTGTCCCTTACTTGAATATTGGGGGGGGGGGGGGGCAATGAGAGTTAAGTGACTTGCCCAGGGTCACACACCTAGTAAGTAGTCTGAGGCCAGATTTGAACTCTCAAGTCCCCCTGAATCTAGGGCTGGTGCTTTATCCACTGTTCCACCTATCTTCCCCCTCAAATACTCTTGATCACGCTTCCCTATGCTGGTTCCTAAATTTCCTCACAAGTATACCTTTTTAATATGCCATGCTCACCCATCCTCTTCCCTATTTCACTTATCATGCTTCTTTTGAAGAAAGTATTCCCATCCAGGGCCATAGTTGAATCATAGGTTAAATTCCAACAAATCTCAAAAGCACCTACAAGATACAATTTGCCTCCTTACATCAGTGCCTCTAGTTCCTCTTAGCTATTGCCGAAATTTAGGGTACTTTTATACAGACATCTCAGGCCATAGGTTTTATTACTGTCTTTTCTTCAATTTTGCTCCTGTGAACTTGTGGGTAGCCCAATTACTAACCCTAACCCTAATTCCTCAGACAGTCTTCTCTTTCCCCCTCCTTTTTTAGTTTAAAACCCTTCTGAATAGTTATGCAAGACATTCTTACCAATCTTTGTTAGAATCTCACTTTCAGATAAGCTTTTGTGGTCAACTGTTCATTTCTACATGCCTTGCAGTCAATGGATAAAAATGAGAAAAATACAACCTATGCCCTATGGTCTTCAGTTTCTTGCCCAGGACTTTATAATCATTGATAAGACTATGCTGAGATGAATCACCCAAAGTGAATAGTTGTCAACAGTTTTGAGAAGTCTGAGGAATATCTGTTATGTCTTGGCTATATGCCCCAGGAAGACAATATACCTTCTGTATAGTTACCAGGTTAACAATAAATAGATAGATAGATAGATAGATAGATAGATAGATAGATAGATAGATGGATGGATGGATGGATGGATGGATGGATGGATGGATGGATGGATGGATGGATGGATGGATGGATGGATGGATGGATGGATGGATGGATGGGTAGGTAGGTAGATAGATAGATAGATAGATAACAGCAACGCCAACTACTGTCACTCCTCTTCCTAAATGATCCATCTCTCATTGGATAGTTTCTGTGTCTGTCCTATGTCATTTTTAAGAGAAGCAAAAAAAAAAAGGGGGGGGGCAGCTAGGTGGTGCAGTAGATAGAGCACCGGCCCTGGAGTCAGGAGTACCTGAGTTCAAATCCGGCCTCAGACACTTGACACTCACTAGCTGTGTAACCCTGGGCAAGTCACTTAACCCCAATTGCCTCACTAAAAAAAAAAAAGAGAGAGAGAGAGAGAGAGAGAGAAGCAACTTCTTCCCCTCAGACTATATAGTTCCTTCCTCTTTGGGAAGAGCCTAAAAACACAGGTGCCTTTTTCCTTCCCTTTCTCCTGTATTTCATTCTCTACCATCCTGAAACAAGTCAAGTTTTCCCTTCTATAAGTCCGAACTCTTCCCCCCCCCATGAAAACTTGCTTGTTTCTTTTAGTATCCCTTCATTTTCCCTAACAATATGCAATATGGAAAGGCATTCTTCTAATTCCTTCATCTCCTCCTTCAAGAGGGAGATCAGCCTATACTTGTAGAAGTCAATTGATTGTAGCAGAAATGCAATCACACACATGAGAACATTCTAAAAAGCACTGCCTTTTTTCTTTTTGATTACCTCTTAAATTGTTCATAGTACTTGGATTTAGGGAGAAATATTGTTTTGTTTTGTTTTGATTTTGCCACCACTTTTGTAAGGGACAACATGGTTTCCCCTCTCAAAACTATTTCTAGTGTTTATACTTTAACCCTGGGGTAGCTAGATGGCATTCTGTATAAAGTGCCAGGCCTAACGTCAAGAAGACTCATCTTCATGAATTCAAATCTGGCCTCAGACACTTACTAGCTGTGTGACCCTGGGCAAGTCATTTAACCCTATCTGCCTCAGTTTCTTCATCTGGAAAATGAGCTGGAGAAGGAAATGTCAAACTCCCGTATCTTGGCCAAAAAAACCAAACTGGGGTTCAGAAGAGTCAAATATAACTGAAAAACAACAAATGCCTTAATCCTAAGCACTTGCTTAAAACTTCTAACATTTATTAATTTTTTTAAGTTAAAAGCTTTTACAACCAATCCTCCCCACTCTATTCTATCACTTTACTTAACCCTTCATTCCCCTTAAATTTTCTTACTTTGTCTTAACAACTACTTTTTCCTCATCCTTCTCTTACCTACCTCTTGCAGTTTCACTTCCTCAAATTTTTATATCCTCCCTTTTTGTCCTTGATCTGGCTTCTCTTATGTCTTGGAAGTAGAATCTGAGCCTGGAAATTGTTCTTCAAATTTTCTTCAATTTCTTCCAAATTTTGCCAAATTTCTCTTCTCGAAATTCAATCTGTGTCCTAATTCACAAGTCCAAATTTTTCCCAAGTTATCTGAATGACTTCATTCTTCCTATACAGTTCAAAAGCTTCTTTTCTTCTCCCATGGAAACTAGAAGTAGAATACTTCTGATACATACTGTATTACCATGGGCAAATCCTTCATCCTCTCAAGGTTCCAGGGAGTACTTTAAGACTACAATGTAAATTTGTTCCTCCCCATCCTTGTCACTCATAAAAATCACATGTCCAGATCAAAAAAAGAAACAAAGAAAAAGAAAAGAAAAAAGGGAACAAAAGTGATGGCAAGAAATCCCCAAAAAACCAATACTTCTCCCTAAATCCAAGTACTATGAAAAATTTAAGAGGCAATCAAGAAGAAAAAAGGCAATGCTTTAAAGAATGTTCTCATGAGTACGTTAAAAGGTAGCCTTCTCTTCCAGATCACCTTTATGCCTGGCCTTGTTTTGATCAGTTCAAAGTCACAGATTAATTTGGTTCATAAATTCTTGTTGTACTTCAGTGGAGTCTCTTCAGTAATGTAGACAGCAACCCAGCCATAAATTTTCATCCTGTATAAGGGACTCTGGTCCATGTCTTCCTATTAATACTCCACAGGAAATCCTTCCAATATTCTGGGGCCCTTCCTGTAGATCCCTTAACATTGCAGGGATACCAAAAGAGTACATGACTATCTAGCCTTCCCTTCTGGCATGACCACGCTCTCTCTTCCTCCTCATCCATTCTACTCCCTGATGAAGTCATTTGTGTTGCCTTTCCTGCACAATTCTTTGGAGTCCATGTGACCTATTCATACCAATCCTTCTTGCCCTGTAAGTGGCATTAAATCTTCTCAGAAAGTAGTAGTCAATGACTTGTCATGGTAGTCATACATCATCATTAGAAGAATACTGGCGGGGCAGCTAGGTGGCGCAGTGGATAGAGCACCAGCCCTGGAGTCAGGAGTACCTGAGTTCAAATCCAGCCTCAGACACTTAACACTTACTAGCTGTGTGACCCTGGGCAAGTCACTTAACCCCATATGCCTCACTAAAAAAAAAAAGAAGAAGAAGAATACTGGCCTTTGTTTCAGGGAGAAGCTGGGGGAGGGGTATTCTAATAAAAGCACTGTACAACTCAACCTACTCTCCACCTGTTCAACTCTAGGCCCAGTTCACTGTTCATCTGCAGTGCCTGCTTAAGATCTATGTACTGATGGACCAGTTATATGGAGTTAGCCATTCAGTAGTATATCATGGTCTAGTTGACAAGCATTCTTCAATTATTTCAATTTTTCATGTAGAGTAGGTCCAGCTCTTTTGATCTCTTTTGAGATCATAGATTTTATTTACATGGAACTGCAGTGTTCTAGGGCTTAAAATAATATGCAAAATATCATCTGCAAACAAGAGTCATCCTTGAAGGCTGAATCCCTTTTCAATTTGGACTCTGCACTAGATATCATCAAGGGCAGTAACAAATTCCTTTGGTAACCATACATTTTCCCCAGATTTATAGTGTATTATAAATTAATAAGTGTTGAACATAATTATCCCTGTTATATCTTTCAAAGAATCTTATATGATTTTGACATATGCAAGGAATGAGCTTGTTGGAATATCATTTGAAAAGTTTTCTTAAACCTTCATCAAAGATGTCCTCAGATGGATAAGACACATAAAAATGTAGTAGAGAAAGTACCTTCAGTAGGTACTGAGATTCCCTCAGTTGCCTTTTTTCTTCCATAAGAATTAGGCCCAAGATTTTTTCAAATCCTTTAGTGTATCTCCCTTTTACACACACACACACACACACACACACACACACACACACACACACACACACACACACACACACACACCCTAAGAAGAAGCAATACCCCAATGTCCTTAAGATTGCCTTATATATTTGGTATCACCTGGCTACTCTTCCCAGTTTTATTTTCTTTAGTACCGTTTTTGCACTCTAACACACCTAGGTCTGGGAATCCAAATGTGGAGACTTTACTGTCATTTACAGTAAAAAAAGGTATGTTATTAAAATGTTTAGAAAACCCTTCCATATTTTCCTCTATTTACTCACCTATTTTTTTTTCTTTTTTATTTTTTTTTTTGCAGGGTAATGAAGGTTAAGTGACTTGCCCAGGGTCACACAGCTAGTAAGTGTCAAGTGTCTGAGGCCAGATTTGAACTCAGGTCCTCCTGAATCCAGGGCTGGTGCTCTATCCACTGTGCCACCTAGCTGCCCCCTACTCACCTATTTTTAATTTCGTTCTTTGAAATTCTTTCAGAATGATTTGGTTTAACTGGGTCTCCTGCCAAATTTTCTTTCAAATTCATTTCCCCCTCTATTGCTTCTCATTGTTTCATAAGATGATGTTCAAAAGCAAGTGTTTCTTCTAGTTTGGTATCATTTTGATCTTGGCTCTAACAAGTTGGTGGTCTCGGCTATATGTATAGACAACAAATTTGAAAATAATTCCCACACCAGACACTTACTGTCTAATAATATATAATCAATTTCAGTTTTTTGATGTTATCTGGTCCTGACCCAGTACTTTTCAATTACTTTCTCCAAAAAAAAAAAAAATTAACGTTGTACAAGAACAAGTGTAGTCTTCTACTATTACTCACTTCTTACTCCTGAACTATACTTTCTTTTTCTTTTTTTTTTTTTTTTTTGGTGTGACAATTGGGGTCACACAGCTAGTAAGAGTCAAGTGTCTGAGGCCAGATTTGAACTCAGATATTTCCTGAATCCAGGGCCGGTGCTCTAACCATTGTACCACCTAGCTGCCCCTGAACTATACTTTCTAATAATTTTTTGCCATACTCTCTAATGCCCACCTCTGCAATGAAGTCACTGATGTCTAAAGTGTCCTAGCTATTCATTTAGAGGGCCTTTTTTTTCCAGGGCAATGAGGGTTAAGTGACTTGCCCAGGGTCACACAGCTAGTAAGTGTCAAGTGTCTGAGGTCGGATTTGAACTCAGGTCCTCCTGAATCCAGGGCCAGTGCTTATCCACTGTGCCACCTAGCTGCCCCTAGAGGCCTTTTTAAGATCTTGGCAGTATGTCTCTATCTCCTTATCCTCTAAAACAGATGTTGGCATATAAGCTGCAATCATTTTCATCACAGTCTTTTTGTAGATACTTAGCATGAGAATGAGAGACAGCACAGTAGCCTGAAGATACGGATTCTAGTCCTGCCTTTTATACAGGCTGACTGTGTGACTTGGGAACTGTATTCTTGGGAAGCCTCTAAGGCTCTAGGCTGCAGGAAAGGTGCCAAACTGTGCTGGCTGGATTTCTCTACATTAATGAATTCACAAACCAAGTTCAGATCCTATCACAAGCTATCAAATAAGATAGCCAAATGGCACAGGGAATGAGACTTCTTGTTGTCTCTGGATATATAACAGAATCAACCTAACCAACTTTGTTATTTGACTTGCCACAGAAAACATGTGAATGATCCATCTATTTAGCAACAATTAGCAATTTTCTGCTGTGGTTTAATTTATAGCATAAATATTAAGCCTGATGCAATTTAGTTCTTACAGTAGTTATGTCACTGGTCAATGGATACAGATCTCAGATTAAATCTGTCCATAGCTAACTTAATGTTTATAGAAGGATAAGAACTAATGAGATTCTCAGCCCCCTTGAACCTTCTTCAGCCACTGCCTCCCTCACTGTACAATCAAAAATAGACAGTACTAGACTCAGGCCTATTTCATATATGCCTTTGTTTCACAGACTGCCACAGCCAAAGAATCCATCACCAAGTGGCCAGCCTATTGATGATGCATTTTCTATATTCAGTAAAGCTGGTCATCAGAAAGCAAGCAATCTATTGCTAAGACTATACTCAAGGGGGCAGCTAGGTGACGCAGTGGATAAAGCACTGGCCCTGGATTCAGGAAGACCTGAGTTCAAATCTGGTCTCAGACACTTGACACTTACTAGCTGTGTGACCCTGTGCAAGTCACTTAACCCTTGTTGCCCTGCCCAGAAAAAAAGACTGTACTCAAAGTTTCTCTAGCATAGTAAACCCTCCCTGAGATGTTCTCCAGCGACACAGCCTTTAATTCCCCAGGATCAACACCATGCCAAGGTAAGGCATCAGAGATAGACTTTGATTCTTAATATGTATAGTCATTAATGCTTATAATGAAAGACCCAAACATACTGGAAGAAATTAAGCAAATGTCTATTTGCAAATATCAGAACAGTTAGTCTAAGATATCTGTTAGAATCTATCTATTCCTACCTAAGGGGGAAAGTGAAGCATTTTGCATTTAAGTATTTTATCTACAATAACAAATTGTTTTGGCAATCAGATACTTAAAAGTGTTTTGTATCCCCCATTAAATCCTTCCAAAGTAACTATCCAAACTTGGCATAAGTTGAAATAATAATAACAGTAGTCATAATTTACAATTATTTAGTGCCAAGCAGTTGCAAAAGCATTTTTCTCATAACAATCCTGTAGGGTAAGTAAGAAGTATAAGTATCATTACCACTCCTATTTTGCATGTGAGGAATCTGAGGTTCAAAGATGAAGTGAGTTCAAAGTGTCCTTTGGCTAATAAATAGCAGATGAGAAGCCAGGTTTGAGTCTAATTTTAGTGCTCTTTCCACTATTCTAGAAAAACTGTAGTGTCCACTCCCTTTCAAAAGTTCAACTCTTAAAAGGCAGATTTTTATCTCAATCTCAGGTTCATATTTTAGTCTAAGATTTCCTAAAAACCATGGAATGTTTATTGTCAAAAGAATCACCAAAGGGAAGACATGAATAATAAAAAGATCTGACAAGGTTAAAATTCTCTAACTGAAATTTCCATTATATATTTGGGACTCAACCAACAAACATATATTGACCACCTATGTACAAGGCTTGGCAAGGGATACAAAATGTAAAGTACAAAATATTAGCTCCTACATTCAAGAGACTAACAGTCTAATTTTCTAAGAACTAACAGAGCATATATAAAAAGTGCTAAAAGAGTAATAAGGAAAATGGGTATTACTGAAGTTCAAGGGAAGGAGAAGTCACTTCTACTTGGTGTTATCAAAGTTGGCATCATGGTCCTCCATAACGAACCATGAATAATTTTGAGTTGGGTCTTGACAGGATTTCAACAGGTAGAGAGGAAGAAAGAGCACATTTTGGGCACGGGAAGCACAGCGTGAATAAAAATCCAGACAAAAGAAAGCAGAAAGTGTGTTCATAGGACTAGTTTGAGGGCTCATCTAGGGGAAGAGAGGGAAATGAGCCTAAAAAGACAAAGGTGGGCCATACTGCTGAGAGTCTTAGAGTGGAGTCTGTAGGTTATCATCATTTCTTACCTTTCAGCATATCAATATCATCATGTTCTAATTCGGCCATCCATTTGGGTGGAGAGCTGGTGATAGGCTGTCAGAAAATAAGAATACATAGATTCAGATTAAGAGTTCACAGACAACAAAAAAAGATCCTATTCTTTCACAACAAAATAAATGTGGCTTATGTGCTTATAATTATTTATAATTATTTATGAGTTAAATTATCTATGGCTGAAACTGCTGGTAGAACTAACTTTAAAGATTCAGATTGAAAACCTAGCCCTTGCTTGGATTAAAAACAGCTACCAGGGGCAGCTAGGTAATGCAGGAGATAGAGCACCAGCCCTGGAGTCAGGAGTATCTGAGTTCAAATCCGGCCTCAGACACTTAACACTTACTAGCTGTGTGACCCAGGGCAAGTCACTTAACCCCAATTGTCTCACTAAAAAAACAAACAAAAAAAAACCAGCTACGAGGTAAAATAAGACTGTTCACCTTTAAACCAGATTCTCAAAGGGGTAATCAGCTTAAGGATAAATAAGTGTGGAACAGGTTGAACCAGCAGTAAAAGAGTCCTGTCCCAGTTAAGCCTACTCAGCAAAAGCCAACTCCCATCCTAAATTCTATGACAAGCTCAGAAAATGTTATGTTATTTTTTACCAGAGCTGAACATTTAAAGAATACACCAAATACACCAAAATCAGAGCATCCTGAACTTTTACATCAACTTGTATTCCACAACCTTAGAAAAACTTCATAGCTGTCTATGAAAAACTGAGGATTTAAGTTTATCTTCTTTATTTTGCATGAGATATGAAAGAACCTCTATTCTCTTGGTTAACTTCTACTTTTTTATCATTAGTATAGAAAGAAGGGGCAGCTAGGTGGCGCAGTGGATAGAGCACCAGCCCTGGAGTCAGGAGTACCTGAGTTCAAATCCAGCCTCAGACACTTAACACTTACTAAGCTGTGTGACCCTGGGCAAGTCACTTAACCCCAATTGCCTCACTTAAAAAAAAAGAAAGAAATACTCTGTATAAATAAATCAAAAGTAATGTAATACAGGTGATAAAAACCAACTAAGCTAAACATTTTACATCCATGAAAATGGTAGGAGGCAAAAAAATTACCACTGCATCAGATATAGATTATAGTAGTCTAAATAATTAGCTCAAGTCTGATTTCATGCCAAGTACCCACATCCACTACTGTAAGATAATGCAGACCATCCTTCGTGTATAACTCTGCTCAAGTGCCCATGGTCAAGCAGCCTCTAATCAAATGCTCTCTCATATGATCCTAAAGCCTCAAAGCTTCCCAATAACCCCTTCTGGCTGTAAATAGCAGCAGAATTGGGCTTCCCAATATCCCATTTTAGTTCTAAACAGTGGCATTAACAGATGAATTTCCTTTCTGAGGACTTTTGATGTTTTACTGAGAAGAAAAAAAGATAAGTACTCACTATACTAAAATGCCCTCAAGACTGGAATATTAAAATCCCAGTGCAGCACATGAACATATCAAGTCTTTTCACAAAGCACCCCTGGGACAAAAAAGAACAAAGTTAAATATATAACTGATAAAAATCTCCCCTCCAAACTTATTCTGATATCAGTGGAAAATAAATACTTTATTTAAGATATAAATTGTTGGCCAATATATGTTCCCTTACTTCTCTGAGTAGGATTGTAATAGAAAGTACTGTTCATTCCTGTTTTTCATTGGTCTGTGTGAGCTACTACTAAAAGTATCTTTTTTACTCATCATATAAAAGAACCAAAAGGGAGGAAAAGAATTCCCAGAGAAGCTTATCTTTTCAAGGCACGGGACACCAAAACAGAGACACAAAATCTTTATTATATCTGCCCAGAGCCAAGGCAAATCACTTTGAAATAAGGGAGGGGAAAGAAAAGGTGGAAAGGAGACTTTTTCCATTTTCTAATGCCAGTCTTGACTCAGTCTTATTCCAATATTAGTTCCTTTGCTTAAGCCTCTCAGGACTAAGGTGACACCCACTTTTACAAGAACAGCTTATTAATTAGGACTCGAGCAATCTCTTTAAAAACAGAAGGGGTTGAGAGATATAGTTCCTTTTTCCAATAAGTGAATCTGATCACTCTAAGCAATTCTGAGATTCCTTGTCCAAAGAGTAGAAGGAATTATCAGTTGGTACCTATTACATCCAGAGAATCATAGATTCAGAGCTGAACAGTGCCACCAGGCCATCTAGTACAATCTCCAGGCCCAGAAAGAGGAAGGGATTTGCCTAAAGCTACAAAGGTAAAGAACTGTTCAATACCCTAGTCCTCTGATTCCAAAGATATTATTCTTTCCAATGCACCATAAAGCACTATAATAGAAATCACCAAAGTATTGCAGACATTTTGACTTCTTTAAGAGCCTACATTGTTTCTAATAGTTTATTTGTCAACCCAATCAGAAACGGCCTCTAGAAGATAGCAGAGGAAAGGCAGTAAAGTCTTGAACTCATGACACAATCATTCAAAAAAACTTCAAAATAATGCTATAGGACAATTCCTGGAGCAGCAAAACCTACAAAAGAGCGTGCTGAGATAATTTTCCAACAAAAGACAGCTTAGAAGGTCGACAGGAGGGGGCTGCTGTGCCAAGACAGGAGTGGAGCCCAACCCCACAGTCACCCTGACACAGATCCAGTACCAGGCAGGCCAAGTCTGGGAAAGAGACCCCCAGAGCCTCTAAATCAGCTGCAGCACCAGTGTCGTCTGGAACTAAGCTCACAGTCTGGTGAGAGGACTAAGCCCTGGGCAGGGGGGAGATTACAGGGGTCTCTGCTGGTGCTGAGGCAGAACTTGGGTTTTTCACCCCTGCTGGGAACCAGGAAGTAGGCTTGAGTGGCAGTGGCCCAGGTCGGGGAGGGGCACAGGCTCCTCAAAGCTAACAACCACAGCACACGAAGTTTTGCTGTCTGGTTAATTAGCAAGTTGGCCTGGGGTTATCTACAAACCAAGGAACAGGCTAGGCAAGTGAAGAACCTGCCCCTCCTTAAATCATACCACCTGGGACCCCTTGAAGCTTGGGACAGTGCATCTTGGAAACAGTGCCCCACTTTAAGGCGCTAAAAGTCAAGTAAACGACAAGATGAACAGACAGAGAAAGGTGAGAACCATAGAAAGTTTCTTTAGTGACAAGGAAAATCGAGGTGCACCCTCAGAAGAGGATAGCAACATCAGGGCTCCTACATCCAAAACTTCCAAGAAAAATAAGAATTGGTCTCAGGCCACTTTGAAGATAAAGTTAGAGAGGTAGAGGAAAAAATGGAAAGAGAAATGAGGGTAATGCAGGAAAGACATAAGAAAAAAGTCAACAGCTTGAAAAGCCAAATTGGCCAAATGGAAAAGAGGTACAAAAGGTCTCTGATGAAAATAATTGCCTAAGAATGAGGATTGAACAAATGAAAGCTAGTGACTTTAAGAGAAACCAAGACACAGTAAAGCAAATCCAAATGAATAAAAAAATAGAGGCCAATATGAGATATCTTCTTGGGAAAACTGCTGACCTGAAAAATAGGTCCAGGAGAGATCATTTGAAAATTATTGGATTACCTGAAAACCATGATCAAAAAAAGAGCTTAGACATTATCTTCCAAGAAACTGTCAGGGAAAACTGCCCTAATATTCTAGAAGCAGAAGGTAAAATAGAAATTGAAAGAATCCACTGATCACCTCCTGAAAGAGATCCCAAAAAGAAAACTCCCAGGAATATTACAGCCAAATTCCAGAGCTCCCAGGTCAAGGAGAAAATGTCGTAAGCAGCCAGAAAGAAACAATTCAAATACTGTGGAGCCACAGTCAGGATAGCACAAGATCTAGCAGCTTTTACACTGAAGGATCAGAGGGCATAGAATATGATATTCCAGAGGGTAAAGGAATTGGGATTATAACCAAGAATCACCTATCCAGCAAAAACTGCATATAATCTTTTAGAGGAAAATATGGGACTTCAATGAAAAAGAGGACTTTCAGGAATTTGTGATGAAAAAACCTGAACTGAATGGAAAATTTGACTTTCAAATACAAAACCCTAGAGAACCAAAGAAAGATAAATAGGAAAAAGAAATTAAGAGGGATGTTAAAAGGTTAAACTGTTTACATTCCTACATGGGAAGGTAATACTTCTAACTCATAAGAATGTTCTCGGTATTAGGGGAGATGACAGAAATAAATTTAGAGAGAGGGCACAGGTGGGAACTGATTATGAATGGATGATATCTGCAAAGTATTCATTTTTTATCTATTTTTGTGGGGTGGTTGGCAGTGGGTGACATGCCTGGGGTTGCACAGTGGGTGAGTGTCTTGTGTCTGAGGCAGAATTTGGGCTGGGATCCTCCTGGATCCAGGCTGGGTACTTTGTCCACGGTGTCACCCAGCTGCCCCATGATGACATCTTTAGCATAAAATTGCGGGGTGAGAGGAATGCACTGGAAGGGGAGAGGTAGAATGGGGTGAAATCCCACATGAAAAAAACAGAAAAGGGCTTATGGAGTGGGGGGGGGGAAGATGGGGAGGAGCAGGGCAGTAAATGAACTTTACACTCATCAAAATAGGCTCAAAGACCTTAGTCTCATTAGAGTTGGCTCAAAGAGGGATTAACATACACACCCAATTGGGTGGAGCAGTCTATTTAATCTGGGCAGTAAATAAGCCTAACACTCATCAGAATTGGCTCAAAGACCTCAATCTCATCAGAATTGGCTCAAGGAAGGAATAACATACACACTCAATTGGGTGGAGTAATCTATCAAGCCCTGCAGGAAAATAGGAGGGGAAGAGGATAAGGAGGGAGGGGCAAAAGAAAGGAGGGAAGATTGGGGGAAGGGGCAATAAATCCTTGAGGAGGGATAGGGTGAAAGAAGATAAATAACAGAGTAAATATGGGTAAGGGAATAAGATGAAGGAAAACAGTTAACAAAATTGTGAAAAAGAGAAAAGGGAAAAAAACTGTACAAAAAATTTTATAGCAACTCTTTGTGGGGTGGCTAAGAATTGGAAATCAAAGGAATTTCCATCAATTGGGGAATGACTGAACAAGCGGTGGTATATGATTGTAATGGAATATTATTGTGCTATAAGAAATAAGCAGGATGATTTCAGAAAAATCAGAAAAACCTGGAAAAACTCATATGAACTGATGTACAGTGAAGTGAGCAGAACCAGAAGGACATTGTGCAGTGACAGCAGTATTATTCTATGAGCAATTGTGAATGACTTAACTACTCTCACCAATGCAATGATCCAAGACAATCCTAAATGGCTAATGATAAAGCATACTATCCACTTCCAGAGAAAGAACTGATATTGATTGAACACAGACTAAAAAAAAAAAGAGTACTTGTGGATTGGTTCCTGTCTTGTGGAGCAGGGAGGAAAGGAGAAAAATTTGGAACTCTAAATTTTATGAAAATGAATGAATGTTGAAAACTACCTTTACATGAAACTGGAAAAAAGAAAATAAATGTTTGTAACATTTAAAAAAAAAAAAGAGAGACCCAGCCTCTGACCTGTGAATGGCTGTAGCCTAACAGAGCAGGCCAGAGACAGGAGAGTCAGGAACTGAACTTCAGAGTGAAGAAAAAGGCTTGCAAGCAAGGAAGAGCTATAGACATATATGCTAGGGCCTCACCCCTAGTGAGGGGACCTGAGGCAGGGTGGGGAAATCTCAATACTTATACTGGTGGCTGCTCAGTTGGAGCCCTGACAATGAGGGAGCAGCAAACATATGACAAGTTTGATTAACTGCAGGACTTTCCAAGTTTTTTTCAGTGTTTGTCTTTGATCAGAGAACACCTGGTGAATTATGTGACTAACCCAGAGGGTGAGTTCATCCAGAGGGTGATCACAAAGTATTGTTGTGCTGCCAAACTCAGGATATAGTTTGCTTGCTGGGCCTTTGCTCTGGAAAACATGGGGTCCAAGTTTTATTTTGTCATTCTATACCTATACCCAAGAAAGGATGGGAACTCAACTTGTGATTTCATTGGTGAGGGAAAACTGCCTCTAATTTAAGCTGGTACCTTCTTTGAAACTTGTAGTCTTAGAGCACTGCTTAGAGCACTTTGAAATTAAATAACTTGCCCAGGGTCACACTACTACCAAGTCTATTTTAGAAAAAAAGACTTAAATTTAGGCCTTCCTGGCTTCAAGGTCAGCTCTCTATGCCATGCTGACTCCCTACCTGCAGAAGCATTGTAAAAAAAGGAAGAAACAAAAAGACTGGCATGAATGAAACCTATCATAATAGAAACAGAGCAAAAAGACTGCCCAATACCCATATTATGCATTATTCAGAAGGTACTGAAATTATGAAGAGTTAAAATCAGGTATGTGTGAGTTATATGAACAAATATTATGCAGATAAATTTCTACTACCAAAGTAAGAGCTCACTTACACTTTTGAAGGATGCTGCAAATTCAGCAACACCTGGTACTGAAAAGAGAAAGATTATTATAATTCCATACTACATAGCACCTTTTAACTTCAAACACTCTGCTTCATCCCAAATGAGCTAAATTTCCAAAACTAAATGCCAAAACAAAAATTGTTCTTTTCAGATATTTTCTTCCTTGGTATGAGTGTATATGAGTATATACATATGTAGATATAAACACACATGTGTATATAGATGTATAAATGTATATACACACACAAATGTTCCCATGTGTTTATGTGTGTGTTTATATACAATAAATATGTTCTAATATCTAGTCCAAACCCCCTCATTTTACAAATAAGGAAACTAAGGCCCAGAAAAGTTAAGTGACCTTCCCATGAGTTCTTTTTCAAAGCCTCCCTCAAAATAACAATAATCTTTCAAGTACCACATCTGATGAAAAAGAAACAAATAACTTACATTGTTCGGGCCAGAGGTCTGGTGAGGCTCGATCAAGTTTTTCGAAACTCAACAAGGATGCTTCCAGGTCGGTCCCTAGAACAACACACCCAGACATAAACAATCAGACATAAGCCATAACATTTTTGACATTTTAATTTTAAGAAACAGACCATATCAGAGCACTGCACCTCCACACCTAAGAATAATGACTTGGGCTGAATTAGAGATGGTACAACCTAAATTCCTACAACTTCCTTTGCAAACAAAACTACACCACAATTTAATACTAAAAGGAGATACTTTAAAGTACCATATAAATGTAATTTACTATAGTTTACTATAAAAAAAAATGAGCAGGATGCTATTAGAAAAACATGGAAAGACTTACATGAGCTGATGCAAAGTGAAATGTACTGTATACAAAATAAGAGAAATAATGTAAGATGACCTGCTGCAAATGACTTAGTTATTTTCAGCAATGCAATGATCCAAGAAAACTCTGAAGGACTTATGAAAAATGCAATCCATCTACAGAGAAAGAACCGATGGTATCTAAATACAGATGGAAGTATATTTTGTTGTTGTTTGTTCCTTTTTCTAAAGTTTTTTTTTTTCTGCTATGTTTTGCACAACTGCACACGTATAACTTATATTGAATTGCTTGAGTTCTTAAGGGGGATAGGGAGGAAGGAAGAGAACTTGGAACATACAGTTTAAAAAATTGATGTTACAATTTGTTCTTACATGTAAGGTAGGGAAAAATTCTAAATAAATAAATACTAAAAGGAGATAGATAAATGAATGGCACAAACCTTTTTATCAACTGAGACAATAAACAACAGTGCAGTGTGGTATACAAATAGTTTTTTGTTTCTTTGGTTTTGGTTTTTTGGGGCAGTGGGGGTTAAGTGACTTGCCCAGGGTAACTAACACAGCTAGTAAGTGTCAAGTATCTGAGGCTGGATTTGAACTCAGGTTGTCCTGAATCCAGGGCCGGTGCTTTATTCAGTGCACCACCTAGCTGCCCCCTACAAACAGTTTTAACAGCAAGATACTCAGGATTGCCACTGTGAGGTACTTATATTCTTATCACTGAAGACAACAACTACAAAAGGAAGAACATCAACATTTACAAGAGAAACTTCAGAAAGATTAAGATACGGATTTCAGCCCAGTTTTAAATTAGGTTTAAAAAGGGATACTAAGGATTTGAGCAAATATCAAAGTAAAGAATAAATTCCCAAATCTAAGTATTTAGTCCTTGTATCTTCCCTCAGGTCCCATCCCTTATCTCTACCTACTCAACATCACCACCTGGATGCACCATAGGCATCTCAAAGCCAATATGTACACAAAACATCTTTTCACCTAAACCCAATTTCCAGACTTCTGTTCAAAACACCACCACTCTTCTAGTCACCCAGAGTTATCCTCAAATGTCCATACTCGGTCACATTCGATCCATTGTTAATTCTTTTGGATTCTACCTCCTTAACCTGTCTCCTAGCACAGTGGATAGAATGCTGGGCCTGGAGTCAGGAAGACTCATCTTCCTGAGTTCAAATATGGCTTCAACATTTCCTAGTTATGTGACCCTGGGCAAGTCACTTATCCTTGTTTGCCTTGGTTTTCTCATCTGTCAAATGAGCTGGAGAAGGAAATGGCAAACCACTCCAGTATCTTTGCCAAGAAAACCCCATGGGGTCACAAAGAGTCAGCACAGCTGAAATGACTGAATGACAATAATAAAAACCTTTCTCACACCCATCCCCTTCTTTTTCTTCACATCATAACTATCCCGGTCTAAGTCTTTATTATCACTTGCCTGGATTATTGCAATAGCTTCCCAATCTGTCTCCCAATTCTCTCTTGTCCAATCAATCTTCCATAATGCTGGCAAATTTATATTCCTAAAACACTGGTCTATGTCAGGCCTCTGCTCAAAAAATACAGTGACTCCCCACTTGCCCTTAGGATAAAGACTGAATACCTCTGTTCAGTATTTTATGACCTGGCTCCAAATGACTTAGTCTACTTGCTATTCCTCATAAATGGTATTTTATCTCCTGTTTCTGTCCCTTTGCATAGTCTATCCCCCTATGTCTGTTATCTTCTCTCTTCACCTCTGCCCGTGGGAATCCCTAACTCCTTTCAAGACTAAAAGAGGTAGAAGCAGCTAGAATGGCGCAGTGGATAAAGCACTGGCCTTAGATTCAAGAGGACCTGAGTTCAAAACCCAACACTTGGGGGCAGCTAGATGGCGCAGTGGTTAAAGCGCTGGCCCTGGATTCAGGAGTATCCGAGTTCAAATCCAGCCTCAGACACTTAACACTTACTAGCTGTGTGACCCTGGGCAAGTCACTTAACCCCCATTGCCCCGCAAAAAACCAACCAAACAAAAAAAAACAAAACAAAACCCAACACTTGACACTTACTAGCTGTGTGACCTTGGGCAAATCACTTAACCCTCACTGTCCCAAAAAAAAAAAAAAAAGGTGGGGGAAATACAGTTAATAATTGTACCTGTGAATATGAATGGGATGAATTCACCCATAAAACAGAAGCAGATAGCAGAATGGATTAGAAATATGAATCTAATAATGTGTTCTTTACAATAAACACATTGAAAACAGAACGACACACACACTGAGTTAACATAAGAGGCTAAGGCAGAATATATTACACTTCATATGAATTTAAAAAGGTAAGAGTAGCAATCACAATCTCAGACAAAGTAAAGCAAAACCAGAGATAATTAAGAGATAATCAGGGAAACTATATTTTGCTAAAAGATACTGTAGAAAATGAAGTCATGTCAAAACTTTGTACAAGTTTCCCTGTTACAGGACTCATTTCTCATATGAGGAACTGAGCCAAACTTATAAAATTACAATCCATTCCCCAAGGAGTTTTCAGAAAAAGACATCAAAGCTATCAAGTCACATGAAAAAATGCCCCAAATAACTACTGATTACAGAAATACATATTATAAGAGGTTTCATACCTATCAGATTGGCTAACATGACCGAAAAGGAAAATGACAAATGCTAGAGGGAATGTGGAAAAGCAGAGGTGCTAATATACTGCTGGAGTAGCTATGAACTAGTCCAAACATTCTGGAGAACAATTTGGAATTATACCCAAAGGGCTACAAAACTGTGCATACTCTTTGACCCATTACTACCACTACTTTATCGGTAACCCAAAAAGATCAAAGAAAAAGTCAGAGTATCTATAGGTACAAAAATGTTTATAAGCTTTTTTTATGTGTGGTGGCAAAGAATTGGAAATTGAGGTAATGTCCATCAATTGGGGAATTAAAGTTCAATAACTTGTTGTATATGAATGTAACGGAATACTATTGTGCTATAAGAAATGACCAGCAGGATGGTTTCAGAAAAACCTGTGAAGATTTATATGAACTGATACAGAATGAAGTGAGCAGAATCAGATCATTGTACACAAGTAACAACAATATTGTAATGATGATCAACTGCAAAAGATTAGCTACTCTGATCAAGACAATGATCCAAGACAATCTGAAGGACTTATGATGAAAAATGCTATCCACTTCCAAAACTGATAAACTCTGAGTGCAAATTATATATTTTTTCACTTTATTTTTCTTGGTTTTGGGGGACTTAAATGTCTTGCACAATCTCACATAGATAATGGATATCATATTGCTTGCCTTCTCAATGGGGAGGGGGCTGGAGGAAGGGAAGTTAAGAATTTAGAACTCAATTTTTTTAAAGAATGATAAAAATAAATATTTAAAAGAAATTGTTCATTCTCTCTTCCCTAATAACTCGTGTATATTTATTCTGTATGTATGCTGTATTTGTTTATCTCTGTGCTCCTTATGATAGTTAATACACTAGGTAAGATTCCAGAATTCCTAGATATTCCCATGCATGACCTACTATCAAGAATTTCTCCATCGTACATAGGATCATTACTATAAAGTTGCAAGGTACCTTGGAGATTAATCCTAGCCGAGAGAAGAAAATTTAAATGTATCAAAAATGCGGGAGTTGGGGGAGAGGAGTAACGGGGGAAAAAGTTCTTATAAAAGCAATTCCCATTCTCGTAGAGTTAGAGCCTGTGGTCTCCACAGCTTCCCTTTCTCCGGTAAAATTTCAACTGAAGGAAGACTTTTAGTGACGTTACATTTCTTTTGCAAGTTAGCTAGCAACCACTGGTTCTAAAATCATGTTAGAGATCATCAGCTGGGAGAAGAGATGAACCCAGACGTTGGCGCCTCCTTTCCCCGCCCCGTCTACCCACATCCCTCCACCCCCTACGTCAAGTTGCTCTCCTTCCGATCCCCGGCACACCAGCATTATCCTCTCCAAGCGGAGGAGGAACGTCCCGAAAGTCTAGAAAGACGGACCTCCCCCGCCTCTCCGTCCCTGTCTGTCTTTCCCCAGGAGTGTCTCCGTAGTCTGGCCGCTACGCCCCCGGCATCGCGGCTACTCCCTCCTCACCAGCTGCAAAGCCACCGGGGCGGGGGGACGGAGAACTGGAAGCGGGGAAAGAGTAGGAATAGCATGGAGGAGGAGGAACGAGAGTGGGCACGGTAGGTGGGAGAGGAAGCCCCAGATTGGCAAAGAAAGGAAGTTCCCGGGAGAGGAGAGAAAAGAGCTGGAAAATCGTAGGCTGTTAGCCGGCTCCTACCGTCTGTGGGAGACGCCATCTTCCGACCCATGTCACGTGATAGACCTAACCGTCGGCGGGAAAATGAGGCGCGGCAAGCCCCGCCCCCCGGAGCCTGTTCAGTCCCCGCCCCACCTCCCCTGTCCCAATCAGTGATGCCAATTGCTTAACTCCGCCCCATATCTGCCCCTCCCACCCATTCCTCCTCCCCCCTTAACCACACCCCCTGATTTATGCCTACCTGGGCCAAAATTCCCAGTCCTTGTTTACGTTCCTCCCTCCAGGAGGCGGGGCCGAGGTCTCGCCCGGGAGGCCCAATCCAGGGTCCCCGTGAGGGGGAGTCTTCTCTCCGTGTTCTTGTCTGAGACCTGAAAACAAGGGGCGTCTTCCCAGCCTCGACCAATCGAAGTAGCACTGACGGACGGAAGGTGGGGGGGCCGAATTCTCCACTTGGGACCTATAAGCTACTTTCCTAGATGGTCTTCAGCCAAGGGGGACAGAGAGGGCGGGGAAGGAAGCCGCGCCGCGTGATTGGCTGGAACCAAGGTCCTCCTCTTTCTCCTCCTCGCCAATGGAAAGGTGAGGGAGGCGGGGTCAGTCGAGGGGTCAGGCTGATAACCGATCCGGTGACTGACAGAAGCAAGCAGCTATGGCGGTGGTAACGGCGGCAGCAGCTGCGGGCTTACGAGCCCGGATGCTTCGGGTGAGAAAAAGGGGGGAACTTCGAGCCTCTGGAACGCTCCGGGGCGAGCCGACTCCTCTCCCCTGTCCAGGCTGAGGAGATTTGCTGGCCCAGGGCCAGCGTCCCTGGGATCCAGTCCCGCCACCCCCTGACACCCAACCCTCGCCCCTTCCAGGCCTTTGTCCCGGCTCTGTCATATCCTTCCCAAGCTGCGGGACCCCTGACCGATCCCTGCCAGCGGCCCGCCAACCTCTGGCGTACGAAACCGGATCTTTTTTTTAACCCTGGCCTTGAACTTTTCTTCCCTAGCCCCGTGCTTCGCCCTCTATTGACACTCCTATCCTCCCCCCTGCCCTCTCCTCTCCGCCCACTTCTCCCCGCCCCCTGCACTGCTCCTGCTAGTCGCTTTACCCTATAGAACTGGGAAATTAACCTGGGGTCCACCTGCACGCGGCTCTGAGAAAGTGCTTTTGTTACCTACATTTAACTATTGGCTTCTTTTCTGATCCTGTGTGTTTTATTGTATGCATTTTAAAAACATTCTCCTGTGGAGTCCGTAGGCTTTATAAGACTGCCAGAGGGTCCCTGAAACCAAAAACAGCTGCTGTGGAAACTGCACCTGCAGCTGAGGGAGAAGCCCCAGTCCTTCATCGCCCTGCTTTCCTCCACACAGGTTGCCCTCTGAACTCTAGAGTTCTTGGTGGTGGGGGTAAAGGCGGTGGGGGGAATGAGAGATCTCTTAAAGGAACTTTGCCTTTTCTAGAGTTCAGCAGGCTTCCACCAAATAGAGTTCCTTCCTAATCTCATGGGAGGCGGGGGTACAACATAATTCTGTGGTCTGTGTTTTGGGGACAAGTCTGCTAAAAACATTTTATTAATTTAACATTCTAAATCCAAGCATTTCTAGCTTAGAGAAAGGTCCAAACAAAGTTTCCCCATGCCTTTAAACAGATTCCTACCCCAATTCAATTGAAGGGTTGTTTTTTTAAATGTTTTTTTGTCATTTCCAAATATAAACCCTTCCAGCTAAATAAGCCCATCCTTGGAAAAATAAAGACAATTAAGCAAAACCAACCAACACAATGACAAGTTTAGTCAAATGGTACATTTTCTTCTTCTTTTTTTGTCTCATAGGTTCCTTCCAAGATTACCCTACCTGAGTTTATGGCATACTATGCCCTCCTTAACAACCACTAATTCTAAGAGGAAAGGGTTGCTTTTTCCCCAGGATTCTCATAATTTCTGATTTGGCACCAAATCCTCCTTATTCGGACCCAGAATAGAATTTCCTTTCACTTCCTTCCATTTTTGAAAAATGAAATTATTTTTAAGGCAATTCAAGTTCTTAACAATTAGATTAAGAAAAACCAATGAAGAACAAAGTAAGCAAAGAGAATTGTAAACACAATGACTTCAGTAATATAAAGGAAAACCACATTAAATCTGAGTTTAGACCAATGAAGTTACCATTTCTTGACCCCAGATGACTGGCTTATCATGAAACGAACTCCTTGGTAGAAAATTGGGGTACTACCGGTAGAAAATGAGGTATACATGGTTGTGATCTGTTGATTTGGTTTGGTTTAACTTCTTTGTTGCAAGGTACAGTTCTACTAGGCAGGGTTATTGGGAAGTGAAAAGTTTTTAAAAGCATCAAAACTTTTTTTAAAAAAGTTTATCACCTGCTCTGCTTTTTGCTGACTGCTTTAGCATATGTCTAGATAAAGATGATAATATAGAGTTAACATCTATAGAACTCTAAAAGATCTTTCAATATATTTATATTATAGTCTCATTTGATAAATAAGGGCTCCTATTTCTATTACACATTCATGTTATATTTATGGTCTCTGTCCCAAGTTTATCATCTATATCCTGCCTGAATGTTCTCATCATAGTTTTTTGTTTGTTTTGTTTTGGCATGGGGCAATGAGGGTTAAGTGACTTGCTCAGGGTCACAGAGCTAGTAAGTGTCAAGTGTCTAAGGTTGGATTTGAACTCAGGTCCTCCTGAATCCAGGGCTGGTGCTTTATCTACTATGCCACCTAGCTGCCCCCATAGTTTTCTTTTTAACTCCATTGATCTTCACCCAAATGTTCTTCACCATTATCCCCCCTTGTCTCACTTAAGGATTTTCTAACACAAATGTATATTCTTAATGTATAGCGCTTTCACAATTGCCTTTTAGTTAATATGTTCCTTTTGAATTAGGTATACCCTTCTGTTGCCATATTCTAGCCTTGAATACTATCCTACTAAGTCTCAATGATACTTAATGAGGTTAAGTCTATCACATGGCATTAAGAGCACTAGTTCCTGTGTTATACTTGATGCTCTATGTAGAATTTGGCTTTGTGGATATGTGTTCTGTTCTTTCCCCCTACATTTTTCATTGAATTTCTACTCCAAAAATGATATAATCAACCTCTCCCTCTCCCCCCCCCCCCCCAACCACCACCTTTGTCTCATAGGTTTCTTCCAAGATAAATCCTACCTGGTATCCAGCTTCCCTTTTTTCCTCATCTTCAGTGGTAAGTTCATACTGGCATAAAGGCCAATTTATGGTAGTTGATTTCCCTGATCCTTAGGAAAAGGGATTTCTTTTTCTTGTAGTATCATCCCTTAAGATCTATGCCTGGACAAAAAGATTTATAGCACCTCTTTTCGTCGTGGCAAAGAATTGGAAATTGAGGGAGATGTCCATCAGTTGAGGAATGGATGAACAGGTTGTAGTATATGATTGTAATATACTATTGTGCTGTAAGAAATGATGACCAAGATGATTTCAGGAAAATCTGGAAAGACTTACACAAACTGATGAAGAGTGAAGTGAGCAGAACCAGGAGAACGTTGTACAGTAACAGCAATATCCGTATGATGATCAACTTTGAATGACTTAGCTATTCTCAGCAATGCAATGATCCAAGACAATTCCAAGGAATTCATGATGGAAAATGCTATCTAACTCCCAAGGAAGAACTGGAGTATGAAGGCAAATTTTTGGGGGGTGATTAAGGGGGTCTATTTTCTTGTACAACATGAATAATATGGAAATGTTTTACATGATTGCACATACCTTCATCAAATTGCTTACCCTCTCAGGAAGGAGGGAGGGAAGAAGGAAGAGTTTGGAACCCCCCCAAATTTTTTAAATGAATGTTAAAAATTGTCTTTACATGTAATTGGGAAAAAATTAAATATTCAAAAAAATTGAAGAGCTATACCCCCAGTAGTATTTGATTAACTTACAGAGACTTATGAAAGCCTGAGTACAAAATGTAATTTCAAAGCATCTACCATTTCTGTCAGTTCATCAGAGGATTCCAAAGAACCTTTTGAATTCATACTTTCCTTCTGGTGAGTATTACTTCCTGTTCCACAAGAGAGTGGGGCTTGATTCTCTGACAAGGAGTATTCACATGACTTCATTTAAATCCATTCACC
The DNA here is from genome assembly GCF_019393635.1 of Dromiciops gliroides. Taxonomy (NCBI): domain Eukaryota; kingdom Metazoa; phylum Chordata; class Mammalia; order Microbiotheria; family Microbiotheriidae; genus Dromiciops; species Dromiciops gliroides. The sequence continues at coordinate 237,789,930 of NC_057862.1, forward strand.
AGATAATTAATAGCTCTGTGATTGGTGAAAGTCACTTTAAGTTTTCTGTACTTCACTTTTTTCATATGTAAAATGAGTAGGCCAGATTAGATAGATTCTCAATTCTTTTTAGCACTAAATCTATGATTCTATGATCCAGTAATTTTTGTCTTCACTACAAAGGTCTATCATATTCCTAACAATTTTTAGGAAGAGAGATTATATGGTATTGTAAACCTAAGCCATTTCCAGTTTCCTAACAACTTAATGGGAGTCAGTTAGTCTAAACTTTTCTACCTACAAATTTTACTCTGAGCCTCATCAATTCTGATAGAGCAATAATTATTTCAGAATATTCCAAGAATTTTGAATCGTTACTGTTTGCCTGGGAGTTGGAGTTACTGTTACTGCCTCCTTCAGTCCCTTCCCTTTTCACTTCTTTCCCCTATTTCCTTTTCATGTCATTGACTGCTTTACCACTCTTGTTTTTAACTTGATAGTGCTAAAATTCTTTGAAGGAATATTGTAGGATACATTGGTTTTCTGGTATATCATTTCTTATGTGTTTTTTCTTGCAAGCAATATTTCAGGAGAAACAGAAAATATTTTACTTACCTGGTACATAGACATCCTAAAGATCTTATCTAGGATCATACAGAAAGTCAGTTGAACCAAGGATTCATAATAACTCATTCACTTTGCTAAAAGACTAACCTTTTTTTTTTTTTAAAGACTAACCTTTTGATTGTTTTTGTGTTTCCCATGGATATATATTTACTTTTACTGTTACTTATTAGGTTCTGTTGTGTTTTAATAATAATTCCACTGTTAAAATAAGAACTGACATTTATATTGTGCTTTATGACTTACAAAGTGTTTTACATGTCTTATTTTACCCTCACAGCACCTGTGTGAGGAAAATAGTGACAGTATTTTACAGATAATATCTCCAGGCCTAAGGCTTCTACAAGTAACTTGTCCAAGATCACATATTAAGTGGTAGTGCCAGGATTCAGACATGGGTCCCAAAGTTCAGAGTTCTTTTCATTATACCTTTTCAGAATAAGGATATACCAACTCTTAATGAGTTTGCATAACACGGAGACCAAACGTTGATGGTATAACCATTTCCTGTGATAAAATAATTTTAGCTTTTTCTCACTGGTAAAATGTATAGAGAGTAGAAGTTTCCAGAATCATTTAGAATTACTCACATTAAGGAAAAGACAGGGAGAATCCCAACAATAACTAACTGGTTTTGTTTTCTTTTTCAGCCAACAGTCAAACTTTTCATAGATGGGAAATTTGTTGAATCTCAAAGTGACAAGTGGATCGATATTCACAACCCAGTAAGAAAAGCTTCTTTGGAAGCCATATTGATCAACTAAGAATATTCTGAGAATATGATGGGGAAATATAAAACTAAGTATATGTTATTAATCAATGGTCTGGTTACTACATCCTGAGATTGTATTAGAGGATAAAAAGCAGAGCAAGGGTAAAGTATGATATGCTACTCTATTTCATCAGGCTACCAATGAGGTGATTGGCCGAGTTCCAAAAGCCACAGAGGCTGAAATGAATGCAGCTGTGGAGTCTTGCAAACGTGCTTTTCCCTCATGGTCAGAGACGTCTGTAGTAAGTCGCCAACAGGTCCTGCTTCGATATCAGCAGCTTATCAAGGAAAACTTGGTGAGAAGATCTACAAAATATATTTTCCCTGATAATATGACTTAGAGGACTCCCTAGCTTGTCCTTGCTACTGTCACCTAGGTAACGTCCTTCAGTTTCATAACTACTGTTTCCCTTGGTACCTATTCTGAAATCTACAGCAGAGACACAAACCTGAAGTTTGCTATGTCTTTTCCTCAGTAGTGTTTGCCTAATTATTCATCTTCTTAGCTATGTGGTGAATATAAAGGAGAGGTGAAGGTGGGAAAGGGTTTCTCTTCTCTTGCTTTGGTTTCATTTTGTTTTCTTTTTAGAAAGAAATTGCTAAGGTGATCACTTTGGAGCAAGGAAAGACCCTGGCTGATGCTGAGGGAGATGTGTTCCGAGGCCTTCGTAAGCTGCCAATCCCTCGCAAGGATTTCAGGAGTTTCTGGGAGGGGGGGAGAAAGAGGATACTGAGAATGATCAGTTTCTTCACTGTAGGATGTGGAGTTAGTCAATACTTGAAAATTTTCCTGGCCACTCATGAATATTGAGAGGTATTACCTCTCATGGATATATGAAACCCATTTATTTCCAAAAGTTCATTATTTACTCAACCCTGGTGTGCCAGATCAGTCTCTTTCCCTTTTAGAGGATATCACTTTGCATGATCTCGTCACATAGACTGATAAACACTGAAGAGCAAGCAGCTCTCCACCATTGAAAGGAGTCAGTCTTCTTTGGCCATACTGAGCAAACCAGGAAGAAGAGTTCAGCAAAGGCCCATGCTTGGAGAGGTGATGGCTTTGAATTTGAAAATTATCTGATTTGTCCCTCTTTGTTGCAGAGGTAGTTGAACATTCCTGTAGTATAACATCCCTCATGCTGGGAGAGACCATGCCTTCCATTACCAAAGACATGGACATTTACTCCTACCGTCTACCATTGGGCGTATGTGCAGGCATTGCTCCATTCAATTTTCCTGCCATGATTCCTCTCTGGATGATCCCCATGGCTATGGTGTGTGGAAACACATACTTGTTGAAACCATCTGAGCGAGTACCTGGAGCAACCATGTTTCTCACCAAGTTGCTACAAGACTCTGGTGCACCAGATGGGACATTGAACATCATCCATGGGCAGCATGAAGGTAAAAGCCTCTACAAAGGGATCTCAGTCTACCTACCAATAGGGAAATTAAAAACTGGTGTTGAAGTGATTTAACTTGGGATAAGTACCTAAAGAATAACCGGGGAAAGTGTTATTAGCTTAATCTCCAATGTTTGAAGATGATGTTGCCATCCGTGTGTGTGCTGGTATAGCTGAAAAGACTGATAGATGACCAGCAGTCTTTCACACTATACATGATAAAACTAGACATATTGGTTAAAGGCCAAAGAATCTGTTAAAAAGGACATTTACGGGGCAGCTAGGAGCTAGGTGGCGCAGTGGACCAGCCCTGGAGTCAGGAGTACCTGAGTTCAAATCCGGCCTCAGACGCTTGACACTTACTAGCTGTGTGACCCTAGGCAAGTCACTTAACCCCAATTGCCTCACCAAAAAAAAAAAAAGGACATTTACTTATTATTGGAAATATTTTAAGAAAAAAGTATATAGCTCACAAGTTACAAACTTAGGAAAAATTAAGGTACTTATATGTAATGTGCAGTGCAACTTGTTTGTGTACAATGTTATATAAGAACTCTAATGCATGGGAGCAGTAGATAAAATAAAATACCCTAAAAAATAAAAATGCCAAGAAAATAGAGTAATAGAAAGCAGATATTTGGAGGGAGTCAAGAGTACAAGAAGCAAGTTAGAGGTAGAAATTCTGAAAGTCAAGGTGAGAGCAAAACAGAAGAAAAATAGAAACTGTAGTCTTGAAATCAAAAAATTAGAAAAGAATGATAATCAAGTTAGAAATATGGAAAGGAAAAGGCTGAATGAAGTAGGAAAAGATCAAACTTGTGGCAATGGGGATGTAGACAGCAAAGAAGAAATTTGCTGGGTTGAGAAGAGAGAAAACTATTAGGTCTTTTGTTATAATAACTTATTTTCTCTTTAAAGCTGTGAATTTCATTTGTGATCATCCGGATATAAAGGCAATCAGCTTTGTGGGCTCCAACCAAGCTGGAGAGTACGTCTATGAAAGAGGGTCAAGAAATGGCAAGAGAGTTCAAGCAAATCTGGTAAACTTCCTTTTCCCTTTCTCTCCAGATCCTATCAGTTTTAAAACTAAGAGCCAAGGTTTCAACAGAAAGGCCACTCATCCTACATTAATACCATAGTTTCTCTCTTTCTTTTTTTGGCAAGGCAATGGGGGTTAAGTGACTTGCCCAGGGTCACACAGCTAGTAAGTGTCAAATGTCTGAGGCCGGATTTGAACTCAGGTACTCCTGAATCCAGGGCCGGTGCTCTATCCACTGCGCCACCTAGCTGCCCCCCCCCATAGTTTCTTAATGAAAACTTCACCCTCTAGCCTGAAACTAGCTAATAAGGAGTAGGGGGTATATGCCTCCTCCTCCATAGATAGACGAGGTAGATAGATTTTGGTGGTATCAACAGCAAGTGTTCTAGTTTGGATCCTTTCCCTCCCTTCTTCCTGTCTTTCCAACCTTATTCCTGGCCATTTTTCCACTGTTTATTTGAGAGACAAGATTCCAGTGCTGTTTTTGCTCCAGCTTCTGGACTCACGTTACCTCTGGGGAAAGTGGCATGCAAGCAATGAGGTATAAATGTGTTTTGTTTTATTACACAGCTTGTATAAACTACAAGTCATCCCATAATGGCCTTTCAGTCTAGCCATATTATAAGTCTCAGTGGCTACCTCCACTTGCTTGCAGTAGTCTTGGGAATTTTGGAAATCCCATTTATTTTGGCCAGTTTAACTTAACCTATTCTCAGTTTGGTTTGACAAGATTATCAAGTGTCTTGTCTATCATGTCCAGAATTCTGGAAGTTTTTCAACATTGAAGTGTCATAGTGCTATATAATATTAGAAAGAAATATGGGTCTCTCAAAAATCTTAATGCAGTTTTTAAACTTTTTTAAAGCTTAGACTTTTCAGGATGTCCTGATTTATAGAATGATTTCGATCAGAAACAGACTAGAGGTAAGGAGAATTTTTAGGAAGATATTGCATTAACTTAAGTGAAAGGAAATTAGGGCCTAAACTTGGGTGGCAGAAAATTTTCATGTTGGAAAAAAACCTGCTATAAAGTAGTTCTCGGTTCTCCAACCTGCTCTCTTAAGATTATAGATTGTAAACCAGGTGCCATCCTGTCTCAGTACAGGGAGTTTTCTTACCAGGAGTTTACTATAGCTATGAAATCAGTTCTGGTTTAAGAAAAATAGTCTCAGGGCAGCTAGGTGGCACAGTGGTTAAAGCACTGGCCCTAGATTCAGGAGGACCTGAGTTCAAATCCGGCCTCAGACACTTGACACTCACTAGCTGTGTGACCCTGGGCAAGTCACTTAACCCCCCATTGCCCTGCCAAAAAAAAAAAAAAGAAAGAAAAATAGTCTCCACAGTGACTATTCCAAACATTCTCTTCCCTCAAGATCCCTACATCACCCCTTTTCCCCTTTGTGTCAGAAGACCTCATCTCCTACTTGACTAAAAAAAAAAACCTCTACTAGAAATCATCTATCATGAGCTCTTTCTCTTGTCATCTTCTGTACTTCAAAATTCCATTTCATCATCCCTAGTTCTCTTCCTTTGCTTTCATCTCTTATGAAGAGACGTGGCTCTTCACCTTTCCAAGGTCAACTCTTCCTCTACCATTTGATATGCTGAACTCTAGGACCATGACAAGTTACTTCAACCTCTCACAGGCTTTTTCTTCATCTGTAACATGAAGATATTTGGTGAAGCTTGTTTTAACTGGTTTATTTTGTGCACGATGCTTCACAGATAGGAATTATTATGGGTCTTCACAAAGATGTTGCTGAGATTTTAAAGATATCAAAAATGAGATCATATCTTTGTTCTTCCAAAACCAACTAAGAGTGCTTTTCCAGATCCTTTCCCTGCCATATTTGCCTGAAATAGGTACATGATCTGAGATGCCATGTCCCCCTAATTTAATTACCACTTTTTTTTTTTTTTTGGTGAGGCATTTGGGGTTAAGTGACTTGCCCAGGGTCACACAACTAGTGTCAAGTGTCTGCGGCTGGATTTGAACTCAGGTCCTCCTGAATCCAAGGCCAGTGCTTTATGTACTGCACCACCTAACTGCCCCTTAATTACCACTTTTGACTGGTTTCCATTTCCAACATAAGATCTAAGTATGGCTTCATTGTACCTTTTGATTATCACCTTAGAAGTATTAGTTTCTGTTAACTGAACAATTTGACACCCTCAACAAGAATATGCTTTGCTTTCTTTGTTTCCTTAGGGAGCCAAGAACCATGGGGTAGTTATGCCAGATGCCAATAAGGAAAACACTCTGAACCAACTGGTAGGAGCAGCTTTTGGAGCTGCAGGGCAACGCTGTATGGCCCTGTCTACGGCCATCTTGGTGGGGGAAACAAAGAATTGGCTGCCAGAACTTGTGGAACGTGCCAAAAAGCTTCGGGTTACTGCTGGTAACTATTTGTGATCATCTTTAGAGTCAATATCCAAGGCACTCTCAGTGGATTACAGAATGTTTGGCTCTGTGACTTTGACCATGCCTGTTAAAGATTATACCAAGGGGGCAGCTAGGTGGCGCAGTGGATAAAGCACCGGCCCTAGATTCAGGAGTACCTGAGTTCAAATCTGGCCTCAGACACTTGACACTTACTAGCTGTGTGACCCTGGGCAAATCACTTAACCCCCATTGCCCCGCCAAAAAAAAAAAAAATTTATACCAATTCTCTTTCCATTGTACCTGCTGTCCCAGTTAAATCTTTTGCTATTGTCATGATTTCTATATTATCATCATAGTGATGTGGGGGTAGATTTAATTAATCAAATTGATCATGAGGCATCCCAAAGAATTACAAGACTCAGTGACTCAGTTTCCCAAGCTTTATTGAAATACTGTGAGTGACCACAGGGAGACCACCAGAGAGGTTGTCTTGAATAGGGGTATAAAGAATAGTTATGTTTGTAGTGAGAAAAAGTAGGTTAATCTCCTCCTTGTGGGAAGTTCAAGGGAGGTCTTATCCTAATTTGGACTTCCTGAGGTCCTAAGACAACCCACAAGGAGGGTACCTTTTTCCCTAGAGGTGTGTTTTTGGGGTTTACACATCATAAGTTGAACCTAAGGACACATTTGGCCTTCTCTGTGCATGTTCATAAAGACATGCTTAAACTGGTCAGACCCTGAGGATCTCTGTGTTTATGGTATCTCTTTACTTAAGATCTGGTTTCTAGGTGTCCTGTCATTTAGGAATATTAATGGTCCCTAGTTACTGTCTCTGTTGATGGTATTGGTTGATGGGGATTTGAACCCTCTTGATTACAGTACTCTTGATAAGAACACAAACCTTAGTTTCTCTGTTAACCCTTTATAAGGACTCAAGCCTCAGTTTATCTGTTAACCCCTTTTAGCTACAATTGATAGATTACCTGTTAACCTTCTGCCTCCTCCATCAATAGTAAAACTTTTTTTTTTTTTTTTTGGTGAGGCAATTGGGGTTAAGTGACTTGCCCAGGGTCACACAGCTAGTAAGTGTTAAGTGTCTGAAGCCGGATTTGAACTCAGGTCCTCCTGACTCCAGGGCCAGTGCTTTATCCACTGTGCCACCTAGCTGCCCCCTATAGTAAAACTCTTAAATAATTCATGTTATTTTACAGGAGACCAGCCTGGAGCTGATTTGGGCCCTCTAATCTCCCCACAAGCCAAAGAACGAGTTTGTCATCTCATTGAGAGTGGAACAAAGGAAGGAGCCTCACTTCTTCTAGATGGAAGAAAAATTAAAGTTAAAGGCTTTGAAAATGGCAATTTTGTCGGACCAACCATCATCTCAAAGGTCACGGTAAATAAGTAGAGATAATAATCTTAACTATATAATAAAACTTTGATCAGTCACAGAAGCATAGAATTTAAATCTTGTTGTGGGTTTAGGATCACATACAAGATAGTAAAGCTTAAAATTGCTCTAAGGAAAGTACTGCAAGCAGCCAGAAAGAAACAATTTAAATATCAAGGAACAATTAGAATTACACAGGACCTGGCAGCTTTAACATTAAAGAATCAGAGGACTTGGAATATGATATTCCAGAAGGCAAAGGAACTAGGATTAAAACTAAGAATGTACTAGCCAGCAAAATTAATCATAATCTTTCAGGGGAAAAGCTGGGCTTCAAGGAAATAGGGGACTTTAAAACTGTCCTAATAAAAAGCCCAGAACTGAACAGAAAATGCAGTCTACAAATACAAGACTCAAGAGACACATGAAAAGGTAAAAAGGGGGAAAAAACACATTACTCAAGGTTAAAATGTTTGCATCCCTACATGGGAAGAAGATACTTGTAACTCTTGAGAACTGTATCTTTATTAAGGCAGATAGGAGTAGTATACACAGAAGGTATGGGTATAAGTTGATTCTGTGATGATATTAAAAAAAAACCTTAAGGATTATACTGGAAGAAGAGGAAAGGGAAGGCAGAATGGGGTAAATCACATCACTTGAGGAGGCACAAAAGACCTATTACAACGGAAGGAAAGAAGGGAGGGGTGGGGGTGATCATTGTTCTTACCTTACTCTCATCTGATTTGGCTCAAAGAGGGAATAACATACATACTCAATTGGGTATAGAATTTTATCCTACCCTCTAGGGAAGTAAAAAGGGAAAGGAGAAAGAAAAGGGTGGGGTGTTAATAGAAGGGAGGGCAAAACTAAGAAGGGAAAGGGGAAGGGACAAAAGGGAAGTGAGACTGATAGAAGGGAGAGTAGACTGAGGTGGCCAGAAACAAAACACTAGTGAGAAGGGACAGGGGGAAAGGAAAGAGAAAAGTAAAACTGCTCTAAGATTTTTGGGACACCCTATATATTTGTATATAGTCCCAGGATCTCTAACCCAAGGGGTCAGTCACCAGGCTGCTTCCAACCCCTTTGTTTAGACAAAATAGTATTAACAGACATTATAAAGAAACAAACAAGAAAGATGCATTTGTAGTGGTTCTTGAGTGCTGTGAACTTAAAATTGCCATTTGAGTTTGAGTACAATGATTGAATCCAAACCCTTTACAGGTGATAAAACTGAGGCTAAGAGGAGATTTTTTTTTACCCAAAGTCACACAGCTGGCTACTGCCAGAGCCTAGACTGGAATCCTAGTTCTCCAGTTTCTAATTCATATTCTTTTAGCCAGCCACACATGGAAGACTTGAGAGTTGATTTTTTTTTTAATCCATTACTCTTTCCTTCATCTACCTACTGCTTCTTGCTCTTTAGTTATTTGCTTTCTTTAATCAGCTAAGCAACTACTATTGCTATATTGAATACTTCTGAAAGTACCACTTGAAGAAAAGCAGCTACAAAAAAAATCAAAATATACAAGACAAATAAATTACAGGATTGTTCCCATTACAAAATAATTCATTAGAGGTGTTCTTTAACTAGCTCCCTTAGCATAATTAATGTGATTTTCTTTGATTTACAAAAAATAGATTTGCACACATTTTTAGGAAAATTTCTATTGCATATAGCAAGTTATACAAGTATTTTTTCAAAAACCAATCCAATCTGGCTTATGGCTCATTATGTCAGATGTATTTATGTGTTGCTTTTGCTTAACTGTTTTATCTTGATTCAAGGGAAAACTCAATGAGTAGGGTCACTGGGGAGGAATATATAGAAAATTACTTGACTATGATGTACAAAACAAGGCCTCAACATTGATTTTTAAAGTAGTATAATAAAAACCTTGGGCAGCTAGGTGGCTCAGTGGATAGCATGTGGAGTCAAAAGGACCTCAGTTTAAATGTGGCTGGGCAAGTCACTTAGCCCTGTTTGCTTCAATTTTTTTCATCTGTAAAATGAGCCGGAAAAGAAAATGGCAAACCACTTCAGTATCTTTGCCAAGAAAACCCAAATAGGGTCACAAAGAATTGGACATGACTGAAAATGGCTAAATAACAAAAAATTGAAAATAGTGATGATGTGGTTTCATGGTTGGTAGATTGGGTCACACTCAAGTATTAAGTACTACTATACTATATTCTAGGCACTGAGGATACCATTACAAAGAATGAAATAATCCCTGCTCACAACGAGCTTACATTCTAATGGGAAGACAGGTACATATAACAGTTATGAGGGGCAGCTAGGTGGCACAGTGGACAGAGCACCGGTCCTGGATTTAGGAGGACCTGAGTTCAAATGTGGCCTCAGACATTTGACACTTAATAGCTGTGTGACCTTGGGCAAGTCACTTAACCTTCATTGCCCTACAAAACAAAAACAATTATGTACAGCATAAATATAAAGTCAGTGAATAGATATACATGTATTTATACACATAAAGTAGTTAAACATAAGGTAGTTTGAAAGGCACTAGCAGTGATGGGGATCAGGAAAGATAGTGCTGAGCTGGACCTTAAAGGAAGAAAGGGACTCTATGAGGCAGAGGTAAAGAAGGAGTGAATTCCAGGCATGTTGGACCAGCATGCAAAGTCATGGATAAATACAGGAGAGTAACCTGAGTGAGGAACAGAGAGAAGGCCATTTGGGCTGGATCACAGTGCAGGAAGGAAACTAATGTCCATTGAGGTTAGAAAAGCAGAGTGGGTCCAGGTTGTATATAGAACTTTAAAAGCTAAACAGAAATTTAAAAAATTTTTAAACTTAAAAAAAAAAAAGCTAAACAGAAGAATTTGGGGCCTTTTTGGTTTTTTCACAAAAAAGATAGGGGAGTCAAAAGATCAGATCTATACTCATGGAAAATTATTTCGGCAGCTTTGTCAAATTGGGAGTGGGGAGAGGGAAATCATAGAGGGCAAATGGAATATTCTAATCTAAAGGTGATGAGTAGCTGAACTGAAGTAGCAAAGTAATTACCAAGTAAGGTAATTTTAATGTTTTTTATTACATTTTATGTGCCAAACTGTGTTCCTCCCTTCCCACCCCACACAGAGGTCGTTGTCATCATCATCATCTCTCATACACACACACACACACACACACACACACACACACACACACACACACACACACGTGTGCATATGTAAAACCATACAACACATACTTCTATTTATCAGTTCTCTGGAGGTGGATAACATCTTCCCTTATAGGTCCTTTGTAGTTGATTTGAGTATTTATAATAATCAGAATAACTTAGTTGTTCAGTTATTCATCAAACAATATTGCTATTACTGTATATAACATTCTCTTGCTTCTCATTTCACACTTCATTATTTCATGCAAGTCTTTAAAGCACAGCAAGTCTTTATAGCATAATCATATACCACAACTTATTCAGCCTTCCCCAACTGATGGGCATCCCCTCAATTTCTGGCTCTTTGCCAGCACAAAGAAAACTACTATAAATATTTTAGAACATATAGGTTCTTTTCCTTTTCCCCTGATCACCTTGATATTGCAGTATTACTAGGTTAAACATATACAGAGTTTCCTAAGTGTTTGGGCATAATTCCAAATTGCTTTCCAAAATGGTTGGATTAGTTCACAGATATACCAACAGTGTATTTGTGTCACAATTTTTCCACATCCCCTCCAACATTTGTAATTTTCCCCTTCTATCATTTTAGCCAATCTGATAAGTGTGAGATGATATCTCAAAGTTGTTTTAATCAGTAATGATTTATTGCATTTTTTCATGTAACTACATATGGCTTTGATTTCTTCATCAAAAAACTGCCTGTTCATATCCTTTGACCATTTATCAACTAGGGAATGACTCATTCTTATAAAATTGACAGTTTTTTATATATTTGACATATGAAACCTTTATCCAAGAAACTGTCTATAAAATTCCTCCCCCACCCCTTTTCCTGCTTTTTTTCTAATCTTGGCTACATTGATTTTATTTGTACAAAACCTTTTCAATTTAATGTAATAAAAATTATCCATTTTACACCTCACATCTCTTGCTTATCCATAAATTCTTCTATCTGTAAATCTGGTAGGTGGTATGTTCACATTCTTCTAATTTTCTTATGATACCTCCCTTCATATCTAGGCCATGTATCTGTTTTGACCTTATCTTGGTAAAGGGTATGAGGTATTGATCTACACCCAATATCTGCCAGACCGCTTTCCAGTTTTCCCAATAGTTTTTACCAAATAATGAATTCTTATTCCAAAATCTTAAATCTCTACATTTGTCAAACATAAAGTTACTATAATCATTTACTATGGTGTATTGTATGTCTACTTTGTTCCACTGATCCACCTTTCTATTTCCTTGCCAATAGCATAGTTTTGATCATTACTGCCGTATGATATTGTTTAAGACCTGGTACTACTAAACTTCCTTCCTTTACATTTTTATTAATTCTTTTGATATTCTTGACTTTTTGTTCTTCCAGGTGAATTCTGTTATTTTTTTTTCCAGCTCAAATTAAATATACTGGCAATTTAATTTGTATGGCATTAAAGAAGTAAATTGGTTTAGTTAGAATTGTCACTTTATTGTTAATATTTCTTAAGTTTTATAAATATTACTTTATTTGTATAAAATTACTTTATAATTATGCTCATGTAATTCCTGGGTTTGTCTCCCAGGTATTTTATACTGTCTACAATTATTTTAAATGGGGTGTCTCTTACTATCTCTTCTTGCAGGGTTTTGTTGGTGATATATAGAGATGCTGATGATTTATGTAGGTTTATTTTATGTCCTGCTACTTTGGCTAAAATTATTGTTTCAGCTAGCTTTTTGGTTGAATCTCTTAAGATTTTCCAAGAATATCATCGTTATCATCTGCAAAAAGAGATAGTTTTATTACCTTATTGTCCATTCTGCTTCCCTCAATTTCTTTTTCTTCTCTTATTGCTATTGCTAGCATTTCTAATACATTATTGAATGATATTGGTGATAATAGATATCCTTGTTTCACTCCTGTTCTTATTGGGAAGGCTTCTAGCTTGTCCCCATTACAAATAATGCTTGCTGATGGTTTTAAGTAGGTGTTTCTTATCATTTTGAGGAAAAATCCATTTATACTTGTGCTTTCAAGTGTTTTTAATAGGAATGAGTGTTGCATTTTGTCAAAACCTTTTTTTGCAACTGTTGATATATGATTTTTGTTATTTTTGTTATCAGTATAATCTATTATGTTAATAGTTTTCCTTCTGTTCAACCATCCCTTCATTCCTGGTATAAATCAAGTAAGATAATTTTTGACAAGTTCTTTGGGCTAAAACAGGCAAAGTTTATATTAATTCAGAAGCATGAGAAAAGGTGGTAAATTAGAATTATGAATGACAAACATTTTATACAGTGTCCACTAGGGAAGAATTATTGACGTGTGAGGGTAGTATGTGAAATGGGAGAGGAATTCTAGTATGATAGTAAAGAGTGTAGAATCCCTTATCATTCTTTTTCTAATACATTTGTCTTATCAGCCAAACATGACCTGTTACAAAGAAGAGATTTTTGGTCCAGTTCTAGTGGTTATGGAGGCAGACACTTTGGATGAAGCCATCAAGATGGTGAATGACAATCCATATGGAAATGGAACTGCCATCTTTACCACCAATGGAGCCATTGCTCGAAAATATTCTCACATGGTGGATGTGGGGCAGGTTTGTGAAGTATATTTTAGATGGATCCCATAATAGTTTTTGTTTCCTATCCAAGATTTGGTAGCCAACAAAGGGAACAGTCAAAGGAACCTAATTAAAAGATTGGGATATGCTACTTTTGTCTTACACTTAACCTTCATTGTGGGTTCCAAAATTTTCACTAGATAGAAATTTTAGTTGTTTTATCTCTCAGCTTAATGATTAACGTGTATTTGCTCTGTATTAGGTGGGTGTGAATGTCCCTATTCCAGTGCCTTTGCCAATGTTCTCATTTACGGGATCTCGTTCTTCCTTCAGAGGAACCAGCAATTTTTATGGCAAACAGGTAAATAACTTGAGCATTAAAAACAGTTGCTGTATTTTTGCTTGATGAACCTCCTCTTGGTTGTATGTAGGAGGAAGAATGACATATTTGTCAGGCTACTGCAAAGAGATAGTCTGCCAACAGTTTCTGTGAATTAAGGTTAAGCTCGGGGGTACTAGGTCCCCCAGAAGGAACTTAAATGTAGTTAGCATAGATTTTGCCATGGTGACCTACATGACTGTACTTGATGTGACCCAAGAGATGAGAATCATAGTTGAAGAATCTCCCATGTACCATTAGGGCAGTATAATTTTAATAACTGACAGCCTAGCTGAGAGTTCAGACTCCAACACAGACTAAACTAAGAAAAAGGTCAGAACCTCAGTGTTTTCAGTTTCCTCTTCTGTAAAATGAAGAACCCCATACCTACTTGATAGGAATGTTGTTAAAATAAAATAATAATTACATGATAATATCTTGAAAGTTAAAGTCCTACATTAATGTTAGATTGTATTTATATTTTTATTATTGCTACCACTTCTCCTAGGCCTTAGTAACTTAATCCTTTCTGAAGAGAGGTACCATTCTATAACTTCATTCTTAAATTGCACACTCTTTGCTGATTTCCATTTCTGTAGCAATAGCATCATTATTCTGTAGTGATTATGTTCCCCCTTTGACAAGCCAAATGTAATTCTGAAATAGAAACCTGGTCTCTTGGCTTAATGTTGTATTGGCTTTTGGTGGTTAAATATTACTGAGTAGTGTCTTGATTATTTAAGGAATGCTTATTGATTTATCCAGATCTAATTGCTTTTTTTTTTCCTGCCTTGGAGCACTGCTCATTCATAGACTACAGACAGGAGTACTAAGTTACTAAAATATTGCTTTAAAGGAGCTGTGATTTCAACATTATTAGGCACTTGCTCTACCAACATACATCTTAGTCCCTCCATACTTTAGGAGAGGGTTGCCATGACCAAAATGATTTGCCACCTGGTGACCAACTTTATGATAGAAACTTGGTGTTGGGGTGGCTGGGTGGCACAGTGGATAAAGCAATGGCCTTGGATTCAGGAGGACCAGAGTTCAAATCTGTCCTCAGACACTTGACACTTACTAGCTGTGTGACCCTGGGCAAGTCACTTAACCCTCACTGCCCCACAAAAAAAAAAAAAAAAAAGAAAAGAAACTTAGTGTTTCTATTCATTAGCAGCTTTAGTAACAATCACTTTCAGAGATGGAGATTTGAAACCATTACCTAAAGGTTTTGGAATCATGTGATTTTCATTTATACTTGCTATCTCCCCCCCCCATTCCCAGTTCATGTTTAGATTTGACTGCTGAAAAAAACATCACAATATGAGTTGACTTCACAAGTTACGAGTTACAATCAAGCAAAGATTATTATTGTTTAGGGATCAGTTTCTTTGAGGAAAAACAGATTTTTTTGGCTCTTAGCTATATTTAAGCAGATTGTTTGGGTATGATCATTTATATAATATGGAACCTTAAATGTAGCACTAAAATGCCTATGTTTTCTTTTTTCTTTTCTTTTCTTTTCTTTTTTTTTTTTTTTGGTGAGACAATTGGGGTTAAGTGACTTGCCCAGGGTCACACAGCTAATAAGTGTCAAGTGTCTGAGGCCAGATTTGAACTCAGGCCCTCTTGAATCCAGGGCCAGTGCTTTATCCATTGCACCACCTAGCTGCCCCTGATACTTTGTTTTTAATATCTAAGAATCTAAGGCAGGATTTAAGCCAGTTCTTGCATGGTTCCAGGTCCAGCACTCTATACCATGCTGCTTCTCACTTCAAAAGGAAGTTGGTTAGAAGTATATATTCCAGAAAGGGGCTCAAATTATTTACTGCTACCTACCTTATTCCTCTCTCATCTAACAAATAAGATTAAGTAATATGTTTTTTCTCCTAAATGCATTAATTATAGCATTATAATGAATTATAGATTATATTACATTATAGATCACCCTTTTAAGACATGCATTGCCATAAGTTTCCACTGAAATATGGTCAAGGGGGCAGCTAGATGGCGCAGTGGTTAAAGCACCGACCCTGGATTCAGGAGTTACTGAGTTTAAATCCGGCCTCAGACACTTGACACTTCCTAGCTGTGTGACCCTGGGCAAGTCACTTAACCCCCATTGCCTGCAAAAAAAAAAAAAAGAAATATGGTCAGGAAAAATTTTGTAGTACTTAAAAAATATACCAAACAATATTTGGCTTGGGGGGGCGGGGGGCAGTGACAGGTTATAGAAAAAAAGTTCATTTAGCTTGGTGAGAGTTATCAATCAGCTATTTTATTTTCAATTAAGAAAAATTTCATTTATGCACAAGTTAACAAAATTGCTGTTTGTTCTATCTATAATTTAAGTTGAGGGCTTCAATTTTATCAGAAGTAATCCTTTGGTCATTCTCTGAGAAATGGCTGAAATGAATCTTCAAATTATACCACTTTGGCAAGCATGGAGAGGCTGATCAAAATTTTAAATCTAATTTTCCAGGTTATCAAGACTTCAAAGCAATTAAGGTTCAGAGGATTTTATTTTATTTTTTCATGAAAATTAGGGGCAAGTCTCATAACATTTGGTAGGAAATTTATCAGGGGTAAGTGAGTATCTTAAGATTGCTTAAGATAGGTTCTTTTTAAAGGTATTGGACACATTCCACTCACAACCAGTTGTTCAAAAGTGCTCTTGGGTTTTGATGGCCTGTATTCTTTACAAATTTCCAGAAAGAGGAAGTATATATCACTTTTTTTTTTGCAGGGCAATGGGTATATCACTTTTTAAAAAAACTCAACTATTCTGACTTTTCTACACAAACATTCATAATTTTGCAGCATCTAGTACACAGAGTTTTAGTTGTTAGATACTACTTAACTCATAGGAACCACTCAAACTGATGCTAATTTTTTTTTCCTCTTGTTCCTTTTAGGGCATCCAATTTTACACTCAGCTAAAGACCATTACTTCTCAGTGGAAAGAAGAAGACTCCATGCTAAGTGCACCTGCTGTAGTTATGCCAACTATGGGCCATTAAAAAGAACTTTTAGAAGATTTTTCCTATCCTGAGTAGCTACTTAACCCATAAATCTTGCCAACTGTGCTTAAGATTATTCACACACAGTGCACTGGGAATGGAGTATTCTAGCCAGATCCTCCTTGGCACCTCCTTTTCCGATATAGTGCTTTTGTTACTACACAAAGACTAGTGTATTTTACCTTGTGGTCAAATTTTCAATCTAGTACTTCCATTTGTGAAGTAACTATTTTAACTGTGAAATTCTTATATAAAGGGAGAACCCTGGGGAGAAGCAGGGTGTAGGGGAAACGGGATCAGGAGTGACATTAATGTCTCCAAAGAAGACTTTCCATTAATTGATGGAAGAAGTCTTAAAAAACAAAAAAGGACTGGATGTCGTCTACTTTTTGATCTCCAAAATATAACCCTCCATAATATTATTAGTGATTCACTGACTACATTTTATTTTGATGGTTCTGTCAGTCTTCCTTCTACTTCAAGAGTTTTATCAGTGTTAGGAATAAAGAGATCCTCCTACTTTGAGATGGTGAAGGAATCTTTCAGGAAACAAGTTTTGCCATCATATTTCTTCTAGGGAAAAACTCTGTCATGCATATGCTCTTAG
The DNA here is from genome assembly GCF_019393635.1 of Dromiciops gliroides. Taxonomy (NCBI): domain Eukaryota; kingdom Metazoa; phylum Chordata; class Mammalia; order Microbiotheria; family Microbiotheriidae; genus Dromiciops; species Dromiciops gliroides. Next base: position 237,807,230 of record NC_057862.1, read on the forward strand.
GTCCTTTCTGCATTTTTCAGTTATATCATTTGATTAGAGGGAAATTCCTTTATAGAAATCTGTTGGCATGAGAGAAATTCCAATTCATTTCATGACACAAAGACACTATAAAGCTTGGGCTGTGTTGTCATGACAGCAATATGACCAGTATGCTTTGTTTCAAGTGACCTTATGTCTAGCTTTGTTTCCTTGATTTTAGTGTTAACTAAGCTATATTGGTCAGAATGGAACTAAAAGATAAAGATGTTGACTTTGAGTATTTAATCTCTTTTTTGCTGATTCCAAATATCTTCTATATACTTTTTTTTTTTTTTAATTTTTAGTGAGGCAATTGGGGTTAAGTGACTTGCCCAGGGTCATACAGCTAGTAAGTGTTAAGTGTCTGAGGCCAGATTTGAACTCAGGTTCACCTGACTCCAGGGCCAGTGCTTTATCCACTGCGCCACCCAGCCACCCCACTTCTATATACTTTTAATGTGGTATAATCATCAATTAGTGAACAAGTTTCTGGTCCCAAAAGAGCTAGCTCTAATATTCATCTCATAGGAATCTTTGACTTTCTGTTAGGGGCTGAATCACTTATTGGATAACCAGATTTAAAGCAATCATGGAACCTTAAAGATGATCTAGTCTAAGCCTCTCATTTTAAAGATAAGAAACTTGTCTGTTTTTCCAGTTAAATTGTCTTGACCAAACTCATTGGGGTACTTAATAAAAATTAAAGATTGTGAGATATTTTAAAACGCCAAGTATCATGTATATAATAGGCTTATTGCTGACCTTACCAAATGGAATGTTAGACTAAATTAGATCTTTAAATCATCTAGAGCCTTAATGTCAAAAAACACATATGGCACAATAGGAAAATCTCTTCTGAAGTGCTATCTTTTAATTAGGATAATGAAGATCTCTATTTGGAAAGGTAGACTACCCCTTGTTTTATCCTCTTATAAAATTGTGTGGTTTGGCTGGCAATATATATAAATCTAGGTGTGTATGTGAGAACCCATAATGTATGAAAATGTACATCCATGCATATATGTGCTCATGTGTTTCATTCCAACAACTCGTAAGCTAGATAATAATAGGTCATATTGTATAGGTTTCATGTGGAATTAAGTAGTCACAGAGGCTCTCGATATTGCACTAACTGAACCAATTGTAGTTTATATTTACTTGCATATGAGGATGTATGCCTTTGTGTCTTTTAAAATAAACAGCCAAACCAAAATTATATGTCATATTAAGGGAGGCATAAATGATCTTATGTTAAATACAGTGTTCCTTTTTTTAGTGTGGCCATACTTTAAAAAAAAATTTCCCTGCTCCCGTAATTGTGCTATTATTATTTCTCAGCACAGATTAATAAGAGCTCCCTCTCCAGAAAAAGGAGAAATGTATGTTAGTGAGTGCCTCTACTGGGAAAGGTTAAAAGGATATGAAATTGATCAGATTACAGACACCTTATTATGATACACTATGATCTGGTCCTTTTTGAATATTAGGAAGGACAAGGCCACTAGATTCTGTGAGCGGAACTTGCTGGGTGATGAAGGTCTGATCCTGGACATTACAATCATCCCTGAAATAAAGTTAAACTCAAGTCAGCAAACACAATGGAATTTAGTTCAGATAGGAACACAGCTTAAACAAACAATTTGCTAACTGGCATGGAAGATCTTACCCCAAAGTGTCTTTGTTTCCAGTGGTAAGAGTAACATAGTTTGGAACTGGAGGAATAGACGACTTGTTGTGTTTCCTACAAGGGGAAAAAAAAGATGGCATTTATTGTCTTTTTCCATTTGCTGTATTTCAGCTACATTCTCAATTACTACATGAAGCACAAGCCTCAGACAGCTAGACTACTTGGTTACACTCAGAGTTGTGAATCACAGGTGGCCAGGTTTACTTTATTTATTTTTACCAGACCTGCCTATGATTTCACTGGAGCCGGTAGTGAGAGATGTAATGCATTCCAAACATGGGGGCACAGCCTAGGCAAAGGTGTAGAGATTAGAGTTGGAATGTTACATGTGAGGAGCAACAAGAAGCCTATTTTGGCTAGAATGTAGAGCTCATGAAGGGAAGTAAAGTATAAATAAACCTGGTCAGCCAGACGGCAGCCAGGTTATGAAGAACTTTAAATGCCAAACAGAGGAGTTTCTATTTGATTTTTAGAAGTATCAGGGAGCCACTGAAGCTTATTGTGCAAAGAAATGACATGGTTCAACTTGTGCTTTAGTAATATCACTTCAGCAGCTATTTGGAGGATGAAGTGAAAGACTGAAGGCAGGAAGACCAATAAATAAATAAAGGAGACTATTGTAAAAGCCCAGGTGAGAGGTGAGCTAGGACAAGACTTCTTAAACTTTTTCCACTCACGACCCCCTTTCACATGACCCTTGGTATATAGGTATATAAAACAAGTATACATAACCTTTTACTGTTGCCAAATTTTTCACGACCCTCACATTCAGTTATTCGAACCCACATGGGGTTCATGACCTACAGCTTAAGTAGCTTTAAACTAGGATAATGGCCATATGAGAGTGAAGAGAAGGGGTCAGATGTAAGAAATTGTAGAATAAGACTCAGCAAGATGTGGCAAATTAATTGGATACACGAGGCAAGAAAAGATAGAGTCAAGGAAGACTGAGGTTCCAAATCTCAGTGGGTTGGGGAAAAGATGTTGAGTTCTCTTTTGGATAGGCTGAGTTTGAGATTCCCAGGTCATCTATGTTATTGCAAAATAATTAAACCCAGGAGAGTTGAGGTCCCCAAGAGAATTTAGAGAGAGATAAGAATCCAAGACCGCCTTTAGGGTACACCCATTGTTAGGGAGTAGGATATGGAAGGTGATTAAGCAAGGGAGTCAGATAAATGAGAACAAAGGGAAAGCTGTCACACACACAAAAAAAAGATGAAACAATATCAGGAAGAGAGGATGTTCAAGTGTCAAATGCAACACAGAGTATTAAGACTGGGGAAAATACAACTGGATTTGGTGAGCAGATAATTTGAAATTAAGGGAAGTGCCCATCAGTTGGGAAATGGCTTGAACAAAAATAGTGAACATAAATGGGATGGAATACTATTGTACTGCAAGAAATTATTAAAAGGATGTTTTCAGAGAAATCTGGGAAGATTTGGTTGATGTCAAATGGAGTAGAACCACGAGAACAATTTATACAATACATCAACACTAAAAATGAACAATTTTGAAAGGCTCAAGAACTTTGGTCAACCCAACATACAATCATAATTCCAAGGGACTGAAGACAAAGGATGCTGCCCATCTCCTGACAAAGAAAGAGGTCCTGGACAGGATGAGACACGTTTTCTGACATGGGCAATGTGGAAATTTATTTTGCTTGACTAAGCATATATGTTTCAACGTTTTTGTTTTCTATTGTTGTTCATGGCAGGGATATGTGGGGGAGAAAATAAATTCTTGTTAATTGAAAAATAATTTTAATTTTTTAAAAAGGTATCATTGGTAATTTTGAGAAGCAGTTTCAATCGAACGATAAGCTTGAGCCAGACTGCCTGCCATGGATTGAGAAGTGAGTTGAGAAGACACTTTTTCTGAGATTGCCTGTGAATGAGAGGAGAGGAGATCTTGAAGATCATTCAAGAGTTTGAAAATATGGAAGGATCTTCTGGGGAGTGGGTTGGTTTTTTCTGAAGGATGGGGAGACCGATGGATTTTTAGGCAGAACAGGGGGCTGTAGATTGGGAGAAACTAAAGATTAGAGAGGGTACTGTGATTTCTTCTAACACTATTCAGCAAAAGTAGGAGTATAAGTAGATGGTAGGAATAATCCATAGTTGGGATTTAGTGAGAATGAGCTATGATAGGAAAAGGGGCAGGGAATTCAAGAGTAGTAGTTGAACTGGTTAACTATACAATCGAACTTGGGAAGAGGAAAAGTGAAATCAGAGCCTGGTAGATAATTGAGGGATGGATGGACTGGAAATCAATGTGTGGACAAAAAAATCCATTTAGAATTATTCTATACAAGGGAACAGACAGGCAACAGAATGCTAAATTGAAAAAATAGCTAGTGGGGCAACCAGGTGGTACAGTGGATAAAGCATTGGCTCTGGATTCAGGAGGACCTGAGTTCAAATCTGGCTTCAGACACTTGACACTTAATACCTATGTGACCCTGGGCAAGTCACTTAACCCTCATTGCCCAGAAAAAACAAAACAAAACAAACAAACAAGAAACAAACCAGTAAGCCAGTTTGGCTAAAACAAGGAAGTATAAAAGAAATAATATGAAAGAAGTCTGAAACTAGAACAAGCATGGGAGGTGGGTATAAGCATGCTGGGAACCCCTCAAGGAAAGTGGGGGGTTACACCAGGACCCAAGGACTGGATCAGGCGTGCAAGATAAGAAGGCCAGCAGGCAACACCACAATGTACCAATGTATCAATGTACCAACACCACACTGGAGCAAATGCTGAGAACTAAGACAAAGACAACAGGCTACTATGTAGAAGCCACACTAAACAAATACAGAACTGGAGCCATTCAAGCAGCTGGGAATAGAACTGGTAAACACACACTTTCTTTGATATTCTCCCACTCTCACTTTTTCTCTAAAGAGAGAAATGAGTGTTTCCCAATCCTTTTTTTAAGAGTTTGTTTTGCTTTTTCTTTCACTGGTTTTTGTTTTGTTTTTCCCAAAACCAGTTATCTAAGAAAAAAAATTTATAGTCAACCATTCCATTACTGATCTTTGTGTTTAATTACTAAATGCAACTGAGGAAAAGGTCAAAAGTGATAAGACATACAGAAAAGAGAAGTAGGTTTTAAACTGTATGTGCACATATACATACACATCAATATGTTTATGCACATATTTATATATGTGTGTATTCACCAGAGAGAGATAAATTATAATTACGAGGACCTTCCTAGCTGGGGGGGGGGGGGGGTCTCAAGTTAAAAAAGAAATCTATGAGCAAGCTGGGGTTTTGTTGGGTTTTTTGAAGCACTGGTCTCAAGCACAAGTTTGAAAGGAAAACCATTTCCTCAGAGATCAGAGCCAAGAAGAGCACTAACTAAAAACTAACATCTGAAAGGAGGCTGGGAAAAAGAAGTGTCACCCACATATTGGGGGTGAGGAGGTGGGGCTGAGGATAGAGAGGAGGCGGCCAAGAAAGAATAATTAGTTCCCTATTCAGCAGAAAAGTACCTGCCCTCTCATCTATTAGATGAGTACAGATTGCATCCCCCAAATAGAATGTAAGGTCCTTGAGGGAAGTGACCATCCTGGCTCAGTGTCTTGGACAGACTAGGCACTTCATAAATGTTGAACTGAACTAAATGGATTCAGATATTTGTTCTTAGACTAGAAGCCTCACAGCAGCAAGGTAATCCTTTTACTCCTCCCTAATTACAAATCTCGCTCTCTAAATCTCTCTTCAATGCTTCCACAACTCCTCTCAGCTGAGGACCTTAACTCTTACCTAGGAAGTCCTTTTTCTGGGCTATTACCTTCACTTACATTTGTACTTACACATTGGGTTCCCAGAAGGGGGAATGCTACCCCAGGTTCTAATATTCTGTGGGTCTGTACTTCTTACACCAGAGAGTCCATGAGCCCCCACAGAGGGACCTCCTATCAATGGTAATGCCAACAGACACGAGTAACTCTTAGCAAAGACATTTCCTAATGAAAATAATTACTACAAATATTTCTATCATAAACCTGGGGCACATTTCCCCTCAAATGTACAGAGTACACATAGGAAGAGTGAGCACAAACCTAAAGTAAAACTTACTGAGGTACATGTATAAAATACATGTGCGGCAAAGACAACTTATAACTCCTAGTACTCTAGACATTAGAAGCCTTTTCTCTCCTTGTACAGTCCTTTCAAAGCTGCTTCTTGAGTTTGGCACCTCTCCTGGGTAAGTTGCTCAGCTGGGTCCTAAAGTCTATACCTGGCTCTCTGGTTATACCCCTGAAGCTAGTTCTTCCTTTGAGTGACTGTCTGTCTGTATCAATGTTTGTCTGGAATATGTCTTTCTGAGTCCTGCTGGTCAGAGAGCTCAAAATCAATGTGATCCTTCCCTCTCTCCACCAAACTTGCTGTCTTCTGGCACAGTCATGGGGTCTGTCCACAAGTGCTTTCATCCCTTGATGTATGGCTTATTTGTTTATTCAGTCAAAGAACTGTCCCCTTCTTGGCTTAATCAGAAAAGAATTTGCACTTCCTAATGGGACCAAGGTATAGAATCATATCTATAGTCAGTCTAATACCTTGTGATTATATTCTAAAACATCTGTGGATAAATCAACTGAGGTGGGGGAAAAGGGTAGATGACAGACTATTCTCGTGCAGCAGATGGAAAGATATTAATTAGATAAGGCATTCAGAGAGATTCAGAACTGAATTGGATTAGATGGTTGGATGGTCAGACATGGTTCAATGATGGGCTAAAGGATTGGGCTGAATCTAATGAGATGAAATTCCAAAAACATAAATGTAAAATCTTGCACTTCCATACTAAAAAATTTCCTTCATAAGTATAAGATAGGGGAGATATGGGTAGATAGGAGTTCTGAGGGAAAAAATGGAAGGTTTACTGGGCTGCAAAGCTCAATGAAAGTCAAAAGTATGATCTTGGGTAGCATTAAGAGGGGAAGTCTTCCAGAAATGGGAAATCATTCAAATCCTACTGTAGCCTACTTCAGACCTCTTCTAGAGTAAATATTGTGTTCAGTTTGGGCCTCCATAGTTTAAGAACAAAACAGTAGAGGTGTTAGACAAAGTGCCTGGAGTCAGGAAGACCTGAATTCAAATCTGGCCTCAGACACTTAACACTTACTAGCTGTGTGACCCTGGGCAAGTCACTTAACCCCAATTGCCTCACCAAAAAAATTAAAAATTAAAAAAAAAAATATATATATATATATATATAATATTGGTAGGCTTAGCATAGTACCCTGGCATACAGTAAGTGCTATATAAATCCTAGCTGTTACTATCTTTATTATTAAGTAAAGATATATTCCTAATAGGTCTATCTAAATTTTCACGCAAATCAGTTGCACTACATTCAGAATTCAAGTAAATGGCTTTCACCTTCTGTTTCAATACATTCAAGGACCTGTGTTTTTGTCTATGTGAATATGCCTCCATTTAAATCAATCCCTCTGCAACTTAGTAGCAGACCCTTCCAAAACTGCAGTGGCTACAAAATGCAGCACTATTTAACCAAGCTGGTGATGACCCATCTAACATCACTTTCATATGCAGAAGAATTTTCTATATCATTCAAAGTATCATTTTTTTAATCAAATAAGATAATGTATATCACTTACTTTGTAAATCTTAAAGTACTATATAAATGTTAGCTATTATCATTCATTATTCTTATTTCTGCTTTATGAAGCCAAATTATGATAACACATTGCTTCTTTTAAGTCATGGGGGTTCTCTCATTTAATTAAGGCATTATAAATGCAAAAAGGCATGGTTGCTAAATGTGTTTGCCACTATCATGGAAGAAATCCTACATGTGGAAGAGCAACTAACTCCTCTAAATACTGAAGCTTCATCTTCCTCTCATCCTTAATGATAACAATAGCCACACAAAAAGGTGGCTTGGCAACCCGCACATGAAAAGCCAAGTAAGTGAGTGAAGAATACATGTTGTCTGTAAACATACAATTATAGATGGGCCAGCCACCAAGTTAGTCCAGTACTTAGACAGGCAATGTATGCATACAAGCAATGAGTTGGACTCAGAATTGAATAGGAACAGAGTAATTTAGATTGCATTTGGGGAATACTTAAGTACTATCAATGATTCTAAGCACTCCTCTAAACATTTTTTTTTTTTGGTGAGGCATTTGGGGTTAAGTGACTTGTCCAGGGTCACACAGCTAGTAAGTGTCAAGTGTCTGAGGTCGGATTTGAACTCAGGTCCTCCTGAATCCAGGGCTGGTGCTCTATCCACTGCACCACCTAGCTGCCCCTCCTCTAAACATTTTTTAAAATCTTGTCAACACTCATTCCCAGTAACGGAATGCCATGATTTCAGAAGAATCAAAATTATGGATTATTCAAAAGGTAACGGGGAAGTAAATAGTGGATTTTTAAGTAGGCTGCAGCATATTTTGTGTGTGTGTGTGTGTGTGTGTGTGTGTGTGTGTGTGTGTGTGTGTATTATAGCTTTATTTTTTAAAATAAGTTTTATTGATACCTTTGGTCACAATCAGTTCTAGAAATTATCCATATTCCCCCTTCTAATTGGAAGCTTCTCTTTTAACAAAGAATATGTTCAGCAGAAACACCTACTATAATGACCATTCTAACAATATGCACAACATTCTCCCCTTATCATCTCTTGCCTCTCCCTGAAAGATAGGCTTCTATTTCATGATCATGTTCTCTTGGGAACATTTTGGTTTTTCAGTTACTTGTTTATGCTTCCTCTTAGTGACCTTTGTATTGACATTGTTTTAATTAGTGCATAATTATTTTGCTTCCTTTTATTCTCCTCTTACGTTACGCTGAGATCCTTGTATGTGTCAACTCTTGCTGCACAGTAATATTCCATTATGTCCATATATCACAGTTTTGCCTGTACCATTCATCATTTGATGAGCACATACTTTTGTTTCCAGTTCTTTGCTACTATAGAGTGCTATAATGAATACTTTAGAACTTTGTTTCTATAGTTGACTAGTATAGGTTCTTTTTTTTTTTTTAAAGTGAGGCAATTGGGGTTAAGTGGCTTGCCCAGGGTCACACAGCTAGTAAGTGTTAAGTGTCTGAGGCCGGATTTGAACTCAGGTACTCCTGACTCCAGGGCCGGTGCTCTATCCACTGCGCCACCTAGCTGCCCCTGTATAGGTTCTTTTAATATTATTTTTCTCCAATTACATATAAAAACAATTTTAACATTCATTTTTTTTAAAGTTTCAAGTTCCAAATTCTACCTCTTCCTCCCTTTCATACCACCTCCCTGAGACAGTAAGCAATCTGACATAGGTTATACATGTGCAATCATGTAAAACATTTCTATATTAGTCATTTTGGCTGCAGCATATTATTAATAACAATTTGCACCTAGGACGTAGTCTAAGACAGTGGTGTCAAACTCAAACAGAAATGGTCCATTCACATAATGACTTAGAAAACCACAAATCAACATTATTCATGCTGTGCTGCATTTCTGCTTAAATTTCTCAACGATATTTTATTCTAGCTTGGGCCTAAAAGACTTCATCAAGGATGATTGGAAAAGGGGCAGCCTCATAGTAAGATTCCAGAATAAGGAATAACAAGAAATGGACAGCCCCACTGCTACTTTGGTACCACAGAACTATCAAATACCTGGAGGGGAGGCTCTTAGTAAATTGTATAGTTTCTCTCTAGGAGATTTATGAGAAGATAGTGGCAAACATCATGTAGGATAAGAAGACATGTATGGCTTATAAATCACATTGGTAGGGTTAAACCTCCATAAATAAGGACCATTGATCTGTTGAAGAACTGAACAAGTTGTTTGATTTTTGAGTTTCAGATTGGTATGATTTAAGTGATTTGTGATCATTTTAATTTAATAATGATAAATTTGTGAAATTTAAGGATACAAAGTTCCAAAAATAAAAGTTTTTCTTGTCCATTTAAAAAATAAACACACACGCAAATTGGGGTCGTTGTGCATCTTTTACCTTTATCACCATCTGAGCATAACTACTTCCCAATATATAAAAACATTTCTTATAAGAGTTACATCTTGAGATATTTGGAATAGCTAAACTTAAATTTTTTTTTGTTTCTGTGTCCCACCCCCAACATTTACTTTTGCTTTTCTTAATTTTCCTATACATTTGCTAAATTTGTCTGCCTAATTTTTTGGTTTAAAAATTGTTGCAGTTCTTTCAAACTGCCTGAACACAACTCATACTTTATCCCCAACTTCATCCTTAAATGACAGTATACCTGCTAATGCTCCCTACTTTTGTTTGGTTCCCAGGAACTGACATAACTTGATCTTGAACTATTATCACTATTTGCAGAATCAGGGACTTACCTTGGAGGACAACCATTCATTTTTGCAAAGAGTAACCTCAAAACTTTTTCCTTCTGTTCCCATGTCAAGTCCCCAATATCCACATCCATTCCTTTTTTAATGTTTGTCCTGAATAATTACAAAGAAAAATATTAGTCCAAGGTTAAAACCAGCTAAAGGAATCTTCTAAAGAAAAATATAAAATCTTTGAAAATACTGAGGCAATAGAAAATAAAGATTTCATAACCATTATACTAACCATATTTTATTTATTATGGGTTGTACAGAAATCACCATATGTTTTAAACAGAATCATTGGGCTGGAACTTATCTCAAAAATTATCTAACCTAGTTAAGAGACTATTACTATTAAAGAAATTAAGAGGGCAGCTAGGTAGCACAGTGGATAGAGCACTGGCCCTGGATTCAGGAGGACCTGAGTTCAAATCTGGCCTCAGACACTTGACACTTACAAGCTGTGTGAACCTGGGCAAGTCACTTAACCCTCGCCAAAAAATAAAATAAAATAAAATAAAAATAAAGAACAAAAAAAGGGGGCAGCTAGGTGGTGCAGTAGATAAAGCACTGGCCCTGGATTCAGGAAGACCAGAGTTCAAGTCCGGCCTCAGACACTTGACACTAGCTGTTTGACCCTGGGCAAGTCACTTAACCCTCATTGCCCCACAAAAAAAAAAGAAAAGAAAAGAAAAAAGAAAGAAAAAAAGAAAGGTGGGAGAGAAAATCTCTCTAACCTTCCAAGCATAATTCCCTTTTTAGGGCATGGCTCTCACTGATTTACAGAATGATTCCTCACTGCTTTTCTGTTCATTTTTTCAGCTGTATCCAACTCTTTGAGACCCCATTTGGGGTTTTCTTGGCAGAGATATCATAGTGGTTTGCCATTTCCTTCTCCAGCTCATTTTCCAGATGAGGAAACTGAGGCAAAAAGGATTGAGTGACTTGCCCAAGGTCACCCAGCTAGTAAGTGCTTGAGGCCATATTTGAACTCAGGAAGAGAAGTCTTCCTGACTTCTGGTCTAACATTCCACTGTGATCCTGACTCCTGGTCCAGCATCCACTGAGCCACCTAACTGCCCTCACAGCTTAACTGCTATTTTTATATATAGGCCCAGGGTGTGTCTGAGTCTTTCAGCCAATCACAAATGGTTCCTCTGTCTTAATGCAAAGGTTAAAACTATGTAACTTGTTTCAAAATGTTTAAGGACTTGTTCAATATTAATAGGAAAATTTATTAACAACTAGTACTCCATTGATTAACTGATTCAATTGAGGTGTCTGAGCCATTAATTGGGGAAGAGGTAGAAACTCCCCATCCTTATGCTGGTCATACAAGATGATAGACATAACTGGTAGTTACAGTGGACATGAAGAGGAGGAAACAGATATTGCAGTGGTAGAAATGTCACTTATTAGGTGACTGATCATAGATATGTGTGGTAAAGAAGAGGAAAGAGTTCAAGCCTGAGGAAATGGATGAATAGTGGTATCATCAATGAATGTAAGGATGTTAGGGAGAGAGCTCTATGTTGTAGATAAAATGCCCACCTATATTGGTAGAGGAATTTTCCTCATGTAGGAGTGCCCTTTATTAATGTAACTGCAGGTCCAATTTCTATTCCTATCCCTATCCCTAAGAAAAGCAAGTTTTGGGAATAAAGTGTTAAGTTCACTACTGGACATATTAAATGTGAAGTTCAAATGAGATATCCCATTGGAAATATTTAACAGGGCATTGGAAATATAGTTAGGAACAGAGAGATATAGAATTGGGAGTCATTGGCATAGTGGAGATACGTGAAGTCATAGGAGATCACCAAGAGAGGGGCATAGAGATTAGGTTGATGTGAAGAACCTTGTGGGGAACCACTGTTTAAGGGATGGGAAGATAAGATTGAAGAACCATAAAAATGCAGTATTACAGAAACCAAGAGAGGAGAGAGTATCGTGAAGAGAGTATTGCACAGTGTTAAATGCAGCAAAATGCTTTAAAAAAAAAAAAAAGGTGATAAGGTGTTGGTCACTAGTTCCACCTTGGAGAAAAGCAATGTCAGTGCAATTGTTGAGGACAAAGGCTAGGATTGCAAGGGGCTAATCAAGTAAGTAGGTGGTAACAGAAGCAGTCAATAAAAACCACTCCTCTCAGAAGTTTATCATCTTGAGTTGGGGAAAAGAGAATAAAGCCAATAATTTGAGGGACTGTCAGAGTTGAGGAAAGGGTTTTTTGGTTTATTTGGTTTAGATTAAGAGAAACTGAAAGCATGGTTGTTGATATAGGGGAAGGAAGAAGGTAATAGAGGAGAAATTTAAGATAAGACAGGGATAGAATACCAGATGGAGCAAAGTCCCAGATGAAACAGCAGGAGGTAAGGGTTAGCCTGGAGATGATGAGTGAAAACATAATGTTCTGTTAAAATATCGGCAGGTAGGGGCAGCTAGGTGACACAGTGGATAAAGCACCGGCCCTGGATTCAGGAGTACCTGAGTTCAAATCTGACCTCAGACACTTGACACATACTAGCTGTGTGACCCTAGGCAAGTCACTTAACTCCCATTGCCCCACAAAAAAATATATATATATAGTGGCGGGTATAAATGTGCACTGGTGTAATCCCTGACAGCAGCATACAAAAGCATATAAGAGAAAAATCAAGGTAGAAGGAGGGTTCAGCTATTAGGAGTCAGATTTTAGAAAAGACGTTTTTAACTTTAAAATGTCAGTTTATACAGTGTGAGCAAAAGACTTAAAGCAGGTGGGGATTATACTTATTTTCTAATGAGCAGATATCCTATTATGACTTGTCTCCTTTGTCTCAGGGGAACAGATAAACCCAGAACAAATGGGCAAGCCTGAGACCCACACCCATATGCATCTCATCCACCCTCTTGACCTCTTCCACAGTTTCATTAAGGGTCTCAAACTTACACCTGAGTGGTCCTTGCCAACCCCATTAATCCTGGAATGCACTCCCTTCTCACATTTGTCTTCTACAGCCCCTAGACGCCTTGAAAGTTCAGTTCAAGTCTGTATTCTAGGGAAGGTCATTCCCATGCCCCAGTTGCTCATAGGGTCATAAATTTAGAGACAGAAGGTACCTTGGAGGGGGGACCATCTAGTTCCACCCTTCACTTTGGATAAAATCTGTGGGCTATAAGTTTGGAGGAAACATTTTCTCCCCAAATAAAAAAGTCTTAGAGGTGAAAGAAAAGGAATTGTAGGGTTGTGTAAGTAGACTCTGGGCAGCTAGGCGGCACAGTACTGGACCTGAAGTCAGGAAGACTCATCTTCCTAAGTTTAAATCTGGCCTCAGACACTTACTAGCTGTGAAATCCTGGGCAAGTCACTTCACTCTGTTTGCCTCAGCTTCCTCTTCTGTAAAATAAACTAGAGAAAGGAATGGCAAACCACTCCAGTATCTTTGCCAAGAAAACCCCAAATGGGGTCACCAGGACAGGACTAAACAACAACTCTATTTTATTCAGCAACAAGATAAACCCACTGATTCTATCAAGATCTTGAAGGAGTCCTCAAGTTCCACTTGGATATTCTGATGGAATCAACTAGAGAAAATACGCATCAGAATTAACCTGAACTTTGACAACAAGGTTAACTAGTTGGACGCTAACCCTAATCCTTTTGCCTCTTATTGCCATATAAAACCATATATCTATGTAAATATATATGTTCTTATATAGAGAGAAATCTTCATAGAGAGATACATGGGTGTCTATCTCCCCTAGTTCTACTGGAGTTGCTAGCCACTAGGCAACTACCCATCAAATGATGCTGATTAAACTTTAAGATCTGGGGGCAGCTAGGTTGGTGCAGTGGATGGAGCACCAGCCCTGGAGTCAGGAGTACCTGAGTTCAAATCTGGCCTCAGACACTTAACACTTACTTACTAGCTGTGTGACCCTGGGCAAGTCACTTAACCCCAATTGCCTCACTAAAAAAAAACAAAAAACCAACAACTTTAAAATCTTCTTTGCCTCTTAATTTATTGACCTTCAATTGAACAGCCCAAGGTGGAAGAAATTCCTCTTCAGGAGGATCTTAGGGCCTTTGGGTTGAAGGACTCCCCAGCACCCTAGGTATGAAGAAACTAAGGCTAGGAGAAGTTCACCAAGATTTGAACCCCACATCTTACAATTCCAAAGCCTGTGTTTATTATCTTGGAATTAACTTACCAAAACATACATGTACCTACATATATACAAAACAATTTTTAAAGGAAACCCAAATAACTAGAGAGGTATTTGGTGTTCGGTTGTCTCATAGTAATATAATATAAATGACAATAATATCTAATTTAATTTATAGATTTAAGATTTTAGGAATCATAATACCAATAGGATATTTCACAAAATGAGATTTAAAAACAAAATTAACATCAAAGAACAAAAGGTAAAAAATATCCATCAATAATGGGGGGAAAGGTAAGAAGGAAAAGAGACTTGTATTGCAAGAGCTAAAATTAAATTCTAAAATCCTAATTATCAAAACTATCTGATGCTGGATTAAAAAACAAACCAACTAGAAAAGTAGCTGAATAGAACAGATTACACAAACAAGATTTAGAACAAAATGTTTATGATAAACCCTAAAATATGAAAATCTCGTGAAAGAATTGTTCATTATATTATTTCATGACATAAGTTCCAAATGCATCAGTGATCTCAATAATAATAATAATAATAATAATAAGCATATTTACAGAGTAGCTCTTTAAGGTTACATGGCTCTTAACAGATATTCTCACACAGCTAGAAAGTGCTGAGAGCCGGATTTAAATTTTGGTCTTCCTGACTCCAGGTCTTGGGCTCTATCCACCTAGCTGTCTCACTATAGTTACAACATAAAACTTTTAAAATGAAAATGGAACATATTGTTCATAATTGTGAATTATGAGGCTAATTCTTAACTAGCTTTTACTTGAAGGAAATCATGAGACAAAACCAGATAAATTTGAATAGATTAAGTAAAATGCTTTTGCACATTTAAAAGCAATACTTCCAGAATAAGAAGCAAAGGTAGAGACTGGTCAAAAATCTTTACATTAAAAAATGTTTTTGATAAAATTCTGACAACCAGAATCCTTAGGGAATTGGTACAAATTTACAAAAGAGCCATTCTCCAAAAGATGAAAATGAACAGGCAGTTTTCAAAAGAAGAAACCAGGTGATCAAAATTTTTAAAGTGTTGAAAATCACTAATAAGCATAGAAATGCAAAGTAAAATATCTTTGAGGTGTCCTCTTACATGTGAATAAAAATAATAAACAGAAAAAAATTCACATTAAATACATACAATAATTTTGCTACTATATTGTTAAAATTAATATGACTTTTGCTTTTGGGTAAATAAAATAGGCATACAATTAATTACATGTACAATCATTTACAGTAACAATTATTTTCTATTTTCAGTAACTTTTTTTATTGTTCATATATCCGAATGCTTTTGGCAATGGAAATCAAAATGCTTTCACTTTAAAAAGAGATAAAGGGGCAACTCGGTGGAGCACTGACCCTGAAGTCAGGAGGACCTGAGTTCAAATGTGACCTCAGATAACCTGACACTTCCTAGCTGTATGACCATGGACAAGTCATTTGACCTCAACTGCCTCTAAAAAAGAAAGAAAAAATAAGATAATGGTCGATGTGCCCTGATAAAAAATTTAAAGCAACATAAAAAGCCAACAGCATAACATGAAAATCAAAATTAATTACCCAAGCCTGCCTTAATGTCTTGTAGCATGTGTTGCCTTATATCACCTACTTGGCACTTAACCTATGATCCTACCTTGTTATTTATTTTTGTTTATATTCTGCTGAAGAGCTAACTAAATCATAAGGTTCTTGAAGACATGGTTCATTTCATATCACTACTTTGATAAAAGGTAATAATAGCAGTACCACCACAAAGTGCTACATATTAAAAGGTGGTAAAGAATTATAGTTTGGGGTCTTGGAAAGTCTCCATCTTATCTTTAAGATACAGTGACAGTGGGGCAGCTAGGTGACCCAGTGGATAAAGCACCAGCCCTGGATTTGGGAGGACCTGAGTTCAAATCCAATCTCAGACACTTGACATTTACTAGCTATGTGACCCTGAACAAGTCACTTAACCCTCATTGCCCCGCCCCACCCCACCCCACAAAAAGGCTTCACATTAATACCAAACAAGTGGAAGCCAAAGAGATACAGGTGACAGAACACTGTTGTTCCTCACTTTAAGCAAATGTAAAATAAGGAGGGAACCTTTTTTTTGTTGTTTTTTGTTTGTTGTGGAGCAATGAGGGTTAAGTGACTTGCCCAGGGTCCCATAACTCAGGTCCTCCTGAATCCAGGGCCTGGTACTTTATCCACTGTGCTACCTAGCTGCCCCCCAAGCAGGCATAAAATATGAAAGGACATTTGGTTAAGAAGTTTGGCTCATACTAGGAACTAAGTAGAAAGCTAGGTTCATGGTTCCTGATAGCTTCTGAAGAGTTCTCTCACAATCAGTGTTGGGACATTTAGTGTCTTTTAAAGACTGTCCTCCAAGATAATTCATTCTAATAAATTAGCCTACAGATCACAAAAGGAAGGGAACATCAGGATTTAATTTTCAACCAAGAATAAAACTAATCCTTCTACATGATTTACAATAGGCTTCAGTATTCCCATACTTCCTACCCTGACATGTTTTTAATGTAGATGTAAAGAGGACTTTTAAGAATTCCAGTCTTTTGGGGCAGCTAGATGGCACAGTGGATAGAGCACTAGCCCTGGATTCAGGAGGACCTGAGTTCAAATGTGACCTCAGACACTTAACACTTACTAGCTGTGTGACCCTGGGCAAGTCACTTAACCCCAATTGCCTCACCAGAAAAAAAAAAGTGAATGGAAGAATTCCAGTCTTTTAACTACAGTACACAAATATATAACAGCAGATCGGATATTATATTAAAGAATTATTCATACCATTTCTCTGCCTCCCTAAGATCTTGGTTTACACTATTGGTGCTGTGGACTCTGCCATCAAATGTTCGGATTCTGGGATATTCCGTTTTTCCTGCATAAGCCTCTCTCATTTTCAAATTAAAAGCTGCTTGTGCCATCTTCTTGTAATCCTTCCTGCTAACACTGATTTGTTGCTTCACTTGGTACAGAGCATCAAGGAAGAACCTCTCCACTTCTGTTCGCTCATCCAGGATGTTCTTGGCCAACTTCTTCACTCGATTCATCTCTCTATCCTTCATCTGAAGGACTTGTTCCAGTTTGTTAATTTCCACCCGGCCTGCCTGATTCGCTATAAATGCTTGCTCCTGGATTCTTTTAATTTCAGCCTCAAACTCGGCAGTCATGTAACCCAGGGCTGTCTCCAGTTTTTCCACTTTCTTCTGAAGACACTGAATCTGGGCTCTATGCTGAGTAATTTGCATAATCTTTTCCCTAACCAACAGCTCGTTGGTTTCCTAAAGTAGAATGAAAAATAGTTCAGGTCTTTAATTCTTCTTGAATTAGTCCAAAACGCAAAAATACTTTCATTAGTTACCATCACTTCATGAGGTTGGGGCTTTGGAGTTAAAAATCTTTGTACTCTTGACTCCTGAACACAATAACAAACATCCCTGGGCAATCTCTACAAGCAACTGAAACCTTCCCTGCTTGTTTCCCTTCAATTCTAGATGTATTAAGTTCTTTACAACTCCAGAGCTGGCCTGACAGCACAGAAAAACACATTCATTTATATAAATACTTGTTAAGTACCTACTACGTACATGGCAAAAGCTGAAAAAGAAATTAGGAGGAGGCATTGTATTTCTTTACATTACATTTCAGAACATTAGTACCAGAAAATGCCATCTATCTTATTGTGCAAATGAGGAAAAAGGCCTAGAAAGGTAAAGCAACTTATCCAACATCAGAAAAGAGATTTTCCCTTCCCTTCCTAATCTAGAATTCCTCCCCCTTCGCTGTGCAACTTTGACCTAGATTGTAAATACTTTACAATACAACCATAACTTTCCTATAATTTTAATACTGTTGATCACCAGTTCTACTATAAATTTTCACTTTGCCACTAAGCTAGTTCATAACACACCTTAATCCCAATCAGAAAACTAAGATTTTATACAGAGTATAAAAATTAAATATAAACTTCATGAAGAAACTAATACCAATAAGAGGGTGTCATTTTTATGGGTATATTAAGGAGGCTCCAACACAAAAGATATTATTTTTTTGTTGTTGCTGTTTTTGTTATTATTATATTGCAATGGTTAAATCTTTAATGAATCTTGATAATATTTGAAGGCAAAGAAAAACAGAGACAAAGTTCAAATGTGAAGTCACATTCCTCTTGGGTTTATCCCTCTCTTTTCATTTCCACTATTGAAGTCCTGTCCCTCATTAATTATTTTCCTTGTATTCAATCTCCTCTCCCTCTAATCCATACTTCTAAGCCATGTCCAGTATTAGTTTTTCATCATGTTTATGAAAGTTCAAGAACCTATACCCACTTTACAAGTTTCTAAGACTTCTTTAAGCTCTATAATGATGCCCATGAGCTAGTCCCATATGCTGGGTGTTTGGGTGAGTCCTTGATGGTGGTCCACAACGAGGAAGGTAGAGTGCTCATGACCCATCAGTCATCACTAGAAGACATTTCTGTAGGCCCCTCCCTATGCTGGCAACTTCTAGTCACACAATTTTCCTCACTGGAAATGCCTGTGCTTAGGAGCAATTGTACAATAATAAACAGGGTGCAAAGATATTAAAAATAGGAGAGGGAAAATGTCATCTTAATTTACAAATCAATTTTAAATTTAAGAGATTCGAACATTGTGTGTTACAGTGGAAAGGCTGCTGGATTTGGTTTCAGATGGCCTTTCATATTTCTGCTCTGTCAATTATTAGCTGTGTGACCCTGGACACTACCCAAGGTTCCTAATCAGTAAAATGAAAGGGATTTTCAAACTAGAAAGGGATTTCAAAACTAGAAAGGATTGGACCGTTGGGCCTCCTTCCAGTTCTAAATCTATGATCCATGACAGTATACTCAAAATGTTGTGAAAGTAGACAAATATACTGACCTCCTAGGCTTGGGTTTTAGTTTTTACATGTTTAAGAGTCAATAGACAGGTATGATCTTATATTGTTATCTTCCCCACAACAACATAAACCCCCTCAATATTTCTAAAGCCGCTGCCAATAATGGTAGTTTTTAGTGTTCACTGGGACAAGGTGACAAAACCAGGAGTTGAAACTGACTAACAAAGTTGGGACTAGACCTGCTGGTATTAGATGTTATATGAATGCCTTTCAACCTTCCTAGTTTTACAATCCAGGCTTATCACCTGACTCACCACCTTCTTCTAGAGAATTGAAATTTGATATTTCTCACTCGATTTGAGCAATTCCTAGTATTGCTATGGCAAATTACAGTTTCCAAATTGTTTTCTGATTAGCATGAAGATGGACTTGAATAATCAAAGTAATGTTATGGAATCCTTGTGTAACATTATAAACCCATTATTCATAAAAAGTGAAGCTGAGATATAAATAGGAGCAAGAACCTTCTGTTGTAGGAGCAAGGTTTGATCCTCTTGCAACTTTTTTGAGTTTACTTGTAGTTCGTTGGCTTCCTTCACATGGAAAGCAAGAGCCTTCTGAAGATGAACATTCTCTTTAAATACAGCTCTCCCAGCATTGTTCAACTGACTGCAACACATCAATAGGTATGAGATCAAATCCATGTTCACTTTAACAACACCAGGTGGGGGCAACAACCTAAGAAAATTTCCAAAAAAGTCCTGCACTACCACCTCTTTGTGGAGTAGAATTAGCCTGGAGGACACAAAGACTATGCCAGGGGAGTGTAAACTCTGACTTTGTCTTTACTTGTATTTGTACACCCAGAATAATTTATCACAGTGCCTGCTCATAGTAAGCACTTAAAGGTTTGCTGATTGAAGCTCTCTCTACTGAGCTGGCACCTGTCCTCTGAATACCAACCTAAGAAGTTTGAAGAATCTCATCACTGGAAGATTAACTATAAGATGATAAGGCTTTGGGGGAGGTTGGGACAGAGGAACAGAGGAAGACTAGACAAAGCACTGAATCTGCAATCAGAGGGCTTTAGTTCTAACCCTGACTGCCACTTTCTAGTGGTGGGTAAGTCACCTTGAGCCTCAAATTCCTCATCTATGAAATAACTGGGTTGCACTAGATGCCCTCTAAGATCCATGGACTTAGATGGACTATCTCTAAATTTATGATCCTAAAATATGAAGGGTTTCACTCTCTATTGGTAGTAGGAATACTGATAAAATCACAAATCTTGTGATAGCTTGTAAGTATAAGCTTAAGAAAAGCCATAAGCACACAAAGGATCAGCCAAACTCGGCCATCGATTGCTTCACCTCTGACATTGCTGAGGACAAGGAGAAGAAAAGAATAAGGATATAAAAATTGTTTATTTTAAAATATCAAATAGTTGACCTCAAACTCCTAATTGGCCTAGTCCTTAAATGACTGTCATGGGCAAAAATGACAAATATCAGAGAAATTAACAGGTAGAAAAATGCTTGTAGAAAGTCAAGTATAAAGAATAAGAAAGGGACAGACCTAGAAAAAGATATAAAAGATAAGAAGAAACTGGAAAAGACAGAGAAAAATCAGTTGGACAAAAATAATCTCTTACACAACAGCTTCCTGGTGGGCTCTCTCTGCCAGCATGACTACCTTCTTCTCAGCCTCTTTCTCTAGTCGGCACTAATGGAAAGAATAGGTTGGTTTCGTACTAAACTTTAGATAAAAATGCTAACATACATTGAAGGTTTTAGATTTGGGGAGGGGGGAATTTCGAAGTAGAACAAAATTAGCAGCTGAATTAATCTAGCCATTCTGTGGCATAGGAGAAAGAAAAGGGATCATAGCCATTTCAAGAGTACTTTTACCTACTGAATAACTTAATAGCAAGTGAGAAAGAAAAGGCAAGAAGATCTCTTTCAGGGTATCTATCATTAACCAACTCTTTTTCAAAAAGAGAAATGCATGGAAAGGAGTAGAGAAAGGAATAGAGAGCAGTAGCTCTCTACAGGACCTGACATGCTTATTTCCTAAATTCATATCATATTAGAAAACTCTTAGTGAGCCATTAACAAGCAGGATATAAAATTTATATAAAGATATTAAAACAAAATAATTATCTACATACATATAGATCAGGAATTTGTTCTACTTTAATTTCTTAAACAGATCCTAATATTCTATACCTTTTCTTCAAAAAATCTGCCTTCCAACCTTCGAAGAGTGTCTTGATGCTTCTTCTCCGAATTTCTCAAAGTATCCCTTAGCTACAATTGAACAAAAGTAACAATCATTGTGGATATTTTAATCACTTTCTTTAAATAATTCCTAATTGTCTTCAAGCATAGTTAGATCAAATTATAACTCCACAAACAGTGGAGTTTAGTGAGGCTGACTTTCCACAATCCCTGCAATATTGACTATTCTTATCTTTCATAGTCTTTCTTGATTTTGGAGGTAGTGTAATACAATAAAGCATTTTTTTTTTTTAGGCAATGGGGGCTAAGTGACTTGCCTATGGTCACACAGCTAGTAAGTGTCAAGTGTCCGAGGCTGGATTTGAACTCAGGTACTCCTGAATCCAGGGCCGGTGCTTTAACCACTGCGCCATCTAGCTGCCCCCACAATAAAGTATTTTTAAAGCGTGAAATGATCAGGAAGGAATGGCAGTTGAATTATCTCAAATAAACAGAGAAGGGTTCCGAGCCAGAGCAGACAGTTTTGAGGGTAATGAGAGACTAATTATTATGCTATTTCTAATACGGGAGGATACCAAAGATTTGGGGAATAAAAAATCTTGGGTCTTATTGGTACCAAAAATAAAAGACAATTGAAAGAATATCAATAGCTACTAACTGATATGTCTATACAATTGACTGAAAGAGAGAGTATAAGATCTCACTGTGGTTATTTGTTATCTATAAAGCAGCATTTGTCTGAGGGTTTTTTTTAAAGCATTGTTAAGGGGTTCCTCACACAAAGTATCTGCTATGTATATGCCAAAATCCTACAAGATTCCTTGATATATCAAAAGATCATTTTGTTTTACCCTCTAATTACTAATATCAAGGCACAAAATGGAGTTTTATACTCACTGAAGATGTTTGCCAGCATCATGAATGATATCCAGAGTAGATTCCAAATTGAAGATGGATTCCCTATACAGAGTGAGGTCCTGTTTGCAGATGACGACACGCTAATATCCTGGCGCTAATATGCTGGAGTATCAAGCCCCAGATCAATGTAGCATCTCCTAAAGGAGATCTGTAATTACTCCGTAGAGGTCAACCTTATTGGAAAATAATGAAGACTACCTGCTATCCAGACTATGATGGTTGATTGAGTGGACAATTTATAGAGTTGGTCCATCAGTTCCTACATCTTAGACAAATCCTTTACATGGGCAATGGCCCAGACTCAGAATTGAACAAGATTATCAAGTGGGCTTGGTGACTTTTAGAAATTGTGCACAGCTTTTACATACCCCAAGCTTCTATATGAAAAGTCTGTTATTTTGCCTTTTAAAAAGAATTCTTCTTACATCCAAAATTAGAAAGCTGGGAAACAATCTTTATGGCCAGTACCTCTGAAAAAGGCCTCATTTCTAAAATATATAGGGAACTAAATCAAATTTATATGAATCCAAGTCATTCCCCAATTGAGAAATGGTCAAAGGATATGAACAGGCAGTTTTCTGATGAAGAAATCAAAGCTATCTATTCCCATATGAAAAAATGTTCTAAGTCACTATTGATTAGAGAGATGCAAATTAAAACAACTCTAAGGTACCACCTGACACCTATCAGATTGGCTAATATGACAAAAAAGGAAAATAATAAATGTTGGAGAAGCTGTGGAAAACTTGGAACACTAATGCATTGTTGGTGGAGCTGTGAACTGATCCAACCATTCTGGAGAGCAGTTTGGAATTATGCCCAAAGAGCTATAAAGCTGTGCATACCCTTTGACCCAGCAATACCACTTTTGGGTCTTTTTCCCAAAGAGATCATAAAAAAGGGAAAAGGACCCACATGTACAAAAATATTTATAGCTGCTCTTTTTGTGGTGTCAAGGAATTGGAAATTGAGGGGCTGCCCATCAATTGGGGAATGGCTGAACAAGTTGTGGTATATGAATGTAATGGAATTCTATTGTGCTGTAAGAAATGATGAGCAAGTGGAGTTCAGAGAAACCTGGAAGGACTTGCATAAACTGATGTTGAGTGAGATGAGCAGAACCAGAAGAACATTATACACAGTATCATCAACACCATGTGTGGACCAACTGTGATAGATTAGATTCTTCTCACCAATCCAACAGAACAAGAATGTTCCAAAGGACTCATGATGGAAAAGGCTCTCCAAATCCAGGGGAAAAAAAAAAAGGAACTGTGGGATATGGATGCTGATTGGACCATACTATTTCTTTTGTTTTTGATGCTGTTGTTTTTCTGATTTCAGGTTTTTCCTTTGTGCTCTGATCCTTCTCATATAACATGACTAATGCAGAAATATGTTTAATGTTATTATGTATATTTAACCTATATCAGATCGCCTGCTGTCTAGGGAAGGGGGGAGGGAGGGAGAAAAATTTGAAATTTGAAATCTTATATAAACAAATCTTGAAAACTATTTCTACATGTAACTAGAAAATAATAAAATACTTTTATTTAAATTTTTTAAATGAAAAAAAGAATTCTTCTGACAATGCTATATGGCAGTAAGTTATGTATTGCCACAGTCTTTGAAGAATAAAAGATAAAGGCAACAAATGACAACAGAGTGGGCATCACCAAGTTTTAACACATAACCAGTCAAGTAATACAAGAGAGGAGGCATAAAATATGTCATTAGATGAATACACCAATGCATTGATAGTGGAGTTGTGAATAGATCCAACCATTCTGGAAAGAAATTTGGAATTACACAAAGATAATTTAGACTCTGAGATTCTGTTATATACCCTTATATTACTGTTACATATACCCCAAATTGGTCAACAACAAAAAAGAAAAGGCAAATACACCAACATAGTTATAGAACATTATTTTGTAGTGGCAAAGAACTACAAAGAAAGTAATTGACTGGACAATGAATAAACAAATTGTGGAACATGAACATAAAAAATATTAAGATCATAGATTTAGAGCTAGGAGTTACCTCATGGGTCATTTTTCCATCCCTCTCACTTTACAAGTGAAAAAACTAAGCCTCAGAGAAATTAAATTATTTGCCCAATCAAAACTGAATCATGGGACAGCTAGGTGGTGCAGTGAATAAAGCACTGGCCCTGGATTCAGGAGGACCTGAATTCAAATCCAGAATCAGACACTTGACACTAGCTGTGTGACCCTGGGCAAGTCACTTAACCTTCATTGTCCCACAAAAACAAAAACCAAAAACAAAAACAAAAAAACCTGAATCACTTTTAATTTTAATGACCAAGCTTGCCCCAAAGAAATTAGAATTTATGTCCCTTGCTTCTTTGCAAAAGTGGGAGACCATGGATGTGAGAAATATAGATGATATAAAAGCAAGATATGTTATTTATTTTTTTAAAAGAATGTCATCCTAATATGGAAATTATTTACGTGATTACACATGTATAACTTATATTGAATAGCTTGCCTTCTTGGGTGGGAGGAGAAAAGAAGAGAATCTGGAGAACAAAGTTTTTTAAATGAACATTAAAAAATGTTTTTACATGTAATTGGGGAAAAATAAAATTCTAAATAATGGAAAAATATATTATTTTATTTGAAAAACAAAAGAGAATAAAGGACAAACAAAAACAAAGAATATCATCACAAAGATGCATGACCAGAAAAGAAGGTGGCCAGTTGTGGAAACAGAATGAAGGATAACCAGTGGATAATCTGCATATTCTCCATGAGGTGTACAAGAGAACTAAAAAGAATCTACTTGTATATTGGGTTGATTCCCTGGAGGAAATTTATGGAAAGATCAGCGTCAAGAATTGTCTAAGATAAAGGGGCTTAGATGGACTACAATTTGATATATCAGGAGTATGATCACAAATCCATTAACATACAGTAGAAACAGGAGAAGGGAACAGAAAATGAATATAAAAGTATGGCATGGTCACATAAGAATGGCAGCAGTCTCAGTGTGTTATTTTTTACTCAACTGTTTCATTTTTCTTTTTCTTTGTTAATCTTTGTTGCAAAGGAAGGCTCAATGAGTAGGGGAGAAGTTATGGGGAGTCAGAAAAAATTTGATATAAAAACAAAAGACATCTATTTAAAAATGAAAACACTGTCAGGAATACTAAAGCTTGTAATGAAAACTAAACTTGTAAGGAAAACAAAAGGATGGGAGGTGAGGTGGGGTTTTAAGCCATATTGGGGAAAACTGCTACACGAATAGAACAATGATGGTTGATAAGAGAGAAGGCAGCGATGCTCAAATCTTATTCAACCTCTGTTTTCTCTGCCAAGAATAAAAATCCTTGGATAGGAAGAAGGAAGATGGCTGATAGAAGGCAAATATCCAAGATAAAACAGCTCCTAGCTGACCTTGATGAATTCGAGTCACTTGGTGCAGATGAACTACATCCTTGAACACTAAAATGAATGGTAGATGATTGCTGAGTCAGTCACTATCAGTGATCTTTGAGAAAACTGTGCAGAATAGGAGAGATATCACATGATTGGAGGACAAATGTTGCCTGCATTTTCAGAAAAGAGTAAAGAAAACAGACCGGGCTGGTGAGCTTGACTTCGATTCCCAGCACAATTCAAGTACTGGAAAAAAAAAAAATTGGTCAGTTTTAATTATGTTTCTGGTTATGCACGTACTACTCTCCATTATAGTTGTCCTTCACAGAGTTTCATCAAAACTGACTTATTTTATATAGTTTTATGTTTTAGTGATACTTTTTATAATTGTATATTGGTCATTTATGAATGTATGATATACTGAAAAAAGGTTTGGACTTGGAATCAGAAACTCACTTGCCCTCAGTGAGTCTTAGGTCTTCCTCTATAAAATGAGTTGCACTACATGATCTCTAAGGTTCTTTTGCATTCTTAAATCTATTCCCCTATTTATATATTCCTTCCTAATGATGAGCAAACCCTTGTAATTGAGAGTAAGTACTTGGGGGGCAGCTAGGTGGTACAGTGGATAGAACACTGGTCCTGGAGTCAAGAGGACCTGAGTTCAAATCTGACCTCAGACACTTAATACTAGCTGTGTGACTCTGGGCAAGTCACTTAACCCCAATTGCCTCACCAAAAATAAATAAATAAATAGAAATAGAAAGGAGAGTAAGTACTTAAGAAAGACCAATGGATATTTCAACTACATGTAACATCTTCAACACTCCAAACCAATAGTCATGTACCTCCTCTTCAATAAGAGGGAGGAACTACATTTCCTTATTTCTAAGGCCAAAGTTTGAACCTTGAAGGCTACAGCATCAGAATGCAAAGCTTTGGCAAGGCTCTACTGAGGTCTACTAGGTTGTTAGAGATTAGGCCCAATGATTTACTGGATCTCCCTATAATAACCTGCCTAGCTTTTTGGAAAGGTTCTTCATCAGGTAATCAATATTTTTGGCCATAGTTGTTCACGAAACTAAAGCACAAAAGTATATAAAACATCTTCTGGGGGCGGCTAGGTGGCGCAGTGGATAGGGCACCGGCCCTGGATTCAGGAGTGCCTGAGTTCAGGTCTGGCCTCAGAACTTGACACTTACTGGCTGTGTGACCCTGGGCAAGTCACTTAACCCCCATTGCCCTGCAAAACAAACAAACAAACAAAAAAAACCCATCTTCTTATGGAGTGCTGGAGAGAGTGAGAGCAAGAGCAAGTGAGCATCTTTAATGTCTTTGGTATCAGAACTCCTTCCACCTATGCATATTGCAACCATTCATTAAAGAATAGTCTGAAGTTCAGAGATTTTAGATGAGGCTGAGGGTCACAAAAGTGGTATCAGAGGCAAGATTTAAACTAGTGTCTTCCTGATTCCAAGTTCAGCAAATTATCTTGAGTAGGGGGCAGCTAGATAGCACAGTGGATAAAGCACCGACCCTGGATTCAGGAGTACCTGAGTTCAAATCCGGCCTCGGACACTTGACACTTACTAGCTGTGTGACCCTGGGCAAGTCACTTAACCCCCATTGCCCCACAAAAACAAAACAAAACAAAAAAAATTATCGAGTAAGATTTGGCACAGAGAAACAATAGGGAACAATCAGATGAAAGCCATCTGGTAAAAGTACCACTTTCAGTGCTGCTTTGACAGGCAAGACCCAATCTCTCTGGACCATCAACAACTGAAGATACAACCAGAATCCTTATTTTATTGTGGAATTGTGCCACTGACTCAACAATCAAGTATGTGATTGCCTACCTAATGTATAGAAACTTTAAAGGATTTTAAGGATCGTATAATCTAGTTGAGGAGGTGTGGCCTACACCTATCTGGCTGAGACATACTGGGTATGCTGGAGGGGAAGGGTAGGAGATAGAGGCGGAAAAATAAGTTGGGCCAAAAACGCCAGGTTGAGGATTTGGGGTTTTATCTCATAGGCAATGGGGAGTCATTGAACAAGGTTTTTGAAATTCTGTGAGCCTGGGAAACAGTAATGTATAGGCCTGTCGTGCTAAACAAGTAAGAATACTATAATTTACCCTCTCCTTAAGGAAGTTATTTTTTCAAAAACACACTCATGATGATCTGGGTAACCCAAAGACACCAAGATAGGGCAAGTCATCTGACAATATTCTTCAAAGACCATCCCCTGCATTGTTAGTGTGCACCAGCAGCAAATCAAGTTAATTCCAAGCAGGTGAATCATCTAGGGGAGTCTGAACAGTTCTGGGGACAGCAAATGTGATTGTGAATAGCTTTGTATGTTCATTTCTTGGGCAAGTACTCTATGTGGTGTGTATTGGCACATGTGGGAAATTCTGCCTTGAAGGCACGTACAATCTAACTAGGGAGACAAGGTGTGAAAAAACAATAACAAAGATGAGACAAGTAAATGTTAAATTATGCTTCTACCACCCAACATCAAAAATCTACCAAGGAGACAAATCAATAAATCAAGAAGTATTTATTAAGCCCTCTTGTGTGCAGGCACTGTAATGGGCTCCAGAGATACAAAGACAAAAATAAAAGTCCTTTATCTACAAGAAGTTGATGTTCTACTAGGGGATGGGAGAGAAATATAATATATTCATATATAAGTAAATACAAATACATATATTTATACATATATATAAATACAAAATTATAGGGGAATCATAAAAGGATTCTTGAAGAAAGTGACACTTGAGAAGCTAGAGGTTCCAACAGGTGGAAGTGAGGGTGGGGGAACATTTCAGGCATGAGTGATAGCTAAGGCAAAAGTCTAGACAGAAGAGATGGAATGCAACATGCACAAAACCAAACAAAAGTCAGTCTGGATGGAGCCTAGTATGTAGCTAGTATATAGGGAATGAGGTATAATTAGCTGGGAAATATAGCCTGGAGGCAGACTGGGAAGGGATCTGAATGCTTAGGAGTCCAACAGTTAAATTTGGCCTTTAGGAATATCAATTGGGGGGCAGCTAGGTGGCACAGTGGATAGAGCACCGGCCCTGGAGTCGGGAGGACCTGAGTTCAAATCCGGCCTCAGACATTTAACACTTACTAGTTGTGTGACCCTAGGCAAGTCACTTAACCCCAATTGCCTCACCAAAAAAACCCCCAAAAAACAACAAACCAACACATAGGAATATCAATTGGGCATCTGTGTATAAGAATGAGTAGACAGAAGAGGCTGGATGCAGAGAGACCAATTAGAAGATCATCTTAATAGCTGAATCAAAGTGATGAAGCCTGGAAGAAGTAGAGTAGTTGTGATTTAAGCAGACAAAAGGGGGATAGATATGACTTAGGTTGTGAATCTGGGGTGACTGGAAGAATGATGGCACCCTCAACTGAAATGGGAACTAGTAGGGGAAGGTTAGGAAGCAAAGGGTTTTGAAAACTGCTTATTGGAACACCAGGTTTTCCAACACTGGCCCTTCATTATTCTGGAAAAGTGCCTATAGTCAACTCCCCAGGCTTTTCATTCCTTGAAGACAGCTTGAGAAACTTGCCTCCTATCTAAAGCCTTTACCCTCTCCTTCCAATCCAGAAGTAGCAGCTAAGTCCTAAAGAACTCTGCAGTGGTCTCTTAGTTTCTGTCATCCTTCTCACTGTGTTTCTGTAGAATATCTTTGAAAAGCCTGTGTTTCTGTTTCAGCTCTTCCATTTTTGATAACAAAGTCATCATGCAATTGTTCCCACCCCAATAGTATTTCTCTTGTTGTTGCCTCTCTGACATCTCCACTATCTTCTTAGAAATCTCAATGACTTCAGTGATAGCTTTGAGCTCCTGGTCACAGAGGGTCAGAATTTGGTACACAGACTGGAATAATGGGCCACAGGGCTTGACACTGGGGGCAGTGGGCCACAGTTCATTTTCAAAGGCCTGTAAAAAGGCAGTGACCAATTGATGGAAATCTGAGAGGGTCAAACAGAAGCTGCAACCTAAGTTATTGTTGATTTTGCTGCCCATTTTCCCAGAATGACCAGAACACTCTTCCTCAAGCTCTGCCAGCATTACACTGAGTTTATTCAATTTCTTTGAAAGCTTTTCCAGCGTACTATTCCTAGACTTTAGAGGCAGACTGAGTGGTCTGTGAATGTTTTCTTCTGCCCTGGAGATAGGCTTTGTGTCTGGGGGCAAAGGCCTTAACTTGGGGTCTAGGATCTCCCGAAGATGTGAATTGGAGAAGAACTTCCTCAACAACATCTCATTCTTCTTTACACAGTCATGGAAATTCTCTATGTTGAAGAAATTATTGTCTCCATGGCGAAAACTTTTAATGAGATCCATTAATTGATCAAAGAAATAGAGTTGCTTCTTTACATTGGTAGAACCTTTTATGAGATTCTGGTCATCTGGCCCACACAACATCAGCTCATGACCTAGCTTTGTCATCTCTCTTATTTTTTCTTCATGTTGGCATTCCTGTAAAGTGGTGAATGACTCCTTAAAGGGAGGATATATTTGTGTGAACATCCATTCCACAATATCCAAACGATAAATCGAGGGTGTACACAGGAGCTGCTTGATTGTCTTTGGTCCAGTAATATAAAGGCCCTCAAGGAAAGGGCAATCTATGTCCTTAAGTCTCTCAAACACAGCTATGGCCTCCTGGGTAAGGCAGTGGTCTTCATCTTCCTCTTTTTCTTCATCTTCCTCTTCTTCCTCATCTTTCTCTTCTACTTCCTCTTCTTCCTCTCTCTCCAATCTAGCATCATCATCATAGCAGCGGTCAGCCAGAAAGCATTTAGCCATATTTCCAGCCTAGAATGTATTATTAAAGGGATAGTTAGTGAACATATTAAAAAAGGACAGTGATAACAAAGAGCCAACATGACTGCATCAAGGATAAATATGTGCCAGACTAATCTTTTTTTTGTTTTTGTTTGTTTGTTTGTTTGGGTTTTTTCAGTGAGGCAATTGGGGTTAAGTGACTTGCCCAGGGTCACACAGCTAGTAAGTGTTAAGTGTCTGAGGCCGGATTTGAACTCAGGTACTCCTGACTCCAGGGCTGTTGCTCTATCCACTGCACCATCTAGCTGCCCCAAGACTAATCTTAATATATTTTTTTCTGAAAGAGTTTCTAAACTAGTAAAAATGAGGCATTCTATAAATATAGTTTATTTAGACTTCAGTAAAGTATTCTGATAAATTCTCTCCCGCTATTATTGTGGCCAAAGTGGAGAGAGAGGACCTAGATGATAGTACAATTAGGTAGATTCAGAACAGGTTAATAGCCAAACCCAAAGAGTAGAAATGAAATGTTTATTGTTAATAATAAACAATAAGTAAAGTGGCATCTCCAGTGAATGTCCTAGGGAATATGTGCTTGACCTTGAGCAATTTAATATTTTTGACAATAACCTGGATAAAGGAGTAGAGGGCATGCTTGGCAAATCTGCAGATGATACAAAGCTGTGAGGGAAAGCTAACAGTGTAGGACAGAGTCAAGATTCAAAAATATCTTGACAGGGTAGAACATTGACTCAAACTGAGTAAAACAGAATTTAATAAGAATATATATTATACTTAGGTTAAAAAAACCAACACAATTTCACAAGTACAAGATTAAGAATGTGTGGTATGGGGCAGCTAGATGGCACAGTGGATAGAGCACCAGCCCTGGAGTCAGGAGTACCTGAGTTCAAGTCCGGCCTCAGACACTTAACACTTACTAGCTGTGTGACCCTGGGCGAGTCACTTAACCCCAATTGCCTCACTAAAAAAAAAAAAAAAAAAAAAAAAAGAATGTGTGGCTAGATAGCTGTTCATCTAAAAAACAAATAGTGAACAGCAAAGGTAGAAAAAAAATCAACCGGGCAGCTAGGTGGTGCAGTGGATAGAGCACTGGCCCTGGATTCATGAGGACATCAGTTCAAATCCAGCCTCAGACACTTGACACTTACTAGCTGTGTGACCCTGGGCAAGTCACTAAACCCCAACTGCCTCACCCAAAAAAAAAAAAGAATCAACAGTATGATATGACAGCCAAGAAAGCTAATATGGTCTTAAACGACATTAACCAATGAACAATATTACAAAAACTGAAATTGACTCTATCTTAGCAAAAAAGAAATAGATTCAGATGTGAGGATCAATTTAAATAATCCATCCGTATGTAGTCCATAGGTTAGTTAAAGCAAAGTTCAAAATCAATACCAAATTAGAAGAATAAATATGAGAAAATAATGGATGCAATTACAAAAGTTCCAATCTAACCTATTCAAATAAGCTATTGATGAAAAAAGGGAGGGGAATGGCTAAAAGACATCAACTCTGATTATTATTACCTAGAAAAGTTCATAGGAGCCTGCATTATTGATCTATAGCTGGCAATAGCCTCAAAAACCACTTAATCCTACTCTAATTTTATTTATAAAGAAACTGAGACCTGGGAAAACTGACTTGCCCAAGGTCATACAAAGGATCAAAACTGGGGTTAGAACCAAGTCCTGTGACTCCAAATTTATAGTTCCTTTTACTATACCATTTTGTTTCTCCTCTACCTCTAAGACAGGTGTAAAGAAAGTTTGAGGTCTCTAAAACCTGACTAAAAAACCTAATAAAACAATATGACTTTCATGCATCAATAAAGGACCAGCTGAGATTACATCACATTAATCTGCAGGGGTCCCAATTAGCAGTGTTTTGTGATTTGATGTGAGATCTAGAACTAAAAGAGACCTCAGAGCCCATCTAACCCATCCTCCACATTTTACAAGTGGGAAAACAGGCCTAGGTTAAGTGACCCACGGTTATATAGGTGGTAAGCATCAGAGGCAAAATTTGAACTCAGGTCCTCTGACTTCAGGGCTAATACTCTTTGCATTTTACCATACCACCCTCAGTGAAAAACAGGTGCCACAAAAAGGAGTCCAGCAATGACTTCATTCAGGAAACACTTATCTCCTTACCAGACTGAATGACATGGAAGGATAGCCCTGTCCTTGCAAACTTATTTGAAAAGCTTTATGGAAAAGGAGGACAGAAGAGTATGAGCAATACTTCAATATCCTAATGAATACATGATCTTGATGACATAGATATCCCCTCCATTATTACCTATCATAACCAGAAAGAGCTGAGTTCAATTCTGGCCTCAAAAATGTGTGATCCTAGGCAAGTGACTTAACCTCTGCTTCAGTTTCTTCATCAGTAAAATGGGAATAATAGCACCTAGCTTCCAGGGTGTGTGGCAAGGATAAAATGAGATTTTGTAACATTTATAAAGCACTTTAAAGGACCATATAAATCTCAGCTATTAATAATAGTAGTAGTAGCTATTATTATTACTGTTCCTGTTCTCCTACAGATCTTTGAGAGAGATCTACCCAGTGTGTTGGAGACCTTCCTCCAGCCCACTTAGATTTCTTGGATACCAGTGTAGCATTATGGCTATCCATCTGTTAATTCTAGCTACATGATCAATCTGTCTCCTTTTCCATATTTCCTCAATGTTAGTATTTGTCTCACAAAGTACCAATAACCAATGGAAAGGAAAACAAGTCTACAGAAAGTCTAGTATAAGATTCACTTAAGTCAGGTAATTTCAAAGCATTTACAGATAAAACGGAAAGAAAGAACACTAGATTAAAAAATGTAATAGATTTGTCAATGTTTCTAAAGTGATCTGTTTTCGTCACCTATGAAAATGAAATAATCACATTTAAACTCATTATCTGAATACTAGATGTGCTATATAAGGAAGGGGACATTGCACTTAATAAAATTAAGTTGGAAAGAATGGCTGGATTAAACCAACTAAACACAGAAGAGAACTTTGCTGAAGGTGGCACAATTATGAAAGTACTAATGGATCTATTTTCTTTTCTTTACCTTTTCTTTTTATGTTTCAAATTCATTATTTATTTTAGCATTCTTTTCTAAAAAAATTTGAGTTCCAAATTTCTCCAACCCCTCCCCCACCTATTGAGAAGGCAAGCAACATGACATCAATTATATGAAATTATGCAAAACATATTCCATATTTGCCATATTGCTAAAAAAAAAAAAAGGCAAGGAA
This sequence comes from Dromiciops gliroides, assembly GCF_019393635.1. NCBI lineage: Eukaryota > Metazoa > Chordata > Mammalia > Microbiotheria > Microbiotheriidae > Dromiciops > Dromiciops gliroides. Next base: position 237,840,996 of record NC_057862.1, read on the forward strand.
AACAAAGAAAGTAAAAAGAATAGGCTTCAATCTTCACCCAGAGTTCATCAGTACTCTCTTTGGAGGTAGACAGCACTTTTCATCATGACTCCTTTGGAACTGTCTTGGATCATTGTCTTTATTTAGAATTGTTTCCACCTTTTTTTTTTTTATTTAATTGGGGGGGGGCAATGAGGGCTAAATGACTTGCCCAAGGTCACACAGCTACTAAGTGTCAAATGTCTGAGGCTGGATTTGATTTCAGGTCCTCCTGAATTCAGGGCTGGTGCTTTATCCATTGCACCACCTAGTTGCCGGGATCATTGTCTTGATCATAGTCTTTCACAATTTATCATCATTACAATATTACTGTGTTGTTCAGTAATTTTTCAGTCATGCCCAATTTTTTATTACCTCATTTGGGGTTTTCTTGGCAAAGATACTGGAGTGGTTTGCCATTTCCTAGGTGGCACAGTGGATAGAACACCAGCCCTGGAGTCAGGAGGACCTGAGTTCAAATCTGGCCTCAGAGACTTGACACTTACTAACTGTGTGACTCTGGGCAAGTCACTTAACCCCAATTGCCTCAAAAAAAAAATGTAATCAATAATAACATAACTGACTGAAAATACAGAAAATACAAAATCATCTTGTTTATTATTTATTTATCTTTTTGTGGGGGGGGGGGGGCAATGGGGGTTAACTGACTTGCCCAGGGTCACACAGCTAGTAAGTGTCAAGTCTCTGCAGCCAGATTTGAACTCAGGTCCTCCTGAATCCAAGGCCGGTGCTTTATCCACTGAGCCATCTAGCTGCCCCCTATTATTTATTTATAATAAAAAAGTATTTGGCTCAATAAAGAAAGTGAAGCATTGGGAACCAAGATGGCAAAGGAAAGGCAGCAACTCTCTTGAACTCTCCCCAGAACCTCTCCCAATACTTTTTTTTTGGTGAGGCAATTGGGGTTAAGTGACTTGCCCAGGGTCACACAGCTAGTAATTGTTAAGTGTCTGAGGCCACATTTGAACTCAGGTCCTCCTGACTCCAGGGCTGTTGCTCTATCCATTGTGCCACCTAGCTGCCCCCCCAATACTTTTAAATAATGTCATAAGACAATTTCTGTAGCATCAGAACCCACAAAAAGGACAGGGTAAAATCATTTTCCAGCCAAAGACAACTTAGAAGGTTGACAGAAAAGGTCTGCACACCCTGGTGAGAGTGGAGCACAGTCCAGTGCAGGCCGGACCAGCACAGACCTGGCCCCAGCAAACCAGGAACAGACCATGGGAGCCACTGAATCAGCAGTGGCAGCAACTGCTTCTGGAACTCTCAGCCCACAGATGGCAAAAGGGGTCAAAAAACTGGTCAGAAGGAGATTATAGAAGTCTCTTTGCTAGCGCTGAGGCAGGGCTATGTTTCTTTGCCCATACTCAGATCCACGTTGCAGTCCTGGATGGCAGTCCCAGGGTAAGGAGAAGCACTAGCACACCAGAGCTTGGGGCTGCAGTGGAGCAGGGACCCTAGTTACAGTTCCAGGGCAGAAAAGAGGGCTTGTGGTCTCTCTCAGACCAGAGCACAGGCCACGAGAGTAGTAAACACACCTTTCCTTAGACCATACCACCTTGGAAGAACTGAAAACTTACAGGTCCCTGCAAGTATTGCTGAAAACGGATGCAGAAAACCCACCCTGGAAGCAGAGCCCTACTTTAACAAAGAGTTAAAAGTCAAGAAAAATGAAGCTTTAAAGGTTTCTCTTCCATCACAACCCCTCCATCACATTCTAACATCACACAAAATTCCTTGATAAGATACAATGACTGAAATAACTTTGTTCAGTGATCCTCTAATTGCCAATACTAAGTCAAACATAAAACAGAGATAAGACGGCTGACAGCTATCATGAAGAACGAATTGCATAGAGTCCAGATGGAAGAAGGATGTCACATTCATTGTGAGGTCGTCCAGATTTTCAGCAGGCATTGTACTTAAATCATCAAATATTATAATACTCCAGGGCCTCCTCAGGGAGATCCCAGGGCAATCAAACAGATCAGCCTAACAAATTATGAAGGGGAAAAAAAAATCAAATGGATTTTTAAAAACCCCAAAATTATTATCCAGCCTATGACATGAAGGTATAAGGCTATCACTGGGTAAAAAACTTTAAAAGACAATGAACTGACCAATTATGACTTCAGAAAACTGGTAAGCAGATGAGGTCTGCTCCATATCTCTTGTCAGAGATCTAATTAACTAGAAGCAGAATGAGAAAACATTACAGACCAGCCAAAGACACTGAATTTGTTTTGTTTGCCTGTGATTAGTGGTAAGGGTTTGCTGGGTGGTGATAGTAATTAAAAAGAAAAAAGAAGAGTATCAGTAAAATATTTTTATAATATACAAAAGAAAACAAAAAGAATTTCAGAAAGGGACATAGAAAAAGCAAGGCCATTTTGTAACTCTTGTGTTAAATTTAACACAAACTTTTAAAAAATGTATGTAACAAAATAGTCAAAGGACATGAACAGGCAATTTTCAGAAGAAATCAAAGCTATCAATAATCACATGAAAAATGCTCCAATCATTAATAACTAGAGAAATGCAAATCAAAACAATCTGTGGTGCCACCTCACACCTACCAGACTGGCTAACATGACAGAAAAAGAAAATAACAAATGCTGGCAGGGACATGGAAAAATAAGGACACTAATGCACTTTTTTTAGTGGAGCTGTGAAGTGGTCCAAGTGTTCTAGACAAAAATTTGGAATTCTACCCAAAGGGCTATAAAAACTGCACACTCTTTGACCCAGCAATTCCACTACTAGGTCTGTTTCCCAAAAAGATCAAATAAAAAAGGGAAGAAACCAGATGTACAAAAATATTTATAGCAGCTCTTTTTGGAGCAGCAAAGAATAGGAAAATGAGAGGATATCCATCAACTGAGGAAAGGCCGAACAAATTGTGGCCTATGATTGTGATGGAATACTATTGTGTGAAAAGAAATAATGAGGGGGATAGTTTTAGAAAAACCTAGGAAGACCCATATGAACTGATGCAAAGTGAAGAGAGCAGAACCAGAACATGGTACGAAAGAACAGCACTATTTTAACAACTACTCTGACCAATACAATGATCCAAGATAATTCCAAAGAACTGAAGATGAAAAACACTGTCCACTTCCAGAGAAGTGATGAACTCTGAGTACGAAGTGAAATATAACAACATGACTAGTAAAGAAATATGTTTTGCATGACTTCACTTGTATAAATGAATCATATTCCTTGCTTTCTTAGTGGGTGGGACAGGAGCTAGAGAGAGGGAGAAAACTTCCCAAAAATTTTTAAATGTTAAAAAATGTGTATAACATAAATTCATAATTTCACATAAAATCCTTTTTTCTTTCTACTTTTCATGTTGTTGATGGGTTAACTTTTTTTAAAAGTGATGATAAACATTATAACTTTCATTGTACATTGCCAGGTTTCTCTCCAAATTTTTTATAATAATCTATAATACTACCAATAATGTACTATAATGACTATAATCCATGTAGCTCCACTGACATTAGATTTTATCTTTTTTTATTATTATTATTGTAGTGGAAAGGTCGTATTAATCTTGGAGTTGTTTTGATTTGTATTTTTTCTTTATTCTTTTTTTTTCTTCATTTTTTTCTTTTTCTTCAATTCCCATCAGTTGCTTTTTTTGTTGTTTCAAACACCCTCCCCCAGCCTCCCCAGTACACCTGCACATATACAAATCATACCTGGAACATAGTAGGTGCTTAATAAATATTTATTGACAATAGATCTAGAACTGGAAGGGACTTTGGAGATCATCTAATACCTAGCTTCTTAAACCATGGGTCACGACTCCATATGGGGTCATGTAACTAAATGTGGGGGTTGCGAAAAATTTGGCAACAGTAAAAGGTATACCTATTTTATACCTATATGTCCAGGGTCACATAAAAATTTCTCAGGCAAAAAGGGGTCACAAGTGGAAAAAGTTGAAAAAGCCCTGATCTAGTTCTTCATTTTAAGGATGAGGAAACTAAGGCCCAAAGTGGCAAAGTGAGTTGCCCAGAGGCCACAAAAGTAGTGTCAGTGGGGGCAGGTAGGTGGCGCAGTGGATGGAGCACCAGCCCTGGATTCAGGAGGACCTGAGTTCAAATCCAGCCTCAGACACTTGACACCTACTAGTTGTGTGACTCTGGGCAAGCCACTTAACCCTCATTGTCCCACCCCCCCAAAAAAAAAAGTAGTGACAGAGCTGGGATTTGAACTCCTATCCAATGATTCCACTGTTCAGCACTTTTCCCACTGCATCCCTATGTCTTCTAAGTTATTAACAATTTTATTTTCTCATTCAAAAAGGGATCATACCACTCAGAGTCAAGTAGTCTCATGCTTTCTTGTTGTCATGAGTCTGTGATATATTTAACTCTCAATGATTTTCACTCATCTGTTCCTTTTCATTATATAGGTATTGCATTTAATTGTACAAAGCCCTCTTATTGAATTTAATCAAACCCAATGATTGGTGAAGTAGCTTTGTGTAAGAGAAAGAGTACTGGATTTGTGGTCAGAAGACCTAAATTCAAATCCTGACTTGGCTTTTAACTACTTGTGCAACCTTGGGCACTTAGCTTTTCTCAGATTTTTCCCACTATTACTATTACTATTAAAAACCTTTTTTTTCAGTTTTTCTTGAAATATTAAGAAATATTTTTCTGTAAAGCCCTTTGCAGACCCTCTGGGAAAAGCTCTTTGGAAAAATTAGGTTGGTTAGGACGGGACACACAAAAAAAGAAAGGGTCTTTCATTTGGTGACTGAATTAAGGACACTTGGCAAAGAGTATTTCTTGTGAAATCAATCAATAAACTTAGATTAAGGACCTATTATGTTCCAGGCACTGTGCTAAGACCTGGGCACACAAAAAGAGACAAAAAGACAGTCCCTGCACTCAAGGAGATCACAATCTAATGGAAAAGACAACATGCAAACAAATATACAGAAAGCAAGCCATATACAAAATAAATAGGAACTCAGGTAAAGCACTGGAATTAAAAGGAGCTAGGAAAGGCTTCCGGTAGAAGGTAGAACTTAAAGGAAGCCAGGGAGGTCCACAGTCAGAGCCCAGGAGGGAAAGCTTTCCAGATATGGGGACAGCCAGAAAAAAATGCTCAGGGCCAGGAGATTGAATGTCTTGTTCCACAAGGTCAACGTAACTGGATCTTGTCCAAATAAGCATAAAGCCTTTCCCCATCTCAGTGTTCCTTTTATCCTCAAGAAATTAGATTAGGGTCTAGCCCATGGCAAGTGCCCTCTTCCATTCAAGGAAAGGAACTCAAACTTTGGACTCTCTATATAGACTTGTGGAAGGAACCCCATCCAATCCTTAAAGGTCTAGGAAGGAACTGAGTGGTGACTGTTCTGGAATGTTAATCATAAACTGTTCTTTTAATAAATTGTTATCTTTCTCTTGTTCAAGATTCTTATGTTATTTGAAATCTTCTTGAGGCAGAGTCAAGCTGTAGGGCATAGGTGACTATTAAAGTTTGAATATTTTTCTCTCTGAAAGTTATAAATGGCTTTTACATAGATAAATGTTGGATAAAATTTTTTGGCTGACTGATGCCTAAACACAGAGTACTGTATTTGTAGTAATATTTTCTGCAACAGGAAGCAATAAGAGAACACCTATTTGTGATGTGGGGAGTGGATTTAATTGATCAAATTGATCGTGAGGCGTCCCAAAGAATTACAAGACTCAGTGACTCAGTTTCACAAGTTTTACTGAAATACTGTGCTGACCACAAGGAGAGAACAAAAAAGGTGTCCCGAATAGGGGGAGGAAAATGGTTATATTTATAGTGAGAAAAGGTAGATTATCTCTTCATTATCTTAATCCCCTTCTTGTGGGATGTCTTATCCTAATTTGGACTTCGTGGGGTCCTAAGACAACCTCTGAGTTGGGTACCTTTTTCACTGGAGGTGTGTTTTGGGGGTTTACATGTCATAAGGTGATCCTACAGACACAACTGGTGCTTTCTGCACACGTTCCTAAAGACATGCTTAAACTTGTCAAACCCAGAGGGTCTTTGTGTTTTTGATATCTCTTTACTTAAGATCTGGTTTCTAGGTGTCCTGTCATCTAGGAATATTAATGGTTATTAATGGCTAATGGTCCCTAGTTACAGTTTCGGTTGATGGTGAGGGTTGATAGGGACAAACCCTCTTGGTTATAGTACTGTTGATAAGAACACAAACCTTAGTTTCTCTGTTAATCCTTTTAGGTACTATTGATCAAATCTTAGGTTATTTGTTAACCCTTTTTTAGCTACAATTGATCTGTTAGCCCTTTTAGCCTCCTCCATCATTTGCTCTTGATAACTTCTAGGTTCAAAGATGAACTCCATCCTAGAGTACTGAAAAATCTGCAAATATGACTACTGAGCCACTGTCAGTTATTTTTTTTTTAAGTTTTTAGAGAACTGAGAGATTGCCACAGGATTGGAAAAGGGCAAATGTTCTGATTTTTAATAAAGGAAAAGGAATAGGGTCTGCAACCTATGTATCAGTGAACTTGATTTCAATTCCTAGATAAATTCTAGAATTTTTCATTAAAGTGGTTAGTGAATATCTAGAAAAGGAAATGGTGATCACAAAGAGTTCATTAAAACCAGGACTTGCCTCGGTAAACACATTTCCTTTTTTGACAAAGTTGCTAGACTGGTAGACCAGGGAAACCTATAAGTCATCTGGATTTCAGCAAAATATCTTCCAAAGTTCTTCATGCTAGTCTTGTGGACAAAATGGAGACATTGGAGCTATATGATAGTTTGCTTAAGTGGATTCAGAATTGGTTTAAAGGCCAAATCCAAATAGTAGTCATTAATGACTCAACATCATCTTAAAAGGAAGTTTCCAGTAGAGTGCAAGAGGGACCTGTTTTTGGCCCTGGGAAATTTGCCACTTTTATCAATGATTTAGATAAAGGCATAGATAGATGACTTGCTTTCAAATTTGCATTTGCCTTAAAACTGGGAGGGATGGCAAATAAACAGCTTTTGTTGTTGTTCAATCATTTCTTTCCTCGGAGGAAAGTTGAAGAGCTAAAGGCTCTTCCTCCCCTCCTCTTCCGGCCCACCTTCCCTCTTTAGGCTATACCAGCACAATACTTTAAAAGTCCTCGGTCTTATTCAGTGCCCCAAGTCTGAAATCTTTCTGGGAGAACTCTTTTCTCTCCTAAACAGAATTAGGATGGTGATTGGATTTGGCAAGAGGCCTAGATCCTTTCATTTCAGAGCAGTAACTCCTTTCTACTAAATAGATTAAGGTAATAATCAGATTAAGAGGGGGGAAAAAGAAGTCTTTGATTAGCTCTGTTGACTAATTCAATTAACAAAAGTATCCCTTGAGTAATCTTTGAGCAGGCAGAAAGAAGAATCCTTGAAGTGAGTGGTTAAAGAGGGATTGAATGGTTTTCAGAAAATGATTTTCATCCCTTTTTAATCTCTCCTTAGATTTCCTGTGGCTTTCTCTACCCCAACCCTCTCAGATGAGAACCCTGCCTAATATTTTATAGAAAAATGTTCAGGCCATTTGCTGTGAGCTCCTTCTCCTCCCCTCTTTCTCATCTCCCATCACTCATGCCTTCTACCACTATCTCCTCTTTCATCCCTGTCTCACATGAGGAAGGCTTACTCCTTATCAAGGTTAGCCCTCAAACTATCCCATTCTATCCCATGTCCTCCAACATACTTCTCCCTGGCATCCTCATTCTATCCTTTATTTTCAAACTCTCTCTGCCTATGGCTCATTCCCTACTAGTTACAAAAATGCCCATGTTTCCCCCATTAAGACTCACATGAAAAAACTCTCAATTGATCCTTCTGATGTAGGAAGCAAAAAGGGGTTAACAGAAAAACCTAAGACCCAAGCTCTAATTCAAATATGAGATCTAAAAGGGATTCAGACTTCAGTTAATGGATAACTTCTTCATAAATATAAGTCAGGGCCTAGGTTCTCCCATACCCACATTAATCACCATTCATAATATTAACCTGGAAATTAAGGAACCTGGAAATTAACCTGGAATATAGGAGAAATAAGGTCTTTAATGGGGCAGAGGAACTATAGCATTACGGACTCTGAATAGGTGGGGAACATTGGGAGGGGATAAATTGCTTGGGGAAAGGTCCATAAATCTGGAAATGACAAAGACAGTCAGCCCCAGGCAATTCATTTGTCTGGGAAAGAGGGGACTGGGTGGGGAATCAGTTCTCAGTAAATTTTGTAGTTCTCTTTTTTTTTTTTTTTTTTGTGAGGCAATGGGGCTTAAGTGACCTGCCCAAGGTCACACAGCTAGTGTCAAGTGTCTGAGGCCGGATTTGAACTCAGGAACTCCTGAATCCAGGGCCAGTGCTTTATCCACTCTGCCACCTAGCCGCCCCAATTTTGTAGTTCTCAATAACAAGAACATAAAGAGGCATTAAGATCATTAAGGTCAATAATAACAATGATATACTGACAGGCTATAGAAAATCAAATGAGAAATAAATGAAAAATGAAGATATTTTGAAACTAGTCATGGGAATCAGAAAGAGACATGCACAGAAAAGGCTAAATTTGTTCCCAGATTCACCTTATGACGTGTAAACCCCCAAAACACACCTCCACGGAAAAAGGTACCCACCTTGGGGGTTGGCTTAAGCCCCCAGGAACTCTAAATTAGGATAAACCCTCCCCTGTACCTCCCTAAAGTGGAGATTATTATAATGAGACTGATAATCAATTTATCCATACTATAAATATAACTATTTTCTTTCCCTATTTGAGAGATACCTTTCCACTTTTCTGGTTCCCTCCCTGTGTTTACTCACAGTATTGCAATAAAACTTGGGAAACTGAGCCACTGAGTCTTGTAATTCTTTTGGGATAACTCACAATCAATTTGACCCTAATTCCATCCCACATCATTTCCACTTCTATTAACAATCATCCTATATGTCCTACCCTTTGTGGTTAAACTCTTCAAAAAGGCTATCTTACAATCAGTGCCTCCACTTTACTCTTCTCCCACTCTCTTACTTCTGACTTCAGAAATTCTCATTGCATTGAAACTGCTTTTTCCTGTTACCAGTGATGTCTTGTTTTGTTTTGTTGGGCAATGGGGGTTAAGTGACTTTGCCCAGTGTCTGAGGCCGGATTTGAACTCAGGTACTTCTGAATCCAGGGCCAGTGCTTTATCCACTGCGCCACCTAGCTGCCCTACCAGTGATGTCTTACTTGCCAAATCCGATGGCCTCTTCTCAATCCTCATTTTCCTTGACCTATTACCTTCTTGATACTCTTATCTCCCTAGGTTTTCAGTACACCATTCCCTCCTGGTTTTGCTCCTCCCTTTCTGAATACTCCTTCCAGACTCCTTTGTTACACCATAAATTTCCCTGGGCTCTCTGCTCTTCTTCTAAATCACTTCACTAGGAACTTCCAGTGCCAGGATGGCGGAGTGAGGAAGCAACACTCTGAAGCCCTCCCAAATTTCCCCAACAAACAACTAGAAAAGCACCTCAGAATTGATGTAGTAACAGAGAAGTGGCATACCAACCTGGCAGAAAAGGTCCGTCTTACCTGGGTGGGAGGGGAGTGAGGTCAAGAAGCAGCAGCAAGGGGTCTTCAGCAAGGCTCTAAGCCTGGAGCAATCCAGCAGTGAGGCCCCACCCTCCTGCAAATCAGCAACTCCCTAGCCTGTGAACTGTCTGGGCAGCACAGCAAGCCCCCACCCTCCACACAAGCCACCAGGGAAGCCTTGACTCCACTGCTGATCAGTAATGAGGCTCCACCCAGAGGCTGGCCAATAGTAAGGCCCCACCCAGAGGGTGACCAACAGTGAGACCCCACCCCTGAAGCCTACCCACAGAGACTCTTTCCATAACACCCAGCAGCAGGGGGCCCCAGCTATCTGGCATATTTGCAACAAAATTACTCTTCCAAGGCCTTTTAACAGAGAGGCCTAGTTACCATAGAAACCCAGCAGCAGGACACCACCTTTGGGGTAAACCAGCAACAAGATCTCTCTTCTGGGGCCAACCACGAGAAAGACTCTAATACAACAGCAACCCAGCAGCAAAGCCCTACCCCTGAAGCAGTCTGACAGCTAACCCCCACACCCAGAGACAGCCAACAGGGAGGATCTACCTTCCCAATACAATCCTACAGAGAAAAGAAATAGCTATGCCCTCGAGCCCAGTGAAAGCCACCATTAAGACCCAGAGCCACAGCACAAAAACTTGAGACAGTGAAGGACTAGGGCCCAACTCACATAAAAATACCAAGTCACCAAAAAAAGGCATAAAAATGAGCAAAAAAAAGACTAATTAAATTAATTAAGTATTAATTGCTCAAGGGTAGGCTGAGCCAATATAATAAAATGACAAACCTACCTAAATTAATTATCAAAAAATATTTTATAGATCTAGAAAAAATGATAACAAAATTCATCTGGAAGAACAAAAGCTCAAGGATATGAAGGGAATGAATAAAAAATGCAAAAGAAGGTGGTCTACCTGTATCAGATCTCAAAACAATCTGGTACTGGCTAAGAAACAGAGTGATGGATTAGTGACACTATAGTAAATTTCTATAGTAATCTAGTATATGATAAACTCAATGATCCAAGTTTTGGGAACATAAACTTATTATTTGACAAAAACTGCTGGGAAAATCAGAAAACAGTATGGTAGAAACTAAGTATAGATCTATACCTCACACCACATAAAATTGTGCGTAGCCTCGGATCCAGCAATACCACTGCTAGGTTTATATCCCAGAAACATCCCAAAAAAGAGAAAAAGACCTATTTGTACAAAATAATTATAGCAGTTCTTTTTGTGGTGGCTAAGAATAGGAAATCAAAGGAATACCCATTAATTGGGAAATGTTTAAACAAGCTGTGGTATATGATAGTGATGGAATATTATTGTGCTATAAAAAATGACAAACTGGAGGATTTCAGAAAGGTCTTTCTAGACTTACATGAACTGATAAAGAGTGAAGTGAGCAGAATGTTGTATACAATGATAGCAATATTGTTTGATGAAGAACTGTGAATGACGTAACTATTCTCAACAATACAATGATCCAAGACAATCCCAAAGAACTATTGACAAAGTATACTATCCACCTTCAGAGAAAGAACTGATATTAACAACACAGACTGAAGCATGCTATTTTTCAATTTCATTTTTTCTTTTATTCAAGTTTTCTTATACAAAATGACTAATATGGTAATGTTTTACATGACTGCACATATATAACCTATATTTGATTGCTTGCCACCTCTGGAAAAGAGAAGGGGAAGGAAGAAAGGAGGGATAGAATTTGGAACTCAAAAGTTTAAATAAAAATTTTTTTTGTTTTTTTTTTTTAATTATTATTATTTTTGTTTGTTTTTTGCAGGACTATGGGGGTTAAGTGACTTGCCCAGGGTCACACAGCTAATAAGTGTCAAGTGTCTGAGGCCAGATTTGAACTCAGGTACTCCTGAATCCAGGGCTGGTGCTTTATCCACTGCGCCACCTAGCTGCCCCTTTTGCTTTTTTTAAAAAAGCATTCCCACCAAAAAAAAAAAAAAAAGAAAAAGATAAAACAAGGCTATTCATGTTCACCATATTTTAAGTTATAGTATTAAAAATACTAGCAATTTAAAAAATAAATACTAGCGATTAAGTATTATAAGAAAAAGTAATTAGAAACAATTTGCTACAGAAAATAGAAAGCTAGCCTCAGAGTCAAGAAGAGCTGGCTTTGAGTCCCACTTTTGAAACATATTGGCTATGTAACCTTTGACAGGATGACTTTCTCAGCCTTTAAGTTGCAGAAGGGCTGAACTATATTAGTGGAGGTTTCCTCACTAGGCAGTTCCCTATAGCAGTGAAATTACAGGTTCAGCCCCTATTCCCTGACAATTCAAGAAATGAAAATATTGTCTGTAGAAGACTTGATTAGAAAATTAATCACCCTGTGTCCTACCCCCCAAATGAGAGCTGATAAATGAGTTCAGAAAGAGTGCAGGAAATAACAGAAAGGACGCAGGAAATAAAATAGACCCGCAAAAGTACTTTGTATTCTTATATCTATCAACAAAGACCAAGAAAAAAAATTTAAACTTCTTTTATAACAAAAAAAATCATGAAATATCTGGATTCTTACCTGGATATAGATGGGACTCCTATAACTTCTTGATGGATTCATGAATTCATCAATGTGGGCATTCCCTTCCATTGACACAGACCGCAACTTGATAGAATGTCTTCAAGAGCAGCTGTGGCCAAGAAATTCATCACTCTGAAATCGACCTTGTCAAACTTAGCTCGGCTGGTTCTGGGACAACAGACATATGGTCTGCTGACAGTCAGTATCTGAAGCTTTTCCAGCCTGAAAGGTCCTGCCAGAGCCAGAAAGAACTCTGCTGGCACAGTCATTGAAAACTCAGGCACTTCCATGATGAGGAATCAGAGTAGGACTTTGGTAGAAGGACCAATATAAAAAGAACCATAAAACCACAGTGACAGAAGTAAGGGAAGATCTAAATTAACAGGATGTATATTCCATGTTCACATATGGGTAGGATTAATATTTTTTAAATAACAATATTTCCTAGATTAACCTATAGATTTAATGTAATCTCAATAAAAACACCAATCATAACAAAATTTATATGGAAAAATAAATTATAATAGTAGAATGAATTGTGGGGGTTTGTGGGGGGAAATAGATTAAAGTGGACTTGCTCTTCCATACTTTAAAACATAGTAAGGTCAGCTAGGGGATGCAATGGACAGAGTACCAGCCATGGAGTCGAGGATCTGAGTTTAAATCCAGCCTCAAACACTTAATTAGCTGTGTGACCCTGGGCAAGTCACTTCACTTCAACTGCCTTCCAAAACCAAACAAACAAACAAAAAACATAGGGGAATTCTCATTACAATTATCTGGTAGTGGGCAAAGAACAAAACAAAACAACAGAAAAGTAGACCAATAGAAAGTAACTCTTGCAAACAAACAAACAAAAAGATTACACAAAAAAATTAACGTCTGATAAACCTACAGGAAATATTTTAATGGGGAAAAGATTCACTATTAAATAAATGTTGGATGAAGAAATTAAAGCTATTTATAGTCATGAAAAAATGTTTTCAATCAATATTGATTAGAGAAATGCAAATTAAATTATTCTGAAGCACTACCTCGCACCTATCAGATTGGCTTACATGACAGAAAAAAAGAAAATGATAAATGTTGGAGATGTGGGAAAACTGGAACACTAATGCATTGTTGGTGGAGTTTTAAACTGATCCAACCATTCTAGAAAGCAATTTGGAACTATGCCCAAAGGACTACAAAACTATGTATACCCTTTGACCCAGTAATACCACTACTAGGTCTATACCCACAAAGAGATTACAAAAAAGGGAGAAGAACCCACATGTACAAAAGTATTTTTAGTTGCTTTTTCTGTGGTAGCAAAAAATTGGAAAATGAGATGATACCCATCAATTGGGGAATGGCTGAACAAGTTGTGATATATGAATGTAATGGAATACTATTGTTCTGTAAGAAATGATGAGCAGGCAGATTTCAGAAAAACCTGGAAAGACTTAAGTGGACTTATGTTGAGTTAAGTGAGCAGAACCAGGAGAACATTGCACACAATAACAGCAACACTGTAAGATGATCAACTGTGATAGACTTAGCTCTTCTCATCAATACAATGATCCAAGACAATTCCAAAAGACTCATGATGGAAAATGCTCTCCACATCCAAAATAAGAACTTTGGAGTCTGAATGCAGATTGAAGCATACTATTTTCACTTTTTCTGTTGGTTTTTTTTGTTTCTTCTTTCTTGTGGTTTTTCCCTTTTGTTCTGATTCTTCTTTCACAACATGACTATTGTGGAAATATATTTAACATCATTGTACGTATATATCCTATATCAGATTTCTTTCTGTCTTGGGGAGGAGGGAGGAAAGGGAAGATGGGAGAAAAATTTAGAACTCAAAATCTTACAGAAATGAATGTTGGAAACTCTTTACATGTAATTGGAAAAAATAAAATAAAATACTATTAAAAACAAAAATAAATGTTATTCAAGAAACTGGCTAGCAGGAGGGTGAAAATAAATTGTTCCTTCTTTATAACATCTCTTGAATATGTCTCCTCTCCACTCACATAGCCACTACTTTATTGAAGGTCTTCATCACCTCTAGCCTCGACTTAATAGCCTTTTAACTGAACACCCCCCCCCCCTCAGGTTTCTCCCCATAATAATTCATCTTCAGCACAGCTTCTGAAGTGATTTTCAAAATCATAGGTCTTCCTGACTCAGCTCTCTAGCCACTGTTCCACCTAACTGCCTCTACAGGGTGACATGCTCAGACCTATGTTTTGGAAAATTACTTTGGTTTTGTAAAGAGGAGAAATGTGTTATGAGTCTGGAAAGGTAGCATTGAACCAGAGTATAAAGGCATTTTAAATGTTGAATATATATTTGACATTAGAGGAAATAGGGAGCCACTGGAGTTTCTTGAGCACTGGAAGATACATTAGACATTGGAAAGACTGGAGACAAGGAGACTGATTAGGCCTGTACTAGAGTGATTGTTGTATGAGTGGTGACTGAGCAAGGTAAGAAGAGACAACACATTCAAGTGAAGTTATAGAGATAGGAATTTTAAGATATGGCAGGTACAAAAAAGTGCAATTTAAAAAACTAATGAGGGGAAGCTAGGTGGCGCAGTGGATAGAGCACCAGCCCTGGATTCAGGAGTACCTGAGTTCAAATCTGGCCTCAGACACTTGACACTTACTAGCTGTGTGACCCTGGGCAAGTCACTTAACCCCAATTGCCTCACCAAAAAACAAAACAAACAAAAAAAACTAATGAACAAGACTACTTGATGGGGAAGAGAGGAAGGGATAATCTAACTGATTGAGAGGTAAAATAGGGAAGAAGAATTATACAACCAGAAAAAAGCAGAAGAGATAAAGGAAGAAGCAAAATTCCCCCAAAAGGGGGTTACAAATGAGGGTGAGGGGAATAGTCAGTGGGAATAAGGCCACCTTAAAAAAAAAAAAGATTAAAATCAAAGTAACTAAAGGAACACAATATTGTGTTTACAACAGAAAAGAGGGGAAAATCATAAGTTAAAAAAATAACCCTCAATGTTAGAGATAGATAAAGGAAAATACATACCTAACTCTTATCATATTAAATGTGAATGGATTAAACAATCTAATAAAACCAAAATGGGACATATCGGATAAGAAAACAAAATCCTACAATCTGTTGTTTACAAGAAACAACAAAGACATACACAAAATAAAACAGTTGAAAAAAATTTACTCTTTATCAAGTGAATCCAAAAAAGCAGGAATTGCCAGTATGCTACCTGACAAAACTAAAACAAGCATTCAAAATAGAAAAAGGGATAAACAAGGAAACTATACCAGCTGAAAGGAACCATAGGCAACAAACAAGTATCAGTAATAAACATATGCTCCAAATGCCTTAACATTGGAATAGAGAAAACATTATCTGAGCTACAAGAAGACATAAATAGTAACATACTAGTGACAGAGGGCTTCAATATCCCTCTCTCAGTTTTGCATAAATCTAACAGAAAGATAAACAAAAGGGAAAATATGGAACTAAACAAATTACTAGAGAAACTAGAGTTAAAAGACTTATGGGGGGCAGCTAGGTGGCGCAGTGGATGAAGCACTGGCCCTAGATTCAGGTGGACCTGAGTTCAAATCCAGCCTCAGACACTTGACACTAGCTGTGTGGCCTTGGGCAAATCACTTAACCCTCACTGCCCTGCAAAAAAAAAAAAGGACTTATGACATCTTTTAAATGGGACAGCAAAAGAACATGTATACATGCATACACACACACACATATATATTATATATATTTCTCAAGAACACATGGAAGATTCATAAAAATTTATGGTTACAGAGATACTGAAAACAAATTTTAAAAGGCAGAAATAGTTAATATATTCTTTACAGACCATAATCCAATAAAAATTAAAATTGGTTCAGGGATCATAATTAAAAGATACAGACCTAAATGTAGATTTAATCAAAAAAAAGTTCTAAAGGAGTTAGTCAAAGAACAAATCAAAGAAACAATTAACAATTATATAAAGGAAAACAGCAATGATGAAACAACATGCCAAAATTTCTGGGATAAATGTAAAGCAATCCTTAGGGGAGGAAAATCATATCCTTATAAACATATAATAACAAAAAAGAAAAAGAAAGGATTAATGAACTAAATGTACATTTAAAAAAATTAGAAAGCCAACAAATAAATCCAAAATACGTACAAAAGAGGGGATATTAAAATTTGAAGGGTGGGGCAGCTAGGTGGTACAGTGGATAGAGCACTGGCCCTGGAATCAGGAGGACCTGAGTTCAAATCCAGACTCAGACACTTAACACTTACTAGCTGTGTGACCCTGGGCAAGTCACTTAACCCTAATTGCCTCACCCCCAAAAAAAACATTAGAGGGAAAAAGATAAACAGGAAACAAAAAATCCCTAAAGAAAAAATAAATAAAACTAAAAGAGGATTCTTTAAAAAGACAAAAAAATTGAAAAACCTTTAGTTGTCTAAAAAGACAGAACATCAGATTAATAAAATAACAAATGAGGTGAAATCACAACAAAAAACGAGAAATAAAAAGAATAATCAGGACTTATTATGCACAATTATATGGGAACACAAGTTTTCTTGTGGGAGGAATAGCTTCAAAAACATAAAATCCCCAAACTATTAGAAGACCAAATAGAAATATAAAATAACCCAATCTCAGAAAAGGAAATAGATCTAGCTGTAAATGAAAAAAGAAAAAAACCCACAAAACTCTGGTCCTGATAGATTTAGTGAAGAATTCTATCATACTTTTAAAAAACAGATAGTACCCATACTTCACAAATTATTCTCAAGAAATTGACAAAAGAAAACACTTTACCAGAATCCTTTATGAGACAAATATAGTCCTAATCCGTAAACCAGGGAAAGGTAAAACACTATAGACAAATATCAATAATGAACATTCACTCAAGAAATTTAAACAAAACCCTATCAAACAAATTATAGTAATTTATCCAAGAAATCATTCATTATAACCAAATGGGATTTACATCAAGGATGAAAGGATGGTACAACATGAGGAAAACAATCAACATAATTAATCATATTAAAAACTAAAACACCCCAAACCACATGAACATCTTAAGAAATGCAGAAAAAACTTCCAAGAAAGTACAATGCTTTTATGCTTAAAAAAAAAACAACACACACACACACACACACACGAAGTATAGGCACTGAAGAACCTTTTTTTTTTTTTAAGTGAGGCAACTGGGGTTAAGTGACTTGCCCAGGGTCACACAGCTAGTAAGTGTTAAGTGTCTGAGGCCAGCTTTGAACTCAGGTCCTCCTGACTCCAGGGCCAGTGCTCTATCCACTGCACCACCTAGCTGCCCAGAACCTTTTTTAATATCATAAAAAGCATATATTTAAAACCAAAAGCAAGAAAAATGCACAATAGGGATACATTAGAACCTTTTCCAATAAAAACAGGAGTAAAGCAAGGCTGCTCACTTTCTCCACTATTATTTGATGTAGTTATGGAAATGTTAGCAACAGCAATAAGACAAGAAAAAAATTAAAGTATAAAAATAGGTAAAGAGGAAATAAAACTATTCCTGTTTACTGATGATATGATGATTTACCTGGAAAAATCCTAGGGAATCAGCAAGGATACTAATTGTGACAATCAATAGCTTCAGTCAAGTTTATACAAAACAAATCCTTAAAACCAATAGCATTTCTATAAAATAAATATAAAGAATAAACATTTTCTATAAAGTAAATATAAACAGCAAAAATAGAAAAGGAAAATTCTATTCCAAATAACTACAAAATACTTAAAATATCTGTGGATCAACCCCCCAAAACCAACAAAAGATTTGTATAGCTTGAATTACAAAGTGACCCTTAAAGAAATAAAGAACTTAAATAGTTGGAGGAATATTTGATACTCATGGCTAGGCCATGCCTATATAATAAAAATAACAATAATACCAAATTTAATTTATGCTTTTACTGCTTTGTCAATAAAATTATCAATAACAAGATTCATTTGGAAAACCAAAAGAGCTAGAATATCAAGGAAAATGATGAAAAAACAAAGGGACAAAGGGGGAATAGCACTTTCCAGACCTCAAACTATCTTATAAAGCAGCCATCATCAAAATCACCTGGTACTAGTTAACAAAAGATCAATGGAACAGGCTAGACAAGTGATTCAGAAACAACAGACTTTATTGGCGCCCAGTATTTGATAAAGTGGAAAATATAAATTGCTTAGGAAAAAACTCCTCCTGGCAGAAATTAGGCTTAGACCAACACCATATTCCACAATACAGTCTAAATGTATACATGACATTATTTTTAATGATTATAATATTAAAAAATTAAAAGAGAAACAGATCATAGATCTCCTATAGCTATGGGTAGGAGACATTCTTTTTTATTTAATATTATTTATTTTTAATTCATTTTGAACTTAAATACATAAAGACAAAAAAGAACATTTCCATGTACATAGTATAACATAAAAAAGGATTCACTAGAAAACCATGAATTTACATTTCACACTGTTTACTTTGAAAAGTTATATAATAAGCACTACACACCATTTTCAAGGCTACTCTACTTTCTATGGTTCCTTCTAAATTCTCCTTTTAATCTCTGCTATGCTCTTTTTATATTTTTTCTTCCTTCCCTCCCTACCCTGACTTAGAGATGGCTAACATTAAATATAAATATTATGGGGCAGCTAGGTGGCGCAGTGGATAGAGCACCAGCCCTGGAGTCAGGAGTACCTGAGTTCAAATCCGGCCTCAGACACTTAACACTTACTAGCTGTGTGACTCTGGGCAAGTATCTTAACCCCAACTGCCTCACTAAAAAAAAAAAAAAACAACCCTCCACAAATATTATATATATATGTGTATACATGTATGTGTATATACATATATGTGTGTATGTATGTGTATTTATATAGAGAGAACCATACTATACATCCATTTATCAGTTCTTTCTCTGGAGGCAGAGAACATCTTCCTTCATGGTTCCTTTGTAGTTAATTTGAATAAAATATTAAAAAAGATATAGTTGTTTAAAATTTAAAGTTTTTCTTAAACAATACTGCTGTTATTGTATACAATGTTATCTTGACAGGTGTACTCCCAGGTATTTTATACTGTATAATTATTTTATTTTTTATCATAAAAGTATTTTATTATTTTCCAGTTACATGTAAAGATAGTTTTCAACATTTGTTTTCATAAGATTTTTTAATTATCAATTTTTCTCCCTCCCTCCTTTCCCTCCCCTATCCTCAAGACAGAAAGAATTCTGATATAGGTTATATATGTACAATCACATCAAAAATATTTCTGCATTCGTCATGTTGTGAAAGAAAAATCAGAACACAAGGGAAAAATGTCAAAAAGGAAAAAAAACAACGAACAAGTAGAAACAGTATGGTTTAATCTGCATTCAGAATGCACAGTTCTTTTTTCTGGATGTGGAAAACATTTTCCATCATGAGTTCTTTGCAATTGTCTTGGAAAATTGCACTGCTGAGAAGAGCCAAGTCTATTACACTTGATCATCATACAACATTGTTGTTACTGTATGCGATGTTCTTCTGGTTCTGCTCACTTAACTCAACATCAGTCCACTTAAGTCTTTGCAGGTTTTTCTGAAATCTGCCTGATCATCATTTCTTATAGTACAATAGTATTCCATTACATTCATATACCACAACTTGTTCAGCCATTCCCCAATTGATGGACATTCCCTCAATTTCCAATTCTTTGCTACCACAAAGGGTCCTTTTCCCTTTTCTATGATCTCTTTGGGATAGAGACCTAGTAGTGGTATTACTGGGTCAAAGGGAATGAACAATCCCATAGTCTTTGGGCATAGCTCCAAATCACTTTCCAGAATGGCTGGATCAGTTCACAACTCCACCAACAATGCATTAGTGTTCCAATTTTCCCACAACTTCTCCAACATTTATCATTTTCCTTTTCTCTCATATTAGCGAATCTGATAGGTGTGAGGTAGAAACTCAGAGTTGTTTTAATTTACATTTCTCTAATCACTGGGATTTAGAGCATTATTTAATCATAAAAGTATTTTATTATTTTCTAGTCACATGTAGAGATAGTTTTCAACATTTGTTTTTATAAGATTTCTAGTTCCAAATTTTTCTCCCTCCCTCCCTAAGACAGCAAGCAGTCTCATATAGGGTTATATATGTACAATCACATTAAATATATTTCTGCATTAGTAATGTTGTGAAAGAAGAATCAGAACAAAAGGAAAAAACCTCAAAAAAACAAAAACAAAAACAAAAAATGTAGAAATAGTATGGTTCAATTTGCATCTAGATTCCACAGTTCTTTTTTCTGGATTTGGAGAGCATTTTCCATCATGAGTCCTTTGGAATTATCTTGGACCATTGAATTGTTGAGAAGAGTTAAGTCTATTAAAGTTGATCATCATACAATGTTGTTGATTACTGTGTACAAGGTTTTCCTGGTTCTGCTCATCTCACTCAGCATCAGTTTATGTAAGTCCTTCCAGGTTTCTCTAAAATCTGCCTGCTCATCATTTTTTACAGTGAAATAGCATTCCATTATATTCATATGCCAAAACTTGTTTAGCCATTCCCCAATTGATGGGTATCCCCTCAATTTTCCAATTCATTGCCACCACAAAAAGAGCAGCTATAAATATTTTTGTACATGTGGGTCCTTTTCCCTTTTTTATAATCTCTTTGGGATAAAGACCTAATAGTGGCATTGCTAGGTCAAAAGGTATGCACAATTTTATAACCCTTTGGGCATAGTTCCAAATTGCTCTCTAGAATGGTTGGATCAATTCATAGCTCCACCAACAATGCATTAGTGTTCCAATTTTTCCACAGCTTCTCCAACATTTGTTATTTTCCTTTTTTGTCATATTAACCAATCTGATAGGTGTCAGGTTTTACCTCAGAGTTTTTAAATTTGCATTTCTCTAATCAATAGTGATTTAGAGCTTTTTTTCATATAGCAATAGATAACTTTGATTTCTTCATCTGAAAACTGCCTGTTCATATCTTTTTGACCATTTTTCAATTTGGGAATGACTTTGCATTCTTACAAATTTTATTTAGTTCCCTATATATTTTAGAAATAAGGCCTTTATCAGAAACACTGGCTGTAAAAATTGTTTTCCAGCTTTCTGTTTCCCTTCTAATTTTTGCTGCATTGCTTCTGTTTGTACAAAACCTTTTTAATTATATGTAATCAAAATCATCCATTTTGCATTTCATAATATTCTCTATCTCTTGTCTGGTCATAAATTGCTCACCTCTCCATAGATCTGAGAGGTAAACCATTCATTCCTTTCCTAATTTACCTAAGGTATCACTCATTGTGTCTAAATCATGTACCCATTTTGACCTTATTTTGGTATATGGTGTAAGATGTTGGTCTATGCCTAGTTTCTGCCATACTATCTTCCTTCTACAATTATTTTAAATAGGGCATCTCTTTACTATCTATTCTTGCAGGATTTTGTTTGTGATATATAGGAATCCTGATGATTTAAGTGGGTTTCCTTTTATTCTGTTACTTTGCTAAGATTAGTGTTTCAATTAACTTATTAGTAGAGACTTTTGGGTTTTCCAGGTATATCATCATATTGTCTGTAAAAAGAGTTTTATTACCTCATTGCCCGTTCTGATTCCTTTGATCTCTTTTTCTTCTCTTTTTGTTACTGGTAAGATTTCCAACACAGTACTGAATAATATTGGTGACAATGGGCATCCTTGTTTTAATCCTGATCTTACTGGGAAAGCTATCCCCATTACAAATAATACTTACTGATGGTTTTAGGCAAATACTTCTAATCAATGTATTTATTTATCTATTTATTTATTTAGCAGAGCAATAAGGGTTTAGTGACTTGCCCAGGGTCACACAGGTAGTAAGTGTCAAATGTCTGAAGCTGGATTTGAACTTAGGTCCTCCTGAATCCAGGGCTGGAGCTATATCTGCTGGTGCCACCTAGTGGCCCTCTTATCAATTTAAGGAAAAATCCATTTATACCTATACTTTCAAGTGTTTTGTTTTGTTTTTTTAGTGAGGCAATTGGGGTTAAGTGACTTGCCCAGGGTCACACAGCTAGTAAGTGTTAAGTGTCTGAGGCCGGATTTGAACTCAGGTACTCCTGATTCCAGGGCCGGTGCTCTATCCACTGCGCCACCTAGCTGCCCCTCAAGTGTTTTTAATAAGAATGTGTATTGTACTTTATCAAAAGCTTTTTCTGCATCTACTAATATATCATTTTTGTTTCTTTTATTATTACTATAATCAATTATATTAATATTAATAGTTTTCCTTATGTTAAATCATCCCTTCATTCCTGGTATAAATCCTACCCAGTCACAATGTACCATCTTCATAATATATTGTTGCATTTTATTTTGCTAGCATTTTATTTAGGATTTTTGTGTCCATATCAATTGGTAAAATTGGTCTATAATTTTCTTTCTCTGTTTTTACTGTTCCAGCTTTAGGTTTCAATATCATATTTGTTTTATAAAAGGAGTTTGGTAGAACTTCTCCTTTGTCTAGTATTTCCAATAATGTATTTAATATTGGAATTAGTTGTTCTTTAAATATTTGGTAGAATTCACTTATAAAACTGTCTGGTCCTAGTTAAGAAACTAATTTATGGCCTGTTCGATTTCTTTTTTCTAAAATACCTTTATTTAGAGAGTCTATTTCCTCTTCTGTTAAACTAGGCAGTTTAATATTTTTGTGAATATTCTTTCTTTTCACTTAAATAGTTAAATCTATTGACATATACTTGGGCATGATAACACCTTATAATTGCTTTTATTTCATCTTCACTACTAGTCATATATTCACCCTTTTTATTTTTAATACTAGCGATTTGGTTTCTTCTCTTTTTTAAACCATATTAACCAATGGTTTATCTATTTTATTGTTTTTTTTCATAAAACCAACTCATATTAATTCAATAGTTTTCTTACTCGTTTTTATTAATCTCATTTAATTTTAAGATTTCCAATTTAGTGTTTAATTGGGGATCTTAAAATTTGTTCTTTTTGTAATTTTTTTTTAAATTGCATACCCACTTCATTGGTCAGTTCCTTCTCTAATTTACTGATATAAGCATTTAGAGACAAAAATTTTCCTCTGATTACTGCTTTTGCTGTATCCTATGGGTTTTCATATATTGTGTCATTATTGTAATTCTCTTTAATGAAATTATTGTTTCTATGATTTATTCTTTAACCCACTCATTCTTTAAAATTAGGTTATTAGTCTCCAATTAGTTTTTACTCTGTGTTTCCATGGTCCCTTATTAAATATAATTTTTACTGCATTGTGATCTAAAACACATTGCAATATATCGAATATTTCTGCTTTCCTCTACTTAACTATAAAATTTGTATAACATAATATATGGTCAATCCTGATAAATGTAACAGGTATGCTGAGAAAAAGATATATTCCTTTCTATTCCCATTCAATTCTCTAAAGATAACTATCATATCTAGCTTATCTAAAATTCTATTCACTTCTTTGACTTCTTTCTAATTTATATTTTGGTGAGATTTATCTAATTTTGAGAGGTGAAGATTAAAATCCCTCACTTTTATAGTATTATTATCTATTTCCACTATAATTCATTTAACTTTTTCTTAAAAATTTAGATGCTATATTACTTGGTACATATAGGTTTAGTATTGATATTGCCTTAGTGTCTATGGTATCTTTTATAATAATGTAGTTTTCTTGTTTATCTCTTTTAATTAAATCTATTTTAGCTTTAACTTCATCTGAGATCATGATTGCTATTATCCCTGCTTTTTTTTAATCCCTGCTTTTTTTGCATCAGCTTAAGAATAATAATTCTACTCCAGCCCTTTATTTTAACTCTTTGTGTATCTCTCACTTTTAAATGCATTTCTTGTAAACAATATATTGTCAGATTCTGATTTTTAATCCACTTTTCTATTCATTTCTGTTTTATGGGTAAGTTCATCCCATTTGCATTCAAAGTTATAATTACTATTTGTGTATTTCCCTCCATCCTATTTTTCCAGAGACACATATTCTTAACCAAATAAGAGAAAGAGACAATTACAAAAGATTAAATATTTAACTTTGGTTACAACCCTGAAGTTTCACCTCACACCCTGCAAACTGGCAAAAAATGATGAAAATGGAAACAGTGTTGGGGTGGGGAGGGGGCAAGTTCTAGACAGTCAAACTAATACATTGTTGGTAGAACTGTGAAATGGCATAACCATTTTAGAAAGCAATTATGCAAATAAAATGAAAAAATGCCTATACTCTTTGAACCAAAGAATCCATGACTGTGCTCATATCCCAAGAAAGTCATTCATAAGAAGAAAGTTCCAATATACTTGAATACATTTATAGCAGCACTTTTTGTGATAGACAATAATTGGAATCTAAATAGAATCCCATCTATTGTAGAATGGCTAAATAAATTATGGTACATGAATGTAATGGAATATTACTCTCCTATAAGAAATGATGTGTGTGATAAATACAGAGAAGTATGGAAAAATCTACATGAACTGATGCAGAATGAATTAAGCAGAGACAAAAAATAATATACAAATATACAAAAAGTAATATACATAGCAAGCAACTACAGTGTAAATGGAAATAATGATACACTAAAAAAATCAAAAGTAAATGTGACAAAATTATAAAGATCAAATGAGACTCAAATGAAGATAAGATATACCTCCAAACTACACCTTTTTCAAGCTGAAGAGTACACAGGAATTACACATTGCACATGTTTTCAGACTGCTGCAACATATCAATCAATTATACTGACTTTTTTGTCCTCTCTAAAAAATATTGTCAGATGGAATGGCCTTTTAGAAGGGAAGTGGGGGGGGGGGTGCAGCTAGATGGTGCAGTGGATAAAGAACCAGCCCTGGATTCAGGAGGACCTGAGTTCAAATCTGACCTCAGATACTTGACACTTACTAGCTGTGTGACCCTGGGCGAGTCATTTAACCCCCATTGCCCCACCAAAAAAAAAGGAAGGGGAAGGAGGAGCCATACTTGAGATAACTAAGGTTATATTATGATGAACCAGAAAGTGTCCACAAAAACTTTATTTTATTTTTAAATTTTTATTTATTTATTTAGAATTTTCCCAAAATTACATGTAAAAACAAATTTTCACATCAATTTTCTGAATTCTCTTCCTCCCACCCTTTCCACTCCCTCCCTAAGAATTCAAGCAATTCAATATAAGTTATACATGCAAAACATCTCCATACATAGTCAGGTTGTGAAAGAAAACAGACAAAATAACTTTAGAAAGAGAAACTAACAAAAAAATTTACTTCAATCTGTATTCAGATACCATCAGTTCTTTCTCTGTAGATGGACTGCTTTTTTTTATAAGTCCTTCTGATAGCATCCTGCTTATCATTTCTTTCACAGTTACTATGGCTAACTGTATTACCCTCCATCCTATTCTGTTCCCTTGATATTTACTCTATTTTCTATCTTCTTTCACCGTATTCCTCCTCAAAAATGTTTTGCTTCTTACTGCTCCCTCCCCCAATCTGCTCTCCCTTCCTTACCCCTTATCCTCTTCCCCTCCCACTTTCCTGCAGGGCAAGGTATATTACTATACCCACTTTAGTGTGTATGTTATTCCCTCTTTGAGACAATTCTGATGAGAGTAAGGCTCAGTCACTCCCCAGCTCCTTCCCCATCTTCCCCTCTACTCCATAAGCTTTTTCTTGCTTCTTTTATGTGGGCTACTTTACCCCATTCCATCTCTCCCTTTCCCTTTATCCAAGTGCATTCCTCTCACCCCTTAATTTAAAAAATCATCATGGGGCAGTTAGGTGACACAGTGGACAAAGTACCAGTCCTGGACCCAGGAGACCCTGAGCACAAATCCAGTCCAGACATAAGCCACTCCATCTTGACTGCCCCTCAAAAAAAATGACAAACAAAAAATAAAAGCTTTACAAATATCATCCCTTCATATTCAATTCACACCTGTGCCCTTTATCTAAGTATATCCCTTTCAGCTGCCCTAATACTGAGAAAGTTTTTTATGATCTAGCAGTATCGTCATCTTCCCATGTAGGAATGTAAACAGTTTAAACCTTTAACATCCCTCTTGATTTCTTTTTCCTGGTTTCTCTAGGGTCTTGTATTTGAAAGTCAAATTTTCTATTTAGTTCAGGTCTTTTCATCATGAATGCCTGAAAGTCCTCTTTTTCATTAAAACCCCACTATTTCCCCTGAAAGATTATACACAGCTTTTCTGAGTAGGTGATTCTTGGTTGTAATCTCAGTTCCTTTGCCCTCTGGAATATCATATTCCAAGCCCTCTGATCCTTTAATGTAGAAGCTGGTAGATCTTGTGTTATCCTGACTGTGGCTCCATAGTACTTAAATTGTTTCTTTCTGGCTACTTGCAATATTTTCTACTTGACCTGAGTGCTCTGGAATTTCACTATATTATTCCTGGAAGTTTCCATTTTGGGATCTCTTTCAGGAGGTGATCAGTGGATTCTTTCAATTTCTATTTTACTTCTGCTTCTAGAATATCAGGACAATTTTCCCTGAAAATTTCTTGGAAGATGATATCTAGGCTCTTTTTTGGTCATAGCTTTCAGGTAATCCAATAATTTTCAAATTATCTCTCCTGGATCTATTTTCCAGGTCAGTTGTTTTTCCAATGAGATATTTCACATTGCCTTCTATTTTTTCATTCTTTTGGTTTTGCTTTATTGTGTCTTGATTTCTCATAAAGTCATTCACTTTCACTTACTCAATCCTAATTTTTAAGGAATTATTTTCTTCTGAGAGCTTTTGTACCTCCTTTGTCATTTGGCCAATTTGGCCATTGAAGCTGTTGACTTTTTTTTTCATGATTTTCTTGCATCACTCTCATTTCTCTTTCTATTTTTTCCTTTACCTTTCTTTATTTTCAAAGTCCATTTTGAGCACTTCTATGGCCTGAGACCAACTCATATTTTTCTTGGAAGCTTTGGATGTAGGAGCTTTGTCATTGTTATCTTCTTCTGAGGTTATATTTTGATCTTCCTTGTCTGTGGAGAACCCAGAGGACTGTCACCCCTCTGACTGAGTTCCCCCTCCCCAGACTCAGGCCATAGTCACTGAAGCAGCAAGAGTTTCCTGGGAGAGTTTTGTGGTTAAAGCTTGAATTCCAGTGACAATGTCTGGCCAGTCTCCTGGGGTCTGAGGAGTTAGTTGTGCAAATCTCGACTTGTTAAGGCCTGGAACAAGTTTTGTCATGCTAAGGCTGAAAGGTTGAAAAATATCCTTATTCTCTAGAATTATTCTTGCGGAGATTTTATTTGATTTCTTTGTGGTTTTTTGCTTTAAATACTGAACTATCCTAATAATAAACGGCACACACAGTTATTCACTCACAAGGTGGTGCTGATGTGTCAATTAATCGTCTCCGATTCTCAACCCCCATCAGCCTGAACCCCGACTCCAAAGCTTGTCACCACAGAAACTTTCTAGAATTTTTTTCTGTTTGCTCATTTTCCCAGACTATTTCTTTCTTTCTTTCTTTTTTTTTTTTTTTGCAGGGCAATGAGGGTCAAGTGACTTGCCTAGGGTCATACAACTAGTAAGTGTCAAGTGTCTGAGGCTGGATTTGAACTCAGGTCCTCCTGAATCCAGGGCCAATGTTTTATCCACTGCACCACCTAGCTGCCCCCTCCCAGACTATTTCTTGACTTTTAACTCTTTTTTAAAGTTGGGAACTGTTTCCAGGGTAGAGGGCACACTGTCCCAAGCTTCATGGGGTTTGAGCAGCTGTTTTCAGAGATACTTCTAGGAATTTATAAGTCCTTAGTTCTTTCAAGGTGGTATGAGTTAAGGAGAGGTATGTTCACCACTCTCCTGGCCTGTGCCAGCAAGCAAACACAGGCCTACCTCTGTGCCTCGGAACCCAGAATAGACTCTTGCTCCACTGTGGCTGCAAACTCTGGTGTGCTTGTGCTCCTCCCCCACCCAGGACCACCACCCAAGACTGTGACCTGGATGCAAGCATGGGCAAAAACAGAGTCCTGCCTCAACGCCAGTAAAGAGAACCCTGTAATCTCTCTCTGGCCAACTACTTGACCCCCTTACCTATCCATGGGCTCAATTCCAGAAGTAGCTGCTGCTGCAGCTGATTCAGAGGCTCCTGAGGCCTGGTTCACTGGGGCTGGGTCTGTTGCTGGGGTGGGATCTGCACTGGCATGGCCTGCACAGGGCTGCACTCCACTCTCACACCCATTCAACAGACCTTTCCTGCTGACCTTCTAAGTTGTCTTTGTTGTTGTTTTTGTTTTTGTGAGGCAATGGGGGTTAAGTGACTTGCCCAGGGTCACACAGCTAGTAAGTGTCAAGTGTCTGAGGCCAGATTTGAACTCAGGTACTCCTGAATTCAGGGCCGGTGCTTTATCCACTGCGCCACCCAGCCGCCCCCTCTAAGTTGTCTTTGACTGAAAAATGATTTCATCCTGTCCTTTTGTGGGTTCTACTGCTTCAGGAATTATCTTATGGCATCATTTGAAGTTATTTGGAGAGGTCTTGAGGAAAGTTCAGGCAAGTCACTGCCTTTCCTCCACCATCTTGACTCTACCTCCTCAATCTGGGTTTTAATTTTTTAATAAATTATATTACTTATTATGGAATATATGGTTTATCAATCTGTACAAAACAGTAGCAAGCAAAAGATTCTCCATCCAGCACTAAGCTCTATGGAGAAACAAAGACACTTTTGTTTTTGTCTTTGTGTCTCTAAGACCAAGCACAATCCCTGGCACATGGTAGGTGCTTGATAAATCAGTTGATTCCTCTCTTTCTCTCAATTTGATGGCCTCTCATTGACAAAGACAGTCACTTGCCACCTTATAAAATCAACCTTTTAAAATAATGATGAAAATATAGTTATGATTTTGAAAAGGAAATCTTACCTCTTCTAATTCTCTTTCTATTTGAGTTTTCCTCCTTTGGAACTGCTTTATTGTTTTCAGTTCTATCTGAATTAATCCAATTTCTTTGGTTTTCTGATTGTATTGCCCCTCCAACTCATTAATTTTTAAAGCATAGCGTTCTTGCTGTAAATAAGAAATTAAGAAAAGATTAATGTAAAGTGTTAGTGTTTAGTATTAAGAAAGATCAGTGGATTTCACTCTTTCTTGATATATTCAATTATCATTATGCATATTGTTTCATATTATATTATACTGTAATAGAGTGATACACTCAAGGGTTATAGAAACATTTAGGGTTATTTTTTCCTGTTTTTAAGAAGACATATTTCTTTGCTCTCTCATAGTTCATGTCTATTTTTTCTAGCTTTTCTTTTATTTTGCTTCTAGCTGACAATTGTTTATTTTTGCCTTTTTCACCATACTCTGAATCTCCTTTTTTTACTTCTTATCTGTTACAAGGTCATAGACCAGATAAGACTTATTAGAATTCTGTGTAGAATAAGAAAGGGCAGCTAGGTGGCACTGCGGATAGAGCACTGGACTTGAAATCAGGAAGACTCGTCTTTATGACCTCAAATTTGATCCTGGTCAAGTCACTTCACCCTGTTTGCCTCAGTTCCTCATCTGTAAAATGAGCAGGAGAAGGAAATGGCAAACCAACCTAGGATCTCTGCCAAGAAAATCTGAAATGGGATCACATAGAGTCTGAAACAACTCAACAACAAGAAAGTAGCATAACAGTCATAGGACTGTAGACTTAGACATAGGTTGTAGAGTTCGTCTAGCCCAATGTTCTCATTTTACATATTAGAAAACTGAGGCCCCAAGACGTTAAACGACTGCTAAAGTCACACAGATAAAAAGTAGCAGAGCATGGATTTAAAAGTAAACCCTTTGGGGGGTGGCTAGGTGGCGTAGTGGATAGAGCACCGGCCCTGGATTCAGGAGTACCTGAGTTCAAATCCGGCCTCAGACACTTTACACTTACTAGCTGTGTGACCCTGGGCAAGTCACTTAACCCCCATTGCCCCGCAAAAAAAAAAAAAAAAAAGTAAACCCTTTTATCCAAAGGTCTCTTTCCACTGACACACACTGTCTCCTTCTAAATGAAGGCTTTCTGAATACATAAAATACATGGATTTGACTTAATGTTTAGCCTTTGTTACAGTTCTTTAGGTTGTTCCATGACCTCTTTGGGTTTTTTTACTACTTCAGGTTCTCAACTGTGCTCTGGACTATGGAGACTATCAGAAGCATTACTATTAGAAGTAGTGTCTCTGTGTACACATTACTCACCAGGATTTCCTTATCAACCTCGGATTTGTCTTTTGCCTCTAATAACTGTTGTCTCAGTTTTTCAATCTATATTAAAACAGAAGAGAAGAATTATGAAAGTGAAGAAAGTACTCTGTACTGTACTCCTACCAAGTAGCCTAACCTTCAAGTGCAAATAAAGACACTAACGTCACTGGAAGAGGACCAAAAAAAGTCTCACTTCAAAGAAGCCAACTGGGTTTTCTTATCTGTTTCCACATTCAGTCTATTCCATTATCTTGCTTTGGTTGAAGTATATGATTCAGTCTTCCAAATATATTTGTCTTCCCAATTATTTGGAAAAGGATCAGCATTTTAGTAGGTATTTTTCTGATAAAGGTCTCATTTCCAAGATATATAAGAAATTGATTCAAATTTGTAAGAATAAGAGCCTTTTTCTCAATTGACAAATGGTCAAAGGATAAAAAAAAGGTAGATATCCAAGCTATTCAACAGTGTTATTTTTTTAAATCACTAATAATCAGAGAAATTCAAATTAAAGCAGTTCTGCCCACATCCGTCAAATGATCAAAACCAGAAAATAACAAATATTATGAGGGCTAATTGAAGGTAAAAAACGACCTTTCCTGATGATTCAGTTATCACTAAGAACATTATTTTATATTTTACTACACAGAAATGTTAGAAACATGGCTAAGAGCTCAAATAGTGTTGGGCAGCTCAAGTGTTGTTAGCAGCTCGCAGCTCAAAGAATCCAAAGAGCCAGCAGAATGTGGTTGAAGGCGTCTTTATTCAAATTCGAAGATGGGCACTCTTCTGAATGTGCCAGAAAGTGTACTGAAGTGAAGTCCTTCTCGATCAACCACATTACAGCTCCCATTTGCATACAGCATTATAAAAACAACTAATTACAGCATATAGTACCAACCTCCCATTTATGGTAACTGTAAAGACCAATCAGATTATATCAGTTGACCAATCAGACTGCCCCATTAACAACTAATCAGATTGTGACATTAGGCCTTAACCTTATTCTGGGCAAGAATGTCACCATTCCTCACTAGAACAGTGCTGTGTTAACATACATAACCATAGCTTGTCAAGAAACAAAACTTAAATTGGGGTTTGAAGAACAGAGTCACGTGGGAATCACCTCAGGCGCCTCAAAGTGACCTCCCAGTTCAGCTCAGTTCCCACACAGTTCAGGCCCTATTCCAGGCCCTGCTTGAGCCTAAGTCCGAGGGCCTTGGCTCCTCAGAGCCTTGTGTGCTGGGCAGCCCCCTGCTGGGAGGTTCAGGCAATAAAGTTGTGGGGTTTGAAACCAAACCCACTCTCTATCTTTAGGGCTCTGAGAAGAGTCCAAATATGGTCTTTTCTCTCAGTAATACAATGATATACTCAAGGATTACAGAAATATTTAAGTTTTTTCTTCTATACTTAAAGGAGACATATTTCTTTGTTCTCATAGTTCATACTGAACTCTTAGAAGCTAATTTTTGGGAAATGTCTTCTAATTGTCTCTGGATTATTTAAAAGATGTTTCTAGGATATACAATGGAACCACCAATAAGACTAGAGAAAAGTTAATCATTGATGAATACACTACACTTTTTCTTTCTAGTCTTTGCTTCTTCTGTATTCATAGAAATCTTTGTAGGAAAAGTTGGAACATCTGCTAGATAAAGATGTTTATGTTTCTAAGGCTATTGATACAGAAAAAAATGGGAATTTGGCTGGTAGTGATAGGTTAAACTAATACCCAATTATTATTGGTAAATGAATACAAATAAAGTTTTGTAGGGCACAGCATTGGCAAGAATTTCAGAAATTATTGTATAGCTGATCTAAAATGTCACTTTACAATCAAATGGTACAAGTTCTGTGTTTCTTTGGAGATGTCCTGTATAGTCATATTGTACATATTGTGGTTGCTAACTAAGTAAATAATTTATCAGTATTTAATCTCAGTTTTATAATTCTCCTAAACTTCTTTACCTCTACTAAGACTTTTAAAATAAATTGACTTTACCAAAGATAGGAATTGGCTGAGGAAAGTGAACCACTCAGGCACCAAAAAAGGCTTCTTTTCCCAAAATTCGACAAAAATGTTGAGCTGGTTAATATTTATCCCTACATTTCAAGGTGTTTTTAGAATTTAGGATCTTGCCCCCCAAAACATCAAAAAATGCCCTCAAAAGTGCAGAACTGAGACTTGATTTTTTTTATTTTGAGAGCTCTTACTCTAGCTTTTGCAAAACATAAATGTACATTGACAAATTATATAAACAGAGTAAGAATGACAGGACCCAAACTTGTAGTTTATATTTCAAAATAAAGAATCTTAAAGGATTTCTTAATTTCACCAGCCAGAGTGGAGTGGAGATGGCTGTTGTATTAAAAATTCAGGTAAAATTACAATAAAAATTGAGCATTTTCTGGGGGCAGCTAGGTGATGCAGTGGATAGAGCACCGGCTCTGGATTCAGGAAGACCTGAGTTCAAATCCGGCCTCAGACACTTAAACACTTACTAGCTGTGTGACCCTGGGCAAGTCACTTAACCCCAATTTCCTCATCCCCCCCCAAAAAAATTGAGCATTTTCATAATTTGTCACTGTGAAATATCCAGTAAGTGCTTATGGCATAATGAAAAGGGAAGAAAGCCCCAACAACTTAGATCAGGAAAAGGCTATCTAGTAAATGGCATTTGAGCTCTGTTTGAACATCCAATGAGGAGCTCTTCAGCAAATGCAAGTTAGTCCACCAGCAATACTACTATATACATTCAGTAAGATTAGATTCAAGAAGTTTTCTACCTACCAAAAGGTCTTTTTCTGTATCTTGCCTCTTTATGTAGCTTAATACGGCCATTGTATCTTTCTCCATTTTGTACTGCTGCCTCTTCAAGTCCTCATTACATTGTGCCAGTCTCCGAACAGCCTCACGATACCCATCCCTTGATATTTCTGAGACTTCCAATCTGGCCTCCCAAAGGGCAGCATTAGCCCTGGCTCTCTCTAATTCCGTCTCATCCCTTTTTGACAGCCTCCTGAATAACAATAGTATTTTAATAATTAGTATATTTTCCTCTGCAGGGCATAATTATTTAAAAACAATCTCACTTGACAAGTATAATCCACTAACATCTAGGTTAAATATCTAAAAGCTCAAAAAATTCACAGGTCATTAGATTTTGAAAATGTCTTTTAAAAAAAAACACATGTATTCACAGAGAGGGAAAAATTAAAGAAACAAGTAAGATTTATTTCTAGAATAAAAGAATTAAAAGGGAAAGCCTCTGGTCCCACTACCCTTTCTCATACTAGCACCTAGTCAGCCATTTCGCAGATTCCCTTGTATACCCTAGGATCCCTTGCCCCCTTCATTTTTCATCTTCCCCATCCTCCTAATTCATAACCCTACACAGGTCCCTGTAACTATTTTCTTTTTTTTTTTTTTTTTGACTGAGGAAATTGGGGTTAAGTGACTTGCCCAGGGTCACACAGCTAGTAAGTGTTAAGTGTCTGAGGCCGGATTTGAACTCAGGTCCTCCTGAATCCAGGGCCGGTACTCTATCCACTGCGCCACCTAGCTGCCCCCCTGTAACTATTTTCTACAATCCCAATTCAGGATTTCTGGAGAAAGTTTAAAAAAAAAAGGCCAGCCAGCTGATTCGACTACAAATTCATTCTAAGCCAGGCATTCTTCTTCTTCTTTTTTTTTTTTTTTTTTGGTGAGGCAATTGGGGTTAAGTGACTTGCCCAGGGTCACACAGCTAGGAAGTGTCAAATGTTTGAGGCTGGATTTGAATTCAGGTCCTCCTGAATCCATGGCCGGTGCTTTAACCACTGTGCCACCTAGCTGCCCCCAAGCCAGGCATTCTTAAGGTTCTTAAGGGTCATGAATCTCTGGCAACCTGGTGAAACCCATGGAACTCTTCCCAGAATAATGTTTTTATTATTTGGAGCAGCTGAGTGGCAGAGAGGATAGAATGTTGGGCCTGGAGTCAGGAAGACATGAGTCCAAATCCAGCCTCAGACACGTAGCTGTATGCCTCTGGTCAAGTTTCTTTCATCTTTAAAATGGGCACAAATAATAATAGCACTCACATCCCAGGATTGTTATGAGGACCAAATGAGTTAAAAATTGGGTTTTTTAAAAATAAAAAGTGTCTGGCATATAGTAAGTGCTATATAAATGTCAGCTATTATTATTATTATTAAATGCAAAAAATAAAATATATAAGATTACAAAGGAAAACTATTATGTATATGACAATTACTAGCTGTGTGACCCTGAGCAAGTCACTTAACACTCACTACCCTGCAAAAAAAAAAAGGAAAAGAAAGAACAGCTAGACCAACCTTTGAGAGAGGTGGCCCCCAAATAAGCTAATGTTTGACAAATAGAGAGGGAAAGGAGAAAATGTTTTCCAAACCATTGAATTTGCAAACCCTGTCTGTGTTTCATCTGGGATTCACTCAACATTGAGGTGGTCTTCAACATTTGCATCCCAAAAAACCTCCCAGGGTCCTTTGTCCTTAGAGCAGCAGGTATTTACTTGAGAAGCCAAGAAAAAAGCCCTGAACTAACATCCTGTACCTGTAGCCCTGTTTCATAAGACTATTCACTCAACATTGACTTGGACTTCATTGTTTGCATCCCAAAAAAACCTAATATGGTACTCTATACTTGGGGCAGTTATTTGCTCTGGAAGATAAGTATAGAGCCCACAACGACTGTCCTATACCTGTAACCCCATTTCATCAGGGTATTCAATCAACATTGACTTGGGCTTCATTATTCGAATCCCAAAAATCATCCCAGGGTTCTCCTCTGTCCTCAAGGCAGATATTTGCTGGAGAAGCTAAATATAGAGCCCACAACTACCTTCTTGTGTTTATAGCCTTGTTTCATCAGGGGATTCACTCAGTACTGATTGGGGGTTCATCATTTGCATCCTGAAAAACCTCTCAGGGACTTTTGTCCTCAGAGTAAATATTTGCTTGAAAAGCTAAGTATATAGCCCACAACTACTGTGCTGTAGCTGTAGCCCTCTTTCATCAGGGCCTTCAATCAACATTGATTGGGACTTCATCATTTGCATTCCAAAAAAACGTCCAAGGGTCCTCTATCCTCAGAGCAGATATGTGCTGGAGAAGCTAAATATAGCATCCACAACGAACACCCAGTACCCGTAGTCCTGTTTTATTACAGCATTCACTAAACAGTGATTTGGTGGGCAGCTAGGTGGCGCAGTGGATAAAGCACCAGCCCTGGAGTCAGGAGTACCTGAGTTCAAATCCGACCTCAGACACTTGACACTTACTAGCTGTGTGACCCTGGGCAAGTCACTTAACCCCCATTGCCCTGCAAAAAAAAAAAAAATTAAAAAAAAACAAAAACAAACCAGTGATTTGGGCTTCATCACCTGCATGGCGAAAAACATACCAGGGACCTCTCTCCCTGGGCAGATATTTCCTGGAAAACCCAAGTATAGAGCCCATAACTATAATCTTGTAGTTGTATTATTTTATTCTAATAGCATTTGTGTGCAAGAGGGTGTAATTTTTTTAAAGAGAAATTCCTAAGAACCCCTACTCTAAACCCCCATCTATTTCCCCCATAACAATCATTTACATCCCCCAAAACCTCCTGGGATCTTCTGTACTCAGAGCAGATATTTGCAGGAGAAGCTGATTACAGCTCCCACAATTACTACCCGGTACACGTAGCCTGTTTCATCAGGGTATTCATTCAACATTAACTTAGGCTTCATCATTTGCATTCCAAAAAACCAAATAGGGTCCCCTGTCCTCCAGGCAGGAACTTGCTTGAGGGGCTACCTATAGAGCCCACAACCACTGTCCTGTACCTGTAGCCCTTTTTCATCAGGGTACTCACTGAACATTGACTTGGGCTTCATCATGTGCATCCCCAAAAATGGTTCCAGGGTACTTTGTCCCTAGGTCAAATATTTCCTCAAGAACTAACCATATACCCTGTTTAATCAGGGTATTCACTCAACATTGCCTTGGGCTTCTTAATATGCATCCCAAAAAACCTCCCAGGGTCCACTGCCCAAAGAGCAGATATTTGCTAAGGAAGCAAAGTATAGCTCCCACAACTATTATCGTGTACCTGTAGCCCAGTTTCATCAGGGGATTCACTCAACCTTAATTTGGGCTTCATTTGCATCCTGAAACACCTCCCTAGGTCCTCTGTCCGCAGAGCAGACATTTGTAGGAGAAGCTAAGTGTAGCACCTGTTTTATCAGGGTATTCACTCAACCTTGATTTGGGCTTCATCATTTACATCCCAAAACACCTCCTAGAGTCCTCTGTCCTCAGAGAAGATTTTTGCAGAAGCTAAGAATATAGTCCACATCTAAGGTCTTCTTGTACCTGTCCATAACAATCATTTAAATCCCCAAAAACCTCCCGGGGTCTTCTGTCCTCAGAGCAGATATTTGCAGGAGAAGCTGATTACAGTTCCCACAATTACCGCCCAGTACACGTAGCCTGTTTCAGCAGGGAATTCACTCAACCTTAATTTGGGCTTCATCATTTGTATCCTGAAAAACCTGGGTCCTCTGTCCTCAGAGCAGATATTAGCTCTGGAAGCTAAGTATAGAGCCCACAACTACTGTCCTGTACCTGTAGCCAAGTTTCATCAGAGTATTCACTCAACATTGACTTGAGCTTCATGATTTGCATCCCCAAAAACCTCTCAGGGTTCTCTAACCTCTATGCAGATATTTGCTCAGGAAGTTAAGTGTAGTACCCACAACTACCGTGCTATACCTGAAGCCCTGTTCCATCTTGGCATTCAAGGAACATTGACTTGGGCTTCATCATTTTCATCCCAAAAATCATGCCAGGGTCCTCTGTTCTCAGAGCAGATATTTGCTGGAGAAGCTAAGTATACTGCCCACGACTACTGTCCTGTACCTGTAGTTCTGTTTCATCAGGATATTCATTCAGCATTGACTTGGGCTTCACCATTTGTATCCCCCAAAGGGTCCTCTGTCCTCGGCACAGATATTTGTTTGAAAAGCTATGTATAGCACCCACAACTACAGTTGTGGGGAGAGCTCCAGGAACTCACTGCCTTTCCTCAGCCATCTTGGCCCCACCCGCCTTGGGCTTCATCATTTACATCCCAAAAGACGTCCCAGAGTCCTTTGTCCTCGGGGCAGATATTAGCTCCAGAAGCTAAGTCTAGAACCAAGGACTACTTGTATCTATAGCCCTGTTTCACCAGGGGATTCACTCAACCTTGACTTGACCTTCATCATTTGCATCCCAAAAAAACTCCCCAGGTCCTCTGTCCTCAGGGGAGATATTTGCTGGAGAAGCTAAATATAAAGCCCATAATTACAGAACCTACAAAAAAGACCGAAAGACACAATCTTCCAACTTGAGATAATTTAGAAGACTTCAGGAAATCTCAGTCTCACTTGGGCAAAAGGGAAGTGCAGTGTAGCTCAGCACAGCATGGAGGGGGTCTGGACAAGTCAGCAGGAGGCTCCTGGCCACCTCCCAGATCAGCATATGAGGCCCCTTGGTCCTGGCTCAGCAGGCTGGTGGCACAACCAATTGTGAGACCTGCTATCTAAGGTTGAGAGGGCAAGCTGCCAGTTAGAGAACCACCCACAGGACAGGTGCAACTAGGCCAAGCCATCCCAGCACAGGGAGCAAGCCCAGAGTGGTAAAGGATCCACAAGCCACAGAGGCCTCAGAGCAGAAAGCCCATGACCAGGCTACTATCCCCCAGCACAAGAAGCTTGCAACAGTAGCCTCTGTCCCCCAGGAGCAAACCTCAACGTCTCAACTTTGTGTGTGTGTGTGTGGGGGGGCAATTGGGGTTAAGTGACTTGCCCAGGGTCACACAGCTAGTGTTAAGTGTCTGAGGCCGAATTTGAACTCAGGTCCTCCTGACTTCAGGGCCAGTGCTCTATCCACTGTGCCACCTAGCTGCCCCAAACCTCAACTTTAAGAGTCAAAAAATATGCTACAATATGAGTAAGAAAGAGACAAGGGCCCTTACTCTAGTCTACCCCCTATCCCCGTGCCTGTGCTTCTTTCTCTGTCTCTCTTTTGATGGCAGAGAAGGGAAGGGAGCTGCTTAGCCTCAGAGGTCTACCAGCTTTTCTCAAGGAGACACACCAGGTCAGGACAACCAATAGAAATGAAATACAGGCTCATGGTATAAGAGGCAAATAGAAAGCAAGCCCCAGGTTGCCTCAGTTCTGTCCTTGGGAATA
Source organism: Dromiciops gliroides (assembly GCF_019393635.1). Taxonomy (NCBI): domain Eukaryota; kingdom Metazoa; phylum Chordata; class Mammalia; order Microbiotheria; family Microbiotheriidae; genus Dromiciops; species Dromiciops gliroides. The sequence continues at coordinate 237,879,730 of NC_057862.1, forward strand.
CTATTAAACTTAGCTCATAAAATATGCCACTGTTTGACCATCCAGCCTGCAATGAGGTCCTTGATGATCTATTCTGTGAAATATAAAAACTTTCACAGAATTGTCTCCTCCTCCACTACAGCCGCCCCCCCCCACCAAATTCTTAAGCATACTTAGACATCATGTACAATCATACAAAACCAAACAATGGAGAACAGTCCATCTAAACAAATCAGATCATGGCACAGTGAAAGAGCTGTGAAAAGGAAACGGAAAACTCGAGTGGGAAAACTCTCCATCTCAGCAGAGGAAAGGAAGAACATCCTCAACTGTCTGCCCTCTCAGACAGTGGGGGCAGGGGTGGGGTATGTGTACCACTGTTCTGGTTTCAGGTACCCCATCTGCCTGTGGTAGACATCTGGCATCAGTCTCTGCCCATCTCACTGCCTCCTAACTTTGTTCAGTTGCAAGATCTCATACTCCCTCATCCCCAAACTGACATGATTTATCAACTCTCTCCCCACAAAGAATTATTTTATTAGTCCCTGGAAGCTTGTGTGAGAGGCTACACTTCAATTTTCTATCCACCCATCTCCTGATCCCTTATTTCTACCCCATCATTTAAATCAAATTGCTCTCTTAAAGCACTACAACACTAATTACCAAAGCCTTTAGTTAGTCCTCATCTTCTGTGATTTATTTACAATAGCTACAGTATTTGATACATTTGCCTACCTCCCTTGAAGGCTGTTAAGTGGTGTAGTGTAGAGTATTAGAATTGTACTCAGGAAGATTTCTTCCTCTGTAAAATGGAGATAATAATAGTACCTACTTCCTAAATAAATGCCATTAAATAACACAGCATGAAGAACAGCCTTTTGGAAGCTTGGTTCGGGAAGGTAAGAATGGTAGAGTAGATAAAGTCCTCCACTCAAACTGCTTGAGTCCTGCTTTAGATATTTACCAGCCCTGTGACCTTAAACAAATCATTTAACCTTTGAGACTTTTCATTTGTTAAATGAGGACTATAATAGCATCTATCCCACAAGACTAATGTAAGGATAAAATATGATAATGCAGATAAAAGTGTTCTGCAAATTTTAAAGAGATATAAATGTAAGCTATTATTATTGGATCATATCAAATGCACATTACTATTGCTTACAAGCAGAAATTTTCAGATTTGTAAATATACTCATTTACAAATTTACCCAATCTTCAAAAGGTCAAATAATCCTTGTCCAAATGGAAGAAATGTTTTAGGACCATTCAAAACCATCTGAACAATTATCTCTTCACTACAGTTTGAATAAGAGCAGGAGAGTTTCTTAACCTGGGGTGTGTGAATCTTTTTAAAAAAATATTTTATTGGGGCGGGGCAGCTAGTTGGCACAGTGGATAAAACACCGGCCCTAGATTCAGAAGGACCTGAGTTCAAATCCAGCCTCAGACACTTGACACTTACTAGCTGTGTGACCCTGGGCAAGTCACTTAACCCTCATTGCCCCACCACCAAAAAAAAAAAATTGGCCTGAAAGACTTGTATGAACTGATGTATAGTGAAATGAGCAGAACCAAAAGAACATTGTGCACAGAGACAGCAATACTGTTTGGAGAACTGTGAAAGACTTAACTATTCTCAACAATACAATGAACCAAGACAATCCAAAAGGACTATTGGTGAAACATACTATCCTGCTCCAAAGAAAGAACTGATATTGATGGAACACAGCACGCTATTTTTCACTTTCTTTCATTTTTTCTTTTATTCAAGTTTTATGTAAAATTACTAATATGGTAATGTTTCACAAAATTCTAGATGTATAACCTATATCTGATTGCTTGCCGCCTCAGGGAGTGGGGAGGGGAAGGAGGGAAGGAGGGATAAAAATTGGAACCCCAAACTATAAATAAAAATTTCTATTACTTCTAAAAAAAATGTTTTTTTTTGCTTTGTTTTGTGGAGCAATGAAGGTTAAATGACTTGCCCAGGGTCACAGAGCTAGTGTCAAGTGTCTGAGGTAGGATTTGAACTCAGGTCTGAATCTAGGGCCAGTGCTTTATCCACTGCGCCACCTAGCTGCCCCCTAAAAAAACATTTTGTTAACTCTTTCAATACAGTTGGTTTCCTTTTGTATTTTATATTATGCATTAAAAACATTATTTTGGGAAGGAGTACATAGGCTTCACAAGACTGCTCACATGGCACCAAACCCCAAAAGAAGGTTAAGGACCCCCACCCCCACCCCAGCATAGGAATTCACAGGACGGAGTGTCAGAGGTCCCTCCAGTTCCAAGTTCAGGTTCTGAACTCTCCCATTAAACTACGTGACCATAGGCAAGTCACTTCTTCATCTGTATTAATAATAAAAATAACAGCTAGCATTGTAGTGCTTTGAGGTTTACAAACCACTTTACAAATATCTCATTTGATCCTCACAACAACCTTATGAGGTAGATGCTGTATTATCTCCATTTTACAAGTGAGGAAACTGAGGCAAAGAGAGCTTAAAGCGATTAGGCTAGGGTCACATAGCTAGTAAATGTCAGACTGAATTTGAACACTGGCGAATTTGACTTCGAGGAGGAATGCTCTATCCACTTCACCAACCTAGCTACCTAAGTAAAAAAAAACCCTGGAAAATAAGGGGGCGGTGTGTGTGTCAGGTTTTTAGCTGTCTTGTCCAGCTCTAACATTTTGTAATTCTGTAATCCCTTATTTCCCAATGTTTTATGAAATGTCGTTTCTGAATATAGAAAACATTGGAGGGGGCAGCTAGGAGGCGCAGTGCATAAAACACCGGCCCTGGATTCAGGAGGACCTGAGTTCAAATCCAGTTTCAGATACTTGACACTTACTAACTGTGTGACCCTGGGCAAGTCACTTAACCCTCATTGCCCCGCCCCCCCCAATCATTTGGTCTAGAAAACATTGGAAACCTCTGGTTCACCCCCCTTTACGAGCCCACCCCTCCTCTAGCTTCCTGCCTCTTCAGGGGTGCGCCCGATAAATATTTAACAACTAGCTCGACCCCCTCCCCCGCCAAAAAAAAGTGGACACGACACACTTCTAAGTTTAATTTGCATTATGAACATTTTCTCTATCACTTTTTTAAGTCTACACAATCAACAAAATGATAAACCAAGCGCTGAATTGTGGTGTCTGTCAATTTCCGAGGTGTAAATTTTAACAATTGGCTCATAGCGGGCTCCAGCACCTCTCCACACTACCTCTAGCAGGTGCCCAGGGCCCCAAGGAGGGGACTTCCCCCCACCTTGGAATCCCTGTAGAGACAAGTCCAAGCGAAGCTTCTCACCCACCCATCTCCATCCTGTCACTACTCCCACCCCAGGCGGGCTTCGCAGGCCCCTGCTTACTTGTCTTTCTTATCTTTGCCTTTTTTCCCTCTGCCTCTTTGCTTCCCTCTCCCCTTCGCCATGTTGGTCGATCTGGCTCTTCTTCAAAGCTAGCTTCGCAAGGCCTTTTAGGAGAGCCTCCAGCAGGACCTCTCCAGATAAGGTCGACTCTATGTCTGTTGCTAAGGAAGCCAAATGAAGCTCAGTCCAGAGCAGTTGCTCAGGACGCTACGAACGCGCGCGCGCACGCACGCACACACAGAGGCCCGTGCGCGCGCTCGGCGCGAGAGAGTAGGGGCGGGGGGATGACGCAGAGCTTTGGCGCCGCCGCTGCCGCCTCCGCCGCCGCGGCTGCGGGCTGCGTGGGGGTCTGTGTCTCGGGGGGGGGGGCCGGCGGAGATCTAGGCGAGGGAGGGAGGGGAAGAGAAGAGAAAGGAAGGGAAGGGGGGACACTGGGGTTGGGCGGGGGGTGGGGGGAGAGGGGGACGCCCGGCGAGCGCGCTGCTGGAGGTCGCCTAGTGGAGGTCGCGGCGGGAAGAGTCCTGGACGCGGTGAGTGGCTGCGGCCGCCGAGGAGGGGAAGGGAACTGAAAGCCTTGGAGGTCAGGATGGGGTCGTTCTTAGCTGGGGGTGAGAGGAGGGGAGTCTGCGGCCCGAGGTGGAGCGGAGCGGGGCGGGGGGAGGCGGTCCTTCGGGAGACCTGGCTTGTACTTGAGACGTGGACAGCGCCCGCCCCGGCCCCGGCTCTGGGGAAGCGGAGTCCGCTATTTGGTGTGTCCGTCCACTTGACCTGTCATCTGCCGGGTCTCCAAGCAAAAGCCGCTCTCCTCCTTGTTCCCTCTCTCCGCTTGCCTTTCTTCAGCTAATTAATGATCCCCGGCATGGTGAGGCGGGGGGGGGGGGTGCCGTTCCCTTCTCCCCGTAGCTCCGACCTCTTGCTAACTCCTCTCGGCAAAGCTGTGGTGCTTCTTGGATAACTCATTCCCCGCTTCCCTATTCATTCTGCCAAAACGTTTTCCAGATTGAGGCATTTGTGGACAAGGGGATGCATGCCTATCGTTATCCCAGCCTGTGTGCCTTAGCAGCTTGTGAAAGACGCCACTCGATTGATAAGTAATTTCTTAAGCCCCGACTGTGCCAGTCACTGTGCCGATCCCTGGGAATAATACCAGTCCAAAGAATGAAGCGATCCCTACCTGCCGTGAGCTTGCATTCGGATGAGGAAGAGACGTTCATATAAGATCATACAAAGCATAATAAATATGAAATATGAAAAAGTACAAGGTACTGGCAATTGAAGGGGTCAGGAAAGACTTCCTGCAGAAGATAGTTTCTGAGTTGCATCTTTTTCTTTTTAAAATAAGTTTATTATTGATTTATTTATAACATTCATTAATTTTTTTTGAGTTCTGAATTCTCTCCTTTCCACCCCTCTCCCACCCATTGAGAAGACAAAAAATAATGCTCTCAGTTATCCATGTGAAATCATTGCATATTTTTTTCCTCAAAACACCTCTCTCACTTCCTCTATCCTACCCACCCCTATTGAAAAAGAAAGAAAAACAAAACTCTTGTAGCAGAAATGTATATAGTCCCGCCGAATAAATTTTTATACATTGGCCATGTGCAAAAAAAATAGCAGTCCGAACTATGTCTTTTTTTTTTTTTGTGAGGCAGTTGGGGTTAAATGACCTGCCCACGGTCACACAGCTAGTAAGTGCTATGTATCTGAGGTCGGATTTGAACTCAGGTCCTCCTGAATCCAGGGCCGGTGCTCTATCCACTGCGCCACCTAGCTGCCCCCCAACTATGTCTTTTTTTTTTTTTTTTGCTTTAAAATTTATGTTTATTGGTCAGTTACACTTAAAGGGGTTACATTGAATTTTTTTTTTTGCTTTAAACGAACTATGTCTTTTTTTTTTTTAGTGAGGCAATTGGGGTTAAGTGACTTGCCCAGGGTCACACAGCTAATAAGTGTCAAGTGTCTGAGGCCAAATTTGAACTCAGGTCCTCCTGAATCCAGGGCCGGTACTCTATCCACTGCGCCACCTAGCTGCCCCTAAACGAACTATGTCTTAAAGGAAGAAGGGGAGCCTCTGAGGCAAAGGCAGGAAGAGACACAGGCAGGTGTTTGGTGAATGAGTGATGATGGTTTGTTTGCTACCTTTCACTTGATGGGCTTAATCTCAGTATACAGTTGAAGAACAGAATTTTCTAACTCAAATCCAGAGGGCTGCTGCAAAGTCTCCTGCTTTTGTTAAAGTTTAGAACAGGAATAGGGACATGAACCAGCAGCAGTAAGATCATTGCCAAAAGTGTTTTCATATCTCAGTGCTGAAAGCAGGCTTGCTGTTGAGAGGATTGCAGCTTGAGCCAAATTCAGTCCAAGTTATTAACCTTGTCTTGCTGAGGTGATCTCTAAAATGAGGTGGTTCGATTTGGTGACCTCGGAGGCCACTTCTGGTTCTAAGTCCTGAGCCTGTCACCCACAGAGTCCTAGTAGCTGTTCTGTCCAAGTGGCTATTCCAAACATGTGCAGTTGAACAGAATGCTTGACACTCACCACATAGAACCCACAGATTTTCAATGTAAAGGCCTTGTTAATGCGTAAACAATAATACTTTGTACTTATATAAGCCCTCTTTTACAAGTTGTATAGAATTCTTAGAGATTGTATATTTGTTTCCTTATTTTTATGAAATGTAGTTCATGGGAGGACTGAGTACTGTTAGTCCAAACATTTGAGCAAAGGTACTTGAGGAAAAGAAAGACATACCTCATGTCATTTAGTCAGTCATCAATGGAGCCATCATATCATAGCTTCCAGTCCAGTATTTACTGTTCTAGCTTACATCCTAATTTAAAATAAAAATCTGGGTTTTTTGGTATCCCCAGCACATACTAATAATAACTAGTATTTCTATTGTACTTGATGGTTAATAAAGCCCTTTTCATATGTTAGCTCATTTGGTGCTCACAACAACCCTGTAAGGTAGATGATGTAATTATTCCTATTTTACAGATAAGAAAACTGTGGCTGACTGAGAGAAGTTTTGCCCAGTGTCACACAGCTAAGTAAATGTCTGAGGAGACAGGGTGTGAACTTAAGTCTTCTTGATTTCAAGTCCACTGTTCTATCCACTTTACCTGGCATGTGGTGAGGACTTAATAAATGCTTGTTGAATAAATATGGCATTAATCCTACTCATGCCTCTAGGCCAGTAGTCTCCATAGTCCCAAAGGAGCATGGTATGACTAATTAACTAATTGTGTACCCCTAATCAGAAGTTAGAGAGAGAGGTAGGCCACACCCCACCTTCCTGGCCAGAAACAGTGATAATATGTCTCCAACATAACACCTACCCTTACCTTTCTTTTTTTTTTTTTCTTTTTTCTTTTCCTTTTGCAGGCAATGAGGGTTAAGTGACTTGCCCAGGGTCACACAGCTAGTGTCAAGTGTCTGAGGCCAGATTTGAACTCAGGCCCTCCTGAATCCAGGGCTGGTGCTTTATCCACTGCGACACCTAGCTGCCCCCTACCCTTACCTTTCAACATTCCTTTACCTCCCCAGAGCAATATACTAGGTTACCCACTTCTGAGCCTGGCTTCAGGTCCCTCAGGGTATCAGTACCAATGCCACAGCAGATTAACCATAAATAGGTGCCATTTCAAAAATTCAGATACACTTCCCCCACTGACCCAGGCAGCATCCTCACTCTTTTTTTTTCTCACTCTTTCCTCTGTTTTGGGCAGACACACCCCACCTTCCAGGTCATCAGCTGGTCAGTAGGAGCTCTACCCCACTCCTTTGTTCTTTTGGATCAGGCCAAGTGAGTTGCATGGGATAAAGAGGCACGAATCATTGGTGGCAGATTAACTGTAACTTTCCTGTTATGGGTAAAGGCACCACCACCTTCCCAGTCACCCAAATTTACAGTCTTGGTGTTATTCTTGACTTCTTATTCCATCCTATACATCTGATCAGCTGCCATATCTGATTACTGCTGTCCCCATAGCTCTTCATGTTTTCTCTTCTCCCACAGGCATTACCATAGTTCAGCCCCTCATAACCTCTTACCTGGGCTATTTTTTAAAAATTCAGTTTTATTTTTTCAATTCCAAAATTTCTCCCTCCCTCCTCCTACTTCCCAACACATTAAAATCATGATAACATAAGATACAATTGACAGGTTTTGCAGGGGAAAATATGTATACTCATGCAAAACAAATTCTTGTATTAGTCATTTCAGAAAAAAAGAAAAAGAAAATATCCTTTGAGCTGTACTCTTGAGTCCATCAGCTCTCCATCTGGAGGTAGAGGACATGTTTCATTTTGAGTCCTTTGGAATTATCTCACTTGGACTATAGCAATAGCCTCCTTATTAGTCTCCCTACCTCATCCTTCTTCCCTCTAATGCATCTTCCACACAACTTTTTAAAGTGATTTTCCTAAAGCTTGGGTCTGATCTTGTCACTCTCCTACTCAATAAACTCCCATGGCTCTCTATTGACTCTAGAATCAAATGTTACTTCATCTTTATCTCATCTGTTTGAAATTTAAATTTTAAGCTTTATGATATATAATTATTAGTACATGTATATAATAAGTAAATATGCATAATGGGGGTGCTCACAAATTTTTTATGGTTGGGAGTGCATGATCCAAAAAATTGAGAAATCTATTGCTCTAGGCAGATTCTTTTTTGTTTGTTTGTTTGTTTGTTTGTTTTTAGTGAGGCAATTGGGGTTAAGTGACTTGCCCAGGGTCACACAGCTAGTAAGTGTTAAGTGTCTGAGGCCGGATTTGAACTCAGGTACTCCTGACTCCAGGGCCGGTGCTCTATCCACTGGGCCACCTACCTGCCCCCTAGGCAGATTCTAACATATGCCTCCATCCTGCTTTCTTTGACTTTGAACCACCTTGCATTTTCTTTTTTATATATTTTTTTAATCTTTTAATTTCTTAATTTCGAGGAATATATTAATGAATATATTTTCCCCTGCAAAACCTGTCAATTGTATCTTATGTTATCATGATTAACTGATTTTCCAGAGTTTGTTTTTCTATATTTTGTCAGGCATTCCTGTGGGCCTAGGGGTTGAACCAACCAACTTGCTTCAAAGAACCTTATAACCTTTTACCTGGAATTAGTACAATTTAGAATATAATGGTGTATTTCTAGAACACTGTAAAAGGAAAGAAGGACATCTTCCATAGAAGATCCCTACCTTTGGAATTCTTGTGTGTGCATGTATGTTTGTATGTGTATTGGTATGTGGAAGCTAAGTGTCATTTATATAAAGCAGAACACTCAACTAGAAGTCAGGAAGACCTCAGTTTGAATCCTTCCTCAGACATTTTCTAGCCATGTAACCGTAGGCAAGTCATTTAATTTCTCTCAGTCTTAGTTTCCTCATCTATAAATTGGAAACAATAATAGCACCTACTTCACAGCATTGTTGTGAGGATCAAATAAGACAAAATATGTAAAGTGCTTTGTAAACCTTAACACTACTAGCTGTTGTGGCCTTTTATAGTGACAGCGTTTTACACTATTTATTATACCTCACAGAATTCTTGTGACTGTTGTTTTGACAAAGAAGCTCAGACACAACCGTGTTGAAGTATACCCCCAAATTCAAAGTCTTCTGAATCTCTTGCCAGGATTTCAGCCATAGAACCAAATGGTGCAAACAACACCGCTAAGAAAAACAGCACACTCATAGAGTACTTTAAAGTTTGCAAAGAGCTGTGTGTGTGTGTGTGTGTGTGTGTGTGCACACGTGTGCATGGGTATACACACATGTCTCATAGGAGTCTCACAACATCCTCAGGAAATACATACTATTGGAATCACTGTCCCTTGAGTTAGAGATGCGGAATCTGAGGCTCAGGAAGATTAAGTGACTTGCCTAACCATTAAGTGTCAGAGGCAGAATTTGAACCCAGGGCTTCCATGCTCCAAGTCAGCATTCTCTCCAAAGTGACATGCTTCTGCTCCAGAAGGGAGAATCTTTAGGAAATCAATAGGCTGTATGTCTTTAGAAAGTAGTAATTTCAGAAGTTACTGTGTTTATTTGAAGTCTCTTTTAGTGACATTTTCTTGTTTCATTGTCCACACTGTTGAGATTTCAAAATATACCCAATAAGCTGTTGACTCCACTCTGTAATTCTCTTTCTGCACAATCTTTGTAGTGCCTGAGCAGAATAGGAATGGCAAAATCTCCATGCAGACAAGATCTCCTTTAGTGGGATGTAAGCTCCTTGAGAGCAAGGGCTATTTCAAGTATCCCCCCCCCATCCCCCTGTTACATGTTTTTATTATGGTGCTTTACAGACATAGTAGTGCTTAATAAATGGTGGGTGAGGTGAAATGAGTCAAGATCACAGCAGGGACTGAACTTCTTACCTCATGGATCTGTTGTGCTCAGTAACTAACAAAAATACTTGTAAGGCACATTATAAATATAAAATACCAAACAAAAGGTATATGGCAAGTACCTGAGTATCGAATGGCCTCCCTAACTAATTTAAAGGACTAAATGTGGTTTATGCCCATCTCCTGTGCTTTCGGAATATCTGGATTCTGTCCATGTTACGTATGATGCCAGTTTCTCTCTGAAATACACGCTTTAGTATTTATCCATTCCCCTTTGGCCTCTAGATTATGTTACCACAATGTGCCATAGTGGTCAACAAGCTTGTACAGCCAGCTAGTTACAATTAATTACATGTCAAAATGTCTACCTAATTATGAATTGCTTTTTGAGCATTTCATGGTGTTAGGTCTTCTATATAAAGTTTTCCATGGCTTTCTTTTGATTTATATCAAAGACTCTGGACTCACCTAATGTATTATCCTTGAGTTTAGTCTATTAGCAGACTTTAAAGTTATATAGGCAGAGAAAGTGGGGTGATATTTCAGGTGATTTTGCCTTTCAGCCTCGATGCACCCTTCAGACATGAGTTGATGTTTCTTTCTTTTCTTTTCTTTTTTATTTGTTTGTTTGTTTTGTGGGGCAATGGGGGTTAAGTGACTTGCCCAGGGTCACACAGCTAGTAAGTATCAAGTGTTTGAGGCTGGATTTGAACTCAGGTCCTCCTGAATCCAGGGATGGTGATTTATCCACTGCGCCACCTAGCTGCCCCCGAGTTGATGCTTCTTAATACTGGTCTCATCAAGGGTTCTGAGTAGGACCAGGGATAACACTACTCCTTGACTTTAACGGCACAAAGGAAGCCTCGCCGTCTTCTCTTTCTCCTCCTTCTCCTCCTTCTCCTCCTTCTCCTCCTTCTCCTCCTTCTCCTCCTTCTCCTCCTTCTCCTCCTTCTCCTCCTTCTCCTCCTTCTCCTCCTTCTCCTCCTTCTCCTTCTCCTTCTCCTCCTTCTCCTTCTTTGCAGTGAGGGTTAAGTGACTTGCCCAGGGTCACACAGCTAGTATGCATCAAGTGTCCGAGACTGGATTTGAATTTGGGTCCTCCTGAATCTAGAGCCGATGCTTTATCCACTGCGCCACCTAGCTGTCCCAGATTCTACAGTCTTCTTAGCCAGGTTTATCCAAAGGGAAAAAGCAGCACCATCTCTGTGTTATATGAAATCACTCTTTATCTTTGTGTATTTCACATACAAACATGAATTTTGTTAAGGATAAGTTGTGATAGTATGATTATTTTGATTACCTGTATGTATGACTTCAAGTTTGGCAAAAACCCTCAGTTTTTTTTAAGTAATTGTAATGCTATAAAGACATGTTGATAAATAAAATTTTTACTTAGCATTTTTTATTTGTAGTATGTCTTAAAGTTATTTTTATCATTGATTACCCCTGTAATTTATATTACATAATTTCAACTAAGATCTCCCTCTAGCAAGGCAATCCTTTAATGCTTCCCTAATTGACTCACTATTCCTCTCACCACAGCATCTTTTCCAAGGCTCCCATGATTCCCCTTAAACTGAGGACTTTGCCTCATATTTTACTGAAAAAACTGAGACCATTTGACAAGAGCTCTCTCATCTCCCTTCCTCATCTCATCATTCAGATGCCTTTCCCCACTATTTTCTTCACCTCTGCCTTACATGAAGAGGTGACCTTGTCAAGGCAAACCCTTTTACCTGTACATAGGATCCCATTCCATCCTATCTCTTCCAGCAAGTCTCCCCCTCTCCATTCCTAATTACACTTGTCTTCAGTCTCTCCTTTTTTGCTGGGTGCTTCTCTATTGCCTACAAAGATGCCTTGTCTTCCCCATCCTCAAAAAACTGTCACTTAACCTGTCCATCCCCACTACCTATCATTTCATATCTCTCTGCCCTTTTTCTACTAAACTCTTTGAGAAAACTATTATCATTACCTCCACTTCCTTCTTATTTTCTGCAACCTCATCATTCAAACAAAATTGCTCTCTCCAAAGTTACCATTGATTTTTTTTTTTTTTTTAGTGAGGCAATTGGGGTTAAGTGACTTGCCCAGGGTCACACAGCTAGTAAGTGTTTAGTGTCTGAGGCCCAATTTGAACTCAGGTACTCCTGACTCCAGGGCTGGTGCTCTATCCACTGTGCCACGTAGCTGCCCCCACCATTGATTTCTTAATTGCCAAATCTAAAGTCCTTTTCTCACTCATCTTTCTTGACCTCTCTAGCCTGTGATACTATCAGTCATCCTCTTTTGGACACTCTCTTATTTCTAGGTTTTTATCATGATAAGCATTAAGTAACTGTGTAACGATTGGAATGACGCCACCTGCTGGAGACTTACTGTAGAAGAGTTCCGCCCATGAAGCAAAGGTCTTTGAGGGCAAGACCAGGAGTCTTTTCTTTGGTGTCAGGAAGTGACGCGGGCTAGTGGGAGGAGGAAGGAAGAGACTGGGGCTTGGGCTCACTCTCTTTCCTGAGGACTCTGGTGGAGAGTGGAGCTAGAAATGTGCTCTCCCTTTAATAGATAGGAATCTAGGCCTTTTTCTCTCTCTTTACCAAATTCTTATTCTCCTTAATAAATGCTTAAAAGTCTAACTCTTGCTAAAGCTTATAATTTATTGGTGACCACTCATTAGATATTTTAGACAGTTTAGCTAGAATTTTAGCCCTTAACAACTGATACCTAAGATAAGTACAGTAAAGGGAGGAAAAAGAGGAGACTGAGAGGTGGGCTCAGAGTACTGAAGGAAGCCAGACTCTATATACAGACATCAGATAGCAACATCAAAGAGAAGATAAATGGCTAAAACATACACACAAACAGCCATGGTTCAAAATGAGCAAAACAGAATGCTGGTACAATAAATATATATATTTTTGATTATAGAATATCTAAATTAGCTACAGTGCCAAAAGCAATGGAGATAGAAAAAAGAAATTGTACAAAATATCCTGAGAGGCATGCTCAAATGTATAGAAAACACATTCAAAGAAATTGAGCAAGAAATGTCAAGTCTGAGAAAAGCACATAAATTAAGAATTTGAAGAAAGATATTTTTAAAATCATACTGTGAAATGGTTAAAATTAAAACATGTAAAAAGTAAACAAGAGGAAATAATGACCAACAGAAAACCTCACAGAAATCCAAAGAAACAATAAACAATAGACCATATAGTGGAAGGTGAAATTGTACACAATGCCACAGCAGAATACTCAGACCCAAGTTATTGGACTGGAGGATAGATTGTAACATCCCAGAAAACTTAAAGAAAAACAATCTGGATGCTATATTTCAGGAAATTGTCAAAGAAAAACAGATAATAGAAAGGATTCACGCAATTAAAAGAAAATAAAAATATGATTTAATACCCCATTGATAAGTAAATTCAATGCTACAGCAATCAGACTACCCCCACTCCTATCAGGAGAATAGAGCATTGATCCTGAACTGAACAAAGCTAAAAGGAAATTATCAATCATTATCATTAATGTTAGCAGCACACAGATATTAAAAGAGTTGCAAATAGAATACAGCATTATTTTTTAAATAATTTTTTCAAATGAAAATTCACCTTTTCCCTCTCACTCCCACCCTCCCCATTGAGAAAGCAAGAAAAACAATACCCCTGTTACAAATGGTTGCTTGTCTTCACAGTGAATTGTACTCCTTCTGCTCTCATTATTCCGCATCAGTTCATACAAGTCTTCCCAGGTTTCTCTGAAAACATCCCCTTCATCATTTCTTCTAACACAATAGTATTCCATCATATTCTTGTACTATAACTAGTCTAACCATTTCTCAATTGATGGATACCCCTTCAGTTTCCAGTTCTTTGCCACCTCAAAAAGAGCTGCTATGAACATTTTTGTACCTATAAGTCCTTTTCCTCTTTCTTTATCTCTTTAGAATATAGACCTAATAATCAAAAGGTATGTATTGGGGCATAGTTCCAAATTTATTTCCAGAATGGAGGATACAGCAGTATTTATTTTAAAAGATCAATTGAGGGGCAGCTAGGTGGCACAGTGGATAGAGCACTGGCTCTGGCGTCAGGAGTACCTGAGTTCAAATTCGGCCTCAGACACATAACACTTACTAGCTGTGTGACCCTGGGCAAGTCACTTAACCCCAATTGCCTCACTAAAAAAAAAAAAAGAAAGAAAAAAAGAAAAAAAAAGATCAATTGTGACTAAGTAGAATGTATAAATGGAATGAAAAGGTAGCTTAATACCACAAAAACTATAAACTTATGAACAAGAAAAAAATAAAGACATGATTATATCATTATATGAAAGAACCTTCCACAAAATAAACACTAGATTATGTCTTTTAAAATATAAATAAAAGAATAGAAGGGATTTTCCAAAATCTAATAAAATATATATTTGAAACCATAAGCTAATAACAGATATACAATAGAGGAAAACTAGAAGAATTCTCATTAAGAAAAGGTTTTGGGGCGGGTAGGTGGTGCAGTGGATAAAGCACCAGCCCTGGATTCAGGAGTACCTGAATTCAAATCTGGCCTCAGACACTTGACACTTACTAGCTGTGTGACCCTGGGCAAGTCACTTAACCCCCATTGGCCCGAAAACAAAAAAAAAACAACAACAACAAAAAAAGAAAAGGTTTTAAACATGAATATCTACTCTTGACACCCCTATTTAATGTAGCAAAAAGAATGAAAAGGGATTAAGAATAAATAAACCAGGGCAATGAGAAAGTTAAAATAACTACTTTGAATTAAAAGAAGGCTTTGTGAAGGAAGTGGGTAGCAACGTAGTTGATTGGAAAGAGTGCTAGGTTTAGAGTTAAAGAACCTAGATTTGGATCCCATCCTTGTCACTACCTGTTTAACCTTGAATAAATCCACTTCAACTTTTTGGGCCTCAGTTTCTTCATTCGTAAATGGGGGGGGGGGATGGGCTAGATAGCCCTTAAGATCCCTTCCAACCCTAAATCTATGATTCTATTATCCTATGAGGTGGGGTAGAATTGGGTAACATACAGGAATTCAGTAGAATTGGGGAAGATTTTCCTGGTAGGGAAACCTGTTGAACAAAATGTTCATGTGAACGTGCCAGTTTACAGTAGAGGGATTGTGTGAGGAAACCAAGGAAGAAAAGCTGAAGGGAGATTAGGACCTTGGATGTGAAGCTAAAGACTATACTTTATGAAGGAGGTGTTGAGGAACCATTCCGAGTATCTGAGTGGGCAGGGGGTGGGGTTGGAGAGATGTGATAAAAATGATGTTTTTAGGAGGATTAATATATTTCCAAAGCTCAGAATGGACTGGGGAGAGCAAGAAGTGGACTGGACAGCTTGTGACTTGCCTGAGGTTTCAGGCAGTGGATAGCACACTTGAGATTGGAACCCAGATTATCCAACTCCAAATATAATGATATTTTCCTTGGGTCACATTGACTACTTCTCCATGCATCCTAGAGTCAATTGATTGCCAAGTCTTGTCAAGTCTACCTCCACAATTCTCATTTCCATTCCCTTAGACAGCCAGAACTGTAGTTTAGACTCTCCTCACCTCTGCCCAGGACTAGTGTAATGGCCACTTTATGACAATAATTCCAATAAGTCTTTTTTATTTGCCTACATTTTTCTGATTAAAAATTTCAAAATAGTATATGTTTTTCAGTAAAGAAAAATTATGATTTCCTTCAAAAAGCTTTTTTTTTTTTGGCCTGAACCTGTGATTTCACCATTGTGAGTACTCTTCAGCAATGAAAATTAGCATCTTACCTGTAATTTAGAGTCTCACACAGTTTGCTTGGGCACAGAAATTAAGTGACTTGCCCAGTCATACAACTAATTTGTGTCAGAGGCAGGACTTGAACCTGGTTCTTCCTGACTCCTACTTACTTTGCCTCACACTCAAACAAACCATGAGAAATGGGACCAATGTTAGTTTAGGGGCAGAGGCACCTTCATCATTTGACATTTGTCTTATATTGCTATAATCCCCTTCCATAGAATCTCTGTAGGAGACTTTTCACAGACAATGTAAAGGCTTGAGAGAAGGCTATGTAACACATGAAGAAACAGAAGCAAAATTCTGGAAGAGCCTCCTCTGGTCTGGTAGTTGCTGCTACTGCTGCCACCATTGAGTCAGGCAGAGAACAATGGGGAATGAGGTCATGAGTTCTTAGATCTCATTCCAACAGTACTTCGCACTGATGCTCTCAGGGCACAGTAAATTGCTCCTTAACATTTGTCCTGTCACAGTAATCTTTTTAATTGACATGGACTGAAGGAAATACTTTTAATTGTAGGAAAGAACTTGACCTTTGGTGACAATGCATCCTGTGTTGTACAGTGAAAAAAGCACTGGATCTGGAACTAAGAAACTGGAGTGGAATCCTAGCTTGTCCATTGATTACCCATAGGATTTCAGGCAAGTCATTTCACCTTTTGAGGCTTTTCCTCATCTGTAAATTGAAAGGCTTGGGCTAGATAAGTAGGAAAGTCATTTCCAACTCTAAAACTCTGATTATGATCCTACTTTTGATCCCCTCCTCACCCCTAGCCAGTCCCATGGTTAGGTTTCCAGACTTGTTGGCATTTGAAATAGGTTTATATTGATGAACTTATTACTTATTTTAAAAATTATCTTAGGGGCAGCTAGATGGCACAGTGGTTAAAGCACCGGCCCTGGATTTAGGAGTACCTGAGTTCAAGTCCGGCCTCAGACACTTGACACTTACTAGCTGTGTGACCCTGGGCAAGTCACTTAACCCCCATTGCCTGCAAAAAAAAAAAAAAAGAGTTTAGGGGCACCTAGATGGCACAGTGGATAGAGCACCGGCCCTGGAGTCAGGAGTACCTGAGTTCAAATCCGGCCTCAGACACTTAACACTTACTAGCTGTGTGACCCTGGGCAAGTCACTTAACCCCAATTGCCTCACTAAAAAAAAAAAATTATCTTAAGATGTAGTAGTCAAAAGGAATTACTGTCTGGGTAAACTGATGTATGTTGAAAAACTTAGAAAACTGTATGTTACAGAGCTTGACAGTTTCTTACAGTCTTCTCTGTTCTTCACCTCTCGAGATATTTGTGATTATCGATGTGTATTAAATTCACATTAAAAAAGAAATAAGGGGCAGCTAGGTGGCGCAGTGGATAGAGCACTGGCCCTGGATTCAGGAGGACCTGAGTTCAAATCTGGCCTCAAACACTTGACACTTAACTAGCTGTGTGACCTTGGGCAAGTCACTTAACCCCAGTTGCCTAAGGGCAGCTAGGTGGCACAGTGGATAGAGCACTGGCCCTGGATTCAGGAGGACCTGAGTTCAAATCTGGCCTCAGACACTTGACACTTAACAAGCTGTGTGACCTTGGGCAAGTCACTTAACCCCAATTACCTCACCAAAAAAAAAAAAAGAAATAAAATTAAATCAACTTATAAAACTTAATGTCAGCTGTTTAGTGTTCTCTTGCCCTTTTCTCAAAATGCCTTCAGTACCAAGTTATCAATACTACTATTGTGATTAGAAATGTTTTCTTGGGGCAGCTAGGTGGCACAGTAGATAGAGCACTGGCCCTGGATTCAGGAGAACCTGAGTTCAAATCCGGCCTCAGACACTTAACACTTACTAGCTGTGTGTCCCTGGGCAAGTCACTTAACCCCAATTGCCTCACCAAAAACAAAAAAAGAAAAAAGAAATGTTTTCTCGAAGTGATTTTTGTTTTGTTTTGTTTTTTGTCTCGAAGTGATTTTAAGCAATTTCGTTTTAGTTTTTTCTTAACTAAAGCATCATCTGTAATGATTGGAATGATGCCACCTGCTGGATATTTACAGTAGGAAAGCTCCACCATGAGGAGAAGGCCTCTGAGGGCAAGGCCATGTAGCTTTTCTTTGGTGTCAGGAAGTAATGTTTGCTTGTGGGAGGAAGAGAGGGGCAAGGCTGGCTCTCTAGCTCTCTTTCCTCAGGACGCTGGTGGAGAGTGGAGCTAGAAATGTGCTCTCCCTTTCATAGATAGATGAATCTAGGCCTTTCTCTTTCTCTTCACCAAATTCTTATTCTCCTTAATAAATGCTTAAAAGTCTAACTCTTGCTAAAGCTTATAATTTATTGGCAACCACTCATTAGATATTTTAGACAGACTAGCTAGAATTTTAGCCTCATACACATATCAGTTCCTGTTCTGTTACCATAGAAATTTCCTACTATTTATTTTACTTGCTGTAACTCATCTCAGTATTTAATTTTATTCTTAGATTTATATGTATTATTTCCTAATGACACAAATGTGCTTATTTTCCTTCTTACTATTCTTAAATATATCTGACTTTACCAGAAGCAAATGAGTTTCTGTTTATATTTGCCCAAGAAAGATGTTTGTTGAGTTTCAGTTATTATGCCTTCAATCAACTCTAGTAAACTAAAACATCTGATAGAAAATGGAAAACCACAAGTGGTTTCATGTGTTGGTGACATTTTTAGAGAAGAGGTTAACGGCTCTTATGATTGACTTAGTGTTCACTAGGTAGCTTTTTTCAAAGTTTTGACTTAAGTATTTGTCAAGATGCCCCAGTTTACCATTTTCCACCCATAACTTACCCATGCCATCAATTTCCATTTTACCCTGGCTGAAGCTTTTAGCACCTGTGATATGCATAAAGTGAACGTGTTGTCTCTTATCACTCTTTTTCTCCAGTAAATGCTGTTCCTTAGGGGAAGAACTTTCATTTTTGTCTTTGGATCCCTAGCATCTGGCATAGTAACTGGTACATATGGGCATAATAGTATTTAATAAATGCTAATTGATTGATGACTACAGTTTCAATGTTATCTGGTTGGGGACTTCTAAAAATAGAGAAATAGCAACATAATAATATCTCACATTTATGTATTCAGAGGCAGCATGGTATATTGGATGGAGAGAAGAGCTTTAAGCCAGAAGAATCTTGCCACTGACATACATATATGCTGGCTGTGTGACCCTGGGCAAGTCACTTAACTTGTCATTATTCTAGGTAGCTCTCTAAGGTTAAAGGTTAGAGAGAGTAAATTGTAGGTCTAGCCCTAACCCTATTTACATATCTGCTGGTGATTAACCTAAGGCCCACAACGGATCCCTGTGACTTGCCCCAAAACTAGTATGTGTCAGAACTGGGATTCAAACCTAGTGGTTTTTCCACTATATTGTCATGCTTCTGTGTAAAGTAAACATAGAATGATTTCTTAGAAATAGCTTCTAGTTAAGATGGTTCAGGAAACAGCATATATAAAGATAATCTCCAAATGTAATACATGACCCACACATAGAGGGTGACATCATAAAGGAGCAGGGAAGAAATTACCTTTCAGATCTATGGATAGGGAAAGAGTTCATGACCAAACCAAGGACAGAAAGGATCACAGAAGAGAAAATGGACAATTTTTATTACAGAAAATTAAAAGGCTTTTTCCACAGAAAACTCAATGCAGCTAAAATTATAAGGGAAATGAGTAAGCAAAGAATAAGAACTATTTTCCAGTTAATATATAGTCAAAGGATCTTAAACAGATAGTTTTCTTTTATATATATATATATATATATATATATATATATATATATATATATATATATATATATATATTAGTTTTTTTAGTGAGGCAACTGGGGTTAAGTGACTTGCCCAGGGTCACACAGCTAGTAAGTGTTAAGTGTTTGAGGCCGGATTTGAACTCAGGTACTCCTGACTCCAGGGCCATTGCTCTACTCACTGCGCCACCTAGCTGCCCCCAACAGATAGTTTTCTAATGAAGAAATCCAAGCTATCAATAAACCATGTGAAAAAATGCTCCAAATCACTGATAATTAGATATATGCAAATTAAAATAACTAAGGTTCTACTTCACACACATCACATTGACAGAGTTGACAAAAAAATAAAAGGAAGAGGACAAATGTTGGAGGGCCTATGAGGAAAACAGATATATTAAATACACTGTTTGTCATGCCGGGGTAGGAGTGGGGATAAGCTCCCACTCTCTATAAAATGCTCCAATAGCATGCGTCTCAAGTAGCCTCTGACAACCGAAGCCCAACTCCTGGCCTTCTCGCGGTAGAACTGTTTCCACCAACAGGAGAAGGGGCAAAGGAGAGTCACTGGCACCTTAAAACCAGTTGCTTTGGGTAGGTGGGGCTCGTTAGCCTTAGCAAGCAACCCGCCTAGGGGAAGGAACCCTGATTTTAAACCTCTGCTGCCTTGCGGCTATACCCATATATGGGAAAGGCTTCGGAGTTAACCCGGAGAAAAATCAGGAGCCGGAGTCCCTTAGGCAGTTGGATGTTGGACATCACATCCCTCTGGCAACTCCTGCGGTGGTACTGGTGCCAAACTGTATTGGCTCTGCCTCTCCTTTGGATCCACCAGTGTCATGGAGAGGGAAAACCTGCTGCATGGGCAACAGCTTATTTTCCATATTGATCCGCCCAGGCCGGCACCCTGGAGAAGACACTCCAGCTACTCCTCATGGGGTAAATACAACCATGGGATGCGGCAGTTACTGGTTATAAGTCGCTCAGGAGCCGCAGCTCCTGTATTGGACTGCACAGCCACACTATGGCCTGTGGCTCTTCAAGGTGCTGATCCATGGTCGTCCGCGACTGGTGGAGGCCTACTAAATATGCTGTTGGTGGAGCTATAAATTTATTCAGCCATTCTGGGAAGCAATTTGGATACATACCCAAAAAGTTATTAAACTTTGTATACCCTATCAACTAGAGTGATCTATGAAAGAAGAAAAGGATCCCTATGTACAAAAATATTTGTATCAGCTCTTTTATGATGGAAAAGAACTGGAAACTAAGGAAGTATCCATCAACTATGGAATGAGTCAGGAAGATCTGAGTTCAAATCCCATCTTAGACACTTATTTGCATTATAACCCTGGGCAAATCACAACCTCTGGCTCCCTTAGTTTCCTCATCTACAAAGTTGGGATAAATAATTAAATAGCACCTACTTCCCAGGGTTGTTTGTGAGAATAAAATGACATGATGTTTGTAAAGCACTTTGCAAACCTTGAAGCACTGCTACATATAGACTCTAGCTATTATCATTTCCTCCACCACCACCCCCCCCCAAAAGGGGAGGGGGGCTGGATTCCCTCTTTAAAGAAAAAGTACTAGTAGAAAATACTACAGCATTCTTGCCTTTTTTTTCCAGTTGTGTATGAGGTTTCCTGTGGGCTTTTTTGTTTCTTTTAAGTTTTTATTGATATCTTGTTTTTTACATCATCTCCATTTCTCAATACATCCCTCTTCTTCTTTCCAGTGTAACTTATTATACTCCAGATATCTCTTGTAACAAAGAATTTTGTTTAAAGCAATTTTTAATTGGTCGCAAAACCAACCTATATGTCTACTGTGCCTGACAGGATATGTAATATTCCATACCTGCAGTTCCCCAATGGTAAGGTTAACTTTGGGTGTTACCTCAAATTTGGGCTAAAGATCAATTTGTCCTAATTTTCTAGGATTGTCCATTCCATTGTGCTTCTTACAAATTTAGAGCTGGAAGAGATCTGAAAGGTCATCTAGTTCAGTATCCTTATTTTATAGATGAGGAATCTGAGGCCCAGAGAGGTCAAGTAAGTTGCCCAAGGTCACACAGGTAGGAAGTTGTCATTTGAACCCAGGTCTTATGACTCCAAATCCTGTGCCCTGTACCAAGCTGTCATTATTCCCTGGGACTCCAGCAAAAATCATTCCCTATTCTCATCACCTTAAATGTCCTCCATTATTTTTTCATAGGTCTAAGGATTCTGATAGCTTCTTTGGGGTAGATCTAAATAGAAAGGTCTTCCCTATAAATACATGAAGTAGCGAATATCATAGCAGCAGCTGAAGCAGGCACTGATTTGGGGCAAATCAGAAGTATAGACGAGTTTTTCATTGGGCAAGAGGACCTGCCTCCAATTCTATACTGCCAGGCCAGAAGTACACATCCAAGGCACCATTGCAGCACTGATTTGGACCTTCTTCAGGTGCCTGAAGAATCACAAGGCTTTGAGAATTTTGTGAGCTAGAATTATGTTAGACTACATACCATGTTAGGTGGCGATTTGTTCCTTTGTGCCAGGATCTGCCTTAAACTTATTAGAACTTCCTTGTTTCCCCTTTTGTTTGATTACCTTATCTTCTAGTAAACATTTGGCTAACTTTTATTCCCACATTTTAACTTAAAATTTGAGTTATATTTTAAACTTATCTTTTTAATTTTTACTCTGTTAAAACCAGCTTTCCTTTGGTATCCAGGGATATGTGCAAGTAGCATATGCTTTTTAGATTTCATTATGTGGAAAGGCCTTTACCTGTGGCAGGACCTGTTCCACCTGTAGCATGGGAGTGTTGTTGTGTGGCTCAAGGGAAGGCAGAATTGACATCTCCAGCCTCTTCCCCCATCCTTCTCCAAGGGAGACTTTAATTCCTAATCGGAGGGGAAACAGGAGGTTAGGAAGACCACTCTCCTCTCCTCAGAGAGAGAGTACTGGGCTAGAATCATATCTATCTGCTCCCTTAGATAGTATTAGTATAGGGGATAGGATCAGGTTTAATCTAGCTTCTGGGGGCAGCTAGATGGTGTAGTGGATAAAGCACCGGCCCTGGATTCAGGAGTACCTGAGTTCAAATCCAGCCTCAGACACTTACCACTTACTAGCTGAGTGACCCTGGGCAAGTCACTTAACTCCAATTGCCTCACCCCCCCAAAAAAAAATAAAATAAAGGCAATTAAAAAAAAAAAATCTAGCTTCTGATCGAGGTTTTGCTAAATGGGGGGAAGATGGACCCCAAGCTTTACATCTCAGGTTTGAGTTGCTTCCCAACAAATACCAGTCCTAAAATTAACACACATAGCAAATACCAAAGAAACCCTTTTATCCAGATCATAGCAAAACAAATCAGAAAACATATACAGAGGAGAATATACCAGACGATACAGAGTAAAGGAGCTCTTTTATTGGGAGCCAGGTAACTCCACTCAATCAAGGGAAAGAATTCTAGATCTTATCTCAGGGGAAACTTCTTAAAGTCTCTAGTGTAGCAGACTGGGGACAGGAACATAATGGAGATTGCCAGTTCTACTTGTGTCAACTTCCTCCCAGCTTTGCCTTAAGCAACCAGAAATGGGGTTGGCATCTTCCACCTTCCCTCTCCAAGGGAGAAATCATGAGTGAGGAAAGCAGCTTGAGTCTGAAGAGTCCCAAAGAAGACCCAAGAAGGTTGATGTACTGTCATTCTCACCAACTCTGCCCTGCTCATCATGTGAGGCAGGGATTCATCTCCACCAGTGAGGAGTCTCATACCAATAGGCTTTGGGAGTGGGGTTACAAATAGTTTCACCATTGATGCCTTTGGAGTTTTGTGGGCTACTTGATGCCAATTAACCTCAACGTTTTAGTTTGGCTTTTTTTTTTTTAAATTCTGAACTTAATAGCCATCAGTAAACATAAACATTTAAGTACAGAAGAATTTTAAAGT
The DNA here is from genome assembly GCF_019393635.1 of Dromiciops gliroides. NCBI lineage: Eukaryota > Metazoa > Chordata > Mammalia > Microbiotheria > Microbiotheriidae > Dromiciops > Dromiciops gliroides. Next base: position 237,902,971 of record NC_057862.1, read on the forward strand.
TGTAAATAAAAGCATAATAATGGTTAATGGATGTTTATTGACTAGTGACCATAAATGTCTGTTGTCATGTATTTTTAAATGTCTATACAGTATTAACTTCAACAAAATAGTAATAAGATTGTCCTATTTGTTTCTTTTTTTCCTGATCTCTCCTCCTCCCTTTCCCCTGCCCCCATTGCAGTTTGGGGGCAAAGAGGGTGTTGCTGCTATTATCATTAAATACATAGTTGTAAGTGTAAATATTGTTTGGTTCTACCTCCATTGAGCATTACTGTCATCAATTCCCTTTTCATATCACTCTTATTTCTCATTTTGATGGGTACAGCATTCCATTACATTGTTATACCACAATTTGTTCATCTATTCCCTAATTGTTTGACAAATGTGATTTCAACCATTTGAAATGCAGCACAGTATTATACCGTTTTGTGCAAGTGGTGGGCTTTGCTCACAACAGTTGGGAAGATGGATAGATCACAATCAAATGCTTGTAATAGAGCTGTTTGGGGCAGGGGGTGGGGGTGGGGGGTTGGTCCACACTTTGGATTTCATTGGTGTGCGGTTTATGGGGCATTGAGAGAGAAAGTGACTTGCTCATGGTCACACAGCTAGTGGGTCAAAAGCAAGAGTTGAACTCTAATCTCCTTGCTTCCTTGCAAGGCTGGCTTTTCATTATTCCATGTTGCTTTCATAGGATTATATATGGGGAGTGGGGATTAGAGGCAGCACTGGTCGGAGAGCTCTAAGCAGTACAGAATGAATTGGGTTTGGCCCTAGGGTTCCAACATGGAGAGATAGGGTGAAGCACATTGTCCTTCTGGGAGACACTCTTCCTTCCTGGAGGAATATAATTTCACCCTCCTCCCTTCCTTCCTATTTGTCCTTTTTACCACTCCACCCTCTCATTTGAATGGAGCAACCTCCCCACCCTACCTCCAACTGAATTCGCCTTGGGTATAGTTTCAGGAAGTTACAACTCTGGCCTCAGTTAGTGCTGCAAGACACCCTTGCTCCCACCTACCCTTTCTTGCCCATTGCACAGCTCTTTGAATTCATGTTACAGAAAAGAAAAGGGTTCAACTCCTAGGCTTAAGCTTGTTTTGTTCTGTAGACAAAAATGTTATTCATGGCAAAGGTACTTGAACTGAACTTAAGAGAAGGAAGAAAGGTATAAGAGAGAGAGAGAAAGAAAAGTTGCAACGAGAGGATGAGTTAGCAAAATGACATGTACTGAATGAATTGTAAACTGGCCCAAAGGTGAATGTGATTGGGGAACAGAAGTACAAAGGAGCAAAGGGCAACAGCATAGAAAAGAGAAGTTCTGAAAGGCACAGACCTACAGAGTGGGTGAGTTACTCCTCATTGTCAAGATTTTCTGTGCTTGCGGGCCCTCTGGGCCTTGGCATGGGTTGGTAAGAGACCTGGGTATGTGAGGATCTTGAGGGATCTGAGTACAAGAGAAATCTTTTCTAGAAAAGTCTAAAGAAACACTTAAGACTCAGTCAGTAAACATATCCATTAAGTGCTTGCTGTGTATCAGGCACAATGCTACAAATACAGTAAGGAGACAGTTCCTCACCTCAAGGAGCTTGCATACTCAAGATTTTAGAAGGAGAGACTAAAGAGACCTGAGTGTCTGCCAAAGTTCTAAGTGAAATGAATCAAAGTTCCTGATGTAAACAGAAGACTGGGAAGGAAAGACTGTTGGAAAGAATGTCAGGTTTAGAAGTCTGAATTTACGTGGTCTAATATAAACTCATATTTCACAAAAGTAAACAGGATTCTGCTTTGTGGTACATACAAAATATTTAACAAATACATTAATTCAAATAAATTGTTGCTATTGACAGTCCTATCTATCTACCCGAAAAGCAGGACTCTGTTGTGAATAGATAATATTCCGTGAGCAAATGTTTTACACCAGTGAAAAACTTTAGAGCCAGAAATTTTGTGATCAAGTCATCCTGTCAGCTTATTATTAGGATTGACATTTGGTGGGGTATGCCTTTCCTTGACATTTTTGTAATATGTATTTAAATGTCATAGATGGTTAATCTGTCATTCAGTGGGGGAAAAAATCAGCTCATATTATTGCCAAATGGGTAGAAAATTCCATGAGCTACTTAGTTACATGAGTTTCTTCTCTGAAGATCAATAAAATGTTCAAAGCACTTCTCGGTAGCTATTGAGTCTTCTTTTTTTTTCTTTTTCTTTTTTTGTGGGAATTTTTTGGGGGTTGGGGGGCAGGGCAGTGAGGGTTAAGTGACTTGCCCAGGGTCAAGTGTCAAGTGTCTGAGGTCAGATTTGAACTCAGATCCTCCTGAATCCAGGGCCAGTGCTTTATCCACCTCACCACCTAGCTGCCCCCACTATGCTCTAAAATAAAAATAGCATTGAAGAGTGAAGTTTAGGATACAGAGCAGGAAAATAGAGGGGACATGTAAATTATACTACAAAAGTTCCCCACTTTTGCTAGCTGTATTGGTTTTTGTTTGTTTGTTTTATTGTTTGATTTTGAAACTGAACACCCGGTGAATGACTGTGCAGTTTTCGTTACTTGATACCCACTCCCTATAATACATTTGCTTTTATTGAAATCTCTTGGAGAACAAAAGGAAATGTTTGTTTAATGGCAGTAGAAGTCAAGAAGGCTTCTCAGCAGCCAGAATGAGCTGAAAACATGACTGAGACCTGATGAAGAGTGGGTGTGTGCACTAGTTTTTTCTCTTCTCATGCAAGCACCCACAGGGTGCTTAGGAAATGTTTGTTGGATGGATGAAGGAAGGAAGCCCAGTGGCTTTATTCTAAACATGTTTCCTAAGAGGAGAAAGGTGACTCAATTTGATCATTTGGGGCATTGCTAAGGCCCAGGTTGATGAAAAAGCAGGCATAAAATAAATCTAATAGACTCTAAAAATGAAATTTCTAGGGGGCGGCTAGGTGGCGCAGTGGATAAAGCACCGGCCCTGGATTCAGGAGTACCTGAGTTCAAATCCGGCCTCAGACACTTGACACTTACTAGCTGTGTGACCCTGGGCAAGTCACTTAACCCCCATTGCCCCGCAAAAAAAAAAAAAAATGAAATTTCTGTTTTCAGCTGTTTCTGAGATTGAACAACCGAAGGAGAAAGGGAGTTAGGGATGATAAGAAATCAAAGAAATAAAGTGGGTGTGGTAGGAGAGGGGAGTATTAGATGTTCAGCTTCTCTCCTTATAGATCTTTCCAAACAGCTAACAGATTTCAGTTGTAGATTTTCTAAGAGGAACTAATCTTTATAAAAATGAAATGTTGGCCCTTATTCATGAGTGCATAGTAGAAATCCATGAAGTCATAGATTTCTTGGTTTAGATCAATGACTGTCAACCCCTAGTTGAGGGTTTAGATACCTCAGAATGCCTCCACTTATCAAGGGTGACATGAAATTCTTAAATTCAGAAACAAAATTTCCTTTAATTCGATCCAGTTTTTAAAACATGCAGAAACCCTGTTGTGCATAAATTCTAGATTGGGAATAATAAAAAAAAAACTAAAACAACAGTAAGGTGTCAAATTTCAAAAAAGGTTGAAAAATCTGTGGCTTAGACTCAGCTTGTATATTGTAGTAACTGCTTTGCCAAAAAGAAAAGAGAGCTATGGAGTAGCAAATATGCACTTAGAATTCAAATCATAACCCATAACTTTGATTCTCACAGGAGAGAAATGTAAAAAAGCAAAGTTTATATATCAAACTTGAATCAGGTGCTGTAACAGTGTATTATTAATAGAATAAATATGTAAATGATAAGAATAGAATCCTTAAATCTTAAATCAGAAATCTGACATTTCATCAACTGCACTAGATGATATACTAAATCTTGCAACAAGTTGGCTAGGAGCACAGCGGATAGGGTGCCAAGCATGGAGTCAGGAAGATTCATCTTCATGAGACACTTACTGGTTGTGTGACCCTCAAGCAAGTCGCTTACCCCTGTTTGCTTCAATTTTCTCATCTGTAAAATGAGCTAGAAAAGTATATGGCAAACCACTCCAATATTTTTGCCAAGAAAACTCCAAATGGGGTCACAAAGATACGACTGAACAACAAAAAAATCTTGCAACAAACCAGCTACAACTCTTCACACAAGAAGCTCTGTGGGTCCTTTGATACTCATTTATTGTATTCAGTGCTACCAAACAGAAAAATTACTGGTAAATTCCCAGGTAGAACAGATTATGTTATTCCAGGGACTATGACAAGTTTTAACTCCAGGTTTCAGAAATGTAAACTCAGCATCTTAGCTTCTTTTCAGATCTATGTTCTGTGTGTCAAAAAATATATTCCTGGTATGATCAAGTTTCCTTTCAAACAATATTTTGTGATTGTATCTTTCTAGAACTGTAATTGTAGCAAAATGACCTTGTGTAATATCACTCCAGGGTTTCAGCAGTATTTTCATGAAGTTAAGTGGTTTATTAGCTGCTTACAGTGCCCAGGCACTGTGCTGTATGCTCAGGAAACATACAAAAAAGGGAAACCAGGGCAGCTAGGTGGCCTAGTGGATAGAGCACTGGCGGGGGGGATCCAGGAGTACCTGAGTTCAAATCCGGCCTCAGACACTTAACACTTACTAGCTGTGTGACCCTGGGCAAGTCACTTAACCCCAATTGCCTCACCAAAAAAATTAAAAAAAAAAAACACAAAAAAGGGAAATCATCCCTACCCCAAGGAGCTTGCTTTCTAACAGTGTAAACAACTACAGAAAAAACCAATTGATGCAAAATAAATATTGTCAAGAATATTGGAGCGGCTAGGTGGCACAGTGGATAGAGCACCGGCCCTGGAGTCAGGAGTACCTGAGTTCAAATCCGGCCTCAGACACTTAACACTTACTAGCTGTGTGACCCTGGGCAAGTCACTTAACCCCAATTGCCTCACTAAAAAAAAAAAATAATATTAACAAGTTATTTTTAAAACATAGTCTTTTGCCTTCTGGAAGAACACATGAAAAACAAGATGATGAACTGAGGCAGTGTGGATCATGGGAAGTGGGCCTAACAGGAATCCAGGTGCCTGACTTTCAGCCTTGACTTTGTCACTTACTTGTGGAGGGTGCTTAAGCACATTAATAAATCTGTATCTGTTTACACATCTGTAAAATAATACCTTCCTTGGCTACTTGTGAAAATGAAATATATAAAAGTGCTTTGGAATTATAAAAGCATGTGCAAATGTAAATTGTTATGCGAAACACAGGTGAATAAATTGTGATGGCTGCATTTTAAGTCATTGAAACTTGAATGAGAGGGATATTGTATCCAACTTTACTACCGAAACATTAAAGATTTTTCTCTACTAACTCTCAAGGAGGCCAATTTTAAAATCCATTTGGGATCTTAAAACTAAGTAGTCATGTTATTGCCAGAAAGGCAAGCACAACTCTCCTTGACCCAGGAAAAAAAGAGCATGGTAGCAGAGACATCTCCAGTTAAAAACAAAAGAAGAGGGGGCAGCTAGGTGGTGCAGTGGATAAAGCACCAGCCCTGGATTCAGGAGGACCCGAGTTCAAATCTGGTCTCAGACACTTGACACTTGCTACCTGTGTGACCCTGGGCAAGTCACTTAACCCCCATTGCCCTGCAAAAATAAATAAATAACTAAAAAAAATTTTAAAAATAAATAAAAAAACAAAAGAAGAGGAAACAATTTCAGCTCCCTTTCCCTTTCAGAATCAGCTGTCATTAATAAAAGGTGCAAAGGCCTCAATCTGCACTTGTCCAGCTTGCATTGCCAGTTATTAGAATCTGAGAAGTATAAGCTGTACTCCTTCCTCCAAGCCACACCTTGGGTCCCAAGGGCAGGGTTTCTAGGATGGGCGTGCTTTTTCTACACAGCTGTAAACAAGAAGGTTAACTTAGCTAACCATATATATTTTTGTCCCTACAATTTGCTGAAGGTCTTTTTTCCATTTAGATCTTGAAGAGAGAATGGCCACATCCCTGATTACAACCTTTTCCATATTGGTTTCCTGTGTTTTCGGCACTGTCTTCTACAGAGACCAGACTTGGTTTGAAGGTGTCTTCTTGTCCTCAATGTGCCCCCTCAATGTTAGCATGAACACCATGTATGGTATCATGTTTGATGCAGGGAGCACTGGAACGAGAATTCATGTTTATACCTTTGTACAGAAAATACCAGGTGAGTATTGCTACTGTTTGAAGATTCTATAAATTTAGATGGCCATTGTTCTTGCCAGAAATTAAAGCAGGGGGTGAGTGAGACCTGAATTATGTCTTACAGCTACTGCAGGATGATATCTTCAGGGAATGTCTTAGATTACAGCCCTAATGCTGATTTCATTGTGATATTCAGAGGATGAGAGCTGGACTACCTGAATCTGAAACGTGTCCAGAAAGCATAGTTATCATCTGGTTGACCCCTTCATTGGAGGTGTATTATACTCCAAGGTTCACAGTATCTAGAAGGAAATGCTTTGTCTTAAAGTATAAGGATATCTTCTGTACTACTACCTTTAGGGAAGTGAGTTAGACAGTTACATTTGAGATGGGTGTCTAGTGCTTAAAGATAGAAATAGAAGCTGGAGAAGCAATTTGAGGAAATAAGAGGTTAGTTGGAGGCAGCAATGATGATTATAGGAAGGGAGAGTCTCCAAAAATGGGTGGGAAGGTGAGATTATATGATGGTCCACAATCCAAACTGAAGGAGGCATTCATTCCTTTTGTGATCAACCATCTCTCACCTAATTTGTGTTTTTATAGAAAATCCTCCAACACTGGAAGGAGAAATCTTTGAGTCAGTGAAGCCAGGTCTTTCTGCCTTTGCAGACCAACCAAAGCAGGTGAGGCCCTTTTCCATGCATGTGTGGAGTCTGAATACTTTCTAGCTTCACAACCACCACTGCTACTTTAATATTTCCTGTGATTCACTGATGAGATAGGGTCCCACATAGTCTTGGTTTTCATTTCTCAGTTAATCTGCTAGGATATTATTTCTTCATTGTAAATTCCATAGGATTTAGGCAGGGTTTACATGAAAGGCTAGAGCGGGGAAAAAGTTCTTCTGGAAGTCAAAACATGTTTCCACATGGATTACCATATGGCCTAGAGTAAACGAAACTCAAATGAATTATCCAGTGTTAGAGCACGAAGAGCCCACAAAGATCAGCACGTCCAACTCTTTCATTTTATGGATGAGGAAACTAAAGGTCCACGAAGCGAAACTACTTGCCCCCAGTCACAGAGCTGCTTAGTGACAGAGCCAGAGTGAGAATTCAGATCTCCTTACCACTCCTATCCACTGTTGACTTGCTGATCTCCCTGAACCATGGAAGGTAGGGAGGAGCCCAGAGGGAGGGGGATAGGGAGAATGGGAAAATTTGTATTGGCTTTTTTCATATTTGTTTTTTGTTTTGTTTTGTTTTTGTTTTTTTGGTGAGGCAATTGGGGTTAAGTGACTTGCCCAGGGTCACACAGCTAGTAAGTGTTAAGTGTCTAAGGCCGGACCTGAACTCAGGTCCTTCCGACTCCAGAACCGGTACTCCTTTTTTCATATTTGAAGGTATGTGCACACAAGTGTCAGAGTCTGCACAGAAATCAAGTGCAGGAAGGCAAGAGTTAGTTTTAGTAGCAGAAATAAGCATATCTAAGTAGCCTCCAAATTTGATGTAAAGCAGAATCTGATATTAAACATCTTTGGGTTTGGAGAAGTCATATCCCAAATGATAAGGTTAGGGCAGAAGCACAGTTTGCACGGTTCAATTGAAATAACACTGGACTCGGGTCCCAGTTTCAGCTCTGCCACTCTCTTATCTCCGTGACTTAAGATCTCTGGTCTGCAGTTTCTTAATCTGTAAAACAAGAATGAACTAGAAGAGATTGATTTTTTTAGGTCTCTCCCTCTGTGGCAATGAAATCACCAGTCCCACATTGTTAATGAGTATCTGAGACTAGATTTGAACTTGGGTCTTCCTGCCTATAGACCCTGTACTCTACCCACTGGACCACCAGCTGCCACAGTTCTTTGTTAATTTAACTGAGAAATGCTTGGTTCCCTTAGAAAGTCTTGAAGGACTCAGTCAAGTGAGAGGAGACTCCTTTTCCTAGTTCACTGCTGTCAGAAGGAGGTAGCCAGAGTCAGAGGAGAGTATTTGGAAAGAAAGAGTGAACCAGCAAAGCTGAACTGGAGAAGGTGCCAGAAAATTAGGTGTTGAAAGCCACCATGTCAGAAGTCATCTTGACAGCAGAAGAACAGATTCATGTTGTTGCTAATAATAATAAAAGTAATGATGATGATGGTGGAGGTTGGTTAAAGGATAGCACCCTGGCAGACTAGAAGAGTTATTTTATTCTTTTTTCACATTCTCCCTCTCAAAATGGTCCCACTTTTTGTTCTACTTCGTCTGCCCATATTCTCAAACCAGAGTCATATTAGTGCCCCAACTCTAGTGCCTAGAGAAGAAGCCAGTCCCAGCCAATGGGTCTCCCCATTCTACTAACTGAGTTTCTCTTTTGCAGGGTGCCGAGACTGTTCAAAAACTCTTAGAAGTGGCCAAAGAATCAGTCCCCCAGAGTCACTGGAGAAGAACCCCAGTGGTATTAAAAGCTACCGCGGGACTTCGGCTCCTACCCGATCACAAAGCCCAGGCTCTGCTCTTGGAAGTAATTTCTGGAAACCTTTTTTCTTGACCAATTGATTTCCCTCTAGGTTAATGTTTTCTTTCTCATTCTTTATTCCTCTAAAGTGAAGTTGTTGCTTTCTTTTACCCACTCCGTTTACCTTTGCAAATGATTTTGACAACTTTTCTAATTCTCTAATTTGTAATATTAGTTCTTCAAGAATCTTTAAGTTTCTTACTGTGACCATTCACTTCTCCACTGACACAGATTGCAGTACCTCTATAGATTCATCAGTGATCTAGCCTCCAACCAGTACAATGTGTCTCAGATTATAAAGAACCTTCATGAAATGGCCCTTTTTTTTTTTTTTTCACCTAAAGAGTTGGTATTGGTTTACCTAACTCCTTCTCCTGGGGAGATTCTCATTAAATTCAGTACCTTAGAAAAAGAAAGGGGGTAGTTTTCTGAGCCTATTAATGATGCACATGATGTAGAGATTGGTTTAACTGATTCAGGAAATCCAAATTTCTGTCCTCTTAGGTAAAGGAGATCTTTAAAAAATCACCTTTTCTGGTCCCAGAAGACAGTGTTAGTATTATGGATGGATCCTATGAAGGTAAGAAGTGTGGGTGCATATTCTAGGAAAAAAAACAAGGATAGAGAAAAGAAACAATTGGAAAGAATCACGATGGAGATTTTAAAAGGAGGAAATTATTGGAAAAACTTGAAGGAAAAAATGGAATATAGGGAAAGAGAAATTGGGGAGAGCGGGAGGCAAACTATGTGGTTAGGAAATTAAAATTGATATAGAAAGGGCAATGAGGGGGGAAGGGAGAAAATAAAATATATTCTGTATTCTAATAATTTTGTTTTGTTTTAGGAATATTAGCCTGGGTTACTGTGAATTTCCTAACAGGTAATAAATTCCTCAATTAACTTAAAGATTCCATCTGGCTCCCCACTTTAGTTCCCACCAACCTAGTAGCAGGCTAAAACCATTTCTTTTGTCTAATCTGGATTTACAGTTCACAGATATGCATCCTTCTTGGATTACTAATGGTTTTGACAAAAACCCTTCTTTTTTCCCTGTGCTTAATTACTACTTTCTGTCTCCATCATGCACTAAAATAGAGATTATTTTTCTATCATGTCTTCCAAAGTCCCGTGCTTCCTTCTGAGGTCAAGAGAAGCAGGTTTTAGTGCCAAGAAGAGAAAGTTCATTAGTTAATTATCTACATGAGTACTTGTCAAAGACAGAGAAAGCAGGATAGAAGAAACAGGCAGTTTTGGGGGCCAGCTGGGATTAGTTGTTCAGAGTAAGATGTCATCTGCAGGTCAGCTTCATGGTCAAAACCCAAAGACTACTGGGACTCTGGACTTGGGAGGGGCTTCCACCCAAATCACATTCCTGCCCCAGTTTAAGGTGAGTAGTTTTCATTATGACTCTTTTTTATTATTACCATTTATAGATTTGCTTTGGGATCAAGTAGGTAACAGCCCATTCTTAGCAGTTTAGCTTTGAGGTATCCCTAAATCAGAAGAATATAAGTCCCTAGAGGAGCTGCTTGAGTTAGAGCTAGCCACTGGATGAGCTTGCCATGATCAGAGTCCCTCTTCAGTACATTTAGCTGCCCTATCCCTTCATCATAGAATACATAGTTTAGCCTGTTTCTGCCATCTGATTGGAGGGAGAGTTAGTGACCCCACTTAGAGAATATTGAACAATGATTTTTTTTTCCACTTATTTGATTTCTAGAAAACCCTGGAACAAACTCCCAGTGACTACCTCACCTCCTTTGAGATGTTCAACAGCACGTATGAGCTCTACACACATAGGTGAAGAAGGTGACAGGGTAGACTAATTATATGCATCTCCCATTTGTATAATGTCCAAAATCCTTTCATATCTGTTATTTCTTTTGATCAACTTCAAGAAATGTGTTGGTGGGTTTTTTTCCCTTATTCATCCCCTCCTTGGTTAATGCATGCTGAGGTCTTTATACTCCTCAAGACCTATGAGCTCCATGTAGTCTAAGGTGTTTCTTAGTCAAGGGTCCTAAGAGAAAGACTACTTCTTGTCCTCACAAATGCATAACAGTTCATCTGGAAAGAAGCAAGTTTTTAGAGAATGTTCTTTCCAATATTTACAGACCTGTAGTATGAGCTGGCCTTCCATTAAAGTTTTCAAATTGGTTAAGAAACTTAGAGTAAGAGTTAGAATGATAAAAAAATTCTGAGTCATAAATGAGATCTGAAGGATTATTATCATCTTCCAGCTGGCATAAGAATGGTCTGTTGTGTTTTTTTTTTTTTTTGCGGGGCAATGGGGGTTAAGTGACTTGCCCAGGGTCACACAGCTAGTAAGTGTCATGTGTCTGAGGCCGGATTTGAACTCAGGTCCTCCTGAATCCAGGGCCAGTGCTTTATCCACTGCGCCACCTAGCTGCCCCTGTTGGGTTTTTTTTTAAGAGAAAGAAAGAAAATTAAAGTTCTTGCTACATATCCCTAGATACAAATCATTCTGGAAGGCTCATCCTATGTCACCATCACTGGCTAACTGTCACAAAGACTGATTGTACAGAAATGATTAATTGGCCACAGAAACTGAACTTCTCTCTTTTTCCAAAAGGAAAGAGCCAGAAAACATGTTGACAGGAAAGACCATAAGGTGGTTTTTCTGTTGTATAGTTTGAGGGAAAACAGATGGTTCAAAGAAATGGGAGACAGAGACAGAGACAGAGACAGAGAGAGACAGAGGACAATACAGAGGTAAAATTGGCAACTTTTGTTTTCTTTTTTTTTTTTTTGGCAGTTACTTAGGATTTGGACTAAAAGCTGCTCGACTTGCTACCCTGGGAGCACTGGACATGGAAGGTTTGATTTGTTCCCATTGTTGTGTTGGCTGTGGTTATGATGAGACACATGTTTAACTTCCTTGATACTGGCCCTCCCTCATATTGGCGATTATCTGTCCCAAATAGATAATGTTGGGTTGGCATTTGGAAGTGTATGCACAATACACTGTATACTTTTTTTTTTTTAAGTGAGGCAATTGGGGTTAAGTGACTTGCCCAGGGTCACACAGCTAGTAAGTGTCAAGTGTCTGAGGCCGAATTTGAACTCAGGTCCTCCTGAATCCAGGGCCGGTGCTCTATCCACTGCGCCACCTAGCTGCCCCTCACTGTATACTATTGCCCTGACCAATGCTGTTGCATAATACTCATTGATATACTCAAATGTAGTCATAATGCCTTAAGGCCCCAGTTTAATATTGTTTGACTAATTGCCCGAGATATAAGTCATATGAGTGGTGAATGTAAAGCATTGCCCAATATCATGATTTGATGGAAACAGTTAACAATAGGTGAGTTATTATTACCTGCACATAGTAAGACTAGGGGCTGTTTGTGATGGAAAATAATCATGAATACAGGTAGAAAGCGTTGGAGAATGAGTTAGTGCTTTGTAGGTGGGATTCAACAAAAATTTTAGTAGGAAAAAAATAAGCATTTATTTAGTACCTACTGTGTGCCAGTCTCTGCTTTACAAATATTATCTCATTTGATCCTCAAAACAGCCCTGTGTGAGGTTGGTGCTGTTATCATTCCCAGTTTGCAGTTGAAGAAATTGAGGTAGACAGGTTAAGTGACTTGCCTAGGCTCATTTTGTTGTTTGTCCTTTGTGCTTGAAGAGGACCAAAGTGACATCATGATGTTGAGGTCAGTGTACAGTGTGTCCAGCTGTGACAGATCAAACCAATATGAGCTTAGAAGGCTCTACCACAGGTCAGACACAAATAGTAAAATGGTGTGGGTGATGCCTTTTGACTCTTCCATACACTGGGTTGAAGTGAGGCAGAGTTGCATGAAATTGCCAGCCCCACATAGTTAATAAGTATCTGAGGCTGGATTTGAATTTGTGTCTTCCTGCCTCCAGGCCCTGTTCTCTACCCACTGTACCACCAGCTGCCACAGTCCTTTGTTAATTTAACTGAGAAATGCTTATTTCCCTTAGGAAGTCTTGAAGGACTCAGTCACACTAAATCTTTTTATTTTGAAATAAGGCTTATCTTGCAGCCACTTTTTGTGAAATTTAATGGCTCTTCCCTATCCCACCTTTTCCTGTATTGTCTCACTCATAACTCCTTTGGTTTCCCTCTAGCTGTTGATGGACAGACGTTCCGAAGTTCCTGTCTACCCAAGTGGTTGGAGGCAGAATGGGATTTTGGGGGAGTGAAATATCAATATGGTGGCAGACAGGAAGGTGAGTATGGCTTTTGTATTAGTTTGAATTGATATTTATTCCAGAAGCCGTCCAGGACTTATATTTGCCTTTCCTATAAGAAGCAGTCTCCTCTCCTATAGAGAGAAGCCCTCACTCTAGACACATCTGGGTGTCTCTCTTGGTGTGCCTTAACCTGAGGCCCCAGTGAATAAAGCCATTGCTATTCTGTGCCTCATTCTATTTCTAGGGCCAAGTGTTAGGTATCAACCAGGTAGAGTATCATTGTAAAATCTCTGTACTCACGGCAAAGTGAAACCTTGCTGTTACCTCCTGATGCAGCCAGTGCTGCACTACATAAATTGTGGTCACATGTCAGATTAAAAGTGTAGGAAGGATGATTCATATTAAGTATTTTCTTAGAGCAGAGGCTTAGAATTAATCGAATACCTGGAATGAGCAACAGTCAAGTCCTTGGATCTATCAAAGAGAAATTGCATATCTTCTAGTTTTGGGGTTTTTTTTCCATTTATTTAGAATTTTATTTTTTCCCCAATTATATGTGAAAACAATTTTTAACATCCATTTTAAAAACTTTGTGTTCCAAATTCTTTTCCTCCCTCCTCCCTCCCACCTTTTGGAACTCAAGTAATTCAATGTAAGTTATACATGTGTAGTCATGCAAAACATTTCCATATTAGTCAGGTTGTGAAAGAAAACAGATGACAAATGTTGTGGGGAATATGGGGAAAATGAGACATTAATACACACTTGGTAAAGTTGTAAACTGATTCAAACATTCTGTAGAGCAATTTGGAACTATGGTCAAAAGACTATAAAACCATGCATACTCTTTGACCTAGCAATACCACTATTAGGTTGATACCCTAAAAGAGATTTTTTTAAAATGTTGAATTCGAAATTGGGGTGATTCCCATCGCTTGGGGAAAGGATGAACAAATTGTGGGATGAGATTAGGATGGAACACTATTGTGCTATAAGAAATGATGAGCAGGGTGCTATCAGAAGGACTTATGAAAAATGCAATACATCTACAGAGAAAGAACTGATGGTATCTGACTAAAGATTGAAGTATAATTTTTTTTGTTCTAATATGGAAATGTTTTGTACAACTGCATACATGTATAACTTATATTGAATTGCTTGAGTTCTTACGGAGAGGTCAAGAGGAAGAGAATTTGGAACACACTTTTAAAAAAATCGATGTGAAAAGTTTTTATATGTAACTTGGGGAAAATTCTAAATAAATAAAAATTTTTAAAAAGAAACAAAACAGACAAAAAAACTTAAGAAAAAGAAACCCCCCAAAATTATGCCTCAGTCTATATTCAGACACCATCAGTTCTTTCTCTGGAGATGGATCACATTTTTCATAATCTGGTTTTAAGAGTGACAAAATTGCCCAGAGAAGTACTGAGTACTGTGAAATATAGTTCTGGAAACAGTAGCTGGAGTTTAGTGGTGTCTCTTCCACAGTTCTGAACTGTGGAGCAAGGAGGTGCCCTAAAGAACCTTTCTTTGGAAGGCAGCTACAAAATCCCTTTGTACTCTCTTGCTGTAACAGAATGGGACTGCTTACTGGTCCCCCAAACATAGCCCATACTTTGCTGCCTCTATGTCTTTGCTATTCCCTTTCCCCCTGGCATTCCTTCCCTCTAACTAGCCTCTGAGGCCAAGTTCAAATGCCTCCACCTTTCCTGATTTCTCCTCAGTCATACCTATCTTAAAGCACTTTCATATTCTGCCTTGTGGTTATTTGCATATGTCTCCTTCTCTTTACTCAATTATAAGCTCCTTAAGAACAGGAAGTGTCTTACTCATCTTCCTATCCTTTGAACCTCCAAGCCCAGTGCCTTGTACACAAATGTTGAATAGACTCATGGATGTTGAAAATCAGTCTTTAGCTGTTCTCTTTGCTCTCCCCCCACCCATGTCCCACCCCACTACCTCCCTCCTGTCTCCCTTGACTGCTCCCTCCCCATCAGCTTCTGCAGATCTCTTTACACTGACGTCCTTTCTCTTTCACCTCTCTAAGCTTACCCCTCTGTGTCTTTATCCTGGCAGGGGAGACAGGGTTTGAAGCCTGCTATTCTGAAGTGCTTCAGGTGGTTCAAGGAAAACTTCACCAGCCAGATGAGATTCGCAAAAGCTCTTTCTACGCCTTTTCTTATTATTATGATAGAGCTGTTGATACAGACATGATTGGTAAGTCCACTCAGAATATCAGCTCTGAGAGAAAGTTATGGGGAAGGAAAGGGAGAGAGAGAAATTCTTTACAATGCCCTTGTCGGGGTATTCATGTTTCATTTTTCTCATGCCGATCACTGGACTAGATATGGGAGCATCCTCTGAAAACCTTTGGGCGCCTCACAAGAGCCTACGCCCTTACGCAAAGCCTCTTTGCTCCAGTTCCATTTCTCTTCCATTCCAGATTATGAAAAGGGAGGCATTTTAAAAGTGCAAGACTTTGAGAAAAAGGCCCGGGAAGGTAAGTGTCATCATGAGACACTTTAAGGAAATCTTAGAGAGAAGACAAACCCGATTCCTAAAGATTTTTCTTTAGAAGACTGATTTCTTCTTTGTATATGTGTTTTTTTCAAGGGTTTATGAGATATTCATAAACTGTCCTAAGGAAATTTGGGGAAGCACCTTTGGTTGTGCAGAAGAAAAATGTTGTTGGGGGCTGGGTGGTGCAGTGGATAAAGCACAGGCCCTGGATTCAGTAGGACCTGAGTTCAGATCTGGCCTCAGACACTTGACACTTACTAGCTGTGTGACCCTGAGCAAGTCACTTAACCCTCATTGCCCTGGGCAGGGAGTGGTGTGGGGGAAGCCATCAGTGCTACTTTGACCTCCTTTCTTCATGTCCCAGGGAGGGGACTGAACTCGATGATCAATGACATGCCCTTTTGTTCTAAAATGTTGGGCCTACAATATACAAAAAAACCATCGATACTTCTGGTGAGGAATGTCAAGGTTGTTATTAAGCATCACCACACTTGATGCTAAACATAGAACTTGTCAAGCTGGGGCCCTTATTAGCAGCTAAAATTACCCATGCTCTTTTCAAATGGTTCCAAAATACAACCATTAAGAAGTTGCCTGGCTATTTCTTCCAGAGGCCAGCCAGCATTAGTAACAAATGCCTCCAGAATGCATCATTGAGGGGTATTTAGCAATGAAACTTGGCTCTGCAGCAGATAGGATCTAGCAGTGTGATCAACAGCACATAGACATGGTTCACTGAGATGTCACAGGTTTGCTCAGTCAGTCATGACAGAATTCTAGCTGAGCAGGAAGAGACCCCACCTGTAGTGTATTCTGGTTTTATATGTGATGGGGGAAGGGGCATGTGTGGGAGGGGTGGGGGTGACCTTTTGAATTTGGGTTATATGGACTATTTAGAACTTCCATCTTTAGTTTAATTTTCAGTGAAACATTAGGAAGTTTAAAAGTGATCTGTTAAATGCAATAAAAATGTATCCTTGCAATGTTAGAAGAGAATTCAAATCTCATATTTTATTAACTGTTCAAGTGATATTAATAGCCTCCTCTCTCTTGCTAGTGTGTGATAACTTGGAAAATTTCACCTCGGGCAGTCCATTCCTGTGTATGGATCTTAGTTATATAACAGCCTTATTAAAGGATGGCTTTGGGTTCGCAGACAGCACTATCTTACAGGTGAGAAAGACAATGCAATAAAACCCAGCATGTTCCCCAGACCATCTCTAGCTTCTTTTGGGTAGTGATGGTGAAGGACTAATAAAGAGAAGTAGGGAGCCAACAACCTTTCTGGTAGTCAGAGCTGGCTATAGGTAAACTGGTTAAAGTTTGTCTTCCATGTTCTGTCTCCCCTTTGCTCCCCTCTTCCCTCCCATGAATGCCCTACCCCCAATTGCTAACTCACTAATAGTGACATATCTCTCATGTCATGCAATAAAGTGAATATAATTATTCATACTAAAGTGCTAGTGACTTAATGTGTTTCCTTTAAGGAATTAGGTGTGTTTGATATGCTTAACACAAAGGAATTTAAAACTTAAATTAACATAAATTCCACTAATAGTGAAACTTTGGGCATCTGTAAGAATGGTATTTTGGGGTAGGGTAGTCCCTCCTGGACTTTTAAAATCATGTCATATAAGTAACAACAGGAACATATGACTGATTCTCCAGTAGTAATGATACAATGAGCAATAGGATTTGAGCCCAGCTCCACATACATCAGATCTTTCTACTTTAACCCAAGGTCTGTCTCAATAGAGACAGAGACAGCCTGCAGAGTTAGAAGATGGGGGTTTGAGTTCTACTGATTAATTTTTCAGCACCAGCATTTACTAAGGAGTTTAAATTTGTATCACTATAGGAAGTACCCACACTAAGGAAATCATAGACCCTTAAACTATTGAACAATTAATAACACATTAATTATGTTCATATGTAAGAACATAGTATTACTATTAATAGATCATTAAAATAAGAACTTTACCCATTTCCCATCTGTGCTAGAATCCATTTTTCTTTACAATTTATACTGTGGGTAAAATTTGTACTGAATTAAATGAATACGTATTCCCAGAGGCCATTTTAGTTCTGGATCAGTCCCTACAGTATATAGCTCCAAGCCAGTTGTAGATAATAATCTCTTTTCAGGATGACTGGAGGAGCTGGTTGATTTTAGGCTATTTCAGGTTTGCCTTTTACGGATTCCATACTGAACCACAGCCCTGCCTTTACTAAGAAGTGAACCCAAACCCTACTATGACAGCCTCAGAATTGACATCTCTGTGTCCCTAGGGCTGCTTCAGAAGCAAAGCAGCTTCTAAGAGTAGAGAGACAGTGGCCATTTGTTCTGGTTTTCAGCATATTATTAGCTGGATTTCATTAGCTGAGAATTAGCTGCCTACTTACTTAAGTGTTAAATTTACCAATTGAAAATGGGAAGAAAATGCTTGGATTTTTTTTTCTTTTTTCCATAGCTCACAAAGAAAGTGAATAACATAGAGACTGGCTGGGCCCTGGGTGCTACCTTTCATCTACTACAGTCTCTAGACCTTTCCCACTGAGGCCCAAGTACTTCCTACAGGGACTACAATTGCCAATCAGTGACCTTTCCAGAAGGAGGAGTGATGATGGCCCATTCACATTGCCGAATGAGGCTAAAATACCATGGACCAAAGCCAAGCAGCTAGTTCCATATGGAGCTAGAGAAATTAGTAGATGGGATTTGATCTAGACCTTATGATTTCTGTTTAATTAATTATACACATGTAATGTGATCTGTCACCTGACCTCTCTGAATGTTTGGAGCCATTACCAGAGTCTTAATTATTTGAGCCTCTCTCTATGTTATAAAAAGCCACATCAGCCAAAAAGGGTAGATGAGGAATTTTACCCTTGGTTGGGCTCCCAGGAACAAACCCTAAGAGTCAACTCTGCACTCCCAACAGTCTTCAGAATCAAATTCTGGACAACTGTGTGGGACCAAAGAAAAACTAACCTTTGTAATTCTCATCTTTTTTTGAAAAGCTCCAATTTTTCTGTATGTTAAAATGATTCATTTATAATCCCGTAACATATTCAACAATAATGTGGGGGAGTAGCTTTTTGCCGCTGTTGTTGTTGTTGTTGTTGGGGGGTGGGGAAACCCATGGCCTTTAAAAAAAAAAATCTCCTACTTACCAATGAATGGCTTTGTATCTGAAATCATGTATAGTCCTGCCCATTAGAGCTCTGGTCAGTGATCTCTATCCCAGAAGAGTGCCTTGTGTTGGCCGTTATGAATCTTAGTGAGGAGAATGAGGACTTCCTGTGTCTGATGGGCAATCTCAAGGTTTTCTCCAATATGTATGAAGTGCAGTATTTAGGAGCACAGAAACTGTCTTCCCTCTGGCTGAGCCCATTCACCTGACTAGTCATGGATATTGGTTGTTCATTCCAAAGAGAAGCTTAGCAGTACACCAAGAATAGATTGTTCTTTTGTCTCATCACATCTTTTAAGCTGGGTACTTTCTAATGAGTATATTTGATCCATCCAAATATTTTATTGCCTGCAGCAGTCCTGAGTGACATGCTGTTAGACATTTGTCTTCCTTAAAGTTGATCTTAAAGATTAGGGATGCTCTAGCTTCTCTTGGTAGGCATTTATGGCTCTTATCATGCACACATTGAGCAAACCTTTTAAAAAATCTGTATTTTCTATTTTTTTTTTTGGTACCAGTGCTTGGGGTAGGTAATGAGTCTCATGATCTCTTCACTGTCTCAACTCTAAAATTCTATGATTCTGTATTCTTGTTATCTAAAACTTACCTCAAAAGAGGTTTAAAAGAGAGCTCCCTATCCTATTCCCTATTTCCATATATGGTGAACAAGCTTGCATATTCACCTCATCCATAGTATTTCATATTCTTATAGATTTTAATCATGTCTTCCCCCAGTCTTTTATATGCTAATTATTTTGGTTACCATTCTCTACTTCTTTTATAGTTTTATCAGGACTTTCTTGAAGTGTGACAGCCAGAACTCCCTATAGTTTTACCAGAGTGGATGTCCTATAGTTTTAATGAAAGGATAGGACAAAAAAATTCTTATCTTTAGTACCTTTTTGATGATGCTCAACATTTTTTGCCTTTTTTGGCTACAGCAACCCATTGGGGTTAGCATCCTCAGGGAGCAATCTTTATGGTCTCCCCAGTCATTATAGCACACTTATGGGTAGCAATCTGATCACTAAGATCTCTTAATTTCTTGCACGTTTGAACTGTTTATCCAAAAGTGCATTACCTTATACTTGTCCACATTAAAACCCATCAGCTACATCTCTGTCCACTAAAGTCTTCATGTATAATAGCTAACTTTTTAAGGTTTGCCAACTGCTTCCCATATATTCTCATTTGATCTGTAGTTGCTTCCTATCTAAGAGTTTATCTTCTGCAGACTTAGAGATTACACTGTGCACTTCTTGCTCTGGATCACTTGTAAAGATGCTAAAACCAATACTTATCACCAATCCCTGATTCCCACCATCCAATTTCTCCATTTAGAAAAGTGTCCATTTTTTCACCATAATCCAGTTTTCAAGTCAGAAAATCATTCCTAAATCCTAGAATGATTCATTTGCTTTAGTAACATTTGACATGGAGCTTTGCCTAAGTCAGATGACTCAAATCCACTGGTTCCCCTTTATGCCTTGGTACTTGATGTATCTTTGAGGGGAGTTTTGTTCAGTTATTCAGTCGTGTCCAACTCTTCCTGATCTTGTGGACCATATTGTTCATGAAGTTTTCTTGGCAAAGATACTGGAATGTTTTCTCATTTTCTTTTGGTTTAAGGCAAGCTAAGGTTAAGTGACTTGCCCAAGGTTACACAGCTAGTACATGTCTGAGACTGGATTTGAACTTAGGTCTTCTTGACTCCAGGCCCAGCACTCTTTCCACTCAGCCATCTAGCTGCCATTGTGGGGAGGGGTAAGCAAATAAAGGGGAACCTATGGGTGCAATCTGTTCATCAGTTTTAGCACAACTTCTTTCTGCAGAAACCAAGTTGCCTTTGCCCTTAATTCATTTTGTTTAGTGATTCATCCTTTAATAGAATCTACCAATTTGCCCAGTATAGAAGTGAGACTCACTGGTCTTTCCTTCTCTAGCATCCTAATGAACAGAGGTCACATTTTTAATCATCCACCAACAGATTGTACATTTTGGCCAACAAGTCTACCACGTTCACTCTTGAGTTTTCAAAATTCAGAATGATGCCACCAGATCCCAGTGCTTCATACCTACATTGAGTTTATCATTCTTAGAATGTGTTGAGCTATGGAATCTAGTACCTTCAACCTAGTCATTTCAGAGGGCAGTTTAGGAGTAGTAATTTTTCCAATAACCTCAAAAAATTCAATTAGTCTTTCATCCATCTTCATACATTCAATAAGCATTTATTATACACTTCCTGTGTATTGCTGTTGTAATGCATCATGAAAGGTGCTAAGGGAGATATAAAGGTAAGAGTCTCTGCCCTTAAGGAGCTTAAAATATAGTAGGGTTGATAAGATGTATATGAAAATAAATAAAATGCAAATTAGAATATAATCAGAGTTTAGTGTGGAGATGAGAATTTTTTTTTCATTCAATGGTGGTACACTTTTTAAGTCCTACAATCATTAAGGGAGTCCCACTGATTCTTTAGCTGGTTTCTTCCATTGATATATTTAAACAATCCCTTTTTTATACATTCTAGAGCTCTTGGAATCTCTATTCTGGACCATCCCTCTGATTATACCAACTTTGAAAGTTGTCCATTTTCATGCTGTCTCTTCCCTTTAAGAAAGAAAAAAAATGCCATTTTTTTTCTTGCAGTAACTCTCTACTGGTTAATTTGGACCACAGCACGTTTTACTTAGATCTCGTATAAAATTTATTAGGCATATGGTTCCACTGTATACATTACTAAAACACAACAAAAGTGCCACTTTTCCAGGAATTTGTTCTTTTCTGTAACTCTCACAGTGGGCTTTTAGATAAAAATAAATTGGTTTCTTATCAGAATGTGGACTAAAGATTTGAACTTAAGCCCACTAAAAGGCTTGCCTTTAAGATTTTTTTTTTTGATGTTTCATTGATCTTTCCTCAAAGATTAGGTTCATGCACTTAGTTTTTCCCAGATATTGGCCCTTTCAAAGCACTGGGCCAACATACCTTTCTCTTTCCTCTTAAAACCTTTTAGTCAGACCATTTTACTGTAACAGGCGAGATGACTTGGTGACAAAAATGTGGTACTTTAGAAATCTGAAGTGATATGGCAACTTAGTCCTTTGACTCTAAGAGTCCTGGATACTGTCATTAGGTTTTAAAGTGAATAGTGTCAGGGGCGGCTAGGTGGCGCAGTAGATTAAGCACCGACCCTGGATTCAGGAGTACCTGAATTCAAATCCGGCCTCAGACACTTGACACTTACTAGCTGTGTGACCCTGGGCAAGTCACTTAACCCCCACTGCCCCACAAAAAATAAATAAAGTGAATAGTCTTTGTCAGGGTCCCCCCAAAACATTACCATCTTTGTGCCAATCCTTAAATTAACCATTTAAGTGTCTTCAGTCTACTAAAGGCTTAGTAGAAAAGTTTTCTAATAATTCTAAGGAATTAGTGATATTAATTGGGCCTTGCTTTGAACAGCACCCCTTTGGAAAAAAAGAACTACTAGGCTGTTATTAGTTGCCTCCACATTGAGTTGGGCTTAATCTAAGCAGGGGTGAAAGCAGCTAGAGCTACAAAAGATGCATTGTTTTCATCCTTGCAATTCTCAGAGTTTAATTCTCAGGAGCTTTGGACTATAATAATTGTACAGAGATGCTGAGAGAGTGTTCTATGTCAACATGAGTGAAACTTTTGCTGCTAATCATAATTTCTTTTTGACCTGGTTCCAGAGGTCCTCAAACCTGTGCAATGAAATTATTTATTGTTTTGATGTGGTCTCCCAGAGAGGGAACCTTAAATAAAGTTGTAGTTTGATGTGAGGAGGTGATAACCAACAATAACAAGAATGGGCTTTCTCTTTAGAAAGTTCAGTGCAACCATAGCAAAGTATAATATATTTAATTTTAATGTTAATTTTTAAATTCCTAATTTTATTAAAAATGTCAACTGGATGTATGCATCTCAACTCAAGCTGAAATATGGTGTGAAAAACAGAAATACTGCCCTTAGCTAATGGTTATCAGGAAAAAAAGATTAGTTGGGCAGCACTCTCATGTCTATTTTAATAATAAAAGGCTATTTTCCACCAGTCTTCATTTGATTTTGATGTGGTTTTTTTTTCCTTCTATGGATGCATCTTGCTCATAGCAAGTTACTCATGTTCCCAATTGGATTAACAGAATCACTATTAGCTGCCATCACACAAAATCATTTCTTGTACTTAAAATTGTCAAGAAAGGAAGGAAGAAAGAAAGAAAACAACTATAATTCTAGTAAAAAGTAAGTTTATTACATTTTGAAAATAATTTATTTTATCAATGCAGTCTATCTGGTCTATGTCTGCTTTATTCCTCAAAACAATGACAGGAAGTAGGACGTTCATTTGCTTGCAAAGGCCATAATCTGCTCCTGGTGTGGAGAAAAACAAAGATACTCTTAAGTGACACTTCTAGAACCCTGCAGGAGCTAAAGATAACACACTGTGTTGAAACCAAACCTATGCTCCAACAACACAAGAAAAGGAGACCAAAAGGCTGGTTTGGATTTTGTTCACAGTTCATCCTTCCAGGTCTTATTTCTCCAGAGACATACATAGGAGCCAGAGGGCTACAAAGGCTTTCCAGCCAATTCAGTCTTGGCTATGGCTCACGGTAAAGAGCTTTATGCAATGGCTAATATTACCTCTCCTAAACAGTAGCCAGGCAGCCAAGTGGAGAGAAAACTTGAGTTCAAATGGGGCCATGGATACTTCCTAGCTGTGTAACCTTAGGCAAATCACTTATCTGTATCTCCCTCAGTTTCCTTATCTGTAAAATGGGGTAATAACAGAAACTACCTCCCAGGATCAATGTGAGGATAAAATGAGATAATATTTGTAAAGTACTTTTCAACTCTTAAAGCATTACATAAATACTTGCCAATATTCTCCTCTAAGGTTTACTGATCTTCTGTTTAGCCTATACAAGACTGAACAGAAGAAATTGGTGTATTTCACCTCTCCTAATCCACTCCCATTAACAACACAGCATCCTTACCCAGTTTATGAAAATGTGTCCTCCCCACTGTACAAATGAGAAATGGGTGCAGGTCAGTTCAATGACTGGTGGGTGAAGGTCTAGCCCCAGACCTCCAGGTCTGCCTGAGTCCCCCAAGTTAAGAGTTTCATGTGGGAGCAGTGGCACTTCTTACTTTAAGTGGAGAAACAGCATTTGTCGCCTGCAAACCCCACGTCCTTAGCAGCACCAGAGGAGAGAGAGTGGTGGAGTAAAGTCTCTTTAACAAGTCTATGGCAGCAATAAGAGAGACGTTGTGACGCTGTCTCTCTGTTTCATATTCTGTAAGGTGGCTCAAGGAACCTAAAGGAAAAAGGAATGACTGGAATGCTCTGTACTGTCCTACAGCAAACCCAAATCACAACAGTGGGCTACCCTGACCACCTGCCCTTTCTTGACATACCAGACTCTGAATCCTTACCTAGATCCTTCCCATTAAATGCTGCAGAACTGAGGTGACGGACCAAGCTGGAAATATCCCCAAATCCCATGTTGACCCCCTGCCCTGCTAGCGGATGGACTCTGTGTGCTGCGTCCCTGGACAGAAAGCAAAAAGCAGGTCTGGCCTCCCATTCAGCAAGAGAGAGGAGAGTGAGCGAGCTTCGGCTCCGTTCTTTCTATCCTTACCCAATGAGCGCTACCCGGGGCCGGACATACTCAACAGCATGGCCCATCCCAAGTGGAAACAGTGCTCGGCTTTTCGGGGCCACTTTGGCAACACTTGGGGGCAGTTGTCGGGCTGAGGATTTAGTGGGCTGCAGAAGGCTGACTGCATACTGCAGCACGGATCCAGCGGAGTCGATGAAATCTGTGTGACTGGCATCACTCCACTGAACAACAAAAAAAGCAAAGTAAACACACCCCAGAATTTGGTCAGTGAGAGTCAAGGGATTAAAATTCCACGAGAATTGGTTAGAGCCACTTGACGAGACCTCTGGGCACAAGGGCCACGGCAACCTGACAAAGGCCCAAAGCAGTCCTCATCCCAAACGCCACACTTGGAAGATAAAATAAAGACAATGAAATGTGCCTGCACCTAGTACGAGAATAACCTTCTGAAAGAATGAGCAAGGTGCCCCGGAGATCATCTTGAAATCTATCCCAATTTCTCTCTGCTTCTGTTTACATGGTACTTCATTGTAAACTGGTTTGAGTCATTAGTGGGATAAGTGTGGAACCTCAAAAGCCAGAAAAACCTGCCCCCTGATGGCTGACACACGTTTTCGGACGCTCCTACCCCTAGATGGCTTGGAAGACAATGTGCAGCCAGGGTAACCCTTTAAGATACATTCAGGTGATTTAGCCTTGGGGACTCAGGTACCCAGATAACCACAGTAATGTTCAAAACTGCTGTAAGATGCTATAGCCTTAAATAAGAATAGGCTAGTGCAGGATTCTTCTCAGAGCAGACCATCCTAATCCAACACACTGGAAGCACTAAACTGATGCAAATCAGAACCAGGGAAGTTGCCCTGAGTTTCCATTTCTGCCTCTCCACCAAGTACAGAGACAGAAAACATCCAAGCTGAAAGGGTCCTTGAAGCTTATCTGGTCCTAACTCCCTATTGCACAGATAAAAAAACCGAAGCCCGGAGGAGAAGTGAAATGATTTATCTAAGGCCACAGCCCCAGGAGATCACCGTCATGACTAGAACTCAGAATATTCTGACTTCCACCCAATGCTCTGTTTCCTACATACTGTGCCAGCACACACAGAAGAGAAATGGGCAACTATGGTTCCTCCTTTTCTCATGACCAAAATCTGTCTCATTACCAGGTATCACTATAACCAAATCCAAAGTCAAAAACCAAAAAGCCAGTACTCACAAAGGCAGAATTAATGGCGTCCAGAAAATTTTCCTCCTCCATGCTGACCAGTTCTGCTGCATGCTCATGGGATGTGGACCACACCAAGGAGCTCAAAGTGTCTGAGAGCTGATTCAAATACAATAAGTTACCATTAAGCCTAGGAATAGTTCAATCAATGTATCCCTGGGGGTGCCCAAGCATAAGTTGCAAAATCAAGGGAAAATACAGACAAGAAAGGGGAAAAAAGTGTTCTCTCTTGCTCTTTTTTTCTGAAGTTTCAGAAAAAGGCTGAGGACAAGTGTAAGGGAAGATACTGAAGAAATGGAGACTCTTACTGGCAGTAAGGCAATGGGCCCAGAAGGAAGAAATCTTTGCCATGCCACATTGTTCTCAGTAGGCTGTAACAAGAAGTAAAAAGACCTCATAAGAAGGAATTGTAATACTGCCTAAGTTCAAGGAGTTCCCAGATTTCGGCTCAGAAGCTTTACCTCACTTAAGTGCAAAGTAGCCACAACAGCGGACTGATCATAGGGCCAACACACATTCTGGATTCCAGCAGCACGCCGCACCCCTGAGTTTTGACCATCTGCACCAATCTGCATGGGGAACAAGAGCCAACTCAGTCCTTTTCAAGGGTGTCTGGGCTGATCTTGTGCAATGGGTCAATGAGAAGAGTTCCAACAAAGAATCTGTTTAATACAAATCTATTCAAATACCCTCACTCAGGTAAAAGCAGTGCAGGAAGAAGTCACAGCTGCTAACTGGGGTCTTCTTTTCTTGCCCTATATTATTTTTCATGATCTCATGAGCTCCAAATGATTCAAATATCATTTTTATGCACATGATTTTCAGATTGATTTAAGCAGCCCTAACCTCTCTCCCCACCCCAAGTCTTGCATCTCAAACTGCCTAATGGACAATTCAAAATGAATGTCTCATACATAGCTTAAAATCAAACTGAACTCATTATCTTTTTCCCAAAATCCTCTGCTCTTCCTAACTTCTCTATTATTCTCACAGGCACCGCCATCCTCCCAGTGCCTCAGTCTTCCAACCTAGGTGTCATATTGGACTTCTCACTCTCTCTCCTCCTCCAGATCCAATCATTTGCCAATTGCTATCATTTTTTACCTCCTTAACATCACTTCTATATGCCCCCTTCTCTTCTCTGATGTTGCCACCATGCCAGTACAGGCCCTCATCACCGCATGTCTAGTCTACTACTGCTGGTTGATCTCCCTGCCTCAAAAATCTCCCCACTGTAATCCATCATCCAATGCGCTAACAAAGTGATCTTCCTAAAGATCAGATCTGACCATGTCACTCTGCCAGTCAATCAACTCCAGAGGCTCCCTATCATCTCAAAGTCCTTTGTTTGGCATTTAAAGCCTTCAAAACCTGGCCCCTTCCTACCTTTGCAGCTCCTGTACTCCACCTACTTCCTTGTGGAGCTAGGGAAACACAAACTTCCCAGCCTTCTGACGTTTCCTCTTCAGTTCTGATCCTTGGCAACCCAATTTAATCCGCAGTAAGCAGATTAGAACCAAAACCACAGGATAAGGTATGGACAAGTACAAATCCTAGAGAAAAACAAGGCTTTAATTACCAACAACTTGGTCTGGAGCTGGCGGCCATCAGCTAAAGTAACTTGAACCCACGGACTGGTTTCTGTATTAGGGAATGGAGCAGGCCAGGTATAGCTCATTACTTTGCTTTTGTAGACAACTTCCACCTGATCTGAGAGAGAGAAAAAAACCAGAGAAATAAAAAAATGTCAAGAGAGCAGCACACAAGGGCAATCATCTTAACAAACACAGTGAGCATTTCTGATGGCAGGCACTGGGTATACAAAAACTGGGTGAAAGAGTCCTTGCCCTCAAGGGGCCGAGAGATGCAGAGAAAGTCCTTAGTGCACTCCCCACAGTGTGGCTGAGCCCTTGGCCCATCTCCTGGCATCACAAATACCCAAAGTTTGGGTAATACACAAGACAAACTAGAGATATCAATACAAGAAGGCAAACATGGCCTCAAAAGTATCACCAAGAATTGGTGAGAACCATAACAATACTGCAGCTTCTGGAAGGCTGTGCCTTATTCAACTGGTAAACAGGAAATGGGATGGGGGATAGATAAGGAGAAGAGTTTTATATATTAAGAAAATATAACCATGGAATGAAACCCAACAAACAGAAGTCAGGAGTGTATAGAAAACCATTTGGGTAGAGCTGAATGAAGCTAGAAATAAAGACTACTGTCATCGACATACTATAAACCATATGGACAGAAAAAAAGGAACAGACAAATTCAGAAGAGATCACAAGCCTATATAGTAGTCACGGAAGATTTCAATTAGCTCGATAGTGGTCACAACCCAAGCTAATCACTTCTTAGCTTGCCTTAGTCATAATTTCTTCCTTTGAGAGGTAGAATAATCAGAAAATGATGGGAACACTGGGTGTAAATGACTGCTCCACCTTAGAACCTTAGAATAAGGAAATCAGACAAAGTCTAATTTGCACTCTGGATTTCCAGAGAAATCTCAAAAGTTTAAGAGAAAGGATATATCAGATCCTATTCCCATCACCTCTCCAATGTCTCCAAAATAGGAATTACATGCAAGAGATAAAACAAATTCAGGAGTCTCCAGGCTATAATACACCAAGAATCTTAATGGGGTAAAAACTGATGAATCAAGAGCAGAGAAAGCTAGTCACTAACGCCTCTCCCTCCCTCATGCCACTGCAGTCTGGCAGGGATATGTGAGCCCACAACTTCTCCAGGGAAATCCAAAAGGCAGAAGCTCACTCTGGACGGAACAGCAGCGTGGCCATACTCTGTGCTGCCACTGAGCTCAGTTAGGAAATTAAGGTAATGAGGGAACATCAGCATGTACAGCTATGCTGCACCTGACCACACCAAAGAAAGGAGGCTGGCATCCAAGCTGTCATTTGTGGGCAGAGAAGGAGACTGACAAAAGGGGAAGTGCCCATCGTGGTAGAGGGCTGAGATGGCTGTGAGGTCCAGCCCCAAGAGAAACTGAAAAAAGGAGGAGTCAGAAATAGAGCAAGAGAGGAATAGGAGGAAAAGAGACTGAAAATGTCAGAAATCTCAGGAAGAAGAAAACTCAGTTAAAGGCCTTGAGCATGAGCAGATAAACCACCAGTGACGTCATTAATGACAGAAGGGAATGTGACCTCCAGATCAGCCAAGTGAATTCAGACACCTAAGAATAAGGGGTTTTTTTTGTTGTTTTTTTTTTTAGTGAGGCAATTGGGGTTAAGTGACTTGCCCAGGACCACACAGCTAGTAAGTGCTAAGTGTCTGAGGCCGGATCTGAACTCAGGTACTCCTGACTCCAGGGCTGGTGCTCTATCCACTGCGCCATCTAGCTGCCCCAAGAATAAGTATTTCAAGACAAAGGAAAATGAATCAACACCTGATGTTGCAGAGAGCCCTGTAGATTCCCCAAAGAGTACGGAACTACAGCAAGATGTTCCTGAACAGTTTAAAAGAAGAATTTGAATTGTGAAAGCAGAATCTGTGGCCTTCAAGGCAGAAGAAAATAACTGATGGATTAGAAAAACTTGAATCCATGGCAGCAAGCATCACCAGAGAAACAATGATTGAATGGGAATGCAAATGCACAGAAGACGACTCCAAAAGGACAGGCAGAAGATGAGGAGGGCCTGTGTAAGGGTGGTGACTGTGGGAGTGGAGCAAAGGGGACAGACACAAGAGATACTGTGAAAATAAGATCTGACCACAGAGACTGAATACAAGGAGGGAAGAGTCAAAGAGGGCCCACTGGAAGGATGGCGGCGCCCTCAAGAGTAATAGGAAAGTTGAAGAGACAAGAGGGTTTGGAAGGAAGATAACAGGTTCCACTTTAGACAAGTTGAGTCTGAGACAGCTTGGAGACACTCAAATGGAGATATCCAAAAAGTAACACTTGCTAACAGGAAATCCTTTTCCACCAGGTGCCAGGGCAGTAACAGACAGCTCACCTTCCAACAGACCTAAGAAAATGTGAAAGAAGCTAGCTCCTTACCAGGGACGGCATCTAGTTGTTTGGTGAGAGCAGATAAAATGACATCATTCTCCACTATATATCCCATATCATCTAAATCATCTTTATCAAATGTTATGAGAGCTTCTGAGCAGGCATCCCAAACCTAGAAAGGTAAATGGAAGTCGTTTATCAAAAGGCAAAAACATGGGGAAAAAATGCTGCCAATAAAAAAAGTTTTGCTCTCTAAGCAGAAAACACTAAGTCTAGTTCTTGACTCAGTTCCACAGATACTTAGCTCCACTGGCCACCTCTCAAAACTCCTTCCTTAGTCAGGAAATATGTCATGAGCTGGGAATTCCTCAGGAAATGCTTACCTCTGTGAGGGCATCTAAACCACTGAAAAGAGTGCTAGACTTGGAGTTAGGAAGAGTTGCATTCCAGTTCTACTTTCTAGCTGTATAACCACCAGCAAGTCTCATTATCTCTAAGTATCAGTTTCCACATCTGTAGAATAAGCATCCTATCTGTAGTACCCACATCACAGGTTTGGTGTGAGGACCAAATGAAACAATACATGCAAAGCACTTTGCAAACCTTAAAGCACTGGTTATTAACAGAATTATACTTATGTTCAGTCATTTTTCAGTCATGTCCAACTCTACATGACCCTATTGGGGGTTTTCTTGGCAGAGATACCAGAGTGGTTTGTCATTTCCTTCTCCATCTCATTTTACAGATGAGGAAACTGAGGCAAACAGGGCTAAGTGATTTGCTGGGGATCACCAAGCTACCTGAGGTCAGATTTGAAGTCAGGAAGATGAGTCTTCCTGACTCTAAGCCCAGTGCTCTATTCACTGTGTCATCCAGCTGCACAATTAATAACTAACATTTATATAATCTGGGAAGGAAACAAAACTAGTTTATATTCATTTGTTCCTCAGTATACTAACACCATGAAAGACATATAGCCAGCTCACAGAGGCAGTGACTGAGGCACCTGCATCCGCCGAAAGGGTTTGTATCTCATGTTGCAAATGTGATCCCAGGCACCAAAACCTAGAAGAGAAAGGAGTGTGTGAAGAATGGAGACAGTCAATAACCAGGCCTCATTCTCCTTCTAGTCTGCCCCTTTCCCTTCCTATTACCCATGGACATGTTTTACCCTTTTTCTTCCATCATTTCTTGATCTAACAACTAGATGGAATGTGGTTTTTTGTTTGTTTGTTTTTGTGGGGCAATGAGGGTTAAGTGACTTGCCCAGGGTCACACAGCTAGTAAGTGTCAAGTGTCTGAGGCCGGGTTTGAACTCAGGTCCTCTTCACTCCAGGGCCGGTGCTCTATCCACTACACCACCTAGCTGCTCCCCTAGATGGAATGATTTTCAATCAGTGTTCCTCACAGACTTCCAATTCCTGAAAAACAGAACAACCTTTTGAGAGCTAGGCTACCTACCCTGCTAGCTTCTGGATAAAAGACATTTTTTAGGGGGCAGCTAGGTGGCACAGTGGATAAAGCACCAGGCCTGGATTCAGGAGGATCTGAGTTCAAATCCGGCCTTAGACACTTGACACTTAGTAACTGTGTGACCCTGGGCAAGTCACTTAACCCTCATTGCCCCGCAAAAAAAAGAAAGACATTTTTAAAAAATGCTTTTATGGAATAAACAGGAGCACAGAAGAAGAAAGAAAAAAACTTCATTTTGTTCACTTTTCTACACCATCTCCTCTGAGAAAAGACCATTTCATTTGTGTTCCTTGGCACAGTGCCTGGCACACATTAAGGGCTTAATAAATATCAATTAATCAACTGATTCCTTTGAGGCCTGAGGTATATAATCTGTTGATTAATTTTGTGTGGATGTATTAGCCTTACCTTTCAGAGTCTGAACAAAAGACCTTTTTTAAAATTGGATTTTTAAACTATTTTGTTAGGTCAATATCTTCTGGGTATTCACCAGTATTACTGATTTAATATCTCATCTAAAACAGGAGAGTCTGGCATAAATTACCAGCTCCCAGGAATCCCCCTTCCATTTGGACTCTGGATGAGCCGCCCTCCACAATGACTTTTTATAAAGCCCTGCTTGATGTTAATAATGAAGATTCTCTGTTCAACAAACTCCAAAGTACTAAAGTTACATATGACCCAAAGGTCATATGAAAGACACACAGACACAGGTAGGCTATAGCACATTTCCAATGGTGTGCAATAAATGGCATAAGGTACATTATTCCAGAAATGTATGATCAGAAAAGTGAGTCAACTATGTAGTGAGAGGGAGGGATAAGAAACAGACTCCCAAATACTGCACAGGCACTCACAAAATGTAAAAAGATTTGGAAGGCCTCTAGCACACTGGATAGAACCTCTATGGAGGAACAGGAGAATCAGAGAACTATTTCTACTGTGCAGTGAAAGTGAGAATGCCCACTGGCGAGATCACAGCT
Organism: Dromiciops gliroides; assembly: GCF_019393635.1. Classification (NCBI taxonomy): domain Eukaryota; kingdom Metazoa; phylum Chordata; class Mammalia; order Microbiotheria; family Microbiotheriidae; genus Dromiciops; species Dromiciops gliroides. The sequence continues at coordinate 237,934,835 of NC_057862.1, forward strand.
ACTGAAGTAGAGAGCTGTGTACATACATATACTTAGATCTCTCTCTCTCTCTCTCTCACATATACACATACAGGTACATACTCATGCAGAAAAAGAGGCATGTGTGACCTTCCAGTCCACACAAAGGATTTGTGAAACAGGGAGTTGAATTAGGGTTTTGCTAATGACACTGTCACCATAATTACTTCATAAGTTTTTAGTACTACCCATTCAAAACAAGTTAAAGAAGCAATAAAATCTATCTGATGATGCCACTAAGTGTCAGGGTCCTGCAAGCATGAGTTAACAACAAAGCCAGAGCACTAAAAGCATCTTGTACTCACTGCTAAGGAGAGTCGCTGAGCCTGGGGAAATGGAGCTGACTCTGTTGCTGTAAGTTTCTGGCAACTTCTTCAAAGCTTTGTTTGGACCTGCCTCTAATAACAGGATTTTCTTGTCACGAAAGTGAACATCGTGTCCTGAAAAATGTCAACATATTATTTCATGTGGGAAGATTAAGACTAATTATTTTCCTTCAGGACTAGACAAAAGTCGTAACTGATTTCTATGCAGAATTCATTCATGATGTAATAATGTACAAAAGTAGTACCACTGGACTATCCCAGTCAGTAAAAGGCATTTACATTTCAACCATTTGAACTACGCAGCCCACAATTGTATTGAACCCTCCAAGTCAGCAAATTCCTTTTTTCCTGTCTCCAAAGAAAACAATAGGAAATTCAATCTAGCAAATGAAATACATTGAGAAAGAAAGAATAAAAAAGGAAAACTATCGCCACAGCAGAAACTACAAGTCCTCAGAGAATTATTACCACCTTTTATATTTAAGAATCAGGTAAATAAGAACTATTCCATGTTTGATCACCAGGGACTGATTCAAGAGCAAATTAGAGCTGTAATCTGAGGAAAGGAGAGGGAACAAAACAAGACTATAGGAGATCAAGCTATGTGAAATGTTAAGGAAAAAATGCAAGCTTGCTAACCCTAGCATTTATAAAGTCATAAGGTAAGAAAGAAATGAATGCATTATCTGTATGTAAATAAGCTTATGTAAATAGCTTTACCAACATTCTAAAATGAAAAACTTTTTTTTTTTTTTTTTTGCAGGGCAATGGGGGTTAAGTGACTTGCCCAGGGTCACACAGCTAGTAAGTGTCGTGTCTGAGGCCGGATTTGAACTCAGGTACTCCTGAATCCAGGGCTGGTGCTTTATCCACTGTGCCACCTAGCCGCCCCGAAAAACTTTTTTAAAAAATATTTTTAAAGTTTTGAGTTCCAAATTCTATCCTTCCTTCCTTCCTTCCCTTCCTCTCTTCCCACCTCCCTGAGGCAGTAAGCAATCATATATAGATTATACATGTGCAATTATGTAAAACATTACATATGAATCATTTTGTATAAAAAGACTTGAATAAAGGAAAGAAAAAAAGTGAAAAATAGCATGCTTCAGTCTGTTCCATCAACATCAGTTCTTTCTTGGGAGGTGAATAGTATTCTTCATCATTAGTCCTTTGGGATTGTCTTGGATCATTGTATTGCTGAGAATAGTTGTTATTCATAGTCATGATTTCTTTTTTTAAGCATTTTTTTTTTGTGGGGCAATGAAGGTTAAGTGACTTGCCCAGGGTCACACAGCTAGTAAGTGTCAAGTGTCTGAGGCCATATTTTAACTCAGATCCTCCTGAATCCAGGGCTGGTGCTTTACCTACTGCACCACCTAGCTACCCCCTACATTCCTTCATCAAACAATATTGCTGTTACTATGTACAACAGTCTCCTGGTTCTGCTTACTTCACTATACATCAGTTCATAGAAGTCTTTCCAGGACTAGGAATAATACTTTAAGAACCAATTCATAAAAGGAATTATCTTCCCACACTTTCCCTCTTAGCTGGTGAAGAAGAAAATCTATACTACTAACATTAAAATGCTACTATGTTAAACATAAGATATCTACTTCAAACACCAAAAACTAAGCACTGGCATTTTATTTAAAGCTGTGTGACCCTGGGCAAGTCACTTAGCCCCAAATTGCCTCACAAAAAAAAAAAAAAAAAGATAGCCTACCTCCAGGCTCCTTTCCTCTACAGGCTGGGCATCTACTAGAACTCAGGATCATCCTCCACTCCTCAAGTCTTTCCCCATAGTCCTTAAAGCAGCCAAAGTGATTTGCATGATCTGATCAGACCATTCAAACACAGCTACACACCATAGTCTGGGCAACCTACTTCTCCTCTCTGGATTTTAAAAGTTCCCTTATCTGAATAACATGCACACTCAATTGGGTGGAGTAATCTCTCTAGCTCTGTGGGAAAATAGGAAGGGAAGGGGATAAAGAGAGAGGGGCAAAAGAAGGGCAGAGTTGGGGAAGGGACAGACAGAAGCAAATCCCTTTTGAAGAGGGGTAGGATGAAAGAAAATGGATAATAGAATAAATATCATGGTGAAGGGAATAGGATGGAAGGGAAACAGTTAACAATAGTAATCATGAAAAAGAGAAAAGGGGGAAAATTGTACAAAAAATATTTATAGCAACTCTTTGTGGTGGCTAAGAATTGAGAATCAAGGGAATGTCCATCAATTGAGGGATGATGGAAGAAGCTGTGCTATATGATTGTGGTGGAATGGTCTTGTGCTATAGGAAATGACAAACAGGATGAGCCCAGAAAAACTTGGAAAGACTAGTGAACATCAATGTATAGTGAAGTAAGCAGAGCTGGGAGGACATTGTGCAGTGATAGCAGTACTGTTCAATGAGCAATTGTGAATGACTTAACTACTCTCAGCAATGCAATGATCCAAGACAATCCCAAGGGACTAATGATGAAGCATACTATCTACCCCCATAGAAAGAACTGATAAAAAGAACACTTGTGGATTGTATATGTATTACCTGGTTGCGATCTTGTGGAGGGAGGAGGAAAGGGAGGGAGAAAAATTTGGAACTCTAAATCTTATGAAAATAAATGTTGAAAACTACCCTTACATGTAATTGGAAAAATAAAATAAATGTATGTTGCTAAACAAACAAACAAAAAACCACACCACAGTTCCTTTATCTGTAAAATGAGGGGGTTAGCCTAGAGAACTTCCAAGGTTCCTTCTAGATTGAACCTTATAAGTCACGAGCTCAGTAGAGCTGTTTTCATTGTTTCAATGGGATGTGACATCTTTTGCAAACTCTCCATTGGCAACATTCTCTAATTTGACTCCTGTTCGAAGCCACAGATTTCAACTTGTTTCCTGGAAACTTGCTATTAACTCTGAGTCAGAGCTAAGGGGCTAAACTATGCAAAGTATTTTTATTTTTGATGGTAAAAATGTATAACAGTCATGTTACTGAAACATTTACCAGTTCACCCTCAAACAAATCAATACAAATTTATCCTACTATGTGCCAGGTAGTATAGTAGGTGCTAAAGAGTATAAAAAATGAAACATCTCAGGTGAGAGGTGGAGCCAAGATGGCGGAGAGAAGCCAGGAAGTTGCCTGAGCTCTCCCAAGTTTCCCTCAAAAACAACATTTACACTGGCCCTGGAGTCAGGAGTACCTGAGTTCAAATCCAGCCTCAGACACTTAACACTTACTAGCTGTGTGACCCTGGGCAAGTCACTTAACCCCAATTGCCTCACTTAAAAAAAAACTTAAAAAAAAAAAAACAACAACATTTAATCAAGCCTCTAAATGGATTCTGAAAGTACAGAACCTACAAAAAGACAGAGAGACACAATCTTCCAACTTGAGATAATCTGGACAACTTCAGAAAAGGTTGGTCTCACTCAGGCAAAAGGGGAGCACAGCACAGCTCACAGTGCAGCACTGCATGGAGGGGGTCTGGGCAAGTCAGCAGGAAGCTCTTGGCCACAGCGGGGCAACTGAGGCCCCTTGATCCTGGCTCAGCAAGCTGGTGGAGCAGCAGGCCAGTTGTGAAATCCACCAGCACCAGCTAAAAGGGCAGGCTGCCAGCTGGAGGGCCACCCACAGGACAGGTGTGACCAGGCCTGGCCATCCCAACATGCCGGGAACAAGCACAGGGAGCAAGCCCAGGGTGATGAGAAATCCACAAGCCGTAAAGGCCTCAGAGTGAAAGCCAGTTACACGGCCCCTATCCCCCAGCACAAAAAGCCTGAAACAGTCACACTTGTGCCCCAGGAGCTGACCTCAACTTAAAAAAAAAAATAAACTGCAATACGAGTAAGAAACAGAAGTGGGCTCTTAACCATTGAGAGCTTCTGTGTGGATAGGGAAGAGCAAAACAGAAACTCAGATGAGGGCAATACTTTCAAATTGCCTACATGTGAAGCCTCAAGAGGGAAGATGAATTGGTCTCAAGACCAAAAAGCCTTCTTGGAAGAGCTCAAAAATGAGTTTAAAAATCAACTGAGGGGCAGGTAGGTGGCGCAGTGGATAGAGCACTGGCCCTGGAGTCAGGAGTACCTGAGTTCAAATCCGGCCTCAGACACTTAACACTTACTAGCTGTGTGACCCTGGGCAAGTCACTTAACCCCAATTGCCTCACTTAAAAAAACAAAAATCAACTGAGCTTCCAATTCCTTGCCACCACAAAAAGAGCAGCTATAAATATTTTTGTACATGTGGGTCCTTTTCCCTTTTTTATGATCTCTTTGGGAAAAAAACCCAAGAATGGTATTGTTGGGTCAAAGGGTATGCACAGCTTTATAGCCCTTTGGGCATAGTTCCAGATTGCTCTCCAGAATGGTTGGATCAGTCCACAGCTCCACCAACAATGCATTAGTGTTCCAATTTTTCCACAGCTTCTCCAACATTTATTATTTACCTTTTTTGTCATATTAGCCAATCTGATAGGTGTCAGGTAGTACCTCAGAGTTGTTTTAATTTGCATCTCTCTAATCAATAGTGATTTAGAGCATTTTTTCATATGGCAACAGACAGCTTTGATTTCTTCATCAGAAAATTGCCTGTTCATATCCTTTGACCATTTCTCAATTCGGGAATGACTGGGATTCATATAAATTTGATTTAGTCCTCTATACATTTTAGAAATGAGACCTTTATCAGAAGTACTGGCCATAAAAATTGTTTCCCAGCTTTCTGCATCCCTTCTTTTTTTTTTTTTTTTTTTAGTGAGGCAATTGAGGTTAAGTTACTTGCCCAGGGTCACACAGCTAGTAAGTGTTAAGTGTCTGAGGCCGGATTTAAACCCAGGTACTCCTGACTCCAGGGCCAGTGCTCTATCCACTGCGCCACCTAGCTGCCCCTTTCTGCATCCCTTCTAACTTTGGATGCATTGCTTCTGTTTGTACAAAAACTTTTTAATTTAATGTAATCAAAATCATCCATTTTGCATTGCATAATATTCTCTATCTCATGTTTGTGGTGGCAAGGAATTGGAAACTGAGGGGTTGCCCATCAATTGGGGGAATGGCTGAACAAGTTGTGGTATATGAAAGTAATGGAATTCTATTGCGCTGTAAGAAACAATGAGCGGGAGGAGTTCAGAGAAACCTGGAAGGACTTGCATGAACTGATGAGTGCGATGAGCAGAACCAGAAGAACATTGCACACAGTATCATCAACATTGTGTGTTGATCAATTGTGATGGACTAGATTCTTCTCACCAATGCAATGGTACAGGAGAGTTCCAGGGGACTCAAGATGGAAGGGGATCTCCAAATCCAGAAAAAAAAAAAAAAAAGAACTGTGGAGTATAAATGCTGATTGAACCATACTATTTCTTTTGTTTTTGGTGCTGTTGTTTCTATATTTTAAGGTTTTTCCCCATTGCTCTGATTCTTCTCTTATAACATGACTAATGCAGAAATATGTTTAATGTTATTTTATATATATATATATATATATATATATATATATATATATATATATATATATATATAAAAACACCTATATCAGATTACCTGCTGTCTAAGGGAGGGGGGAGGGAGAAAAATCTGAAATTGGAAAACTGGTATAAACAAATGTTGAGAACCATCTTTACATATAACTGGGGAAAAAAATACTTTTATCAGAAAAAAAATCGAGGGGCAGCTAGGTGGCGCAGTGGATAAAGCACCAGCCCTGGATTCAAGAGGACCTGAGTTCAAATCTGGCCTCAGACACTTGACACTTACTAGCTGTGTGACCCTGGGCAAGTCACTTAACCCCAAATGCCTCACCAAAAAAAAAAAAATCAATTGAGAGAGGTAGAAGAAAAAATGGGGAGAGAAATGAAAGCAACACAAGAAAATTATGAAAAAAGAAATCAGCAGCATGGAAAAGAAAGCACATTCCTTAAAAAATTCATTTGGAAAAATGGAAAAAGAAGTACAAATGCTTACTGAAGAATGAAACATCTCAAACTGGTTGGAGCTTACATTCGTGTTTCTTTTTGTTTGTTTGTTTGGTTTTGGTGAGGCAATTGGGATTAAGTGACTTGCCCAGGGTCACACAGCTAGTGTCAAGTGTCTGAGGTTATATTTGAACTCAGGTCCTCCTGAATCCAAGGCCGGTGCTTTATCCACTGCACCACCTAGCTGCCCCTGGAGTTTACATTAACACCCTCATAGGAGAAGCCTTTTAATTCCACTTGTTTGTAATTTATAGAATCCTTGGGTAAAAGAGCTGATGGAGGGGGCAGCTGGGTGGTGCAGTGGATAAAGCATCAGCCTTGGATTCAGGAGGACCTGAGTTGAAATCTGACCTCAGAACTTGATACTGACTAGCTGTGTGACCTTGGGCAAGTCACTTAACCCTCACTGCCCTGCAAAAAACAAAAAAAAGCTGATGGAAAACTTAAGATACTATCTAGGAGGGGCAGTTAGGTGGCAGAGTAGATAGAGTACCAGCCCTGGAGTCAGGAGAACCTGAGTTCAAATCTGGCCTCAGATATTTAGCACTTACTAGCTGTGTGACCCTGGCCAAGTCACTCAACCCGAATTGCCTCACTAAAAAAAAGAGAGACTATCTAGGTCCCTCAGGACCCTGTCTTGGCCCCTCATTTCACCTCTCTCTATACTACTTCACATGATGATCTCATCTGCTTCCACGAATTTAATTACCATATCTATACTAATGATTCTCAAATCTACCTTTCCTGTCCCAATTTCTCTGCTGACCTCCAATCTCCTATCTCCAACTGCCTTTCAGACATCTCAAACTGGATGTCCAGTTATCTTAAATTCATTATGTCTAATCCATAACTCATTACCTTTTCCCCTAAACCTTCCCCACTTCCTACCTTCCCTAATACTGTAGACAGCAATGCCATCAGTCCAGTCTCTCTGGCTCCCAATCTAGGAGTCATCCTGGATTCCTGGATATTTCTCAAACTGCCCCAACCCTCCATACCCAATTTGTTGCTAAGGTCTGTCCTTTTACCTTTGAAACATCTCTCCAATATGCCCTGTCCTCTCCCCTGACACAGCCACTGTTCTGGTGCAGGCCCTCATCTCCTCACACCTGGGATGCTACAATAGGCTGCTGATGGACCTGCCCTCTTTAAGTCTCTTCCCCACTCCAACCTACTCTCCATTACTAAAGTGATTTTCCTAATGTGTAGGTCTGACTCTCACTCCCTACACTCAATAAACTCCAGTAGCATCCTGTTGTCTCCAGGATCAAATACAAAACTCAATTTGGCATGCAAAGTCCTTTATAACCCTGCCCCCTTCCAGTCTTATTACACCTCATTCCCCAACATGGACTCTTCCATCCAGTGAAACTGGCCTCCTGGCTGTTCCAAGAGGATCTGGGAATTTGCTCTGGTTATCTCCCATAACTAGAATGTTCTCCCTCCTCAACTCTGACTTTCCTAACTTCCTTAAAATCCCATCTTTTACAGGAAGTCTATCCCAACGCCTCTTAATTCTTCCCACTATTAATTATTTCCAATTTATCCTGTATATAGCTTGCTTTGTGTGTATGTTTGCACGTTGTTTCCCTCATCAGACTGTAAGTTCCTTGTGGGCAGAGATTCCTTTGCTTCTTTTTGTATCCCCAGCACTTAGCAGCACGCCGTAGGCTTTTGTGTTTGTTTGTTTGTTTTGTCTTTTGTTTTGTTGGTGAGGCAATTGGGGTTAAGTGACCTGCCCAGGGTCACACAGCTAGTAAGTGTTAAATGTCTGAAGCCATATTTGAACAAAGGTCCTCCTGAATACAGGGCTGGTGCTAGCTGCCCCGCGGTAGGCTTTTTTTTTGGGGGGGGGGGGCGGGGTTTGGTGGGTTTTTTTTTTAGTGCGGCAATTGGGGTTAAGTGACTTGCCCAGGGTCACACAGCTAGTAAGTGTTAAGTGTCTAAGGTCGGATCTGAACTCAGGTACTCCTGACTCCAGGGCCGGTGCTCTATCCACTGCGCCATCTAGCTGCCCCCCGCGGTAGGCTTTTAATAAATGTTTACCGATTGACTAGTAACAGATATAATGGTACAGTGTAAAGTATGTTGGACTTTAAAACAGTGGCCCTGTGTTCAAACCCCAGCTCTGCCATTTAACTATGGCTGACCGCGATTAAGTTCTGGGCCCGAAGTTTCCTCACATGTAAAATGAGATCTAACCAAACAATGACCTCTAAGCTCTAAACACGTGTGACTTTATGATTCTCTGAAAGGGAAAAGCGAAATGCATGAATATTAACTCTGAAATGCACATTGCTGAGGAGGGTGACGCGGGGAAGAAGGGAGATGGCGAGTCTGGAAAGCTAGTTTTAAGTCTCTTCTCAAGAATCGCAGCTCAATCACTCTGAACCTCAATTTCCTCATTTGCAAAATGGGGGAAAGGAAGTGGAAGACCCGGATTCTAATACTGACTCTGATACTCGTGAATCTGGACAGTTCGCAGAGCCTCAGTTTTCTAATCTATAAAATGGGAACGATAACGTTTGCACCATCTACTTCAATGGGTTAGTTGCGAGGCTTAAATGGGATAACGTACGTAGAAAAAAAAGAAGCTTCAAAAACCGTTCCTCGCTGAGCACTCAAATGAAAGACATTACGGGCTCCTCGCCTGTGCTCTCCTCCACCCGGCTACCCTTGCCCCCTACCCCGGGCGTCTCTTACCCAAGGCACAGGCCATGGCAGTCCCGACCATGCCCCCGCCGGCCACCACCACATCGTAGAGGGCCTGGCCCGGCCCCACCGAGCCGCTCAACCATCTCAGCCCCAGCAGCCGCGGGTCTCCCAAGGTTGCACCAGGGCCAACCAGAGGACGGGTCAAGCGGACCCACGCCGCCATTGCTGAGCCCGCAGCAGCTGGTCACACCCCTTCCACCGTCTCAGAATACTTCCGGGGCATGGCCCACCAATCGCTAAACTCTTTTCCAGAATTTAGCTTGTTAAAATCTGCTACGGAAAGGAGAGAAGAGGGTGACATCATTGCTTCTGCTCAACCAATCGGAAGGCAGATCTGGTATTGCTCATTGGATGATACTAGGGTAACAAATCAGACGGAGAAGGGAATTGGCTCTGAGGGTCTTGACCAATGGGTTTTCAGTTTCAAGCAGGGAGGGCGGGGCCAGACCTTGGCGTAGCTGGCACGGCGAGCGGCGCCCTCGTCCCTGTGGTCGCTGTAGTCTCGGTGAGAACATGACCGTGGGGAGGTCAGCTGCAGCCCGCGAATGCGGAGAACGAGGCATCCAGGTGAGGAAGAAGAGCAGAGGGAGGAAGGAACCAGCATTGGGTCCTGGAACTGGAACCTTGTGGGAAAGGAGACCATCTTCCCCGTTGCCGTGGAGACCGGTGGGCGGGGCGACCGAAAGAGAAGGGGAGGGGTCTGATGGGGCGGTGGGCGGGATGTAACTAGATCCAGTTCGCTTTATTTCAGAACTGCCTATAGGTCATAGAGTAGAATCATCTAAACCTCTCCACCGCATTTTTAAATTAAATTTTTTCAGATTATAAAGTCTATTTTGCCACCTCTTCTTTCTCCCTCCCCAGTGGGAAAAAAATATTTTTGATGTAGGATGATGGCCTTCTGTGAGAGGGAGGGACGCTGGGGGGGGGGGGGAGAATTATGGTGATGAAAAAAAAGGATCCTAAAAATCCATTAAAAAGAAAACAACCAAACCTGTTAATAAATACGCATAGTCAAGTAAAAACACCCCCCTTCATTTTACAGCGAAGAAAAATGAAGCCTGTGGAGGGGAATTGCTGGGCAGGGGAAGTAGTTATTTGTCCTTCGTTCTCGACAGGGACAGTGACAGATGTCATGACTTACAATGAATTGGATTTCACTGAGGAAGGGCTGTGCAGGGGAAGTATTCTGCTTATCCATTGCAAAGTTGGGGCTTGAATACAAGTTTTCTAACTTATGGTCTCATCCAGTCCAGTCCAGTCCAATCCAATCCAACAAGTATTTTAATATTGAATACTACGTGAGAGGGATTGTGCTAAATTCTGAGGATACAAAAACAAAAGGAAAAAGTCTCTGCTGTCAAAAGGGGGAAGGAATATTAAGTAGTCAGATACATTTTCCGCTGTAACACCTGCTTCCAGTTTTTTACAAGAAAGCAGCTTGGAGTAGTGGAGCGAGGCAATTGGGGTTAAGGGACTTGCCCAGGGTCACACAGCTAGTAAGTGTTAAGTGTCTGAGTCTGGATTTGAACTCAGGTACTCCTGAATCCAGGGCTGGTGCTCTATCCACTGTGCCACCTAGCTGCCCCAAATTAAAAATTTTTAATGAACAAAAATCTATGTTGTCTCCCTACCTTCCTTTAAACAAAGAAAAAGAAAAATCGGGTAAAAATATTCAGTGGAAAGGGCAGCTAGGTGGCACAGTGGATAAAGCACTGTGTCTGGATTCAGGAGGACCTGAATTCAAATCCGGCCTCAGAAACTTGACACTTATTAGCTGTGTGACCCTGGGCAAGTCACTTAACTCTCATTGCCCTGCCCCCAAAAAACCAAAATCCAGTGGTCAAACGAAATATTTGGGCATGTCCAAAAAATGTATCTCAATCTGCTTCTTGAATTGCACCTATTTTCTACAGCAATAAATTATCATACTAAATGGTGTTTCAGAAATTTTCAGAGTCCTTGCTAACTACTCTACAAGTTAGCCAGCACAGGTTAGAGACAATTTATTCACTCACAAGTGAGACACATCCCAGTAAGTGATGGACATGTGTATCTCATGTGTTTCGATTCCACATATGACATATATAATACATACATATATACATATACATACACACACACACCTTAAAGTACTATATAAATGCTAGTCATTTAAAAGCTATTAATAAATTAATTGGCATAAGAACAGCAGACATATAAAAGAGGTCTGTGCCAACAGCATGGCCATAATAGGAAAGAGGCCTGATATGATGGAAAAAGAAAAATGAACCAGATGCAAGAGGTTCTAACCCTGTGACTAAATACTTGCGACCCTGGATAAGTCACATCATCTGTTTAGGGTCTCTGACAAATGAGGGTTTTGTACAGTATTCACAGAGAAGAAGGATTAAGATAGTTCAGTTTGGCTCCCAAGAGCAGATCTCAGACAAAGGGGCAGAAATTTCAAGGGCAAATTTTAGGCTCAGCATAAAGAAAAATTTTAACAATTAAAACTGTCCCAAAGTGCAGTGGCTGCCTTGGGAGACCATGGGAAGCCTGAATGTTGCAAAGAGAATTCCCGTTCAGGTAGAGGTAGGACTAGATCATTTTTGAGATTCTCTTCAACTCCAAATACCTGTGATGCTTTGGGTAAAAGAAATAATCTGGTGTATTGAAAAGATTGCTGGGCTAGAAGTCAGGAGACCTAGATTCAAATCCTACCTAAGGCACTTACTAGCTGTGAAACAATGACAGTCTTTTAACCTCTCAAAGCTTCAATTTCCCTATTTTTAAAAAGGGAATAATACTTGCACTACTTGTCTCAGAGGGTTGGTGTGAGGTGATTACTTTGCAAACCTAACAATATCATATACTTATTGATTATCATTATTATGAAACTATTTCTAAGGTCCATTCCAATTCTGGAAAGATCATTAAAGTCATAAGAGACCAGGTTAGAATTTTACTTCTGACATTTATTAGCTGTATGACCCATGGACCTCAGTTTCTTCATCTGTAAAATGGAGATATTAATACTTGTAATACACCTCCTGGGGTAGTTGAGAAGATCAAATCAAACCATGTAAAGCCCTTTGTAAAATACCATGTAAATGTCAGCTCTTATGAGAAGCCAAGGGTCCCCTTTTGGAGTTATGAGCAGACTAGCTCATTCCTTAAAAGAGAATAAGAAAGGAATGGGGTGTTAAAGTTTTATCCAAAGTTTATTTTCAGTTTCAAAGTGCTAAACTAAGATTTCACATAGGTATATGACAAAGATTAAGGGCTAAAGGCAACATTAACAGAGGCTTTACAAAGAATAATAGGGTGGGCTGGAAATCTGGACCCTAAAGTAGCTGAGGTTCTTTGAAGAGCATTCTAGGTCAGAATTAAGATTATGGTTTTGCTAAACAGCCATCTTTGTTTCCCCTTAGATGTTCTACCCCAAAGCATCCTCAGACACAGAGACAGAGGAAGAACCACATGAGAATGGAATTGTCTTGCACAGGGCAGGAAAACTGGAGGATTTCCTCTATGAAGAAACTGAGACGAACTTGACTACCTCTGACTCAGATGAATATTTATACAGGATTTTGCAGGCACAGAAGAAAAAAACCAGACGCTGTTCATCGAGACAAAACTCAGCCTATCAGGCAAAGCCGGGAGATGAGTCCTCTATAGAAGACAAAGAACTAGAGCGTTTTTTCCAAGACAGTAACAGACGGAGACCACAGGCCAAGTTTCATCAGTCTTTTATGTAAGTTAAGGAAGAACCTCTCTTTAGAATGGAGAGAGTAGTGCTGGGTAAAGTAAACCTTATAAAGGCTTACCATGTAGGGTCCTCTTCTGAGAGCCTATTACTTGTGCTTAGTCATCTGTCAGTCCTTCATCATGGTCCCATTTTGCTTGTACTGCTAGTGTGTTGGTCTCCCATGTTGTAGACCTACATATACTTCTAGGAAGCTAGAAATGGGCTCCCATTCTTTTAGGAAATTTGCTAGAGAGAAATATGCCTATTCTTTACCAAACCCCTTCCCATCTCCTTAGAGGCTGCTAAGTGGTGCAATGGATAGAGCACTGACTGGTCCTGGAGTCAGAAAGCTCTGAGTTCAAATTCAGCCTTAGACACTTACTAGCAGTTTGACAATGAGCAAGTCACTTAGCCCTGTTTGCCTCAATTTTCTCATCTGTAAAATGAGCTGAAGGGAATGGCGAAACACTCCTGTATCTTTGCCAAGAGAACCCTTAGTAGGGTCACAAAGAGTCTGGCATGACTGAACAAATAAAACAACAACTCATTTAGCTTCTGTTTGCCTCAGTTTCCTCAGCTGTAAAATGGAGATAATAACAGCACCTCGCTTGCAGGGTTGTTGTGAGGATCAGATGAGATCATATTTGTAAAGTGCTTAGCATAGCACCTGTCACATAGTAGGTCCTCTATACAGGCTGTTTTCCTTCCCGTCTACCTTCTCAGCCTTCTGAAAAAATGAGGCCATTTGACATGAGCTTCCTTTTCTCCCATTCTCTTCATCTCAAAATCCCTTAACATCATTTCCCCCTCTCCCCTCCTTTCCTGCAGTCTCTGATAAAGAGCGGGCCCTTTTCTTTGTCAAGACCAACTCTTTTCCACGTGCACTTGATTCCATCCTCTCCTGTAGTCTCCTGCAGACTGGATCCTCACTTATCTTCTCTCTCTCTCTAATCTTCAGCTTTTCCCTATCACCTGGTTCCCTCCTTACTGCTTTCCCACATGTCCTAGTCACCACAGTCCTTACAAAACCTTATCTAGTCTGACTCTCCTCTCCCCTCAGTCCTGTGTCTCTCCTTCCTTTCTCAGTCAGACTCTTTGAAAAAGTTCTCTACACTCCTTGTCTCCACTGTGTCTGTTCTCATCCTTTGCAGTCTGGCTTTCCAACCTAATCAATCAACTGAAAATGTACTCTCCAAAGTTACCAGTGAGTCCTAATTAATTAACTGATTGATTAATTGATTAATTTTTCTCAGTTCCCCCTCATCCTTCTCTGCCTGTCTGCTACGTTTGACACTGTTAACCACCCCGTCTTCCTAGATATTCTTTCCTCTCTGGGTTTTCTGACACAGGTCTCTCCTGGTTTGTTCCTTCCCTGTATCACCATTTTTTCTTGGTCTCCTTTGCTAGCTCATCATTCACATCATTCCCCTTCAGTGTGGGTATTTCCCACAGTTCTTTCCTGGGCATTCCTCTCTGTAATACAGTCTCTCTTTTGGGAACCTCATCAACTCCCATGAATTTAGCTGTCATCTTAATACAGATGACTCCCACATCAACTGTCTCTCTCCCCTGAGCTTCAGTCCTGTATCATGAATTACCTATTCAGAAATTCAAACTTGATGTTCCAGAAACATCTTCAGCTCAACATATCTAAAACTGAACTTATTACCTTTCCCAAAAATCCCTATTTCTGTACTACCATCTTTCCAGTGTCTCACATTCATAGCCTCAGCGTCATCCTGGATTCCTCTTTCTCTCTCTTTTTTTTTTTTTTTTAGTGAGGCAATTGGGGTTAAGTGACTTGCCCAGGGTCACACAAGCTAGTAAGTGTTAAGTGTCTGAGGCCGGATTTGAACTCAGGTACTCCTGACTCCAGGGCCAGTGCACTATCCACTGCGCTACCTAGCTGCCCCCGATTCCTCTTTCTTACTCCACACATCCAATCAGTAATCAGATTTTGCTGTTTCTACCCTTGCAATATTTCTTACATCCGTCTGGCAACTGCCTCCTCACTGGTCTCCCTGTCTCAAGTTTGTCCTCTCTCTGGTCGATCCTACACACTGCTGCCAACGTAATTTTCCTGAAGTGTAGATCTGACCAGGTGACTCACCTACTTAACCAATGCTGGTGGCTTCCTGTCATCCAAGATAAAACACACACTCAGTCAGTAAACATTGACTAAGTGCCTATTAAGTGCCAAGCACTGGAAATACAAAAAAGAAAAAAGAAAAACAGTTCCTGCCCTCAAGGAGTTTATAATCTAATGGGGGACTAGAACACACAAAAGGAAGCTGGAAAGCTAGAGGACGCAGGGAGAAGAAAAGGTACCCAGGACAGAAGCATGAGGGAGTCTGGTCCAGAGGAGGGCAGCTGGTAGAAGAGAAAGCTGGCCTAGGAGCTCACTTTAAAAGGAGGCATTGAGAGGCTTTCTTCGCTCCTCCCTCCAGCCCTCCAATCAGAGGGGCAGAGAGTACTGTGGGTACTGTTGAAGGGTGTGTCCCAAAGCTGCTGATAAGTTTTCTGAAAATGAGATTTCCTGGAGACATAATGGAGTCCAGTCCAAGGAGTGTAGCGGATGAGAAGTGTTAAGCTTTTTGTTTGTTTGTTTTTGGTGAGCCATTTGGGGTTAAGTGACTTGCCCAAAGTCACACAGCTAGTAAGTGTTAAGTGTCTTGAGGTCGGATTTGAACTCAGGTCCTCCTGAATCCAGGGCCGGTGCTCCATTCACTGTGCCACCTAGCTGCCCCTAGTGTTTAGCTCTTAAAGTCCTATACAGCCTGACCTGATCCTACCTTTTCTGCTTCTTTGGACCTTTTTCTTTCTCCTATGCTCTGTGATCCAGCCAAAGTGGCCTTTCCTCTCCATGCCTTTGCATTGGCTGTCCCTAATGCCTGTAATGTACTCTTCCTTACTTCTTCCTTATAGAGTGCTTCTTTTCCCTTAGAATGCTGTTCAGGCATCATCTTCTGCATGAAGCTTTCCCTAAGACCCTTAGCTCCCAGTGCCCTCCCATCTACCTTGTATTTAACTACTCTGTGTATAGGAGGAAGAGGAGGAGGAGTCAAATATGTATGTGTATATACACATACATGTATCTATTAACTTTATTTTTATTCTGTAGATATATTTTATATGTACCTGTTGTCTTCCATACTAGAATGTAACCTCATTTTGAGTAGGGATTGTTTCGTTCTATATATTTGTATCTCTAGCACCTAGCACAGTGCCTGGCACATAGTAGAGGCTTAAAAAATACTGACTGATTGATTATAATCGATCACAATAAGCATTGTAATAGCTTAGACAGACTCATCAACCTAGCCCCAGTTTTCCAGAAAAACACAAATGTATCCTTTAATGAACTCAGAGATATAAAGCTGATCACATCAAAGTACTTTTAAAATTCTTAAATTTAAAATAACTCAATTCCTCACATGTTCTAGTTGGGTTATGAATACATTCTAACAACTTAAATTACCAGATAGAAGAAAAGAATCCTTATCCCCAAACAAACACGTCTAATCAGACTACTCCCTCACTAAGAACCAAAAGGAGAAAACAATGTGGGTGAAAAATAGTAGCCATTCGTTTTGTTGTGAGAGGATATTATGTACACTGAGATGGCCTGTATAACCCTAGAGAAGGGAGCAGCAGTTAAAGGCCTAGAGATATCAGTAAAGTGTAGGAAGAGTATCTCTTGTCACTGACTAGAACGCCAAACTTAAGACTATAAGCTTGGTGAAAGGAGAACATCAGGGAGCCTTGCACTCTGGGTCTTAGGCTGCTGACTTCAGGCTAGAAAGAGACTTGCTTCCCTCTATTCCAAATTTTTTAAAATCATAAATGTATTTTATTATTTTCCAGTTACATGTAAAGATAATTTTCAACATTCATTCTGAGATTTTGAGTTCCAAATTTTTCTCTCTCCCTCCCTTCCCTCCCCTCTCCCCAAGACAGAAAGCAATCTGATATAGACTATATATGCACAATCACATTAAACATATTTCTGCTCTATTCCAAATACTAAAAACGACCAGGTAACCCTTGACTTCTCCCCCTCAGATCTGACAAGCCAAAACGGTCCAGCTCCTTGAGTGACCTTACACAAGAAAGCCTGTATGATCAAGCAAGATACTACTCAGCTTCTGGCCCCTGCCCACCACACAGGAGTACCCTGGCCTGGGTCTCCTCTGTCACTAGCCCAGAGCCCTTTCAGATGACACTTCGGGAGGCACATAAGAAGTCCAGGTGCCTGCCATCCTGTGCCTCATTTGAACATAGAAGACAGAGAGCAGTGAAGCAGGACCAGGAGGAGGCCGAGTGCCAAAAGAAGTTCCAGGCTCAGCCAGTGCCTGCTCACGTCCATCTGCCCCTTTATCAGGAGATCATGGAACGGAATGAGGCCCGCAGGCGAGCCGGGATCCAGAAAAGGAAAGAACTGCTCCTGTCTTCCCTCAGACCCTTCAGCTTCCTGGAGAAAGAAGAGCAAAAAAGGGAAGCCACTCGACAGATGGGCTCAGCAGCAGTGACTCAAGCGAAGAAGACTTCAAAGCAAAGAGCCACCAAGAAGATTCCCAAGTCAGTCTTGGAGCCAGCCCTGGGTGACAAGCTCAAAGGTAAAACAGAGTATCTTGAGGGGCAGCTAGGTGGTGCAGTGAATAGAGCACTGGCCCTGGATTCAGGAGGACCTGAGTTCAAAACCGGTCTCAGACACTTGACATTTACTAGCTGTGTGACCCTGAGCAGTCACTTAACCCACATTGCCCTGCAAAAAAAAAACCCCAAAACAGAGTATCTTCCAAGGGATCTTGCATCATCCCCTCCTGAGTGCTAAACTTCTTGTTCTTTTCCTGCATGTAGGGGTCTTAGGAATAGAACCTCAGAGCACAGTCAGAGAAATGGCTATAGTGGGTTTCGGTGGTTCAGGACATAGCATCTTTGGCCTCCCCAACATCACGGGGAGCTTGTCCTCTCAGCCCCACTTTAAGACAAGCAGGACACCTCCTCGAGTAAGATGGATTATTTCACCTAATCAGCATCATGATAGAACATTTGCTGCAAGAAAGTACTACGAGAAGTAAAAAGGAACAGGTTCTTCTGATAATTGGTGTACTCACTTAGCTGATACTTTTCTCACAAAGCTATAGCTGAAGTTCCTGTGAACCAGAATATTTAAGCATATAGAGAAATATATTAGCAATCCAGAAATGTGAGATCAAGCCCTGATTCTACTCCTAACTCACAGGGAGAAAGCCATCTGATGTACTCTGTCACAAGATTATGACTGTCAGTGAAATTAAATATAAAATACTACTTTGAAAAACTAAAAAAAATACTACTTTGAGTGTCTTAGAAAGATGATACTCAAGGAAATTTTTTTTTTTCCAGTTGGTGAATATTGGCCTCATTGGAGCAGGGTAACTAACTTGTCCTAGAGCCAGGGAGACCTGGGGATTATTAATCATTATAGCTGTGGTCTAAGCATTTACTGTACTAGCACATAACTTGGACATGGCAGCCCCTATCTCGCCCCTTCCCCCACAAGCCTTTGTATTTTCTTTTTTCCTCACAGAAGCTGAACTGTGCAGGAAGCTCCGAATACAGAGAAGAGCCGCAGATCTCCTGCAGACAGCCTCATCCCCCATCACTTCTGATAGATACACTGATCCAAAGTCTCGAATATCCACTCGCACACGTCAAGAAAAACTCAGTTTCCTGCAGAGAGACTTTGATTTCCAACCAAGGGTGAATCCCAGTGTCCCTGACTTTAAGGGCCTTTACAGGGCCTTCCAAAAAGAAGCTGCCCAAAAAATAGAGACACGAGAGGCAACACGAAACAAGCCATTCCAACTGAGAACTGCTAATCTCCACCACCGACAGAGGCCCAGCAAGGAGTCAACTGAACCAAAGGTGAAGTTATAAGCACTTAGAGAAGGAGACTGATGTGTAGCTGATACATCAGAGCAACAGCTATCTGGACAGAGTGACATAAAAGCACAACATGAACCTCAGAAAGAAGTCGTTGAGTTATATTGGCAAAGGGAGAGTCTGGAAATGGTAGCAGGGAGCAAGTATTATGCCAACTCCTCCTCATGGTCTGTTATGTTAGGGGACAGGTGAGAAGATCTAATTAGTGCTAGAAACAGCCAGAAATTTAGTGTCTTGTAGCGAAGGCCAGATTTTCATAAGTGCCAGATGGGAAAAGTATGAAATGGAGAAATGGAGAATGAAGGGAAGTTTCACATTTAGTAGGATCCTTGAGGGGGACGTAATAGGAATTAGGGAATGATAGAATAATAGGGAACGAAAGAGTGTGGGCAGAGGTAGTAGAGGAAGAGGGCTTTCGATCTGAGGGGTGGTGATTCTAAATCTTTGGAATTAGAGAAGTAGCACTTGCAGATTTGCTGGCAGTAGGTCCCACTTGGCTGCCTCTATTTTCTAAGGTTTGGGATGAGCATTGACAGAGTGTTTCTTCCCCAAACACGTGGGAGCTCGAGGGGAGGCAGAAAGAGAATTAGGGTCCAGAGCTCTTACCAAATTCACATGTGACGCTACTTCAGGAATTTCATCCCAAGATAGTAGGATAATATAGATAGAAGATAGTAGAAAATATCTTTTTGTGGCAGGCCCTGGTCCTTTTGGCATTTAACCTAGTGTTTAAGGCCCTGGTTAGGGAATCTCAAGGCTTCACCTATTCCAGCTTTAGGTGCTGTAGTGAAGACATAACCTCAGGGCAGCCACTGTGCCTTTGCTTGAAGTCAGACATGTACTTTAAGCAGCATATTTTGACATCTGTGTGAAGGATAGTCAGAGAGTAAAGAGTATAGAAGGATTTGACAGTAGTCCTACAGGTGGTGATGAGGACGTGAACTCAGTTTAAAAGGTATTATGGAGGTAGAATCAATTACACTTCGCAGCTGATTGGGTGTGGAGGGTGAGGGAAAAGGAGTCAAAGGAGACTCAGATTTCAAAATTGGGTTGATGGAAGGAAGATAAGGCCATTAATTGATGTAGAAATGGAAAGGAGGGTGCAGCCAGGTGGTGCA
Organism: Dromiciops gliroides; assembly: GCF_019393635.1. Lineage (NCBI taxonomy): Eukaryota > Metazoa > Chordata > Mammalia > Microbiotheria > Microbiotheriidae > Dromiciops > Dromiciops gliroides. The sequence goes on from NC_057862.1 coordinate 237,954,655, forward strand.
GTGGATAGAGCACCGGCCCTGGATTCAGGAGGACCTGAGTTCAAATCCAGCCTCAGACACTTAATAATTACTAGCTGTGTGACCCTAGGCAAGTCACTTAACCCCAATTGCCTCACCAAAAAAAAAAAAAGAAAGAAAGAAAGAAATGGAAAGGAAGGTTGGTTTAGGGAAGAAGCTGATGTTAGGGATCTATTGAGTCTAAGATCCCAGAAGGATATCTTTCTATTCCCACCTTGATTCTGGTATCTGAGACCCTCATCCTTTTGACATTTAGACTAGTGTTCAAGGCCTTGGTTGGGGCAGCTCTAGAGAGGTTGAAGACACAAACTTGGAATATTTTTACTCCTTAGTTGAATGAACTATGGAATGGATAGGGACAGATCTTGTACCATGTTCCAATCATTTTTTTCATCTCTTCTAGAATGCTCCACAATCACCCATGGTTCCATTACAAAGAAGTCGTTCTCTGAGCGGTCTTGCCTCCCTCTCCCCTAACACCCTTCCTGTACACATCACAGATGCCACCAGGAAAAGGGAATCTGCTATCAGGTGAGTAGTTAAGCCTTTTGGCATTTGTATAAGTCAGTGTAACGTTCCAAGCTAGGTTAGAGGTAACCTGTATCCCATACTTCTGGGGTCCTCAGCCATAGTCAGCAAGATGAAATTTAGAAGGTTAGATAGAATTGGTAGAATTCTTAATTTCTTGAGTCAAGGCAGGAATATATATAGTACTTAATTCTAAACCCAGCTGTATGGCAACATCAGATCCTCACATCTTTGATTCTGAGACACCAATATGGAAGAAAATTGGTTTGATTGTATTTGGGAAACTGATCAATGATTTCAATGAGCCCAAGCTGTTCTTTAAAATAAAAACCCGGGGGCAGCTAGGTGGTGCAGTGAATAAAGCACTGGTCCTGGATTCAGGAGGACCTGAGTTCAAATCCGACCTCAGATACTTGATACTTACTAGCTGTGTGACCCTGGGCAAGTCCCTTAACCCTCATTGCCCTGCAAAAAGAAAAGAAAAGAAAAGAAAAGAAAGAAAAAAGAAAGAAAGAAAAACCCATCTTTCAGCTCCAGTCATTTTCTCTGGTTGTCTCCTATGCCTAGAATGCTTTCACTCTTCAACTCTCCCTGATGACTTTCCTAGATTCCTTTAAATTCCAACTAAAATCTCATCTTTTACCGGAATCCTATCCCAACCCCTCTTAATTCTAGCACCTTTCCTCTGTTAATTATTTCCTACTTCTCCTGTATATATCTTGCTTTGTATCTTTTCTTGTTGGCTTTCCTATTAGATTGTAAGCTCCTTGAGTGCAGGTACTGTCTCTTTTCTCTTTTTGTCTTCTCAGTTCTTAGCACAGTGCCTGGCACATAGTAGGTGTTGATTGAGTGATTGATTAATTAGTTGGTATAAAGATGAGTACAGCTTAGACATTCATCTTATACAGGTCTTGAGGCAGCTGAGTTGTGAAGTGGATAGTTCATTGGACCTGGAGTAAGGAAAGCCCAAGTTCAAATCCTGTCTCAGACATTTACTAGCTGTGTGACCCTGGGCAAGTCCCTTAACCTCTGTTTGCCTCTGTTTCCTCACCTTTAAATTGGGAATAACAACACCTATCCTCTTCGATGTTGTGAAGATCAAATGAGATATTTTGTTGTTGTTGTGATTCTCAACACTGACTCAGAAGAATGACAGAGCTTGATGAAGTCCAAAGGGCAGCTTTTCTGAAAACCTTTGTTGACTCTGTTCTTTCTCTTCCTGTGGCTTGGGGACCATTGCATTGAGGCTCTGGTGACTGCAAATTAGTTGTGTTCCCACCCTACCCCTTCACAAGACTGAACTGCATTCTTTTCTCTAATCTCTCTTATTGCCCCTGCACTCCCATGTTTAGGCTTTTGAGCCTTCCTGTGTGAGTTAAAATGTGCTATAATGAAAGACTTACTGCTTTTTGTATTACGGGTCCACCTGATTATTTGGTGTAATCCTTGTAAAGTACCATAAATCCTTGTAACTCAGACCAGTGTGAAGTTATTGGCAGCTTATATGACAACATGAGTTACAGAAGATGAAGCTTGATATGATCATCCAATCTATGTCAACATTAAGTTCTTAATACTTGGTTACATCACTGCTAAGTTTGGCATAGAGGAAGATAGTAACAATACATTGGAAAATTTGTCTCAGGACTAAGGAATGAAAGAGGACTTGTAGACTGCGAAGAAACCTCATACCCATATATCACAAAAACTTTTTCCAAGAAGAGATTTGGAAGGTGTTGGACATTAGTTAATGGAAAAGCAATTATTGAATGATTACTGTAAGCCAAGATAGTGTCGGGGATACAAATACAAAAGTTAGATCCTTTTGTTGTTCAGTTGTTTCAGTCATGTTGGACTCTTCATGGCCCCATTTGTGAGAAAGATACTGAAGTAGTTTGCCATTTCCTTCTCTAGCTCATTTTATATATATATATATATATATATATATATATATATATATATATATATATTTGTGTGTGTGGTTTTTGTTGTTGTTTTTTGGCGAGGCAATGGGGGTTAAGTGACTTGCCCAGGGTCACACAGCTAGTGAGTGTCAAGTGTCTGAGGCTGGATTTGAACTCAGGTCCTCCTGAATCCAGGGCTGGTGCTTTATCCACTGTGCCACCTAGCTGCCCACTTCTAGCTCATTTTATAGATGAGGAAACTGAGGCAAACAGGGTTAAGTGACTTGCCCTGGGTCACACAGCTAGTAAGTATCTGAGGCTGGATTTGAACAGGAAGATGAGTCTTCCTGACCCCAGGCCCAGAACTCTATCTGCTATACCACCTAGCTGCTTACCTTCAAGAAATTTATATTCTAAAAAGTGAAGACAAAACATATAGACCACAAAGAAAAAGTCACAGGAGCTGTGTGACCCTGGGCAAGTCACTTAACCCCAATTGCCTCACTAAAAAAACCCCGAAAAACAAAAAAAGTCACAGGGATGGTGAGTAGAATCTTGGGGAATCGATGACATATTTGTTTAAATGTTTTCTTGCCCATTAGATTGTAAGCTCCTTGAAGACAGAGACTGTCTTTTGCCTCTTTATGTATCCCCAGGACTTAACACATTGCCTGGCACATAGTAGATATTTAATATATGTTTATTGATTGATTGGTGTGAAGGTGAGTACATCTTCAGTAAGAATCCTGGTGACATATATAGCTATAAATCATCGAATGCCACAACATCCAGATAATCAAAGCTGCAGGCAACTTGAAGGCCACTAGGGTATAACTAGACTGCAGTATATTAGCAATGATAACTTGAGTACAAAAAGTAGGGTCTAAGATATCAACTAGGAAATAGAGTGGGATTATCCTATGTCAAACATGAGGAATAACAGATGGACAACCTGAATGCTGCCTGCTGCAGTCCAATAATGTTAAAAGACTTAAATGAAGACCTCTCACCTGTTACTGAAGGGATGAGGAACCTGGGCCTCATTTCTGTTTTCTCAGGACGGATACATTTGTATTTACAAAGCCCCATTCCATGCTAGTGTCTTGAAGATACAGTTTTGCTTTCTAGTAGGCAAGAAGTTTGGTTGGAATCTAGATCTGCTCCAAGTTTCTGCCCCCATGGGTATTACTTTAGTTTACTGCTTTGACTAGAAAGTCAAGTAACTGACGCTGGTATCCGATGGATGTAAGTCAGTGTATTTAGTCCTGAAGGACCTCATAACTCACTTTACAAATGGTAGGTTTTGGGAGTTCTGGGGCAGAGCCAAGATGGTGGACAAATGCTAGGGTTTGGTAAATATATCTTTTCATAGCGGCCAACAATTCATCTTCATACAAAGACCTCCAAAGATCTAGACAAAAGCTGCACACATCATACATACACATAATACTTATATCTGCATTCACGTATTTATGTTATAGCATTAAAGCTTAAAACTGCCCTAAGATTTTTGGGACATGGTGTGTGTATGTTTATGTGGATGTGAATATATAAAGTGTATATATATTGTATATTTAAGTTGTCAGTCTCTGTCTCATTTTCTTCCTTGCTTTTTTTAGAAGCTCTCTTGAAGAAAAGAAGGATAAAGAGAATGAAAGTGCCCGCTGGTTGGAGCAACATAGGAAGAAATGTCAAGCTATGTATAAATCTGTGAGCTCACGAGCAAAAGCCATGGATCCCCATAAAAGCTTAAAGGAGACTTACAAAGCAAAACTGAAAGAGAATTGGTTAGTATCCCCAAAAAGCATACAAGTGTGTACTGGAAGTCTCTATAGTACTAAGCACATTGCCTCTCACATGGAAGGCACTTAATAAATACTTATTGACTAACTGACCACTGACTACTGGCTCTGGGAAATTTGTAACTGTAAGTCTTATTCATTTATTCATTCATTCATTCATTCATTCATTCATTTATTTTTGGTGAGGCATTTGGGGTTAAGTGACTTGCCCAGGGTCACACAGCTAGTGTTAAGTGTCTGAGGTCGGATTTGAACTCAGGTCCTCCTGAATCCAGGTCTGGTGCTTTATCCACTGTGCTACTTAGCTGCCCCACAACTGTAAGTCTTGAAAAAACCCAGGTAGCATTAATGAGATGATTGGATATTTTTCTGTAACAATCTAGTTGTAGCAAAAAATGAAATGAATTGCTAAATGTAGACAAAAACTTATGGGAGATCATTCTACTCATTTAGAATTAAGCATATTTGGGGGCATCCAGGTGGTGCAGTGGATAGAGCACCGGCCCTGGATTCAGGAGTACCTGAGTTCAAATCTGGCCTCAGACACTTAACACTTACTAGCTGTGTGACCCTGAGCAAGTCACTTAACCCCAATTGCCTCACCCAAAAAAAAAAAAAGAATTAAGCATATTCTACTTTGAAACAAAATGGAATGTTTTATAGAAGTCTTGTTAATTTCAGGCTCAATGACCAAAAGAGAACAAAAGAGTATAAGAGAGAACTGGAGGAAATGAAGAGGAGAGTCCAGAATAGACCCTACCTCTTTGAACAAGTGACCCAGGTAGAGTTCCTATTCAACAAGGAAAAAATGGCCCTTTATTTATCTGCTTGGATTGGATATTCTTCTGGGAGAATGTTTTTAAGTGGTCCTCTAACATTTAGGTGTCACCAGTTTCATAAGTTTAAACCTCAGGGGGAAGATGTGAGTTGGAGGCCTTATTTTATTCCCACTGTTATTCAAAAAATATTTATCTCCATACCTTGTACAGGCATGCTTCTTTAAGCCATTAGGCTTCTCTCACAGAAGAGCACAAAAAGATAGACTTTAGTGTCTTCTCTACTGGTGTTTTTATTGTAGTCCAGAGTTCACATTAAATAGCATCAGGATCACTTCACTCATTCCCTAGTGTGTGTCCCTCTCCCCACATAGCTCTGAGGCTGTTCTGGGATTAGGAATTTTACAGGATTAGTTTAGGCAGCCTGAGCCCCAGAGCCATTTTGCAGAATCCTTTTATACAAAGCAATAACCATCTTGGGTGGTATGTGGATAGATGAAAGAATCATTATAAGGCCCACTCTCCTGGTCTGGGATTTGTTCTAAGCAAATTTGGGGAAGCTAAAGAGTTCAGCCCAGACTCTCTTGGGAAATCCAGGAATGACATAAATAGGCCATCTTAAAGTTATTCAAGGCTAGATCTTATCCCATCCACACTCCCAGAGCCCAAGAAACTGAGACCCTAGCTGTTTCCCCAGTGACTTGTTTAGGATTGCTGGGCACTCAGATGACCCAGTGTGCTCTAGTGAGTATTTAGTTGGCTGTTGCCTACAAGCATCCTATGAAACCTGGAGAAAGTAGCGTATCATGACTCCCAGCCGCTACTTGCTGTGCTAAAAATTACTGAAAAACAATTTCAGATTTCTTAACTTCAAGTTAATTTTATTCTTCAAGACAATTCAGTATCAAACCTCACTGGAGTCTTTAAACTCCACTTCCCCAAGAAAGGGGCAGAACTACCAAGTATGACGTTGTTCTTGACATCTTCAGATGTATTTTTTGCCCACAAAAGATCCATGCCCATGACTCAGGGTTGTTAGTATATGGAACACAAGGTGGAGAGGGAGGACGGGGACACAAGTTCCAAATATCTAATTTCTTACTGTACAGATTTGTGCCAGAAAAGAGGCAGAGCGCAGATACCGAGACATATTACGGAAGGTTGGTTTGGACGAGGACTTTGTGAGAAACAAAGGACAAGATGCTCTTGACTTGGAATGGAGTGAAGAAGACAAGGAAGGAAGTGATTCCCTCAGGTATTAGTTTTCTAATCTTTCTTTAATTGAATTGTCACCTTTTGGCCCAGGAAGTTGATGCTGTTAGGATATAGTGTAAACTTCTACTTGATACTTCTTTAGTCACATTTTGAAATTAACAACCTACATTCATCTTGCATCACTTCCAAGGATTTTAGAGTATCTCATCTAACGCTCTTTTAAAGCTCATCTGTGAGTTCACTTTCACTCTTAGCTTAGATTCAGACCAGTTAAAATTTATTAACTAACTGACTACATCTAACTCCAAGACCAAGCAGTCAAAAAGCATTTATTAAGTGATTGCTTGTGAGCTAGGCTCTGTGCCAAGAGCTGGAGACACTAAAAAGAAGCAAAGATAGTCCCTACTCTCTAGAAGCTGACATTTTAAAGGGGGAGAAAATATGTACATAAATAGATATGTAGGAGATAAATGGAAGTCATTGTAGAGGGGAAGGTAGGAGGAGCCAGGGACACTGGAAAAGACCTGTAAGAGGTAGCTTCAGCAAAATGGTGAAGGAAGCCAGGAATTTTAAGAGGTAGAAATAAAGAGGGAAAGCATTCCAGTATGAAGACCCAGAGAGTAAAGAGGGAGGTTTTTGGGGGCAGCCAGGTGGCACAGTGGATAAAGCATAGGCCCTGGGTTCAGGAGGACCTGAGTTCAAATCCGGCCTCAGACACTTGACACTTACTAGCTGTGTGACCCTGGGCAAGTCACTTGACCCTCATTGCCCTGGAAAAACAAAAAAAAAGAGGGAGGATTTTTATTTTTGTATAAGGAACAGCAATTAGGCCAGTATGGCTGGACCATAGTGTGTAGAGGAGGGTGCATGTGCACGTGTAAGATTGGAAAGAAAGGAAGGCATTAAGTTGTGAAGAGCAGCTATAACTGTAAAGGAGAATTTTGAATATTTGATCCTAGAGGGAATAGGGAGCCACTGTAGTTTATTGAGTGGGACAAGGGTGTGTTTGGGGTGTGTGTGTGTGTGTGTGTGTGTGTGTGTGTGTGTGTGTGTGTGTGTGTGTGTGTGTGTGTGTGTGTGAGAGAGAGAGAGAGACAGAGACAGAGACAGAGAGAGAGCAAGAGAGAGAGAGAGAGAGAGAGAGAGAGAGAGAGAGACATGGTCAGACCTACAGCTTTAGGAAAATTACTTTGACAGCTGTGCAAAGGATGGATTAGATTGGGGAAAGACTTCAGGCAGGGAGAACAATTAGGAAGCAATTGTAAGTCATCTAAGTGAGAGGTGATAAAGGCCTGACCTAGGGTAGTGTCTCTTGCATAAAAAGAAGTATGTTGGGGCAGCTAGGTGGCGAAGTGGATAGAGCACCGGTCCTGGAGTCAGGAGTACCTGAGTTCAAATCCGGTCTCAGAGACACTTAACACTTACTAGCTGTGTGACCCTGGGCAAATCACTTAACCCCAATTGCCTCACTAAAAAAAAAAAAAAAAAGAAGAAGTATGTTATGGAGAAAGAAATGACAAGATTTGGCAACTGATTATGTAAGGTAAATGGAAGTGAGAAATTGAGAATGACAGCAAAGTTACAAACATGAATGATTAGAAAGATGGTAGTGATATAAATAGGGAGGTTCAGAAGAAGCATGGATTTTAGGGGAAAGATAATGAGCATATTGAATTTGAGATGACCAGTGAACGTTTAGTTCAAAATGTCCAATGGGTAGTTGGTGATGCAGGCCTGCATCTCAGGAGAAAGACTAGGGATATATAGATCTGTGAGTCATATGCATAAAGAGAATAATGGAACTCATAGGAAGTGAAGAGATCACCAAGTGAAAGGGTATAGAAAGAAAAGAGAAAAGGAATTACTTTTTTTTTTTTTTTAGTGAGGCAATTGGGGTTAAGTGACTTGCCCAGGGTCACACAGCTAGTAAGTGTTAAGTGTCTGAGGCCAGATTTGAATTCAGGTACTCCTGACTCCAGGGCCGGTGCTTTATCCACTGCGCCACCTAGCTGCCCCAAGGAATTACTTTTTAACTTCTGATCCAGATTGTTTTAGAAAGGAAACTCATTTGGACCAGCTTACTGTCTAGTACAATGAGGTACACGAGATAAATTATCCACATATTACCTATCAAGGTTAGTTTCAGTCCTATTCCCCACTTGACCTGAGGCAACTGAAGCTCACCCTGAAATCAACAAATGTTAGACTATAAGCATTTGAAGGGCAGAGACTTTTTTTTTGGCAGGGGGGCAGGGTTGGTCTTTGTATCTCCAGTGTTGGGCACTGGGGAGACATTTTAAAAATGCTTGGTGACTGATATCTGAATTAGACATAAAAGAGGAGATGGAGGAAGGATGGTCTTCAAGCCCAGTTTTACATATTATATTAAGCTAGACTTTCTTTTCCATTTTTCCCCTTGGGAATGGCTTTCCCAGCCCCTTCAAGATAAGAAACATCCTAAACCCAACTAAACCCAACTAAGTACTATCATTTATTCTGCAGCCACCGTGAAAGCAAGGAACTGTTTAGTAGTAGTTCACAGCAAGATTCAGAAGAATCCCTAGAAGAAATGAAACAGACTCCCTTGGAGGAAGATTTTGTGGACCTGCCCTTTGAATCACCAGATACTTCCAAAGAACTTGCCTGATCATTCTCCTTCTAGTGCTGCTTTTGGGGAAAAAAATGCTAAGGTTGGGGTTTTGTGAGAGGACAAGCCAGGAAGTGCCTGAGTCCTCTTGGGGCATTGTTTTACTTGTGGGCATGTGGGTTGTTATTTAAAATCACCTTAGAAAGCATCTATTCTAACACATGAAGCTCTGCTTTTCATTATTATGAATGACTTATTCTCTTCCTGAACTTTGATCCATCAGTCATCCCCTTTCTTCTATCTTCAATATTTCTTCTCCATCGGATCAATCCTTTCTACCCTCACACATTCTCAGGTCTCCCTAGCCTAAACAAAACTCCCAAACTTTTCTACTTCACTCTACCTCCCATACCACCTTTCTCCTCTTTTTCCCCACTGCTTGGCTTATTGAAAATCACAGAATTTTAGAGTTGGAAGGGATTGCAGTGATCCCTCAGCTCAATCTATTCTTGGGGATATGGGGGAAAATCCCCACTAGAAGTTTCCAGAGAAGTGGTTATCCAGGGAGAGGTCACCCACTACCTTTTGAAGCAGCCCATTCTACTTTGGGGGAGTTGTAATTTTAAGGTGGTTTTTCCTTTTATCATGCATAAATTTGCCTCTTTCCTGGCTCTACCCATTGCTCCTAGTTTTGCCTTCTGGGGCCAAACAGAAAAAGTCTAATCTTTCTATTTTAATTTTATTTTATTTTTGGTGAGGCAATTGGGGTTAAGTGACTTGCCCAGGGTCACACAGCTAGTAAGTGTCAAGTGTCTGAGGCCGGATTTGAACTCAGGTACTCCTGAATCCAGGGCTAGTGCTCTATCCACTGCCAGCTAGCTGCCCCAGTCTAATCTTTCTAATGACAGCCTTTTAGATATTTGAAAACAGAAATCTTATTATCTCCCCAAGTCTTCTCTTCTCGAGGCTAAAACATCTCTAGTTCCTTGAACCAGTCTCCATGTGGCAGAAGTTCAAGGCCCCTCACCACTTTGGTTACTGTCCTGTGGATGCTATCTCCATTTCTCAAATGTGGGGCCTAGACCTGAGTACAATGGAACTCTCATTTGTATGCTCTGTGTTTATGCCTCCACTTCCTTGCTACTCACTCATTCCTCAATCCTTTCTAATCTTGTTTCTATTCCCACAATTTTACTGAAAGTTATCTTTCATAATGACAAATCCATTAACTCCTTCTTAGTTCTCATCTTTTTTTTCCAAATTTAATCAAATCACATTCTCCCTGAACTCTACATTTTATATCGTTGCCATACTCCCTTCCCCTTCTCCAAACCTTTTGGTTTTATGACCCTTTGACCTCTTGGTTTTCCAACTAACCATGACTTTGTCTCCTTTTTCCTCATATATGTATGTGTTCTCCACATTTCTGTCTTCAGCCCATATCTATTAAATATTCTCCCTTCACCAACTCATCAGCTCCTGTGGCTTTAATTATTATTCTTATGGATGACTCCTAAAATTAGCCCCAACCTTTCTCTGAACTCCAGACCCATATTTCTAACTTTGTAGAACATCTCTGTCTCCAGTACTTCAGTAGAGCTGTGATCTCATTGAGACGGTGCTCTTGCAATCTATCTGTGCATAGTCTTCCTATTCAAATGTCATCAAAGACCTCCTGTTAGTCCCCCATGTAGGGTCTATCTAATGTACTTGAGCTTTCTTTGAGTGCTTCTGATTCTTTGAAGATGCTGGGGAAGCACATAGGTCTGTCTGTTAATTATCCTTTAACCATGTATTCCTTTGATGCTATCCTTTAGAATCCGTTGCCTTGATAATCCAGTATTTTAATGTAGCCACATGTACATGCCAACCATGAACTTCTCCATTGCCTTTTGGGTTATCCTCAACTTCACTTATCTATAGACTCTAGTTTTCCATATTTCATTAATCACAGCCATGCAGTATTAAAAAGGTGGGCTTTGGGGAGCTAGGTGGCACAGTGGGTAAAGCACTGGCCCTGGATTCAGGAGGACCTGAGTTCAAATGTGGCCTCAAACACTTGACACTTACTAGCTGTGTGACCCTGGGCAAGTCACTTAACCCTCATTGCCCTGCAAAACAAAACAAAACAAAAAGGTGGGCTTTTATTTTAGGTTAAAGCTTGAGACCATTAAAACTTATACATTTCCCAAAGGTAAATAATACATCTGTCTCCTCCTCCTAGTCAGTTTTGGGCTAATCTCATCCATCTAGCCAACTTGTTCTTCTTTTTTCCTCATATAACACTCCATCTCCAATCTCTGCTTTTTTTCTGACCATCTCACCCACCTGGAATATACTCCCTCCTCAGCACCTCACAGTACCTCTCTTCCTTTATTTAGCACACAGTTCAAGCACCATCTCAGGCATAAAGCCTTTCCTGACCCCCTCAACGCCCTTCCTCCCAAACTACCTTTCATTTAACTTTAAGTTTATGCTGTATATATTTCTACGTGCTTGTGTCTCCCATTAGAATGTAAACTCCTTGTGATTAGGGATTGTTTCATTCTTTGTACTTACATCTCCAACACCTACAATATGGGCACATAATAGGCGCTTAATAAATACTTGATTGTATAAGTAAAAGTCATTCTTCAACCACTTGGCTTTTCCAGTGTGCATAGCAGGCCAAACTCCTTAGTGATTATAGAGCTCCTTTAGAAGACTGCTGTGTTCTGGGACTTGATACAATCAGTACAATGTCATATGCAAATGGGAGCATTACCTATAGGAAATCTTCCTTGGTTTGGTCTGCACTAGACCTTCATGCCAATGTGGAGGCATTTGGTGAGTACACCTCTTCTTATTATCACTTGTTATGATCATTGGAGCAGGTAGGTGGTGCAGTGGATAGAATGCTGGGCCCGGAGTCAGAAAAACTCATCTTTCTGAGTTAAAATCTGGCCTCTTACACTTACTTAGGTGGGTGACCCTGGGCAAGTCACTTAACCTTATTTGCCTCAGTTCCTCATCTGTAAAATGAGTTGGAAAAGGAAATAGCAAACCTCTCCAGTATCTCTGCCAAAAAAAACCCAAATAGGGTCACAAAGAGTTAGCTACAACTGAACAATGATAATTGGAGAATCATTACCTAAGGTTCTTGCTGTTGCTATGAGTCTTGTGAAATCCTGACATGTGCATGCGAGGGCATCTTGTTGGAGAGCCTTTAAGGTGTTTTGATCTGCCAAATCAAGTGCTTTTGTTTTGTTTTATAAAAGATAAAACAACAAACATAGTAACAGTGTATTATTCTCTGCCTTTTCAGCGAGTTGCATGATGGTAAAGATGGTCTTCTGTGAAATATTGTTTACGAAAGCCATCTTGTGGCTTTAAGGGAGCCTCAACAAGGATGTCCTTGATGTACATTATTCTTACAGAAATTTTGTATAAAACAAAGGCATATATAGACACCTTTCAATAGTAGTAAGGCCTGAGACTCTTTTTTTCTGTCTTTTGTCTTATCCCTTCTTCAGATACCTTGAGAATGGCTCCCTCAAAGAAGTCTTCTGTGTATACTTATTTGGTCCAGGCCAGCTGGGGTTTTTTTCCCCTACATCTTTCTGAAGTTCCACTTCCTCTGTAAGCATAATGTAACTTTAGATAGGCCTGTGATGTTAGAGTTAATAAGTGGCTCCACTGTCCCTGACAGTGGAAAGTATTTGTTAGGAAAGTATTTGTTAGGAGAAAGCTTTTCTCCAGCTTTTCGCTTTTGTTGCCCTCTTTCATTCTTAAATGCCCTTGGGAAAACTTTGCTTAGTTGGCTCTCTTTAACTCAGTTTTCTATATTGAGTACAAGACCCTTGGGCTGGTAGGGAGGAAGTAACCACTTTTTTCAGTGAAAACAAAGTTTGAGTCAAATTCAGAAGCCAAGAGTAACAGCAAATTTGTCCTAAATGACTGAATACAGTGCAGTGATCATTAAATTCTTCATGCATAAATCAGGTAAAGTCAGAGTTATTGCATGTTGACAGCACTGTCGGTGTAGACTTGCAACACAGTTGAGTTCTGTTTTCATACTGTTTGCTTCACTTAAATATAGAGTATGTAAAATTGAACTTTAATGGCCTTTATGTGAAAATCAAACATACCATAATAGCAATTATATTTCTCACCATTCATTCCAGCAAGTAAGCTGGTTTCTAAAAACAAAAATAAAATCCCAAGCCTCTGCGACTTAAAAACAAATTGAGGGGGCAACTAGGTGGTGCAGTAGATAGAGCACCGGCCCTGGATTCAGAAGTACCTGAGTTCACATCCGGCCTCAGACACTTGACACTTACTAGCTGTGTGACCCTAGACAAGTCACTTAACCCCAATTGCCTCACCAAAAAAACCAAACAAATTGAAATAACTCAAGAATGGTTATAATCATTTGAAAAATTCAGTATTTAAATCTATCCATTTTTATTGTCTTTAATTTTTGATGTGTAAACATCCCTTCGTGATGAATAAATACATAACCAATTTGAAGGGAAAATCTGCTAGAGCAGCTGAAACTAGTATGAGCAAGTACATCAGAGACAAATAGTCAAAATACAGAAAAACAAAGTAAAAACTTAAATTCAGAAAATCTAACCCACAGTCCTTATCATTGGTATTCACAAGTACTGTTACTAATGGAGAAGAACACTATTTGCTTTGCATGTTTTAGCTACAAAGTGAATGAAACCTAATAAACTGATATATCTTGAAAATGTATATACAAAAGTATATTAGCAAGATTATTTAAAATTTTTTATTTATTAAAAGCATCTAGTTTTTTTTCTGGAAAAATAAACAAACTTTTTAAAAAACAAATGAAGTTGCTTCCTGAGTTGGATAGTATAAAAACACTTCCTTCAGGAGGAGAAATATTGGTACTACCTGAAGCTGTTGAAATATTTGGCACATTATATGCTCAACAGCTTTGAAATGGTTCTTCTTGCAGAAAATATGGTCGAAAAAATTGACCCAAGTTTTGAAGACCTTTGTGATCAAACATTTGAGAAACCAAAGGCTTTCTATTTTGCATTGGAAGTGGATGAAGTAAAGCATGTAGTTAAGGAAGTCATTTGGTTGGACATATATAAAATACAGTTTCCCAAATGTTTTAGAGCAGTTTAAAACTAATAAGAGCTTAAAACTGCACTGAGACACTTTTGGGGCACCCAAAATTATTGCCACTGATATTAGGGAAGATTTGTTACTTTACAAACCCATGGATAGCACTGTCACCACAAGATAAATTTTCAATATAACTGTGTTTTTAATTGGGAAAAAAAAGATGTCAACTTGGGAAATATTAGAAGGCATTCAACCGATCTCATGTACTAGTTAGAGATGTGCTGCCCCCATACACCAGGAATTTGGACATAATGTATGCTACAGTTTTCCAAGTGGTTATGAATAACTTCACAAAGGGTACAGCAAAAGGATGTCTTTTTGCAAAATCATGTGACAACATGAAATCAGACAATAGGTCACTTATATGTTGTATATGTAATGTTTTTTATTACAAAGTACTTAGCAGAATTTTTGAGCTAATGTAAGAAATTGCCATTTTCTTCTTAGGGATAATAATAATAATAATAATAATAAGATTCATTTTATAACAAAAATTTCCACCTTAAACTTGAATATTTGGTGGACATTCCTGAAAAACAGTGCTGTAACTCAGTGCAAGGTCCTTAAACTTATACTCAAAGAAGGTGATGACATCTGAAAGTTAGAACTATCAGAAATTTTTTTAACAATATTAGCATTACTTTCCAATTTTTAAAAGTAACTCATCCTACGAAGAAAAATTTTCTAAAGTCACGCTTATTACTTAGTCTACAAGAAGTGAATCATTTTCTTTCTAAATATAAATTGAAAAGGGATCCATATGTCCAAGGACAAATAGAATTCATTTGGTCTTTCTCCATCGGGACAAAAAAATGGTTTTTCTCTTGCAGTAGTGTTTAAACCTGAAAATCATAGTACGTTCTGGCTATGATGAATAAAGAATCCTTTGGCTTATCAAACAAAGCCATAGAAATCCTATGGCTGTTCCTAACATCTTATTTGTATGGGTGTTCTGCTGTAGCTGCTAAAGATAAAATATCAGTTGATTATTTGGTTAAAAAATAATTGAGTAGCAATACCCCTCAATAGACCACTGCAAGAAAAAACTTGACAGATGAACCAGCCCATCTATTACATATTATTTTAATGTTATATGAAAATTGTAAATGATTTTATCAATGCTACATTATCAGTATGTTTGAGTTGTTATAAAAATTAATAAATTCTTAACTTTATTTGAACATACAAGCCAAGAAAATTATTTGCATAGATTGATATATGAAAGGGGATGTGTAACTCTAGTTATAAAGAAATGCTCTCACTTTTGATTAGAGAAATGCAAATTAAAACAACTCTGAGGTACCACCTCACACCTATCATGTTGGCTAATGACAGAAAAGGAAAATGCTAAATGTTGGAGGGAATATGGGAAAATTGGGACACTGATGCAATGTTGGTGGAGTTGTGGAAAGCGATTTGGAACTAAGCCCAAAGGGCAATCAAACTGTGCATACCCTTTGATCCAGCAATACCACTGCTAGGTCAGTATCCCCAAAAGAACATAAGGGAGAAGGACCTATATGTAAAAAAAAACCCAAAAAACATTTATAGCAGTTCTTTTTTGTAGTGGCAACAAATTGGAAATTGAAGAGATGCCTATCAATTGGGAAATGGCTACAGAAGCTGAGGTATATGAATGTAATGGAATACTATTGTGCTATAAGAAATGGTGAGCGGCGTGTTTTTAGCAAAACCTGGACTTACATGAATTGATGCAAAGTGAAATGAGAACCAGAATATTGTACACAGTAAGAGCAACACTGTGTGATGATCAACTATGAATGACTTAGCTCCTCTCAGCTATACAATGATCCGAGACAATTCCAAAGGACTTTCCAAAGGAAAATGCCATCTACATCCAGGGAAAGAACTGATGGACTCAGTGCAGATCGAAGTAAGTTTTCACTTTATTTTTTTGATTTTTCCTTCTGTCTGTTTTTTTCACAAAATGACTAATATGGAAATGTTTTACATGATTGAACATAAATAACATAAAATTGCTTACTGTTTTAGGGAGGGAGAAAATTTGGAACTCAAAATTCTATAAAAATAAATGTTTAAAACTGCCTTTTTTACATATGATTGGAAAAAATAAAATACTATTTAAAGGGAGGAGCATGAAAAATGTTTTATATAAAAAAGGTGTTGCTGAGAAATGTTTGGAAACTTCTGCTCCTTTTTCTACCATTGCCACCATCACTGCAAAAGCAGAAGGAAGCTGCAGCATGAGAGACTGAGGGCCATTCTGAATTTTGGCCAATCTGCTAGTGATAAGCCCCTATGTACTGAGTAGAAACTATACTGCCAAGATCATATCTGAAGATCTCCCAACATGGTAGCACTTTCCAGAGCTTATACTCTATTGGCATAGCCACTGAGAACCCAAGATCACCTCCATGACACAAGGGCTTTATGGAAGGCAACACCAGAAAACCAACATATCCAAAACATAATTAGCTTTCTCCTAAAACCTTTTCTTTCTGATTTTTATATTTCTACCAACAGCAGCATTACAGCCAACATTCAAAACCTGCAATCTTTACCTACCCCACTTCAATCCCTCATTTACAGATTAATCTTCTTCTGCTTCTTTTTTTTGCGGGGCAATGGGGGTTAAGTGACTTGCCCAGGGTCACACAGCTAGTGTCAAGTATCTGATGCCGGATTTGAACTCAGATCCTCCTGAATCCAGGGCCAGTGCTCTATCCACTGCACCACCTAGCTGCCCCCTAAATTAATCTTCTTAATGAATATCTTATCCTGCTTCTCCACCACTCAAAAACTTTTAATGGCTGTTCCATAGTTCCTAACAGATAAGGCCTAAACTTTAAGATTGGCTGTCAAGGCCCCTTACTCCTTGACCTTAACATCCATTTCCTCCTTCAAATAATTTCTTAAATAGGAACTCTGGTTCAAACGAACCAGACTACATTGCATCTTTAAATACACGTTACTTTTTCTGTTTTGGTGTCTTTAACTCGTAGCATTCCAAATAGAATAATCTCCTCACCATTTCAACCTGCTGAATGTTACTTTCTCTTCCCAGGTAGAAGTGATCTCTCCTCCTCAAAATGTTTAGTGTACTTTGTGCCTTTTACACACTTAAACAAGTAATTAAAAATTAATGTAGGGCGGCTAGGTGGCGCAGTGGATAAAGCACCGGCCCTGGATTCAGGAGTACCTGAGTTCAAATCCGGCCTCAGACATTTGACACTTACTAGCTGTGTGACCCTGGGCAAGTCACTTAACCCCCATTGCCCTGCAAAAAAAAAAAAAATAAAATAATGTAGTAGGTCTCCAACTTGATTGTAAGCTCAAAGAAACAAACTGTCTTGCTTATCTTTGCAGTTGCCTAATGTGTTGCACATAACAGATACTTAACAAATGGGAAATGGGGGAAAAAAAGCATGTGTAAGCACTTTATGAGAAAAGTTGAGGCAGCAGGTTAAGTAGTGTGGATGGATAAATTAAAAATCGAGGTCTCAGGGCAGCTAGGTGGCACAGTGGATAGAGCACCAGCCCTGGATTCAGGAGGACCTGAATTCAAACTCAGCCTCAGACACTTAACACTTACTAGCTGTGTGACCCTGAGCAAGTCACTTAACCCCAACTGCCTCACCAAAACAAACAAAAAAACCCTGAGGGCTCCTATGAATAGGAAAGTAGGTAATTTAAAACAGATCAAAGAGGTATTCATTCCTATGAAAGTGGGAAGGACACAATTTCAAACTTCATCAGCCTAAAGGGTTTGCAAATATAACAGAAGAGAGCAAACATTAGGAATGGCACAGGTTAGATCTGTTTCAAGACAGTACTGAACCTAAAATTATGACCTCCCCAAACCCAATGGAATGGACTCTTAACAGCACAAGAGAAATAGGCATCTACGGCTGACAAGAGAATGATATTGCATATTAATGAACTATTAAGTTTCTTATGGATAACAGCTATTCCTTTATCCCCTAGTAGAGTACCTCTCACATAGCAGGCACCTAATAAATATTCTGGAAGAGTATTTCTTGATACATTTAGAGAGATGGTACTTTCCTCACTAATAAGTTTGAGGCAGAAACAACAATTATAAACTGTTTATTTTCACATACCTTACCTATAATTTGTATATATCACCAAATCTTAAATATGCAAAAGCCAGTTTCTGCGATATAAAGCAGAAACATTTTTGCTTTTGAAAGGTTATTTTGACAATAATTAAAATCACAATAGTTAGTAATGCCCCACTTCCAGGAAAAAAAAAATGTTGGTTACTCTAAAAGATATACCCTGAACTATCATTTGGAGAAATAAAAGTTTAGGGAGTGACGTACAACACTACCATAAACTGCTTCTGATAGTACCATCTAGACATTCTTATGGTTATAACCAATAACCACCAGCAAGAAGGTCAACGAAGAGAATTAAGTTTTGGAGTCAGACAGCGTGAGTTGTCCTGGACAACTCACATCAATTCTGTTTCCTCATCTATAACATGTTTGTTGTACTATCTCCTTCCCAAGGTTAGTATGAGAAACTATTCCATAAGCATATATCATAAGAGTTACAGTGATCAGGATTCCTGGAATTTCTAAACTGGTTTTCTCTCACATCCTCCTCCTTTTGAACAGGACAGTAGGGAACAGGAAGGAGTGCCAAGTAGGAAAAGCAGGTGTGGTTTGGACATGGACAGCTTGTTAGGAGAAAGACTAGGCCTGGGAAAAATCCAGACTTTTGGGGAGTTTAGCAGGTCTGATGGAGAAATGAGCTGCTGATAGGAAACATTTGGAAAGACTTCATGGAAGCGACAATTTAACTGGTCTTCAAAGAACAAGTAGGATTTCAGAAAGAGGGCGGGAAGGACATTCCAAACATGAGAACTAGAATGAACCCAAAAGGTAGGAAAGGACAATGTATGTCCAAAGAATAACAACTCTTCTAGGTGGGCTGAAACAGAGTATGAAGAGGAAGTAATATGCAATAATGCTGGAAATGTATTTCAGATTTGAGGCCCTTGAATGCCAGGCTTATATAAAAGCTAGTTAATACAGTAGGGACAGTAGGAAACTAAGGCTAGCAATAGAATTTTAAAAATGGATTTAAGGAAAGAGATTAGCTTTGTGGGAAGACCTCATAGGTCTATCTAAATACTCTAAGAAGGTCATAATGAAGACCTCTACTTAGAATAGTGGCAGTGGAAACAAAGTGGAGGACAGGTTAGCAGAGGTGTTGCAGACATGGAATTGCCAGGACTTGGTTATTGTTTGTACATGAAAGGTGAGGGAAAGGAACAGTAAAAGATAACACCAAGATTCTGACCAAAGGAGAATGAGTTAAACAGTGGTGTCCCAGATAGAAATGATGAAATCAGCTGGTTTAGGACAAAGACAATATCAGTTTTTCAACATGTTGAGTTTGAGGTACCAATGGGACATCCATGTAGAGAGACCTCCTATAGGCAAGCTGCTGAGAGCTTATAGCTAAAAATATACAGTAATCACCTGAAGAGAAGTTGGACTAATCATATTTACCAAGGGAATTGGGAAAAGGAGAATGGGGGGAAAGAGGTTGGAGAACTATCTTTGAGTAGATACCTGGCACAGAGCTGGGTCTTAATATCCACAACTCACAAGTCCCCTCCCTTTTGGGGGAGCTAGAATATCAGAAATATCCATAGTTTTTTGCCCAAGACAACAGGAAAGTACTTCATTTCCACCCATATCCCCTTGCAGGCACTAGGGAGATGTGGTATTCAGTTCCATGCTATTGAGGAGGGAGAATAGGAATATACTATGGTTGATTTTTTAGGAGCCATCTGAAGGAATTCAGAAATTCCCTAAATCAACAGTGTACATAATCATTCCAAACCTCTTTCCCTATATCTTCCAGGGGAAGCAGAGTGATGTAGCAGAAAAAGGGTTGGAACTGGAGTCAGAGTATGTGGGTTCGAATTCTGGCTCTGCTACTTACTACCTGGGTAAACTATGGCAAGTCATCTTCCATCTTTGGGCCCATTTCCCCCGCTGTAAAATGAGAGAGAGTTGAACTAGACTGCCTTGAAGGTCCCCTCCAACTCTCCTTCCATGACCTAAGTTAAGAGATTCTTAGGTTATCTTGTCCAGTTTCCTTGTTTTACAGATGAGAAAAATAAGATGAAGACCTCACAAACAAGTCTCATTGCTCACAGCGTACAATTTGACTTGGTTGTATAGTGTCTTGAGGATAAATTAAGTGTGTGCCCTTCCAAAAGGAAAGAGGTTAGATTATGGCATTTATTCCCATGCTAAGGAAGATAAGTATCATCCCAAACAAGGAGACAAGAAAGAACTAGGCTGTTGGTTTGTTTATTTAAAGATAAAACAAATGAAGCTCATCATCTGATTTTTAAATTAAAAATCTTTTTTAACATGCTACCATAAGTTTTAGAAACTAAGAAAACAATATGGGGCAAAGTGACCAAGTGGAAGTGGGTAGGAGAAGATGGCATCTCAGCCCTAGGGCCAAGGGGGATTCAAGTAAATTTTATATTTGCAGCCCAGTAGGGGGAAAACTCCTGCTAAATGACCAAAAGGAAGAAGGTCACTTAGAATTGAACACCCCCTCCCCCAAAGCAACAAGGCATCTTGAAATCTCAGCTTCCTGGAGAAGTTTTGTCGTCTCATAGGCAGAAGTGTATTCATCCATGTGAAAAGACAGCTGAGGCAGGATGAAAAAAAGTCTTCCTCCAATCAACAGTAACATCCCACATTAGCTGATTCTTCTAAGTCAAATTCACCTTCAGGAGAAGTCAACCCCAAAATGCAATGGGAGGAAGAGACAGTTTCCCAGTTCACATTCAGTGCTTTATTCCTCCTCTGCATCAGATGCTAAGTGTGAAGAGGCCCCAAAGCAATGATTACTCCCACATTCATTCTGTGTGCAAGGGGAAGATGAATGAGGGCCAGAGTCATAGCCTGCATCAGTTTCATTTTGTCAGACCATAAGCTAAAAGCATCCTGTACCCCAATGTGTGCACTTGGGATTCAAGCATATAGCCAGTTCTTCCAAGAATCAACACTCACTCTGATGTCCATTTTTGTTATATACCACCTTGCTTTAGTAACTGTAAAATAGAAAAAAGAAAATGAGTTAAAATCACCTCCCCATTCCTAAACCCTTCTCTTACTTTGAATAAAAGTTGCTCATTTAACTGGTCAGTATATGTACCCAAATATGCACTTCTGGGTCACCCTCCAGTATAATCTTAAACAACTGAATAGTTGACCAATTCTAGTTATTGTAAATTATTCTCTATTCCTGTCCTGGTCCCTGAAGGTGTGTATAAATTAATTCCTCCCTACATGTTATTTTCTCTTCTATAAATTAGAGAGAACATCCACAACATATAGAGTGTGTATGTGCATGTGAGAGGATAAGAGAATTGAAATACTGAATTCTAAGAATGAAAAATACCAATTCTGATTGGCCAAACCTTCTACCTCAGTAAACAGTGCTACTCAGATGGATGGGCTGAGTCTGTTCAAAGTTAGATTGTTGCTTAGCTAAAGGTATATGAGACTGTCCAGTGTGTCATCATCTCTAGGGCTGAAGTAGGACAATATGGTTCTGCCCCTTTTCTATTCCTCTGTAGTGTTATACAAACCAGAGTCCAACTAATCTCCACATTTGTCAGACAAGATACTAAGAAGCTGGATAAATCAGCACCACACACTTCTCAGCTGTCTTACCTCCTGCAGATTTACTGTAATAAGGCAGAAACCTCATATGACTGTCTCCCAGTAGACATGGGCACCAGGTGATGGGACTGTGGCAGAACCACTTCTGGTGCTGAAGACAAGGAACGTGAAGCTCCTTCTGCAAGCACCTCTGTGAACAACAGAATGTATTACTAAAGAAAGAATGAAAAGTTACACATATACCTGAGCCACAAAAAGACTGCAGAAAAGCCAGTAAGGACACCATCCTTAAAAAAAACCAACACACTGAGAATCAGGCCTTTGCAGGTGCTTAAGTAAAAAGAAAACCCCCACCAAAACAAAACAAAAAAAGAGAACCAAACTCTAATCTCTGGAATCATATACAAATGTAAAAGCAGCAGCAGGGCATGATGCATTGGGTTGGGGGCTTGGAGTAAGGTAGACCTGGATTCAAATCCCAACTCTGATATTTACTTGCCGTACAACTTGAGGCAGGACCTTGAATGTCTCTCTAGGCCTCAGTTTCCTCATCTGTAAAATGAGGCAATTGGAATGACATCCCAATTCTAGATCAGTGATTATAAACTGAGTAGAAAAGACAGAAAATCTAGGTAATATATCATTACATTTTTAAAAATGCAAATTGATAACCAGTTGAAAATAAAGCATATGCTAAGAGTGCATGGAGGAAAGCTGCCCAGATCAGCACTATCCGAATCAGAATTGGCTTTTTTAAGGTCACCCAAGATACCACTGAATATCCTCTATTAAAGGATTATGTATGAGTGAAACCTCCACTTAAAAGATTCAGAGGGACACTAAGCAAAGGTAAATACTTCTGCTCTTTTCTCCACTTCCTTAAATCTTTTGCCTTTTTTTGTGGTTAGTAAATTGATATCCACACAATTCCCATGTTTTGTGCTTTAATTATTCATCAAGCCTTATTTGTGGAAACCAAAAGCTTGTTTGTTCATCATAGAACAGAACATGCCTGGCACAATGTGTATGCCCTGAGGATTCCTGCTAGAACTCACCTAAGTGCTGTCTTTTACATAAAAAGGCAGTTAAACCACTCTACACAAAGATTCTCTGCTAATGTTCTTGCAGTTCACACCAACCTCCCACTTCTGTCCTGTACCCATATTCCTAACCCATACCACACAATTTAATATGGTTCAATACCATTTTACCTATGTAAGTATTGCTCTCCCCAACTATTCCGTAAGTGCTTTTGACTAGTCTACTTTTTGTAAACAGAGCCAGGTACTTAATGCTTGTGGGCATGTAGATAAATTTTTCAAGGAGTGGAAAAAATGGCGCTTTTTTTTTTTTTGCGGGGCAATGGGGGTTAAGTGACTTGCCCAGGGTCACACAGCTAGTAAGTGTCAAGTGTCTGAGGCTGGATTTGAACTCAGGTACTCCTGAATCCAGGGCTGGTGCTTTATCCACTGCGCCACCTAGCCACCCCCTAAAAATGGCTTTTTAAGTAAAATTTCTACACAAAAGAGTACTTGATTAAAAAACAATGCTAAGATCAACTTCTTTAGCAGAGTGGCAAAGAATATATCATTTTACATCATAGGAAGCTTGGAAAATGGATGACAAATAGAGAGAAAGCCATATATAAGATTATGTGATAAGCCTTTGAGGAAATGGAAAAAGATTTTCTTTGGACCTAATATAAGAAATCAAGGAATCACATAAAAGGAAAGGGTCTAAGGAAAAGCAATCTTTAAAATATCCAAATAGGGGAGGCAGGAACTTGGCAGATGTGAAAGGACTGTGTCCCTGAAAAGAAGGGAAGGCTGCTACTTCATTTGAAGCATAAGGCTCTAATAAGAAAAATATTTTGTAAGATATAAAGTGCTATATAACTGTCAGATATTATTGATAGTGTTATGACCTAAAACTACATAGAAAATCAAAAAGAGGAAAATCATTGACCACAGAAAGGACTACAACTTCTACACAATGGGCTGATGATGGGAATACTAGCTAGCCTAAAATATAGGAGCATTTAGGGCTATGTGAAATTCACCTCAATTTCCAGCTCAACCCTGAGGAGGTATAGCACTATACCTAGGCTGAAATCAGACTGTCCTCCACAGAAGGATCATGTGTTTTGAGCTATAAAAAGGGGGGGGGGGGGGGGGGGAGGAGATGAAGGTTAAGTGATTTGCCCTCGGGGTCACACAGCTAGTAAGTGTCAAGTGTCCGAGGCCGGATTTGAACTCAGGTCTTCCTGAATCTAGGGCCAGTGCTTTATCCACTGCGCCATCTAGCTGCCCCCTATAAAGAATTTTAAGATCTAGTCCAATACCTACATTTTATGAGTGAGGAAAATGGGGACTCAGAGAGGGCTAGTGATTTGCTACAAGTAAGTGGCAGAGTAAGGATTTAAAGCCAGCTCTTGACTCCAGATCCAGAACTCTTGTCACTGCACCACATTGTCTGTTGGCATGCTGAAGGCAAGAGCTCAAGTTTACAAAGTTTATTTCAAAAGCACATTAATGTGTGAAATCATTCTAGGGCAGGGAAATGAGGAACAATCTATTCCTTTTTTTTTTTTTTTTTGCAGGGCAATGAGGGTTAAGTGACTTGCCCTGGGTCACCCAGCTAATAAGTATCAAGTATCTGAGGCTGAATTTGAACTCAGGTCCTCCTGAATCCAGGGCTGTTGCTTTATCCACTGAGCCACCTAGCTGCCCCTGAAACAATCTATTCTAACCTACAGCATCCTTCTATGCCACCCTCTGAAGAACATGTGTACAACCTAGTATCAGCCTGTTTAACTCTGTTCCTAAACAATATTCATTGAATGCCTAGCCAAAAAAGATAAGAATGGGTCCAGATGCCCAGAACGCAGATCATGCTTCAATGGTTTCCACCCTTGGCATAGGGGAAGCACTGACAGTGGCAGACCTTGTACCAGGCTTAAGAGCTGCATCTGCCCCAAAATCTCACACATCTTAAATATGAACTAAGTACATACTGTTCAGTTGTTTCACAACACCCTCGGATTCACAGAAGAGATTCACTTTGGACACAACTCCATTCAGCCTTTTCTCCCATAAAAGACACAAGAAAATTCATAGTCTTACCTTCCTCTACTCCCAGGATGGTGTTAGTATCTGGTAGGTGCAAGGACTCGACCCCAAGGCTGGGCTGTGAGTTTAAAGACACTAGATTTTTACTATGTACTGAAGCTTCCTCAAGCAAACTGCTACCCATTAGCGGCTCAGCTGAAAAGAGAAAAAAGGCTGTAAGACAAGTTGGAACTACATGTCTCAAGGCTACTGCCATTCCTCATTTCCTCTATTCTCATGTGGAAAGACAAGCTGACCTACTTCATGCATGTCAATCTCATTTTCTTCCAGTCAGTGGAAACAAGGGTGAAAAGCTGAGGAAAAGGATTACTACAAAGGGATTTACCGGCTTGTGGTAAACATATGAAGGATGAGATGTGTTGTCTAGTTATTAACTGACCAGAAGAAAAGTTGTGAAAAAGAATGCCAAATTTAAAAGAGGGCAGAAAGTAGCCCACCCCTAGAGTAAAATGAGAACACTGAGAATAAGGCTTCCTCTAGTAAAAACCTCATGGATTCTAGTCACACAAGCAAAGAATCAGAAAAACAAAATCAACTAGGCTCAGGCAAGGGTCTTGGCTTTTAAATGTTAATGATTTTGCTCCTTCAAACCCACTGCCCTCACCTGTTTGCTCTCGAACTCGATTCCCTGTTGCTCCCATCCTTGAGTGATGTTTCCTCACATGAACATTCCGACTCCCACTCTGAGAGAAGGTTTTCCCACACACTTGGCACTGATGGGGCTTCATGCCTGAAACAGGGACCAGGTAAGGCATGGGAGGCAGTGAAAGGAGGTACATTTTTGACAGTAGGAAAGACTCTAGACCAACGAATTGAGGGCCCAGACAAAAGGGGCTAAATAAAATAGATTCACTTCAATGAAACTCTGGTCAAAGAAGTTACAATATCCATAGGAAAAGTATTGCCTCTAATGAGAGAAAACTTTTTCCCCCGGGGCTATACTTGACTTTTAGTTATTTGGAGATCTTTTCTGGGGTGGAGGGGAAAATCGTCCTTTTTGCCTGTATGCTATAGCATATTTCCATACATTCTGAAAGATGTCTTTAGCAGGGAAGACTAGATCATCTGTACGGAAGGAGCAAATTTACAGGGTGTTAAAGGGAAATTAAGCTCTAGAACAAGAGATAGTTCATTGTTTTATGGTCAGTGAAACTGGTTTTAGACTTCTCTCCTGTGGAAGACGACTGAATAGCACATTTATAATCTTATACTTCCTGGAAGGAAAATGGCCTACAGATGCATTTGTGAGAGGCACACGGTGCTGTGGTCATGGAGAATACTGACTGATAGGCAAGCCCATCACACTGTTCCTTATCAGGAAATACTAACCCTGCAGTTGCTGCTGATCATATCAGGCTCTCTACATTCATATGAGTTGAAAGCATCGCTGTGTACATCCACTAAAAGAATGAGAACATCAGCCCCTAGAGGGCAGGACTCATACCTAACTGGAATTGTATAGCTCCCCATCAAATAAATGCCAACTAATGCTGTTAATCTCACTGAGCAGCTTGGAGCAGATGGTCAGGTTCAAGAATTTCAGCCAAACTTCCTAGAGACAGCTCACGTTTCATCTTGGTTGACAATCAAATCCAAGACATATTAAGAAGCCTTTGTTTACTTCATCATGGCAACACCAAAGACTTAATCCCATTTGTAATAGTTGTTTTTCTGGTAGATTTCCCTCTTAAGCTCCCCCTTTTGATTTTCCACCTGTTTATAGGTTTTTGTACTGCTACATGCGATACAAAAGGTGATCTACCTGAGTGAACCAAGAGATGCTTCCGAAGGCTGGAGTACTCAGCAAAGGAACGGCCACAGCCTTCAGCCTCACACAGGAATGGCTTCTCACCTAGAGAAAAGAAAGGAGAGAAAAGATTCAAACATAGAAAACACACACACCACATTTATACATGTTTCTTTTCCCTAAGCCATTCAGTGTTTCCAGGTGACTTGCTCCATTTTTAACCCTTCCTTCATGCTATTTAGTTTCAACTCAGTCCTCAAAGCTACTCACTTTTCAGTATTTTCTACTAGGGAATTCATTATGACACTATGTAAAGTGATTTTTCCAAACTTCTTAGTTGCCCTAACACTTACTGACCCTAAGCCTCCTTTCAAATTCTTTTTCCTGGACTTCTGTGCTTCTAAATTGCTCTGGTTCTCTTCCTAACAATGACCACTCATTTTATGACTCTTTTGATAGTTCCTCTTCATCCATCTGTTAACTACTATCTTAGCTTTTGTCCTCAGCCTTATTCTGTTCTCTGTCTATACTTTCACTCTTATAGTGTTCACTAGGTGTTCATTTCATGGTCTCAATATGTAGGAAAAAAGGCAACATTATAGTATAGCGGAAAGAGTGCTGGAAAGTCACCAGCTCTATCCCTAAATATCTGTGCCAGTTAACAGCTTTGAATAGCAGGCTCCTCATGTGTTAATAAAGGAATTGGATATGTGAGACACGACTCTGAATCCCATCTTTAACATTTACTGTCTAACACTGGTCATGTCACTTAAACTCTCTGAACCTAAGCTATAAGTCCCTAATTCAGAAAGGGTTGTAAAGATAAAATTTGCTCATGCCTCCAGTGGTAAGCCTCTCCAAACTTAGCTAGACTGGCCCTTTGATGAGACATGAAGCATGCCACCAGGTCCAGCCTTAAAACTTTTTCAATTCAGTAATAAGACTTGCCACCCTGCCTTAGAGACTCCAGAGTAACTTCCATGCCATAGATAAAGCACCAGATTTTTAAGGTGAAACATCCTGTTTTCCTCTAAAATTTTATGATTCAAATCTACACTGGACATTCTGATGTGAATAAATCTGAATAAATCTAAGAGTGAGAAGAGGGAAATGTATGGTGAAGAGCATTTGACGAAAATTAAAAGAGGAAGGGGGAGGCAACTGGGTGGCACAGTGG
The DNA here is from genome assembly GCF_019393635.1 of Dromiciops gliroides. Classification (NCBI taxonomy): domain Eukaryota; kingdom Metazoa; phylum Chordata; class Mammalia; order Microbiotheria; family Microbiotheriidae; genus Dromiciops; species Dromiciops gliroides. The sequence goes on from NC_057862.1 coordinate 237,982,346, forward strand.
ATAAAGCACCGGCCCTGGATTCAGGAGGACCTGAGTTCAAATCCGGCCCCAGACACTTGACACTTACTAGCTGTGTGACCCTGAGCAAGTCACTTAACCCTCACTGTTCCGCAAAAAAAAAGAAAGAAAGAAAGAAAAAGAAAAAAGGGGGAAAAAAGAAAATTAAAAGAGAAAGAAATGTAAGCAATATTGCCATGAGAAAAATTCAAGAAACCACTTGGACAAAAAAAGGAAAGAGATGAAGCATTTGGGAAATGTCACCAACTTGGCATGCAAGCATGCCATAGTAGTAATAGGAGATTTCAATTATCTGGAGATCTGTTGCAGCTCTCTCCACCAAAAGTAAATTTTTCAAAGGAAGGAAGAAAAGAGAATTGCTGTTTTGAACTGATTCCTAACACCAATGAAATCACAGATCCAGACCAAACCAAACAAAACAAAACATGTGAGGGACTGGGTTAGGCCCAGAGGATGCAAAGATAACAAATTCATAGCTACATCATTATGAAGAGGTGAGGGGGAGGAGAGTAAACATGTACATAAATAGCATACCACATTTGACTTTGTAAATGCTGAGAGATACAAATAGAATGTCTGTGATAACATATTTGTCTATAAAAACAATGACAATAAAAATTAAAACAAAAAACCCACCCTCATTTCCTGCCAAGATGATGGCCTGAATGACTAACAGGTTGTCCAGTTCCTCATCTAATCTAGCAAAATAATAAAGTTCCCACTGAACCAAATAATGATTAAAAAAATCTAATTAGAAACTACAATAACCGAGTTATTCTACCCCCACACGACCTAAGATACCAGCCACAAGCATGGAGGCAACAGGAAAGGTGGACTCTGCCAGCAAGGTGAGTACCACTATGACCAAAAATAGGACACATAAGAGCCTACAAAGCTGTGTCCTGTAAGGGGCTAAAATTCTAGCTATGATGTCTAAAATCTAATGAGTGGTTGCCTTAAATTAGAAGGTTTAGCAAGAGTTTAGACTTTTAAGTATTAAAGTGCATAAGAAGTTGGTGAGGAGAGAGAGAGAGGTAAAAATCTAACTATCCCTAAGAGACCCCGACATCCAACCCGCCAAACCAAGGTCAGGAACCTAAAAGACCAATGCTTCAGCGGCTTCTCCCAGAAGCCTCCTATGAAACCAGAAACAGGGCCATCCACACACACCGCTCTAAGCTAATTGGCTGGTAGCTCTGATTGACAGGGTTCTATAGATGTAACTTCTGGACACCAGGCAACTTCCAGACACTAAGGTCACATGGTTTCCAAGTCATATATTTTCTCCTCATGGCAGAGATTCCCTGTAATATCTCTCCCAGCAGGGGGTGTCATTCCAATTCTCACAGTCCAGAGGCAGCAAGAGAGAGGACTTCCCTGAGAAGGTCCAAGGGAGTTCTAGTGCCCAGTGTGATGCTGACTAGCAAAGTAAGATAGCACTAACTGAAACAGTCTAGCTCCAGGTGCTCCAAATGCTCAGTTCTGAAACACCAGAAAGGGACCTAAAAAGATAGCAGCATTCTAAATCTTGAAATTCCAGGACCCCAGCTTTTTGGCCTGAGGCTTAGAGGTAGTGGCAGCACCTTGTGCTAGTACTATATAGAAGATGGCGGAGGAAAGGCAGTGAGCACTCGAACTCACGACACAATCACTCCAAAAAACACCCAAATAATGTCATGGGACAATTCCTGTAGCAGCAAAATCCACAGAAGAATGTGCTGAGATCATTTTCCAACCAAGGACAGCTTGGAAGGTTGGAAGGAGGGAGTTGCTGTGCTGAGACAGTAGTAGAGCCTAACCCCACAATCATACTGACATAGATCCTGTCCCAGGAAGGCCTCACCAGAGAAAGAGACAGCCCCCCCCCACCCCCGAACAAGCTGCAGTGCCAGTGTCATCTGAAACTAAGTTCACAGTCTGGTGAGAGGGCTGAGCCCTTGGCAGGGGGGAGATTACAGGGGTCTCTGCTGGATCTGAGGCAGAACTTGGGTTTTTCATCCCTGCTGGCAACCAGGAGGTAGGCTTGAGTAGCAGTGGCCCAGGTGGGGGAGGGGCATAGGCTCGGAGGAGCTGACAACCACAACACAGAAAGCTGGCTGATTAGCAAGTTAGTCTGCAATCATCTTACAGACCAGGGAACAGGCCAGGCAAGTGAAGAACCTGCCCCTCCTTAAATCATACCACCTGGGACCCCCTGAAGCTTGGGATACTGCAGCCTGGAAACAGTGCCCCACTTTAAGGAGCTAAAAGTCAAGTAAAAGAAAAGCAAGATGAGCAGACAGAGAAAGGTCAGGACCATAGAAAGTTTCTTTAGTGACAAGGTAGCTTGAGGTACACCCTCAGAGGAGGATGGCAACATCACCATATCGAAAGTTTCCAAGAAAAATACGAATTGGTCTCAGGCCATAGAGATGCTCAAAAAGGACTTTGAAGATAAAGTTAGAGAGGTAGAGGGAAAAATGGAAAGAGAAATGAGGGTGAAGCAGGAAAGACATGAGGGGAAAAAAAGTCAACAGCTTGACTTTTTTTTCAACAGCTTGAAATTCCAGGACCCCAGGAGATGGAGATTATATAAGAGTGAACAGACTGTGGAATGACCACCTCACCCAAAAGTTTAGCAGGAGACAAAGTATGACACAAAGCTTCAGTAGAGGAAATGAAACTGAAGAAATGAGTAAATCAAAGAAAACACTAATAAGTATTAAAATTATTATAAATCTAACTCCCTAACAACTGTAAACAGAGACTCAAAAGAAAAAAAATGGATTTTCCAGCAACATGAATTCCTAGAAGAAATGTACATCAAGAGATAAAAGCTATGGAAAGACTTATATGAACTAATGTATAGTAAAATGAACAGAACCAAGAGAGCACTGTGCACAGTGACAGCAATACTGTTCAATGAAGAACTGCGAATGACTTAACTATTCTCAGCAATACAAGGATCCAAGACAATCCCAAAGGACTAATGATGAAACATACTATCTACCTCCAAAGAAAGAACTGATATTGATAGAACACAGAGTGAAGCATGCTGCTTTTCACTTTTTTTTCCTATTATTCGAGTTTTCTTTTACAAAATGACTAATATGGTAATGCTTTACATAATTGCACATGTATAACCTATATCTGGTTGCTTACTGTCTCAGGGAGGGGAAGAAGGGGAGGAAGGGAAGGAGGGATAAAATTTGGAACTCAAGACCTAAAATGTTTTAAAATGTTTATTTTTTTTAAAAAAAGAGATAAAAGCCATGATTTTTTTTAAAAAAGAAAAAAAGTAAAAACTGCCCATATCTATTTGAACTAGAGGGCAAAGTAAGAATGGAAAGAAAAGTAAAGATGGAAAAAAAAAAATCCAATGATCACCTCATGAAAGTAAGCCCAAAATGAAAAGTCCCAGTAATGTCACAGCCAAGATCCAGAGTTCCCACTTCAAAGAAATTATACTGGCAAGCACGCAGAAAGAAGCAGTCCAAGTTCCAAGGAATTAGTCACAATGTACAAGACCTGAGAGGCACTACTAAAAATGAGAAGAGATTTATAATACAATATTCTAAAAGACAAAAGAGATAAGCCAACAACTGAGAATTGACTCTTCAAAAATTGAGTATAATCCTGGGATGGGGAGGGGCAGTGTAAAAATGGACCTTTAGAGGGCAGCTAAGCGATGCTGTGGATAGAGCACTGGCCCTGGATTGAGGAGGACCTGAGTTCAAATTCGGCCTCAGACATTTGACACTTACTAGCAAGTCACTTAACCCTCACTGCCCTGCAACAACAACAAAAAAAAGGATCTTTAATGGAATAGAGGACTTTCAACTCCTAACTAGAAATGTTGCAATATAATAAGCACAAGAATTCAGGAAAACCTACAAAAGGCTCTTATTTTGCCAAATGAAAGGAGCTGTATGATGATGTAATACCAACATTCTAATAGGGAGAACAAGTATTCCTTCAGAAGTTTAATATCTTCAAAGATAGTTAAATAAAGAAAATAGAGCTCCTAGGGATGGACTGATTCTATTCTGAGGGTCTGATGAAGGGAATGAAAAGGGACGGTAGAAGGAAGAATACACTAAGGAATAGGGGAAAAGGAATAAGTATACAGCTTAGCACATGGTGTTATAATTAATTTTGAATATGCATATGATTTACACCCCCAACTAGTTAAAAGAATTCTTATAATACAAGAATACCATATTTCTCTGTAACACCCCTCAAACACTCTACATAGCCATACCAAATAATTTCCTTAAAGGCCACGCCTTATAACTTCCAATACCTAGCACAATGCCACGTACATTGTAGTCATGCAATAACTGAATTTATTAAGGAATGCTGATAGATGCTAATACTTACTATATTTATAGAGAACACAACTCTAAATATTTTGTTCTGAGGAACTTAATTCCAGGATGGTAATTCTAAACTGCCTTCAGAAAATATCAATTATCTTTTCTGAACTTCCATGCTGGGCCAAAATAGAAGCAAAGGGAGGTTGGTAGGGCAACTATAGTGGCAACAGTGGCCACAATTCAGTTTTTTAAATGCTCCCTAACTTTTCTCTTTTCCAGTGTCACAGATGCAACAGTGACCCTTAAAGGAGAGCCAAAGATGAAAGCAAGTTCTAAGGGGAGAGGAGCAATCTCACTAAGATGATGATGGCATCAGTGGTCAAGGTACAGTGAGAAGATGGTATGTTGGGCCAGATAGCCTAAGATGTCACCCTTTAAGCAAGGAACAAGTCAACCTTTGACCTAATTCTAGCTATCCTGTACTTGGCCTCATCACTTCTCTTCTCTGGGCCTTACTTTCCATGCCTATATGTAACTTCTCCCCTTGTGCCCTCGGGGATATTGTAAGGATCCCATTAAAGTGTATATCCAAGGTGCAATCCATCTACAGAGAAAGAACTGACAGTATCTGAAAACAGACTGAAAATTTTTTTTTTGACAATTCCTTAATCTGAAGTTTTGTTTTTGTCTGTTTTCTCTAACAACCTAACCAATGTAGAGATGCTTTCCATGACTACTCATGTATAATTTATATTGAATTGCATGAGTTCTTGGGATGGGGGGGTGGGAAGGGAGGGAGGAAGAGAAGTTGGAATACAAAGTTTTTTAAAAAATTGATGTCAAAATTTGCTTTTACATGTAATTTGGAAAATTAAATTTTTTAAAAGTGTATATCTGGGGGGCAGCTAGGTGGCACAGTGGATAGAGCACTGGCCCTGGAATCAGGAGGACCTGAGTTCAAATCTGTCTTCAGACAATTTAACACTTACTAGCTGTGTGACCCTGGGCAAGTCACTTAACCTCCACTGCCCCGCCAAAAAAAAAAAAAAAATGTATATCTGGGGGCAGCTAGGTGGCACAGTGGATAAAGCACTGGCCATGGATTTAGGAGGACCCGAGTTCATAGCTGGCCTCAGACATTTGACACTTACTAGCTGTGTGACCCTGGGCCAGTCACTTAATCTTCATTGCCCCACGCAAAAAAAAGAGAGAGAGAGAGAGAAAGAGAGAGAGAGAGAGAGAGAGAGAAGTATATAGTCCTCACATAGCTAATGCAGACATTTGATTTGCATGATCATTCATACATAGTGATGGGTACTGTTTGTTTTGCATTCTCAGTGGTGGGGGAGGAAGAAGGAAAAGGAAGAGAACATGAAACGCTTGCTCAGTGAATTCTGTTGCTTGACTCAAATAGTGCCTATTAGTTTTTTCCAAGCAGCTCCCAATACATCATGACAACATTGCTTTTGTATCCACCACTTGGCCTTGCACAAAGAAAATGCTCAATAAGTATTTACTGAACTGTGCCTAAATATATTCCACTGCCTGAATGGAAGAGGCCCCATAGATGTCAATGGCCTCACTCTCAGGAGCTGACCTGTGGGCCACTAAGAGACAGGTGCACACACCTGTGTGGATTCGAAGGTGGTTCTTCAGATTCCCAGCGGTGGTGAACTGCTTGCCACATCCCAGCTCAGGACACACAAAGGGTTTCTCTCCATTATGAGTTCTCATGTGCACTTTCAGTCTCTGAAGCACATAAAAGCTTTTCCCACAGCCTTCAGCAGGACAAATAAAAGAACGGTCATTCCTGCAAAAAAATAATCAGAGAAGTAATAACCACCCAAAAAAGTTTTTCTCTTGGAACAGTACAATGGAAGTATCCCGGCCTTTCAGTACTTGGTGTGTACTATTTTCCATCTGGCGTTGATGTCTTATGCTACTTTTATGTATGTACATGTCTGTAGTCTCTCTAACATGTAAGCTCCCTGACAATGGAAGTCAGTCTTAGGCAGCTTTGGTACCATTATAGCTCCTATAGCAAAGAGGATTCTAAAGCGAATCACTGTGACTGCCAAACCAACTAATCTTTCCCTTTTTAAAATGGAGCAAGAGAACTGAACCACTTGGTCTCCTACCCTAATGCAATCCAGAGAAAAGGACTAGAAAAAAGACCAAGATTTCCATTCTTATTTAGAAGGAAAAAAGTGGGTTCATCTGCTGAAATCAGGAAATAGAAGCTCTGTTCTCTGCCACTTACTCACTAACAGTTCTCTTTGCCTTTTCTAGTCAGCTAAGGCACTCAAAGTAGAATACTCTGAATTCTATAACCAAGACTTATGTACCATACACAAGGAGGGAAAAATCCCTTCTATTGAAGAGCAAAATATATTTGGCATCAGGAATGATCTAGTTCCCATGCTTTCTTTTAACCTGTATATCATGCTGACCATGTCCATTCAAAATCTTCTATGCTTGCTTGGCCTCAGATGTATTGTCTCAAACTTACTCACCTATGTGTTTTTAGGTGGTACTTAAAATGCGCTGGCCACACAAATGTCCGATCACAGCCCTCAACTGTACACTGGAGCCTCTTTTCCTCTTGAGGAAGGTGAGGAAGGGACCCAGAGTCTTTAGGCTGCCCATCACCTGGACCAAGGTGAACATTTTCCCCTACAACAGGGATACAAATGATAAAACCAGAGAAGAAAGGTAAACATAAAAGGACTTCTCATAGATGTTTTGATCCCTAATGCCCTCCAAATATTACCTCTCTATATGAAGTTTACACTATTACCTAGGAAACCCTTCAAACCACATCTGTCTTTTTTTCCCCACATGTGCATCCAACACCAGAAATAAGAATACCATTCTTCCATCTCTTTCCCAGGACTACTATAAAATAGTAGTACAAAGCAGAGTGCTATACAGTCAGCTTTCTTTCACAGGCTCATACCTAGGTCATTTATCATGATGTCAAACTGATCATGCATAATCTAATGTGTTTTTAAAAACTCAAAGTAAAATCGTGTCTATTTTGTAATGAAAAGATAAAAGGGGAAATAATAAATGATATGTCCAAGAGTAAATGTCTCTACAGGAGCATGAAAAGGCTCAATGGCAACAGAAGGTGTGAAAAGGGTAAAGAAAGGAAGGTATTGCAGTCTGTTTTTTATTAACAGCAGTCAACAATCTTCAATAGCAAAAGCCAAGAATAAGAAGCAATAATAACCCCATTGTAATATACATTGGTCAAATAACATCTTAAATTCTATGTTCAGCTTTAGGTACCAAGTTTTAAGATAAACAATGACAAACTGGAACACACCCAGAGAAAGGTAATCAGGACAGTGATGGATCGAAAAATTATATGAAGAACAGATGAGGAACTAAGAGAAATTGACCTTAAAAACAAAACAGAACTGGGGAGGGGCTCAAGGGCTAAAAGGCAGAAGGCATAGGGAGGTAGATTTCAGTTCAAAATAAAAGAACAACTTTCTAATACTTAGAACTATTCTTTTTTAATGGAAGGAGTTGCCTTACAGGAAAGTGAATTCCTAGCTAGTGGAAGTACTCAAGGAGAGACTAGAAAGAAATAACTCCTACTCTTTCTTAAAATCCTTTGTTTCTTTATTTATGGTGGGTTTGTTTTGTTTTTAGATTTCTGAGTTCCAAATTCTCTCCCTCCTTCCAGTTCCTCCTCTACCCAGAGAAGGCAAGCAATGTGATATCAATTATACATGTGAAATAATACATATTAGCCATCTCATGGAAGGAAGGAGAAGGAAAGAAAAACAAAATGAGAAAATTATACATCAATCTCTACTCTTTGATAATTTGATAGTACATCAATTCTCTCTCTGGAAGTAGATAACATTTTTCATCAAGAGTTCTTCAGAGGGGCAGCTAGGTGGCGCAGTGGATAGAGCACTGGCCCTGGAATCAGGAGGACCTGAGTTCAAATCTGTCTTCAGACACTTAACACTTACTAGCTGTGTGACCCTGGGCAAGTCACTTAACCCCCATCGCCTCACAAAAAAAAAAAAATTATAAATATAAGAGTTCTTCAGAATTGTCTTGGTTCACTAACCATGTTGATCAGAGTAGCTAAGTCTATCATTCTTTTGGGGGGGGGGGAGAGAGGGGGCGGGCAGGTGGGGCAATGAGGGTTAAGTGACTTGCCCAGGGTCACACAGCTAGTAAGTGTCAGGTGTCTGAGGCTGGATTAGAACTCAGGTCCTCCTGAATCCAGGGCTGGTGCTTTATCCACTGCTCCACTTAACTACTCCCTAGGTCTGTCATTCTTAATCATCATCATCATTACAAGATTACTGTTACTGTGTACAATAATTTCCTAGTTCTGTTCACTTTACTTTGGATCAATTCATATAAGTCTTCTCAGAGTTTTCTGAAACCATCACTCATCATTTCTTATAGCACAAGAGTATTACATCACAATCACGTACAACTTGTTCAGCCATTCCCCAATTGATGGACATCCCCTCAATTTCCAATTCTTTGGCAAGACAAAAAGAGCTCCTACAAATATTTTTGTACATACAGGTTCTTTCCCTTTTCTTTTGATCTCTCTGGGACAAAGATCTAGTAATGGTATTGCTGGGTCAAAAGGTATGCATTATAGTTCCCTTTGGGCATAGTTCCAAATTGTTCTCCAGAACAATTGGACCAGTACATAACTCCACCAACAGTGGAGTTCTATACAATCTATTTTCCCACATCCCCTCCAGCATTTGTCATTTCTGATAGTTATAAGGTAGTAGTACCTCAGAGTTGTTTTAATTTGCATTTCTCTAATCAACAATGATTTAGAATTTTTTTTTATGATTGTAGAAAGCTTTGATTTCTTCTGAAAGAAGCCTGTTCAAATCCATTTATCAACTGGGGAATGACTCCTATTTTTATAAGTCTTACTCAGTTACTTCTCTATCTAAGAAATGAGGTCTTTATCAGAGAAACTTGTTGTAAAGTTTTGAAATTACTTTATTGCCTATAGTACTTTTTAGCAAAATGTAGTTTCCCTGATTATTTCTTTTAATTAGGTGTGTGTATATATATATATATATATTTTTGATGGGCAATGAGTGCAAAACTCAATTTTCTACAGAGTACAATGAATAATAACAACATAGATGGCATTAGACATCTAATTCTGATGCTGCAATGAAATTACTAACCAAATTTATGTAAACAAGGAAAAATTAAAACAATAGAGGTCAAAATTAATGGGAATTCTACATTACTATTTTTCACATAGTTTCTTTGTTTGGCAAGAAATTTTTTTTCTGGATAAATGTAAACCATTTCTTCCTCACAGTGATATATAACCATCAAGCCTTCTCACTAACAACTATCTTAATAAGAGTCTGAGCCCACAAAATGTTCTTATACATAGTTCCTAACAGGTAGAACCATATCACTTTTTTTTTTTTAGTGAGGCAATTGGGGTTAAGTGACTTGCCCAGGGTCACACAGCTAGTAAGTGTTAAGTGTCTGAGGCTGGATTTGAACTCAGGTACTCCTGACTCCAGGGCTGGTGCCCTATCCACTGTGCCACCTAGCTGCCCCGAACCATATCACTTTTAATATCAATAGCTCCAAATTTTGGAATTCACTTTGGAGAAAACATTTACTTTACTTTGTAAATAAGCCTACAATGATTAAGGTACTTGTAGAAAAGATTTCTCTCACTCACACACACACACATCTTTCACACTCTCCCTCCCCCCCACCCCCCCAACCCATCTACTCTTGACAAATGCAAGAATTTGACTTTTAAGTCCATTAATATTAACAAGGCAAAACCCCTGTGTGTAGTACACAGGAGTAGAAAACAAAATTCTCACCATTGCTACTGGCTTTGGCACTTTTTGCCAGCTGTGCACGAGTAGCAGCAATCAGACTGTCATGGGCCAACTCTTGAACCCGGATGAACCATGGCATGCTGCTGTCAGCACTATCACTGGAGAGAAAGTCATTCCCAGAATCCTCTGCTTCATCCTGAACAAATACTAAGTGCTCAGCTGAGGAGCCCAGGCCTGGAAAAAAACCAAAAGTATGAGAAGCACAGTGAGGTCAAACAGAAACTTCTCTTTTTTATATCAAGACACATTCTCATATTCGGGTAATAAGAATATCTTGCCTTTAAAAAGCTCCAGTGCTTCAGATGCATTTTTTTTTTGGAGTTTGTAAAACTGCTGTTTATTTTATCTTGGCATTACAATGTCCAAACAACTCCAGGTCCATGTCTTGTGGTAAAACGGGTCAGGTTTGGGGCCATTCTATTTTAGGTAGTTGTCTTCTCCAAGGAAGGTAGAGTAATTGCCAGGGACTTTTCCCTTGCCACCATTAAGCTCCAACCCAACATCTATGACCCCTAAACTTCTCAAACTCACAAAGTTACCTCCAAGCCTGGACTTATCTACCTGGGGACAACCCCTCATTCACTTAGAGGCAGCCCACACCCAGGATCAGCCTTGCTAAGGTATGTGTTTTAGCTACTATAGGCTCATGACTGCATGGAGGTCAGATTAGATGGGGGAAGGAAGTGTGGAAGGATTGGCTTGAAACAGTCCTAATATGATTTGCAGTCAAAAAGGAAATGAGAGTTGAGGGTTTCACCACTCCTTCTTAAACAAACATAAGCTCTTCTGGCTTCACAGCCAATAAGGAGACTCTTTGTTACATTAAAATGTAAACCTTTTAACTATCGGGTACATTTTTAAACAAAAAACAAAACCATTAGAATAAGGATGCTGAGAGACACTGCAGAATTTTTTTGTAGGCTTAGGGTAATTTACATGAAGTTTTGCACCTAGAAGTAGGGGATAAGCTAAGATAATCTCTTGAAATCTCTCCCATTTTTATTTAAACAGTTATTAACCATTTAACTAGAACCACACAAAAATCAAAGTTGAGACTAAGACTAGAAGCTAGTCAATGGGTCATAAAAGAGATTGTACTTTTTCAGAAAGTAGGAATAAATTTTCTTTCACTGTGGCATCTGACACATATTCATATTCCACAAAATCTTTTTTCCCCCCTTAGAAACAGAGTCCAGAACAGGGTAAAGGATACCTGCTCTTGTTAGGTTAAGAAGGATAAAAGAAGTACTGTCACTTGGTTGAAGATCTTGCAACAAACTAGGAGACTCTGGAGTTGACAGAAGCTCAGGGGACTTCTGTACAGTGTGTGCCCTTGTTTCCTCTCCGTCAGGGCCCAGGTTCACTTGAAGGCTTCTCAACACAGCAGAGGAAGGTACCTCCTTACAGGAGTTGGCAGGATTTGGAGTATCATCTAGTAAAGAGAAAATACTACTACTTTACATAGCATCTATTTCCAAGGAGCTCAGGACTATAATAAATTTAATTCTTATAAAATGTCCTCTAATTATTCCTCTGGGGTAGGAAAGGAACAAGCATCATCTCTATTTTACAAAATGAGAAAATTGGCCCAGAAAGGAAAAGCAAGATGCTCCAAACCACAAATCAATGGCAGAGTAAACTAAATGGCACCTATAGAATCCTTAACTATGACAGAACATGTTGTGATTATTACAGAATAGTCGATTAAAGTTCCAAATTAAATGATGCTGTTCTTTCCTACCCAAAACATATTCAGTGCAATGAGTATCAATTCATTATGAGGCCATTTCATAAAGTCTGTCTCCTGGGGCAGCTAGGTGTCTCAGTGGATAGAACACTGGCCCTGGATTCAGGTGGACCTGAATTCAAATCCAGCCTCAGACACTTAACACTTACTAGCTGTGTGACCCTGGGCAAGTCACTTAACCCCAATTGCCTCACCCCCCACCAAAAGGCTATCTCCCCCAAAAATCTCAACCAGGTTTTTGAAAGGCAGGTAATAAACCTTTCCTAGATGGCAGCCAGAAAGGGCAACAACAACTTAAGAAATAAATGAAAGTTTATGAAATCAAAATACCTTATTAAAGTTTGAATCCACACAAAACCTATACAAGCAAATAAAAGCTAAAGAAGCCATTGCACTTGGAGCATATTTTGGTCGCAGGACATGGATTTTCACAATAGCCACTTATCACAGAATATAGAATCCTCAGGGTTTAATTTATCTTTATAAAATGCCGGAAAAGGGCAGCTAGGTGGCACAGTGGATAGAGCACCAGCCCTGGATTCAGGAGGACCTGAGTTCAAACCCAGCCTCAGACACTTAACACTTACTAGCTGTGTGACCCTAGGCAAGTCACTTAACCCCAATTGCCTCACCAAAAAAAATAAAAATAAAAATAAAATAAAATGCTGGAAAGAACTTTTTCCTCTTCAAAGAGAAGAAAATGGAGCACTTACGAGAATCAAAACAAAAGCTTAGGCAATGGTCCTGACACTTGAAAATACAATCAATATTTATTAATGCTTGGAAATTTTCATATTTTAAGAACTTTTGTATTTTCTGATATCTGCTATATTAATTCTTTTTTGGGAAGTGGGGCAATGAGGGTTATGTGACTTGGCCAGGGTCACATAGCTAATAAGTGTCAAGTATCTGAGGCTGGATTTGAACTCAGGTCCTCCTGAATCCAGGGCCGGTGCTTTATCCACTGTGTCACCTAGCTGCCCCCTGAAATGAGTTTTGAAGGAAACCAGAGAAGCCAGGAATTGGAGGTAAGGATGGAGAGCATTCCAAGTAAGGGAGACAGCCAATGAAAAGCAAAGAAGTAGAGGTCTCTACAGAAGTCTCAACACTCGCCCTCATCCAAGCCTCGATTTCCTCACTGGTAAAATAAGAACTGAACCAGACCAATGGTTCCCAAGCAGTAGATTCCACATTATTTCAAGAGATTCATAAATTCATATTCATTAAGTATTGTCATTTTTGGCTTTAACTTAAAGAAAAGATGTAACATGACTGGTTACCTACCCTCTTCCCAACTTGCCTGTTACTTACTGTTGTCAAGGGTCCCAGCATTCCTTCATCCACCCAGGCTCAAATCTTGGAGTCTCTGACTCCTAGCTCACATTCACCTCACAATCCAATCAGTTCTCAAGTCCTGTCATTTCTACCTTTACAACATACCTTGAATACATTGATCACTCTCGACCCACACAGCCGCCACTCCTTGGTACAGGCCCTTATCACATTATACCCATATTATAATAATGTTCTAGATCGTCTCCCTGTTTTCAGCCTCTCCCCACTTGGTTATTAAACTACTTTTCTGAAGTACCAGTGTGACCCACTACTTAAACTCTGATAACTTTCTATGACTTCCAGGATCACATATAAAATTCTCTTTGGGGAATTTAAGGCCCTTAAAAACCTGGGCCTTTCCTACCTTTCTTGTCTACACCTTACCCCCAAACACTGGCCTACTTGCTATTCCTTAAACAAGACAACCTATCTCCCCACTCCATCCCTTTTTACTGGCTGCTCCCCAATGCACGGAATGTTCTCCCTCCTCACTTGCACTTCCTATCTTCTTCGAAAGGTAGTCCCCTCCTGCCCTACGGCTAATATCTTCCCTCTGAAATTACCTTCCATTTACACCTTCCACTTACACCTTCCACACACACTTTAATGGAGGTGACTACCCTCAAATGACTGTACATACCAGATATACATAGACATATACATAGATACACATGTGCATATATACACGCATATTTATGCATACATGCATGAATAACTATACTTATAAGATATTTAAATATTTTATACTTAGGTATTTGAGGGTTGTCACCCCCATTAAAATGTGAGCTCCTTGAGGGCAGGGCTTGCCTTTCTTTGTATTCTTAGTGCTTAAGCACAGAGCCTAGCACATATTAGGTGCTTAATAATCCTTGACTCAGTATAAGTAAGCAAACAAATAGACTATAGACTAAATAAACATCTCCACAGATATTACTATTTTTTAAAGTATGAAGATATGATTAATAAATTACAAATTCATTTAAAAGCATTACTGAGTTTATATTCTTTTTTTGCAATGCATTTTCTCAGTCAACAGATAATAATGGTACAACTACTATCAAGTAATTGTTTTGATGTTAAAAAGTTCTTTTGCTCCAAAAAGTTCTGAGGGCTCTTACAGTTCTAATATTCTATAATTCCAAGGATGTGGGCACCATCTGGCTAGGGTACTTCTTGTGTCGAACATGACAAATGCTTCTCTCCCTGGTCCATTTATCTGCCTCCTCCCCACCCTCAAGTACCACAGGCTGAGTCCAGGAGCAAATGAGATGGTATGTAGAAAAAGCCTGGAGAGCTCCCAGGTGATTCTGCATCACATGGCACTATCTAGTGCTATAGACTTCTTCTTTTTGGGCAAAAAGAGTAAGACATGCTTCTGTACTAGGGGGTGAGACTACACCAAAAATACAACGATCAAAGTGTTAGGAACCATGGCAACAGGAGATCTAAATATCCAGTCCAGCCTTAAAAGGTTCAAAATTGCTTCTTCATCTTTCCTCATTTTTCCAAATCCATCTATCAGTTACCATAGAGACAGGCTTTCTCGCTATACCCATTCAGTTCACAAGCACTCTGGAACAGTTTAAGCCTCTTCCAATGCCCAGCTCTTAGCACAGCACTAGGCATGTATGGTAAGTACTTACAACATGCTTCTAGATTTGGTTGATTCTCTCGTCCTATTGCCAATTTGTTCATCCATTTTTGATTGTAAATTTACCTGGTAACACGAGCCGGCTGCATTCTGAGGTCTCAGTAACAGGCAGCAGGGACAGACAAGTGATATCTTTAGCTTCAGATTCCACCAGACCCTGTCCCAATGGTATGGATGTGTTCTGAACAAACTGGACCAGCAGCTAGAAGGGAAAGGAGAGAGAGGGCATTCAAAAGAAGGAAATGTTGTGAATGGACACCTGAATCTGTGTATGCACCCAAAAATGGAGGTATCATTATTAAGGATTAATGGTTTATCTCATTAACCATACCTGGAAGGAACACTGCATAATTCTGACACAATATTCAAAAAGTTATAGATCTTTTTGGGGATGCAGTGGATAAAGCACCAGCCCTGGATTCAGGAGGACCCAAGTTCAAAACCGGCCTCAGACACTTGACACTGACTAGCTGTGTGACCCTGGGCAAGTCACTTAACCCCCATTTCCCCACCAAAAAAAAAAAAAGAAAAGAAAAAAAAAAGGTATTTTTCTTATAACAATGAAAAAAGGTTAGAGAAAACAATTAAATATGAAGAAAGCATTTTTTTTAGCCACTACTTATATCTTCCATTTCCTGCTATGGAAAAAAGATTACTTGAAATGAAGATGGAATTGTGTTGATTTAAAAAGCTTTGGAATTATGAAGTAGCCCAGAGAATGAATTTGAGGAAGAGAAATTTGGGAGGAAATGAGAATGCTGAAGGAGAAGTAGGTAAAGGTATCAGAAGAACTTGAGTTAAAAAGGAAAAAGGAAGAATGAAGAGAGAACTAACTGGTGAGACAGTAAGAAGTTAGAGAAAGGAGGGGCACCTAGGTGGAGCAGTGGATAGAGCACCAGCCCTGGAGTCAGGAGTACCTGAGTTCAAATCTGGCCTCAGACACTTGACACTTACTGGCTGTGTGACCCTGAGCAAGTCATTTAACCCCAATTGCCTCCAAAAAAAAAAAAGTTAGAGAAAGGAAAGGAGTTCGTGTGATTGTCAAGTTGTGAATAAGGTGCTAGAGAAGAAAAGCAACTATGGAGCTGATTAGCAAGATAAGACAAGAACAGAGGATCTCACAGAGACACTGAGTAGAGGGAGAATTTTGTAGCATCTTTCTCCAAGTGTTAGAAGTTTCTATTTCTGTCATAACTAAGTGTCTATCCACTAAGTATAAAAGTACAGGCTAAGAGAAACACACATCAAAACAAGTCTGAGGTTTGATCACATTCTGCAAATTGGACCCCAAAAATGTCAAAAGTTAATGTCCGAGGGATTGTAGGATAAAAGATACTCTAGTGCATTATTGGTAGAACTGTGAAATGCTACAAACATTTTGGAAAGCAATTTAAAATTATGCAAATAAAGTCACTAAAATGGCTATACCCTTTGATTTAGAGATTCTATTATCGGACTTATACCCCAAGGAAGCCACTGATAAGACATAAGTTCTTATATACACCAAAATATTTATAGCAGCATTTTTTGTGATAGCAAAGAAAAACAAAATAAATTCCCATTGATTAGGGAACAGTAAACAAATTGTGGTACGTCAATGTAATAAAATATTGCTGTGCTATTAGAAATATGTGTTAAGTACAGAAGCACGGAAAGTTACATGAACTGATACAGAGTGAAGTTGGCAGAGCAATATGAACAGTAACTATAACAATGTAAATTGCAAGAACTGCATGAACTAATTCAGGGCAAAGAAAGCAGCGCTAGTAGAAGATCACATACTGTGGTTAGGAAAATATATTCAAAAACAATAATAATGTCAACTAAACTCCAAGTGCAATGATCAATCTTGGTCCTAGAGAAAAGATGAAGTTCACTTTCCTATTCTCTGTAAAGAAGTATAGAACTACATATAGAGAATGTGGCCTACTCTGTCAGATTTGATGATTATTGGTTAACTTTATTTGACTTTTTTTTTGTGGAGGTTCCTCACAGGTTGGGGGGGCAGGGGGAGAGATATATAATGAGAAATACAGTATGAAATCAGGCATAGATAGCAACAAAAGATAACAATGTAAATACCCACAAATTTACAAGAGACAAAATCTAAGAAAAGAACTGTTAATAAAACCCAAGGCCTTAGATGTTTACACAAAAGAGTAACAAGCAAAATGAATAAGGCAGGCAAATTTAACCTCATAATTATCACTGAGACATAAGATGAGACTAATGACTAGAATAAGGTTATGGACTTAGGCAGACTCTATAAATAAAATAGGTAAAGGGTAGATGCCACAAAGAATAAAAGAAAACCTAAAAGGAAGCACAGAAAAGCAGGGTAGATTTGAAAACAATGTATAGTACTTATTACATGGTTTTTACCAAAAAAGCAAACAGTCTGAAATAGAAATTCATGGTTCTATAGTCAACCCTCTCGAATTCTTCTGTGTACATGGAAATGCTCTTTTTTCTCTTTTTATACTTGATTTTAAAATAAATTTTTTAAAAATTTTAAAATTTATTTTTCATTTGTCGGGGAGACCTGTTCTGCTTGGCCTGAGATGGCAGAATAAGGAACAATGGACAAAAATACAAATGAAGATTTCAGTTTTATGTAAGGAAAATGTTCTTATCAATGTTATCTAAAAGCTCAATGGGCTGCCCCAAGAGGTAATGGTTTCCCCCTAATTTGCAGTCTTCAAGAAAAGGCTGGTATGTTGTAGAAAGGATTCTTGTTAAATATGGATTGGAAGGGATGGTGGCCTCTCCCAAATCTGAGAGTCCATGATTCCTAAACAGAAATAGCAACAACAGGTCTATGCCCGTGAATAAAAAAAAAACAAAAATGGTTTACATTTCTGTAGTATCTGAAATATTACATAAAAAGCATGTGGCATGTTTCTGGTAATGTGATTACTTATCAAAGTAAATTTTGTCACTGTAAATTACCTACAATAATTCCCAGTCTATGGAAATATAAACATACTTTGAGAAGGAAACAGAATAGTGTACTAATTTAAAATTTCTAAAGAAAAACCTCTTCTAATAAAAGAATAATAAACGAAGGAGTAATTGTAGGCCATAGCCTACAAGAAGGAAGATAAACCCAGCCAATCATGCTCACCTCTGGTTTGGACTCTAACTCATCCGATAACATTGATTCAGCTTCCAAATCCTGTAACCGTTAAGGGGAGTTACAAAGCTTAACTTGGAGTCAATGACCACCTCCTGTTATTCTCATATTTCCCAACAGAGCACAATGAACTTCTTGTAGTTAAATTGTTTTGGGCAGTTAATCAATTTAACCTAAAATAGAAAAGAAAAGTATAATCAGCTCAGAATTCCTGGAAAATAACAGACTCAAAATCAAAAGCTCTTGACCAAATCAGCAATGCAAACAAATTTTTGAAAAATCATCCCCAAAACTAAGTCAGACAAAGTTTCATTAGTACTTACCACTGTCATGATGATGAAATGATAGCAGTGAAAACTGATAGCATGAAGGAGTACAGTACCAGTGTTACATGTGCTATCTCCAATTTATATTTAAATTCTTACTTTATTACAGGCTAAATTCTTTCAGAGACTGGGCCTATGAGTCCATACTAATTTGAATTTTTTTTTTTTTTTTAGTGAGGCATTTGGGGTTAAGTGACTTGCCCAGGATCACACAGTTAGTAAGTGTTAAGTGTCTGAAGCCGGATTTGAACTCAGGTACTCCTGACTCCAGGGCCGGTGCTCTATCCACCGTGCCACCTAGCTGCCCCAGTCCATACTAATTTGAATGGCTATTAATAACAGGATTTTTTAAAATTAGCTAAAAAGCAAAATGTTCAGTGTATATAAACCCAAGAGAAACTCAATACTTGTTTGACTGAAATACATATTTTTTACCCTGTAGAAATAACAAATTACAAAATGTTTATGAAAATACAATTTTAATTTTTTCTCACACAAAATTTATGACAAATCCCTGAGTTCGCCTTTCGCAACACCCTCACTCTCTTTCACAATCTTCCCCTATCTCTACCTTTGTATGCAATGATCCTGTAACAAAAATTTATCCATAGAAGTAAAACTCCAGCTTGGCAACATACCTTTCAGTTGCTTCTTCTAAATTACTTTGTTGGGTGGCAGCTAAGTGGCACAGTGGATAAAGCACCGGCCCTGGATTCAGGAGTACTTGAGTTCAAATCCAGCCTCAGATATTTGACACTTACTAGCTGTGTGACCCTGGGCAAGTCACAACCCCCACTGTCCCGAAAAAAAAAACCAAAAACAACTTTGTCCTCTTTCTCCTTGTACTTACTTCCTATCCTGTGTTTTACTTGGCATACTGCCTGCTATCACCAAAAGTCTGCTCCTGAGACCACTGAGTGGTTCTACTACTACAGCTGGACATGCCCCTATTTGACATCAATCAAGCAATTAATAAAAGCAGTTGTGCTTTTCTAGAGTTAATCTTGGAGTCTCCAAGTTCTTAAGCATGCCTGCGTGCCTAACTATTATCAACACTTCTAAGCAAATCAAGGACATAAGTCCCAAACCTAAAAGAAATCAGGAAATGGGCTAAAAGATAATTAATAAGCACTTCCTACCCTTTCTGTTTATTAGGTTTTAATGGAACTGTTTTTTGGCTTCTAGGACAGACTACTAATTCTCTTCAACCAGTGAAAACTGGAACATTGGGAAGGAACAGCCAGTGCTCAAGAGGGATCTCTTAAACAGTCATATTTTATCCTTTTACTCTTTAAATAATATAAAAAACAATCAGCATCTATAAACCAGGCCCATTGGATAGTGATTTTTTTAATTACCAACTTAATATTATCCAATAAAACCATGAAAAATTTGTTTTAAAAGGATTTACATTTAAATTAATAACAAGATATAAATATTTCTACCTTGTCAGTAACTCCCTTTAAGTTCCTATCAGCTTTCTTTCTCCCTCTCCATATTCTTTTTCACTCTTCCATTTGTATGGTCACAATGTGTATTCTGTTCAGGTGCTGGTTTTTTCCCCTTGCATGATTTCATAAAGGCTTTCCTAACTTTATAGTTCATACTAATCCATTTTAGTTACATTATAGCATCCCATTATGATAATACGCAATATAGTTAATTCCTTATTTTTAGAAGGACAAGTATATATTCATCAGCTTTTTGTACTTCCCCCAAGAAACCCCTTAAAAATCTTACCTATTTAGGGATTTTTTGCCCCCCCCCTTTAAAATTTTTTTTTTTTGCAGGGCAATGAGGGTTAAGTGACTTGCTCAGGGTCACACAGCTAGTATCAAGTGTCTAAGGCCGGATTTGAACTCAAGTCCTCCTGAATCCAGGACCTGTGCTTTATCCACTGTTTTTTAGTTTTTCTGTGTAAATTGTTATCCAATTCTATGAAGAAATCATTTTGTTTGGTATTACCTTAAATACTCAAATTAATTTGGGGAATATAATTTTTACTTCATTAATTTTGCCCAGCCAGAATGCCCCCTTAATTTATTTTTCTTCATTTATTTGTTATTTCAATTTTACAAGTTGTGTCCTGTTCAAAGTCACATATACTACAGGGTGTCCCAAAAGTCTTAGTTTCTGTGTTCATAATAGGTAGGCCAAATTATTCGAAGTAAAAATGAACTGCCTCTTTCAAATTAACAATAATAATAACTTATCATCTTCATCACTATCAAGTGGTGTTTTAAGATTCATAAACTAAAACTGCACTAACTTTTGGGACAGTATTTATGCAACTGAATTCCCAAACAGTTAATGGTTATTATAAATGAGATTTTAAAAATTATCTTAACCTTTACTGAAAGTAGTTTCATGGTCAAACAGGAAAAGCAGGCATGTATGGGTGAAATCTGCATCACTGCAGAGAATATCCACAACAACTGAGATCATAGATCCAACATATAACTATAGTCTGCAATTTTACTGAACACATTTTCAATTAATTTTTGGTTGAGACAGTTTGGTTTTCTATCATGTCACCTCCAAATAAGGATATTCTGCCCTCTTCATTTTTGTTGTTTATCACTCTGGTTCTTTCTCCTGTCTTCTTCCAATTGCTAGTGTTTCTGATATTGTGTCAGACAAGTTTAAAAAGGTACTCATTTTATGCCTTTCAGATCCCAAAGTTGTTAGTGTTCTCTCCCTCTTCAAATTATCTTGCATTTTATTTATCCCTTAAACATGCTCAGTAAAACCTAAGTCCCTCTAGCTTAGGGACTGTTTCATTTTTGTCTATTTCTCTACTACACAGTAGGTGCTTAATAAATGTCGAACTGGATCTCAAAGAAAAAAAAAACAGAAGAAACAGTAACCCATTAGATTACTCAATCCTAACTTCCCAAGATCTTTTAAATCAATTTAATCTCGTTTTCCTTACATCTATGAACACTTTTAAACAAAAAGAGAGAAAAATTAAGAAAAATTAAGGGCTACATCTGCTGATCAGATAACTGAAGGCCATATGGCAGCCCTCTCACTATTACATCTACTCCTCCAAAAAACATCTGCCGAGCCAGGCACAACCAACTGTATTTGCCATTAGCAGGATTGCAACCCTCCACGCTCTCCCTTTCTCTCTGATACAGTGAATAACACAGTGAACTTTTAAAATCTATTGTTTGAGTTAGGAAATAACAAAATCTTCACGTATTAATGAATCTAAACCAGACATAATAGTCAATTTTATATACAACATAATTCACAAAGAGATTTTGATCTTATGACATTCTCCCTCTCCTTTTCCCCAAAACATAACTTTTTCACCTACTGCTTAGTTCATAAGGAGCAGCAATTAACAATTTGCTGACAGAGTAGTAACCTATAAACTTCTTTCCTACCCCCAAAAGCCCGATTCCAATCTTTCCTACTTTTTACCTTTTCACCCACCCAAAAAGGCCATAATAGCTATAAAGAAAACAGGAAGCATGGTCAGGAGCCAATAATTATAACAATGTTGCTAGGGATATAAGACAAAGCACCAGCTGAAAGTGCCCCCAAAAGCTATGCACAGCCTTAAATTTTGGTTTGGTTTCACTCACATAAAGACAAGGGGGAAAAAAAGATTTGGTCCATTATCTATAGAGTAACTTTTTTTAAAAAAGCATTAAGCACACTAGATCCCTAAAACTGTTACTGTTACTCAATGGAATTTAGATGCTAAAACAAAATTTCAGATTCTACAAAGCTTTTCAATGAACACACCCAGAGAACAACAAAAGCCTTGAACTTAATAGACTCAAACAAAACAGTCCAGACAATAATGGTTGCAAAGCAAATACATGAAAGCAGCAGTTTTTCTAATCAGTAATATCTAAAGAACTCTTTTCTGTTCTCTTAGCTAAAGGCCAGTAACTAAAATTTGTAACTTGCATCCTTTTCCTACAATATAATTCTACTTCATGTTCATTTTAATCAATATTATCATCAAGTAATAGTAAACTGAAAAAAAGTCTAAGGTGTCTTTACCAGAATCTTGACTACTGTTAACTTATATTACTTCTCATGGACCTCAGTAACCTTTGGAAAATGGAAATATATGTGTGTGTGTACACACACACACACACACATATCAACTTCTGAGGTTATACTGAATAAAAGCCCAATAAAAAATAAAGTACTGGGGCAGCTAGGTGGCGAAGTGGATAGAGCACTGGCCCTGGATTCAAGAGGACCTGAGTTCAAATCTGACCTCAGACACTTAACATTAGCTGTGTGACCCTAGGCAAGTCACTTAACCCCAATTGCCTTAACAAAAAAAGAAAATAGAAAAGAAAGAAAGAAAAAAGAAAAAGTACTTCAGAATCCAAATAGTTAATTAGAACCAGGCCAAATAAAGTGAGTACACTTCTTACTTAAAACGATCCAAATAATCAAGGTTACAACTCAGTCCAATAGGCAAGGTTGTGGCATGGAAAGCACTACATCTGGATTGGGAAGATTACTACCTAAATGTGACCTTTGCATCTAATATCCCCATCTATAAAACAGGGATAATACCTTACTACCCTTCACTACCATTCTCTAAAGCTACTGTCCCTTTCGCACTCTAACTCCCAGAAAATAATTTTAGGGGGCGGCAGCTAGGTGGCACAGTGGATAAAACACCGGCCCTGGATTCAGGAGGACCTGAGTTCAAATCCAGCCTTAGACACTTGACACTTACTAGCTGTGTGACCCTGGGCAGGTCACTTAACCTCACTGCCACACAAAAAAATGAAAAATAACAGTTTATACTTATTGCCTCTACTTCCTCTATTCTCACTCATTTCTCAACCCCTTGCAATTTGGCTTCTGGCCTCGCTGCTCAACTGGAACTCCAGTTACTAACTCTCTCCAGAGTTACCAATCATCACTTAATTGCCGAACTTAAAGGCTTTTTCCTCAGTAATCACCCTTCTTGACATCTCCATAGCATTTAATATTGTTCACTAGTCTCCTCTCTGGGTTTCTATAAAAATGCTCTTCTATGTTTCTCTTCCTATCTGTCCAATGGCTCTTTCTAGAGTCTTCTTTGCAGGAGCATGTCCAACTAACTTTATGTGGATGCACCTGTGGGCTATCCTGGGCCTTCTTCCCTTCTATCTGATCTCAACAACTTCCAAGGATTCAACTATATATCTTACACCAATGACTCCCAAATCTACACATACAGGCTTCATCTCTCTCCTTTCTCCAGTTGTAAACATTAGTGGTCAACAGACATTGCAAACAACATATCCAAAACAGAACTCATTATCTTTCCTTTTTAAACCCACTTCTCTTAACTTCCTTATTTCTGTGGAGAGCACCAATCATTTGTCAATCACCCAGGTTTACAAGCTATAGGAGTCATTCACATCTTTCCAATTCCACTCACACACCCCTTCCTCATATCCAATCAGTTGCTAGGTCTTGTTGATTTTTATCCTTTAATACTCTCTTTACATCTTGCTCTCCTTCCACCCTCCCTCCCCACCCCACCCCATCCCATTCCTTATATCACAACCACCTTAGTCTCAGTTGTGATCATCACATTTCTGGATGATTTCAGCTTCTTAATTGGTCTTCTTACATCTAATCTCTTGCCTCTTTATTTTCCAAATAGCCACCAAATCGATATTCCTAAAGCACAAGTCAAACCTAAAAGCACCTCTGCTTAAGAAGCTTCAGTGGTTTCCATTGCCACTTGTCTTTTCTACTAGCTCCACTTTCTGCATGAAAGCTCTTGACTATGGCTCCAGTCTCTTTCTAGGTTGATATTCTCCCTCTCAGTCTACATTCCAGCCAAACAGGTCATCAGCTTATCCTTATACAAAGTATATAACACTCCCATCCCTGGGCTTTTACACAGGCAGTGGCCCTTGCCTGGGATACTCTCCCTCTCTATGTTTTGGGTCCTATTGCTTTCTTCAAGATTCAGTTCAAGTGTCACCTCCCCCAAGAAGTCTCTCCTAATGACCCCGGTTGTTAATGCCCCCCCCATCATTGTGTTTATGTTTATTTTGCATATACATTATAATTACTTGTGTGTGGAAATGTTGTACTTCAAGAAAATGTTTCTTGAGTACAGGAACTGCCTTAATTTTGTAACCACAATGCCTACGTAGCACATGGTAGGCATTAAAAAAATAAATAAGGCAACAATGGTCCTCAACATAAAGAATACATTTTAAATACTTGCTTAATAGTCACATATTAATATATAGTAATGTGCTTGTTAAAATTATTAACATAAAAAAGTCTGAATAATGATATACTAGTAGCTTGCCCCCTGATTTAAGAGGCCACCTGGACTATTTTGTTAACCACTGATCAGTCTATATCATTGCTACTTTCAGAGCTCTTTGTATATTGTTGGGCTACAGGAATTGATGTCAACAGTATTTTAACTGATTAACACACAAATCCTGTTGATGGTAATGCATTTTGCAGACAAAACATTTTCAAAAACAAGAAACATGATACATATAGCTAATTGATAATTTCCAAATCTTTGTATGATAGTGCTTTAGAAGATTGACAAATTCTACTAATAATTATGGAGTACTTGATACTAGCATAATGTCAGTCTCCAAATTTCAGAGTTGAAAAGAACCTCACAAAGTTCAATCTATCCTTTTTAATCCAACAAATTTAGAAAAATTCAATTTGGGAGGTAGATCAATGACCATATTTTTACAGATAAGGAAATTTAAGACACCAAATGATTAAGCAGCTGCTTACCAAATGTCACCTAGCCATTTAGAGTCAAAGTTAGGGCTACAATTTAGCTCTCCTGAATCCTAGAACATTGACCTTCCTTTATGCTACAGAACAGCTCTAGACTGGTCTCTTTCAATCACAAACCAGATGTCCCTATTTTAGTACTGAAGAAATTATCTTTTATTCTCTGCATTTATGACACAGATATTTACAGGATCATAACTTTAGAGGAGAAAGGGACCTTTTCAAGGTCATTGGCCCCCTTCTTTTACATCTGAGGAAACAAGCCCAGAAATATTAAGTGACTTGCCAACCCAGCTAATGAATGTTGGAGCTGGAGTCCTAATCCAATGTTGCCGCCATTGCACCAAGGGGTGCATTTGAATTTTCTATGCGTTTGAATTCTGAGAAACCCCCTCTATCAAAAAATAAAGATCAAAATACTCAAATTCAAGTATTCCCAATTTAAAACTGTCCAGGATTAGCTTCCAGCCGCCTTGGAAGCTATGAAAAAGAACTTTTTATTTTAATTTTAAAGAAAAATGAACAATATCTCTTATTTTTTTCTTGTTGGAGATGGAATAAAATCCACTTAGAGATTGTTGCATTCGAATTAAGCTAAATGAATGGGGGAGATTAGTCAAAAAGGCAGGAAGGAAGGTTAAGCCTTCTGCCACCCTGGCCCCTTCCTTTCCCGCCCCCGGGTATGACTGCGACGTGCGGCCGCAGCTGGCCGATCCGCCCTCCCTCCACCGCGGATCACCCCTCACTAGACCCCCGCCAAGACCAGGGAGGCCGAGGACAGCCAGGGATGACACGTCCAGAGCGGACGCGCCCTCTGCCAGGCGGGGACGGCCACCCGCCTCCATTTTTTACAGGGCCCTCGGACAAGCTCTGCCCGGAGAAGGGGGAGACCGGGTGCGCCCGAGGACAAGAAGCCAGAGTCGCCCCCAGAGACCCCGCCGGAGAACTTGGACATCTCAGGGCTCATTGGTGCTCCCGGGCCCTTCGGGGGAAGAGGCCCAAGGCCTAAGGCTGCGGCCCCAGCGGCCTCGGACAAGAGGCCCCCCCAGAGCGGGGCTGACTCCCGGGAAAGGAGTCTCCGGGGGGCACCTTGCCTCTCCCCTCCCACTTTCCCTTCAGAGACCCGGAGCTGCGCCGTCCGCCTCGGCTCGGACTGGGCCGAATGCCGCGGCCGTCACCCAGAGCTGACCCGGACTGGATGCAGACAATCCCAGCTCTCACCTTCCCGTCCTGAGCGGCCAGCTGTCCCCGGTCCCTGAGTCTGTCCAGAAGCAGGGCTTCCGGCTCCCGCCGGAAGCTGTTCGAGCGCGGGACAGGAAGTTTTAGCCTCCCCCTCCCCGCCCCCCAAGCGGACAACATCACGCCACGCCGGGGAGGAGACAGGGAGGAGGCCATGACAAGCGTCTTTAGAGGAGACTAGGTCATTGGTTGGAGGGGGGCGTTGGGGGCGGACTCTAGCCCCACATCCAATCAGTTGCCAGGTCTTGTCTTTTCTACCCATTCAATACCTCTGTACTCAAAACACAGCGGCTTGGAGTCTTCTATGTTGCTGTTACCCAGGGTACAAAGTTGGGGGAAGAGGCAGCTGCCTGAACTCAAGCCTTCAGGACTTACTGCTCTCCTGTTGACCCACAGAAAACATCAACTGAAGAATGGCTCAACAAGTTGTGATATGTTTTTGTGGTGGATTATTATTGTGCTATTAGAAATGACGAGCAGGATGGTTTTAGAAAACCTGGGAAGACTTAAGTGAACTGATGCAAAATGAAGTGAGAACCAGAGGCCCGGGTACACAGTAACAGAAATACTGTTAAGATGACCAGCTCTGATCAAGACAGTTCCAAAGGAGCTATGATGACAGACCCTGGATTCAGGAGGACCTGAGTTCAACTGTGACCTCAGACACATGACACTTACTAGCTGTGTGACCCTGAGCAAGTCACTTAACCCCCATTGCCCTGCAAAAAAAAAAAAAAAGAAAGAAAGAAAGAAAAAGAACCCTTGATCCAAAGGAGCTATGATGAAAAATGCTATCCACCTTCAGAGAGAACTGATGAACTCTGATTGCAGATTTAAGCATATTTTTTTCCCTTTTTAACTTGGCTAATATGGAAATATGTTTTGCATGAGTTCACATGTTTTTGCTATCATATTGCTTACCTTCTCAGTGGGTGGGGAGGGGGGACAAGAGAGAGGGAGAAGATTTGAAAGTCACGAAATTTTTAAATAAAAAATTTTTAAATGAATGTGAAAAAAAAGATAAACGAATAAGTTTTTTTTTTAAATAGCTGTTGAAGAAGGTGTGAAGTAGTGGATAAAGGACTAACTCAAAAGTCAAAAAGACTGGTTCTAATCCTACCTCAAACCACACTTTAGACAGTCATTTAATCTGTCTCAGGGTGTCCTTATCTATAAAATGAAGGGAATGAATTCCATGCCATCTAAGGTCCCTTCCAACTCTAAATCTATGATCCAATAAACTAAGTTAACAGTAATATCTAGCCTTTATAAATTATCTCATTTGATCTTCACAATAACCCTGAAAAGTAGGTACTATTATTACCCTCATTTTACAAATGAGAAAACAGGCTTCTAGAAGTTAAGTGATTTACCCACAGTCACAGATCTAATAAGTATCTCAGGCAAGATTCAAAGGCTTCCTTACTCCAAGTCCCATGTTCTAAATACTGCTTCAGGGCTTTAATTTCTTCCTCTATAAAATGAAGGGGTCTGATTCCATACCATCTAAAGGGCAAAAACTGAACTCTCAAATCACTCCATCTTGCATCTGCTGCCCTACCTAGTTTCAATTCTACACAAGAAGCCCCTGCACTGGATTATGGCTGCCCTCCTCCTCCTAATTCAATTCCATAGAATGAGATGCTCCTGAAGAGAGAAAAAGACCCTCTGGGAAGAAGGTAACATAAGAAACTAAAAGTCTCCATCATGTTGTTATTCTTGGCTGGCTATGCTAGAGACCAGGGAATTTCTTCTTTGAGTGAGAGCTGGTATTCTCTCTCTTTTGCCTGAGCTGAGTTACCATGTTCCTGATGGGAGAACTCTTTCACTCTGTAAGCTGGCATATTCGCTCATATGTATTTTTTCTCTAATTCCTATTTTACTATTGAATTGGATAATTGAGTTTCTTTCCTATTTGTTTTAGCTGTTCATTGTAGAACTGGTGTTTGATGAGAAAGGGGTCAATCAATGGATATGGAGCTTGAGATCTCTCTTTTCCTGTTAAAAAATAGTGATCAGGATTTTAGTTTAAATCCAAAAATTACATCCCCTACATTAGTAACATTGAAAGGAACAGATAGATTTAATTATGGCTCAGTATCCCTCTCTATCCTTCACCCCTAAGGAGAACAGGACCATTTGGAGTCATCGGAAAAAAGTCAGGGGGGAGAGACACTTAGAGACATATCTATTCTTGCCTCCCTTACACACAAATCAAGACAATCTCATTACATTTATATCACAATAATTCATCAATGTTAATTAACCCTATTCCCAATCTAGAATTGAACTCAACAAAGAATAATAACTAAGAAAAAGTTAGTAAAAACAACTAATTTAGTGACTGTCTTAACAGTATATACAACATTAAGCCTTACTAGTTCTCCACTGTTCTACTATAAGAAAGGAGGTAAGTTTCATTAATTGTTTTCCAGATCATACTCAGAGTTCAGCCTCCTTTTGGTGATCTTTGCATGTATATTGCTGTAGTATTATATATCTTGTTTTTCTGGTTTTGTTTATTTCATTCTTTACCAGTTGTTACAAATCTTCCCATATTTCTCTGAATTTCTAAAATTCATCTTTTCT
Source organism: Dromiciops gliroides (assembly GCF_019393635.1). Classification (NCBI taxonomy): domain Eukaryota; kingdom Metazoa; phylum Chordata; class Mammalia; order Microbiotheria; family Microbiotheriidae; genus Dromiciops; species Dromiciops gliroides. Next base: position 238,011,320 of record NC_057862.1, read on the forward strand.
GACTGCACAATAATATAACATTACATTATAGTTACCTTCCTTTGTCCAGCCATTATCTAGTTGGTGGGTGCCCTCTTTTTTCCTAGTTCTTTGATCGAGTGCTACCATGAATATTTTGGTACATGTTGACCTTTGTTTCAACCTTTGAGTTCCTAGGGAATATGCTGAATAGTGGTATTATTGGGTCAATGCAGGGTATGAACTGTTAGGTCATTTTCTTGCTTAATTCCAAATTGACACCCAGAACACAGGGCCAATTCACACATTCAACAACAGTGTGTTGGTGTGCTGTCATTCTTCATCCCATGCAACACTGATTATTCCCATTTTTTGAACCTCTTCGACATTTTGCAGAGTGTGAGATCAAACATCAAGATTGTTTTAATGTGCATTTCTCTTACAAAGTAAAAAAATAAATCTTATTTTTATCTTTTTTGGGGGGCATCGTCTATATCTTCCACTGCATTCATCCCCTATCCCTTCCCAAAGAACAAAGTACCACTAAGAATGTTTTGGTATATGTGAGACTTTGACTTCTTTGGAGTATATTTCTGGCAAGTGACTCTTTGGGTCAGAGGGTATTGACATTTTGCTTTCTTAGGATAACTGCAAATTGATTCCCAGACTAGTTGGACCAATTCACAGTTCCACCAACAGTGTTAGTATGCTTATCTATCCACAACTCCTGCAACATTTATTTACTATTTCTTTTTCCCCTCATATTTTCCAGTTTTTAAGGTATTTGTTGAAACCCCAAAGCTGTTGTTAATTTGTATTTCTCTTAGTTTTGCTTATTTTAGAATTTTCCAAGTGGTCATCTATAGTTTGCAATCTTCTTTTATCTTTTTTTTTTTTTTTGCAGGGCAATGGGGGTTAAGTGATTTGCCCAGGGTCACACAGCTGTCAATTGTCTGAGGCCAGATTTGACCTCAGGTACTCCTGAATCCAGGGCTGGTGCTTTATCCACTGCGCCACCTAGGTGCCCTCTTGCAATCTTCTTTTAAAAACCATTCATTTCCTTTAGCCACTTCTAGAATGGCTTGGAGAATTACATATTTGTGTCAATTCCTTCTATGGCAGAATTTCACTATGGCAGAATTTTATCATTGATATTTCATGTAAATATTTTTCCCATTCTATATTTTCTCTTCTTGTTTTCTTTTATGCAAAAAAAATCTAGCCTGATTTTCTACTTTTACATGAAAAACAAACAAAATCACTTTCCTTTAAAATTCTTTATTGTAGGAAATTATTGCAGTACTCCCTCTAGGTTTCTCCTTACAACATGCATTACCTCCCCACAATTTTAGAGGTTGTGGCACCAACATTCTAAAACAGCTTATGAGTCCCCACTGATGTGCTTCCCATGAACCACTGACAGACATAGCAAGAAAAGCAGTTATAAAGCACAGCCTTCTCCATAAATCTCATCTCCATATACACACTGTCAACAAACCACAAACTTAAAAGTGCAAGGATAGTGATGCACATGTGCAGGAAATACATGAAATACTTTTTGTGATGTAGAATGATCCCCACATTCTAGAAAAGGGAGTGGGGCTTTGAATGAGCCATTCACATTGGAAAGGAAGCTTGATTTCAAATATTGGGACTTGGGGGCAGCTAGGTGGCACAGTGGATAAAGCACTGGCCCTGGAGTCAGGAGGACCTGAGTTCAAATCTGGCATCAGACACTTGACACTTACTAGCTGTGTGACCTTGGGCAAATCACTTAACCCTCACTGCCCAACCAAAACCAAAAAAAATATATTGGGACTTACTCTTACTTTGTTGTGATAACTTGCCTCCACTGTTGTTTTATTGTTCAGGTGCTAGACTCTATCCACACGGTTTTCTTGGCAGAGATACTGAAGTAGTTTGCCATTTCTTTCCCCCAGTGTATCCCCATTTTACAGATGAGGAACTGAGGTAAATAGGGGTTAAGTGACTTGCCTGAGGTGATGCAGATAGTAATTGTCTGAGACTGGATTTGAACTCAGGTCCTCCAGACTTCAGGGCCAGTGCTCTATCTTACTCTGCTACCTAGCTGCTTCTAACTTGCCTGTGCAACCTACACATTAGCTGCCTTGTACTTCCTCAGCTTTGTTGTTACTGGTTCTCCTATCTCAGGGCATTTCTATTTAGTCTTTTCTTCTCCTTTGTGTTCCATGAAAGTAGCTGTTCCTCTGTTATGTTCCTGTCTTCTTTCTACAGTCATCTCTGTTAACGATTTAATCCACTTCCTCAGGTTCAACTATCATCTTTTTTGGGGGGAGAGGGGGAGAGCAGGGCAATAAGGGTTAAGTGACTTGCCCAGGGTCACACAGCTAGTAAGTGTCAAGTGTCTGAGGCCAGATATGAACTCAGGTCCTCCTGCATCCAAGGCCAGAGCTTCATCCACTGCACCACCTAGCTGCCCCCTCAACTATGATCTTGATGTACATGACTACCAAATCTTTACCTCTAGTCCCTACTTTGTTCCTGATCACCAGAATCAGTATTTTCACCTGTCTGCTATGCATCTCTGTTAAAGGTAAAATCCTGGTTTGGGCCTTGCCCTGGCCAATTAAAGGCAAATTCAGGAAATAAGACAAAAAGCAGTTTATTGGCACCCCAAGCAAGGTATCAAGCAGTAGGAGTGGGACTGGCTGGGTCAAATCCAAACTCCAGCCAGCTTTTATAGACAGTAGTAGAACAATTTGCATATAAGGAGGTGGGATAAGTGTCATCTCAGTTCCTCCCCATTACAACATCATTGGGAGATTAGATCAGTTCTCAAGTGATGGGAGTACAGGCAGTGCTTTGTTGTTGAGTTGGTTCAGTTGTACCTAACTCCTCATGAGCCCATTTGGGGTTTTCTTGGCAAAGATGCTGGAATGGTTTACCATTTCTTTCTCCAGTTCATTTTACAAATGAGGAAACTGAGGCAAACAAGGTTAAGTGACTTACCCAGGGTCACTCTAGTAAGTATTTGAGGCCAGATTTGAACTCATGAAATTGAATCTCCCCGATTCCAAGCCCAGTGCTCTATCCACCTAGCTGCCCCACAGATAGTTCTAGCTTTAAGTAAATTTGCATTATGCAAATTTAACTTTATGTAAAAAATTTTGAAAGAAATCCTCATTCCCCTGAAACACCTATGTTAACTTTACTATACAGTACTATGCTGTTTCTGTTGTTGCCCCTTGACTCATCGATCCGCGGCCTCTTCCCCCTCCAGAAAAAAACAAAAAACAACTCTCCATGTGAAAACAAAAGAAAGGAGGTAGAGAGACAGACACCATTGCTGCTGCACCTGAGGCCTCCAGCACCAGTGGGACCTTTGTCCCACTCAGCCCACCAACTTGAATGTGGGGCCCTGAGATGTGTGTCTTTCACTTGGGTACTACGCATCTGTCCCACCTGTCCCCCATCCTCTCCTGTCTGTGTCCATGTCCAACCCCTACATGTCTGCCCAGCTCCTATGAACCATGTGCCAGTTCCCTCTCTCCATGGGCAAGGGCAAATTCGAATTTCAGTAGAGGTCTGCCAGGGTAAAGAACTATCTATAGTCCTCAAGTGATAGGATTAGTCAGCGGGCAATAGGATTAGACTAAAGGGTACTTCCCCCTTTCCTGCAGTCTGGCTGAGCATAGTACTCAAAGGTGGAGCAAGATGAAAATATAGTATGGGAATGACTCAGACTATATTTTGCCCAATGGCCTAACTTTGTAGATTTCCACCTGAATGTTTATCTCTCTGGGCATCAGTTTCCTCTTTTATAAAATTGAGGTTGGGCTAGATGATTGCTAAGGTCCCTTTCAGCTTTACATCCTATAAAATCTTTGTCCAAAACAAAATTCATCCTTCTCCCAAGACGTACTTCCTCCCTAACTTACCTATTTCTCTTGTCACCATCAACATTCTCCCTGGCACCTATATTCGAGGTCTCAATCATCTTAGACTTCTACTTCTCTTACTGCCCTTCCTTAATTTAATCCATATAAAGTCCTATTGATTCTTTCTCCATCTTTCTCATCTTGGCCCTTTGTTTTCATTGTCATTACTCTATAATTGGTCCTCACTTTGTTACGATAACGATCTAGCTAGTATGCTTGACTCCAGTCTCTCTCCACTTTGCTATAGTTCATATCTGTGAACATTTTTTCTTAAATTTATAATTATTTTCCAACACAATTGATTTCTTTGGTAATTTCTATTGTATTTTATTTTACATGTCTAAAAGCATTATTCTGAAAAGAGACCCACAGGCAACACCAGACTGCCAAAGGAATCTATGACATAAAAAAGGTTAAGAACCCTTTCCTCTAAATGAAAGATCATAAGGAAATTATCAAGGAAGATATACTGCTCTATATTGGTATAGATAAGATGGAGCATGTATACTTAAAGAATTTATAATTTTATCGGTGCATTAATCCCTCGATCCATACAAATTACAACTGCAGGAGGAAAGGCAGTAAGCTCTAGGAACTCACAACATAATCACTCCAAAAAACCTCCAAATTACAACTGCCCTATTACTTAATAGAGCTGAGAATTTCTGTGGCCAAAAAATTAATCAACCTAGGATCACCTATCATTAACCAACTTCAAACTTATCAAGGCTAGTCCTTGAAAGGAAAACACAGTCACTTGCCCAAACTCAACTTTTCTACTTTGGGAGGACCTATCAGAAATTATGATTAGCTTTGTTAAGAGACCAGAGTCACCTCCATACATTTATGTTGACATCAAAACCAGACTTTAGTGGAGGAACATTTAGTACATTTTAAATACTCGGTGAATTTAATTCATTTGTATAATTGATTTATTTTAGCATTTGCAAGGGATAAGCATAACCCATATGATTTGTATCAATTTTCCACTTGATTATTTCAATTGAAGTCTGATTTGGATGGGGGAAGAATCTCTCACTCTATGGTCTGGCTGATAGGAGAAATGGGGGAAATCAGGGAATCCTCTCAGGTTGGGGGAGAGGGGACAATTTTTTTTTTTTGGAGGGGGTATAACAGGGAGGGACCAGGACTGACTTTTCAGCAGGGGAGTCTCTGCTTTGTCACTATTCTCAAAGAAAAGGACTAGTAATCAGATTAAGTTTTACTGTACTCCTCCCCCCCTTATCTTTAGTCTCTTTCTCAAGTTCAGCCCCATATTCTACCCTTGGATAAGGGAAAGTGGGGTTAAACAGTAGTTAAACCCAATGAGTTAATTTTAGGGATAGAACCAGAGTAACAATCTTTAACACCCCTGGATAAAGTGGAGCAAATCCAACCAGGAATTTCCCAAGCTTTGGTCAGTAAAGGTGGTTGAGGAGAGGGGCCACAGCACTACTAAGGCCTGGTTGCTTTGGAGCATGGACACTGGTCAATTGGGAGGATGGAGGAGGCAGATAAGGTCCAAGTGTCAACTCTGAGATTTGAGGACTACCTGACCCATAGTTCCAAATGGTTTTCTCATTTTTTCTTTTATTTTTGTTCTTGATCTTGCTTTTTATCTTTTCCCTCTTTATTCCTGATAAAATAAGGAGAGGTTTCAGTGGAAGAGATTTGGGTCAGAATGTCAAGGCTCAGTTCTCTGACATTCTTACTGTGGTTCTGTAGGCAGCTCCTTGACTTCAATAACTTTTACAAATAAAATTCAATTATGAACCTTTACCGCTGTAATCAAGTCTTTAGTTATCCAGTGAAACTGTGCAATCATTTCTGTGTTGATTTTTCAGTTATGATTATGGTTTGTTTTGTTTTAGTGAGGCAATTGGGGTTAAGTGACTTGCCCAGGGTCACACAGCTAGTAAGTGTTAAGTGTCTGAGGCTGGATTTGAACTCAGGTACTCCTGACTCCAGGGCCGGTGCTCTATCCACTGAGCCATCTAGCTGCCCCAGTTATGATTATGTAATGTCTGTTATTGGCACGATGAAAGAACACCTTTGATAACCACTCCCCACATAGGGGAGGCTAGGGAACCTGCTTGTGTGGGAAGGTCATGAGATGTATACTAGAACCATGGCACTATGGGTAGGATTTCTACAACTTGTTCTGGTCACTATCCATGTAATTAGAAGCTCTTTAATTGCCTGTATAGTTGGAAGAGCACTAGTCAACCAGTGCCTTAACCATTCTCTTTGTCTTCTCTATCTTGGGACATCTCCATTCTTGGTTTAACTCTTTTGCTGATAGCATTCAGTGAAAGACTATGCTTTAAAGGAAATGAGAAAAAGGGTTACTTCTCTTTTATATTAATAATCAATTACTGAATTACCAGGATTTTTTCAGAAGCTTATAAATTGTTCAGTCTCTGAAGGGCATTTGTTGATGGATGATATTGATCAAATCCCTGGGGTAAGTGATTTTCATCTTGAGAGACCACACCAAACTAGAGAACCTTACAAAGAATTTAAATTTAATCTAAGGTGAATTCTGGCCCTTTGTGTCCCACTCTGGCAGGTTTGGGCAGGGGGGCAAATACTTTGTCTAGGTTGCCTGAGGCTGTGGGAAGTCTGGGAGTGAAAGTGATCAGAATCACCATCTCCAGCCCCTCATTAGAACAGGCCCACCTCTCATTAAAATATTCATTCTCATTACTTGTTAACCAATCAGAGTGGATTACCACAATCCAGAAGCTACACTCTTCCAAGGACATATAAGTATTGAGTGGGTTCCATGAGGGGTCTTTGGCATTCAAGAGTGCCACTTTTATTAGTTATCTGCTAGCATGATTAATAAAATGATTAATAAAGAAATAATGAATAAATGATTGGCAGAAACTATTTCTCTCAAACTTTTTATACATCACAGTAGAGGCCTTGGGCCATCTCCTTCCTAGGACAATATGCAGTTCCATTCTCATAGGCCTTGGTTCTTCTTTCAGATAAGCAATGGAGATTAATCTGAAGGCTCCAATTTTGCAAGTTTTGAAAGGTCAGGAGAGTGAGCCTATAAGGGTCTAGGAGTCAGAATCTATGCCATGTTTTATACCCATTCCAGCATCACTACAGGGAGTGGCCTTTGGGAACAACCTTAAGGATCCAATTCAGAGTAAGCTAAGTCCTCATGTGGAAGTCATGCTACATCTAGACACCTCTCCCTTCTAATTGACAAGAAGTCAAGGAAAACAAATTTTCAAATTGGCCATGTCAAAAATGTGTATCTCATGAAACTGTGGTCTTGAAAATAGCTTTCTGATCAACCCAGCCCAATGACCTAACTTCTTAGGCTTGCACTGTTTTCACTTTGATTTTTTTGTCTTCAAGTACTTTAGGGGTTTATATTCAACAATAATAACATTTAACAATAGCCTACTATATTCCAGGAATTGTGCTTTTCGACACCGAGATGACAAAAACCAGAAATACTGGAACTGCCCCAAAAGAACTTACATTTATAAAAAATTCTATTTTGTAAATTAGTAATTCAATGTAAAAATGATTCATCATTTTACATGGTAACTCAAAAGTTTAATTCTGAGGTTTTAAAAATATTGTGTGGTACCTCTTATTCATGAATAAACTGTTTGAGTAAGTGTAGTATTTTCCAAACTCCCACTATATTTTGTAAAATGATATACTTAGAAGAGGTGTTCATTAAACATTCAGCATACAATCCATTTAATTATTTCAGAACTAGTGTGTAATAATTGCTTTCAGAATACTTTATAGCAATATGGTTCTTGGGTTTCTCAAGTGGAGTTAGAGATGAATCACTACTGAGAGAATCCTGATTTGGGGGGCATAGGAGAAGAGAGGGAGAGATTTAAGGAGAATAAGGCAGTATCTACCTGAAGAGATAAGCTGATAATAGAAAGAGAAACAGGAGACAGCACAGGGCAGAAGCAGGAGGAAAATGAGAAAATAAAAAGAGCAGCTGCTGGCTGAGAGAAGCAAAACAAGCATCTGAAGATGCTGCTGAGAACTGATTAGAGAAGGCAGAATCCTGCTGTATGAAGAGCTGGCCGGACTCTAAAGAACAGCCTAGGGCAGCTAGGTGGTGTAGTGGATAGAGCACTAGCCTTGAAGTTGGGAGGACCTGAGTTCAAGTCTTACCTCAGATACTTACTAGCTGTGTGACCCTGGGCAAGTCACTTAATCCCAATTGCCTTAAATATTTGCAGCCATCTCCAGTTATCCTGATATATATTTTGCCACTGGACCCTGATAGATCTGGAGAAAAATGATTCTGTGACTTTGCACAGCCCTTCCTCACTTAAATCCAATTCAGTGCAAGTCATGACATCTGTTGTGGTCTTCTTTGAGAATGAGAGACAAACAACAAGACAGCAGCTGAAGGGAACAAATCTGGAAAACTAAAGACTATGGAGTTAGGGCTGCCATTTTATTGAAAAAGTGTATTGCTTCTATTTAATTAAAAAAGCTTATGTTGCTTTTGTTGCCTAAGAGTAGCAGAGTAGTGGCTTTATCCAGCATGAGAGTAGAAAGGCCTAGAAGAGGAACAAGCCTGCATAGCAGGTGAAGTACAGACTCTTTAAAAGCCACTGTCCAGAGTTGTAAGTTGCTCTGGGCACATGAGTTTCCCTACAGTGCTTCACTGCTAGGTTTCTTTGTGTGCTGATAAGGTTAAAATTCTAGCTATTCTGTCTAAAATATCTAATGAGTGGTCGCCAATAAATTACAAGCCTTAGCAAGAGTTAGGCTTTTAAGCATTTATTAAGGAGAATAAGAATTTGGTGAAGAGAGAAGAAAAGGCCTAGATTCCTATCTATTAAAGGGAGAGCACATTTCTAGCTCCGCTCTCCACCAGAGTCCAAAGGAAAGAGGGTGAGAAAGAGCACCAGTCTCTTTCTTCTTCCTCCCACTAGCCAACGTCACTTCCTGACGCCAAAGAAAAGATGCATGTTCTTGCCCTCAAAGACCTTCCTTTCATGGCGGAACTTTTCTAAAGTTAAGTCTCCAGAAGGTGGCATCATTCCAATCATTACAGTGCCCACCTTCCCCCATGGACATTGTGTGCACTGGTGGAAGAATATGTCCCAGTTTTATGGGTATACTGTTATATTTTTACTATCCATGCTTTTTTCCTTCTCTTGAAAATGTTATTTCGTGACTTTTTTGAGCGTGCTTTGCCTTTTTTATTACTAAATATTTGATGTTTAAGAGTCAGCTGTGGGGGCAGCTAGGTGGTGCAGTGGATAAAGCACTGGCCCTGGATTCAGGAGGACCTGAGTTCAAATCCGGCCTCAGACACTTGACACTAGCTGTCTGACCCTGGGCAAGTCACTTAACCTCCATTGCCCCACAAAAGAAAAAAAAAAAGAGTCAGCTGTGTCATTTTGACTAATTTCTATATATGAGAAACAAAGCAAGATGTAGGAGTTTATCCCCTCCCCATCAGCAGAGTTATTGCTAGGACCCTAAAGATAAGCAGTAGCAGTATGGCCATCCCTTTGGGTGCACCACCCCCATTGGCTGGGGTGAGTATGAATAGGTTGGGTGAGCTGGCTCCAACCTAGGGAGAGAGCCTAAAGAGAATTGGGGAAGCAGTGCCACACCTGTACCTGTGTACCTGTAATTATTTTAATTAACTCTTTTCAATTTTTAAAAATTTTAAATGGATTAAAGATTTTTGTTTTACACAAAGAATTGAATACACAACTTTACAACATTTTATAGATATTCCTATGAAGATTCTGACCCCCTTCCAAAAGCCCTTCTAGTTCTTTTCAAATTATGGCTTAAAGGGTAAAAGAAAACAAATATTTTTGCTTTCCCCTATTAATACCAGTCACTTCATTTGTTTTTGTTTTTGTTTTGTTTTAAGTGAGGCAATTGGGGTTAAGTGACTTGCCCAGGGTCACACAGCTAGTAAGTGTTAAGTGTCTGAGGCTGGGTTTGAACTCGGGTACTCCTGAATCCAGGGCCGGTGCTCTATCCACTGCGCCACCTAGCCGCCCCACTTAATTTGTTTTTAAAGACAGCACTAAATAGTTCTTAAGTGACCTGTAACCAAGCCACAAAACCTTTGCTTGAGTTTAGCACAGATTAAAAATACAAGCTCTATTGTCCACAGATGCAGTTCTGAGTCCTGTTCCCAAAAGTAATAGGAGAATACATATTCCTAATTCCTGTACTTCTAATTTTAAACATTTTGAAGAACCCTTGAGCTCAAGGAGGCTGGTAAAGAGATATAACAGAGGAATCAGTGTTTGAATCTGAGTCCAAAAAGAATTCAAATATCACTTTCTCATTATTCCATCTTATATTTCAAGACTGCTTAACATTTTCTATAAATTAAAAGGCTAGTTTGCATTATCAGACTTTTTTAATGACAATATAGGCAAAATGTGGCTCCCATAATTTATTTTTTTTCTTTTTCTTTTTTTTTTTTGTGGGGCAATGGGGGTTAAATAACTTGCCCAGGGTCACACAGCTAGTAAGTGTCAAGTGTCTGAGGCCAGATTTGAACTCAGGTCCTCCTGACTCCAGGGCTGGTACTCTATCCACTGTGCCACCTAGCTGCCCCCTCCCATAATTTCTTTTCTTTTTTTGCGAGGCAATTGGGGTTAAATGACTTGCCCAGGGTCACACAGCTAGTAAGTGTCAAGTGTCTGAAGCTGGATTTGAACTCAGGTATTCCTGAATCCAGGGCTGGTGCTCTATTCACTTTGCCACCTAGCTGCCCCTCCATAATTTCTTTTTTTTTTTTTTTTTGGTGAGGCAATTGGGGTTAAGTGACTTGCCCCAGGGTCACACAGCTAGTGTCAAGTGTCTGAGGTTGGATTTGAACTCAGGTCTTCCTGAATTCAGGGCTGGTGCTCTATCCACTGCGCCACCTAGCTGCCCCCTCCATAATTTCTTAATGGAGCAGGTAAAGTATATATAGTGAGATGCAATTGTTATAAAGCATAATTGGGCTCACAATGTAAGTGTCTATACTTAAAGTACTTAACAACTTGAGTCTGTTTAACTTCTTTAACATAAAACACAACTGAGCAATCTGGATACTGTCAAGGCGAATTTTTAAGAACTTTTAATAGTATTGTTTTAAAGTTGCAAGAGCTTTGCTCCAACCAGATGCCAAAAAGTCAATAATTAGCACTGAATAAAATATTACACAAGAAGGATGTTCAAAAGTCTTAGTAAAAAGTAACTTCTCAATTATCATTTTATTCATAATATTGAAAGTAGTACCAAAATTTTCTCTGGCTTCCAGATATCTAATACAAACATCATACATAATACTAGCTCCTGAAAGAAAATGGAAAATGGGTCATGCTGACTTTTGTTACAATATAACTTGTTATATATTGGATATTTAAATTTGGAAGAAATAACAATTATTAAAGCTTCTAAGAAACCAACACCAATGCAGCAGAATATGAAATAAGATGAAACAAAATAAGTTAGTTTAATTAATCTCATATATCTATTAATAAACTCTGAAATCTCTCCTGTTTAATGTTGAAAAGAAATCTGCTCAGTGTTCTTGTTCTTGTGTAATCCAATGAAGGGACAAAGATTTTTAGTCAGAAATATGAACTATTTGCTTCCCAATGTTGCCTCCTGTCATCATGGATTGGAAGGCAACTGAAAAAGAAAAAAATAAGTTATCTTGAAGAATTAGTATTACTTACATACTATCACTAGTTATATAAATTATTGTTGTAAGAGCTCAAAAATGACATTTTTATCTATGCATCAAAATGGAGTTTTATAATTCTGAATGATGTCCTAATATCATTATTAATATCCTAATATCCTGATATCAGTTTTGAAGCACATAGATTAGTCCAAATCAAGGTAAGAAAAGACTTAAACATTAGTACCTGAACTGAAAATATCCATCTGTTATTAACTATATACATTCATGGTAAGATGAGGAGAGAAAATAAGTGAAAAAAAGTTTTGAAATAATCCCTTATAAAGAATATAAATAACAATGACTATACAAGAGTAAATAAAACTAACATCTGTAAACTTAAAAGACTTGGAGCTTTTGTGTAAATATGACATTTCAGAAAGTGGTTGTTTTTACAACAGGGACAATATGGATTTCTTCTAAGACGAATATAATTCAGATTTTGGTTTTTTTGGTGGGGCAATGAGGGTTAAGTGACTTCCCCAGGGTCACATAGCTAGTAAGTGTCAAGCGTCTGAGGCCAGATTTGAACCCAGGTACTCCTGAATCCAGGGCTGGTGCTCTATCCACTGAGCCACCTAGCTGCCCCAGATTTTTCTAATAGAAAATAAAAGATTTCAGGAAATAAAAAAATAAACCAACTCTAAATTAAAATTTTATTGGCTAAGTACATATGGAAATATTCACCAAAGAAGGGCACAAAAGAATTCTAAAAACTATGCATGTGGGGCCAAAAAAAATCAATTTTCATGAGAACTAAATATTTTAAAATTTTCCTAATCTGTGAAATACATAAACTGTGAAAAGTACTCCCCATTCATTCTGTAAAATGTATAAGCTGTGCACAAGCTATTTGAAGAACTCAAGAGAGAACCACATAAAATGAGACACACTAAAGAGAGAGGTTCCTCTTGAATATTATTAAATTGATTCTTTGATAGAGATTGGATAAGTTCATATTTCATCCAAATTACAGTAGCATTTCACAGAAAACAAAATCATGGCACACAGCACAGAAAAAGAAAGGAATGTTTGTAAAAGTACTATGTTTCAGAGCAAGAACTTATGCTTGAATTATTAAAAAAATTTCTGATCATCTTACCTCCCATGTTTTCCAAGCCATCAATCACTGTCTCTCTGATCTACAAATCACAATAATTGGAATTAATTTTCTTCCTTACTTTGCAAAAGCAAACTATTTAGCACTTTCCTCTTTTGAGAAAGGCACACTTCTAATATGCAACAGATGGTCTATAAAAGCATAGAAATCATACACACACACATATACACAAAGATGTAAAATATAGGTTCTCAAACTTTTTTTTATCTCAGGACCCCATTACAACTCTTAAAAATCACTGAGGACCCCAAAGGGCTTTTGTTTATGTCATGGGGTGCAGAGCACCCCAGAATTTCTCTGGGGCACACAGAGGAATCTTGTCCTTGAGAGACTAAACCAGAGGACAGATAAGCCTACAGAGATAAGTGGAACCAAATTGGACTGAGCTAGCTTCGACCTCCACCCTTCATTCTGGTCTCTCTTTACCCCTGGGGAGATAAGTTTGGGTGTGGCTGCAGCCTTGGTGTCCTGAAGATAGTCCACCCCCATCAGTTCTCTATAAAAGTACCTTCCAGTCTCCTGCTCCAGGAGATTGGTACCTCTGAGCCACGTGCTTTGTGCCTATCTCCCCATGAGAAGTCCAAGAATTTCTTTCATGGTTTCCCTTCCCTTGCCCCTAAATAAACTATCACCTTATTCTAACTACTTTTTGTGTGCAAGAGGGTGTAATTCTTTAAAGAGGAATTCCTAAGAACCCCAAACCCCTACCCCTAATGAACCTGTACCCCATTTCCATACCCCATATGGGCTATGGTTATTAATATTTTCCAGTTAGAAATAAAATGGATATTTAAAAACATTTATTCAGGGCACCTAGGTGGCACAGTAGATAAAGCACTGGCCCTGGATTCAGGAGGACCTGAGTTCAAATTCGGCTTCAGACACTTGACACTTACTAGCTGTGCAACCCTGGGCAAGTCACTTAACCCTCATTGCCCCGCAAAAAACCAAAACAAAACATTTGTTCATTCAAAACTAACTTATAAATGTTACACATTTACATAATATAATCTTCATATCAAAGTGGTTTTTATTTAAGTTAACTGAACAGTTAAGCAACTGATCACTTATTCCAGCTATCTAATCTGAATTAACTATACCCAGGATAACGACCTGATTTTTCAAACTATACAGAAATTCAGGCTCATTCTATTTGAAGAATAGGATAAAAGGAATAAATTGATACAGTCATAGGATCAAGTCCTACCTTTAATTTTCCTTCTTTAAACCACTGACTAAGTTGCATAATTCCAGACTCAAATTTATCCTTATAATTCAACACCAGAAATCTTTCCCTATAGGAAAAAAAAAAAAAGACAGCAATCTAAAACAGGAGAAAAGCAAGATCAGATAATTTCACAAGCTTCTGAAATCTTTTCATGTAACAAATATGATGGCTTAATCATACTGAGTTCAGCCAGATGTGGTTTAGAAAGTGTTATGAAAATAAAAGATATCAAGGAATCAAAGTTAAATCATTATCTAAGTTAACAAAACCTATATGGGCTTCATGTGGTTTTAAATGCATAGTTACACTGGTTAGTTTCAATTCTAAGGAACAAGATGCCCCTCCCAGGATAAACTTGTTACATGTAATCTCATTACCATATTGCTAAATCTAGCCCAGTTTGACACAATCCCCCTCAGCCTCCCCTCCCCTCTGGTTGGAGGGTGGAGTACCAAACTCTTCCCAATGCCTTCCTTTATAGAGGGCAGATGGTGGACTCAGCTCCTCACTCCACTTTGCATCTTCTCTGCCTGGTCTCAACTCCAGGAACAAGATGCTCTCTGGTGTTCTCGACAGCACCCCTGTCCTGGCATTTTCTGTCTCCTTTTGTAAGTTGTCTCTCTCCATTAGATTGTAAGCTCCTTGAAGGCAAGAACTATCTTTTTATTGTGTCCCTGGTACTTAGTACAATGCCTGGCACATAGTAGGCACTTAATAAATGTTTATTGGAATGGATTTGATGGGGGAACAGCTCTGGGCAAAAAACAAAAAATCATATCCATGTGTATATATATTTATACATACATATAGCATATGCATATGCAGTTTTAATATGGTGGTAAGTAAAGGAAAGAAAGGGTACCTTGTGATGTTTCTTGTTTTCAGAATTGACTCTACTTCAGGCAGCAATGGGGGAGGATAAGGGACATCCTTGTTGTACTGAGAAATCTGGCCACACAGGATAACGTGACTGTTCTGATTCATCTATTCGGAGAAAATTGATTACTATCCCCCTAAGAAAGAGGTTTTCCTCTATAGTTGCTGAATATAGAGCTGTTTTATGAAAAATGTTTGCACAAAATAAGTACCAATGAAAGCATCCTTGGAAACCAAAAGAAAACAAAAACTCTGACTATTTCATTATTAATAACTTAGAAATTTTTTGTGGGGGTGCAATTCTATGACATTTATGAATATGAAGTGGTAAGCAAGTGGATATATAGAGGGGAGGTAAAACTTGCTAACAGGAAAAACAATGTAATATTAAATTCTGTAACTCTAAGGAAACATAAATTCATTGTCAAATATTCACTTACCTTGAAATTATGCTAAACTATGGTTCACTGGACTTGAGTGTGTTCCCGTGTTGTAGTCAGAGTCCACACCCCCTGAGAACACACCCTCTTGAGGGCCAGGCAGGTGTGGTTTTAATTGAATTAACTTTAAGTGAGGTAATAATCAGTGAAGTCAGTCAATCCAACCAATCCCCTGGGGGTGGGGTTGCCTTTAGGCATTCCCAAAACCCTATTATTTTCTCACAACCCCAAGATCAGCCATCATTTGTTTGCACCTACCTCAATATGCCTTTCTTACTGTATGGCATGATTAAATGTAATTCTTTTTTCTTTCTTTTATATTCTCCACATTCTTTATGACAAGCATGAAAGACAACAAGAAACTGCTTTAATTCATTAACTTGGAAGAATTAATGTGAAAAGGATTAGATTATCCCATTTGATAAAATGCCTTCCTTGGGGGCAGGGACTGTTTCATGTTTGCCTTTGTATTCCCAGCTCTGGAACAGCAGGTACTTAAAAAATGCTTGTTGATTAGCAAAAAGCTAAATGCTGCCTCTTATCTCCAAGATCAAATAAAAACTCCTCTGTTTTTCACTTAATTTCCCTCACAAACTGGCCCCTTCCTCCCTTTCCAGTCTTCTTACATATAACTTTCCTGTACATACTGAAATGATCCAGCCTGAACCGGCCTACCTATTATTCCTCACACATAATGCTCCATCTGCTGTCTCCATTACTGTTGTTCAGTTGTATCAAACTCTCTGTGACCCCATTTGTTTTTTGTTTGTTTGGTTTGGTTTGTTTTTTTTGGTAAAGATACTGGAGTAGCTTGCCATTTCTTTCTCCAGCTCATTTTACAGATGAGGAACTTTTTTTTTTTTTTTTTTACATTTTATAGATGAGGAATACAGAGGTTAAGTGACTTGCCTAGGGTCACACACCTAATAAGTGTCTGAAGCCTATTTTGAACTCAGGAAGATGAAGAGTCTTCTTGGTTCCAAGCCTGGTGCTCTATCCACTGTGCTACTCAGCTGCCTTTGCATTGGCTACTTCCAAATGTCTAAAATACACTCTCTTTTCATCACTATCTCTTGGAATTCCCATTTTCCTTCAAGACTCAGTTCAAGTGCAAGATTCACTACCATGATTCCAGGCACTGTTATTGCCCTCCTTCTCCCAAAACTACCTTATATTTACTTTGTATATATTTATGAATGTATACATTGTCTCCCCATTAGTAGGGAAATATCTGCTTTGCTTTGTCTTTATATACCCAGTGCCTGATACTTAGTAGGTCCTTAATAAGTGCTTGTTGACTTATTGCTCTTACTGTAACTCTGTAAGAGAGACAAAGTAGATACTGAGTGTGATTACACTGCAGAATACTAATAAACTAGCGGGTTGTTCTACCAGAGCAAACAGAACTTGATGGAATTGTTTTATTAGCTGATGGCTCAGGGTACCAAAGTGATATATATATATATGTATATATATATGTATATATGTATATGTGTATATGTATATATATATGTGTGTGTGTGTATATATATATATATATATATATATATATATATATATATATATATGAAACAACAGAAGTAAAAATCATTAATTTTTCAAATTTATAACAGGAAGTCATCAATCACCTGGCTCATAACAGTATCACTGATGTCACCACCGACATTGTCAAAGTAAACATCCACTCCAGATGGGCAAAGCTGACGGAGTTGTTCTGCCACATTCCCTTTCTTATAATTAATTGCACCATCAAAGCCCAGTTCTGAGACCAAGATGGAGCACTTCTCATCTGTTCCACAAATTCCCACCACTCTGGAACAGCCTTCCAAATGGCCGATCTATAGGAATAAAAGTCTGAAAATCAAATGGTTTCATATTGTTGTAACAGTACCCAGAATGACGAAGCTGTAAAGTGCTACAAGTATGTGCTGGCATTTACCACAGTTCGGGTCAGGTCAGAATTTTTTAACTTTCAGCCACAGTCTACTGCAAAAGTTAAAGCACAAAACAAGGATATAATGTGATATTTAAAACAAATTATAAAGAAAGAAGTAGAATACAGAGTGACTTTGAGTGGACCAATATCTTATATTAATTATATTAATATATAATAATATGTTATAGTAATATCAATATCTTAGATATGATTTTATAAAAAAGAATCATCAGAGCATTAACACATCACAACTCTACATGTGAACCTAAGTTTCTGAGCTTGAGAGATGCGAAAAAAGTATTCAGAAAAAAACATGCTTCTGTAATTTTCCATTATGAATATCTATTTATCACATTCATCTAAGTACAATACTCATTCTATGAAAATGATTAAAAGCATGCTGTAAGGGTTCATTGGTTCTGCAAAAATAAATCAGGTAAAACAACCAGGGAGCAGGAAGTTCCATAGGAATAATGCTTAAGAGCATAGGAGTAATCCAACTAATGTTCAAAAGTTATGGTCAATGGGGACTAAACATGAGCTCAGAGTCTCACTACCTATTTGATTTGTACCAAATTATGGCATAACATTTTCACAATGTTATAGTGTTGTTTTGTTATAATGTATTAAGATGTTACTGTAAAAATGATGTTATTTAGAGTAACATTAAACTGAGCATAACGGTACATTAGTACAGTATAGATGTTAGTCTATATTTTTGTCCCCACTGATTTATCTTTTATTTGGAATTTTTTTAAAAATCAGGTAAGTTATGGTTTTAACATATTTACACATTAGAATCTGAAATTTCAGAAAGGTGGGTTTTTTTTCTGATTATTTCCATCATAGCATTCAGCCATTTCCATCTAATTCTGGTTTTTCTAAGTTTCTCATGAATGGAGAACTAAATCCCAAATAAATCCCCGAATTACAATATGTTTATTATTAATAATAGCGATAATATATTTGACCACTTGTACACATTCTGTCAGAAATATTTAGGCAAAACATTATGTGTGCTTCTCAGTCTTATACTTCTGCCTGTGTGATTAATAGCAAGACTTCAGCAACAGATGTTTCTGTTTAAAAATCAAATAAATCATCATGAGAAAAGTTTACCTGGCCAGCCAGCGATCCACAAGCACCTGCAGCCCCACTGACAACCATTGTCTGCTTGGAGCCAACAGTTATGTGGCCTTTTTCTTTAATTCCAAATAAAGATGTCAATCCTGGCATGCCAATAGCACCAAGAAAGTAAGAAAGGTGTCCATCCACAAATTGTGGATCTACCTAAAATAAAATATGCATATATTTTATTTCACACTGTGGATTTCTACTGAAGTTTAAACAATATGAAACATTGGTGGAAATTCACCTTGTATGATTTCTGGTGTGGTAAAGTACCTATACTTTATGGGATTTAAAGTATAAAGTTGGACCAAAAGCATTATGGCAAAGTAGATAAAGAGTGGGGACTGAAACTTAGGAAGATCTAGTTCTGCCTGTCACAACTGGCTGTGTCACTGTGGACAAGTCACCTAACCTCTGAGTGACCACAAAAAACTCTTGGACTCTAAGCTGCCGAATAGTTGCCAATCTGCAATTGGTAGAGGGAGTTTTCTTCAGTGGAATACTATGACATGCCATCAAACAAAATTGGCAACATTAGAATATGAAATTTCTCAAAGCCTCAAGCCAAAGTTCAACCTCCAAAATGTCAAATGTTGTGGCTGTGGGAAAACAGGGACACTGACATGCTATTGGTAAAGCAAATGATACAGTCATTTTGCAAAGCAATTTGGAACTATACCTAAAAAGCTATTACATTCCCTTTACCTTACCTATACCATTATTAGTCTTACAAAGAGATTAAAGAAAGAGGAAAAGGTCCCATACGTATAAAAATATTTATACTTTTTGTAGTGGCAAAGAAATGGAATCTAAAGGGGTGCCCATTGTTTGAATGGCTAAACCAATTATGATATAGGAATATAATGGAATACTATTGTTATAAGAAATAATGAATGAAACAATTTCAGAGAAATGGGACTATTTGAATTTATGCAGAGTGAAATGAGCAGAACCAGGAGAATAGTCTTAAACTATACCAATATTGTAAAAAAAAATTTTTTTTTTGGAAGACTTAAGAACTCTAATCAATACAATGGCCAATCATAATTCCAGAGGACCAGTGGATAGAAAATGCTATCTACCCTCCTGACAGAAAGGTGATGGACTCTGGATGCAAAGTGAGACATATTTCTGGACATAGTCAACATAGGAATTTGTTTGGCTTCCCTATGCTTATTTGTTACAAGGGTTTTGATTGGGGGGGCAGGGCAATGAGGGTTAAGTGACTTGCCCAGGGTCACACAGCTAGTAAGTATCAAGTGTCTGAAGCCAGATTTGAACTCAGGTCCTCCTGAATTCAGGGTTGGTGCTTTATCCACTGCACCACCCAGCTGCCACTTGATTTTATTTTTTTAGTGGGGAGGAGAAGAGGTGAGAAGCAAGGGGGAAAATGCTTATAATTGAAAAAATAATTTAAAAAGTTTAACCTCCAAGTAATACAGCAAATTATGATAATTCTTCAGTCAACAAAAATATGCCATGAACATGAAGGATTATGGTCTCTGCTTTAGTTGCTCAGGATTTTCCGTTTATCTGCTTTTCTACATAGCTCTTCCACTAATTAGCTATGTGATCTTGGGAAAGTAACTCAATTTCCCTTTGTTTCAGGGCATAGAACTGGATAACCTTCAAGATTCCTTCCAACTAAGATCTGATTTGTAGATCAATCACCATAATGAAATAATAATAACTCCTCACATTTTTATACTAACATTTTAAGGTTTGGAAAGCAATTTCCTTATAACCCTGTGAGGCAGGTGGTGCAAATATTTAATGGCTGTTACCAGGGCCAGCACTAAGAAAAACTGTGAAGTGTGATTTCAGGACCTCTTCAGTATTCTTTCTGCTCCCTACTGCCCCTTAAACACCTTTTCTTCCTCTAAGCATTCATTATTCCCATGCTGTCTTCCAGCTACTTAGCTCTCAGCTACAACATTCCACCAGTAAGCAGCAGACCAAGTTCTTGACCCTTTTCCTTGTATTCTCCTTTTGAAACATATCTGTCTTCTAAATTAGTCCTTCAGAAATCTCCAACTTCTATTAGAAAAAACTCTAGTTGACATGTGCCACACTAATGCTTGTAACCCAGTAGTAATAGCACATATGTGTATTTTAACAGTTACCTTTAACTAATAATGAAAGTTTTAAGTTCTGAGGCAGGCTAACATGTGAGTGGGAAGTTAGAAGGTGAGAATTTCCCCCTAAACATTCAAATCATACCACTATAAACCCCATAGTTACTACTATGAAGTGACAAAGGTCCTTTCACTTCAATTTTAAGCATTATTGTTTCATCTGTGATTAAGGCAGTAAATTAAAGCTATTAACTATACTTTCAGTGAAAACATAGTTCATTTTTATGTAATTTATTCTTTACATAAATTTTAAGGCAATAAAAACGAATGCATACAAAATAATCAATTAACTGTTGGTATAGATTTTGCTACATTTCATGAGTTAATAGGAAGAAGAAACCAGATAATTTCATTACTTTTTTGAGGTTAAGCAGAATCAAATGCCAAGGACAAAACGAATTGAGAATTATAGGAAATATACACAGTTTGTTAGAGATTACCTTTTCAAGGGCATTTCCATCTAAAATAACTTTAGTCTGCCAGGGCCAATTAAAAGAAGTCACAAAATTGCCTTTAGCCAAATTTGCATGTTGACTCTCTTCTATAACTCCAACACCTCCACCATCAACCACTTCAGAGAGCTGCCATGGCTTTACATAGTCAACACCAGTTTCTTCATTCATTCTACAACGCTTAGAAACAAAAACATTGATTAGAAGAATTCTGAAAATACTTCACTATATGTATATATCTGAAAACTGTTAAAAAGGGATATACAGAATGGTGTTATTGAATGGTACTATTTATTCTCATCGGTTCTACCAACAAGCTGAACGGTTCCAAAAGCAGTTAAATACTAAGAGGGGGCACATTGTTCTGGACTATTTTTAAACTTTGTAATAAAAAAAAACAAACAACAAATTGTAAAGGATACAAGCAAACAAAGCCACAGACTACCAGGCTTCTTTCTTGCTTCTCTGAAATCTGACATGCCATAATACATAAATATTAAATACCTGGTTCCTATCAAACAGTCAGAAAAAAATGTCATTGACAATGTTTCAAAGTTATGTAATTTATTTCCATCAGGCAGTCCCACAAAAATCAATGAAAATCTTCCATTTTAGCAACATTACAAAATATGATTTATGGGCAGCTAGGTGGCGCAGTGGATAGAGCACCGGCCCTGGAGTCAGGAGTACCTGAGTTCAAATCTGGCCTCAGACACTTAACACTTACTAGCTGTGTGACCCTGGGCAAGTCACTTAACCCCAACTGCCTCACTTAAAAAAATATATATATATGGTTTATGAAACATACCTAGACAGGAATTACTTAAGCTGTTTGTTGATCTTAGTGTTATTTATCATAATGACCTCTGAGAAACAATTTTCATAAGGTCATACAAGTTATGAGGTAGCTAACCAATATAAACACATAAAACCTTCAAGTATGAGAATACTAGAGACCACCTGGACAGAAAGAAGAGACAGATGAGAAACATGATAATTAGTGATGGGGGACTTCAATTATCAAGCAGAGAAGTTAATAACTTTCTGATTTGCCTTAGTGACAATTTCATCCTTCAAAAGGTGGAGAGACCAACAAGAAGAATTTCTACTCTGAATCTGATTCTCACTAACAGGGAAAAACTGGTTGCTAAAGTAGAAATGATGGCAACCATGGTAAAAGTGACCATTTCCTTTGATAGTCTATTATACAGGAGATGAAATCTGGACATAATATATCATGTACCATAAACTGGAAAGTCAGATTTTAAAGAGTTCAGAGGAAACAAAGGTAAGATCCCATGGAGTAAAATGCTTCAGAGCATGTCAGCCCAGAAGGGCAGGGAGATGCTTAAGAATGAAATTCTCCTAGGTTTTTGGTGTGTGTGTGTGTGTGTGTGTGTGTGTGTGTGTGTGTGTGTGTGTGTGTGTGTATGGGGCATTTGGGGTTAAGTGACTTGCCCAAGGTCACACAGCTAGTAAGTGTCAAGTGTCTGAGGCCGAATTTGAACTCAGGTCCTCCTGAATCCAGGGCCAGTGCTTTATCTGCTGTGCCACCTAGCTGCCCCAAGAATGAAATTCTTAAGACCCAAAGGAAAACAATTCCAAATGGGATTTGTTTTGAAAAGATTCAATGCAATTCCATATAAACTTATTAAGCACCTACTGTGTGCCAGGCTCTGAACTAAAGCACCAGTTATACAAAAAGAGGCAAAAGACAGTACCTGACTTTAAGGAACTTACAATGAAAAGATCATTGTGTATGCACACGGAATTCACCAACAAACAGGTTTTAAAAACAAATGTTCAGGGGGGCGGCTAGGTGGCGCAGTGGATAAATCACCGGCCCTGGATTCAGGAGTACCTGAGTTCAAATCCGGCCTCAGACACTTACTAGCTCTGTGACCCTGGGAAAGTCACTTAACCCCCATTGCCCCGCAAAAAAAAAAAAATGTTCAGGAGATTAAAACAAAGGCAGTTAACAGAGGATGAGAGCACAGTCTTGTTAAAACCGTGTCAGACCAAAAACTCAGCAGAAAGAGATAGAAAGAGAAATTCCATTTAAAATAACTATGGACAGTATAAAAAATTTGTGAATCTACCTGCCAAGACATAGAGAGGAACTAACTATATGAACACAATTCCAAAACACTTCAAACAAATAAAGATATCTAAATAACTTGAGAAATACTCATTGCTCATGAATAAGTTCAGCCAATTTGATAAAAATGACAAAACTAGCTATATTAATTTACTTTAGTGCCATAACAATCATAATACTAAAGAACTGCTTTACAGACCTAGAAAAATCATAACAAAATTCATCTGGGGGAACAAAACGTTAGGGATGTCAAGGGAATCATTAAAAAATTCTAAGGCAGTAGGAATAAACTATACTAATATTGTAAAAAAAAAACCCAACTCAAACTATACTACAAAGATATCAAACTATACTACAAAGCCATAATTATCAAAACCCAAAGAGATAAAAAGAAAAGGATGCATATGCACAAAACTTTTTATGGCAGTTTTTTCTGTGGTAGCAAAGAATTACAAACTGGGGGATGCTCACCAATTGGGGAATGGTTAAACATGTTATGGTATATGAATGTGATAGAATACTGTTGTGCTATAAGAAATGATGAAGGGGATGATTTCAGCAAAATCTGATGAGGCTTAAATGCATCAGTGCAAAGTGAAGTGAGCAGAACCAGGAGAACAATGTACACAGGAACAGCAATATTGAAAAGATAACCAAGTGTGAAAGACTTAGTAACTCTGATCAACATAATGACCAATTACAATTCCAAAGGACTCATGATGAAATACACTTTAGACCTCTAGAAAGAGAACTGATAGAATGGACTGACACTCAAGAATACAAATTGAAACATTTTATTCTGTCTTTCTTTTTCTCATTTTTTTTTCTTGAAACATAGCTAATGCAGAAATTTGTGGTTTTTCTTGCCTTCTTAGTAGGAGGGGGGGTGAAGGAGAGAATTTGGATCTCAAAATAAAATAAAAATGAATTCAAAATTAACCAACCCCACCCCCCCAAATTAATCTTGAACTCTCAAAACAAAACAAACAAACAAACAAAACATCCCCCTCCCCCAGGAATACTAAAACTTAGAATTTGGGGCTGGCAAGGAAATCTCAGGACAACAAAAAGTCTTTTTTTTAAAAAACCTTAAATAGGGAGAAAAGGGAGAAACACAGGAGAAATAGGAACTTTGCTTGGGGTGAATGGAACAACTGACAACAGAGAGAAGGAAGAGCTGCTTAATTCTTATTTTATTACTTCATTTTTCTCTGAGGAGAATGACCTTTACACTAAAAATGACAGAACCAAAGTGACTAATAGGGAATTGATACCCAAGATATATAAGAGAGTAAGAAAGCACCTAGCTGCCCTTGGATGAAGTCCAGTCACTGGGCCCAGATGATCTCAAAGTACTAGCAGAAGTGACTATTGAGCCACTATCAGTAATATCTGAAAGACGATGAGAAATGGGAGAGGCACCAGAAGACAGGAGATAGGCAAAACTCTGGATTTAAAAAAAAAAAAAGAGAATAGCTGCAAACTATTTAGGTCAGTTAGTGGGACTTTGATTCCTGGGGGTTAATGAAAGGATCATCACAGAGATGATTGGCAAATACTTAGAAAAGATGAAATTAAAGATATTTTAATAATCAGCATATATTTTTATTGCCCTTGTGACAAATTTATCATCGGGTGCCTTCCACATAGCAGGTGCTTGATAAGTATTCAATTGGGAGAAAAAAATCTAAAAAGGGAAGCAGTTGTTGCTGTTCATCCTTCATTATTGGGAGAGGAACAGAGACATTATGAGGGTGATGTCTTGACTTCCTTGAGAATTGGATTTAAGTGAGGAAAAGCTGTGCAAAATTGTCAGCCTTACTCTCTCAGAGTAACTGAAGTCCAGTGGTAAGATAAAAGTCAATGATTACAAAGAGATAGCATAGTTTCATCAAGAAGAAGTCATGGAGGGGCAGCTAGGTGGTGCAGTGGATAAAGCACTGGCCCTGGATTCAGGAGTACCTGAGTTCAAATCTAGCTTCAGACACTTTGACACTTACTAGCTGTGTGACCCTGGGCAAGTCACTTAACCCCCATTGCCCTGCAAAACAAAACAAAACAAAACAAAACAAAAAAGAAGTCATGGCAGACTAACCTCATTACCTTTTTTGACAGGATTACCAATCTAGTAGATGAGGGGAATGCTGTGGATATAATTTACCTATATTTTAGCAAACCTTTCAATAAAGGTTTAGCTATGTGGTGCAGTAGATAGAGCATCAGGCCTAGAGTCAGGAAGGCCTGAGTTCATATTAACCTCAAACGCTTTCTAGCTATGTGACTCTGGGCAAGTCACTTAACCACTGTTTGATTCATTTTCTTATCTGGCTTCCCTTAAGATTCATCTCAAGGGCCACTTCTATCACACACACTAGGGGGAAATTCCTATATAAATTCCTATATTAATCTGTGAAATAAAAATACATAATAAATAAAGACAACAAAAGGATTTATCAGCTGATTCATTATGACTGAATATAGATAGTATTAGAACAACTGCAGCCACACAATTCAAGAAAAATGAAGAGGAAGGAAGCTGCTGAAAGACTATTTCAGTTTCATGAAGATATAACACAGTAAGTAACCAGCACATAATTTTTTGACAAGATAAAAGCATAGATGACCCATAAGAAATCTGATGCCTGCATCTCTATGGAGTATGGCTGTTTAAAAACCTGATGCTCTGTACTTCTAAACCATCTCTGTCCAAAAGAACATTTTCATAAAGCCCATTTCCCTAATGAGAATCTTGACACCACCATCTGGATTAATTACATTTTCTTCCTACTTACCATTTAAGTATCTGTTAACACACTCTTGAGAAACTTCTGAGATTGAAAATGAACAATTAAAAATATGATTTTGGTAACTGGGAAGAAAGCAAGTATAAAGTGTTCTGCAAATCTTTGCTATGTAAATGTTTGCTATTATTATTATTACTATTATTATTTATCTTTGATCCTTGGATTCTTTGATCCTCACCACAAAGGAGTGGTTTTTTCTTTAACTCAAAGAATATAACCTAGCATACTATTTTTTATGTTGAACATTTAAAGTATATTTTTCTAAACAAAAAAATAGGAAAAACACCTGGTTACTGATATACTTGCCCAGGGTCAGACAGTTCCTAGCTGTGTGACCCTGGGCAAATCACTTAACCCTGTTTGCCTCAGTTTCTTCATCTGTAAAATGAGCTGGATTATAACCTAACATACTATTATTTATGCTGAACATTTTAGGCTGCCTATGTTGCCATGTCCATACCAGCACCATACTGTTGGGCATCTGGTACTTGATCATCAATGCCATAGTACTTCTGATTCTGTTTGGCACAATGGCGGACCCAGATCAGTATCACTTATCCAGTTCCGAACTAGGAGGTGACTGAATTCATAGATGATGCCAACATGTGCATCGCAACTGCAATCTTCCTTCTCATGATCTTGAGATGTACAATGGCAACCTATGGTACATACAAGCAACATGCTGCCTGGATCATCCTGTTCTTCTGTTACCAGATTTTTTATTTTGCCCTCAACTCGCTGGTGGCAATCAGTGTGCTTGTTTTTCCAAATTCAATCCAGGAATTTGTATGACAGCTGCTTCCTCATTTTCCATACAAGGAAGATATCACATCAGCGAATCCTACCTGTCTAGTCCTTATTATTCTTCTCTTTATCAGCCTTATATTAGCTTTTGTTTTGTTTTGTTTGTTGTTGTTGTTGTTTTTAGTGAGGCAATTGGGGTTAAGTGACTTGCCCAGGGTCACACAGCTAGTAAGTGTTAAGTGTCTGAGGCTGGATTTGAAACCAGGTACTCCTGACTCCAGGGCCAGTGTTCTATCCACTGTGCCACCTAGCTGCCCCTGTATCAGCTTTTAGGGGTTACCTGATTAGCTGTGTCTGGAACTGTTACTGATACATCAATGGCCGAAACACCTCTGATATTCTGGTTTACATAACCACCAATGATACTACAATGTTTCATGGACAAGATCAGCAGTGTTTAGAAAAGAAATTAGAAAATGCTGATTACAAGATGGTGCTGTTACTGTCCTATGATAATAGCAATTGCAATGGGTGTAGGGGCAGGAGCAGGGGCAGGTGTGGGTGCTGGTGCAAGTGGGGGTGCAGCTGCAAGTAAGGAAAATATACTGAACATTTTAAATACATTTTTCTGAACAAAGAAATGGGAAAACACCTGATTACTAATATACATGAACTCTAAAGTCTTTTAGACTTAATTTTATGACTAAAAAATCAACAACTGGCTTTAAATTGTGATTTTGCTCTGCTCACTATTTCAATCCTAAATGTTATTTACTTGTTGCTAATGTTTTAAGATATTCTGAGGGACTTTTCCCCATGACCAAAACAGTAATGTTTGTTTCCATATACCCTAATTTTTGTTAAAATGTGTTCATTTTAATAAATCACATTTATAGAATGCTTTAAAGTCTTACAAAGGAAGCCATAGAAGAACAGCCCACACCAGGCATGCTTCATTCTCCAGACTTTGCCTCCATGCTTCAGCAACCTTCTCCTGCCATCCTGATGGCCCCTTCCATTGGGGCATTCTTCTAGGAACCTTTATTTTAAGGAAAGGCCCAAGCTATCCTTCATTTTTCTAATTCTTCCACCATGCCCTAGAAGACTTGCCAGGATACCTCCTGGCCTGAGAAGATACTTCCCCCTGCTTCTACCTCAATCTGACTTTTTAGCAACTTTTATATGTTGGTAGTGCAATGGCTAGAGAGCTGGGTCTGGAGTTAGGAAGACCTGAGATCAAATCCAACTTCAGATACTTACTAGCTGTATGACCTTGGGCAAATCACTTAATTTGTTTGCTTCAGTTTCAAGTGTAAAATTGGGACAATAACAGCACCTATCTCCCAGGGTTATTGTAAAGATCACAAGAGATAATAATTGTAAAGCATTTAGAACAGTACCAGGCACAAAGTAAGTGCTATATAAATGTCATCTATTATTATTGTTGTTGTTATCTCCTTCCCCCATTAGAATGTAAATTCCTTGAAGGCAGGGGCTACCTTTCTTTTTAATACAGGGCCTGGAACATATAAGTGCTTAATAAATGCCACTGAACTTGACTTCAGAAGCACTTGTCTATGAAATCTGTTTAGTTGTTTCAGTCATGTCCAACTCTTCCTGAGCCCATTTGGGGTTTTCTTGGAAAGATACTGGACTGGTTTGCCATTTCCTTCTCCAGCTCATTTTACAGATGAGGAAACTGAGGCAAACAGGGTTAAGTGACTTGCCCAGGGTCACACAGCTAGTAACTGTCTAAGGCCATAACTCATGCTGAGTGAGATGAGCAGAACCAGGAGAACATTGTACACAGTATCAACAACATTGTATGTTGATCAACTGTGATGGACTTGACTCTTCTCAGCAATACAATGGTCCAAGATAGTTCCAAAGGACTCATGATGGAAAATGCTTTCTAAATCCAGAAAAAAAGAACTATGGAATCTAGATGCAGATTGAACCATACTAGTTCTTTTTTTGTTGTTTTCCTTTTTTGAGGTTTTTCCCTTTTGCTCTGATTCTTCTTTCACAGCATGACTAATGCAGAAATATGTTTGAATGTGATTATACATATATAACCTCATTTCTTAATTTTATTTTTAGCAGGGCAATGAGGGTTAAGTGACTTGCCCAAGGTCACACAGCTAGTAAGTGTCAAGTGTCTGAGGCCGGATTTGAACTCAAGTTCTCCTGAATCCAGGGCTGGTGCTTTATCCACTGCACCACCTAAACCACCCCAAACCTCATTTCTTAACTTTCTTTTTATTGTACATATATAACCTATATCAGATTGCTTGCTCTCTTGGGGAAGGAGGAGGGAGGGAGAAAAATTTGAAACTAGAAATTTTATAAAAACAAAGGTTGAAAACTATCTCTACATGTAACTGGAAAATAATAAAATGCTTTTATAAAAAAAATATTGGCCCTTATAATTATGACTGAATACTATTATGCTATGAGAAATGATGAGGAGGATGCTCTCAAAAAACCTGGAAAGACTCAACATGAGCTGATGCAAAATGAAATGCACTGTGTAGAAAATAACAGCAATATTGTAAAATGGTTAGCTGTGAATGACTTGAATATTATCAACAATACAATAATCTAAGACAACTCTGAAGTACTTAAGATAAAAAATGCTATCTATCCCCAGAGAAAAAAACTGATGATATCTGAATAGATTGAAGAATGTTTTTTTTTTAAACTTTATTTTTCTTGACTTTTTTTGGTCTGTTTTCTTATACAACATGACTAATATGGAAATGTTTTACATGATTACATATCTATAACCTATTTTGAATTGCTTGCTTTTTCAATGGGGAGGGGAAGGGCAGAGGAAGGAAGAGAGAGGATTTGGAACTCAAAGTTTTGGGTTTTTTGTTGTTGTTTTGTTTTGGTGAGGCAATTGGGGTTAAGTGACTTGCCCAGGGTCACATAGCTAGTAAGTGTCAAGTGTCTGAGTCTGGATTTGAACTCAGGTCCTCCTGAATCCAGGGCCAGTGCTTTATCCACTGCACCACCTAGCTGTCCCTTCAAAGTTTTAAAAACAAATGTTAAAAACTGTTTTTACATGCAATTAGGGGAAATATAATACTAAATAAATTCCAAAAATTTTTTAAAATATTAGCCCTTGGAAATGTTTTGCATTATTTCACATGTATAATTCATATGATATTTCTTGCTTTCTCAGTGGCTGGGGGAGGGAATGAGAAAATTTAGAACTCAAAATTTAAAAAGAAAAAAATGTAAAAAATAAATATTAATTAAAATGTGTTGTTTTTTTTTTAAAAATAGTGACCTCTGTTTCATAGAGAAGGTTTGGAATCATTTCACACACACACATGTAAAAATGTTTATTATTATTTTAATCACAGCACCCTAGTACTTACCATATAAGGATCCACAGAGAGATAAAGAGTTCGGACTTTTACTTGTCCCTCATTTAATTTATCTGGTAAATTAGCTTCTTCTATACGGAAATTCTCTGCCACTGGGTTGCCATTTTTTCCTAAAATAATGTTGGATAAACAAAAGGGCAATAAAATATTTTTAATAATCATTCTTTTAACTATTATTTTCTAAAATAATTTCTTTTAGTAGCCATTCCCTTATTCACTTTAAATGTCCATTTTCATCAGCAGCTCTGCTGGTTTCTACTCCACAGAATATTATGCCTCCCCCAGGATAAGCTGATCAACTGAAATCTAATCACCATGCAGAGGGATACAGTTTTGGATAATCAACACCTTCTCAACTCCCTCATTCACCTATCCCCTCAGATTAAAGGGCTGGAGGGTAAAGCAGTAAGTTCCTCCCAAAGTCTTCCTTTATAGAGGGGTCTGAACTTTGCAGGTAACTCAATTTTCCATCAGCAGCTCTGTTTGGTTTCCAATTCATGGAAAATCATGATGCCCCCATGCTGATCACCCCCTGGTGTTGCACCATCTACTCCCCACTCTGCTATTCCCCTCATTAGATTGTAAGCAGTGTCTGAGTGCAGGAACTATTTTTTTTCTTTTAATCTGTATCCCCAATGTTTAGCACAATGTCTGGCACATTTAATAAATGCTTACTGAATTAAACTGAATTATGTCTGTTTTTAAGCTGAATTTCCAAACAATTTTAAATGATGTAGCCTAAATTGTTTTCCAATTGCTGTTGATTTTCTCAAAAATATTCCTTTGAAAATAAAGATTTTGCAACTGGAGTCAGCCTCAAATCTTTTGATATAATTTTTTTTTTTAGTGAGGCAATTGGGGTTAAGTGACTTGCCGAGGGTCACATAGCTAGTAAGTGTTAAGTGTCTGAGGCCGGATTTGAACTCAGGTCCTCCTGAATCCAGGGCCAGTGCTCTATCCACTGAGCCACCTAGCTGCCCCGATATAATTTTTAAAAAAGTTTTATTGATACATTTTGTATTTACCACAAAGTTATTTCTTGGAATCTCCCTCCTTCCCCCAATTCTCCAGTGTGACAAAGAAAAACAATTAAGCAAAAACGTCTGATACAGAGATTGCATCTGACAATGTGTATGGCATTTGGCACTAGAAGTCATCTCTCTATTGTGAAGAGGGTATTATATTTCATTATCTGTTCTCTGGAACCTTTATTGTTTTTTCAATTACTCACTGTCCAACTTCTTTTTAATTTTTTCATTTATATCATCATAGTCCTAGTGTATACTGTTCTTTTAATGCTGCATATTTTGCTTCCCCATCAGTTCTCATTGCCCATGAAATGAACATTTCCTTGTTTCTCTGAATTCCCCATGATCATATTTTCTTTTATAGTTCTTTTTTTTTTGTAGGGCTATGGGGGTTAAGTGACTTGCCCAGGGTCACACAGCTAGCAAGTGTCAAGTGTCTGAGGCTGGATTTGAATTCAGGTCCTCCTGAATCCAGGGCCAGTGCTTTATCCACTGCATCACTTAGCTGCCCCGATCATATTTTCTTTTGTTTCAGAATTTAACTGTATTTTAATATAAATAGTTTCTTTTGTAATACTATGCATTTTATCTTATTCACTTATAAAACAGCATCCTCAGAAGTGTTCAGTAAAAAGATTTAAGAACCCAGGTATTGAGAACTCCACATCTTCACTCTACAACTTATAAACTTGCTTGCTTGGGGCACTGAGAGATTAAGTGTCTTGCCCAGAGATACACTTATTATTATTTTTTAATAATAAACTTTTTATTTATAGTTTTGGGTTCCAATTTTTATCCCTCTTTCCCTCCCTTCCCCCCCCTCCCTGAGGCAGCAAACAATCTTATATGGGTTATACATGTATGATTATGTAAAACATTACCATATTTGTCATTTTGTACAAGCAAACTTAAAAGAAAAAAAATGAAAGAAAGTGAAAAATAGCATGTTTCAGTCTGTTCCATCAATATCAGTTCTTTCTTTGGAGCTGGATAGTATGTTTCATCAATAGTCCTTTGGGATTGTCTTGGATCATTGTATTGTTGAGAATAGTCAAATCATTCACAGTTCTTCCTCAAACAATATTGCTGTCTCTGTGTACAATGTTCTCTTGATTGTGCTCACTTCACAATACATAATTTCATACATGTCTTTCTAGGACTTTCTGAAGTCATCACACTCATTCTTTCTTTTTTTTTTTTGCAGGGCAATGGGGGTTAAGTGACTTGCCCAGGGTCACACAGCTAGTGTCAAGTGTCTGAGGCTGGATTTGAACTCAGGTACTCCTGAATCCAGGGCCAATGCTTTATCCACTGTGCCACCTAGCTGCCCCTCATTATTTCTTAATACATTATAATATTCCATTACATTTAGATGCCATTCTCCAATTGATGGGCACCCAATTTGTTTCTAATTTTTGAAATCCCCAAGGTGATACAATTAATATTTTGGCACCTACTAGACTTTTGTTTCCATAGGATTATATAGGATATATGCCCAATAGTAGGATCACTGGATCAAAGGATATAGACAATACTGACACTTTTCATACATAATTTAAAATTGTTATACAGAAAAGCTGGACTAATTCACAATTCTAAAAACAGTATATTAGCATTCCTGTCTTCCAAAGACCCAGCAAAAATCAACTGTTTCCAATTTTTTGGTCAGCTTTTCCAATTCAATCAAATGAAATATTTGTAAAGTGCTTAAACACAATATAAAAGTTTATCCCTTTCCTCCCCCAATTTACATGGTATGAAATAAATTCAACCTCAGAGTTGCTTTAATTTATATTTCTCTGATTACTTATGATAGAAGAAGAAGAAGCAGCAGCAGCTGCTACATTTATATTGTTATTTAAGGTTTGCAAAATGCTTTACACAGTATATCTCATTTTGTCTTTCCAACAATCTTGGGAAGAAGCTACTGTCCCCATTTTACAGATGAGGCAATTGAGGCTTTTTGAGATTAAGTGACTTGCCCCAGGGCACACAGCTATCAAACATACAAGACACAGTTAGAAATGAGGTCTTCTTGACTCCACTACACAACATAGGTTCCTTCCATGCTTATTTGGAGCATGTTTTCAAATGATCAATTATACCTTGCAATTCTTCTTTTGAAAACTATTTGTTCAAAATAGGGGAATAATTCTTGGTATTATATGTTTGTGTCATTTTCCTACATATCTCAGATATCAGACTTTTAACACTAAAGTTTTCATTTTTAAACTACCCAACCATTTGTTTTAAAGTTATAGAAGGATTTAGAAAGAAAAAAAAGACTTGTGTTTTAATTCTCAAAACTTAAAATTCACGACTTAAACTCAGTTCTTCCTTACTCTGGGGCCCACCTTCTTTCCATTCAGTATATCAGTGCTGTCTCTCATATTCAACTGTGTGTAGGAAAAAATTCCCACCCTTATTTATAAGGATGATAATTTTATTCTCATCCAAAATATGAGAATATAAATCTTTAAAAAGAAGGAATTCTAAAAAAAATGAAAAATACAGAAGAATGTATGGTTAGAAAATGAATGCTAAGAATCACAGTTTTTAGCACAGATGTAAACATTAACTTGTTAGCACTCAAAATGCAAAATCCTTGTCCAATGACTAAGTCATCATATTACTGGAGGAAATGAATATCAATAATCTTATTCTAATTATAAAGGAAACCAAAAGATATAAGGAAATTATAGCTAAATAGGATAGCTGACAAGTTTTCAGAACTGAAAATTGGGGCTCTGCTTTCAATGTATCTCAAAAAGCAACCAGAAACATCATTTTGTGAGACACTTGGTCATCCTCCATTATACAATGCTCAAGATGAACATAAACAAAAAGACTACTGAGAAGATAATTGTAGCCTATGCAGTGAGAGAAATGAGGATACTGTGTCCTCTTCAGTGTTACAAAAACAGGAAGGTAAGGATGCTGACCTAGTGAATTTGACAGGATCAAGAATTGTCCCCAGGGGGCAGCTAGATGGTGCAGTGGATAGAGCACTGGCCCTGGATTCAGGAGTACCTGAGTTCAAATCCGGCCTCAGACACTTGACACTTACTAGCTGTGTGACCCTGGGCAAGTCACTTAACCCCAATTGCCTCACTAAAAAAAAAAAAAAAAAAGAATTGTCCCCAAAGGATAGAACTAACAAGACTCCCCGCCCCCCCCCATTGACTCAAACTGCTTTCAGTGTCCCCTGACTCTAAACCCTTACTGCACCTGTTTGATAAGCATTCATGAACTTCATACATACTATCCAACACACCCCTGGATGGAGATTTAACATTATAACAAGACGTGTCATATGACATGGGAGGGGAAACAGATCAAGGAAGCTGTATTAAGTAGGAGTGTTGTGAAGAGTACGTACCCGGAATTTCCAGCCATTGCCCTGCACCCTCCCCCCCCCCAAAAAAACCCCTAAGTGTGTGCCCTTTCTTGCAATATTGTAATAAATTGGTCTTCCTGCTTTGTGCCAGACTGAGATCTTTGTCTTGACTTTTGTTGGAGACTGTTTCTCACATGCAACACCAGTTGCAGGAGGCAGATAAATTCTACAAAGAACTTGATAAGACTCTCCTAATCAAATAAATGTATACCTTAATACACAGTGACTTCAGTGCAAAGGTTAAGTATCAGGAAGATGGGCAAAAAATGTGTTGGAAAACATGAGTCAGAATCAAGAAACAAGAAAGGGGTTTCAGCAACAGAGAATCTGTCCCTATACCCCTCACGATAATCAACCTAATACTCTCTAGAATCTTTGTTCCCTTCTTTATGGTGTATGCCTGTCTTTGCTTCCATTCTCTTAGCTCCATGTGGTTTCCCACAGCTGTCCACATCCAGCTCCTTATCTTTTAGAAACAGGGCTCCTTTTCAAGTCTCTCTCCTAGACACACTGAATAACTGACTTTTAAGGTTGCTCAGAGGTAAGGACTGTGTATGTCTGTTGCTTCCTTTCTGATTCAGTCAAGGGACTAATTTGCAACTTAGAAAGGGATCACCTTTTGACTGTTAGTTTAACACCTCATTAGATTAGGTTTTTGGTAGATGAACTCCTTTAAACTAGTGAAATGGTATAATATTTATAATGGGGAGTGGGGGAAATCATGAAAGGTTTAAAGTAGAAAATGCACCCTCTTCCAAAAGGTCCAGGATTTCATGCTAAACAAGCAAGGCTAGATTTCATTGTTCACTGTCAGAGTCATTCTCAAAACACTATTTACTTCCTGACTCTTTCAATGACACTGCTAAAATAAAAATGTTCTGCTGTCTTTGCAACTAAGATACCTCACAGCCATTTCTCTGAAGTGTAATCTGTATAATGGCCCAACTAAATTTCCCACAGTCTGAAAACCATCCTTGGCTGCTAACATGTTTTAACTATATACTTGAGCTTATAGAGTATGTGTACTGTGTATACATATGTGTACAGTGCCACAATAGCATATTATCTCACAGTAGAGGAAGGAATTTCAGGTGGGTGAAGTGAGAGATGAAGGAAGAAGACAACAAGCAGATGAAATGGAAAAGATTAGGTCAGAAGCCAGATTATAGAGTTATTAAGAGAGTGAGAGGAAAGAAGTTGGAGGTGCCTATTATAGACAGCCATCCCAAGGAATTTCGCCACATGAAATGATAGTTGGTGGGGACAGAAGGATCACATGAGGAATTTTTGAGAGAGGAGTCACAGGCATGTTTGTAGTTAACAGGGAAAGAACCAGTAGACAGAGAGAGATTGAAGATAGAGAGTGGCAGTGACAGAGGGGGCAATTTGATGTAGTAGACTGTATAGAATGGGATTGCTTTTACATGTAGAAGGGTTTGCCTTGGCAAGGAGTAGGACCAAGTCTTCAAGACACAAGGGTGAAGAGAGAGTGGCAGAAGGGATTTCAGTGATGAGAGGAGGAAGGGAGAAGAGGAAGCTTTCCACGAACAGTCTCCATTTTTTTAGTAAAATATGAGACAAGGTTCTCAGATGAGAGGATTTGGGGAGTGGAAGCCATGAGAGGTTTAAGGAGGGGTGAAAAGGTGTAGAAGAGTCATTGAGGAGAGCAGGATAGTGAGTTGAAAAGAGAAGTAAAGGACTGCCTAGCAGCTGTGATGAGGTGGAAAGGAGAATCCATAAAGGGAATGGTCAAAGAGGGCCAGAATGATTTTAAGAAAACAATTTCTCAGGGGTGTGCAGAAAATTAAATGACTATTGTTCTTGATAAAGCAAAATATTAACTGAACTTTACCCTAAGTACTATAACAATGTTTTACCTCGTTTTGGAATTTTATCTATTGTCACAATAATGCCATAACCCCCAAATTGCTTGGTTGAGAGATTTTTCAGGGTCATAAGGTGGCAGTGTTTCTTTCTAAGTAGAAATACTGAATTAGGATAATCTAAATTAATAAAAATTGTTTCTAACAGGCTTGTGCCAAAAATACAGAGCATGAAATGTATTCCTACAAGCTAGTGAGATCTTCCAGGTAATCCTATTTGTGGATGACATTTGTGCTGATTACATCAATTCCTAGAACACAGCAGGGTCTCTTATATGAGATCTATAATCATGAAAGAGTTCACAGGAAGAATTAAATAGATGAAGAATGCCCCCTATCTAGATTGATTTATTTTATTTAACTGCACTTTTTTTTGTTTCAAGTAAGGGAAGAAATTACCATTTTATTTTTTAAAAAGAATGTCTATTGTCAAGACTATGATATATAATAGAATGGACAACCTACATAGCTAGTCCATCAGTAGATATATCTTGGGCAGATAATGCAGATGAACAATGAATTGGACCCAGAAATGACTAGAAGGAAGAGAGTAGACTGGTTTTCAATCAGCATTTTTTTCTCCCATTTTTTTTTTTACCATAAAAAACATCAACTAAAATGAGCACTTCCATATATACAGTAGAACACAGAGGTTTGGATGTGAAACAATCTCTATTATATACAGATTGCTCTTTTTAAGTATATATTAAATTCAACATATTACTTTCAAAGCTGTCCAGCTTTTTTGTTGATCCTTTTGGCCTTTCTCTCTTCTCTTCTTTGCATTTCAAAAATGTGTTTCTAATGATATTGTTTTTTTAAATGGCAACACTACTAACTCCTCCCCCAACTCAAATTAAGAAGAAAAAAACCCTTTGAAACAAATATGAATAGTTAAGCAAAACAAATTCCTACATTAGCTGTGTCTAAAAATGTGTCTCATCTGAAACATGAATTGATTCCCTCTCTATCAGGAGGCAAATAGTATGCCTCCTCTAAAATCATGGTTGGTCATTGAATTGATCAGAGTTCTTAATTCTTTTTTTTTTTTTGGTTGGGTGAGGCAATTGGGGTTAAGTGACTTGCCCAGGGTCACACAGTTAGTAAGTGTTAAGTGTCTGAGGCCGGATTTGAACTCAGGTACTCCTGAATCCAGGGCCGGTGCTCTTTCTACTGTGCCACCTAGCTGCCCCAGAGAGTTCTTAATTCTTGAGTCTTTCAAAGCTGTTTGTCTTTACAATGTTGTCATTGTATAAATTGTTCTCATTCTGTTCACTTTACTCTGCATCAGTTCATACAAATCTTCCTAGGTTTTTCTAAAACCATCCTGCTGGACCACATTTGAGAAAATGGACATTGTTTTCTATAACCCTCAAACTTTTCTCTGAAACAAAGACCAATCTTCAAATCATCAACATTCCATAATTACTCAAAAGAGCATGGCCTAACTATATACATAGAAAGAATCTTGTGGATGAAGAAAACTAATTGCCCAGACAATTGTGTGTATATAAAATGGAACACTAATAATATGGTCCATCCACAAAATGACAGCCCTATTCAGTGGAAAGAGCAGTCCAATAGACATGGGTTTAGCTTTGTCAAGTCACTTAACCTCTCTGGGCCTCAGTTTCCTCATTGGAACTTGGACTCAGTGACCTCTAAGATCCCTTTCAGCTTTAAATCTATGAACCTATGATTTTATATCTTGGACAGATCCTGCAGATGAACAATAAGCTTGGCCCAGAATTGAATAGGAAGAGAGTAAGCCCTTGAAAAAGTAAGAAAAATGAAACTTGTTATAGACATGTACAGTCAAGTAAAACAAATTCCCACACTGGCCATATTAAAAAAAAAAAGCCTCATTCTGTACTCTCATTCCATCATTTCTTTATTTAGAGGTGAGTAGCATGTTAATGACTATCTTTTTTTTTTCAGGGCAATGAGGGTCAAGTGACTTGCCCAGGGCCACACAGCTAGCAAGTGTCAAGTGTCTGAGGCCAGATTTGAACTCAGGTGTTCCTGAATCCAGGGCCAGTGCTCCATCCACTGCACCATCTAACTGCCCTTAATGACTATCTTTTAACTAGCCTCTATTTCAGTGTAAAATGGACAGTCATGTCCATGTTTCCTCCCCTATTTATGTTATAGAAGCATACAGAAGAACTTTTTTGTTATAAAAATTAGTAATATTGTAACCAGATCTTGGTTTAAACCTCTTTGTCTCCACTGAATTAAAGACCCAATCAGTCTTCCTTGAATAGAATTCATTTCAAGGAGGGATCTTAATTCTTTTAGAATGAAGAAAGTGAGAAGAAAAACTATCTGCTGAGGTTAAATTGATAGAGGGAACATCCTTTTGTTTATTAGATTAAAAGAGGATATGCCCCTTAGTTTATCAAGGACCAAACCAAGAGAGGTTTCCATGTTATTTATCCAAAGAGTTGTGCTTAGGTCCTTAGTCTGGTTTTCCAAGAGATTATTCACAAGCATATAGAAACCTAAACAGAACTATATAATTATGTTGCTGCAGCAATTTCATCTTTTATTTCACAATTACTACAGAATCTTTCTGAGCAAAACTGCTTAAATACCAATAAACTGCCTCTAACAGATTTTGGCTAACACACAGAGTATAGAATGTTTTTGTCCACAATATTTTTGCTCCTCCCAATTCCCTTGCTATGCTAGCCATAGAGAAAAACAAAGTCCCCTTGACCTGCTTTCCCATGGCCAATGACAAATAAGTAAGCCTCTGCTCTACTCCAAAGTCATGTGAAGAATTAGACTGACCACCCTTCATTTTTTCTGTAACCTACACCATATCTAACTAGAAAGCTCTTGTCACCAGTCTGTGACACTCTCAAATTGTTCAACATAAACACTGATATGATTTTATCAGTTTACACAGCATTAAAGAAGAGGCATTACCATCCTTTTGCCATTGCACTGGAAGGACTTTTCCATTTGACTTATACCTGAAACCTTATGTATGTGCTACCTTCCCCATTAGAAGGTAAGCTCCTTGAGAGCTTTTTTTTTTTTTTAAGTGGGGCAATGAGGGTTAAGTGACTTGCCTAGGGTCATACAGCTAGTAAGTGTCAAGTGTCTGAGGCCAGATTTGAACTCAAGTCCTCCTGAATCCAGGGTGGGTGCTTTATCTACTGCATCATCCGACGGTCCCTGCCTTACTTTCTATTTGTATCCCCAGCACAGTCCTTTGCACACAGAAAGTGCTTAATAATTGCTTCATTTATTCATATAATATTTTCCCACATGGTTGTACTCCTTTGGACTTCTCCATTATTACTTTCTTCCCCTCTCCATCTTTCTCCTTTTGTGTGTTGATTTCCCTATTATAAGCTCCTTGAAGGCAGAGATCTTTTTAGTATTTGTAAACTCAATGCTTAGCACAGTGCCTGGAACATAGTAGGCACTTAATAAACACTAACTGATTGAACTATTGGCAAGAAATGTTTGTGTCCAGAGGTCACTTGGCTGACAAATGCTGCTAATCTCTCTCTCTGCCATGCTTGTCATAACAATAAAGCTTGTCTATCTGACCTTTATCCAATTTATATATTAATTATGGCTCTTATTTTTAAAACCACAACAATGCTATAGTGATAATCATGAAATATCACAATCTATGAGTAATTAAAATTGTGGTTCATACAAAGGGTATTGGGAAGATGTGCAATGGGCATACATAGGCTGAGGAAAATTACCTAATAAATGATGAAATTACATTTGTTTAGGTGGCATAAAAGATACCATCAGAGATGTTTAAGCAGAAAAGAAAATGTAGCAAGGTTATGCAAGAAGAGCAGAGAATGAAAAATCCAAGTGCTATAATAGCAGCTATGTGATGTCAAGAGACCTAGAACAAGGAAGGCCCTGCTCTGTTGGCAGGAGTGCCCATGTCAATGAGATCACCACTCCACTAAAGTCTTAAAAGGGTATATCAGCATATTATTTACCATAGATTCTATGATTAAAATAAATTATAACCATAAAATCATGGTATAGAATGACAAGCCCTTTCAAATTAAAAAGGCCCTTAAAGGTCATCCGGTTCAAAACTCGCTCATTTTATGGGCAAGGAGGTCGACAGAGGCTAAATGATTTGCCTTTGATTATGCAAGGAGTTAGTGGCAGAGCCAGGATCAGTACTCCAAACCTACTGATTTCTAGTTAATTTGCTCTTTCTATTAATGTTTTGACGGGGACCCTAAGTTTTGATTGTAAAAAAATGTCAAACCTTTGCTATAATATTTTGTTGTTGTTCAGTCGTTTTCAGTAGCATCTGACTCTTCATGACCCCATTTAGAGTTTTCTTGGCAAAGATATACATATAAGGAAACTGAAGCAAAAAGGGTTAGGTGACTTACCCAGGGTCCCATAGATGGTGTCTGAGGCCAGATTTTTTTTTTTTTTTTTGCAGGGCAATGGGAGTTAAGTGGCTTGCCCAGGGTCACACAGCTAGTAAGTGTCAAGTGTCTGAGGCCAGATTTGAACTCAGGTACTCCTGAATCCAGGGCCGGTGCTCTTTCTACTGTGCCACCTAGCCGCCCCCCTGAGGCCAGATTTGAACTCAGGAAGACCAGTCTTCCAGACTCTAGGTCCAGCACTCTGTGTACTATAGTACCACCTAGCTGCCCAACTAGCCATGACATAGTTGTAATAATATAATACCTTGAAGACTATGATGAAGATAATGGAGTTTAGGCTGGGAGGGCCCACCCTTGGTGAAAAGCCTTGAACACAAGCTTACAATACAGATTTGGTGCCTATTGTCATAGGAGCAATCTAGCTAAAGGTTGAGTACTAGAAGCTTGACTACAAAGGAGGGAATCATTTTAGCCACAGTAGCTCATTAAATATTTAAAAGTACTGAGAAAACCAAATTTATTTTGACCTTTAATAGATTGGTTTTATTCTGTAATTTATTTTATTGTGTAACACTGCATCCATTTTGTATAACTACCCAAGTCACTTTCTTTGTCTTTAAGTCCAGAAGTTCATAGGTTCAGAAGTTCCGTTTGCCCTTCTGAATGAGTTTAAAAGTTCAGCTTTCCTGTAAATCACCTTAATTAAAAGTAATTCATTATCTTTGTTCCTCTAGTAGTATTTGCAGAGTACAAGTACTGTTATCTCTAATTGCCCTTCTTTGAAGTTTGGTCTGTTATCTATAAACCATATTCTTGCAGAATGCAGGTGGACTTCATCAATCAGAATGGAAGGAGGGGTTGTTGCTAACCCTGAATTCCCAATTTCCAACCAATCATATTGTTTCTTATGCCTATGATGCTACAGGTACTGTAACCATTCATGTTGTCCCTCATATCTATGATGCTATAGGCTCTGTAGCCAATCATATTGTTTTCCCTATTTGCTTTCTCTTTTTGTCTATAAAAGAGGGGGTGACCCCCTCATTCAGAGTCTTAGCTAGTTGAGACTGAAATTTTTTTTTTGGCAAAGTTGTGCTTTACTAACAAATTGATCATGCTCAGAACTTTGTGCCTCAGTTTACCTTAATTTCTATCATATCAGTACAGAAATCCTAGGTGAGCTCCTTCACCTTCCATGTTGTGAGCAGTTTTTAGATAGTTAAGAAATATTTAACTCTTTGGATTTGTAATATGCTATATGTACCAAGTTTAAATTTGTTCTACATGGGTTATATTTTGAAGAACTCTCACTGTTTAATTTGATCACTGACAATGCTATACTAAAGATTAGTGGAAATCCAGCAGTTAAACAGCTAAAGAAGTAAAAGTACCCAGAGTCAACCAGAATCCAGACCAGAATCCAGACTCCCTGATGGCATCTTAACACTCAACGAAGACAAGATTTCAAGGACTCCAAATGAACATTTTTGTTTTTTCCATCTGTTACTATATA
The DNA here is from genome assembly GCF_019393635.1 of Dromiciops gliroides. Lineage (NCBI taxonomy): Eukaryota > Metazoa > Chordata > Mammalia > Microbiotheria > Microbiotheriidae > Dromiciops > Dromiciops gliroides. Next base: position 238,053,483 of record NC_057862.1, read on the forward strand.
CACCATCTGTAATATGTACCTTCTGCAGAGGCTTTCCCTCTGTAGACACTGCCAAAGCACGAGTCCCTGAGGAACTGCCCCTCTGGACAAAATTTTCCCTTTCTCTCTTTCCTATATTGTTATTAGCATATTGTTTGTTAGCATAGGTTATAATATTCTGTTATTTTTTACTGCTTCTTCAAGGAAACACCCTGTGTTAACGAAGCACAGCGGGGAATGTAAGGAATTAATTGTGATTTTGGAGTTTCCATGACCCCATCTTTGCTTCATTATGGTCATACTGAAAAGATATAATCTTGAAAAATCTAAGAGAAAATGGGTATGTACTTGAAGAGATTATAGAATAAACAAAAGGAACTCTGATCAGATTTGTCCTGTATTTTAGGTGGGACTGAATAACACTTAGAACATTTATTGAGTCCAAGTATCCAATAAAGTACCTAAGCCCCACATAGGAGTTCCCCCACGCCCACATGGGCCTGGCTAAATTATAATGGGGACAGCCCAGGGGGTATGTTGAACCAACTAGAGACTCAGCATGGCTAAAAACCTCCCTTCCTGTGGGAGAGGAGGCAGGAAGGGAAAGAGAGAACTCAGGGCGAGAGGGAGAAGAAAGAGAGAGAGAGAGAGAGAGAGAGAGAGAGGGAGAGGGAGGGGAGGGAGGAGCTGGTGGTAGTTGACCTTTGTTTTGTTTTTTGTTTTTTAGTGAGGCAATTGGGGTTAAGTGACTTGCCCAGGGTCACACAGCTAGTAAGTGTCAAGTGTCTGAGGCTGGATTTGAACTCAGGTACTCCTGATTCCAGGGCTGGTGCTCTATCCACTGAGCCACCTAGCTGCCCCGGTAGTTGACTTTTGGACTGAACCAGGAGACATTGCACAGCTGATTCTCCTTAGAACTACAGATTTCAGGTAGTGGTAAGTTTGTGTTGTTGAAGTGAGGCTGGCTCTTTAGGCCAGCTGAGCTGGAAGCAAGTTTAGGGTTTGAGTCAGTTTCTGTTTGAGCCAAGCAAGCTGTTCTGAGTAGCTGAGGAAGCAGAGCTTATTCGAGGTACCTGGGGGTCTTTTTACCCTAGAGATTTAGATTCTAACCATCTGGGAAGTGGGACATATTTTCCCCTTTCTCTATCTCCTTTCTCATTGTCCCTGGCTCTATTAACTTCACTTGTGTTGTAAATTTTGTTCCCATTAATAGAACCTGATTTGTTTGTGGAAAAGAGGCTGTTAATCTCCTTTCTTATCAGTCTGAGAGAAATAACTAAAGAAAAGGCAATTTGGAAGAGAGGAAACTCTGGACCTAGAGGTCTCCCATTATTTTCTGAACCCCAGTATTATGGCGAACCACCCAATTAACTCTCTCCATACTGAATTTGGCCCATACAGACAAAAACAACTTTGACTTTTGCTCTAATCAGCCAATGATCTGATTGTATATAGACAGCTGATTGTAAAGTGTTCACTATGTCTGTCATGAGTTGTTTTCTCTGCCTAATTGGATATTATAGATTTCCTTTTCTGTTTTGTGCTCACCAATTACAGCTTTTTAAGTAGTTTTTGAACCTTTGATCTCTTATTCTTTGGTCACAAATCATATTTCCAAAAGTTGTTTTTGTTGTTCTTTGAAGGTAGCCACGTTTGCAATGAATTTATTAAGTATCAAAGCCCATGTTAATTAAGCTGCAATTATCTTCACAGTGATATGTTTGCTTAAGCATTTCAAATCAGTATGACAAAGATACCTTTTCATGCCCTTTGGGCTTATGATTAAAAACAAAAATACTTCTCCAGTTGTTTTTTCTTTCTGATGTGTACTTCAAAACTGCTCTTCCAAATATCTGTTGCTTCCTTATATCGTCCATTTTCATTTGCAGTGTGAATATCTAAATGTTCCTGGTTAATTTCTATTGCTAGAGATTACATTAAGAATCTGTATGGAGGGGGCAGCTAGGTGGTGCAGTGGATAGAGCACCAGCCCTGGATTCAGGAGGACCTGAGTTCAAATCCGGCCTCAGATCCTTGATACTTACTAGCTGTATGACCCTGGGCAAGTCACTTAACTCCAATTGCCTCAGGGAAAAAAAAATCTGTATGGGCCAAATTCAGTATGGAATACAAAGAAAAGTATTGTAGATGTTTCCTCATGTACTGTGGTCTCTGTACCACTGTGGAAAATTTTCTGTTTTACTATAACATTATTTTCTATCACCTCTTTTTTGGCATTTTAGGTAAACTATTATTATTATTAATTATTAATTATTTCTATCTCTTAAGAAGTAATGAATAGGGGCAGCTAGATGGCGCAATGGATAGAGCACCGGCCCTGGAGTCAGGAGTACCTGAGTTCAAATCCGGCCTCAGACACTTAACACTTACTAGCTGTATGACCCTGGGCAAGTCACTTAACCCCAATTGCCTTACTAAACAAACAAACAAACAAAAAAAAAAAGAAGCAATGAATAGCCACAGCAGTACATTAGTCATAAGGTAATACATACCAGGTCGGGAATTCAGTACAACCCTGTGTACACGCATCTCTATATTCAGGCAGTAGAGTTACAAAGATCTATCTTCAGAGCTTCCTAAAAATTCAGAACCAAAGAAGGGTTTCAAAAAAATCAGACAATTAAAGAATTAAAAGAAATGCATTAAGATCATGTCTATGTTACCAGCCAGAATAAGACAACATATGTATTGTTTATTCATATAGGTACTACAGCTTTTGCTTTTCTCAAACCCCCAATAATATTTTCTTCCAAAGGTGGTCATACTATCTGACTATAAAATTAATGCCTATATATCAGGAATACTTTCTTTGGGTAGGGAGTCAGGAGGCCCAGGCCATCATAAAAATGAAGTTATTTTAAGAGATAAATACAACTTGGTTACCAATGTAGGATTCATATCTGAATTAGCTGCCTGTGTAAAAAGTCGGCTTCAACTAACTCATTGGAACAATGATCAGAATAAATACAAGATTAGAAAAATTAAAATAAAACAAAAATATTAGCATGCAATGAAAGAAACTCCAACTTGGTTTATTTAAGCAGACTGTTGATGTCAGGCCAAGGTGAGGAAGGAGTACGTGGAGGACATTGGGAACAGCTCTAAAGGCTTAGCAATGGGATCTCATGTATTTAGGACAAGTGTATTGGTTTGGTTGGGCCACAGTTCATGAAGAGGAATAATGTAAGTCTGGAGCCAGTGAAGGATATTCAATGTCAAACAGAGGAGTTAGTTTTTGATTCTGGAGACAATAGAGAGCCATTGGAGTTTCTTGAGAGAGGGTCAGACTTGAACTTTAAGAATGTCAATTTGGCAGCTTTGTGGAGGTTGGACTACAGAAAGACCAATTAGGAGGCTAAAGGAACCCACTAGGTGAGAGATGGAGGGAAGGGGGAGAGGGTGTCCTAAATCAGAGTGGTGGCTGTATGAACAGAGAAAGGGATGAAAGCAAGAAAGGTTGTGGTAGAATCAATTTTATAATAACACTGATTTGGTTCATGTTTATCCCCACATGGAGATGAACTCTGAGAACATCAAAATGTCTTATTTCTAGGTGCACATCACTTCCACTCCACCACCACAAGGAAGTTGAATACAAAGTCTATTATGACAACTAATAAACAGAAATGGAGCCCATATTTAAGCCTCAGATAGCATGGGAAACCCTCTCTCTTCCTGGAGGGTAAGTCCTCTTCTCTCCATAAACTCAGACACTAGGGTGGGAAGTCCTAGTAGCATATGAGGGGAGTTTGAAACTTTGTTGAAGGCAGCATCCAAGTCTCCCTTGTGTTTCTTTTTTCTGGACATTCTGCTTGTTCCATCACTCTGAAATGGAATCACTTGGTCTGTATTTTCTGTCTTCTAGTCAGTCTTGGCAGTGTCAAAGTCTATACAAAATAGTGGCTAATTGTAGTGGATCCCATGCTCCGTTTGGTATACTATGCCACAAGCATGACAACCAGCTCAACTTGCCCAGCCAGTTCTGACATCACACCACCATAAAAGTCCTCTACCATTTCTTCAAGTAGCTTGTCTTCTTACTCCCAGCAAACCCCGCCCCCCCACCCCATTCAATCCTGTGCTTAATTCAGGCTCACAGAAATATGGAAAAGTGAGTCCTTTCCTATCAGGTTATATCCACTGCAATCACAAAAAAAAATTCTCATTCTCCCTCTCTCTCTCTCTCTCTCTCACACATGTATATTTATATATAATATAAAAATATTGTAATATATTATAGACATTCTATATTATGTTTATATATAATACATAAATATTATATTATAGATATTATATATTTATGTATCATCAGCCTTCTTTATTAAAGAATAGCATTTGAGGTGCAGCTAGGTGGTGCAGTGGATAGAGCACTGGCTCTGGATTCAGGAGGACCTGAGTTCAAATCCGGCCTCAGACACTTAACACTTACTAGCTGTGTGACCCTAGGCAAGTCACTTAACCCCAATTGCCTCATCAAAACAAAAAACAACAACAAAAAAATAGCATTTGAGAATAAATGTGTGTACTCTTTAAACTAAAACAGCATGGTTTACTTTATACCCACCCATTCATCCAAATGTTGAATTCCACATGAAAATTTCTAAATATATGTTGTACCTCTGGGGCTACTCCCTCACCTTTGGTTCACACTTATAGGTTGTGCTCCCCAGGTGGATAGGAGCAATATCCTAAGGCCCCACTCCAGGTGGGTAAGGCTAGTTTTTCTTTGAAACTGAAAGTTTTTCTATTAAAACTGACCTTAATATTTAATTGGCTGAAGCCATTGATGTGGCTCCCTAGTACTGCTTCCTGCTCTCTGATGCTTAGCTAAATTGACATAGTATGCTTCAAAATATCTTTTCCCTGCTGTGATTGAGTAAATCTCCTTTTCTTAACTGTCAGATTATCCATGAGTGTTTCATGTTTTCCAATATCAAACCGGAGATCCAAGACCAGCCTGGTAAGCTCTGGCCTACAACACCAGGGGACAATTATCCCATGTTTAAGACACCATGCAAACCCACATTTCTAAAATTATAGCTTCTGAGCTATGCATTGGACAATGCATTTATTACAATTAGCTCAAAGGCATTTACTGAATCCGCATAGTAAAAACAGTAGCTACAAAATATTCCCCAAATAAACCTGGGGCATTAGTAGAGAAGCACACATGTCCAAGACAATTCACATCTTACACTACTTTTACTAGGACTCAAGCATGTAATATTCAGCATGATAAGAGACATTTTGATAGTGGAAAGAATACGGAATCAAATTAGAAAATCAGGGTTTATTAATTTAGAACAAGTCACTCAATCTCTAAGTTTGTTTTTTAAACTGTAAAATAGAAAATACTATTTACCACAAAGGGCTATTTTAAGGATCAAATGAATGAATGTGCATAAAGTGTTAATGAAAAATATAACCTAGTAAATCATAATTTTGGACATCTGGATTGTTTCTAATCTTTTACTGCTGCACTGGGCTACGTCCCAAACGTGTAATTGTGGGTTGGATCCCCCAACCTATTCCCATAGGTTCTAGGGTACCTAGACACTATAGTTTATGAACCCCCACTAGTATTCCCATCAGTGAGCCAAAAGACACAATTAGCTCTTAGCAAAGGCATTTACTAAGTAGGCAAATAAAAATCTCCAAGTAGTATATATTGTCAATGGAAAGGGTGGGCACAGACAGATGAGTACAATGTAATGAGACACACATGTAGGAAATACTTGTGGTTAAGTCAACTAATTCACAAATGCAATACTATTACAGGTCCCTAATATCCTCTGTCTTTGTAGAGTTCCCACATAGCTATACCATGCATGTGTAGAGAGTAATTACCCCAACACTCCCTCCCCCAACTTCCAACTCCCCCAAGGGGTTTCCTCCACAGACAGTTCTAGGCTAGAACTCCAAAAATGCCAAACTCTCTTCAAGGCTTTAAAGCCCTCCAGGGGCATGACCCATTTTCAGCCCAGCTAATCACATTCCCTTTCTGATTCACTAAGAGAAAGGTATTCTTGGTTTTTTTCTGTATTTGTTTGTTTGTTTGTTTGTTTTGCGGGACAAGGAGTTGTTAAATGGCTTGCCCAGGATCACACAGCTAGTAAGTGTCTGAGGCCGGACTTGAACTCAGGTCCTCCTGAATCCAGGGCTGATGCTCTATTCACTTCACCACCTAGCTGACCCCACCCCCACCCCCACCCCCACCCCCATTCATGTTTTGTAAAGGAATTACTGAGCGCTGTTAACAAGTTAATATTTCATTACCTCTTTTATCTACTCCTTGTTCTCTGTGACGTCAACTACTGGGAAGGGGTGGAGTCATACTACTATTACAAATAATGTTATTTGGGGGCAGCTGGGTGGCACAGTGGATAGAGTGCCGGCCCTGGAGTCGGGAGGACCTGAGTTCGAGTCCAGCCTCAGACATTTGGCACTTGCTGGCTGTGCGACCCTGGGCAAGTCACTTAACCCCAATTGCCTCACTAAAAACCAAACAAACAAGCAAAACAAATAGTTATTCTGAATATTTTTGTACTAATTACATTGTTTTTATTTTTGGTCATTTCCTTGATATGTGTTCCTAAAGCAGAATTACTGGGTCAAACTGTAGAAAAAAGTTTTACAGCTCTTGTTACATAGTGCCAGATTACATTCCTAACTCAAGCATATTTTCTCTTTTTTTCTTTTTTGAGAGCCAATGGGGGTTAAGTGACTTGCTCAGGGTCATACAGCTAGTAAGTGTTAAGTGTTTGAGACCGGCTTTGAACTCAGGTACTCCTGAATCCAGGGCAGCATATTCTCTCTGATGTTGAGTTTTTAAAAAATTGTTTTTGCTGGTTTAATAGGAATATAATAATACTTTAGGGTGGAACTGATTTGCATCTCTTTAATTCCTAATATAGTTATACTTTTTTCTAAGTGATTTATTATTTTTTTTTAACAATGCTAAAAGAGCTTATACCAACTACCAAACAGGGTTCATTGTTGTTCAATCCTTTCAGTGGTGTCCAACTTTTCATGACCCTATTTGGGGTTTTTTTGACAGAGATACTGGAAGTGATTTTCCATTTCCTTCTTCAGCTCATTTTACAGATGAGGAAACTGAGGCAAAAAGGGTGAAGTGACTTACCCAGGGTCACAGAGCTAGTAAGTGTCTGAGCTAGTAAGCTAGTAAGATGAGTCTTCCCAATTCCAGGCCTGCCACTCTATCTACTCTAAGATCTAGTTATAACCAAACAGGGTTAATGTAATCTTAAAAAACATAATACATGGGGCAGCTAGGTGGCGCAGTGGATAAAGCACTGGCCTTGGATTCAGTAGGACCCAAGTTCAAATCCAGCCTCAGACACTTGACACTTACTAGCTGTGTGATCCTGGGCAAGTCACTTAACCCTCATTGCCCCTAAAAAACAAAAACAAAAACATAATACATAATGGTTATCTGAATCACAGAAGTCAACAGTAGCATTGACAAGAACATAACCACATTATCCCTTCCACATGAAATTTCAAATTTGCTTTCTTCTCTAGTTTCTCTTTCTTTCTCCATGAAGCATGTTAATTATCTCCTAAAATAAAACCCAATATGCAATCTTTTTACAATGTTACCTCTTGGTTAAAAAAGAAAAAAATGCATACTTTTATATACGGTATACTTCCAGTATATACATATTAGAAGTATTTTTATTCTTTAGATCAGGCACAGTGGATACAGAATTGGGGCTGAAGTCAGGAAGACCTCAGATACTAGCTGTGTGAGTCTAGACAAGTCATTTAACCCATCTACCTCAGTTTCCTCAACTGTTAAATGCAATCTTGCTTCACAAGATTGTTGTGAGGATCAAATGAGATAATATTTCTAAAGCTTTTAGCATACTGCCTGGTACATAGTAAGTACTTAATAGATGTTTATTCCATTCCCTTTCATCTCTGCCATTTGAATAAAATCACACACTGGCAGAGAAATAAAATAATGTGTATATAGCACAGGAGATAACAGTTTCAAACGAAAAGTAAAAATCAATCACTTTTTGTTGCTTCATAAACAACTCAATTCTGATCCAGCAATGGCCAACATGCCCAGCATGCCCAGTTATAGCAACTTCTTGTGAGGAAAGAAAGTGGTGAGTGAAGATGTCAATCATATATACTTGAAACAGAAAGCCTGCTTCCTGGTTGGCATGAAATAACTTCCTGCCTGACAATGAAATATCCTGACATTAGGAAGTTCCACAAGTTTTGATTCTTAATTGGTGATAAATTCTTTTTTTTTCAAGCTATGTGACCCTGTTTGCCTCACTTTGCCAAGAAGATCCCAAATGGGGTCACGGAGAGTTGGACACAACTGAACAACAAACAAAAAGCTGTGTAAAACCCCATGTGTGTATCTCTTTGTTAGGCATCTGGCAACTGATCAGCTGATGCTAATTAAAAATTTTATCTTCTAGCCTGGCCTCCACCAATCAAAGGGGCCAAGCTAGGCAGCATTACTCTTCGGGAGGACTTTACCAGGTCTGGATTGAGAAATTCCCCAACACTGTCTTTCCAGTTTTCTTACACGCTACTCTCTTCCCCACATGCAGCGCCACGGGTCTCCCAGCAGTTTGCCTAACAGGACACTACCATCTCCTGACTGCATTTGGGGAGCTGATCCCCAAGCCTGGCTCATCTCCACCTTCATCTCTGCCTCCCGGCTTCCTTCAAGCCTCAGCTAAAGTGACACTTTTTGCAAGTCTTCCTAAATAACAGTGCCTTTTCTCTGCAACTACCCCCAAATTATACACCCTGTTAGTTGTTTTGCATGCGGTCTCCCCCAAGGCAAGACTGTGAGCTCAAGAGCAGGGCCACATCCCTAACACTTAACACAGTTGGCACATGTGAAGCGCTTAACAAATGCTTGTTGACTTGATTAGGTGCAGGGCAAACGACAAAAAACTTGAGATTCCTGGGGCCTGATTTCAAATCCCAGTCTGATCTTGGTCAAATCATTTAACGTTTCTGACGCTGGCAAGTTATTTAACCCCTGTGCCTCAGTTTCCTCCCTGGTAATTGGAAGGGGGGGTGGGTTAGATTCGATGGCCATCTTTTAAAGGTCCCTTCCAGCTCTAGTTTCTAGTCAGTTCCTCGGAGAATCCCACAGCAGGCCCACCGAGGCAAAGTGCCCCGGGACCAGAGGGGATGAGGAAGGTGGGGCAGCCCTAAGGCTACAGGAGGGTGGGGGCAGTATTCGAGCCCCACCCCCTTCTCCCAGAGCTTTCCGGGGCGTGCGCGTCCCCTACTACGGTTATTCAGTGCCTTCGCTCCCCTAATTTACCGCCTGGGCCTGAGCGACCCTTAGTCAGAACCCCGAGGGCTCACTCACCTGGCAGAAGGTCCTCTTGGGAGGACACGGGCTGGATCTCCGAGGTCTCCTGCAGAACCTGAAACCGCCTCTCCTGCGCATGCGCATGGCTCTTCCGTGTGTGTGTGTGTGTGTGTGTGTGTGTGTGTGTGTGTGTGTGTGTGTGTGTGTGTCTCTCTCTCTCTCTCTCTCTCTCTCTCTCTCTCCCTCTCCCTCTCCCTCTCTCCCTCTTCTCTTCTCTTCTCTTCTCTTCTCTTCTCTTCTCTTCTCTTCTCTTCTCTTCTCTTCTCTTCTCTTCTCTTCTCTTCTCTTCTCTTCTCTTCTCTTCTCTTCTCTTCTCTTCTCTTCTCTTCTCTTCTCTCTCTCCTCCCCTCCCCCCCAGCTCCGCATCCAGTCCCGAGGACCCGGGCACATTTGCCCTAGTTGGAAAGGGGCCAGTTCTGTACTACACTCCCTAGTAGCCCAACTTAAAACTCCCCCTTACTCTTTCAAAGGCACCTTGGTGGCGCAGTGGAAAAGAGCCCTAGACTTATTAGAATCAGGAAGAACTGGATTGAAATATGACTTTTAGCGCTTATTATATTAACCGGGTGACCCAGATCGAGGCTCGATCTCTCTGAACCCCGATTTTCTTACATGTGAAATGGGATAGTAATAGCACCTACCTCGCAGGGTTTTTTTTGTGAGAATCAAATGGAATAATATTTGAAAAATACTTTGCAAACCCTAAAGTGATTTTTTAAAGTGGTTTTTGTTAGATGTTAGAGTTTGGGACAAAGGTTCTTAATCTTTTTGAGCATTACAGACACCTTTGGGAGTCTAGTGTGGGGCTTCTTAAACTTTTTCCACTCGAGATCCCTTTTCGCCTGAGAAATTTTTACTCAACCAGTCGCGTACAGACCTATATAACGTCTATAAAATATACATAACCTTTTACTGTTGCCAAATTTTTCTCGACCCCCACATTCAGTTACAGGACCCAGTATGGGGTCAGACCCACAGTTTAAGAAGCTTTGGTCTAGTGAAGCCTATGGATCCCTTCTCTTAACGATGTGTTTCAATGCATAGCATTACAAAGGGAACAGATTACACTGAAATACAATTAATACGGTTTGATAAAAAAATAAAAAAATATTTTAAAAAACAGGTTCACAGATTCTAGATTAAGAAACCCCAGTAAGGAGAATGTGTAAGTAGTGCCTTCTTCACCCATAAGCTCTCCTATTCAGTTCATATGATTTAGACCTGGAAAGAATCATAGAATGTAAGCTCCTTGAGGGTAGGGACTGTCTTACTTGCATTTGTATTTCCATCAATTTAGCACAGTGCCTGGAATATAGTAAACACACTTAATAAATCATCTGTCTATCTGCCTCAGTTTTCTAAACTGTAAAATGGGGAAAATAATAGCCTCTACCTCCCAGGGATGGGAAGATAGCATGAGATAATATTTGTAAAGTGCTTTGGAAACCTTAAAGCACTACATACATGCTAGTTATCATGGTCATGATCATGATCATGATCCTTTACCTATCTCCAATCCCTTCATTTTACAGATAGGGAAACAGGCCCAGGGAAGTAATGGGACTTAATTAAGATCACAGGTGCAGTGGCAAAGAATGCTATGGAACCTTCATTTGAACCCTGGCAGTGCCACTAGCAGCTATCTGTGTCATCTTGGACAAGTCACTTGACTTTTCAAGTCTGAATCTGTGGTACTCTGAACCATGGTTCTCAGACTGCAAATTCAGGGCTTTCCCCATTCTACCATGCTATCTTTTGGCGTGACATTGTTCTTGAATTGAGTCAAGTTTTTTGTTTGTTTGTTTGTTTTGTTTTTTAGTGAGGCAATTGGGGTTAAGTGGCTTGCCCAGAGTCACACAGCTAGTAAGTGTTAAGTGTCTGAGGCCAGATTTGAACTCAAGTACTCCTGACTCCAAGGCCAGTGCTTTATCCACTGTGCCACCTAGCTGCCCCCTTGAGTCAAGGTTTTAAAGAAATCAAGTTGTGCCCCATTCATCTTTGCAGACCTTAGCCTAACATAATAACAATAAAAAAAATCTTTAGGTACCTCCATACCTCTCAGTAAAATCCACTTAATTCTTCCTTCACCCAAACCCTGCCATCCCTATCCCCAAAACAGTAGGACAAGTTCTAGCTGATCATGTATTGTGACAAAGAAAAATAGTAAAGCAAAATGCACCAACCAAAAGGCCAATTCTGACAGCATATTGACAAGAGGAAAGGTGGGAGGGGTGTGTTTCACTGTCTCTTCTCAAGGACCAAAACTGTGCTTTACAATTAATCTTGGCTCTGCTGCTTCTTTTCTTATTAATTTACACTTGTAGCAGTCAGTCAATTCAATCAAGTCCTCTGGGCTGATTGATGGAATTATAGGATGTAAGGGGGTAGGTAACAGACAGTAAAACATAAAGGTTACAGTTGAGATTTGGAGTGTTGGCATTTCCAAGTTGTAAGACTTAGCCCTTTTCACAGCATGAGTGGTCCAGTCACAGCTTAACAATTTATTTGCTTAGGAGAGAGTCAGGAAATTCTGATAAGGAATGGCAAAGAAAATGGATATGTCAGTATCCTTCCCCCGCACCCTGCACCCCCTCCCCAAGTAAAGTAGAAAGCAAGGACTGAGTGTAGAGAAATTGAATCTGCCAGCAATCAAGCAAGCTTCAGGATCAGTGTAGATAGAAGAACTTACTTTTCATCTTTGTATTTCTTGGAGAGTAAAGCAAGGGCGTAGGAGGTGATTAGGAGGTATCTCTTTCCTCCTTTCACTCCTGCCCCCATGCTAAGACCACCCCTGTCTTTTTACTCCTATTTACTATTAGGAGACACCCTGTTTTCCAGAGCTAAGTCCTGGCAAGCAAGCTATGCCCTGAGTTTGGCATAACAATAATCCTTTGTGCTCACCCTCTGGCTAAACTCTGTTGCAGCAAATCCAGAATTATTATTTTTTTTAATCATAAAGTATTTATTTTCCAGTTACATGTAAAGATAGTTTTCAGGGGCAGCTAGGTGGAGCAGTGATAGAGCACCGGCTCTGGAGTTAGGAGGACCTGAGTTCAAATCTGGCCTCAGACACTTGACACTTACTAGCGGTGTGACCCTGGGCAAGTCACTTAACCCCAATTGCCTCAAAAACAAAACCAAAAGATAGTTTTCAACATTTGTTTTCATAAGATTTTTAGTTCCAAATTTTCTCCCTCCCTCCCTTCCCTTCTCTCTCTCCCCAAGACAGAAAGCAATCTGATATTGGTTATATAGGTACGGTCAGATTAAACATATTTCTGCATTAGTCATGTTGTAAAAGAAAAATCAGAACGCAAGGGAAAACATCAAAAAAGAAAAAACAAACAAAGAAAAGTAGAAACAGTATTGTTCAATCTGTATTCAGGAATCCACAGGGTCTTTTTTCGGATGTGAAGAACATTTTCCATCACTAGTTTCTTTGGAATTGTTTTGGGTCATTGCACTGTTGTGAAGAGCAAAGTCTATCACTGTATCATCACACAATGTTTGCTGTTTACTGTGTACAATGTTTCTCCTGGTTCTGCTTACTTCGCTCAGCATCAGTCCATTTGAGTCTTTCCAGGTTTTTCTGAAATTTGCCTGCTCATCATTTCTTACAGCACAATAGTATTAAATCACATTCATATATGACAACTTGTTCAGCCATCTCCCAATTGATGGACATTCCCCCGATTTTTCATTCTAAGCCACAACAAAGAAAGCTGCCACAAATATTTCTGTACATGTGGGTCCTTTCCCCCCTTCTATGATCTCTTTGGGATACAGGCATAGTAGTGGTATTACTGGGTCAAAGGGTATGTACAGCTCCATAGCCCCTTGGGCATAGTTCCAAATTGCCCAGAATGATTGAATCAGTTCACAACTCCACCAACAATATTATAGTGTTCCAATTTTCTCACAGTTTCTCCAACATTTATTATTTTCCTTTTTTGTCATAATGGCCAATCTGATGGGTGTGAGGTGGTACCTCAGGGTTGTTTTGATTTGCATTTCTCTAATCAATAGTGATTTAGAACATTTTTTTCATATGGCAATAGATAGATTTGATTTCTTCATCTGAAAACTGCCTTTTCATATTCTTTGACCATTCCAGAATTATTTCACACCAGTCCTAGGTGGTCCCTGAGCTTGGACAAACACCTGCAGGATCCATGCATGTTCCAGTCATGAAGCCCTGCTATGACTCAAACTTGTCTCATTACTGCTATTACCTCTCATTATCAGGGCTACAGCTCACTTCATAGCCATTACTATATGTATTAAGATTTGGCCTCACTAAAGCAGGTCTCCTCCTAGGCCCTGGCACATGTATGTAGTTTCCCTCCTCCAATGGAATAAAGAAAGCTTCTTGCTTATAACCCATGCGAGCAAGTTGATATTTTTCAGAATTAACTGTGGTTGTGATAACCTGTGTAAGCTCTTTGGTATTTTCAGAGTTAACAGCAGTTGCACAACCTCTGTGACTCTTCCTTCAGTCATTTGTTTTTAGATTTGACACCCCCAACAGCAATGGCTTATTTTAGAAGCAAATAGACATGGGAGGCATACACTGTAAGACCAGTTGCAAAATCAAGGCATATTAGTGTGAGTAGAGTTTGTCCTCTAGATATCCTGTTCAGGAGATAGCAATCCCCAAGACTCTTCTTGGTTTCCAGTTCTTTGCAAAGGTGCTTAATAATCACTTGGCCAAGATGTCAGCTGAGCCCCAAACTGAGGGAAAGGGTGGCTACAGCTAAGCATTGAAGGGGTCAGTATGCCCCAGATTTGTGGAAATATTTTGTGGGCACTATTCCTACTATGCTATTTCAGCAAATGCTTTGTGCCCCCTCTCTTCAATGTTCCCCTTCGATACCACACAAGCCTGGTACAAGCCCTTATAACCTCATGCCTGGACTGTTGCAATTGGTTTCTGGTGAGCCTCTTTGTCTTTCTCCAATCCAGTCCTCTATGTGAGAATAGGCTCTGGACTCCTCTCAGAAAGGAAAAGGTTTAAGTTTAGAGACTCGAGCTTGTAAAAAGTATTATTTTCCCCAGATAACATCAGGACATGGTAACATGAGACAATCCCTATAGAGGAGGACTAAGATGGAAGGATGATATGTAAAATTAATGTATTGAGAAATACTCTAAATTGATTGGATATTAAGACATTGAATAATTATGTAAGTAGGTTTTCTAAATGTACCTTTTGATTAATTAGATTTCAGGACCAGATTGTAACTCTCTAGTAACCGGCCAATGGTGGACGAAAGAGGGACTTAACATGCATTAGGGGAACAGGATAAAAAGAGCCTTCAAACTCCCATATTTTGCATTCGCCTGCTGCACAGTGAATTACTGCTTGAGGTGCCCTTTCTCATGAAAAAGAAATAAAAGAACTTGGAGCAGCTAGGTGGCGCAGTGGATAAAGCACTGGCCCTGGATTCAAGTCACTTAACCCTCATTGCCCCACAAAAAAAAAAAAAATTGGGAAAAAAAAAGAACTAAAAGAGTCTTTGACACTTTGCTACTGAGTTCTGGAAAATTATTGAGCAGGGATCATCTTCCTCTCACTCTACTCAACTCTTAAGGGGATCTTTCTAAAATGCTCCTCTGATAATGTCACCTTCATCGCAACCACTCAATGAACTACCATGGCTCCCTAGGACCTCCAGAGTCAACTGTCAAATCCTCTGTCTGACTTTTCAAGTCCTTCATAATTTGTCTCCCTCCTACCCCCACATTCCCTAAGATCCAGTGACAAGGGCCTTTCTGTTGTTCCTGGAATCAGACATTCAATCTGGAGATTCTGGGTATTTTCTCTGTCTGTCCCCCAAGCCTGGAACGCTGTTCCTCTTCACCTCTGCCTCCTGGCTTCCATAGCTTCCTATGGTCTCAGCTAAAATCCCAACATCTACAAGGACCTTTCCCTGAATCCCCTTAATACTAGTGCTTTTGCTCAGTGATTATCTCCAGTTTATTCTACATGTATCTTATTTGTTTGCATTTTGTCTCTCTCATTATTAGATTATGAGCTCCTTGAGGGCAGGGACTGTTTTGTTTTGGGTTTGTTTTTTGTTTTTGTTTTGTCTTTCTTTGCAGAGTGCTAAAAAACTACTTGTTAACTGACTGATTTAGGGTAGTTGTCCCCCAAAGGATCCAACCTTTTTGTGTGTGTGTGAGGCAATTGGGGTTAAGTGACTTGCCCAGGGTCACACAGCTAGTAAGTGTCAAGTGTCTGAGGTCGGATTTGAACTCAGGTCCTTCCTGACTCCAGGACCAGTGCTCTATCCACTGCACCACCTAACTGCCCCCAGGACCTAACCTTTTAGCCTCAGATATTATCTCTGTGACTCTCAGGAAGTTACTGCCTCACTTTCCTCATCTGTAAAATGGGAATTACCTCACAGGGTTGTTGTGAAGATAAAATGAGTATTTATGTGTAAATCATTTTTGCAAACTATAAAGTGCTACATAAATTCTGGTTATTATTATTAAAAATTAATGATATTGGGGCAGCTAGGTGGCACAGTGGATAAAGCACTGGCCCTGGATTCAGGAGGACCTGAGTTCAAATCCAGCCTCAGACACTTGACACTTACTAGCTGTGTGACCCTGGGCAAGTCACTTAACCCTAATTGCCTCACCAAAAAAAAAATTAATGATATAGTGATTTAATCTGAATAATGAATGCACCATTTCACATTTGTGAAGCAGTACGTCTATTTTTTTTAAATGAACAAAAACCTATTTTCTCCCTCTCCTACTGGGGGAGGATGGGGAGGTGCAAGGGGATTGCTATATATCATTGTAGTAATTATATATATTGTTCTCCTGCTCACCTATTTGCTCTGCATCATTTCACATAAATCTGTTGAAGACATCCAATAACAGTTCCAACCACCAAATTCTCTTCACACTTAGAATGAATATTATATTCTCCATAGGGTTCCCTTAACCAATAAATTTAAACACTTAACTCTCTGAAAGATTATTTCATTCAACAAATATTTATCAAGCACCTACTACATTCAAGGCACTATAGTAGTACTGCTAATAGAAAGACAAAAACAAAATAATAACTGCCCTCAAGAACTTTATATTCTACTAAGGGGATTCAGCAAGTATACAAAGTACAATACTAGGTAAATAGAGGGGAAAGAATTGACTAACAATGGTAAAGGTGTCATTGGAATTGAGAAACCAAAAAAAAGAAAGAAAAAAAAGGAAGAAAGTGAGAAACCTGAACTAAATGCCAAGCTGAGGAGTTTGTATATTATCTTAGAACCAATAGAGAGCCACTGAAGATTTTTTAAAGTTTTACTGATATGTTTTTATGTTACATAAATAGCTTACTCCCACTTCATGAGAGGTCTTTGTAACAAAATAAAACAAGTAAATTAAATAAAAATAATAGTAGTCTTACCTAATTTACTTAAAGGGCAGTTAGTTAATCAAGTGGAAAGAGTGCTGGACCTGAGGCAAGAAGACCTGAGTTCAAATTCAGCCTCAGACACTAGCCCTGTGACACTGGGCAAATTATATAATTTCCATCTGCCTCAGAGTAGCACTTACCTCACAAGGCTGTTGTGAAGAAAAAATGAGATATTTGTAAATCATTTTGCAAACTATAAAGAACTATATAAATGCTAGTTATTATAAAAATTAATAATACAGCAATTTCATCTGCATGTACATACAACATTTCACATCTGTGAAATAGCACCTCTATAAAAAAAATGACAGAAATCTATTCTCTCCCTCTCTTATCTACCACTCCATTGGAATAAAAAATTTCTAATCCCTCCCTAAATCTTACTTTTCCATTTTCCCCATTCCTATCTATATCCTTGTTGAATTAAATGTATTTCTACACCAAATTATTTATGCATGTTTTCTGACCTCTTTTGATCAGTTTAGATGGGAGTGAAGGCCTGCTTCCCCATCCCTTCTATGTTTATATGTAGTTCTACTTATACAACCCAACTATGTGTCTTTTCTCCCATTTGCTTTTTTTTTTTTTTTTTTTTGGTGAGGCAGTTGGGGTTAAGTGACTTGCCCAGGGCCACACAGCTAGTAAGTTCAAGTATCTGAAGTCAGATTTGAACTCAGGTCTTCCTGAATCCAGGGCCGGTGCTCTCCCATTTTCTTTTCTTTTCTTTTCTTTTCTTTTCTTTTCTTTTCTTTTCTTTTCTTTTCTTTTCTTTTCTTTCTTCCTTCCTTCCTTCCTTCTTTCCTTCCTCCCTCCCTCCCTCCCTTCCTTCCTTCCTTCCTTCCTTCCTTCCTTCCTTCCTTCCTTCCTTTCTTTCTTTCTTTCTTTCTTTCTTTCTTTCTTTCTTTCTTTCTTTCTTTCTTTCTTTCTTTCTTTCTTTCTTTCTTTCTTTCTTTCTTTCTTTCTGGCAATTGGGGTTAGGTGACTTGCCTAGGGTCACACAGCTAGTAAGTGTTAAGTGTCTGAAGCCATATTTGAACTCAGGTACTTCTGACTCCAGGGCCACCTAGCTGCCCCTCCCATTTGCTTTTAATGGTTGCTTTCTTTACCCCTCTCTTTTCTTTTTTCTTGCATCTTCCAAACACAATAGGACTATATATAGACTATAGAGAGGGTGTTTTGTCTGACAATCTCTAAGATTCCTTGGGGGTGACGTGATCAGACTTGTGCCGGTCCTCCCTATTTGAATCTCCACTCCTACACCTAACTTTACATATCTCAGCTTTTTCCTTTTTGCAGCTCCAAAGAATGCCAGGGCCTCGCAGTTCAGCCCTGCCTCTGAGTGCACTTGATCCAGATTCAAACCACACCCCTATTTCTGTTGGAAGGTATTTGCCCCTTTCCCGGGCACCTAACCCCAACCTTCTCTCCCCTACCCCTACTTGATTGCTTCAATCAAAGGTATGTGGCCTCCCCTCTATGGGAGGCTCCAACAGTTTGGTTGACTCCCAAATGGATTGCCTACCTTTGAGTGTGGTGGAATAACTAGCCATGTTGAAAGCCCCCCAGTAGAGGGCTCCATAGACCTTAGTGCTGCAGCAATAGCTGGAAAGGCCTGTGACAAAATGCTTCTTTGTTTTTTAAGGGTATTTGTTACTTTGTGCTAAGCAAACCTCTGAACTAGGCAGCTAGGGTTAATCACTCTGATCCTTGACAGCACCTGGAATCCTTCTAGACTCTTGCTGACCTTGAGATTGTTTATGGGATTCTAATTCCAGAGATTCTCTCCAGTCTAGGACAGGTGACATCTTCATCTTTAAAATGGGGTTGATAATATAGCATGTCCCAAAAGTCTTAGTTCAGTTTAAAGCTAATAAAACAGCACTAAAACTTTTGGGATGCCCTATATGTGTACAAGTATCTACATCACAAGGCTGTGTGTGCTTAAATGAGATCATATATGCTTAGAGAGAGGAGAGTTGATTAGGACACCCTGATTTTCCCCAATTCCAGGTAATGAAATAGCAGATGATATAGAGAAAGTAACAGACAAAAGGTGTTAAGTTCTTAAATGAAGTGTAAAGCAGGACATACTTTCTTACCCCTTTAGGAGGTCTGAAGAAGTTTTCTCATCATTGTTGATGGAATTAGAGGGTAGCTAAGCCATTGGGCTAACCAACAATCAGCCACACTCCCAGTGACCATTAAAAAAAAATCAAAATATATTCTAATTAAGCAGTCAAGACAAGAGAAATCTCTGAGGAATGTGAGCCCTTGAGAGGAAATCATTTCTGTTCTGGGAGGAGAGGAAGTGGATTTTTGTCTGTGGGGAGAGACCCTCCAGACATGACATCTAACAGTGGACACCACATGTTGAAGGGAATGAGTCCAGGTAGTAAAGGCAAAAGAAAGTTCTGATGAGTGTGATCTTTGTGAGTTGAGCTACAGAGAAGCACAGGCCCAGGGAGTCTGATTAAATGGCCTGATCAGTAGAGACACTGAGCAGAAGGGAATCAGTATAAGGATCAATGTGAGAAGGGAAAGGACACAAGGACTCCGTAGTGCTGTAAGTGTTAGTTGCTGTGGCCATGTATTTTTTCTAGATTTATGCTTCTCTCCTAGTGTATTCTATGTATATACTCACTTTTCCATAAAACACAATGGATATTTGTGGGCGAATACATCAAAAGATTGCGGGGGAGATGCTTTGTTACTACTGTTCAATAAAGGCCTTTGCTTTGAGGTAATCGTATCTACAGGCTGACTATTAAAGACAAGTATACCAGTAGGGGCTTGTGAACTATAGTTTTGGATCAGCATTCCACAGAGTATTTGAATATAGTTGCCTTTCCTGGGGACCTAATGCTGTGAGTGTGAGTTGGGGGAAGGAAGTTTTACTCTAAATACACTATACTGTATTTAAAGTATTTTGCAGACTTTAAATACTATATTAATGTCATTCATTGGTTATTGTTAATTATTGTTGTATTATATTGTCATCATCATCATTTATTGTGTCCAGCATAGAAAAACACTGCACTGATCCTGGAGTAGCCTGTGCCTGGCTGCAAGAGTCTGGAACACTCACTGCTATCTAGGGCTATGTGAAGTATAGGGCTAGAGATGGTAGAGACTGTGAGCAAAAGATAAGTCAGGAAGCAATCATAGAAGTTCCAGTGTAAGAGGTCATAGCTGTGGTGGTTGATTGAGGTTAGTATCAAATCATTAATCAAGAGACAGGGAGTATCCAGTAAGTGAGTTGGCTAGTTATATGATTCAACCTGTCTCCTTAAAGCTTGACCTTTTATGCATGTGTTTCCTGCTCTTGCCTTTATAAGTTGGTATAGACACTACTAGATCAATTTTACTCCCTCCTGACTCAGCATGATAAAATATAAAATGGTTAGAGTCTCTTACTATAGGACCACTGTGTTCCCTCAATGCGTTGGAAATTTGATACCTTTACCTGGGAAGAGGCTCTGAACATCTGTACTAGTAGAGAGCCTGTGTGAGCATTCTGTGTAGGAATACCACTGAGGTGTGAAGTTTATTTTTGTGTGTATGTGTTTTTTAATTGAACAAGTAGGGCAAATTTGTTTTAAAAACCTTTTTAAAAATTATGAACTTAAACATCAAATAAAATGTACATTTCCATATATAGAATAGAACACAGTTTCTTAAACTGTGGGCTGCAAATGAATGTGGGGGCTGTGAAAAATTTGGCAACAGTAAAAGGTTATTTATACCTGTTTTATATGCCAATATACCCAGGGTCATGTAAAAATTTCTCAGGAAGAAAAGGATTGTGAGTGGGAAAAGTTTAAGAAGTCCTGGAATAGAACATAAGATGAGGACTGAATATGAAACTGCAGGTCTCAATCATATACAGCTTGCTTTTCTTTTTAACTATATAATCAATTCAACCTGTAGCTTTCAAAGCTATCCTTTTTTCACCCTTTTCTTTCTGACCTTCTGTTACTTTCTCTCATTTATAAAAGATACTCCAGTGATCCCTCTTTTCTTTCTCTCTCTTTCTCGCTCTCTTTTTGCTATCCTCTCTATCCCTATCCTCCCTTACTCTCACTCCTCCCAAATGCAAAAGAAAAATAAAGCCCTTGTATCAAATAAAAACAAAATGAATGTCCATATGAGCTATTTCTGAAAGCATTCAGCTAATTCTGCATCCTAAGTCCATCAAGATGTGAAATTTTAAAAAACAGCTCTGAGAAGAAGTGGAAGGAGGAAATATAGAGAGGGAACATGGAAAAGAAGACTGGATTCAAATGCAGGTGATCCTACTTTAAATTAATGAATGAGTATTTATTAGGCATTTACTATGAACTAAGTGCTGTATGAATGCTGGGCACACAAATAGAAAAACAATATAGTCCCTGCTCTTAAGGAGCTCTTCTTCTTCTTCTTCTTCTTCTTCTTCTTCTTCTTCTTCTTCTTCTTCTTCTTCTTCTCCTTCTCCTTCTTCGTCTTCTTCTTTTTGTATACCACTTCAGTAGGGTTTGAGAAATCAAAGTTTGTTTTTTTGTTTGCTTTTGTTTTTGTTTTGTAGGGCAATGAGGGTTACGTGACTTGCCCAGGGTCACACAGCTAATGTCAAGTGTCTAAGGCTGCATTTGAACTCAGGTCCTCTTGAATCCAGGGCCGGTGCTTTATCCACTGCACTGCCTAGCTGCCCCTGAGAAATCAAAGTTTTCCCCTTCTCCTCCCATAACCACAGACTTTTGAGCTGTGGCAATCCTGTTGCAGACACTGAGCTTCCCCATGCTTCAAAATGCAAGACTTTGAATGCTAAGCAGGTGTGTCCTGCTTGCTCTAGACAGACAAACCCCACCCTTTCTTTCCAAGAAACAGCATCTCTAGAGCCTTGTGGCAAAATATGACAGAAATTAAATAACAAAATACAAGACTGGTCCTGTAGTCATCTGATGGGCAACCCATTACACTCAGTCTTGCTCCCTAGCTCATGGAACTGTGCCAAGAAGACAGTATGGGAAACGGGAGTGAGGAATTCAGATCTCTCACGTGTAGAAGTTCGATTGTTTTGAGGAATGGAAATTTAAAGTGATTCTTCCTAATGAGAACCATAATCAAGTTAATATTGCCATTGCTATTGGAAAGGGCATGCCCATCAACTTCCCCTCTGGCAATTTTCATTATCCCTGTGATTTCCAATTCCACTATTCCCCTATAGGTACTGACTCCCTCTGTTAAATGTAAGGTCCTTAAGGTCAGGAAATGTCTCACTTTTGTAGTTGTATCCACTGAGCTGGGCATATGGCAAGCAATTCATATGTGCTTTTTCATTCATTCATTCAATCATTCATTCATTAATCCATTCATCCATTCATTCATTGTATTTTCCTAATTTTGTCTCTTGGAAGTAAATTGTCTTTTTTCTCATCACTACAATGTTATAGATGGTTGATTACTTCTTGGTCATGGGAAATACATTCAAAAGGATTTGGGATGGGGGCAGCTAGGTGGCACAGTGGATAAAACACTGGCCTTAGATTCAGGAGGACCTGAGTTCAAATCCAGCCTCAGACACTTGACACTTACTAGCTGTGTGATCCTGGGCAAGTCACTTAACCCTCACTGCCCCGCAAAACCCAAAAAGATTTGGGATTCAGAACAATAAGTTGTGCAGTTATGAATCTGAATCATGTTGTGAGAACAAGAATGTTGCATCAGGCTCTTGTACCAATAAGGTCAGGAGCTCAGATACCTTTTAGCCATAGGATTCTATGAACTCTAACATGGCATTGCCTAGTCAAGTGCTTTTCTGGCCATGATACCACATGGTAGAATTAATCACAGACATATCACAAGATAGTATGTTCTGTTATGAAAGGGAAACCTTCATCCTGATGATGAATTATATATCCATGATA
Source organism: Dromiciops gliroides (assembly GCF_019393635.1). NCBI lineage: Eukaryota > Metazoa > Chordata > Mammalia > Microbiotheria > Microbiotheriidae > Dromiciops > Dromiciops gliroides. The sequence goes on from NC_057862.1 coordinate 238,076,197, forward strand.
TAATCTGATCATTCTGAATAGGAAGCTGTCTTTCAAAAGAAAAGAAATGTACTAGATTTTGATTATTTGACAGATCAGTAATCTCATCAATGTATATAATTTGCAACCCATCTATGTCTTTTCCTCCTATATAATTCTTCCCAACGTTCTTCCATAAATCCCCCTGACATATTGAAGGCTTTCCTCTATGCCTTTAAATATTTCACAAATACTAGTGCAGCACACAGGCTTTGTATCCCTCTCTATGTGACTGACCCATTTCCTTTTCTGATAATATATTTCCATGAAAGTGTCTTTTATGCTACTTCTTGCATCCAAGCCATTGTTGGTAACATACTGCAGCCTGCCCATACTTGCTATGCCTTTTAGGTCACTGACAATTTTGTTTCTTCACAGTTGTTGGTCTATGATTCACATTTATATAGCTTCCATTTATGTAGCAGTAGCTTATGATCACTGAAACAAAGATGTGAAAGCTGAATTACAATATTCAGTGACTAAAAGCTAGCATGTATTCATCAAGAACAGGTTCATGGGGGACTAACCCCATTTCCTTTTGTGATGGGATTTCTGGACTGTTGGATCAGTGTTTCAGCAATGTATTTGACACAGTCTCTTGGAATATTATTGTGGACAAGATGGAAGATTAGGGCTCAATGATTTATTACAGTTTGGTACATTTGAAATTGGCTAAATTATCAGGCCCAAAGAGTCATGATTAATGGATAAATGTCATCCTTTAAGGGAATCTCTATTATAGTGCCCTAAGATCTTCCTCTGTCCTATTTATTTCAATTTTAAAATCAATTACTTATTTGGATGAAGGCATAGATGACATCCTTATCAAACCTTCAAATGAAACAAAGCATGGAGGTATGGGTAATGTAAGCTCTTATCTGCCTAACAAATCCATAAACTCCTGGTTGGAGCTTCCAATCTGTAAGGGGGTTTTAAAAGATCCCCCAGGTTTGTTAGGGACCCAATCTGTAAGGGCCTGCCCCCTCCCCAACTGCTTCTCCCAGACTAACAAGAAACAAGATTAAAAAGCCTCCTTTCATTTAAAGCAAAAAACCCCAGGGTTTTGTTTATGTAGAAACAAATTTTAGAAATAAGGACAAAGAAAAGTAGGATATATGACCTGTAACCTCGGCCAACCAGACTCAGCTGCTCCCTATCCCCCTATGCATCTCTCGCCTGTGGATGTGGCTGTCCGCTGCCGGGGCTTCCTCTCCTCTCCTCGTCTCTATCGCTCGGTAGCTTCCCTCTCATCTACCGTCCCCCTCTCCCTAGCTCTCCTGCGCCTTTTCTCATCTCCTCTTTTCCACCCATCTCCTTTCTTGGTCCCCTCTTCACTGCTCCTGCTCCTCTTAAAAACCCCTTCTCTTCCAGAAAACTCAGGCTGACTATCCACACACCCCAAGCTAATTCATTGGCACCTCTAGGGGCTGTGTCCAAGCCTGGCTGGGGCACAGGGATTCCTTGCATACCCTCACTTGGTGCAGTGAGTCAGTGCTTGGATTTTGGTGCATACCCCTGGCTGGGCGGAGAGACCCAGGGCATGCCTGGGTTTTCTATGCATATTCCTACTGGGTGGAGAAAGCTGGGGCATGACACACCCGAGGCTTGCATGTGTGTGTGTGTGTGTGGGGGGGTTGGGGGCATGCCCGAGGCTTTCTAATTTTAGCCAAAGATGGGGGTCCCGAATCGCAATTGATTCTTACAGTAACATCTGGGAAGCTAGGTGGTACAGTGAATAAAGTGTCAGACCTGGAATTAAGAAGACTCATCTTCCTGACTTCAAATTCAGCCTTAGACATTGTGTGATGCTGGGCAAGTCACCTAACCCTATTTGCCTCAGTTTCCTCATCTATAAAATAAGCTAGAAAAAGAAGTGGCAAATTATTCTAGGATCTTTGCCAAGAAAACCCCAAATTGGGTCATGAAGAGTCAGCCACAACTGAAATGACTGAATAACAACAAAATGGGTAACATGTTGAGTGACAGAGATGGCACTCAAAAAGATCTCAAAAGTCAAGAAAAATAGGCTGAAACGAATATGCTGAAATATAATAGGAGTGTCCCCTTTTAATATCTTCATTAAGGATACCCTTGACCTATATATGAATCACTCTCATTAAGGTTTTGTATAGATGGGAAAGTAGATATTTAGTAGCTGTTATTATTTCCTTATTTCTCCTTTTTTTGGGGGGGGGCAGCATTAATAATGTCCAAGGTTTTTTCCATGCTTTTGGTATCTTCTCCTTCCTCAGACACTTTGATTGTTAATACTTCAGTGCCCTCACAATCTCCACCACAGGCCTCCACTATATATACTTGATCTGGTTGGTTTTTCTTTCCCTTGCTCTCATTCATGATATTTCTACCTCCTTTATTTGCACAGCTGGAACTGTGATATTAGAGTTCAAGTGTGGTGGTTCCACTGTCCTTGAGTATTTGAGTAATAGGGATGTAAAACCAACTGGGTGGTTTGTGCAAGAATATATACAAAGGCAAAATTTATAACAAAAAAAATAAATATTATAAAGAAAAAATAGGTGACCACCAGATTCCCTGACTGTACCTGAACCTTTGTGCTTTCCCCAAGCTGATTTGCAGGGCACTAGAGGATTCGTAGTCATATCTGTTCCTTGTGGGTCCCTTCTACCATTATATATGTTAACCCATGGAAATTGTATCTCTGTGTGTACAAAGAAATCTTTATTGTCACATATATTACATGCTGTTTAGTTAGGACTTTTGCTTTGAACTAATATATCCTCTGGATTGACTGACAAAAGAAATGCTCTGCTGGAGGTTCATGAACTATGGTTTTCAGTGGATGCTGAGTTTGAAGACAGCCTCATCTTCCTAGCTCCTCAGAGTTCCTTTGAAGTTTTGTGAACAGAATTCCGGGGATGAGTTTAAGGACATAGACAGACTAACAACTAGGGCAAGAGGAAGTTGGGAAGGAATTTCTATCTCCAAGTCAGATGGAACACGGGGATCAGGAACTTGAGTTCTAGTGAGAAGAAAAGCAATTAAAAGCATTTAATTATAGCTTTACAGTATCTGCTGACTGTTGCTGCCAGTTGGCTGGGGTGCATAGACCTGGATTACGACAAAGACTTTAGCTCTTTGTTGGCAAGGAAAACAACTTATTACCCACACTCCAGCAGAAGGTAGCAAAGAAAAACAGGAAATTCAGTGAGGCTGCAAAATCTTACTAGAGTTTCCAAGCATAAGCAGATGCATCCAGCAGTTGAGGAGTCCAGTAGCAAAACCATTCTGCAGTGGACATGGCCAGCAGCAGAGACTTATAGCAGACATAACAGAGCAACAAATGTTTCAAGTTCAGTGGGAAAAGCAGCTCATCTAATGACATTGCCAGAGGATACCAGTAGCTCTGCAGCATTGGAAGTATGGGCTTGTCTTGGCTACATGAGGACAGCACCACACTTTCTGTGTTCCTGGTCATACGTCTTCCCTGTGTGAGTTCCCTCCACCACTGGTAGAATGTTAACTGGTGGGAGACCATATCCCTGTGTGTCCGAAGAAATCTTGGTTATCATATATATTGCTATGCTGTTTAATTAATGTATTTTGCTTTGAACTAATATATCCTCTAGTTGACAAATACATGGATGGAGGCTCATGAATTATGGTTCTGAATGGATGCTGACCACATGCACAGCATGCTTCAAACCTGAGATTGTATTCAGGGACTCATTGTGAAGAGATGTTCCAAGTGCTACTCCAATAAATGAGTTTGGAAAATAAACCGCCAACAGAATGGATAAGGCTTGAGAGTCTGTGTAGGTAAAAAAACCCAACAATAAAAACTGAGGATTCTAGTATTCTTCAAGAAAAATGTCAACAATTAGATGACAATCCCACCCCGCCCCTCAAAAATAATTTGATCTGATGGCTCATTAAAAGAAACATATGAGAGGTGCTGTTTCCACTGTGCAGTACTTTGCCCTGGGCAAGTCACATCAAGAGGAAGATGTGGGGGCAGCTAGGTGGTGCAGTAGATAAAGCACTGGCCCTGGATTCAGGAGGACCTGAGTTCAAATCCAGCCTCAGACATTTGACACTTAACTAGCTGTGTGACCCTGGGCAAGTCACTTAACCCTCATTGCCCTGCCCCCCTCCCCAAAGTAAGATGTGTAATTCTATGTATCATATTGTTAGGAAGGACTGAGAAGCTGAAATATTTCCAGACAGCAGGATAATCAGGATGGTAAGGTAAACCATTTAATAATGTATAAGGTTAGATGAGGTGTGACCACTCCAAAACTAGAGGTAGATTTTTGTTTAATAGTAGAAAAAAATCTTCCTAACAATTAGAACTATCCAAAATCAGAAGGGAATACCTTAAGAGACATTCAGTTCACACAATACTATGCTGTTGGTGGAAGTACAAATTAGTTTAGCTATTCTGGAAGTAATTTGCAATTATTTCAAAACAGTAACTAAAATGCCCAGATCTTTTGACCCAAAGATTTCACTGCTTGTTAATACCCCCACAGAGCCCAAAGTAAGAAAGAAATGTCCCAAATAATCCAATATATTCATAAAAGTGATATATAAATGCTAGCTATTATTATAAAAGCATTTTTGCAGTAGCAAAGAACTGGAAACAAAGTAGATGCCTATCAATTAGGAATGGCCAAATAAATTGTTGTGTGAATGTAATAGAATATAATTCAAGAAACAATGAATGTAAAGAATTCAGAGAAATATGAGAAGGCTACATGAACTAATTAATGCAAAGGGAAGTAAGCTGAATTAGGAAAACAATATATACAATGACTATAGCATTCTAAACAGAAAAAACTTAATACCATGTAATTATAAGGATTAGATTTGGCCCTGAAGGAGATTAGAGAAAATGTTCCTCCTTCCCTTTCTTTGCACAGGTTGGGGACCATGGGTATGGTGTATGGCATATGCTATTAGACACACTTAATATGTTTATTGTGCTGCACTGATTATTCTTTTTCTTTTAAAATGTTATTACAAGGGATGACTCTCTGGGGAGACAGAAGAATATAATCAGAAATGAATGTGGGACAGCTAGGTGGTGCAGTGGATAGAGAACCGGCCCTGGATTCAGGAGGACTTGAGTTCAAATCCGACCTCAGACACTTGACACTTACTAGATGTGTGATCCTGGGCAAGTCACTTAACCCTCATTGCCCTGCCAAAAAAAGAAAAATGAAACAAATGTGATATAAACATGAAATATATCAACAAAAGGGGTTTTTGTGTGTGTGTGTGTATGTGTGAGGCAACTAGGGTTAAGTGACTTGCCCAGGGTCACACAGCTAGTAAGTATTAAGTGTCTGAGGCCAGATTTGAACTCAGGTCCTCCTGAATCCAGGGCCGGTGCTCTATCCACTGCGCCACGTAGCTACCCCTAAAAGGGTATTTTTAAAAGGCTGCAAGCTCAATTCATCTCAATAAACATTAATTAAACTTTTAATATGGGAAAGACACAATGCCAGGTATTAGAAATACAAATTATTAAATCAATAAATCAACAAACATTTATTAAGTGGTTACTATGTGCCAGGAATTATGCTGAGTACTAGGAATACAAAGAAAAATAGTCCATGTCTGCTTCTCTCTCTCTCTCTCTCCATATATATATATATATATATATATGGAGACACTTTGATTGTTAATACTTCAGTATATATATACTCAGTATATATATATATATACTGAGAATTGACTGATCCCCACCTACTCCCCCTTCCCAGGCCAATGAATTGCCTGGAGCTAACCAATCTTTGTCAATTCCAGACTCTTGATTGACTTATGGGTCTTCCCTAAACTATCCCTTCCCAAAGATCCCCCACCTTACATTAAGTAGTTTCTATTTAGAGTTAAGTAGTTTCTATACTTGACTCAAGAACAGTCCTACAGTTCCCTCTGTTCTGTTACCCCATAAAAACGCTGTCTTCAGTCCTCAACTTTGGGTATTTCTAGTATCTTGCTTTGTGATAGATACCATGAGCTATAGTTCCTCTGCCCCAATTAAAGACCTTATTTCTCCTATATTGATTGTTTCATTAATTTTCAGGTTAACAATACACTCACATGGGGCAGCTAGGTGGCGCAGTGGATAGAGCACCGGCCCTGGATTCAGGACTACCTGAGTTCAAATCTGGCTTCAGACACTTAATACTTACTAGCTGTGTGACCCTGGGCAAGTCACTTAACCCCAATTGCCTCACTAAAAAAACCAAACCAAACCAAAACCAAAACAAAAAACCAAAAAACAATACACTCACACACTGGGGCAGCTAGATGGCGCAGTGGTTAAAGTGCTGGCCCTGGATTCAGGAGTACCTGAGTTCAAATCTGGCCTCAGATACTTGACACTTACTAGCTGTGTGACCCTGGGCAAGTCACTTAACCCCCATTGCCCCGCAAAATAAATAAATAAATACAAACAAACAAAAAACCAATACACTCACACCCTTACACAATATACTCATACATAAATGTATACCTACATACATACAAGCATGCATACATACATTCATATTAGTACAGATAATATAAATACAGAATGGATGGAAGGTAGCTTTAAAGAGAAAAGCACCAGCAGGTGGGAGATCAGAAAAGGCCAGTGCCAGTGGCACTTAAGATGAGTCTTAAAGGAAGCCAAGGATTGTAAGAGTTAGGGGTTAGGAGGAAGAGCATGCCAGGGATGTGTGACAAGGCTATGGGAGATGGAGTGTTGTATTTACGGTAAAGCAAATAGGCTAGTGTGGCTTAACCAGAGTTCATGGAGGGGAGTAGTATGTCGAAGGACTATAAAGATAGGAAAACTTAGCCAGGTTACACAGAGCTCTAAATGTCAAACTAATCAAATATTTGATTCTAGAAGGAATAGAGAGTCACTGGAGTTTACTGAGAAAGAAAGTGACATAGAAAGACTTGTCCTTTAGGAAAACAATAATTTTGAGTGTAGAATATGTTTTTATATTTTAATGTCCATTCAATAAGTGTGTATATGTTTAAGATTTTTAAATCTTTGAGAAGAGAGTAATCTTCAGCAGATGAGAAGAGAGCTAGCTATCTAACTCTTGAGAGGGAGGGAATCATGACTTCTCACATGACCAGCAAAATGGAGAACTAGACATTTTCTCTGATTCTCCTGATCTCTCAAACCTCTCCAAAATAGGAATTTTGTGCAAAAAATAACACATTTTCAGCTATCTCTATAATCTGCTACAGATTATATGTAGCATTATTATATATATTATATTATATGTAGTTTTATTATAATATGTAGTATTATTATGTCAAACTCAAATTGAAATAGATTCCTGTGGGCCACATGTTGACTAAGAAAACCACAAATTAACATTATCTATGTTGAGTTGTACTTTTATTTATTTTTATCAAACATTTCCCAATTGCATTTTTAATATGGTTAAGTTGCATAGGAGTTTTGTAGATGACTTGCCACTGGGCTTTGAGTTTGATACCTATGGTCTAGGATACCAAGAACCATAAGGAGGTAACAATTCAGTGAACTAACATCAGAGAAAGCTAATGCCTAACTACCCACTCAGTATCCCTTCCCACACTGCCTACCACATTCAAGCAACAGGGCCGCACAAGTCAACCCATGGATTTACAACAGTACTCAACTCTATCCCACATCTCCATCACCTTCTTCCCCAAGCTATCCCCACCTCTTTCAAGTACAAAGGAAAACTAAAAGGAAAGAGATTACTCTGTCCAGGACAGCTTCACAGCAGTATCTATACTGTAACAGAGCTCAGCCAGAGAAATGAGAAGGAACTGCAGTAGGATTCCAAAATTTGTGGGTATGTGGCACTCCACTAAGTCTGCAGGAAAGAAGCAAGCTCCCAGCAGAGGGCCACTTCTGTCCCTCGTCACTTGGGATAGAGACTGAGGCTAGTGAAATGTGAATTGCTTAGCATGGGAGGAGGTTGAGTGGCCTTTAGGTCCTCAGGGAAAGTGGCAAAGGGGAAATAGTCAGAAAGTGAGTGATAGGGGATACGAGGAAGAGAAAAAGAAAATTGACATCACAAAGATCTCAAGATAAGAAGAACCATCTAAAAGCCTTGAGCAATAAGCAGACAAAACTGAAAGGGAAAATATTAATAGCAGAAGGTAATATGACCTTCAGATTAGCTAAATGTGACCAGATATTTATGGATAAATATTACAAGACAAAGGAAAATGAATCAACACCTAATGAGGCAGAGGGCCATGTGGATTCCAAAGAAATTATGGAACCAAATCAGAATGTTCATGAATGATTTAAAAGAGAAATAAGAATTATGAAAGCAAAATTTATATCCTGCACAGTAGGGGGGAAATGGCAGAATAGTAAAATTTGAATCCCAAGTGGCAAGTCTCATCAAAGAAAGAAAAGAGAAAATAACTGTTTAGGAGAGAGAATCACCTTCCAAATTTCCCCTTGTGCTACTTTGAGAGTGAAGGGGTGGGGGGTTGAAGAGATTTCTCTTTCCTTTCCTCATCACTAGCAACAGTGTCTTGTAGTAGGGCAACTCTTCCAGTAGGAGACTCCGCACCCAGTAAAAAGCAGGCCCAGAGGGTTAAGCTGCAGAGAGGAGCAGTCCTAGGAAATTGAATAGAATGACCTGCCCAACAGTCACTGCACCTAGCAGGGAACAGCATGAGGATCCCACAAGAGAAAAGATATCAGAACCCTGCAGTGTCAGAGGTATGAATTGCTTTGACCACCTGTGTTCTCTAGCTATGCCTCTTTACATATTTTCCTACTCCTTCCACTAATGTTGCATGCATATGTAGAAGGGTGCACTTCAGGTATATGGTGGGAATGTTTTATAGTGGCCATTCATGCTAAATGCTAGCTAGTAGGAGTTGGTAGTAGTATAGTAGTATTATGCCATTTCAGTAAGTGCCTTTGCTTTCAGTCATTCACGTCACCCGGCTTACATTAAAGGTGATGCATTGGTGGGGGCTTATAAGATTTAGTTTTAAAAGTACAGACCTAAATAATACCTTGAACCTGGAGTAATTGTCCTGAGAGGACTCAGCCTGCAAACTGCATTTTAGGGGTATCCCAAAGGTACATACAAAATAAATACACATTAAAAAGGCAAGAAGCTAAGAGGCTAGCTGGAGCTCTCTTACCTCTCACCATCTCTGCTCTGTCCCTTACACAGGACAAGGCATTCATCTCCCCAATAATGAGAGTCCTATAACAATGGACAGGGAAATTACATTAATAATTCAGGTTAAACTTAAAGGTGTATTGAGGTACTTTTTTTTTTTGAGAGCTTGTTGTTAAAAATTTACCAGTATACCCCTGTGTAGGTATATAGATAGTAAATAAGGCCAGCTCAGCCGGACTGTGGAGTTCATGGAGGGAGAAGGGGGATAAGGAGTAATCAATCTGGAAAATTTGCCTAGACCCAGAATACAAAAAGCTTGAAATACAAAACAGAAGAGTTTATATTTTACCCCAAAGGAAACAGGGAGCCACTGAAACTTCTGGAAGAAACGAATAACATGGCAGAAGCCATGCTTTTGGGCTATCAGTAAGTAGCCTGCACCACGCTTCATTCCAGATTTCTCAGGAACCTCTTCATCCTGGAAATTCAAAGTCCAGGAATTTGCACCTTAGGAGAATCCTCTGTCCTTGTGCCTTTCCCCAGAATTCTCCATTCAAGTAGGGGTCCCAGGTCGGTTATGTCTTCATTACTCACCAGACTGTGTTTCTCTTGGTTTTAGGTTCCTTAATCTCCTATAAACATGTCCATGTTCCCCCTACCCTTAACCCTCATTTTATCCAACTATCCCTCCTAGCTATACTACTCTAACTCACCTTCCTTTTGTGGCTAAACTCCTTGTGAAAACCTTCTACCATTAGTGCCTCTACTTCTCTCACATCATTCTCTCTGCAATCTGGTTCCAACCTCATCATTAAACTGAATCTGTTCTCTCCAAAGGCATCAATGATCTCTTACTTGCAAAATCGAATGGCCTTTTCTCTTTCACCTGTCTTCAACTTTTGACACCGTTGATTATTCTCTTTTCCTGGATACTCTCTCCTTTACAGGTTTTGGTGACTCCCCCCCAATTTTTTTTTTTTTGGAGAGGCAATTGGGGTTAAGTGACTTGCCCAGGGTCACACAGCTAGTAAGTGTCAAGTGTCTGAGGCCAGATTTGAACTCAGGTCCTCCTGAATCCAGGGCCAGTGCTCTATCCACTGTGCCACCTAGCTGCCCCCCCCCCAATTCTTTACTGGTTCTTCATCTGAGTCATGCCCACTGAACTTGACTATCCCAAAACACTCTGTCTTCAGTCATCTTCTCTTCTCCTTTACTGTCTTCCTTAGTGATCTCATCAGCCCCCAGGGGAGTCAATTTTCATCTCTATAGATGTGATTCTCAGATCAATATATCCAGCTCTAAGCTCTCTCATAAGCTCTAGTCTTGCATCACCAACTACCTCTTGGACATTTCAAACTGTGTATCCTGTAGGCTTCTCAAATTGAAAATGACCAAATCAGAGCTCATGATCTTTCTTCCAAAACCCTTCCCTCTTCCCAACTTCCCTATTACTGCACCACTATCCTCTCAGTTACCTAGTTTCACAGCTTCAGTTTCATCATTCCACATGTCCAATATGCTGCCAAATCTTGTCATTTCTACCTTCACAAAATTTCTTGAATACGTCTTCTTCTTTCTTCTAACATAGCCAGGACCTTAGTTCAAGCTGGACTTTAAAATAGTCTTCTAGTTTGTCTTCCTGTCTGAAAATTCGAAATCTCTCCTCACTTCAGTTCATCTTTCACTCAGTTGCCAAAGTGATCTTCCTAAAGGGAAGCTCTAACCATGTCAGCCTCTCCACCCCTCCACTCTCAGCTCTATAAACTCCTATGGTTCCCTATTACCTCTAGATCAGATGTTTGGCATTAAAAGTCTTTTACAACCTGACCCCTTCTTACCTTTTCTACTCTTCTTACACTTTACTCCCCTACACAATATTCTCTGATCCAGTGGCACTGGCTTTTTTTTTCCTGTTCCTTGCACATGAAACTCCATTGCCCAACTCCACACCTTTTCATTGGTTGTCCCCCTTACTTGGAATGCTCTCCATCCTCACCTCCGATTCTTGGCTTCTCTGGTTTCTTTCAAAACTCATTCAAGGGGGCAGCTAGGTGGCATAGTGGATAAAGCACTGGCCCTGGATTCAGGAGGACCTGAGTTCAAATCCAACCTCAGACACTAGACACTTACTAGCTGTGTGACCCTGGGCAAGTCACTTAACCCCCATTGCCCCAAAAAGGAAAGAAAAAAAAAACAACAAAAACCAAACAAACAAAAAACTCACTTCAAATCCCACTTTCTTCAAGAAACTAGAAGACTATTTTAAAGTCCAGCCTTTCCTGGTCCTTCCTCTCTACCCTCCAGGGTCTTCCCTCTCAGATTACCTCATGCACTGTATGTATCTTGTATAAATGTTTATACTTGTTTGCATGTTGTCTCCCCACTAGAGTGTTAGCTACTTGAGGGAAGGACTATGGAGTTTTGTTTTGTTTTTTAACTTTCTTACTATGCCCAGCCCCTAGCATAGTGAGAGATAATATGCTTTTAATAAATGCTTATTGATAGATTCATTGGTATAGGACCTGCTTGCCAGAGTTAGCTAGGTGATCTTATCTATTTATATAATAAACTATATATATTTCCATATTAAGTATATATATATATATTTTTTATTTGTGCATTTGTTTTCTCTCCTCCACTGTAGCCTTAATCTGATGCCTCATGATAACATGAATGTGATCCAGGTTTGAGAAGGTTATGCTAGTGAAGCTCAAGCTTCAATAGGTACTTCTAAGCTGGTAAAGCTCTAAGAATGGGCTGAGATGAACTCTATGCCTGTGGCAGGGACCAGGCCAGATCAGTCACCAGGTTGGTCACAAGATGATGACCTCTCTGGCCTTGACAACTCTTGAAGTCTATCTATGACCATCTCCACCCACACTGGGAATTCAGACTCCGCCCTCAGCTCCTCCTGGATCTCTTAGGTAAGTCTCTTGTCTTATCTTACAGGAACCAGATATCCACACTACTTCCTGCAGTCTCCTCACCATGGCCCCAATCTCTGACCATCCCCACCCCACTGAAAATTTGGACTCTCTCCCTGGCTCCGTGCCCCACCCTCTCGGAGATGAGCCTTAGCTATCCAGAAGCCAGGCTACTTCCTGCATCTTCCCCATCATGTTTCCCATCCTCCTTTTCCACACCCCTTTATGAATTATGTTCTCTTAGAATGTAAGTTCCTTGAAGTCAGGAACTGCTTTGTTGATTTCTATTTGTATCTCGGGAGCTTAACACAATGCCTGGCACATAGTAAATGCTGAACAAATGCTTTCTCTTTATTTTGGGGAGTCTAGAACCTGGAAGGATTGATATATAACTATAAGTGACTTTTTTTCCCCAGGGCAATGAGGGTTAAGTGACTTGCCCCAACAAGTGACATTTTTATAGCGTTTTATGGCTTGCAAACAAACCATAGCTTTATGAAACAAACAAAACTTTACATATATTATTTTATTTTATTTATATTATTTTATTGTCAAAATAGCTGTGTAAGCATTATTATGTCCATTTTACAGATGAGGAAACTGAGACTTAGAAAGGTTAAATTTGGTTACATATTGTTTCTATGTTGATGAAAGTAAAATAATATTTATACTTCACATGATTTGCTAAGGTCCCTCATTTTTTCAGTTAAAATCATTTGATTGGGGGCAGCTAGGTGGCGCAGTGGATAAAACACCAGCCCTGGATTCAGGAGTACCTAAATTCAAACCTGACCTCAGACACTTGACACTTACTAGCTGTGTTACCCTGGGCAAGTCACTTAAGCCCCACTGCCCCACAAAAAACCAAACCAAAACAAAAACAAATTATTTGATTAAGGAGGATGATCTGATAAATTTTTACCTAAGATTTCTTCCATTACTAATCAATATAATTTATTTTATTAAGAGTCAGCACAGGGGGCAGCTAGGTGGTGCAGTGGATAGAGCACTGGCTCTGGAGTCAGGAGTACCTGAGTTCAAATCTGGCCTCAGACACTTAACAACTTACTAGCTGTGTGACCCTGGGCAAGTCACTTAACCCCAATTGCCTCACTAAAAAGAAAAAAAAGGATAAAAAAAAAGAGTCAGTACATATTTTGTTCATGTAAATGTAATACACTTCAAGGAACATGCATAGGGTTGGGCTTTATGAGGCTGAGTTGCCCTGGTTACCTCTGGAGAAGTATGTACTCATCTCTGAAGGACTTGCAACTTTGGAAGATTGTAGCCAATTCCAGATGGTCTTGCTTTCTTACCCTGTTACTGTTGAAGGTGGAAAAAACTATCAAATTGGATTGATTACTAAACAGGAGAAGTAGGCCACTCAATGGACCTTAAGAAGGGAGTGACTATGCACTCTATAATTTCAAACTTTCCAGTGAGAGGTGAGGAGAGGGGCTGCCCTTCCCTACAATCCTGCTACATAGCAGCATTGAGCACATGGCAACCCAAGTTCATGTCTGACCTGGACAAACCTGAGTCTGGAGTACAAAATCCTAAGTGGCTTTTCTGCTATATGTTTTTTTGCCTAATGACAGGGGGCTAAGCAGCAATCATGAGGTGGATATTTATAGCCTGGGAAACCAACTTTTGGGTTCCAAGAGATTTAGAGTTCCTGGGTCCTCAGTCATTGTGGGTACTGCCCTCACAAGATCCCCTATAGCACTTCCTGAGAGGGAAGACAAACACCAGCTGGATTATGAGCCCAACTCCTGGCTTGATTTGTCAGAAAACAGGGACCTGGAGAAAATTCTCCGGAAAGTACATGACTGAGGTGAAGTATAAAATATCTACACAGCAATCTCACAAACTTCTTCATCTCTGATGGTTAAGTCTCAACTCCAAGGAGAGCATAAAATTAGTTCCATTATAGCCGATGCTGCTTGGTTTAACTTGTTGTTAATTTAGTCTTGTATTTAGCATTTATTTTTTAAATGGAATAATGAATATATGCATTGAACATTGAGTACCTTTCTACTCTCCACTTTGGAGAGATGAACACACGAGCTAAAAACTATGCTTTAAGTCATTTTCCCTGGAGATCTAGAGTGAGGGTGTAAATAACCAGCATATGAGAAAAAACATCTTAGGTGATCAGTCTTCCCCAGGACTAAATCTAGTGTGAGTACAAGGATCTAGAGCTGAGAGAGGTCCTTGGGTGAAGTAAGAGAGTTTGTAATACCTCAGACACCTGGGCCTAGAAGTGGTTCTTATTGTTAAACAAAAATATTTTCAAGTTTAATGAATATAATTTGGATTTTGTTCTCATTTATCTACTAGTATGTTTTGGGGGTTTGTGAGGCAATTGGGGTTAAGTGACTTACCCAGGGTCACATGGCTAGTAAGTGTCAAGTGTCTGAGGCCAGATTCGAACTCAGGTCCTCTTGACTCCAGGGCCAGTGCACCACTTTATCCACTGCACCACCTAGCTGCCCCTAATAGTATCTTTTAAAAAGCCTATAGCCAAGCTTAGTTACCATTTAGCATAATGGAAGGAACAGTGGGGTTTGGAATCAGAAGACCTGGATTTGAATTCCAAGCGTACTCCCGCCTATATGACAAGGCCTTACCCTGGCTAGGCCTCAGTTTCCTAATATGTAAAATTAGTAGATTGAAATTAAGGAATCTCACATGTGTCTATTTATATTTATATTTTCTCCCCCTTTAGAATGTAAATTCCTTGAGGTCAGAGGCTATGGGTTTTTTTTTGTTGTTATTGTTGTATTGTTATTGTTTTGTATCCCCTGTACTAAGGTACAAGGCCTAGCATATTGTAAACCAAGTAACAAATATTTGTTGTTTGATTGGTTTTTGAGTATTACTTTATGGTCTCTTTCAAATTTAAAATCCAACATTCCTTCTTTTTTTGAGTAATATTTATTTTATCCCAATTACATCTAAAAACAATTTTTTTACATTCTTTTTAAAATTTTGAGTTCCAAATTCTCTCTCTCCCACTCTCAGTTCTCTAAGCAATTTGATACAGGTTATATGTGTACAATCATGGAAAATATATTTCCATCTTAATCATCAACATTTCTTCTTAAACTAGAATTCCATTTTAGAAATTTTGGGGGAGTAATATTTTACTTTATTATAGAATTGTGACATAGACAAAGTTGCTAATACATAAACCAGTTAATGTTTAAATTTACTATTTGGTTAAAGCCTTCAGTTTTATAACTTGTAAAAATGTTTTCTTCTGTGTGTAGGAGAAATAGGTTAGAAGAATTTTAAATATGTTGGCACTGGGCTCAAGAACTAAACCATTTTATAATTTTGTGACATTTTACGTTTATCAAATTGATGGCTACTTTTTTATTCATTCAGCTAACAATTTTCACATATTTGGCATTAGGCAGGGCTTATTTTTAGTCTTTCATCAGTTTTCCACTGATAAACACTCCTGGACCACATGTCTTCATTTATATTCTAACCTGTACATTATCAGATGCTGTGAACCAACAAATAGACTTAGAAAAATAAAATTAGAATGATAAGGTTTTTAAAAATAAAATATTTAAGGTATTAAACTAAGGTTAGAAATCTTCACAAATGCAAGATAGGGAAGGGCATGAATCTTAAAAGGATCTAGAAGACTTTGTGACATAAGAATTCAAGATGAAAGATATGGCAATCAAGAAAGGAAAAGGAACAGTCTGCTGTACCCTGACTTAGACTATATCTGGAGTATATATAGGGCATTTCAGTTGTAGACACATATTGTATTCCATTGTGGAATGTGTGTTATATTCAGTCATATTAGGAAGACCTTTGATTTATGCTGAGAGTGGCCACCATCAGGGGACACCAAGAATGGTAAAGGGCCTTTAACTCATGTCACATGAATATAAAGTGATACCCCTTTCTAATTGGGACAATTTTATACATTAAAAGGGAGAGAATTAAATACAGTTGTGTTTGAAGCCCTAAACATTCTTTTAAAATTAAAAAAAAATTTTTTTAACCAGGGGGGGGGGCAATGAGGGTTAAGTGACTTGCCCAGGGTCACACAGCTAGTGTCAAGTATCTGAGGTAGAATTTGAACTCAGGTCCTCCTGACTCCAGGGCCAGTGCTCTATTCACTGCGCCACCTAGCTGCCCCTTTAATTGATTTGTTTGTTTGTGGGGCAATGGGGGTTAAGTGACTTGCCCAGGGTCACACAGCTAGTAAGTGTCAAGTGTCCGAGGCTGGATTTGAACTCATGTACTCCTGAATCCAGGGCTGGTGCTTTATCCACTGCGCCACCTAGCTGCCCCTTTTAATTGATTTTTTAGGATTTTGTGGAAGCTTCACGAGAGAACAATGAAAAGGCCAGTGGATAACAAGAGCCTATGACCAAATACTTAACCCAAATTTTACACATAAGGTTACTGTTGTTGTTGTAGTTTGTCCTTCATTCTTGGACATTGGGAGGTGATGTCATGACTTGCAATGAATTGGATTTAAGTTGGGGGAGGGCCCATGCCAAAGTTGCCAACCTCACTCTGAACTCCAGAGCCATCTCAATCCACTGGCAAGAAATATATCAGGATGACTAGAGATGGTCTTGGATGTTTAAGGCAATTGGGGTTAAGTGACTTGCCCAGGGTCATACAGTAAGTGTCTCTGGTCAAATTTGAACTTGGGCCTCCCAACTTCAGGATCAGTGCTCTATCCACTTTGCCACCTAGCTACCCCTAATAAGATACAGTAAACAACCCATAAAAGAAAAAGAAAAAAAATCAAACTTTTCTGGTACGAAGGGAGAGCCAAAAATTTTTATGTGAATTTTCTAGATTGCAGGGGTGCCTCGTCCCTAACCCCTGCCATGTGGAAGGGATAACTGTAAAATTGGTGGATCCATCCCTTCTGTGTAGTTATAAATAGCGTGAACATATATAACCTATATCTGATTGCTTACTGCCTCAGGAAGGGGGAAGGGAGGGAAGGAAGCAGGATAAAATTTGAACTCAAAACTTTAAATAGAAATGTTTATTATTTAAAAGAAGAAGGACAAAGAGAAGAAGAAGAAGAAAATGGAGGAGGAGGAGAAGGAGAAGGAGAAGGAGAAGAAGAAGAAGAAGAAGAAGAAGAAGAAGAAGAAGAAGAAGAAGAAGGAAGAGGAGGAGGAGGAGGAGGAGAGGAGAGGAGAAGGAGAAGGAGAAGGAGGAGAAGGGAAGGAGAAGAACCAGTGAAATGGACCCATCCCTTCGAATTTCACATGATTTTTTTCCCCTCCCCTGGACTTCCATCCTGGAGTGCAGCAGGTGAGGAGGAAGGGATTTTCCCATTCTCCCTTGCTATGGGAGCAGAACATTGTAACTTGTAGGAAGCTAGTACATATACAGCAGCCTATCCTTTCCTTCCAGGCCTGAGAGTGGAATTTTTTGTATTTCTGGTTGCCTTTCTTTTGATTTCTACTTTCTTTCCTGAGTACACATCAGAAATTAGCACTAGTAAGAATGGGCATTTCCAACCTTTGGGTTTACTGCATGGGTAATTCACAGTTTGAAAGTTCCTAGGTGAGGTCACTCAGAGGAAGAGTTCCTTAAAGAGGCAGCTAGGTGGTGCAGTGCATAGAATGCTGGACTTGGAATTAGGAACTCTTGAGTTCAAATCTTGCCTCAAACACCTACATAGCTGCATGATCCTGGGCAAGTCAAAACCTTGCTCAGCCTCAATTTCCACATGTAAAACCAGGAATAATAGTAGCACCTAGTTCCCAGGGTTGCTATAAGGATCAAATAAGATAATTTATGTAAACTGTTTTACAAGTCTTAAAGGGCTATACAAATGTTAGCTATTATAGCGTACCTCTCAGAAGAAAAGATTGCCAGTAGGAGGATCCTATTCATCAAGGCTTCTCAAACTGTGGGTCCCAACCGCATATGGCATCATGTAATTGAATGTGGGCATGGCAAAACATTTGGCAAGAGTAAAAGGTTATGTATACCTATTTTTATATATCTATATACTTGGAGTCACATAAAAATTTCTCAGGTGAAAAGGAATCATGAGTGGAAAAAGTTTAAAAAGTCCAGCTATAGATGAAGAACTAAATAAAGTCATGCCATCCATAATAGGCCCAGAAATCTTGACCTTGCCAACTTGCCACGTTATTTTTGTGAATTTCTTAGACAGCGTAGGTCCAAGGTAAATGGGAAATATCTGTTCAGCAGTCCCAAAATGGGTCTTTACCTTCTGGGGAGAGTCTAATGAGAGTAATGGGCTATTTTCGTGTTTTTTTAATATTTTCTGTTTTTGTTCATGTGTGCCTGTGAATATTTTGAATCATATGCATTTTCTGTAGTGGAGGAAATAAAAAATTGTCTCATACCAAATACCTACCTTTGTAGGAAGAGATACCCTGATGTCCACAAATGGGGAAAGGAGCCAGCCATACCTAAGCTTTTGTTTCATTTTGTTTTGTTTGTTTTAGAGATTTCCTTGTTTTTTTACTCCAGGGCAGAGCAGAAGCAAAGAACTAGGTCCTAAAACCCGGCAAAGAAAGAAACTAATACCTCTGGGAGTGATAGGTCCAAGCCCCCAGGGCCAATACGAAACCAGAATCATTGCAAGATGAAGGAGGATGTTGGGCCACAAGAGATACATATTTCTGTCAAAGGCACCATCCTACTTCTACTCACCCAGGTTTGCATCCTAGGAATCATTCTTGACATTTTCTTCTTTCTTTCTTATCCCCCGCCCCCCGCATATCTAATCAGTTGCCAAGTCGTCTTTTTTTTTTTTTTTGCAGGATAGAAAGTAAATTCACATGAATCATCAGCTTTTTTTTTTTTGTATAATAACATCAACAAAACCCAGTTGTAAGATATAGACAGTTGACAAGTCTTCTTGATTGCCCCATCACAACACAATTTGCATCTGTCTGTCTCTCTGTATTCACATAGCCACAACCCTAGTTTAGGTCCTTATCACCCCTTGGCACCTGGACAACTGCAATAGCTTCCTAATGGGTTTCCTTACGTCTGTTTCTCTTTTCTCCAAACTATCTACATAGCCGCAAAATTGATATTCCTGTGGTACATTTCTGACCATATATATATATATTCCTTATATGCTCAAGAAGTTTCAATAGATCCCTTTTGCCTCTAGGATAAAATACAAACTACTTTGTTTGACATTTTGACCCCTTCATAATCTGGCTCCAACTTGTAAAAACTAATTTTACATTGCTTCTCTTCAGGCACTCCATGTTCCAGCCAAACTGGGTTATTTGCCATTCTACCTTCTATCACTATGCCTTTGTCCAACTATTTATTCCTCATGCCTAGAATTGTGAGCTCCTTGAGGACAGGGACTGTCTTTTGCTGCTTTTTGTATCCCCAGGGCTTCACATAGTGCCTGACACTTAATAGGCACTTAATAAATATTTATTGACTGACTGATTATTACCTCCTTATCTTGGACTTCTTAACTCAATTCGGGGTTCACCTCAAGATCCTCCAACAAAAGTTCTTTCTTGATGCCCCAAGTTATGAGCAATTCCCTTCCTCCCTCAGATAACTTTATATTTTCTTTAAATGTATTTTGAATTTACTTAGCTATGTACATCTTGCTTCCTCCAACGTAGATTTGTTTTTAACTTTATATCCCTACAACTTAGTGTAATGTCTGATATACAGTGGGCACTTGATTGGATTGGGACAGTAGATTACAAATTATTCAAGCTTAGTTTTTATGTCTGTTTAATTTACAATCCACAGCACAGCATCATTCATAATTAGATGATAAATGTTTTTGATGATGTTGAGAATTGTTCATAATTATGTAAATCGAAAATGCCACACACAATTAGTGGGGTTTTTGATTTGTTTTGTTTTGCAAGGCAATGAAGTTTAAGTGACTTGCCCAGGGTCACACAGCTAGTAAGTGTCAAGTGTCTGAAGCTGGATTTGAACTCAGGTCCTCCTGAATCCAGGGCTGGTGTTTTATCCACTGCACCACCTAGCTGCCCTCACAATTAGTGTTTTTTGGGGTTTTTTTAAGTGAGGCAATTGGGGTTAAGTGACTTGCCCAGGGTCACACAGCTAGTAAGTGTTAAGTGTCTGAGGCTGGATTTGAACTCAGGTACTCCTGACTCCAGGGCGGGTGCTCTATCCACTGCGCCACCTAGCTGCCCCACAATTAGTGTTTTTAAGACAATAACATGATAGGAATAGAATTGGCCAATGTATCTATGCCTCTTATACTGTTGAAATCATAGGATGTCATAGAATGAAGTCAAGATGGAAAAGAATCTATCAAAATCCCTAGTTCTTTCAAGACAGTTCAGGTACCATCTTCTAGAGGCATTAAAGCCTTTACTAGTCTGGCCAGCTATTAGTTCTCATTCTTCCTCTCTCCACAACTTTGTTTTTGTTTGTTTTTTCTTTTAAAGTATTTTATTATTTTCCAGTTACATATAAGAATAATTTTCAACATTTGTTTTCTTTTTTTCTTTTTTTTTTTTTTGCAGGTCAATGAGGGTTAAGTGACTTGCCCGGGGTCACACAGCTAGTAAGTGTCAAGTGTCTGAGGCTGGATTTGAACTCAGGTCCTCCTGAATCCAGGGCTGGTGCTTTATCCACTGTGCCACCTAGCTGTCCCCAACATTTGTTTTCACAGGATTTTTACTTCCAAATTTTTCTCCCACCCTCTTTTCCCTCCCTCCTCCCCACAATGGAAAGCAGTCTGATATAGGTTGTATATATACAATTACATTAAACATATTTCTACATTAGTCATCTTGTGAAAGAAGAATCAGAGCACAAGGGAAAAAAACTCAAAAAAGAAGGGAAAAAACAGTCCAAAAGTAGAAACAGTATGGTTCAATCTGCATTCAGAATCCACAGTTCTTTATTCTGGATGTTGAGAACATTTTCTATCATGAGTTCTTTGAAACTGTTTTGGATTGTTGCACTGCTGAAAAGAGCCAAGTCTATCCCCATTGTTCATCACACAACGTTGCTGTTACTGTGTACAATGTTCTCCTGGTTCTCTGCTCCTCTCAGTCAACATCAGTTCATGTAAGTCCTTCCAGGTTTCTCTGAATTGCTCTTGCTCATAATTTCTTACAGCACAATAGTATTCCATTACATTTATATACCACAACTTGTTTAGCCATTCCCCTATTGATGGGCATTCCCTCAATTTCCAATTCTTTGCCACCACAAAGAAAGCTGCTATAAATATTTTTGTACATGTGGGTCCTTTTCCCTTTTCAATGGTCTCTTTGGGATACATACCTTTGACCCAAGGGTCAAAGGGTATGAACAGTCCCATAGCCCTTTGGGCATAGTTCCAAATTGCTCTCCAGAATGGTTGGATCAGGGGACAGCTAGGTGGCGCACTAGCTATGTGACCCTGGGCAAGTCACTTAACCCTCATTGCCCCACAAAACAACAACAACAACAAAAACCCAAAAAACAGAATGGTTGGATCAGTTCACAGCTTCACCAACAATGCATTAGTGTTCCAATTTTTTCCACAGCTTCTCCAACATTTATTATTTTCTTTTTTTGTCATATTAGCCAATCTGATAGGTGTGAGATAATACCTCAGAGTTGTTTAAATTTGCATTTCTCTGATCAATAGTGATTTAGAGCATTTTTTCATATGGTAATAAATAGCTGATCTTATTGAGAATGCCTCTAACTTATCCTCATTACATATAATGTTTGCTGATGGCTTTAGGTAGATACTGCTTATTATTTTTTTTTTTGCAGGGCAATGGGGGTTAAGTGACTTGCCCAGGGTCACACAGCTAGTAAATGTCAAGTGTCTGAGGTTGGATTTGAACTCAGGTCCTCCTGAATCCAGGGCTGGTGCTTTATCCACTGTGCCACCTAGCTGCCCCCCTCTTTAGTGTTTTTAATAGGAATGAGTGCTGTATTTTGTCAAACACTTTCTCTGCATCAGCCACACCTGGTCCCTCCCAAATGAGTTGGCTAAAACTCCAATAATTTTTACCACAACTTCATCAGAAAACTGCTGGTTCATATCCTTTGACCATTTCTCAATTGAAGAATGACTTGGATTCTTATAAATTTGACTTAGTTCCCTATATATTTTAGAAATGAAGCCTTTATCAGAAATGCTGGCTTTAAAAATTGTTTCCCAGTTTTTTGCTTCCCTTCTAATTTTAGCTGCATTGTTTCTGTTTGTACAAAAAACTTTTTGATTTAATGTAATCAAAATCTTCCATCTTGCATGTTATAATATTCTCTATCTCTTGTTTGGACATAAATTGTTTTCCTCTCCATAGATCTGAGAGGTAAACTATTCCTTCCTCTCCTAGTTTTGTTATTCTTTTTTCTAACTCTACAAAATAATTTTAGATAGTCTGATTGGTATGGCACTGAATAGGTAAATTAATTTAGGTAGAATTGTCATTTTTATTATATTAGCTCTACCTGTCCATGAGCAATTGAATATTTTTCCAATTACATAGATCTGATTTTATTTGCGTGAAAAGTGTTTTGTAATTGTGCTCATAGAGTTCCTGGGTTTGTCTTGGCAGGTAGACTCCCAAGTATTTTATATTGTCTACCATTATTTTATTTGTTTGTTTTTTGTGAGGCAATTGGGGTTAAGTGACTTGCCCAGGGTCACACAGCTAGTAATTGTTAAGTTGTCTGAGGCCAGATTTGAACTCTGGTACTCCTGAATCCAGGGCTGGTGCTCTATACACTGCACCACCTAGCAGCCCCCTCTCCAGTGGTTTTTGTTGTTGTTGTTTTTTAGTGAGGCAATTGGGGTTAAGTGACTTGCCCAGGGTCACACAGCTAGTAAGTGTTAAGTGTCTGAGGCCGGATTTGAACTCAGGTACTCCTGACTCCAGGGCTGGTGCTCTATCCACTATGCCACCTAGCTGCCCCTCTAGTGTTTTTAATAGGAATGAGTGTTGTATTTTATCAAACACTTTCTCTGCATCTATTGAGATAATAATATGATTTTGGTTAGATTTGTTATTGATATGGTTGATTATATTAATAGTTTTTCTAATGTTGAACCAGCCTTACACTCCTGGTATAAATCCCACCTGGTCATAGTGTATTATCCTGGTGATCACTTGCTGTAATCTCCTTGCTAATATTTTGTTTAAGGTTTTTGCATTGATATTCATTAGGGAAATTGGTCTATAATTTTTTTTCTCTGTTTTGGCTCTGCCTGGTTTAGGTATTAACACCATATTTGTGTCATAAAAGGAATTTGGTGGGACTTCTTCTTCACCTATTTTTCCAAATAGTTTATATAGTATTGGAATTAATTGTTCTTTAAATGTTTAGTAGAATTCACTTGTAAACCCATCTGGCCCTGGAGATTTTTTCTTAGGGAGTTCATTGATGACTTATTCAATTTCTTTTTCTAAAATGGGACTATTTCTCTCCACAACTTTGTATTTATTTTGTCTGTATTTTGTGTTCTTTTGTCTGCATGCACACTTTATTCCCTCAGAATTGAATATAAATTTCTTATGTATCAGAGACTTTCATTTTTAGTGTCATATATACTTATTCATATAATAAATATTTGTCGAATGAATTAATACATAAATCTTACTATTGTAACACCAGTTTCAATAGCCTTTTGCCACAGAGACTACAGATATTGTCACTGTATCTTTAAGAGGCTTTGGATTCGTGAACACTAGTGTAATTGCCATTCCTTGAGGAGTCAGTGGGGAGTGTAGGAGTTTTAACTTTGATCTATGAGGAGTTAGTGAGTATATGGAGAGTTTTAACTGTCATCTGAAAAGAGATTGAGTTTTAACTGTTATTTTTAAAGGTTTGAGTTTAACTGTTATTTGGGAGAGATGTTTAACAGTGATGTCTTGAGAGAAACAGTAAGAACCAGGGAAAAAGGATCAAGAAAGTTTCTTCCCTAAGAGGACTGGATTTAACAATTATGTTGTTAAATTGAATTATATTGTAAACAAATAAGAAGACTCTTGGGGGGAAAAACTCTGCCTGAAACTTTGAGAGTTGAATAGTGGGACTGTTCTCTAGAAGTGAGAAATCAAGATTAACAGTAATAGTTAGGGACAGCTCTGGCTGTGATCTTTCTCACTGCTAAAATGTTGTAAATAAGTTTCTCTATGTTATTATTGATTGAATTATTAATAAATTATGTGGCTAATCCTTTGATTTTTTAATTTATACCTTGAAGTTTTGACATATAGTGAGAGATAAGCTTTTCTAGTTTATTAAATAAGTAATGTTTAACAACCTGGAGTTCTAGCTCAGAGCTAATTATTTAGCAGATGAGAAAAATGTTGCATCAGTAAGGAAATATGAAAACATACCCCTGGATTACCTTGGCATTTGAGATGACAAGAATGAATATGGTGGTGAATTAAGTAATAGCTTAAGGAGTGATCACTCCCACATATGGTCTATTATGGATAGGCTATATGAAGATTTGGTTGATCTCAAATCCTGCTGCATTCCATTATTTCTCAATGGACAAGAGTTTAGTAACTGATATAACCATATATATTTGTATCTGTGTGCTGAAATTAATGCTATGTCAATGAATTGATATAATTTCTATAATTGAAGTAGCTCATAGTATTAATGGAATAAGTAAGTAATTAAAATAGCAAGTCCTTTTGGGGTAATAACTTTGTGAGTGTGGTGTTAATGTTAGTCTGAATGAAAGCTATCTGTGAAATTACTAAGTTATTATGTTTCCAGGAACTAGATAAAAGCTCTAAGGCTATACTCAGATAAGGAAAAGTACACCCTCCCTCCACCCAAGAAGATTCTAGCAACATAGAAATAAAATGTACCCTGTGAAGGCACCTCATTACAGTCTGAAATAAGGACATTCCAGGACACCAAGGGAAGAAGAGATAGCTACTTTAAACAAGACAGAAGTGGTTTCATAAGAATTTAACATCTGTTGGGACTTAAATTTTTTTTTAATTAAGAAAGGTCCAATGAAAATCTTACTTTTGAAGAATTTTCCATTCCCACACAAAATTTTACCTCCATCTTCCAGGGTAAATTCACCAATGGCAACTATGAGCTCTTTGAGTACCAATAATAAAAAAGATTTTGTAGGATTTCAAAGCTAGAAAGATCCTTAAAGATAAACTAATCCAATACCATTGTATGGATGTCTGTATTTAAGACTGCAGGTGTGTGTTTACCTGGATGGTTGGAATTTGTGCAGCTTCTTAGATAACAGACTCTTGTGAAATATCTTTGAAAATTGGAATTCCATGAATGTTGATAGTTTGTCCTGATCTTTTCCTCACCTCTTGTCTTGTGTATTTAGTAACACTGTCCAGTTGGGGACATTGCTGAGCTGACATTTTATGATTTGAATTCCCCTACAGCCAGAATATTACAACTATAATCTGAGGCCTGATTCTTTTAATGCTTCATATGGAAAAGCTTAGGACTTCGAATGATAGCATATTGTTGTTATGGTATGAAATTATACCTATTTGAAATGGCATGAGATGAGATAGCACCACATGGAATTCTT
Organism: Dromiciops gliroides; assembly: GCF_019393635.1. Classification (NCBI taxonomy): domain Eukaryota; kingdom Metazoa; phylum Chordata; class Mammalia; order Microbiotheria; family Microbiotheriidae; genus Dromiciops; species Dromiciops gliroides. The sequence goes on from NC_057862.1 coordinate 238,101,813, forward strand.
TGTCAAAAGACTTAATCACCTGTTACTGCAGAAGGAATTATATTACAACAAAAGAAGATGTGCAATTCATTTTACAAGCTATAAAAGACAGAAGCAGGCAGGGCAGAGCAGGACAAAACAACTAACTTTTTAGCTACAAAATCTACTGTTAACCTAGACAATAAACAGCCAGTTGTTGTGGGAAGGAAATAAAGGAGACAATGAATGAAAACTTGTTTGTGTTTTTTCCCCTACATGGGTTTTAGTGGAACTGCATGAAAGCATAGGATGAAGACCAATAGTAACATTTTGATCTCCTTTTTCTCTTGGCCACTTCATGCAATATGATACTTTGTAATAATAAAAACTTCTGTTTGACCCAGGAGTCTAGGGAGATTATATCCTTTTTCACTAACAGGCCCCTTTAAGCTGTGGATCCACACACATGGACCAGATTAGATCTGGGGAAACCTGATCATCTAAAAGAAGTTCTTGCACACTTTGCCTCCTTACATCCCCACCCCAGAGTCCCTGGAGAAAATTACTTAAAGCTTAGGTTTGGCTCATGTTTAGGGTCTCTCCAAAGTAGAAAGTAAAAAGGTACTCTATATACAATGCAAATCATATATAGGACAGCTATTTATTTTCTCTACAGAAAAGAAATATTTAACACAAAGACCCACAGGCAGGTACACATTGACAGAAAAACTTAAACAAGTGGCAATGATAACACAATTTCTATTATATTCTCCTAAGAGGTTGACCAATAATAGATTATGAGCTCCTCAAGGTCAGGGATTGTCTTTTTGCCTTTCTTTTATCCCCAGAACTTTACACAGAGCTTGGTACATAGTGAGCTCTTAATACAAATTGATTTACTTAAGAATCAAAACATGAAGCACTTTGTTGTACTACTGAATAAGCCGTGCTACATTTCAACTCATTCCTGCACTGTTTCACTCAAAGTCCGAATCTTCTGCCAAGTCATGACAGGGCTTGGGTTCATCCTCCTTTTGGTGATCAGCTCCTTCCAGAGCACATGTTGCAGTGCAACTAGTAGTAATTGTGGGCCCAGGATTATCTGACTTTTCAGAGTCCGAAAAGGACTAATCACAAGACAAGTCCCCCTCACGATTGTTGTTGGTTAACTATGATCAGGCAAAGAAACACAAAGCAGACAAGGCATCTGGTCCCTGAGGTACATGCCCACCTAGTTGAGCCTTTGCTTTAACTGCCACATGGGAGTCTGTGGACCTCTGTCACTAAGCTGTAGGGATAGAGAGGGTCACCTATTCCCTCATGGGAAGTCCCAAAATTACATGAAGCCACTTAAAGAGACAAAGAAAGAGAGAGACAGAGCAGAGTTCCTTCCTTTAAGGTCCACTGAATGGGCTACTCCTCTTGGCTTATTGGCCAATCCTCTCAATTGCACCCTTTCCCCTCCCCACTTTAGTCATCAGTGTGGGATTCCAAAAAAACACCCAGAGTTTACTGCATAGTTCTAGATCAACAAGCTCTTCATCACTGAGCCAGATTTCCCTGGAACTGGCCAAGGCAAAGGCTCAGAACTTGATAGGATGTACTCCAATTCAACTTCTAAAGCACAATGTTCGGAAACATGCTATATGGCCGGAATGAATGTTGTTGCTGGCAAAAATGGTTTAAGTGCAATTCAGAAGGAAAATTCACTGCTCCCCATCTTTCATAAATTTCAGTTTCAACAGTTACTATGCTATAATATCTACACTGGCTTTTCAGGAGAGAGACTAGGCAAATTTAGTGTTTTGTGCACTTTGAAGCACTTGACAAAGATGAAATATCATTTGTTATTTGGAGAAGCCTGAGTTAATGAAAGCAATTTTCTTTGCATAATTCCAATGAGCAGCACACATCAGCAAAAATCCAAGGACATTTGAGTAACAGAAAACGTGACTCAATATTAACTTGGTACAAGCAATAAAACCATACTGATCCACATTCCTAGGTCATGTGTCATGACTTAGGAAAGAAGTCTTAGAAAGTCACATTGTGGTAGCACCCAAACTTAGGTCATATATAAAGCTATTTAGCAGGAACAAGTTGGTATTATCAGAAATGAGCAGCATTTAGGATTAAAAATGCAAATTGACTTAATCTACATACCTAAATATAAGAAGTCATTTCCTGGGATAAACTTCTGTAAACACAGATCTTCATATTAAATGCAAAGTCAACCTGGAATTCACACATTTTGAAATAGTAATATTTTTATCTATTTCTTGCCAACACAATTGCTCCATTGTATTTCCTATGTCTACTTTCCTTTTATCCTCCCAGGATATTTTTCCTCCCTCTGATAAAAAGAGAGGAAATAATAATATAATAGTATGTTAAGACTTTGATAAAGCCTGGAAATTGGCTTATCAAAATTGGAGAGGTGTGGTGGCAAAAGGAAGTAGATACGATTGCCATCCACCCCTTCCACCGTTGTCCTTGGGACAGTGAAAAGAGCAGGATAGCAATATCATATTAGGACTGCAGGAAAGAAATAAGAGGGCATCGCAACTTTCCACTCCCCTCCTGACTTTTATATTTTGCCTCAGAATGGGTAAATTAATCTCATTCCCTTTTCTCTCCTTTGAAGTCTTCAGGCTAGAATAGAAGAGAGACTAATGAGAACAGAGAGAGATGGGAGTATAGAGGGTGCTGAGAAGGGAAATAAAGCAAACATAAAACAATGTGATGGTTGGGACAACAATATGTTCCCTCTATAACTTGTACTATATTTCTCCATAAGGATGTCTCAGGAGACCAAGGAACACCCAGTTTCAATAATAGTAATGACTGACACATAGAGTTGGAGCCTCATCCCTCAGGCTGGTTTGGCAGTCTCCTAAAGGACAGTCCTGTGGTACTGAGTAGTGATGTGACTCCTATTTGGGGTAGAGAGAAGTACAGATGAAAAAGAAATAGATGGGTGGTAAATATGAAGCACACTCCTTTTTTTTTTTTTGTCAGCCACAGGTATGTGGGATGCTAGCTTTTAGGAATTTACAAAAGGGCTTTCCATACTATCACATTATTAGATCTTCACAACTCTGTGAGGTGTTGCAGGGAAGCTATTTTTATCCTTAATTTGCTGAAGAGGAAACTGAGGCTTAGAGAAGTTGTGACATGTCTATGCTCACATAGCTAATAGCATCTGAGGCTGGATTTAAACCCAGATGTCCTTCCTACAAATCCAGAAAAGATTCATATTCAATTCCTTTAGAGCTAGAAGAGACCTTGGAGATCACGTAGTACAACTCCAGTCTTCAATGAGCAAATCTTTTTTTTGGTGGGGCAATGAGAGTTAAGCGACTTGCCCAGGGTCACATACCTAGTAAGTGTCAAGTGTCTGAGGTTGGATTTGAACTCAGGTTGTCCTGAATCCAGGGCCAGTGCTTTATCCATTGTGCCACCTAGCTGCCCCCCAATGAGCAAATCTTAAGGCCCATTTCAAGGACTCTAAATCTTTCAGGAGTCAACAAAATTGTTAGAAAAGCCACTTCTTCCCAATTTCTCCTTTGAAGATCCAGTCCCTAGAAGGACCAAAATCAGGTTTGTTTGTTTAATTTCAGGTGGAACAGCCTAGCATATTTCCATTTTTAGAAACCAAGAATTTTATCACAAGAAGGGATCTCCTATGACATCTGGTCTACTCTCATCACTTTAGAGATGAAGAAACAGAGGTCCCAAGGTCACAAGTGACTTATTCAGTCATACGGCTAGTTAGTGGCAAAACTGAGACAAGAAATCCAGGTATCCTAATGACTAGTTTGGGGCTCTTTCCAATACACTGTTCGGTACCCTCTTCTAAAAGCTTGTTATATTAAGGCTGTGGCCAGAATTAAAGAAATTGCAAGATATATTATAACTTTGTCTTTGTTGTTGCTAACTCAATAGTTTCATATTAAAATCACCTCTCTAGGAAGGGACTGATATTCATTTACTTTGAAGTATAAATAACTGTTGTTGTTATTGGTGTTCTTAAGTCATTTTTCAGTTATGTCTGACTCGTGGTGACCCCATTTGGAGTTTTCTTGACAAAAATGTTGGAGTGGTTTGTCATTTCCTTCTCCAGTTCACTTTGCAGATGAGGTAACTGAGGTAAACAGGGTTAAATGACTTGCCCAGGGTCACACAGCTAGTAAGTGCCTGAGGACAGATTTGCAATCAGGAAGATGAGTCTTCCTGACTCCAGGCCTGGCTCTCCATCTACTGCACCACCTAGTTGAGGAAGGCTTAAAATGTTACCTTAGCAACAAAGTTTACATGGTCAGCCACAATTGTAGGTCACCTTTCATCCTACTACTTGACTCATTCCCATATTTGATCTTACTATTCTTACCTCTACAGTAATCCAGATGTCAATTTGAAATTTTCTTTCTAATAAAAAATTACAACATCTTTCTCATTAATTAATTTTATTTAACCTTCCACTCTAGCTCTTTAATATTATTTATTGAATAAACTGGAGAACTGTAGTTGTTATTTTTCCCTAACAGTAGTTACTCATAGCTTTCTCTATATTAAATCTCTTAATCTTCTATGATTAAATAAATATTAAAGTTCCTGAATGTAGAATTTAACAATGAAATCAAATAAGCACAGTGTACAGAGCACTAGCTTGGAGTCAATTAGACCTGAGTTTAAATCCTGCCTCAGACACATACTAGTTATGTGACTCTGGGCTAGTCACTTAGCCTCCATGTGCCTCAATTTCCTCATCTGTAAAATGAGAAGGTCTGACTTGATGGCCTGTAAAGTCCCTTCCAGATTGAAATCTGTGATTCTATGATCAAAAATAAAGCAAAGAGGGGCAGCTAGGTGGTGCTGTGGATAGAGCACTGGCCCTGGATTCAGGAGTACCTGAGTTCAAATCCGGCCTCAGACACTTGACACTTACTAGCTGCGTGAAGCTGGGCAAGTCACTTAACCCCCATTGCCCCGCAAAAAGAAAAAAAAAATAAAGCAAACAGTGGACAGCTAGGTGGTGCAGTGGATAAAGTGCCGGTCCTGGATTCAGAAAGACCTGAGTTCAAATCCGGCCTCAGATACTTGACACTTACTAGCTGTGTGACCCTGGGCAAGTCACTTAACCCTCATTGCCCTACCAAAAAAAAAAAAACCCAAACAAACAAACAAAAAGAAAGCAAAGACATAGATAATTATTTACAACATTTTATTTTATTTGTGAGAAATGTCCAAGTCAGAGTTATTTCTTCACTTCTGAAAATACAATTCCTTCCTTCAGAGGAGAGGCAGAGTAATGATTCAGATAAGAGTGAGGTTCATCCTATGCTCACTCCCTCCATCCCTTTGTGTTTATATACTCTTCCCATGCATTCAAATTATGAGAAATAGCAAATTCATTCTCCTCTTCTTCATTGATGTGTTCCTCTCTTCTTTCTCCCCACTCTTGAAACTCTAAGAACAGAATCAATTCATCCATAGGACCTCTGTTTTTCTTTCTTTTTTTAAAGGGGCAATGAGGGTTAAGTGACTTGCCCAAGGTCACACAGCTAGTAAGTTTCAAGTGTCTGAGGCTAGATTTGAACTCAGGTCCTCCCGAATCCAAGGCTGGTGCTTTATCCACTGTGCTACCTAGCTGCCCCCATGTTTTTCTTTTTTTCTTTTGCGGGGCAAAAGGGGTTAAGTGACTTGTCCAGGGTCACATAGCTAGTAAGTGTTAAGTGTCTGAGGCCGGATTTGAACTCAGGTCCTCCTGAATCCAGGGCCAGTGCTTTATCCATTGAGCCACCTAGCTGCCCCCCATGTTTTTCTTATTAAGCTCCCTCAATACCCTTTAATGACATTAAGGTACTGAAGGAAGATTTGATTCTTGTCCACTAGTAAAACGCCAGCCCTACATCATCATACAGAAGTTGTTCCTAAGTGCTCAGAAAATTTTGCCTTTCTAGGTTTCTTTGTACTCTTGTGTTTGTATTTCAAAGTCCCTACTCATCTTTTTTTTTGTCCCTACTCATCTCTAATCTTTTATGTAGAAATGCTATTATGTATTTTATTCTTTTAATGCTCCCTTTATTCCCATGTAGGATTGTGCTTAGCTTTGTGAGTTTAATTATTTTTGGTTTTCAATCTTTTAGTCTTTTAGAATATTGTATTCTATGATCGCCTTTGATTTTTAGGAAAAGTTGCCGGATTATCTTTGAAGTGCTTCTTTCTAGATGCTGCAGTACTAGAAATATTAAACCATTAAATTTTAATTTTTCCTTTACCATAGGAACACTAGATTTTGACTGAAATTTCTGAGACTTTTCCTTTTGGGGTTCTTTTCAAGTGGTGAATGTTGGATTCTTTCTCTCTATACTTTGCCCTCTAGTTCTAATACATATAGGAAGTTTTCATTTATGGTTAGAGTACCCAGGCTTTTTTTTTTTTAATCATGATTTTCAAAAGGTCCAATGATACTTAAATTTCTCTCCTTGATCTGTTTTCAAGTTTAATATCTTATATTTTCTCCTGGGTTTTCAATCTTTTGATTTTGTTCTAACATTTCTTGCTGTCTCTCAGAGTTGTTAATTCCTTTTTTGGTCTATTGTTTCTTGGTTAAGGTTTTGTTACTTATTCTACTTCCATTTGTTTCCTCCAAAGGTCTTGTTTTATTTATTAACTTATCTATCTATCTATCTATCTATTGTTTCTTTTTTCTAGCTATTCATGTAGTCATTATGGAAAATTCACTTTTTTCCTTTGATCTTTGCTTGTAGTTGTTATGGATTTACTCCTTTTGGGGGGGGGGAGATCTTTAGGTTTACAGTAATTTTTTTGTGTATTTTTTTTCTGGAGCAATGGGGGTTAAGTGACTTGGCCAGGGTCACACAGCTAGTAAGTGTTAAGTGTCTGAGACTGGATTTGAACTCAGGTACTCCTGAATCCAGGGCCGGTCTTTAACCACTGCGCCATCTAGCTGCCCCCGACAGTAATTTTTGATGGTAGTCAATGTTTTCCTTTATTTGCTCATCTCTCTAGCTTTAGTTACTGAATTGGGACTCTGTGACAAAGCCAATCTAATACCTGATGATGTATTTGAAATAGGATGGTTGTTTCTGGGTCCATTGAGTTTTGCTGACATCAACCTCCTGGGATTAGGCCCTCCTGGATCTTTGAAGTTCAGAGTGATGGATCTTCAGGGGCCTCTTTGGCATCTTAGGACAGTGCTAAAAACCTCAGCACCCCTGGGCCTAGGATGCCCAGGTCTGAGTGCTGAAACACTATGCTGGTCAGAGATGTGACTGATCACCAGGGCTCCCAAGGTCCTAACCCTCTGGTTTTATGGACACTGTGGGGATTTCTGACCACCCTGGTGGTTTATCAGGAAAGCCTTCTGTTCTCAGTGCCCCAAGATACGGAGCTTTGCAGGTTATAGATGGATGTTTATCTCTGGCTGACTACAGCTCACTTTGCTGGGGGATGGGGGATCTCCCCTGTTCTATTGACTGTGGGCTTCTGGCTAACTTTTTGTGCAGTTCTGGGATGGAAGAAATCTCTTTACTGTAATTTCTCTTTGAATTTCCTGATCATGATTTGGACTGATAAAAACTTGAGGATCTTGCTGGAGTAGGTATGAGGGAACCGGCTGTCTGCATTTAGGCAGCCACCTTGGCAGGAAGTCAGGAAGGATTTCAAAAGTGTTACTAACAAAAGAATGTTCTTACTTTCCAGAATTGCTATCACTTGAAGACTGGCTACTTAGTGATGAACTCTTCAACCATGGTAATCCATGAAACTGACAAAAATTTAAAACGGCCCTCATTTTTATATGCTCCCACTTCCGTTTCTACAGTGGCAGTAGTGGAAATGGCTGAAAAATGGATCAAGGTTGCTGAGAATCACAGGTTTTAGAGCACATGGAAATGTTAATTTAACTATTGTCTTTTTAATTAGGAGATCTTTGTCCAATGACCAATTAGTTTATTTACTCCTATAGAAAATGAACCACTTAAACATCAACATCCTCTTAGTGAATGAATGAATGAATGAAAAAGTGTTAGTTTCTTCTTATGTTCAAGGTACTGTGTGCAATGCTGGAAATATAACAACAAGCAAGCAAGTCAGTCTGCCCTAAAGGAGTTTGAATTCTAATGGAAGGTGACAAAACATATAAAAGAATTGGGGGGGGGTTGTGTGGTGACATGGTTTGCAAATGGTCAGGAAGTTATGTGGAGGCTTGGTTCTGTGCATGAAAAGATAAAAACTCACCAACAGAGTCCAGGGTTCCAGGAATAGAGCCCAGGTTCTAGTGCAAGCAGGAGAAATGAGGATGGTCAAAAAGAGACCAAAAGACATAAAGAAGATGAAGCTAAATGGAAGTCTAGCTCATGGGTTTTCTTTGGAGAAATTAGTAAGAGAGATGATGAAATGGGTTTCATTATGCACCCCAAAACCCAAGATACCCACTTTAATAGGACACCTGATTATTTTGGCTCAGGATAATCATAAAAAAAACACCACAATGAAAATAAGTGCAACTGGGGCAGCTAGGTGGCACAGTGGATAGAGCACCGGCCCTGGAGTCAGGAGTACCTGAGTTCAAATCTGGCCTCAGACACTTGACACTTACTAGCTGTGTGGCCCTGGGCAAGTCACTTAACCCCAATTGCCTCACTTAAAAAATTTTTTTTTAAAATAAGAAAAGAAGTGTGTTATGTGCCATTATGTGCCAATGTCTATTATAGAGGAGATAGAAAGATTCAGAAAACTTTTGTGACAAAATTGACAATATCCTCCAAATCAAGCCAACATTTATTTAGTTACACCATGTTTTCAATGTAGCATGGGAGAAGTAAACAAAAAATATTTTCAGAAATATGTTCTAGGAAGAAGAAGCAACGGGCCATAGATTAGTAGACTCTACAGAAATCTCCTAGCCATATAACTTAAATACTATTTTTTTTCAGGAAGAGAGTTAGAAATAGTTGGCTATGGTGAACACTAACCATTATCATGAAGAAATAAAACTGGCCATATCTTAAGACAGAAAATAGTCATTTTGGTTCATAGGATTATAAAAACAGAGCTGGAAGAAACCATAGCATTTACCTAGTCCAACCCCTTTATTTTACAGATGAGGAAACTGAGCCTCAGAGAGGTTAATGACTTGCCCAAGGTCCTACAGGTAGTAAGTTGCAGAACAGGGATTCAAATTTATGTCCTGTGACTCTAAGTTCAACAGTCTTTCCATTGCACCTCACTACATACAATCAGATCAACAGCTTGTTAGAACATTATTGATATTGACTTCATGTAATGATCCAGGATAATTTTGAGCAAGTATACCTGTAAAAACTTCTGTGCTGAAATACTTAAACTCAAAGTTCAATGATTATGTCTACTATGGTTTAAACACATTAAAATTATAATCTTGGGGGCAGCTAAGTGGCTCAGTGGATAAAGCACTGGCCCTGGATTCAGGAGTACCTGAGTTCAAATCTGGCCACAGACATTTGGCACTTACTAGCTGTGTGACCCTGGGCAAGTCACTTAACCCTCATTGCCCCACCAAAAAAAGATTTTTTTAAATACATTGAAATACATTTAAAAAACAAACAAAAAAAATATAATCTTTTCAGAAGTTGCCTGACCCCTAATTCCTTCTACATCCATTGCTTTTACACTGGAAAGGAGGGTAACTATCCCATGATTATTTATCCATACAATATAAGTAATTCTCAGATTTCTATGCCATCATAAAAGGCCATTAATGAATGTCAGTCAATAAGCATTTATCCATTCACCACTGCAAGTAGGTTCCTTAATTCTTTCTACGGCAAAGCCTCAGGTCCACCATATTTGGGAATTTGGGTTCTTGCTACTTCTGTGTGGTTTTTGTTTGTTTGTTTGTTTTGGTGGGGTTTTTTTGCAGGGCAATGGGGATTAAGTGACTTGCCCAGGGTCACACAACTGCAAAGTGTCTGAGGCCAGATTTTAACTCAGGAAGAAGTCTTCCTGACTCCAGACCCAGGACTTTATCTACTGTACCACCTAGCATTTATTAAGTGCCAACAAATAGGAGTAGAAAGAAAGACTGTCTGCTTTCCAGGAGCTAACATTCTAAGGGGAGTGGGATGGGGAAGATAACATAAAAGGAAGCTGAAAAGAGAGATGGGAGGGCAGGGACAAAGGTACCCAGCTCTAGGAGCAAGGCAACATAATTGTGAACAGATAATAAGAAAAAGTGTCATATATAAAAAACGAAAAGGTGGTTAGGCCACTTGCATATAATGAAACATTGACAGCACATAAGAAAATCAGGCCTAACCCTAGTGGAAATTATAAAGGAGAGAAAGTTGTTTTCTCAAGCCCCCAGACTTAGCTTTTTTGCTTTTACTCCTCTAAATTGACAATACCTCTTTTCAATGGTACACTAGTGAACATTTAACAACAGGCTCTTGGTTGGGAGGAAATGTATGCATGATGCTTTTCATTATTTTTTTAAATCATGAAAGTATTTTTTTTAATTTTCCAGTTACATGTGAAGATAGTTTTCAACATTTATTTTCATAAGATTTTTAGTTCCAAATTTTTCTCCCTCCCTCCCTTCCCTTCTCTCTCCCCAAGACAGAAAACAATCCAATATAGGTTATATATATACAATCACATTAAACATATTTCTGCATTAGTCATATTGTGAAAGAAGAAGCAGAACACAAGGGGAAAACCTCACAAAAGAAAAAAATGGCCAAGAAGTAGAAACAGTATGGTTCATCTGCATTCAGAATCCACAGTTCTTTTTTCTGGATGTGCAGGATGCTTTTCATTTTAATCTGCATTATCAACATTTTCTCCATCACTTTCTTAAGCACAAATGATCCACAAAATAATAAATTAACCCTGATTTGTAACTGTTTGCAGTTTTTTGAGGCATAAATGCTCATTCCTTTTTTTTTTTTTTGCAGGGCAATGAAGGTTAAGTGACTTGCCCAGGATCACACAGGTAGTAAGTATCAAATGTCTGAGGCTGAATTTGAACTCAGGTCCTCCTGAATCCAAGGCCAGTGCTTTATCTACTGCACCACCTAGCTGCTCCATAAATGCTCATTCTTTAAATTTAACATTTGGCTCTCCAGTTCAAACCAGTTCCATCACACTACTACCTCCTTCCCTTCTCCAACCATTATCCCATCATGCCTTCTACCCAGTGGCATCATGCTCTTTACCCAGAGGTACATAACTTTGAAGTCCATGAGCCAAGCAGCTATAATCTCCTGAATGTGATGGAACTAGATTAAAATATAACTGGGAAATGTTTAACAAAATAAATGAAAATACAATACAACAATAGAAAATGCTGTTAGTTTTCCAAGTCAATAGGTGGCCCACAGGTACCCATTTCTATTGCCAGTGATTCACACCACTCACTGCTCCTCACTACATTACCCATGCAAAACCTGCTTTCAGGGAAAGAATCTGATATGTTCTTTCATGCTAAGAGATAATAGATAAGGAATGAAAAATAGCATTGCATGATAGAGGACCAGCTTAAGGGTCAGGAAAAAATGGGTTCACATCTTGGGGCTGATATATATTGATTGTGTGACCTTGGGCAACTCTCTAGGACTGCAAATTGAAGAGCAGGTGCCCAATGACATTGGTGGAGGGAGTTTCCTTTCTGAGATTTCTCTGTACCCATGAAACAGGTAGACAAACATTTATTAGGCACTTAGTGAGTCTCTTACACTATGCTAAATGATAAGGAGCTACATATAAGTAAGTAAGCAAGACAGTCCTTGCCCTCAAGAAACTTCTTTTTTTTGGTGAGGCAATTGGGGTTAAGTGACTTGCCCAGGGTCACACAACTAGTAAGTGTCAAGTGTCTGAGGCTGGATTTGAACTCAGGTCCTCCTGAATCCAGGGCTGGTGCTCTATCCACTGTGCTACCTAGCTGCCCCTGCCCTCAAAAAACTTTGATTCTAATGAAGGAAGACAACACCTAAAGGAGGGGTGGGTCTGGGAAGGGGGGAGTAGAAGCTCCCAAACCACATGATGAGGTAATGATCCATGAAGTAGTGTACAGGTCTACTTGGGCCAGATAAGTTGAAATCTCACTATCAGACTTCAACGTGGTTCAAGGGACAGAGTCCAAGGTTCCCATGAGACGGAGATAGGAGATGATGACCAGAGTGGAGGTGACATATTATGATGATGACTAGGAAGTGACAAAAGTCTGACCCCAAAATGGGAGGGGTATGCCCTCAGGTCCATTTGCATTTCAAATTAATTGTAGAATTTCAGGCAATAGCTATCTGAGTGGGACAATTTTGGGGGAAAGGAATGAGGGAATAGGTAGATCTGTTTATTATCCCTAAAATCAAATCATGTGAGTGGTCAGCTACCCTCCAGGCTTGCTCTATGAAAAAGTATAACATGAAAACAAAACCTAGAAACAGTAAAAACAAACCAAAAAGCCATTCATAGAAGCTATTATATTTAATTCACTTCTTTTTTTTTGGTGAGGCAATTGGGGTTAAGCGACTTGCCCAGGGTCACACAGGTAGTGTCAAGGGTCTGAGGCCGGATTTGAACTCAGGTCCTCCTGAATCCAGGGCCAGTGCTCTATCCACTGTGCCACCTAGCTGCCCCATTTAATTCACTTTTGAAGTTTCTTTCTTTTTTTGGTGGGGTAGTGAGAATTAAGTGACTTGCCGAAGGTCACACAGCTAGTGTCAAGTGTCTGAGGTTGGATTTGAACTCAGGTCCTCCTGAATCCAGGGCTGGTGCTTTATCCACACCATCTAGCTGCCCCTAATTCACTTTTCAAGTCACCTTCACTCACCTTCATTCTACTTTTCCAATGTTTCATTGATAATAAAAGGAATGTCCATTATTACCTTCATTTTACAGATACAGGGAATTAGGCACAGAGAAGTAATCCACACTGAGTAAGAGAATTGGTAGTAGTACTATGTCTAGAACTGAGGCCTAATTTTCTGGATCAGTGCTCTTTCCATCTAAGTGAATATAACCCATATTTTGAAACATCTTGGATTCTCATCCCTGAAATTTCCTGGATCTCTTGGCTCCAGCAAAAAGCAGAACTTCAGAGAGCCAAGAATACATTGTCTTTTTTTTTTTAATGACAAAGGCCAATAACCAGTGCCACAAGTCAATCAATCAACAAGTATTTAATTAGATATATTATTTTTCCTACTGTGAGCCAGGCCCTCTGCAAGGCACTTGGGTTACAATGACAAAGTGAAAATAGCCCTTTCTTGAAAGGAGTTTAAAACTAATAGGCAGTAACAAGAGAGTATGTAATGGATCCTGATAGTAGGGCATTAAATATTCTTAGTTTTTAAAAAGGATTATTTTGAAAATGTAGCAATAACTAAAGTACAAACTTTCCCCCTTATAACCTTGGGGGACACATTCTCCTCTATCCCACAGCAGGCTTTGGGAGAGTGATCTAAAACTTAACTCAGTTCCTATATAGCATAGAACAAAGTTCTCATCCAAATGGGGTCTTGCTGCCTAGGGCATTGATGAGATCTGGCTACAAAACCCAGCATGGTTCAGGATTCCTAGAATCCCTGACACTTGCTTTCCTGACATTTTGTAACTCATAAGGTCGAGACTCCAGATTAATCTCCCTCACTTTGAATGGAAGGGTAAACACAGAAGCAACCAAAGAACCAAGGTCTGTTTTCACAGGACTACACACCAGAGATAAAGTTCAAGGCTTCCCTACTTACAGCATCACTTCTAAACACATATTAACAGGGAAGAAGTCAAGCCACTAGAGTATAGCCAAAAGAGCAAAATTCTACAGTAGGGCATTTAAAAGAAATTGAGTGGGCTGCTTTAGGACAAGCATGGATATTGAGCCTACCATGTAGTACAGGGTTGGTATTCTCTTTTTTTGTTTGTTTGTTTTTGTGAGGCAATTGGGGTTAAGTGACTTGCCTAGGGTCACAAGCTAGTAAGGGTCAAGCATCTGAGGCCAGATTTGAACTCAAGTACTCCTGACTCCAGGGCTGGTACTCTATCCACTGCACCACCTAGCTGCCCCGGTGTTCTCTTTTTAATAATCTAACCTCCCACCCACTTAATTACTCTCCTGGGCTTAGAGATGACAGCTTTCAAGCCTCTGATGAGGTCATGGCTATATCTACTGCAAACAAGTCAGGAGAGGCTGAGCAAGAGAAGAAGGGTGAGATGGCATACTTAGGAATGGGGAGTAAGGTCCAAATGATGAGTAGCTTCTGGAGAAAGGCTACTCCTGATCTTGTATCCTCTGATGCCCTGATTATTCAAACACCAGGAAAAGGGAATGCCAGGAATAGGTAGTTTTCCTCTTACCTTCCCACCCCCAAAACTCTGGAAAGTTATTTGTGAGTCTCAAGTTCAATTCCCAGCCCATTTTTCCTTCCCTTCTTTCCTTCCTTCCTTCCTTCCTTCTTTCCTTCCTTTCTTCCTTCCAAAGTAATTCTCTAAAAAGGTTATGCATGTATACATAGGAATTCTTAGCAGAAGACTGGGGATAAGGAAGCAGAGATTTCAGATCTTCACCAGAGTACTTCTGTGAATATATTTTTTTAAGTGAGGCAGTTGGGGTTAAGTGACTTGCCCAGGGTCACACAGCTAGTAAGTGTTTAGTGTCTGAGGCCGGATTTGAACTCAGGTACTCCTGACTCCAAGGTTGGTGCTCTATCCACTGTGCCACCTAGCTGCCCCTATTGTGTGAATATTTTAATAGTGTTATCTTTAATTTCTTGTTCCATTCAGTGAATGCATTCATTTATAATGTGAATGTTATAGTCCTTTTCTAGCGGGGTGGGTAACAAGAAATTGGGAAGAAAAATATTCTGAGTGGGATGAGAGCCCTATTGACCTACCTTTCCATTTCCTGTGTCCATATTAGGTAAATGCCTCTGTATAGAGGAAAAACCTTTAGCAAGTGATTCTGTGTAGGGGAGGAGTTCTTAACCTTTTCTGTGTTATAGACCCCTTTGGCAGTCTGGTGAAGTTATGAAGTATTGTCTAATCATGTCTATATTTTAAACCCTAGACATAGGAGGTGTGATAGCTACTGAGCCAAGGCAATAGGAGCTAAGGAAGCAACCTAGGCTGTTTGTTTCCCATATACGAAAATAGGGAACTGGGGAGCTAGAATAAAAAAAAATCTCATAAACCTTGGTTTATGAGGGGATCATGATCCTAATAGCTATCCTAGAGCCACTCACCTGCCTTTCTACCCCTTATGCCCATATTAGGCAGGTTTTTCTGTAGAAGAAAATCCTTTAGCACGTGATTTTATATAGTGGAGGGGTTTTCTGTGACACCTTTTCTGTGTCATGGACCACTTTGGCAATTTGGTGAAACCTATGGGCTCCTTTTTCTTTTTTAGTTATACATTAAGGTATTTTATTTCATTAGATTTTTGTAAATATTATATTTTTTCCAATTATGGGTAAATATAATTTCCAATGTTCATTTTTATAAGATTTTGAATTTCAAAATGTTCTCCTTCCTTCCCTTTTCCCTTCCCCAAGACAGCAAGCAATCTGATATAGGTTATACATGTGCAATCATGTTAAACATATTTCCACATTATAGACTCTTTTTTCTGTATGTTTTTAAATACATAAAACAAAATACATACAATTCTAAAGGAAGCCAATAATGTTGAAATACAGTTATTGAAATTTTTTTTTTTAATTCATAGACCTGATGCTAAGAACCTCTGGTATAGGGGGAAAGCCCTAATCTAACATGGATAGCAGGGCAGGTAGGTGGCACAGTAGATAGAGTGACAGACCTGGAGTCGGGAAGATTCATCTTCATGAGTTCAATCTGGCCTCAAATACTTACTAGCTGTATAATCCTAAGCAAGTCACTTAAGCATGTTTGCCTCAGTTTCCTCATCTGTAAAATGAGCTAGAGAAGGAAATGGCACACCACTCCAGTATCTTTGTCACAGAGTCGGACTTGACTAAAATAACTCAATAATAAAAAAACAAACATAGATAGTAACAAATTTAAATAAAGTTTAAACTTAACAGGGGTTAAAACAAGGTACCATTGGTAGGAATAAGGCACAAATAGGGATAAAGATAAAAGAAGAAAAGTTAAAGGGAATTGGGGAAAGGAAAGAAACACGAAAGAAGCTTGTCATGGTAAGCAATGAGTATCAGGAATGACCACTTCACAGACCTCTCAATAGGCCAAGTGCCTTGGAGTCAGATCAGTGCATGGATGACAGCAGCAGGTCAGTAGTTAAGGAGTCAAGAGCCAGGCAAGCAGAAGGAAGATTGAAGCAGGTAAATCTTAGGGGTCAGAGCAATAGATGAGTCAGAATCAAATAGGCAGGCAAGAGTCAGAGCATAAATGAATGGTATCAGGATACACCATAGATAAGAAGCCAGGTAAAGAGAAACAAAACTGAGAAAGACACAAATAGGGCAGAGTGGGACAGGCAAAATCCAAGCAAATTGTCAAGAACTCATCTATATAACAACATCAAGACAAGGCAGGGCACTGATTGTTAAGGCAAAAGGCTACCTCACCTCAAGAACTGAAATCCCCAAATATGGTGGACTTGAGGCTTTCCAGTAGAGAGAATTAAGAACACCTAGTTGCAGTGGTAAAAGGATGACTAAAAAGGTGGTTTCTGACATAAATTTCCTGTTCTACACCAGGCTGTGATAATTCTTGTGTCTTTTTATTTATTTTTTCTAAATTCCAATGGAATTTGGACTTAGACAAAACTGGTGACATAGGATCATAGAAGTTGATGCTCAGATTACCAAATCCAACCCCTTTTTTTTAAATTTAATTTTAATTTTTTTTTTTTAGTGAGGCAATTGGGGTTGAGTGACTTGCCCAGGGTCACACAGCTAGTAAGTGTTAAGTGTCTGAGGCCAGATTTGAACTCAGGTACTCCTGACTCCAGGGCCGGTACTCTATCCACTGCACCACCTAGCTGCCCCTCTTTTTTTTTTTTAACTAATGAAGAAAATTAAGTTCACAAGGAGTCGTGACTTACCCATGGTCATATGGCTACTAATTACTGGAAGAGAATCAAACCTCAGTATCTTCAGACTTTGAGTTAGATATTCCTTCCATTAAGCCGCCATGATGCTTTTATGTATTTTGATTTTTATGTTCTGAGGGTTTTTTATGTTTTTTCAAAGACACTTGTTTTAAACCATAAGGGGAAAAAATCTGGTTTTGCTTTTTAATCCTAACTAAAAATTTGACTAAAAAATAACTATGGACTTTGCTAATACAGGATATTCCAAAAGTCTTTAGTTTAAACTTCAGCTGAACATTGCTTTAAGACTTTTGGAACATCTTGAATAGCCATCAAACCTGAATGGTTAATTTTCAGATAAGTTTGAGTGATTGGAACACAAGATTATAAGGGACATCTATATTTAACGGTAACCCTAGTCATATCATTATGAAAACAAATATAACGGCCAAAAGTCTGACATCATGTAGCTGGGACTTTTAAAAAAAATTTTTTTTTTCTAATCTATGGGCTTTGGCCCAAAATGGAAAGCTTGAACCCAAAGAGAATGTTAGAGTCCTCTTTGAACAAGTATGGACAAAGCAGAAATGAGAAATGGCTTGTCAACAGAAAACTTTAACTGTGTGGACAGATTCCTGTGGGAACGAGTTGTTCTCATTGGTGACCCAGTTTTCAAGATCTGGGCTAGAAAATGAATGACTGTATTACCACTTAATTAGAAGCTTCTGAGAGGGCCTAAAGCCCAGTTAGCTGTGTAACACATTTTTAAAAATTGTATTTCTGTTGTGCTTTATAGTTTACAAAGCTCTTTCATAGTCATTATCTTATTTAAACTTTGTCTAGTAAGTGAAGCAGATCTCACCTCTGATAATGTGGCATTAAGCAAGTTACTTAATGTTCCCAAGTCTCAGTTTCCTCACCTGTGTAAGAAGGGAGTTGGACTAGATGATTTCCAAGTCCCTTACAACTCTAAATCTGATTCCACATTGTTATTTCCATCTGACAGATGAGAAAAATGAGGCACTGAAAGGTTGTGACTTGCCAAAGGTTATGCAACTAGGACATAATAATAATATTAATAACAATAACAATAATAAACAACTAGCATTAGTATGGTATTTACTATATACCAGGCACTGTGCTAAGTGCTTTATAATTATCTCATTTGATCCTCACAACAACCCTGGTAGTTAAGTGCTATTATCATAATCCCCATTTTGCAGATGAGGAAATTGAGGCAAAAAAGAGATTAAATGACTTGCCCAGTTTGTAAATATCTAAGAGTAGGTTTGAACTCAGGAAACTGAATCTTCCTGACTCCAATCCTGGCATTCTATTCACTGTGTCACCTAGTTGCAACTAGTAGCAACTCCGCTACTTCACCCCCCCCCCATTAAACATTTTTATTTATATTTTTCTGTTACAATCTCTATCCCTCTTTTCCTCCCTGCCCTCTCCCCTTCCCGAGGCGGCAAACAATACAACATGGGTTATACATATATGATAATGCAAAACATCATCATATTTGTCACTTAATGAAAGAATGTGAAAAATAGCAAGCTTCAATCTGTTCCATCAATATCAGTGGTGTTCTTTTGGAGGTGGATAGTATGTTTCATCAATATTCTTTTGGGATTGTTTTGGATTATTGTATTGTTGAGAATAGTCAAGTCATTCACAGTTCTTCATCGAACAATATTGCTGTCTCTGTGTACAGTGTTCTCTTGGTTCTGCTCACTTCCCAACACATCATTTCATACATGTCTTTCCAAGCTTTTTGGAAGTCATCCTCTTTGTCATTTCTTACTGCACAGTAATATTCCATTACCGTCATATACCAGTTTGTTTATCCATTTCCCAAATGATGGGCATACCTTTGATTTCCAATTTTTAGCCACCAAACTCCCCCACTTTGTAGGGGATAATTGACTGCAGAGAAGTTAAGTGATCTCCCTAAGGCCACCCAGGTAGGGTAATTAGGATTTACAGCCACGGCCTTTGGTTTCAGATTTAGTGTTCTTTTTCTGTGCCACACTAAGCCAATATCACTCACAAATAAGTCAACAAGTATCTGTTAAACACATACTGTGTGCCAAGCATGGTGCTAGGTTCTGAGTATGCAAAGACAAAAATGAAACAATACTCAAAAAACTTACATTTTACAGGAGGAAACAATGTATAAACATTTAAGTACCATTTTTTAAAAAAATGAATACAAGGTAATTTTCAGGGGAGGCATTAGCTGCTATGGTGAATAGGTTATTTATTGTTGTTTGTCTCTCATTCTTGAAGAGGACCAATGACATCACGAGGGTGATGTCTTGACTTGTAGGTGAATTGGATTTAAGTGAGGCAGAGCTGAGCAAAGTCCTCATACAGGAAGTGGTGTGGAAACTGAACTTTGAAAGAAACTAGGAGCTCTCAAAGATGGAAATGAGGAGGGTAGGGCATTCCAGGCTGCCGGGACATCCTATGCAAAGACATGAAAACAGGGCATGAAATATCCTATGTGAGGAACAGTGGGAATACCTGTTTGGATGAACTGAAGCATAAGAAAAGGGAAGTGATGTTTAATAATGAATGAATGAAGCCGTTATTAGGTGCTTACTGTGTACAAAGCACTGCGCTAAAAGCACTGGAGATAGTCTCAGCTCTCAGGGAACCTACATTCTAATAGGGGAAACAACACACATGGAAGGTTTCAGCAGCAAGCCAGATGGAAAAGTCCCATGGTCCTTAGGGTGCATCAGCAAAGCAGATAGGAATGCCCCTTGTGCTGTTTCCATTGACAAAATTGTATCACTTTCTGTGTTGAACCATTTAGCAGTGCCAATGACTTTGATGACAAGAATTTTCTTTTCTGGGTTATCATTAGATGTGGTTGTAGCACCTGCAGGAGCAGAAGCGGCTGCATCTCTAAGGTGTGTGTGGGGGGGTTAGTTAGCAGGACGATAGCTTTAGTCACTGAGCTGGAAGTATTGCTATTCCAAAACCGCCTATGTCCAAGGTCCTGGATTGTCTCTCAGAGCCTGAGGGGGATGGTGGCTGTGGTGGGTGAAAAATGAAATGACTGAGGAAACAAAGGTTTGACCTTCCAAGCATATTGATTTATTGAGCAATGCATGGCAGTGCCCAGAAAACGGGATCAAACCTCCTGGATCCCGAATACAAGGAGAGACAGACATTAACAATTACATTAACAATTAATCAAATAAAGGCAATTCATTAAAAGGAAAATACAATATTAGGTAATCTGATTTCTAATTGGATCAAAGATTAGGGACTTTCCAAAAGGGGGGAGGGAGAACATCAAGTGCAATTGCCTTAATTCAGAAATAGAGGTGTCCCACTCCCCTCAAGTGTCTGTAAACAATGAAAAGAGCATGGAAACAATAACTAATTGACCAGTACAGGGCCAGTTTTCAGATGAGACATGTTTTGTTTGGGACGTACCATTGTGAGAAAACTCTTTGGATCAATCTTTGAATCTGACTGAATTATGGTCAGCATAACCTAGTTCCTTAGTTAAGGGTATCCAAGCAGCAGGTAGAAGTGGTCCAGTTTCCCAGCCATGCAGGGCTAAATCCAAACAATGCAATAACGTTTTCACCCAATTCCTACAATTGAATAAAGTTTTCTCACAAGATAGAAGTTGGATTTGACCCATAATTGAATAGAAAGGGAACTGAGATAGCTCCAGAATTGAGTCACAAAATGGAATTGCTGCGGTTCCCTCAATTCCCCTCAATTTCCGCATGGCCAATGTGGTTCCACTTGCTTGGCACATGTTGCCTCCTGTCTCTCTCTCAGGGTGCCCTGGTGTTTCAGTTAGGTTGGCATGCCTGCCCATTGAGGGGAAGCAGGTTGGCAGTTGGTGGAGATGGCTAAACCCTTCTTTTCTGGCATTGCCTCCATGAATAATGACTGTGAGGGCTAGGCTAGAAGCAGGACTAGTGACCCAGGGAGTGCTGCCACTCTCAGGGTTCCCTATACTTATCTGTCTGTGGCAACTGATCAGCAGTTGTTGCTGGTGATGAGGAAAATGGTTCCCTTCCCTACAATGTTTTCTCTCCTCAGCGATGGATGGAGGGAGTTGGACTGGAAGCAGATATGGTGGTTTGGGTGACACTGCTATTCCAAAGCCTCTTGAGCTCAGGGTCCTGGGCTATCTCTATCAGGGTCTGAAGGGAGATGGTGGTCAAGGTGACGGTAGTGGTTCGCCTTGCCTGGCGCACATGGCCTCTCATCTTTCCTTCGGGGAATAATAGAGCTAGAAATGTAGGTTGGAACCAGGTTGTGAAGGATAAACACAGGCAAAATTGGCCATGAAGCTGGATTTATTTGATATCTTGATCTTACACAGGGCATTTTAAGGAAGGAGTTGTCCTTTACTCCTGATATCAGAAAATCAAAAAGCTACTTAAGAGACCCTGGCTTACCTGTTTCTCTACGACACAAGAAGACTTACTATTTGTCTGTTCTTTCCAGTATTGGCTGGACCTTCACTCATTCCCTTTGGTTCACAGGTTATAGCAAGGAAATTGGAATCCTCTTTCCTCCCCATCTCCACTTCCAATTCCTCTTCCTCCTGCTCCCACCATCACTTAGTAATTTCTCCTTTAAGGTCTATGCTACTTATATCTACAGAACTCCAGGTCACTCCCCTTTCTCCCTCAATGAGTTTGGTACTTGGCTCACAATTTTTCTCTCCTCCTCAACTCCTGCCCTTGTGCTAGGGAACTTCAAGATGCATATTGACTTTCCCTCAAACACTTTAACTACTAAGTTCCCCAACCTACTCACTTCCCATGACCTATTTATTCCTCCACCCTAGCTCAGACACACACAAAGATGGTCCTAACCTTGATCTTACCCATCACCCACAATTACACCACCACCAAGTTTGAAAATTCCAAAATTTCCTTATCTGATTATAATCTGGCTTTCTACTTCTCTCTGCCCTCCCTTACCAAGCCCTATTCTGTCTACACTGTGAATTCTAATCCCTAGACCTTGCAGTTTGTTCCTAGGGAGATCCCTTGCACTAATCACTCTGTCCTATTTCCCCCATCTTGACCCCTTGGTGAACCAGTTCAATGCTATGTTGCTTTTCTCTGGAATCCCTGGCCCCGTTATCATATTGACTGCCCCTGCCAAGCCCCAGCCTTGGATGATTCCCACATCAACACCTTTACTCCTACATGTGTGCTACCAAATGAAAGTGGAGAAAATCATGCAACACACCTATTCTGACTCAGTCCACTACACATTTATGTTATACAACCTCAACTGGGCTCCCAGAGCCGCTAAGCAATCCTTCTACATCTCCCTTTTCAACTCACTATCCCACCCTCCACAGGAGCTCTTCCAAATGATTTCATATTTAACAGAAAAAAATTGAGGCCAGGGAGCACTGTGTTCCCTCTTCTCTTCTCTTCCTCAACTCATATCACTCATATGCTTTCTGTCACCATCTCTTCCTTTATCCCTTTCTCACAAGAAGAGAAGACCTTATTCTTCACCAAAGACCATCCTTTCACCTGCACAAGTCATCCCATATTATCCTGCCTCCAATAAATTGCCCTCCTCTGTCATTCCCCCTCAATTACTTATCTTCTACTTCTCCTTATTAACTGGTTCTTTCCCTGCTGCCTACAAACATTGTCATGTCTCCTTCATCCTCAAAAAACCCTCACTTGATCCCTCTACCTATCATCCCATATCTCTTATGCCCTTTGTAGCCAAACTCCTTGAAAATACCATCTTACAATAGGTGCCTCCACTTTCTCTCCTCTAATTCACTTCTTATTCCCTTAAAATATGGCTTCCAACCTCACCATTTCATCAAAACTGCTGTCTTCAGAGTTACCAATTAATTGCCAAACACAATGTTATTTCCTCAGTCTTCATTCTTCTTGACCTCTTTGCAGCCTTGGACATTGTTTATAATCTCCTTGAAGCGTTTTTCTCTAGGTTTTTGGGACACTGGTTCTTCTCCTATCTAACTGACTGCATTTTCTCAGTCTCCTTTGCTGAATCCTCTTCCAGGTCACACCATCTAACCATAGGTGTCCCAGAGGGATCTTTCCTGGGCCCTCTTCTTTTTTCCCTCTTTACTACTTCATAATTCTCAAATCTACTTATGCTGACATAGCCTCTCTGCTAACCTCTAATCCTGCATCTCCAATTGCCTTTCAAGGACATTTCAGTAGACATCTTAAACTTAACATGCCCCAAACTAAACTTATTATCTTTCTCCCTAAACTCTCCCCCACCCTCCTAACTTCCTTATTACTATTGAAGGTATTACCATCCTCCCAGTCTCTCAGACCCTAAATCTAGGTGTCATCTTCAATTCTTCACCATCTCTCACCTTTCATATCTAATCTGTTACCAAAGCCTGTTGATTTCACCTTTGCAACATCTCTGAAATATGCTCCCTTCTGATACTACCACCAACCTACTGCAAGCCTTCTTCGACTCATGCTCATACTATTGTAATAGCCTGCTGGTGGGTCCACCTGCCTCAAGTCTCTCCCTACTCTAATCTATCCTCAATTCAATCACCAAAATGATTTCCCTAAAGTACAGATCTGACTATGTCACCCCTCCCTACTCAATAGATTCTTGTGCCTCCCTGTGACCTCCAGGATCAAATATAATATCCTTTATTTGATATTTGAAGCCCTTTGTAACCTACCCTCCACCATCTTTCAAAGCTTCTTACACCTTTCTCCCTTCCACCAGTGACACTAGCCTCCTTGCTGTTCCAGGAACAAGACACTCGATCTCTTGGCTCATGGCATCTTCTCTGGCTGTTCCCCATGTCTGGCATGTTCTGTCTCCTCATCTCCACCTCCTGACTTCTCTGACTTTGCTCAAGTTCCATTTAAAATCCTATATTCTACAGGAAGCATTTGCCGATCTCTCTTAATTCTAGTACCTTCCCTCATAGAATTATTTTTAATCTTATTTGTACATGTTTGCTTGTTTCTCCCATCATACTATGAACTTCTTTAGTGCAAGGACTGTCTTTTGCTTCTTTTTGTATCCCCAGCATTTAGCACAAAGCCTTGCATATGGTCGGTGCTTAATAAATGTTATTGACTAACTACTATGTTCTGAGATTTGTCATCTTGCATCTCATAAATAATTTATATTTTCTTTGGTCAGTGTCTCTCAGACCTTTATATCTTGGGGATACACAGATTGTAATGATTACTCTCAATATTTTTTTCTCCTTACTCTGACTCAGGATACCTTCCCTGCTTAGCAGAGTTAACCAAGAACTAGAAGATAGGCAGTGCAGTATAGTGGAAAGAGCAAGGATCTTGGAGTTAAGCTTTTTCTATAAAACTTACTGGTGCTTTGTGGTAGCAAAGAACAGAAATTAAGTCCTCAGGTAGTGTTAAACAAATTATGATATGTGAATAATGAAACATTGTACTAGATGGCATGATCCATGCGGCCAAGTCTGGATTAGTGCAAATAATGAACCCTTGAAGTGGTCATATTATTTGGATTCACACTGTATACTTCCATTGGACTAGAACCAATTGCCATATTTTATGTAATTATAACTCTAAATATTTCATATTCATATTTATAGCAGTTATTTTTTGTGGTGGCTAGGAATTGGAAATCAAAGGAATGCCCATCAATTGGGGAATGGCTAAACAAGCTGTGGTATATGATTGTAATGGAATGTTATTGTGCTATAAGAAAAGACAAGCAGGATGATTTCAGAAAGGTCTAGAAAAACTTACATGAATTGGTATATAGTGAAGTGAGCAGAACCAGGAGAACGATGTACATGGTGACAGCAATATTGTTTGATGAAGAACTGTGAATGACTTAACTACTCTCAGCAATACAATGATCCAAGACAATCCCAAGGACTAATGATGATGCATACCATCCACCTCCAAAGAAAGAACTGAGATTGATTGAACACAGACTGAAGCATATTATTTTTCACTTTATTTCTTTCATTTTTTCTTTTATTCAAGTTTTCTTATGTAAAATGACTGATATGATAATGTTGCTTGCTACCTCAGGGAGGAAGAGAGGGATGGAATTTGGAACTCAAAACTTTAATTTAAAATGTTTATTATATGGGGGGCAGCTAGGTGGCACAGTGGATAAAACACTGGCCCTGGATTCAGGAGGACCTGAGCTCAAATCCAGCCTCAGACACTTGACACTTACTAGCTGTGTGACCCTGGGCAAGTCACTTAACCCTGCATTGCCCCACCAAAAAAAATTAATTTAAAAATTATTTATTATTAAAAATAAAACAAAACAATGGTGCATATTCACATACATATGATCCTTTTTAATGGATTCATTATTTGTACTAATTGAGACCTAACCATTTGAAGCATGCAGAGAATATGGGAAGACTGATGCAAAGTGAAGTAAGCCATGCTAGGAAACATAATGACTACAATGATGTAATTGGAAAGGACAATAAAATCAAACTGAAAATTTTATCATTATGATGATCAGACTTAGTCCTGGCAAAGAAATGAGAAAATGTTCTTTCTTTCATTAGAAGTGTTGAATAACATATCAGACATGGTTTATGCGCTCTATGGTTTTGTTGAATTTTTTAAAAAATCTTTGTTATAAGGAAAGAATCATGGACAGTGGGTGGGGAGGAGTGTAATTGTAAATGAATGTGATATAAAAAATCAAAGGCATAGATAGACTTTAAAACACTCACTGGTGCTTTTCATATGTGAATTTGGGGGGCTGACATCAAACTTGAGATTGGAATTAGTGGTTACTAATTTCCTTATATAACATGGAAATAAACAGTAGCCAGGGAATGAATGGTATGAAAGGGCTTACCAGTACAGTCCATTAGAAATAATGTAATTTCTGTGAAAGCATTTCTAGCAATAGCAACATGAGTGGGTTTCCCTGCTTACTCTCTTTGCTCTTCATGGGGAGAAGGGCAAAATGATTTCCTAGGAATATTTTCGGTAACGAGGCAGCATCCTTCCCAACTCTAGGGCACGGAGTGAAGGACAGAGTTCATCTCACCCAGTCATTGGTCAAGCTTCAACTTCTCAGTATAACAAGGACTCTATCTGTAATTGCTGGCAGCAGAGGCTCTGAAGGCCAACTGTCAGGGATAAAGATACAGAAAAAGACAGAAGAGAACAGATGTATAGTTCTGCAAAGTCCCCATGGCATTTATATATAGGATAACCCAGAAGATGACTCATTGACCTGGATTTCTCTCCCCTACCTCCCTTTAAATTCATTGCAGTCACACCCAGAAAACCCCCAGTTTCATGATATCAGTGGCTAATAGAATCCTGGGAAAGCATCTCCACCTCAATGGCTGTTCTGATGCAAATCTAGATGTAGAGTTACATTTGTTAAGTGTGGTAGCCACTTCCATGTGCTTGTCCATTTTCTCCTTAGAGACATTCAATTTTACTTCTTTTTTATCAGCCCCCCCTTCCTTTTCCTTCCCCTTTTTTCCCCTGTTTCTGCCCTCCCTACTATCAGTGCCCCCTTTTGCCCTTATCCTTTTACTTTCATAAAGGGTAAGCTAAATTTCTTAATTGAGATGAATGTATATGTTATTCCCTCTGTGAACCAAACCTGATGAGAGTAAGGTTGAAACAATGCTCACTCCTCCCTTCTTTCCCTCTATTGTAATAGGTTTTTTGCACCTCTTCTTATGATGTAATTAATTCCATTCCACCTCCCCTTTCCTCTTCTCCCTGTATACTCCTTTTTTTACCCCTTAATATTCTTTATATCATCAGATCAAAGTCAATTTATACCTGTATCCTCTATGTATACTCCTTCTATCTGCACAAATAGAGATGCAGTTCTCAAGAGTTATAAATATGATCTTCCCGTGTAGGGATGTAAACAGTTTAACCTTATTGAATAACTTTTTTTTCCAATTTACCTTTTTATACCTCTCTTGATTCTTGTATTTGAAGATCAAATTTTCTGTTTGGTCCTGGTCTTTTCATCAGGAAATCTTGAAAGTGCCCTATTTCAGGTAGCTAGGTGGCACCGTGGATAGAGCACCAGTCCTGGATTCAGGAGCACCTGAGTTCAAATGCGATCTCAGATACTTAACACTTACTAGCTGTGTGACCCTGGGCAAGTCACTTAACCCCATTTGCCTCACTAAAAAAAAAAGAAAGAAAGTGCCCTATTTCACTGAATGTCCACTTTCCCCCTCAAAGAGAATGATCAGTTTTGCTGGATTCTTGGTTACAATCCAAGCTCCTTTGCCTTCCAGAATATCATATTCAAAGCCTTCCAATCCTTTAATGTTGAAGCTGCCAGGTCCTGTGCAATCCCGACTGTGGCTCCATAATATTTAAATTGTTTCTTTCTGGCTGCTTGCAGTAATTTCTCCTTCACCTGATAATTCTGGAATTTGGCTACAATATTCCTTGGAATTTTCCTTTTGGGGCCTCTTTCAGGAGGTGATTGGCGAATTCTTTCAATGACTATTTTATCCTCAGATTCTACAATATCAGGACAATTCTCCTTGATAATGTCCTGGAATATGGTGTCTAGACTCTTTTTTTTTTAAATCATGGCTTGCAGGTAGTCCAATAATTCTTAAATTATCTCTCCTGGATCTATTTTCCAGGTCAGTTGTTTTTCTGATGAAGTATTTCACATTTTCTTTTATTTTTTCATTCTTTTGGTTCTATTTGACTGATTCTTGATGTCTCACAGAGTCATTAGCTTCCATCTGCCCAATTCTATTTTTTTTAATCATAAAAGTATTTTGTTATTTTCCAGTTACATGTAAAGATAGCTTTCAACATTTGTTTTCATAGGATTTGGGGTTCCAAATTTTTCTCCAACTTCCCTTCCCTCCCTCCTCCCCAAGACAGAAAGCAATCTGAAGTAGGTTATATATGTACAATCACATTAAACATATTTCTGCATTAGTCATGTTGTGAAAGAAGAATCAGAGGGAGCAGCTAGGTGGCGCAGTGGATAAAGCACTGGCCCTGGATTCAGCAGGACCTGAGTTCAAATTCGGCCTCAGACACTTGACACTTAACTAGCTGTGTGACCCCAGGCAAGTCATTTAACCCTTATTGCCCTGTGCAACAACAACAACAAAAAAGAAGAAGAATCAGAACAAAAGGGAAAAACCTCAAAAAACAAAAATAGGAACAATATGGTTTGATCTGCATTCAGAATCCACAGTTCTTCTTTCTGGTTGTGGAAAACACTTCCCATCATGAATTCTTTGGAATTATCTTAGATCAATGTATTGCTGAGAAGAGCTAAGTCTATCACAGTTGATCATCACACAATCTTGCTGTTACTGTACAATGTTCTCCTGGTTCTGCTCACTTTACTCAGCATCAGTCCACTTAAGTCTTTCTAGATTTTTCTGAAATCTGCCTGCTCATCATTTCTTACAGCACAATAGTATTCCATTACATTCATATATCACAACTTGTTCAGCCATTCCCGAATTGATGGGCATTCCCGCAATTTCCAATTCTTTGTCACCACAAAGAGAGCTGCTATAAATCTCTTTGGAATACAGATCTAGTAGTGGTATTCCTGGGTCAAAGGGTATGCACAGTCCCATAGCCCTTTGGGCATAGTTCCAAATTGCTCTCCAGCTGAATTCTAATTTATTTATTTATTTATTTATTTTTAGTGAGGCAATTGGGGTCAAGTGACTTGCCCAGGGTCACACAGCTAGTAAGTGTTAAGTGTCTGAGGCCGGATTTGAACTCAGGTACTCCTGACTCCAGGGCCGGTGCTCTATCTACTGCGCCACCTAGCTGCCCCTGAATTCTAATTTTTAAGGCATTATTTTCCTCAGTAAGTTTTTGCACCTCCTTTTCCACTTGGCCATTTTTTCCCCACTTGGCCAATTGTATTTTTTAAGGAATTGTTTTCCTTGGTCAATTTTTGTGTTTCTTTTTCCAGTGTAACTCTCATTTCTTTTTCCATTTTTTCTTCTACCTCTCTTATTTGATTTTTAAAATCCTTTTTGAGCTCTTTCAAGAAAGCTTTTTGGTCTTGAGACCAATTAATCTTCCCTTTTGAGGCTCACACATAGACATTTTGATAGTATTGTCCTCATCTGAGTTTGTGTTTTGGTCTTCCCAGTTGACATAGCAACTCTCAGTGGTAAGGGCCCTTTTCTGTTTCTTACTCATATTGTAGCCTATTCATATACTTTTATAGTTGAGGTCTACTCTTGGGGCACAGGGGCCACTGTTGCAAGCTTCTTGTGCTGGGGGATAGGGGCCTGATCACTGGCTTTCTGCTCTGAGGCCTCTGTGGCTTGTGGATCCCTCACCACTCTGGGCTTGCTCCCTGTGCTGGGATGGCTTGGCCTAGCTGCACCTGTCCTGTGGCAGTTTGCCCTCTTAGCCAGAGATGACAGGTCTCACAACTGGTCTACTGCACCACCAGCCTGCTGAACCAGAACCAAGGGGCCTTAGATGCTAATCTGTGCTAAGGCTAAGAGCCTCCTGCTGACTTGCCCAGACCCCCTCCATACTGTGCTGAACTGGGCTGTGTTCCCCTTTTGCCCAAGTGAGACTGACTTTTTCTGAAGTCTTCTAAATTGTCTCAAGTTGGAAGATTGTGTCTCTCTATCTTTTGGTGGGTTCTGTAGTTCCAGAATCCATTTAGAGGCTTGATTTAATGTTATTTTTGAGGGAAACTTGGCAGAGCTCAGGTAACTTCCTGGCTTCTCTCCACCATCTTCCAATTTTACTTCTTCAAAGAATTCTGTGATCACCAGACACAACCATACAAAATCAGTAAAAATTTAACATTGAAAATCAATGCAACTAACTATAGATTTAGAGTTGGAAAGGGTCTCAGAGATAACTGAATCCAGTTTCCTCATTTTTTTTTCAGATGACCCAAAGAAATAACAAGATTGACCTCAGGTCACATATTGGCAAATCTGGGACTTGAACCATAGTGTTCCTCCTACAAACCACATATTTTCTCCACTGCATCATATGGCCTTTGTATTTAAATTCATTGATTTCAATATATAAAATATCATTGAAAAATTTCCATCATTTCCTCTTAAGCTTTCATGAGAATTTTAAAATAAATTTTTGATTTTCATTACCCGTGAAGACTTATATGAACTGATACAAAGTGAAGTGAGCAGAACCAGGAAAATGACGTACACAATGATAGCAAAATTGTGATAATAATTAACTCTGAAAGACTTAGCAACTGATCAATACAGTGATCCACAACAATTCCACAGGACTCATGATGAAGAATGCTATCCATTTCCATATACAGAACTGCTAGACTCTAAGTGCAAATTGAAGCATATTTTTTCTCTTTATTTTTCTTGGTTCTTTTTTTCACAACATAGCTAATGTGGAAATGTGTTTTGCATGACTTCATATGTATAATGGATATTGTAATTCTTGCCTTCTTAATGGGTGGGGGAGGAATACAGAGAGGGAGAGAATTTGGAACTGAAAATAAAAATTAAAAATTAAATTAATTCTCATTCATCTTTCCTTATATTATTTTCTTGTCATGGTTTAATAGAAACTAGGAGAAGATAGAAAAAGAGCAAAGAGACCTTCTTTCTGAATGAAACTTTTAACTTCTATCTTGTGAAAAAGATGAGGAAAATTCTTGTGAAGAAATAATTTGTTGTCCTGGACAAACTGGTGTGAATTTTGTTCGTGGAACTGAAAAGTTACTTGACATTTTGTTTGAGGATCACAACTCTGGTTGTGATTGTTCTCACAGCTAAAATATTCTAAGTATTTATCTATTTCTTTGTTGTATAATTGATGTCATTGTTAACAAGGTTTATGTTCAGTAGGTTTAATAATTAATCTTAGGGGAAATTTTAAAAAAATGATAATTAATCTTAGAAAACTAATTTATTATGCATGCATACATGCATATATGAAAGTTTTCCAGTTTATTAAATAAATAACACTTTATGAACTGGTGGAGGCTCTGAACTTGATTGAGAGATATGTTGAAATTAATTAATGAAGAAATATATAAATATACTCTGGATTCTCCTAGTGCTCAGGATGATGAGTTACTATAAATATTTTTGTACTCTTCTATGCATTAAAAATGCTTCAATGCTCTTTTCTTTCTTCTTTGTTTTTTTCTAAACATCCCTCTTACAACTTCTTCTCTCCATAAATTCCCTCATCAAATGCAAAAAATAAAATACAATTCTTGTAACAAGTAAACACAGTCAAGGAAAACAAATTCACATATTTACCACATTCAAATATATATATATTTCATTTTGCACCTTGAGTCAATAAACTCTCTGTCAGCAGGTGGGTAGCATGTTTCATCATCAATGCTCCAGAATCATGGTTGGGCTTTCCATTGATCAGAGTTCTTAAGTCTTTCAAAGTTGTTTTGTTTTACATTGTTGTTGTTACTGCATCAATTGTACTCCCACTTCTGCTCACTTTACTCTGCATCAGTTCATACCAGTCTTCTCAGGTTTCTCTGAAACAGTTACTTTAGATATTTCTCATACATAATAATATTATATTTTTAAGCAACAATTGTTTGGCCATTCCTCAATTGATGGACGCTTCCTTAGTTTCTAGTGTTTTATCACCTCCATGGTATTTTAGGTATGAAAATAATGTGTCAGGTCATCGGTGACATATATTGAGTAACCACTGTGATGCCTATCAATTGAAAAATGGCTGGATAAATTATACTACATGAATGTATTATTATACTGTACGAAATGAAGAAAGTGATGATTTAAGAAAAACCTAGAACCAAGAGAACATTGTACACAGTATCAACATTATGTGATGATCAACTGTGATAGACTTAACTCTTTTTAGCAATACAATGATCCAAGACAATGCTAAAAAAACTTATGGTGGAAAATGCTCTCCACATTCAGAAAAAAAGAACTATGGAGTCTGAATGCAGATTGAAGCATACTATTTTCAGTTTTGCTGTTGTTGTTTTTTTTGTTCTTGTTTATTCTTTCTTGTGTGTTTTTTTCCTTTTGTTTTGATTCTTCTCTTACAACATGACTAATATGGAAACATGTTTAACATGATTGTAATGTATAACCTATGTCAGATTGCTTGCTGGCTTCAGAACAGGGAAGGGGAGGGAGGGTGGGAGAAAAATTTGGAACTCAAAAAAAATAACTTTACATATAATTGGAAAAAATTTGTAATTTAATTTAATTTAAAGAAAAAAAGAAAAGAAAAAACCTAGGGATATCTATATGAGCTCATATAGATTAAAGTGAGTGTAACCAGGAGAAAAATTTATACAGTAACAACATTATAAAGAGAAACAACTGTGAAATACTTAAGAATGCTGATCAATGCAATAAACAATCATGATTCCAAAGAACTGGTGATGAAACATGCTGCCTTCCTCCTGACAGGGAAGTTAATGAACTTAAGGTGCAGAATGAGAGATACATTTTCACACATGACCAGTGTGGGGATTTATCTTGTTAACTATGCATGTATGATATAAGGGTTTTCTTTTTTTCTTTCCATTGGGAGATTTTGCAGGGAGGAATATAACAATAGGATTATTAAATTTTGGTAAAGAAAGGAGGATTGTTAAAGCAGTTCTTAAAAATACATAGAAGAGGAGGGCAACTAGGTGGCGCAGTGTATAAAGCCCTGGCCCTGGATTCAGGAGGACCTGAGTTCAAATCCAATCTCAGACACTTGACACTTACTAGCTGTGTGACCCTGGGCAAGTCACTTAACCCTCATTGCCCCCCTCCCCAAATACAGAGAAGAAAACAGAATGAATGTCAATAAGAAATACAAACACGCAGGATGGCTTTGGAGATAATGGTGAATTTATTATATGCTTAAAAAAAAGCAAGCTCTTCATGTACATTCTCTTTTCTTTTTCTGCTTTGGATATAAAAATACTCATCTTATTTTGGTTAGATTGGTTCAGCATAATTATTTTAAGGAATAAATGTGTGTGGGTGTGTAAAATGAGGGATACAGTATGAATAACATCCTAACCCTTGCCCCCATGCAAATTTGGTTACTTTTTCCTCAAAAGACATTGAGATTGGAGGCAGCTAGGTGGTGCAGTGGGGAAAGCACTGGCCCTGGATTCAGGAGGACCTGAAATCCGGCCAATCCGGCCTCAGGCACTTGACACTTACTAGCTGTGTGACCCTGGGCAAGTCACTGAACCCTCACTGACCCACAAAAAAAGAAAGACATTGAGATTATCCTTAAGATTTGATTGGCTTAAGGGACTAAAAACTCAGGGTGCTGACATCATTTCCTGATTATGTGAGTACAAAGCAGCCACCAAGAGCTCTGGGACTTCTTTCTTTCTTTCTTTCTTTCTTTTTTTGTGAGGCAATGGGGGTTAAGTGACTTGCCTAGAGTCACACAGGTAGTAAGCATCAAGTGTCTGAGGCTGAATTTGAACTCAGGTACTCCTGAATCCAGGGCCAGTGCTTTATCCACTGCACCACCTAGCTGCTCCTCTGGGACTTCTTTTAAACTTGGCTGATGGAAAATGATGAGAGACTCAGGGAAGGAAACCTTGCTCAAGTAAATCAACTTGAAGTGTCCTTAATTTCTCTGTTAAATATCCTTCTAGGGGCAGCTAGATGGAGCAGTGGATAAAGCACCGGCCCTGGATTCAGGATACCTGAGTTTAAATCCGGCCTCAGACACTTGACACTTACTAGCTGTGTGACCCTGGGCAAGTCACTTAACCCTCACTGCCCCGCAAAAAAATTTTTAACTTAAAAAAAATTAGGGTTTAAAATGAATGAATGAATAGATAAATATCCTTCTTCTGCTATGGCTGAGTACATCTCCTTTCAAAACTGTTGAATGATCTACAGATTTCTTATTTTATTAAAAGCAAAGGGATTGGACTACATGACTTTGAGGTCCCTTCCGGTTTCAAAACTATGAAATCTCTATGATTCCTTCCAGCTCTAAATTCAATGACTATGGTTTATGATATATCATTTAGGGAAGGTCATAGGATTTAGAAGTGGCAAGGACCTTAGAGATCATTCTTTTTTTTTTTTTAAAGTGAGGCAATTGGGGTTAAGTGACTTGCCCAGGGTCACACAGCTAGTAAGTGTTAAGTGTCTGAGGCCGGATTTGAACTCAGGTACTCCTGAATCCAGGGCTGGTGCTCTATCCACTGCACCACCTAGCTGCCCCAATTAGAGATCATTCTTAATCCCTCATTTTACAAATGAGGAAACCTGGGCCCAAAGAAATAAAGATCACTTATCCATGTTCACATAGGCACTAAGTGGAAGAGCAAGAGTATAAACCAGTCTTCTGATTCTAAATCCAATGAGCTTTCCTCTATACCAGTAGCCTGGGTTGAAGAAAAAAAAAACACAGTTATGACTCTATCAAAAAGAAACAGAATAAGGCTTCAGCATGTTGGGTCAACAAGGATGCTGGAATTAAACCAACTTCCCCACACTCCCTACTGTTCCTGTCTGCATTGAATCAAAATCCCTGGAAACTCATTTGGTTTACTTGGGACTCATGAATTAAGTAAGTGCAAAGATGAAGGTGTTGCTGACAGAATGAAATGAGAACAAATTTCCCATTTGGAAAACATTAACATGCATGCAAAACCAAATGGAGCAGACATCAGTCTGAGGAGACAACTGACTAATTGAGCTTCCCCAAAACAAAGAAAAATTAAAATAGAATCTTACTATGAATATTCTTTGTTTTGTTTTGGTCTTTTTCTTTAGAGTGAAAAATGTCTAAGCTGCAAAGTTTGGACTGCAAATGGCTTTGGTTATGGCTACGCCAAATCCTGGAAGCCACAGGAAAAATTAGCAACAGACAAAGAAAATGCATTTGGTCACTGGATTTGTAGTGAGGTGACAATGCAGCAAAAAATGACAAACAGGAACTAAAATTGGATTTTATTTGCAATCTTCCCTTCTGGTAAGAGTACAAGTAGGATTATTGGCTATGTTTTAAATCATAAAACTTCCAAATCACTTTCAGAAGAGACATCACATCCCTCTCATTTTACAGAGGAAGAAATCAGACTCGGAGAGGGTAAGGGACTTGTCCAAGGTCACACAAGTTCACAGACAAATTTTAACTCAGGCCATCTGATTCAAAATCCAATGTTTTTTCCACTACATCATGTTGCCTCCAAAATGCACAGAGTATTTTTATTTTAATGGGACTGGATGTTAGAAGATAAATTATGCAACATAATTTTTCTCTTTTAGACATTTTTATCAATGTTTTGTTTTTACATCACCTTCATTTACACATATATGCCTTTCCACCCCGCCATACAGAGGGTCACCTCTCTTTTTTTTTTTTTTTTTTAGTGAGGCAATTGGGGTTAAGTGACTTGCCCAGGGTCACATAGCTAGTAAGTGTTAAGTGTCTGAGGCCAGATTTGAACTCAGGTCCTCCTGACTCCAGGGCCGGTGCTCTATCCATTGTGCCACCTAGCTGCCCTGGGTCACCTCTCTTAACAAAGAATGAAAAAGAAAGGATTAAAAAAGACCATTTCAAGCAAAACTAATTGATTGAGGCTGATATACATGCAATATTTCATACCTGTAATCTAACGAAAGAAGTAAGGTACATATAATTACCTCTTCATTGGGGCCCAGTTTGATCATTATAATTAGCACATAACATACATTAATTTTTGCCTTGATAACCACTAAATATCACTTAAAGTTGTGGAAGTCTGATTAGCTGAACAACAAAATGTAAGCATCTATTACTGAGGTTTCACATCCTGGTGCTGATGCATATAAGTACTGTGGAAGATGTCCTACCAAACAAACCTGTATGGGAACCTATTGCCCAATAAAAATTGGTAGGTTAAAAAAGGGTGGTTGCAAATGGGAAAAACCAAAATGTCTTGTCCTATACAGACTTTAGGACTGACTCATCTGTAGTGAGCAAGTTGTCCCAGAATGTTATATTTCGTAAGTATGCATAGATATGGGAGCGTGTGTTTCTTTGGAAGTGTTGGATTGTAGAACCCATTTATATCATAGAAGCACAGAGCCTCAGAGGAAGGGATCTCTGAAATTATATAAGCTGAACCTAAATAGAAATCTCCTCTATGACACACTCAAGTGGTCATCCAGCCTGCACGTGAAAGCCTCCAATGATGGAGAACTTGATGCCTCCTGATTGAGCAATGATAACGCTTGGTCCCCAGAGTGTTTTATATCATGTATCTTACAGAATTCCAGCAAGAATGGTTTTTCCCTATACTGTATGTTTCAGATAATTGAGATCTAATGAAATTAAATCATTTACAAAATCTTACCAAAGAAGTCAATTCAAGGGGCGGCTAGGTGGCACAG
This sequence comes from Dromiciops gliroides, assembly GCF_019393635.1. Classification (NCBI taxonomy): domain Eukaryota; kingdom Metazoa; phylum Chordata; class Mammalia; order Microbiotheria; family Microbiotheriidae; genus Dromiciops; species Dromiciops gliroides. The sequence goes on from NC_057862.1 coordinate 238,138,160, forward strand.
TGGATAGAACACCGGCCCTGGAGTCAGGAGTACCTGAGTTCAAATCCGGCGTCAGACACTTAATACTTACTAGCTGTGTGACCCTGGGCAAGTCAGTTAACCCCAATTGCCTCACTAAAAAAAAAAAAAAAGAAGTCAATTCAATTCAACTTTTATCAACAAAACTTGCTAGACAATGGGGGTATAAAGACCAAGATTCATAAAAAAAAATCTCTACCTTCGAGGAGTTTTCATCTACTGGGGAATAACAGAGGTGAAATTAGAGAATGTGCCTGTCAGTATAGAAGTATTTTTTGAGTACCTACCATGTGCCAGGCTTTTGTTTAGCTCTGAGGAAACAAAGAAAGACCAAAAAAAAAAAAAAAAAAGGTCCCTCCCTGCTCTCAAGGATGTTGTTGCTTGTCCTTCATTTTGAGGAGCATCAGTGACATCAAAGGTGATAGATGTCTTGACTCCAGCATGAATTGGATTTAAGTGAGGCAGTGTTGAACAAAGTCTTCAGCCTCAATCTTTTTTTTTCAGAGTCATTGAAGTTGGCTGGCAAGACAAAAGTCAAGATGACTGGCAATGGCCTGTGATGCAGTGGATGATTTTGGCATCATCAGTGTTTTGATCAGTCTCTAAGCACTCCATAGTGTTTCATCAAGGAAACGTACCGTTTCTTGAGGAAACAAAGCGGGGAACTGTAACGATTGGAATGACGCCACCTGCTGGAGACTTACTGTAGAAGAGTTCTGCCCATGAAACAAAGGTCTTTGAGGGCAAGACCAGGAGTCTTTTCTTTGGCGTCAGGAAGTGACGCGGACTAGTGGGAGGAGGAAGGAAGAGACTGGCACTCAGTCTCGCTCTCTTTCCTCTGGACTCTGGTGGAGAGCGGAGCTAGAAATGTGCTCTCCCTTTAATAGATAGGAATCTAGGCCTTTTCTTCTCTCTTTACCAAACTCTTATTCTCCTTAATAAATGCTTAAAAGTCTAACTCTTGCTAAAGCTTATAATTGATTGGCGACCACTCATTAGATATTTTAGACAGACTAGCTAGAATTTTAGCCCTTAACAATAGCATCTCCTTCAGCTGCCTTCATGGCTGAACTGTTCTCATCTGGGGGGTGTGGGGGGGTAAGTCTTCACATACTTGGGGTAGATATTTCCCTAGCTCACCAATAGATTTGAAGCCTGTTGATTACCCTCAACCTGGTTAAACCTGTCTGCCAAGAGGGTTTTATTTGGGTGTGGCCACTGTACATGCTACAGTTTCTTGGAGCCACAGGTGGGAACTGTGTGAAGGTGGACACCAAAGGTGGATGAACCACTGTGAAAAGGGCTCCACAAGCCTTCACACCAGAGGTGCTAGTCCTTTCTGAACACCTCATACAGGTTACATCAATGAGGTTACATTCTTTTTTTTTTTTTAAATGTATGAGGTATTTTATTTTTTCCATTACATGTAAAGATAGTTCTCAACTTTTGTTTATACATGCTTTACAATTTCAGATTTTTCTCCCTCCCACCCCTCCCTCCCCCCTCCCCTAGACAGCAGGTAATCTGATATAGGTTATATCTATATATCTCTATACATATACATATAGATTTTTATATATACACACACACACATATATATACACATAATAACATTAATCCTATTTCTGCATTAATCCTGTTACAAGAGAAAGAATCAGAGCAGTGATGCAAAACCTCAAAATAGAAAGAAAAAAAAAACCCAACAGCACCCAAAACAAAAGAAATAATATGGTTCAATCAGCATCTATACTCCACAGTTCTTTCTTTCTTTTTTTTTCTTGGATTTGGAGATCCTCTTCCATCATGAGTTCCCTGGAACTCTTCTGTACCATTGCATTGGTGAGAAGAATATAGTCCATCACAGTAGGTCAGCACTCAATGTTGATGATACTGTGTACAATGTTCTTCTGGTTCTGCTCATCTCACTCATCATCAGCTCACGTAAGACCCTCCAGGTTTCTCTGAACTCTTCCTGCTCATCATTTCTTACAGCACAATAGTATTCCATTGTATTCATATACCACAACTTGTCCAGCCATTCCCCAATTGATGGGCTCCCCCTCAACTTCCAATTCCTTGCTACCACGTAAAGAGCAGCTATAAATATTTTTGTACATGTGGGTCCCTTTCCCCCTTCCATGATTTCTTTGGGCAAAAGACCTAAAAGTGGGATTGCTGGGTCAAAGGGTATGCACAGCTTTATTGCCCTTTGGGCATAATTCCAAATTGCTCTCCAGAATGGTTGGATCAGCTCACAGCTCCACCAACAATGCATTAGTGTTCCAATTTTCCCACAGCCTCTCCAACATTTATTATCTTCCTTTTTTGTCATTTTAGCCAATCTGATAGGTGTCAGGTGGTACCAATGAGGTTACATTCTAATGGGAAAGATAACATGCAAACAACTATGTAAATATTATATGTTACAATATAATAATAAATTAAAATATATTTATAAAATAATATATTATATTACATATAATATAAAATATTATTATATAGAAATAATAAAAAGATAATAAAATATATTTATGAAAATAATAAATAAATCTCTGAAGTAAGGCACTAGTTGTGGGAAGGATGTGCTTGGGAGGGGAAGGGAGACCAGAAAAGGCCTCTTGCAGAGAGTATGAGATAAGTTGAGTCTTGCAAAGTTCGGGTAGCATTACAATACAAGAGTGTGCTGGTAAATGTTTAACAATAGGGCTCTCCTGAATTCCCTATTTATGTCTTATTCCTGCCAATGGTACCCTTGGGTACCTGTTTAAACCTCTGTTAAGTTTAAACCTTATTTAAATTTGATGGTATTTATGTTTGGTTTTGTTATTATTGAGTTATTTTAGTCAGGGGTTTTCTTGGCAAAGATACTAGAGTGATTTGCCATTTCCTTCTCTAGGTCATTTTACAGATGAGGAAACTGAGGCAAACCATGGTTAAGTGACTTGTTTAGAGTCACACAGCTAGTAAGTAATTGAGGACAGATTGAACTCATGAAGATGATGAGTCTTCCTGACTCCAGGCCTGGCATTCTATCCACTGTGCCACCTACCTGCCCTGTTATCCATGTTAGATTAGGGCTTTCACCCTTTATCAGAGGTTCTTAGTATGGGGTCTATGATTGATTGATACATTAAAAGAGATTGAAGGGCAGCTAAGTGGCACAGTGGATAAAACACTGGCCCTGGATTCAGGAGGACCTGAGTTCAAATTTGACCTCAGACACTTGACATTTGCTAGCTGCGTGACCCTGGGCAAGTCACTTAACCCTTATTGCCCCACAAAAACAAACAAATAAATAAGTAAACAAGTAAGTAAATAAAAAAAATAAATAAATGAGATTGAAAACATGTGCAATGTACAACTCTTTTGGACTTCATGCCTCTATGAAGGGGTTGGTTGGGGGTTTCCTTTTATATCTTTTCATTTGAGTCCTACTTGATTTGTTATAATTTTGTTAAATTTGCTTTGGATTTTGTGGTGTGCTATGGTTATTTCCATTTTCATTGTTGCACTTATTGTGTATATTGGGCAGTTAGGTACACAGTAGGAAGAGTGCTGGCTCTGGAGTTAGGAGGACCTGAGTTCAAAGTCAACTTCAGATTCCTATTAGCTGTGTGAACCTGGACAAATCATTTCACCCTGTTTGTCTCAGTTTCCTCATCTGTAAAATGAGCTGGAAAAGGAAATGGCAAACCACTCCAGTACCTTTGCCAAGAAAACCCCAAATGGGGGCATAAAGAGTCAGACACAACTAAATGGCAAAACCAAACCAAACCAAACACCCTGTGTATGTTGTTTTCTTGGCTTTGCTTACTTCACTCTTCAACAGTTCATATATGCCTTTCCAAGCTTCCTTGTATTCATCACACATATTTTTTCTGATGGTATGGTAATATTCCATTATATTCATGTACCACAGTTTGTTTAGGCATTTCCCCAACCGATGGGCATCTACTTAGTTTCCAGTTCTTGACTATCACAAATACTGGTGCTATAAATATTTTGGAGTATATGGGGACTTTCTTCTTATCAATGGCTTCCTTGGGGTATAAGTCCAGTAACGGAGTGTCTGATTCAAAGGGTATGAACATTTAAGTCACTTGATTTGCATTACACATACTTTTAAGGTTAATCTGCATTATTAACCTTTTATCTATGCTTTCTTAAGTCTAGACAATCCCCAAAACGATAAATCAAGCCATAATTTATAGTATCTGTAGATTTCTGAAGTGAAAATGCTTTAAATTTAACAATTTCACAACCATTGTATGAGCTGTTTAGAGCTGGTTCCAACATGTCCCCTGGCAAGCAATGTATGTGTTAGTGTGTGTGTGTGTGTGTGTGTGTGTGTGTGTGTGTCTGGGGAGAATCTGACTTCACTGTGATGAGAATTCACTAAGGAATAGGGAAGGTCAGATATAAACGGCATGATCACAAATGCCATTTCTCTAAATCAGAGGTATCATATTGCCACTGGTCACATTCTGGAGTGCTGCCCCAAACCAGATTAAAATATAATTAGAGGGGGGCAGCTAGGTGGCGCAGTGGATAGAGCACCGGCCCTGGAGTCAGGAGTACCTGAGTTCAAATCCTGCCTCAGACACTTAACACACACTTACTAGCTGTGTGACCCTGGGCAAGTCACTTAACCCCAATTGCCTCACTAAAAAAAAAAAATATATATATATATATATATATATATATATATATATATATATATATAAAATTAGAGGGCAGCTAGGTGGTGCAGTAGATAAAATATCAGCCCTGGATTCAGGAGGACCTGAGTTCAAATCTGGCTTCAGACACTTGACACTTACTAGCTGTGTGACCCTGGGCAAGTCACTTAACCCTCATTACCCTGCAAAATATATATATATATATATATATATATATCAATTAGAAAATATTTAACAAAATAAATAAAAATATAATATAACACAGATAATGTTAATATGTGGTTTTCTAAGTCACCATGCAGCCCTCAGGGATCCTTATGTATGGTCTGGTTTCCATTTGAATTTGATACCTCTGCTTTAGACTAAAGTCTGCATGCCCATGGCTAGCAGCATCAGTATAGTCAGCCAAATGGATCACATAATTTCACATCATGCAACACTTCGTGCAGGCTTGAATGCTGACTGGGATCACTGTTTTTTCCATGAAGTGCATCTTGTTAGGTTGACTACCCTCAACTTCAAAAGGCTTGAAAGCCAAGGTATATCCCTCTTCTGGTTAGTGTGACTATGAGGCCAGGGTAAGCTGAGAGCCTTGTAAAGCCACAGACCACTTAGTTTCCTGGCTTGTTACAAATGGCTTGTGCCCTAAGCATTTTGTTCATCATGCCTGTTGCTTACATGCATTTGGAAACTATGAAAGTAGTGACCCAGCAGGTATACTTGACACCAGGAGCACAGTTAGGTTACTGGATCTAATTGTAAAATTACATCATCTCCACCAAAGGTCTCCCAGGCCAACCAAATGCCTCCTCATACTATTGAGAAAACAGTTCTGGCAATTCTATTTGGGTAATAGAATCCCTGTTCAGTTTTGCAATGCAATAATTCTCTCACCTTGGCAGCTCTCAAAGAATAAGGAAGAAGTGCTGCAAGCCTCTAGGTAGGGGAGACCCACCCCAACCTGGTTAGCATGTGACTTCATAAAAAATGGTGCAGATGTTTCTTCTCTCCGTTTTGGGTTTATTTACTCTTCTGATCTTGGGTGAATAAGTAGCTGAACAGATGAGATTACCACCTTGTAAGTTTAGAAAGGTTGGAAGAGTCCTTAGATGACCAGCGGCTGATGTCCATAGCAATCTGCTAGAAGCAGCATTAGAGGAGCCAGCCCAAGGAGCAAACCACGTGACCTAGACCAAGCAGTGGATCAACTTGGAAGGTAAGATGCCAAGTTCAACAAGCAATGAAAAGCTGGAAGGAATCACAGAGGAGAAGGATAGCTTTGAAAATTACAGGTCAAATTTATCATTTCATTAAAAAGAAAAGCAAGCTGTACATAATGGAAACTCATAGTTTAGGTACAATCTTTTATGTTCTATTGTGTATATGGAAGAGTTCATTTTATTTGGTCTTTGATGAAATCAGAATTTTAAAATGTGTGTGTGTGTTTTTTTAAAGAAATTGGTAGGGAGCGGAAAGAGGGTGAGTTAAGAAGGTTGGTAGAGTTTGAGAAGGAATAGTCAGAAGTCAAACAAACTTTAACTATGAAGGGTAGATCATAAAGGAACAATAAAAAGGAGAGAAAGTGTGAGAGATGGTGTAGGGGATCTTGGCTGGGTGAAGAGAGGCATGTAATCATAGCATTTAAATTATAAATAACTATTGTTGATCATATTCTCCCCCTTCCCCTTCCAACTGTTTTTTCTATGTAAAGAAGGTATGGAAGCAAAGAGAGAAAAAAGTTTAAGATGACACAATGGAAAAAAACCCCACAATTAACCACTGTAATTAAAAATGGTAAAGTTTTTGCACAAACAAAATCAATACAGTTAGGATTCAGAGAAATAAAACAGTTAATCAGGTGAAACATATTTGTAGCAGGTTAATCTAATATAAGTCTGATAGCCAAGACAAATAGGGAATTAACATAAGTACATATGAATTAGAGCCATTCTCTAATAGAGAAATAGTCAAAGGATATGCAGTTTTCAATAGAAAAAAATACAAGCTTTCAAAAACTATATGAAAAAAATGCTCCAATTCACTAATAATAAGAGCAAAGCCAATTAAAACAATTCTGAGTTTCTACCTTATACCCACCAGACCGACAAAATGACAAAATAACAAAATAGCAATTCTCGCAACGATCGTGAAGGAACTGACACAGCAGTAAATTATTGCTCAGGCTGTGAATTGATCCAACCATTCTGGAAAATAATTTGAAACTATTCTCAAAACGTTTATAAATTGTGCTGATGACCTGAAACCACAAGCAGAACTATATTCCAAAGGGATCGAAGAGACAAGGGTCTCTAATGTACAAAAATATTCACAGTAGCATTTTTTTTGTTATAACAAAGAACTGGAAACTAAGTGCTTATTATATGGGTAATGGCTGAACAAATTATGGTATATGAATGTAATGGAATATTATTGTACAAAAAGAACAGGTTTAGAGAAATATAGTATTAGAAGTATGACAAATGCAGCACTCTCTTAATTTTTGGCATGAAATTAGACATTTGTAAATCACCAAATATTTAACAAAATGGGGTTTACTTTGCCCTAACACAGCAAGACTATGCAACAAGGCTACCTTGGCACTTAATTCCTCTGGATGAGCCTCTCTGTCTTTATGGATATGCATCTGATTAACAGGTCAGCATAGTATGGTGACTTATATGGCTTCAGGAACTGACCAAGTGTGAGAAGCTTAATTTCAAGTGGCTGGGACTTTGTATGTCCCTAAAATGATCAGGAAACTGGGTCAAAGGAGCAGGGGTCAATCAGATCCCAGGGATAGCTTTTCCTTTTTTTTTTTTTTTTTTTTTTGTAAAGCCTCCCCATGTTGTAGGAAAGATTCTGCATCAGGGTAACACTGGTCCTGTCACACCTGGGAAGACTTGTATGAATGGATGTAGAATGAAGTGAGCAGAACCAAAAGAATCATTTATACAATAGATACAATAATGTAAAAGAAAATAACTTTGAAAGACAGCTCTGATGAGTGTAAAAACCCATAATGATTTCAAAAGGCTAATATTGAAGACTGTCACTAATTAAAAGCAAGGCATATATGTGCTTATATGATGAAACACACACTTTTGGATACATCCAACATGTGAATTTATTTTCTTGATTATACTTATCCATTACAAGGGAGGGCTTCTATTTAGTGGAGGAGAGAGTTACACAGTAGTGACAATGATGAAAAGAAGAAAAGATGGAAGAGAGCCCCTAAACATTAAAAAACAGAAGGAGACAGAAGGAAGCTCCAGATCATCTTTTTAAACTATCATATTAAATGTCATATATACATATCACTTGCTTAAAATATATACACATACATTTCTGTATATTTGTGTATATAAACACATATTAAACATGTAATATATGTATATTACACACACACACACACACATACACAGAGTGATCTCCAGTTGTCCTGATGTATATCTTGCCACTGGACCCATATGGCTCAGGAGGACAGAGTGAGGATGGTGACCTTGCACAGCCCTCCCTCACTTAAATCCAATTCACTGCAAGTTGTGACATCACCTCCGATGTCATGGTCTTCTTGGAGAATGAAGGACAAGCAACAACATATTGGGTATATATCATTATTAATATATATGTGCGTGTGTATATATACTTATTACATTATATATATTATGACTATATAATGTATAATGTTTATAACACATATTTAAAACTGTATAGAAGTTCAGTGTGATATATAAGCCTCTTTCTGTTCTTTATATATTAAAAGATCTGGGGGCAGCTAGATGGCGCAGTGGTTAAAGCACCAGCCCTGGATTCAGGAGTACCTGAGTTCAAAGCTGGCCTCAGACACTTAACACTTACTAGCTGTGTGACCCTGGGCAAGTCACTTAACCCCCATTGCCCCGCAAAAAAAAAAAAAAAAAAAAAAAAAAAGATCTGTTTGTTAAATTCATAATAAAAAAAGAAAAAATTAAAATGTAGAATCCAGTCTCTTTCATTTAATTCTTTTGCCTATTACAATAAAAATATAGTGATTTATTTAGGGATTGAAACTTAAAAGTAGACCATTGTTCTTGGAGAAAGTATTCCCACTTGTCATTTCTCTTTATCTGGCAAGGATTCAGCTTTCTTAGAAAAGGGTGTCATCTATTTATAATGTGCTTTGGTTTTCTTCTGCTCTCACTTAGGGGAGGTAGAAGGGTTAGAAGGAAGATTTTGGTTAATTAAGACAAATAACATTTTTAAAAACAAAATAAAAAATAAGGAATATATGTCATTTAATTATGGTGTTGATGTTGTCATAACTATTGTGAGTGTCATTGTGATAAGAAACATGCCAGATACAGAAGGTTGAAAATTATTAAAAACCAATAAACCAGGGGGCAGCTAGGTGGTGTAGTGGATAGAGCACTGACCCTGGATTCAGGAGGACCTGAATTCAAATCTGGCCTCAGATACTTCACACTTACTAGCTGTGTGACCCTGGGCAAGTCAATGCCCAGCAAAAAAACAAAAACAAAAAGAAACCCCCAAAAGCCCAAATAAACCAACAGAAAGCTGACTATGTAGTTTGTTTTGGGGTGGGGGCAAATCTGAGGATGTTCCTAAGAAAATACACACATTTCTGCCACTACTTCAAGCAGATTCAATTCAATTTGACTCAATATAATAAGCATTTATTTTTTAAAAATAATCAACATTTTTATTTAAAGTTTTGAGTTCCAGATTTTGTCCCTCCTTCTCCTACCCCCTCCCTGAGGTGGTAAGCAATCAGATATAGGTTATACATATGTAAGACACGACCATATTAGTCATTTTGTATAATTAAACTTGAATAAAAGAAAAAAATGAAAGAAAGTGAAAATAGCAATGCTTCAGTCTGTGTTCAATCAATATAATTTCTTTCTCTGGAGGTGGATAGCACACTTCCTCATTAGTCCTTTGGATCTTTGTATTGCTGAAAATATTTGTCATTCACCATTCTTCATCAAACAATATTGCTGTCTCTGTGCACAATGTTCTCCTGGTTCCACCCACTTCACCCAGTTCATACAAGTCTTTCCAGGCCTTTCTGAAGTCATTCTGGTTGTCATTTCTTATAGCACAATAATATTCCATCACAATCATGTACCACAGCTTGTTTAGCCATTCCCCAATTGATGGGCATCCCTTTGATTTCCAATTCTTATCCACCACAAAAAAAGCTGCTATAAATATTTTTTGTACAAATAGGGATTTTTTTTCTTTTGGGGGATATCTTTAGGATATAAACCTAGTATGGTTTTGCTGGATCAAAGGGTATGCAAAGACAATAAGCATTTATCAAGCACTTTACTATATTCTAGGTGCTGTGTTGGGTATGGGGGATACAAAGACAAAAGCAAAGCAGATTCTCCTTAAAGGATAAATATAAAATATCTACACAGATATTGATAGATTAAGGGATTGATTGAGTTAATCAAGTCACTTCATCCAATTGTAAGTGATGAGATGCCCTGGTACCTTAACTAAGTAAAAATAATCAATTAATTTCGATCATAGATTTTGGTTTCAGTCAATCAATAATAACCTTTAGACTAAGTGGGAAAAGTCCTTGGAACCAGAATGAGACCCAGGAATCGTGTTCTGGTTGGCCAAGTCATACTCTAGGATACAAATGTAACATATCAAGCTAGTTGAGAACACATGTTAAAGATAAGTAAATGCAAAGTTATTTCAGAGATGGAGTTGGGAGGAAAGCAACAGCTGGGCGATTAGTAAAGGTGTCACAGTGGATGGAATGCTAGACTTGTAGTCAGAAAGACCTGAGTTCAAATCCAATCTCAGACACTTCTTAGCTATGTGACCCTGGGTAAGTCACTTAGCCTCTTTTTACTTCAGTTTCCTCATCTGTAAAAAGGGGATAATAATAGCACCTATTTCTCAGAGTTGTTGTGAGGATCAAAATGAATTCATATTTGTAAAGCACTTTGTAAACCTGAAAGAGTTATATGAAAACTAGCTATTATTATTATTAGGAAGTAGTACCTCATCAGTGTCTCAGAGGCATACACAGATTTGTAGAAAACATATAGGACAAAATCCCAAACCAATTGGCTACATCTCATCCTATAACTACATCTCCCAGATCAGTAAGGCTGCAGTTTCTGTAGAGATTGAAGGAGGCTTAAAGTGGGATGAGGTGAACTCACATGGCGGATCAGGGCAGGTCATTTGACTTCCCAGGCTCCCTCCTGCATCACTAATTCAGTACTATTTCCTCTACACACACACACACACACACACACACACACACACACACACACACACACACACACACACACAGTGTTAAAAGTGCAGGTTATGCCTCAGGTCTCTGGGCAAATGCCCTGTTCCCTCTGGACTAATCTGACCTTGGTTCGAAGCAGAGGAAATGGAAAAAAGCTTTCTTTCTCAAACTCCATTGCAAGAGAACATTAAAGACCTATTTCCTGGGCTACTCAGAGGATTAGAGGTAAATTTTAAAACTGGGACTTGGTGGATTAGCCATGTGTTTCAGTGAGTGATTTAAAATCATTACTCTTCTCTTTTGCTTTTAAATCTTAAGTATTTGAAATGTACACAGGCTTGGCAGGCTCTGACCAGAGCCAGCTGAGTGCAAAGATAACATGTAAAAAGCCATCTGTTGTCATGCTTAATATTAGTGTTCTAACCTTCTCCAACACATTGAATTACATCAAGCTTAATGGGAAAGGGGAAAATGAAGACAACTGCAGCGCATTGGTTTCAAATGGCTGTTTCTACAGCCTGTGGGGTGTATTAAAGGATCTCAAGAGATAGAAAGACTGAGAGAAGTGAAGAGGGGACACAAATGGAGAGATTTTGTTACTACCTTGTTAAAATTTCTATTTCTTTTAGTTTAACCTGATCATTCAGTTTCTTATACATTCCTCTTTCCTATTTTCCTTTGTGTAACCCATGGCTGAAAGGTCATTTGCATAAGGCTATCCTCATTGGTAGAGATTGATTACCCAATATTCATCCAAGTCTGCCTGAGGGAAGGAGAGGGAAGGGGTATGCATTGAGTGATCATCTCTACCCATGAGGGTAGATTTATGAAAATGGCCTTTCAACCACTGGTTATATATCTGTAGCTTGAAATGTCTGTATCATTTGGTGATTATTATATTTACAATAAAAAATTTTAATTTAAATACAATTTTGTAAACAAAAAACCACTGGATTTAGCATCAGAAAATCCATGTTTGAGTCTTGATTTCATTATTTACAGTCTGCAGAACCACAGGTACACCAAGAAATGGATCAAGTTGATGTTACTGTTACTAAAACTATTTATTGTATATCAAAAGTATAAATGCAACCTGATTTAGGGGAAATCCTTTCCTAAGAAAAAGAAATGGGGCAGGAGGTAGCGCAGTGGATAGAGCAATGGCCCTGGAGTTAGGAGTATTTGAGTTCAAATCCAGCCTCAGATACTTAACGCTTACTAGCTATGTGACCCTGGGCAAGTCATTTAACCCCAATCGCCTCACTATAAATAAATAAATGCTTATTAAAAAAAAAGAAAAGAAAAAGGAACTTCTATATAAATGGTGGTTTGTTGCTTATTATTAGAGTCAGCTAAGTAGCATAGTAGAGTGCCAGGCCTGGAGTCAGGAAGACCTGAATTTGAATCTGCCCAAAGATACTTATTAGCTGTGTGTGAGCAAGTGATTTAGCCTCTGTCTCCCTCAAATGCCTCATCCATAAAAGAACTATACTGTGATCCTCTCAGTTGGCATATTAAGAGTTGATGGTTTTCTTTGAAGCATTGCCAATTGTAGCCTCATAAATCTGTATGTCAAAAGTTCAACAGGTTTGGTTTTTTCCTTATAACTTGTGTAAAACTTTTTACTCCTACCACTCTTAAGATAACAACAGCTTCTCTCAAGGTTTTTCTAAGGACATGTATTAGTATCTATTGTTAAGGGCTAAAATTCTAGCTAAACTGTCTAAAATATCTAATGAGTGGTCGCCAATAAATTATAAGCTTTAGCAAGAGTTAGACTTTTAAGCATTTATTAAGGAGAATAAAAATTTGATTAAGAGAGAGAGAAAGGCCTAGATTCCTATCTATTAAAGGGAGAGCGCATTTCTAGCTCTCTTCTCTGCCGGAGTCCTCAGGAAAGAGTGAGTCAGAGCACCCAGCTCTTCCTTCTTCCTTCTTCCTCCCACTAGCAAACGTCACTTCCTGATGCCAAAGAAAAGACTCCTGGTCTTGCCCTCAAAGACCTTCCCTTCATGGGCAGAACTCTATTCTACAGTAAGTCTTCAGCAGGTGGCATCATTCCAATCGTTACACTATGTTGAGTCGACTGCCTAATCATTCAACTGTAACTGTTCTCTCCAAAGTTATCAATCATCTCAACTGCCAAATCTAATGGGCTTTCCTCAATCCTCATCCTTCCTGACCTCTCTGCAGCCTTTGATACATTAGATTACCCTTCTCTCCTAGATATTCTCTTCTGTCTAGGTTTTTTGTGCTACTGCTCTTTCTCTTGGTTCTCCTCTTAGTCTCCCTTTCACGGTTTTCATCCAGGACACAATCTAGATGTCCCCCAAGGCTCTTTCCTGGGCCTTCTTTTCTCCCTCTATTCAATTTCACTTGGTGATCTCATCAGCTTCCATGGATTCAACTATTATGTGAATGCTGATAAGTCTCAGATTTATTTGTGGAATTCTTTTTTTTTTTTTAAGTGAGGCAATTGGGGTTAAGTGACTTGCCCAAGGTCACACAGCTAGTAAGTGTTAAGTGTCTGAGGCCGGATTTGAACTCAGGTCCTCCTGACTTCAGGGCTAGTGCTCTATCCACTGTGCCACCTAGCTGCCCCTGTGGAATTCTAACCTCTGTCTTAGCCTTCAATATAACATCTTCAAGAGCATATTGAACATTTCAAGTGGATGTCTCATAGGCATCTTACACTGAATGTGTCTAAATGTGAACTTAATCCCTTTCCCCCCAAAACCCTCCCCTCTTCCTAACATCCTAATTCCTGCCAAGGGTAACACCATCCTCCAAGTCACCCAGGAGTAACCTGGGTGTCAACTCTGATCCCCCTATCCAATCAGTTGTCAAGTTCTGTCAATTTTACCTTCATAATATCTCTTGTATATACCCTCTATTGTACTCTGATATTGCCACCACCTGGTGCAGGTTCTCATCACCTCACACCTGTTGCGATAGCCTACTGGTTGGTCTCCTTGCCTCAAATCTCTCCCTACTGCAGTCCATGCTTCACAGAAGTATCAAATTAAATCAATAAACATTTATAAATTATAAATGAGGAGGGCAGACTAAGTGGCAAATTCCAGATGTCCTTATAATGTATTATGAGGGCAGATGAAAGTGTTGGGAGCCTGACAGGCATAGACACAGGGTCAGTAGGGCGCTGGTAAATGTTTAACAACAGGCTCTCTGGGGCAGCTAGGTGGCACAGTGGATAGAACACTGGCCCTGGAGTCAGGAGGACCTGAATTCAAATCCGGCCTCAGACACTTGACACTTACTAGCTGTGTGACCCTGGGCAAGTCACTTAACCCCAATTGCCTCACAAAAAATCCCCCCAAAAACAAGACAACATAGTGTAGTGATTCTAGTGTTGGAATCAGAATCATGAAGAACAGGGTTTGAATCTTCACTGACACATTTTCTGAGTGATATGGTAAAGTCACTTAACATCTCAAAGTCTCAAATTTCTTCATTTGTAGAATGGGAACAAGAATGATTGCATAAGGAGTTCTGTTATAATGAGACACCACTTTATTTATTTATTTATTTTTTTTTTGGTGAGGCAATTGGGGTTAAGTGACTTGCCCAGGGTCACACAGCTAGTAAGTGTTAAGTGTCTGAGGCCAGATTTGAATTCAGGTACTCCTGAATACAGGGCTGGTATCTATCCACTGTGCCACCTAGCTACCCCGAGACACCACTTTATGAAAAACTGAACAATAGACATCACAGAACTATTAAGGGAAAATGGGGTTAGGGGTACAGTCTGTTGCCTTTGTGGCAGAGGGGGAGAGAGATGGCTTGAGAGATCTGGAGCTGCTCTTCACCCAACTTCCCCGGCCACCACCAGTGGGAGTGGTCCTCCCCCAATAAGGGAACTTTCCACAGTCAAATAATCACCTCCTCAGACCACCATCAGTCCTCTATCAAAGTATCTGCCTGTCTTCTGCTTGAGGAGAAAGGTATCTTGGAGAGCCATGCCTCTATACCATGCCTTCTCCCATTGAGAAGAAGTCCAAGGATTTTTCTCTTGGTTTCCTTTCCCTAGCACCTAAATAAACTATTATTTTATTCTAATTAGATTTGTGTGCAAGAGGGTGTAATTCTTTAAAGAGGATTTCCTAAGAACCCTACCCCAAATCCCTCTCGATTTCCCCATAAGTGATATAAAAAAGAAGATAAGAAACTATTAAAAATGGTATTTATACACATTAAATGGTTAAGAAATACATACATACTACAATAGTGGTTGTATCAGTGGCTTGGGGCTGCTATTTGGACTGGGCCTGGGCCTGGGCTGAAGAACAAATTGGGTCAGCTTAAACTCAGCCTCCAAGTGGAAGCCATGGTGGAAGGGGTGGTGGTAACAGAGACCAGACCTTCTCTACTCTCAGCTCTTCCTGCACCAGAAGATATACAATATAAATATGGCACTTTACCTTGACAAAGATCTGAAGTTTACTTGTGGAAATTGACATCAGAAGGGTTGGAGATTGTGAGTGAGTAATTGTCAAGTGTTGCATTTTCTGCATTCTTGCAGAAGCTAACTCAAAATTCAAGTTATGCTCAACAGGTTCCCTAATACATCAATCACACTGGACCAATTTTGCATTCTCAAAGCACACATTGTAGCAGAATGTACCTCCTAGAGTTTCTGTGGGGCTCAGCTGAGATAATGTAAAGCTTTGCAATCTTGAACCAATCAGTAAACTCTGTTAAGGACTTACTATGTACTAGGCAGTGGGGATACAAATACTAAAGTGAAACAGTCCCACCCTCAAAGAACTTATGTCTACTAATAACACTATATACATGTCAGCTATTGTTATGATATTACCGTATTCCTTCAACCTACAAACCTAAATGGTAGACATACCTTTCACAGTTTGTGCTCAAGGCTGCTGTCCCAGAACCAACATCTAGAACTAGCCTGAAGACTGTGAAAGAACCCCTTCGACACTGTGTGGTTATTCTACCCTCAGAGAATTTAACTCCGACAAATTTTTGTTGAATCAAATAGAAATGAGCAATTTGTGTAGCATGACTGGAAACTCCAGACTACCCTATTATTTACAAGTCTGGCAGTGAGGAAAGATGATCCAGGAGAAAATAGGCTAGATAGATACAACTTACCATATTGAGTATGATCCATTTATTCTTGACTTTTAATGATTTTTAAAAAGCATAAAATAGTATTGAATTTTATGAAAAGCTATTGATGTAGTTGTATGAGTAAAAAAAAATTATTCTTGTTATCCATGTGGTCTATTGTATTTGTAGTTTTCCTAATATTGAACCCACTTTAAATACCTGGTATAAATCCAACCTCTTTATAGTGTATAATCTTTTTAATATTTTGCTGTAGGGGCAGCTAGGTGGCGCAGTGGATAGAGCACCCGCCCTGGAGTCAGGAGTACCTGAGTTCAGATCTGGCCTCAGACCTTAACACTTACTAGGTGTGTGACCCTGGGCAAGTCGCTTAACCCCAATTGCCTCACTAAATATATATATATATATATATATATATACATATTTTTTCTGTAGCCTTTTAGATCATATTTCATTCCATTTTTTTGCAGAGATATTCATTAGAGATATTTGTCTATAGTTTTCTTTAACTCCTGCTTTAGGTATTAGGACCATATTTGTCTTAGAGAACTGCTTTGTTAAGATGCCTTCTTTTTCAAGTAATTTATGTAATATTGGAATTAATTATTTTCTGAAAGTTTATTATAATTCATTTGTATATATAAATCTGGTCCCATTTTTTGTTTCTCCTTAGAAAGTTCATTTGTGGCTTGTTCAAATTATTTTTTTTGGGGGGGTGTGAGTTATTTAAATGATCTATTTCTTGTTCTGTTAATCTGGATATTATATAATTTCATAACTATTCATCCATTTCATTTGTCATGAGTTTTGTTTGCATATAATTGGACAAAATAGCTACCTCTAGCTACCTCGTGCAGTGGATAGAGAGTGCCATGCCTGGAGTTAGGAAGACCTGATTTCAAATCTACTAGCTCTGTGACCTTGATGTGGAGGGTGGGTTTAATTGATCAAATTGATCGTGAGGCTTCCCAAAGAATTACAAGACTCAGTGACTCAGTTTCCCAAGTTTTATTGAAATACTGTGTTGATCACAGGGAGAATCACCCAAAGGAGATAGGTGTCTCAAATAGGGGAAAGAAAGATGGTTATATTTGTAGTAAGAAAAAGTATGTTATTTCCTCATTATCTTAATCTCTTCTTTAAGGAGGTTCATGGGAGGTCTTATCTTAATTTGGACTTCCTGGAGTCATAAGACAACCCCTGAGGTGGGTACCTTTTTCCTTGCAGGTGTGTTTTTGGGGTTTACATGTCATAAGGTGAACCCAAGGACAAATTTGGCCTTTTCTGAACATGTCCCTAAAGACATGCTTAAACTTGTCAGACCCAGAGGGTCTCTGTGATTTTTATATCTCTTTATTTTAGATCTGTTTTCTAGGTATCCTCTCATCTAAGAATATTAATGGCTATTAATGGTTAATGGTCCCTAGTTACAGTCTCTGTTGATGATGAGGGTTGATAGGGACAAACCCTCTTGGTTATTGTAAGAACACAAACCTTAGTTTCTCTGCTAATCCTTTTAATAAGAACTCAAGCCTCAATTTATCTGTTAACCCCTTTTAGCTACAATTAATAGGTTATCTGTTAACCCATTTAGTCTCCTCCATCAACCTTGGGCAAGTCACTTAAAATTTTTCTACTTCAGTTTCCTCGACTATAAAATGGAGGTAATAATAGTACCTACCTTATAGTGTTGTAAGTATTGTTATGGGGTTGGGACATATCAAGGAATTTGGGACTATTAAAATTTAAACTGGCCAGTTAAACTAAAGGACATGAGTCTGGGGTAACTTTCCTTGAGAAGCTAAACTAAAGGACAGACACACCTTGAGAAGAAAGATTGATAAGTCCATTGGGCGTAGCTGCTGCCTGGTTGGTACCAGGGGACAGATATAATTCCAGAAATCAGAACAACCATCCCTCGCCAGACATCTCTCAACCCACCCCTAATAAGGGCTCTGGTGATCATCCCATCCACCATCTATAAAAGCTTTTGCCTTTCTTCTGTTTGAGGAGATATATAGAGAATCATGTCTCTGGACCATCTCCCCTCCTCTCTGGGTTCCCCTACTCTAGATGATTTTATTCTAATTGGATTTGTGTGTGGAGGGTATAATTCTTTAAAGAGGAATACTTAAGGACCCCCATACCACCAATTTCCCCTGTGACAGTATGAAATGAGATAATATTTGTAAAGGCTTAGCGTGGTGCTTCATACATAGTAGGCACTTAATAAATACTTGTTCTTTCTCCTACTCCCATCTATATTGTGTATTCTTTTAGTTTTTTATATGAGCACTTTGATTTTTCCACTTTTATTTTATTAGTTTTTTCTCTCATTTAAAAAAATTAGATCCTAATTGTATCTATAAGTTCATTTTTTATTTTATATATAATGTTAATTTTTAGAATTTCTATTTTTGTGTTTAGATGGGTTGGGTTTTTTTGCTTTGATTTATTAGGATTTTTCTGTTGTTGTATGCCCAATTTATTGATCTGTTCTTCTTTTCTGCTAATGAAAATGCTTAGAGTTATAAATTTTCCCCTAAGGATTGATTTTAGGTACCTCTCAAAAATTCTGGTGTATTTTCTCATGGTTGTCATTTTCTTTGGGAAATTATCAATTGTTCCTATGATTTATTCTTTGACTCATCAATTCTTTAGTATTAAATTATTTGGTATCTATTTAAGTTTGAATACTTTTTTCAGATTATTTTTATGAGCTAAATTAAAATGAAGGACTAGAACAAATTATGCTTCAGCTGAACTAAAAAAAATCAGGGGTAGCAATCATGATCTCATATAACACTACAATAACTATAGAAAAGATAAAAAGAAATAAGCAGGGAAATTACATTATGCTGAAAGGCACCAGGGATAATGAATTAATAGCAGTACTTAATATATGTATCTAATAACATGGGATTTGAATACTTAAGGAAAAGTTCATCAAATTGGAAGGGAAAATAAATAGTAAAAGTATCATAATGAGGGACTTTAATGGACTCCTTTTGGACCTTGACAAATTTAACCAAAAGGTAAACAAGAAGGAAGCTAAGGAGCTTAGAGATGACAGATTTCTGGTGGTTTTCAAACAGGCATAGAAAAGAATTTACATACTACAAAGCTGTATATGGCACCTTTATAAAAATCAATCATTTAATGGGGAATAAAAAGTTCATGCAAAAATATAGATGGACAGAAATACTAAATGTATCATTTACTTATCATAATGAAATAAAAATTATATCCAACAAAGGTCCTTAAAGAAAGAATTTAAAGGTGATTGAAAACTAAATAACATAATTACAAAGATTTGGTTGGTAAAGAAGAAAACATAGAAACAATAGAAAATTTAGGGGGCAGATAGGTGGTATGGTGGATAGAGCACTGGCCCTGGAGTCAGGAGGGCCCGAGTTTAAATACAGCTTCAGACACTTATTTACTGTGTAATTCTGGGCAAGTCACTTAATCCCAATTGCCTAAAAAAGGGAAAGAAACACTATTTGTTAAGGGGCAGTTAGGTGGTACAGTGGATATAGCCCTGAAGACAGGAGAACCTGCATCCAAATCTGGTCTCAGACACCTATTAGCTGTGGGACCTGGGCAAGTCAATTCACCCCAATTGCAAAAACAAACAAATAAATAAATAAATAAACTGCATACATTATTTTAAAAATTTTAATCAAAGAAAATTACAATAATGAGACAATGTATCACAACTTTGAGATGTAGCTAAAGCAATTTCCAGGGGGAAATGTATGTCTTTTAATGCTTTCATCAACAAGAAAAAAAAAAGAAATGGACATATAAGTAAAAATTAAAAATGAACAACAAATAAAAATTATAAAATAAATTAATAAAATTGAAATAAAAGACCATTGAATTGAGTTTTGTTTTTTTACTTTTGTGTGTGGGGGCAAGGCAATGGGGGTTAAGTGACTTGTCCAGGGTCACACAGCTAGTAAGTGTCTGAGGCTGGCTTTGAACTCAGGTCCTCCTGAATCCAAGGCTGGTGCCTTATCCACTGCACCACCTCGCTGCCCCAAGACCATTGAATTGAAAAAGAAAACTAGGAGCTATTTTTAAAAATACTAATGAAATAAAGTTATCTAACCTAATTTTAAAAAGAGAGAAATCAAAATTATTCATATAAAAATGAAAAAAGGGAAC
Source organism: Dromiciops gliroides (assembly GCF_019393635.1). Taxonomy (NCBI): domain Eukaryota; kingdom Metazoa; phylum Chordata; class Mammalia; order Microbiotheria; family Microbiotheriidae; genus Dromiciops; species Dromiciops gliroides. Next base: position 238,158,404 of record NC_057862.1, read on the forward strand.
TTAACAACAATTGAAGAGGAAATAAAAGAAATCACTAGTAACAATTGTGTCTAATTATATGCTAACAAAACTGATAACTTATAGGGAATACAAATACTCACAAAATATAAAATAATCTGATTAACAAAATAAGAAATAAGATATTTAAATAACCCAATATCAGAAAAATAAATTAAATAAGTCATAAATAAATTCCCAAAGGGGGGAATCTCTGGGATCAGATAGATTTAAAAGTGAATTCTACAAAATTTTCAAATAAGAATTAACTTAAATAGTTTCCAATATTCCAGTACAATTAATTCCAGCCTTTTTTTGGACATAAATATCATCTGAATTAAACCTAAACTAAGTAGAGACAAAGTGGGGTGTGGGGGAAGGAAGATTATAAATTATGACCAAGTTGGGCTTATACCAGGAATGCAGTTGTTTCAACATAATGAAGGCTATTAATATATTAAATCATATAAATAACATAAATAACAAAAATCATGTGATTATATAGATGGTGAAAAAGCTTCTGACAAAATGGAAAATTCATTTCTATTAAAAACTCTAGAGATCATAGGAACAAATAGGCTTTTGCTTAATATAGGAAATAGTGCTTATCTAAATCCAGGAGCAAATATTATAGTCTTTTTTTTTTTTTGGTGGGGCAATGAGAGTTAAGTGACTTGTCCATGGTCACACAGCTAGTAAGTGTCAAGTATCTGAGGACAGATTTGAACTCAGGTCCTCTGAATCCAGGGCCAGTGCTTTATCCACTGCACCACCTAGCTGCCCCTCAAATATTATAGTCAAAGGAGTAAATTCAGAGACCTTTCCAAATAATATCATTTTTAAATGATGCCCATTATTCACATTACTATTTCATGCAGTGCTAGAATTGCTACCTATCACAAAAAGACAAGAAAAGAAATTGATGAAATAAGCATAGGCAAAGAAAAAGCAAAAGTATCACTTTTTGCAGAAAATATGATAGTATACTTAGGGAACCCTAAAGAGTCCATTTGAAATTTAATTGAAATAATAACTTCAGGGGGGCAAGTAGATGACTCAGTAGATAAAGCACCGGCCCTGGATTCAGGAGGACCTGAGTTCAAATCTGCCTCAGACACTTCACACTTACTAGCTGTGTGGCCCTGGGCAAGTCACTTAACCCTCATTGCCCTGAAAAAAAAAAACAACAACAATAAATAAATAAATAAATAAATAATTTTAAAAAAGAAATAATAACTTCAGCAAAGTTATAGAATATAAGACAAATCCATATAAATCATTAGCATTCCTATATGTAACCAACAAAACCCAACAAGAAGACTTAGAAAGAAAAATTCTATTCAAAATATCTACAGAAGCTATAAAATTTTATGAAGTGTAACTTCAAAGATTCAGCCAGGGTCTATCTGAATCTAATTATAACAAACTCTTTGCAGAAATAAAAACCAACCTAAATAATTGGAGAAACATTAATTACTCATGAGAATGTCAAGGCAATATAATAAAAATGACAATACTACTGAAATTAATTTGCTTATTCACTGCTATGTCAAACTCCCAAAGAAATATTTTATATATAGAGAAAAGATACTAACAAAATTCATATAGAGAAACAAAAAAGTGGAAAGGATGGGAGTATAATATTACCAAGTCTCAAACAATACTACAAAGCAGTATTTTTTTTTTTTTGCAGGGCAATGAGAGTTAAGTAACTTGCCCAGGGTCACATAGCTAGTAAATGTCAACTGTCTTTTCCCTTTTGTTCTGATTCTTCTCTCACAACATGATTAATGTGGAAATATGTTTAACATGATTGTATTGTATGACCAATATCAGATTGCTTGCTGGCTTCAGGATGGAGGAAGAGAGGGAGGGAGAAAAATTTGAAACCCCAAATCTTACAAAAATGAATGTTGAGGGGCAGCTAGATGGCGCAGTGGATAGAGCACTGGCCCTGGAGTCAGGAGTACCTGAGTTCAAATCTGACCTCAGACACTTAACAATTACTAGCTGTGTGACCCTGGGCAAGTCACTTAACCCCAACTGCCTCACTAAAAAAATAAAAAAAAATTAAAAAAAAGAATGTTGAAAACTATATTTACATGTATTTGGAAAAAATAAAACAACATACTATTTAAAAAACAAAAATAAATTTACCCCTGTCACTGATAGCCTCTATTGCTCATTCTCTTGCAAACCTGGGAGCCCTTTCCCCCCCTTCTCTCTTACACACATCATGTCTATAGCATTATTAAAAAAAAGATCATTTGACTTCCTTTGCACTTGCTTGGGTCCCTTCAACTTTGGGCCCATGAGATCATAAGAATTACTTGGCTCCTTTCAGAGTAGCTTACTACATTAATTTTCTCCTATACTGACCAGCTCATTTAGCCAGTTATTCAATCCATAAACATTTATTAAGTGCCTACTATGTGCTAGGCACTGTTCTAAGTGCTGGGAATATAAACAGAGGCAAAAGACAGTCCCTGCCCTTAAGGAGATTACAATTTAATGAGAGAGACAACATGCAAACAAATATACACAATACTATAAATATATATATATATATATATATATATACATATATATATTCTATAGAAACTCTCAAGTTTACCCTAATAATTACAAAAACATTTAATATCTTATAGATTGGGTGATCCCTCCAGTCATGCATATCTCAACCGCTTTATACTTTATTAGATGGTCTTTATCAATTCTGTACTTGAAATAAAATTCATCACCTGATAACGTCTGGTGATGGGCCCGGCTGACCATAGGTTGATTCTAAGTTGGCAAATACATTGTGGATCAAAAGGACCTGTACCTGAAACTTTCCCAGCCTGGTAGCATCTCCCAGAGTATATTCTATTAACATGGCCTTTTAGAAATCACAATATTTGGGGGCAGCTAGATGGCACAGTGGATAGAGTACCGGCCCTGGAGTCAGGAGCACCTGAGTTCAAATCCGGCCTCAGACACTTAACACTTACTAGCTGTGTGACCCTGGGCAAGTCCCTTAACCCCAACTGCCTCACTAAAAAAAAAAAAGAAAGAAATCCCAATGTTTTCCATCCCCCAACAGAGAATCAGAGTAGGACTTCACAGGGGATGCATAACATTAGTAATAGTAAAAAAATAAATCATTTGGGTATTAAAGCCAGTTCTCAGAGGTCTTAGTCACAAAGATATTTGCCTTGATTTAGGTCTAAAAGTGAATGACCTAATGAGGAAAGTATGTCCTGAACAGCCTAGTTATTGTTAAAATTATAGATACTTGTACTAGCACATCCAAAAGCCCCTCAAGTCATGGCAACAAAGATGACGGCATGGCAACGACAGCTGCTGCTGATGCACACATGAAAAAATAGAGCAGAGAAAAAGGCAATTATCTACTGGAGGCGTCCAGGTCATGAGTGGCTGAGGAGAAAGGGGGTAGAAAGACAAGCAAGGTAAGAGGCTCAGAGAGAAGGTTGCAGGGAGGGCTTTCAAACTGTTGGGATTAGCAGAGTATTCTTCCCCCTGCCTTTCTCTATCACTAAACTGTTTTATTTTCTAAATAAATACTCTGATCCTATTGGGAAGAAGGCAATGTTTGGAGAGGAAATGCCATCATTATCTCATCATTCTCTATACCTGGAGAGAAGCAAAAGAGGTTATTATTAAGGCAGTTAGGTGGCCTAGTGGTTAGAATGCTGGACTTGGAATCAGGAAGATCCGAGGTAAAATTCAGCCTCAAATACTTTTTTTTTTAAAGTGAGGCAATTGGGGGTTAAGTGACTTGCCCAGGGTCACACAGCTAGTAAGTGTTAAATGTCTGAGGTCGAATTTGAACTCAGGTCTCAAATACTTATTAACTGTGTGACTCTGGGAAAGTCACTCAACCTCTTTCAGCCTGAGGTTCCTAATCAGTAAATTGGGGATAATAACATTACCTATCTTCCAGAGTTGTTGTGAGGATCAAGAGATAAAATATGTAAAGTGATTTGCACATTTTACAATGCTATATAAATGAGAGCTATTATTATTATCAAAAGGGAACAGACTGGTTTTAAATGTTTAGTGTGGATGAGGGTAGAGAAATTGGACACATGATTTTATTAGGATAGTGGGCTCACTCTGTGGAAAATCAGTAACTTCCACTGGCGGAGATGAGCCACTCATGGGTAACCTGGGATCATGGGATCGTAGATTTAGAGTTGGAAGGGTCATTTAGTTCTGTGGCACTGTTCACCATTTTGGGAGGGGTGGGGCAATGAGGGTTAAGTGACTTGCCCAGGGTCACACAGCTAGTAAGTGTCTAGTGTCTGAGGCCGGATTTGAACTCAGGTCCTCCTGAATCCAGGGCTGGGGCTTTATCCAGTGTGCCACCTAGCTGCCCCACACTGTTCACCTTTTAAAAATTTTTCCTTCTCCCTTTTCCTTCCTTTCCTCATCAGATTAAAAGACCAATGTTGAAAATCATCTGGCCAGGTCCTTATTCTGCTCCATCAGCCTCTGAACATGAAGTGGGGCCCTGGGGATACGCTGTGATATGGTTAAGCAAGTGCCAGGAACATGTGTAGATAAATAGCTGACATTTACACAGCTCTCTTGTTATCATAATAATAATAGCTTCAGTTCAATCATTTTCAGATATGTCCAACTCTTTGAGACCCCATTTGGGGTTTCTTGGCACAGATAGTGGAATGGTCTGCCATTTCCTACTCCAGCTCATTTTACAGATGAAGAAACTGAGGCAAACAGGGTGAAGTGACTTGCCCAGGGTCACACAATTGAGGAATTGTCTGAGGCCAGATTTGCTCTATCCATTGCACCCCCTAGCTGCCCCATAATAATAGCTAACACTTAGCTATTATTAAAGCATTTTCAGGTTAATAAAGCCCTTGACATGTATGTAGTATCTTATTTGATCATCACAATAACTTTGTGATGGATATGCTATTATTGCACACACTTTACAGTTGAGGAAACAGACTAAGTGACTCGTTCAAGGTCACAGAGCTAGTAAGTATCTAGGGCATCAGTCAAACTCAGGTCTTCCTGATTCCCAGGCCTCTATGCTACACTTTCCACTATACCAAATTGCCTCTTCTGGTAGGCTGCCATCAACGAGTGTTCTCTGCTGGGCGATACTGCATGCCAACAATGCTCCAAGAAGCTCCATTATTATCCACACCCTCCAACCGCTGAAATTAAAGGAGATGGCAACTATATATAGAAAATAACAATCATTGACATTTACAAGGCACTTTAAAGTTTGCAAAGCACTTCAAATGCATTATCTCACTTGATCCTAATGCCAACTCTGTGAGGTAGGTACTACAAGGATTATTTTTGTGCTGCAGATGAAGAAACTAGGGCTAAGTAACATGCCCAGGTGTTGGTGGGATTTTAATCCTTGCCCCCCTCCCCCAGCTCCCAATTCCACATTCTTTAACACTATATGATGCTGCTACTCTGTCTGAAATGTATAGATTAATAGGATTTAGAGCTGGAAGGGACCTTAGTGCTCATCTTATCAACCCTGTCATTTTGCTGCTAAGGAAACTGAGATCCAGTGAATGATGGGACCATAGAGATAGAACTGAAAGGGACTTTCAGGCTCATCTACCTCATTTTACAGAAAAGGAAATTGAAGAGAAAAAAGTTAAGTGACTTGTTCAAGGTCACACAGATTGAAGAGGTATAATTCCAAACTATGTATGTTTTCGGTGTTTAAAAAAAAATCTAACAGGGTTCTTTCTATTATACAAAATTGGCAGGAGCTTCTATTTTTCAGAAGAGATGAAGGGTGGGCCTTATTTCCTCAAGCTATGTCTTAGTGACTAAAATTAACAAGGTACTTGGGCGGGACAAATGTCCTGTCTTACATCTGGTGCAACGGACATTCAGAGCCTGAAGATTCAAACAGTCCTCTTACTACAAACATTCCAGCCCTGGATTCAGGAGGACCTGAGTTCAGATCCGACCTCAGACACTTAACACTTACTAGCTATGTGACCCTGGGCAAGTCACTTAACCCCAATTGCCTCACCAAAAAACAAACAAACAACAACAACAAAAAGCCATTCTAGTTTCCTCACATAAAAGGAATTCCTAAGACATGAAAGCAGCTCAGGAAAATACAGATAAAAGCCAATAGTTACGGGGGTTCTCTGTAATCTCTAGAGATCCCCTGCCCAAGTCCTAAAAACTGCTTTTATATTTTTCTTGGCATAGTTGGGTCCTAGATCAATCTACCTGGGGATGAAGTCAAGCCCACTGCCCAGGTCCACTGCTTCTTTGTTGTCAATTATTTTGTTTGGGAGGGTTGTAGCAGTGTGAGGGGTTAACTCGGGCCTCCTCAATTCCACCAGCATCCTGGACCACATCAACAGGACTCAGCATGATCCTAGCAATCTGTTTTACATTCCATTTCCCTGGTAAAGTCCTGGATGGGGTGTGTTCTGAGTATGTGACTAACTCATTGGTCCTCACCATCAGGACATCACTGTTTCCTAAGCTATTGCTATATGGAAGGTTGAGAGAACTTGCATCTGAATGCCAGGTCACTTCACCAAATGTCACACTATGTACAGAGAAGGCAACATGCACAGGCAAGTGGAATAAAGGCAGGTGACAATTCTTTTCTGTCTTTAACATTCTATTGCTACTTCTGGGCATCCAAAAATACTAAACAGTGAAGGCATATTGTGATGATTCTTTCATAAAGTATTAAAACATTTTGATTTTATCTCCAATAACAATGAACTATCACATGATAATGTTTGGGAGATTTCTTATTTTTCTTCCTAATGATGTCATTGGTTGCCTTAAGCAGAATGTTAGCTTTTGTACTGTAGATTTTTTTTAGCTATTTGAAAATACTAATGGGGACAATCCTCCTCCTCCCAACTATGCAAATATAATTAAAAGTTTGGGTAAACAAAATTATTGAAAGTAAATTCATTAATTTTACAATCCAGTTTCATTCTTCTACGTGGCACATTTTATATGTAGTAAAATATCTTTATTGACTTGGGAAAAAAATAGAATTATTGCATTACTGCAATAGGAGTGATCAAATGCAGCAGAGAGAGAGAGAGAAGAAGAAGAAGGAAGAGGAGGAGGAGGAGGAGGAGGAGGATGAACAAATTATCATGCAGAAAGTTTGGCATGAGCCAAAGTCATATCATCCCAACAGTACATATAAGTGAAAGTAGAAGGATAGCAAATAAATATGAAATGGAACATATTCTCCAGCATTTCTAGAGAAATCTATTATCATTATCTACAATAACTGAACTCTATCACCATTGAAATCTCTTTTGCTATTGACCCAGTAAATTTTTTTTTTCTGGTGCTAAATTTCTTATAAAGTCCTTTAGAATTCTTCTCATGTGAAGTTCCTCATTTTTAATGTATTGCAACCTGTTCATGGGCAGCTAGGTGGCACAGTACATAGAATTCTGGGCCTGGAATTACAAAGACCCAAGTCAAGTGTCTGAAGTTGGATTTGAACTCAGGTCCTCCTGAATCCAGGGCCAGTGCTTTATCCCTTGCACCACCTCTCTGCCCCCCAAAAGGCATTCTTTATTTATTTGGTTTTTCCTGTGTAGGTGATTGTGTCAAACTGTTTTGAGTGATGACTGATCTCATTTAGGAAATGGTCTGGGGTTTGGTGCAATCAGTACAGTATCGTTCACAAACAGGAGCATCTGGAAGACTTGATCATCTGTAGGGAATCCCTCTTCCATATGGCATCTTTCAATGATGAAGGCAAACACTTTGGCCTGACATTCATTGCCTTGTTTTATGCTTCACCAGATAATAATCAGAGGGTAGTTAAACAAATTTATTTCTGTTGTTACTTTTTTCAAGGAATTTTGTGTGATTTTGACATATACATGTCAAAACATCTTGTTGGATGAGCAGTCAAAATAGTATTTTGTTTCACTGAAGCAAATGCTTTTTAATAATCAATATGAGCACAGGGGGATCTTGACTTCTCTATACTTTTTTTTTTAGTGAGGCAATTGGGGTTAAGTGACTTGCCCAGGGTCACACAGCTAGGAAGTGTCAAGTGTTTGAGGCCAGATTTGAACTTAGGTACTCCTGACTCTAGGGTCGGTACTCTATCCACTGCTCCACCTAGCTGCCCCTCTATACTTTTTTAGTCAACTGTGTGACCACCAACATGTCTTCTGCTATAGAATATAATTTGATAGAGCTTTATGTGTTCCCTTATTATGTCTTTATCAAGGATGATCTAATACGTGTGTCAATTAACCTCAAATTTTTGTGGATTTGGGAAAGTAGATAAATTGATCAGTTGCTGTCTGAGGATGAGTAATAATGAAGTCCAAAAATGTTCCCCATATTTTTAGTATTCTTCCCTTTTTTAGATACCTTGACAATTTTTAGATCACTCAAAGTTATGTCATCTACATACTTTGTCTATCCTAGCTGCTCTTCCAATATTTATTTTCTTCAGTACCTTTTCTACATTCCTTCTCTCTTCCTAATTTCCCTGTTTCTGTTGGGTGCATCCTTCCGATTTCCCAGGCTTACAATCCTCAGAGCTATCCTCAATTCTTTCCCCTCCCTTGCCCCTTACAGCCAATCGGTTTCCAAGTTGTGCCAATTCTATGTCACTGATATATCTAATATTTATGTTCTTCTTCCCATATACGTGGTCTGTGCCATGGTGCCTAGATTCTTAAACTGTGGGTCCTGACTTCATATGAGGTTGCACAACTGAATGTGGGGGTCGCAAAAAATTTGGCAACAGGAAAAGGTTATCTGGGGTAGCATAAAAATTTCTCAGGATAAAAGAGGTCAAGAGTGGAAAAAGTTTAAGAAGCCCTGCTCTAGGGGTGGCTAGGTGGTGCAGTATTTAATACACCGGCCCTGAATTCAGGAAGACCTGAGTTCAAATCCAGCTACAGACACTTGACACTCACTAGCTGTGTGACCCTGGGCAAGTCACTTAACCCTCATTGCCCCGAAGAGAAAAAAAGTAAATAAAGCCAAGAGCTAGTTCCCAAGAGATAAGTAGTCAAAACATAAAAAGAAGCCCTGCTCTAGTGCAGGCCTTTAACTTCTTTTTTTTTTTTTAATAGTCCTGTACCCCTTGGTTCCTCTTTCTGCCAAGGAGAATGTATGCTGGAAAGATGAGTTTCTATAGGCCAGAAAACAATTCTTTGGTTTCATATGATCTATGGATAGAAGAGGAACTGTAGGTCTTAAAGAGATAGGGTTTGCCCTTTGGTTCGGAGAGTGAAATCTCATAGACTTTGAGAATTAAGCAAGCACATGGAAATTTGGACTGGGTGCCTCCAGGACAGTACAGGAATTCAGTTTTTAAATTTTGTTTTATGAGGAGAGAGAACAAGGGAAGGAGGGAGAGTCACTGCTACATTAGTTGCTGCCATTATCAGGACTCAGGGTACTAAACCATAGGGATGCCACTTGGGGCTGAGATGAAAGAAATTGTGACCAGTTGAGGCTGGTGACAAGGGTAATGGTGATGCTTTTCTCGCTGTCAAACCCTCCCCACTAACTTCACTTTTTCTCTCTCTTTCTCTCTCTCTCTGTCCCCCTCTCCCTCCCTCTCTTTCTCTCTTCTCTCTTTTCTCTCCTCTCTCTTTCTTCTCTCTCTTCTCTTCTCTTCTCTTCTCTTCTCTTCTCTTCTCTTCTCTTCTCTTCTCTTCTCTTCTCTTCTCTTCTCTTCTCTTCTCTTCTCTTCTCTTCTCTTCTCTTCTCTTCTCTTCTCTCTCCTCCCAGTGAAAGTGTCTGCATTTCTAATTTTATCTCTATACATTATATATTATCTCTATATATTTATATTTTCTCTTTGATTAGTTGAATGTCAACTAGATAAAATTTGATCAACCCTAGCTGCTTCTGATTTGGATGTTTCATTATTTGATAGGTAGTTGCAAAAAGAGACAGTAAGACTCATAAGGCAAAAACAGATCAAGTGACAGAGAGCAAATGCTCTATCTGAATCTATCTGAATCACTGGTATTTTGTCTCAACTGGGGGCTCTTGAGCTAGAAGAGAGCTAATAATATTGATTTTATAAAGAGTGTGTGTGCATGTGTGCACATGTGTGTGCATGTGTATGTGTGTGTGTGCATGAGAGAGAGAGAGAGAGAGAGAGAGAGAGGGAGAGAGAGAGAGAGAGAGAGAGAGAGAGAGAGAGAGAGAGAGAGAGAGAGAGAGAGAGAGAGAGAGAGAGAGAGAAAGCAGAGTATAAACGGAATTCAGGGTTTTCCCTTAGGTGAAAGTGAGCCAATTGCAATTACAGTCTTGGAGGGAGGAAAGGCTGGGCTGCTGCTTTGAATCATGGTGCCTTCCCATTTATTTCACCACTACCCCATATGTAATCAAAGGAACTTCTTTGAAGGGTAAAATAAAAAAAGCATTTAGTGACTAGAGAATAGGTCAAACTCAGTGGGAGAAAAAGAAAGGTGGTTGGAGAGGATTGTCAATGCTTGCATTCCTAAGGCCAGAGAAGAGGGAGGGAGTATCCCCCGGCTTTCTGAAACCCGGTAGGTGAGTTTTTCCACCTTATACTAACAACCCTCACAGACCCTGGCTACAGCCTCATAATGGGTCTCCTTGTTCTGAGTCTTCCCTCAGCTGCTAAGGAGATACAGTATTACTAAAGCATGAGTCCTATTATGTCACTCTCCTGCTTAAGAAGCTCCAGTGGTTCCCTTCAGCTTCTAGGATAAAATACAAATTCCTCTTTTTGGCTTTTCAAAGGCTTTCATGGTTGGACTCCAGGCTTATTTCACATCACTCTCCCTTACGTACACTATGCTCCAGCCAACTTGATGTACTTGAAATATAAAATTCCGACTCTTCTCTTATGTGTGCCTCTCAGAATCTCTACTTTTTTGGGGGGGGGGTGAGGCAACTGGGGTTAAGTGACTTGTCCAGGTTACAAAGCTAGTAAGTGTCAAGTGTCTGAGGTCAAATTTGAACTCAGGTCCTCCTGAATCCAGGGCCGGTGCTCTATCTACTGCGCCACCTAGCTGCCCCTCTAGCTTCTTTCAAAGCTTAACTCAAAGTGTCACTTCTTGGTGGGTTTTTTTTGCAGGGCAATTGGGGTTAAGTGACTTGCCCAAGGTCACACAGCTAGTGTTAAGTGTCTGAGGCCGGATTTGAACTCAGGTACTCCTGACTCCAGGGCCGGTGCTCTATCCACTGCACCACCTAGCTGCCCCCTCAAGTATCACTTCTTACAGGAAACCCATCTTGATTTCTGGTTGTTAGTGCCTTCCCTCTGGAAATTACTGTCTACATATATGTGTTCTTTCTTCCCAATAGACTAAGCTCCTTAAGAGCAACAACTGAAGGACAGTCACCAGGGTTATTTGTTCCTTGGCCGTGTATTTCTCTCCTAATAATTCTTTTTATTTTGCAAAAAAAAAAAGAAAAGAAAAGAGCAAGAACTGTTTTGATTTTGTCTTTGTATACTCAGTCCCTGGCACATAGTAGGTGCTTAATAAATGTTTGTTGAATAAAGGAATATAATATCTGGGAAGATGAGAGTTTAAAGTCTTAATATGATCCCTCTACTTTCTTTGATGATTGTATTAATTATGATCTTTGGTCTAACACAGCAGTGGTTTGACTGTATAAGGTGCCTGATTGGGAAATTACCCCTACATTGGTAGCAAGTCATTGACAATCTGTAAAATATAATCAATTTCATTTTTTGTTTTTATATGGTACTTGCTATGTCAAATATTTCAACTCTTTTCTCAAAGAAATGAACCCATGATTCATAGGTGGTAAGCTTTTGTATATTCTATAAACCTGTCTTTCTTTCATACCCTTGAATATCATATTTTCCACCAGATTTTTCACCAGATCCCTATCCTTTACTCCCTTTACATTGAAGTCACCGAGTACCAAAGTTAAATTTACATATGTTGATTTAATTTGGAGACCTGTTTTAAGTTATTTGAAGAATTTTTCTACTTCATCCTCTGCAGCAATTGTTAGTACATAAACTGTGATTGTCTTCATAGTAGTCTTTTTGTAAATACTTATCAGCAGCATTGCAACAGATGACAAAAGATCCTCTGAAATGGTTTCTTTTTTTCTGTAAGCATAATAAAACCAATTCTTTTCTTTGCCTCTCCAAAGAGAATCTGTAGGTCATCCTTCCCTTTACCTACAACTTCCTTTTGTTTTCTATGTTACAAATCTAACAGTATAACCACTTCCTTGCCCAAGGGGCTCAGGGGCTATGCCCTCTCCACTAAGCAGGCCCTCTCATGTCTAGACCTATTTACGTGTGGGAAGACCACATTCCAACTTTTTGGGAACCTGAAATCCAAGGAAAGGAGTCAGGTTAGAAGGGGACAGATGCTGGGTATATTATAGAATCACAAACTTCAGCAACTGATTGAATATGGACAGTGAGGGAAAATGAGGAGTCAAGGACTTGGATTGCAGACATGGTTGACTGGAAGGACCAAAATAAATAGGAATTTAGGAAGAGGGGTGGGTGTGAGAGAGGGAGAAGATACTGAATTCTGTTCTGTGTATTGAGTTTGTGATTTCTAGAGGACATCCATTTGGAAATGTCCAATAGGTAGTTTGTATTGCAGAATAGAAACTCAGCAGAGAGACTAGTGGTAGGTATGTAGCTCTGGGAGTCATGCATATAGATGGAAATTGGACTTGTGATGGTTTGTCAACACCAAAGAATTTATCACTACATGGTCAGCCTGCTATTTATTGATAAACCTCTCTTGTACTTAGGTTCTCTTGTAGTTAGGCTGGTCTTCAGAAAGAGACAGGGAAGTATTCTTGAAGACTTTTCAACAAGTACAACTTGCTAGAGTTGTTTTCTGTTGGCATATACTTGTAAAATGCTGGAGGTCACCTCTAAAGTGCTCTGAGGCATTAGGGTAGGATTTTGTGCAGGTTATTGTGATTAATAACCATCAATAAATACTAACATCATACATATATTTGTTGTTCTTCAGTCATTTTTAGTCATGTCTGACTCCTTGAGTCCAACTCATTTGGATTTTTTTTTTTGGTCAAAAATACTGGAATGGTTTGCCATTTCCTTCTCCAGCTCCCTTTTACAGATGTAGAAACTGAGGTCAACAGGGTTGAGTGATTTGCCCAGGGTCACACAGTTAATAAGTGTCTGAGATCACATTTGAACTCAGGAAGAAGAGTCTTCCTGACTTGAGGCCTAGTTCTCTATTCACTGTGCCACCTAGCTGCCCATATTATGATTAATAACTATCAAGAAATATTAATAGTCAAATATATATACACATATGTAATAAGGAACAAAATTTTACACAAAGCCCCCAGCATTAAAAAAAGTAAAACCAATTAACAGACCAACCCCAACGCATTTTCTCTGTATCTCTTTCCAAGACTGCTTGTCTCTTCCTTGGTTTTGCCTTCTTACATTTTTAAATAAATACTTGCATTCAATGTGTAAATGGTTCTGATTCTATTGGTTTCCATCTGTATCACTTTGTATCACTCCTTCCATATTTTTCCATCATCTTCGTGTTTATTGTTTTTATGACACCATAATATTTAATTATATCAGTGCATGCTAATTTAACCATTCTTTAATTGCTGAACATAAATGTCACTTCTAGTTACCTGCTATTGTAAATAAAACAGCTATGAATATTTTAAACATAGGTTCCCTTTATCCTTCTACAATATGTTAAGGATAAAATCCTAGCAGTGGAATCACTAGGCCAAAGAGCATAGATGTTGCCTTATGGCCCTTCAAAACGTTTGTTTCACTTCTACGCGGTATTACTACCTCAACCTAATTGAATTGGTCAAAAGAACCAAGCAAGGGGGATTCTTGTGCTCATTGTGGAGGTGGGGGTTGGGGGCAAATGGGTAATACATGCCCCTCAACACAAGAGGGAGCCATGGGGAAGTGCCAAACTTTCTATGGTTCTCAGAGAACCTAAATTCTGTACACTCTCTCTCTCTCTCTCTCTCTCTCTCTCTCTCTCTCTCTCTCTCTCACACACACACACACACACACACTATTACTACATAAAAAATAGTTTTATCAAGCCACACTGTCTAGTCTAGGGAATTACAAACTTTTTTTGGACATCATACCCATGAATATAATTTTTGAGCACATACCTCCTAATATGTATATTTACTTATATTGCTAAATTTTATACATATATGTATATATGTATAGACACACACACACAGGACTCACTGTCCAACCAAAACAAAAAAGAGGGCATATGTGGAAGACTTACTAACCGACTTCGTCCCAGAGCTTCAAAGCAACCCTCCAAAGGACTTGCAGAAGTCAGGAAGTAACCTGGGGAGCAGGGGGTGGGGTATGCAGAGAGGAGGGCAATATTCCCAAAACTACCTTAGCAAAGGTTGCTGGAGGTCTCCAGTTGGGGTTAGGTTACAACTGCTTTGAGGATTGAACTGCCAGAACAGAAGTGGAGAGGATGTGGAGGAATGATGGGGGAAACAATGGATAAAAGATAGGCGTGGCTGTATTGGAAACATGTCTCACGATTGGCTATGGCAGAGAGGGTAGGAGGAAACCCTTTTCCCCAATCTGATTGGCTGATCACATAATCTCTTGGGGTTATGCTCTATTTTTTGGACCCTGCTAGTGTAGAGTCTAGAGCAACGCTTCTTAAACTGTGGGTCGCGACCCCACGAAGGGTCCCGTAACTGAATGTGGGGGTCGTGAAAAATTTGGCAACAGTAAAAGGTTGTGTATATCTATGTTATATACCTATACGCCCTGGGTCGCGTAAAAATTTCTCTGGCGAAAAGGGGTCGCAAGTGGGAAAAAAGTTTCAGAAGCTCTGCTCTGGAGCAGCAAAGCAATTAAATGGGCACTCTCCTGAGTTCATGAGAATATATATTTTATTTTATGTATTTTTTTTAGAACATATATTTTAGAAAGGCACTTTGGATGGACAATAATCTGGTGGCACAATTGAATGGAAAGAAGGTATGGGCTGGGTCACTCATTGGAATTTTAGCAACGCTTTCAATGAATCCAACTTGTTCTCTCATTAAAAAAGTGAGTGTATATGTGTGTGTGTGTGTGTGTGTGTATACACACACATATACACATATGTATGTATGTATATATTTGTTATTGGTGCCTTTTGTTTTTACATCAGAGTTATTTCTGGATATACTTCTCTTCTCCTACTTCCTCCTTCATCACTGAAATCTCTATTGAAAGAAAAACAAACAAAAAATAACCAATACAGTGATGTGCCCTGAATTTATAGTAAATAGAGAGTCAGCCTTGAAGTCAAGAAGACCTAGGTTCAATTAAGCCTTGCCTCTGACAGCTATGTCTGGCTGTTTGACCTTGGGCAGGTTATTTAACTTGACATCTTAAGGTTCTCAGATAACTTACTAAGAATATGAGCTGTAGAAACACTGCAGAATTTACATTGGTAGAGGGAGTTTTCTCAATGGGAACTCCCTAGACGAATATAGTCACTGCAATGACAAATGCAAGTTACAGTCTGTACTCATAGTCCCCTGTATCTCTTCCAAGAGGAAGGAGGTATATTTCTTTATTCTCCAGAACCAAGGTTGGTCATCATTGTTATTTGGTTCCCCTCCTTTTAGTATTCTTTCATTTTCATTATTGCAGTCATAGTGTATCTTTTTCATCTGTTTCTGCTTTACTCCATATCATATCAGAAAACCAATATTGTTTAATGCCAATAATCTGGGGATGCTGCATTTCTGAATCATGGAATACCTTGGAAGAATAAAAGCAATGAAAAGACATCTTGTGGGTGACTAATAGGTTGCTGTGTATTGCCAGTGATAATGTGAATATGAGAAGCTATGTGAAAGTCATACATCAGGGTCACCTGTGAGTGGAAAAGGAGGTGGGCCAGTAATGAGACTGAGGGAATGGCATAATATTGCATCAGCAACCTCAAAATATATGGTGTCCCTAAAGTCTTGGTGCATTTTAAAGCACTTAAACTTTACTAGCTTAAAATTGCACTATGATTTTTGGGACATGCTGGATTAAAAGAACCAGAGAATTGTTTTCAGTGTATTGGGCTGATCCTGAGGATGTAAGGAGGGACATGGAAAAGAACTGAATAGAATGAGATAAGGAAGAGTGGTGATATGCACTGGTGAAGGGGTTGCCCACTAGATTACAAATCCTTGAGGGATTTGTTTATTCTTTTCTTTTTTTTCTTCCTTCCTTTTGGCTTTGTATGCTCAGGACCCAGAACTGTGCCTTGTACATAGAAATGCTTAATAACTTCTTGCCAAAAGGATAATTTAAAAGCAACCCAAATATATGTGATACTTGGAGGTTTACAAAGAGTACATAAAGACAATCTTACTGAATCTTCACAATCATATGAGGTCTGTATCACCACTCTCATTTTATAGATGAGAGAACTAAGCTTAGAAAGGTGAAGTGACTTGTTCATGGAAATAAGGGAGGGAAGACAGGATTCAAACGCAGTCTTTCCTGACACTAGCATTTATGGTAAAGTGGAGGGGGGGGCAGCTAGGTGGCACAGTGGATAAAGCACTGGCCCTGGATTCAGGAGGACCTGAGTTCAAATCTGGTCTCAGGCACTTGACACTTACTAGCTGTGTGAGCCTGGGCAAGTCACTTAACCCTTATTGCTCCACCAAAAAAAAAAAAAAGAAAGAAAGAAAAAAGTGGAGAGCGCTCTGGGTCTAGAGAGAGGAAGACCTGAGTTTCAAATCCAATCCTAGATACATACTAGCTATGTGACCCTGGGAAGATCACTTAAGCTCTGCCTCAGTTTCCTCAATTGAAAAAGAGACAATAATATCAACCATCTTCCAGAGTTGCTGTGAGGATAAGATAATATTTGCAAAACTAATAAGTACAGTGCCTAGAATAAAATAGGTACCTAATAAATACTTGTTCCTTCTCCCCCCCCCCACTGCTTCTCATGAATCAATCCATTGAGATATAGAACTATGAAATCATATTTTATCAGCCAATTTTAGAGGCAACTAGGTGTCACAGTGGATAGAATGATGGGCCTAAAGTCAGGAAGACTGGAGTTCCAATAATCCAGCCTCAGATATTTAACTAGCTGTGCGACAGTGGACCAAATCACTGAACCTCTGTCTCCATTTCTTTATCTATAAAAAGGGGCCTCTACCTCCCAGGGTGGTTGTGAAGATAAAATGAGATATTTGTAAAGTGCCTCTCGGACCACTATTTAAATGCTATTATGCCAATTATACATTTATTTTTATATGAAAAGGAAAGGGCCACAGACTTGTATGATAATTGAGCTTAAAGAGATTTTTAGCTCAGGAATGGGGAAATCTGTAGCTGGGGATATTTTGATAGACATAGTATAGCAGAAAAAAAAATCTGATATACGAGAACTACCTTTTAAAATTGCCCCTTCTTTCCAGAGAAATTTACAATGAAGTCAGTGTTCTACTGCTTCCAGGATTTTCAAATGTATGGAACTTTCTCACTAAAGTCAAAGTAAGTTTCTTTCCACCAATCTAGCAATTAAGGAACTCCTTCCTCATAGAGGACTACAATTTCACCATTTTGTAGCCTCTTATGGGACCAAAACATGTAGGAGGGTAGTTTGCACCGGAGGAAAAGTTGCTTGACTTCACTTGTCCACTTTCAAAATTATGATAGAAACAGAAGTCCTCTCAAAGACCCTGTCCCCCTTCCCTACTCCTCTCCTTTGATCCACCTCCAAAAATGGAAAGTTTCAGGCCCAATGAAGGATTTTTTTTCTGTAAATTCCAGGCTTTATGGAAAGACAGAGAGGGAAGGAATTTTGCAACAGAAATAATTTTGCAGCCTTAAGGTTTGTACTAGAATACAAAAATAACCCAGTGAATGGGTTTGGTACAAAGTCATAATTTACAAGCCTCTTTGAGGGAATTTGAGGAGAGGAGAGAGAAGGACTCTAAGGAGCGAAAAGAAAGTTATTTTAACACAACCAAAGCTAGGTATATTTAGTAATACACCCAGTACACCACTGACTGACCTGACTGCCCCCGCTTAAGGATTTGGCTAAGACCTAAAGTTTGGTGTGTGTGTTTTTTTTAATTAAATGTCTCTTCTTCTCCCTCCACCATTCCTTTATCACTTGTGCTGTGTGCATGTGTGTGACGTTTCAGTGTTTCCAGGGACTTCATTTCTTCTAGGTCACTTGGAGCTCCAAAATAAATCCAAAGTTCCAGAAACCCCGAGAAGCAGCTTCCCAAACTAAGAAGCCAGCTCCAAACTGCAAAGCAACCGAGAACGGAGCTGCACCAGCATGGAAGCTGGAGCAACACTTAACAAGCCATGAAAATACCCCCAGAACAAGCCTTTCCCAGGGAGGCCGCGTCGTTGCAAAGCTGTACCAAGGCGGCTTTCACTTCCTCCTTCTACCCGCGGAACAGCACCGAGCACGTAAGGTCCTGAGAGATACTATTTGGGACAAAGGGACAACCGTAAGGCTGCGGAGAGAAAATACAAATCTCCAGTTGTCCGGGTGTCCCTGATTGTGAAGCTCCGGGGGCTCGGGAGAGGGAGACGAGCGGCTCACTCACATCTGCAGTTTCGCCCGGAACAGGAGCAGCAGTTGCTGCTGCTGCTGCTGCTGCTGCTGCTGCTGCTGCTGCTGCTGCAGGGGGCGGCGGCAGGACGAGAAGCAGCAGGAGTTGTTGGGTTAAAGGGATCCAGACTGAGAGTCTCCCCTTGCACCACTAGGAAGTGACGACTTCGCCTGAGTCCCACAGAAAAGAAACAAAGTTTGTGTTTGTGAATTGTTTCCCTTCCCTCCACTCCTTTAAACCAGACGGGAGATTTTCACCCACCAAGGTGAGTACCCCAGAAGGGGAAGAGCCCCCCCCAGCCAGTCAAGCCCCATTGGGCTTCCTTCCCCCCCCCCCCCATGGAAGGGGATTCTTCTCTTCTTCCTTTTTTTTTTTTTTAATGGCTTTATGCACTCGGTTTCGCGGCAGAGTACGGGAGGGGGAGTGCGTTTTAGGGTTGTTTGCTGCGTTTGCCCGGCCGGACTGGAGTAGTTGGGGAAGGGGAAGGAAAACAATCGGCGGCTGCGCTTTTGCGGGGTGTTCGCTGCCGCTCGGAGAGCTCGTTCGGCCGGGCTCCTCTTCCCCAGCCTCTGCCGCTTCTGCCTGCACCCGCCGTGCACCAAATGACAGGCACAGCTGACTGCCTTGGCCCTGGGCTCCCTCCCCGCCGTCTAGCCGGCCGGCCGGGCTGCGGCCCCAGCCTGGGAGGAGGCTAGCGTGCCCGCCGTCCTCCCGCTTCGGCTAGCTCTCTCACTCCACCCGCTAGGCTAAGAGATCCCTCCCAAACCAGCCACCCGGCCAAGCGTCTGCGCCCTGGGTGATCAGGTTATGGGGGGGTGGCGGGGGGGGGGGGACAGCCAGCACAGAGTTCCGCAGTCCATTTTCCCGAGTTTCACTGAAGACCGAGAGAGAGAGAGAAAGAAAAGTTCGGTGTTTTCCAGAGAGCCCAGACTGTTTTGTTTACCCCTTAACTCCGAGGACGCTCCCCACCCCCACTCCCCTATCTTTCCTGTAAGGACATCTTCCTCTTCTTCGCTTCGTCTTAGGAAGAAAGTTAAAAGGAACTCCTTTTTATCCTCTGCCCCCCCCCTAAATTTACATGGCGCTTAAATGACTAAGATCAATCAAACTTTTCAGTTTGAATAAATACACAATCTGGCCTCCCCAAAACTCCCGTCACTACGAAACCTGAAAATGTTTAAATAAATTCACGATCGCTTCTCCACGACCCCCGCCCCCACCCCCACCTCCCCCGCCGCCCTCTTCCTACGGTTCTTCAGCGGACTGATTGCTAAGGACTATTGCTTTTGCAGTTTATCCAGCACGCCCACATACATATGTGAGTGTTTTATATATAAAACTCACAATTTTTTCCTTCTGATGGATTCTGGCATAGCATCGGTTTGTTGTTGTTGTTGTTGTTGTTGTTGCTTTATGAAGCTCTTGGGGCTGTGGAAGAGTGCTTGGGGATTTTCTTTGGGTGGGGGGGGGGTATCCTTGTAAAGTATCCTTCTAAAAATAACAGCTGAGAAATTTCTGACCCCGGCAAAGGAACCCGAGTGGAGTCCAGCTCCTGGCCCCCGGTGCAGAGGTTCCTTGCACGTAGAGTCAGACGGGGACTGGGAGATTGGGGGCGTGCACGACTGCGTCCCTTCTAGAAGGGAGGTCACTCAATGCAGAAATGTGGGGAGCAGTTGTCTCAAGGGCGAAATGTTGCAGCAGTTTCATGATGGCGGCGTGTAATTACTGTGGGATCTCAGACTCTGGCTTTGTTGGAATGGATGTTGATACACAGGAGCAAGGCTTTGGGGAGGGGGGAAGAGCGGCGGGAGAGAAAATGCAGATTTGCATTGCAAATACAAGAAAGATTCAGCCTCGGTTGTATTGCCAAGTTCCAGTTTGCCCCTTAACTTCCAGCAGGTGATTTATTTACTCGTCTCTCTGGCCCCCAACTTCCCACTCCCTAGACTACGTGCCAAACACCTGAGAAGTGAAGGAAGGAGGAGAGATTGAAGCAAACTACTGCCTTGCCTACCTGTTTAGGACTGGGATTTCTTGCCAAGAAAAAAAAAATGTCAGGGAAATATACCCTTATAAGTTCGCTTTGTAAAACTCGTGAAAAGGGAAGGTCCAAAAAGGATTCCAAAGCTGGCCCATCTTTTCTGTAGGAGGCCTTTCTGGATCCTCCGCCCCACCTCCAAATGCTAGTGACTCCCCATTTAGATTACTTTCGGTCTGCTTATATGTATCTAGTTATTTCTCATCTTATATTATCTTATATTTATCTAGTTATTTCGATAGTTTTCCATGTTAGAATATAGGCTTCTTGAGGGCAAGCTGTTTTTGTTTTGTTTTTAGTCTTACTTTGTATCCTTAGAATTTTAGCACAGTGCTTGGCATATAGTAAGTACTTTAATAATTGCTCGTTGTCTGACTGGCTGTACATTGCTTGACTGGGGACACACAGGGTGTGGCTGTGTTTCTGAGAGCTGGGTTAGAAATCAATGACAGCCAGTTAGACTTTGAGCCCCGGTCTTCCATGGTCAGCTACAAAAACTGATGTTGGGAACTGATTTCTTTATTGTGTTCTGGGCAGAAGGGGGGGAGGGAATGCCCACATGTGTCTAGAAGGAGGAGGAGGAATGTGTCATGAATGTAGCACCTTTTATTCAGAGGCCCTGTCAGAGCTTCATAAGTATTAACTGCCGCCTGTGCCAGGAAGGGACTTGGACCTTGGCATAGCTCACTTCTTTGATAAATTTGAGAATCCCACTAGATAGGAAGTGGGAGGGCCAAAGCTGGAAGTTTTCCTCAATTAAATCTTATACTACAGTATAAACAGTGTGTGTGTGTACATATGTATGTATACACATATAGGGATTTCTAAATATTTATATACATGCATATTACAGATATTCAGTATAACTACAGTTTTTTTTAAAGCAAAACAAAGTGGTGGTGAAGGAGAGGCATGGAAGGCAGAGACATCATTCTTGTGTTATTGTGAAGCTCATTCTCTGGTTACTGGGAGGCAGATGTTAATTGACACTCCTTTGCATGTTGCTTTACAAGTGTTCTTAAGCCTGCATCCCTTAGTTGTGAGGACTGTGACTTTTGTCTCTCAGGAATCCTCCCCACCCACCTCTGGCAACCAGTTCAGGCTTCTGGAGGTGTGTAACAACTGTTAACTGACTTGAAAGAGCTTCCTCTGGTGTGATCATGCTTCTTGTGGGCCTTCTTGTGGTCATACCTGGGAGGTCTTGTAAAACCTGGCTACATTTCTACATAATTTGCAGATAGATTTGGACAGAGAAAAACCCCATCTAGGAACATATATCTCCAGTGAGTGCAAAAATAATCAGTACTTAGTGTAAAACATCAGAAGCTATTTTTAGTGGAAAGAGAGGGCCTGGATCTGGAATCAGAAAGACCTGGGTTCATGTGACCATGGACAAGTGACTTAACTTCTCAGCCTGTTCCTTCCTCTCTAAAATGGGAATAATAATAATACCAGGAGTAGTCGAAAGTCGAAGTCGTCATAGTAGTAGTTTCACCTCCCAGAATTGTTGAGAATCTAGTATCTTTTTTTGGGGGGGGGGTGAGGCAATTGGGGTTAAGTGACTTGCCCAGGGTCACACAGCTAGTAAGTGTCAAGTGTCTGAGGTCAGATTTGAACTCAAGTCCTGTTGAACCCAGGGCCGGTGCTTTATCCACTGTGCCACCTAGCTGCCCTGAGAATCTAGTATCTTAAAAGCCCTGTGTAAATGATAGTTCTTATTTTTATTATCAGAAACAAGCTAGATTATAATTCTAGCCTTTGTCCACAGGATTGCCCTTTCTCGAATGTTCTTCCCTACTCCTTTATACCTTGCCTAAGTTTCAAGGTTTAGTTGAGTAGACAAGCACTATATTTTTCATGCCTAGGCATTGTGCTTAATAGTAGGTGTGAAATACCATGTTGACCCCAAAGGTCATGCATTATACATTTTAAGAGTCTAACCTAAGTAGACCAGATTTTTTTTGGGGGGGGGGTTCTAACTGGGATTTGATTAAGTGTGGCAAACCCCTTCGTATAGTAGAAAGTGGAGTCATTGGCTTTAGTGCCTGGCTCTAATTCTTACCACCTGTGGGATCCATGAGCACATTTTCCCCCCATAGAGTTGGTTGTAAAGATTTACCAGCATGCCACTGGCCTAGACTATTACTTCCTTTTCTGGAGATGGCTAGAAGAAGCTTATAATACTCAGCATTTTGGGAGGAGCTTGCAGGAGAAGATAACTGCCTAAATAATCATCCTGGAGTTTGGGGCCAGGAATGGCACAGAAGGGGAGGTGCTGATTGCCAAGGGCTAGAGGGAGAGAATTGGATCGATTGGTACGTCTGGGAGCCACCCAGCAGCTGGTGAGCAAACTTGAATGGTTCTAGTAATGTTAGCCTAACTCTGGTTGATAGTTCTCCATAATTCATGCTCTCTGCTTTGCCCCCCCCCCTTCTCCATTATACTAGAATCTGCACAGTAGTTGTACTCAGCATTGCTTAATACCGGAAACTTAATCCTTACTTCCTCTCCCAACTTACATAAAATGCTGATTTATTAGCAAGGCTTGCTGCTGAGTTCATGGGCCCAAGAACTACTTCATAGCATTTGCCTATTGGGAACCCATAAAAGCTGTGAATAAAAACTGAATATAGATTTTTTTTTAAAACCACTTACCTGTACTCTGGGATGTGGGAACATGCCACACATAGGGGCTCCTGGAGGTTGATTATGGAGTTTAATAATCTTAGAGATTACTCTAAAATGCTGCCCTCTGAGCCAGATGGAGCAGCCCTCCACCCCACCCCCGGGAGGGTGTAATGAGGAAGCTCCATGATGCCCTCTTGGCCCCACATCTGCATTTCCATCATCAGGTGGCCTCCTGACATACTGACTCCTGAAACCACAATCTTCTGTTTTGACATCACTGTTAGCTTCCTGAAAGAGAAGCTGAAACAGCCCCCCCCATTGATCCTGAATTCCTCCATATAACAGACCTTTGCAAATTTCCTGATACTGTGTGTGTATTGGTACTGGGTCCATCGACCTTCACTTCCTTCTTGAAAAGAACCCTTCCCCCATTTCTCACTGAAAAGCCCTTACTGAAGAAAATTAATGACTGCAACAACTACACAACAAACAAATATATAAAGAAGTAAATGGCCTAGTTTGTACAAGGCTTAAGAGGAAGTATAGAAGAAGTTTTAGAGTTAGAAAAACCTGGGTTCAAGTGCCAGCTGCTGACTGACTGTGTAACCCTAGGCAGGTCATTTAACTTTTCATTGCCCTTAGGCAACTCTGACTAGTTCCCTATCTACACTGGATGGGAGTAGTTTCCTTACTAGGGCTTTCTACGCCTTTCAAATCACAGTTAAAGACCAAAAAAACCGTAACAGATGCACAATGCAATGCACTAGGGAGTACATTAATAAGAAATGATACAGTTCCTACTCTCAAGAAAATCACCATCTGATAAGGAAGATGTCAAAGTAACACAAGTACCACACACAGTAGAATGTGAAACCGATAAGGGCGAAAGAGAGGTTCCGATGATGTATTTATTCCAAGAAAATTTAAGGAGACAGTGATTACTTTCAGCTGTGGATGAATGAGGTGGGGCTTGGGCCCTACTCTGGGCAGAGGCAGCATCTGAGCTGAGAGTCTTGAAAGAAAATATAGGATCACAATTTAGAGCTTTAGGGACACCTTAGAGGCCATTTGATTAAACTTCCTTCTTTCATGGATGAGGAAACTGAAGTCCAAATAGCTTAATTGGTCTGCCAAAGTTCCCACATGTTAGTAGGTGACAGCATTAGGATTTGAACCTCTCGGACTTTATATTCAATATTCTTTCTACTCTACTATAATGCCACTATAAGGAGTTCAACAAGTAGACTAGTAGTTCCTGGGGAATAGGAAAGACCTCATGTAGGAAATAATTCTTGATCTGGTCTTTGAAGGAAACTAGGGAGTGAATTCCAGACAAAGGACAGTCTGTGCAAAGGTGTGGAAATGAACAATGGAATAATAATAATAATAATAATAATAATAATAGCATTTACGTAGCACTTTAAGGTTTGCAAAGTGCTTAACAAATATTATATCATTTTAATTTTCATAAGACCCTTGGGAGATATGGGTTATTATTATTATTATTCCCATTATGCAGATGAAGAAACTGAGACAGATTAAGTGAAGTGATTTGAATTTAGGCCTTCCTGACTCCTGATCCAGCTCTATCCACTGGATCACTTAGCTGCCTGTCATTCGGGAGGAATAGCAACAAAGTCAGTTTAACTGAACCATAGAGTTTGAGAAGAGTACAGTTCTCCCTTCCTCATCATGGTTTTGATATATTGGAGGGTCAGCATAAGATATTAAATGGGAATTTGGGGGAGTTTTGCAGACACTTCAGATGACATACAAAGGTCAGCAGATGATATAGAAAAAGTTTAGAAACTCAGAAATACATAAAATATGTGTATGGTATTCTATGATATCAATAATATTTTTCTCTTTTAATAATTTCATAATGCAGACTTCTCTGGTACAAAGTGGGGGGCAAAATTGTGTTTCTTTTTTTTGCGAGGAGCAAAGCAGGTTAAGTGACTTGCCCAGGGTCACACAGCTAGTAAGTGTCAAGTGTCTGAGGCCGGATTTGAACTCAGGTCCTCCTGAATCCAGGGCCAGTGCTTTATCCACTGTACCACCTAGCTGCCCAACCCCACAGACTATTAAGACATTTGAGAGACTGAATCTAAGGCCTTCCACAAAGTGACCCCTACTTAGCTTTCCATCAATGTCTCCCATTATTCTCCTTGTCAGTGGATGGGACTTTGTGTTGCAGTCAAAATATTTTCCCCATTGTTTTGTTAGAACATCATGCAGCCATGCACATTCTTCCTTTCTACCTCAGTGCTCTATGCTCACAGCCTTCCCCTTGCCTGGACTTCTTCCCGGACTTGTTTACTAGTCCTTCAAGCTCTAACTCAAACTTCTTCCCTGAAGTTTTCCCCAATTACCCTAGCTCATGAAACCCACTCCTCTGAACTCTAGTAGCTAGAGGTATGCTGGAAAAAGTTTAGCAACCAGCTCTCAGGAGAAAAAAAATGTGCACACAACACACTTTTAAATTTAATCTTCATTTAAAATTTTTTCTCCATCACTTTGGTGTTTAGACAGTCGACAGAACAATAAAGCAAGCCTCATTTTGTAGCATTTGCAGATTTCTGAAATGTAAATGCTCACCTTGAAAATATAACAAATGGCTATTAGGAGTCATAAGAGCTGACCCCAGGATACCCCTGCCCAAAGTTGTTGTTCCTTCATTCTGGAAGAGGACCATGACATTGGGGAGGTGTGACTTGCAGTAAATTGGATTTAAGTGAGGCAGGGCTGTGCAAAGTTATCAGCTTTACTCTCTCTTCCAGAGCCATCTGGGTCCAGTGGAAAGATATATATCAGAATGACTGGAGATGGCCGTGGATATTTAAGGCAATTGTGGTTAAGTGATTTGGCCAGGGTCACACAGCTAGTAAGTATCCAGTGTCTGAGGCCAAATTTGAACTCAGGTCCTCCTGACTCTAGGACCATTTCTCTTTCAACTGAGCCACATAGTTGCCCCCTCCTTATAGTACAGAATATAGAATACTAGGCCTAGGAGGCCTAATCTTGGAGGTCATCTAGTCCAATTCCTGGGAAGGAAGAAATTTTTATTAATGGCTTGGACTAAATCATAGATGACATGCTTATAAAATTTACAGATGGCTGTAAACTGGAAGGAATAACTAACACACTGGATGAGTCAGCATCTGAAAAGCTCTTGATAAGAAAGCATTGGACTGAATTAAATAAGATTCATTTCAGTAGGGACAAATGTAAAGTCTTATACAGTTATCCCTTCCATATGGGGGACAGGTTTAGGGACGGGGAGACCTCACAATCTGGAAGATCTCTCTAAAATATTTTGGCCCTCCCTTTGTACCAGAGAAGAAGTCTGAATTTGCCAAGAGTGAGGTTGACCTCGCACAACCCTTCCTCATTTAAATTCAATTCAAGGCAAGTTATGACATCACCCTGATGTCATGTCCTCTTCCAGAACGAAGGACAAACAACAATATTTTTAACATCCCCAGATTCTAGCACAGCCCTTTTCTCATAGAGGCTGGTGGGGCAGAGGGTAGTGTGCTAGGCCTAGAGTCAGGAAAACCTGAGTTCAATTCTGGCCTCAAACACTTAGTTGCATGACCCTTGGCAAATCACTTAACCTCTGTCTGCCTCAAGTTCCCCAATTGTAAAATTGAGATAATAATGGCACCTATCTCCAAGTGTTGTTGTGAGGGTCAAATGAGATGGTATTTGTAAAAAGCTCTTAGCACTGTGTCTGGCACATAATAGGAGGATATAATATAAATGCTTATTCCCTCCCCCCTCAATAAAAGTCTGAGTCTTATGGTGGAGAAAGTGTCAGCAAATATCAGTTATGCTATGTGTCAGGCAAAGGGGGTGTTAGGAAGAGAAGACAAATTCTTCTGTCTTTCTCCTTCCCTCCCCTCCACCCCCCTCCACCCTAAGCCAGAAGCCTCACTTCACTATATAATTATGGTATCTTTGAAAATAAAAAGCATCAGGTCACATTTGAGGAGATCCTCTCCGAGGTAAACACTACCATCAAATCTGCCCCCAGGAATTCAATGGCCACCACCTGGCCCAAATGTTGTCAATTACAGCCTCCATTTGCAAGCTAGATTCCTTTCTGATTGCAAACTTTCCCTGGGTTTACATAAACAGATCTGGAGTTAACACAGTGAATTCTTCTTGAAAAGTTGTGTGTAAACTGAATTTTTGTAACTCAAAGCACATCTTAAATCCACAAAGAGAGTTTACTATTTCTCCACCCAGTGTCCTTTCTCCTTTCATGCTGTCTTAATTATTTTTCTCTTTTTTCCTTTTTTTTTGTTCATGCTGTCTTAATTATAACTAATGAGACTAAGTCATCAAAAACTATTTTTATCTGTTTTGTGAATCCTGATTTTCATGTATCTGGTTAACATAAAGTGAGACACACCTATCTGCTCTTTAAAGATTTTTAAAAACCCTACAGCTTTTGGGGGCAGCTAGGTGGCACAGTGGATAAAGCACTGGCCTTGGATTTAAAAGGACCTGAGTTCAAATCCAGTCTCAGACACTTGACACTTACTAGCTGTGTGACCCTGGGCAAGTCACTTAACCCTCATTGCCCTGCAAAAAAAACCAACAACAAACCAAAACAAAACCTACAGCTTTGCCCCATAATAACATGGGTTATGCATTTTGTTAGAGTTAAAGCACTGACATTTGATTGTATTATTAATTACTTTAGTGTTGTTGATTTCCAAGACTCCTAGCCAATGTCACATAGTTAACAATATTTATTGAGTGATCACTATCTTCAGAACACTGTACTGGGCAATATGTCAGAGACCCAAGACAGAGGTCCTGGACTAAAAGTTCTTTCACTCTGATGAGGGAGCCAGGATAAACATGTGTGAAAAGCACACTTGAACAGTTATAAAATAATATTTAACTACCAATTATTAGAAAACTATTTACTTCAGAGCTGAGCTCTGATCCAACATTCATTCACTCATTTGTTCATTCAATGAATTCAATTCAGTTCACCCAGCTTTTTACATTAAAAAAAAAAAGAATTATTGAGATCTTTTGATTCTTCTTCTTGTTGTTCAGTCATGGCTGACTCTTCATGATCCCATCTGGGGTTTTCGGGGCAGGGATACTGGAGTGGTTTGGCATTTCCTTCTCCCGCTCATTTTACAGATGCAGAAACTGAGACAAACAAAGAGACAAACTGAAACTTGCCCAGGGTCACACATCTAGGAAGTGTCTGAGGTCAGATTTGAACTCAGGAAGATGAGTCTCCATGACTCCAGGCCTGGTACTCTATCCTCTGCATCATCTAGCTGCCCATTTCTTTTGATTATACACTATGTTAATTTCTGGATATGTTCTTCTGAACTCTCTTGATTATCCAGATATCCCTGTAACGAAAAATAAGAAAGAAAAAGAAAAGATGAGGGGGTGCAGGGATAGATACATGGGTATGGAGGTAGTAAGGTGGTGCCTAGGGAAGCAAGTTCCGCAAAACTAACCAACACATTAACTAAGTCTGACAGTATATGTATGCACTGTTCCATACTCATAGCCCTTCACCTCTGCAAAGAAGGAAAAGAGATACCTTTGTTTATCTCTTCCCTGGGACCAAGCTTGGTAGTTATATTTGTATAACCTTCAGTTTTGTTACAGATTCTTTCCTTTTACAGTTCTTTCCATTTATACTTACTCAACAATCAAAAATGCCTACTATGTTTCAGACATTGGGCTATGTGATCAGTGTCCAAAAACAAATACCAGTAACAGTATTTGCTCTTAAAAGTGTTTATGTTCTACACAGTACTTGTGTAACACTGTATTGGGTGCTTGAAGATACAGAGAACTGGGACATGATTTCTCTCTGAAAGGAGCATTCAAATCTATTTGCAAAGACTAGACATGCCTGGAAAGTTATATAACAATACAAGATAAGAGAGTCAGTGAGGTGAATGGAAAGAGTAGGGGCTTCGGAATGAGAGGTCCTTGGTTCAAATCCCACTGCTGTACCTTACTACTTGTACACTCATTAACTACTTACTTTACATTTCTGGGCATATTTCCCCATCCATCAAATGAGAAGACTGCACTAGATGGCATCTAAAGTCCTTTCCAGCTTTATGGTCCAATGTTGCAACAAGGTATGTTGTTTAATGGCATATGATTAGCCCCAGAGTGCTCTGAGGTCACAGTAACAGCATGTGCAACAGTCAATCAATAAGCATTTATTAAGTGCTTACTATATTGTTTCTCTTTTGTTTTTTTACCTAAGGGTTATTTTTTGATTTGCATTTTTTTGGGGAGTGGGACAATGAGGGTTAAGTGACTTGCCTAGTGTCCCACAGCTAGTAAGTGTCAAGTGTCTGAGGCTGGATTTGAACTCTGGTGGTGCTCCATCCACTGTGTCACCTAGCTGCCCCCCCCCCTTTTGTTTTTTGAAGAGGGCCAATGACATAAGAGATGATGTCTTGTCTTGACTTGCTTGTTTATTGGATTTAAATGAGGCAGAGTTGTGCAAAGTCATCAGCTTCATTCTCTCTTCTGGAGTCATTGAAGTCCAGTGGCAAGACAGAAGTCAGGACAACTGGTGATGGCCCAGGATGTGGGGGATGATATTGGAACCTTTGATGCTTGAGCAAGTTAGGAGCACTCCACAGCACCTGCTTCAGCTGCCTTTATGACCATCGGAACGCATTGTTCTCATCCGCCCATTCGCACCAGAGAAATATCTGCTTATCATACTTTGTGCCAGGCATAGGGCTAGGTACAAGGGATACAAATATAATAAATGAAACAATATCTGCTTGAAAGGACCTTATTTTCTAATGGGGAGACAAGGAAATTTATAAGTATATAGAAACACAAGGAAAATAAACAAAAACACACAAAGTTGTTATATACAATATAGTTTGAGAGGGAGCACACTCAGTTGAAGAGTCATGAAAAACTCCAAGTAGAAGGTTCCAGGTATAGGGGAATGGCCTTTGCAAAGGCTAGGAGGTGGGAGATGGAGAGCCATATGTGAGGAACAAAAAGGTGGCCAATTTGGTTGGATCACAGCATCTGGAAGGGAGAATGGAGGATAATGATACTGGAAACAGGTTGTGGCTAGATCATGAAGGGTATTCAAGACTAAACAGAAGAGGTTAGATTTGATAAGGGAGCCACTGTATTTTATTGAGTAGGAGAGTGACTGTCAAATGTTCACTTAGTTATCTCAAGGGTGAAAGGAGAGGGAGGAAAAAAGGCGGGGAAAGAGATTTACAATAATAATTTTATTATATATTTAAAAGGAATTGTGAGTTATATATAATAGATTTGCAGCTTCAATTTTTAAAAAAATTGTATACTATTATAGAAATGCTTGTTTTATTCCCTAAATCAAAAAGAATAAATTTTTTAATAAGAAAATAATTTTGCTAGTAGTAGGATGATGGACTGAAGTGAGGCTTGGGTTAATCTATTATGGCTTCCTGAAAGAGATGAACTTTTAGAAGAAACCCAGTTTCTTTCAGGATTGCATTTAAGATCACTATGCTCATGGTGGTTGGAGGAGAGGGAAGCAGGGAAGTAGAAGGGAGAATCAGGGGGTGGTAGCACCTTCTCTCTTTTTTTAAATAAACATTTTTATTTAAAGTTTTGAGTTCCAAATTGTATCTCTCCTTCCCTCCCTCCTTGAGGCAGTAAGCAATCAGATATAGATTATACAGTACAATTATGTAAAACATTACCATATTAGTCATTTTGTATAAGAAGACATGAATAAAAGAAACAAAAAGAAAGAAAGTGAAAAATAGCATGCTCCAGTCAGTGTTCAATTAATATCAGTTCTTTCATTGGAGGTGGACAGTATGCTTCATCATTAGTCCTTTGGGATTGTCTTGGATCATTGTATTGCTGAGAATAGTTTAGTCATTCACAGTTCTTCATCCAACAATATTGTTGTTACTGTAGCACCTTCTTTTTAAGAAGCAATATCATCTAGTGGAAGGAGTGTTGGTTTTGAAGTCAGAAAACTTGCCTTAAGTTCCTGGCTGTAATACTTCCTACAGATTTCTGACTCAGTTTTTTCATCTCTAAAATGGGAATGATATTTACACTACTTCCATAATAGGGTTACTTGGAAGAAAGCACTTGTAAATTCTAATGTAATATGAGTTATTAAAATTCCTTTTCCAGAGTCTCTGATCTTCTTTTGGGGGAGGTGGAAAGAAAGATACAGGATTCCTGCCCCCCACCCAGTGCACCAAGAAATCCAGTCTAGTATTGTAGACAAAAAATACCAGCTAAATGGGAAAATAGAAATCGTTTAAGAGAATAATGACTTTGGTTCCAGATTATTCTTTATTTCTGAGTTCCCTCCAAATTAGAGAAAGCCAACATTTTATATAGATATATATGTGGAACCATACAGTGTGACTTCCATTTAGCAGTTTTTTCTGTGGACTTGGATAGCATTTTCCTTCATAAGTCTTTTGTAGTTGATTTGAATAATCATATTACTCAAAATAGCTTAGTCATGCACAGTTACTCTTCAAACAATATTGCTATTACTATATATAATGTTCTCTCGGTTCTGCTCATTTCACTGCATTATTTCATGCAAGTCTTTCCATGTTTTTCTAAAATAAACCTGTTCATCATTTTATAGCACAGTAGTATTACAGGTTTCAGTTTATTCTATAATGTTTAGACCTTATTATGAAATACAATAGAGATTATTGGTTTTATATTATATATATAATTTTATTGATGTCTAATTTTATATGTATATATATATATTTATTTATATTTATATCCAGTTCCCCTACCCAGCAAACCATTCCTTCTAACAAAATTTTTTTTTTTAAGAAAAAGAGCAGTTTGGTGGAAACTAACCAACATATCAACTCTTTGATATTATATTCAGTATTCAATACTCGTGATCTGAACCCCTGCAAGGAGGGATGGAAGTAAGGGGCTTTTTCTTGACTTTCTGTAGGATCAACTTTTGTTATTATAGATTTTAGAGATGGAAGAGACCATAGAGGGGTCCAGGTCCTCTCATTTTATACTAAGGATAATTGAGGACCCAAAGAGGTTTAAGCAACACCCAAGGTCACACAGATAGAAAGTGGCAGAGCTGAGATTTTGAACCAAGATCCGCTGAGGACAAATCCAACTCTCTTTCCACTGCACAGTACCCTATTTGAATTGTACTTCGGATATTTTCTAGCTGTGTGTGGACAAATTCATTTATTCACTTTCTCTGAGCTTCAGTGTCCCTGCCTATAAAATGGATAATGATACACATATTATCTAATCTCACAGGATTGTTGTGAAGATCAAATGAGAGACTCTAGGTTAAACCTGTTTTAAGCCTTAGGGTGCTCTGTTGGTGCCAGCTGTTGTCATTCTTATGCTTCTATTTCTCTTCTGGAGAGCAAAAGGGGAGGATTTGGGACATGTATAGAAACTGGTTTAGGGTGATAGATTCAGGTTTTGTTTTCTGGGAAAGCACAGTCCTCCTCTCTTCCTTTAGCCCTCCCTATAAAAGTTCTTTTCACACTTCCAGTGTGTATGATGACAAGAGTGGACATCTCTGAAGCTTTCCAGGATATCAGTTCTAGAGTTCTCCAGGTTTGCAGTGGTTGGGTTGGGATATCCTGTCTGACATCTTTTCTGATAGCTAAGAGTGACTTGTCTGGGGTCTATGCCAAGGTCATAGTGCCTTGGGTCTTTGAGTCAAAAAGTTGCCTTAGCTTGCCATTGAAGTTTCAGTGATGACATCCTGAGCCAAAAAAAAAAAATTAGACTCACCTTCAATAGACTTTATTTTCATTTTATTTTCGATTCCAGATATCTCCTTCCCTTCCCCCCTCCCCCACCCACTTAGAAAGTCAGAAAAACAAAACCCATTACAAATAGGTGTAGCCATGCAGAACAAATTCCCAAATCAGCCTAGTCCCCACACATCCCCCCCCCAAAAAAAGAAAAGAAAGGTAAGGGAGGGAGGGAGGGAAGGAAGGATAAACAAAGGAAGGAAAGGAAAGGAAAGGAAGGAAGGAAGGAAGGAAGGAAGGAAGGAAGGAAGGAAGGAAGGAAGGAAGGAAGGAAGGAAGGAAGGAAGGAAGGGAAAATTTATTTTAATCTACACTCTAAGTCCATTAGCTCTCTATCCAAAAAGCATATTTCATCATGAGTACTTTGGAAGTGTGGTTGGTCACTGTCAGAGATACTAAGTCTTTTGAAGTTGATTATCTTTAGATGATTGCTGTATAAATTATTATCATTTCCGTTTCTGAATATGAAAGTCTTCTCAGTTTTTTCTGATTGTTTTCATTTTAAAAGATTTGTTACCATTAACAAAAATAAATGTTAAAATAAATGAAAAATTTAAAGTTCCATATATATAAATCATAAACTCCAAAGTATTTACAATGTGTTTTTTAAATTGTGTGTATTATTTCTAACAAAATAATGACAAATATCTGTTTTTCTTCTACTCTTCCTACTTCTCTCTTTTTTTTCTTCTGTACATTTTCCCTTTGAAAATTCCTTTATTCTTCAGTGTACTTTATCCCCCCTGAACATCAAGAGAGATAATTTCCTTCTGCTTTCATGCATTTATTTATTTTGCCAGGCAGCCCATTGTACTTTTACTTTTATTTTTAAATGAAAGTTTTGAGTTCCAAATTTTGTCGCTCCTTCCTTCCCTTCCCCCCTCCCTGAGGTGGTGAGCAATCAGATATGGTTATATATGTACAATTATGTAAAACATTAACATATTACTCATTTTGTATAAGAATACTTGGATAAAAGAAAAAAATGAAAGAAAGTGAAAACTAGCATGCTTCAGTCTGTGTTCAATCAAGCTCAGTTCTTTCTTTGGAGGTGAATAGTATGCTTCCTCATTAGTCATTTGGAATTGTCTTGGATCACTGTATTGCTGAGAATATTGTAGTCATTCACAGTTCTTCATTGAACAATATTGCTGTCTCTTTGCACAATGCTCTCCTGGTTCTGCTCATTTCACTACACATCAGTTCATACAAGTCTTTCTAGGCCTTTTCCAGTGTACTTTACAAAGAAAATGCTGTCCAAAATATATTTGAATCATTGAATGGTAATAGCTATTAGTAACCTTAGGGATGATATGGACCAACGCCATATTAGGCTGTAGTCTTTTTTTTTTTTTTTAATCTTTGCATCCCTTCCCTATTTGTGGGGAGGAGTGGTCCTGGACATATGCTTGCATTATTGTAGGAAACTCCTGTTGTAAAAACTCCCTCCAATGATTCTGATTGGTACCTAGTGAGTAAGACACCAAGAGATTAAGTGACTTACCACATGGACACAAAGCTAGTATCCTTTGCTAGGATTTTTTTTTTTTTGGTGAGGCAATTGGGGTTAAGTGACTTGCCTAAGGTCACACAGCTAGTAAGTGTCAAGTGTCTGAGGTCGGATTTGAACTCAGGTACTCCTGAATCCAGGGCTGGTGCTTTATCCACTGTGCCATCTAGCTGCCCCTAGGATTTTTATGTTAAAAAGTCCAGACTCAAAAGGCCCACTGTGTCATAGTGGAGAGTAGGGTACTCCAAGGTTGGCTTACTCTCCACTGTGATACTCTTGCTTTTTATATGTTGTTGTTGAGTCATGTCTGACTCTTTGTGACCCCATTTGGGGTTTTCTTGGCAGAAATACTGGGGTGATTTGCCACTCCCTTCTCTAGCTCATTTGAGAGATTAGGAAACCCAAACAGTGTTAAGTGACTTACCCAGGGTCACACAACTAAACTAGTATCCACTATACCACCTACTTGACTTTTATATAGTAGGCACTTAGAAATAGTTGAATTGAACCCAGCATAATATACAGATGGGGAGACTGAGACCCCAGAAAGTGGTGTGCTTGATGTTCACATAGCTGGTTACTAGCAGAGACAAAATTAGAATGAAGTTGTCCTGGCTATAACCACATCTCATTCTTCTTTGTTCTTTAGCCACAGTGAAGACTGTAGGTCTGTTTCTTGATACGTTTGCTACTCACAGTGGAAGCCAGAGATGAGTTTCTACTGAATCAGATGTGCTTATCTCTCCTGGCTCATCTTTATTCTTTTTGCATGAGGCCTCTTTGAGGCTTTAGGGTTGGGTGCTTTACAACCTTTGGCTAAAGGTTAGCTACTTGGTGCCTGGTTCCCAGGGCAGGACCATCTCTGGTATGTAGATGTCAGTGAGATCTGGGGCAGTGCTCACCTACCTGCTCCTCCACAGCTCTGAGATGCAGTATAAGCAACATAAACAAGTCAATTTGACTTACATGAATTAAGTGCATGGCTTTTTGTTGTTCAATTGTGTCTGACCCTTTGTGACCCCATTTGGGATTTTCTTGGCAAAGCTACTAGAATGGTTTGCCATTTCCTCCTCTAATGGGTCCATTTTGTCAGACAATCAGAAGTTAAGTGACTTGTCCAGGGTCGCCTAGTTAGGAAGTGTCTGAAGCTGGATTTGAACTCAGGTCTTCCTGACTCCAGGCCCAGTGTTCTCTATCCACTGAGCTATCAACTGCCTTCATTTTGGGGTTTTCTTGGAAAATACACTAGAATGGTTTGCCATTTCCTTCTCTAGCTCTTTTTACAGATGAGGAAACTGAGGCATATAGGGTTAAGTGACTTGTCCAGGCTCACACACACAGAGGAAGTGTCTGAGGCCAGATTCGAACTCAGGAAGATGAGTCTTCCATAGCTGCCATAGTGCATGAATAAGCCAGGATTAAACTCAGGCCCAAATCTCTTTAAAACCACTATAAATAGCAGATTACCTATGTAGGTCCTTCTATACATATTTTTTTTCAGTTTTTTTAAAAAAAGTTTAATGTATTTTTTATTTTATTTAAAATTTTTTCCAATTACATGTAAAGATAGTTTTCAACATTCATTTTTGTAAGATTTTGAGTTCTAAATTTTTCTTCCACCCTTCCTTCCCTCTCCTCTCCTGAAGCCAGCAAGCAATCTGATAGAGGTTATACATTACAGTCATGTTAAACATATTTCCACATTAGTCATATTGTAAGAGAAGAATCAGAACAAAAGGAAAAATACAAGAAAGAATAAACACCAACAATAACATAAAAGCAAAAACAAAAGTGAAAATTGTATGTTTCAATCTGCATTCAGACTACATAGTTCTTTTTTTCTGGATGTGGAGAGCATTTTCCATCACGAGTCTTTTGGCACTGTCTTGGGTTATTGTATTGCTGAGAAGAGCTAAGTCTATCACAGTTGATCATTGTACAATGTTGCTGTTACTGTCTACAGTGCTCTCCTGGTCCTGCTCACTTCACTCAGCATCAGTCCACTTAAGTCTTTCCGGGTTTTCCTGAAAGCTGCCTGCTCTTCATTTCTTACAACACAGTAGTATTCCACTACATTCATATACCACAATTTGTTCAGCCATTCCCCAGTTGATGGGCATCCCCTCAATTTCCAATTCTTTGCCACCACAAAAAGAGCAGCTATATTTTTGTACATGTGGGTCCTTTTCCCTTTTTTATGATCTCTTTGGGATATAGATCTAGTACTGGAATAAATCACTTATTCTTTTTGAGCCTCAGTTTCTTCAACTGTCAGATGAGGGGGCTGGCACTGTAATCAAAGAAAAATAGCAAGGAAAAGATAAAAATCAACACTGAAGGGGCTGCAGGGAAATGGGTACATTGTTGGGATTGCAGACTGTTGTAAATATTCTGGACTGTAACCTGGTAATGTGTAATAAGCATCACAAAACTAATCATGCCCTTTTATATAGCTATTCCTTTGCTAAGATTTTATTCTAAAAATATCCTAAAAATGAAAAAAACAATCTTACAAAAAAGTAAGCTTACTTTTAATAGCAAAAATTAGAAATAACTAATATTCAGTGATCAGAGATTAAATCTATTATAATATAATAATGGAATAAAATATGGTGGTACCATAAAAATGTGATGTATTCAAGGAATAGTGAGAAGTGAATCAATTAATCAACAAGCAATTATTAAGCACTTACTATGTGCTAGGGATATAAAGAAAAAATGAAATGGTCCCTATCCTCAGGAGTTCTTATTCTATGGGATAGAAAGAAAGAACATATTTAGAAATAAGTATATAAAATAAATAACAAGGTAATTTGTGGAGGTGGAAAGTAGGGATGGAATGCATTCCAGGAATGGCAGATAGACTGTGAAAAGGCATAGAGATGAAAAAAATGGTATATGAAATGATATTTCAAGATCAGCAGTGCCAGAATACACTTTAGTATTTTCTGTTTTGTTTCCCCCTCCTCTTCTGCAAAGCCTAGAGCATACTCCAGGGCTAGATTGAGCTTACCTGAAAGCTGGAGACGAAACTATTGCTGGTTTATCTGTGTCTTCTTCAGAATAAGACCAGGAAAGTTTTTTTCCTCAACAGAACAGCTGGTTTGGTTGAGTGGCTGACTGATGGATTTTCTGGGCTGGACTAAATGTAATAATACTTCAAAGACTAGCCCAGGGGGCAGCTAGGTAGTGCAACGGATAAAGCATCGGCCCTGGATTCAGGAGGACCTGAGTTCAAATCCAGCCTCAGACACTTGCTAGCTGTGTGACCCTGGGCAAGTCACTTAACCCTCATTGCCCTGCCCCTCCCCCCCAAATGTCTTTTTTCTTTCTAGTTTTTGTGGTGGTGTGGTGGTGGGCTTTTTGTTTGTTTTTTGGGGGGTGGTTGTGAGGCAATGAGAGTTAAGTGACTTGCCCAGGGTCACACAGCTAGTAAGTGTCAAGTGTCTGAGGCCAGATTTGAACTCAGGTCCTCCTGAATCCAGGGCAGGTCCTCTATCCACTGCACCACCTCGCTGCCCCATTTGTTGTTGTTGTTGTTGTTTTAAAGGCAATCAAGGTTAAGTGTAAGTGTCTGAAGCTGGATTTGAACTAGCCCTGATTCCAGGCCTAGTGCTCTAGCCACTGTACCACCTAGCTGCCTCTTTAATTTTACTTTTCAGTTTCAAATTCTCTCCTTTCACCCCTCCTCCACTCATTGAGAAGGCAGAAAATATGATGTCCATTATACACATGAAGTCATGCAAAACATATTAGTGCAGACATTCAAATGGCTGTGCAGGTCAAAATTCTGAACTCAAGTGATCCACCAACCTCAACCTTCCCTGGAGCAAGGATTATAGGCATGTACTACTACCATACCTAGTTTTTCTGTGTATTTTTAAAGTTCTTCATTGACAATCCTTTCTTTTCTTTTTGTTTTTGGTATCGCCGTCACCCTGCCTATAAGAATCCCCCTGCAATTAAAGCCTTCCCTTGAAACAAATATGTATAGTCAAGCAAAACACATGTGCTCACTGACCATGTCCAAAAATGTTTATCTAATTCTGTATGCCTTATCTTTCACCCCTCTGCCAAGAGATGGGAAGAATGAATCATCATGTCATCTGGAGTTGTGGGTGTTTGCCTCCATCAGAGTTCTTAAGTCTTTCAGAGTTGTTTTTTTGTTTGGGGTGTGTGTGTGTGTGTGTGTGTGTGTGTGTGTGTGTGTGTGTGTGTGTGTGTGTGTGTGTGGCAATTGGGGTTAAGTATCTAAGGCTGGATTTGAACTCAGGTCCTCCTGACTCTAGGGCCAGTGCTCTATCCACTATGCCATCTAGCTGCCCCGAGAGTTGTTTTCCTTTACAGCGTTGTAATCAGTATTGGGGGAAAATGCTATTAAAAAACAACAACATTGAAACCATTGTATTGTATTGAAAATCAGTTATCATTTGGTTTTATTGGTTCTGCTTATTTCATTCTGCATCAGTTAATATGGGTCTTCCCAAGTATCTCTGAATCCATCTCTTTCATCATTTCTTACAGCCCAGTAATATTTTATTACATCCATAGACCATAGTTTAATCAACTATTTCCCAGTTGATGGGTACCCATTGTGTTTCCACTTCTTTGTATTACAAAAAGTTCTGCTATAAATAATTTGTACATATGATTTATTTTCTCTCTATGATCTCTTTAGAGTACATGCTTATCTTATGGCTGAGTCAAAAGATGTTCATAGCTTATGAATTTGAGGAGTATAGTTTCAAATTGCATAGCTTTACTTTTCCAAGCCTCCAAAAACCAGTCTAGATGAACTTTCCTTTCTTGGACCTCCTACCACATCCCCATAGCATTTGTGCTTATGTACACAACTTGTTTTCGTTCTTATTCTAAATACTTGTATATATGTCACACACACGCACACAGGTCCTCCTGAATCCATGGCCGGTGCTCTATCCACTGCACCACCTAGCTGCCCCTTGATTTTTTTAAAACTTATTTTTATTTTTAGAATTTCAGTTCCAATTTCTTTCTCCCACCCCCACTGCCCCATTCACTGGAAAGAAAAGAAATACAACACTCATTATACATATGAAGTCATGCAAAACATATTTCTCCATTAGCAATGTAAAAAAAATCAAGGAAATAAGATATACTTTGACCTGCACTCTGAGACTCTTCATTATCTGGAGGTGGATAGTATTTTATATGATGAGTCCTTTGTAGTGGTGATGGATCGCTCTATTTATCAGAATTATCTAGTCTTTCACAGTTGATTATCTTTACTCTAGTAGATTGTTCTCCTGGTTCTACTCACTTCACTTTGCATCAGTTCACATGTCTTCCCAGGTTTTCTGAAATCCTCCCCTTCATTATTTTTACAGCACAATAGCCTTCCATCACAATCATATACCATAACTTATTCAGCCATTCCCCAGTTGATAGGCATCCTCTCAGTTTCTAACTCTCTGTCATCAAAGAAAGAGGTGCTATAAATATTTTTGTATATGTGGGTCAATTTCCTTTAAAAAATTTTTATCTCCTTGGGGCATAAACCTAATAGAGGCATTGCTGGGTCCAAGACTAAGCACAGTTTTATAGTCTTTTGGGTACAGTTTAAATTGTTCTTCAGAATGATTGGACTAGTTTGCAGCCTCACCCAACAGTGCATTATGCCCAAACAAGTAAGTCTTTGGGAGGTGTGATTGAAAATTTCACTATTTTGTTTGTGGCAACTTTGTATTGAGTTTTTCCAAAGTTAGTATTTATATTTCCTCAAATTCTCAAAAATTTAGTACTTATAATCCTTCAAATTAGTAAACTGAGTAACTGGAAATTTCCTTAGTTTCTCATTTCCATTGACCCCTGACTCCACTGTAGCTACACACAGAGATGATCAATCATACCTTTCATCTTGCCCACAAATGTTCTACTTTCATGTTTATGAACTTCATAATTCCTTCATCTGATCATAATTTGTTATTCTACCTTTACATTTGCCTCAAGACCTCTAAACCTATTCTTCATCTTCAGTATGATCTCTAATCCTTTCACTCCGAAATTCTTTTCCAATTTATCATCTCTGCACTGACTATACTCTCTTCCCTTCCCTGTCTCATGGTGAACCAGTTCAAATCTATAGCATTACACTTGAATCCCTTTTCCCTTTATCCTATTGCTGATTATGTCTTACCAAGTCCTAACTTTTTATTATTCCTTCCACCTGCTGCCTTCACTCATCATCACTGGGGCAAGGCAATCCTTTTATACCCCATAATCAATTCACTATTTCAGTCACCACAGTAGCTTTTTCAAACCTTTGTATTCTTCCTCATATCTCTCATGGTCCCTCTTCTCATCTGAGAACCTTGCCTCTTATTTCAACAAAAAACTGAGGGCATTCTCAGAAAACTGCCTCTTCTCTCCTCCTTGTCAATTTATATCACTCAGATGTCTTCTTTCATTTTCTTCTCTTTCATTCTTTTTTCTCTTGAAGGGGTGGCCCTTTTCCTTTCCAAGACTACTTCCTCTATGCAGACCCTTGTGCATCCCCCTTTCTCCCTCAGATTGTCCCCTCTCTATCATTCACACTCTCTGTAATTGTTAACCTCTCCCTATCTACCGGTTCCTGCCCCACTGCCTATAAACATGCCCATGAGTCCCCTGGCCTTAAAACAAAACAAAACAACAACAACAACAACAACAACAAAACCCCCAAACCCTTGAGTAATTTGCCCAGGGTCACACAGCTAGCAAATGTTTGAGGCAAAATTTGAACTCAGGTCCTCCTAACTCCAGGGCCAATGCTCTATCTACTGTGCCACCTAGCTGCCCTGTTTTTTTTTTTTAGTGAGGCAATTGGGGTTAAGTGACTTGCCCAGGGTCACACAGCTAGTAAGTGTTAAGTGTCTGAGGCCGGACCTGAACTCAGGTACTCCTGACTTCAGGGCCAGTGCTCTATCCACTGTGCCACCTAGCTGCCCCCTAGCTGCCCTGTTAACTGCCAAATTTAATAGCACTTTTCCAATCCTCCTCCTCCTCCTCTTCCTCCTCCTCCTCCTCCTCCTCCTTCTTCTTCTTCTTCTTCTTCTTCTTTTTTTTGGTGAGGCAATTGGGGTTAAGTCACTTGCCCAGGGTCACACAGCTAGTAAGTGTCAAATGTCTGAGGCTGGATTTGAATTCAAGTTCTCCTGAATCCAGAGCTTTATCCACTGTGCCACCTAGCTGCCCCAATCCTCATCCTTCTTGATCGCTCTGTAGCCTTTGACTCTATTAATCAACTTCTTCCCCTGAAATGGTTCTTTCTGGGTTTTTGTGACACTACCCTATCCTGGTTCTCCTCCTACTTTTCTTTCTTTCCTTTGCTGGATCTTCATCTAGGTCATTTCGTATAAAGATGAATGTTCCCCTTAGCTCTGTCCTAGATTCTCATCTTTTCTCCTTCAATGCCATGTTGCTTGGTGAATTTGTCAGGTCCCATAGTTTCATTGATCAGTCTCTAGGCTGATGATTTAACCAGCCCTCATTTCTTTCTGACTTCCAGTATTTCAGTTCCAGCTGCCTATTGGACATCTCAAACTGTATTTTCCATAGAAATCTTAAACTCTGACTCAAATATCCAAAACTGAATTTATTTTTTCCCCAAAACTCTCTCTTTTGAACTTCCCTCTTACTATTGAGGGCACTGTCATCCTCCTTATTACCCAGGCTCCCAACCTAGGTGTCATCCTTGTCTCCTTATTCTCTCACCCCTCCTCATATTCAATATGTTGCCAAGTCCTGTCAATTCTACCTTTATTATATATCTCATATATTCCTCCTCTTGCCAACACCTTGGTGCAGGCCCTCATCACTTTACTCCTGGGCTGTTGTAATAGCCTGCTGGTTGCTCTCTCTACCTCAAATCTCTTCCCACACTAATCCATCCTCTACTTAGTTGCCAAAGTGTTTTTTTCTAAAGCACAGGTCTGATCATGCCAACCCCTGTTCCCTTACTCCATAAAACTCTACTGATTCTCTGTTACCTCCAGGATTAAATATAAAATCCTGTCTGACTTTTAAAGCCCTTTACAGCCTGGGCCCTTCCTACCTTTCTACACTCTTTATACTTTATTCTGCTCTATATACACTGGTTTCCTCATTGCTCCTCAAAGAGTACATTCTAACTCTAGGCATTTTCTTTTCTTTTTTTTTTAAATAGTATTTTCTTCCCCCCCCCTCAATTATATGTAAAGAAAAATGTTAATATTTATTCTTACAAAACTTTGAGTTCCAAATTTTTTCTCTCTCCTTCCCCTCCCTCTTCCTAAAATGGTAAGCTATTTTACATAAATTATATATGTGCAATCATGTAGAACATCTTTTCATATTGGTCACAGTTGTGAAAGAAGAAACAGGCCAAAAGGAAAAAAAACCATGAAAAAAATAAAGTGAAAATAGTATGCTTTAATCTGCAATCAGACTCCATCAGTTCTTTCTCTGGGTGTGGATAGCATCTTCCATCATGAGTCCTTTGTAATTGTCTTAGATCATTGTATTGATGAGAAGAGCTAGCAAAGTCATATTTATCATCACAGTGTGTTGTTGTTACTGTGTAAAATGTTCTAGTTCTGCTCATTTCATTTTGCATCAGTTCATATAAGTCTTTCCAGGTTTCTCTGAAATCTGCTTGCACATTGTTCTTACAGCACAATAGTATTCCATTACATTCGTATACCACAGCTTGTTCAACCATTCCCCAACTGATGGGCATCTCCTCAATTTCTAATTTTTTGCCACCACAAAAAAGCAGCTATAAATATTTTTGTACGTGTAGATCCTTTTCCCTTTTTTATGATCCCTTTGGGATACAGACCTAGTAGTGGTATTGCTGGATCAAAGGTTATGTACAGTTTGGTTGCCCTTTGGGCATAATTCCATATTGCTCTCCAGAATGGTTGGATCAGTTCATGACTCTGGCAACTGGGCATTAGTGTCCCAATTTTCCTACATCCTCTCCAACATTTATCACTTTCCTTTTTG
The DNA here is from genome assembly GCF_019393635.1 of Dromiciops gliroides. Lineage (NCBI taxonomy): Eukaryota > Metazoa > Chordata > Mammalia > Microbiotheria > Microbiotheriidae > Dromiciops > Dromiciops gliroides. The sequence continues at coordinate 238,201,995 of NC_057862.1, forward strand.
GTCATATCAGCCAATCTGATAGGTGTTAGGTGGTACCTCAGAGTGGTTTTAAATTGCATTTTTCTAATCAAAAGTGATTTAGAATTTAGAGCATTTCTTCCTATGACTCTTTATAGCTTTGATTTCTTCATCTGAAAATTGCCTATCCATATCCTTTGACCATTTTTCAATTGGAGGATGGCTTTTATTCTTATAAATTTGACTCTCTTTTTTTATTTATTTTTTTAACCCTAATTGCCCTGACTTGCCCAGGGTCACACAGCTGGCAAGTGTCAAGTGTCTAAGGCTGGATTTGAACTCAGTTCCTCCTGAATCCAGGGCTGGTGCTTTCTCTACTGTGCCACCTAGCTGCCCCCTCTCTTCTCTATATATTTGAGAAATGTAAATAGGCATTTTCAGTGACTGTCCCCTGTGCTTAGAATGCTTTTCCTCCTCATCTCTGCCTCTTGTCTTCCCTAGCTTTATTCAGATCTGTCCAAGTTGTATTTTCTGCAAAAAGTCTTTCCCAAGGAAAGATAGAATTTGGAACTCAAAACTTTAACCAGAAATGTTTATTCAAAAAAAAAAAAAGAAGCCTTTCCCCAGTCTTCACTGGCAGTGCCTTCCTTCTGAGATCACCTCTAATTTATCCTGTATATATATATGTCTTATATGTACAGTAAATCCTCAACATTTACTCGTTTAACCACGGCTATGAGCAAAAGAGGAAAAAATGAGTGGCTCAATGCATGCAAGTTTGTGGAGTGGTTGGTATCCTAGTTAGCACTTAACTGGTTATGTTCACCTTATTCTTGTAAAGAGCTCTCTCTTCATTCATTGCATATTTTCATTGTTCACTTCTAAAACTCAAATTTTGTGTTATAATTATACCCCTAATGCTTAGTGCAGGTCCTTTGGGCTCTAAGCCCAAGCATGCAAAGTCAGTGATGTGGATTAGTGAGAAAATAAAGGTATTAGACAAACTTCATGCCAGAATCCCTGCAGCCACTGTTGGCATGAGTTTGATGTTAACAAATAATTTGTAATATCTGCAAAAAGGAGGAAAGTAGTTGTAAAAAGTGATGGAGCACCGGCCCTGGATTCAGGAGGACCTGAATTCAAATCCAGCCTGAGACACTTGACACTTACTAGCTGAGTGACCCCGGGCAAGTCACTTAACCCTCATTGTGCTGGCCAAAAAAAAAAGTGATGGAGAATTTTCCACAGATGTTTTTTCAACAGTCTCTAGCAAGGTTACCATTTTTTATAGTCTTGGGGACCTAAACTCATAGTTCCCATTTATGTTTTTGATTTTCTAAGAATATTACCCCCAATGTAAGTTGAAGACTGACTATACATAGTTGCTATGTTGTCTCCATTAAGCTCCTTGATAACAAAGACTTTTTTTTGGTCTTTTTTTGTATCCCCAGAGTTTAGAACAGATGATCTGTAGAAGGTACTTAATAAATTCTTATTGACTCAACTTGGTTTTTTGTTTACTTTATGATAGTCTTTATATACATTGGTCTACATCAGTTTATTGAGATCTCATGTTCCATTGAATTCTTCATATTTGTCCCATTATATATTCTGATCCTTTTTCTGCCATGCTCCCACCATTGTTTTGGAAGTGGAAAGATTTGGACCAACCTTCAGGCCATTGTATGTTTTTGTCCATTTTATGCATCACTGTGTCAAAAAAAAAAAAAAGAAAAGTCCACCACCAATGGCCAACTTTCTGCTGATAGGTTGGCCTTTCCAAACTCAGGCATGCTGGTTCTCAGATGTGCTTTTACTCAAAGTTTTTCCAAATAAGAACTTGCCAGAGTTGCCAGTCTCCTCACATAGGTTTTAGAAACCCAGGGTCACTTCCACACCATGATGATCCATACAAATTTTAATTGGAGTCATAGCACATAGTAGATTCTTGGTAAAAGGTTTTATTAAATTGAAGGTTTGTTGAATGGGAGAAGGCAGTGTCATCCCAGGTTCTCTCTGGTGGCCAGGGAGAGAAAGAAAAAGGAAACCAAAGAACCTGTCATGTCTCTGTCTTTCCACACTATATAATCTAGCCAGTCCCAGGTAGACCCTTTATAGCTAACAGATGCCACTTGGAGCTTTTGAGACCAGAAAATGGCTTCTTGAGCTTTAAGGAGTGGTAAGGATTTTTGTGGTCAAGATTTCCTGAAATCAAAGGAATTGTGTGTTTTTCTTTCTAATAGCAATTATATAGGAAGATAAAGTAAAGCTAAGAACCGGTTTGGAAATGTTACCTTTCTCTCCACATTCAGAAAAAGAACTATGGAGTCTGAATGCAGATTGAAGTATACTATTTTCACTTTTGTTGTTGCTTTTTTGTTGTTGTTTATTCTTTCTTGGTTTTTTTCCGCCTTTTTGTTCTGATTCTTCCCTCACAACATGACTAATGTGAAAATATGTTTAAACATGATTATAATGTATAGCCTTTATTGGATTGCTTGCTGGCTTTGGGAGGGGAGAAAGAAGGGATGGTGGGAGAAAAATTTGTAACTCAAAAAAAATCTTTACATGTAATTGGGAAAAAATTTTAAATTAAATTAAATTAAATTAAATTATTTCAAAAAAGGAAATGTTAGCTTTCAGAGCCAGCAAGAATGATTTTTACCATTCCCCTTGAATAGAGTTTTTTCCAATCACTGCTGATGAAGTAGCTTTTCTCCAGCCCTCTTCTGCTTTCCTATCCCTACCTCCCACCTACCCCCCTTATTCCCCACCCCCCACCCCCCTGCAAAAAAAATCAATTGAATTATATCTTGTGTTCTACTCTGACCATGGACAAAGTAACTTGATTTCTATGAGCTTCCATTTTAGCCATTTGTAAAATGAGGTGTGAGGCAGTCATGGCTTAGCTGAGATAGAGAGCAGGTTTCTGAGGAAGAGATCCCAAGGTTTAAGTCTCACATCTAGCACAACTGGTGGTGTGACCCTGGATGATGGATTCATTTAACCTCTCCATCAGCACTATAATTGTAGTACAAGTGACAGTTTGCACTATTGGGGGGAGTTTCATAAGGGCATAGATTTAGAAGAAAAAGAAACTGTGGAGGGCATTTAGTGAAACCTCTGAAGTGCTGAGGTTCAGACAGTTTTGAACTCAGGTCCTTTGATTCCAAACCCAGCTTTTTACCTGCTTTATGTGGACTCCCTTATGTAGGTAAAATTACAGATCTAGTTTTTAAAATGGGGATAATGAGTCATATCCACCTAACAGGCTTATTATGGGGATGAAATAGGATAATATATGTAAAGTGACTTATAGACTTTAAAACACTATAAATATCAACCCTGGTACCACTCTAAGGACTAAACTGGGGCAGCTAGGTGGCACAGTGAATAAGCACTGGACCTGGATTCAGGAAGACTTGAATTCAAACCTCACCTCAGACACCGTGTGACCCTGGACAAGTCACTTAACCCCAATTGCCTTAAACATCCAGGGCCATCTCTCGTTCTGATGTGTATCTTGCCACTGGACCCAGATGGCTCTGGAGGAGAGAGTGAGGTTAGTGACCTTGCATAGTCACTTAAATCCAATTCAGTGCAAGTCATGACATCACCCCAATGTCATGGCCCTCTCCCGGGAATAAAGGACAAACAAATGACGGAAGGACCAGACCTACTGACTTGGCCTGGTCTATTCTGAGCTGCTAGTGACTTCCAGAGTTAATATCATTAAAATATGTTTCAGTTAGTAGCACATAGTAGTTTCAGATAGTACAAAAAAAATGCACAGTATTTCAGTTGTCCTCTTTAGGAATGAAACTTTGTAGAAAGAACATTTTAGCCCCAAAGTAAAGAGCAGCAGACGAAGGCTTTCCCAGTAGGCAGATTAATTTGGATAAGAGAAAGAACATAAGTTGTAGCTCTCCCAGTGATTCCCCAAAGCACATAACTTTTTCTCTCCTAAGATCTCTTTCCTTTATCACAAAATCCTGGCGTTTCATGTCCTGGGTTCTTCCCCTTCTCCATTTTTGTTGTTCAGTCATTTTCAGTCTTGTTTGACTATTCCTGACTCTAACTGGGATTTTCTTGTCAAAGATACTGAAATGGTTTGCCTGTACCTTTTCCAGCTCATTTGACAGATGAGGAAACTTAGGTAAACAGGGTTAAGTGACTTGTCCAGGGTCATACAGCTAGGCCAGATTTGAATTCAGGAAGATGAGTCTTTTTGACTCCAGATCTGGCACTCTATCCACTCTGTACTACCTAGCTGCCTGATATTATTAATAGAATGGAAGTATTGTGGGAGGGGAAAAGGAAGGGAGGAAGGAAAGAAGAAATGGAGGGAGGGAGGGAGGAGAGAAAAGAAGGAAGAAAGAGAGAGGGAGGAAAGAAAGAAGGAAGGAGGGAAGGGAAAGAAAGAAGGCAGAGTTAGTGGAATTTCAGGGGAACGGAATGCACTACAGGAACATTTTTTTCCTGTTTTTTGGTTAATTTGTTTATTTCTAACTTGTTAAATGATCAGGGTCTAACACTTGAAGAAACCAGACTATCTAGGGAGCTTATGTGACTTGCCCAAAGTTAAACAGGTTTGACATCAAGGAGTGGGATTTGAACTCAAATCCTTTGACTCCAAAGTCAGTTCTCTTTCCACCAAACCACACTGAGTTTACAAGGCCGATAAGCACAATGAAATTACATTCTGCCCTTTAAAACTGTAATGCAGGGCGGCTAGGTGGTGCAGTGGATAAGCACCGGCCCTGGATTCAGGAGTACCTGAGTTCAAATCCGGCCTCAGACACTTGACACTTACTAGCTGTGTGACCCTGGGCAAGTCACTTAACCCCCATTGCCCCGCCAAAAAAACAAAACAAAACAAAAAAACTGTAATGCAATATAGTACAATCAAAGCCTGGGACAAAATTATCCTACCAGTTGTGTGTGGGTAGGGCTTCATGAAGGACAACCCTGTCCCCAAGTTGCAATGTGCTACAGTCCCTGTTGCTGTGCTAGCTGAAAGAACAGTGGATTTCTTCTTACTGTAATTGAGATGTGTTATATGATAGGCACAGCAAAGTGGCAGCCTCCAAACTAATCTTAGCAGCCACATGTGGTCATCACTTCATCATTCTGCAGAGCCAGATGTGTACATTCTTAAAAGGCTATGATGTCAGTTTCAGGAGCAAGCATACGGCAGAGAACACCCAGGAGTTTTGGGGTGGTTTTTTTTTTTGGTTGATTAGTCACGTCCAAGGGGCAGCTGGGTGGTGCCTTGGATAGAGCACCGGTCCTGGATTCAGGAGGACCTGAGTTCAAATCTGGCCTCAGACACTTGACACTCACTAGCTGTGTGACCCTGAGCAAGTCACTTAACCCTCATTGCCCCACCCCAAAAAAAAGGGAAAAAAAAAGAAAGATTAGTCATGTCCAACTCTTTATGACCCCCTTTTGGGGTTTTCTTGGCAAAGAGACTGGAATGGTCTGCCATTTCCTTCACCTCATTTTACAGATGAGGAAACTGAGGCCAAGAGGGTTAAGTGACTTGTCCAGGGTCACATATTTAGTAAGTGTCTGAGACCAGATTTGAACTCAGGAAGATGAGTCTTCCTGACTCCAGGCCTGCCAATATATCTATCGCACCGTCTAACTCCCTACTCAAAAGATACCGCACATTTATATACCCTTCCTATACATGAAGTTAAACCTCTATAGTTACAGAAAAGTCAGGTTAACCTAGTCTGAATCCTTCTGCCCCTAGAAAAGGGATTCCCAACCTTTAGTACGTATACCCTCAAAGGGTATGAGAAACTTAGCAAAGGCATATGGGGAATATTTGGTAAATAGCTAATTATTCTATTATTCTCTTTTTACTTCTTAGGTGAATGTCCTTGGTAAACAACTTTATTTCCTTTTCCATTGACAAGGAAGTATGAAAAAGTTTACTAAAAGTTAAACGGTTCGGGGACTGAAGAGGGTTGGGAACCCCTGAACTCCACTGTTCTTGGTAGATAAGCCTCTACCATCTCCTCTCTGTAGCATCAGGCCTTGGATGGCTGGGGCCCTTTAATGTTTCACCTTGGGTGGAGTGAAGAGCCCTAGTGAAGTAGCCTGCTTTTCTTCCAACTCATGTTCAAAGGCTTTGTCATAACAAAGCTTATTTTGAAAGTCTGTTTTCCTTCAAGACTCAGGTCAAATCCTACCTTCTATGAGAGGCTTTGTTTTGTTCCCCTTCTCCCTCTGTCCCTGCCCTCCCCCTACTACCAGCAGCTTCCCAGTGAGATTACCTCTAATTTACATTATATAACACTACGTATTTTGTTTCTCATGGTTATTTGCATACTGTCTCCCCCATTTCAAACGTGAGTTCCCAAAGGGTCTATGCATGAGGCAGTTGGTGGTACAGTGAATAGAGTGCTAAGCCTGAAGTGAAAAATACCTGAGTTTAAAATCCAGCCTCAGAAGCTATTTGCTGTATGATCCTTAACTTTAAAGAAAGTCACTTAGCCTCTGTTTGTCCATTTCCTCATTTATAAACAGGGATAATAAGAACACCTACCTTCCAGGATTATTGTGAAGATCGAATGAAATAATGTATGCAAAACACTTAATATAGTACACAACACAGAATAGGTGATATATAAGTGTTAGCTTTTATGAATTCAAAAGGCCTCATGCATAGTAGGTGGTTTAAAAATGTGTTTTGATTAGACTGACTGTTCTTTGCTATTCTGGGGGATGAAAAGGAATAATATATTCTTCAAGTACAAGCTGAATTCTGTTTGTTTGTTTGTTTGTTTGTTTGTTTTTTAAGTGAGGCAATTGGGGTTAAGTGACTTGCCCAGGGTCACACAGCTAGTAAGTGTTAAGTGTCTGAGGCCGGATTTGAACTCAGGTACTCCTGACTCCAGGGCTGGTGCTCTATCCACTGCCCCACCTAGCTGCCCCACAAGCTGAATTCTGAATGTAATATATAGTCATAGGTCAAATAATATAAAATGAAAGGGTTGGACTAGATGACCTCTAACTTGTGTTTGAATCAAAGCAGAATTAACTTCCCTGAATCCTTTCCACTTTTAAATCTATCCATGATCTATGTCATTCGGATTGTAATTTAGTGATAGTACCATTTTATGATAATGATATTAGCTTATTATGACCAAACAAAATAAAACTAAAAAGCAGACAAATTCTTACTCACTGTAACTGACCAATCTTAGTCTCAGTGAAAAGATAATGAAACACTCTTCCCTACTTCTCTTAGGAGAGAGGGAGGGAACTCTATGTGCAGAATGTGACATATATAGTGTCAAATACCACATCAACTGGTTTTGTATAACTTTTCCTTGTTTTCCAAGGGAGGATTCAGTGGAAATTGGGAAGCCATGTTGCAAAATAACCATGTGTATAAAAATGAAAGGGATACAGTAAAACTTTAAAATAAATAAAGGGAAAATACTTTATAAATCAATTCCATTGTAGCATCATGGAACTGCATTAATTATTTCTTTAAAAAAATTGTTTTACTAATTATTTCTTTTGCTAATAACTGTCAACGAGAACAAAATAGCTAGATGATAATCATTTAAAGTAAGATGCAAAATCTTAAAAAGATCCTTAGCATTTAGCAAGTTAGAAGCAAACAGGCAAAAAATCCCCAATAAATTAACAAGTGATGAACAAGCAAAAATAAATTGCTTCTGTAGCATATCACTTTGTAGGTCTATCTAAATTTCTACTAACTCTTCCTTTCTTCATTTTCTCCCTTCCTGCCCCCCCTCCCTCTTTTTCCTCCCCTCCCTCCCTCCCTCCCATCCCCTTCTTTCTTAATATGGGGTGTTGGATTAGGTGGATTCTGAGGTCTAATACATCTTGAGAACTCTAATCCTGTGTCATCCCCGCTTCTTTCAAGAATTTAGCCAGCAAGGTCCTTGGTCACTTCTCCCTGTCTTGTCTTTGACCTTGTCACAGGCTTAGGACTACAAATTTGATGCTTCAGTTTTTGCTCAGTGGTTTCCTCTTTTCTAATCACCTTCAGCAATTCTATTGTGCTGTCTTTGGAATTCTTCGATGAGAGGGAGGCCCAATACTAGGTTTCCTTATTGCTGTCCCCAGCCAAAAGGAAGCTGTCATAGTGCATGATGTTGAGGGAAGTGTGAAGGCTTCCTCTCCATTTAAGAATTTGCCTGTGATGTGGTCTGCCTGATGGAATAATGATCATTCATTTGTACAGACTGGCAGGTTTAATGTGGGAGGTGAAGGTGCAGGAAATGGAAATGGAAATAGTGATTTCATCTGGAAGGATAGCACAGGACCTAGAGAGCCCCTGGGATTTTCCTTGGAATATACAGGTTAAATCCTGTTATAACAAAATACCATTGCAGCAACCTCTGGAGAAATCTAAGGCTGAGTCAATGACCTGCTTATTTAAAACAACATTCATTATGGCAGATTCCAATGCAAAGAAAGAATGTACATTTTGCTATAATTAAATTAAATGGTTATATGTTGATAATAATGCCCCTTCCTCCCCCACCTCTACCCCAAGGACAATGAGCTCACCACACAAATTGAGGTCTTAATCCCTCCAATGGGAGGCCATCTTCTCATTTTGGCTTATGCCCCCAGCCCAGAGTTCTCCTCTGAAAAAGCTTTCTGAGTAAACCTCAGATATGGCTCATATCTGTTTCCCCAAAAATAGATAAAAGGGGGGCAGCTAGGTGGTACAGTGGATAAAGCACCAGCCTTGAATTCAGTAGGACCTGAGTTCAAATCCAGCCTCAGACATTTGACACTTACTAGCTGTGTGACCCTGGGCAAGTCACTTAACCCTCATTGTCCCACCAAAAAAAATAGATAAAAGAGTTTCCCAGCTTCTGTACAGGCATTCAGTGTATAATATAGATACTTAGTATGAGACAGCTTTTATTTCTCTCCCCTCTCCCCTCTACCTAGAAAATGCATAAAGTAAAATGGGCTCCCAGGAGCCCATGAACAAATATAGAAATATAAAGCACTCACTAGCTCATTAGGCTACCCTCTGGAAGGTAAAGATACTTTGAGAGATTGCTAAATAAATACTTCCCATTCTCCTTGGACCTCTACCATCTGAGCAATTTATGGCAATGGGAAGGTTTACAAGGTCCAGATGTCATGTCATGTCATAGCAGGGCAGTTTGCTGCTGAGAATTCTCTTCCTGTTGAGTAAATCTTCTAGGAGACTCAGTACCTGACTTTTGAGGTCAGAAACACTTTTTCTCTTTGAAACTCTACATGGAAAGTTCTTTCTTAAGCCTAGTCCCTGACTTGTGCCTAAAAAAAATGCTTCAACGACCCACTCATTCTCCCACTTCACCCCCAAAAAGAATGAGAGGGAGAAAGGGAGGGAGGGAAGGAGGGAGGGAGGGAGGGAGGGAGGGAGAGAGGGAGGGAGAGAGGCAGAGAAAGACAGAGACAGAGAGACACAGAGTCAGACAGACAGAGAGGCAGAGAAAGAGAGAGAGACTATTGTAATAAATTGAAAAAGTTAAATAAATTATTATATTTACCATGTCCAAAAACATATATTTTATTCTGCATTTTGAGTTTATCACCTCTCTCACAGGAAGGGGGGTTGTATGATTCTTCATCAATTAATAAAATTAATTAACACCCAATGAAATGGGTGTTAACTCATTACCCCCTCTCCCCCCAAAAATGCCTCTTCTGAATTTTTTTTTTTTTAATCACTGCTGAGAGCATCATCTTTCTAGTCTCCTTGGTTCTCAAGCTTGGTTTCATCCTTCATTCATCAGTCTCATTCACTCCATATCCAATCAGTTGCCAACTCTATCTCGGGACAACTAGGTAGCGCAGTGGATGATAGTGCACTGGCCCTGAAATTGGGAGGATTTAAGTTCAAATTTCACATCAGACACTTACTAGCTGTGTGACCCTGGGCAAGTCACTTAACCCCAATTGCCTTAAACATCTGGGACCATGTCCAGTTGTCCTGATGTATGTCTTGCCACTGGACTCAGATGGCTCCGGAGAAGAAAGTGAGGCTGGTGACTTTGCACAGCCCTGCCTCACTTAAATCAAATTCAGTGCAAGTGGGGCAGCTAGGTGGCACAGTGGATAGAGCACCGGCCCTGGAGTCAGGAGTACCTGGGTTCAAATCCGGCCTCAGACACTTAACACTTACTAGCTGTGTGACCCTGGGCAAGTCACTTAACCCCAATTGCCTCACTAAAAAAAAAAAATTCAGTGCAAGTCATGACATCTGTCTTGGTCCTCTTTGAGGAGGACAACTCTATTTCAACATCTCTTGTGTAGGTCACTCATCATGTAGATCAGATCAACTGCCAAATAATCTCTGTGATATCTCTTGCATAGGGTTCCATCTCTCTACACAAACAGGCCCTCATCACTTGTCTCCTAGACTATTATAACAGCCTCCTTTTTGATATTGCTAGCTCAAGACTCTTACCACTCCTTTTCATCTTCCACATGACAACCAAAGTGATTTTCCTTAAGCATGTTTGACTTCATCATGCCTTTCTCCCACATACACTCCCCCCCACTCCACTCAACAAACTTTAGTGGTTCCTCATTACCTGTAGGATCAAATATAATCTCCTCTTTCAGACATTTGAAGCCCTTCACCACCTGGTCCCTTCTTACATATTACTCCTCCCTAAGTGCTCTTCAATCTAGTTTATACTTATCTCCTTTCTGTTCCTCACACAGCATGCTCCATCTCTTGTACCTCTGCATAGGTTGTTCTCCATGTACAAAATGCTGCCCTTCTTCATCTTAGCTTTTGAAATTCTTTAGAATCCTTCAAAACTCAGCCCAAGGACCACCTTTCTATGTTGCCTACCCCCCCCCCAAGCTGTGCTTGTGCCTTCTCGCTCTTGCTCTCGCTCTTGCTCTCGCTCTCTCTCTCTCTCTCTCTCTCTCTCTCTCTCTCTCTCTCGCTCGCTCTCACTCTCTCTCTCTCTTACTCGCTCGCTCTCGCTCTCTCTTGCTCTCTCTGGCCCTCTCTCTCTCCTCTCCCACTCTACAAAACCTGGTGGAAATCTAATGGGGAAGGGATGGGATGGGGAGAAATCAGCACTTGGAAGAGCTCCGAAGATTCAGGATGTGTCAGAGAATGTGGCAAAAAGTCCCTGATCAAAACATGAGAATGTACTTGAAGATGTCTGTCAGGTAGCTGTGATAAAGTAACAATGATATTAATGACAATACAGGTAATAATAATGCTGTAGTGAAGGGCAGCTAGGTGGTATAATGGATAGAGTGCCAGGCCTGGAGTCAGGAGAACCTGAGTTCAAATCAGAAATCAGATACTTACTAGCTGTGTGACTGTGGGAAAGTCATTTAACCCTGTTTGCCTCAGTTTTCTCATCTGTAAAATGAACTGGAAAGGGAAATGGCAAATCATTCCAGTATCTTTGATAAGAAAACCCCAAATGGGGTCACCCAGAGTCAGACACAAATGAACAATAGTGAAGTCCTACCCCAGAACCTCTTTTCAATGCTGGGGGTAACCAGGGGCTCTTAGATATAATCAAATTCAGTGTATTTTAAATAATTCCAGTTCTGTTGCATTCCCTTTCATTCAACAGTATTCTATGATCTCTAATTTAGGTCATTCAAACTCTTGAACCTTGTATCTTTTAAAATAAAATAATGTATTATTTTGTTTATTTCTGATTGGCTACATTTGGAAACTTTTTTTTAACTGGTAAGAAAATTGCAAGTGAAAAACCACCTCTAGATACATGAAGAGAGTCATCATATTATAGTGGAAAGAGTGTGAACCGTGGGGTCAGGAAGTCCTGGGTTCAAGAGCTGCCTGTCACTAGCTAGTTAGATGATAGTCGAAGTAACTTAACCTCTGTGTGGCCTCAGGCCACTCTCTAAGACTGGGAGTTACAGAGAAGTTGCAGATTTGCATGGGTGGAGGAGATATTTCTTACATGCATGAAAACCACAGCAGGCCTAGACCAAAACAAAACATGTAGGGAAGAAAGTTGCTGACACAGTGAGTTGAAAGCCAAATGCATTTGATACCTTTGGATAATAATACTTAGCATTTTTACAAATTTGGTGTTCAGGATAACATAACATCCTTATTATACGAATGAACAAGGCAACTGTTGATGCGAATGAGACTCACAATCCTTACAGAAGTCTGTTTATATTAACTACTCTTCCCATAACTCCCCATGCAATTAAAGGTTCTCTGCTTAGTATAACTTTCTAAACAACCAGGCCTAAGCTATTTGAATAAGTTGTCAAGCTTGAAAATTAACATTCCATGGCATTTTTGCATCTAGCTTTTGCACATAGCAACAACAAACAGCTGGAGGCATAGATAGATAGATCACTGGGCAACAGCTATTAAAAAAAAATCCATCACCACAGCTTCCATACTTTGGTACCATTTGTGATGAAAAGCTCACACTGGGATCTTCAATTCAATAGACATACAAGGAGCACCTATTATAGGTCGAGTGTTGTGCCCTACTTACAAGGAGTTTGCAGTCTAATAAGAGGGAAGGACTTGTTCATAACTTTAAAGGAATGGGAGATAAAAGGGCAAAGTAGAGGTTAAAGTGCTATGAGAAATGTGAGAAGTGGGAGATCACTTGCACCTGGGGACAGAGCAGTTAGGGAAGGCTTTAAGGAGGAAATAATTATCAGTGTAATAGATTAGTAAACAATACCTAGACAACCGAACACAGAAATATAGTATATGATAAAATCAGAGACACTGACTACTGGAATATGGACTTCTATTTGATGGACTTTGCTGGGAACACCAGGGAGTAGTCTGGTAGAAATTAGGTTTAAGTAAACCTTATGCTATATGCCACACTAAGTTCCAAATGGATACAAGAAATCATATATTAAAATGATTAGAGGGAAAAGGAAGGAGATATCTTTCAAAACTATGGCAAGAGGGGCAGCTAGGAGGTGCAGTGGATAAAGCACCGGACCTGAATTCAGGAGGACCAGAATTCAAATCTGACCTCAGACACTTGACATTTATGAGCTGTGTGACCCTGGACAAATCACTTAACCCTCATTGCCCCACCAAAACTATGGCAAGGGAGAGAATTCTTAAACAAGGGAGATGATTGTAAAAATAGCAAAAACAATTTTTAATTATATAAAATTGAAATGCTGCTGTAGAAGAAACAAAAGTGTAGTTAGAATTAGAAGAGAAACAATTAGTTTTTAAAAAAAAACCCTTCACAGTCTATTGCTGATAAAGACCTAGTATCCAAGTTACATTTTTAAAAATGATACAAATATATAAGAACAATTTCCCATTGTGTAAGTGGTGAAAGGCTATAACAAAGCAGTTCTCAAATAAAGAAATGCAACCTATCAATAACCATATGAAAAAATGCCATGTGTCACTAATAATAAGAGGAAGAATGGAACATGGGTTCCACCTCTTACCCATCAGATTGGCAAAAATAACAAAAGAGGAAAATAGCAGTTGTTGGAGCATTTGGAGGACAGGACAGACACACTAGTCCAAATGTTGCTGGAGCTTTGAATTGGTTCAGCCATCCTGGAAATCAATTTGGAGCTATATACGCCAAAGGTCATTAAACTGTACATCCCTTTGGCCCTGTGATACTACTATTAGGCATGCACTCCAAGAAGTTCAGGGACCTTAGGAAAGGACTTATATGCATAAGAATACTTATAGGAGCCGTCTTTGTTGTGGTAAAGAATTGCAAACTGAATTGGTGTCCATCAATTGGGGAATGGCTGAATGAATTCTAGCTTATGAATATAAAGGAATTTTATTGTTCAATAAGAAAGGAGAATTCAGAGAAATAAGGAAAGACTTGTGTGAACTGATTCATAGTGAAGTGGAAAAAAAAAAAAAGGTCAGTGACCTTGGAGAGAAGCCAGATTAAAGGAGTTGATGCTGAGTGGGTAATGAAGAAGTAGAAGAGGGAGCAGTGAATGTGAAATACTCTTTCTAGGAATTTAGTAATGATAGTGTGAGTAGAGCTAGACAGAACACCAACTCAGAGAAAGAACTGGAGAGAAATAAAGGTTGGCTGACCTGGAGTCATTCCTCAAAGTGGAGGCTCTGGGAAGAACTCATCAATTGGAGAAAGATGCCACAGATATGGAGGTATGATCCAGGCTGAGAATGCTTCGGGTGCTGAGGTTAAGTTCCAGGGTAAGAAAGCAACTGAGGCATCACAATACTAAAGTCTGGAGAGTTAGAAGGAGATCTGGGAGAGGAATGAATGGATATAATGGTGGCCCATCACTGGGGACTTGGTGACCAAGTGATTTTTTTTTTAAACTACAGCAATTCATGACACAGTCTAATTGACTGGGGGTTGGGGGTAGGGTTGTCTGCATCTGTTGGAGGAGTAAACACACTATGATGAAATAGTAGTTCTTTTGAAATGTCAAAGTAATAATGCCTTATGCTTGTAAAGTGGTTTATAGAGCACTTTTATGTATCTTATACCATGGTTTGAAGGAAAATGTGTTTAGGACCTGAGTTCAGATCCTGACTCTCCTATTTAATGTATGTATGATCTTGGGTAAATCACTTGCCCAAGGACCCAGTTTCCTCATTTGTAAAATGAGAAGGTAAGACCGATGACCTTAAAGTCCCTTCTTGTTCTAAATCTGTGATCCCATACTCTTCATGTAAATGTTCCAAAAATTTGACAGGATACAGAACTGGAAGGGACTTTTGAGATTATATAGTTTAATCCCTTCATGTTATAGATGAGGGAACTGAAGCTGAGGGAAATAATTTACCCAAGGTCACACAGCTAGCTACTACTAGTAGAGCCAAGGAAGGAGTCTTAAATATTTAAAATGTTACAAGAACAAATTGCAGGGACTTCCCAGAACAAGATCAGGCTGTCTTTACCCACAAATGTGTATTTGAGCTACCTGACTTCCTATAAAAAGAACATGACATCATAATGGGTAGGTCTAAGTTATTAAGTGATCTAGTGATTCTGGCTGGGAGGAGAGCAATGAAAGAACTGGAAGTTTAGAATGGACATGTGGACTTAAGAGAGGAAATGGACAGGAAACAGATAAGCAGAATTGGGAGAATGACACCCAGATGAGCTGATCTACACGGGAAACAGTAATAGCTAAAAAGCTTTTCCTGGAGGGCAGAGTCCAATTGACACACTGAGTTGGTGATCAGGTGGGTGTTAGCAACTCAGCCTTTATCTCCACTAGGAATCCCACTCAGATGCCTCATTGTGGCATGGAGGTGACCACAAATTCTCAAAGGTGACATCAAAGGAGAACAAACTTTGCCAGGTCCTACCAAAGTAGGAATCTTTTGAGTGTGGGCCTGCTGAAGGCCTGGACATCTGTCATCTGACTACCAACATAGCTAGATTCAGAGAGGATCATCACCAGGTTAGCTGTGGGGTAAATTTTTTGGCCACAGCAACTCTCAAAGACAACAGTGACTGCTATGTGAGATTAAGTGACAGTCACTGTGCAGTGATTACAAAGACAAGAACAAAACAGCTCCTGACCTCTTGGAGCATACATTCTATTGTGTTTAACCATCTGTTAAATCTTAGAGAATTTGTAATCCCCACTAATGAAATCATAGATGTTTAAAATGATGAAAAATTCTAATCCTGCAACTTTTGAGAGGGGGTGGTTAGGTGGGAGGACCTGGGGTCCCATTAGGAAAAGTTTGATAATTTTTTTTTTCAGTCATGTCTGACTCTTTGTGACCCTATTTGGGGTTTGCTTGGCAAATATACTGCGGTGGTTTGCCATCCCCAGCTGAGGAAACTGAGGCAAACAGGGTTAAGTGACTTCCCCAGGATCATACAGCTAATAAGTGTCTGAGGCTGAATTTGAACTCAAGGTCTTCCTGATTCCAAGCCCAGTGCTCTATACACTGCCCCACCTAGCTGTCCATAGGAAAAGATACTACTTCTCAAAAAAGAACTCTGAAATACTGAGCTCAGCCCTGAGGTGGATTACCAAAGAAGACAGCAAATTCAAGTTTTGGTGTTAGTGGAAGAACCTTCAGAGTGCAATGACAGCAGTGACTATGTTGAGGATCTGTTTGATGTTTTAAACCTTTGCCTGGTTAATTGAATAACATGGAACTGCACTCATATACAGTCAACTGTCCCCCCAGTGTACGTAATTTATGCTTTAGAATTCTCTACATTACAGTAAAGTTAGTTGTATATAGTAAGTTTTATGTTAGTATATATAGTAAGGTTAGGTTCTTTTTCTTTTCCTTTTTTTCTTTTTTTTTTGTAAGGTTAGATTCTGATTGTGTTGTACTATAGTAGATACAATGCTGGATCTGGAGGAGGTCTGGATTTGAGTCCCAGCATCGCCGCTTACTATATATGTGACCTTAAGCAAATTCCCTACACTACTCTGAACCTGTTTCCTTCTTTATAAACTGAAGGGGTTAGATTCGATGAATTCAGCTCTAAATCCTATAATCCATATAGGTTATAAGTATGTGTATACACACATATATAATGTCTACATACATATGCACACAAATGCACGTGTGTATGTGTGTGTGCACACAGAGGTTTCCCAGAGAAGGGCATGTTATTCTGAACAAGGTCACATGTGGTACTAGCCTTTTAAACCTTTCTCTTCTGCTGCTTAAGCTATCTATATAGGCATTGAATGCCTTTTTACTGGTTGCCCCCTCTGCCTGGAATTCTCTTCCTGCTTACCTTTACCTTCTAGTTTCCCTGGTTTCCTTCTAGTATTAGCCAAAATCCTGCCCTTAGCAAGAAGCCTTCTATGGTGCCCCTTAATGCTAGTGCCTTCCCTCTGAAACTCATCACAAATGTATTATATATGTGTGTATATGTATAAACACACATACACATGTATGTATATGTATGTAGATATACATAGGCATGTATACACATATACAAATATGTGTGTATACATACACACAGTCTTTTTGTACACTGTTGTTTGCATGTTGTCTCCACAATTAGAATATAAACTCCTTGAGGGCAGGGACTACTTTTTTTGCCCTTTGTTGTATTCCCTTAGCAATACAGAATTTAGCACAGTGCTTGGCATGTAATAGGTACTTAATAAGGGCTTGTTGATTTGACCTGATTTGATTTATAAGAGCTGCTGAAATGCCCATTCCAGAAACAAATGTTCATTTTAGGCTTCATTAACTCTGCAGTGTCAGTCTGCCCCAAACTTGATTTCTGGGACTTTCCCCAAGTCAAGAGCAAAGGGTGGGAAGGAAACTTTCTTTTAACCTCTTGACCTCTTCTTTCTATCCCATTGATGTAGTTGGGAAAAAAACACAGTAGCTTAGGAGTCAACAGCATTCTTGAGATCAAGGCCTGGTTCTGTAAGACCTTGGACAAGTTATTTTTACCACTTTGATGTGCAAGTTCCTCATCTGTAAAATGAAGGGTTGAATTCAGTATTGATAAATTGCTTTCTAGCTTTGACATTCTACATGTAACTTATATTTCAACTGATCCATTAAACCAGGGACCTAGGTTCACCTCGAGGACATTTTCCAATCATTTTTATGTCATGCTCCCACCTATATTATTTCCCTGAAAGCATCAGAATTTGACTAAATTTCCCTAGAAGGTCCCTCAGCTTTTATGCAAGTCCAACAAGATATAAAATATGGGATAGGTTTTATTTAATCCAACAGAAAACACAAAGGACTCATATCTGAGCCTTTTGGTTATTAAGGTAATTCTCTCCTTTGGTCAGCGTCTGCTTCAGACCTCTAGGCATCTGTGTTGTTGACAATTCCACCTGAGGTTGAGGTCATCTGTGCAGAAAGAATTCAGGATTGCTAGGAAGTCAAGCTCTTGGTCATCTCTACCTTTCTTAGGGCCTAAAAAGTCATTCTAGAGTTACAGTGCCACACTAGGAGTCCTTATAGTAAGTTCCATTTTCTCTTAAGACCTATAGAGTTCACAATTCACAGTAACAGTGAAAAGAGAAATCCAGGTAGTACCTTCATGCATACCATGGCTCCCTATTGTGTTGATTCTTTTTCCTTTTCCCCCCTCTTTAATAGAGCATTTTATTTTATTTTTTTCAATTACATGTAAGGATAGTTTTCCACATTCATTTTTGTAAGATTTTGAATTACAAATTTTTTTCTTCCTCTCTCCCTTTCCTCCCCACTCCTGAAGCCAGCAAGCAATCTGATATATAGGTTATATATTACAATCTGGTTAAACATATTTCCACATTTGTCATGTTGTGAGAGAAGAATCAGAACAATAGGGAAAAAAACACAAGAAAGAAGAAACAACAATAACAATACCCACAAAAGTGAAAATAGTATGCTTTGGTCTGCATTCAGACTCCATAGTTCTTTTTCTGGATGTGGAGAGCACAATGTTACTGTTATTGTGTTCAGTGTTCTCCTGGTTCTGCTCACTTCACTCAGTCCACTTAAATCTTTCCAGGTTTTTCTGAAATCTGCCTGCTCATCATTTCTTAACGGCATAATAATATTCCATTACATTCATATACCACAATTTGTTTAGCCATTTCCCAGTTGACGGGCATCCCCTCAATTTCCAATTCTTTGCCACCACAAAAAGAGCAGCTATAAATATTTTTATACAGGTGGGTCCTTTTCCCTTTTTTATGATCTCTTTAGGATAGATTCCTCTTCCCTTTTGAGAGATATATATATATATATATATATATATATATATATATATATATATATATATATATATATATGGTGAAGCCCATGCCTTGGGCCGTTCCCCCAGGTCTGAGTAAGGTGGGACAGCTCCTCTAATCCCTTCTCTTATTATCAGCTACTTCTCTCCTGATGGGACCATACAGATGCCCTGGCTTCCCTATAGGGCCTTCTTTGTATCTTTCTGTCTCCCCATTGATTTGTTGTTGTTTTTTTACCTTAATTGGTCAGTAATTCCATTGCATGTGGTTTCTTGAAGGAATTGTAAAGATATACCAACCTCTCTTTGGAACAAGTCTTTGGGGCTAGCTACTCAACCTCTGTGCAAGTCAGATTTATCTAAAGGCTGGCTCAGGCATATGAACTAGTTTAGGAATGCTAGGAAAATGTAACCACCTTTCCTAGAGTTTGTGATAGAGGATTAGAAAAACTGTTTAGTTTTACATGCACCCTAGACTTTGGGAAAGCAGATCTCTAAGAGTTTATAGGATTCTGTGAGCTAAGATTCTTCAGAGGAAATAAACCAAGGGAGGGATATGAAATCCCAAAGGATGAAATTCTGAAGATACAAAGGGATTAACTGAACACATTATGATATGTGAATGTAATAAAATACTGTTTTTCTGTAAGAAATGAAGAAAGTGCTAGGAAGACTTGTACGAACTGATACAGAGTGAAGTGAGTAGAATCAGAACAGCTTATACTCTAACATCAATAATATGGAAATGAATGATTCTGATGAACCCTGATCAGTGCAAGGATCATCCATGATTCCAGAGCATTGATGATAAAGAACACTGTCCATTTCACAACAGAGAGATGATAGACTAGTATACAGAATCAGAAACACATTTTTCAACATGGCCAATGTGGGAATTAGTTTATCTCGACTATGCTTCTGTGAAAAAGGGTTCTGTATTTCTTGCTCTCTTCTTTTTTTTTAAAGTGGGTACAGAAATATAGGAAAGACAAAAATAATTCTTGATAATTTAAAAAATATCCACAAGGGGAAATAATGTCAATGGGTTAGAAAAATGGGAATTGTCTGAAACTCTAATATAGATAAACATAGACCTCAGAAACCAACATATATCTAGAAACATACATACAGTAGATGGAAGCAAAGATCTTGTCCTATAAAAATTGTGTCTGGGAAGCTAAAGCTCAGAACTGAGGAAAGGAAGTTAAAGACAATAAAATGATTTTTATCATCTTGGAAGAAAAGAGAAGATCAAAGAAAGGGTAGGCTCAGATAGATGGAATGTTGATCACCAACAATAGAGAGAATGAAAAGTGGCTCAATTCTTGTTTTATTTTGATTTTCTCTGCCAAGGAGAATGACTTTTGGACTAGGAATGAGAAAGCAAAAATGACTGACAGAAAGTTGATACCCAAGACAGATAAGGAGATTGTAAAGAGCCACCTCCTTGCCTTTGATGAATTCAAGTCACCTGACCCAGATGAATTACATTCTGCAATACTGAAAGAAGTTGAGGATGAGAGTGCAAAGCCACTGTCAATAATGTTGGAAACCTTCATCAAGAATAGGTTATGCTGGGGCATTGAGGTGGCACAGTGGATAAGAGCACCAGCCCTGGATTCAGGAGTACCTGAGTTCAAATCCAGCCTCAGACACTAGACACTTACTAGCTGTGCGACCCTGGGCAAGTCACTTAACCCTCATTGCACCACCAAAAAAAAAAAAAAAAGAATAGATCATGTCATGCTAATCCACTCTTGGTGGAGTTGTGAAAAGATCCAACTGTTCTGGAGAGCAATTTGGAACTATGCCCAAAGGGCTATAAAACTGTGCATACCCTTTGATCCAGCAATACCACTGTTAGGTTTATATCCTAAAGACATCCCCAAAAAGATAAAAAGGCCTATTTGTTTGTTTTGTTTTTGCAGGGCAATGAGGGTTAAGTGACTCACCCAGGGTAACACAGCTAGTAAGTGTCAAGTGTTTGAGGCTGGATTTGAACTTGGGTCCTCCTGAATCCAGGGGCGGTGCTTTATCCACTTCAACACCTAGCTGCCCCCAAACAGACCTATTTGTACCAAAATATTTATCCCAGCTCTTTTAGTAGTGGCTAAGAATTGGAAATCAAAGGAATGCCCATCAATTGGGGAATGGCTAAACAAGTATATGATAGTGATGGAATATTATTGTGCTACAAAAAAATGATGAGTAGGATGATTTCAAAGGTCTGGAAAGACTTGTATGAAGTGATGCATAGTGAAGTGAGCAGAACCAAGAGAATATTGTACAGGGTGATAGCAATATTGTTTGATGAAGAACCATGAATGACTATTCTCAGCAATACAATTATCTAAGACAATCCCAAAGGACTAATGATGAAACATACTATCCACCTCTAAAGAAAGAGCTGATATTGATTGAACACAGATTGAAGCATGCTATTTTTCACTTTCTTTCATTTTTTCTTTTATTCAAGTTCATTTATACAAAATGACTAATATGTGGTAATGTTTTACATAATTGCATATGTATAACCTATACCTGATTGCTTACTGCCTCAGGGAGGGGAAAGGGGAGGGAGACAAAGAGGGATAAAATTTGAAACTCAAAACTTAAGAAAGAAAAAAGAATAGCTCATGCCAGACTAACCTTATTTCTTTTTTTTGTCAGGGTTACTAAACTGGCAAATCAGGGGAATGTTGTAGGTGTCGTTCACCTAGATTTTAGTATCTCATTCTTTCCTTATAAAAAAAAATGGGGCAATATGGACTACAAAAATAACCTGATTGTGTGAATTTAGGACTTGGTTACATGGCCATACTCTAAGAGTAGTTGTTAATGGCAGTTATTAGAGGCTAGATAGCACAGAAGGTAGAGGTGACTCTAGAGTTAGGAAGACCCAAATTCAAATAATACCTCAGATATTTCTTAGGTGTGTGATCCTGGCAAGTCACTTAGCTTCTGTCTGCCTCAGTTTCCTTATCTGTAAAATGGGAATAATAGCACCTACCTCTCAGAGTCATTGTGGGGATCAAATGAAATATTTGTAAAGCACCTGGCACATAGTAAGTGCTTAATAAATGCTCGTTTCCTTCCTTCTTAACAGATCACTGGGCAACTGCTTTAAAAAACAAAACATCACAACTTTCACATCAATATGGCAAGAAGTCTCCTATGAAGTATTCCAGGGACCTGTGCTTATCCCCATGAAGTTTAATGACTTTAACAAAGGCATAGAATGGATGCTTATCACATTTTCAGGGCACAAAAAACTTGAAGGGATAGCTTCACACACTGGGATAACAGAATTAAGATCCAAAAAGATATTGACAGGGTAGGCTGAATCTAATAAAGATGAACTTCAGTAGGGATATATGTAAAATCTTACACTAGGGTTCAACAAATTAGCTTCACAAAGACAAGATGCAGGAAGCATGGTTAGATTGCACTTTATCTGAAAAAGATAATGGGTTTTTAGTATCTTGGAGTCTCCATATGCATCAGCAGTTTGATGTACCAGCCAAAAAGTGAAGTTGACCCTGGACTGCATTGAGAGATCCTTAGCTTTCAGGAATAAGGGGAAGGAGATATGTTCTGTCTAATCAGGCTGTTATCCTGAGTATTGAGTTCAATTCTGTATATCACTACTGTTTAGGAAATTGGTAAGTCAGAGTTTTCAGAAGAGAGCAACTAGGATGGGTTCATATCATACAAAGATATATTGAAGGCAGTGGGGATATTTAGCCAAGAGAAGACGGCATTTAGGAGGAACTCAGTTGCTGTATTCAAGCATTGGAAGGGCTTTCATGTGAAAATGGATTAGACTTTTTTTGTTTGGCCCAGGAGAACTGTACCAGGAACAATGAGTGGAAATTACAAATAGGCAAATTTAGGATGGGTTGAGGTCAAGAAAAAATTTCTTGACAATTAGAGTTGTCTAAAAGAGGAATGGTCAGCCTTTTGAGAGATGGTAGGTTCCTCCTCCTAGGAGGTTTCTAATTAGAAACTGGGTGACCACTTGCCAGCTGTTATAATGGAGGTTTCTTTCAGGTATGGGTAAGACTTGATGGCTACTAAGGTCCTTTTCAACTCTTAAATTCTGTGACTCTGTAATAACTTGAGTTCGTGCCCAGAACAAAGGCTTCCTTTACTGGAAAAATAAAGAATTTACACCTAGTCTGGGAACTAACAACAGAGGGAGGAAGGACTTACTAGACCTTCCTAGAACATGCCTGAGTACTCTGGCTACATATGAATTCCATGAATTTCTCCTGTTGAAATGCTACTCCTCTTTCAGAGCCCAAATAATGGTACTTCTTCCATGGAGTCTCTTGTTAGTGTTGATTTTCCAATCATCTGAACTACTGCAGTACTTGGTACCACATCTGTAGCATTTGTCACATTCTACTTTACATGATCATTACCATTATATTTCTATTATAGCCTTAATTACAATTTTTTCCAACTTTTTTTTTGGTGGGGAGGCAATTGGAGTTAAGTGACTTGCTCAGGTTCACACAGCTAGTAAGTGTCTAAAGCTCTGTTTGAATTCAGGTCTTCCCAACTTCAGGGCCAGTGCTCTATCCACCTAGCCACCTAAGTCCTACCATTATTACAAACTGGATGCATGACCCTAGGCATATCATTTAACTCCTCAGTTTTTAGGCTGTGCTCTAAAGCTAAATTGCAGAGAAGGTGTTGAATTGGTAACAAGGAGTTTCCTCACCAGGGAATTCCCTGCACCATTGCAATTGTGTATCCGGTCCCTATTTAGAGAAGTGTTCTTTTCCTACCAGCCAGTTTATTTCATTCCTGAACCTCTTGGATTTAATCTCATCTCATCTCATCTCACCACACCCACCCCACCCAAATCCTTAATGTGAATGCCTGGAATGGGAGGCTTTGGAGTTGATTGTAGCTAAAATACAATGGCTGTGCTACACCCGCTAGATTGAGGCTTCTCAGAGGGTCTTTGGCTTCTCACTGCCATATGCACTTTGCCACTTATATCCTCCCTTTTCTGCATGGTCATTGACCCAAGCTTAGTGGTCCACAGAAGAAGACTGTGGGAGGAAGGGAGCCCAGAGCTAGAGAGGCTTCTCTACCATTGCTTGTGGATCTTTGCTCTTTGCAGTGGAAACTCTTCCAACAATATATTTCTGGAGCAGGGTTTCTAGTTAGTTAGGAATATGTCACTTGGGTTGGTTAGCACTGGATACCCAGCATTGCAAACGTCATGTGTATCTTCTAGCAACCAGCATTAAGTCTAGGCTTCTTGGAAACTTGGCCTGAAAAGGTTATGATGCAGGTGCTGTTTTTTGTTTTGTTTTGTTTTGTTTTGATTGCTAAATACAAGTCCTGACAAACTCACAATTCAATCCACAGTTAAGGAAAACAGCCTAAAAGAGGGATTGCCACTGATTTGTATTTACAAATCTTACACTTTAGTAGTTTTCCATTTGTTAAAAGAAAGGAAGGGCGTGTGCTTTGTTTAACTTTACTAAGTGAGTCCCAACATTGTACAAAGTATTTGATCTGAGTTTTGTTACTGTTTAAAGTTGCCTTCATTTATATAGCTGGAATCATTGTCTCTATTGTTCTTTGGGTTTTCTTTTGTTCATTCTGTATCGCTTCATGCAAATTTTTTCTACATTTCTTTGAATTCTTCGTGTTTGTCATCTTGCATGGCATAGTAATATTCACACAATTTGAGAACTGGGAAGGGTCTTCCTTGACCACCTAGTCCAGGCCAATCATCCGAGGCCATCTTCAAGCGAAGATATATATCTTCTATATATATCTTGCCACTGGATCAGATGGCTCTGAAGGAGATAGTGAGGCTGGTGACCTTACACAGCTCTTCCTCACTTAAATTCTATTGATTGCAAGTCATATCACCTTCCGATATCATGGTCCTCTTCAAGAAGGAAGGACAAACAGCAACAAGTCCAGGCCAGAACTCCTACGTGCCCACCCCCCCATGAGAAATTGTCTTCTTCTCTTTGGAGATCTTCATAGAGGGAACCTTCGACCTCCTGAGGCAGCCCATTTATTCCACTTTTAGTCTAGTCTGATCATTAGCAAGTTTTCTTTTTTTTTTCTTTCCTTCCTTTTTTCCTTCCCCTTTCTCTCTTTCCTTCCTTCCTTTCTCTCCCTCTTTCCTTCTTTCCTTCTTTTTCTCTCTTCTTTCCTCTTTCTCTTGTTCTTTCTTTCTTCCTTTTTTCCACCTATATTTGCCTTTTTACAACTCCTACCCATTGCTCTTACTCTAGCCAAAGGCTGGTCTCCCCTCTGTATGACAGACCTTCAAATACTTGAAGATAACAACCATGTCATTTCCAAGTCTTTCCCCCAGATTGACATTTCCAGTGCCTCCAATGGATAACATTCATGTTCTACAATTTGTTTAGCCATTCCCTGATAGTTGTGAATCATTTATTTCCAATATTTTGTTCCTACAGATAGTGCTGTGAAACAGAGAATGTGCCTGTAATCTCTGCTATTAGGGAGGCTGAGGGTGGTGGATCATTAGAGCCCCGGTGGTAGGGCTAAAGCTTATTAGGTGTCTCCACTAAGTCTGGCATCTATATGGTAAGTTCCTGGGAGAGAGAAGCACTAGAGTGCCTAAGAGGAACAAACAGGTCCAAGAAATGGAACAAGACAAAGCTTCCCTGCTCATCTGCATAGGATTGGGCCTATGACTGGCCACTGCATTTTTAGCCTGGTTGAACTAGGGAGACCTAGTCTCCTCCCTCCCCCTTAAAAAAAAAAAAAAGGCTGGATGCCATTAAGAATATTTTTGTCTTGAATTTTTGCTCAAAAAAAAATCTTTGGAAAATTCACCCCCTAGAGATATTGTGGTTCAAAGGGTATGAACAATTCTGTAAGTTTTGTTGTAACTGCTCTTTTTGGAGGAGGCCAAAATAGCAGTTGTACACTAATAACCACTTGGTTTCACTTTTATCTAATTCACTTCTAAACAAATATTGAGTCCTTTCAGCCATGTCCCCACTCTTCATGACCCCATTTGGGGTTTTCTTAGCAAAGATGCTAGAGTGGTTTGCCATTTCCTCCACCCTCTCATTTTCTAGATTAGGGAACTGAGTTAAACAAGGTTAAGTGACTTGCTCAGGGTCACAGGACAGATTTGAACTCTGATCCTCCTGACTCCAAGACTAGTGCTGTATCCACTTTGCCACTTAGCCCAGAAAAGAGAAATAAAGTGACTTGTCCAATGTCATGATAGTAAGGGTGAGAAGTAGTATCTGAATGCAGATTT
The DNA here is from genome assembly GCF_019393635.1 of Dromiciops gliroides. Taxonomy (NCBI): domain Eukaryota; kingdom Metazoa; phylum Chordata; class Mammalia; order Microbiotheria; family Microbiotheriidae; genus Dromiciops; species Dromiciops gliroides. The sequence goes on from NC_057862.1 coordinate 238,227,921, forward strand.
TCCTGATTTCAAGTCTAGCATTTAATCCGAAGAGAATACCTCTTGATAGTTAAAAAGGATTCATTCATTCATTCACCAAACATTTTATGTGACTGAGCACCTTTGCTGGTACATTTAGCTTCTGAAGTGAAAAATTAGGTGTTGAAGAGTTTTACAACATCATATTGCTCTAGTTTTTTCTTCCTCTGCTTCCCTGTTCTTCAGGAGTAGAAAAAAAGAAGAAAGAAAAAATGTTCTTGAGGTCCATGGGTTAGCTTCCTATGTTCACTCTTTTTTTTGGTTAAGGCAATTGGGGTTAAGTGACTTGCCCAAGGGTCACACAGCTAGTAAGTTGTCAAGTGTTTGAGGCCGGATTTGAACTCAGGTCCTCCTGACTCCAGGGCCGGTGCTTTATCCACTGCACCACCTAGCTGCCCCACATTCACTTTTTTTTTTTTTTGCGCAGGGCAATGGGGGTTAAGTGACTTGCCCAGGGTCACACAGCTAGTAAGTGTCAAGTGTCTGAGGCCAGATTTGAACTCAGGTACTCCTGAATCCAGGGCCGGTGCTTTATCCGTCCCCCACATTCACTTTTATAATAAAAAAAGTTGTTCAGTCATGCCCAACTCTTCATGTCCCCACTTGGAGTTTTCTTGGCAAAGATTTTGGAGTGGTTTGCCATTTCCTTCTCTAGCTCATTTTACATATGAGGAAACTGAGGCAAACAGGGTTAAGTGACCTGTCCAAGGTGACCCAGCTAGCAAGCGTCCGAGACCAGATTTTAACTCAGGAAGATGAATCTTTCTGACTCACTCTATCTGCTATACCACCTAGCTGCCCACCATAAAAACAATAACTAGCATTTATATAGTGCTTAGAGGTTTGCAAAGCACTTAAATATTATCTTCTGATTCTCACAACAACCCTGGGACATGGGTACCATTATTTTACATTTTAAAGATGAGGAAACTAAGGCTAAATTACTTATGGTCACACAGCTAGTAAGTTTCTGAGGCAGGATTTGAACTCATCATCCTGACTCATGGTCCTGTGCTCTACTTTTCATCTACAAGGTTGGTTTAATTGTTATACTCACTTTCATAGAACACTTGGTTTAGAGATGGAAGAGATCATCAACATCATGCAGTTTGATGCCCTCAATTTAGGGAATATAACTGAGGCCCAAAGCAGTTTGTCCAGGTAGTACCAACACTTGAACCTCAGACTCCAAATCTGATACTTTGTTTGACCATAATACCTGCCCTTTCTGCTTCACGGGATCACTTCTTAGAATTGTAATTTTTTTGTGTGTGACTTGCCCAGGGTCACACAGCTAGTGTCAAGCGTCTGAGGCCAGATTTGAACTGAGGTCCTCCTGAATCCAAGGTCAGTGCTCTATCCACCGCGCCACCTAGCTGCCCCTAGAATCATCATTTTTTTTTGAAGTTGTTTTTGTTTTGTTTTGTTTGCAGGGCAATGGGGGTTAAGTGACTTGCCCAGGGTCACATAGCTAGTAAGTGTCAAATGTCTGAGGCCAGATTTGAACTCAGGTACTCCTGAATCCAGGGCCGATGCTTTATCCACTGCACCACCTAGCCGCCCCCTAGAATCATAAAATTTTTAAACCAGGAGGTACTAATGAGGTGTACCAGGAATTTACAGATGAGGAAATTTAGGCCAGATTGATTGTGATGAGTTTTAGGTAAAGTGGGAGTTATTGTTTTGAAGGTCAAATGAGAGAAGGAACACCAGTATATTTATGGGAAAGTGCTGTATAAATTGTAAATCACTTCAAATGTAATATATTATTTATTGTTCGTTTTTTTCAGTAGAGTCTGACTCTTCATAACCCCATTTGGGGTCTTCTTGACAAATATACTAGAGTAGTTTGCCATTTCCTTTTCTAGCTCATTTGACAGATGAGGAAACTGAGGCAAACAAGGTTAAGTGACTTGCCCAGCTAGAAAGTGTCTGAGGTAGAATTGGAGCTCAGCTTAAAAAAAAAATGGGGGCAGCTGGGTGGCACAGTGGATAGAGCACCGGCCCTGGAGTCAGGAGTACCTGAGTTCAAATCCGGCCTCAGACACTTAACACTTACTAGCTATGTGACCCTGGGCAAGTCACTTAACCCCAATTGCCTATCTAAAAAAAAAAAAAAAGAATTGGAGCTCAGGTCTTCCTCACATCGGGCGTGGTGCTCTATCTATTGCACTGCCTAGCTGCCCCCAGTAGATATTTAATAAATGCTTATTGATTTCTTTCCTTTCCTTTTCCAGAAAGGATTTAAAATCCAGATTGTATATTCCACACCTCAAAGTTAACACCCAGTAGAAATAATATCTACTTTCAGATCTAGAGCAGGTGCTACAAAGACTTGGGACTTGCCTTCCCAAGCAGGTAAAGCATTTCCAGGGAAGAGGTTTCAGGTGGAGGTAATCTCTACACACCTGTTTACCTCACCCAAGACATCGGGCTTAGAGAATCCTAGAATGTTAGAGCCCTAAGGAAGCTTACAGATGACAAAACAGATGCAGATTTACCCAAAGTGACAGAAGTGATATTTCTGACTCCGAGGCTACTATGCCACAATGAAAAGCATTCTTTGGATGGAACGGGCTGATCCCTGGTTCATCCTCTGCCTGTGTGGTATCCCCAGGACCACACTCCTGAAATTGCTTTCTCCTTTCCTTCTTGTGAATGCTGCAGGAAACTGGGTGAAGATGAGAGGAGGATTGACATTTCTTTTCCTTAGGATGTAAAGAAGGAGGGGAAAACAGATGAGGGACCACTAGACAAGTTTATTTTACTGTGGCCTCTACCTCTGCCACCCCTAGAAAAATCTTTCTTTACTGCTAATCACACCCTCTTGGGAATAGTCAGAATTGGTTAAAGGGAAGGAAGGACACAAACATTTACTAAGCACCTAAATAATTTGACAAATATTGACCTATTTGATGCTCCCAACAACCCTGGGAGTTGGGAACCATTATTATCTCCATTTTACAGTTGAGGAAACTGAGGTAAAAAGAGGTTAAGTGGCTTGCCTGGGGTCATATAGCTAGTAAGTGTCTGAGGCAGGATTCGAACTCACATTAGGTCTTCCAGACTCCAGGCCCAGTGCTCTATTGTAGATGCCCCCTCAGAGTGTGGCCACTTTGGCTCTCCAAAAGACTATAAGCTTGGAGTCATCACTTCCTTTTCTTTGGAGTTCTTTTCCCAAACTCTGTTAGCTCTACCCAATACCAAAGTAAAGGGGGAGCTTTAGAGTAAGAAGTGCAAGGGACTTTACAGATTGTCTAGTACTGCCCCTCCCCTGCCCCCTCCTCCCTTCAATACATTAGCATGGTTGGGGGCGGGACGAGAAAGGATACATAGCCTCTTTGGGCATGCATGCAGTGGGATTGGAGACAGGGACAGTGTATAAACTGAGGGTGTGGAGGGAGAATCGGGTCTAGTCCCAGTACAGCCAGAACTCTTTTAGGAAGCAAAACCCAGTAACTTCTACATTTTTTTTTTTTAGGCATAGGTCCTTCAAGGTGGGTTCCAAGAAGATTTCTGCTAAAAAGCCTGCCTCCCTTCCCTCTCTTTCCAAGCACTAGGCTCTTATTCTACCAAATCAGAAAGTGGAGGATACTGTGCTATGCTAATGACGTGCAGGGGTTGGGGAGGGGCAAGAACTATGCCTTGCTACCGCATCCAAAAAAAAAAATTGAGGATTTTCTTTAGGGAAGAGATCCTCGTTTCCCTCTTCCCTCCTCTCTGTTCCTGCCACCCTCCTCTCCCCCACCCCCACCCCGCCCCCCACACTTCCCAGGCTGGGACACTTTCCTGGCAGGCTGATGGGTTTCCAAACATTTCGTCAGCATCTCCTCCTGACCTTGGGCTTTGCAGGGAAAGCAATGCATAGGCCAGCCGGATCCTGGCGGACCAAACGGTGGCCGACCCGGAGGAGATTTGAAAGGGGAGCAGATCGAAGTCCTGAGTGGAGCTGAGGTATGCTGGAAATCCCCACTTCGGTGGAGAGGCTGGTGGTTTTTAAAAACGCCTTTCCCAGCCTTATATGGTCACAGGAAGTGGGCGGGGACCGGCCTGCTCCGGGGAGGGCGAGATCATAAGACAGTAGTGCTGATGAAGTGGAAGAGCTGGTTTCAGTTCGCCGTAGTGCATGTGTGTGCGGCTGGAGGGTGTCCCTGGGCTGTGCTGTGGAGGTTTGGGTTGTGCAATCCTTTCTGAGCGCCAGAGCAGAAGTCCTCCTCTGCTGTTGCATGCTCCCCCCGCCCCCCCCCCCGCCTCTTTTTTTTTTTTTTCAAGCTGTGAGCTCAACCGATGAGTCAGAGCCATGCAATCCTGACACTGCATCGCAGGGCTGGGGGTGACACAGAGGGAGAGAGCGAGGGAGAAAACACGGGCTCTGTGAGAACCAGGTACTCAGAGCAGGACTTAGCCCTTCCTTGCACGGCGAACCCGGGGGTGACGACGGGACGACGGGGATTTGCAAGCAAACTTCTCTCTCCCTCCCTCCCAGGACCCGGGGACAGAGGGCCCATCAGTCAGGAAGGAGGGGGTGGGCAGCGAGCGTCGGTTTGTTTTTAAATTTGGGGAGGTGCGTGCAAGCCGCTGGTGGTTCCCCGGGAGATCGAAATCAATCCACTGCAGCAGGAAAGGAAGCCTAGACCGGAGCCTGCCGGCCCGCTCCTGGTCTTCGGGGCAGGCGCGGGGTAAGTGTGACACCTCCCGGGCCCCTGCAGGGTCCCAGAGGCCTGGCCGCCGCCACCGCCGCCGCCGAGCACTGCTAGCCCCAGCCCCTGCGGGTCGGGATCGGCTGCATGCAAGCAGTGGCTGCTACGAGGATGGTGTGGCCGGGGCTGATCCGGCTGCAGACGTGCAGCCGGGGCCTGGAGCTGGTGGGCGTCCAACCTCTGAGTGGTGATGGCTCTGGGAGATTTCGGTGCCCGATAACTTTTGTGGGTCGCGGTGCGTGTGAGTGTGAGTGTGTGTGTGTGTGTGTGTATGTATGTGCGCGCGCGCGTGTGTTTCCCCTCGCCCCCTCCCCCCTCCCTCTGCTGCGTGTGCGTGCAAACGGACTGTTTGTGCAGCTACGCAGCTCAGTCCCTCTTGTCTCCACCAGCCGGGGCGCGGCCACCAGCGGAAAATCCTTCCGACTGGGGGCACTCGGCGCCCGCGGCTTTCGGGCTGCTCCTTTTAGCCTCAGTGGAACGCGATGGCCTGGGCAGCTACACTGGCCCTTTGAGAGGGAGGGAGAGTCGGTGGCTACGGGAGGGAGTGACGCTTGCGAGTTGCAGTGGTTTGGCCTTTGGCGGGCTTGGGACGGGACGGGACGGTTGCTCCGGAGTTGGGAAGGGAGGGTGAATGATGCGAGAAACCCATTTCCTCGCCGGCATTTTACTCCCTGAGTCTCTGGGAGCAGGGCCATACCCTGGTGGGAATGAGGGCAAGCGGATGGAGAGGCAGAGGCTGCAAGGACTCTAGGCAGGCGGGCTTAGAGCCGCCCCCGGCACACGGACTCTGCTGGCGCACCTCAGACCTGTCATCCAGACCCCCCCCCCAACTCCCACGCACCCCTCTCCCCTGCCTCCACGATAAAAGGCTAGGCCAGTCCTATCGGGAGGCTGTCGGCTCTGGGTTTAGTAGCCTAGAGGCCCACGAGGAGCTTAGTTTGGGGATTGTTTTTCTTTCTTTTTTGATATTTGAGGAAGAAGCTGGAACTAAGGTTGCATGCTGCCCAGAATTGCCTTCTGCACCTTCTGGGATCTGCATCTCTAGGATCCTTCTGTGCAGCCAGTTTCTGTAGCCCACCGTGGAGTCTCTCCGCTTCCCCAGTAACCCCAAGTTCTGCCGGCACCAACCCTGCTTTCTGAACATTCTTCCTCTCCTCACCCCACTTGGTGAACAGGATACTATGAGCGTGCAGGATGTAAGGTATAGGGAGACCTGTTGCAGCTTTGGGGGTGGTTTCCAAAAGGCTGGTCTGCTGGAGGCGCCTCAAGATTCCACTAGGCTGCAAGCAATCACAATTATACGTGAGACTCCACTTTAAGCATTGCCTGGTCAAAGGAAAAATTATTTCCCCTTATAACTTTGTGACTTCCTGGTTCTCGTTCTAAATTGGCCTTGCTCAGTGGACTTCAACTGAAGAGGTTGGGGTGACAGCAGTCTGGGATGGAGGCCCCAGTCTGGCAATGAAGATCTACATCTGTCCTAGAAGTTGCTGCAGCTGGGGGGGGAGGAGGGGGCCGGATAGAGGGCTAATCCCAGGGAACAAGGCTTCCACAAAAGTCTCTGTGCCTCGCACAAAAGGGAATGCATTTTGCACAAGAGTAACATTCATGTTCCCGGGTTCCCCTCCTGTGTCTTCATGAGCCCTAGCTGGAAGACTACAGCTGAATCTGTACTGCCTTTGGTTGGTTACTTTGGGTCCTTTCCTATGAGGGGAAATGGACTTATTAGAAATAGGAAAAGAAAGCATTGGAGCCAGGAAGGCCTCTGGGCTGGGTAGGTAGGGGCAATAAGTAGATTAGCCCAAACAAGTCTAATTATTAACCATCTTACCCTGGTAGCCTCCAGAGGTGGTAAAAGGTGGCCCTTCAGAAGTGGTAGTCCAGATGTAGGTCACAATAATAAGAGCTAGTGTTTACATAGCACTTAAAGGTTTGCAATGTACTTTACAAATATTATCCTCATAATAACCCTGGGAGGTAAGAGACTTATCTTGATTTTACAGATGAAGAAACTGAAGTAGATGAGATTAAGTGACTTGTCCAGGGTCACACAGCTATTTGAGACTATATTTAAATTCAGGTCCAGCTCTATCCACCATGCCAATTAATTAGTTTCCTTCATCTCCCATGTGGTCTGATATGGTACTGAATGAGGAGAAAGGAAGGTTTAGATTTCCCCTGCTAAACATCTTAAGATAAAAAGATTGAGCAATTCCAGGTTCATTTTTTGCCTTCTTCCATGAGCAATGAAGAAAAGATAAGTAAAAAATTAAATTACAATGATAGATTGTTAGCCCAATTGAATGTTAACATGTTGGGGCTATGTTACATTTCCTAGTATGATTAGGTTGTAAATAATAATCTTGGCTTTTAGGACCCCAATCTTCCCTCTTTCTTGGAATCAGAGGTTTCCCCCCAAACCCCTGGAGGAGTTGACCACTTGACATTCTCTGAGCTCCACAAGTCTCACAAAGGGCAAATGCAGAATGCTGCCTCCCTCCGACATCTATTGGCCTTGCATACCATAACCCCCTTACTTCCAGAGCTAGGGGAGAGGGGGCTTTCTGAGTTGCTTTACTGGAACACAGTAGGAGGCAATTTAACTTTTAAACACAGGATTTAAAAATAACTCCAGCATTTGGTGCTGTGGGCTGCTTCTTTTAATAAATGGAGGGGAAAAGACAACATGCTTCATGCAGATTAAGGAGAAGCCTCTGGACTCAGGCATGGGTTGCTAGTGAAAGATGCAGCTCATTGGGACTGGCTAGGTAAGTATGCTTTGAGATCTCTTTCAGGCAGGGCACAGAGAAGCTCCCTTGGACCAAGGATCTAGTTCAAGGACTTTCTGTCTTAATTTCCAGGCTACCCCCAAGCTCATTTAGAGAGGCAGATGAATAGGCAGAATTTCTGGCCATGGGGACCTTCAAGGCTTTAGGACAAAAAGCGTTAGCCCTGAGCCAAGCAAGTCCCTAGATAGCTTCTAGATTCTGTGGGGTAGGACTATTAAAGATTCGGGCTTTCCCTTCCCCCTTCTCAGAACCACATAGTCATACAATGTTAAGTTGAAAGAGATCCTAGAGATAATAGTCTAACCATCTCATTTTTTCAGATGAGCAAACTGAGGCCCACAAAAGCTTACAAGTCATACAGTCAGTCAGTGTAGATCTAGTAATAGGACTTGGGTTTTCCCATCTTTAAATGCCTTTTTTTCCCCCCACTCCACCAATGTGACCTCCCCTACAAATGAAATGTGATGATCAGTGCTCCAGAGCAAATGAAAATATACCTATATCCTAGAAGGATCTTCTCACGTTTGAATTTAGTCAAGCCGAACGACTCCGTTTCTGGAACTTGCCCTTTCCCTTCATTCCCTGAAAGACACTCCTTTAAGACTTAGCTGGGGGGGGGGGGGGCAGCTAGGTGGTTCAGTGGGTAAAGCACCGGCCCTGGATTCAGTAGTACCTGAGTTCAAATCTGGCCTCAGACACTTGACACTTATTAGCTGTGTGACTCTGGGCAAGTCACTTAATCCTCATTGCCCCACTAAAAAAAAAACCCCAAAAAGACTTAGCTCAGGAGCAGCCCCTTCCAATGGAGCCTTTCCTGATCTCTCTGCCAGAAAGAATTTATCTCTAATAATATCTCCTTCCTAGGTTCTAGGTTCTTCCTAGGTTCTTAGGTCAGAGCATTTTTCTTTGTATTTTTCCTGTATATTTATCACATTTGACTTTTCATTGGACTTACTTGTGTACTCTTATCTCCTGCATGTTGCTATAAGCTGTTTGTTTAGATAAGTATGATGCTATGGAATGGGTACTGGTTTGGAATTAAGAGGAGAAATCCCACTTTTGATATTTACTATCTATGAGACCATAATCAAGTCACTTATACAATCTGTAGGATGAAATGGTTGGCATATGGTCACTGGTGTTCTTTCCAGTTCTATGATTATATTATTATAAATTCCTTTGAGGGTAGGGTAAGAGTCATTTGTGTTCTGGGCACCTAGCAACTAACACATAATTTACACAGCAGGTACTTAATAAGTGCTTGAATTGTGGTTATATCCCAGGGAAATGGGGATAAACCCAGTTTAGCTTTTTTTCAGAGGTAAACCAATTAACTCCTCAAACTGAGTGGATAGACTTTCAGTTACATGTTATTTAAGGCCATACTGACCTAATCAGACATTTGTCAGCTTGTTGGAAACAACAAGGAAGGACTTATATAGAGGGCAGAAATATGGCCAGTATTTATATAGTGCTTTAAGGTTTGTAAAGTGGTTTATGATCATAACCCTGTGAGGTAGGGGGCTATTATTATCCCATTTTACAAATGAGAAAAATGAAACTGAGAGGTTAAATGACTTGAGTGCCTTACAAGATAGCTTGTGTCTGAGTCAGGATTTGAACTTAGGTCTTCTGCCTCCTAAATCCAGCATTCGAATCAGCTGTACAGCTTTGATGCCTACAGATGCAAGTATCCATGGAAGAATGTGACATTTATGTGAGCAAAAGATCAAAATATGGGGCAGTGAATTAAGATAAAGCTGCTGTGAATAGGGTGATGGGTGGGAGTTGAAAAGTAAAAAGAACTTCTAGAAAGCCAGATACCATTCTGTGCCTTTTCCATATCCAAAGCCCATATCTTATAACTAGAGGTCTCAAGACCCAGGAAAGGGGTGGGGGGGAGGAAGTGGGGGGAAGGTCTGGGAGAAAGAGAGTTGGGAGTGAGGTTCAGGAGTTAGAATATATTCCATTTAAAAATTTGTAGGCTAGATTTTGTGAGCAGGTCATTGATCATGGAATTTCAGAATTCGAGGGAACATCAACTGTTATCTACCTGACAAGAGTCAGCCCACCCTTTGCCTGAAGGCTGGAGGAACCTACCACCTTCCGAGAAAGACCATTTTACCCTAATCTAATCTCTGTCTTAAAATTGCTTCTTTGCAACTCACCCATCTTTCTTTGCCCAGGTCAAATCCCTGCTTTACCCCACCAACCCTTTAAAAGAGCTATTGACTCTCAACCCGTACGATTTGGGGGGGGGGGCGGGGAGCAGGGCAATGAGAGTTAAGTAACTTGCCTAGGGTCACACAGCTAGTAAGTGTCAAGTGTCTGAGGCTGGATTTGAACTCACATCCTCCTGAATCCAGGGCTGGTGCTTTATCCACTGCGACTCCTAGCTGCCCCAACCCCTATGCTTTTTAGGGTTACACATCTCTAGTTCCTTCAACCAAATCTCCTAGGACTTGGAATTAAGGCTGTGATCATCATGTAAAGATTGTTGTTTCCTGAATGTGGTCCAGCACTAGTGGTCCAGTTTCCAGGGAGCGATAAACATTTCTATAGTTTTTACTATGTGCCAGGAACTTCCCTCATTTATTCCTCACAACCACCTTCAAAGGTAGATGTGTTATTATCTCCACTTTACAGATGAGGAAATCAAGGCTAACAGAGGGGAAGTGACATGCCTGGGATCCCAGTAAGTGTTTGAGTTTGGATTTGAACTCTGGGGGCAGCTAGGTGGTGAAGTGGATAAAGCACCGGCCCTGGATTCAGGAGGACCCGAGTTCAAATTTGACCTCGGATACTTGACACTTAATAGCTGTGTGACCCTGGGCAAATCACTTAACCCTCATTGCCTCACACAAAACATTATGCCTTGGATTTGAACTCTGGTCTTCCTGACTCCAGGCCCAACAATCTATCCCTTATACCCTTGACTGTCTAGGGAAGACAAAGGCCTTGCCTACCTCAGAGCTGGATTTGATCCAGCTTGAAGATAGCTGACTCTTGATCGTAGATTTAGGGCTGGAAGGGATTCTTAGATGCCATTGAGTCCAACATCTTCATTTTACAGATGATGAAATTGAGAGCCAAAGAAGCAAGTGACTTGACCAAAATACTTAAGTTTTAAATACCAAAGCCGAGAGTCCAAAACAAATGCTCTTTCCACTATGCCTTACAGTTCCTGCCTTAATGAGCCTACCTCCGGTCTCCTGGTGGGAGCTGTCTGAAGCAACAGCAAAGGGGCCATTGAGCGGGGTGACATTGTTATAAATGTCTCTCTTGGTGATATAGGCAGGGCTGGATTTAGAGACAGACCCAAGCTCCCCAGGGGTATTGGGGCTTCTTGGGAGAGGGTCTCTGAAAACTTGCCCAACACCTTTTGTTTGGGGTACATTAGGACCTTGGTGACAGTGAACTGAATGGGTTGTTGTGTATTAAATTCTAGCCAGTGGGGGTGGGATATGGCAACGAACATCTTGGAATCATAAACTCTTATTAAAATCATCTGCATCTGAGGTGACCGGCAGCTGGAGAAGGTGAACTTCTTGTGTACAGAACTTTCTGTACAGATGAACTTTGAATATTAAAGTCAATACTCAACAAAGAAGTATCATGTGCTAGGTTAAGGGGGATGAAGACAAAAGGGAGACAATGTCTGCCCTCAGAAAGCTTATATTCTGAATGGGGGAAGAAGAGTACATCAAGTAGACAGATAAATATTATTACAATTCCAATGTTATTTACAAGGCAATGCAGAACAATTCCTCAAGGAAAACAGTTTGCTGCTTATGGGGTCAAAAAAGGCTTTTACTATGGGGAGGAATTTAAGTTAGGAATTCTGAAAAGTGGAGGGGAAGTTGTAGAAGGGAATTATCGATTATTCAACACCTACTATGTGCCAGGCACTGTGCTAAGCACTTTACAAATATTTCATTTGATGAGATGAGAGGTAGAAATGAAAAGAGGATGCTTTCCAGACATAGAGGGTCCCACCTGTTCAGGCACAGAGGTAAGAGGAAGGCTGTGTATGGAGAACTGCTACTGGGTCAACTTTGACTGGAACAGGGAGTGAAAGGGGTGGGGGTGGGGGATATGAAATAAAAGGGAAGTAGGAGCCTGATTGTGGTAGACATGAAATATCAAGACTTGGAGAGTTTGTATTTGTCCTAAAAACAATAAGTAGCTCTGACAATTTTTTGAATAGGGGTGTGATTTGGTCAGATCTGAGTTTAAAAAATATCAGTTTGGCATCTGTTAGAGCAGCTAGGTGGCGAAGTGGATGAAGCATCAGCCCTGGAGTCAAGAGGACCTGAGTTCAAATCCAGCCTCCAACCATTAGGAGCTGTGGGACCCCAGGCAAGTCACTTAATCCTAATTGCCTCCCCACCAATTTTTTTTTCTGGGCATCTCTCTGGATTGGAGGGAGCAGAGAAATCTTCCTGACAGTAGCTTTGGCTTTTAGAGCCAGTGACTGTAACACACATTTCCTTACACCCCACCCCTTTTTGCTTCGATACCTTAATAGCAAATGACTTCTAGCAAAGCTCTACTGGGCTCTCCCTCATCTAAAACCTTTGCTATGCAGGGACAACTTTGCATAGTGCTTGGGAGTGGTCCTGGAGGCCACAGACCTAGTTTCAGATTCCACACCTCTGACATTTACTAATTGTTCCTCTATGGGCAGCAAGTGTCTGAGCCTCAGTTTTCTTATTTGTAAAATGGGTATAATACCTTTAATAATACGTGTCATAGTGGAAAGAGAGTTGACCTCAGAATCAGGAAAACCTAACCTTGGTTCAGGCCCCACCTCTGACACAACTTTGTGTCCCTGGACAGGGTAACTAACCTTGGGCAAGTCACAGCTTCTCAGTACTTATCTAAGACTATAAATGGCAGAAAAAGTGTTACTCTGTTTTGTTAGCTGCTCACTGAGAGCCCCCCACACTGAGGAAATCACAGGTCCAGTCCAAAAAAATAAACCCAACAATCACAGAAAGCGTCTGCCTCCTATGGTTGTTGTGAGCCTTAAATAAGCTAATATTTGTAAAGTGCCATTTGGATGTCATTTATCATCATTATTAACCTCTGGGCATGGATGGTAGGACCTGTGTCCTCAAATGCTAGATGTGGCTTCTAGAGGCAGTTCCGCAGATTAAAAGGAGTATTTTTGTCTTCTCTCCGCTAATTATTTCCTATTTATTCTATATATGTTCAGTCATTTCAGTTGTGTCAGATGACTCTTTGTGACCCCATTTGGGATTTTCTTGGCAAAGATACTGGAGTGGTTTGCCATTTCCTTCTCCAACTCATTTTGCAAATGAGGTAACTGAGGCAAACAGGGTCAAGTGATTTGCCCAGGATCACACAGTGTCTGAGGCTGAATCTGAACTCGGGTCTTCCAGACTCCAGGCCCGGCACTCTATCCACTGAGCCACCTGGCTGTCCCTATCCTGTATATAGCTTGTTTGTACATATTTTCCCCCTCCCATTAAATTATAAGCTCCCTGAGCACAGGGGACTGTGTTTTGCCTCTTTTTGAATTCCCAGTAATTAGCACTGTACCTGGCACATAATAAACATTTAATAATAAATGTTTAATGATTGATTGAATGGGTTTTTTTTTAGCACTTTTGTCTTCCTCTGACTTTGTAATATTCCCTGGGCCTAATAGCTGCATCTGTGAACCTGAAATGACCTTTCTACCAACTTCCACCTCATCTAACTCTTGACTCTGCTTGCTTCCAGCTTGGAAAGGAAATTCTATCTTTGCTAGGCTCCTCTTGAAGTACTAGAGCCACTGGGGCTGTCTGAGTGATTATTACTGGGTGATTAAAATTAAATGGGTCATTTCCAACCTCCCTGGATTCTTGCCCCAGGAAAACCCTGTTCCTGCAAATCTTCTGTGTTTGAAAGTAAAGCCCAGTAGGCCTAGAGCTGACCCTTGTCCAACCACTAGGAAATGTAAGCTAGTTGAAGGTAAGAACTGTTTCTCTCTGGCTTTGTATTCCCAGCACCCTTTAAGAGGCTTAATAAATACTCATCAAATAATTGATTTTCTGGAGAAAAAATCATTTGGGTATCTTGGCCTGTTACCAGGTCTCCATTTTTAGCTGGGGTTTGGAGGGCAAGTGGAGGGTCTTCTCTAGCCCAGTACCATAGGGTTAGTACTAGAAAAATGGGGTAGCCTTTTAGTGACATCAGGTTATGTATGCTGGCCCAGATCCCAGAACACACCCAAGCTTTGCGTTCAGCTAGCGAAGTGTCATTTGGGAGGGTCATTCAGGATGTTTAGGTTGATAAACCCTCCAATTCTTCCCTCTTTTGACTCCACCTACGGCCATTGAACTCTGGAGGATGAACTCTGAGCAGGTTTGATGGGGGAGTGAAGGCCGGGGCTGAAGCTTCACAGTGCTTCAAGCTTTCTCTTTTACAAACAAAAAATGAGGGAAGCTACATTACATAAGAAAGTTACCACAGTTTGGAAGCCAGCTGGTTTGGGTTTTTTTCCCCTGGGCTTCTTTCTGCCCATTGGCATGTGATTGGGTGGCTTTGTGTGTGCCCAGCCTTGGCTAGGCTTGTAGGAATGATTTCCAAGGGGGGAGAACAAGAGGGCACAGAAGAGTTTTGCAGTTTCCCAGTAACTGGTTAAAAAACTTCTCCCCAAATATGTCTTGCAGTTAGTCAGTAGGCCCGTCTTCCTGGAACATTGCAGGCAGCTCTGGGCCTGGCTAAGGTGCTCTCTGTCCTGTTCTCCTTTCCCCTTTGGCCTCAGGGACTTTGGTGATCACATTTTTTCCAGGCTGTTTCTCTGTTCCTTTCAGCTTTGGCTGGAGTTTGGGGCCAGAATTGAGGTCGGGGGAGGGGAGTGGCATCCGTCCAGACCTTGGCTCCTAGGGGAAGCACAGGCCCATATTAAGCCAAAATGGGGTTTTCCCTGGATGCTGCTCTTCCCCCTTCCAAGATATGGTGGAAAATAAGATCTCTGGAGAGGAAAATAAACAATTACAATTGGCTTTCCTTCAAGCCAAGTCAACAAACATTTATTAAGTACCTAAAATGTGCCAGGGACTGTGCACTCACATTCTAATGAGGGACACAATATGCAAACCATTAAGTTCATACAAGCTGTATACTAGATAAATTGTAGATAGTCAACTGAGAGAAGGCATTAGCATTAAGGAGAATTGGGAAAGGCTTTTTGTAGCGGGTAGGATTTTAGCTGGGACTTGAAGAGAAAGCTAATGAAGCACTGGTGTGCTAGAGCTGATTGTTAAATAATTTGTCAGTGTGACCATTTACACCCTAGAAAAAGACAAATACTACACATTACGTCTTGATTTATTGTTTTTGTTGGTTGTTCTGACTTGAGAAAGCCATGGGAAAATGGTAATAATGCAGTTAAAACTTAAAAGTGTGTCATGCATACTTTTTTTTTCATAGAGCCTATTGTTAAACATTTACCAGCACCCACCCTGTTATGAAACCATGAGGGAGAGAATTCCAAGGCTGATAGGGATGCCATCTACTTGGGGAAACCTTTCCTGATCCCCTTAGTTTTTTTGTTTTGTTTTGTTTTGGTTTTTTTGGGCGGGGCAATGAGAGTTAAGTTACTTGCCCAGGGTCACACAGCTGGTGTCAAGTGTCTGAGACTGGATGTGAACTCAGGTCCTTCTGAATTCAGGGCCAGTGCTTTATCCACTGCGCCACCTAGCTGCCCTGGATCCCCTTAGTTTTAATTGTCATTGCTCCCTGTCATCAAATGATCTTCCATTTTCTTATTGGTTAAAATGTTATATATCCTCCACCCTTTTTTCCATAGCCTTTAAGTTTTTCTAGGAACACTTGAGGACAATCACCCTGTAACTTTTCTTATTTCTGCATTGTGAGTTCATTTGTATGGGGGGGTCCCAGTGTGGAAACCCCCTCCGCGGATGGCATCAAGTCTCCCACATAGTAGGTACTTACTACAATCTTGTCGAATCTAATTGAATTTCAATCTCCTGCTGTATCCAACTTTGTTCTAAAAACCTGACCTAGTCGTCATCAGCTGCCCCCGTTGAGGGAAAGGGCTCAGCTGCTCCAATCTGGGCTAGAGTGTTTTCAACCTTTTGCAACAAAACTTTGCAATCCTGCTCATGAGTCCACACCCATACCTCACCCCTTGAGGAATCAATTTCCCTGCAGCTCCTGCCAACCTTTTGGGAGTCCTAACCCTCTCTGCTGGTGCAAGGCTTCCAGTTGGGCTCATACTCCCCCCAGGCCCTTAGATCCAATTATATAATGTGATGATGTCAGAGCTGCGGGGACTTTTAAAAAGTCCTGTGGTCCACCCCGCTTCTTTTAGAAATGAGGAAGTCAAGGCTCAGAAAGCGACTCACCCCTAGCCACTTTGGTTAATGAGTGGCAGAACTGGGGCCCTATGGGAATGGAAGAGGCCCCTGAGGGTGAAGCAACTGCCTTGCACCCCCAGTTCCTAAAAGGGTAACTAACATTGGAGTGATTTGGTGGGAAGTCCCCTTCTTCCCATATGACAGGGGCCAAGGGGAATCTGTCTGGAAGCCCTGGCTACTGGGTGTATGGTCATATCATAACTGGGCTTTTAAATTTTTATACGTTTATTTGTGTTTGTTAGTGGTGAGAAAGGAGGCCCCACAACTCAGTGAAAGCAGAAGTACCACTGTTCCATCTTCCACCCCGAGAGCTGCCTTGCAATGCTGGGGACCTCGGAGGGGGAAGGGGAGGAGGGGGGTGGGGAGGGCCTTTTACTCTGTTTCAGGCCTCTCCTTCTGTCCCAGTGGTAATTCCCTGCACAGTTGAAAATAAACGTCCCACTCTGTTGCTAGCAACTGCCTTTCCCTGTTGGCTCCCGACAGAAGAGGTGCCAAAAATAACCAGCTGTGCTCTTATAATTAGCAGGACATTAAGCACTAACACCACCACACTTTGGGGAGAGGGGAGCTCCCAGGGCCTCCTGAGTGGAAACAGGCTCCCAGCAGGCCTCTGTCTCACCCAGTGCCCAGAGCCTGAGAGCTTGTCCTCAAAGCCTCACATCTTAATGCCCGGTGCTTTTTCATCTTTCTTCCAGCAATGATTTCTTTCGTTGAAAAGATGTTTTTTTTTTTTCCTTGCCACTCCTCCCTGAACTCTGCTCTGTAGTCATATGGGCTCTGATCCCCACCCCACTCATCTGGGGACTGGGCAGCTGAGGAAAGTTGGGGAATCACTTTTCCTTTCTGCCTTTTCTTTCCTTCTGCAGAGTTTCCATGGTCTTATTTCTGAAATATTTCTCAGGCTATGAAATCTTTCCTTGGCAGAACTGTGAAATTCATCCATTCCTTTATTCATTCAACAATCATTTGAGGGGGGCAGCTAGGTGGCGCAGTGGATTGAGCACTGGCCCTGGATTCAGGAGTACCTGAGTTCAAATCTGGCCTTAGACACTTGACACTTACTAGCTGTGTAACCATGGGCAAGTCACTTAACCCCCATTGTCCCGCAAAAGAAACAAAAAAAAAAGAAACAAAAAACCCCAATCATTTGAGTTTCTCTCCCTTCTCCACTTGCAACGATAAAAAGGAATAAGACATAGCCTCCCCCCTTAAGGAGTAGGGGGCAATCTGTATGCATGCTGGGTCGCTGTCTGTCTCTGTCTCTGTCTCTGTCTCTCTCTGTCTCTGTCTCTGTCTCTCTCTCCTTTGTTTAATTCCTGGCTCTGCATCTTATTACCTGGGTGGCCTTCCTTGATTTCCTCACTAAATGCAGTCACTGGATGATTTTGTAAGGTCCTCTACAGCTCTAAAAATCTATATTCTGACACAAAACAGTGTTTACTAGTGCATGCAAAATATTATTGGAAATTTAGAGGAGAGAGTTCATTTTTGACTGGGGGAGGTCAGAGATCCCATCATGGAAAAGGACATTTGGGCTGGGCTTTGGAGAATGGGTAGTATTTCAAAAGGCACAGTAGTAGGGAAAGGACATTTGGGGCAGTTTGAACAAAGGTAAAGTTTTCTGGGGACACCCTCCCTGTTTCCCTTTCAGGACTTTTCATTTCCCCCCAGGTCCTTATACTGTCCTCTGGTTGCCCAGGGGCCCCAACACACTGCACTTTGTTTTGGATCAATTTCCCATTTCCTCCCCTTCCCCCCTTCCCCTTTTCCCCGCCTTCCCCCCTTTCCCCTTTCCCCCTTCCCCCTTCCCCCCTTCCTCCTTTCTTCCCTCCTCCCTCCCCTCCCCTTCCCTTCTCCCTCCCCCCACTCTCCTCTCCCTCCCTCCTCTCCCCTCCCCTTCCCTCATCCCCCCTCCCTCCTCTCACTTCCCCCCCTTCCCTTCCTCCTCCCTTTCCCCTTCTTTGGGGGAGGGGGCTCCTTCCCCATCTCAGGTTCAAAAGATACTCAGGAACAATAATGTGTCAGTGATGGATAATAAGATTCATGTGTTACCTTTCCTAAACATCTTTGAAGTGGTAGGGATAATACTTTGCCCCCAAGAATCTTTAACAGTGGAATTACTATAATCCATGGCAGGCCTAAAGTCAGCATCTTTCAAAATCCTATTATTTAATCAATTGCATTAATACAGGATCTGAGGCTAGCACTGCTCTGGTTTGTAGGCCCAAGTTGCTGGTAATTGTTCAGGGCCATAGGGTGCTAGTGAGGTGACTCTACTGAGGAGGGCCATAATCAGTGATCGCTATGATATCATTCATTTGTTGGGGGCTGTGGAGAAAGGAACAAGCATTTATTAAGCACCTACTGTGTGTAGGCTCTGTTCAAAGCCCTTTACATATATTATTTCATTTGATCCTCACCTCTGCTAGAGAGTTTGGACCATGGCAGAGCATGCAACTCTGGTCCTAAAATGTCCTTCTCCTTTGTGTTGGGAGAAGCTCTAGAGCCCTGGGGCCCAGCTGTCTGGCCTGGCTGATGCTGGGGGAGCCTTATTAGCATGTATTCCAGGTTTGGATTATTTGTGAAGACCCGTTGCCAAAGGCCTCTGGGTGTATTTCAGGAACATTAAAGAATAAATCAACATTGCAGAAAGGCGTCCCTGCAGCCCTGTCTCAGAAATGAAAGAAACTCAAAGAATTTTTGTTCACTTGTGCAGAGAGTGGCTCCAGCTCTGTTCTTCACCCTCTCACCTGGTAGATAGGGATGAACCCCCAAAGTGGGCAATCTTCAGTAGCCACACTGTAGCCCCTCACCTAGAAGGCTTTCCTTGGGAGTGAGGGCAAATGAAGCTCTCTACATACATGGCCAGCTGGGGCCAGTTCCCTGGTCTGCACTATTTTAGGGAAGTAGGTTACTGCTGCTGTTCTAGCCCCTCACCTAAAAACAGGTCACCCTTTAGGCCACAGGGCAAAGGGTAATGAGTTTAAAGTCCTGCCACCTTCCTTCCCATATTTCCTGCTCCTCCCCCAGGACTTTTTCTCCAGGTGTGTCAGTCTGCCATCGAATCTCTCTAAGGCTGATGGATAGAGCAGTGAGCTGAACATTCTGGGACTGGGGCTGGGGTCGCACTGGGGTTGCTCTAGCGCCCATTCTCACCCTGGTACAACAGACCTTTCCTGCCAACCTTCTAAGTTGTCTTTGGCTGGAAAATTATTTCACCCCATCTTTTTGTGGGTTCTGCTGCTCCAGGAATTGTCTTATGGCATTATTTGAAGGTATTTGGAGGGGTCTTGGGAAGAGCTCAGGCAAGTCACTGCCTTTCCTCCTCCATCTTGGCTTCTCGAACTGAACATTCTGGACCTATAGTTTGGCTTCCAGTTCTACTAGTTGTTATTAGGTAGCTAGACTCCAACTTCTGTGACTCAGTTTCCTCAGCTGCACAAATAGGCTCATGGTAGAATTCTTTGAACTCTTTGGAAGAAAGGTATCCTAGAGAGCCTGAATATAGTTGTTTTAATCAATCAGCAGGCATTTATTAAGCATTTACAATGTGACAGACTCTGTTCTAAGCTCTGAGGATGGAAAGAAAGGCAAAAACAGCAAAGTTCCATGGGATGGATTTGGGGAGGCATGGGATGGGATGGGGTGGAGGGGTCTGTGAACTTGGATGAGAAAAAAAATTGACATTTTCCCTTGTAATTCCACATACTTTAATTTTGCACATTAAAAAATTCTGAGAAGGGATGTGAGTTTCACCAGACTGTCAAAGGGGGCTCGTGACATACAAAAAAGCTGATCCATGTTCATTCCAGTGGAAGAGACAATATGTAAATAATTAGGTATATGTAAGATACATAATGGGTAGATACAAGGTAACATTAGAGGGTAAGGAACTAGCAGCTTTCAAGTTTGGGAAAGACCTCTTGAAAGTAGAATCTGAGCTGAATTTTGGAGAAAGCCAGGGAAACTTAAGAGAGAGAGAGAGGTGAAGAGAGAACATTGTAAGCATGCAGGACAGCCCTTGAGCTGGGAAATTAAATGGTCGTCAGGATCTGGATAGGATTTACTACTGACTCAAAGATTAGAGAGTATCCTACTGAATCCTAGTTTTGCACGAAGGGGAAGTGGAACTGAATGGCAGGGATTAAAGGAAAGTATACTGAGAGTCACTTTGGATATATCACTTGTTCTTCTTAGGGCCTCTGTCTCCTCATGTGTAAAATTAGTTGTTCAGTTGTGTCCGACCTTTTATAATTCTATTTGGGGTTTCTTGGAAAAGATACTGGTGCCATTTGCTTCTTCATCTTATTTTCCAAATGAGGAAACTGAGGCAATTAGGGTTAAGTGACTTGCCTAGGGTCACATGGCTAGAAAGTGTCTGAGGCCAGATTTGAACTCAGGAAGATGAGCACTCTATCCACTCACTGCACCACCTAGCTGCCCCACATTGAGGTGGATGGATAGTTATCACCAAGGTCCTTACCAAGCTTCATGATGCTGTTATCCTAAGCAGCATCAAGATTTTTTTCTGTATGTGAGAGACTCAGAAAGATGCTCTGCTCAGCAAGAGGGGAAAGTCATATGCTTGTTCTAAATAAAACGGATTCTTAACCCTTTTTGTGTCATAAGCCTTTTTGCCAGTCTAGTGAAGCCTATGGACCCTTTCTCAGAAAAAAAAAATGATTTGAAATTGATAAAATAAAATATACAGGATTACAAAGGAAATCAATTAAATTGAAATAGTTGTTGAAATGTGTTTTTTTTAATGCAAAGCATCCTACCAAAACTAAGTTTGATATTGTTTCAACTCACCTCCAGACAGAGGTGCTTAAACTTTTTAGTATCATGGCCTTCTTTGGGAGTCTGTTGAAGTCAATCCATCCTTTCACAGAATAATATTTTTAAATGCATAAAATAAAATACATAGGATGCCTAGCTAGCATTTATAGGATTACAAAAGAAACTAATTATATTGAAATAAAATTATCCAAAAAAAATTGAAGTTCTTAGATCTTGGGTTAAGAACCTCTTCTTTTTTTTTAATTAATTTTTTAAATAAAAAATCTACCTTCCCTTTCATGCTCCACCCCACTCTGCAATTGAGATAGAAAAACAAAATCCTTGTTATAAACATGTATAGTCAAGCAAATTAATTTCTCCTAGTGTCCATGTCTAAAAATAATATGTCTCATTTGGTACTCTGAGTTCATGTTCTCTCTACTAGGAGGTAGGCAGCATATTTAAGCACAAGTCCTCTGAAACTGTGATTGCTCATTCCATTGATCAAAATTCCCAGGTCTTCCTAAATTTGTCTTTACAATATTGTCACTATATAAACCTTTCTTCCAATTCTGGTCACCTGACTGCCTATGTTCATACAAGTCTTCTCAGGCTTCTTTGAAACCATACCCTTTATCGTCTCTTATAGTACCATAGTTATTCCATCATATTTATATACCATGATTTATTCAGCCATTCCCCCAGTCGATGGGCATCCCCGCCTCAGTTTCCAGTTTTTTGCTATTACAAAAAGAGCTGGTTTAAATATTTTTGTGCATCCTTAGAATTTGTTTTGCTTCAGAATACTCTTCCCTTAGCCTAATATTTTGACCATGTTTTAATATTTCTTGTTGTCTTGTGGAGTCATTAACTGTTATTTGGTCCTTCTAATTTCCAGGAGTTTGTTGCTCTGGGTAAAGTTTTGTACCTCTTACGCCAAACTGTTAAATTCCCTTTCCAGTTCTTTCTTCCATAGCTCTCATTTCTTTTCCAACTTTTTCCTCTTGCACTCTTATTTCATTCATTTAAAAATATTGTTTAGGAGCAGCTAGGTGGCGCAGTGGATAGAGCAGCGGTCCTGGATTCAGGAGGACCTGAGTTCAATTCTGGCCTCAGACACTTGACACTTACTAGCTGTGTGACCCTGGGCAAGTCGCTTAACCCCAATTCACACACACACACACACACACACACACACACACACACACACACACATTGTTTAACCCTATTTAAAAACTTGCTTGATATCTTTCAAGTTCTACTTGAATTTGTGCCCAAGCTATATTTTTCTTTGAGGCTTTGCCTGCCAAAACATCTATTTTAGAGTCATTCTCTTCTTTTGGGATTGTGTCCTAAGCATATCAGTGACTATGATAGCTTTTCATGGTGTGATCCTTTTTTTCATTTGTTCATTTTTCCATTCTACTGCCTGACTTTGGACTTTATATTAAAGCCATACTCTGCATGGTTCTGTAGGGAATGCCTGGGTTGCACTGCTTTCTTGAACTATTGATAGTTGAGTTAGTCCAAGATCTCAGAGTTAACTTGAGCTGGGGAACCAGGAAAGCTTTCTGTGCTCCTAAAAGTGTTTGATCCCAGGGCAAAGTATAATTTCTACCCCCTTGGTCTGAGTTCTTTTAAGTTCCTGACATGAGTTTGGATCTGAGCAATACACCTGCAGGCTTTCCCCGATTGAATTTCCATAGACTGCTATTGGAGTCAGCCACTGTCAGCCAGCTCTGCAAACTCTCATTTTAGTCTAGGGCTTCCCTCCTGATTATTCCTTGTTCATTCCAGGGGTGAGCTGCTTATTTCTTGGAACTTACTCCTTGCTTGGTATACAATCTAGGGCCAGGTCCCCTTCTTTTTAGATACTCTGGGTTTAACATTAAAGATGGCAAATCTAGGACAGCTAGGTAGTACAGTGGATAGAGCACTGGCCCTGGATTCAGGAGGACCTGAGTTCAAATCCAGCCTCAGACACTTAACAATTAATAGCTGTGTGACCCTGGGCAAGTCACTTCACCCCAGTTGCCTCACAAAAAAAAAAATGACAAATCTTTTCTTTTGCCCTTTTGCTGGATTTGGAACCCTTTTTTTTTTTTTTTTTGCTTTGGTGCACAGGCTTTCCTGAACTGGGTGGACTTCTGTTTCCCATTGTCCATAGACCTCTCTGTTTCCCTATGCTGACTGGGGCTGCGAAAATGATTCACTATTTTTCTTCTTGAATTTCCTGATCAGGACTTAGTCTGGGGCATTTTTTAAAGATCCGTTTAGATGTGTTAGAGGTGTGTGGGTGTGGGTGAGTTACACGGTACTTCCTGTTCTGCCATCTTGGCTCTGCCTTAAGAACCTTTTCTAAAAGAAAGCAATTAGTAAAAGAATGAAAGAGATAGGGGTGGCTGGGGGGGTTGGAGAAGGGGGGGGAGAATGTAAGCTTTTTGAGGACAGAGACTGTTTCCATTCTGCTTTTGTTCCTCCATTTACACCTTGCACATAGTAGGCATTCAAGGAATGTTTGCTGAATTATGTCATTTGCTTGTTTGGTAGAAGGTGTATGAGCCATTTACCTTGAAGAACTAGGTCAACTAAATGACCTATAACCACTCATAGCCCTTTGACTTCAGAGCTATGTATGTGGCTATCCACCTTCTCTTCCTTACTTGCCACACCATAGTGAGGTAGACAGTAGGATCACACCCATTTCCCAGGTAGAGGCAAGCAGGGCTCCAGAGCAGGAAGTCCTGAGCAGACAAGGGATGCCCACAATCATGGAGTGAGTGGGTAGTAGAGCTGGTGCTGCTACTTGGAACTCTAGTGCTAAGTGACACCTCACCCTGACCTTCCCATGTTATCTTGCTCCATCTTTCTTAAGTATAGCACAGGGATAAACTCTAACTGGATTGGCTTTTAAGAAAGTGGGTAAGTACATCCTGGTGTTGCTGTGAATGACGTTTGGAGGGGAGAAGTCTAAACCTGTTTCATGTGTTACCTAAGTCCAGATAAATTGAATGACTGTTGAGTATCTGGTCAGCCTGGTATAGTGCAGGCAGGGGTGTGTGGGAGCCTGCACATACTTGCTTGTGGGAGCATTTCCACCTAAGAAATCAGTAAATATTTGTTACAAACCAGGGTTTGATTTATTGATTCTCTAGACTTAAGAAAGTGTTAATAATGCTGATTAAATTTAAAAGTGTGTGTTTTGGGTCCTTTTTTTTTCTAGATTGCTGGTTAAGTATTTTTTACCAGCATACCCCTGAGTGCCAGGTATACAGGACAGGATTTTCACATTAGCTCAGCCACTCACTAACCTGTGACACTTTATCTCTCTAGGCCTCTATTTCCTCTCATCTGTAAAGCAAGGACTTTGGATGAGATGACCTCGAAGGTCTCTTTTAGTACTAAAGTTTTATGTCCTTTGTTTTAATGTCCCTTCAATCTCTATGATTCAGTGACCCAGGAAGTCTGGTCTTCCTCTCAGTCCCACTCTTGATTTGCGCTAGGCTTTTGTGAAGCTTATTCTCTGTCTGTGGTTGGATTTCCCCCATCTTTAAAGGGAGTGTGTTAGTATCTGTTCCTTTACTTACCTAACAAGGATGTCACAAGAATAAGAATGCCTGAAAAGTACTTTGAGATTCTTGGAGGATCACTTAGCTTCTCTTAGCTTCAGTTTCCTCATCTGTGAAATGGGGATAATAACAGCACTCACCACCCAGGTTGGTTGTAAGGATCAAATGAGTTTTTTGTAAAGTGCTTTAAAAACCTGGAAGTGCTATTATAAGTGAGGGTTATTATTTTTTTTCACAAGTTAAAAATGTTTTAGATGGTTATTATTATTGAGAGAGTTAGGTTTCCCAGTGGTTAGAGTGCTGGACTGACAGAGAGACAGGAGGACCTGTGGGTATGACCCTCAGCAAGTCACCTAACCTCTTAGCCTCAGTTTCCTCATCTGTAAAGTGGAGCTAATAATGGCAACCCTTCCAGAGTTGTTGTGAGGATCAAATGAGATAACATACATAAAGTGTTTTACAAATATTAGAGTACCATATAAATGTTAGTTATTGCGCTAGCTGTTATTGGAGAAAGTATCTCATAGAATAATAGGATCCTATCATTTAGTCCATCCCCCTATTTTAGAGAGGAAGGAACTGAAGCCAAGAAAGGTTAAATGTTTTGCTCAAGACAGTAAATGGAAGAGATGGGATTTGAACCCAAATCCTTTGACTCCAAAGCCCAAGCTTTCCCCCACTATACTATACTATCCTTTTTCCACCTTGAATTTATATGATGTTTTATTCTTTTGCATTTTTGCATTCTTTTTTTTTTTTTAGTGAGGCAATTGGGGTTAAGTGACTTGTCCAGGGTCACACAGCTAGTGAGTGTCAAGTGTCTGAGGCCGGATTTGAACCCAGGTACTCCTGACTCCAGGGCCAGTATTCTATCCACTGCACCATCTAGCTGCCCCACATTTTTGCATTCTTTAAGCATTTTCACTTAAATCATCTCATTTTGAAGTAGGTATTCTGATCTTTATTAGTTTCCTTTTCTTGAAAAGTTCTAAGAATATGTGTTGGTTCAGGATGGTTGAAGATCTATTTTGCTTTGATTCAGGGGAATGAATTCTGAAGTTTTTTTTTCTTATCCCCAGGAAGACCTGAGTTCAAACCCAGCCTCAGATGCTTGTTAGTTCCATGACCCTGGGCAAGTCAACTAATTTCTATCTGCCTCAGTTTCCTCATCTGTAAAAACGGGGATGGTAATAATACCCACCTTCCCTCACAGAGTTGTTTTGAGGATCAAATAATTTAATGTTTGTAAAGCATTTAACATAGGACCTGGCAGTTAAGCACTTAATAAATCATTCCCTCCTCTATGATGACCCACAAAGCCATGCAGGCTTAAGAAGGAGGAGGTTGAGAACTAGCTACCATCCTAATAGCATTGGATATTGGGTATGAGGCAGGAAGAAGTCTCTTCTCAATTTCTGAGACAACTTCATGAATGACTCTTTCCTTTGGTACTACTGTCTCTGACAGGCTTTTATGCTAGAATTTACCAGACCAAATGGTCCACAGATCTGAATCTCTATGGCATGTCTTGCATTCTTGACCTTGGGAGGGATGGGCATACTGCATTCCTGGAGCTAAAGAATTGATTTCCAGTGAGGGTAGACCGAGAGAGAGATGGGTAAAATGGATTGGTTATTACTGGTTCCTTTGGAATCTTCACTTTATGGGTTGCCCCAAGGTTGTGTGAGGAAGGATGGGCTTCTAGGACTCAGGATTTAAACCACTTGCCTGGGGGGGCAGCTAGGTGGCACAGTGGATAAAGCACCAGCCCTGGATTAAGGAGGACCTGAGTTCAAATCTAGCCTCAGACACTTGACACTTACTAGCTGTGTTACCCTGGGAAAGTCACTTAGTCCTCATTTCCCCACCAAAACAAACAAACAAAAATTGCCTCAGTGGTGCCCAGTCCTGTTGGATTTGCCTTCTTGATTTCAGTACCTCTTTCCCCCTCCTTCCTTCCCTCTGTCCCTCTCTTATCCAAGCTTGGCACAAATGGTTCCTCATGGCCTGGAATTAAATTTTTTCTCACTTCTACCTCTTAAAATCCCTACCTGCCTTCAAACTATAGTAAAGTGTAACAGAAGAGTTTTCCTGCTTCCCTCCCCCTGCCACTTACTACCACTCTCTTCCTCTTGAAATTGCTGTGTATGGACATGCTTTTTATGTCGTTCAGTCGTTTTTTAGCCATATCTGGCTCTTCATGACCCCATTTGGGTTTTTTTTTTGGCAAAGATACCAGAGTGGTTTGCCATTTCCTTCTCCATTCTATTTTCTTAGGTGTGTGTGCATTGTTTTAAGCAGAATGTAAGCTCCCTGAGGGAAGGAATTGCTTTTACTTCTTTATCCCAAGGGCCTGGCACACTTGTACATACTTGTGGCTTAATGAATATTTCTTGAATTGAATTAAAGTAGTAGTAGTAGCAGCAGCAGCAGCAGTAGCAGCAGCAGCAGCAGCAACAGTAGCAGCAGCAGCAGTAGCAGCAGCAGCAGCAGCAGCAGCAGTAGCAGTAGTAGTAGTAGTAGCAGCAGCAGTAGCAGTAGTAGTAGCAGCAGCAGTAGCAGTAGTAGTAGCAGTAGTAGTGATAGGTAGTATTCCTATAGCACTTGAAAGTTTTGCAAAGTGCTTAGCAAATATTACTTCATTTGATCCTTACAACAACTCAGTGAGGTGGGTGCTAGCTATTATCCCCATTTTTCAGATGAGGCAACCAAGGCAGGAAGGGGCTAAATGACTTGTCCAGATTCATGGAGCTACTGTTCTGAGGCAGGATGTGAGTCTTGGGTCTGCTGTTTTTTCAGCCCTACCTCATTCTCTGGCCATATTTTCCCTAACCCCATTCAGCCCTCAACTCTATTCCATTGGTAGGCATAGTGAAAAAGTCTCTGGATTTGGAGTTAGGAGACCTGAATATTCTAGCTGTGGATTTGCCACTAACAAAACCAACTGTGTGACCTGGGGCAGATCTTTTCCCTGTAAAATGAGGGGGTTAGACTTGCTATTTAAGCTCCTTTCTAGCTCGGATATTTCATAGTGTTAATGCTATTTCTTTTGCCTAACTCCAAGCTTGGACCAGCTTGGACTCTGTTTGCAGTATGGTGGGAAAGATTGAGGCCATACTTCTCCCTACCTTCTCTCCTGTTTCCTGAGTGAGATACTGTTTACTATTGCTGAAGCCAGGGCTTCAGCAACAGTAACAGCAGGCTTTTCCTAGGTTGCTACAGTTGCAGTGTTATGGTTCTCCTCGCCCCCCCCCCAGAGCACCTCTGCACCAACACCCACTACATGCTTTGCTGGCTTCCTGGGGCCTTCCTTCACAACTTCCCTCTGTCTGGAAGGAAAACTTGTGCCTCTGCCAGCTAGGGGGTTGGCTTATTTCTCCTGGGGTTTTAGCCTTGTGAGTTAACACCCACATGGGAAAGCAGCAACACAACCCCCCATGATAGTTAGCTTACTGGAGAAGGGGAGAGACCAACTGAGGAGGAACAGAGGGAAAGAATGTGATTGTGTTCCCTTTATCCAGGAAGGGAGCATCTGCTCTGAACTGGGGAGCAAAAATGGTTTTTTAAAACTTTTAATTTTATTTCAGTTTATGTCTCGCCTTAAGGGTAGGAGCTGTGATTTCTTTCTATCTCCCGGTGTTGGACACATCGTACGTGCTTGGTAAATGCTGAATGAATGAATGACCTTTCTCCTGCCACCCCTTAGATTAAGGTCCAATGATTTGAGGAGTGCGATATC
This sequence comes from Dromiciops gliroides, assembly GCF_019393635.1. Lineage (NCBI taxonomy): Eukaryota > Metazoa > Chordata > Mammalia > Microbiotheria > Microbiotheriidae > Dromiciops > Dromiciops gliroides. Next base: position 238,255,908 of record NC_057862.1, read on the forward strand.
TTGACTTGCAAGTGAATTGGATTTCAGTGAGACAGGGCTATGAAAAGTCATCAGCCTTCCTCTCTTCTAGAGTCATTCAAGTCCAGTGGTAATACAGATCAGGATGACTAGCAACTGGCCCTATGCAGTGGGAGACCTTGGCTTTTTTAAGCTGAGGTTTACCCTAGGTCTCAGTTGGTCTGAGGTAACACCCATTCAGTGATTAAAGTCTAGGTAAGAATTGAGGCAAAAGATGGCCTAGTTTGCTTTCTCAGAAGAATCAGTCTGGGAGGGGGAGGGGACAACCCTCAAGAATGAAAGACTGCCTCACTGGGGACTCAGCTGGCCAGTTCCAGTTGGGTAAGGCTACTATCCTCTTTTCCTTCCTTCCTTCCTTCCTTCCCTCCCAATTAAAGTTAAATGACTTGCTCAGGCAGCTTCTTCTCCCTTACAAAGTTGAAAGTTCCAGCCTTTATTATTCATCCTATGTGTCCAGCACTGTGCTTGCTATTTTGGAAGATAATTATTCAAAAGTGCCTGCTCTGTTCCAGCTGCTGAGGATAAAGACAAGTAAAACAGTCTCAGCCCTCAAATAGTTTACACTTTAGATCTGAGGTTCTTAACTTTTGGGGGGCCCATGAACCCCTTTGGGAATCTGGTGAAACTTAAAGATGCCAAATCAGAGTAGTGTTTTTAAATACATAAAACAAAATACATGGGATTACAGAGAAAACCAATTACATTGATATATGCTATATGATATATCAAAATATTTTTAAAACCAAGTTCCTGGACAGGTGTAAGAACTTCTGCCTTAGGAGGCAGCATAAAATATCCCTGGGTGAGGGAAGCTGACTTTCTAACTGTGGAGATGGAATCATGATTGTACATTCAGGAAAGAGAGCATTTACTGAGAGCTATATTAGTCAGGGCCCAGCATGGTACCTGGTATATAGTAGGCACTTAATAAATACTTGTTGATTGATTGGCTAAAAAGGCTTCAATGGAGAATCAGGGACTTGAGCCAGGCTAAGAAGGGAGGGGCATCTTAGGCCAGGGGAAACAACGTGAGCAAAGGCATGCAAGGGATAGTGAGTAACTTGCTTGACTAGAGTGGAGGTTGCACGTAGGGGAGTAGTAGAAGATAAGGTTGACTAGGCAGGCTGAGGCCAGGTGATGGGAGGGCCTTGAAAGCCTCATATATTTGTATTTCCCCACTGTGGGCATCCTATAAGTGCTGTTGGCTAAATGACTGTACTCCACAAGTTTCAGGGTCAAATTCCCAGAGTGCTTTTACCCTGTAGCTCACAGATTATCCCATACTTTTCCAGAAGGGGAGGAAGAAACAGAAGCAGGCAGCTCTGGAGCATGAATTGGCCTCATCTCCTGTGACATCACGCAGGAGGTCTCCAATACCCCAAGAGCCCCCTCCTTTACAGCAAAGCTTCTTCTTTTTTGGGGGGGGAGGGGCTGGCAATGAGGGTTAAGTGACTTGCCCAAGGTCACACAGCTAGTAAGTGTCAAGTGTCTGAGGCCGGATTTGAACTCAGGTCCTCCTGAATCCAGGACCACCTATCCACTGTACCTCCTATCTGCCCCCATACAGCAAACTTCTTAAATTCCGGGTCATGACCCCATATGGGATATGGGAGTCTTGAAAAATTTGGCAACAGTAAAAGGTTCTGTATACCTCTTTTATATACCTATATACCCGGGGTTGAATAAAAATTTCTCTGTTGAAAAGGGGAGATAAGTGAGAAAAGTTTAAGAAGCCCAGAAAATCAAAAGCCTGGTGGGCAGATATAGCATGGATATTTTCCTGGTCCACTGGGCAGAGGGAATCTCACCTTGGCTACTAACACGATGTTTCCACAGGTTATTTCCCACTCCTACCAAACAATTGGCTCTTTAAATTAATGTTTATTGATGCCTTTTCTTTTTTTAATCAGTCATTTCTAAAAATTTATCCTACACACCCACACAGTGACTTCCCCTTGTAGCAAAGAAAAATAGTTAAGGGTTTGGGGTCTTGGGTTTTTGTTTTTTTACTGGGATCCTCCAATTACTTATATGTGTATGTGTTTGTATGCCCCTGGAAGAATATAAAAGCTCCTTAAGGGCAGGAACTGACTCATTTTTTTGCACGTATATCTTTGGTGCCTAATACATGCTTGGTATTAAATACCTATAGTATATACTGTGTGTGTGTGTATTTATGTACCATGAACATATAAATGGGCAGCTAGGTGGTGCCGTGGATAGAGCCACTGGGCTTGGAATCAGGAAGACTCATCTTCATGAGTTCAAATGTGGCCTCAGACACTTGCTAGCTGGGTGACCCTGGGCAAGTCACTTAACTCTGTTGGCCTCAGTTTCCTCATCTGGAAAATGAGCTGGAGAAGGAAATGGCAAACCACTCCAGTATCTTTGCCAAGAAGACCTGAAATGGGGTCTGGAAGAGTCAGACAGGACTGAAAAATGACCAACACAAACAAAACAAAAACCAGGCCTGTTGATTGAATGACTGATATCAAATTCAATGCTCTGCACCACAATGCATGTTCACAACCTTATAAGTTTAATATGCAATATTAGCATTTTCTCTATCACTATCTTAACCCTAGACGATCAACAAAACAACAAATCAGGTGCTGATTGGTAGCATTTACTAACTTGCCTGAAATCGTAATTGGCCCTCTTTGAAGCTCTACTGGGCTCTGGCACAGTCATGTGAGTTTGCACCCATTATTCCCCACCTTCCCAAGGAGAGATGGGCAGTACATTTTGAATAAGGGTTTCCTGGGGTGACTGAAGACCTCCTTGGAATTTGTGAGAGCTTGGTTCATTCTTTTAAGTTCACACCTCCCATATACTTGGGCACTGTCTGAAAAGGCCCACCCCAGGTTGGAGGGAAAGCTAAGCTAGGAAACTTCATTAGGGCAGAATGTATTCCTATTGTGTCAGGAGGGGAAGCAGGAGGCAACTAAATTGTCAGTGGCAATCCTTGAAGCCCAGAAATGTGGGATCCTCCCCCCCACTACTTATTGTTCTCTCTGTGGTCCGTTTTTCCATCTATAAAATAGGAATAATTATCCCCGTTTCCCATCTACTTCTGGGGTGTGTTGGCATGAGGATAAAAGTTGAAGTTTGAATAGAAAGATTTGAATGTCTTTCAACAGAGATGCAATAGTAGACTTTTAAAATTGGAGAGTTTATCCTCTTACTTCTCCTTCCTGTCCTACCAACCCTGATCTGTGTTCCAGGGGAGATATTTTTCTAATCAAAGTACAAACCATACCCAAATGTGACACTGGCATTGACAGAATTTGCCAACGTTTTTTAGTTGGCCAGATCACTGCCTAAATTTTCACTTCAGTCAGCCTGCCTAAACAAAGGCTCAGTAGGTCTTCTGAAAGCTAGTTAGGGAAATCCTGGTAAGACAGTCAGTACGAAGATTTGGGATGAGACTTTGTGAGCTCAGGGGTCCCCCACCTGTCCCTTGGGGAAGTAGGACTTATGGAAGTTACCAATGTCTATCAATCGTGTCACTGTGTTTCCTTTTTTCCTTGTTATATTGGAAACTGCTTGACAAAGATTTTCTGTTCGTCTAAGGGAATTTGGGCTCCCTTGGTCTTTTGTGGGAGACTCTTGTCAGTGATGGAACAGGAAATGGAGAGAGTTGAGTTCATTACTGACTAGGCATCGTCCACAATGAAGATGTATGTAGGCCCTTGGACAGTCAGACTGGCCCATTCTGAGGATTCCCAGCCAGTCAGTGTGCCATCCAGCTACCATTTGGTCTATAACGGTACCACATAAGATCTTGCCCTGTCCTTATCCCTCCTGCACTAAGATAGGGTGGTAAATTTGGGGGCTTAAATGTGTGGCCAGTTCAAAGGGCTGCCTGAGTTCTTCAAGACCTCAGCCTTTGTGTACAGTAAGCTCCCAAATCAGACCCTCCTTCCTTGCTAGGGAATAGGACAGACACTCTATGCAGTTATGTTCATCGTTAATTGTTTTTCCCCCAGTTATACTTTATTTTAAAATTTTATTTTTAAAATTCTAAACCTGACAGGCACCAAATAAAATTAGCATTTCCATATACAGAGTTGGAAAGAAAAAGAATTTATATTTTTTTCTTTTCTTTTTTTTTAGTTCAGCCCTGTTGTTGGCCCCTCTCTCCACCCTACCCCAACCCCTCAACCCCCCCAGTCCCGCCATTGGAAAAAAAGGAAAAAGAAAAAAAAAACCTTTGTAATAAGAATACATAGTTAAGCACAACAAATTCTTACATTGGCCATTGGCTGTGATTGAAAAGGTATGTCTTATTTTGTACCTTTAGTCCATCACCTCTCAAATGTCCCCTGGAATCATTGTTGGTCATTGCAAAGATCACAATTCTTAGTCCTTCAAAAATGTTTTCTTTACAGTGTTATTGTTAGCCAAGCAAGGTGCCAGGGTGGTTACCAAGAGTCAGGAAGACCTTAGTTCAAATTCAGCCCCAGAAACTTAATTGCTGAGTGATCTTGTACAAGTTACTTAACCTATGTTTACCTCAGTTTCCTCAACTGTAAAATGGGGATAATAATAGGATCTACCTCCACCCCAGGGTTGTTGGGAAGATCAAGTGAGTTAACATTTGTAAATTTACAAATATTAAAGCACTCAGCACAGTGTCTCTCATATAGTAAGTGATGTAGAAAGGGATAGCTTTTGTCATTATCATCATTGTAGAAATTGTTCTCTGAGTTCTGCTTACCTTATTCTGTTTCAGTTCATAAAAGTCTTACCAGATTTCTCTAAAATCATTCTTTGATCCTTTCTTATTGTTGTATAATAATATTCTATTGCATTAATTAACCTTGTTTAGCCATTCCCAATTGGTGGGCACTCCTTAGTTTCTAATTCTTTGCTACATTGAAAAGTGCTACTATAAATATTCTTGTTCATATAGGTCCTTTTCTTCTTTAATTTCCTTTGGATATAGGTCTATTAGTGTTGCCTCTGGGTCAAAGGATATGCGCAATTCACTTGACTTTTGCAATAGCATTTCAAATTGCCTCTACAAACTGTGTATAAGTTTGCCTTCTCCCCTCTAACATTTGTCATTTTCTTTTCCTGTAACTTTTGCCGATTTGTTGGGTGTAAGACGGAACCTCAAGAGTTTTTTTTCTGCAATTATCTAATAATAAGTGAATAACTGGTGGAACTTTTTTTTTAAAACAAAGTCTACTGATGGTTTGTATTTCTTTCTTTGAGAACTGCTTGTTCATAGCACTTGACCATTTATCCTGGTGAGTAGCTCTTGTTCTGATATATTTGAAGCAGTTCCTTATATATCTTGTATATCAGACCTTTTATCAGAAAAAAAAATTGTTGGAAAGATTTCCTTCCCAGCTATTTTCCATTTATTCTTATCTACATTGGTTTTGTTTTGTGAAACCATTTTAATTTCACTTAATTCAAGTTGTCCATTTTTACCTTCTAGGATCCTTTCTATCACCTGTTTGGTCATGATTTTTTACTCTAATTCTAAAAGGTATTTTTCTTCCTTGCTCTTTTAATCTGTCTATAAGGTGACCTTTTACATGTAAGTCATGTTATCCATTTGGAACTTGTGTTGGTATGTGGTATGAGATATTGGTCTATACCTAATTTCTGCCATACTACTTTCCAGTTTTCCCAACAGTTTTAGTTGAATAGTAAATCCCAATAACTGGAATGTTTGGGTTTATCAAATACCAGATAGGCTACAATGTTTAATGCTTTGTTATATTGTGTACCTTATCTGTTTCACTGATTGATTTTCCTCTTTTTAAAACAATGTTAAATAGATTGAATGATGACTACTTTGTGGTATAGCTCAACAACTACTATTGATTATGTTTCTTCCTTGAATCTACCCTGGAAGAGCTGAGGAGACAGTGGAGAAAGGAAAGATGGAATAACGCCATTCTATTCCATTCATTACACACACACACTCATACATACATACTTCCGTACTGGAGATACAAAGGTAAAAAAAATTAGTTTCTGCCCTCAAGAAGTTTAGATTGTGTTTGGTATGATACAGTATACTCACAGATTAGCAAATGCAAAATATAAACAAAGTAATTTCAAGAGGGAGAGTATGCTAACAATTGCTAGGTATCAGGAAAATGTATCCAGCAAACATTGAAGCTACTTTCCTGACCCCCACTTATAGTGGCAGGTTGGCCCTGTTGCTTCTGATCCCCTCAGAGCCGTAGGGTATTTCTGAAGGGTTAAGGGTCAGTTTTCTAATACTATATCATGGCCTCCCCACTGGTGTACTTCCTGCCATCATTATTAGTTGGTATCAAGTAGTCAGCCAGATTGAATTAGAATTTTAGAAAGGGGTATTTACTAAAGAGATACACTTGGTTTTTTTAACCCACAAAACTAGTTGATATAACATACCTTCCCTGAAGCCTGTGTCACACTTTCTATTCTGTATATGTAGAGACCATGGGAAGGTACATTCAAACTTAAAGCATGGCTGTTCAGACCTGTATCTTTCTTCATGCATGAGTAGGTAACCAATATACTTAGAGTCTCATGGGCATTCAGAAGTTTATTTTGGGAGATCATGGGGCTATAGGCTAAAGACATAATCTGCAAAGTGTACGTGTCCAAACCAGTGCTGTGAGACTGCATTTTATTCCCAGTGAGTGTTTGTGAGGAATAGGGTGAAAGGAACTAGTTTTAGTCCTATAAATTCTGCACACAGGATAGCCAAAGAATGTATACAGAAAGTCTTTCAGCCTAGTGCTTTATTTAGCTCTCAGTCCCAGGAACCTGGTAGCAGTGTTAGGTCCATTTTCCCCTGTTTTGCTAAAGGGTTGTGGCACAGTTAGGAGTTTGAGTCCTTTTCCCTTAATCTCAGGCTGTGGGAGGATGTTGTTTTCAGGATGTTGCTGGCTTTTGAACAGTAACCCACTGGCCATCATCCTGGCATTCCAGGTGGGCCCATGTCATATATTGGGGTGATATCTGACAAAACTCCAGACAAATATGGCATTGGATGCCTCAGCCCTTTTCTTACCGACCCTTCTTAGTTGTATGCTCGAAAAATTGGTGGGGCAGTGTAGGAAAGGAGGAGCTCCGTTCATACACCCATAGGCAGAAGAAGCTGGAGTATCCTGGGTAATAATGCCTTTAGCCTACACTCGAATGAAATATCCTTACACTTAGACATTGAAAGCAGGTGTTTGGGTGGCATGCTTTAGAAGAAGAGAGGCCAGGAGCAACAACGAATTGCTAGAGAACACAAAATCTGCCTGCCATCCTGAGCGAAGGGAGCTGCAAATTTGGCCTCCCCTTCCAAAATAGGTCAAGCTGCCAAGGCCTTGGCTAATGGGGCTAGAGCAGAGTATGGATTGAGTGTAGGGAATTGGGGAGAAGTGAGTCATTCTGGGCCTGGAGTTACATTGTTATTGTTTCTCCCCTAGAAATAGAGATTTACAGAGTCCTCAGTATGTGCCAGGTGCTGGGCTCAGATTGGAAGACCCGAATATTAGCAGTCTATGTAAAGAATGAGCCCACAGCTGTGGCTGGCTGTTTTGAAAGCAAAGGAACTGTGTACCATGTGGTGGAAAAGCCTACAGGACTCACAATCACAGTCACCTGGCTTCAGATCCCTGCTCTGGAATATGCTGTAGTAGGAGAGTAGTAAGTGACTGTCTGGGAGGGGGGGAACATAGGGGGTGGGACTGGGGGATTAGAGCATGAGAATTGTCTCTGGGCCAGCCCTTCCACTCTTCCATCTGCTTTGGTGGAAGGGGGATCAGACAGGGGGCCCGGGGCTCTCCGGTTAGAATTAGTTATGTGACTGTGAAGCTCTGCAAAATGGGGGGTATAAAATACTGCTTCCCTCTGTACCTTGCTGGGCTCTTGTGAGGGGTAAATGAAATAACCATAGGATTTGAAGGTTTCATCTCCCTGCTTTGGGATGTGCTATGTAAGGATAGTAGGTGATTATTGGGGTGGGGTGTGGTTTTGGGGGGAGGATTGTGTCCTCATTGGCCCATTCCCCCAATTACACTGATCTGCCTAATATCCATCTGCATGGGAGCTTGGTACCAGGCTGAGCATGTTGAGCATGCTCTAAGGGTGGACCCTCATTGACCAGTCTGCCCTCACCCCTCCCCATGACATATGTAAAGTGCTTTCCAAGCCTGACTTCTAGATATGTGTGAGTTTTTGTTTCTAAGCTTCAAATTTCTCATCTGTCAAATAGATTGGGGCAGATCTGATCTGATTGCTCTCCTTACTCAGTAAGCTCTGGTGGGTTGCCCATTACTTCCAGGATCAAATAGAAACTTCTCTTTTGCATTTAAAACCCTTCACAGTTTGTCCCCAAACATTAATTTCCTCCATGTACTATGTAGCCCAGACAAACTGGCCACCTTTTGTCTTCCTCACAGAGCACTCCTCACCAGAGCCTTTGTAGTGGTCATCCTGGATGCCTCTAGCTTTCAGAATCATCCCTAGTTGTCTTTAGGGATCCAATCAAGTTCCACCCTCATTTTCTAAACTGTTCATTGCTTTTCCTTCCTCCCTGCTCCTTGAAAAAAATCACCTTGTATCTGTTTTGTATATATCTATCTGCTGACATGTCTCTCCCAGCTAGACCGTAAATGTCTTAAGAGTAAGGATTGTTTTCATTTTTATTTTTGTATTGGGCACTTAGCCCAATTCCTGACACATAACTGAAGCCTACTAAATGCTTGTTGATTGATTAATTGGAGTGGAAGCAAATTGTGACAGAACAGAATATTGAATTTGATGCCTAAAGACCTGAGCTCAAATCTCATTTCTGCCCCTTATGCTACCTAGAGCAAATAAATAGTAATCAAATCACACTTTCCCTCTTCAAGACCTGTTTCCTTATCTATATAATGAGGGGATTGAACTAGATGAAACTAAGATGTCTTCCAGCTTCAAAGTCTGTGATCAATCACGTGATTTGTAAAATGGGGTTAACAATACTTGTACCAAGATGATTTCATCATCTTGGAAGGAGAGTTTTTGTTGTGGTGGTGGTTGTTTTGATAAACCTTAAAACACTATAAACATGAGCTACTGTTATTAATCATTCCTTGAGCTGGGGGTGGGGGCTGTGGCAGTGTTACTAAATGCTAGGGGGCCTCAAAGTATGGACTGGTGGCTGGGTGGACTTACTTTGTTAAAGGTCAAACTTTAGATGCATCTGGTCAGGTAGTGGGGTCTGGAACATGCTGTAGGGGGATGGTAGGTAATGGTTGGTGGGAGGGTGGCAGTTGGGGATAGAGCTTTCGAATTGACTCTGGGTCAGCCTTTCCTCTCTCGATCTGGAATGATACTGCTTTGGTGGAAGGGAGGGCGTGGCAGCTGGCCAATGGCTTAATGATCTTGGATGGTCTCAGTGAGGTTCCTACTAAGAGAGTTTAAGAGACAGGAAAATAGGGAAGTGTGTGGAGCTGGCTTCTTTAGACACTTGGGTACATCTGTAGAAATCTGAATTTTCACCCCTGTGAGCATTACATGAGACTGCAGGGCCCTTCTTACTTAATCTCTCTCTCTTTCCCTTCTCCCTCCCAGCACACTCTGTGGCTTTCTTTTTGTTCTCAAAGTGAGTTTCCCTAAATCTCTCTTGCATGAAGAGAAAGTGCTCCAGGCCACATACAATCCTCTAGAAACCTCTGTATCTGCTTGAGGTCCTGGCTCCTCCTAGGGCCTGAAGAACAGCCCTAAGTCAGAGTTGGTGGGGAAAAAAGAAGGGAAGAGAGAGCTGGAAAGAGGAGTTGATAGGCCAGGACCAAAAAAAAAAAGGGAAAAGAAGAAAAAGAATTGGTTAGGTTGTATTATTATCAGGGAGGCCCACATAAGCTGTGGGTTTCCTTTAAGGAAGATCAGACAGCAGCTGTCCCTGAAATTTCGAGGCCCAGAGGCATTCTTGTCAGCTCTTGATTCCTCATTAAGCCCTTTTCCTTCTAAAGGAGACAAGAATATCCTAGTGGGGCTTCCTTAGTCTTTAGAGAGAATTTAAGAGCGTTTGGAGAGGAAGAACCAGCCTCCACTATTTCTCCCTCTCCCCAATCTGAGGAAGGATAACAAACCATGGGTTGGATTGGGGAGGGGAAGGGAGATGAGGGTCTGGCTAGCCAACTTCTACCCTATGATGCATCAGTGGGGGTTGGGGAGCAGGACTTGAGGAAGTGACTCAAAGCCCACCAAAGCTACAGCAGAGTGTTTGACTTGATGAATAAGAAAGCTGAGCTCTGTCTGAGATGTGGACTTGACATCAAGCCTCATGGCCTGTCCCTCTAGAACTTCTCAAAAGCCAAAGGATTGAAATACATGTGGCTTCTGCAGAAATTTTGAGCAAATACTGGAGAGACTTGGGCCCCTGGAGAGGGTGAAGAAGTGGAGTTGGAGAGAGGAGTTGGACCAAGGAAATGGACCGAGTAGCTTTGCAGCCTATAGCCACTTCTCTTCTCCACCTTCTCTGCCTATAGGCCAGAGACTCAGCAGGGCCCCACAGCTGTTCTTTGGGGAGGGTGGGAAGGACCTGCCTGCCCAGGGCACTCGGCATCTGCCGCTATTACTGATCTGGAGAAATCTGTGCTAGGGAAACCCTTCCCCAGCAGAAGCTACATCAGACAACAGGTGGTCAAGGAGGGGAGGTTGAAAAGGAGATGGGGGAGTATGGGGAGAGGCTGAGGAGAGACATGGTGTCTCAGCTGTTGAGCAAGCCAGCCCCAAGCTTCCTGCTGACTACAGGGCTCCCTCCCAGAGAGGCTCCCAGTTTATACTCCACACCCATCCCTGGAGACAAAGGGCATTCCTGGCTTGGAAAGAACAACCGTCTTTGCCCCCACCCCCACCCCTCCCTGATAATAGAAGGCTCCTGGGGCCTGTCCTATACCAATGCATCTTGGCCTTGCTCTTTATGAGATGACAGCAATGATTTTGTAACAGGAAGCATTGCAAGAAGAGGCAGAGACCCATGCAGATTTCCTGGGATAGTAGGCTACCAGGCAGGCTTTCTGGAAGGAAGAGCAGTAGACAAAAAGGTCTTAGGTTCCTCAGGACAGGCAACAAATAGTGAGTGAAGACTCATTTCTGCCTCATTCATTAGGTACCTAGGTGACGTTGTGCTGGGCTTGTAGTCAAGGAGACCTGTCTCATTTACTTGCTAGCTGTGTCACCTTGGGCAAGTCTCTTAGCTAACCACTCCTCAAACTCGGTTTCCTCCTCTGTAAAATGGAGATGATAATAGCACTTCCTTCCTTCCTTCCTTCCTTCCTTCCTTCCTTCCTTCCTTCCTTCCTTCCTTCCTTCCTTCCTTCCTTCCTTCCTTCCTTTCTCTCTTTCTCCCTCCCTTCCCCCTCCTTCCTTCATAATCAAGATTAAAAGATTTGCCCAGGGGGCAGCTAGGTGGCAGTGGATAAAATACTGATCCTGGTTTCAGGAGGACCTGAGTTCAAATTCAGACTCAGACATTTGACACTTGACACTTATTAGCTGTGTGACCCTGGGCAAATAACAACCCTCATTGCCACCCCACCCCACCCCACACACACACAAAAAAAGGTTTGCTCAGGATCACATAGCTAGTGATTGTCTGAGGCCAAATTTGAACTTGGGTATTCCTAACTCCAGGGCCAGTGCCCCACACCTATTATTTCTTCCAAATCATGAAATAACTATTTCTTCCTGGGCCCCCAAACAGATGAACATTTTCTTTTTGGAGGGTGGCCTGACTTAAGCAAGCCCTAGACTTAGCACTCCCTTGGCATTTATTAAGTCTTCCTGCAATCTCAATCTCTCTCTCAATCTCTCTCTCTCTCTCTCTCTCTCTCTCTCTCTCTTTACTGTGAGCCAAGCCTGTGGCTATACTGTCTTGAAGTTCTAGGTAATTTCCTAAGGGAAATCTTAGGGAGTTGAGCTTGTATGTAGAAGACAAGAGTCAGAGTCAGGTCCATGGTACCCAGGAGGACCTTCCCTAAAGGCCTAAAGGTCTGGCTCTCTCTGGATTTTAAATCGGAAGGAGCTTCCAGGATTATTCAGTTTCTTCATTTAATGGATGAAGAAACCAAAGACCTGGGGCAGTTAAGGTGGCTCAGTGGATAAAGCACCAGCCCTAGATTCAGGAGGACCTGAGTTCAAATATGGCCTCAGATACTTGACACTTACTAGCTGTGTGACCCTGGCCAAGTCACTTAACCCTTATTGCCCCACAAAACAAAAAGAAACCAAAGACCAGAGAAGTTTACCTCTAGTAGTATGGGTGCTCAGGTCCTCAAGATCTGCAGTCTAAAGTTGTAACCTTTCTCCCACTCGGCCACCTCCAAAATGAGAGGATGTAAAAGAGAAATTTCAGCTGCAGCAGTTTGAACTATAGCATAGGCATCAGTCATGCCAAGTCTCAAAAGGACCAGAAGGCTCATTTGTATTCGAGCTGCTTATGTTGCCCCCCCCAACCCCCAATGCTATGTGGCTCCAGTCACAGAATAGGGCTGCTGTCTGCCCACCTCTCACACACCAAGTATCTCTGGCATCTCTTTAGTCACCAGGCCCCATTACTGTGGTTTTTATGGGGGTTGTCAGGAAGGTCTGTGGTCACAGTGGAGGGGGGGGCAGGCAGGGAGAGTAGGGGGACAGCAGGGGAGGCTTAGAGTTTCTTTGCAGTCACATGGACCTCTAATCCTCAGCAGCTCTGCCTTGCCCTCCCCCATTCTTCCCCTGTGAGAGACAGGAGGCAAACTGCCTGAGCCAGCCTGGTGCTGTTGGCTGAAGGCAGAGATTGGTCAGGTTATGGTCAGGTTTTGCCAGGTTGGAAAGGATGCTCCCACCGATGGCAAACAATGGGCAAGAAGTTTCAGGGCGCTTCTGTGGGTGTTTGTTTTCCTGAGTGGGCTTTGGTTGCCTCATTCTCTACAGTGATGCTGTGGCTGGTTGCAAAAGTGTTTAAAATGCAAGAGAGGTTTTTGTTCAGAAAGTTAATTCTGTGTCAATTTCTCCTCGATCTCTTTTCTTCTTGTCCCTTTACCTATTCAGTGCCTCTCGGGTCTGTATTTCTCCACATCTGCCCCCTATTCTTCATCTTTTCTGATCTGAAAGGGTTTTCCCTCCAAATGAGCCAGAACTTTGAGAAGCACTAAGTGTCTGCCGTGACTGAGGCCTAGGGAAGTGTGTGTGTGTGTGTGTGTGTGTGTGTGTAGGGGGGGTGCTACTAAGGGAGGAAACCCAGAGAATCTGATGGGTCACGTGGTTGGCGGGAGAGCTGAGGAAGGAAATAGAGAAGGAGGAAGTCACTACCCAGTGGTGATATAGGGTGAAAGTGAAAGATGATAGGAAGAGGGAGCTGGAGGATTGAGTCACCGTGGGCCATGGAATAAGAGGGAGTAAGGAAATAAGTGGTCAGATGAGTGTTAAGTACTTAGGTTGGTCTCTTGGCATGTTAAGTCCTCCCTGCAAAGCTTTCCTTTTGGGAGTGGGGAGGCTGGGACAGCCAGGCACATGAGACATGGCTGGGGCCTGTCCCCCTTGGACAGTGTGAGAGCAAAGATTTTTCAGGCCTGATGCTTCTAGTACCTGATCCACCTACAGGAACTCTCCTTAAAGTGCTATGTGAGGGGGTAGCTAGGTGGTGCAGTGGATAAAGCACCAGCCCTGGGTTCAGGGGGACCTGAGTTCAAATTTAGCCTCAGACACTTGACACTAGCTATGTGACCCTGGGCAAGTCACTTAATCCTCATTACTCCCCCCCACCCCCACCCCCACAAAAAAAAAGTGCTGTGAGTGTGAGTTGCTGTTATGTTTATGTTTCCTTCTTGGGTTTTTATCACATTTCTGTGGTATCCTCCACCTCCCAGCAGAAATAACTTCCCTTCTTCACAGACATGCTTTTTCTTCTGGACTCTTCCCTCTTTCTCATGATTTCCCACACTCCATGGGAGGACACTGAGGCTTTAGCTGCCCCAAGTCTCTCCCCACTTCAGTCCATCATCCACTCCCCTAGTAAGTTGATTGTCCTAAAGCCTAGATAGACCTGACCAGGTGTCTACTCTCCTTCCCTTCAAACAATCTCATTGCTTCCCTCACCAAATATAAAATCCTCTTTTTGCCTTTTAAAGCCCTTTCCTACTGGAAAACCTTACTCCTTTTCGCCTTTCTGGTTTCATTAGATCTTCCCCCACGGCCCTGAACACTTCCAGTCTTCATGAATTTACACTGACTACTGTCCCCCCTGGCTGCAGAATGTTCCTGCTTCCTTCAGGTCTCAGCCAGAATCCAATCTTCTACAAGTGGCCTTTTTCAGTCTTCCCTTTAGGTATGTGCTTCCCTTTAGGTATGTACTCTCCTTACCAGCCAGACTGGCCTGCTTCTTGTCCTTCTGCCTCTGTGCCTTTGTATAGGCTATTACCCTTGGCTGAAATGTATCTGTTCCTCATGTCCATGTCTTGGAATTCCCAACTTTGTTCAAGGCTCTCAATTCAAGTACCTCCTCCAAGACGAGGCTAGTGGGCACTTTAATTAAGCTTTGTTGAGTGAATGAATCCTTTTTCAAATTGTTCCTTCTTCTTCCACCCCCTCCTATCCTGGAGGCTTTAGCTGCTGGTGTCTTTTGGGGGATGGAAGGAGGCTGAGACTTTGAGTTTTAAGCAGGGTCTCTCCAAATTTTTCTGTTTGAAGTACCTCCCCCCCCTTCTATAGGAGACCTTTCACAGACCCCTTCACTGCTCCTGTCTTCCCTCTCAGATGACATTCCATGCACTCTATATTTTGTGTGTCCTTGCTATTTATAGTTTTTCTCACACGTTAGATAGACTGTGAGCTTCTTGAGGGCAGGGACTGTTTTTGCCCTTTTTTGTACCTCTAGTGTTTAGCACAGTCCCTGGACCAGTAGTAAATGCTCTATGAATGCTTGCAGACCACCTTTGCAGTTAAGTGGCCTTAAAAACTGGGTGACCAATTCGACTTCCTCTTGAGTCATTCATCTTCTCTTCTGGCTCCTACCCTCTTGCATACCCTGTATTGTAGATCTGCCTCTGTGCCCAGAGACTGGGAGGTCCTGCACACTTACCAGGCCCTTCTCAGAATTTCTCCTGGGGGCCACTTCTGCTGCCAATGGCTGGGTCAGGAATGTGCCTAGAAGCCCAGAGTCCTGCTCAGCTGGCGTGGTGGTGCCTTTGGCAGCTGTTTTCCCTTCCTTGTGGAAATACTCCCCCTCCCAAGCTTTAGCCAGACCCTGGCATGGCACGAACTTGCTCTCTCCTTCCTTCCTCCCTCCCTCTCCCTTTCTTTCCCTCCCTCCCTCCCCCCCTCTCTCTTTTTCTCTCTCTCCCCCCTCTCGCTCTTCTCTCTTTTTTTCTCTCTCTTAGAGAGAAGAGAAGGGTTTAAGGGATTGTCACATCCTTCTGAATTCTAGGACAGACTGAAATCGAACAAAAAGATGCTGGTGGGGGAGCAGCTAGGTGGTGCAGTGAATAAAGCACAGGCCCTGGATTCAGGAGGACATGAGTTCAAATCTGGCCTCAGACACTTGACACTTACTAGCTGTGTGACCCTGGGCAAGTCATTTAACCCTCATTGCCCCACACCAAAAAAAAAAAAAATGCTGGTGGGTAGTCTAAAGTCCCAGATAGATTTCCTTGGGAGCCATAGAAGTGCCAAAATGAGCACATATTTGTTACATGACTACTGAGTGCAAAAAGTTAAGATGATAAATTCAGACAAGTCATAGCTCCTCCTCTCCTGGAGCTTATAGTCTTGTAGGGAAATGAGATGCCCACAGAAATGAATTAATAATAGTAATAATTACAATAAGTAGCATTTATAGAGCCCCTTAAGGTTTGCAAAGCACTTTACAAATATTATCTAATTCTACCCTCAAAACAATGTTTTTGAGATAAATACTTTTAAACCTCATTTTACAGATGAGGAAACCGAGGCAGACAGCAGCTTAAGTATTCTTAACCTCTGTGCTCAGGGGCTCACAGCTAGTAAGTGATTGGATTTGAGCATGTTTAGGAGGCTATTCACTATGCCCCCTACCTGTTAGTTATGTAGGGGCAGCTAGGTGGCACAAGGGAGTCAGGAGTATCTAAGTTCAAGAGCAGCCTCAGACACTAGCTGTGTGACCCTGAGCAAGTCACTTAACCCCAGTTACCTGCCCCCAGAAAGTAATACACACAAAATTATGTGATAAGTGCCTTAGAATTGTTTTTAGTCATCCACCTTTTTGTGACCCCATCTGGAGTTTTGTTGGCAAAGATACTGGAGTGGTTTGCCATTTCCTTCTACAGCTTATTTGACAGATGAGGAAACTGAGGCAAACAGTTTAAGTGACTTGCCCAGAGTCATGCACCTAGTAAGTGCCTGAGCCCAGATTTGAACTCTGGAAGATGAGTCTTCCTGACTCCAAGCCCCACACTCTTTCCATTGTGCCACCCAGCCGCTCCATTAGAACTACATCGTGCTACGTAAGGCATGAAGTAGAAGGTGGTTGTTTACTGGGTGGATCAAGGAAGATTTCATGGAAGAGGTGACCTTTAAGTTTGGCTTTTAAAGGATGAGTAGAAAGATCATAGATTTCGAGGTGGGAAGGAATCTTAGAGATCACCTGGTCTTGTCATCGTCATCTTTTATGGGCAAGGAGGCAAAAGTGCAGAGAGATTAGGTTACTTGCCCAACATCACACAGCTGGGAAATGCCAGAGCCCAAACGGAAATCCAGGCTCTCCAAAAGCCAGTGTTCACCGCATCAAAACTGTTTTGAGGAAAGCCTTGAAAGGAAGCTTCATAAGTGAATGGAGATACCATGAGATAAGGCTGGAAAGGTAGAATTATAGGTTAATAGATTGAGAACAAGAGGGAACATTGGGGGCCATCGAGCCAACGTCATCTTTTATTGTTTAAATACTAAAAGAATAAAGATTTTTATGAAGTATTTTTCTGGCTTTAATCTATCTCTCCAGGAAGATTAGATTGGACACCCCCCCTCCCCCGGGCAATGAGGATTAAGTGACTTGCCCAGGATCACACAGCTAGTAAGTGTCAAGTGTCTGAGGCCAGATTTGGTTCTCCTGAATCCAGGGCCATTGCTTTATCCACTTCGCCACCTAGCTGCCCACCTATGAAGCATTGTTAAGCCGCATTCAGTAGCTTTCAAATACACCACACCTCGATCCATCTTGAGTCAATCAAACCCAACAGTGGTTCCTTCTTGCACAATCCATGAAACTCCCATCATTTTAAGATGAAGAAACTGAACTCTACCTGCCTGTGGCTCCAACAGCCAGTATATATGAAGTGGGATTTGAATCCTGGCCTTCCTAAATCCCAAGTATAAAATCCTATCCACTATGCTATACCACCTAGGCTGTCAAGCGCTACGAAAGTGAGATCGAGGACCTTCCTTAGCTCCCCAGACTCAGATCTTGACTTTGTCAGTCTCTGGGACAGTGAATTCCAAACCTATCTTAGACTCTGTTGTGTCTTGGATGCAGAAAGGCTTTGTTCCCATAGCTTCCTAGGAAATAGCAGCAGCAGGTGTAGATTCAACTGTCTCTGCTCCCCCAGTTCCCTCTTCCCTCACCGCTTGTGTGTACACACACACACACACACACACACACACACACTCTCTCTCTCTCTCTCTCTCTCTCTCTCTCTCTCTCTCTCTCTCTCTCTGCCTCTGCTGCAGATGTCAGTGTCAGGAATGTGTCAGGAGGCTTTGATGGCTGCATAGTCGGACCGGGAAAGGACCAGATCTGTTAGGGGGACTGCCAAATGGATAGGCGGTAGATGGACAGTGCTGAAGGGAGTTCAGGGGTGGTAGTATAAGGGAGTCAGAGGCTAGGTGCACAGAGAGGAGATTTACACAGCCATACAGAGACATAGTGGCTGAATGAGTTTCTCCCTGCCCCCTAGTTCCTATTCATTGTTTTCCTTACTTGCTGACACGTCTCCTTCTTCTCTTGTAGGCACTGAAAACTCTGGCACCATGAATTGGGGGAGGATAAAAGAGGTCATGTACGGGGTTTGAGAGACCCTTTAGAAGAACCAGAAGGAACCTTGAGTGACTGACCAAGTTCTTCCGAGGCTTCTTTCCTTCTCCTGTTCCCCCCTCCTCTTTTCTTCCTTTGGCAACTGGAAATTGGGATTCAGCAACCACTGGGGGGGGTGGAGCCCACGCTCCAAGGGGCTTTTCCCTGGGGGATGGGCAGCTGGTGAGTGGGTATCTCTTCTCCCTGGCATAGCAAACCACACGATGAACCTCCAGGCCCAACCCAAGGCCCAGAACAAAAGGAAACGGGTTCCGTTTTTCAGCGACCCAGAAACAGCAACAAAGGAGCAGCAACAGCTGAAGGAGGGGCAGTATTATGGTCATGGTGGACCAGTTAGCAGCGTCCCTACCTCCCAGCCCTCTGAGCTACCCCCTCACAGTACCCTATCGCTACTGAACTCAGTAGTTTACAGACCGGAGCGGGGGAACCCTCCCATGCTCTCTCAACAGGTGGCAGCTGTCAAGTGGTCAAATTCAGTAATGGGCCGGGTGCCCGAGCGGGGTGGGGATGCGAGCTGGCAGCAGCAGTCCCAGCCCTCTCCCCACCAGTTGTGGAACCATGCACTCACTATGTATGGTGGCCAAAAAGGGGCCCCTCACCCCACAGTTGGGGTCTCGGGTTTCTATAGCCACCCCGAGACCTTGAAACGAAGCCAGGAGAAAGGACTCCTGCCGCTGGATCCCTACAATGATGCCATACAACAGATGATGTCCCAAAAGGCACAGCTGGAGCTGGGAAGGGCCCAAGCCCCTGTGAACTCCTTCCATACACCCAAGAAGCCCCCAGGCCAATTGCCCCTGCAGCCTTTCCAGTTGGCATTTGGGAACCACCAAGTGAACCGCCATGTTTTTCGACAGCCCCCACCTGGCACCAACCCAGCTGCCTTTCCCCCACAACAGAAACAGCAGGCCCTCCCCCAAATGCAGCTTTTTGAGAATTTCTATCCCCAACAGCAGCCTCCACCTCCACCCCACTCCCAGCAGCCCCAGGACTTCAGCCTTCAGTCAGCTGGCCCCATGGGTCAGGCTCACCTTGGACCCCATCACAGTATGGTGCCCTGTCCCTTTCCCCCCAATCCCGAGATGAACCCGGAGCTCCTGAAGGCCCTCATGCAGGACCAGCCTACACAACCTGTGCTACCTCAGGCCCAGATCTCCTTCCCACGGCGCTCCCGACGGCTTTCCAAGGAAGGGATTCTACCGCCCTCATCCACAACTGCCCTGGATGGTCCTGTTCCCCAGCCCCGAGAAGAGATATCTAGCAACCTGTTCTTACATCACTGGTCACAGCAGCAGCAGCACCTGCCCCAGGGTAACCTGGGGCAGCCCCATCCTGAGACCCTGGGTCACGAGAAGGGCAGCCACCTCATGCCCCAGTCAGAGCAAGGTGGGGTAGCTCTTGGTGGTCAGCAACACCTGCCTGAAGGGGAGAGACTGGCCCAGAATGGCCGGGAGCGGGAGGCCCCTGAAGGCAGTGAAGCCTGGGGAACCAATGACTTTGGAGTGGTTCGAGGAGGGGTGATTCAGAGCACGAGACGGCGGCGGCGGGCTTCCCAGGAGGCCAATTTGCTGACGTTGGCTCAGAAAGCTGTGGAACTGGCCTCCCTCCAGGTGAGAACTGAGATGCTTCACAAGGGTCTGGGAGGAATTGAAAGACTTAGTTGGATTCTAGAGGAAACATAGAAGCTAGGCCAGGGACAGACTGTGTCAGGTATAAAGGGGCTGAAGATTGAGGCAACCGAGCAAGAAGCATTCATTAAGCACCTGCTGTTTACTAGACACTGTGCTGAGGTATAAAAACAATGATAGGCTCTGCCCTTAACAAATGTATATTATCAGCATGTATGTCATGTATACCCAAAATAGATGCAGGATAATTTGTGGGTAAGGGGACTAGCCACTTGGGGGATTTAGAAAAGCTTCACAGTGTACATATTTTCCCATATGGGTACTCTTGATTTTTTTTTAAATTTTATTTATATATATTTTTTTTGGTGAGGCAATTGGGGTTAAGTGACTTGCCCAGGGTCACACAGCTAGTAAGTGTCAAGTGTCTGAAGTCAGATTTGAACTCAGGTCCTCCTGATTCCAGGGCCAGTGTTCTATCCACTGCGCCACCTAGCTGCCCTGGTACTCTTGATTTTTAAAAAAAAGTTTTATTTTATTTGTGATATATAATATGTACAAAGACACATATATGACATAAGGTAAATTTTCTACATTATTACATTTAGATATAACTAGATATGTTCTAATACATATAACTTAGTATTTTAATTCCTTAAATAACAAATACATATCAATTTATATAAATATTTTATATGACAAATTTGTTTAAATATAATTACTACATAAATAAGACCTAAATAACTCATAAATGCATAACATATATATGTGTGTATATAAACATATACATATACCTCCTGTACCCTTCCCAGCATACC
The DNA here is from genome assembly GCF_019393635.1 of Dromiciops gliroides. Taxonomy (NCBI): domain Eukaryota; kingdom Metazoa; phylum Chordata; class Mammalia; order Microbiotheria; family Microbiotheriidae; genus Dromiciops; species Dromiciops gliroides. Next base: position 238,276,403 of record NC_057862.1, read on the forward strand.
CCTCCCCCACCTTTCCAGATTAAACGTTTTTATTTGTATTTTTCTATTCCAATCTCTATCCCTCCCCCATCCCTGAGGTGGTGAATAATCCGACATGGGTTATACATCTATGATCATGAAAAACATACTCTTGACAAACAGAGGCATTTTCCCCTTTGAGGAATCTCTCTGATAAGAAAGGGAAGCTGCATGTCCTGATACTTTGGGGACAGCTAGGTGGCACAGTGGACAAAGCACCAGCCCCGGATTCAGGAGGACCTGAGTTCAAATCTAGCCTCAGATACTTGACATGTACTAGCTGTGTGACCTTGGGCAAGTCACTTAACCTTCATTGCCCTGCCCCAAAAACCCAAACAAAAAGATTTTTAAAAAAACAAAAAAGGGAATCTAGGGGCAGCTAGGTGGTGCAGTGGATAAAGCACCAGCACTCGAGTCAGAAGGACCTGAGTTCAAATCCAGCCTCGGACAGTTACTAGCTCTGGGACCCTGGGCAAATCATTTAACCCCAATTGCCTCTTTAAAAAATAATAATAGGGGGCGGCTAGGTGGCGCAGTGGATAAAGCACTGGTCCTGGATTCAGGAGTACCTGAGTTCAAATCTGGCCTCAGACACTTGACACTTACTAGCCGTGTGACCCTGGGCAAGTCACTTAACCCCCATTGCCTCGCAAAAAAAAATAATAATAATAATAAAAGATAAGAAAGGGAAACTGTTTCAACTAGTGACCGGAGATAGAGAATACAACAGAAAGTTTTGCCAGTGTCCTAGGCCTAGACCCAAGCACCGTCAACATGCTTTTATTGAAGACAACTCTGTGCTAGCTCTGCATGAGAGAGACAGAGGATAGAACATACCCTTTCCCTCAGAGAAAGTCTTGCTGGAGAGACAAGATAGACATGTGAAAATATTAGAGAGTGGAGGTGTTCATTTGGGTGAACAGATGGGAGGTAGTGGTGGAGTTCAAAGAAGGGAGAAGGTAGTGTGTAGACAAGAGAAGGCCTCATAAAGGAGGTGAGACTTAGTTTCGAATGTAAACTTTAAACAGAGTTGCTTTCTTAATTAGGAAGGCAGAGATGAGAGAGAGAGAGAGAGAGAGAGAGAAGGTGGCCTTAAAAAATACTATAAAAGACCTAAAAATAGATAAATTTGAACCTGAAGAAGAGAGGAAAATTTAATTTAAGCTAAAGAATAGGAGTAAGAAAGATTAATTTATGTACCTGGAGGAGACCGTGAGGATATGACTGTCCTGAATGCAGCTAGTGTGCCTATTGGGAAATAATGGGAGATAATAACAAGTCATATTTATTTTTATTGTTATTAATATTAAAAATAATTTTATAACTGCTACAACTAATAATATTCATGCCTAGAGAGCCACCCTCAAAGCCAGGAAGGCTTCCTGGCTAAGGGAAGTTATAACACTAGGGTTTACAAAACACTTCACAAACTTTTAAAACTAGACTTTTAAGTCCTTCCCATGACACATGCTGTTTGCGTGCCCCTTGGTAACTCTCAGTGCTGTGGATTATTCTCCAAAGACTATAACTTGCCAGGAAGCTACATGACCCAGTAGATAACACCAGCCCTGGAGTCCGGAGAATGTTGAGTTCCAATCTACCCTCAGACACTAGCTGTGTGACCCTGGACAAGTGACTTAACTCAGGTTGCCTCAAAAGAGAGAGAGAGAGAGAGAGAGAGAGAGAGAGAGAGAGAGAGAGAGAAAGAGAGAGAGAGAGAGAGAGAGAACGAACAGAGACAAAGACTGAGACTATGACTGGAACTTGCAGAGAAGGTGCCAGCTTGCATTGTTTCCTTTCTTGAGAATTCCCCACATGAGTGAAATCGCCTATCCAGTTTCCATTCCTGTCTACAACAACAACAACAATAAAGGCTCACGTTTATTTTGGTACTTTAAGGTTTGGTTGTTGATTTTTATTGCTTTAATTTTAAAATACTTTATTCATAACAACCTTGCAAGTGTTTCCCCCCCCCCTCTGTGTGTGTGTGTGTGTCTATGTATAGATCATATACATCTTGGTTTTTTGGTTTTTTGTTTGTTTTTGCGGGGCAATGGGGGTTAAGTGACTTGCCCAGGGTCACACAGCTGGCAAGTGTCAAAGTGTCTGAGGCTGGATTTGAACTTAGGTACTCCTGAATCTAGGGCCGGTGCTTTATCTACTGCACCACCTAGCCGCCCCCAATCATATACATCTTAAAGTACTAAGCTTGTTTTACAGATGAGGAAACCTAGAGATTAAATAACTTGCCCAAAGTCCAGCTGGTCATAAGTATTAGAGCTAGGACTCAATCCCAAGTCACAGAATCAATGTTAGAACTAATTAGAAGAAACCTTAGAGATCATCTAGTCTGATGGTTCTCAAACTTTTTCTTTTTCTTTTTTTTTTTGGGTGAGGCAATTGGGGTTAAGTGACTTGCCCAGGGTCACACAGATAGTAAGTGTCAAGTGTCTGAGGTCAGATTTGAGCTCAGGTCCCCCTGGCTCCAGGGCTTGGTGCTCTATCCACTGTGCCACCTAGCTGTCCCTCAAACTTTTTTTTAAAGCTTATTGCACAGTACTTGTTGTGAAGAATCAGATCAGGTTAGCAAGTTAAGTCAACAAGCATTTAAGTGCCTACTATATGCCTGTGCTAAGCACTGGCAAGACAAAGAAAGGCAAAAGGTAGGTCTTGCTCTCAAGGAGATGGTCTAATGGGGTAGACGACATGCCAACAACAAGGTACAAACAAGCTATATACAAGATAAATTGGGACAGTCCACAGAGGGAGGGGTGCACTAGCATCAAGGGGGATGAAAGCCTTCTTGCAGAAAGTGGGATATTAGCTGAGACTTGAAGAAGGCCAAGAAGAGATGAGGGAGAGAGAGAGCTGGGAGTTCTGAGCAAGTAAAAGTTTCCTTCAAAAAGAACAGTTTTGGGCAGCTAGATAGCACAGTAGATAAAGCACTGGCCTTGGATTCAGGAGGACCTGAGTTCAAATCCAGCCTCAGACACTTGACCCTTACTAGCTGTGTGACCCTGGGCAAATCACTTAACCCTCATTGCCCTGCCCCACCCCCAAAAAAAAGTGACTCAAAAAGAACAGTTTTATTAACTTTCTTGGGAGTTGAAGGTATGATATGTTTTGAGGTTGGTGTATACTTGTATAGATGAGTTCTTATTTACTTTGTAAACATTCTACTTATCATACAAGGTGTGCTAGGTAAGTCACATATTCAAAATAATTATTTATAAATTTTCTTTTATCTGCAGTGACATAGCATGTAAAGTTTTATAGTGTGCATACCCTTTGAGAATTACTGTTCTAGTCCAACCCCCTGATTTTACCAAAGAGAAAACAGGCTTTCTCTAAATTCTAGAGGGTCGAGGAACTCTTGACCCTTTCCAAAATGCTGTACTGCAGCTAGGTGATGAAGTGGATAGAGAGCTGGACCTGGAATCAGGGAAACCTGAGTTCAAATCTCTCATTAGGAACTTATTAACTTCATGACTGGAGCAGCTAAGTGGCTGAGTGGATACAGTGCTTGCCTGGAGTCAGGAAGACTGTACTTCCTGAGTTTAAATCTGGCCTCAGACACTTCCTAGCTGTGTGACCCTGGGCAAGTCACTTCACCCTGTTTGCCTCAGTTTCCTCATCTGTGAAATGAACTGGAGAAGGAAATGGCAAACCACTCTAGTACCGTTGCTAAGAAAACCCCAAATGGGGTCATGAAGAGTTGGGCATGACTAACAAACCATGACTCTGGGCAAGTCATTTAATCACTGCCTCAGTTTCCTTCTGTGTAAAATGGGGGTGATCATAGCTTATACTGTTTATAACGAGATAATATTTGGAAAGAAATTTGTAAACCTTAAATCGTGATAGAGAAATGCTGGCTATCATCGTCGTCATCATCCTAACTCCAGGTAAGATTGCATATACACAGAATGGGCCAGACCCTGATCTTAATAAGTCTAGGCATCAAAGGGGCGACTATATTAAATGACGTGTTTAATGATGCATTAGAGGGGCAGCTAGATGGCGCAGTGGATAGAGCACTGGCCCTGGATTCAGGAGGACCTGAGTTCAAATCCGACCTCAGACACTTAACACTTACTAGCTGTGTGACCCTGGGCAAGTCACTTAACCCCCATTGCCTCACTAAAAACAAAAACAAAAACAAAACAAAAATGATGCATTAGAAAGGTGATGTGGCAGCTAGAGTGAGTAAAAGAACCAGAAAATGAAGGAATTGTGTCTCAGTCTTCAGTTCCACAGCTCTTTTCTCCCTTCCCCTTTCCAGGATGCTGAAGGCCTAGAGGAGAGGCGGAAGACAGTGGTAGCATCTGCAGCCAAGAGTGTGGTGGAGTTTGCTGGGCCCTCAACCCCCTCCAAACGTGCACGAGAAGACAGTGGGATGGTCCCTCTTATCATCCCTGTGTCAGTCCCTGTGTGCAGGGTAGATCTGCCAGAGGTGACACAGCTGGGATATTCAGATGAGGAAGGGAAAGTCCCTTTGGCTTCAGCACCGGATCGGAGCCCCACAGAACACAAACCTTCAGTCATTGTCACCCGAAGGAGATCCAACCGGAATCCCATGACTGATGTGCCAGCCCAGGTAGGAACAACATTTTGAAAACAAGATACTACTTCCCTCCCCTTTAATTCTCCTTCTCCCACCTTCCACCCCATTTCATATATATTGCTATCCTGAGCTTTCAGATAGGTAGGTTAAAGGGGCAGCTAGGTGGCGCAGTGGATAGAGCACTGGCCCTGGATTCAGGAGGACCTGAGTTCAAATCCGGCTTCAGACACTTGACACTTACTAGCTGTGTGACCCTGGGCAAGTCACTTAACCTCAATTGCCCCGCAAATAAATAAATAACACACAAAAAAAACCAAACTTAAGGACAGATAGATGGGTTAAGATTTCTGGGAAAAAATGAATACTGATGGCCATTTATTGGGAGAGAATACCATATGCCAGTTGAAAACAGAACCCAAGACTTGTCCTTTACTCCCAACCATCTAGACTCAATCTCACCCCCTGGTGACTAGTCCTAGAATAATCTGTTAAATAGTGTAATAAATAAATGAATAAATAACAAACAAACAAATAAATAGTGTTCCGAAATCTGTAGGGAAGGAAGGGCATGTTTCTACATCTTAAATTGAGAATTTTGGAACTAAAGAGGCTCTCAGTCCATCTAGTCCAAATTCCCTAATTTTACCAAGAGACCCAGAGGTACAGTGACTTGCCCAGGGTCATACAGTAGAAATTGAATTTGGATCACAACCCTCTACCCAGGATTATTTCTCTTATGCTATGCTGCCCCCTAGTGTTCTTATTACAAAAGTGGTAATGGTCCTTGAACTTATCTCAAAATCTTCACATTGAAAGACCCTGCTTTTGTGGGTATTATTATTATTATTATTACTACATTCAAATTTACATTTAGGAAGGCTGAAATGGGAGGCTGTTATTGTCCCCATTTTCTTTTTCTTTTCTTTTCTTTTTTTTTTTTATGAGGCAATTGGGTTTAAGTGACTTGCCCAGGGTCACACAACTAGTAATTGTTAAGTGTCTGAGGCCAGATTTTAACTCAGGTCCTCCTGAATCCAGGGCTGGTGCTCTATCCACTGTACCACCTAGCTGCCCCAGTTGTCCCCATTTTACAGGAATTGTTATGCATAAAACATTGCTCAGAGGCAGGTCATCACTGAGGTTAGACCAGCCTGGCAGAGAGGAAAAACCAATCTTAAGAACAACTGCTGATTAATTGCTGACTCATTTGGGTTGAGAATCTCTTTTGAATTTTTTTCCTGCATGGACAATGATAAAGTAGTAGACCCAGGAGGAAACTGTAAAGGTGGGGGGGAGTATTAAATAGTTTCTCTCTTTTAGTTCTTTTGGTTGGGAATGGTAGAGAAGGAAGAAATAGGTTTAAGCTTTCTTCTAGAGGGAAGAATCTTACTAAGAATTATAAATCAAAGGATTTCTAGATCATGGTACTAGACTAGATGCTTTCTCTAGATCCCATTAGTTCTCTAGAACAAACAAAAAAAAACCCCTAGGAATTACATGTGAATCCATGGGACAAAAAAAAAAGAAAAAGAAAAGAGAGAGAGAATCCCTCCTAAAGTAAAAATCTTCATGAATTAATACCAAATAATAGTCATCCTTAAATTGTTCACAGAGAATCTACCATCTTTTCCCCCTGTTTCCATGCTGCTCTACACAAATTGTTCCATGGGCTTGTTCCTTGAGCCCATATTGGGAACTCATACTGCTCCAGAGATTATCAGCACACTCTATTCCTATCTGCTTCCCCACCTACCTCATAACACTATATGTTAGGCATTCCCTCCAGATCACCAGACCCACCCTGCCTGAAACCTGCAAAAAAAAGTAACATACTCATTCAATCCAGCCAGAGAAGGAAATGAAGACAGACAATGAACTGGGGGGAGGAAGGTTTTGGGGATGGGGGAGGTGTCACTGTTCATGATTCTAAAGGGCTTGAAAGAAAGGAGATTAAAACTCAGTTGGGCCAATTCTATACATCTTTCCAACTTCTCAAGGCTACTCAGGCCAGTAAATCCTAACCCTCCCAATTTGGGAGAAAAGTGAAGGCTGCCTTCTAACATAGGCTAGGGTCTTTATACCAGCAAAGGTGAGGAGTCAGAAAGTGAGTGATGGGATGATATAAAAAAAAAAAAAAAAGACTGAAACACAAAAAATTTCCAGAGGAAGGAAACTCAATTAAAATCCAGAGCACAAACAGATAAATCAATAGAAAGGATCTCAAAACTAGAAGGAAGAATAAGTACTAAATCCTCAAAGAGATTACAAAGTTCTCTTAACAAATATTACAAGAGAACCAATGCATGATGAAACATAGAATACTGTAGACTCCCAAGAGAGAATGGATTAACAAGAAGAAATTTCAGGATGTTTTGAAAGAAAACTGAAATCCACATGAAAAGAAATTAGAATTTATTATATCAGAATTATAACTATCAGTATAGAAATAAAGTTTCCAATTACCAGTCTGGGGGGAAAAGAAACCTGAATTCAGAATGGAGAGTTTCTCTAAAGAAAAGAAAAAGGAGAGAAAATATTCAGAATTCAAAATTACTAAAGTGGAAAAAAAGCTGGCAAAAGAGGAGTAAAAGACAACATTATTAAAAGAACACATAATACCTCTACATGTCAAAGTGATTGACCTTGAAGACAGGATAGACAGAAACAACATAAAGCTCATATGTTTCTCAGAAGAATATGACTAAAAACCCTAAACACCACAGTACAGGAAATAATACAAGAACGTTACCCAGAATTTCTTAACGCAGAAAGCAAAGTACCAATAAAAAAAAAATCCACATATTTCCTCCAGAAAGGAAAAAAAAAGCTTATGCTTTAATTAGGTTAAATTTAACAATTCCAGTAACAAATAGCAAATTATACAAGAGGCTAAGAAAAAGACCTTCAAATGAAAATGAAAAGAATAATACAAGATTATGTTGAACTTACTAGAAACTGTAGAAGGAAATGGAAATATATATTCTGTAAACTTGAAAGCCAACTAAAAAATATGGACATTAAATAAAGGAGGCATTTGAGGAATTCCTTTAAAAAAAGCCAACAACACCCAAAACTAGTCTTGAGCAAAATATTTGACTTGACAAATGTCTCAAACAACAGAAACACAAGGAAGTTAAATAAATACAATTACTAGGAAATAATACATTAGGAAATATGGAGTAATCACCCCACACTTGAAGTTTGGTTTTTGTTTTTTTTTTTGCGGGGCAATGGGGGTTAAATGACTTGCCCAGGGTCACACAGCTAGTAAGTGTCAAGTGTCTGAAGCTGGATTTGAACTCAGGTACTCCTGAATCCAGGGCCAGTGCTCCATCCACTGCGCCACCCAGCTACCCCTGAAGATTATTTTTTTTAATTTTTTTTTAATCAGTGAAAGTCTTCCTCTGTCTTCTCACCCCCCCCCCAATTTTAAAAACAAAATATCTCTTATGAATATGTATAGTCAAGCAAAACATTTCAAAATTTATCATGTCCAGAAAAGGGGAGGGGGGGGGTGTGTGTGTGTGTTGTATGTTCTGCACTCTGGGGCTATCTTGGGGTATATAACAAGTTTCCTTATAAGTTTTCTGAAATCATGATTGGCCCTTACACTCATCAGGTTTCCTAAGTCTTTTAAAGGTGTTAGTCCTTACAATATTATTTGTCATTGTACAAACTATTCTCCTGTATCATATATGCATTCCCAGCTTTGTCTGAAACACTACTTCTCCATCATTTCCTACAGCACAATAATATTCTATCACATTTATATACCAAACTTGTTTATCCATTTTCCAGTTGATAGATACTTCCTCAAATACCCATTCCTTGCCACCTCAAAAAAGAGCTATAAATATTTGTAATCATAGTTAGTTTGAGTTTGTTTTGCTTAGGACTAATCCTACGGGGGTTATTTTTTAAAAAGAGGCTGGCCTACACAATAAGAATATCCCCTGGAAAAAAAGAGATGATAAATAAAATAAAAAAAAAAAAAGAAAACCAAGGTGATAAAGATGTAACATTCTATTTACCTCTTTAACTTCTTTATTATTTATTTTGTGGTTAGATTTATCTAATTCTGGGAGGGGAAGGTTCAGATCCCCCACTAATATAGTTTTGCTGTCTATTTCTTCTTGTAACTTGTTTAACTTCTCCTCTAAGAATTTGGATGCTATACCACTTGGCACATACATACATTAGTAGTGATATTACTTCATTATCTATAAAGATGTAAATAGAAATTAAAGAAATAGAAGAATTGAAGCTGGAGAAATAGAATCCCACATTTTCTCTCCCCCGAATCAAAGTATTTTATAGAACCAAATTGCAGAGTAGATAGAGAGGATAAATGGAAGACAGAGAGAATGGGTACTGCTCCCTCATCAGGTTCATGGATGAATAGCAAAGGGATAGTGACTTCTATAAACTCTCAGGAAAAAGAAAGATTGCAGGAGGGGACGGTTACAGAAAGTAGGGATTTGGGAGGGGGGGCGTCCAGTGAAGAGCAGTCCTTTGGAGGAAGAGGTGTATGCTTATAATAGAAGACAGGGATTTTCTGATGTGTTTAATCTGGGAGGAGTTGATACATTGAGAAGCCACTTTTTCTTAGAGTTGTGCTTCTATAGGCATAAAAAGGGATATATGAGCTTCCTAGAGGCAGATGGTACCCCAAAGGATGTAAGTGACCTAGAGATGGACAGCCACTGAGAAGGAAAATGATCTTAGAGAGGATAGAGAGTAGAACTGAACTGCACAATTTGGTACAAATAATATTTCTACAAGGTACTGCTTCTATCCAATATTACTTTCCTCATGAATTGATAACTCTAAGACTAAAATATAATTTCAAAAGGGGATGAGTTAGCAAGATGTATAATGGCAGTAACATAGAAATTATTTATAAAATAGCATTCAAATGCATTACTTCAAAAACTTTACCCCATACAAGAAAAGTAAAATAGAACAGAGACCACAAATCAGAGAATGAAATTTTTAAGTAGACTTAGAGGAGAATAAGAGAACAAAGGGGGAAAAAAATCTCAGAAACATTTAATCTGATAAACATAAGTAGTTTGTGGGAAGGAGGTGATAATTCAAACTTAACTGAGAGAGGGGGGAAAAGGAGAAGAAATGGATAAATCAGTAATTTAAATAAAAACCCCAAATTAGGGATAGGATTAGCAAATGAGAGCAAAAGATAGTATAAAAGGAGCATGAGAATATGTGGGGAATAGGACTATATCAAAGTAGTTTTAGAAAAATTGACCATGGAACAAGCTACTTTCTTAAAAGAGAAAGGGGGTTTAGAAATATTTAAATTCCCCAATACTAAATACAAACTTACATTATATAACTGTAAATATAAATGGATTAAATAGATCCAATGAAACAAAAGAGATCAGTAGAATGAATAAGAAAACAAAACCCTAGAATGTGATGTTTACAAGAAATACATCTAAGAAGTAAAGCCATATTTAGAATGAAAATGAGAGGCTGGAACAAAATTTACTATGCATAAAGTGAATCCAAAAAAGCAGGAGGTACAATCGTGCTTTCAGACAAAGCAAAAAAAAATTTCACAAAATCAATTGAGATAAATAAAGAAATTACATTATGCTTAAAGGAACCACAGACAGTGAACCAACATCAATATTAAACATGTAGCAAATTGAATAGCACATAAATTCATAAAAGAAAAAGTAATTGTCTTACAAAAAGATGTGCAATATTAAGATATCTTAATGTTTCTTTCTAAGAGCTGGACAAATCTAACAGAAAAATATAGAACTGAAAAAATGATTGGAAAAATTGTGGTACCACTGAATTGGACTGCTAAAGAATGTACATACGTACATGCATGCATGCATATGTACATACATGCATGCATACATTCATGCATACATACATATTTTTTGTTGTTCCAAACGACACCTTTACAAAACTTGACCATGGTATGATGTTAAGAACAAAAAAGGAAACTGTGAAAATTTGAGGAGAAATAAATTGGAAAACTGAAAGGGCACTGAACTGATCAACAAAACTAAAGACTAGATGAACCAATGTTATTAAAAGAAGAGGGGATAGAGGGGCAGCTAGGTGGCACAGTGGATAGAGCACCGGCCCTGGATTCAGGAGGACCTGAGTTCAAATCCAGTCTCAGACCCTTAACACTTACTAGCTCTGTGACCCTGGGCAAGTCACTTAACCCCAATTGCCTCACCAAAAAAAAAAAAAAAGAAGAAGGGATAAATAAACCAAAATCCCCAAAGCAAGGAAGCCAAGGTGAAACACAACAAATAGAGAAGAAATAAAAAGAATGATCCGAACCTACTATACACAGTTTTATGTATATATATATATATATGTATATATATATATATATATAAACACATTTGAGAACTCAAAAGAAATAGAGGGTTATTCATAGAAATTCAAAGAGAGATCTTTAATTACAGAAAAAAGAATTTAAATTAGGTGTAAAAGAACTAGTAAAGAAAAAAAACCCCACAAACCCTGGTTCAGATAGATTTATAGGAGAATTCTGTCAAACTTTTGAATACCTATACTACTCAAGTTATTCTCAACATACATGGAAAGAACAATAAGAAAACAACAGAAATTAAATGTTATAAAATGATAATAATAGAACTTGGCCCCAAAGAATCTATATGAGAGGACATCTTCCCCTATTTGTAGGGATGGTGGACCATAGACATGGAACACTATATGTAGCAGACTTTTGTGATGTTAGTTTTTCTAAACCTTTTCTTCCTCTTTTTCCCCCCTTTATTATAATGAAGGGCTCTCTGGCAAAGGGGTTAGAGGAGGGAAATAATGAGATGTGCTAATGATGAATGCAAAATATATAAGTAAAAAATAAATTTTAACAAAAAAGAATCCAAAATCAAGAACATGATTGTATGCTTTTCTTTAAATAGGGTGACTCTCTTTTATTTGCCTTCTTTCCGCAGGTTGAAGATGTGGATGCCAAGGGGGATGGTGAGGGCTTGGTCCGAAAACCAAAACAAAGGCCTCGACCTGAACCCTTGATCATCCCCACCAAGGCAGGCACTTTCATTGCCCCTCCTGTGTACTCCAACATTACTCCCTACCAGAGTCACCTACGCTCTCCCGTTCGAGTGGCTGACCACTCATCTGACAGAAACTTTGAACTTCCCCCCTACACGCCCCCACCTATACTCAGCCCTGTTCGTGAAGGCTCTGGCCTCTACTTCAATGCCATCATGTCAACCACTGGCCTCGTCGCCCCTCCCCCTATTACACCAAAGAGTGCTCACCGTACCCTACTCCGATCCAGTGAGTGTTCTGTTATTGGCTGATATGGGTAGGAGGGAGGTAAAATGGAGAAATCCCATCTTTTAGGGCTTCTGTGAATTAGGCTAGATCTCTGGGATGAAAAGGGAGCAACTTCCTGACCAACTCTTTAGAATATGGGTAGAGTATTAGCCTTCTTTTAAAAGAATCGCTCACCATCTTCTTCAGTCATATTTGAGTCTGTGCTGGGTTTTGTTTTGGTTTTTTTTGGTTTTGTTTTGTTTTTGTGGGTTAAGTGACTTGCCCAGGGTCACACAGCTAGTAAGTGTCAAGTGTCTGAGGTCATGTTTGAACTCAGGTCCTCCTGAATCCAGGGCCAGTGCTTTATCCACTGTACCACCTAGCTGCTCCCATGGGTTTTGGTTTTTTAATTGTTTTTTCCAAAGCACATTTATTTCCAAATATTTCCTCCCCTCCCCCCAAAAATCAGCCCAACCCATCAACCAAGTGTGACAGGATATGTAATATCCTTTATCTCTAGTGGCTAATGACAAGCCCAGATGAACCCTGGAGTTCTGAGTTAGGCTGGCCCTTGGAACCCAGTGAAAAAAGTTGACATGGAGGGATTGGGTTGATGACATTAGCTCCACTTACAGTTACACTGCTCTCTGGCTCCCTCTGGTGGTTGCCTAGGACAACAGGGTTGTCATAGTTTTTTTTCCTCTATCCCACACTGCCTTTCTCACCTCCTCATTCTCCCCACCTTGGCAGAATTGCAGAATATACCCCATGTCCTTCTTTCTGTCCTGAGCGTGAGATAGTTCAAGAAGAAACCAACTTCTGAAGTTAGACTGAAGGCAGAGAAGAGATCAACTAATCAGCAAATATTCATCATTTTTCAGTTGTATCCAACCCTTCATGACCCCATTTGGGGTTTTCTTGGCAAAAATACTGGAGTGGTTTGCCATTTCCTTCTCCAGTGGATCCATTTTGGCAGGCAGTAACATGCCATGTCCTGCCCAGGGTCACACAGCTAGGAAGTGTCCGAGGCTGGATTTGAACTCAGGTCTTCCTGACTCTAGGTTCCACTGAACTGCCTAGCTGCTTCTTATTAAATATTTATCAAATAGCTATTATTTATGTGCAAGGCACTGTGTCAGTTGCTACAAGAACTACAAAGAAGTAGAAACAAAAATCTCTGCTCTCAAGTTGGAGAAATAAGGAATGTGCAATATGAAAAGATAACTAATAAGCATTCTGTGATCAGAGCTGAGTGATACTGATAATAATTGCTCTGGCAATTCAGAGGAAGAAGAGATTTCTGTAACCTAGGTTGTCTGAAGATTTCGGGGAGAAAGTAAGAGACTTGAACCTGGCTTTGATTTTGTACTTCAGTTATGCCCCCCTCGACATGACAAAGTCCATGGGGTTTTCTTGCCAAAGATACTGGAGTGGTTTGCCATTCCCTTCTCCAGTATGTCCCCATTTTCTACCTGAGGAACTGAGGCAAATAGGGGTTAAGTGACTTGCCCAGGGTCACACAGCTAATAGGTGTCTGGCGCTGCATTTGAATTCAGATCTTCCTAACTCGAAGCTGCATTTGAATTCAGATCTTCATAACTTCAGGCTCAGTGCTCTATCCACTGTGCCACCTAGCTGCTGAATTTGTTGGGGGTTAGGAATTTATTAGACCGAGAAGACCCAGAAAAGAGCAGTTTGTTTCAAATGGAAAGAAGAGTATGATCCAAAGCACCAAGGAGAGAGTAGTGGAGGTAATTGTGGGAAAGAGGAGGATAAGCTGGCTGAATTTTAGGGAGGGGACTGGGAGTGGGGGAAGAGAGGCTGGAAAGATAAAAGGGAGCCATGTAATGGGTCTTGAACGCTTAGTTGAAGAGTTTGAATTTTACCCCAGAAGTATTGGAGTATGATGTGGAAGTTTGTGTTTTTTGAATCGAGGAAGAGGCAGGATGTAAGTAATGTGTGCAGAAGATGGTTAAATCACTAGCTGGAGCAAAGAATGGCCTTGGAGAGCAGGAAGACATGAGTTCAGTTCCCACACTTACTGGCTTGGTCTAGTCTACAATTCTCCTGAGACTAACTTCCTGGGGGTTTGCTAATTTCCACTAATGGAGGTAGTTCTCCACCCTGATGATATCTTCCAGTCTTAGATCTCCACCCACTCTGGGTCCCACCCCTATATTGTGTCAGATGGATTGGATCTGAGAGAGCCATTTAGGAGACTTTTACTATTCCACCTATTCCTTTCTCTTAGGAGGTTTAGACTTATTTGGTGGCCAGTGCTCTCAGATTTGCTAAGCAGTTTGTTGTTGATGTTTGGTAGTGTCCTACTCTTTTCTTGGCAAATATACTGGAGTGGTTTGCCATTTCCTTCTCCAGTGGACTAAGGCAAAGATAGGTTAAGTGACTTGCCCACAGTCACACAGCTAGCAAATGTCTGAGACTGGATTTGAGCCCAGGTCTTCCAGTGAGCCACCTAGCTGTCTTGCAAAGCACTTTTTTTTTTTTTTTGCAAAGCACTTTTTTACTAATGCAATAACTCATTTCAACCTCACAACAACCCCGTAAGGTAGGTGCTATTATTATGTCCAGGATACTAACTCCTTAGTGAGGGTAAGCCTAGTTCAGTGGCTTACCCAAGGTCAGACCTACAGGATTTGAATTTGGGTCTTCTCGAGCACTTAAACTTGGAGTCCAGCCTTCTTTGCTATTGAGAATCTTTTCTGCAGAGCCACTGTGCTACCTGGCTGCCTCAGCAGAAAGGAAGGGTGCGGATTCCAAGCTTAAGGAAGAAATAGTAGTGTTAATAATAGCTGACATTTAGTTGTCACTTTGCAAACACTATTTCACTTGATGTCGTTTCCTGCCAATAATGCAGCAAGGCAGAGCCTAAAATCCTTAGTCCAGGAAGCCCTGAGGTTTTCTGCAACATTGTAGGTTGGAGGTTGCTTTAGGGTGACTGTGATTCAGCCTCTGCTTGGCATCCTGGGTATGCAGTGGTCTTGGGGTAGAATGCATCAAGCAAGAGTACAATGCTGGGAAGGAACTTCCTTAGAAGCAAGTTTTCTGCAGGAAGCCGGAGGAATAGAGTCTCTCTCTCACACACACACACACACACACTCTCCCCATGTTTTGGACTATTTCATAAATGTGTTATTTGTCTCTCAGACAGTGCTGAGGTCACTCCACCTGTTCTTTCTGTGATGGGGGAAGTTACACCCGTCAGCATCGAGCCGTAAGTGTTTGAAAGAATACCACCTTTACCCCCTGGTTACCCCACTCCTTTATACAAAAATGGATTCTTTTGCCTTTCTTCTCAAGTGTATGAAGGAAAAGGAAGTGAAAATGGTGGTGATTTTGTCTAGGAACCCTAAATGTATTAGAGTTCTATCATTTGCCTACTCTTGGGGTGGAGAGCTCCCCTCTATTGTGCTCCAGAGAAAAGCAGGGGGACTGACTGGTAGGTCCCAACAGAGAACAGAAAGGGGGGGGGGTTGGTAGTGCATGAGTGGACCTTGGTCTTCATTAAGGAGCCCCCATTTGCCTGTTCTAGAGTTGCTCATTTCAAACCCACCCCGTCTCTGACCATAGTGCAAAGTTCAGAGTGAGGGTCTAGGGCCAATTTCCACTTATCAGTCAATCAGTAAACATTTATTTAAGTGACTACTCTGTGCCCACGCCGTGTGCCGAGCTTATTTTTGATATATTGATGTCAATCTCTAAAACCTCATTTAAAGTTTCTTCCCCCTTCTTTATCTCCTACCAACATCCATATTTTTTTCTTTGCCTAAAAGGTACAGGCCACCACTGGCAACAGAAGACAAGTTTTCCCCTAGAGACCATTTGACCCATAGGTAGGGGCCCACTGAACTCCCCGCCTCAAATGGAGCCTTGATTGTGGTTGGATCTCTAGCCCAGTGTTGCGGGCTCTATTGAACTTTCAGTCACTTTCTTCCTCTGCCCCTGGGGTCAGGACCTCATGTCATTATCTTGATGGGTAGGACCAGGGCTCAGTCTGAGAAGAGCTACCATTTGCATTGAGAGAGATCAGATACCATATCACTTATCCTTTCTTCTACCACAGTCGAATCAATGTGGGGACTAGGTTCCAAGCGGAAATTCCCCCAATCCGGGACAGGGCTCTGGCAGCTGTAGATGAGCATAAAGCGGACCTGGTCTGGCAGCCTTGGGGAGACCTGGATGCTAGCAGGGAGACTCAAGGGCAAGGTGAGGAGGACTACAGGGATCAAGGGAAGGGTCTAGTTTTCTGAATTGTGGCCTAAAAACCCTCCTGAGTTTCTGAATCTGTTTTTTTTTAAATTTCCATCTTCCTTGGGGTTTTCTCTACGGGAATCTTTCCGGAACCAGTGGAAGACCTTCTGACTGCTGCCTGCTCTAGTATCTTTCCTGGGGCTGGAACCAACCAGGAGTTAGCCTTGCATTGCCTGCATGAAGCCAAGGGTGACATCTTGGTGAGATGGGGTCCAGGACGAGGGGCATCATGGATTATGTGAAAGGGGTGGAGGGTTACTGTTGTCAGAGGGGAGTTAGGTATCTGAGTGGGGAAGGACCAGTCAGAGGGTAAGGTAGATGTGGGCTACTTCTCTTGACTCTGCTCATCCTGGAGCAGCACTGCACAGCAGAGGAAGGCTTAGGAGCTGGTGAGACTGGGCTATACTAGCTGACTGCCTTTTTTGAGTGCCTGGTGTGTGCAGTGGGCTATACTGTGTATCTTAGAAGGCTTGGGTAGAGGTGAGAGAAGAGGAAACTGTGTATGCCCCCAAATGGTAGCAAGCTGGGAGTGTTTTCCTGACTCTGGAAAGGATGATTTTGTTAGCAAGGGTCCTGGAAGAATTATCAGTCCCTTCCAACCACTCTTATAGTGCCCTGAGCACACTAACCCTTGGCATGTGGTCTTATGGATGAGAGTATGGTAGAGAGAGCCTCCAATTAGGAATCAAGTGGCTTGGGATCATAGGATTGTGCATTTAGTAGTTGAAAAGTACTTCAGGGGTCATGTAGCCTATCTATTCCTCTCATTTTACCCTTGAGGATACTGAGACCCATCCAAGCGAAATGAATTCCTTGAGGTCTGATACATTGTGAGTAGAAGAGCAAGAATTTGAACCCAGGGCTTCTGACCTCAAGTCCATTGCTCCTTCCACTAGAACTTACTTGAGTTCTGGTCCTGTGTTTGCTCCTTGTATTACTCTGAGCAGGCCACTTTATCTCAGTGGACCTTAGTTTCCAAATAAGGCTAGACTAGATGCTAAGGTCCCCTTGTGCTTGACATTCAATTTAGGCAATCATCCACTGTGCAGAGGGGAATCCTTTTGTCCTTGGAAACAGTAAAAGACAACCACCACAAAAGTGCTTGTCTCAGGGCTGCTGGGCCTTGTCCTGGGTACTTGGAACACTCTGCCCAGTACTAGAGTCCTCTGTAGCCCCTGGTTGGGACCATGACCTTCCTCTCTCCTCCCTCAGGCAACGCTGACCAAACTGTTGCTCAAGAAGCCACTTCGACCTCCCGATCACCCACTGGCAAATTACCACTATACAGGTAAGGAGGGGAAGGGACCAGGCCCACCTCCTCACCAGTTAACAGCATCTGTGGAGCCCCTGCTGTGTTTGACAGTGCATTCTGTCCTAAATACCAGAGGGAGAGGGAGAACAGAGAGAGGCTCTTACTAAGTAAACATGAATTATTATCGACAACAACAGAAGAAGTACCATAGACTGACATAGCTGTAAGGAAGTTGGATGCATGACTGAGAGGTTGCTGGAGATGATCGAAGGGTTGCGGATGGGTGGGATGAGTCATGGAAGGTTTTGTGTTTTGAAGGTCAGGAAGGACAAAGATAGCATGGTTCCTTTGCAAGCTACCCTCAGCAAGGTTATGATCCCTTTCATCCCTTTCTTGGCACCATGGAGAGCCCTGGGGAATAGCCTGGACCCGGAAGGAGTCTAATGTGGAAGGCATCATGGGAGAATATATGAGACGTGGTCCTTACCCTCATGAAACTTACACATTCATCCTCAGCAGGGAAGATCTGTAGGACTGTCCCTGCTGTTTCCCTCAACCTGGGAAAGGGGGAGATCATCAGGAAGGGGTTGGGAGGAAGTGACGAGTCTGGAATGATAGAATATCTGGTCCTTTGGTGTAGACTTGGACCTTCACACTGATGGGGCATCCTTTAGAAAGGAATAAAAGTTTCTCTACCCAGTTTACCATGTTCCCCTTTTAATGTCCCTCCCAAGGAATTTCATTTGAACTGAAGCTGTTTTTCATTCTCTTCTCATTCCTCTCTTCCTGTCTCACCACAGGGTCTGACCAGTGGAAAGTAGCTGAAAAAAAACTATTCAATAAGGGCATTGCCATCTACAAGAAGGACTTCTTCCTGGTGCAGAAGTTGGTGAGTTGAAGGGCATTTTCCCTGTAGGAAGAAATGAAATTTAATTCAAAGCAACCTAGTAAGTTCAAGACGTTAACTTCTGGGGATAAACAGACAAAATGAGAAACAATCCCTGTCCTAAAGGAGCTTATAGTCTACCATGAGGTTCAAACTTTAAACAAGTCATTCAATTCAGTCTCATTTAAGGAGGGAGAGAGAACACACAAATACCATGGTTGAGGTTGGAGATCAGGAGAGACTTGCCTATAGGAGGTGACATCTGAACTGAGCCATAAAGGATTCTAAGAGGCAGAGGTGATAAGGGAAGTGCCTTCCAGGAACCAGTGACAGCCTATGTAGAGCACCAATCCTGGAGTCAGGACCTGAGTTCAAATACAACCTCGGACGCTTATTAACTGTGTATCCTGAGCTTAACCCCTATTGCCTCAGAAAGAAAGAAAGGCATGGGGGCATCTAGGTGGCACAGTAGATAAAGCACCAGCCCTAGATTCAGAAGGACCCGAGTTCAAATCAGGCTTCAGACACCTGACACATACTAGCTCTGTGACCCTGGACAAGTCACTTAACCCTCATTGCCCTGCAAAAAAAAAAGAAAGGAAGGGAGGAAGGGGCTGATATAGAATGCTGAGGTCCAGGGAGCAGCTATAGGGGTGGGCCAGTTTCATTGCAAAGAAGACAATGTGTGAAGGAGAATCATGTGAATAAAATCTGTCAAGAAATGCCAGAAGCAGACGATATAAAGGGGAAGTGGGATAGGGAGGGAACTAGCCAGAGCTGCTTCAATCTTGGTTTCTACCAAATGAGAAGAAGCCTTTGCAGCTGCTCAAAGAGCAGCCAGGTGAGAGCATCCCCCCAGCTTTCATTCTGAAGAATGAGGCATCCTCACTCGCCCCTTACTTCTTCCACTTCTGCCTCCTATTCCCTTGAGGAAATGTTACACTCTTTTGTCTAGACCTCTGCCTCAGACCAGGGAGGATGCCCTTGACAACGTCTTCAGACCCTTTGGACTCAAGGCCAGTAATAGCTGGGGAAGTGAAGGAAAGCAGTGGGCAGAAGTGAGTCATTGCCACATTGGCCAGAGTGCTTGCTTTGGAAGGTGGCGATTAGCAGCGTTAGATAGTGAGATCAGCCCCCTAGATGGAGCAGGAACAGGCGAATATGTAACTTCAGACCCAGCAAGTAGCCTGAGAATTGGAAGCAGGGGAGCACTTCTGCTCCCTGACCCCACATGTTCTGCTTCCATCAGTCCCGTGAGCTTTGGCTGCTGGAGGTGTCAGTTCAGCAACTGGATATCCCAGGCACTGTGCTAGGCACTGGGGAATATAAAAACAAAGATGAAATAATCTCTGTTCTCAAAGAGTTTGTGTATGCATAAGTGTGTGTGACAAGATGTCTATACAGATAGGTAAGCACAAATTCCATGCAAAAATACTTTGAGGGGGCAGCTAGGTGGCACAATAGATAAAGCACCAACCCTGGATTCAGGAGGATCTGAGTTTAAATCTGGCCTCAGACATTTGACACTTACTAGCTGTGTGACCTTGGGCAAGTCACTTAACCCTCATTGACCCACCCCCCGCCCAAAAAAAAAACCCCACCAAAACAATACTTTGAAACACCCATGGACCTGTGGTCTCATCAATGTGGATGTGCCCTCCAGTCACACATACTGCAGCTTATCTGCACCTCCCCATCCTCTAGGATTTTTCTGTGTCCTTCGTAAGAGACACTGGGGAAGCTGGGGGACTTTCTTCTTTTTCTCTTGTCATCTGAAGGAAAATGCCAGTGGAACACACAGGCTTACCTTAAGTTATACCTCATTCTGATCAAGTACAACCCATAATCATAATAATACAAAGTTATTTTAGTGAGAGGGCGAAAGCATTAACAGTTGGGGGAGAGAGGGTTGGGAAAAGCTTCACATGGGAGGTAGCACCTGGGCTAAATGGGAAAACTCACAGTGAGTTTTCCCCCATCAAACCCCTCTAGAGACAGATTTATTTCTTGGGTTGAATATACCTCAGGGTCCTAAGCCTTATCTTGGACAATTATTAATTAATCATTAATTAAATGTATTAGATGGGGAATGGGGTATGAGCTTGGATGGCTCAGTGCAGTGTTGGGAGGGGAACGTGGCATGCCAGGCTTCTGGGTAATGGTTCTAAAGCCTGAAGAGTGGGGGCAGCTAGGTGGTACAGTGGATAAAGCACTGGCCCTGAATTTAGGAGAACCTGAGTTCAAATCCAGCCTCAGACACTTGGCACTTGCTAGCTGTGTGACCCTGGGCAAGTCACTTAACCTTCATTGCCCTGCCCCCCCCAAAAAAAGAGTTGCTGGTGCAAGCTGAAAGATGTTACTCTCTAAAGCTTGAAGAGGCCACCAGCAAATTCAAAGATTTGCTTCAAGTTAAACTTTTCTTATGAAAAAAATCAATTTGCAATTGTCAGTCAAATACTGTACCCTTATGAGAATGGAAAAATATTGATTGTGGCTTTATGCTTAGTAGAGAGAGATCTAAGGTCTGTGAAATTCTGCAATAATTAGATTTGAGCCTAGGTCTTTCTGTCTCCAAGAGCAGGACCTCCCACCCCATAACTGCATAACTACAGATAGAAATTAGTATCTGTACCTCTAACTAGAGATATAAATATGTAGAGATGTGTGACTTAATTTCCTGCTATACTGATGGGTTTAAAGAATAGATAGAAAATATGCAAAGGGTCCCACAAATCTTAGAGCAGTATTTAAGATATGAAAGCTTCTGGGACATGGTTGGGGGTGGGGGGCTGAGAATGTCCAGAGGCCCTTTGTTTGGACTCCAATAATTCCAAATTCCTTAGTTTGGGATTTAAGATCCTCCACAATTTGCCACACCCCCCATCTTCCTTTCCAATGTTATTTCATACTACACTCCTTCATGACTTCTGCATGCCATTCAAGGTGGAATACTAGTTGTTGGCTGAGAGTATTACTCTGTCTTCTACCTTCATGCATTTGTACAAGCCACCCCCATGTCCAGAATGCACTCACTCGTCATTTTCTCTCAGAATTTTTCCTTCAAGATTCAACTCATATGTCATTCCCTTTGTGACACCTTTCCTGATTCCCCCCACCCCCTGCCCTGCCCAACTTCCCAAGTGTTAACTGCTCTTTATGTTCTAAATTTTCCTTGTACTAATGGATCAGATTCTGTGTTTGGAGACAGGAAGAACTGGGTTCAAATTCTGCCTTTGGCACTTGCAAGCTGTATAACCTTGGGTGAGACACTTAACCTTTCTACTCCAAAGGCTATTCCTTAGGATTTGTATACTAGGTCACAAACTGGTCTCGGTCTGTGATGGCGAGGAAATTCTCAAACTGAAGAAATTCTCCTTGCTGAGAAAACCACTGCTCTTTTATATCTGTTCACTTCTATTCATTAGATCGATAGAATATAAGCTCCTTGAGGTCAGGAACTGCTCCATTTTTGTCATTGTATCCTCAATGCCTAACATAGGGCCCTCTGTGTAGAAGGCACTTAATAAATGTTTATTGAATTAATTAACCCATCAGACTCTCCCGTTTGGAGACAAGGGGAGGGAGTGCTAGAGGAGCAGGGAGGGAAAAGGAGCTGGACAAATGAAGCTAAATGGGCCAAGGGACTCTGACTGCCATTTTGATTCCAAACCAGATTCAGACCAAAACAGTGGCGCAGTGTGTGGAATTCTACTACACCTACAAGAAGCAGGTGAAGATTGGGCGAAACGGGACCCTGACCTTCGGGGATGTTGATACCACCGATGAGAAACAGGGTCAGGAGGAAGTGGAAGTGGACATTAAGGTGATTACCACTCCTGTCTGAGTCGCTAAGATCCTTAGGATTTGGTTCCTTGGGGCCCTCGGGTTGTGTTGAGAGGAAGCAGGAAGGAAGAGGACAGTCCCTGAGGAGTTAGCTTTAGCCAGTTGTATGAAACAAGGGTTTTGGACCCTTCTCCCTGCAAAGCAGATTGGTGATAGAGAAAGGAAGAGATAGAGAGGGAGGATTTATTAGGCATCTGCTATTTGTAGGGCTGTAGGAAGCTAGGTAGTAGATAGTGCTGGGTGGCAGGAAGATTCATCTTCATGAGTTCAAATCCAGCCTCAGATATTTACTAGCTGTATGACCCTGGGCAAGTCGATTGACTTTGTTTACCTCAGTTTCCTCATTTATAAAATGAGTTGGAGAAGAAAATGGCAAACCAGTCCAGTATCTTTGCCAAGGAAACCCCAGATGGGGTC
Organism: Dromiciops gliroides; assembly: GCF_019393635.1. Taxonomy (NCBI): domain Eukaryota; kingdom Metazoa; phylum Chordata; class Mammalia; order Microbiotheria; family Microbiotheriidae; genus Dromiciops; species Dromiciops gliroides. Next base: position 238,298,948 of record NC_057862.1, read on the forward strand.
ATGAAGATTTGGATACGACTAAACAATAGCACCACATTTGCCAGGCTCTGTTAAATGTTTTTTTGTTATATTATTAATGCATTATTAATAATGATAATATATTCATTTGATCCTCACAACAACCCTGGCAGACAGGTACTACTAATATTCCCATTTTATAGTTGAAGAAACTGAGGAAGACAAGTCTTCACCTTGACTTGCCCTCAGGGTCACAGGTCAAGAAGTGTCTGAGGAGGGATTTGAACTCAAGTCTTCCTGACTCTAAACCCAGTGTTCTATCCACTGCACCACCTAGCTGCCTAGTAGTAATAATTGTAGGAACAGTAGAAGCAATAGAAGTGTCTCATGTTTGTGGATCACCTTGGGAAAATTTTCAGAGGTCCATTATCCCATCATAACATCATGACAACTTGTTAGGCAGGGAGAAGCAATGTTATACCCATTCTGCTGATGGGAAAATTGAGGTGGGGGTCAAGGCTGGAAGAGACTGAGAAAGGGACATCGCTTAACCCCAGAGGGAATAGAGGTGTGGCTGTCTCCTTCCAACAAGTACTGGAGGGGATGAGCTGTGTCTTCAGGTGTTTGAAGGATGGCCATGTGGAAGAGTTTAGGCCAAGTCTGGTTGGCTCTAGCACTCAGAAGTAGGAGTAGTGGGTACAAATTGCAGAGAGACAGATTTATGGTTGACATAAGGAAAAACTTCCTAACAGAGCCATCCCCCCAGTTAAAGGAACCATCTTGGGAGGTACTGAAATCCCTTATCTCTTAAGGGCTTCAAGCAGAGGCTGGATGAGTACTTGGTAAAGGTGTTGTGGGGGGATTTTTGTTCAGGTATAAATGACTTTCTGAGGTCCCTTCTGACTGAACTTCTCCAAATCTGGGTAATTGGGGTGAGGTGACTTAACTAAAGATCCTGTAGTTAATTAATAGCAGGATGGGGACTGGAGTGTAAGTCCCTAAATTCCTAGGCTAGAACTCTTTCTCCAAGGCCATGCTACCCACTGTGAGGTTTCTTTTTTTCTTTTGTGATTCTAGCCTCCTGGGATATGTAGCCTATAGGGAAGGACTGGATCCAGATGACCATGGGTTTTTCTTGCTTTGGGCTCCCAGCCTCAAATATTCATGTGACTCAATCTCCCTTCTCTGTCCTATACTAGCTCTAAAAGAGGATTGGTGTCTGTTTCTAAAAGAGTCCCCCTAGAGACAAAGCAGAAGAGGACAAGCTGATCAGGGCAGAACTGACCATTGTTGACGGCTGAGACCCGACTCACACTTCTCTTTTTCTGATTTTAAGAGTTCCCAGAGGTTGACGAGGGTCCAGCCTCCCAAAAGGGAGGCCCCAAGTGAAGAGTGTGCAGTGCCCAAGAAGGAGGCCAAGAAGGAGGTCGGGGAAGAGGAAGGGAAGCAGGAAGAGCAAGAAGAGGTGCGGGAGAGGAGCCGGAGGGCAGCAGCTGTCAAAGCGGCCCAGACAATACAAGCCAATGAGGCGGTGAGTGTGTCTTCCCCTTGCTGGTGCCAGCTGAGAGCACAGAGCACCCCTCGGGTCCCACACTTGTCATGTAGAGAGGTCTTTGATACAAAATTAGTGACTATTTGCCCCTTCTCACCTCCCTGAAGTGTTGCAAGTTTGAATTGGTTCACACAACTAGGGTCCAGGTACAAGGTTGGCTGGTATGGTAGAGGATGAGTGGAAAGGAGAGGTTTGCCTTCGGGTGGGCACAAAGACAGCTGAAGAAATACTTTGAGAGATAGTGACAAGATCTGGTCCAGGTGACAGGGATTTGGGCAGAAGGGATGCAGTTCTGGGGAGTTCTGGCCTTTGGACCAGGAAAGGGAAACTTGTTGGGGATGGGACTCAACTGGGGAGTGTTTTGTTTGGAGGGGTAGTATTTAAGAGGGGGGCCTCAAGCAGTGCCTCCTTAAGAAGGGGGCTGTTACAAGGAAAGGCTTTTATTTTGGGAGGAGTGATAACAATGCAAAAAGAAAAAGAAAGGGGCAGCTAGGTGGTGAAGGGGATAAAGCACTGGCCCTGAATTCAGGAGGACCTGAGTTCAAATCCATCCTCAGACACTTGACACTTATTGGCTGTGTGACCCTGGACAAGTCACTTAACCCTCATTGCCCCGAAGGGAAGGAAAGGAAAAAGGAAAGGAAAGGAAAGGATCAATGAAATATTTTGAAAAACACAGAAGAGAAAGCAAAATGAAGTTTATAAGGAGATGCAGACATGATACTACCATGTTAAATTTTATTTGTTGTTCTTTTTTTAAAAAAAACAAGATGTGGGGCAGCTAGGTGGTGCAGTGGAAAGAGCACCGGACCTGGAGTCAGGAGTACCTGGGTTCAAATCCGGCCTCAGACACTTAACACTTACTAGCTGTGTGACCCTGGGCAAGTCACTTAACCCCAATTGCCTCACTAAAAAAAACAACAAACCAAGATGTACATGATGAATTCATGATTTCATATTGTAATTCTTTTTTCTGCCACTCTACATGTCTAGATATGTTTATATTTGTTTAGGACTGCCAAGTTCATAATTTTGGAAATTATTTCAAAAAAGAATAAGAGAAGGAGTTACTGTAGTTCAGGCATATAAACTGAATTTAGCAAGAAATAGAAACTCCACACAGTCAATTGCAACCTTCTAGCTCACCCTAGGAAAGCAGGTACTTATGAAGTCTCCATAGTATTCTTTGCTGTGTTTCTTGCTGCCAGGGGCAAAACTAGGCAAAGTTAGGACCAAGGTGCTCTTCTCCCACAGTAACACTCCAAACTGATGCAATTGCCTCATCTTCATCCATCTAGATCAATGATGTCCTCATCCTCAGGAGCCATGAGTCCAGTGCTCCTGGGATGGCCAGCAGCCGAGTCACGGAGAAGCCTAAGGAAAGTTCTGGGAAATCTCGAAGAGCTGGAGCCCTCACAGAGAAGAGGACCACAGAGACCTTAAGTAAAACTCAGAACCAGGACAGCACGTTCCCTTGTAAAAAATGTGGCAGGTATGAAGACAGACAGGTCCAACCGATTGGCAGTGGGGTGGGTGGCTGGTTATGAGAACTGGGGATAGAGCAGAGCTCTGGGTTCTTGGTGGGACGGTGGACAAGATGAAGGACCAGTGGTGTGATGGGCAGAGTATTGGGCTCTTGGTGGGATAGTAGCAACTGTAGCTGATGTCACTGTACCACCTGCTGGCCTGAGACTGGAGGAGGCATGAGGGTTATGGTAGCATTTGGTCACATAGTGTGACCAGTCTGGTGGACAGGCACTGAGGCATCATAATAGATAGCATGCTGGACTTGATGTCAGGAAGGGCTGGGTCACCTGATCTCTCTGACGTTCAGTTTCCTCATCTGCAAAATAGGGATAATATCAGTAATACTTGCCTCACCTCAAATGAGCTACCATATCTAAAGCACCTGCACTAAATAAACTCCAGCTCTTAGGTTATTTCCCAGACTGGCTCAGTATCCCCTCCACCACGTCTCTTGTGATGTTTATATACTGATTTCCTCCACACTACCCCCGTGCACATGCAGGAGTATATTTTGAAAACAAATGGGGAAATTTCTTAAAAGACGTGGAGGCCTGGGCTTTTGGGTCTGGGATCTACCATACCACACTGATTAGCTCAGCAAGATTCCATTAAAACATTTTTGGAACTTATTGCATCATTGGGGTATAATTTATTTATGATGAAAGGTGCTGTCCATTTCTAGAGAAAGAACTGGTAGAGGAGGAATGCCAATCAAAGATACTTATTTCTTTCTTTCTTTTTCTTTTTTTTTTTTTGTGGCTGTTTTCATTCACAGCATGACTTACATGGAAATGTGTTTTGCATGACTTCACACATATAACCTATGTCAAATTGCATGCCTTCTTAATGAGAGAAGGAAGGGAAGGGAGGCAGGGAGAGAATTTCGAACTCCAAATTTGAAAAAAGAATATTTAGATTTTTTTACATGTAATGGGGGGGTGAAATAAAATATTAAATTAAAATTTTACCCCATAGAGAAGCAATGTAATATGGTATGTGGGTGCAGGACTGAGTGATAATCTGTAAAGATAATAACACATAAGGTTTAACGTCACTATTGAGGGTCGTGAATGGGGGATTAATTTACCCATCCTGCCTCCCATCTTCCTGCCTGTAATGCTCTGAAGGTTCTATAGAAAGACACCAACTCTTTAAGTGGTTACTATATGATAAGGAAGGACCTTGTAAGCATTGGGGATGCAAATAGGAAAGTGAGCTACTTCTTGCCTTTTATGGAGTTTACATTCTAATGGGGGTGGGGACAATGGGAGAAGGGAGGTGTTTTGGATTTGGCAAGACCTAAGAATGGTGAAAACAGCCCTAGGGGAGTCTAACTGACTTTCTTTCTTTTTTGGGAGGGGGCGATGAGGGTTAACTGACTTGCCCAGGGTCACACAGCTAGTGAGTGTCAAGTGTCTGAGGTTAAATTTGAATTCAGGTCTTCCTGAATCCAGGACCAGTGCTTTATCTTCCTGTACCACCTATCTGCCCCTATTTTTTTTTTCCTTTTCAGGGCAGTGAGGGTTAAGTAAGTGTCAAGTGTCTGAGGTCAGATTTGAACTCAGGTCCTCCTGAATCCAGACTGGTGCTTTATCCACTGTGCCACCTAGCTGCCTCTCTCCCGGCTCCCCCCCCCCCAACCCTTTCCAAAAGCATTTGATTATGGTTCCCAAAGCAAGAGGCAGAAAGGTGATGGTTGCATTAGCTGTAGGGCAAGGTGATGTGAATAGAAGGCTGGATTGTATGTGAAGCTTGGTCTGAGGACAGCTGTGTCTGAGCTATATGGGTGCTCTTACTCACCTATCAGATGCACAGCTCCATACTAGTCTTGGGTGGGAGTTTCAAAATTGAGTGGATTAAGCACCTTCTACCTCAGGGCCTTTGTAGGTTAAGTAGCTTGAATAGTAACCTGAGTCAGGTTAGGTGACCTGAAGGTGACCTGGAGCCTTGCTTTTGGGTGAAGTAAACAATTAAAATGCAGCTGCAACCAACCACCTGACTTCTGGTTATCCCTGTTCCTGCCTGAAGGGGAGGGTCTTGCTCTACTCAGCATTTGAGGGGTGTGATTAATTTTTTTATGCATCAGTCTTATTTTTGTAATTCAATTTTATTTTCATTTCCAAAATTTCTCCCTCCCCTATCCATTAGGGAGAGGAGGAGAAAAAATTTTATAATGATATATATATATATAGTCATGCAAAACAAATTCCCACATTAGCTATGTCCAAACAAAAGAAAGTGAAGAAAAATAAGCTTTCATCTGCACTGTGACACAGCTTTCTATCTAGAGGTGGATAGCAAACTTTCTCATGAGCCCTTTGGAATTGTGGTTTGTCCTTGTGTTGATCAGAGTTACTACTTAAGTTGTATTGTTACAATGTTGCTGCTGTCGTGAAAATTATTCTCCATGTTCTGCTCACTTCACTTTGCATCAGTTCATACAAGTCTTCCCATGCTTTTCTGAAACTGTCCCTTTTGTTGTTTCACAGCAGTATAATAAATAGTATTCCATCACATTCAGTCATTCCCCAATTGATAAGCATTTGGTGTGTCATTTAAAAGACTTAGGCAGAGTTTTCAGATGAAAAAATTAAAGCCATCTACAGCCATATGAAAAATTGTTCTCAATCACTATTGATTAGAGAAATTAAAATTAAAACTACTCTGAGGTACCACCTCACACCTGTCCAACTGGCTAATATGACAAAAAAGGAAAATGATAAATGTTGGAGAAGATGTGGGAAAATTGGAACACTAATGCACAGTTAGTGGAGCTGTGAACTGATACAGCCATTCTGGAGAGCAATCTGGAACCATGCCCAAAAGGCTATAAAACTGTTCATACCCTTTGATGCAGCAATACCACTACTAGGTCTATATCCCAAAGAGATCATAAAAAAGGGAAAAGAACCCACATGTATAAAAATATTTATAGCTGCTCTGTTTGTGATGGCAAAGAATTGGAAATTGAGGGAATGCCCATCAATTGGGGAATGGTTAAATAAGTTGTGATATATGAATGTAATGGAATACTTTTGTGCTATAAGAAATGACAAGCAGATGGATTTCAGAAAAACCTGGAAAGATGTACATAAATTGATGCTGAGTGAAATGAGCAGAACCAAGAGAACATTATATACAGCATCAACAACATTGTGTGATGATCGACTGTGATAGGCTTAACTCTTCTCAGCAGTACAATGAACAGAGACAATGCCAAAAGATTTAGGGTGGAAAATGCTCTCCACATGCAGAAAAAGAACTATAGAGTCTGAATGCAGATTGAAGCATACTGTTTCCTCTTTTTGTTGTTGTTTCTTGTGTTTTTTTCCTTTTGTTCTGATTCTTCTCTTATAACATGACTAATGTGGAAATATGTTTAACATGATTGTAATGTACAAGCTACATCAGATTGCTTGCTGGCTTCAGAATGAGGGAGAGCAAGGAGGATGGGAAAAAATTTGGAATTCAAAAAATATCTTTACATGTAATTGGAAAAAAAATTTTTTTAAATCAAATTAAATTTTAAAAAAAGATTTAGCCAGGACATGAGGTAGCTAGTACATGAGTACATAGGACCATAGAGAAAGACCTAGGAGGGACATGGACATTAGAAGCTATTTTGTCTGGTTCTTGTAACGATTGGAATGACACCACTGTTAAAAAAACTTTTTACCACATTCTCTCATTTTATAGAGAAGGAAACTAAGGTCACAGTGTGACTACCCAAGTGATAAATATCAGTGGTGGGATTCGAACCCATGTTCTCTGGCTCTTTACATTGCCCTTTGCACTTAGTGACTTTTTTTTTTGTGGGGCAATGGGGTTAAATGACTTGCCCAGGGTCACACAGCTGGTAAGTATGCCACCTAGCCGCCCCGACACTTAGTGACTTTTAAGCTGAAGGAGTCACGATGATAGCAGGCAAGCCCCCTTTGAGTGCCCAGTTCTCTGGAGTTATGAAAGGAGTCTGGTTGTGACCCAGTTTTCTCCCTCTGTCTTTCTGTTCAGGGTATTCTTCAAGGTCAAGAGCCGCAGTGCCCACATGAAGAGCCACGCAGAGCAGGAGAAGAAGGCAGCAGCGCTAAAGCAGAAGGAGAAGGAAGCTGCAGCTGCAGCAGCCGCAGCCGCTGCTGCCGCCACTCGCCTCCAGGCCCGACGGGAAAACAGTGGTGGTGGTGGTGGTGGTGGTGGTGGTGGTGGTGGCGGTGGTGGTGGCGGTGGTGGCAGCAGTAGCAGTGGGAGCTCAGATGAAGATGGCGAGGTGTAGTGAGCAGAGGTGATGGATGGACTCAGCCGGGAAAGCAGTGAGGCTGGTTCTCCCCCACTCTCCCTGTGCTGGATGATTGCCCTCTCTGCACCATCACCTGCCTTGTGCCTGCAGCTGCCTGGCTCAGTGGACACTCAGTGGGGAGTCAGAAGGGAATCATGAAGACTTAAAAACAAAAATAACAAAAGACAAGCTTTTATTTAATTTATAAAGGCCCCAGGAACAGTGTTACCTGGGGCAGGACCCAGTTCTCCTTCTATTGAGTCTGTCAGACCTTGTCCCTGTGCTTTTTCAGAATGGTAGGACTCCTCTTCTCGTGCTTCTGGAGACTTCCGACCTGGAGTCATTGATCTCCTCACCCCACCAAGCCATGAGGCTATTGGTTGCTGCTGCTACTTCTGCTGCTTTTTGGACACCAAACTCTTACTGCACAATTTCCCTCCCTTTTCTTGGCCTTCCATTCCTTCCCTGAATCACTTGGAAGATATTTTAGGGGATGGAAAGCTTAGCTCGTTTGCAAGATTTCATCCTATCCTCCTGGACACAGCCTACTGAGCACCACCAGAAATTGAGTAACCCCGCCAACAAGATGCTCTCAAGTTTCTCTCCTCCCTGGCTCAGGTGGGTGAGACAGGGTGGCCCCTTCCAGGAGAGGAACATTTAATCTTCTCCTTGAACCTGCCACCTGGAACTAGCCTGGTCAAGCTCCCAGCCAGGAAAATAAGGAGCAGGCAAGCACATTGATGCCCAAACCAAAGCTTCTCTGTTTATCCATTCCCAGCATCCCTTCTCTCCCTGAAGGGAGGCCACGGGGTGTGTATTGTGCTCCTGGGCAGATGGGAAAAGACTGAAAGGAAGAAGTGGCAGGGATCCAGATTTCTTTTTTTTCCCCACTACCCTTTTCAGGGTCTTAACTTTCCTGTTTCCTGGCAACTCTGCCTAGAGCTGAGATGAATTTCTCAAACCTTTGGAGATCCAAACCAGAATCAGTGGCACTGGTCTCTGCTAATAGACCTTCCTGGGGAAAGGGAGTTTAGTGAGAGGGCTATCTGTGCTGGAGGGGAAGGTGGCTGGGGTTTTTGCTAAATTGGACTCAGCCTTATTTGTCAACCCCTTGCCGGATGCCTTCTGTTCCCTAGCTACTGTGAAATAGCTAAAAGTCACTGGGGACCTTCTCTTTGTGATTAAACTTGTTAATCCTAGGGGGATGCCTGAGCTGTGAGAGCCTTCAGCTTTCCTGGTGGTGGCTCTAAGGTCTGAACCAATACGCCCCCATCTGCTTGAATTGCCAAAACACAGCCCTCTGGTTTCATGCTTTGACTGTCTTCCTCTTTGTAAGGAAGGCACAGACCCAGCTTCTCCCCACCCCCCACCCTGGTTTTCTTCAGATTTCAGGATCCTTTCCTGTCAGAGTGGTCACTGAATTAGATGGAGAAGAGTTGTGATTTGGGAGTTATTTATTTTTCATATTTAATTTTTCACATCCTCTCAGGGAGCCGGGGCCTCTTGCTTTCCAAAGGCCCAATTTGTTTCTCCAAAAGTAAGATAGCTGCCTGCCCTTGGAGGGAAATTATCATATACCTGGGGTGTAGGACCTTCTCTATCAGAGTCACTGTGGGAACTGGCCCCTGACAGTGGAAGAAATGAGGTTTCTCCAAACCCACTAAAAGCAGAGAGCCCAAGTCAGGAAGTGCTTCGGTGTTTTGGAAAGGGAGGTGTTGTTTTTTTAAAAAAGAAATCGAAAACAGTGCTGCTTGCTATTTTCTTCCCTCCACTTTCAGATAGGTTAAGAGCAATGGTGTTGGAAAGCCCATTCAACTCTGAGATGAATTTGGGTTTTGTTCAAGTAGGCCAAGGATTCTATTTACTGGCTTATTGGAATTAATAGAACGAAAGCTTAGAACAAGGAAAAGGTTTTAAGAATAGCTTGTGGGGATTCAGAGGAGCCTGTCTGATTCTAGGGATGGATTATTTTCTGGTCGCATACCTAAACTTTAACTTTGTAAATGAGGTCCAAAGGAAGTAGCATTCTCAGTGAGGGAGTCTAGGTAACCAGGCCCGTCAGGCTAGTGATTTGGGGGAGGGGATTGCTTGTAAACTATGCACTATCAGGTATTCTTCAGTATCATTTAGACTTTAATATGGATCTTCAGGGCCCCCACAGAGGGAGTAACCAAATCCTTCTGCCTAGCCTCCTAGAGAATGATGGAAATTTCTCAACTCCTTGCCTGCTGATCTGTTTTCCTCCATGAGATTGTGCAAATTCAGTGTCCTAAGATTGTATAAAATCTTGTACACGATCCAGAAGCAGGAAGTTAAGCTCAATATGAGTGCCTTCTCAGCTCAGCCCTGAAGTGCTACTTACGTGTCCCAAGATTTTTCTATTTAAAAATTCCTTTGTTTCAGTCCTTGTTTAGACACACAACAGCTGCTCTTGTAACAGAAACCTTCAGCCAGATGAGACCCTTCCATTCACTCAGAAAGTGGTAGAACCACTCTCTTGGAATTCTTTGAATAATAAAGTAACTCTCTTGAGCCCCCTCTTCCCACCCCCCTCATTTAGCAGGGACACCTTCCCAGATAGGCAAGGAAGACAAGACAGTGTCTCTGTTAATTTGGGGAGAGAAAAGTCATCTATGGTAAAATGTGAAAAACATGTATCTTTCAAGAATTAAAGGCAATCATGGCTAATAAAATGACTATAAAACAGAATCCAGAAACAAAACTAAACATATCCTTCAATGGTGCTGTTCTCTATCTGTGATAGGTTCAATCACATTTTTCTTTTATTTGCTTAACCTAATCAGAAAGTCTTTTGCTTTGGGAAGTTGCATGATTGATGTCTCCAGCTTTAAAGATTTCTGCCTCCTCCCAACTCCATATCATTCTACATCCATTGTTAACACCTACCATCACCACTCACCCAAGGGCATGAAACTGATCTCAGAATCTAGAGAGGGATGGGGTTGAAGGCCTTTTGTTAACTGTCAGTGCCATACAACCTGGGATGTGATTTTGGTAACAGTGTGGATACATCCTGGACTGCCTGCTGATATTTCCTTGGACTGATTTTTGTCCTTTGAAAGAAAAGGGCTGGGGGCAGCTAGGTGGCACCGTGGATAAAGCACTGGCCCTGGATTCAGGAGGACCTGTTCAAATCTGGCCTCAGACACTTGACACTTACTAGCTGAGTGACCCTGGGCAAGTCACTTAACCCTCATTGCCCTGCAAAAAAAAAAAAAGAAAAAAGAAAAGGGGTTCCCTACCTTTGATCTGGACTTTGAATTTGGTCTTGTAATTATACATGAGAGAAGTGTAGTGCCATTATTTTTTTTTTTTTACTGCCTTTAATCTCCATTCATGATTAAATCCATTCCCTCCTCTTCTGCCATACACATACCTCCCACTGTACCCAATGGAGTTTAATCGGTGGTACTGGAGTTTTCTATGCTGCTTGGGTCAAAAGGGATTGTCCGCATTCACCTGCCTCTGGGAAAACTGCTTCTCATTCTCATGCCATATGCTAGGATGAAGGGAGAATACGATGCATATTCAAGCCTCAGCTGTTTCAGTGTTCTCTCTGGGGCATGCTTCTGGGATGGTTTTACCAGACTGGAAAGCCTGACTCTTTAGGTTTACAGAGAATATGCGTGTTTCTAGAAAACATTTCTATATTTAAGACCAGATATTCTCCCTTCCTGTCGTGTTGTGTTAATACTGCTAACAACAGTTTGCAGCTGTTTCAACCATTACTTGTTTAAATCTGTCAGTTGGAGGTCTTTTGGGAGGGGATAGAGCACAGGAACAGTCAGTCTGTAATTATTGTATAAATGCTTTAATAGCATATAAATAAGTATATTACTTTTATTTTGAAAAATGATCAGACACTGCCTTTTGTGTGTTTGCTGCCTGTGGCAACCTTTTTAAAGACTGTTACATATTAAAATAGTGTACATATATATTATATTATATATTATTTACCTCTTTTGCTGTACAGTTGTGATAGACCAGACTGAAGATTTTATTTTTTGTGTGCTTTTTATAAAAAAAAATTAATACACTAAAGAAAATCTTGCTGATGTGATTGTAATGTACCCATGTAACTTATTTACTTTTGAATGTCTTTCCGTATCTTTAAACCTTTTATTAAATAAGGTTTTAAAAATTCACAGTGGAAAGTTATGTTTTCATGGGAATTTTCACTCTCTGGGCTTGATCACCGGCTCTGTCATGGAGCGGGGATGGATGAGGGAACATCTAGGCCATTCATCTTACAGATGAGGAAATTCAGGATGAGAGAGCTAAGTACCAGTAAGCAAGTCAAAACTAGTAAGTCAAAAACTAGTTGACAAACTAGTGAAGTCCTTCCTGGTCTCTCACGACTCCAAGTCTAGTACTCTACAACACCATGCTGAAAAAGTCAAATCCTAGAGTTTCCCTGAACCATGCATTCCATGGAAGCTTGGAGTCAGCCAGCACCCTATGGGGGATGAACTATGTGTAGAACTTCCCTTCATGATCCCATAACAAAGAGATGCATGTGCACACAAAGTCAGGAGTGGGAGACATATTGGAAGTAGTTTAATAGGTGGGTCAAGCAGTAAAGATACTGAAAGACAGATGGGCCCATTTGATTTGCAGATTGGATTCCATAAATATGGTGTTATGTATATGCAGAAGAGGAAATAAGAATAGGTGATTAGTTCTGGTTTTTGGTAAATCTGTACTCTCATGTCAAGTGAGGATGGATTCAAAGGAATGAGTGAAAAAATTATGTTGTTTCAAAGCTTCCCAAAGGTCAAATGTTGGTAAATTAATACGACTGAAATTGTTAGGTTTTCTTAATCTTGTGGTCATGTGAAAAAAGATACATATACTTTTTTTTTTATAAAATAACACCATTTATTACTATTTTAAAACAAGTTCCACAAAAAATAACATTTAGAAACCAAATAGGTCTAAATAATTTAAGAGACAATATGTTTAGCCATAAAGTCATGCTACAAAACTTCTATGTATAAAAGATAATTACCAAAGTAGATGTTAAAATATCCTCCTAATTAGAGCCAGTTCTAGAAGCTAAGGATTTTAGAATGACCCTTCCTAACTCAACAGAGGCAAGGGATGAGCTGCTGGGATCATTCCCTTCAGCTTCTACCTATCACTCTTTTGATGGAATTCATCCCTTTGGGCAATAGCACCCCGTCTGCCAAACAAGCAAAGAACTCCCACCCGCCTCCATACTTTGCCACAACTCTGTTTAGCCAACATCTAAATCAATAAAATATATGTATACAGTATGTGTGAGGGAACAATAACTCACAAAGCTTCTGTTCAAGATTCTACATGGTTTCAGCATTGTACATGGACTGTAGTGTGTCACATCACAGATTCGTCACCACAGATGCAGCAGAAATGGAAGATTGCACCAAATAACTAAGGAAATCCTTACTATGGTTGGTGTTCTTAGGAAACTACTAAAAATATATGCTTAGGCCAGGTTCACAAGCTTATGTGAGCTCTAATTCAAAGATACTGTTGTGCAGGCTAGATCAACACCCATCCATCCTTTGGAAGTACTTCCTATCAACATCCAGTGCATCATTTTAAAGTGCAAATTTCCCCCCAAATAGTAACTTCCCTCCCTGCTTAAATTTGCCATCACAAAATTTGGTTGGCTGGCTTCCTCTGACCTCCTCCACCTAGGAAATGAACTAGAATCCAGTTATCACTTTCTCACAACAGTCAAGTAAACAGCATTGGGCAATAACTTAGGTCAGATAAAGGTAGGACTCAGTTTGCTTTAGTTTATTTCTTTAGTAGTCACTAGTTCATGAAAAGGCACCAGTGAATTTGTAGATTAGAACCTCATATAAGTTAGAAAAGATTTTTGCTATTACCCTTAATTTTTTATTGTAACTATCATTACAACTTTACAAGAAGAAAATCCTGGGAACTACTATAGCTGGGGTTAGAAAATGGGTTCAATTGAGATGTCTCAGAAGCACCAATTCTGCTTGAGTGAAGTTTTGTTTTAGACTTTAATGCTCTACAGATTAATGAAAAAAAACCCAAATAATAAAAGTTTGTGTTAAATGAACAGGAACTCTAGCAAAGAATAATAGTAATTTAACAATGCGCCTTTACAAATTTTGGTTTTCAATTGTATCTAACTCTTTGTGATCCCATTTGGGATTTTCTTGTCAAAGGTACTGGAGTGGTTTGCCATTTCCTCCTCCAGCTCATTTTACAGATGAGGAAACTCAGGCAATCAGGGTTAAGTGACTTGCCCAGGGTCACACAGCTAGGAAGTGTCTGAAGCCAGATTTGAACTCAGGAAGATGAGTCTTCCTGATTCCAGGCCCAGCACAGTGACACTGTGCGGATATAAAATGTCCTTAGTCATACAATAGGCTGTTTGCCTTCTCTATTAGTGACAGTGCTGTGGATAGTTTCAATCTTTTAGTGACTGGTTGAATCCTACCTTTTTCTATGCAGCCCCTCTCTATTTAGTCTTTCCAGGTGGATGGTTAAGGTAAACTCCAGAGTTAAATTAGCCTTAAAAACTATTTACACATCACAGGAATTAATACTGAGAACAAATCCTTGAAAGGGACTTGAATACCCTTAAAACCTCCCATCTCATCCCTTATTCTATTTTATACTGGCAATGAACTCCCTGTCAAATCAAAAGCTCTTTTTCCATATGAGAATAGCAACAGTATCTAAGCTCTGCTCAAACCTTGATCCTCCATCCTAGGCTGAAAGGGGGAAGACTAATTCCCCTGATCTCAGTTCTTGGCATGTAACTGCAAAGAAAGTGAATAAATACCAACTTACATAGTAATTTTACAAACTTTTCTAAAAGCCATACCTAAGGAACAGTGCTAAGACCAAGGTCTCTTCATATAATGAGCCACATCTTCAGATCACTCCCAAACTAGATCTGAAGTATCTCAGAGGTTTGCAGTAAGGGATACCCTTTGTAAAATGTAAAGCACTTTCAAAACAGTGAGTTATTAAGGAAAGATACGGATGTCTACATTATCCAACTCTCAGGTACAATTCCCACGTTTTATACAATAATTTGTAAAAGTTTTATTACTGACATAAAACTCTGAATCTTGTGCAAAAGTTAACTATAAATCACCCTGAAAGAACATGGATTCAGTTTTTTAAATGTACTCAAGACATTAGACTTTCTACAAATTGATTAAGAGAGAAGTGTGAACATTTCCCATCAGAGAAAGGGCACCATTGTTACTTAAAACAAGAGGAGGTAAAAATCAATGACTATCTTGGGAAAGCTGGGTCAAAGTAAAAATGGTAAAACATGCTAGGTGAGACACTTATAGGAGAAGATGAGAGAGAAAATGAAAATAAAACTGCCAAAAGATAAGAAAGGCATAATAGGGTAACATTCATATGCCTTTTCTGACTACCATCATACACACAATCACCTTTTTAAACACCACATGAAGACTGGCAGCAGATAACTAGAGAGCTGTGTCAAAATGTAGAGAGTCACAACTATATCAATATTGGATACCACAGAAGAGTTGAATTCTTTGGATAACTAAAATAGAAGCTTTTCTGAACAATTAAAAGATCTGACCAATTGTACAAATTTACCATTAGAGGGAAAAATAGATTCAGGAAAACTAATTTAGCCACTTGAAACATATGTATAAAACATATATTATATTTAATATACAAATATATATATATATTTGTATATATATATATATATATATGACTAATCTAGAAGCATAGAGACAACACATTCAAACTAGGCCAAACATTTTTCCTAGAAGCAATATGCTTAAGGCCTAAAGTGTCAGTTAAATTTAGGGTCCTATGAAATAGATGAAGATCCTGAACTACTTCTGGGTCCCTATACTTCCTTCCCTAATGGCTAAGACTCTAAATTCAGTCCCATAAAAAGAACTGTGCTAGGCACCACAGTAGGCACTCAAATATATTGAATGGACATGAATGTGAATATCAGGTGAAATCACCATTAATCACCACCTTCTATTTCACTGAACACTACATGTGATTCCAAGGTTACAAGAGGAAAGAAAAAAGTCCCTTCTAATTTAAAAAGGTCAAAACCAAGGGTAGAAAAAACAGGCATCAAAAACGACCCCTAAGCCATGTGACAAGCAGACTCAATTGGGCCAACCCTGCTGTAAATCACTCGTTCACTTTGACAGTGACTGTTGGCGTAAGAGAACATAGAGAACACAGAGAACACATCCACCAACCTAAAGATTTTCGATTCAACCAGAACAACAGAATGAATTACCAACTACAACAAAAGTACAATGAAGGTTTTTTGAATTATGATCCAATTGAATATCCACAGGCTTTAGATTCTTAAGATTGGGCAGGGTTTCCTAAATTAACTATATAGAATTTTTTCTCACATAGAGAATGGCTAAAAAGTTTAAAATGTTGCACCAATTTTTTTCTTTCTTTCATCACTAAACACTGATTGTCAATGCAGTAACACCTTTCTAAGTAAGTTTGTATACTCAAGGAAATCAAATGTTTGCTGTCTTGGTTGGAACTCAATACTTCTGAAGCCAGGGGCTATGTCTCTAAATCACTTCTTTAAATCATTGACTTATGTTTTTCTCCTTTAACTATGCATTTATCAGTGATACCTCACTTTGGGAATATCTTTAACAATGTGACAGAGGGTTCCTGACCTCCTTCTGGCTCTCTATGAGTGAATCAGCCATTTCTCTCTGCAAAACTCCACTTAGGCACCCACTTATACCATCTTACGTTCCCCAGAAAAAGAAGGAACATAGGCTTTTTTGTTATACAATATTCCCAAATTGTGTGTCTTCTCGTTATTTCGTGATTGCAGAGTTTAAGTACATTGAAATGCTGCATGAAGTTATTCTAAAAGATGTTGCCATTTGCTTGTACACACTTATCAAAATATTCACTTTCTTTTCTCTCCCTCCCATATGCACTTACATAACCCACCCTATCAGCCGTCTGAATTGGTGCTTCTCAAACAAAAGCAAACCTAGAAAGAGAAATGTTCATGTATCAGGAAGTTGCTAGATTCAGTTCATCAAGAACTTGATATCTAGGTACAAGACTTAGGTGAATATGGAGCGATGCTGCCTAGTTTGGGCTGGGCAAAACTAAAATATCTAGTCACTTCTTGACAGTTTTTAATATACCCTTAACCATGTGCCTAAGGCCAGATTGACGTGTACAAAATAACCAGATGACGGCACTGCAGTCATCTTCACAACTGATACCGATTCAGCTGCAGTGATTAGACAGAAGATCAAGATAACTGCAGTCGCTGAACTGCCCAGGCCATAATCTGACTCAGTGGCCACAAGGAAAGATGACCTAAATTCCAGTTGAACATGCACTCGTTTTTTTAAAAATCCCAACAAACACAATACAGAATATGAAATAGCCTCCTTGGATTTGAATCTTTCTCTCTAGTTCACAGTTGTTTCAACTGAACTTTGGTCTGCTGGTTCTGAGTCTTGCTGGTGACAGAAGATCATTTCATGCTGTATGTTCTCTTTTTGAACCAAATGGATGGCATTTGTGTGACTATGAAAAACAAGGAGGTAACTAGACAGGAAGGAAGATGGTAAAGGTCCAAAGGTCTAAAACTTTTCTCTTGAAGCAATGAATATTAAAAAAAAAAAAAGACTAAGTGGTATTTAAACAAACAACAAAGAACTAAAACATATTCCTTTGTTATTATAAATAATTAAAATACTTAGGTCGAAGGGACATGAAAAACGTGCCTCTATTCTAACTAGAAAAAAATTACTATTTTATAAATATCATATTAGCTTGGGATATGCAGTCGTGACTAAGGAATGACTACTGCTATCAGCAATTTCTTTAGTTACAAAATAGGAGGCCTGGGTCCTTATATGTAAAGTTGTTGTCACCACTGTTTTGTTAACTCACTCTTTAGATGGGATAAGAAAGGGAGAACGATGACAAGGAATCTGTAAAATGTTTCAAAAATATTTTTGCCCTCAATATACTTTAAAAAACAAACAATACAAAGCATCATCTATTATTCTTACTTAAATATCATAAGTTAAAACAAAGTGGAAATGTAGGATTAGCCTTCTTCTTCTTCTTCCTCTTTAATTACCGGGATTCCTAAAAATGAAAGAGAGAATTACTTCTGAAGATTCTTAATATATTCTTTTTTTTTTTTTTCAGTTTACTCGCAGCACTTTTATTTTTCCTTACACAATGACGTGTTGGGCATTACAATTCTCAACTCTTAGGATGACTTACAAATTTTGGTATTCTACTGTCATGTGAGAACATTAAGGCAACGTACAAAAATCTTACATAAATTAACTAGATGCACAAATTTACAGGTTGTAAATGCAAACTTTTTTTGCAACTCAAGGTTGAGTAACTTAGCCCCATGACATTGGGGGAAAACAGTGGGTTAAGAAAAAAAAAACAAAACAAAACCTGGTTCCTAAGGCTTGGATTCAATATGTATTTAATATATTCTTAATATTCTAAATGACAGAAGCTTCCTGTTGACCTAAAAGCTGTGTATCCATTACTTTCTAAATTATGCCCAAATGTTTCAAATGGGCTCATGGGTACTGAAGGAAAAAGTACTTGGCAAAAAGTCCCTATTGTCTACAAGGAATTGTTTAACTTTCTTACCCTTTCATTCAAGGTCTTCTATAATCTAGAAATACCAATCAGACTTCCTCGGCTAATCACCAACTACACACTTTCTGAAACCCTATAATACAATTACTGTATAGACTGGTCTTCAAATGTAGATGAATAGTGGTATGGTGGAGGGAGAGCTGGACTGAGAATTAAAAGACCCGGGTTCGAATGCTAACTCTGCCCTTTCTTTGGACAGGTAACTTAACTTCTCTGGGCCCCAGTTTCCTCATCTGTAAAATGAAGGAGTTGGGCCAGATAACCTCTACGACCCCCTGCAGCTCTAAATCTATGATTCTAGGGCTTGAACTTTCCCATTCCTGTGCTTTGGACCTTGTCACTCTGTACAGCTGGAATCTCATCTCATTCTGCAAGCCTACTACTACCACTTATTTTGTAAGACTGAATTCTCTAACCAATTCAATCTATGTCTCTGCTGATTTCCATGGAAGTCCCATATATAGAACACTATATACTACCCTATATTCTGTCTTGTTTGTTGCTTGTGTGGCATCGTTATCTGCTTAAAACTTTAAAAAACTGGAGAAAACACTGTTTGGGGTAGCCCTAGAAATCCTAAGTAAAACTCTACCCTCATGAAAAACAGACCTAAACTCCTTTTTTTTTTTTTTTTGGGTGGGGCAATGAGGGTTAGGTGACTTATCCAGGGTCACACAGCTAGCAAGTGTCAAGTGTCTGAAGCTGGATTTGAATTCAGATCCTCCTGAATCCAGGGCCGGTGTTTTATCCACTGTACCACCTAGCTGCCCCCACACACTTAAAAAGACCTAATTTCCTTGAATCTTTAAGAATATGGATAGCAAAAGTATACTCTAAACATGCTGAGGAAACCATGTGCAGGTCAAACCTCCTCAGTTCACCCTGGTTCAAACCTGGTTCAAAAATAAGCCAGCCTCGGGGCAGCTAGGTGGCGCAGTGGATAGAGCACCAGCCCTGGATTCAGGAAGACCTGAGTTCAAATCCGACCTCAGACACTTAACACTTACTAGCTGTGTGACCCTGGGCAAGTCACTTAACCCCAATTGCCCTGCAAAACAAAACAAAACAAAACAAAACAAAAGCCAGCCTCTGAGGTTCAAGGGGATGTGCTATTTTCCTTGTCTGGTTCTTCTCTTTATAATATCGCATCACTAGATCAACCCTTATACCCAGAAAACACCAGCAAGCTGCTAACCCAAACAACTCACCATCTAGCTTCTTCAGCCGGGGTACTCGTCTGGTTGCTTCATCTATCCAGTTGCCCTCAGAGGAATATTTCTCTTCCAGGGGATTACCCACAAACACCAGCTCTTCTAGGCATCCTAATTCAGCCAGCTTTACAAACTCCCCTACAATTACAAAGAAATAACTTAAAATCAAATGTATTAATAGTACAATTGCTGGGGTTTAATTGCAGGCTGATCCTCAATACCACAGAACACACTAGCAACTGTAACTTTGTGCTGCTTCTGTTTACTTCAGCAACAGGCTGACATCTAGAGTAGCTATGCCACCTAAGATGACTCCTCTAAGCAATGCAAGATGAATGGAAGAAAAACTCCTTTCTTTCAGCCAAAAAGAAGGGGTAATATCATTTACAGCCGAGTTCAAAGGAACCAAACTTCTTGTCTCAAAACGGAAATTGGAGGAGCAGGTGATGATGACAAGTCACCATGATATATCATATCCGTGGCACGAAGTGATTCTGCAATTACTCTCACGCTGTCGTCACATTCCAGGTTTGAAACTGCTTGCAGTGCAGGCCACGTTTGTCAAGTGAAGGAACAAAGGATGGACAGAATGTGGTTGAAGACCAGATAAGCAAGACCTTGAATTCCACAATAAACACTGGCCCTGTACAGCACTGCACTAGAAACTGGGGAGCACAAAGGACATAGCTCAGTTGAACAAGGCTCTTGCCCTTGAAGAAGCTGACAATCTAAAAAGGGGATTATGAAGAAAACTTTAAAATACAAGGTGGCATAAGATGCATGACCCCAAAAGGGTTTGAAGTATGACCTAAGTTTAGAGAAGGGAGACTCAGAAAAAGAATTACATTTAAATTCATTTCCCTGTGGCCTTTAGGTAAATCGGAAACTTTTTGTTCACTATTAGTAAAGCTATTTTGAGTCCTATGGTTGGAAAAAAGATAACTAAACAGCTCAAAAGGACAAACTGCTTGCAATTCAGCAGCTCTTTCTGTCTGGGAGTAAGCCCACTGTTTAGAAAGTAATTCTCCTTTTACATATCCTTTGTCCTCCTACTGGGTTAATTTCTGTAAGCAAGAAGGCAGAATCAAAGACTTGGCTTACCCCAGTCTTTCACTAGGTTATTAGACATATAGAGGATCTTCAGTCGCTTCATAACGTGGATCCCTTTCAGCTTCTCAATGAAATTATATGATATCCACAGCTCCTCTAAAGTGTCCCCAACTGCCTCCTGAAAAAATGACATTGGATTTAAATATTCCAGATTTATAAGCATTGGGGGCACTGC
This sequence comes from Dromiciops gliroides, assembly GCF_019393635.1. Taxonomy (NCBI): domain Eukaryota; kingdom Metazoa; phylum Chordata; class Mammalia; order Microbiotheria; family Microbiotheriidae; genus Dromiciops; species Dromiciops gliroides. Next base: position 238,319,455 of record NC_057862.1, read on the forward strand.
CACGCTGGCATGGCTTCTGAGAAGGCCAGGTTACCTCCATACCACGAAGGGGCATCAGAGCAGGTCTTTGTAGAGGACATCCTTTATAAAATACTTGGGAAGCTTGAAAATCATCAGTTATATTAGGTTGTTGTTTTTTTTTTGGTGTGAGGCAATTGGGGTTAAGTGACTTGCCCAGGGTCACACAGCTAGTAAGTGTTATGTGTCTGAGGCCAGATTTGAACTCAGGTACTCCTGAATTCAGGGCCAGTGCTCTATCCACTGCACCACCTAGCTGCCCCTATATTAGGTTGTTTTAAATATTCTCTTCCTTGTTTGCACCATTTATTCATGGCTAGTCCTAAAGGTAAACTGCAATTCAGTCACTCACCTGAAGTATCAAGGTCTAAATTAGAATAAAAATTAGTAAAATTTCACTTTATTAGGAAACCACCATACTTGTATTGAAAAAGATTCAAAACTTGGGGCAGCTAGGTGGTGCAGTGGATAAAGCACCGGCCCTGAATTCAGGAGGACCTGAGTTCAAATCCAGCCTAAGACACTTGACACTTACTAGCTGTGTGACCCTGGGCAAGTCACTTAACCCCCATTGCCTCACCAAAAAAAAAAAAAAAAATCTGATCACTTTCACTCCAGTAAGACAGAAGTTTCCTACCCATTTTCTCAGTTGTCGTGGGTTAGAAACGGTTTTACCCCATTCTTTTGTTGGCTCTGCTGCTCTAGAATTTGTTTTGAGGTGTTATTTTAAAGTTGTTGGAGGAAAATTTGGGAGAGCTCAGGCAAGTCTCTGCCTTTACTCTGCCATCTTGGCTCTACCCCTTGTAGTAGAATAATTGACTTTTAAAAGAATTTCTATCATATCTTTGCTCTTGATTATCTGAGACTCAGAGCATTCAATAACTATGACAACTAACATTTTACAGGATCAAGAGAAGAAATGGCCATAAAACCCAGGGACAATGTGGTGTGGTAGAAATTGCACTATTTTTGGAGGCAGAGGCAGCCCTGGGTTCATTTCTGGCTCTGTTATTTATTACCTCTGTGACCTTGGCTGAGAGACAGAGTTGCCTCAAGCAGAGGTGTCAAACACATGTCCTTCCATACTCCTGAAGGACTGAACCACATTATAATGTAATTGGGTTGCAATGGTACAGAAGAGTTCCAGGGAGCTCATGATAGAAGAGGATCTCCAAATCCAAGAAAAAAAAAGAACTGTGGAGTATAGATGCTGAATGAACCATACTATTTCTTTTGTTTTTGGTGCTGTTGTTTTTTCTATTTTGAGGTTTTTCATGATTGCTCTGATTTTTCTATTATAACATGACTAATGCAGAAATAGGATTAATGTTATTATGTGTGTGTATATATGTATATGTATATGTATGTGTATATATATATATATATATATATATATATATATATATATATATATATATATATATAGCCTATATCAGATTGCCTGCTGTCTAGGGGAGGGGGGAGGGAGGGAGAAAAATCTGAAATTGGAAAGCTTGTATAAACAAAAGTTGAGAACTATCTTTACATGTAACGGGGAAAAAATAAAATACTTTATTAATTAAAAAAATAATGTAATTGGGAAACATTAACAAAATAAATAAGAATAAAATAGGACATAGATAATGTGAAGCTCTGGTTTCCCAAGTCAATATGCTGCCTGCCATATAGGTTAGTGGCCCCGTTTCTATTTGTGTTCGACAACCCTGATACAGGAGAGAGAGAACCAGGCTGGGGATTGGGAAGATAGGGATTTAAGCCCTGTTTCTGTGCATAGCCACAGTGTGCCCCTGGCAAGTCACCTCTCTCGGCGGTCCAGACAACTCTCTACAACTCTCTACAGCTATAAATAACAGCTAACAGTTCTAGAGTACTTTAATAATGCAAAGTATCTTATATATAGTGTCTCACTGGGTCCTCACAACCACCCGGTGAGGTAGATACTATTATCCCCGTTTTACAGATGAAGAAAGTGAAGTTGAGAGAGGTTAAGTGATTCGTCCAGGGTGAGAAAGCTAAAAAGGATCTGAGGCAAGAGCTGGACTTAGTCAGTGCTCTATTCACTACCACTTCTCTGCCTCTACAAACTGCAAAACAATTGTTGATCTGCATTAGTAAGACAACCTTTCTTGCCAGGAGTTCCCTAAACCCAGTGAAACCACAGGCCCATGCTGCCTCCCCCCCCCCCACTCTGGTGCCCACTTAAAATTACCTAGAGGAAGTCACAGCTTTTCAGGGCCTCAGTTTCCTCATCTAAAAACAAGGAGTTGGACTACCTGGATCCCATTCTAGCCCTGTGGCTGAATAACTATTTGTTTCATGCCATGCAGTGGCTTCAGATATTACCCCGAAGAATCTTCATTCCTATTCTGTGATGGTAACTGCTTCCATAAGAGTAATGCAGCAAGTTTAGGGCTGCCTGGCCCGGCTCTCTAAGGTCAGTCTTAGGAGGCTGTACCTTCCAGGTTAACTTTGACTGGGCTTCTGTGAGGCAAAAGTTGAGTTTTTAAAAGAGCCTTCAGGAAGATCATGAAGTCTAACGGCAAATCCTTTTTTTATTTCTTGGCTTTACAATATCAAACCCTAAGTTTCTTATTATTCCTAGGAGAGAGGAGAAAACAGTCCTGGCATTATCTTTCCAGGAACTACACCTGGTTTTGCAATAAGGCTATCTCACTTCAACTACTTTGCAACTCTGTTTGAGCTGAATTGATTCTTCCAAATGTTTGCTGATCATTCAAAACATTCAGTTAATACTAAATAGCTAATGGCTCTTACTCTTATTTGTGGTAGATTGAGTGTTGGGCCTGGAGTCAGGAAGACCTGAGTTAAAATATGACCTGAGACACTTACTTCCTATGGAACCATGGGCAAGTTACTTAACAGAGGTTTGCCTCAGTGTTCTCATCTGTAAAATGGGGATAATAATAGCACCTTCCTTACAAGGGTTGTTGTGAGGATCAAATGAGCTATTTGTAAAACATACTTAGCAAAGTACCTGGCACATAGTAGACATTATATAAATGTGAGCTATTAGAGCAACAGGCTTAGAGTGCTGGCCCTAGGGTCAGGAGGACCTGAGTTCAAATTCGACCTCAGATACTAACTAGCTGTGTGACCCTGTTTGCCTCAGTTTCCTCATCGGTAAAATGAGCTAGAGAAGGAAATGACAAACCATTCCAGTATCTTTGCTAAGAAAACCCTACATGGAGTCATGAAGAATCAGACAGGACTAACAATAAACAACAAAAAACCCAAATATGAGTTATTACTATTATTATGATTACATTCCTAGCAAATGAATAAAAAAGTTGATTGCACAGAATGCTCTCCAAGTTTCTTCTTTAGAGAGATGGACAAAGAATTTTTAAAAAGAATCAGTCCCAAACACCAATAACAGCCCTAATGTCACATGCTTAAAAAGAATGATATGAAAGGTAACCTACCAATCCATTTAAGTTCTTTATGTTATTTCTTCCCAATGACAAGATCCTCAAGTTTTCTACAACAGAGAGAAAATGGTTTTATGTTTATTTAACTCAAAAAGCATTGCATAATTACATCCTTACAGCGCCTGGCACATAAGAGGCGTTTAATTAATGCTTATTGATGAAAAAAAGAAAACACTAAGTACAAGGTAATACAAAGATTAAAAAAAACTCTCTACTCTCAAAGAGCTAACCTTGATGGGGTAGGAAGAGGGAAGGAAGGCAATGAAACATCTGTCTATATAAGTAAAGGTACCATCATTTGAGAAAGGAAGAGCACTAATACCTGGGGGTAGGGATGCTGGTCAGGAAAGCCTTGGTTAGGAAGGCCATGGCACTCCTGAGGTGAGCCTTGAAGGAAATTAGGAATCCTGAGAAGTTGAGATAAGGAAAGAATGCATCCCATGCACGCAAGACAGCCTGTGCAAAGGTATGGTGAAGGCAGGAGAGATGCCCAATTCAGCAAGTCAGCTAGTTTTTCTGGATTTACACTAAATAAGGGGAATAGATTCAACCTGTAAAATGGACTATTCTATTTATAATATACAATTATTCTAAAGGCAATAACAATTAAAATTTATATAGATAGCACTCCACAGTCTTCAAAATTCATATTTATATAGCATTTATAGATATAATATTGTTTGACAGTACAAATATATTCAGCACTTATACGATATTCAGAAAGATTCTTATATTATGAACAAAGGAATCAGTCTAGGTCTTGGGATCTAAGTGATTATAGAGAAGAAAGACAAATTTCTCAGTCTGGACCTCTATGAGAAGCTTAGAATTAAGGGGGCAATGGGGAAGGAAAGAAAAGGAGAATGTCAGAAGTACAGTTACCAAAAAAAAAAGAATACCAAATAACAAATCAATAAAAGTATCATGGCTTCTGTGACAAAATACTAGCCAAAGACATTGGCAACCCAGGTAGAAACAATTCAACTTCAATCAGTCAATCATTAATATTTATTGAGTGCCAGCTGTATGCCAGCACTTTTGGCTTGCCTGGAGCCAAATGGGATCCTTGCCAAATAATTACCCAGAGCAGGTTTTCTGTCTCATCCCAGATGTGATCTGGAATTCATGGGGTTCCTAACTCTTTGAAGGAGAATGAAGTTTGCACTTAAATGATTCAGAAGTGAGTGGTAGGGATAGATATTGGTGTTCCTGAGACCATAGCAAGACTAATAATCCACAGTCATAACTGGGGTTTTGTTCTAGAGTACAGGTAGGTAACTAATTTGGGGAGCACTGTTGCCACCAACAGTCCCCCTCAAGCCATGCAGGAATCCTAGCCTGCTTCAGGTCATTACTCTGCAGGGTCCCATAACCATGTTACTTCTCTTTTGGAGCCCACCTACCCCTACCATTGCCCCACTCAGTTGCCTCCTCCTCTGGGATCAGGAGTTGTGGACTGCACAGTGAAGGGACAGCCTAGATTCTCTGGTAGGTTACCTGTTTCTCCCCCAGAATGAATGCTGTCGATCCTCCTAGTCCACCCTGGAATGCAGACTGATATCAGGGCTTGGTGCCCACATGCCAAAAGGAGAACTCAAGGCCTTCCTATGCACTACTATTTGAGCCCACTATGCTCCCTCCTGTGGCATCCTGGGGTCTGCTTTCATGAGGGCTCATCCTGCCATGGGGCCTTATGTTCCAAAGTCTCTTACCTTTTCATCTGAAGCTCCCATGTTAATAATTCCCCTTATAGCTATGGTTTGAAGCGTCAGCTTTTTATATGCATTTAGAAATTCAAAATGGTTACTCAAACCTACAATTTCATTTGTCTCAGGTGCTAGGCATCACTAGGTATGGTTCTCTCCATTAGCCCTTCTTCTCTAGAACTTATTTCCCAACTCCAGAGGTTAGTTCTCTCCATTTGGGAGGCTCAAGGCACCTGTTTTCAGTTAAACAAGAGTGCCAAAAAAACAAGTTCGAGGGATTTTGTTGTAATAGAAAGAACCCTGAACTAGGAGAAGGGAACTTGCATTTTAGTCCCAAACTTTGCCCCTAGCTAGCTGTGTGACATTGGACAAATCACTTTCCCACTCTAGGCCTTACCTTCCTCAACTGTAAAATTAAAGGGCTGGGCCAGGTAACCTCTAAAGTCCCTGAGGGGGACCTCTATTAATCTATGAATTTAAGAACTAATGAAGCTGATTGGCCTAGCAGGAAATAACACTGATAGCTCTACCACATAAAATAAATGTCAAAATTGTAATCTTACACCATGACACTGACTTTGAACTGCTTCCTGATAAGGATGTTCAATTATTGGTTGTAGAAAGCAGAAGGCATGCTGTCACTAAATCTAAGAAGCATATTCTAAGCCTTTCATAGTACGAAGACATACACAATAAAAAAGAAAAGAATTAACTTTGTTTTTTAAAAAAAATCCATGCTTTCAATCTTTGTAATGATGTTGAAAAAGGATTATAAGCAAATCACTGAATATCCCCTCTCCTCAGGAGTAAGTATCATTACTTTGGATTAAAGTTTATATCATTTTCCATATTCTTATTATCACAATTTAGTTTAAATATACTTGTTCCGTGGAACCTTATAATCAGTCCTCAATGCTGTTATACTCCGATTAGAAGAATCAGTGAATTATTCTCTGCAAAAAGATTTGACTTTTAAAGTCCTATATAAATATAAGGTATTATAAAAATATAAATTAAATCATTATAAGAATCAAAGATTCCTATAATCCTATTGAAGCTTATTCTCCATAAAGATAGATGTGCTTTTTAAAAAAAATAAAATTAGTTTAAATTAATATTAATATATACTTATTAAGGATATGAAAACTTTGATAAATTATATTTGAAAAAACATATGAGAAAATAGTGATGCCAGGCTAAAAATATCTTTTGGTATTTACTGTTAAGGAATAAAACATTTTATGGTTAATTGTATTAACACCAAAGAACTATTAAGTGTTTTAATATAAGCCATTGAAAATTTTCATAATACTTTTATGATGCCATGTAAAGTTTCTGCTCCTAGAGACAATGAACTAATTTTTCACAGCAGTTTCCAATGAAACCAAATCACTGCATCTTTGGGTTCCACTGTTTTGGTGGGGAAAACTATAAGTTGCAGACAAGTTTCATTCTTTAGAATTCAGTATTACAAAGGATTTTTTGTATAGATGATCATGTGAATTCCCCTGGTTTAGAACATAGTGTTAATGGGGCCAAGGCTGCAAGCTCAATTCCACAAGGGGCTAGTGTACAGACAGCCCCAACAAATTGCCTCACAAATGTATAGGAGTTGAAAAAGTGCATGTAGATGATCACTCATCAAAAACTATTCCAAGAAAATGCCTCAAAAAACCTCTTTAATTAAAAATAAACAAAAAAATGCATTTATTGAGAGGAACAGACTAGATGATTTCGAAGGCCCCTTTCAGCTTTACACATTATGATCTTTTTTTTTTTGGCGGGGCAATGGGGGTTAAGTGACTTGCCCAAGGTCACACAGCTAGTAAGTGCCAAGTGTCTGAGGCTGGATTTGAACTCAGGTCCTCCTGAATCCAGGGCTGGTGCTTTATCCATTGTGCCACCTAGCTGCCCCCACATTATGATCTTAAGATAAATAATACACTGTCTTTTGTACCAAATCTAATCAACTTTACAACTAATCATTATGCCTATTTTCACAAGATTATAGACTCAGAGCTTGGAAGGAACCTCAGAGGCTATCTAGTCCAAATTTCTGATTTTATAGGTGAGGAAACTGAGGGTCAGAAGTTAAGTGATTTGGGGCAGCTAGGTGGCGCAGTGGCTAGAGCACTGGCCCTGGAGTCAGGAGTACCTGAGTTCAAATCCGGCCTCAGACACTTAACACTTACTAGCTGTGTGACCCTGGGCAAGTCACTTAACCCCAACTGCCTCACTAAAAAAAAAAAAGAAGTGCATAGAAATGAAATGTCTCAAATAATGAGTCTGCAAAAAACAAGAGCAGATCCCACCATTTCAATTATATGCTCTAATTACTCCCTCAAAATCAAGTAAACATTAAATTATATCTGAATTTCTCAGATCTACCTTTGTTCCAATACTACCTAGTTCAACTGAATGTAGGAAACATACAAAAATCTCTGGATTTCTGACATGTCATATTTAAGAATGTTAAAGTAAATTTATCTCTTCAGTTCTTTTATGATATTGAGATCTGAGGTATGTGGGCTTTTCTTTTATATGACAATTATTTATAGATAACCATCTTCAAATTGTCATCAAACTTTGGAAAGCTTATTTCAAGCAGCTTGAAAACTCAAATAACTGGTAGATTACTTACTTAAACCATTCAGATTGGCAATTTTTTCAATGCAGTTTGTAGACAGCGAAAGCTTCCTTAGAGAGAATAAAAACTTAAATTAATTGGAAAATCAAAAATGCCATAGCAAAGATTCCTCAACACTCATTAGAACAAGAATGTTATGTTTTTTTATTTTCTTGGCTATATCTTAAATCAAAGTCTCACATCGAAATTCCTTAATGACTTCAAAATGAGAATAATAATTATACTGGATCACACTGTTGTTGTTGTTGTTTAGTCATTCAGTCATATCCGTCTCTAAGGGACCCCACAGTCACTGTCTGTGGGATTTTCTTGGCAAAGATACTAGAGTTGTTTGCTATTTCCCTTTCTAGTGTGTCCCCATTTTAAAGACGAGGAATTGAGGCAAAAAGGGTTAAGTGATTTGTCTAGGGTCATACAGCTAGTAAGTGTCTGAGGTCATATCTGAACTCAGATCTTTCTGCCTCCAGGCCTGGTGTTCTATCCACTGCACCATCTACCTGCCCTCACATCTATAAGTACTACTTTAAGGTTCAGAAAGACTGAGTTGAAGGATAATTCTTGACTTATTTTGCTGCCTTAAAGTAATTTTTAAATGGTTTTATGTGTGTGTATAAATATGTATATATGTATGTGGATATATATATATAAATAAAACATTCTTGGTAATTTCATATGTTTTCTAGTTTCCTAAAGAAGTCCCAGTCAATTGGAGAAGTAGATAGCTCAATGTGCTGTGAATATGGTGGGTAACTAATTCTCTTAAGGCCTAGGAAGGGACAGCCTACTCAAAAGTATCTGTCAGCACATGAATGAAGTCCTGTAGATAACTGACAACTCCTTTCCAAGCCCATTTCCAAGGTCTCTGATCCTGGGTTAAAAGGTCCTAAAGATTTGGCTCCTCTGAGGAGACACATATTATACCATTAAGGAAGAGAACATCTGAGAGCCATAATTAACAACATTGAAGAGGACTGCTTCACAGCACAGGGTTCTCCATATATATCATCATAACAACAACAATCCACATGAAGTAGTGCTTTATGGTTACAAACGAAAACACTACAGTTACCTTACTGGATCTTCACAACTTCCCCATCTGTAAGCTGAGGGGCTCTACTACATGATTTCTAGTTGAAAGGCAATATAGTATAGTGGAAAGGGTCCTGAAATAGAAGTCAGATCTGTGCTCTACTCTCATTTTGGCTCCTCTACTCACTTCCCTCAGCACCTGGGGCCACCTTATCCTGGAACATCCCTCCATCCCTTGCAGCCTTTCCACCCCAGGCCATCCCTCCACCATGCCAAACCCCTTTTCCCCTTGATGAGTTGCTCCCAGGAACCTCTAGTTCAGTGTGGGGCCCAGGTGGCCAACCTTTATTCCTCACCTGACTGCTTCTGACTTTCTAAACCTTGACGCCATGTTTCCTCTGAAGGCACCTCCTCCTCAACCCCCTTTAATGTGTTATCTTCCCCAAGGGGAGCTTTCTGCCTGTGTCTGTAGCCCTGGCTCTCAACAAAAGGGTGCGCCCACAGAAGGTTCTTCATAAATGCCAGTTGCCCATTGGCCTGGCTGGTGTGAGCATGTTCAGGGCACATTCCATCTCTCTGCCTAGTATCCTCAAATGACAACCCTTGCACCACCTGCCTCATCGGGCTATGGTAAAGGGAAGCTGTTGTAAAACTCAAAGTCCTCAGAACTGGAACTCGGACCTCATGGATCTTAGGCCAATATTCTTACCGTGCTACTCAGCTGCCTAGATGAAGAACATTCATGTTTCAGAGAAGCAGAGATCTGGCATGGAAGGGACGAGTTAAACCTCCACATTTTACAAATGATGAAGCTAAGGCCCAGAAATGTTAGGTGGCTTGCTCTGGGTCACACAGTTATCAAGTGTCTGAGGGGGAATTCAAACCTTCGTCTTCTTGACTTGAAGTATAGCACTAGATGGTGCTGCCTCCACCTTGTCATATGCTTGCTCTCTGTCAGTGAGGTTAGCTGCAGGAGGTCCCAAAAATCTCAGTAAAATTCAAAGATATTAAAACTTAACACTGCACTATGACTCTTGGAATACCTTGAATCTAGGATGGCGCCAGTGCATAAAATGGGTCCAGATGGGCCACCTTGCTTTTGGCCACTGAAATCCCTCATAAATCAGCTCTTTCTCACTTCTTAGGATTTACAGTAGAAACCAGCTATCTTTCCTGGTACATAATCTAATAAAAACCTCCTCTCTGTGCAGACTCAAAAAAATGCTTAAAGAACTTCAGAAATAAAATATATGGTTAGTGTAGCACAAGTCTTTAGCCCTACTATACAAATGAGCGCTCTGAGCCCTAGGAGATGTCACTTGCCCAAAGTCCCACAGCCAGTACAGGAGCCAGAGCTAGAACCCGGGTCTTTGACTGTTAAGTCTAATGTTCCTTGTCCTACACCACACAAACTTGCTGATTCACAGTATTTAAGAAAGAGATAAGAGATTAGAGCTGGATGGAACTCTAGAATTGATTTAGCCCAATGACCTCATGTTACTGTTAAGAACAATTAAATATGAATGTGGATCAGAACTGGTTAAGACAACATGGTTAGAAGGCCATCTCTGGAGTCCAGGAGACATAGCTTCAAAATGATAATCTCTGTAAAATTATAAATCCCAGAACAGGGACTGAACTGCATTGGGAGAGGGATTTACCTTAACGGGAACTCTATCAATGAAATCATAGGTCTAGTAATCCCCCCCAAACTGGGCAGAAATGATTCTTTACATTTAATTTTCTAGAATTAGGTTAGTCTTCCTTCAACCCCAAAGCAATTCTCATTATACTAATCTTATCCAAAATGCTGGTCTAATGTGAAAGTCAGGAAGAGTATTATATAATAAGATAGTATGCAATGTTGATCTCCAATCTCTATGTGAAAGTCATTGTAGGAGGCAGCTAGGTGGCACAGTGGATAAAGCACCAGCCCTGGATTCAGGAGGACCTGAATTCAAATCCAGCCTCAGACACTTGACACTTACTAGCTGTGTGACCCTGGGCAAGTCACTTAACCCTCATTACCCCCACAAAAATAAATAAATAAAAAGAAAGTCATTATAGGTTAAAATGCTGGGTAAGTATGTGTCAATTACAAGACAAAGGAATCAAAATGTTGCTAAAATTGGCACGCAGTATTTTATTTCATTCTAATTTATTTTACTGTAGAGTCAAAGAACAGCTATGAGATGGAGCTTTTAGTAGGTTAAGTATAATACAGATTCTGGCTCATAACTTTGCCTGGGAAGGCAGTTCTTTGGTCTCTCCATGTTCAGAAACAATGAAGAAAGCACACCTTTGGATGTCACTATTAATGAACCTAGAAACTTCTAAATTAGTGATAGATTAAGTTATGTGGGGAAACATACATAAGGCACAGAGAAAAACAAACATCTTTCTTAAAGTGTTATTTTTTAAAAAGATGGAAAAGGAAATGGACAATTCTAGAAGAATTGGTAAAACAAAATAATTGCTTTTCTTTACAGAACTTACTCGCAATTAGCAAGCATGGACAAGGATGCATCCATCTTCTCTACAGGGGGGATCTGGGCATAAAGTTTTACCTCTTTGGCTTCTGCTGGCTTTTGACCTGATTTTTCTTCCTGTGAGGAAAAAAGGTAGGAGGAAGAATATTGTTCTGACTGGAATGTTTAACCAAAATAAGGTAATAATTTCTAAGAATCCTTCCATCTTTACTCAAAAGAATTAAAAAAGCCCCATACCAATTATTATGCTCTCCTAATTAATGTTTTCATTAAATAACTACTGACCTTATGCACTGCTGTAACAGATTGAAACAGAATTCATTGGTACACCAGTATCCAATGGAGAAGGAAGAATAAAAGAAGCTGTTTCATGTCTGGGATAGTCAATGCTTCTAAATGCCATCTATTTTTAAACACTTTCCTAGGAGGGTGTTCTGGTACTCCAACAAGCTTCCCTTACATGCAGGATTCCAGACTTCTAACATCAGCTGTTTTCTTTGGCATCTCTTCTTCCTTTTTTCTACCCTCAGTTCAATCTAAAGTAGGAATCAAAAAAATAAAAGCTGTAGGAGCTTCATCTCTACCACTGAGCTGGAGCAGCAGCTTGAGAAGCTGGATTTGGAGTTAGAAGTCATAGGGTACAATCCCACCCAATACCTACTGCGCAATTTTGGGCAAGTCATTTAAACCTCTTTGGTGCTCACTTTACTGTAATAGGGGATTGGACTAGATGCCCTTGAAGGCCTCCTTCAGCTCTACGTCTATGATCCTATTTTCTTCTTCTCATGCACGCCCAGACACACTAAGCACTTTATTTTTTGTTTTACTACACATTGCTCTGTTTAACCCTCAATACCTCTGTGAATTAAATTCTAGGTTGAGTCTGAGAGTCTTCGATTTTTCTTCTTTCTCATTAGGTTTCCTGACCAGTCACAGGGCAAAATGTGGTCAGCCCTGTTTGGGTAAGGGAGAGGCCCCCTCACTAGGCTTCCTTAATAGACAAGTCATACTCCCTAGGGTTTCTGTGTTGGACAAACCAACTCCCATAACCTGGCAGGTCAGGGCAGTTGAGGCCTGTGCCAATACAAATCATGAACCTTAAGTTTACTGATTTAGTTGCCTGCCTTCATCAGAAGACAACCAGCACTACTATCCTGCCATCAGGAACATATATACAAGGCTTCTTGTTAGTGCTGCTCTCGTAGGCATTTCCCTGGTTCTAGTCTGGGAGCAGGCAGCTAATTCTCTTACACAACTTCAATTCACTCTGCAGTCACAAATTTTTCTATGTTCAGCAAAGACCCAGAAAATCCAATTCCTTTCTCTGATGACACCTTCTTAGCTAACTTCTTCCAATAATGTCCTTTCTCTTTAGATCCTAAATTCCAATTAGAAGGAACGTTGAAGACACTGCCTGTGCCTCTATAGCCTTTTATTTCATCTCTAGGCCTGCATTATTCCTAGAGGTTTTTTTCCAGATTTCTTCTGATGGTATCATTCATCTGCATGTGAATTAACTGGAAGGGCATAACTCTGGGTTTAAGTCCCAGCAGGTTATCAAGTATGACAGGGATTGATATCCCAGGAAGATAGCATCCTTCTCAATTAGCCACAGGGGTCAATCATATTCACTTTCCACACCCCTTGACATAAAGGTGAAAAATAATCCCTCTTTCTGGGGACCAGTAATAGGTGTCCTTGAACTTTCTGGCAACTTTGGGTTTCCTTATTTTGTGGGGCATGGAGTACAATTCCTCAGAAAATCCAGATCTAACCACTATGGGTTACATCATTATAACTATCAAATGGCTCAGTTTCAATTGTTCAGAGTCGTTTACAACATAACAATTTATATTTTATATTTTTCGTATTTTTTGTTTTGTTTTTAAATTTTTTTATTCTGAGCACAAAAAAGGCCATTTCTCTAAATAAAGTAGAACACAAAGAAAGGATGATCTATGAAGCCACGAACCATATAAGTATATGCTGCTTGTCTGAGCTTCCTTCTGAACTGCCTTCTCTTCTGTGATTTTTTTGTGTGTGTGTGAGGCAATTGGGGTTAAGTGACTTGCCCAGAGTCACACAGCTAATAAATGTTAAGTGTCTGAGGCCACATTTGAACTCAGGTCCTCCTGAATCCAGGACCAGTGCTCTATTCACTGCACCACCTAGCTGCCCCTCTTCTGTGAATTTTTTTTTTGTTGTTGTTTTTGTTTTTGTGAGGCAATTAGGGTTAAGTGACTTGCCCAGGGTCACACAGCTAGTAAGTGTTAAGTATCTGAGGCTGGATTTGAACTCAGGTCCTCCTGAATCCAGGACCGGTGCTCTATCCACTGTGCCACCTAGCTACCCCTCTTCTGTGAATTTTTAAAACTATATGAATGGACTTCTTTTCTTCTTTATTTTTTCTTGGCAGTGCCATTGCCAACTTCCTCACCCCTATGAGCCTTCTCCCCATCAAAAACAGAGGAAAAAACCCTTGTAACAAATAAGCAGAGTCAAGCAAAATAAATCTAAACTGTAGCCAAAATCTATGTCTCTCTCCACACTTTCAGTCCATTAGCACTCTGTCAAGAAGGGTGAAATATGCTTCATAGGTCCTCTGAAAATGTGGATAGATGCTGCATTGATGAGTGTTTAAGTCTTTCAAAGGTGTTTTTCTTTACGATATTGTTGTGATTGTACAAATTGTTCTCCTTGTTTCACTTACTCTACTCTGCATGAGTTCATTCTTCCCAGGATGCTCTAAAATTGTCTCCTTCATCATTTCTTATGATCCAATATTTCATGACACTCATAGTTCACAATTTGTTCAGCCCAACTGATTGATTCATCCCCAACTGATTGGTACTCCCTAGTTTCTGGAGCTTTTGTTTTTCTTTCTTCTTAATTCCTCTTTCAAGATCATGAAGCTTATTTTACTTTCGACTATTTCCTCCCAGGCATTATCTTCTCTTTTACCACTCTTTCCATCCTTACTCACTTCCCTGTGGATTTTAGTGTATTTTTTACATCTAACTATATTTGTCTAAGAGCATGTGAAGTCCTCCTCTGTCTAGTTCATTCAAGAGTGAAATTTATCTACTACTTGTGGCTCTTCCCATCCCTCCCTGTGTGTCTATATAAACTTTTTCACACATACCTTCATTACAAGAAATATCTAGTTCTAACCTCTTTTTCCACCCTTCTAACCTAGTGTATTCCTTTTACCCTCCCTTCTCTTTCACCTCTTAAAACACATGGGGAAGAACCAACCCACCCTCAGGTCTTCTGTTTTTCTTAATTCTCTTAGTATATTTTGAAGATATTACAGTTCAGAATGGGGTATTCATTTTTTCTCTCCCTAATACACACCCCCTTCCAATTATTCAAATATTAATTTACCTTTCTAGGTTTCTCATGAGTCTTGTGTTTGCATTCCAAAGTGCCTACTCAGCTCTGGTCTTTTTACTAGGAGGTCTTTGAAAGGCTTGTATTTCATTAAAAGTCCATTTTTCTCTCTTTAGGATTTCCCTTTAGGACTGCCCTTTCTTTGCTAGGTAATTCTTGGTTATAAATGCACAATTTTTGCCTTTTGGAATATGTTTTTTCAAGATCTTCTCTCTTTTAAGAAAGAACCTGGGGGAAGCTAGGCGGCACAGTGAATAAAGCACCGGCCCTGGCTTTAGGAGGACCTGAGTTCAGATCCAGCCTCAGACACTTGACACTTACTAGCTGTGTGACCCTGGGCAAGTCATTTAGCCCTCATTGCCCTAAAAGAAAGAAAGAAAGAAAGAAAAAACCTGTTGGGTCTTGTGTGATTCTCTTTTCTTTGTCATGGAAGCAATAGATTTTGGCTATGACATTCCTGGAACTTTTCCTTTTGGGATTTTTCTCAGGAGGCAGTTGATGGAGTCTTTCAAAACTTTCATTTTATCCTCAGATTCTAATATATATGGACAGTTTTCATTTAAGATCTATTAAAATACAGTGTCTAATGATAGAGAAGATCACAGGATAAAATGGACAATTTTGATTATATAAAAAGTTTTTATACACATACATCTAATGTAAAAAAATTAGAAGGGAAATAACTAGGGAAAAATCTTTGCAGCAACTTTCTCTGATAAAAGTCTATTATTCAAGATATATAAGGAAAAGATTCATATTTATAAGACTAAGTCATTCCTCAATAGATAAATGGTCAAATGACATGAATCAGCAGTTTCCAAAGGAATACCAAGAGTAATGTGAAAATGTTCTTTCTAAGTCAAAATAATTAGAGAAATGCAAATTAAAGCAACTTTAAGCTTCCACCTCACACCTGTGGACTAGCAAAAATGACAAGAGAAGAAAATGACAAATGTCAGATGGGTTGTGGGAAAACAGGTAAAGTACTAGAGTACTGTTGGTAGAGCTGTGAATCTAGAAAGCATTTTGGAACAAAACACCAACAAGTTACTAAAATGTAAAAACCTTTTGATCCAGTTATACCACTACTAGTTCTATATGTCAAAAGGAAAAAATGGATTTTCCATAAGGACTATGTGAATTCCTAGAAGAAATGAAGCAAGAGATAAAAATGAAATAAATGCTCTGGAGAAAAGAACTGAAAGGTAAATAAGTAGTTTAAAAGAAAAGTGGCAAACCCCACCCAACAAATGAAATTCCTAAAGACTGTAGTCTTTAATAGATCAAAAAGAAATCAGTGACTCTTTGAGGCAGCAAGAAATACTTAACAAAATCAAAAGATTGAAAAAATAGTAGATATAACATATTTTTTCCTTTGAGTCCCTGTGTAAGGTTGATGTCAAGTATCTCTCTCCATTTAGGTTGGATTTTAAGTTATTTTAGAACTTATTATAATTCTTTATAGTAGCATATATCTCCTTGAGTGTACTCTTTTTTCAGGCTTTAGTTCCTGTGCTTTTTCAGAGGGATGTTTGGGCCTACCTGCTCTTAACCTGAATTTTTTCCATTACCTTTTCTTCCTGGGCTTAGGCACATCACTGCCAATCTTGCTAGAGACAATGAAGCCCATGGACCAGGGGTGTCCCAGTCTGAGCACTGCTGAAACTGGAGGTACCCCACATTGCTCACTACTACTCATGGCCACTGTACCTTTCTAACCACCATAGGACTTTCTCAGGAGAGCCTTCCACTCTAACCTCCTCCAAATACTGAGCCACATGTCTCTGGTTGGCCTCAGTATGCTGGGAGGCTACTGACTTGTTTGTCAGTATAGGCACTGGCTTTTCTGGTAAGTCCCCTTTCCTATGGCGACCTGTTGGTTTGTGGCTGATGTTTGTACAATTCTGAGTCAAAAGAATCTCTTGCTGGATTTCTTGATTATTATTTAACCTGATGCTATTTTTAAGTTTTTGTGGGAGGAGGAGTATGGGAGCTGGGTTTCCTACTCCTGTTCAGTCATCTTGGCCACAAATCCAATTTAAATCACAAAGCATTCAAAGTGCCTTCCTTTATCAAAACCTCAGGAAGTAGATGCTGGAAATATTATAACTCATATACTGGTATTATAACAAATCAGAACCTTATAATGCAGAATTTTCCCTGAGTAACAACTAAACAGAACTGAATAAAAAGTAATTAAATAAATTAGTAAAACTAATGAAGAGTTGTAGAAAGTAAACAAAAATTGAAACATTTTGTTATTTAATCCAGTGTAATCTGTTTTCCCCAGAACCTACAGTTCTGGAAAAACACTGAATACAAGAAGAGTTGGAGTGAAGATAGAATTGATAAGAATTGACAACTGAATGGATAAAATGGTGAAGGAGAGGGAAGTCAAGAGTGAAGAA
This sequence comes from Dromiciops gliroides, assembly GCF_019393635.1. Lineage (NCBI taxonomy): Eukaryota > Metazoa > Chordata > Mammalia > Microbiotheria > Microbiotheriidae > Dromiciops > Dromiciops gliroides. The sequence goes on from NC_057862.1 coordinate 238,336,591, forward strand.
TGAGCCCAAAATTATGAACCTGAGTGATTGGAAGGACAGTGCTACTCTTATCAGAAACAGGGAAGCTAGGAAGAGGTGTAGTTTATGCATAAAAATAATGGATTCTGTTTATAACATGTTGAGTGTGAGATACTGATAGGTCATCTGAGTGGATATATATGTCCAGCAGGCAGTTGGTAATGTGGGACTGGAGCCTGGTAAACAGATGAAGTCATCCGGACTTCAGATCTAGAAGCAGATCTAGAAGATCTAAGCAGATCTAGAAGTTGCCTATATAGAGATGACAAATGAACCTATGAGAGTTAATAAATTCATTAAGAGAGCCTATAGTGGGGCAGCTAGGTGGCACAGTGGATAAAGCACCAGACCTGGATTCAAGAGGACCTGAGTTCAAATCCAGCCTAAGACACTTGACACTTACCAGCTGTGTGACCCTGGGCAAGTCACTTAACCCTCACTGCCCCACAAAAAAAAAAAAAAGAGCCTATAGTGAGAAATGATGGCCTAGGAAAGAGCCGTAGGGTACACCAATACACTGGGGTTGGAAAATGGATGATGATCCAGAAAAAAAAAGCTAAGAATCAAGTAATGTCAAAAAAAAAAAAAAAAGGAAAAAGATAGGTCACAGTAATCATCAGTATGAAAAGTTGCAGAGTGGTCAGGAAGGAAAAAGACCAAGAAAAGTTCAGTGGATTTGACAAATAGCTCACTGGTAGACTTGGTGAGAGTAATTTCAGTTGAGACAAAGGATTTTAAACCAGATATCAGGAGTTGAGATATGAATGGGGGTGGTAGTAAAAAGATAGAGACTATGAGTGGAGATGGCTTTTTCTAGAAGTTCATAGATTACTGAATGGATGCTTATGGAATGAAGATTATTAATCAGATATAATTGGGAAGGCCAAATTATTATATTCCAAATTTCTAGTGGTGAAAAAGTATGCTTTATATAATTTTTAAAAGAGCTCATATACTTACCCATCTGGCTAGGGCTTCTTTAATTGTTGTTGCTTTTGCCTAAAAAATAAAAATAAATTTTTTTTAAAGTAAGGTGCCTTTATTGGTATCCACTGTGTCTTAGCTAATTTGTGATACAGTTTTAAAAATCAGCCTTTTCGGGCAGCTAGGTATCGCAGTGAATAAAGCACCGGCCCTGGATTCAGGAGGACCTGAGTTCAAATCTAGCCTCAGACACTTGACATTAGCTGTGTGACCCTGGGCAAGTCACTTAACCCTCATTGCCTCACCAAAAAAAAAAATCAGCCTTTTATACCATTAAAATATTAACTTTTTAAAGTATTATGCATTGATGGTGAGGTATTTACATTTTCTAAAGAGAAATCAGAGGTGCTTAATGTAAGGAAAAATGGTTGTGATTAAAAAAAAAAGGTTGTGATTTTGGGGCCATTATCATACACATAAATTCTCCTCTCATCTAGTTTCCAAAGAAAAATAAGCTGTTGAATACCATATATTTAAGAAATATATTTTATGTATGGCAGGGCAGGTACAGATTTACACTAGCCTGGTTTTTATTGAAATTTGTTTTAAGAACAAACCCCCCAAATGAAAGTTCAACTATTTAGTTTACTTAGCCTTTTTAAAAAAAATGGCAGATATCCACTGATTTTAAAAATGAAATGTTTTGAAATAGTTGTTGTTCAGTTGTTTCAATCATGTCTGACTCTATGATCTTATTTGGGGTTTTCTTGGCAAAGATACTGGAGTGGTTTGACATTTCCTTTTCCAGCTCATTTTTACAGATGAGGAATTGAGGCAGACAGGGTTAACTGACTTGCTCAAGGTCACACAGCTAGTAAGTGTCAAGTGTCTGAGGCTGGATTTGAACTCAGGTTTTCCTGAATCCAGGGCTGGTGCTTTATCTGCACTGCGCCACCTAGCTGCCTCCATAGCAGCTAATTTTATATAATAATATTATAGCACAGAATCTGAGTTAGAAGGGTCCAAAGAAGTCATCTAATGCAACACATCTGAACAGAAACCCCCTCTATGATATATCCAACAAGTGATTATCAACTTCATACATGAAGACTTACAACCTACTTTTTATTTATTTAAAAAAATTTTTTTAAATTAATAAAGTATTTTATTTTTTTCCCGTTACATGTAAAGATAGTTCTCAACTTTTGTTTATACAGGCTTTCCAATTTCAGATTTTTCTCTCTCCCTCCCCTCCCTCCCTCCCCCCTCCCCTAGACAGCAGGTAATCTGATATAAGTTATATATGTATATATATATATATATATACACACACACACACACACACACACACACATAATAACATTAATCCTATTTCTGCATTAGTCATGTTATAAGAGAAAAGTCAGAGCAATGATGAAAAACCTCAAAATAGAAAAAACAACAGCACCCAAAACAAAAGAAATAGTATTACAACCTACTTTTTAGACAGCTCTAATTGTTAGAATTTTTGTTTTTGATTTCCCCTAGCTGAAATCTGTCTCTCAGCAACTTTTACTCCTTCTTCCTAGTCCAGCCCTCTTGGACTCAGCAGAATAAACCTAATCCATTTTCTACCTGACAGTCACTAAAATATTTGAAGACAGCCATCACGTGCTCCCTAAGCCTACCTTTTCTCCCTAGGCTAAATATCTCCAAGTTCCTCATCATCCTTGTGGCCTCTTCAGGATATAGCTTATCAAATGTCCTTCCAAAAATGTGGTACCCAGAACTAAACACAATACTTCAGTTGTTGTTAGAGCACAGCAGGGTACAAGGGACTATCATCTTCCCTGGTCCAAACACTATTCCTCTCTTAAAGCAGCCTAAGAGTGAACTAGTTTTCATACTGTTGACTAATCCTGAGGGTGCAGTACACTTAGATTTTCAGACCTTTTCTACACAAATTGTGCTAGGCATACCTCCCTTACCCTCTACTTGTAAAGTTGGTCTTTGAACCCAAGTACATGGCTTTACATTATTCCCATTACATTCCATCTTATTAGATTCAAACCAGTGTTCTAGTTTAGTCTTATTGGCTCCTTGGCTCCTATCTTTCCCTGGTTAGCTAATCCTCCTAGTGTTGTGTTATATGCACAAAAGTTAAGTAGCTCTGCTTCCATATAAGTCACTAATAAAAATATTAAAAAGGGCCAAGGGTAAATGCTGCCTAAGCTGAAAACCTACCTCTAGGTGGTGATCTTTATTCATTGTAAGCACTTAATAAAAAGTCTGTTGAACTGAAATGACCCATTAATAATACTTTGGGGGGGGGCCCAAATTTTTCTGTTATTACATTGGTGTAAGAAATGCCTCCACTTGGGGCACATCAGTAACTCATCCATAGCTTACTATCTTAGAGAGTTTCTTTGGTCACAGAAGGGTTAAGTGATATGCCTGCTAGAATGTAAAAATAGGCAAGTCTTGAACCCAGGTCAGTCTGACTCTCCAGCCAAAAGCCTACATCCTGTCTCTTAATTAATTAGAATAATAACTGACATATATCAAAATACTTTGTGCTACATAAAATGGATTTATATAGCATGCCATTTGGATCTCATAACAGCCTTGTGAAGGAGACACCAAAGGTGTTGTTTTTCTAATTTTACAGATGAGGAAGCTGAGGCTAAGGCTCAGAAAAGGTTAAATGACTTGTCCATGGTCATAAAAGTAACATGTCAGGAGCAGGATTTACTAATTCCAGGTCTAGCATACTGTTTACCACACCCTGTACCCTCTTATATTATTAATCATTAATGACCATTCTTCGGTCTGGTCAACCATTTTTGAATTTGCCCTGGGCACTTCAAGGTTATATGCCTTGCCCGCTGTGGCAGGCACTGCTCTTCTTGGGCATTCATTAGATTGGCTTGGGTAAAGTCCTTCCTCTGACACATATGGGTTGTCACCACAATGTCTTCAGTTCCTAAGAGGTCACCATAGAAATGCCCAAGAAGTAAGCTAAATAAAACTAAATTGCATCAGAATAATGAAGTGAAAAGCCTTCCTAGAACAGACTTCAACTCAATTCAATTAAGTATTTATTAACTGCCTAATTTGCACTTAGTTTAGCTTATAGTTTGGTAGGGAAATAGGGCACAAAGCTAAGAAACCATCATATACCACGAGCTCCTTAGAGGGGTACAAAACAAGGCACCATTTATTTTGTATTTATTCTGTATATACTGTATACACTATATATGTACATACTGTCTCTTCTGACGGAATGTAAACTCCTTGTGGACAGGGCCCATTTCTTTGTCTTTGTATCCCAAGGGCCTAAGCAAAGTATCTGGCACAATGGTATGGGAGTCATCTGTAAAATGAGGAAAAGGGACTAGATGGTATCTAGAGTTACTTTCAACTCCAATATCCCATGATGCTTGGTGGGAGTGAGGTGGAGTAGGAAGTTGGAAAGATAGGGGAATTTTAAATTAACTTGAAGCTCTTACTGATTTAGGTTTGATATAGAAGTACCATAAATCATGTCACTATTACTAAGATATATACTTTAAGGGGCAGCTAGGTGGCACCAGCCCTGGATTCAGGAGGACCTGAGTTCAAATCCAGCATCACATACAACACTTACTAGTTGTGTGACCCTGGGCAAGTCACTTAACCCTCATTGTGTACAAATGTTAAGTAATCTTCACATCTGTACTTAAAAGTACATGCAAGTTTTGCCTTCCAAGTTAAAACTCTTTGTAGTAATAATATACTTAACTCTTTGTAGTAATACACTTAAAAATAAAATTTTATTTAAATAAATTTACCTTAATATTGATGTTTATAATTTTTGAATAAAGCTCCTATAATTTTCTTATTTTTGACATATAAGATTACTTCATCAAACAATTCATAATTTTGCAGTGCACCCTCCCAGTACACATTAGTTGCTCAACCAATATTTGCCGAATGAATGTTAAACTTATGTTTTGGGGTTTTCTTGGGAAAGCTACTGGAGTGGTTTGCCATTTCCTTCTCCAGCTTATTTTACAGATGAGGATACTGAGGCAAACAGGATGAAGTGACTTGCCCAAGGATCATACAACTAACAATTGTCTCAGAAGTTGAATTTAAACTCAGGACCAGCTGACTCCGGTACTCTATCCACTGGGACACTTAGCTGCCTGGGTGTGCTGAAGTCAGTTTCAACTTGTTAGAAAGAGTCAAATATTAAATTTTCCATGGCAGAGGTGTGTTAGATCCAGATTAAATTGCTCTCAGAGCAGATTGTTAAATTTTTAGCACCAGTATTTATACCTTGGAAATCAGCAAACTACAAATCAGGACTTGATTTATTGGTTTTTTTTGTGGGACAATAAGAGTTAAGTAACTTGCCCAGAGTCACACAGCTAGTGTCAAGTGTCTGAAGCTTAATTTGAACTCAGGCCCTCCTGAATCCAGGCCACCTAGCTGCCCCACCCTCCTTGATTTATTGTTTTGTTGACTGTCTAGATATTAAAGTGATGAAGAAAATGTTAATGCAGATTTTTTTTAGGGGAGGGGAAGCTGGTTGTTAAACATTTAACCAGCACACCTGAAACTCCTTCTACCAATGTAGGTTAACATTTATTTCCTCCGAAACTCACAGCCTTAAAGAGCTGGCTGGAGGTAATGAAAGTTTCAATGATTTGCCCAGGGTCACACAAGGCTCTTGAAGGCTTCCGGACCCATCTAGTTCTCTATCCACAAAGCCAAGGTGCTTCTCAACTATTCATTTTCTAGTTTTACCGGTTGCAAAACCAGTAGCCAGTCGTCTTCCTCAGTTCTGCTTCCTGGACACACGCCTTGCAACCTCCAGGGGTTTCAGACTACCTAACACTTCACTGGATTCTCTTCTCAGTCAACAGAGAAGTAGTTATGAAGTCACTGATTCCCCTCTGAGTCTAATAGTTCAAAAGGGATACTTGAACCTGTTAATTAACTTCCATGACTCACACCGAGGAACTATTTAAGGCTAGATTTGTTTTTCTGGCTAAAATTGACAACTAAATTCCAGAACCTTTTTAGTTCTTAGCTCTGCCCACATAAATGCAGGAGGGATAGGGAGGAGAAAGGATCATTTACGGAAAGAAGAGCAGTCATCACTCTTCTTGCTGTGGGCTACCTTCCTATTCCTACCCACCCCACCCTTCACCCTCCTGGGCATAATTGCTATCTATTCGAGCACTGGAACTTTAAGAAGAGACCAACTAACCAGACCTACTCTTCGTAAACAACTGTCCCGAAGGATACTCACTTACTGACCTAAATGTTCTCTCTGGCCAGAAGAGTTTGGAAAGAAGACTCCCAACCAATCAATAGAGTTGGCAAGGCTGTAATTAAACAGGAGACTGGCTCACGGGAGTCCTGCATTTACCTTTAGACAGTCACTGCCCTGTTACTAGGCAAATCAGGGCTTCGCAAAGCGACTGAGAGAGATGCGGGAGGCTAACTCACCTACCGGAGAGTGGGATTGGCAGCACTACCGCCCACGGCTGAACCTCACCGTTAATTAAAGATAACAAGTGTACATCCATGGTTGCGCCAATCACAGCTGGAGCCTCCCCATCTCTCTGGGGAAGAGAATTCCTCCAGTGCAAGAGGCTCCCTCCCCCTTCTTCTACCCTACCTCTCCTTCACCCATCCCCCTTCCATCCCCCTTCTCCTGTGGCTCCCATTGCCCCCAGCCCAAGCCGCAGCCATCTGCCCCAGGCCCCTCTCTCCTCAACAGACCCCATCCCCCTTCATCCTAGACTCCCTCCTCCGAGTAAGTGTTCTCTACGCTTCTCACCACTCCTTCTCCGCCCCCGCCCCCCCGTAACCCCCATCCTAAGGTTAGCCTCCCCAAACCCTGGAGGTTACTCACCATTCCGCTCCGTTGCTACTGTCACTGCGGCGGTTGCTAGGGCCCAGCTTGGGCCTGGGCGCATGCGCACTGCCAGAAGGTACACACAGGCGCGCGCACGTGCAGCTGCACCACCTTCCCTCCCGGGCGCGCGCGTGCGGCGAGAGGCATTGTGGGATGACTAAAGGGGTCGGCTGAATCCTTCCGCTCCAGCCCGCAGGGAGGACCCGGGGGATGGGGTGGGGAGGCGGGTCTCTATGGTTCTGGAGGACCAGCGGGCTAGGGCAGCGAATGGTTTCTGGGCAAAGCTGGGGAGAAAGCTGCCTAATTTCTCTCCGGTTGTTTCTGCCCTGGCCTGCTTCAAGGGAGTGAGCAGATGAAGAATGAGGCTGCTGCTCCTTGCTTATGATGCTTCGGGCTCCTCTTAAGCAATTGAAAATTCATGTAGCCAAGTTCATCCAAAAGACCCCCCCCAAAAAAAAAAGTGTCAATAAAAAATATCGCAGTCTCAGAGTCTGTGCGTGGGGGCCAGGTGGGGGTAGGGGTAGGGATGGGGGGCTGGTGGATGGGCAGAGTACACAATATCCACACAGTATTTACAAAATATATACATTATGCATCAGACATTCGCTTTTTGTCGCTTTGTCTTTGTGGCTCCAGTGCCCGGGGTTCTTAACAAATGATAATTGGCTGAATGTGAAAAGAAGCTCACCTCATACTGGGCTGGGGCCTGGTGGCGGCAATACTACACGGCACACAAAGGCAAATTATCAGGTAATTTAAAGATAAAACAGTAACCGGGGAAGGGCTTTTAAACTGGAGCCCGGAATGATTTCAGACTCTACAAACTTGGATGAGGGGGAAATGACATCTTTATGTTCACTGATCTTTGGCTTCCTTGTAATTCTGGTCGTTTTATGCATTTAAAAACATCATTCTGAAAAGGGGTCTGCAGCTGTACAAGAGGCTAGCAGGAGCCCTGAAGTAGAGATTGGGAAAAGGCTGCTTCTTGTAATGGTAGCACCTGAGTTGAGCCTTCCAAGAGGCAGAGGTGAGGAAGGACCACCTTTGAGGCATGGTGGGGGACACTGTTCGAAGGCAGGATGGCTAGAGTAGTAGGTCTGTTTGACTGGAATAAAAGAATAAGGAGTGATAGAAAGGTAGGCTGGAGCCAGACTCTGAAGGACTTTATTATTATTTTTTTTTTGGTGAGGCAATTGGGGTTAAGTGACTTGCCCAGGGTCACATAGCTAGTTAAGTGTTAAGTGTCTGAGGCTGGCTTTGAACTCAGGTCCTCCTGAATCCAGGGCCAGTGCTCTATCCACTGCACCACCTAGCTGCCCCTCTCTGAAGGACTTTAAATGCTAAATAAACGGAGGAATTTGGAATTCTATTAGAGTCAAGAGGCACGCACTGAAGCTTCTTGAGCAAAGGAGAGGTATGGTCATCACTGCTTGAGATTAATTTGGAGGCTGTTGTGACGGATGGATTGGAAAAAAAGGAACATTGGGAGAAGAGGAAAGGAATAGAATAAATATTTATATAGAACCTAACGTGTTGGGCACTGTTCCAGGCCGTGGTTATAAATAGCATCCTATTTGGTCCTCCTAACACTTGTCAGGTTGGTGCTATTATATTCTGCCTATTTTGCAGTTGAAGAAACAGAGGCAGGCAGAGGTTAGGTGACTTGTCCAGGGTCACACAGATAGGAAGTGTCCGAAGCTGGATTTTTTTTGGGGGGGGGTGAGGCAACTGGGGTTAAGTGACTTGCCTAGGGTCACACAGCTAATTAAGTGTCGGAGGCCGGATTTGAACTCAGGTCTTCCTGAATCCAGGGCCGGTGCTCTATCCACTGTACCACCTAACTGCCCCCTGAGGCTGGATTTGAACTCAGGTCTTGCTGACTGAGTCCAGGGCTCTATCTACCCTGCCACTAGCTCCCTCACTTTGTCACTGACTGCCCTTTGAAAGCAAGGAAGACCAATTTTGAGGCTATTTCAGTAGACTAGGTGAGAAGTGATGAAGTCCTCAACAAAGGGTGGTGGCAATGTGAGTGGAACAAAGGGGAACGGATGAGACAGCAAGATTTTGTGGAGGCCGAATGAATAAGACAGTAACAGACCAGATAGCAGAAATAGAGTTAAAAATGACACCAAGGGGGCAGCTAGGTGGCGCAGTGGATAGAGTCCTGGAGTCCTTACACAGTCAGTAAGTATTTGAGGCAATGTTCAAACCCAGTTTTTCCTAACTTAAGTCCCATACTCTAACCATTGTTCCACCTAGCTGCCTATTATAGGAAGTTTTTCCTTTTAGGTTAAGCTGAAACCTTCCTACAAAGCCAAAGAGAACTAATCTACTGCTTTCACACCTTTCACACAATAATTCTTCAACTAACTGAAAACAGCTGTTGTCATTCCTAAGCCTTCCCTTCTTCGGGTTAAATATTGCCAGTTCCATCATAATGTGTGTAGTGCAAATTTTCTTTTATCTGCATGGCATAACAGAGATTCAAGAGGCTTGCATTAGAATCCCAGCTATAGCACTTACTATTATAGTTGGCTCACTTTAGCTCTCTGCCTTATTTTCCTTATCTGTAAAATGGAGATAATACTTGTACTACCTACCATTTAGAGTTGTGAAGAAAGTGCTTTGTAAGCAGGGATGTGCTGGTAAATATTTAAAACCAGGTTCAGATGGGGCAGCTAGATGGTGAAGTGGATAGAGAGCACAGGCCCTGGAGTCAGGAGTACCTGAGTTCAAATCCGGCCTCAGACGCTTAACACTTACTAGCTGTGTGACCCTGGGCAAGTCACTTAACCCCAATTGCCTCACTAAAAAACAAAACAAAACAAAACCAGGTTCAGGGGGTGGAAAGGAATGGATGCAGAATACACTTTTAAGTTTAATCAGCATTAACATTTTCCCCATTGCTTTCTTAAGTCTAGATAATGAACAAAATAATAAATCAAGCTCTGATTTGTAATGTTCACCAGTTTCTGAGGTGTAAATGCTCATGCTGAAAATTTAACAATCAGCTCTCTAGAGCTGGCTCCAGCAAACTTCTGTTTGTAAGCTACAAAGCACTATATGAAATATGATGTTATTATTCAGACGATTTTGTGCAGCCAAGAACTGTTAGAATTCTTTCACAGTTTTATGTTTCTGTTTATATCAGGAGTCTAATTCTCAGGCAAATCTGCTAAACCTTGCAAAATGTTAGTGTAATTGAATAATACCTTAAACTGCATTGTGGCAAGATCATTGGAATGGGAATAAAGAAACCTGGGTTCTAGTTCCAGTTCATCCATAAGCAGTTGGTGTGAGCCTGGGCAAGTCATTTCAGTTCTGAGACTGTTTTCTTATGTGTAAAAGGAAGGGAGCTGGGTTAGATAATTCTCTAAGATTCTTTGTGCTCTGACTTTCTATGATTCTAGGTATTCATTCACTCACAAATAAATGTTATCTTCAGGCTCAGAAACCAACACTATCTTATTTTTCTTTTCTTTTCTTTTCTTTTCAGGGCAGTTGGGGTTAAGTGACTTGCCCAGGGTCACACAGCTAGTGTCAAGTGTCTGAGGCCGGATTTGAACTCAGGTCCTCCTGACTCCAGGGCCAGTGCTCTATCCACTGCGCTACCTAGCTGCCCCTATCTTATTTTTAAGATCTAATTTCACTGTTATCTATTCTTTCCTCACTTGGCACCACAAAGGCTTGTGGTTGAAAGTAATAAATTGTGAGTGACCACAAATAAACCGTATAAACTGCATTTATTCTTCAAAAATTTGTCCTTGAAAATTAATTTAACAACATTCTGTATACACATTTTTGATCAACATTTTTTATTTCAAAATTTAAGAACATTTATGAAAAAAGGTATGCTGTGTTCTTTAAACCTTTAATATAAATAAACAAATTATTCCACAGCATGAAGCTGGGTATCCTTGTGTACAATGTTTTTAAACACCATAACAAATGAGATCTAAAGTCAAATAGATCTATTTCTACCTAAATAAACAATCTTTAAAAAAAAAAAAAGAAAATCGGTAAATAGAGTGTGCCAAAGATTTACAATGCTAAGACAGTCAAAATCATTTAAAAGGATCCCATAAATTTGGAGGTGGGGTGGGGAATCTATCCACAGGACAAACTTTGAAAAGAATGTACAAAGTAGTATCCTATGACTGAAAACGGACACAAACAGTAAGAAAATGGTAAATATAAATAAAGAGTACTTCTGTTGTTTTTTTTTTTAAATAAATGCATAGTTTGGATGAGAGGAGAAAGAGAGGTATTTATCAGTTCTCTGACGTACTTGAATTAAAATACACATCAAAGCCCAACTGAAAAACCTGGCTGTGTGACTGATGCCCTTTTCAGGATACTTAAACAGTCAAATTCATTCAAATTAAATTAGGAAGAACAGTACATAAGACTTCAAATGGCAACCTCAGATCATGGCTCGTAGTTTTTTAAAGGCACATTTTCCTTTACTGTTGTTTTAGAAATGAGATTTCAAAAAAGCCGACTTGCCACTTTTCCATTTCTTACATGAATAGTCCCAAGAAAGGGCAGCACAGACTCAATCTGCTGAGGTTTCTTTCTCTAATGTCAAAGGTTTCAAAGTGTGGCTTTACTTTAGAAATCGTTAATGTTATAAAAAAGCATTATAACAATGATTCATCCAGCGATTCTAAGGGGGTGGTTCTGAACCCAAAGGGCTACTAGTCAAATAATATATAAAAACTCAGTCGCAAGTCCTCCCATCCTCTCCCCACAATGAACTATGTGCCTACATCAGGGAAGAGGGCCTAAATGAAAACAAAAATAAAACTATCCTCCAACCCCAAAGCACACACTCTCAAAAAAATCATAGGATCAAACCCCATTAGATAGTGATTTAAGAGAGAGAGAATCCCTCCTTCACCAATAAGTTTTATTTTAGATTTCTGCCATAGAAGAGGAAAGATTCTGACTCCCCATTAGAAAAGTCCAATTTCTGCACTGCAACTGTTTATTTTGGAGGACAATCTGAATTCAATAAACTTTTGAAACTTCAAGTATGTATAAATAAAAGAAATAGGGGAAGAAAAGATGATACAAACACTGAGACCCAGTCTCAGCATTTGACAGTTGTTTGCTGGAGAGAGACATATTTTCTAAGGATTTTTCCAAGGTGAAATCTTTGCTGACCCTTAAAAAGGTGGCTTCCACAAACCCCAAGGTCAGTGCAGTTGATCTTACGGTTTCACGTTGATCTTTACATCACCAAGTAAAGTTCCTTATCAAAAATCCAATGGCATATATAATAAGATCACATTCAAGGATATACCCTGGTCAAAAAAATGTTTACAAATATTTCTGCAGTGGATACAGAAGACTATTTTTCTATGAGTAAAAAAAGAGCATGGAAAAATAGAAGGTAGACAAATTGATTTGTAATGCCAAAAGGGGCCATAATGAAAATTATTTTTGTTCTTTCATTTAGTAATCATCTCCCCCTTTATAGCTGAAGCCTCTACCTTCTCCTGGATAAGTTAAACCAAAATCCTTTTTAAAAGATAGATTAAGAATGATAGGTTCTGGTAAACACAAAATTGAAATACTTCTGACCCTTAAATCAGTTTCTTTGAACTGCTACCAAAAAAATACTATTTCCTTAGTAATTTTAGAGTCCCCTCAAAACATGTGGATGGATACGAGATCCCAATTTTCATTTTACAAAGCTATACAGATTTAGGCTTTTAACTTCCTTTGAAATCAATCGGTTGTACTGTTTGGGGATTTACTCCAACCCAATCCTATGGTTTTATAGCCTTCATTCTAGATGCATCTTCAGAAACTCTAAGATCTTCTTCCAAGATTCCTCCTGAGCAATGGCATGGGCTCTACACTGACCCCCACCCAGAACAGGGACTCCCAGCCACCGGTCCAAGGCAACTGGAAAAAATGGGCTATTGGGTGGATCAATTCGATGACCTGCATTAGGGTAACTCAGAAGAGTGTAATTTTTTTTCCCATGCTCCTCTAAGCGCTTGATTGCCAAGTCAGCATACAAAGAGCTATTCCATTGTTTGTCATCCTCTCCAACAACAAAAAGGAAGTGAGAGTTAGCTTTTTCTATGGGAATGAGGCTATCTCCATAAGCAGGATCCAAGGGGTCTACAAGGGCTTCTTTAACATCATACACTCCTGAAGAACTGACAGTGATTTTATCCAAATCAAAGGGGAGCCCTGGAAGGATCACTTGGCCACACTGAAGAGCAGTGCCTGTGTTGGATATGCAACCATTGATACTGACCACAGCAGCCACATTTGGGAGGAAGGTAGCCATTGAGAAAGCCAGTTCTGCTCCTTTGCCTGATCCAATTACTCCAATTTTGGGACCTTTAACCTTTAAAGAAAAAGAGAGATGGAGAAAAAAAGGCACATCTGTTAACGGGTTACAAAGGCTGCTATGGTTTGAGCTGTAATGGCTTGGTAAAGCCACTGATTTATTATTCACACAGCACATATTTTACCCACTGCTGATGTTCTCATTATTTCTCTTCTTGTGATGAATGCAATTCCGTCATGTCACTCACCTTTGGGTGATTCTGCACAAATTTAGATGCCTGAGCAAAGTAATCAAGATTTAAGTCTTTCATGATGGGAGGTAGATCTTCAAAGGCAAAATATGGCAAAGCTAGGGTAGCAAAGCCTCGACAAGCAAGAAGGCTAGCCCGAAATTCATGTAGTCCCCCTTCATCACCAAACATGTCAATCACACCAGGAAATGGACCATCCCCTACAAAAGCAAGGATAGGATGTAAGATGACAGTGCGGCTCCTGATCCCACATAAAACAATCTAGACCACTTAAAGGCCAATCTTTACTAAATATGATACTTAGGTGCACCTTCAAGCTCTATTTGTTTGCTTTTAATCTACATTTAATTTTGACTTCCATTGACAAGTGCAGGTAGTATGCAAATGTGAATATAAACATAAGATAAAATGAAACAAAAAACTACCCAAGATTATAAATGATTGTAATTGTCTATAACTTCCATTATTTACCCATCCAAAAAGATGTCTGTTTACTATAACACAATACATCATCCTTATTTTCTTTGTCCTTTTTTGCTCTTTGCTGTAAGAATTTGTTGCAGTTTTGTCTCTTTAAGCATGTTTATTATATTATTATTCTTTTGTTTTATCTAAATTAAATATTATATATTTATAAAATATATTATTCTTTTGGTTCATTCTTCTCTAGGCTGAATTGACTTTCGGTACTTTCTCTACCAAGCCACAGAAACCTTTTTCTTAACTGTGGAAGCTCACTCCTTCTGTGAATTTCACTTATTGAAGTCCTTTCCATCCCTGTGGCTTCCCCCTCTGACTGGCTGGTTCCTCCCAGAACCTTCACTTTGAGGAAGATGCCCAGGCAAGCCAAGTCTTCAGTCCTCTCCAGGCTATACTTCTCTCTCTGGACTTTCTCTACTATGCTCCTGCACCAGGACCTTCCTTCATCTCCTTCATCTTCATCTTTTCTTCTACCATTCTCCAACCTTTCAGCTTGTTTTATATGTTGCCTTTCCCTATTAGAATGTAAATTCCTCGAGGGCAGGGACTATCTTTCTTTTATCGCATGTGTTTGTATGTATGGTCCCAGCTATTAGCACTGTACCTGGCACATAGTAAGCACTTAATAAATGTTTGCTGATGAGTTGATTCTGCTTTCTTCACTCTATATAATTTTATATAGGTATTGCCATTTTTTGAATTCTTCATATTCATAATCTTTTTTTTTTGAGGAGGAAGGAGGGGAGGATTACATCTATCATTTCATTAGTGTACACCAGAGGTGTCAAACACATAGGCCATAGACTACATATGGCCCACAATACTCCCAAGTGCAGTCCAAATCAGGTTAAAATGTAGTTTCTATCTGATTTTATATATAAACATGTGTGGTTTTCTAAATCAATAAGTAGACTGCTGTAATCCTTGTGGACAGTTTAGTGTTCCCATTTCTTTTTTTTTTTTTTATTTTGTTGAGGCAATTGGGGTTAAGTGACTTGCCCAGGGTCACACAGCTAATAAGTGTCAAGTGTCTGAGGCTGCATTTGAACTCAGGTCCTCCTGAATCCAAGGGCCGGTACTCTATCCACTGCACCACCTAGCTGCCCCAGTGTTCCCATTTCTATTTGAGTTTGACACCATTGGTATATACTGGGAACTCCCAATGGAAACTCTTTTAATGTAAATCTGTGATTTCTAGTCTTCGAGAGCTATCCTGAGAAGTACTGACAGGTTAAATGATTTGTCTGGGGTCGGTATGGATTGGAAGGAGGCTATGACCCCAGGTCATTTCTGATGAAGCAATCTGTCATATTCACATACTATAATTTTTTCAGCCTGATCTAATGTAAAATGTTTTTGAATTAATAGCCAATCCTTTATTGATGAATACTTGATATATTTCCATTTTTTGATGTCACAAATAGTTCTGTCAAGAACATTTTTGTAAATTCATCTCTCCTTGGGGCATATTCTTTGCATCAGGATCACTGACCCAAAGGATATACATACTCTTAACTATTCATGTTTCATTCCATATTGCTTTCCTGATCTCCAAAGTGGACCAATCGGACCAATTCACAACCCCAGCAGCAGGGTAATATTCTGCCTGTTTTACCACAGCCTTAGCAGTTGTCACCTTTTATCTTTGTCAATTTGGGGCTCCAATTGACTCAGAGCTGCTTTAATTTGCATTTCTCTGATTAGAGATTTTATTTTTATTTGGGGTTGAGGGTTAAGTGACTTGTCCTGGGTCACACAGCTAGTAAGTGTCAAATGTCTGAGGCTGGATTTGAACTCAGGTCCTCCTGAATCCAGGGCCAGTGCATTATCCACTGTGCCACCTAGCTGCCCCATGATTAGAGATTTTGAATATTTTTTCATGTGACTGCTGATAGTTTACAATTCTTTGGAGAACTGTCTGTTCCTTTGACAACTTATCAACTAGAAGACAGCTCATGCTGATAAGTGTCAATTCTTTATACATTTTGGATGTCATATTTGTTTTAAATCATTTGATGGATTCATTTCCCCCTATTTGTTTCATCCTCTCTTACTCTAGATTCACTGGTTTATTTTATACAAACTTTTTTATTTTTATGCAATCAAATACAAATATTTCCTCTAACAATTTTCTATCACAATTTAAGAACATATCCTTTTTCCAGCACTAAGTTTTAATCATCTCTTGTATTCTAGCTCTTTACGATGTCTAAAAACTATATATAGTCTATTTGTGTGTATATGTTGTGATTTGGTCTGTTCCTCCTTGTAAACAAATTGCCATCTAAATGTTTCCTAATAATTTTTGTTGAATAGTGAATGTTTCCTCCAGTGGTTTATGATTTAAGTTTACTGAACACTTTGCCATCTAAATCTGGCTCTAGCTCATTACTCTCTAACCTATTCACTGGTCTGTTTTTTCTGTTTTTCAAAAATTGAGTACCAGATAGTTTAGATAATTACCAATTTGTAGTGTAATTTTAAATCTAAGGTACAAGGTCTCCCTTCTTCCCTTTTCTTTTAATTAATGTCTTCTGATATTCTGGACCTTTTGCTCTTTCATATGGATTGTTATTTTGTCTAATTCTATATTCAGTGGGTATTTTAATGGAAATAACAATATGCTTATAAATTAATTTGCAAAAGTAGCATAACATGCATAGTATCTTAGTATAAACATAATAAATAGCTCTTTGATTTTAGTTATTTTATTTCTATAAAAATTGGTTTGTAGTTGACTTTATGTAAGTTCCACTTTTAAAAACTCAATTAAAATCAACAAGCATGTATTAATTGACTACTATGTGCAAAACACAGTACTAGCTGCCAGGGTACAAAGACAAAAATGAAAACCAATCCCTGCCTTCAAAGCTTATACTCTTTTAGGTAAGAAGTCCCGGATATTCAACACATTTTGTAATTATTTTAAATGGCATTTCTCTATCACTTTTTCCCTTTTATTTTTTCATTTGTGATATTTTGCTATAGGTATCTGAGTTAGATTTGTTGATTATCTTAGGTTTTCTTAATAAGCAATCATATTGGCATGGTGATTAAAGAGCTGGTCTTGGAATCAGGAAGACCTGGGTTCAAGTCCTGCCTTCAACACATAATGGTTGTATGGCCCTGGGACTGGACAAGTCACTTAGCTTCTCAGTGTTCTAGGCAGCACTCTAAGACTGTAGGTTGCAGAGAAGATGTCAACTGGCACTGATAGAAGTTCCTTCATCTGGGAATTCCACAAGTCTCACATCCCTGTTCCTCTTGTGTTGTCAATGAATAAGAAGAATTATCTAAGGTTTCTCCATTGCATGTAATTCTGGCTCCTGGGTTCAAATAAAGGCTTCTACTGTCATAATGAGAACTTCCATTCCTAGTCATTTTAGTTTTGCCAAAAGTTCTTTCCATTTCTATTCATAAGAGAGAAGTTTAAATTTTTAGTTAATATGACTTTTCATGCTGGTTCCCAATATTAAACCATATCACATTAAATAATTTTAAAAATATACTATTGTGTTTTATTTACCATTATAGTTTTCCATTCAGTATTCATTAATAATATTGGTCTATAGGGGCAGCTAGGTAGCACAGTGGATAGAGCACCGGCCCTGGATTCAGGAGGACCTGAGTTCAAATCCAGCCTCAGACACTTGACACTTACTAGCTGTGTGACTCTGGGCAACTCACTCAACCCCAACTGCCTCACCAAAAATCAATCAATCAATCAATAAAATTGGTCTATAGTTTCCTTTATATGTTATTGAATGGTTTGAAGATCCACATGGTTTGAAGATCAAAACTGCATTTTAATCTTAAAAAAATTTGGTAGAATGCCACCTTTTTCTATTTTTGAAAACAATTTATATAGTATCAAAATAATTTCATCTTTGATAGAATTCATTTAGGAATCCATCTGGTCCTGGATGTATGGGTGTTATAATTCATTAACAGTTTTCCCTAATGGCATTTTATTGGATTGATCAATTTGCATATTTTATATTTTTGTGAATATCATCCATTTCTTTTACATTCTCGGTTTTCTTGCCACATGACTGCATGTACCATACTCTTTGTTTTTCTTTCGCAATTTTTCATTATTTAATTGGGATTTTTTTGTCCTCATTTGAAAACATTTCAGTAATTTGATTTTCCTCTCTCCTATTTGGTTAATTTAGTTAATGGTTTGACAATTTTATTAGACTTTTAAAAATTCATTTATTTCAATTTAGTTGTGTTTGCTTTCAAGTATGTTTATTTCTTTTTGTCTGTGATATCTTCTTTTAAGTTTATTTTAATTGCATTAATTTGTGGATTTTCTTATTTTTAAAAATTGAAAACATCTCATTAATCTTCTCTTTTGTCAATATAAGCATATAAATTTACCTCTAAGAATTACTTTTGCTGCAACCCATAAATTTTGGTATGTTGCATTATTATCTTATGAAGAAGGAAGATGGATTATTTTGTGCAGGATTGCCTCATAAAGGAGAGAGAAGCAGTGGAAGATAAAACCATTCTAAAGAAAACTTGGCAAGATATCCAAAAGAGCAAAATCATCCCAAGCGTATTTAAGGAGAAAATCAGAAAAAGGACTAAAAACAGAAGAAATATGGTCAAAATTTACAAAAATTATTATAACAAATTAAGGATTGAATTTTAAATCATATGCTTGGAGAGAGTAGAAATTGCACAAGAGAACAAAAATGAGAAAAAAATCCAAATTAAATGAAATATAGAGAGAACAGATCCATGCTGTAAATCAGTGGTGTCAAACTCAGAAACAAGGGCCACTAAATTGTACATAAGGATGCCTGTTGGACACATACTGACTTAGAAAACCATATGTTAATATTCTCTTTGATCTACTGTATTTTTATTTGTTTTGTTGAATATTTCCCAATGATATTTTTACTTAGGCAGAACTTGGGAGTGTTGGAGGCCATATTTGACATGTGCTGTAGAAGATATGATTGGAGGGTATTGAGGTACCGATTTGGAAGATAACAGATGTGGTAAAAACATAGGCCTTTTCTGATACCAAAAAGGTGACCAAGAAACATCAATAACTACCAATCTATATATCCACTCCTCTATCCATATAAAATTCGTATGAAAGTCATCTATATATGCAGTTGGGGCATCTTGATGAGGGCACTAGTAGGCATTTTGCAAATGCATCATTTTATCATCTCAGTGATTCTCACAACAACCCTGGGAGGCATGTGCTATTATGATCTCCATTTTACAGTTGAAGAAACTGAGGCAAACAGAGGTTAAGTGACTTGCCTAAGGTTATACTGATAATGAGTATTGGGGACTGAATTTGACACCTAGCTGTCTCTCAGAAGACTCAAGAAATCCCAACACCTGGATAACAGGTCTGGAACCCTTCTTTGTTACCAACTTAAACATTTAGTGTGCCATGATTTCTCACAGCAAAGAATGCTGTGCTTGTAAGCAGAAAAAAAGTTTGAGAATCAGATCTTTTACAAGATCAATCCTTTCCTTTTACAGATGTGGCAAGAGGCCCAGAGAGGTCTGGTGATTAGCAGGTAGTAACGAACAAAGTAGGATTTGAACTTAGGTCCTCAAAACTTCAAATGCATTTTGAAAAAGAAGGTTTAATTATTTTCTAAACTCTTAAGTTTAATGTTATGTAAATGTCACATGCAGGAAAGGTAGTGATGCCTGCAATGCATGACAGACCTGGTTTTAGAATCCCAGAGGCAGAATCCTGACTTTGACATTCACTACTTCTGTGACCTGGAATAAATCACTTAATGCCAATTTCCTCATCCGTAAAATGAAGGAATTCAACTAGATGACCTCTGAGACTAACAGGAGAGCTAGCCTCTCTTGCTTCCAAATTCTTCTTTCTGGTGCAAACCAGAATACATACATACGGCTAATCCTTTCACAGCCCTTCAGCCCCCTCATTCTGAAATCCCATGTTATTTAATAATTTAATCAGAGACCTAGAGGCAGGCTCCCAAGGGACCACCTCCTCCTCCCTGCTTTGATTTCAGATGAGGATAAATAGGCTAGAACAGCAGACCAGCTTTTTGCACTCACTTCCTATGTATAAAAATCCTTCATGCCAAAATGCAAGCTTTCTTCCCTTAGCCTTTTAGAATTTCTAAATTCCTTCAGGTTCAGTTCAGGTACCATGTCCCCCTGGAAGTCCTTCCCGATTCTCCTAATTCTTACTCTCTTCTCCTCCTTAAATAACTGTAAACCGTGGTGTAGTGGATAGAGGACCGGACCTGGAATCAGTACTCCCTGAGTTCAAATCTGACCTCAGACACCTCCATTTCTCAATGTGTAAAATAGGGGTAAGAATAGCACCTATTTCCTAGGTAAGGGAATAGAGAAAACACCTAGGATATAGGTGCTATTATTTAGCCTAATTTTGTGAGCATCACCTTGAAGTCCTCCCTGATTACTGACCTCCCTGGCTTCCTTTAAGTCCCAATCAAATCCCACCTTCTACCCAAAGCCTTCCCCAGCCCCTCTTAATTCTAGTGTTTTCCCCCTGTTAACTGTTTCCTATTTATCTTGTATATAGAACACTTTGTATATATTTATGTGCATATTGTCTCTTCTTCCCTCCCCTCCCCCCTTGGATCTTAAGCTCCTTGAAGGCAGGAACTATCTTCTGCCTCTTTTTGTATTCCTAGCACTTAGCATAGTGCCTGGGCACATAGTAGGTTCTTAATAAATGTTTCCTGATTGGTTTCCCTCTTGTATTTATTTCCTATTTATTTCCCCATATATTGCTTGCTTTGTATATATTTGTATGTTGTCTCTCCTATTAGATCATAAGCTCCTTGAGGACAGGGGCTGTTTTTTGCCTCTTTCAATATCCCCAGGACTTAGCACAGTGCCTGGCCCCATAGCAGGTGCATTATGCTTACTGATTACCTTCTCTTTTAATTATTTCCTATTTATATTGTATATAGCTTTCTTTGTATATATTTGCATGGTCTCCCTCGTTAGAATGTAAGCTCCTCGAAGGCAGGGGCCGTCTTTTGCCACTTCCCACAGAGCTTAGCAGTGTCTGGCATACGGTAGGCACTTAATAAATGCTTACCAATTGATTTTTCTCCTTAAAGTTATTTCCAATTTATCCTTATATGGCCTGGCACATAGAAGGCACTTAATATTGATTAATGCATTAATATCCGTAATGTGTGCTTTGGAAACTTTAGAAGGCAAAACACCTCGAGGCCAGAGAGGTCTTGCTTGCCCCAATTTCCCTAGACCCGTTTATTGAATTGACTGTGTCCAGGTGGGGTTTTCTAGAAAGGCCTGCTGTACGATTTCCTAAAAGTAATTATATGAATTATGCCAATCGTACTGTGGCTTAATGTCGGAAGGGCTGGGGGGCCCGGCAGAAGCGGTGGGTAAAGAAGCGACCAAGGAGGGGCAGCTAGGTGGCACAGTGGATAGAGCACCGGCCCTGGAGTCAGGAGTACCTGAGTTCAAATCCGGCCTCAGACACTTAACACTTACTAGCTGTGTGACCCTGGGCAAGTCACTTAACTCCAATTGCCTCACTAAAAAAAAAGAAGAAGCAGCGACCAAGGTCTCACGCACCTGGCGGCAGGAAGAAGGACCCTCGGACCGTGCCCTCGCGGACCCGCATGGCCCGGATCTCGGGGGTGGCGTACCAGCGCTCCACCTTGGCCGAGGCCAGCACCTGGCCCAGCAGCAGGCCGGTCTGGTTGTGAGCCCGATGGACGGTCACCTCGAGCTTGAGGGGCTTCTTGAGCACGCTCCGCTGCACCATGCGGATGTAGGGGTTTTCCATGCCGGCCGGGGACAGGCTCCACAACAACCCCATGGGCTCGACGCCCGTGTAGTCGCCCCCCTGGGAGTGGTCCTTGGTCAGGTCCACCGCCCCGATGCTGTCGGCCTCGTAGTGGGCGCACGAATGGAAGAGGCGGCCGTAGTAGCTGACGGCCAGCGCCCGCACGGTCACGGGCTCGCCGGGGCTCAAGCCCTGCACCTGGATGTGCAGCGGCTCGTCCGCCAGGCCCACCGGGGGCGTCACGGACAGCGTCACGCCCTTCGGGGCGCCGCCGGGGGATGCCGACAGGGTCCGGAGGGGCTGCCGGCTGAAGCCCGACAAACCTCGGAACGCGGCCCCGGCCGACCGCCACATGCTGCTGCCGGCTGGCAACGGGAGCCTGGCACTCTCACAGCCCCGGCACACTCGGAGGCACGCCGCCGCCGCCGAGGAGGGCGCCCGGGGAAGGAGGATCAGGGCCGGGCACCGCGGCCGAGCTCTAGCGCGCCCCACTTGCTGGGGCGGGGATAAGGTACTGCAGCCCCGCCCGCCGGCCGGCCTCGTCTCTGCGTCCGCGCGTGCGCCCCTCCCTCGATCTGGCAGGCGGAGCAGGTTCAGCCTCGAGCTAGGGGCTGGGGCGGGGGGAGAAGAGCAACTTAGCGGGCGAAGAAAGAAAGGGATGCTCCTAGCTTCGGAGAAGGGACCCGGGAAAGCATCTCTCCTAACCCCTTTCGTTTAACATGGGTAGAAACTTGAAGCCCAGGGAGGCAGTGACATACTCAAGGTCATAGAGGTCAGTAACGACAGGAGCCGCTTTTGTGGGGCTTTCATTTTCATAAAAAATGTTCGGTGATGAAATTCTGGTGAAAACTCTGAAAACGAACTACAGATTACCCCAATAGGATTTCAGGCATATTTCAAATTATAAACTGAGACATCTAAATTTCTGTATTCTCCCACCTGTTGGGTATTAACTGTGGATTGGGACTTTTAAATATAATTGAGTACTCCATGTCCTTAGGGAGTTACGGCCTTGAAATAAGCTTTGGCTAGATCTAGTAGGAATGATACACACTCTGTTTCAACAAATGGCTACATTCATTCAGTATCTTCCCCACAAAAGCTATCAATTGAACCTCCCCCCTCTCCATCACCCACCGTCACCTCCCACCCCAATAGTAAATCTCTTGAGGCCAGATTTGGATTCAGGAAGAGGAGTCTTCCTCACTCCAAGTCCTGCACTGCCCCATCTAGCTGCCCTTGCTCGGCACATAGTAGGCACTTAATACATGTTAATGAATTATTATTTTCCCATTAGATTATAAACTCCCTGAGATTTGGGACTGTCTTTTGCCTCTTTGTATGTCCAGCCTCCTTCCACATAATTGATTGTTGGTTCCCCTATTAGATTGTAAGCTCCTTGAGGGCAAGGACTGCCCTTTGCCTCTTTTTTGTATCCCCAGCACTTAGCACAGTGCCTACCACATAGTAGGAGCTTAATAAATATTGATTGATTGATTGTTGAAGACTAGGGATGAAAAGCAAGAAGAGGTGCAGATTGCATAGGATGCCTTCTTTGAGGGAGACAGAAATTCAGTTGTTGCCTCCCTTCCACTCCCTTGGGAATAAAAGGAACCTGTGATTTAGGGATGTAAAAATGCTTTTTGGGTTTAAGCGGGGCCTTTGGTCAAGTTCTGGGGTGTCCATAAGGTGACACTGTTTCCCAATTCTGGTTATATCAAACCCAGGAGGTCACATGGAGGTGGCTTCCTGATTCTCTCAAAGAGCTAATTCTGTTATGCTCTCCAAACGTCATAATTAATAATTAATTTCACCCTCAGCTCAAGAAATGCTGCCTGGGGTCAAGTCTCAAAGGTTTTTCACTGAAAGTTATCCTAAAACAAAGTACTTTTTACTGCTGACACCACTGTCTTGTTGTGTTCAGAGGGCAACTGAGTAGAAGGTGAACCTAAGGTCATACATATCTCCCAGAGAATCAGAGAAATTTCTTGCGCTGCAACCTTCCATCCCTCAAGCAGCTGAGCACTTTGTTCAGCAACCAACAGGTTTTTGAATATTAAATATTACAATTTGTACAAATGTTGACTCTTTCCTCAATGCCCAGTGCCCTGTTATTTAGATTGATGACAAGCAGTGGCTCTAAAAAGACATCACATAAAGGATATTTTCTATTGTAGATATCAATGCCAATTTAAAAATACAAAAAGGTAGCCTAAAAGGGAAGTATGATTTTATCAAATGTAAAACTCGGGGCAGCTAGATGGCGCTGTGGATAGAGCACCGGCCTTGGAGTCAGGAGTACCTGAGTTCAAATCTGACCTCAGACACTTAACACTTACTGGCTGTGTGACCCTGGGCAAGTCACTTAACCCCAATTACCTCACCAAAAAAAAAGTAAAACTCATTTTTTTCAATGATATTAGTGTTTTCTTTGTTATTAATGACATTTTGGTTAAAAAAGAGGGAAGAATAGAAGGAAACAAAGGAGCTGGTAAAAGTGAAGCCAAGAAGAATCTCTGAAACAGAACAGTGGTCTTCAAACTTTCAATTGCTCACCCCTATCATATCCATATATTGTTGTGGCTGCTTTTTGTCCTTAGTTGTTTTTTTGTTTGTTTGTTTGTTTTTTTGGCGGGGCAGTGGGGGTTAAGTGACTTGCCCAGGGTCACACAGCTAGTAAGTGTCAAGTGTCTGAGGCCGGATTTGAACTCAGGGACTCCTGAATCCAGGGCTGGTGCTTTTATCCACTGTGCCACCTAGCCGCCCCCTGTCCTTAGTTTTTGAAGAGGACCAATGACATTGTGGGATGATGTCTTGACTCGTGAATTGAATTTAAGTGAGGCAGAGTTGCCCAAAGTCATCAGGCTTACTCTCTATTCCAGAGTCATCAAAGTCCAGTGGCAAGACAAGAGTCAAGAAGACTGACAGTGGCCCTGGGGTTCGGTGGGTGATGACCTTGTTTTCTTCAATGTCTGACCAAGCTCTAAACTCTTCACAGTACTCTCTTCAGTAGCCTTCATGGCCCTTGGAACAAATTGTTCTCATCTGCCCATTCCACTGGGGGAAGTCTTCACATGCCTCAGGTAGACACCCCACTAACTCACCCACAGGTGTGAAGTCTGTCAGTTACCCTCAACCTGATTTAGCTTGTCTGCTGAGACAGTTTTACTGGGTTATGGCCACTGAACATGCTACAGTTTCTTGGAGTCATAAGTGAGAGTTGAGTACCGGGTGGACACCAAAGATGGATGAGCATCCCTGGAAAGGGCTGGGCAAGCCCTCACACCAGTGCGGCTAGTCATTCTTGAGTACCCAGTATACCCCCTATATACAGCCACACATATATACCTGTTTTCTTATTTGTTCATTATAACACAGATACTACTAAACCAACATCTTTCATTGCTGGAAAATGATTGTTCATTCCTCTTGCCAGAATGGAGGCAAAGTTGTCAAGAGTTTGTAAAACCACCAAAAAAAAATGTAGAGATTTAAAAAGGATGAGATAAAGATGAAATAATACTTGATTTTTTAGTTGATAAAAAGCACCATTGTAGGTTCCTGAAAAGGGGCGTGGCAGCCAGAACTTGCCATTTAGCAGTTATGAGGGGGATAGATTGGAATGGAAGGGGCAGCTAGGTGGCGCAGTGGATAGAGCACCAGCCCTGGATTCAGGAGGACCTAAGTTCAAATCTGGCCTCAGACACTTGACACTTACTAGCTGTGTGACCCTGGGCAAGTCACTTAACACCAATTGCCTCACCAAAACCCCCCCCAAAAAAACCCCAACAGTGGGACAGGGTTCTTAGTCACCAAGATTATGGGGTCTATACCTGGAAGGGAACAGAAGAGTTTGGGACTTTGCACAGCCCTTGTAGAGGGCAGAGTGGGGAAAGTGTTAGGTGATAATAGGTAAAGAGAAGGTAGAGTTGAGTTGGAGACAAACCTTCCTATCTAACAGAGAGAGGGATTTTAGCCGTCTCCTAGCCCTCTAATTGGTTGTCTCTTGGCATTATGCTGTGGCCCACTGGTTGTGGGGAGAAGGGTTACCTTGAAGACCACTGAAATCAGAGTTAGGTAGAGAAGGGAAGAAGGGAAACAAGGGAAAATAGAGCACAGATGAAAATGTTAAGAAAGCAGTTACAAAAAAGGAGGGGGAGGAAGGGGGAATGTGGAGTCTGGGCCAAGGCTGGGTATGTCACAGACACTAAGACATAGCAGCTTCAGAATTTTAATGATCCAAAAGATTGTGATCTTTGACATGAGTCAATAGATGGATAAATCACTTTCAGATTCTTGAAAGTTCTCATCTAGTTCTACTTTTTTTTTTTTTTGGTAAGGCAATTGGGGTTAAGTGACTTGCCCAGGGTCACACAGCTAGTAAGTGTTAAGTGTCTGAGGCTGGATTTGAACTCAGGTACTCCTGAATCCAGGGCCGGTGCTTTATCTACTGTGCCACCTAGCTGCCCTTAGTTCTACTCTTAACAAGAAAAGCACTCATTATTAAATGTGAGCATTATAGTGAACAGGTTGGATTTTTTTTCCTAATCTTGGAATAATTCCTTCATTGATTACAATTAAATCAATTAATAATCAGCAAACACCTTTTTTTGTTCAGAGTCCTATGCTAGGTGCTACATTTAAGAGACATAGGGTCTAGAACTAGCATAGGATGTCAAGCTGATCTTAAGGATTGGAAAGGTTTTAAATTTTGGGGGGGAGCAGGGCCAATGAGGATTAAGTGACTTGTACAGGGTCACACAGCTAGTGAGTGTCAAGTGTCTGAGGCTGGATTTGAACTCAGGTCCTCCTGAATCCAGGGCCATTGCTCTATTCACTGTACCACCTAGCTGCTCCTGAAAGGTTTTAATTTACTTCTAGTTACAGATTCTGAGCTGGAAAGGAGTTTATTTGCCATCAAGTTGAATTCCTCTCATTTTATTAATGAAGAAATTGCAGCCCGGAAAAATTAAGTGACCTGCCCAAAATCCTTAAGGTACTTAGGGACAGCAAATTCAAGCCTTTCATTTTAATGATGAAGAAACTGAGGCCAAGATGGGTTAAGTGGGTTGCCAAAGGCATAATTATAATAAATGGTAGACCCCCAGGTCACGTGACCAACAAGACCAGAACACTCTCAAAAACTCTCCAAAAGAGGTAGGACAATTTAACTGTCTCCACAGGTAAAAACACCAATAAGTCTAATAGACCAAGGCTTCTTAAACTCAAACTTCTACTTGAGATCCCTTTTCACCAGAGAATTTTTTACAAGATCCCAGGGTAAATAGGTATATAAAATAGGTATATGTAATCTTTTATTTTTGCCAAATTTTTCATGACGCCTACATTCCATTATGTAACCCCATGTAGGGTCATGACCCACAGTTTAAGAAGTTAGGTAACAGACTAACACCCTTGTGAATGAACTGCAGAGAATACTAATTCCTAATGTGTACACTTAGCACCAGCCTCCATGCATGACTCTAGAACTAATGGAGCAATTTCCCTGCTGTCACAGCCTTCTCCTGTCCTCTTCCTACTAGTCTGTGACAACAAGCAGATTTCAACTCTTCCCACCAACTTGTGGAGAAGGAATTATAAGAAAGTCTGGGGCAGAAGTGGTCATTCAGAGCACTAAAAAATAGAGGGAATTGGAGTGCCAGCATGTGTATGGGAGCTACACAGGGGATGAAGGAAAGGGATCTGGCATCCAGCTGCAGCCAATCATGTTCCCCTAAAAGATGCTTAGAAAAGGGACTGGGGCCAGTAAAAAAGTGAATTTCCCAACAGGGGAAAGAACTGAAATAGCTCTGAAGTCCAGGGATCTACCATCAAAGGGGAAAAGGAAAAAAATTAGTAATAGGGAAATATAAAAAGACTAAAATCACCAAAGATCTCAGGAGGAAGAAAACTCAGTTAAGAATCAAGAGAACAAGCAGATAAGTCAACAGGGAAGATAGCAAACCATAAGGAAGGTAGTTCTAAATAAATATTGCAAAGCAAAGGAAATTTAACCAACAACCCAGATGAAACCAAGAACCCTGTGGATTCCAAAGAAAGCATGGAACCCCCAGGATGTTTCTAAATAGTTCAAGAGAAAAATCAGAATCTTAAAACAAACCAAAAGAGACCAAATGGCAGAATCCACAGCCTGCACAGAATAAAATAATTAGTAGAATAGAAAAACTCAAATCTGCTCTCCCAAGAAGTGAAAGAGAAGTTAACTTATTGAAAAGACAAATATATAGGGGCAGCTAGGTGGCACAGTGGATAAAGCACCGGCCCTGGAGTCAGGAGGACCTGAGTTCAAATCTGGTCTAAGACACTTGACAGTAATGATAAAAGAATATTAGGATCTCTATATAAGCAAAACACACTATTTCTGAAGAAAGGGTGTATAGATAATACATAGTGGAGGGGGAAGATAGGTCGTACAGATAAAGTACCTGCCCTGGATTCAGGTGGACCTGAGTTCAAATCTAGCCTCAGACACTTGATGCTTGCTAGCTGTGACCCTGGGCAAGTCACTTAATCCTCATTGCCCTGCAAAACAAAACAAAACAAAAAAACAACAACAAAAAACATAGTGGAGCTAGAATTTGAACCCAGGTCCAAGTTCAAATTTGAATTTCAAAGTCAGCACTGCATAAATGGTAGAGCTTTTCTCATTGCTATTGTTTATTTCTAAATGGACCTAGAGATAAGACTCTCACTGGACTTCAAAATACAAGGCAGTGAAAACAGAAAGGCAAAATGATGTGGGAGTGAGACCTTAAAACAATCTCTTAATATTTCTAGACTTTTGTTTCTTTAACATTAAAATGAAAGTTCAACTCGACAAATTTATTTCCTTTTTAATAACTATTTATTATGCATCTATTATGTATAAAGTGATATATTAATGCAAAGACAAAAATGAAACCATCAAGCATCCTATATCCTACAGGGATACAACACAGAATCATAGATTTTAGTGCTGAAAGAGACCATATAACCCATCTAACCAGACCAGTACTGGTATGTTGGTAGTCTTACATGCAACTTGCAAATTTAAAAAAGCATTTGACTCTAGCCCACATATGAGTCAGCTGTAACCCTGTTCACATGAGATACATTTTCCTTTTCTGAGGCCTTGTCAAATTACAGTGGTAATCTGCTGATAAGTGAATCCAGTGTTTCAACAGTCTAGCACAACTTCTTATTCCTTTGCCTTATGTTAGAATCCAAGGTGC
Organism: Dromiciops gliroides; assembly: GCF_019393635.1. Lineage (NCBI taxonomy): Eukaryota > Metazoa > Chordata > Mammalia > Microbiotheria > Microbiotheriidae > Dromiciops > Dromiciops gliroides. The sequence goes on from NC_057862.1 coordinate 238,365,505, forward strand.
TAATCTTTCTGATCAGGAATTACTTATCTGGTAAGAATAAGAAGATTAAGTTATTTGTTGGCTGAGCTGCCAACTCCTGCCAGCTCCTGCCTTCTCTTTCATTTCTGACCATGTGAACTACTTGAAAATACTTCTTTTTCCGACTCCAAGTACTATCCAGTCTCTCAGATAGCTTAGCCCAGAGCTGTATTTAAGTACATTTGAAGGTGATAGTATCATATTTAAAGACTAGCTTTGTTTTCCTGTGCCTGTTTTGCTGATATGAATATCAAGAAGACATTGGATAGTTGTTTTTCATATATATATATATACATATACACATACATGTTTATTAAATATTTCCCAATTACATATATACATTTTAACATTAATTTTTTTTTTAAGTGAGGCGATTGGGGTTAAGTGACTTGCCCAGGGTCACACAGCTAGTAAGTGTTAAGTGTCTGAGGCCAGATTTGAGCTCAAGTCCTCCTGACTCCAGGGCTGGTATTCTATCCACTGCGCCACCTAGCTGCCCAACATTAATTTTTTAAAAATTTGAGTTCCAAATTTTCTCCCTCCCTCTTCTTGATCCTCCCGTATTCATTGAAAAGGCAAACAGTATATTGATTATACATGTGAAGTCAAGCAAAATATATTTCCTTCCATATTAGCCATGTTACAAGAAAACACACATAAACACATCCAAGAAAAATTTAAAAATATGATTCAATCTGCACTCATTTCATTAGTTCTCTCTGTGGATATGGATAGCATTTTTCATCATGAGTCCTTTGGAATTGTCTTGGATCATTGCTTTGATTAGAGTAGTTAAGTCTTTCACACTCAATTATCCTTACAGTATCTCTTTTCATGCCTCCCTCCTCAAATTACCTGGTATTTAATTGGTATATGTGTATATAACATGTTATACTGCTCCAGGGCAAGGACCATTTAATTTTGGTTTTTATACCCCCAGTGCCTAGCACAGTGTCTAGTACATAATACCAGGCCTTTACTTAATAGCATGCTATTTAAAGGCCCACACAACCATTCCATAGACATAAACCAAACATAATATTGAAAGTTCCCATGTGGATGAGACACAAGCAAACCTTTACTCCAAACATGGAATGAAAATCTAATGTATAACTGCTAGATTAAATGGAATTTCTTTAAAATAAAAATATTCTGCCCTTAAATACCAAAAGAAAAATAATTAACACTTCCAAATATACGGGAGAATATTAAGACTCGTTTTTAGAGAATTATTACTCAGTAATTATGTGAGGGGAGAAGTTGACAGAAGCTTGGGAGAAAACAGATCCTTGTGCTTTTAACTTCAGGAGAGTTCCAGGGATCTCTATATATGGTCCATGTCCAAAAATATATCTCTCCTTCTGCATTTGAATACATCATCCACCTCTTGGTCTTGAAGTAGGTAGCTTGCTTCATCATCAGCACACTCAAGTTATGTTTGGTCCTTACATCTTTTGTTGTTGTTGATGTTGTTGTTCTGTTTTTGATGAGGCAATTGGGGTTAAGTGACTTGCTCAGGGTCACACAGCTAGTAAGTGTTAAGTGTCTGAGGCTGGATTTGAACTCAGGTCCTCTTGACTCCAGGACCGGTGCTCTATCCACTGCGCCACCTAGCTGCCCCTGGTCCTTACATCTTTTGAAATTATTTTTCTTTGGAGCATCATTGTATATAAATTGTTTTCTTGACTCTACTCACTTTGCTCTCTAGCATTTTAAACAAGTCTTCTCTGGTTTTGCTGAGGGCATCCTTTTTGTCATTTCTTACAGAGTGGTAATATCATGTTTTATTGATATACCATAATTAGTTCAGCCATCATAGTAGATAACCCCTTTAGTTTCCAGTTCTTTGCTATAACAAAAAGAGTTGCTTTAAATATTTTAAAAGTTTTGCCAATCTGTGGATAAAGCACTGGGCCTGGATTCAGGAGGACTTGAATTCAAATCCGATCCCTGACACTTGATATTTACTAGCTGTGTGATCCTGGGCAAGTCACTTAACCCTCATTGCCCCACTAAAAAAAAAAAAGCCACAGCAATATACTAAGTAAAAATAAAGATATGTTTTATTCTGGAAGTACAGTTATAGTTGAGTGGGATGGAAAGTACACCCACTGACCCCTGTAATAGAGACTCGAGGAGAAAGGAGGCCGAAGCATTGATTTTATTTCTTTCGAAAGAAAGGTGCACCACACTCACTGGGACAACCAGGAAGTGTGACACACCGGGATTAGAAATCAAGCAGTTTTTATACTTTTTACAGACATCTAATTTGAGCAAAATGCGGTAATTGGGTTCAGCAATAAATTATTCTCCTGGAATGTTCAGCGATTACTTATTTTGCAACATTTTCAGTTTCCGCAACAACTTTATCATGTCTACGTAATGTCTCGGTGCAGACTCTTTGAAACAATTTTTAAGTTGATATGCCTATATTTAGAAAGGGGGATAGTAGCTTCTCATTATTGCCTCTCTCTAGAGAAAAAATAGATAGAGAGAAATAGGGGGCTCTAAAGGGCTTTAAGACTTTGAGATCAGATCACTAGGCCGAAGGGGGGGCACTTTCCATCTCAGTGGAGGGTCATATCCATATGTCCCTCTCATAGTGATGCATAACTGGAGCTCTTTGGTCTTAATATTGAGTGGGATGGGAAGTACATCCACTGACCCCTGTAATAGAGACTCGAGGAGAAAGGAGGCCGAAGCATTGATTTTATTTCTTTCGAAAGAAAGGTGCACCACACTCACTGGGACAACCAGGAGGTGTGACACACCGGGATTAGAAATCAAGCAGTTTTTATACTTTTTACAGACATCTAATTTGAGCAAAATGCGGTAATTGGGTTCAGCAATAAATCATTCTCCTGGAATGTTCAGCGATTACTTATTTTGCAACATTTTCAGTTTCCGCAACAACTTTATCATGTCTACGTAATGTCTCGGTGCAGACTCTTTGAAACAATTTTTAAGTTGATATGCCTATATTTAGAAAGGGGGATAGTAGCTTCCCATTATTGCCTCTCTCTAGAGAAAAAATAGATAGAGAGAAATAGGGGGCTCTAAAGGGCTTTAAGACTTTGAGATCAGATCACTAGGCCGAAGGGGGGGCACTTTCCATCTCAGTGGAGGGTCATATCCATATGTCCCTCTCAATATGTTGATGAAGAAAAGACTTCAGTCAAACATTCTTGGGTCCAGGGAGGAACCCCTTGGAGATGAGCTTACTTTCTTGTTATTAAATACTGTAGTACCTTGACATCCTTAAAGAGCAAGACAAATGACGCTTTCTTGTCATATAAAAAGCATGGTCATGAAATTATGGCTATGGTGGGAACAATATCCTACCCCCTACCCCTGTGCAAGTTAGGCTAGTTTTTCCTTAAATGGTATTGAAGCTATATTCCAGACTTGACTGGATCAGGGGACTAAAGGCTTAGGCTCTTAACATTACTTCCTGGTTGCCAGAATACAAATCAGCCATGAGTAGTTCCACAATGCGTGGCTGGTGGAAAAGAAGGGCAATTCAGATAAGGGTGATTCATTTAGCTGAGTCAACTAAAGGTGTCCTCAGTGACCATCCTTGTTGAATATCCTTCTCCTGCTATTCCTAAATAAAGCTCCTTCCGTTAACTGTTGATTGACTCACAAGTGTCTCATTTTGTTCCAATTTTTGTTGTTGTTCAGTTGTTTCAGTCATGTCTGATTCTTCATGACCCCATTTGGAGTCTTCTTGGCAAAGATACTAGAGTTGTTTTCCATTTCCTTCTACAGCTCATTTTACAGATGAAGAAACTGAGGCAAACAGGGTTAAGGAACTTGTCCAGGGCCACACAGCTAATAAGTGTCTGAGGCCAGATTTGAACTCAGGTCTTTTTGTTCCAGTATCAAACATAAATTACCAGGGGATTGCCTTGAATCACATCCAGCCCAGAACAATAGGTCCTAGACCAACAAGCTACATTTTGTTATGGAAGGTAGAATCTTCACTCTTGAGATATTTTTGGAAGAATATTTGAATTTGCTCCCAACTGTCCACCTGTGCCATGAAGTGAGCCTTTGACTCACCTCCACAAAAGACCCCTTGGCCCACCACTGCATGCACCGTCATTAAACATGGAGGAAAATAAGGGGGTTCGATGCAATGGCCAGTCTTTGGATAACAGATGATCTGAGGTTTTTCCTTACCATGAGACTGTAACCATTCAGAGGCTATATATGCATAGGATTCACTCTTCCAGTTATGATCATCTTGACCAACAATGAACAAGAAAGGACCCTGGGCCTTCTCTATTGGGATGAGGCTTTGGCTGTTGTGCTTCTCTAATGGGTTACTCCAAATATCCATGTAATCTATAAGGCCTGACTCTGTGACCTTGTATCTCTTTGGGTCATTTTTAACATCAAGAAGAGTCATTTCCCTATAGTGCAATGGGGTAATTGTGTTGGCCACACAAGCATTTATAAGCACTGTGGCTGTGACACCTTTCAGGAAGGAGGCCATGGAAAGACACAAGTCACCCCCTTTGGAGAATCCAAGTAGCCCAATGCCAGGACCTTTCACCTGATAGAAGATAGGAGAGAAATAAAGCCATTATTGTAGTCAAAAATAGAAGAAATAACAAGGTGATTTCTTGAAGTAAAAAGTCCTAGGTCTGAATCCTATGTCTGACATTTACTAGTTGTTTGATCCTAGACAAATTACTTAGCCTGAAACTCAGTTTCCTCATCTGTAATATGAATATTTAAAAAATGTTTGCATTACAGGGGCAGCTAGGTGGCGCAGTGGATAGAGCACCAGCCCTGGAGTCAGGAGAACCTGAGTTCAAATCCAACCTCAGACACTTAACACTTACTAGCTGTGTGACCCTAGGCAAGTCACTTAACCCCAAATTGCCTCACCAAAAAAAAAAAAAAAGTTTGCATTACTTACTTATTCACAGTGTTTTTTAACCAATGTAGTTATATTCCACCCTCTGCTATTGAATCTTTTATTCTCTTGGATTATTGTGATAATTTGCCTTGCTAACTTCAACCATAGAATAGTTCTGCCTTCCGTCTTCATGAATACTCATGTGCTACTGAAAGGAACTAAAGGAAGTCACAGACTTCTGGATATAGCAAAGTATGATCTTCTACAAGAAGATAGATGGATGGATGGATGGATGGATGGATGGATGGATGGATGGATGGATGGATGGGTGGATGGATGGATGGATAGATGGATAGATGGATAGATGGATACAGATAGGAAGAACATGGCCCTTGACCTTCAGTAGAATATAAGCTAATAGATGGAATAAGGTGAAAAGATAAGAGTTTCATACTTTAAAAAAATCTGTAATTTCACTTTTGTGGCTATTCCTTCCATCAACATATAATACAGGGGGCAGCTAGGTGGCGCAGTGGATAGAGCACCGGCCCTGGAATCAGGAGTACCTGAGTTCAGATCCGGCCTCAGACACTTAACACTTACTAGCTGTGTGACCCTGGGCAAGTCACTTAACCCCAATTGCCTCACTAAAAAAACAAAACAAAACAAAAAAACCAAAAAAACATATAATACATTAAGGGACTGTTTCATGAGTTGCTGTAGCCAAAAAAAGTAATTATCTTTTTCTTGTGAGCCTCTCCAAATTGATCAAACTAGGATTCTGACCTAGCTTTCTCATTATGGTATTGTGTTGGGTGAAGGATGAAATGACTGAGGAAACAAAGGTTTGAGCTTTTGAGTATATTGATTTATTAAGCAATGCATGCTAATTGCCTAACAAATTGGGACCAAGCCCCTCAGCTTATAGCCCTGAACCCTGAATACAAGGGGAGACAGACTTTTATGCATTAAAACAATTAATCAAATAAGACCAATTAATTAAAAGAAAACTATTAGGGGCAGCTAGGTGGCGCAGTGGATAGAGCACCAGCCCTGGAGTCAGGAGTACCTGAGTTCAAATCTGGCCTCAGACACTTAACACACACTTACTAGCTATGTGACCCTGGGCAAGTCACTTAACCCCAATTGCCTCACTAAAAAAAAAAAAAAAGAAAAGAAAAGAAAAGAAATGAAAAGAAAACTATTAACCAGGATACAAAATTAGGTAATCTGGTTTCTAATTGGAGGAAAGATTAAAGACTTTCCAAGTTGGGAAGGGAAGAAAGAACAGGTACAATTCCCTGAAATCAGAAAAAGAGGTGACCTGCTCCCCCCCCCAAGTGTCTCTATTTAATTAAAGAAAAATGGAAACAATAACCGATTGACCAGAACAGGGTCATTTTTCAGATAAGACATATGGGTTGCTTGAGATATATAATTGTGAGAAAACTCTTTACATCAATCTTCAGTTCTGATTGGGTTTCTGGTCAACATAACTTGGATCCTTAGTTAAGGATCTCTAAGCATAGTAGAGGTAGTCAATCCAGTTTCCCATCCATGCAGGGATAGGTTCAAACAAGGCAATAAAGTTTTCCCACAATTCCCATAATCGAATAGAGTTTTTTCACAAGACAGTAATTGGACTAGACACATAACTGATTAGAAAGGGAACTGAGCTAACTCCAGAATTAAGTCACAAGATGGAGTTGGTATGGTTTACTCCATTCCCACTACTACTTGTTCTGATTTCCTCGGTGTGAGAAAATGGGTAGTTATCTCCTCTCAATGACCATACTCCTCCTGACCTGTTTGTAGGACAAAGGTCTCAGATCCCCTTCTCCCCCTCAGGCTAACAAAATCACAGGGTTCAAGGAGCCCTCATCTCAATAAGGTCCGCTCTGGAGTGGTGTCCATATAAGGAAGTATAAGGTCCACTCCTGAGTTATGCCCATACAAGGAAGAGGGGTGGGAATACTGTGTTCCAATTAGCTAGTTTTTGCGAGTAGATTGTAACCCTTGAGTAATCGGACCAGTGATGAAAAAGGGGAGGGTCCATTCTTGTTAGGGACTAGGTTATAAAACAGGACCTTCGAGCCCCCTTTCTTTGCACCCACTAGCTGCACACTAGGGTGCCTCCTTCTCACAAGAAGGAAATAAAAGAGCCTTTGTCACATCGCTGCTGAGTTCCTGAGAATTATTGAGAAGAGGATGGTTTTTCCCTCACACTCAGTATGGAGATTTGGGGACCTCAAATATTCTGTCAAAAGAGTACTATCTCCTGGGGCCAGCTAGGTGGCCCAGTGGATAAAGCACCAGCCTTGGGTTCAGGAAGACCTGAGTTCGAATCTGGCCTCAGACACTTGACACTTACTAGCTGTGTGACCCTGGGCAAGTCACTTAATCCCCATTGCCCTGAAAAAAAAAAAAAAAAGAGTACTATCTCCTGCAGGTCTCAATCTCAACTCACCTGGAAAAGTTTCCAGGAGGGACTCAGCAATAGCTTGCTCTCAGAGGGCCAGGTTAAATAAGAAATGTACAAACTATGCTACGTTTCAGAGTATCTTCCGGAGCATTCTCCCTGCCAAAAAGTGAGAATTATCAGCTGATAATTTCTTGGCTTGTCTTAATGTTAATTTCATTCTTCAAAAGTAGAAGAAATGACATGGAGAAATGCTATTCTGGAGCTGATTCTCACCAACAGGAGAAAATTAGTTGCTAAAACAAAAGTGATGGGAACCCTGTGGGGCCATCACATCTTAGAAGAAATCATGACACAGTCTAACATGCACCCTAGATTGTGGGAAAGAAGATTTCAAAGAGTTCAGAGAAAGGATAGGGAGTGTGCCATGCCCTAAAATTCTACAGAACCCAGGATGGGGTTATGGAGTGATCAAGGATGAAATTTGGAACATGTGTAATGATAGACTGGGAAGCATGAGCAGCACGCTCAGCTAATACAATCTCCAGGTAGAAGAAGATGGAGGACCTGCTTCTAGAAAGGCACGATGATGTGTATAAGAGAAGGGCCTTGTTTCCCTCCCCAATTCGAAGCATGCAGAGGCATCTGTAACTGGCTGTGTCCTGCTAACTGCATGACTAAGAAGAACCTTTCTGATTGGCTGTGGAGTTGGAATTGGGTGCATTCAAAAGGCACTAAACAGGGGGCAGCTAGGTGTTACAGTGGATAAAACACCAGCCCTGGATTCAGGAGGGCCTGAGTTCAAATCTGGCCTCAGACACTTGATGCTTACCAGCTGTGTGACACTGAGCAAGTCACTTAACCCTCATTGTCCCGCAAAAAAAAAAGGCACTAAACAGTGAAAAGGAGTCCTTTGCTCTTCTTTTTCCTTGCCTAGTTTGGATTTAAGCAGAGGTGAAGCAATAATGGAAATAGCTACGATTCAGTGAGCTGCAAAAGGTCGGAATGGTTTTTTTTGTTTGTTTGTTTTGTTTGTTTGTTTTAAAGGACTGGGTTTTACAGTCACCTAGCCCACCTGTAAGAGTGAGGTCAAAGGAATGACCTGAGGGGCACAAAGGGAGCCGAAAGGAGGACACATTCAGTATCTCTGCTGCATTTGGAAGTGGTGAGAGGAGCAATATATAGAAACTGATTTAAATTTGATTAGTCTTGGGGAACAAGGTAGCATAGGGGAGAACGTGCCCCTTAAGTACTGGGGGGAAACATTTGTACTTCCATTCTTGCTATGGCTTTGAAGTAAATATCTGCTCACAAAAGCTAATTGATGTTATTTGGTTAAAAGCACCTAAGGGACAAATCACTGGCAGCTAATAGTGGGGGAAACTACCCTAAAGGGAGGCTTGAGCCAATAGCATTAAAGGAAGGCACCTCCAGACCCTCAGGGGTGCTCCTAAGGACCCTGAGGAAATATAGCTGTAATCACTCTAAAAGAATAAATACACATACATATACAATGATAAGTTTCTTTCATATAGAACCTACAGAAACAATATACAGTCCTGAGGAAAAAGAAGGCATTTTTGAAAGATTGATGTGGCTCATCATTGACCAAACTGGATTTTTTGAAAAAGAAGCGTCCAGAAGGTGAAAGCAAGGGTGGTAATAAAGGGTAAATATAGAAATGTGCCATAGTTGCGTAAGAATGGCATCATTCCAAAGTTTATAAATAGCCGAGAAAGGCTTCAGTTTGAGGACTAGGTTTGGTTTTTTTTTTTTTTGTTTCTGTTCTTGTTTGTTTTTAATTCTCTTGGAGTAAAGAGGATGATCAAAAAAAGGGAAAGGTATTTACTACTACAATCAAGAGTTCCAAAGGGAGATGGTTAAATGATGTCCCAAGGGACTGGAGAGATTGATGTGAATAATTACTTCAGAAACTTTCACTGTCTTACCATAAAATAGTTCTCCCAATGGAACTTCTGGATAATAAATTAAAAATTATAATAATAGTTTTAAATAAATAAATAATGGTAAATCTTTCTGTTCCCCTATATCCTACCTTCCTCCCTCCTCAAATCCCATTTGGCCCAGCCTCAGAGTATCCATTCATATCCATACCTCTGGATGCTGCAACATGTAGTTCAGGGCCTCTTCAAAATATTCCAGATGTAAATCATTCAACCATTGGGGGAGATCTTCAAATCTGAAATAAGCTAGAGCAAGCAGAGCAAAGCCATGTCCAGCTAGCAAGCTGGCTCTATATTCACAGAGACCACCTCCACTTCCATATAGGTCAATGATCCCCGGAAAAGGCCCTGCTCCTAGAAGAGGTAACAAATTGGAAGGATTCTTTAGTCCCAAGAGACAAACTTAAATTACAACACTAGGACCTGAAAGTAAAGACAACAGATTTAGACCATGTCTTTGATTTCTTTTTATTTTATTTTATTTTTTAGTGAGGTAATTGGGGTTAAGTGACTTGCCCACACAGGGGCACCTAGGTGTCGAAGTGGATAGAGCACCGGCCCTGGAGTCAGGAGGACCTGAGTTCAAATCTGGCCTCAGACACTTGACACTTACTAGCTGTGTGACCCTGGGCAAGTCACTTAACCCTCATTGCCCTGCCCTCCCCCCCCCCAAAAAAAAATTAACTCAAGTGTTTCTGGGAATTTATAAGTGTGAGCAATGTCTCTTCTGGCACAGACCAAAAAACTGTTCTCTTTTTTAACAAATGGTTTCATAAGTTGTCCAGGACCCCCCAAAAATACTCTGGTGGTCAACCTTCTGGTGATGAATTTCTCTTAATTTAGTGAGGCTGGGCATTCATTATTGGGGTCCATACTTAAAACTTGACAAACTTAGTTAGAGCTTCCAGGTCTTACAGCATAACAGCAAAGCCCTTGAGAACTTGGGGTCACACATTTGTATGTATTCTGTGCTGTCTGTGTGCAAATTAGAGTGTAAGCTCCTTCAGGGCAAGGGTGGGCATTTTGGTATCCCCAGCACCTAGTAAAGTGCCTCACACAAAGCTTGTTGATTGGTGAGGTAGAAATGTTGAAAAATTACTTAGGTGCTTGCTTGTACTTAGGTGCTTGCTGGATATAGTCATCTTTTATCAGCCATGACTGTAGCAATGATATGTTAAATTAGATATAGTGAAAAGTCAAAATAATAATGACAGCTAACATTTATATTAAACTTTGAAGTTTGCAAAGCACTTCACAAATAATATTTCATTTGATCCTCACAACAATCCTTGGAAATAGGCACTATTTTACATATGGGGAAACTGAGGAAAACAGATTAAGTGACTTGCCCACGGTCATACAGCTAGGAGGTCTCAAAATCAGGATTTGCACTCAGATCTTCCAGACTCAACACTCTAGCTGCATTAGTATTGCAACAGATTAAGAGAAGTATAAAACACAATGGGCCAAGAAAAAAAATATTTCAGCTGTTGTCCTCTGTTAGAACTAAATTGTGGGGGCAACTAGGTAGCACAGTGGATAAAGCACTGGCCCTGGATTCAGGAGGACGTGAGTTCAAATTTTACCTCAGATACTTGACACTAGCTGTGTGACTCTGGGTAAGTCACTTAACCCTCATTGCCCTGCACCCCCCCCCCCAAAAGAACTAAATTGTGGAGTGTTTCAAATGACAGGATGATGAAACTGGACTTTATTCTATAAACAATGGGTAAACCATTGAAGGTGTCTAGACCCAGGAACAGACATGGAAAAAAGATAGATTCCTGGCAATGGTGTACAGAAAGGACTATAAAGGTCCAGAGGGGGAAACTGAGATTTCCTTTGGTTTTCAAAAAATGAAAAATCACAGAAAAAAATTTGGAGAAAAAGTTTCCCTTCCATACCGTGCCCTTCAGTTCTCCTCCCTATTTCACATGCATTCACAAATCTACTTATGAACACTAAGGTGATCATTTTATGTGCAGACTAAATTTTAGATAGATAATTCATTTGTGTCCCTAAACAGACAGTGTCTTCTTAGGTCTCCCTAAAGGGACTAAACAGTTTCATATTTCATAATTTTCATTAAAAACAAACCTAGCCTTCCCCATCCATGAGTTTTAATTTTCCCCAAATCTTAAACCTCTCCTCAGTAGGAACAATACCAGAAACCAATTTACATCTGTTTTGAGCGGATTATATGTGTATAATCTAATCCCTGACAGGTATCCAAATTAGGAACTCTCTGGGCTCCAATCTCCTTGCCAGTTTGGTCCTTAAGGAAGCAAGTAGAGCACGGCTGACTCAAATGGTCATGAAAACATGGATTTAAAATTGGAAAGGTCCTCAAAGCCATTGAGTCCAACTCCCCTTATTTTACACATAAGGAACCTGAGGCCAAAGACGGCAAATGACTTGTCCAAAGTCACACAGGTTGTCAGTGGCATTGACAGGATTTGAACGGAGATACTGTCCCTTTAGAGCAAAAGCTCTCTCCCATTGTCCCCAGGCATCTAAAAAACGTAACTGCTTCTTCAGGCACCTAAAGAGAAATTAATAGAATCTGGTTAAGGTTCCTAAGGGAGGTGTAAAAGCATTAGGATGGAGCTACAAAATGGGATTTAGAAAATCCTGCTGGGGGGAATCAGGGAGCTTGGGGAATACTTTGGAAGAATTTGTAACATCTACTGCCCCTACATTCCAACCCAGTAAAAAGAAAATGGGTAAGGCTGGTATTGCAAAGACAAGCATGAGATTCCAGCAACGCACCCGGAGGCAGGAAGAGGGTGGCCCGCATGCTGCCCTCTCGCACCGGAATCCTCTTCACCCCCGGCCCCAGGAAGCTTCGCTCGTGGACTACTTGGGCCAGAAGCTTCGTGGGCTTGGGGTCGTGCCCCTCGTACACCTCCAGGTCCACGCGGAAAGGGGTCTGCACATCCCGCTTCACCAGTCTTTCAAGGGGTTTCTCGGACTGCAGGGTCCGGAATAACCCCATAGGCTCCACGCCGCTGTAGCTGCCCCCCAGAGAGGGCGCCCGCGCCAGGTCCAGCTGCCCGCCCGCGTCCGCCTGGTAGCGGGCAGACGACTGGAAGAGCACCCCTTTCTCATCGCAGAGGGAGGCGCGCAGGGTGACCGGCTGGGCCGGGGCCAGACCGTGCACCGCGATCTCCACCGGCTCATCCCACAGGCAGCGGGACCCGGGAGTCAAGTTCAAGATCACGGCCATTGAAACTGACCTTAGGGACCCAGGAGTACACAAAGAGGAAATGAAAGGGATAGTCCTCTCATTCCCATTGACTCCCCCGTGGGCGGAATCTCTTGAGCGGTCCAATAAGCTTCTGTAAAGGCGACAAAGCTCCCGCGGAGAGGTGGAGCGGGATTGGCCACCTGTAGAGTTCAAAGTCCTTCCCTCTTCGTTGTTGTTCAGTGGTTTTCAGGGAAAATACTTATAATGCAAAGGGGTTGGGAAAGGCTTCTTGGAAATGATGGGATTTTAGTTGGGACTTAAAAGAAACCAGAGATAGCAGGGGAAGTTGAAGAGGGAGAGCATGCCAAGCATTAGAGACAGCCAGGAGCTCCTCGAATAGCAAGGAGTCACTGGATCAGTCTGTGTGTTGAGAAGTAAGGTGTTAAGAAGACAGAAAAGAGACGAGGAGGCAAGTTCATAAAGGGCTTTGAATGCCAACAGAGCATTTTGTATTTGATCACGAAGGCAATAAGAGCCTCCGGAGTTGATTGAGGTAAGAGGGTGACATGATCTGATCTGCGCTTCAGGAAAATCACTTTGGTGACTGAATGGAGGATGGGCTGGAGTAGGGAGGACGACTCATTGCAGACAGGCCCATTAGCAGGTTACTGCAATAGTCCAGGCATGAGGTGAAGAGGGCCTGCACAACAGGGAAAGCAGTGGCAGAGGAGAGAAAGGACTGTATTTGAGATATATTTCCAAAATGAAATGGGGGCAGCTAGGTGGCGCAGTGGATAAAGCCCCGGCCCTGGATTCAAGAGGACCTGAGTTCAAATCGGACCTCAGACACTTGACACTAGCTGTCACTGGGCAAGTCACTTAACCCTCATTACCCCTCAAAACAAAACAAAACAAAAGAACGCAACAACCAAAAAAAAAAAGTGAAATCCACGGGCCTTGGCAACAGCTTGGCTATGTGAGGAGGGCGGAGGGGGAGGGGGAGAAGGTTGCAAATTTAAGAGACTAGGGGAAAAAAAAGAGAGAGACTAAAGGGATAGTGTTGCCCTCTATAGTAATAGGGAAGGAAGGAGCAGGGGAAAGTTTAGGGGGAAAGATAGAGTTCTGTTTGGGGTGTATCAAGTTTAAGATGTCTACTGGACAATTCAGTTTTAAACGTCTGAAAGGCAGTTGGAAATTAGAGAGACATTGGGGCAAGATAAGTAGATTTGAAAGGCATCAGCATAGAGACGGTCATTAAATCCATGGGAGCTGATGAGATCACCAAGTTGAAGCAGTATAGAGGGAGAAGAAGAGAGGTTGCAGGGCAGAAGCTGGGATCTGGGTAAGGATCTGGCAAAGGAAGTGGAGTAGGAGCAATCTGATAAGTAGGAGAACCAGGAGAGAGTTGTGTGCCAAGAGAAGAGCGTGATCAGTAGTGTCAGAGGCTTCAGAGAGGCCAAGGAGAATGAGGACTGAGAAAAGGTCACTGGATTTAGCAACTAGGCAGTCATTAGGAACTTTGAAGAGAGCAGTTTCTGTGAAAGGATAAGGCCAGAAGCTAAGGAGAGGAGAGAAAGGGGAGGCAGGTGGGGGCAGCTAGGTGTGCAGTGGATAAAGCACCGGCCCTGGATTCAGGAGGACCTGAGTTCAAATCCAACCTCAGACATGATACTTACTAGCTGTGTGACCCTGGGCAAGTCACTTAACCCTCATTACCCTGCCAAAAAAAAAGCGGAGGAAGGCACCTGTTGTAGACTGACTTTTTAAGGAGTTTAGTCACAAAGAGCAGAATAGCTAGAGGACAATAGCCAGAGGGGATGGAAGGATCAAGTGAGGGCTTTTTCAGAATAGGCAGGAGGGAATGAGCTAATAGATAGGGAGAGACTTAACATTAGGATAGAGAGAAAAAAAAAACACTGAAGGATAGACTGAGGATGACTCATTGCCTCTGGGAACAAATAATGGGTTTTTTTGGGGGGGAAGCTAGGTGGCTCAGTGGATAAAGCACCCTCATTGCCTTGCCCCCCCCCCAAATAATAATCTGTTTGGCATTTGGTCAGAGGACACAGCATGGAATGGGATTCCTCGAGCAAGTTAGTCTTAAATCCACCTCATCACTTGAGGGGTGAAGGAGGAAAGAGTGGCAGAAGAAGATGAGGAAGAGGGGAGAAGAGGGACCTCACAGTGAAATAGTCTTGGGTTTGTTTGTTTTGTTTGTTTTTGCTGGGCAATGAAGGTTAAGTGATTTGCCCAGGGTCACACAGCTAGTAAGTGTCATGTCTGATGTTGGATTTGAACTCAGGTCCTCCTGAATCCAGGGCCAGTGCTTTACCCACTGTGCCACCTAGCTGTCCCCAACTTAGTACTTTTAAAAAGGGGCAGCTAGGTGGCGAAGTGGGTAGAGTACTCCCAGTGAAGTTGGAAGGACCTGAGTATTCAAATCTCAGCTCAGACACTAGCTGTGTGACCCTGGGCAAGTCACTTAACCCCAGTTGCCTTAAACATTAGGGGCCATCTCCAGTTGCCCTGATGTATATTCTTGCTACTGGACCCAGATGGCTCTGGGAAAGAGAGTGAGGTGGGTGACCTTGCACATGCCTCCCTCACTTAAATCCAATTCAGGGCAAGTTATGACATGACCCTGATGTCATGGTCCTCTTCTGGAATGAAGGACAAACAACAACTTTTTTAAAAAGGCATAAGGCAAAGTAAAGAAATTTTTTGTTGTTTTGTTCATTTGCATTAGCTTCAAGGGCAGCTAGGTGGCGCAGTGGATACAGTATGGGTCCTGGAGTCCTTCCTGCACTCAAATCTGCCTTCAGATACTAGCTGTGTGACCCTGGGTGAGTCACTCTAATCCCGTTTGTCTTTGTTTCCTCATCTGTAAAATGAGCTGGAGCAGGAATGGCAAACTACTCCAGTATCTTTGCCAAGAAAACCCCAAATGGGGTCATGAAGAGTGGGACACGATTGAACAAATTTGCATATTTTCATTTTAAAGTCCGATTTTCCCTATCAGCGCAAAAATAGTAGGCACTTAATAAATGCTTGTTGATTTGACTTCCTATCTCTTTCTGGCTGGAAGTGGACAGATTCGCTCCTTAGGCAACCTGGTTTCTCCCCCTCTTCTTTGAAATCCTGGTATAGGACTTAGTGCCTACAGGAAATAGACATAACCTTTTGCAGCTCAGATCAACCAGCTTCTTCACTCCCTGGTAACTATCTTCAGTGGCATACAGTATCACACCTGACTTATTTTTATGTCAACAGTTCTGATTATTTGGTTACACTTTTCTTGGAGGTTCCTCCTTAAATTGTTTGTATTTGTTGCAATTAAGTTAAAAATGATCTAAACAAAAATTTAAAGACCTGAAATATTTAATCAGCTCTCATAAACATATGTGTGTGTGTGTGTGTGTGTATAAAAGATCAGGATCCTTTCTTCCCCAAAATACAGGTGTATGTGTGTGTATATATATAAATAAAAATCAGTATCTTTTCTTCCCCAAAATACAAGTGTATGTGTGTGTATATGTGTGTGTGTATGTGTGTATACACACACACACACATATATAAATCAGGATCCTTTCTTCTCCAAAATACAAGTGTAAGTGTGTGCGTGTGTGTGTGCGTGTGTGTGTGTGTGTGTGTGTGTGTGTGTGTGTGTGTGTATAAATCAGGATCCTTTCTTCCCCAAAATACAAATGTATGCATCCTTTCTTCAGGCAGCTCATTTCACTAATTGTTTGTCCATTAATTTAGCTTTTAAAATGCATGATGTAAAAAAAAAATGCAGAATGTCGATGGTTTTCATCTTTGTTTGTAAAGACTGCTAATAATGCCTTGCTTCTCTTTGTCCTCAGAACCGGGCACAGTACTTCATAAATGCTTTATCTATCTTTACCTTAACTTTATTTCACCAAATTTCATTTATTCCTTGTCCTTTCTCCTGTGGCTTCAAGAGATTTTCCTACCCTGGCTATAAAGTGAAAATACTGTATCTAAAATAAGATGCTCAGGGACTTTATAGAAAATAAAGTGAGTTATAACAGTATTTTG
Source organism: Dromiciops gliroides (assembly GCF_019393635.1). Lineage (NCBI taxonomy): Eukaryota > Metazoa > Chordata > Mammalia > Microbiotheria > Microbiotheriidae > Dromiciops > Dromiciops gliroides. The sequence goes on from NC_057862.1 coordinate 238,382,019, forward strand.
CAAATGCTTTCATCTCACTCTCTAACTCAGGGCTCTCTTGATTCCTTACTGTTTTTTCCAAACATACCCACGTGATTGCTCCTTCCAGAGGCTTGCGGCTTGAAGTGCTATAGCTCAGATCTTCTTTATTGAAGCCTCTTTTTTTTTGGCGAGGCAACGGGGATAAAGTGACTTGCCCAAGGTCACACAACTAGTAAGTGTCAAGTGTCTGAGTCAGGTCTTCTAATAAACATCATAGAAGATCTTTAAAAGGCCAAATGGGATGGAAATTGAGAAAACTGATTAATCTGTAGATCAACTCCTGTCCTTACCATCACTAACTAATGCTGCATTTTCTTTCTCTGATTTTTAGAAATTATTTTCCAAAACTTCTGGAGGGTAATGGAACTTAGTTAAGAAAGCAAAAGCAAAACTGAAGCTGTTTCTTAAAAAAGCCAATATGATGTCAGCAGATTGAGAGGAAGAAAGGGAGCTCAGATATACATTGTCATTTATACTACTGCCCACTGTTATCATTGGGATGTTTAAGGTCTCTAGATAGCAGGAAGGGGCTGGTCTTGTCTGAAAGAAATTCTGAGAGTCAGAGTTCCAAGCACAACCAATTTATTAGTTAGGCTACCAGTAACCAATGAATTGGGTCAATGGCCTCCCTCAAAGACCAAAAGACCTTCAGTGAGACCTGACAGGATCTTTAATAATAATTAGCAAAATGATAGAGCAAAATCTTGAGCACCACAGCTATGTCTTCTTCTTATTGGCTATGGATGATGTAGTCAGAATTGGGATTTCATCATTTGGACCTCCCTTTCTGAAAACCCTTTTGCCACAGCCAAGACTTGATTGAGTCATAAGATAAAGGTTCTCAAGAAATGGGAGTTGCTATAATACATTAAGGGCAGCTAGGTGGCACAGTAGATAGACTGCTTGGCCAGGAGTCAGGAAGACTACTCTTTGTGTGTGAGTTCAAATCTGGTCTCAGGCATTTACTCCCTGGGTAACCCCCTGGTCAAATTACTTAATCTTGTTGACCTCATTTCCTCATCTGTAAAATGAACTGGAGAAGGAAATAGCAAACCATCCCAGTACCTTTGCCAAGAAAATCCCAAATAGGGTCACAAGTGAACAACAGTGCAATAGTTTAAATTGAGATTTTATCTTTTAGATTAAGCAGGTTTCTTCAGAAAGTGGGTAACAAGTGGGGTTACAAAGGTAAAAGGCAAGTTTCTCTGGGATGTGGGTGGTGGGTAAAGTTTACAAGGGGAAGAAACCACAAAAGGGAATATTAAATCTAGTTTAAGTCTTAGCAAAAGAGAATTAAAATCCATTTTTAATCTTACAGTTCATTAGAGATCTTGGGATGTAGAGACAGGCTGTTATGTATTGGGTTCTTTTGTATGGGAGGCCATGTAAATGGGAGAGTGGGGTGGAGGCAAGGGCCAGATACTAAGACACTAAGGTGTCTTAGAAGATGATGGGGCATTCCTCTCCCACATTGAAATTCCATCTTCTTTGACTCACAAGTAAGGCAGGGCTGAGAAAACATCCATTTGCCCCCTGTCACATACATGTGAACACTTACAGTAGACCAACCTTGATGCATGCTGGTTTGGTACTTCAGGTTTCAGATTGAAACAGAATGAGATGCTCAGAGAATAATTGACAATCTATAGCAGGAAAAAGATAATAGAGCAGAGAAAGGTCATTTGGTGAGTATGTATCCTTAATTCAGATGAGCACAGCTTCCCTTCTTCTATGGTGGTCCATTTGGCTAGGCTAAGGAAGCAGCTGAACCTCCTCATGCCCTGCCTTTTTTTGTACTTTTTTGTATATCGTGGTCATCTAACACCAAATATACTTGGTTATCCTAGCTCCTGGGATCAGATGCCACACATGGACCACTTCCATAAACAGACAATAATAAGGCTTTGTTTCATGTCAAGTTTGGTGCCAGATCATATACCTAGTATCTTATTTGTTTATTTTCAAGATGATAATTTTCTTAAGGCACAGAGAGAATATTTTTAGGAAATTTATAGGCAACTTGTATGGGTCTGGGAGTTTCCTGCCAATTCTATGGGTTGTGGAGTTTATATCCCATGTAAGTTAACTATTCTCTCACCATTCTTTATGTTTCACAAAATTATTCTCTTATTCCCTAAGGAAGACTAATCTAGTAAATTGATTACTTAAAAAAAACAACCTTTGAGAACTTTAAAAATTATTATTACTTTTTATTATTATTTATTACTTTTGACTTTATCTTATTAGTGAGAAAAAATCTTATTCCATTTACTCAGAATAATTATTTTAAAAAGAATCTCTCTAGTTGGTATCATCTCAACTCCTTAGCCTATAACATTTTAAATTCTAAATGGTGAGTTACAATTTAGAGGGATTCGTTAACTTATCATTTCCTAAATGTTTGTGGAAGAAGGTTTGGAGTTGTTTCCAAGCATCAATTTGGGCCAGGGAGTGGGCCCTAACTTCTCCTCCCCATGTCACAAGTTTGCCTATGAAAGTGTGAAAGGAAATCAGGCACACAGGGAAATATGGGGGCTCAATATAGTGTCCTGTTGCGGGGTAACAGATAATCTCAGGTTTTTTCTTCCCATGGGCTTGTAACAATTTGGCAGCTGCATTGGCATAGAATTCACTTTTCCAGTTGTGGTCATCCAGACCAACAAGAAACAAGAAGCAACTTTCAGCTTTCTCAATTGGAATTAAGCTTTTTTGTCCAGGTTCCTCCAAAGGGCTGACGAGTATATCAATGATGTCTGCAACCCCATTTTCAGCTATCTTCATACGTTTTTGGTCAATAGGCAATGGGGGAATGGTTATACCCTTATAGTGTAGCGAAGCCGCTACATTTGCCACAGAGCCATTGATGATGACAGTGGCTGTGATGTCCTTCAGGTGGGAGGCCATGGAGATGCACAGATCACCCCCTTTAGAAAATCCAAGCAGTCCAACTCCTGGACCCTTTACCTGAGAAAGTCAGAGAGGGAATTAGAATAACATTATGACTAACTAACCTAACAATAGCTTTTACTTTTGCCCTAAGAGATATTTTTAGACCTTATTGAGTTTTGCACTAACCCATGCTCATATCAACATGACATGTAAAGCTCACGTTAGAAAGATTATGATAGGGGCAGGCCCTGGATTCAGAGGACCTGAGTTCAAATCCAGCCTCAGACACTTGACACTTACTAGCTGCGTGACTCTGGGCAAGTCACTTAACCCCAATTGCCTCACCAAAAAAAAAAAAAAAAGATTATGATATCCATTTTTCAGATGGGAAACCAAGGACCAAATACTTGCTCACAATTACAGAGTGACTTAAAATTCAAGAAAGTTAGGGGGGCAGCTAGGTGGCACAGTGGATAAAGTACTGGCCCTGGATTCAGGAGGACCTGAGTTCAAATTCGACTTCAGACACTTGACACTTAACTAGCTGTGTGACCCTGGGCAAGTCACTTAACCCTCATTGACCTGCAAAAAAAAGAAAAAAAGAAAGAAAGAAAGTTAGGTGGTACAACAGATAGAGAGCACTGGACCTCCAAGAGTCAGGAAGACCTGAAGTTCAAATCCTACCTCAGACACTTACCAGCCATGTGACCCTGAACAAGTCACTTAACTTCTGTTTGCCTCAGTTTTCTCCATTGTCAATTAGGGATAATGAGTACCTACCTCCAAGGGTTGTTGTGAGGATCAAATCAGATATTTACAAAGCACTCAGCATGGTGCCTGGCACATAGTAGGTGTTAATAAGTTAATAAATTCTTCCCTTTTTCCTTCCTTCCCTCTTTCTTTCTTCCCTCTTTCCTTCATTCCTTCTAACATTCCTTCATTCTCTCTAACAGTCAATCATACTCCTCCTGACCTGTTTGTAGGACAAAGGTTTCAGATCCTCTCCTCCCCCCTCTGGCTAACAAAATCACATGGTTCAAGGAGCCCTGATCTCAATAAGGTCTGCTCTGGAGTTGTGTCCATATAAGGAAGAATAAGGTCCACTCCCGAGTTATACTCATATAAGGAAGAGGGGTGGAAATACTGCATTCCGATTAGCTAGATTTTGCGTGTAACCCTCGAGTAATTGGACAAATGATGAAAAAGGGGAGGGTCCATTTGTGTTAGGGACTAGGGTATAAAACAGGGCCTGTGAGCCCCCTTTCTTTGCACCCACTAGCTGCACACTAGGGTGCCTCCTTCTCACAAGAAGGAAATAAAAGAGCCTTTGTCACATTGCTGCTGAGTTCCTGAGAATTATTGAGAAGAGGATTTTTTCCCCCTCACAGTTGGAGGTCCCACCAAGATTTAAGGAGCTGCAGGGGACCCTCTGTGTTCCAGCACTCTTCGACAGGAGGGGGGCCCTCCTGATTCCTGAGCCTGAGGAACTCAGCAGAGATGTCGCAAACACAGGGTGGAGCATGCCCACCAAGGGAGTAAGAATTCATCAGAACAGGGGAGGAAAGGGCTGTGGAGTACTCCTAGTACCCTGGGAAAAAAGACACCAGGTGTGCCAGGTGGTTTGGGTCTGTGGGCAGGTATGCCAAGCAGTGTGCCAGGTGGTTAGAGTCCCTAGGCACTGGGCATGCCAAGCAGTGTGCCAGGCTATGCCAAGCAATGTGCCAGGTGGGGGTGGTTCCCAAGAATTCAAAGGGTTCATTAAAGACTGTGTTGGAGGAACTAAGTAAGATGGGGAATGCTACCTCTAATGATACAGAAAAAGAAGTACATCTCCCAAAATTCCCAAAGACAGCCCTTTGGGAGACAAATTAGAGAGCTGGGATAAACTTGAGAGGTATAGAGGAAAATGCAAAAAGAGAATGATAAAATATTGTTGCCTAATATGGGCTGAGGTTCCCCTGGAGGGAGGTTCAGTCCTTTGGCCTAAATTTAGGTCTAATGAAAATTGGGTATGTCAAGCCTTAAGTGTGTATGTGAATAGTAAAGACCCCCAAATTCAAGAAGAAGAATATGCTAAATTATGGCTGTCTGACACTAGCCTGTTTCCCCTAGGGAATAAAGAAACTAAGGACATGGAGAATAGCTCAAAGTGGGATCCATTAGAGTACTTGCCCCCTCCCCCTGATGGTCCCCCATCCCCAGTCGTGAGAGCATCTGGAATACAAGAGGGAGAAGGGACCTTGAGTTCTATGGCAATGGAAAATCAGGAAAGGTGCCATGCGCCTGGCTTGGGGGTAGTCCCAGCTGATCAGAAATTCCCAAACGTAGCTCCAAGACGGGATAATAATAATGAGAATCACTGGAATCATATGCAGGACTTAAGGGAATTGATAATACAGGGAATAAAAGAGTCAGTCCCTAAGGGTCAGAAACTCAATAAAGCCTTTGAAATACAGCAAGGGAGGGATGAGTCCCCTTCTGTGTTTTTGGAGACTGAGAGATCAGATAAGACAATATAGAAGTATGGATCCTGAAAGTCAGCTAGCACAAGGAATGCTTAAATTAAACTTTGTAACCAAGTCCTGGCCAGATATTAATAAGAAATTACAAAAAGTTGAGGGGTGGAGTGAGAAGCCATTGGAGGAATTATTGAGGGTTGCACAAAAGGTGTGCTACCTTTTCTCCCATGCTGGGAGAGAGCAGCAGCTCAGGTGGACTGTACTCCTGCAAGGTTATACTGAGTCCCCAAACTTGTTTGGTCAGATTTTAGATGTAGACAGGGGAACAGCTTTAGGGGTTCTGGTACAAGTCTGGGGAGGACAAAAAAGACCAGTAGCCTTCCTGTCAAAATTATTAGATCCAGTAGCAAGAGGGTGGCCTAAATGCATCCAGGCAGTAGCTGTAACCACCCTATTAGTAAAAGAGAGCAGGAAACTGACTCTTGGAGGAGCCCTAGTGGTGGGCACTCCTCGTCAAGTTAGAACAATCCTCAACCAGAGAGCAGGGAGATGGCTTACAGATTCTAGAATTTTGAAATATGAGGAAATTTTATTAGCAAAGGATGACTTGGTACTCACTGTGGAAAACTGTCTGAACCCCGCATCTTTTCTATGGCATGGTGTTAGTGATAACAATGATCCATCGGAGCATGATTGTCTGAACCTTATAGATCATCAAATGAAAGTTCTGGGGGACTTACAAGAATCTCCACCTACTCAAGGGAAACACTTGTTCATAGATGGGTCCTCCAGGGTGGAGGAGGGAAGGAGACATAATAGTTATGCTATAATTGATGGGAACCATGCTATGGTCATAGAGAGTGGAAGGCTGCCAAATGACTGGTCAGCACAAACTTGTAAACTATATTCTTTGAACCAAGCATTAAAATGCTTGGCCAATGACTTAGGAAGTATATATACTGATTCAAAGTATGTCTTTGGAATAGTACATGTGTTTGGAAAACTCAGGGAGGTGGGGGCTCAATGCACAGATAGAGGGTGATGGGTACTTTTTGATGGGAGGGAAATGGTTAACAGAGCCATCGGGGCATTCTGCATCAGGGGAACCATTTGGGAACGCAGACCATGTGTGATATCATATTAAGAAGGTATGATCAGAGCAGCTAGGTGGCGCAGTGGATAAAGCACTGGTCTTGGATTCAGGAGTACCTGAGTTCAAATCCGACCTCAGACACTTGACACCAGCTTTGTGACCCTGGGCAAGTCACTTAACCCCCATTGCCCTGCAAAAAACCCCCAAAAGACAAAAAAAAAAAACAAAAAAGAAGCTATGGATCCATTGGGATCTATACTATTGCAAAGCAGATTAGTGAGGGCTGTATAATTTGCCAAAAAATAAATAAGAAAGTAAAAAGTCAACAAATTCCTGGGGGTCGGGACTGGGACTGAGACTGTGTTAAGATAATGGAATTTGGTAGAAGTTCAGGGGTCCGACTTGATTGACTTAGTAGTGTTTGAATTGGGTGTGAATGAGGAACTACTGAGTACCCACTTAAGGGTGATTAGATTTTAGCTACTAGCCAACACTGAGGTCAGTGTGCTCTCAGAGGCTATGGACTGCCACATCAAGTGTTCTTAGAGGCTGTGGACTATGTCATCAACAGGAGACTACTCTCAGCCAATCAACTTGAAGAACCTCTCATTTCTGGGAGGAGGGCAGGAAGTAGGAAGCAGATACTGGTGAACAGAATCTGCCTCTTTTGGTTCTAGAGGTCGGCACTTATCAGAAGTGATTTGAATTTGTCTCAGTTTTTTCTTTCCAAATAGGAGAGGTATTGGCCAAACAGTGTTAAAATACCCTTTGGAAGTAAGGAAAAATTTCATTGCAAAATATTACCTACCAATAAACACATAAGAGATGGTTTCATTCCTGGTTCAATTTCTGAAAATGAAGGGTCAGTCAGAGAAAGCCTCTACCTCCAGACTCAAAGAAACTAATAGAAGAGAGAAGTCATTAAATGAGAAGACAACCTGGGGGTGGTTTTTCAGGTACTGGACAGCCTCTTCAAAGTATTCCAGATGAAATTCCTTCATGTCTTTGGGGAGGTCCTCAAAGTCATAGTATGCCAGGGCCAGCACAGCAAAGCCATGTCCAGCCAACAGGCTGGCTCTGTATTCAAACAGGCCACCTCCAATTCCCAAGATGTCGATGACCCCAGGGAAGGGCCCTGATCCTGCAGGAAAATCAAAATCATAAAACATTCCCTTTAAAAGCTTCCCTCTCGGGGGCAGCTAGGTGGTGCAGTGGATAGAGCACTGGCCCTGGATTCAGGAGGACCTGAGTTCAAATCCAACCTCAGATACTTGACACTTACTAGCTGTGTGACCCTGGGCAAGTCACTTAACCCCAATTGCCTCACAAAAAAACCAAAAGCTTCCCTCTGAATTCTAAGGATGGTCAAGTTGTTTGTTCTTAAATGACATATTCTGAGACACTCTAAGACTCCTTGTTCACTACTGCATGTGCACTGGAGAGAATATACCTGGGTAACATTTGTACATTGTGATTTAAAAAACAACTCAATTAACTGGAAAATAACAGCTCATAATAATAATAACTAACGTTTAGATAGTGCTTACTATGTGCCGGGCAATATTCCAAGCACTTTACAATTATTTTCACATTTTAACAATCCTGTGAGCTAGGTGCTATTACTATCATCTTCATTTTACAGTTGAGGAAATTGAGGTAACAGAGGTTAAGTGACTTGCCTTAGGTCATATAACTAGTGTCTTGTTTTGACTGGAATTTTTTTTTTTTTTTGGTGAGGCAATTGGGGTTAAGTGACTCACCCAGGGTCACACAGCTAGTAATTGTTAAGTGTCTGAGGCTGGATCTGAACTCAGGTCCTCCTGAATCCAGGGCCTGTGCTTTATCTACTGCACCACCTAGCTGCCCCTTGACTAGAATTTAACAAAAGGATAAACTGAAGTAGAAACATTTATTTGTAGACGCATGCTACTTGTCAACAAATGGGTCAGTGGATTGCCTCCATTAATACTAAAGACCGCAAGCAAAAGAATAACTTTACTCATATAGGTTTTGGAGACTTATTCAACCTTCATTCTCGAAGAGGACTAATGATATCAGGAGGATGATAGCCTGACTTGCTTGTGAATTGGATTTAAGTGAGGCAGAGCTGTGCAAAGTTGTCAGCCTCACTCTCTCCTCCTCAGTCACTGAAGTCCAGTATCAAGACAAAAGTCAAGATGACCGGCGATGGCTCAAGATGAAGGGGCAAAGATTGAAGTTAGAAGGAAGGGCATTCCTCTGAAGTTAAAGCACCCCACCTGTAAGGCTGCATGTCCCAGGGGCACAGTCCTATTTGCCCAACCTCAGTTGCAGCTCTACCAGCCAGGGGTTTGGGGCAACATGAACAAAGGACAGAAGAAGGTAGATGATATGAAATTAAGGGAATCATGACTGGTTACAGAGCTGAGACATAGGGAACAACATGATTGGTTGGAGGCTTGGTTGGGGGGGTGGAAGCTACAGCTCCCCTTTTTCTCTCATGAGTCCAAGAGTACCCTTTGTTTGCTTTTGTTTGAGTGTAGGTGTGAGATAGTGGCTGTAACTATTGGAATGGCACCACCTGCTGGAAAGCTACTGTAGGAAAGCTCCGCCGTGAGAAGGCATCTGAAGGCAAGCCATGTGGTCTGTTCCTTGGCATCAGGAAGTGACATTTACTTGTGGGTACTGTCTATCAAAGCTACCAGTCAATCAACTTGAGGAGCCTCCCATTTCTGGGAGAAGGAGACAAAGTAGGAAGCAGATGTTGGTGGAGAGGTTCTTCTTTTTGTTCCTGACCTCGACATGGCGGGTAGGATGATGGGGTCTCTTAGAAAGAGTTAGATTTTTACCTTTTTCTCTTATCCTAATGCTCTTTAATAAATACTTAAACACTTAAATACTCTTGCTAAAGCTTATAATTTATTGGTGACCACTCATTAGATTTTAGATAGTATAGCTAGAATTTTAGCCCCTTACAGATGGCTGACCGTGAAGAGGAAGAGGAAGTTGGAACACAAATTTTTTAAAAATTGATGTTAAGGGGCAGCTAGGTGGTGCAGTGGATAGAGCACTGGCCCTGGATTCAGGAGGACCTGAGTTCAAATCCAGCCTCAGACACTTAACACTTACTAGCTGTGTGACCCTGGGCAAGTCACTTAACCTCAATTGCCCAGCAAAAAAAAAAAAAAGTTAAAAAAGTTAAAAAAAATAAAAATTGATGTTAAAATTTGTTTTTACATATATTTTGGAAAATAAAATTCTATTCAATAAAAAAAAAAAGGCAAAACTGGTATGAGCCAAACTACCAATTGATCAAAGAATAGAATCATCATGGAGCCCTATCAGAGGCTGATGGGGAAGGTGAGAAAGGGCAAATTTGTGTTCCAACTTCCTCTTCTTCTTCCTTGATCTTCTGATCTTCCAGTTTGGTAAGAAATTTTTTTTCCTATTTCCACATGTGCCTGTCTCTTTAAATTGTGTTTCTCTTTACGGCTAAGCACTTAGGTTAAGTACCTGATTTAACTCTTAAGTACTCTTAGCCTCCTATTCTCAAGTCTTGCTCCTTTTTATAAAATGGACCAGGGTCTGTGGGACCAAAAAAGCCTTCTAAATTTTACCCTTCCAAGCTTGTTCTCCTGGCTTTTCAACCAGGTCAAGATTGACCTCGTGTTTAAGTTCTATTCTTATGGGTTTGAACGTTCTATTCCTATTTTAATTTTTATTCTTAGTTTCCTTTGTGTTATAGTGAGAAAAATTTTTAATTACAAAAAGGGGATTGATGATACTACAGAAATACACTAAGAAATTTGCAAATTACAGAAAGGGGGTGGAAGATAGTATATTTTTTTAAACTTTATTTAAAAATTTTATTTATGGAATAAACAAGCATTTCTATAACATGGTATAAAAAAAGAGATGGTTGCCTATGAAACTAAATCTACTATATACAACTTGCTATTCCTTTCAAATCAACAAAATTATCATTAATTTTTTCTCCCCCCTGCACTAGAGATGTCTACCATTAAACACAAATATGTTGTGTGTGTGTGTATATATATACGTATGTATATACACACACACACACACACACATATACACACACCCAAAGTAACCAAAAGACATAAGACATCTCTCATGTGTGTGTGTGTTTGTGCATTTATAATAGTAAAAATAACTTATTTGCCCTTTCTCACCTTCCCCTCCAGCCTCTGATAGGACTCTACGATGATTCTATTCTTTGATCAATTGGTAGTTTGGCTCATACCAGTTTTGCCTCTTTTTTTCTTGAATAGAATTTTATTTTCCACAATATATGTAAAAACAAATTTTAACATCAATTTTTAAAAAATTTGTGTTCCAACTTCTCTTCCTTCTCCATTCCCACCCCCACCCACTAGAACTCAATTATTTCAAAGTAAGTTATACATGAGTAGTCATGGAAAACATTCCCACATTAGCTAGGTTGTGAGAGAAAATCGCAGCATGGGACTCTCATAAGCTACCAATTTAGCCAAGCATGACAAAAGCAAGGTTTATCAAACTGTGTTTTATGTAGCATAAAAAATATTCTAGCTTACTGGAAAACAAATGGTTAGAGAATGGATCTTTTGATTACTTAACACTGAACAATTTACAAATAATCCTGCACTTTGAGTCTCCCAAAGATTTAATTTATTGGGACCTGTGGAATAAAGCCAGTAAGTTTATACAGGAATTTACATAGGAGAAGGCAGCTTTTTCAAATTCTCATGCTAAGAGTTTCTCTTATTTTGCATGCCTGGAAGCAATGCCCCAACCACATCTAGAAGCATCAGGGGAGGGGAAACCAGGCCTGAGTTTGAAACCAAGCCTGATTCAAATTACCCTAGTTCCTCCCTTCCTCTCAGGACCCCACCTCCTCCGCCTCCTCTGGCAACACCTCCTACTCCTCCCATGGCCAAGCTCCTTGATCCTCCTGCCAGGGAAGTCAAGAGATCTTTCTCAGGTCCTGATCTTGCACATGCACACCCTTCTCTACCTGCATTTCCAGCAAACAGCATACCCCAGCTAAACTGTGATTCTGACTTGACCTGCTGTGGTTCTCCCAAACCAACCCTAGAAAACCCTTTAAATCCCAGATATGCTCGTTTTGTTCATAATTTTGTTAACCTACTTTTGTCTTTAATTAGTAACCTTATAAAGCATTTATATTATGAAAGGACCAACAGAGAAAATAGAGGGGTTAAAGAAGACAAACTTAAGCTGAATAAAAATGACAATCATCATCATATTTCAAGAAGACATATTTTGCAAAAATGTAGAAGTAAACAGCAAGGTATTAATATGAGTATTGGGGATTTTAGATATTGGAGTCAAAAGTGTTCTAAATTCTCTCAGAAAAATAATGTCAGTTCAGAGCTTAAATAGAATTTCTATGCTATTACATCTACATTTTGAAATTAACAGTATGAGTTTATTTTCATAGAGATTTTCATGCTTTTAAGATTGTGTTTTATACTTAGTTTAAAAAAAGGGGAGAATATTTGTAAAAGCTTTTTATAGTCATGTGATCAAGTTTATATTTTGTAATACTTTTATTAATATTAAGTTCATATTCATTTAGATTTCCCTAGTTTGAATTTCATTGTCTTTCATTCTTCTATGTGTATTTTGTTATATTCATTTATCTCTATTTTTGAAACAATGCAAGATGGTTTTGATTTCATAATATAATGTTAATTCTGGGAGTATTGTGCTCCCATATTCTGAGTTGTTTGTTTTTGTTATTTTTTTCTCTCAACTGATTAGATTATTTGATCAAACTTTATAAAGCATTTTCCTGGCAAATTGGTTGCCATGGCAAGTGTAAATTGATTCTAGAAGTATTATTTTTGATAAACATATTCAAAAAAAGAGGCAAAAGGGGGCAGCTAGGTGGTGCAGTGGATAAAGCACTGGCCCTGAATTCCGGAGTACCTGAGTTCAAATCCGGCCTCAGACACTTGACACTTACTAGCTGTGTGACCCTGGGCAAGTCACTTAACCCCCATTGCCCCGCAAAAAAAAAAAAAAAAAGAGGGGAACATTTGTAAAAGTTTTATTTTTTCAAAAAAAGTTTTCTTTAAGATTGTGTTGTGGGGCATCTAGGTGGTGCAGTGGATAGAGCACCGGCCCTGGAGTCAGGAGTACCTGAGTTCAAATCCGGCCTCAGACACTTAACACTTACTAGCTGTGTGACCCTGGGCAAGTCACTTAACCCCCATTGCCTCACTAAAAAAAAAACAAAAACAAAACAAAACAAAAAAACACAACACAATCTTTTTTTTTTTTTTAAAGTGAGGCAGTGGGGGTTAAGTGACTTGCCCAGGGTCACACAGCTAGTAAGTGTTAAGTGTCTGAGGCCAGATTTGAACTCAGGTACTCCTGACTCCAGGGCCAGTGCTCTATCCACTGTGCCACCTAGCTGCCCCCGTGTTGTGTTTTAACTTGTGTTTAAATATGTTCTGATTTTTCACAAAAGCAATTTGTATACTTAATAAAAAAAGGTATTATTTGAAATTATTGCATAATTGTATATTATATTTTGAGTCCAAGTACATTCACATTTTTTGTGATCATTATTATCCTCAATTTTTAAATCCATATGAGACTTGGATTAGGGGAACTTATCATTTAAGATATTAATTGCCTTCATTCTGAATTATCAGATGCTAGTTGGCCAGGATGCCATCTGATCACAAGAGGAATACATGCAAGAGCAGACATTGAACATGAAGTCAAGGTATGGCCGAGGGAATGGCTTTTGACAAATGTTGAGGTTGGTTTCTCTTGGTTGAATTTTTTCCCACAATATTGTACAGAAGGCTGGAAGTTTTCATCCTACTCATCTCATTCTACACCTAGCTTCTATGCCCTTTCCTATTTGCCTAATGCTATGGACGTCTCAATCCCATGCATCTGTGTGACTCAGTTTCCTCCAATATGTTCAGTGGCATGGACGTATATTCCATCCACCTATTTTTAAGCCTGGCATACTGCATGGGCAGTATATACTGCTCAAGTGTGGGAATGCTCATAGCCCATCATTTCTCTGTTCTTTTATGGTAACCCCCATAATTATCTCAGGTGTCATGATAAATACAGTATTGAATTTGGCCTTGACATCTGTTACCAATTATATTAGATTTTTAATTTCTCATAATGGCATGAGGATAATTAGGCAGATGATACAAAAAGTGATAAAACAAAGATAAAAATTATTTTTAAAATTAATATCGCAATTGTCTTCTCAATTTACCCTCCACAAGGGGGGACTGTAGTAATATTAAGTTTTAGAGAATGTTTCAATTTTTGTTTTATTATATGTTTCATGTATAACAACTAAGATTCTGAATTCCCTTAGACATGTTTTTGAGAACTCTCATTGTTTGATTTGATTATTGACAAAGCTATTTTAAAGTTGTGTTAAGTTCAATTTTGTAGGAAAGTTTCCTGTCTGATTACCAGCATCCACATGTCAACCCCTGAAAAGACTTCCATTTCACGACTACCCCCAGAGGACATCCCAAGAATCATCTGAGAAAAGACTTTCAAAGACTTTAAATGAACAGTTTTGTTTTGTTGATTTTTATTCCCATCTGTTGTTATGTACACCATTTGTAATATGTATTCTCTGCAGAGGCCCTCCCTCTACAGGCCAGTATCAAAGCGCTGGTTCATGAGGGACCGCCCCTCTGGACAAAATTTCCCCTTTCTCCCTTTCCTATATTGTTATTAACATATTGTTTGTTAGCATAGGGTATTCTGTTATTTTTGACTGTTTCATCAAGGAAACACTACAGTGTTCCTTGAAGAAACAAAGGAGGGACTGTAATGATTAGAATGATGCCACCTGCTGGAGAGCTACCGTAGGAAAGCTCCACCATGAGGAGAAGGCATCTGAGGGCAAGCCATGTGGTCAGTTCCTCGGCATCAGGAAGTGAGATTTGCTTGTGGGTACTGTCTATCAAAGCTACCAGCCAATCAACTTGAGGAACCTCCCATTTCTGGGAGGAGGAGACAAAGTAGGAAGCAGATGCTGGTGGAGGGGTTCTTCCTCTTTTTGTTCCTGACTTCACCATGGTGGGTAGGATGATGGGGTCTCTTAGAAAGAGTTAGATTTTTACCTTTTTCTCTTATCCTAATAAATACTTTAATAAATACTTAAACACTTAAATATTCTTGCAAAAGCTTATAATTTATTGGTGACCACTCATTAGATTTTAGATAGTATAGCTAGAATTTTAGCCCCTTACATGGTCCTGACTTTTGGACAGAACATCAGACATCCTGGAAGAATAGCTTGGTGGAGTAAAGATATCAGGCCCAAACTCCCTTGCTTTCTCACACACATTCCTCAATGTTGGCAGAATTCCCTGAGCAGGAAAGATAGGTTTTTTAATTTAACCCATTATGATCCAACTGAACTCTGAACCAAGTTAAGACAAAGAACCATAACTTAAGCAGTTACAGGACAAAAGCAGATCCAGGGCAAAATCAATTACTTGTAAATAGGATCAATAAGACAATGCTACAGGATCAATTCTTCTTCTTTTAATTATTTTAATTTTAATTTTTTTAAAAAGCTGAGACAATTTATTTTTTGTCCTTTTTTTTCTCTTTCTTTTTTTTTTCAGGGCAATGAGGATTAAGTGACTTGCCTAGGGTCACACAGCTAGTGAGTATCAAGTGTCTGGGGCCAGATTTGAACTCAGGTCCTCTTGAATCCACAGCCAGTGCTTTATCCACTGTGCCACCTAGCCGCCCCCTAATTTACTTTTTGTCCTGTGCAGTTTTCATTTTTGATTTCTTGAAATATAGCTCTGAAAAGATAGGTTTTTACTTGACAATGCCTTTAAACCCAGATCACTCTGGCTTTCACCAAATGGCCAATAATAACCCCAACCCAAAACTCTGTGGCTTCATTGTTTAGGTTTTGATGGCTTTGAAAAAATAGCAATTGTGCTCTGTTTAGACCAGAAACTGTGAGAGTCTTCCCCTCCTAGACTGATATCTTTGTAATGGTAAATTGGAATATCTTTTGTCTCAACTCCTACCTAGCCCTTAGTCATTAAACAGCTCTGGCCTCAGACAAACTGAAACCTGGGAAAGACTTTAATTTAGAAAGGCCAAGGTCACCCACTGCATCCTGGACCTTGCCAGTCATTTTGACCTTTGTCTGCCACTAGACTTCAATGACGCTGGAGGAGAGAATGAGGCAGATGACTTTGCACAGCTCTGCCTCACTGAGACCCAATTCAAAAGCAAGTCAAGGGGGCAGCTAGGTGGTGCAGTGGATAAAGCACTGGCCCTGGATTCAGGAGGACCTGAGTTCAAATATAACCTCAGACACTTGACACTTACTAGCTGTGTGACCCTGGGCAAGCCACTTAACCCTCATTGCCCTGCAAAAAAAAAAAGAAAAAAAGAAAAAAGAAAGTCAAGACATCACCCTCCTGATGTTGTTGATTCCCTTTGGGAATGAAATCTTCTCTCAGAAGATTGGTAACATGCATCAACAACAAGAACTGGAACAATTTTAATCTTCTTAGTCTGAGGTCACATTTGAACTCAAGTCTTCCTTACTCCACATCCAGTGCTCTATTCATCCCAACCCCCTAGCTGCCACCATCATGATTGCCCTTTCAGATGTCTGGATCTCCATGGCTATACTGCCCAAGTGTGGGAAATCCTTTTCTCTCATCTCCTCAGCTGAGACAAGGTTGGAATCTGCAAGAGGGGCTTTTTCTATGGAATTAAGGGAAAAACAAAACAAAGAAAATATAAAAGCATTGACCAAAATTGGTTTACAGAGTGAACATTCCTTAACTGATCTCCAGCCACACATGAATTGGCTTGGCTAATATGCAACTTACTAGGTACGTGTTCCCAGAGCCTATGGGAAAGGCACTCTCTACTGAGAGCTAAAAAAAATGTTGACCTTGGAGTTAGAAGAACTATTTTAAACCCAGGCTCTACCTTTTATAAGTGATGCTAAACAGAGCCTTAGAGGTCATTTATTCCAACCCCTTGTTTGACAGGTGAGGAAATTAAGTTACATAGAGAATAAGTCCCATATTCAGTCTTCCAGATGATTCATAGATCTAGATTTCCAACCCTAGTCTTTCTTTTTCTTTTCTTTCTTTCTTTCTTTCTTTCTTTCTTTCTTTCTTTCTTTCTTTCTTTCTTTCTTTCTTTCTTTCTTTCTTTCTTTCTTTCTTTCTTTCTTTCTTTCTTTCTTTCTTTCTTTCTTTCTTTCTTTTGCAGGGCAATGAGGGTTAAGTGACTTGCCCAGGGTTACACAACTAGTAAGTGTCAAGTGTCTGAGGTCGGATTTGAACTCGTCCTCCTGAATCCACAGCTGGTGCTTTATCCACTGCGCCACCTAGCTGCTCCCCAACCCTAGTCTTTCCCTTCAGTTCCCACCTCACCAACAGCCTTTTGGATATCTTGTTGGATGTTCTATAGGTATCTCGAACACAGTGTCTCCAAACAGAACTCATGATCTTTCATTATAATTAAAGACAGCAATTCATCCTGCCATTACCCAATTTATGAGTATGTCCTTTGTTTCCAGTTCCTCCCTACAACAAAAGAGAGTGACTATAAATATTTTTATTATGATTTCTACTTTTTCATTTTTGATATTGTCAATTTGGTTTTTCTGTTTTCTCTTTTCAAAAAAATCAAACTGGTTATTAGTTTCTGTTTTATTGGTTGGGGTTTTTTTTAGTACAGTTTCTAGTTTGATTTCTCAATTAAATATTTTTTCTCTTCATTTTGTTAATTCTTTGATTTTCAAGCTTTGTATTTTGTTATTTAGTTGGGTTTTTTAATTTGTTAGTTTTCTAGGGCTTTTTGTTTTTAGTTGCATGTCCAACTTATTCTTCTATCCTTTTTTTTAAACGAAAGTACTTGGATATACTCATTTCCCCTTTATGACTGTTTTTGGTCTTCCCAAATATTTAGGAATGTTTGATGACATTTTTTATTGTTTATATGATTTGCTGTTTGAGCCTTAAATTTTAGATTTAAATTATCTAATCTACAATTAATTTTTAATCCTTCCTTTAAAATTTTTTTAAAAATCTGAACTTAACCTCCAAAAAGAGCAGTTATACCTATAGATATACAGATACACATATATAAATGCGTGTATATAATATATATGTATGTAGGTATGTGTGTATATCTATGCATGTATGCATGTGTACATATGTATGCATTTATATGTATATATTTGTGTGTATATCAGAACATAAGAGGAATATATATAAAATCAGGAATTTCTATTTCATAAAAAAAGGATGTAATAAATTCCACACATCATTTTCAAACTATTTGGCTTATGTATGCTTCCTTCTGAAAATCTTTCTGTCCTTTTTTGGGCATTAAAAAAAGTTTCAATGACTGTGTGTGTGTTTGTGTGTATCACCATTCTTATCTCTCTTCCTTCTATCCCAAATTAGAAACTGAGAGAAAGGGGGAAAACATCTTTGTAACAAATCAACAAATACAAAAATTTAATCAATATGGTGTCCATGTCAAAAATGTTTTAGCTCTCCTCCTTGAATAAAATAGAAAGTTGGTAACGTGCATCAAGCTGGAAATATGGTTGGTCACTGCATTCATCAGAATTTTAAAGTTTTCTAGTGTTCTTTTTTTTCCTTTACTGTGGTGCTTTATCCCCTTCCTCCATATTTGCATATTCCTCAGATACCTCAATTGTGGAGAATAGCAAGTTTTACCAATACTAATTTCTCCTATACATACTAGTGCATTTCTTTTATTCTTTTCTCTTTCTCCTTTTAAAACCCTCAGAATGAAATCAATCCATCTTCAGGGCCTCAGTTTTCCTAATGTAATTCCCTCAATACACTGACTACATTAAGGTTCTGAAGGGAAACTTGACTCTTCTCGCCCATAAGGATGTTAGTACTACATTATATTAACTTCCATTTACAAAAAATAAATGTACTTTGGGACAGCCGGGTGGTTCGGTGGATAGAGCACCAGCCCTAGAGTCAGGAGTACCTGAGTTCAAATCTGATCTCAGACACCTGACACTTACTAGCTGTGTGACCTTGGGCAAGTCATTTGACCCCAATTGCCTCACCAAAAAAAAAAAAAAGTAACAATAAAATAAATGTACTTTTCTAGATTTCCCTTATTTTGTTTTTTTGTTTTTGCAGGGCAATGAGGGTTAAGTGACTTGTCCAGGGTCACACAGCTAGTAAGTGTCAAGTGTCAGAGCCTGGATTTGAACTCAGGTCCTCCTAAATCCAAGGCTGGTACTTTATCCACTGCACCACCTAGCTGCCCCATCCCTTATTTTATATTTCAAAGTTCCTACTCTGCTTTTGTGCTTTTCACTGGAAATGCTTGAAAATCCTCTATTCAATTAAAGATCCATTTTTCCCCTTGTTCCATTATATTTAGTTTGGCAGAGTTACTTTTGGTTGTAAGCTTATATATATATAATTTTTTTTTTGTGAGGCAATTGGGGTTAAGTGACCTGCCCAGGGTCACACAGCTAGTAAGTTTTAAGTGTCTGAGGCCAGATTTGAACTCAGGTACTCCTGACTCCAGGGCCGGTGCTCTATCCACTGCACCACCTAGCTGCCCCATAAGCTTATATATTTTACCTTTTGGTATATTGTATTTCAAGGTTATCACTCATTGATAGTAGAAGCTTATAGGTCTTGTGTGATCCTGACTGTGTTTCCTTGGTGCTTGAATTGTTTCTGAATATAAATGATGTATTGAATACTCAATACATCATTTATATACCATAATGGAATATAAATAGTCATTGGTTCAGGGACCAAAAACAAAAGATACAAACACAAATGGAGATGTAAAAATGAAATCCTAAATAATGAGTGGGTCAAAGAACATGTACTAGAAACAATTAATAACACTTTAAAGAAAATGAGGGGGCAGCTGGTGGCACAATGGATTAAGCACCGGCCCTGGATTCAGGAGGACCTGAGTTCAAATCTGACCTCAGACACTTGACACTTACTAGCTGTGTGACCCTGGGCAAGTCAATTAACTGTCACTCCCCCCCCCCCCCCAGCCAAAAAAAGAGAATGATGAAACAACATACCAAAATTCAAAATTTCTGGGATGAAGCTAAAGTAGTCCTCTAGGGGAAAAATCATAGCCATATATCGAAATTTTAAAAGAGATGATTTATGAATATGTATTTTTAAAAATTAGAAAGCTAATAAACAAACCAAAAATAAGCACAAAAGAGGAGACATTAAAGATTAGAGGGAAAATTAAAATGTTGGAAACAAAAAGCCCTATAGAAATGATAAAACTAAAAGTTGGATTTTTAACTCATTTTCCCAGCCTTATTTCTTGAATTATGACTTAATGCAAGAGCCAGGCTCTGCCCATTCCCACACCGTCGGATGGTTTGGTCAGGTTCTGTTTGTTTCTGAATTCAATTTCCTGAATTCCTTCTGCTGGCTTCCATTTGCACTCAAGAGTGTTGGCATGGGGGGCAGCTAGGTGGCTCAGTGGATGAAGCACTGGCCCTGGATTCAGGAGGACCTGAGTTCAAATCCGGCCTGAGACACCTGACACTTACTAGCTGTGTGACCCTGGGCAAGTCACTTAACCCTCATTGCCCCACAAAAAATAAAAATAAACAGATAGATAGATCAACAGATAGATAGATGGATGGATGGATAGATAGATGAATGAATGAATGAATAAATAGATAAATGAGACACTTCTTGACATGCTTCAGTGTCTAAGATCAGAATTCTATGGTCAGCTGTCTCTGATCAGAGAACAGAGTGATTTTCTGTGCTCCTTGAATATTCCTTGATCAGGATCCTGGGTGTGATAGAGGTCCTCTTTGATGGAAATGCTGGGTGGTCTTTTGTCCCTCCTGGGGGCTCCCAAGATCAGGAGACTTGGTTATTTTTGTATTCCCTGGGGCCTCCTTGACCAGGAGGCTGGTGATCTCTGTCTCCTTTGGGGTCTCTTTGATCAGGAGGAGGCTGGCTGTTCTCTTCACTCCCTGAGCCTCTCTTGATCAGGAAGCCTGGTGGTCTCTATTTCTCTTAGAGTTCTCCCTATCACAGAGTCAGATGATAGGATTTGGGCTTCCATGACTGGGGATATACAATGATCTTCCCCATCCATGCTTGCCCATCCTATGTGATTCTTGTCCATGGTCTTCCAAGAATTCGTCACAGAGGATCTCTCAAACACCCTGGAGGCCTTCCTCACTCTCTCTCAACATTCCACCACAGAGGCAGCTAGGTGATACAGTGGATAGAGCACTGGGCCTGAAGTCAGGAAAACCTAAGTTCAAATCCTGCCTCAGACACTTAGTAGCTATATGACCTTGGTAAGACACTTATCCTCTGTTTTTCTCAGTTTCCTTCACTGTAACATGGGGATTATAATAGTACCTACTTCACAGAGTGGTTGTGAGGATCAAATATTTGTAAAGTACTTGGTATAGTGTCCGGCACACAGCATGGCATTACATAAATGCCTGTTACTATCATCAACAGGGTACTTTTGGAGCACTCTGGTTGTCCATCCCTCAATCTTTCCCATCATATCTTCCTATCATGCAACTGCTTAGTGGTATCATTTACTCCTGTACTTCTTCAGAGTTCCTTGATGTTTATATATTGAGCCTCTCAATTGCCCCCTGTGCAATGCACATATTCAGGTCTTCAAAGGCAGTGACTGCATTTCATATCTCACTGTAATATAGGAACACTAGAAAGTATTAGTATTCTTTTTTTTTGTGGAGCAAAGAGGGTTAAGTGACTTGCCCAGGGTCACACAGCTAGTAGGTGTCAAGGTCGGATTTAAACTCAGGTCCTCCTGAATCCAGGGCCAGTGCTTTATCCACTGCACCACCTAGCTGCCCCCTAGAAAGTATTAATTTGTTTGGGTTTTTTTGTGAGGCAATTGGGGTTAAGTGACTTGCCCAGGGTCACAAGCTAGTAAATGTTAAGTGTCTGCGACCGGATTTGAACTCAGGTCCTCCTCAATCCAGGGCCAGTGCTTTACCCACTGTGCCACCTAGCTGCCCCTAGAAAGTATTAATATTGAAAAAAGGTGCCTTTGCTTTTGTGGGAAGCTTCAAATCGGTAAAAGAGCCCTGAAAATTCCTGAAAGAAAAATCCAGCCCATTCTCCTCCTCCTACTCAACTCTGGAATCAATGCTTATCTGTCTTGTCTGTCCCAGATATGGTGATTGATTGTTATCCTTCATTCTCGAAGAGAACCAAAATGACATCACTATGTTGTACAGTGTGTCTAGCTGTGGCTGATCAGAATAACATGAACTTGGAAGGCTCTACCACAGGTCAGGCACAAATAGTTCATATGAACATTTAGAGTGGAGGTGTCTCTAAATTTGCACAAATATAGCTCTATAGAGTATCCATCCAAATGCATGTTGACATCTGAACAACTGGCATTCTTCATCTATTTCATCTTTCCTTTGTGGAAAGACAAGTCAAAGTTCTTTGAGTCATTACATATCTCTTGCAGGAGTTTTTGCAATGTTCTGGGCTTATCTCTGTTAAACAAAAGTGGAATTAACTGCATACTGGACTCCTTTGGGTCTAGTGCTTCTGGAAAATATGGCAACCCAAGAAGACAAATTAAGTTGGTTTCAGGGTCACATCTGCAATCAACGCAACAACATTGGCCATGATGAGGCATCAGAGTAGTACTTTATAGAGGTAAATAGGCAATAACTAGAAAAATTCCCATGAGGGTTAAGTGATTTGCCCAGGGTCACACAAGTAGTAAGTGTCAAGTGTATCTGAGGCTGGATTTGAACTCAGGTCCTCCTGAATTCAGGGCTGGTGCTTTATCCACTGTACCACCCAGCTAGTCCCCCTTTATGCTCCTTTTAGAAGCACAATTTGGCCCAATCTCCTAAACCTTTTCCAGTGGCGGTACTATGCTATTAACCATCTGTGTTCATAACCATTGCCCCAAGGCACCACAACATTCTCAATAATCAAATAAAAAATAAACCAGGTTATTATGCTCTCCTTAGGAAAGTGACTGAATATCACATGACAAGGTAGAGCAGGGTAAGGATGACCAGATTATCAGAAGACCTGGGTGCAAGTGTTGGATCTCTGGATCTCAGTTTCTTCAACTGTAAAATAAGAGGACTGGATCAGATGATAACTAGAGAATCTTCTTCTTGGAGAATGGCAGTTCTCCAATCAGAACTGCTCAGATTTCTTTGGTATGAACCTTTCCATAGAGAAGAGAAGGCACTTCTAATCCATTTAATACGCACTTATTAAAATAATAAGTGTAAAGGCAGGGGGGGGGTAGGGGGGTTGCGGGGGAAGAGGAAGGAAAGGTAAAAGCATTTATATAGCACCTTCTATATGCCAGGCACATTGCTAAATACTTTAAAAGTAGCACTTATGGGGGGAGGGGCAGCTAGGTGGCACAATGGATAAAGCAAGCACTAGCCCTGGATTCAAGAGGACCTGAGTTCAAATCCAGCCTCAGATACACTTGACACTTACTAGCTGTGTGACCCTGGGCAAATCACTTAACCCTCATTGCCCCGAAAGAAAGAAAGAAAGAAAACTAGCATTTACAAACTTATTTTATAATAATTTAATTTATAATTATTTAAACTTCTTTACACTTATTTGAATCTCATAACAACCCTGCAGAGATAGGTGCTATTATTATCCTCCTTTTTCAGATGAGCAAACTGAGGCAGACAAAGGTTAAGTGACTTGCCATGGGTCACACAGCTAGTAGCTTCCTGAGGCTGGATTTCAACTCAATACTTCCTGACTCCAGGGCTAACACTCTTATCTACTGCATCACCAGCTGCCTTTACTATATATGAAGTACTGTATTAGATTCTAGGATTATAAATACAAGCCAAAAATAGTCCCTTTCCCTTAAAGAACTTGTATTCCACAGATTATATACGTTTACCTAGATAAGTATATGCATGATCACCTCTTGCCTAGACTATTATGATAGTCTTCCTGCCTCCAGGATCTCCCCTGAAAGCCACCAAAGTGAAACTCAGGTCTGACCATGTGTGTCACTTCCCTTCTCAAGAAGTTCCAGTGGCTCTCCATTTCTTCTACAATCAATATAACCCTCCACAACCTGGCTCTAGCCCATCTTTTAATTTTATTTTTATTTTGTTTGTTTGCTGGGTAATTAGGGTTAAGTGACATGCCCAGGGTCACACAGCTAGTAAGTGTCAAGTGTCTGAGGTCAGATTTGCATTCAGGTCCCCCTGACTCCAGTGCCAGTGCTCTATCCACTACACCACTTAGCTGTCTCCCATCTTTTTAGACTTAGTACACAAGATTCAGCATTACTCAGTGCACTCAAATTGACCTTCCTGCTGTTCCTTACCCAATACATCTATCTCCTCAGTTTCATGACTTTGAAGTCCCACATACCTGGAGTGTGTATTCCCTCCTCCCTTCTGCCCTCTAAGTATATAAATTCCTTCAAATTCCTTTCCTACATAAGGCTTTTCCTGATTCCTAGTAGCTAACTGGTGCTTCCCCTATTCACCCTAAAATTATATTTACCTTGTATTTGCTTTTTATTTTTTCCCCCTTGGTAGTATTTTATTTTATTTTCCAATTACAGAGATTGTTTTCGACATTCATTTTTGGTAAGATTTTGAGTTTCCAAATTTTTCTCCCTCCCTCCTTGTATTTGATTTTTATGGGCTGCTAGATGGCAGAGTGGAAGATTTGCTTGGCCTGGAGTCAGGAAGACTCATCTTCCTGAGTTCAAATCTGGTCTCAGACACTTAATAGCTTCGTGACCCAGGGCAAGTCACTTAACCCTGTTTTGCCTCAGTTTCCTCATCTGTAAAAATGAGCTGGAGAAGGAAATGGCAAACCACTCCAGTATCTTTGCCAAGAAAACGCAAAATGGTGTTAAAAACGACGTAACAAGAAAAAATTTGCTTTTTATATATTTTCTAATTACCTCTATGTGTATGTGTTGTTTCCCCATGTAAGCTCCTTGAGAGTGGAGTATATTTCATTTTTGTCTTTTTATCTTCTTCACCTTAGCACTTAATAACTCCTCTGAGTTTAAGGAAAAACCCTCTTTTCTACCTGCCATACAGTAAATCTATACTATATTTAGAAAGTGTCAGCACTGCTACTATATTGTTGTCTTGGCTTAGCCATTTGAATGAGATATACTTCAACTGTTGACTTCTTCCTTTGTTCCCACCAAAATAATTGTAGAATTCTATTTTTATAGATCTTATTTGTATCAGTAAACTTAAATATCTATATATTCTATGTTTTGTCACCATAATATTTATCCATCAATTTTTCTTCCTTTGTGTTAGTGATATAAAAATTCCCTCAATTTGTCTCACTTTCCTGATAAAGTCATTTGCTACCTCAATTTTTTCTCCCATCTCTTTGATTTAAACAAATTTTTTTTTTTTTTTGGTGAGGCAATTGGGGTTAAGTGACTTGCCCAGGGTCACACAGCTAGTAAGTGTCAAGTGTCTAAGGACGGATTTGAACTCAGGTCCTCCTTACTCCAGGGCTGGTGCTCTATCCACGTCACCTAGCTGCCCCCAGTCTCTTAGATTAAAAAAAAATACAATTACAACATCCACAGAGAGATAGTTTAACAGCTTCTTTGCCCATTTACTCCTGTAATTCTTTTTTTTATGCCTTTTTTGGGGGGCTGAACTTACTTTAATGTTTCAAGTATTGCGTTTCTCATCACTGGGAGACTCCCTCCAGTGAAACAAAGTACAATTCCTGTATAAAGATGATCTTTGAAAATTACAATGGCTAAAAAACTCATCACTGAAAGGTGAACTCGGTCAAGAGCTTTACCCAGGCTGGTATTTAGACAAGACAAACATGAAGTTAACAGCATCTGATGATGCCTTACCAGTTTGATAGGTTGGCCTAACTTCAATAAATAAATAGTTATGGGTAACAGACAATCACAAATGTTTGCTGAATCCATCTGAGGTCAAGGAACTTGGTTACAGGATAAATGGAAGGGTCTAGTGATGGATTCATGGACTTGTACCTGGGCCTTCAGATTCCCGGTCACAGATCAGAAATCAGGGGATTTAGAATTGGAAAGGACCTTAGACTGATTTCTAAGCCAACTCCTTAGTGCTTCCCCCCATATCCTGAGAAATGTCCATCTCTCCAACACCTCAGTGTTCTTTTAGAATGCCAACGAGACCTTTAGGACTTCGGAATGATAGAACATCCTGCTGAGGAGGATGAGGAGGAAAGAAAGGGCTGGAAGGTGATTTGATGAGAGCACTGGGGCTGGAGGGGCTGGAGGGGCTGGAGGGGCTGGAGGGTTGCTCACCCGGAGGCAGGAAGAGGGTGGCCCGCACGCTGCCCTCTCGCACCGGGATCCTCTTCACCCCCGGCCTCAGGAAGCCTCGCTCGTGGACCACTTGGGCCAGAAGTTCTGTGGGCTTGGGATCGTGCCCCTCGTACACCTCCAGGTCCACGCGGAAGGGGGTCTGCACGTCCCGCTTCACCAGCCGCCAATGGGGCTTCTCGGGCTGCATGGTCCAGAGGAATCCCATAGGCTCCACGCCGCGGTAGCTGCCCCCCAGAGCGGGCGCCCGCGCCAGGTCCAGCTGCCCGCCCGCGTCCGCCTGGTAGCGGGCAGACGACTGGAAGAGCACCCCTTTCTCGTCGCGGAAGGAGGCGCTCAGGGTGACCGGCTGGGCTGGGGCCAGACCGTGCACCGCGATCTCCACCGGCTCATCCCACAAGCAGCGGGACCCTGGAGTCAAGTTCAAGCTCACGGCCGAGGAGGAGGAGGAGGAGGCAGCCCGTTCGGAAGACAGCAGGAAGCTCGTACCGAAGGTTCGAGCCTCCGAGCCTCTAATTAACTTCGGGAGATCGCGGGGGACCCAACTGTCAAAAACGGGGGGCCAAGGGAATTTTGCCAAGTGTCCCCAACGTTTTCTAAGTAACCACGGGCTTCGTATTAAAGCCATGACGATTTCCAAGAAGTTACAATCTGATAAAAGGTTTCTGAGTGAAGGGGGCAGAGGCCTGGTCCCACCTCAAAATAAACTTGACCGACCCGGCTGCAATATCACCCGGCTACACTCCGTAATACCACCAGTCTGTAATAGCACCGAAGTCACCAGACCCTGGCACTGGGAGCGAGGGAGGGAAGGAGGGAGGTGTGAGTCTTACAGAAGAGGATACTTAAATACTATAGCGCTGCTTCCGTACACCCAATCAAATGGGGAAGAGAAGCCAAGGCTCCCCACACGCCGTTCACCCCCAGCCTTAGTTCAGTTTGGTTTGTCCCAGAGTCGAGATTTTTAATAAATCCCTTAAACAGGTTATATACTTACTCCCCCCCCCCAATAAATTGCCAATCCACAAATCAGCAGAAGGTAAAACTTGAACATTTTTTTCATTGTTACCTTAGGGTAGGTATTGTAGGAGAAAACCGTCTACACTGCATTTTAAAGCAATTTGCTTTGCAGAGACATCCAGACCAACAGCTGAACAGAGAACTCTCATTGAATGAAGCTTCAACTCGTACCTTAGAGGGATCTCGAGGCAAAAGATAAACAGCATGGCTTGGAAATGTTCTATATTATACTTTCAGTGAGGAAAACTTAAGGGATTCAGAGTTGGGGTTAAACAAAGCCTCTGACTCTTCCCTCCCTAAGATCTCGACTCCTCATCCTTCAGGAGAACAAGAAGGACGTTGCTTAAATTAGAATTGATAACAGTAGGAAATTAGATTCGCTTCCAATGGCAACTTTGCAGAAAAAAGGAAGAGCCTCAAACACTTAATAACTGTGTGATCCTGAAGGAGTCATTTAACCTGTATCTGCCTCAGTTTGCTCATCCATAAATAGGGATAATAATAATAATACCTACTTCACAGGACTGTTGTAAAGATAGAATCACATAATATTTGTAAAGTATGATAAAAACACATGTGCGTATATGCATGTATTATGGATATATAAGCTAATGTTATTAACAAATTAGAGACCATTCTTTTGATGTAGTCACTCATTCTGGTGTAGGGGGAAACTGAGCCAGAGAGAGGTTAAGTGCCTTGCTCAGGATCAGGCAGCTACTAAGTATCTGATGTAGGATATGAATTCAGGTCTTCCTGCTCTATCTTCTATACCACCTAGCTACCTCTTAAGGGTGGTATGGGAAGCATGGGTATCATTTTTTCTGATTGCTTCCCAGTGCCATCCAGGAGAAATAATCAGAACTGTCCGTGTGGCACCATCTTACACAAACCTCCTTTACATTGGGTCAGTCAGTGCTGTATTCCTTTACCAAATGACTTTGGGTTATTCGCAGTGTTCTTTAGGAAGTAATTGAAAAGGGGAACTGATCTGATTCTTTTATCCACATTACTTCCTATGTTTTGCAGCAATTACCTTTTTTTTTTCTTTTTTGCAGGGCAATGAGGGTTAAGTGACTTGCCCAAGGTCACACAGCTAGTTAAGTGTCAAGTGTCTGAGGCTGGATTTGAACTTGGGTCCTCCTGAATCCAAGGCCAGTGCTTTATCCACTTCACCACCTAGCTGCCCCCAGCAATTACCTTTTAAATGAGAGCTTTTGTGATTTAAAAAAAAAATGGCCACAGCCAGGCAGGCCACATACAGAACTTATATATCCTAATAAGGCTTATTAAAAGAAGATATTCTTTACATCTAGAAGAAATCTCAAAAGGGCTAGAGACAGGATATAACTACAGTGGTCTCTCTGAGTCTTATATTGAGCATCTATCCACATCTGGGCAGTAAGAAGGCCTCAGATCTCAGATTAGCTTGGGGGGGGGGCGGTGTGTGTGCAGCTCCCAGATGACTTGTGGAGGTTATAGCACCAAAGAATTGGGGTATTAGTACCCAATATATGTACCTGCTTTTCCTCTTTATACAGAGATATTTGGGGGCCTAAATTTAGCAATATAGTTCGGTATAATGTATTTGTGTGCCTGAAACAACATCAATTCATTCCAAAGATTAACATTTGCAGTTTTAAAAGTCCTAAATAAATATATAACTTTATAGACATTCTATAAAGAGGTATAGGAACTACAAACCAGACATCATCTAGTGTCTTACAACCACCTTGGGGGCAGCTAGGTGGTGCAGTGGATAGAGCACCAGCCCTGGATTCAGGAGGATCTGAGTTGAAATCCAGCCTCAGACATTTGACACTTACTAGCTGTGTGACCCTGGGCAAGACACTTAAATCCAGTTGCTGGCACTAACACATAGGTGAGGAAGCTAGGTGGCTCAGTGGATAGTCAGATGGACCTGGAATCAGAAAGACCTGAGGTCAAATCTAGCCTCCAACACTCACTAGCTGTGTCACTTAATCTCTGTTTGCCTAAGAGGCAGCTAGGTGGCTCAGTGGATAGAAAGGCTAGAGTCAGGAAGACCTGAGTTAAAATCTGACATTAGACCGTGTAGACCAAAAGCCATGAAGAGATTTCAATATTTAATAACTCCTTTATTTTTTGTTTTTCCGTTTATAATACCATAGCATCATATACTCTCTCTCTCTCTCTCTCTCTCTCTCTCTCTCTCTCTCTCTCTCTCTCTATATATATATATATATATATATATATATATATATATATACACGTATATATATATATGAAATGAATTTACATTACTTGTGAAAAATCAAATCTGGAAAATGCAAAAAATAAAGATAAAATAATTTTTAAAAAGTTATTAAAACATCATGACTTTTGGTCCACCCTATAGTTGTGTGACCCCGGGCAAGTTGCTTAATGGCTTTGTTAGCTTTAATCTACTGGAGGGAAAAAATGACCAAGCACTCTAGTATCTTTGCCAAGAAAACCACAGTATTGGCATGCTATGGTCCACAGAGTCACAAAGAGTAGGATGAAACTGAACAACAACAAACCCTTTCCAATACCAATTGTCTTATTCCTATTCCCACCTTTTAAGACCTGGCCCAAATGGTACCTCCTCTGTGAAATCCTTCCCCATCCCCCTAGCTGGAAGTGACTCTTTTTTATTCTTTTTGTTTCTGTTTTTGGTTTTTTTTTGCAGGCAATGGGGGTTAAGTGACTTGCCCAGGGTCACACAGCTAGTAAGTATCAAGTGTCTGAGGTCGGATTTGAACTCAGGTACTCCTGAATCCAGGGCCAGTGCTTTAACTACTGCGCCATCTAGCTGCCCCCTCTTTTTTATTCTTGACAAGATCAGTGGCTCATCTGCATTCCAGTTCATAGGACATACTTCTTAGCTTCCTGGGTCTGTCAACCTCTAGAAATGTCTGAGGCAAGCCTAAGGAGAGTGAGAGATGGCAGAAGCTTTTTCTCCCTTTCTGTCTGTGGTAGGTTTGAGACTTAACCCTTTCTTGGGCCACTGAGGGAAATGAAACTTATCCATACATGACAAAAGTGGAATCTATTCTATAGCAGAAGACCAGGAAATACAGTTCTCCTTTCCACATTGTTGGGGGTTAGGGGCATGGCATTCCACTGGAAAATCTGCGTGAAAATTTTTGTTTCTCCTTCATACCAGAGAAGAAATCTGAATTTTTTTCTTTTTATTTTATGTGGTGTTTATAGTACTTTATTGTAAAATTTGGGTTAAGTATTTGGTTATAAGCTCTCTGTCATCTGCTGGCCTTTGTGTGTCATCTGTGGCTTCCACAAAACTCCCCACCAAAATTCCCATGTAATTTTTTATTATGCCAACCTGACATATTTCCAAACCGAGATGGGGAAAGTCATAATGTGGAAGGGATAACTAAATCAAACTATGGCAAATAGGACACAACTGCTAAGAGAAGGGTAGTTGTTTGTTTTTAAGGGGAGATTTGCTGGAAAAGCAGATATATCCTCAGATTAAGCCCTTAGGTTCTGAGAAAGATGATAGAACACAAAAGAACTTGGTGGTTGCTTGGTAACAACTGTAAACAGCTTCAGGAACAGGGAAGCTAAAACAGCCTTAAAATACAAACTCCTATTCATTCTGCCAGGACAGTGTGAGAAAGAGTCATTCAAAAGGTAAATCTGAAATGCTGTGCTGCTCCTCATCCCCATAACAAAAGGAGGGTTCTTTTTAAAAAATTAATTTTTAATTTAAAAAATCTTTTTTTTTTTTTACCAAGAAGGAGGGTTCTTAACAGCAAATGATAGAAGTCAGTATTTCCAGGATATGACTTCTTTCTGGGTTGCAGACAAGAAATACCCAGAGCAAATAATAGAAATTAGTAAAAAAAAGAGAGAGGCAAAATTTGGAATCATATAGGTTTTCAAGCCTGCAGGGATCTTTTAAAAATCATTTGGTGTAGAGATATCCAACTCATGACCTCAAAACTCCCAAGTGAGGCACCTTATTAAAATATACTCTGGAAATGTTTAACAAATTGGGTAAAAATAAAACATAGATAATGTTAATCTGTGGTTTTCTTTTCTATTTTTTTGTTTTTTTTTGGTGGGGCAATGAGGGTTAAGTGACTTGCCCAAGGTCACACAGCTAGTAAGTGTCATATATGTCTGAGGCCAGATTTGAACTCAGGTACTCCTGAATCCAGGGCCAAGTGCTTTATCTACTGCGCCACCTAGCTGCCCCCAATCTGTGGTTTTCTAAGTCAATATGTGGCCCACAATTGGGACATCTAGGTGGCACAGTGGATAGAGCACTGGTTCTGAAGTTGGGAGGACCTGAGTTCAAATTTCACCTCACTTACTAGCTGTGTGATCCTGGGCAAGTCACTTAACTTCACTTGTTTAAACATCCAGGATCATCTCTAGTCATCCTGATACATACATACATACATATATCTATATAGATATATCTATATCTTATCTTGCCAATGAACCCAGATGGCTCTGGAGGAGAGAGTAAGGTTGGGGACCTTGAACAGCCCTCCCTCACTTAAATCCAATTCACAGCAAGTCATGACATCACCCCAATGTCATAGTCCTCTTCAAGAATGAAGGACAACCAACCAACCAGTATGTCCCACAGGGATCCATTTTCATTTGAGTTGGATGCCACTGATCTAGTCCAATACTTTCTTTTCACAAATGAGTTCAAAGAGTTTCAGAGAAGTGAAGTTCATATAGCTGGTGAGAAAACCAAACTGATTCTATTTTGTATCCTAGCTGACATTTTGTATAGCTGCTGGAATTGCCTTGTTTTCCTGAGTTAAATTTAGTTTTCCTGTAAGTCATGTAATTTCAGGGAAGCCATTTATTATTATACCACTAACTGTTTTGTAGGAATCAGGTAGATGCAACCAGAGTCCTGAAACTCTGGAAAATCCCTAATTCTAAAAATAGTAACTCTTCAGGGTCCTTGTGCTACCGAAGAGGCCCTAGACCTGATTTGTTTTACACTGCATGCCTTGCCAATAAATCACATTGCTTGGACTTTGTTTCCTCAGTTTACCTCAATTCAGTCTTGACAATTGGCAACCATGAAGTGATAGAGAAGGGACACTTCCCTCCCCACACACCTGTGGCTTCTCTGAGGAACTCCTTAGAAAGCTCTCCCTGACTTTCTCACTAAAGGATTTCTCCATATAGGACTACCCCTGAGGTCTGACTCCTCCAAGATCTTAATTCTTCTGAGCTAAGGTAAGCCTGTACACTGTTGGGGAAGGATATCCCCAGGAAGATTCCCCTAAGGGAACAATAGGATTCCAGTATTAGTATACCAAAGGGCCAAGTCAAGGTATTCCTCCAAATGCTGAGAAAGATTCCCTTTTGGGGAATAATGGGTGCTGGTAGTAGTATACCTAGGATTCCTCCCTGGAGAAATTTCTTATAACTTGGGACCAGCGGGAGCTTCTAGTGAAACTGGGAAAGACTAAGAAGCACAAGATTAGGATATGTAAAATTTGGTCTAAAACCGTGAGAGATTCTGCTGATAATTTATTTTGGCCTTGAAGAATTTAATTTTTGATCCTGTATTTTATACTGTAACAATTCTGTTAATCTTAAGCCTCTTCTCTGAAGTTTGGGTGGAGAAAAGATATGCTGAAATACAAAACTCCCCCTCTTTAATGTTGAATACCAAGGATATGATGCTCTAGTTAAAGAAAAACTGTTCTCAGTATTCTCATAAAATATTGCCTCAGTATCTCCTGCAAGGTTTGTGAGAAACTAGGGCAACCTGACCTGGTCCCATCTTTAACAGTTATGGTGGATTTTCTTTGATGCAGTCAATAATGAATTTTCATCTCTATGATGATGGTCAATTAGGTTGTTTCTGTTCTGTTCTTTGTTCTATGCTTATAAAAGTGTACTGTATCCTTAATTCAGGGTCTCTTGGTAAGAGGCAGCACCATTAGACCTATTCTTTATTATCAGGTTGCATGCCCCTTATAATAAGTTATATTTCACTCTGAGATCTCCCTCAACTTATCCTTTCTGGTAAATTTCTATAGAAATAGCCTTTATTTAGTGCCTTTGAAGTACTGTAAATTAAAGATGAGGAGAGACCACCAACCCCAACCTGAGCCATGTGGGACTATATGTCTCTCTTGTCATATTGTCTGTGTTTATGTATTGATATAGTAAACTAACTTTTTTCCATGGACTTATCAGTCAAAGGAAAAAAGAGTGTAAAGAGTGAAAACTTTTCTTCTGAAAGGATCTCTTCTCTGAATTCCTAACTCTGGTTAAGTTGGGGAGATAGAAAACACAGATAAAAGGGAAGAGAGTCTCTGTTCCCAGACTGTAGAAATCAATGGTATTGTAAACTAATTAGAAACTACATTTGTGACTGAAATATAAATTCTCTCCTGGAAATTTCCAAGTTGTAGTTTGAATGTTTATATAAATGCTGAAAAATCTTAGTGAATTTTGGGGCATCACTCAATAGGATTTGTTTTCAGGAAAATTTTCTTTTAAATTGTGAAAGTTACATGAAAACAGCATGCAGACCTTTTTCCTGGACAGATTTATTGTTTTAGTGCAAGGGAGGAAGGTTATTTCACCGAGTAAAGGGAAAAAAGAGAACAGAAGCTAGTTTGAAAGTAGTATCAGTGAAGAAAAAAAATGGGTTTGTAGCTTTGAATTTATCTGGTACTTAAGAACTGCCTGTTACTTATTAACTCTTGACCATGACAAAAAAGGAGCTTGTTTAAATCAGTGAGCAATTTGAAAAGTAAATAAAATTTAATTTGGGAGAATTTTTCCATTATCAATGTATTTTCTTCTGTGAATGATTTAGTTGTTATGTGAGGAATACAAAATCCTCATAGGTTTGAGATCTGTTCTCAATGCAACAGCACTTTTCCCACCAGCAGTCTCTGTGTGTGTGTGAATGACATAAGAGTCAGTTTTTAAGAGCTATTATTAATCTACCTATGTTGTTCAGGATAGAAAAGGATATAGTGGGAAGAGGACTAAATTTGGAATCAGAAGGCATGGGTTTGAATCCTAGCTCTGTTATTTATACCTGTGTGGGACTTAAAGCAGAGATGTCCAAGACTCAGCCCGAGACCTACCATGCTCTGTGCCCCATCCAAACTAAAATATAATTGGGAAATATTTAATAAAATGAATTAAATATAATAGAATATAGGCAATGTTAAAATGTGGTTTCCTAAGTCAATATGTAGCCTGAAAGTATCCTTATACATGATTTCCTTAGGCCCTATTTTCTTTTTTAGTTTGACACTACAACCTAAAGCATATGTCTAGTCTTTGCATAATTTCCTTCGATCTTGACAAAATAAAACTTAGACCTCCAGTTTTCCAGAGCTAAGGCTCTGGAAGCAAGCAAGCTGTGCCCTGAGCATGGCAGGACAACAATCCTTTGCAATCACCCTCTGGACTAGTCACATAATTCATCAGGTGTTCTCTGATCAAAGACGAGCCCAGGACAAACTGGGAAAGTCCTACAGTAAATCAAACTTGTCACATGCTTGCTGCTCCCTCATTGTTAGAGCTACAACTCACTGAGCAACCACTAATATAAGTATTGAGATCTCCCTACACTTCTTTGGGAGCCCCCCATTAGGGTGGGGCTCCAGCACATGTGTCTATAGCTCCACCTTACTTGTAAGCCTTTTTCCTCACTCTGAAATAAAACTCTCTAATTCCTGACACCTATCTCTGGCCTGCTCAGTTCAGATTTGGCCGTTCACAAGTTAGAGTTCAGTTCTGTTTGGTTGACAATCTCAACAATTAGGAAAAATTGGAGGAAAGACTAGTGTCAGGGGGACTGGTTTTACAGGCATGAGAAAGGGAGGGACTATGGGGATGACTATGGAAATGAGAAAAAAAAAAGAATAAACCACAAAATTATTACCAGCATCACTCTTCTTCTCTTAGCATTTTGTCCCTTATTGCTTTCTTTGGTTTATTTAAATTCCTAGGGAGCTATTCACTTCCTGCTCCAATGCCAATGACAAAGAGACATGTATAGAGCCCCTACCAAATTTTTGAAATTACATATTTGTTGATAGTACTTTTTAATAATAGATTTTATTGATATCTTTTCTCTTTATATTATTTCTATATGCCTTCCCTTCCCTGTTCCCAGCAAGCCATCCCTTATAACAAAAAAAATTTTAAAGAGGAAGAGAAAATAAAATTCATCAAAACCAAATACCACATCAAAATAATCCGATACTATATGCAATGTTCCACACCTGTGGATCCCCACCTCTACAAAGGAGTTTATCAATAAGAAGAAAATCTTACACAGCATGACTAATGCAGAAATACATTTAATGTGATTGTACATATATAACCTATATCAGATTGCTTGCTGTCTTGGGGAGGGGGGAGGGAGGGAGAAAAATTTGAAACTAGAAATCTTAGAAAAACAAATGTGTTGAAAACTATCTCTACATGTAACTGGAAAATAATAAAATACTATTATGGAAAAAAATAAGAAGAAAAATAGTTAGCATTTATGTAGCACCTAATATGTGCCAGACACTATGCTAAGCACTTATATAATATAATACGGTCTATAATGCAATATATTATAAAGTATTATAAATCTTATATAATATATGAAGGAATTGTGGAAATTGAGTGAACCACACTTCATCTTGTGATTCAAAATTTTTTTTTTTGCAGGGCAACTATTGTCAAGTGTCTTGAGGCAAGATTTGAACTCAGGTCCTCCTGAATCCAGGGCCAGTGCTTTATCCACTGCACCACCTAGCTGCCCTTGTGGTTCAGTTTTGAATCTAGCTCAGTTCCCTTTCTATTCAATTATGGATCTGGTCCAATTTCTGTCTTGTGAAAAAACTCTATTTAATTATGGGAATTGTGAGAAAACTTATTGTATTGTTTGAACCTAACCCTGAGTGGCTGGGAAACTAGACTACATCTGTTGCTTAGAGACCTTTAACTAAGGGCCTAGGTTATGCTGACTGGAAACCCAATCCAATCCAAAGATTGATGCAAAGAGTATTCTCAAAATTGTATATCTCAAGCAGCACACGTCTCATCTGAAAACTGGCCCTATACTGGTCACTCAGTCACTGTTTCCTTCTTTCTTTTGATTGAATAAAACACTTGGGGGGAATAGGACACCTCTTTTTTTACCTGTTTGCTCTTCCTCTCCCAACCTTCCTCCTAATCTTTCCTCCAATTAGACATCAGATTACCTAATGACAAAGTAAAACTTAGACCCTCTGTCTTCCAGAGCTAAGGCCCAAGAAGCAAGCTGTGCCCTGAGCTTGGCAGGACAACAATCCTTTGCAATCACCCTCTGGGCTAGTCACACAATTCACCAGGTGTTCTCTGATTAAAGACAAACACTGGACAAAATCAGAATGTCGTGTAGTAAATCAAACTTGTCACATGCTTACCGCTCCCTCATTGTTAGGGCTACAACTCACTGAGCAAGCACTAGTATAAGTATTGAGATCTCCTCACAGGGCCTCAGGGCCCCCCCCCCCCCCAACTAGGGGTGGGGCCCTGGCACATGTGTTTACATGCCTTTTTCCTCACTTAGATAATAAACTTTCTCTCTATTACTGACTTACCTGTCTCTGGCCTAGTTTGTGTGGCTCTGGCCATACATAGTTTAGAGACCAGTTCTGATCCAATTGACATAAATTATACATCCTATTTTGTAACCTGCTTATTGTTATCTTTTAATTTTAAAAAATCTGTTTTCCCCTGTATTCATGGTCCAATGCCAAAGTTGAGATGGTCTGGTCCCAATTTATGTCAATTAACATGCATTACTTAATCAATATGCTCAGAAGCTCAAACCTTTGGTTCCTCGGTCATTTCATCTTTCACCTGCCATGAATATTACATGATTTTATAATAATATAACTATTATAATAGCTAACATTTATATAGCAGTTAAAAGTTTTAAAAACACTTTACAAATGTTATCTAATTTGATTCTCAGAACAACCCTGAGAGGTAGGGACTCTTATTCCCATTTAAAGTTGAGGAAATGGAGGCAAACAGAGGTTAAGTGACTTTCCCAGGTGTGTGTGTGTATACACATACATATATATATATACATATATCACACATATATATACATATATCTATATATATATATATATATATGTGTGTGTGTGTGTGTGTGTGTGTGAATGTGTGTGTATATAGATAGATAGATTTTTAAAATAGATTTAAAAAAAAATCACTATGGAGGGCAGCTAGGTGGCACAGTGGATAAAGCACCGGCCCTGGGTTCAGAACGACCTGAGTTCAAATCCAGCCTCAGACACTTGACACTTACTAGCTGTGTGACCCTGGGCAAGTCACTTAACCCTCATTGCCACGCAAAAAAAAAAAAAAGAAACAAAAAACAAACCAACTAAAATCACTATGACTTCCTAATGACTATCCCCCTATACTCCATACCCCCAGCAGAATAATCTCTTGCAACAAGTTATAACTGAGTAAAACAAATCTAGGGCAGCTAGGTGGTTCATTGGATAGAACATTGGGCCTGGACTCAGGAAGACTTGAGTTCAAATTTGACCTCAGACAAAAGCTGTGTGACCCCGCGCAAGTCAATCTCTGTTTGGCTTAATCCACTGGAGAAGGATAGAGCAAACTATTCCAGTATCTTTGCCAAGAAAACCCCAGTACTGGCATACTATGGTCCATGGGGTCACAAAGAGTCAGACACAACTCAACAACAACAACAACAACAAAACAAATCTACACATCGACCAAATCTGACAACCCATGCCCAATTCTGTACCCATCGTGTTGAGAAGAGGGAGGTATACTCACTGTCTATTTGCTGATATCATGATGATTTGATACATTGGTCAGAATTTTGGAGTCTTTCTGTGTGTTTTCATTTATGTTATAGTAGAAATTGTTCCAATTGTGTGCTTTGTTCTGTATCAATTCATACAGATATTCCCAAGATGACCAAGTTTTTCATATCACCAATTTTCCTTAATTCCCTAAACAGGTTCCTCAGTGTCTCTGATTCAGCCCTGGCCCCTTACAACTGACCTGGTGCTTCAGTCAGAAGTATTTGCTCTGGAATATCATGCATACCTCTTCGAATATGAATCCTCCTGCCTCCCATTCACAGAACAAGCACACCTTTACTCGACTAGGATGGGGTATGGCACTTTGCTGTTTTAAGTCAGGGAACAAGCCACAGTGTGACTCATTCTCTGGTGTGCCACCTGTTTCCCCCAGCAGTTCCCAGCACTGTGCCCGCCTGAAGAAGCAATACCTCAAACAAGCATCTGCAGAACTATCCTTCTCCCAAGAAGTGTTGCAGCAATGGGGGCTACCCTGCATACCCTATTCCCAGTATAACTTTGACCATATCTACAGCACAGAAAACATCATCTCCTTGCCCAAGAGCACAGAGTTCCAAGCTCGGAAGGCCCCCAAATTCAAGCCGCTGTTATCTTCATCTATAATGGACCTGCCATCTTTACCGGCCCTCCAACCAGTAACTAAAAGTGTTAAGGCCCCAAAGAAACGCAAGCTGAGGAGGCCTAAGAAAGAAAGCTCCCCCAGTGACTCCCCAGCTCGATCTTCCTCCAGTCCTGCTTCTGAGATTATGGACTCGCAATCAACGATTCTGTCAAACACTCCTGAGTGGAAACTGGAACAAAGGGAAACATGGCTTAAGCCATCAGAGAAAGAGGCCAGAGGCTGGGAGAATATTGTGCTTAAAAAATTAAACAAGCGCACAGCCCGATGGATCCTAAACAAGAGACCCCCCCGGCCTGGGGTCCCTCCCAGCAGGTGGCAGAGTTTCTTGAGACACCAGTATGACTGGAGCCATATCCGGGATGAACTGTCCTCTGCCAGTGACCTGGAGCTGTTGGCTCAGCTGGAGGCTGAAGAGACAGCAGAAATTGAAGGCATAGAGGTTGTCGCTCCAGTCCAAGAGGAAAAGAAACCAGAGTTACTGCTCCCTGTTTACTTCAGGTATTCTGGCTCTGCCTCAGAGCTGATATTTGGTCATTTTTCATCTCTCTTCTGTAAGGGTGGAGTAGAAACCATGTCACCAGATCTGATAATTAGGTAAAGAATGGAGGTCCTAGAAGTAGAGCATCAGGTTCACTGGAGCAGAAGTTGCATTTGCAGCTTCTGAGTAATGGGGCACAAGGTGGGAAAGATAAAGCGGGACCAAATTGGAAGGCCCCCAATGACAGGTTTTGATTGAATCAAATTTGATTGAGTCAATCAGACCTGAGTATGCACAGGGCCTGTACAGCTACTTGAAATCAACCAAAGCCCCTTGTGTGGAAGACTAACACTTCATTTAGTTTTCCTGAGGGAATGGTTTTTAATTCTAAAGCTTTCTCTCTAAGGTTGATATAATGCTGCTATGATTTCCCCAAGGCTAATGGGTGTATGGCATTTACCACTGAAAGAAACCAGCTTCTCTTGGGGATTATACCCCTCAGTAAATTCTGAGGTCAACAAGCCTCACTTACTGGCAAGAGTCCCTGGAATTAGCACTGGGCTACAGGATCATAGATTTAGAGACAGATGACCTTACAAGTAATCAAATTCAGCATCCTCCTTTTACAGATGAGATTTGTTGTTGTTGTTGTTTAGTCATTTTTCAGTTGTGTCCAACTCTTTGTGACCCTTTTTTTCAGGTTTTCTTGGCAGAGATCCTGGAGCAGTTTGTCATTTCCTTCCCCAGCTCATTTTACAGATAAGGAAACTAAGGCAAATAGGGTTAAATGATTTTCCAAGGGTCACACAGCTAGTAAGTGTCTGAGACCAGATCTGAACTCAGGAAAATGAGTCTTCCTGACTCCAGGCCCAGAGTTCTATTCACTGTTCTGCCTAACTACCTTGACGTTAAATGACTTAATAAAAATAGCTAGCATTTAGGGGGCAGCTAGGTGGCACAGTGGATAGAGCACCAGCCCTGGATTCAGGAGGACCTGAGTTCAAATCCAGCCTCAGACACTTAACCCTTACTAGCTGTGTGACCCTGAGCAAGTCACTTAGCCCCAGTTGCCCAGCGCAAAAAAAAAAAATAGCTACCATTTATCTAGCCCTTTCAAGGTTTGCCAAGAGCTGTACACATCTCACCTCCTTTGATAATTTGATACTTGCCAAGTGTCATGCAGCTAGTAAGCTAATGAGGTGGGAATCAAACCCAGGTCTTACTAACTCCAAGTTCAATGTTCTTTTCATCACAACATGCTAGACTGGTACTAATTTAGTCAACCAGATGGATTGGTACTGATTCAGCCCAACATTTTCTCAAGGGAAGAGTTATAGTAGTTTACCACAGTGCCTGACACACACTGGGCATTTAGTGCTCATTGACTTGCCTTAATATGTTAAATAGTTAAACATCTATCTGCTGGTCAGGGCCGAATTCCTATAAAATGTCTCTTGTTGAGTTTTAAGGGGTTATCAACCCTCAGGCAAGCTAACCAGAGAAGACTATGATTGATAGATGAGACTTCCTATCCTAAGGGAAAAGGAGGAAGCATTCATAGCCCTGACAGAACTAGATCCTCCCTTTATCTGATTTCCACCCTCCCATGTTTGGACCCATATTTGCCCAACTTCAACCTCTATCCTGATTCTCTCTGTAATCACCAGGGTTCATCTCCACCTCTGCAGGCAGGAAAGGTTTCCTTGAACCAGCTAAATCAACAGAACAAAGGTTGCTCCTTCAGAGGAGCATGTGAGAAAATGCCATACCCCTAATGCTGCTGACTTCTTCATTGCCTGGGGAAATCTATTATGGTTGATATTCACATGCTTTCTTTTCCCTAGAGACAGTGCTGGTCTTGGAGTCAGGAAGAATCATCTCCCTGAGTTCAACTCTGACCTTAGACACTTGGAATGAGAACGAGCTATATTCAAATCCTGCCTTTGATAACATACTATGTGACCCTTAAGTCACTTAAGTCTGTTTGCCTTAGTTCCTCATTTGTAAAATGAGCTGGAGAAGGAAATGGCAACCCACTCCAGTATCTTTGCCAAGAAAACCCCGAACAGGGTCACAAAGAGTCGGACATGACTGAAAAACCACTGAACAACAAATTTTCCCCCTGCTTTTGAGGAGTTAAAATAACAGTTGGCAGCAAAATCTATTTGGTTCAGTTCAAGCCTTCTTCTGGAGAAAAATCCCAGCAAATTAGAGGATTTCTAATTTTCTCTATGGAGGCAGCTAAATGGCGCAATGGATAGACCACTGGCCCTGAAGTTGGGAGGATCTGAGTTCAAATTTTACCTCAGACACTTACTAGCTGTGTGACCTTGTGCAAGTCACTTACTCCCATCCGGGGCCATCTCTAGTGGTCCTGATGTGTATTTTGCTAGTGGACATGAGATGTCTCTGGAGGAGAGAGTGAGGCTGGTGACTTTGCACAACCCTTCCCCACTCAAATCCAATTCACTGCAAATCATGATATCACCCCGATGTCATGGTCATCTTTGAGAATGAAGGACAAACGATAACAACATTTTTTTCTATATATAGTCAACAACAACTTTTCTCTCAGTTGCCTTTGAGTAAATCAATCAACAAGCATTTATTTTTTTAAATAGTATTTTATTTTATTTTTCCAGTTACATGTAAGATAGCTTTCAACATTCATTTTTGTAAGATTTTGAGTTCCAAATATTTTTTCCTCCCTCTTCCACAAGATAGCAAGCAATCTGATATAGGTTATACAGTACAATCATGTTGAACATATTTCCCTATTAGTCACATTGTGAAAGAGGAATCAGAATAACAGGGGAAAACCACAACAAAGAAGAAACAAAAAAACAAACAAAGAAAAAAAGTGAAAATAGTATGCTTCAATCTGCATTCAAATTCCATAGTTCTTTCTCTAGATATGGAGAGCATTTTCCATCATGAGCCTTTTGGAATTGTCTTGGATTGTTGTATTGCTGAAATGAGCTAAGTCTATCACACAAGTTAATCAACACACAATTTAACAAGCATTTATTAAGCAAATAAAGTACATGTAGGAATAATGCATTGTATTGATCACAGTTTTACCTTAATACTGACTTTTAGAGACAAGGTATAAAATTTAAACTTTAAAGATACATACATACATATAAACATATACACACACATATAGATACACACATACATTAACATATAGATACACACATATGTTTTGAAACACGTATTATTACATCAGGGAGAGGAGGGAAGGGGGTTTCCA
Source organism: Dromiciops gliroides (assembly GCF_019393635.1). Classification (NCBI taxonomy): domain Eukaryota; kingdom Metazoa; phylum Chordata; class Mammalia; order Microbiotheria; family Microbiotheriidae; genus Dromiciops; species Dromiciops gliroides. The sequence continues at coordinate 238,424,120 of NC_057862.1, forward strand.
CTGGTACTTGCCAGCAGATAACAGCTACAGACTATTCTGCAGTGGCTCTGAGTAGTTCCTACCTACCTGCAGCCACAGCAGCAGCAATAGCAGTGCTGGCCATCTCTCTCTCAGTCATTCATGCTCATGGAGAAGCTGAGGATTGCTCAGACACCAGGTTGAATGACAGGGAGACCGACAGCATTCCTCTTGGCTCATCACACTGTGCTGGCTTGGATCTCAATCTCTCCTAGCTGCACTGCAATCCCTTAACTCCTCACGGATCCCCTCTCAGACCATTTCTTCCAAGGCTGTGACTTCTTCCCTTTCACTCAGGATAGGAAGTCAACCCAGTCAATCTCAGTGTGCTAGTTCAGTTACTGTGAGGGTCAACTTCTGATGGGTGAAAATTTCCATCACGAGTAGCAGGTGTCCATCTTCATTGTGCATATTCTCTCTCTCTCTCTCTCTCTCTCTCTCTCTCTCTCTCTCTCTCTTTTGGTGAGGCAATTGGGGTTAAGTGACTTGCCCAGGGTCACACAGCTAGTAAGTGGTAAGTGTCTGAGGCCAGATTTGAACTCAGGTACTCCTGAATCCAGGGCCGGTGCTTTATCCACTGCACCATCTAGCTGCCCCTGTGCATATTCTCTTGATACCTGAAAGGGTGGGTGCTACATTCAAATGAAGCACCCTAAATTGAAGACAGTTACCTAGATGTGGTCTAATAAGGGCAGAGTATATAGCAGGACTATCACCTCCCATTTCTGATCACTAGTTTTCCATTAAGATCACATCCAAAAAAAAAAAAGATCACATCCTATGTTTTGGCTGCCATGGCTTACTTTTGATTCTTATTAAGCTTTCAATCCACTAAAACATCCCCTCTCTACCCAACTACACCCTGCTTTAAAAAAAAACACTTTTATAGCCATACCTCCTCCAATCTTATACTTGTGAAATTGATAACCAAGGTGGGAGATTTTACATCCATCTAACTTAAATTGTACTTTATGAGATTCAGCCTGGCATTCTTATATTTTGAAATCTTTTTGGATCCTGACTTTATCATGTATTGTGTTAGCGAGTCCTCCTAGCTTTGTGTCATCTCAAAATTTGGCAAGCTTGCCTTCTATGCCTTCTTCTAAGGCATCAATAAAATATTGAGTATCAGTATCAATGACAGATCCCTAATGCATTCTACTGGAGGGTGCTCTCCGAATTGACACTGAATCCTTAATGACCACTGTTTGAATGGTATATGATTCATTTTGTTGAAGCCTATTGGTAATCAGTTTACTCTCCTTTCTGAATGTTTGTAAACCAAATGTTAAACAGCTTATAATTTAAAAATTCTTCATTCTTCCCTTTTTTTGAAAATTGGAGGGGCAGCTAGGTGGTGCAGTGGATAAAGCACTGGCCCTGGAGTCAGGAGTACCTGAGTTCAAATCCAGCCTCAGACACTTAACACTTACTAGCTGTGTGACCCTGGGCAAGTCACTTAACCCCAATTGCCTTACCAAAAAAAAAAAAAAGGAAAAAAAAAAGAAAATTAGAGCAATATTTACCCTTTGGTCCTTTGAACATTTCTGTTCTCAATACTCTCAGTATCACTGATACTACTGCAGAAACTGCAATAAATAAACACTTAAGGAAGGAAGGAAGGAAGGAAGGAAGGAAGGAAGGAAGGAAGGAAGGAAGGAAGGAAGGAAGGAAGGAAGGAAGGAACATTTATTACCTGGCACTGTGTTAAGTACTGAGAATGCAAATACAAACAAACAAGACAGTCCCTCCCCTCAAAGAGCATTCTAATGGGGGAAGACAACACATAAAGGGGAAACGAAAGTGGTGATGGAGAGGTAGGAATGAAGATTATACACAGTTTTATAGCCGTTTGGGCATGGTTTCAAATTGTTCTCCAGAATGGTTGGATCAGTTCACAACTCTAACGATTTATTAGTGTACCTATTTTCCCTTATCTCCTCCAGTATTAGTCATTTCTTATAGGTATAGGGTTGTACCCCAGAGTTGTTTCAGTTTGATTTCTCTGGGGTACCACCCTTCATGTGATTACAGATGGCTTTGATTTCTTCTGAAAGCTGCCTGCTTATATCCTTTTACCATTTACCAATTGTGGAATGGCTCTTATATTTTAATATTTGACTTAGTTCCCTGTACATTTGAGAAATGAGGCCTTTTATCAGAGAAACTTGCTATAAATTTTTTTTATATTACTCTATTGTCCGTGGTACTGTTTAGCAAAATGTAATTTCCCTGCTAATCTATTTTATTTGGGTCTATTTTTGCTTTTGCTTTGTCTGTGATCATGATTGCTACTCCTGACTTTTTTTTTCAGTTCAGTTGAAGCATATAAGATTCTCCTCCAGTCCTTTATTTTAACTCTGTGTGTGTCTTTCTGTTTCAAGTGTGCCTCTTGTAAACAACATATTGTTGGATTCTGGTTTCTAATCCATTTTGCTATCTGCTTCCATTTTATGGGTGAGCTCATCACATTTACATTCATGATTATTGTGTATTTTTTCCATCCTATTTTCTTCTGTTTCTCTCTCTCTCTCTCTCTCTCTCTCTCTCTCTCTCTCTCTCTCTCTCCTCAAAAGTCTATTTTGCTGGGGGCAGCTAGGTGGCACAGTGGATAAAGCACTGGCCCTGGATTCAGGAGGACCTGAATTCAAATCTGGCCTCAGTCACTTAACACTTACTAGCTGTGTGACCCTGGGCAAGTCACTTAACCCCCATTGCCCCTCAAAAAGAAAAAAAAGTCTATTTTGCTTCTAACCACTGCCTCCCTTAATCTGCCCTCTCTTTGATCATTTCCCATCGCACTTTTTCTTATCCCCTTCCCCTCCTCCTTCCCTATTAAGTAAGAAACATTTGGAGAGCCTTTTCCATCATGAGTCCTTTGGAACATTCTTGTTCCGTTGGATTGGTGAGAAGAATCTAGTCTATCACAGTTGATCAACACATAATGTTGATGATATAATGTTCTTCTGGTTCTGCTCATCTCACTCATCATCAGTTCATGCAAGTCCTTCCAGGTTTCTCTGAACTCCACCTGCTCATCGTTTCTTATAGCACAATAGAATTCCATTACATTCATATACCACAACTTGTTCAGCCATTCCCCAATTGATGGACATAACTTCAATTTCCAATTCCTTGCCACCACAAAAAGAGCAGCTATAAATATTTTTGTGCATGTGGGTCCCTTTCCCCTTTCCATGATTTCTTTGGGAAAAAGGCCCAAAAGTGGTATTGCTGGGTCAAAGGGTATGCACAGTTTTATTGCCCTTTGGGCATAATTCCAAATTGCTCTCCAGAATGGTTGGATCAGTTCACAGCTCCACCAACAATGCATTAGTGTTCCAATTTTTCCGCAGCTTCTCCAACATTTATTATTTTCCTTTTTTGTAATTTTAGCCAATCTGATAGGTGTCAGGTGGTACCTCAGAGTTGTTTTAATTTGCATCTCTCTAATCATTAGAGATTTAGAGCATTTTTTCATGTGGGAATAGATAGCTTTGGTTTCTTCATCAGAAAACTGCCTGTTCATATCCTTTGACCATTTCTCAATTGGGGAATGACTTGGATTCTTATAAATTTGATTTAGTTCCCTATATATTTTAGAAATGAGTCCTTTATCAGAAGTACTGGCCATAAAAATTGTTTCCCAGTTTTCTGCCTCTCTTCTAATTTTGGATGCATTGCTTCTGTTTGTACAAAATTTTTTTAATTTAATATAATCAAAATCATCCATTTTGCATTTTATAATATACTCTATCTCTTGTTTGGTCATAAACTGTTTTCTTTTCCAAAAATCTGATAGGTATACTATTCCTTTCTCTCCTAATTTACCTATGGTATCCCCTCTTATGTCTAAATCATGTATCCATTTTGACCTTATTTTAGTATAAGGTGTAAGATGTTGGTCTATGCCTAATTTCTGCCATACTGTCTTCCAGTTTTCCCAGCAGTTTTTGTCAAATACTGAGTTTCTATCCCAGAAGCTGGAGTCTTTGGGTTTATCAAACACTACATTACTAGTGTCATTTTAAGTAAACTGCTTTTAACTGCTTTAATAATGATAAAAAATTTTAGGAGTTACATGTATCATCTTCCCATATAGGAATGTATACAGTTTACTTTTATTGAGTTCCTTATGATTACTCTTTCATGTTTACATTTTTAATGATTCTCTTTAGTCTTGTGTTTGAATGTGTAATTTTCCATTCAGCTCTTGTCTTTTTATCAGAAATTCTTGAAAGTCCTCAATTTCATTAAATATCCATTTCCCCTCTAAAGGATTACACTTAGTGTTGCTGGGTAGGTTATTGTTAGTTGTAATCCTATCTCCTTTGCCTTTTAGAATATCATATTTCAAGCCCTTCATTCCTTTAATATGGAAGGTGCTAAATTTTGTGTTATCCTGACTATGGCTCCACAGTATTTGAATCGTTTCTTTCTGGTTGTTTGCAATATTTTCTCTTTAATGTAGTAGCTCTGGAATTTGGCTATAATATTCCTAGGAGTTCCCAATTGAGAAATGGTCAAAGGATATGAACAGGCAGTTTTCTGATTAAGAAATCAAAGTTATCCATTGCCATATGAAAAAATGCTCTAAATCACTATTGATTAGAGAGATGCAAATTAAAACAACTCTGAGGTACCACCTGATACCTATCAGATTGGCTAATATGACAAAAAAGGTAAATAATAAATGTTGGAGAAGCTGTGGAAAATTAGAACACTAATGCATTGTTGGTGGAACTGTGAACTGATCCAACCATTCTGGAGAGCAATTTGGAATTATGCCCAAAGGGCTATAAAGCTGTGCATATGCTTTGGTCTTTTCTCCAAAGAGATCATAAAAAAGGGAAAAGGACCCACATGTATAAAAATATTTATAGCTGCTATTTTTGTGGTGGCAAGGAATTGGAAATTGAAGGGCTGCCCATAAATTGGGGGAATAGCTGAACAAGTTGTGGTATATGAATTCTATTGTGCTATAAGAAACAATGAGCAGGAGGAGTTCAGAGAAACCTGGAAGGACTTGCATGAACTGATGATAAGTGAGATGAGCAGAACCAGAAGAACATTGTACACAGTATCATCAACATTATGTGTTGATCAACTGTGATAGACTAGATTCTTCTCACCAATACAACAGTACAAGAAAGTTCCAAAGGACTCATGATGGAAAAGGCTCTCCAAATCCAGAAAAAAAAAAAAAGAACGTGGAATATGGATGCTGATTGAACCATACTATTTCTTTTGTTTTTGGTGCTGTTGTTTTTCTTTTTTGAGGTTTTTCCTTTTTGCTCTGATTCTTCTCTTATAACATGAATAATGCAGAAATATGTTTAATGTTATTATATGTACATATATATAGTGAGATTTAAAATTGGATATAAGGGCATTAAACTCCCCTTTAACCTTTCCTTTATATATCTCCCAGACAAGTAAGAGAAAGAAGCCTCTGAGTTTTAATTAGAGAGGGATTAATTAGCTTTTATTGTTTGGGAATTAATTAGCCAACAAACAGGTGATACTGATTAGGGAAATAGGAAAGTAGAAATACAAATGAACAGTCTTAGATCTAAGCTTATTCTATATTCTTTTATAAAAACTCACCGAATCCCAAAGCTACCTCTCAGGCAGAGAACCAGAGTCAAGCTCGCGCTGCCACTGAGGACTAGAGCCGATCATCCAAACATGCAGTCAAACCAGAGCCAGAGTGTGCGAGCTGAGAGAGAGAACTTCCGTTCGCTACTCAGCTTTTTAAGCTCGCGTCCTGGAAGTCTTGCGTGCTTGGCCACACTCTCCCCGGCAGCAGCAGGTGCACAGCTGTTTGTCACAGTCTCCTCCCCGAAAGGGCGGTCCCTCAAAAACTGGCTGTCCTTCAAAAACCGTTTCAGTAGTATGCATTCAACTCTTAAATTTTAGTTAAAAACTTTCATTTTTTACCACAATTTTATATATATATATATATATATATATATATATATATATATATATATATATATATATATATATATATAAAACCTATATCAGATTACTGCTGTCTAGGGGAGGGGGGGAGGGAGAGGAGGGAGGGAGAAAAATTTGAAATTAGAAATCTTATAAAAACAAATGTTGAAAACTATCTCTACATGTAACTGGAAAATAATAAAATACTTTTATTTTTAAAAAAATATTCCTAGGAGTTTTCACTTGGGATCTTTTTCAGGAAGTATTTGATGGCTTCCTTCAATTTCTATTTTATCCTCTGGATCTAATAAATCATGGTGGTCTTCCTCTATAATTTATTGAAATATTACACCTTTGCTCTTTCTTTGATCATGGCTTTCATATAGTCCAATAATTCTTTTAATTTGCATTTTTTTTGGTGGGGCTATGGGGGTTAAGTGACTTGCCCAGGGTCACACAGCTAGTAAGTGTCAAGTGTCTGAGGCCGGATTTGAACTCATGTACTCCTGAATCCAAGGCAGGTGCTTTATCCACTGCACCACCTAGCTGTCCCCCCCCCCCAATAATTCTTAAATAATCTCTCCTGGGTTTATTTTCCAGGTCAGTTGTTTTTCCAGTGAGATATTTCATATTTTCTTCTGGGTTTTTTTTCTCATTCCATTGACTTTGTTTTATTGTTTCTTGATGTCTCATGGAATCATTAGTTTCCATTTGCCTAATTCTAGTTTTTAAGGAATTATTGTTTTTAGTGAGATTTTATACCTTTCCCCTCCTTTTGGCCAATTCTGTTTTTTAAGGAGTTCTTTTCTTAGTAGTGACTTTTTGTACATCTTTTTCTATTTGGCTAATTCTGCTTTTTAAAGAGTTCTTCTCTTCAGTGGATTTTTCTGCCTCCTTTAGCATTTGGCCAATTCTGTTTTTTAAGGTATTATTTTCTTTAGCTCTTTTTTTTTCTGTGCCTCTTGTACTACCAATCTGTTACTTCTCTTTTCATAATTTTCTTGCATCACTCTCATTTCTTTTCTCAGTTTTTCCTCTACCATTCTTATTTCTTTCTTTAACTTTTCCAGGAATTCTTGATGAGTTTGGGTCCAATTGGCATTTTTCTTTGAAGCTTTATTTGTAACTGTTTTTCTGCTGTTGTCTTCTTCTGAGTTTGTGTTTTGGTCTTCCCAGCTACTAAATTTTGTTGTTGTTTGCTCATTTTCCCAGATTATTTCTTGACTTTGAACTTTATTTTAAAGTTGGGCTCTGTTCATCTGGGCCAGGGAGGCACTGTACCAAACCAGGATTTTTTTTTTGTATTGTTGTTTTAAGAGTTAGTTCTGGGAGTCTGCAAGTTTGTAGTGCTTCCAAGGTGTTGTGGTCCTGGAAGAAGAATGATCACTGTTCTCCTGATCTGCCCTCTGGTCTTTACTCAGGAAGGGAAGGGAAGAGGAGGAGGAAGAGGAGGAAGAAGTAAAGAAAGTCAGAAGGCTCACATTCTACTGGGGGAAATTACTGTTACATGTATAATCAGTTAATTATATACAATGAAAATACAAGAGATTTTGGGGAGATGAGAGAGGGCCTTCCAGCAGCTGGAAAAGGACCAGGGAAGACCTTTTATGGAAGGAACTGAGCTAAGAATTCTAAATAGAAAAGAAGGAGTAAAATATTCTAGGTATATAGGGACAGCTAATCCCAAAGTAAGGAAATGGGAAAAGGAATGACCAGTGTGAGGAAAAATAAACTAAAGTGGCTAGACTATGTTAGAAATGCAGCTAACAGCTTGAATAGTGTTGCCCAGTTCAAGTGTTAGTAGCTCAAAGAATCCAATCAGGCAGCAGAGTGTGGTTGAGGGCTTCTTTATTTCATCTTCACAAAGATGGGCACTCTTCTGAATGTGCCAGAGAGTGCACCAAAACTGAGGTCCCACACTGCTATTTATACCAACCAAGGGGTTCCTCCCGACCAATCACATTACAGTGTTTTACAATCCCCCTATTTACATACAGAATGACAGGAACAACCAATCATCAGCTTGTACTAAATAGACCTATCACAGTACTAGAAACCAGTCAGGTAGTACCATTTGACCGATCAGATTGTACAAAATACAATGCTAGGCCTTAACCTATTCTGGGCAAGAGTGTCCACTCTTCCTTAGAACAATGCTGTGTTAACATATATAACTTTTCAAGAAACAAAACTTAAGTCGGGGTTTGAACTCTGGGGTCACATGGGAATCACCTCAGGCACCTCAAGGTGAATTCCCAGCTTAGCTCAGTTCCTATAAAGTGTAAGCCCAGTTTCTCTACTCAGGCTCAAGTTGCTGAGACCCTGGCTTTTTGGGGCTTTGTATGCTGGGTAGCTCCCTACTGAAATGTCTGATCAACAAGGTCACGGAGTTTGAAACTATACCCAACTCTCTGTCCCCAGGACTCTGAGAAGAGTCTGAATATGATCTTTTCTCTCAACTGTAAAGTGAATAAAAACAAATAATGAATGATAAGCTTGAAAAGGTTTTTTGAAACCAGTTTTTAAAGGTCTTTACTTGCCAAATAGAGAAGTTTGTATTTCCTCCTAAAGGCATTGGGAAGTCACTGGAGCTTTTAGAGACTAGCATATTAGGAAAATCACTTTGACAGCTGTGTAAAGGATGGGTTGAAGAGGGAAGAAACTTGAGGTAGAGGGACCAATAAAGAGGTTATTGTACTAGCAATGTAGGAGAGATAATAAAGGCCTATACTAGGGTAGTAAGGAGGCAGCTAGATGTTGAAATAGATAGAACACAGGGGGCAGCTAGGTAGCGCAGTGGATAAAGCACTGGCCCTGAATTCAGGAGGACCTGAGTTCAAATTCGGTTTCAGACACATGACACTAGCTGTGTGACCCTTGGCAAGTCACTTAACCCTCATTGCCCTGCAAAAAAAAAAAAAAAAGAAATAGATAGAACACTAGGCCTAGAGTCAGGAAGATTCATCTTTGTGAGTTCAAATCTGGGTTCAGACACCTACTAATTGTGTGACCCTGGGCAAGCCACTTAACTCGCTTGTTTGCTTGTTTCCTCATCTGTAAAATGAGCTGGAAAAGGAAATGACAAACCAATCCACTATCTCTGCCAAGAAACCCTCAAAAGGGGTCACAAAGAGTTGGGCAGATCTGAAAATGACTAAACAACAATTGGGGTAGAGGTCTAGGGTGTAGATGTAGAAATGATAAGATTTGGCAACTGACTGCTAAGGAGGGTCAGGGAAACTGAGAAGTCGAGGATGACTCTCAAGTTGTGAAGCTGGGTGACTGAGGACAGTGGTGCCTTCAACAGAAATAGGGAAGTTAGGAAGAGAGGCAAGTTTGGGGAGGAGTAGGGAGATAATGAGTTCAGTTGATTCATTTTTTTTCAGAACCTTAAGATCTGGTCTGCTCTCAAACTTTTCATTTTTCCTTGGTATTCTTGAAGTCTAGCACAGTTTCTGGTACATACTAAATCCTCAATAGATAAATCCTTGTTGAATTGAATTGAATCAAAGGCAGAAAGGTGCTCTTTATTATTTGTTTCTCCTCATTGTGGGTTTTAGCACCTTTTAAACCATTTTTGTTCTATTCGTTCCAGGCCAAAGACATTTTTCCCTGGGAGAAATGAACCAAAACAAACCAAAAGAATAGAAAAGTTCCATTTTTCTCATTATCATACATTATGAGACCAGGAGTAGATCTGGTTCTACTTAATCATTCTAAGCCTTTGAATACCATCTCCTAACTATGCATTTCCTAGAACTGCTTGAGCTATGCCTAGCAGTCACCAAGAGACCAGTGGGGTCTAGTAGAGCAATATTTTCTATAGGGATGCCATGCCGCTCTGAGTGTGGTATTGACAGAATTGGTCAATTTAGTATAGATATCCACCAGTTTCCCTTGATTGGCCAACCCTAGTATTTCAAGGGAAGAGTTTTTACCCATATGTTGGAGCTAAAGTGACTGAAGCAATGAGCCCAGATCATGTGTTGTTTCTTAGCTGTTTTTTAGTCGTGTCTGACTCTTTGTGACCCAACTCAAGGTTTTCTTGGCAGAGATACTGGAATGGTTTGCCATTTCCTTATCCAGATCATTTTACAGATAAGGAAACTGAGGCAAACAGGATTAAGTGACTTGCCCAGGGTCACACAGCTAGGAAGTGTCTGAGACCAGATGTGAATGGGAAGATGAGTTTTCCTGACTTTTTCATGCCCAGCACTCTATCCACTACCCCTCTGGAGGTGGTAGTGGGGAATAAAAAAAGTATGGCTCTGAGTTCTAATCCTACTTCATTTGTAGTGAGGAATTTATACTAATTTCAGATGATACTAATCTGAAAGGTAACTAATAAAAGGATATAAAACTAAGGAGCAGGCTGTCCAGTGATGACATTTGAAGAGTATGTTGAGTAAAACAGAGTAGTAATATATTCCAGGCACTTCCTAGATACCAATTACCTATAGTGAGTAGAAGAGAAGGGCTGTCTCAACTCATACAGGGAGAACTAAGAAAGTAAGTAGGTAACAATGTAATCAATAAACATTTATCAAGCACCTACTGACAGGGACTGGACTAAGTGGTAAGGATGTAAAAAGGGGCAAAAGACACTCTCTGACCCCCACGAGTTTGCAGTCCAATGATCTTCAAAAAAACTTCATTTTGGGGGGATGAGGTGTTGGTAGAGTTGAAACTGAAAGTTGGGATTTTGGATTTCCTTGGATAATATAGAAAGAAAACTGGCTCTGGAAGGAGAGGATTGAGTTTTAAATCCTCTCCCTTAATCAGAGCTGTGCTGGAGTCAGCTCAAAGTAGAACTAAGCCATTCCCGCAAATACAACAAGGGCTCGATTTGCTGTTTTGTTGATTGCCTAGATTTAAAGGGATGAGGAGAAGGGGAAGGAAGCATTTATTAAGAATCTACTATGTAACATGAGGGGCAGCTAGGTGGTGCAGTGGATAGAGCGCTGGACCTGGAGTCAGGAAGACCTGAGTTCAAATTTGGCCTCAGACACTAGCTGTATGACCCTGGGCAAGTCACTTCACCCTGTTTACCTCAGTTTCCTCATCTGTAAAATGACATGAAAAAAGAAATCGCAAAGAAATGCCAAGAAAGCCCCAAAGAGAGTCACAAAGAGTCAGACGCAATTGAACAACAACAAATCTGCCAGGAGTTGTGCTAAGTGATGGAGATGATAATGCAGATCAAATTTGAAGTGTTTCAGGCAAGTCTAGTTTTTCTTTTTTTCCTTTTTGGAGAGCTGGTTGTTAAACACTTACCAGAACGCCACTGCTTTTATGCTTACTATATGTGTGACCTTGGGTAAATCACTTGTCCTCTCTGGCCTCAGCTTCCTCAACTGTAAAACTGAGGGTTTGAGGGGCAGCTAGGTGGCAAAGTGGATAAAGTACCAGCCCTGGATTCAGGAGGACCTGAGTTCAAATCTGGCCTCAGACACTTGACACTTACTAGCTGTGTGACTGTGGGCAAGTCACTTAACCCCAATTGCCTCACCAAAAAAACAAAAAACAAACAAACAAAAAAACCCACCAAACAAACAAAATTGAGGGTTTGGATCAGAGGACCTCTGATGTCCCTTCTAGCTCTATCTAGGTCTATGACTGTGTCATCCCTAACGATCCATGATAGAAATATTGGTAAACTAGCCCCTTGAACAAGTGGATCAGCCTTAACAGTGGTAAGAAGACCAAGTGCTAACAAGAAATTGCATGGGATTCGTTCAGTAGGGAAAATGAAACATATGGAGCAATACTAATCACAGCTGGAATTTATTTAGCGCTTTAATATTTGCAAAGCACTTTACAAACATGATCTCATTTTATCTTTCACACAAGTCCTGAGAGGTAGGTGCTATCATCATGCCGATTTTACAGATGAGGTAACTGAGGCAGACTGAAGTTAAGGGACTTGCCCAGGGTCCTAATAGCCAATAAGTGTCTAAGGCTAGATTTGAACTCAGGTCTTCTAGACTCTAGATCTACCACTCTATCCACTGAGCAGCCTAACAAAGCCCACAGTACAACCCACTCCCTCCTAAGTGTCCACAGCTCCCATTTCATGTTTGCAAGGGGGAATGATCCTCTGTTATCCTGGACAGGTAAGAATTGCTAGTAGTGGTCAGTGGTGGCCCTCCTTTCCCTATGCCACACAGGCAGGAAGCTTCTTGCTCTGTCCATCCTCTTATTCCTCTTTCATTCCTTCCTTCTTCCAAGAATCCCTGCTTACGTGCCACTTAAGAAGAGACCGGAGATGATGGTTGGCACCAATAAGACAGCTGAGGATATAATTGCTGAACGGAGTCTCTTCCGGGGCCGAACTACACAACACTGGCAACAGATAAATCCCAGAGCCGGGGGGTACGCTTACTCCACAGACAACGTCTTTGAACAGGAGATTTACTTTGGTAAGAGAGCCAAGCCCTTAGTGCTGAGGTGAGGCAGGCAATGGGTAGAGGGGTTTGGGGGCCATGATCCAAGTCAAGGGATCCTAGTTTGTCTCTGATATGACTAAGAAAATGATTCAGAGGCCTTGGATGACTCAGATTTTGAAGATTCTATCCCATGTTAATGGGACCAGAAGTGATTAGGTAGCGATTTGTTATTATTTCTTCTTGCCCATCCCACTTCCTTTCATGGGGAACCAATATATTTTGTCTTTGATATTCCTCTCCTTCCCCTTTCAGGGCCTTTCTTTTATCCTGAGATGCTTCCGGCCCTCACCTACCCAAAGTCTTCATACTCCCCCTTGATTGCCCTGGGATCCCACTATGGTACCTATCTAGGCCTGCTCTCTTTGGCCAAGCTAGGTACTTCTCTCTCCCCCTCTTGCCTCCCTGCCCCAAATCGAAATTTGCTCTCTAATAGCTGTCCTTGAAAAGTTGTATCTTTAAAACACCTGGCAATCATAAGCTAAAAAGACCATCCCTTGCTAAGGGCATATGGCTATCAATCCAGAACCATACTCATTGGTAAAAAATAGGTCCTGTCTTTATATGCTAATTCTCACTGGGAATTGGACTGCTATGTCCTCATGATTTTCATTGCCATTCGCAGTCCCAATTCTTCGTGCAGCTATACCATCCCCAACTCTAGACATCTTCATGGGGCTCCTCAAGTCTTTAAGGCAGGCAGAAACTAGGCAAGATCATACTGAGCCTAGAAAATCAGAGGAGTGGAGGGAGGGGTGGACTTGGGAGGAGAGAATGAAAGCAGGTCCTGCTACAACTTGCCATTTTTATGCCCACTCAGACTTAGTTCAGATCATCCATCAGGATGACATGGAGAAAGATCAGATCCTTTTGGAAAACCTCAACCAGTACAGTAAGCACTTGCCAATGGCTTTCCCAGAAGGCCCAGAAGAGTGGAGTTATGAGCCCCGTCCTGTAAGAGGTAAGGAGAAAGCTATTTAAGGGTGGTTCTGATAGAAGCAATATTTGTGGTGTTAAAGTCACTGGTTCACAGACCAGGGCACTCAGAGGTAGTTAACCTGATTCTTTCCCACCAATACTAAATCATCATATTCCATATGAAAAATTTTTAAATCTCAGTAGTTACCATGTACCTAGTTGGTAGAAACCTGACATAATATCTATAAACCAGATAGTTCAAAACCAGTCATGGGGCAGCTTTGTGGTGCAGCAGATAAAGCACCGGCCCTGGATCCAGGAGGACCTGAGTTCAAATCCAGCCTCAAGGGGTGGCTAGGTGGCACAGTGGATATAGCACCAGTCCTTGATTCAGGAGTACCTGAGTTCAAATCCGGCCTCAGACACTTGACACTTACTAGCTGTATGACCCTGGGCAAGCCACTTAACCCAAATTGCCTCAAAAAAAAAAAAAGAATAAATGCTCAATGCCCAAAGATTGGTGCTAAAGCTTCTAATTAAAAAAAAAAAAGCCAAGCATAGGGGGCAGCTAGGTGACACAATGGATAAAGCACTGGCTCTGGATTCAGGAGGACCTGAGTTCAAATCCTGCCTCAGACACTTGATACTTACCAGCTGTGTGACCCTGGGCAAGTCACTTAACCCTCATTGCCCCGTAAAAATCAATCAATCAATCAATCAATAATGATGCAGTTAGTATTTCTTTTTTTTTTTTCAGGGCAATGGGGGTTAAGTGACTTGCCCAAAGGAGTTGATGAATAAAAAGATTAAGAATCCTTGCCCTACAGTTAGAAGGAGCCTACATAAACAGAGGGCATAGGCATGAGTCGATTATGTTGCAATGCTTTTCCAAAAAAATGAAAGGGTGAGAAAGAGGGATGCACTGGAAGAAGGGGGATGGGGAGGTAGAATGGGAGAAAGAGGTGTATAAGAAAGACCTTTTATCATGGAGGGGGAAATGGAGGGCAGGCAATACTTGAACCTCACTCTCATTAGAGTTGGTTTAAAGAGGGAGAATATATATGTGTATGTATATATGTGTGTATATGTATGTGTGTATATACATACACACACTCAGTTATGTATAGAAATATAATTTACCTAATAGGGAAATAGGAGCAGAAGGCGATATAAAGAAAGGTGATTATAAAAGGGAGAGCAGATTAAGGGAGGCAGTGCTTAGAAGCAAAATGGACTTTTGAGGAGGGACAGAATAAAAAAGAGAAGAAGAAACAGAAGAAAATGGGATGGAGAGAAATACACAGTAATCATAACTGTGAATGTGAATGAGATGAGCTCACCCCTAAAATGGAAGCATATAGCAGAATGGATTAGAAACCAGAATCCAAGAGACACATTGAAACATAAAGACACACACAGAGTTAAAATAAAGGTCTGGAGCAGAACCTATTATGCTTCAGGTAAAGTATAAAAGGTAGGGGTAGCAATCATAATATTAGACAAAGCAAAAGCAAAAATATACCTAATTAAAACAGATCAGCAGGGAAACTACATCATGCTAAAAGGTTCATAGACAATGAAGCAGTATTGAAAATTTTTATATCAATTTTCTCTGATAAAAGCTTCATTTTTCAAATATATATGGAACTAAGTCAAATTTTTAAAAATATAAAAGCCATTCCCCAATTGGTAAATGGTAAAAGGATATGAACAGGCAGGGTTTGGGGGTTTTTTTGTTGTTTTTGGGGTTTTTTTTTCTGGTTTTTTCAGGGCAATAAGGGTTAAGTGACTTGCCCAGGGTCATCTAGCTAGTAAGTGTCAAGTATCTGAGGCTGGATTTGAACTCAGGTCCTCCTGAATCCAAGGCCAGTGCTTTATCCATTGTGCCACCTAGCTGCCCCAACAGGCAGTTTTCAGAAGAAATCAAAGCTAACTATAGTCACATGAAAAAAATGCTCTAAGTCATTATTGAGTAGAGAAATACAAATTAAAACAACTCTAAGATCTATCAGAAATGACCTATCAGACCTATCAGACAGGAAAGACCTATCAGAAATGACAAATGTTGTAGGAGATGGGGGAAAATAGGTACACTAATAATTGGAGATGTGAACTGGTCCAAGCATTCTGGAGAACAAATTGAAACCATGCCCAAAGGGCTATAAAATGGTGCATGCCCTTTAACCCAGCAATACCACTACTAGGTCTGTATCCCAAAGAAATTAAAGAAAATGAAAAAGGGCCTTTATGTAAAAAATATTTATAGCAATTTTTCTAGTGGTGGCAAAAATTAGAAATTGTGAGATTTAAAATTGGATATTAGATCATAAATCTCCCCTACTTAACCTTTCCCTTAATTTATCTCCCAAACTAGTAAATGGAAGCAGGTTTTGGTTTTCTAGATAGACCTTTTTATTTATAGTTATGATAGTCACAAGGTGATGTTGGTTAGAAGGATAGGAAAGTAGAAACACAATACAAATCGTCTTAAGTCTAAGCTTAGTCTATATTCCTTATAACAACTCACCAAACCGACAAGGCCACCAACCGACAAGGCCACCAACCGACAAGGCCACCTTTGGAGAGAGAGAGTCCGTGCCGCGCCGTCAGGAGTCCCGCCAAGCAGGCAAAAAGGCCTCTCTCCTTTTCTCCACCCCGGAAGTCAAAAAAAACCCGGCAGGCAGTCTGACATGCGCAGCAGGCGCACTGTACCTGGCAGGCAGTCTGACATGCGCAGCAGGCGGACTGTACCCGGCAGGCAGTCTGACATGCGCAGCAGGCGGACTGTTCATCTCCTCCCCAAAAGGGTGGTCCTTGAAAAACTGGCGTCTTTCAGTTATCCTAACCGACTGTTAAAAACTTTCATATTTTACCACAAAATTGAGGAGATACTCAACAATTGAGGAGTGACCAAACAAGTTGTGGCATATAATTGTGATAAAGTATTATTGTGCTATAAGAAATGAAAAGGAGATGGAAAGAGAAATGAGGGAGATGCAGGAAAGACATGAGAAAAATGTCAACAGCTTGAAAAGTCAAATTGGCCAAATGGAAAAGGAGGTACAAATGCTCTCTGATGAAAATAATTGCCTAAGAATTAGGACTGAACAAATGGAAGCCAGTGACTTTATGATAAACCAAGACACAATAAAGCAAATCCAAATGAATAAAAAAATAGAGAGCAATGTGAAATATCTTCTGGGAAAAACTGCTGACCTGGAAAACAGGTCCAGGAGAGATAATTTGAAAATTATTGGTCTACCTGAAAACCATGATCAAGGAAAGAGCTTAGACATCATCTTCCAAGATATTCTCAGGAAAAATTGCCCTGAAATTCTAGAAGAAGCAGCTAAAATAGAAATTGGAAGAATCCACCAATCACCTCCAGAAAGAGATCCCAAAAGGAAAACTCCTAGGAATATTATAGCCAAATTCCAGAGCTCTCAGGTCAAGGAGAAAATATTGCAAGCTGCCAAAAAGAAAGAATTCAAGTACTGTGGAGCCCCAGTCAGGATAGCACAAGATCTAGCAGCTCTACATTAAAGGACCAGAGAGCATGGAATATGATATTCCAAAGGGCAAAGGAAATGGGATTACAACCAAGAATCACCTACCCAGCAAAATTCAGCATAATCTTTCAGTAGAAAAATGGGACTTTAATGAAAAAGGAGACTTTCAGATATTTGTGATGAAAAGACCTGAACTGAATGGCAAATTTGACTTTCAAATACAAGACCCTAGAGAACCATAAAGAATTGGAGCTGGGGGACATACCTGGGGTCATACAGCAGGCAACTGTCTTGTGTCTGAGGCCAGGTTTTGGCTGGGATCCCCCTGGGTCCAGGGGTGGTGCTTTGTCCACTGTATCACTTAGCTAGGTGATGACATCTTTAGGGTTAAATTGAGGGGTGAGGGAATGCACTGGGGGAGGGGGAAGGGCAGAGGTGAAATCCTACATGAAAGAAACAGGAAAAGGCTTATGGAGTGGGGGAAGAGATGGGAGAGGAGCAGGGCAATAAATGAATTTTACACTCATCAGAAAAGGCTCAAAGACCTTAAACTCATCAGAGCTGCCTCAAGGCGGGACTAACAGACACACCCAACTGGGTGTAGTAATCTGTTTAATCTGGGCAGTAAATGAGCCTAACACTCATCAGAATTGGCTCAAAGACCTCAATCTCATTAGAATTGGCTCAAAGGAAGGAATAATGTACACACTCAATTGGGTGGAGTAATCTCTCTAACCCTGTAGGAAAATAGGAGGGGAAGGGGATAAAGAGAGAGGGGCAAAAGAAGGAAGGGCAGAGTGGGGGAGGGGACAGACAGAAGCAAATCCCTTTTGAAGAGTGCTAGGATGAAAGAAGATGGATAATAGAATAAATATCATGGGGAAGGGAATAGGATGGAAGGGAAACCGTTAACAATAGTAATCATGAAAAAGAGAAAAGGGGGAAAAATTGTACAAAAAATATTTATAGCAACTCTTGGTGGAGGCTAAGAATTGAGAATCAAGGGAATGTCCATCAATTGAGGAATGATGGAAAAAGCTGTGCTATATGATTGTAGTGGAATAGTCTTGTGCTACAGGAAATGATAAACAGGATGATTCCCCCCAAAACCTGGAAAGACTAATGAACATTGATGTATAGTGAAGTAAGCAGAGCTGGGAGGACACTGTGCATAGTGACAGCAGTATTGTTCAATGAGCAATTGTGAATGACTTAACTACTCTCAGCAATGCAATGATCCAAGACAATCCCAAGGAACTAATGAGGAAGCTTACTATGTACCCCTATAGAAAGAACTGATAAAAAGAACACTTGTGGATTGTACATATATAACCTGGTTGCAATCTTGTGGAGGAGGGAGGGAGAAAAATCTGGAACTCTAAATCTTATGAAAATGAATGTTGAAAAGTACCCTTACATGTAACTGGAAAATAAAATAAATGTTTGTTGCTTAAAAACAAACAAACAAACAAAGAAATGAAAAGGAGGATGGTTTCAGAAAAAAAAAAAACAAATATGGCAAGACCTATATGTGAACTGATACAGAATGCAGTGAGAAGAATCAGGGGATCATTGTGCACATCAATAGCAATGTTGTAATGATGATCAGTTGTGAAAGACTTGGCAACTATGATCAGTACAATGATCTAAGACAATTCCTTTTAAAATTTTTTTTAAATTTATGGAATAAAACAAGCATTGTCATAATAGTACAATAAATTGTACTAATTGTACATGAAACTGCAAATCTACTATATGCAACTTGCTATTCCTGTCAAATGCACAACAAAATTATCCTGTAAATTTCTTTTTTTCCCATTTTTTCCTTCTCTCCCTCCTGCCCCCACCCTAGAGATGGCTACCATTAGACACAAATATATGTGTAAAATTATTCCATACATACTTTTATTTATTAGTTCTTTCTCTGGATGCAGAGAGTCTTTCTTCATATATCCTTTATAGTTAATTTGGGTATTTATTTGTTTGTTTGTTCTTGAGGGGCAATTGGGGTTAAGTGACTTGCCCAGGGTCACGCAGCTAAAAGGTGTCAAGTGTCTGAGTCCGGATTTGAACTCAAGCCCTCCTAAATACAGGATGGGTGATTTATCCACTGCACCACCTAGCTGCCCCCAGCAATATTGTTTTAAGAATGACTTTGAGGGGGCAGCAAGGTGGTGCAGTGGATAAAGCACCTGCCCTGGATTCAGGAAGACCCGAGTTCAAATCCGGCCTCAGACACTTAACACTTACTAGCTATGTGACCCTGGGCAAGTCACTTAACCCTCACTGCCCCACCAAAAAACCAAACAAACAAAACCAATATTGCTATCATTGCATACAATGCTCTCTTGGTTCTGCTCATTTGGCTCTTCATTATTTCATGCAAGTCTTTCCACGTTTTTCAAAAATCATTATTGAGTTCATCATTTCTTATAGCACAGTAGTATTCCATCACAATCATATACCACAACTTGTTCAGCCATTTTCCAACTGTTGGGCATGCATGCCTGCAATTTCCAATTCTTTGCCACCACAAAGAGAGCGGCTATAAACATTTTAGAACATATAGGTTCTTTTCCTTTTTCCCTGATCATCTTTGGAAATAGACCAAGAAGTGATATTGCTGGATTAAAGTGGTATTGCTAGGTAGTTTAGTAACTCTTTGGGCATAATTCCAGATTGCTCTCCAAAATGCCTATATCATTTCACATTCCACCAACAATGAATTAGTGTCTTAATTTTTCTACATCCTCTCCAACATTTGTCACTTTCCCTTTCTATCATTTTAGCCAATCTGGTAGGAGTAAAATGATATCTCAAGGTTTTATTTTTCATTTATTTAATCAATAAATGATTTAGAGAATTTTATATGGCTTAAATTTTTTTTTATTTCTTCATTGGAAAACTACCTCTTCATATCTTTGACCATTTATCAATTGGGGGATGACTTGTATTCTTACAGATCTGAAAAAGTTCTTTACATATGTTAGATATGAGACCTTTATCTGATAAACTGTCTAGAAAAATTTCCCCCCAATTTTTGGCTTTTCTTCTGATCTTAGCTATTTTTTATTTGTACCAAAAGCTTTTAAATTTAATGTAATTGAAATTATCTGTAAAACACCTTTTGTTCACCTATCGGTAAGTCTGATAAGTAATATGTTCCATGCTCTTCTAATTTTCTTGTAAAATCTCTCTTTGTATCCGAGTCATGTATCCATTTTGATCTTAGGTGGGTAAATGGTGTGAGATATTGGTCCATGCCCAGTTTCTGCCATAATGCTTTCCAGTTTTCTTAGCAATTTTTACTAAAATAATAACAAAATTCATTTGGAAAAGCAAAAAGTCAAGAATATCAAAGGAAATAATGAAAAAAGTGTAAAGGAAGGAGGTTTAGCAGTACCATATTTAAAGCTGTATTATAAGGTAGTAATTATCAAAATTATCTAGTACTAGCTAAGAAATAGAAAGGTACATCAATGGACTAGAGTAGACATACAATTTGCAGTGGCAGATAAACATAAAAACATTGCATTTGACAAGTGCAAAGACTTCAGGTTTGGGGATAAGAATTCATTATTTGGTCAAAATTGATCCAAGACAAAAAGGACTCAAGGTGAAAAAAGGCTGTCTGTCTTCAGAGGGAGAACTTGTAAACTCTGAGTACAAATTGAAGTATAATTTTATTGCTTTCTTTTAAAAAAAATTTTTTTTGCCACATGGCTAATATGGAAATAGTTTTGTATGATTTCATTTGTATAATTGATAGCATTTTGTTTCTCTTCTTAGTGGGTGGGAGAGGTGGGAAGAGGGAGAGAATTTGGAACTCAAAATATAAAAAGGAAAGAATGTTAAAAATAAATTAATTTAAAACATAGAAAAATACAATACCCATTCCTATTAAAAATACTGTTTTAGGGGCAGCTAGATGGTGCAGTGGATAGAGCACTGGCCCTGGAGTCAGGAGTACCTGAGTTCAAATCCAGCCTCAGACACTTAATACTTACTTAACACTTACTGGCTGTGTGACCCTGGGCAAGTCACTTAACCCCAATTGCCTAACAAAAACAAAAAATACTGTTTTTGGTCCTTGGTTCTCACAGAGGACCATGACAGATGTCATGATTTGCAATGAATTGGGTTTAAGTTAGGAAGGACTGTGCAAAGTCACCAACCTCACTCTCTTCTGGAGCCATCTGGGTCCAGTGACAAGATATACAACAGGATGACTAGAGATGGTCCCAGATGTGTTTTTTTTGTTTTTGTTTTTTTTAAGTGAGGCAATTGGGGTTAAGTGACTTGCCCAGGGTCACACAGCTAGTAAGTGTTAAGTGTCTGAGGCCAGATTTGAACTCAGGTACTCCTGACTCCAGGGCTGGTGCTCTATCCACTGCGCCATCTAGCTGCCCCTGTCCCAGATGTTTGAGGCAATTGGGTTAAGTGACTTGGCCAGGGTCACACAGCTAGTAAGTGTCCAAGATGAAATTTGAACTCAGAGTCCTCCTAACTTCAGGGCCAGTGCTCTATCCATTGTACCATTGAAAACATTAGAAAGGAGGGAGAGAGACAGAGAGAGAAAATCTTTGCCTTAATGTGAGGCAGAAGGGAGGGAAGGGCCTGAGTAATGGTTCTCCCCAGAAAATCATAAACCTGGTAGTGCAACCTGTGATCACTTCCCAAGTTGGCTCAAAGTTAAATACAATAAATTAAAGGAAATAGAGAGATTTACAATCTGGACTAATTCACCTAGTGTTAGCAAGTCAGAAGCCCAAGACAAAGTGGTTTCCTCTATCTCTCCCTACTGATTGCCACACACAGGGTTATCCTACCACAGCATTCCTGTTACAGGCCTTCCTATTACATGCAGGCACTTGTAACACAAAGAGTAAGTCTGGTTACACGTGAAAAAAAGAACCTCGAAATTAAAAAAAAAAACTACTCTCCAGCTCTTACATCCTGCCCTCACAGTTTCAAAATTCCTCTAAATTTTACATCTCTAATCAGAATTCTTGGTTTCCCCCCCATCTCTCTTTAATCCCCACGAGTCTATTGTTCCTCTCTATTTAGGGTCCTGTGTAACAAGAGAATATAATTTGTCTTTAGGTTTTGCCAGGGAGAACTCTCAGCTGCCTCTCATCAGTAGCGGTGACTGTTGGGTGGTATGATAGTGTTTTAGGGGCAGGAGGACAAAGATGAGGGGCCAGTTGGGAAGAAATAATCACATTCTACCTTATTGGGACAGTCTGCAGGCCCAGAAAGGGAGCCTTCCGTTGGACTGCCTTGCCCACCCCCGCCAAGGACCTCGTGGAATTGAGCCAAGAGACTGTTCCTGCCAAGGTCAGGAGAGGAAGGAAGGATTTTGTACAAACAGTAGAGGAAAATGTGCCCTGGGAGATGCAGGTCCTTCGGAACATGCTGCAGGAGTGGAAGAGTGCATGGATTCTGAGTGAGTGTCCTTAGGATGAGAATTCTGTTTTTCATGCCATCTCCTCCCCAGTGCAGCCAGGGCTGCAGAAGTTCCCATGAGGCAAGATCCGAGGAGTGATACATTGCTTCTCTTCTCTATCTTAAATAAAAGTACAAAATTCAGGTTTCTCCTTAGATTTCCAGAGTGGGACTGTGTCTTGGATATCTCTCAGAACATGGCATAGTAATTAACCATGATAACTAACTTTGGGAGGGGGGGCAGGGAGTGGGGCACAGAGAAAGGGTAAGGAAGAACTTCAATTTCTAATTTCCCCACTGTAATGAATTATAGGGATAGAAACTCTTCAGAAGGCAGATTAGAAGTTCATCTCTAACCTAGGTTGAGAGAGTTACCCAGCATGTATACAGGGTATTCCAAAAGTCTTAAAACAGTTTTAATCTATTAAAGCTTTAAGCCATATTACAACTTTTGGAATGCCCTCTTTAGCATCTTCAAGTTTGCAGAATGCTTTGCATGCATTATTTCATATGGTCTCTGAACAACTCAAGTATCATAGGTAGTACAGGCATTATTATCACCATTTTACAGGTGAGGAAGATGAGGCTCAGATGAGAAAGCTAGGGACACTAAAGAGACTGAATTCCCTGTGGCTAAGTGGCTAACCACTAGGGTCTTCCTGACTCTAAGCCTAGCTAGTACTCTATCCACTAAGCAACAAATTGAAGATAATCAGTTTGCAATAAATGATCGCTAAATGAACAAGAAGAATCATCAACTGTCTTCTGAGGGAATGCCACCAGTGACTTATTTACTTAAAAACCATTCTGCCTAGGCAAAAGAAGTTTTGGATTTAAAAGGTGGTGCAGTGGATAGAGCACCAGGCCTGAAAGTCAGACTCATCTTCCTGAATTCAAATCTAGCCTCAGACACTTACTACCTGTGTGACCCTGGATAAGTCACTTTAAAACCTTGTTTGCCTCTATTTCCTCATCTGTAAAATGAATTGGAGAAGGAGATGGCAAACCACTCCAGTATCTTTGCCAGGAAAACCCCAAATGGGGCCATGAAGAGTCGGACACAACCAAACAACAACAAAGTAAATACAGGTGTGTTTTTTCCAAATCTTTCCAAAATGAATAATGTGTGAGTACTTTCACTCTAGCCTGCCTGGCCCCTGTTCTCCCATAGGTCCCCTGGCTCATTCCCTCCTTCATCCCCCTCATCATTTTCCTCCAAACCCCACTTCTTATCCTCTTGGCAACAGGCCTGAGCCTTCATCCAGCTTAGCAGGGGTTTTGACAAATTCCGGGAGAAGGTAAATGTTCTGTTTGGCTCTGGAGCTGACAAAGGTAAGGCCAGCAGCACCCAGATAAAAGGGAAGTGAATTCTCTACCATGACTAGGAACTGGTTCAAAGAGGATTTCCAGAAACTAAAGGACAGGGGCAGCTAGGTGGCACAGTGGATAGAGCACCAGCCCTGGATTCAGGACCACCTGAGTTCAAATCCGACAACTACAATTACTAGCTCTGTGACCCTGGGCAAGTCACTTAACCCCCATTGCCTTACCAAAAAAGAAAGAAAGAAAGAAAGAAAGAAAGAAAGAAAGAAAGAAAGAAAGAAAGAAAGAAAGAAAGAAAGAAAGAAAGAAAGAAAGAAAGAAAGAAAGAAAGAAAGAAAGAAAGAAAAGAAAGAAAGGAAGGAAGGAAGGAAGAAAGAAAGGAAGGAAGGAAGGAAAGAAAGGAAAAAACTAAAGGACAAAGTAGAGGTGAGCTTACCCAAGGGACACTAGGGGTGTCTTCTCAACTGGACTCCATACGTCAATGTCCTGCCATAAGAAAGATCTTGTGCAATTTTTCCACCCACTGCACCCTGCTATTATGCCTGCTTCAAGACTCTCCGCTCCTTTCTAGCTCCCTGATGTTCTTCTCCTTGTTTCTGGTAATAGCACTATCTCCAGAGCCAGAAGGACCTCAGTGATCTGGGGCAAGTCATTTATCCTCCCTAGGCCTCAAATTTCTCTTTTGTCAAAGGAGGGGGTTGGATGATGTGGCCTCCAGTTTTATATCTTTGATTCTGATGATAGAGAGATAGGCAGGCAGACAGATGACTTATTAAATGCTTACTGTGTGTCAGGTGGGACAGCTAGGTGGTATAGTAGATAGAGTGCTAGACCTAGAATCAGAAAGATTCATCTTCCTGAGTTCAAATCTGGTCTCAGACACTTAACACTTACTAGCTGTGTGACCCTGGGCAAGTCACTTAACCCCAATTGCCTCACTAAAAAAACCCCAAAAAACAAAAACCAAATCTGGTCTCAGGTACTTGGAATGAGAATGGCCCATATTCAAATCCTGCCTTTGATAACATACTGATTGTGTGACCCTGGGCAAGTCACTTAACCCCATTTGCCTCAGTTTCCTCATCTGTAGAATGAGCTGGAGAAGAGAATGGCAAACTACTTTTGTATCTCTGCCAAGAAAACCCCAAATGGAGCATCACGAAAAGTCAGACACAACTGAAACAACTGAACAACATATGTCAGGCACCATGCCAACTGCTGAGGATGCCATTAAAATTAAGCAGGACATGGGGCAGCTAGATGGCGCAGTGGATAGAGCACCAGCCCTGGAGTCAGGAGTACCTGAGTTCAAATCTGGCCTCAGACACTTAACACTTACTAGCTGTGTGACCCTGGGCAAGTCACTTAACCCCAATTGCCTCACTAAAAAAAAAAAAAATTAAGCAAGACAGTCCTTGACCCCAAGGAACTTGTTATAATAAGAAGATAATACATCAAGGGAAGATGGCAAATGTGAGACTGGAGAAAGGGTACCCACATAAGGGCAATGCTTCAGATGCAGAGGAGGAAGAATCCAGAGTGTCTAGGAGAGGGGTGTAGCATGAAGAGGGTCCTTCCTAAAATGATGGTCCTAGGAAGAGAGTCACCAATCAGAAACCAAGGGCCTGAAGAAAGGGAGGGTAGGCAGCTAGGTGGTGCAGTAGATAAAACACCGACCCTGGATTCAGGAGGACTTGAGTTCAAATCCGGCCTCAGACACTTGACACTTACTAGCTGTGTGACCCTGGGCAAGTCACTTAACCCTCATTGCCCTGCAAAAAAAAAAAAGAAAGAAAGAAAGAAAGAAAGAAAGAAAGAAAGAAAGAAAGAAAGAAAGAAAGAAAGAAAGAAAGAAAGAAAGAAAGAAAGAAAGGAAGGAAGGAAGGAAGGAAGGAAGGGAGGTGGTCTTCAGGGTAGCAATACTTACAGGTGAGGAGGAGTTCCTTCAGCTAAAGATGAATGAATGAATGAAATTAATATATGAGTTTGAGATTATCAATCTAGGGGGCAGCTAGGTGGTGCAGTGGATAAAGCACCAGCCCTAGATTCAGGAGGACCTGAGTTCAAATACAGCCTCAGACACTTGACACTTACTAGAGATTGATGTGGGCAGAAATTTGGGGTCAAATTGATAGTAAGTTGTCCCAAAAGAATTACAAGACTCAGTGACTCAGTTTCCCAAGTTTTATTGCAATGCTGTGAGTGATCACAGAGAGAGAACCAGAAAAGTGGAAAGGTATCTCTCGAATAGTGAAAGAAAAGACAGTTATATTTATAGTACAGATAAATTGATTCATCAATCTCATTATAATATTCTCCCCCTTTGGGAGGTACAGGGGAGGGCTTATCCTAATCTGGAGTTCCTGAGGTCCTAAACCAACCCCCAACCAACCCCCAAGGCGGGTACCTTTTTCTTTTTTTTTTTTTTTTTGGCTTTTTGGTGTGTTTTTTTTTGTGGGGCAATGAGGGTTAAGTGACTTGCCCAGGGTCACATAGCTAGTAAGTGTTAAGTGTCTGAGGTCGGATTTGAACTCAGGTCCTCCTGAATCCAGGGCCGGTACTTTATCCACTGCGCCATCTAGCTGCCCCCCGGGGGTACCTTTTTCAATGGAGGTGTGTTTTGGGGATTTACTCCTCATAAGGTGAATCTGGGGACAAATTTGGCCTTTTCTGCACATGTCTCTTTCTGTTTCCCATGGCTAGTTTCAAAACACCTTCATTTTTCATTTATTCCTAGTCTAAGTTTCTATAGGCTGTCATTTTATTAAGCTTTTCATGGCCTAGCTCCCTCTATTCCCATTATGGATACTGATTTCTGTGGGTAAGAGAACCTAGCATCCTGATTGTAAGTTATCCATTAACTGGGGTCTGAATCCCTCTTAGAGCTCATATCTGAATTAAAGCTTGGATCTTAGGTTTTTCTGTTAACCCCTTTTTTGCCCCCTACATCAGAAATTATCAATCTAGCTGAGGCATACCAAATACCTGGGATTTGAAGGCAAGACATTTATTTAGTTTAAATCTAGGTTCTGCAAATTACTAACTGTAGGCGAGTCACTTAATTTCCTCATCTACACAAGGTGTCCCAAAAGTCTTAGGGTAATTTTAAGCTTTAATAACCTCCCTTGGTTCTTTTTATTTATTTTTTTATTTTAAAATTTTAATTTATTTTTTCCTCCTTTTTTTTTGTTTTGTTTGCAGGGTAATGAGGGTTAAGTGACTTGCCCAGGGTCACACAGCTAGTAAGTGTCAAGTGTCTGAGGTCACATTTGAACTCAGGTCCCCCTGAATCCATGGCCAGTGCTTTATCCACTATGCCACCTAGTTGCCCACCTCCCTTGGTTCTTGATCAAGTTTCAGTACCTTAAAACTGCACTAAGATTTTTGGGATACCCTCTATCATGGGGAGGTCTTTTTTTAAGGGAGGGGGTTTCATAACTGTAATTTCATTCTATGTGGTACCTCTATAACTTATAGTTTTAGGGGAGCACCTAGGCAGCACAGTGGATAGAGTACTGGCCCTAGAGTCAGGAAGACCAGTTCAAATCTCAACTTAGACACTTAACTAGCTGTGTGACCCTGGGCAAGTCACTTAACCCCAATTGCCTTAAAACATCTGGGGCCATCTCCAGTCATCCTGTTGTATATCTTGCCAACAGACCCAGATGGCTCTAGAGGAGAGAGTGAGGTTGGTGACCTTGCACAGCCCTCCCTCACTTAAATCTAGTTCAGTGCAAGTCATGATATCACCCTGATGTTATGGTCCTCTTCAAGAATGAAGACAATAAAAAACAATAAAAGTTTTAAGGAGTTGACTGGAGCACTGAGAAGTTAAGTCACTTGCCCTTAGTCACACAGTCAGTATGTAATCAAAAGCAGGATTTGAATATACCTCATTCTCACTCCGAGGCCAACCCTCTAGCTATTATACCTGACTGCTTCTATTCTAATTGTTTTTCTTTTCTTTCTTTTTTCTTTTTTCTTTTCTCTCTTTTTCTTTTTTTTTTCCTGAGGCAATGATGTTAAGTGACTTGCCCAGGATCACACAGTAAGTAAGTAAGTAAGAGGCCAGATTTGAAGCCAGGTCCTCCTGATTCCCAGGGCTAGTGCTCTATCTACTTTGCCACCTAGCTACCCCTATACTAATGGTTTCTGAGAAAAACAATGACTCTGAAGCTGCAAAGAGGGCTAGAATAAGAACACACTAGAGGCTGAAAACTTTCTTGATGTTGGCAGAGTTCTGTCCACTTAGGAGACAGTAGGATATAGTGGAAAGCCCCCTGAACTAGGGAGTCAGGAAATGTGGCTTCAGGCCCTGCCTCTATCAGAAGATATTTGGAGGGTGCAGCTAGGTGGTGCAGTGGATAAAGCACTGGCCTTGGATTCAGGAGGACCTGAGTTCAAATCTGGACTCAGACACTTGACATTTACTAGCTGTATGACCCTGGGCAAGTCACTTAACCCTTATTGCCCTGCAAAAAAAAAAAAAAAGAAGAAGAAGAAGAAGAAGATGATAATTGGATGACTTGGGACAAATCAATTCACCTTTGGGTCTCTGGTTATTCATATGTACAATTGGTGGGAGGAGGGCAGGACTGAATAATTTATAAGGGCCCCTTGAGCCTAGATATTCTGGGATTCTATTATTTTTATAACGGGGAAAATCAAGAACCAAGGGAAGAGGGGCAGCTAGGTGGCGCAGTGGATAGAGCACCAGCCCTGGAGTCAGGAGTGCCTGAGTTCAAATCCAGCCTCAGACGCTTAACACTTACTAGCTGTGTGACCCTGGGCAAGTCACTTAACCCCAATTGCCTTACAAAAAAGAAAAAGAACCAAGGGAAGGTTAAGGCAGGGCACAGAGAGGCTAGCATAAGATGAACTGAGCCATTCAGTTCAAAGAAAACTTAAATAAAAACTTTTTTTTAAAAAAACAGCTAGGTGGTACAGTTGATAAAGCACTGACCCTGGAAGACCTGAGTTCAAATCTGGTCTCAGACACTTGACACAACTAGCTGTGTGGCCCTGGGCAAGTCACTTAACCCTCATTGCCCTGCCAAAAAAAAAAAAAATGGAGAGGAATTCAGGCAGTGGGTTGAGTAAGGGGCTCAGGTAACTAATGGGGGATGAGCTAAAATTGAGGAATGATTAGAGTAGTAAAACTAAAAGCAATTTATACCCTCAGGGTCAATGGAATCCCAAAGAGAAAGTAGGGCCCAAAGTGGCATGGAATTAAGAGTAATGGTTAAGGGCAGCTAGGTGGATAAAGCACTGGCCCTGGATTCAGGAGGTCCTGAGTTCAAATTCAACCTCAGACACTTGACACTTACTAGCTGTATAACCCTGGGCAAGTCACTTAACCCTCATTGTCCCCTCCCCCCCCCAAAAGGAGTAATGGTTTAAAAAAAAAGTGAGAATAACTTTCCAAAGTGTCTGGTCATAAGTGCCTGTCAATCAAACTATATATAGCAAAAAGAATTATGCACGCTAAAAGTGGCCAAGTATCGTATTGCAATGGACTTTGAGTGGAAGAGATCATAGGATTAAAAATTTAGAGAGGGACAGAAGTTTTGAAACCATCTAGTACAATCCCCTAACTTTACAAATGGAAAAAAAAAATAATAAGGCCTAGAAAACTGAAGGGACTTACCCCAAATCACTGAGTAAGTGGCAGAGCCAGTATTTGGGATCCAGGCCCTCTGACTCCAAATCCACAGCCCTCTCCACTGGACCACCTCCCCCCAAAAAATCCTTCATCTCCCAGTATTCCCAAGAAGCAACTAACTGTCTAAGGACTAACTAGGTCCAAAGCAGCTTATTTTGTTGAGATCAGAGAAGGTCAGGCATGTTCTAGGTGGTATAGCGAGAGATGTACCATAGGAGAGGAGAGAGAGAAATTCCATAAATTCCAGGAGAATAATTTGGAAGAGAAACAGCCCTTCCTATGTATTTTTTAGGTGGTGGTGGGGGTTGAGAATTCCCTGTATAAGGGATGAAAGAATTCAGGGATGTCACGAGGGGATCACACTTCCCCAGAGACACTCCCCCCTCCTCATCTCATCTCCCTCCCCAGGGACTCTTTCCCATAAAATGACTCCTCTATGGCGGAGAACTTACATGCTTTTAAATGGTTCTTCCTTAAGAGAAAAATGAGGGGATAGCTAGGTGGTGCAGTGGATAAAGCACCGGCCCTGGTTTCAGGAGGACCTGCGTTCAAATCCGGCCTCAGACACTTGACACTTGTTAGCTGTGTGACCCCGGGCAAATCACTTAACCCTCATTGCCCCGTTTAAAAAAAAAAAAAGTCTTTAGGGGCAGCTAGGTGGTACAGTGGGTAGAGCACCTGCCCTGGATTCAGGTGGGCCTGAGTTCAAATCCGGCCTCAGACACTTAACACTTACTAGCTATGTGACCCTTGGCAAGTCACTTAACCCCCAATTGCCTCACCAAAAAAAAAAAAAAATTTAAAAAAAAAAAGAGAAAAATGACTTCTTGGTAACCAGGGTGTGGTACAGTGCCCAATCTTAACTGAGTGACTTAATTCTCATTTCCTCTACACCCTTCTCCACTCCCCTGCAATTTCAGCTACTCAGTGGCAAGATGCTACAGTGGAGGGACTGCTCCGGAACATGAGCAATATACAGGATGAGATCAGGGTTGAAGCCATCATCACTTGTGCCACGGCGGCTGTGGAGAGACCCCGATTTGAAGAAGTTGTGGAGGATCAAGGTGGGACCTAGCATTGGATGCCTTAGATAGTATCAAAGCATTTGCCCTGAAGCCTATAAGGAAAGTCTACATTTTTCCTAAAGAGAAATAGCATGGGAGGGAACAACAAAAAAAGATGATAACTAATGGTCAAGCTCCTTACACCTCTTCCTTCTTAGCTCTTGATTCTAATTTTATTACTCCTTTTCCCCCTCTCTTCATTTAATTTGGGTTTTAATTCTCTATTTAACATTTTTTGTTTATTTATTTATTTATTTGGTATTTTTGGTATTTTTGTGGGGCAGCTAGGTGGTGCAGTGGATAGAGCACCTGTCCTGGAGTCAGGAAGACCTGAGTTCAAATCCACCTCAGACTCTTGAGACTTACTAGCTGTGTGACCCTGGGCAAGTCACTTAATCCTCACTGCCCCTCAAAAAAATAAAAAAAACAAAACCCAAACCAAAACAGAAAAAAGCATTTTTGTTCTGGGGCAGCTAGGTGGCACAGTATATAGAGCACTGGCTCTGAAGTCAGAAGGACCTGAGTTCAAATCAAGCCTCAGACATTACTAGCTGTGTGATTCTGGGCAAGTCACTTAACCCTGTTTGCCTCAGTTTTCTCATCTGTAAAATGAGTTAGAGAAGGAAATGGCAAACCACTCCAGTGTCTTTGCCAAGGAAATCCCAAATGGGGTCATGAAGAGTTAGACACAACTGAACAACAGCATCACATGGGTAATAAGTGACAGAGCTAGGATTTGAAATCAAGTTCTCTGAACTCTAGAACTCTTCCTAAAGTTCTACCCAGGAGCCTGGAACCATGAGAATTTGCCCAGTCAGTTGGAGATTCTAATCCTTGGCCCATAGATTTCTAGGTACTATCTATGTGCTACTTGCTTGGTGAGAACTGACAAGGTTTTCATAAACACAGGCAGACCATCAGCATTCATTGGATGATTTATAAAGCATCCTGGCACTGCAGTCCCATGAGCTGGGCGTAGTGGGGCATGCTCTTTATTGCATCATGTACACTGACCATGTGACTCATGAGAGAGAAAGCAGGTGCTAGCCTCAGAATTCAGGATATTCTGTGTGCTTTGGCATGAAACCTATGACTAAAAAAAAAAATTGGCCCTTGGCATTCAGGACTGGTGCCATCCATTCATTGAACAAATCCCTAAAAAGGTCCTCATTACATCAGGACCAGACCTTCTATGTGCAATGAAACTAAACTCCCCTCCTTCTTGTCCTTCCCAGAGGAAAGGTAGGGGAGGAGGGAGGCTTCATTTGACATTGGTTGTCTCTCCATACACCAAGGGATGTACAGATTTCTGGAGGGCAGTAGATACATTTATCATATAAAGCATTCATTAGGTTTCTACCAGCTTTTACTCCCCAGAAATAAAATTTTAGCTCAGAATAAGCTGCACATCACTTGTGAGCACATGGGCTTATCTAAACGATGTTATTCTTATATACTGAAGTGTACAATTCAACCTGGGGACAGTCTCCAAATATCTGAAGACAGCCATTATACTAGATCTACAAGTTAAATCTCTACAATTCATTCAAACAATCATCGAATGTTTGAAGGTTTCAAGTCCCATCTACGTATCAGCCTTCTCTGGGTATTCAAGTAGTTGCCAATGTCCTTCCTAAAATGTAGCACCCAGAACTGAATGCACTTTTCCAGGTATGGTCTCATTAGGACAGAATATAGTCAGACTGTAAATTCCCTAGTTTTGAATACTAGGTTTCTATTAATTCAGTCCAAGATTGTATTTGGTTTTCTAGCTCATATTGAGTTGTGGTCCACTAAAACTTCCAGGTAACTTTTCACATGAAATCTTTGTTGTAATTGTATCTCTCTCATCCCATGTCCATGCAGGTGTGTGTGTGTGTGTGTGTGTGTGTGTGTGTGCACACTACATAAATTGTTCATGGATTGTTTTTTCTTTCATTCAATTCTCCTGAGCCTGTCTCCAGAGTCTAAAGTATACTATAGGCACAATATATAAGATAATAGTCACCTGGGACTGAATTAGGTCTGAACATATCTTCCTGACATTATTCATATGAAGTCACATTGCAGTAATTCTCAGTTAGTTGTCCTCATATCCATCTTCTTCATATATTAGGTAGTCAAAGAGTTCCTTATTCATCCACATTGCTCTCTTTAGATAGGCCTGCCTTTCCTTTCTCATAAGCAAAACTAGCTTTTTGTTGCCAAAATTTTGTCCTCTAAAGTTTTCTCTTTCGAGCTGACTTCCCTCATAGAATCTTAGATCTTGGGGTCCTGCCTATTCTTTCTTTAAACATTTTGGGGGCAGCTAGGTGGCAGTGGATAGAGCACCAGCTCTGGAGTCAGGAGTACCTGAGTACAAATCTGGCCTCAGACACTTAACACTTACTAGCTGTGTGACCCTGGGCAAGTCACTTAACTCCAATTGCCTCACTAAATAAATAAATAATAAACATTTTGAAATCTACTTTCCCAAAGTCTAGAGAAACTGAGGCTGTGTTCACTGTTCCCTTCCTTATCTATCACAGACTCTAAGACAACATGTCCTTTTATTTTGAAGGTTTCCAGTTATTTTGATTCTAGTAACCAATTTATCCTTATTTACCAGAGCATTTCCCTTGTCACCACATCTACAACCTTTTGAAGGATGAAATTGTCATAAAGATAAGAATTTCTTCAGAGTCGCTTTTGGCAAAGAAAGATCTTCAGCAGATGTATGGATAATCTGTGCCTAATACCCATAATCTCCCTTTGGCATTCATCATCCATTTTCCTTTTGACATAATGGGGTTTATAACAAACTTTTACCACAATATTATCTGTTTAGCCTTTCTTTGATTTTCATCCAAATGCACTTCATCATGCTTCTTCCTCATCATGCCTGGATTTCCATACAGAAGCACATCCTTTCAAAATACACTACTTCACCAATCCTCTTATCTAGGACGCTCCTTTTGAGGCAGGGCATATACTTTCCATTGTTGTGTTCCAGTCATAAGTTTCAGTTATATTCATATGAAGTTGAATGTACTTCCTAATATTGAGTTATCTTGTTTACTTGTTCATCATTAATATTCTATGCACTTATGTATAGACATCTGAGACCAAAAGTATTTTTCCTGCTCCTTTTCCTGGATATTGTCTTCTAAAGATTATTGGGTAACACCCTTATTATTTTAATTTTTGTTATTCTTTGGCATCTGTTTCTCCTTAATACATGGCTTAGCAGTTGTTTGTGAGGAGCTTTCTCCTACATCCATTTGGGGTGGGGGTGGGGGTGGGGGTGCAATGAGGATTAAGTTACTTGACCAGGGTCACACAGCTAGTAAGTGTCAAGTGTCTGAGGCTGGATTTGAACTCAGGTCCTCCTGAACCCAGGACCAGTGCTTTATCTACTGCGCCACCTAGCTGCCCCCTCTACCTCCATTTTTAATTTAAATCCCTGTTGATCAGTTCTTGAAGTCTTCAGAAAAATATATTCTTCCAGGCTCTTGTTAGATGTACTCCATACCTGCACTCTATCCCTAGCTGGCAAACAAAATTACTGTCTCTTAAGTCCTGGTCCAAAAATCCAAATCCTCTTTTGTGAAATAACCTCTTTAGCTAGCTGTTTCTTTCCCATAAGCTCTTTTCTAAAGTTCCTGCCTTCAATAGGTAGCAGTGATAAAAACACCACCTGTGCCTTTAAGATTTAATTTCTGCCCAGTATTTCATAATCACTGGAAATCTGCCTTGTGAGAGTATGATTTATCTCCATAGTGGATCTTGGTGATCATATATATATATATATATATTTTTAGTGAGGCAATTGGGGTTAAGTGACCTGCCCAGGGTCACACAGCTAGTAAGTGTCAAGTGTCTGAGGCTGGATTTGAACTCAGGTCCTCCTGACTCCAGGGCCGGTGCTTTAACCACTGCGCCACCTAGCTGCCCCATTGGTGATCATATTTGACAGATCTTTAGTAGACTTGCTGTCAAACCATTTAAAAATCAACCTGTTGAAACTGAATTCATTACCTTTTTTTTTTTTAAGCTAATATAGATTTAATTAAAAGAGACAAACAGGGAAACAACATTATGTTAAAAGATCCCATAGACTATGAAGTAATAACAGTATTTGAATTCATTATCTTTCTCCAAAACCCTTAACTCTTCCCTGTTTACTCTTTACTGTTAAGGATACCACAATCCTTTAAGTCTCTCAGATTGCAACCTGTTATCCTTGACTCCTTACTCTCTCTCACCACACCTCCCTGCCATATCCAATCTGTTGATAAATCCTATTGATTCTAACTTCCCAACATCTCTCATTCATTTATACCCTATTCTCTCCTCTGACATTGCCATAACCCTGGTGTAGGTCCTTATCACCTCTCACCTGGATTATTGCAATAGTTCTGGTTGGTCTCCTGCCTCAAGTCTCTCCCCACTCCAGTTCATCCTCTACTTAGCTGTCAAATTGATCTTTCTTTCTTTCTTTCTTTCTTTCTTTCTTTTTTTTTGTGGGGCAATGGGGGTTAAGTGACTTGGCCAGGGTCACACAGCTAGTTAAGTGTCAAGTGTCTGAGGCTAGATTTGAACTCAGGTCCTCCTGAATCCAGGCCTGGTGCTTTATCCACTGCACCACCTAGCTGCCCCAAATTGATCTTTCTAAAGTATAGATTTGACCAAATCACCCCCACACACACACACACACACACACACTTCAGTAACCTCCAGTGGCTCTTTATTGCCTCCAGGATCAAATATAAAATTCTCTTTTTGGCTTTTAAAGTCCTTCATAACCTGGCTCCTTCCTACACCTTGCTGTCTTCTACAATCCAGTGACACTGTCCTTCACACGAGACACCCCATCCCCAGACTATGCATTTTCATTGGCTGTCCCCCATACCTGGAATTCTCTCCCTTCTCAGCTCTGCCTCCTGATCTCTTGGGCTTCCTTTAGGTCTTAGCCCAAATCTCACCTTTTGCAAGAAGCCTGTCCCCGTAGGGGGCAGCTAGGTGGCGCAATGGATGGAGCACCAGCCCTGGAGTCAGGAGTACCTGAGTTCAAATCTGGCCTCAGACACTTAACACTTACTAGCTGTGTGACCCTGGGCAAGTCACTTAACCCCAATTGCCTCACTAAAAAACAAAAACAAAAACAAAAAACAAAAAAACAAACAAAAAGAAGCCTGTCCCCGTGTCCCTTAGTACTGGCTCCTTCCCTCTAGACTATCTCTGATTTATCCTGTATCTGTTTTATTTGCACATGGTTGTTTGAAGGTTGTGTCTCCCGCTAGATTGTGAACTCCTTAAGGACAGAGACTAATTTTGCCCCAGTGCTTAACGCAGTACCTGGAACATAGCAACAGCTAAATAAATGCTTGTTGACTTGGCCTGTTGAGGAAGACAACATGCCTTCCAATGATGTTTATGTCAGGTCATGTGACATATGCCTGAATATGGCTGCCTCAGTAGGCAACTACCAACTAAGAAAGTAACTCCTTATCACAAATATTAAATGTTCTTTCCCTCCTGGATGTACCAATAAATCCTCAATATCACAGACAAGAGATTTCTTCCTAAGAGGATTTGGTCCTGCCTACCATAGGAAGACCTTCAATATCATTAAATAAGACAGCTAGGTGGCACAATGGTCAGGGCACTGGACCCAGAGTTAGGAAGATCTGAGTTCAAATTCAGCCTTAAACATTCACTTGCTATGTGACCTTAGGAAAGTCACTTAACCTCTCTCAACCTCAGTTTCCTCATCTATAAAATAACGACGACGATGACTACGATGACGACGATGCTATCTATTCCACCTGGGAATGTTGTAAGGATAATACTTATAAAGTACTTGGAAAACCTTAAAGCACTATAAATGCTTATTATCTAGCTCCAGTGGTTTTTCTTCCCATTCTTCTGCCCTCCAATCTCCTGACATAGGATAGAATTTCCCTCTGTGGTTTCATAGTCTTTTCTCTCCCTTTATTTTCCTCTTATAACATTACTTTAGGGGCACCTAGGTGGCACAGTGGATAAAGCACCAGCCCTGGATTCAAGAGGACCTGAGTTCAAATCTGCCTCAGACACTTGACACTTACTAGCTGTGCGACCCTAGGCAAGTCACTTAACCTTCATTGCCCCTACAAAAATAAATAAATAAACAAACAAACAAATAAACAGATAGATAGAAAGATTGATAAATGAATAAACAAATGAATAAATAAAACATTGCTTTAATTCAACAAATACTTATTTACTTCTTACTACCATACTAGACACTTTGCTAAGAACTGTAGATATAAAGACACAGAAGAACAGGCTCTGACCTCAAGAAGCTTACATTCTACTGGGGATGTGGGGATACAAAATAGACATAAGCAAATACAAAGCACATTAAAGAATTTCAAGAGGAAAAAAATGCTAATTTTCCCTGAGAACCCCCGATTCCTCTAGCCTTTCCTCTTCCTCCTCCTCCTTTAGTAGGGAGAACAACCTGCATTCATACATACATAGCTGTTAATTGTCCCTGGAAATAACATAAACATAGTACAACCTCTGCAGCCTCTAAAATATTTTCCTATCCTCCACAGCCTACTCAAAACTGAAATTCTCAGTTCCTCATGGCCCTTGCTATTAACCTTTATGGCAAACTGCATCCTACGGGTTCTGTTTCCATAGTTCCTTTTGAAAGGAGGATTTCCCATCTTTTTTCTCTGCCTTTTCTTGTTTCTGAATCCCCTTGGTCAGGTAGTTGATCATCAACAGAGTCTTAACAATCGCTCTACATTTAGCTATTATCTGCTAGAAGGCCTTTGACTTTAGGTCCTTTCTTACTTCGTCCTTTCTCTACTCTCATGACTATCCAGAGACATGCTTTTGTCCTGCCCTCTTCACTATTCATACTATTTAAACAGGTGCCCAATAAATATTTGTTGAATAAGTGGACATAAAACACCTTCACTGGACTTAAAGGGAAAGTTAAAGATGGAAGAGACTTGGAGGTTATCATGCTCAGAGCTTTCATTTTACAGATGAGAATCCAAAAGAGAAATGAAGGTGACTTGCCCAAGGTTCAGGGGTGTGCTGGACTGCTAAATTTTCAATGTGAGCATTCACACCTTGGAAATAGGCAAGCTACCAATCAAAGCTTGACTTATTGTTTTGTTGATGAAAGTGAATACTTTAATACTTAAAGTGAATACTTTGATACTTAAAGTGAAGGAGCAAATGTTAGTAATGAAGATTAAATTTAAAACTGTGTTTTAATCAGCACACAACTGCCAAGGTCATGCATCAGAACCAACATTGCATGCTCTACAGCAGTGGGGTCAAACTCAAATAGCAAAGGTTACTTATGGGCAGTATGTCGACTTAGAAAACCATAAGTTAACATTATCCGCTTTATTGTATTTTAGATTTTATTTTGTTAAACATTTTCCAAATTACTTTTTAATCTGCTTCACCCTGGGAGGAAACTTTTCATTTTATCTCTGATATGTGATGAAGAACGGTATGCAAAGGAAGCCTTCTGACCTCCCTCTCTTGTGATAACAGACAATGAAGAGACTGTCCAAGTTCAGCCTGTCGAGGAGATACCACAGGAACTACAGCCTGTGCTCAAGGAAGCTCTAACAGATAAGAATGCCAGTGTACGCATGGCAGCTGCTGTGTGTCACTACACCATTCAAGCGCATGACAGCCAAGCCCAGGAAATCATGCAGAATGCCCTGGCAATGGGTGAGGGGCTAACATCCCATCACTTTTCCTCTGAACCTGGGGATATTGAAGGGCTGCCTTCTATCAGCCTTTTCTAATCCTTTACTCTCCATCATCACCCTTTGGAAAATTTGCCTCAAGCTAGAGGTTTAAGTTTATAGAGAGCACTCCAGGAGTTATTGTTCCTTCCTCTCTATCATGCCTACAATTCTGATATGTTACTCTCAGATAGTGTCTGGGCTATTGTCTCATGGTCCAGATAGGCTTCTTGCAGGCTAGAGTGATTAAATAGGAGCCTCTTCATTTAAAAAAACATTTTTTTTTGTGGGGCCATGAGGGTTAAGTGATTTGCTCAGAGTCACACAGCTAGTAAGTGTCAAGTGTCTGAGGCTGGATTTGAACTCAGGACCTCCTGAATCCAGGGCTGGTGCTTTATCCACTATGCCATCTAGTTGCCCCCTACCTCTTCATTTTTTTTCAAATTTTTTTTTATTTTTGTGGGGCAACTTGCCCAAGGTCACACAGCTAGTGTCAAGTGTCTGAGGCTGGATTTGAACTCAGGTCCTCCTGAATCCAAGGCTAGTGCTTTATCCACTGAGCCACCTAGCTGCCCCCCTACCTCTTATTTTTTAAAAGAAAAGAAAAATCACAATTGAGCAGAGCATGACAAGATTATTATGTGGAAATAAAAGACAATTTCTTCATACCCTCAAAAATCAAGCCATGTTATCTGTGGAAAGATAGAGCTCAGGTAAGAGTCATAGAGGTCAAACACTGTTGGACCACTAAAGAATGGAGCTATTCTAGAACCTAGAGTAGAAGTTGAAGCCTGAAAATCAGGCCTCTTCAAGGAACTTTGAGAAAACAGCTGCCTTCATTCATAGGGCATTATCAGAAAGCTATTCCTCTCTCTTTTTTTTTTTTGCAGGGCAATGAGGGTTAGTGACTTGCCCAGGGTCACACAGGTAGTAAGTGTCAAGTGTCTAAGGCTAGATTTGAACTCAGAAACTCCTGAATCCAAAGCCAGTGCTTTATCCACTGCACCACCTAGCTGCCCCTATTCCTCTCTATTCTTGAGGACCATGATTTCAGAAAGGGTGGTGGACAGTCACTGAGGAGACAAAAGGGCCTCCACTGGGATTGTCCCAGGGATGCATTTTTCCATTTTTTTGCAGGGATCTATTCTACCATCACTATTTCCTATACTCCCTCCACCAATAACTTTTGTCCTTTAAGGAAAATTCCTATGGAATCAATCACTGAAGCATTTATTGATCATCTACCATATGAGGGACATTATATACCATTGCCATGTTTACTGGATCAAACATTTGGGATGGGGAAAGATACAGAGGCCTAGGGTGTGAACTCTCTTTAGAAGCCCTTAATAACAGTTGCTTATTCAAGCTATGACAATGCTTTTAAGGAGGACTTATCCCTTCTAATCCCCAGCTAAGTTACCTGGGTGGCCCATCTAAAATGAGACCACCCAAGGGCATGGTTTAGAGGTTCAGAGAGTTGAAGGACAGACTTTAAGCTGTCACCCTGCCAGAGGGATAGTCCTTGGACTGTCCTCCCTAGAAGCAATCTAGAAATCAGTTCTAACTGCTCCGTGATCTTTCTCCTACTCTTTATCCAATTCCATCTTGTCAGGTAATGATGCTGACAGTTGGGCAGCAGCCCAGTGCCTTGCTCTGGACGGGATTGCTTCTTTTGCTGTGGTGAAGAGAATCCTCTACCAACTATTTTGCAGAAAGGACAAGGAAACAGAGGAACGAACTTGTCTCCTACTGAGTCATCTCAGTGACAAGACAGTAAGTGTCCATTCTAGAGGCATATAGAGAGAGACCAAAACAAGAATTGAATCTGTTGCTACTCTTAGAGTCAAATTATGGGGGGGGGGCAGTGAGGTGGTACAGTGGATAGATCACTGGCCCTGAAGTTGGGAAGACCTGAGTTCAAATCTCACCTCAGACACTTAATAGCTGTGTGACCCTAGACAAGTCACCTAACCCTAGTTGCCTTAAACATCCAGGGACATCTCCAGTCATCCTGATATATATTTTGTCACTGGACCCAGATGGCTCTGGAGGAGGTTGGTGACCCTGCACATAGCCCTCCTTCACTTAAATCCATTTCATTGCAAGTCATGACATGACCCTGATGTCATGGTCCTCTTTGAGAATGAAAGGACAAACAACAAGTCATATTATGATGGGATTGTACATTTTCCTATCAAGTTGCCTTCATAGAGGTGGACTCCCCAGTCTATCTATACTAATTCTTCACCACTGAAAAGGGCCATTCATAGTCTTCAAAAACATAAAAATTTGTCACACGCTTAATTGTTAATGGCAGCTTTG
Source organism: Dromiciops gliroides (assembly GCF_019393635.1). Classification (NCBI taxonomy): domain Eukaryota; kingdom Metazoa; phylum Chordata; class Mammalia; order Microbiotheria; family Microbiotheriidae; genus Dromiciops; species Dromiciops gliroides. The sequence continues at coordinate 238,464,515 of NC_057862.1, forward strand.
TGAACTGGTAACTGCCTGGAATTACTGCTAGCGAATACCAGGAAGTCAAGCAAAAGACCTAAGCTACAGGTAACAACAGTAGGCAGGATTCTGAAGAGTTCACAGAATCTCAGGTATAGATGGAAACTCAAAGTTTCATTTAGTTCAGACCCATTCCCGAATGAGAATCCCTTCAACAATATTCCCAACAAGTAGTCATCTAGCCTTTACTTGAAGACCTCCAATGAGAAGGAACCCAGTTAACGGCAGAGAGAACCCATTGTACATTTGTAAAACTCTAATTGTTAAGGAAGTTTTCCCTTACATTGACTCTAAACTTGCCTCTTGGAAACATCTGCTTCTTTATCCTAGTTCTGCTTTCTGGGGCCAAGAAAAACAAAGATAATCTCCTCTTCCACTTAATGGTGCTTCCAATATTTGAAGTCATCAGTCAAGGGCCCCTGAATCTTCTCAAGACTAAACACCCAGGGGCAGCTAGATGGCGCAGTGGATAGAGCACCGGCCCTGGAGTCGGGAGTACCTGAGTTCAAATCCGGCCTCAGACACTTAACACTTACTAGCTGTGTGACCCTGGGAAAGTCACTTAACCCCAATTGCCTCACTAAAAAAAAAAAAAAAGACTAAACACCCTAGGTTATTTCAATCAATTCTCCTAAGGCAAGAATTTGAGACATTTAACCATGCTGGTTGTCTTTCTGTGGACAGTTTCCAGATCATCAATGTTTTTCTTAAAATGTGGTGACCTCAACTGAATATGATACTTGAAAGTTATTCTTTTTTATTATGCCTCTCCTAATGCTGCTTAATATTATATTAGCTTTTTTGACCACTATAACCCACTGTTGACTCATATTTAGTTCATAGACCACCAAAACCCATCTTTTTTTCAGATTAATGTCTATCTAGTTATATTTTTTGCTTTATATTCCATAGAGTTGATTTTTTTAATCTAAGTAAAAGACTTGGTTTTTATATTTACTATATTCATTCCTATTAACTATATTTGGCCCATTTCATGTCAAGATCTTAAAGTATCCTTCCCAACTTTATGCCATCAGCAAGTTTGATAAACATGCCATCTGTGCATTTATCCAAGGTATTGATCAACCCCCCCCACACACACACACAAATATCAAATAGCTATAGCCAAGGACAACTTTACCTTACCCTTTGAATTCTTGGTCTATCCTGGGCCTGGGAAGTTGATTTACAGAGATGGAAAGAGACTAGTAGAGCAACATCTGATTGACCTATTATATGAGAGGGAGATTGTCTTTCCCATAACTCCTTTTGGGTGTCTTGTTGAACTCTCATTTGCAATGGAGTAGAAGTTACATGATAATATAACAGGATGCTATCTACATTGTAACCGTCTTTTTTCACTCCCTATCTTCTTTGCTCTAACCTTGTCAAGCCAGGAAAATCAATTCCCCTTGTAGTCAAGTTTGAGATAAGTAGGGCATATTCCTTCTAAAATTTCTTTTCACAATCTTCATGTATTTGTAGTTGGGATTCTATCACTGCACCAAAAGATCTGAGAGGCATCCAGGAAGAAAACTGGGATATTGTTGGAGATAAATATCTCCCTACAGGAACATTTGGTCTAATTATCTTTTTACTTTTTCTCTTATATGTACAATTAGCTATTTGATCACAGAATGCTAAGTCTTGAAATATATTAATGTAGTAAGAAGTGAATGAACCCACAGATGGAATGGGAGCTCTGAGCTAAGTATAGATTGCAAGTTTCTTTTTTTTTTTGTGGGGCAATGGGGGTTAAGTGACTTTCCCAGGGTCACACAGCTAGTAAGTGTGTCTGAGGCCGGATTTGAACTCAGGTACTCCTGAATCCAGGGCCAGTGCTTTATCCACTGTGCCACTTAGCTGCCCCACAAGTTTCATATTTTAATATTTTGAGCAATATTCAATTTCATTTTCTAGATAAAATTGAGACCTAGCCATCAACGGGCCAATCAAAACTGTTTTAGCCTGTTGCTACCTCATCGGCTAGGCAATAGGGAAGCAACCTTGTTAGTAATAACTAACAGGTTATTAGCAGGGATACTGAAGCCTTTGGAAAAAGGAATAGCTCACGCATGCTTAGGATATAGTAACTAACAAAGTCTGGGCTTGTAGGTAGCACAGATATTGTACCTACTTAATTAAATTCCCTTCCTAAATAATGAACTAAGTGATAAGTCATGTTTGTATAGGCTTAAGGAAGGCAGTACTAAAGCCATATAACCCCTATAACCATAGCAAAAAAAAGTCAATTACAGATCCCTAGGACACTCTATTGATGATGTCCTTCTAAGCAGACATTGAACCATTAATGACTTCTTTGGAGGTCCAATCATTCAAACAACTCTGAAGCCACATAAATATGCTGTCAATTATTCCATTAATCTCTAGACAGCATAAAATGCCTGGGAACACACCTGCAAAAACAAACACAGGAACTATATAAATAAAATTATAAAAAAAAAACTTTTTATACAAATAAAATCAGATTTAAATCAGTGGAGAAATACTGATTGTTCATGGGTAGGCAGGGCCAATATGATAAAAATGGCGACTTTACCTAAACTAATTTATATATTAAATGCCATCCCAATTAAATTATCAAAAAAAATTATTGAATTAGGAAAAATAACAAGAAACAAGAACAAAAAGTCAAGAACATCAAAAGAACTAAAGAAAAATGTAAAGGAAGGAGGTTTAGCAGTACCAAACATTAATCTCCATCTTTTCCATCAAAATAATTAGCAGAGGTAGAAAGAATATTGAACTAGGATTTAGGAGACCTTGGATCCAATCCTGGTTTTTTTCCCTTGAACTGTATGACTGTGTTGTTAACACTGTCATTAAGTAACTCAGTAAAGGTTTAGGGAGAAGGTGAATGACACCAAAAACAATTGCCCCCATCCTTCTTGTGGTGCCCAGAAGCAACTTTGGACTGGAATATTTAGGAAAGAAAGGGTGGTTACTGTTCCAGGTGTATTTTTAAATTGGATCGTATCTAGTGTTTCTTACTACTCTGAGATGCTATAACTATTAATTTGAAGAAGCAAACAGATCTCAGAAGCAAAGGCTCTGAAATACACTTGAATTAAGGATGTTATTCAGCAGAGCACAAGAGTGAGCCTGATCATGAGGGGGAAAAATATTTTCAACGTCCTGCCAAGGCAGGAAGTGGTCTCATAGTATGGATGAAGACTGCAGGTGTTTTGGGGAAAAAATTACTGCAGCTGAAGTAAAAAGAAGCAGCTGCAGTTGCCATATGAATTTTGGTAAGCTGTTTCAAGGTAGGGGAACTGTGGCTGCAAGGTGGATTCTACCACACACATAGTCTTATCTCTAGGAGTATCAGTATAGTAGGGAAGGAAAAGTGTAGAGGAGCATGGGGGTAGGAGATAATTCAAGTGGGACAAGCAACAGTCTTCAGAGGACTTTTCTAAAAAGTTTCTACTAGGACTTGGCTAGTGATTGCATCTGGTGGAAGGCTGACTGGGTGCCTCAGCCCTTCTACCCAGGGATGCTGTAGCTGTTATACTCAAAGGCAGTAGAACCAAAGCTGGTGTATTTCCTAGAGAACAGCCTTGAGGTTCTGTGAGATGCAGAGTTGTGTGTGAGGACACAGTAAAGAGGAGCCAGGTGAGGTTTATGGCACATCCAGCAGGGCTTCTGGGTGTGGCCCTCCTGTGTCTACATGGGTTCTCTCACCGGGAATATACTAAGCAATGATATTGTTGGTATCACTAAAGTTCTGTATATTTAGAAGTGAACATTCGCACCTCAGAAAACGAAATTAAGGGTACAGCTAGGTGGTGCAATGGATAAAGCGCCAGCCCTGGATTCAAGAGGACCTGAGTTCACATCTGGCCTCAGACACTTTTGACACTTACTAGCTGTGTGACCCTGGGCAAGTCACTTAACCCCCAATGCCTTGCAAAAAAAAAAAAAACACACACAAAAAACAAAAACCTTCAATCACTACAAAACAGGGTTTGATTTTGTGTTTTGTTGATTGTCCAGATTGAAGGAAGTGTTAATAATACAGATTAACATATTGCTTGCCTTCTCAGTGGGTGGGGGAGGGGACTAGAGGAGGGAAAGAATCTGGAACTAAAAAATGTTTTCTAAAAAGAACACTAAAAATAAATAAATGGGGCAGCTAGGTGGCGCAGTGGATAAAGCACCGGCCCTGGATTCGGGAGTTCCTGAGTTCAAATCTGGCCTCAGACACTTGACACTTACTAGCTGTGTGACCTTGGGCAAGTCATTGCCCCACAAAAAACAAAAAAATAAATAAATAAATTTTATAATCTAGAAATAAAACAATGCAGATGTTGACATGATTATTTTAATTATTTTTAAATGTTTTTAAACAGTGTTTAAATTATTAAAATAAAATAATGCAGATTACTGAAAGTGTGTGTACATGTGTGCATGTGTGGGTGCACCTGGGAGCCATGTTGTTAAACATTTACCAGCACACCTTTGTATTGTTCTATAAACATTGCTTGAGCTCTATAGGAGTGCATTAGAAAGCTCAGGGAATGAAGTTGGGTTACTGTAGACTGAGGAGGAGGAGAAGGAGGAGGAGGAGGATGGTGATAATGATAAATAGGCACTTATATAGTTCTTTAAGGTTTGCAAACCTTTAAATCCACTATCCACCATAATAATACCTCTGTGTATATGTTCTGTGCCCATGCTACATGTTGCCCAGAAGTCAATTTATATGTGCCTAGAGAGAGAGATAGACTATGATGAAAAGATCAGTAGCTATTCAGTCCCTAAGAATACTTCCTCAAATTACTTCACCACCACATCACCTGGGCTTCTGGATTTTAGAGGTTGTAGACAAGGCATTTACATCTAAGCCATCATCAACTTAGACATACAAGAAATGGTAACTTAGAAAATATGGGTGACATAATAGGCATGAAACTACATAGGGCAAGTTATAGATTACTCAATATGAGAAGAGAAAATGGGGAAATGAGTACTGAATTAGGGTCCAAGAGCAGCCTGGGAGTTGTCTGTTAAAATTGGGTGAACTAGGCCCCTCTTTTGTCCTCTCCAGGTTTAATGGAATCCAAGTTGGCTGACTGTGATGGAGAAGCATCTATCCCACCTTTCTTCTGCTAGGAGATAGACATCCCATTTTTTTATGATCCCAATACTGAACTCCACATTACGGTGGGTCTTTCAAGGTTCCATCACCACTAGGGATCCAAAGAAACCACTAAATGATGTCTTCCATCTCCCCAGAGCCTGATACATACTTTACTTGCTGTGGAGCTGAACAGCTGCCAGTGGGAAGACCGGATCGTGGCCTGCCGAGCTCTTTCCCGGATCAGTGGAAGGAGTGTCAACCAGGTAAACCCTTTTCTTGCCCCACTAAATCCAAGTTGCAGCATAAATGAGCTGGGCAACACTTGTGGCTATTTGCTGCTGTCAAATTCCCCACTTCCACTCTGCCTTGCTTTCCAAACAGATCTCTCTATCCCTGTACCAGTGGTTCCTATCTCTAAGGTTACCAAAATCAAAACTAAAAGAGAGCAGCCATATCATGATGCATTAGTAAGAAGCAGAGCTAGCTTCAGTGAGAAGTCTCCTGCCAGCCTAATCAGGTGCCAGCCAAATGCTACCCGTAGCTACCCGTACCCTCACCCCCGAGATGTGCATCAGGTATGGGCCAGGTATAGAGACTCAAAGCACACTTACCCCTCAAATAAAAATCATCTCCAAATGCTTCCATGCACTTCTGTGACCCTGACTAACTGTCCTACTACCTGATTATGAGCTCCTTGATCAAAATCAATATTTATGTATTGCACGTCTAATCAATGTCCAGTGGTGGATGTTGGAAGGCCTTGGCATGGTCGTTCTGGTGTAAACAAGTATGGGAGATGTTTCCTAGTGTTGGGGAAGGGGGGAGGGAGGAGGGAAAGAAGGGTTGGTTTTTATGTTTCACACGTGAGCCTTGTTTTAGCAAAAATTACACATGCCTTTAGAGACAAGAGTGGATTCCACTTTTGCTATAACACATAGAAATCAGACAGGGTGTCATTCAGCTAATGTGAAATTTATTTTTCATGATTATAGATATTTGTAATGGGTTTTGTTTTTCTTGCCTTGTTAATGGGTTGGGGAGAGGGTAAAGAGGAGAGAATTCTAAATTGAAAACAAAGGGGTAGGGGCAGCTAGGTTGCACAGCAGATACAGCACCAGCCCTGGATTCAGGAAGACCTGAGTTCAAATCCAGCCTCAGATGCTTGACACTTACTAGCTGTATGACCTTGAGCAAGTCATTTAACCCTCACTGCCCTGCAAAAACAAAGCAAACAGAAAAATAAATTGAAAATAAAATAAAATAGAATTTTAAAACACCACAACAAAAAAGATACTAACCCCTCCCCTAGAGAAGCTTATAGCCTAGTTGATGAGATAAAACAATTATGTGCCAAGCTACATAGTCCTTACTATATGTATAATTGCAGAAGAAAGATTACTGAGGACTTGGACTGTACTGAATCTAGATAAATATACAGAGGGTATTCTAAATGGGGAAGTAACAAGACTGAACCCTAACTACCATTCCTATCTGCCCTAGGTAACAAACCTTCCTAGAACCATGAAGTTGCTCCATTCTTTCTTAGCCTTCCCGTTCTCCAAAATGTATTTCATCAACCTGCCTTTACCTATGGAATATCTTCTGTTTTCTAAATGGTTTTGCTACAAGTATGCCCAATCAGATTATCTTATTCTCACCTACTCTGAATACCACAAGACGGACCTGAAAGTATACCTGTCATTCTCATGGCCCTAAACACTTGACTGTTCTTTCAATCCGTTCTCAAACCCCACTGTCTGGACATGGGGGTACAAATACCATTGAATGACTAGGACCCAGATGTTCAGTGAGGAACCATGGAATTTTTTTCTTTTTCTTTTTTTATGTTTGTTTGTTTGTTTGTTTTTAGGCAATGGGGGTTAAGTGACTTGCCCAGGGTCACACAGCTAGTAAGTGTCAAGTGTCTGAGGCCGGATTTGAACTCAGATACTCCAGAATCCAGGGCTGGTGCTTTAACCACTGTGCCACCTAGCTGCCCTAGAACCATGGAATTTTAAGAGTGGTGAAGGACCATGGAGGCCTTCTTGTGCAACCCATACCTAAGCAAGAATACCTTCCCCACATCCTCAATAAGTAGTCTTCACCCCAAAAGGGGTTGAAAAATGACCAAACAACAACTGGAAAAGATAATTCAGGTGTCATTTTATTCATATTTTCACCGGTTGGTGATTAAATGAATATAATTGACTACCTACAAATATGGCACAACTTGAGGGGCAAGAGTTGAAAAACAGATGCTTCAAAGATAAGTACTTATTGTCATGTAATTAGAAAGAAGGGTGATATTTTACCAGAATAATCTCCTTTTTTCCTTTATATAGTACAAAATCTAATCACGTCACACCCTATTAGCATTGTGTCTTAGGTATACAAGCAAATTGCTTTGATCATGGGGGATATTTTGGCTTTGTAGGATCTGAAACATAAGTTGATCCAACTGATGTGGAATGATTGGAATTGGGGTGTACGCCAGGCAGCTGCCCAAACCCTTGGGCAGATGAAGCTGGGGAAAGAGGTGCATGACAAGATCAGGTAGGATATGTCTATAGGATGGTCAGAAAGAAGTTGTGGTTTAAACAAGGACAAACGTTTGCCAACTGGCTGTAGGAGGAGGGCATGGAATGTATGCAACACACCTTTTAAAACATAATATTTTGGGGGCAGCTAGATGGCGCAGTGGATAGAGCACTGGCCCTGGAGTCAGGAGGACCTGAGTTCAAATTCAGCCTCAGACACTTGACACTCACTAGCTGTGTGACCTTGGGCAAGTCACTTAACCCCAATTGCCTCACCAAAAAAACAAAGGAAAAAAACCCATAATATTTTCCCCCCAATTATATATATGTATATATATATATATATGTGTGTGTGTGTGTGTGTGTATATATATATATGTGTGTGTATATATATATATATATGTGTATATATATGTGTGTGTGTGTGTGTGTGTGTGTGTGTGTGTGTGTGTGTATGTATATATATCAATATATATCAGGACAACTGGAGATGGCCCCAATTGGCAATTGGAGTTAAGTGACTTGTCCAGAGTCACATAGTTTTAGGCAATCTGGACAAAGTTCAACCCCAACCCAAGCCTGAATAGGACACAATGGTGTCCTATTTGGGTGGGGTCTGAACAAGATTGAGGAAAAAGTTAATCCAATCTTATCATCAGCAATGTCCTTCAGAGACAACCTATTTCTTTTTCTTTTTCTTTTTTTTTTTAGTGAGGCAATTGGGGTTAAGTGACTTGCCCAGGGTCACACAGCTGGTAAGTGTCAATGTTCTGAGGTCGGATTTGAACTCAGATACTCCTGAATCCAAGGCAGGTGCTCTATCCACTGCACTACCTAGCTGCCCCCAGAGACAACCTATTTCTGATGAAATCCTGGCCCTAATTTAATAGTTGATCATTAGTATAAGGGAGAAATATTACTTTCTTTCAGTGGGAAATCAGGTTGGATATAAGGGGTGAGAATGGGAAGAGCCTTGAATGCTAACTTGAATGCAATGGAGGGTTCCATTGAGCATTCGCAGAACTTCTCTGTGTGATTCTACTAATTATGCCTAATAACTTAGGTTCTGGGTCTTTTGGGGATGACAAAAGCCCTGACTACTTCTATTTAGCCATCTATGACCCTGAGCTGAAGGGCACTTTGGGAAAGATGACTTGACTTATTGGCCACTAAAGTATAAATGTGGTCAGCCAGAATTAGCCAGGAATTTGGGCCAGTACTGCAAACATGAAGCCATTGGAAGTTTTTAGGCAGTGGAGTAACTGGATTCTTATGTCCAACAGAACCATGCTGGGTCAAGGAAACTCCAGGGAACGGGTAGATGCCCTTTCCCTGATTGGCTGGCTGAAGCTCATGACTGCCAAGTTGCTTCCTGACTTCCTTAACTGCTTCTCCGATGATTTTGTGGCTGTGAGGAGGGAAGCCTGCCTTGCAGCTGGTGCACTCAGAATAAAAGATAAGATGGTGAGTTGAGTTCAAGCAGACAATTCACTAAACTGTTAAAGGTTTATTTGCCATGGGCTTTTCTTCCACATTTTTTTGGGGGGAGGGGGAAGGAAACACTGTGTAAAAGTCCTATGGGGCCCAAGGGTAAAGATCAGAACACTGGACCAGAAGTGAGAATCCCTGAGGGTTCCCACTCTCTCTCTACCGCTGACTTTCTATAAGACCTTAAGCCAATCACAAAAACCTCACATTTAAAATAGGAATCATAATATATTCCCCAACCTATCTCACAGTTTTCTTCAGAGGTTCCAAAAGAGATAACAATTATGAAAGTGTTATGCAAACTATAAAGTGTTATACAAATATAAGACATCAAAACTACAAATAGAAAGTGTGGAAGGTAAATAGTTGAATATGTATCTGAGATGACATTTGGTTTTGGGCCAAACCTAAGTTTTACTCGGGTCATCTGATTCTATAACTATACCTTTACCTTGCCATTTGGAGAGATTGTCATTACCAGATCTATAATTGGGAATTTTTATGGCTGCACTCCCAAGTGGATGTGGTGGTGAATATTGACACCTTTCTTTCAAGGAATAAAGACCCACAGAGATCCCAGGATACTGCCAAGACAGCTTCTGGGGAGACAATTCCCCCCCCCTTCCTCCCCCCCCCCCCCGCTTTTTGCATCCCTAGTGCTTAGCACAGAGACCTGGGTTATAGTGCTAAATAAAAGCTTATTGAATAACTCAATATCTGTCTACCCCCAACTCCAGTCGTCCTGATATGTATCTTGCTACCAGACCCAGATGACTCTGGAGGAGAAAGTGAGGTTGGTGACTTTGTATAGCCCTCCCTCATTAAATCCAATTCAGTGCAAGTCATGACATTACCCTGATGTCACTGTCCTCTTTGAGAACAAAGAACAAAGAACAAAGAACAAACGCTCACCCTGGCAGTTTAACAATTGGTTGCTTGTGAGCTGAGTCACTTGGAGCTCACTCTAGCACATTCTTTGTACCCCTTCTTGCTGCTCCCCCATCCCCTTGTGAGGGCCAAAATTTGATATACTGAGCATTATTTGGGTGACTCGCCAAACCCTCATGCCCTCAGAGTCTCATTTCCCTTTAGAGGAGGTATGGGAGGGAGGGAGTATAGAGGGACAGATCACACTCTAAAACTTAATGCTAGTTCCAGTAGTGGCCAGCAGCCATGCTGTTCCCATTCTTTGGCCAGTTCATGGTGACCCTCAAATTCTACTGCTGTTGACACTGAAGGACTACCTCATTGGACTGGGACTAGGTCTCCATTGCCAGCCACAAGCCAGGGCAGAATTTTCATCTCACTGAATAGAACTTCTGGGACTCACCCACACTTAGTTCCTGCTGCTGCTGTCACCTACACTGCCCTATAATAGCCCTCCACCCTCACCAGGCTGCTCTCCCCTCTTCTTCTGAAGAGAACCCTAAATTCTTCCAAGAGATCCTTGAAATTTTCCATCTCTTGACAAAACCTCATCCACCTTCCTCTGGTTGCAACTTTGATGACAACCTAATACTGAAGAATGTAAAGGGAGAGATAAAGTGAAAAGTGATTTGATATATTTTCTAGGGGGTTTTGGGGGGAGTGTTTTTTTGGGGTGGAGGGAAGCCTGAATCACATATGTGGAAAAATTCCATCCATGTCCAGGGTGAGCAAAACTGTTCTGGGGTGAGAAGAATTCAACCCAAGTGAGCAAACAGAAACAAGTTTATTCTAGGAAGAAGACATTATGCTCCAGTGGGCATTAATCTAGAAGGCACTGAAGTCAAGAGAAGGACTTTATTTAGTCAAGGGTCATAGCCCCTTCAGAGACAGCATAGGAGAATAATTAAAAGGCTAGCCTTGGAGTTAGGAAGAACATGTGTTCACATCCTGCCTCTAACATGTACTAGATCTGTGACTAAAGATTTTTTTAACGTCTCAATGTTCTAGACAACCCTCTAAAACGATGTTTCAATGAAGGTATTGACCTACATTAATAATGAGGATCCCTACCATACTGGGTTGTTGTTGTTGTTTGTCCTTTGTTCTCAAAGAGGACCATGACATTAGAGTGATGTCATGACTTGCACTGAATTAGATTTAAATGAGGGAGGGCTGTACAAGGTCACCAGCCTTACTCTCTCCTCCAGAGCCATTTGGGTCCAGTGGCAAAATATACATCAAGATGACTGGAAATGGTGCCAGATGTTTTGGGATCTCTTTCAGGAGGTGATTGGTAGATTCTTTCAATTTCTATTTTACCTTCTGGTTCTAGAATATCACGGCAATTTTCCCTGACAATTTTTTGGAAAATAATGTCTTGACTCTTTTTGATCATGACTTTCAGGTAGTCCAATAATTTTCAAATTATCTCCCCTGGATTCATTTTCCAGGTCAGTTGTTTTTCCAAGGAGATATTTCACATTGCCTTCTATTTTTTTCATTCTTTTGATTTTGATTTATTGTGTCCATTTGCTCAATCCTAATTTTTAAGGAATTATTTTCAGGGCAGCTAGGTCGAGTAGTGGATAAAGCACTGGCCTTGGATTCAGGAGGACCTGCGTTTAAATGTGACATCAGTCACTTGACACTTACTAGCTGTGTGACCCTGGGCAAGTCACTTAACCCCCACTGTCCCACACACAAAAAAAGAAAGAAAGAAAGAAAAGGAATTATTTTCTACAGAGAGTTTTTGTACCTCCTTTTCCATTTGGCTAATTCAGCTTTGCAAGCTGTTGACTTTTTTCATTATTTTCTTGCATCACTTTCATTTCTCTTTCCATTTTTTCCTCTACCTCTCTTACTTTATTTTCAAAGTCCTTTTTGAGTGCTTCTATGGCCTGAGACCAATTCATATTTTCTTGGAAGCTTTGGATGTAGGAGTTTTGGCTTTGTTATCTTTTTCTGAGGGTGTATTTTGATTTTGTTGTCACCATAGAAACTTTCTAGGGTCAGCATTTTTTTTCTGTTTGCTCATTTTTCCAGCCTATTTCTTGGCTTTTAACTCTTTGTTTAAGTGGAGCACTACTTCCAGGGTGGAGGGCACACTGTCCCAAGCTTCAGGGGGTTTGAGCAGCTATTCTCTGAGATACTTCTAGGAATTTGTAAGTCCCTAGTTCCTCCAAGGTGATACAATTCAAGGAGAGGCACATTCACCACTCCCATGGCCTGTCCTCTGATCTGCAAGCAACCACAGGCTTGCTTCTCTGCCCTCCAACCTGGAATAGAATCCTGCCACACTGTGGCTACAAGCTCTAGCACACCTGTGCTCCTCCTTTGCCTAGGCTGCTACCCAAGACTGCAACCTGGATCAGAGCACAGGCAAAATAACAGATTCCTGCTTCAGTGCCAGCAAAGAAACCATTGTAATCTCTCCCTGTCCAACTGCTGGACCCCCTCACTGTCTGTGGGCTGAGTTCCAGAAGCAGTTGCTCCTGCAGCTGATTCAAAGGCTCCCGAGGCCTGGTTCTCTGGCGCAGCCTGCCTGGAGCTGGATCTGTGTTGTCACAGCCTGCGCAGGGCTATGCTCCCTCTCACCCTGGGTACAACAGACTATTCCTGCTGACCTTCTAAGCCATCTTTGGCTGGAAAATTATTTCACCCTGTCCTTTTGTGGGTTCTGCTGCTCCAAGAATTGTCTTATGGCATTATTTGAAGATATTTGGAGGGGTCTTGGGGAGAGCTCAGGGAAGTCACTGCCTTTCCTCTGCCATCTTGGCTCTGCCTGGCCCCAGATGTTTTAAGGCAATTGGAGTTAAGTGACTTGCCCAGGGTCACACAACTAGTAAGTGTCTGAAGTGAGATTTGAACTCAGGTCCTCTTGACCCCAAAGCCAGTGCTCTATCCATTGTGCTGCCTAGCTGCCCCACTGTACTGGGTAGGGACAGCTAGGTAGCACATCTTCCTGAGTTCAAATCTGACCTCAAATACTTACTAGCTGGGTGACCCTGGGCAGGTCAATTAACCCTGTTTGCCTCAGTTTCCTCATCTTTAAAATTAGCTGGAGAGGAGCAGCTAGGTGGTGTAGTGGATAGAGCACCGGCCTTGGAGTCAGGAGTACCTGAGTTCAAATCCGGCCTCAGACACTTAACACTTACTAGCTGTGTGACCCTGGGCAAGTCACTTAACCCCAATTGCCTCACTAAAAAAAAAAAAATTAGCTGGAGAAGGAAATGGCAAACCACTTCAGTATCTCTGCCAAGAAAACCCCAAAAGGGATCACAAAGAGTAGGACACAACTGAAAAATAACTGAACATACACACGCCATACTGGGAGTTCTCTATTCTGATAAAAATAACTCTTCTGGTTTTTACCTTGTTTTTAATGGTCTAGTCTAGAATGTCAGTGAGTTTCTTGGATCTAGGCTTTCTGTGTTCTAGCTCTGACAGTTCATTGTTTTTCCCTTTTTTCCTTATTCCAGGTCTATGACAGCCTGCTGAAGTTGGTACAAGGTGATCCGTACTGGAAAATCAAAGCTTTTGCCATCAGAGGTATTACAGAGGTAGTGCCCCCCTATTCCTGCCTTCCATGGGGTGGGGAAATAGGGGAGAACCTTCCAGAGGGCTCTTTGTTTCACCATGAGGCATCATGACTAGCCACCGAACCTGACCCTATTCCACAGAAGGTCACAGTCTGAACTAGTCCTGCACTCACTCCAGCAAATGAGGGCATTTCACCCTTCTCAGATGAATTGCCATTCTTGAGGATTCCCATAAAGTAGCTGGCTCCCATTAGTTGCCTAGCTTCTTTTTGGGAGGGCCTGCCAATTCATCTGTCATGGAAGTATGGTGAGAGCAGAGCATTTCTGAATCCCCAACTACTGGAAAATGCCTCCTTCACTTCCCAGGACTCATTATATTTCATTAAGTCCTAGTCAGTTGACTTTGACATAAAGGAGTCCCTTCCCACCCCACCCCCCAGGAGTGGACAGGAATACCTACATATCATAAATAGTGTTTTGCTCTTTGCATAGATCTGATCAAAGCAATAAAATGAGGCATAATAAGACATCTGCTACATGGCTGCTCACCTTCAGGTTATCTTGGATCTAAACCCAGGAGCTCAAGAAAAAGCATAGAATATTTCGCACAGTAGTATCCCATGTCCACCCCTCCTTTGAGAAAGTCAAGGAGTGTAAATAATAGAACATACCCCCTGATGCGTGTTTAATTCATACCATGATAAGATGAAGATTCAGGAACCTTGGACCCAGGTCGTAGCATGGACTTGGGACCCCATGAGGACTGAAGCTCTTGCAAGCAGTGGTTTTCCTACTGCATGTCATTACTGCTAGCTTATCAAGTGTGGATGCTAGGTGGTTCAGTGGGTGGAGCACTGGGCCTGGAGTTAGACAACCTCAGTTCAAATCCAGCCTCAGACACTTATTAGCTATGTGAACCTGGGCAAGTTACTTAACCTCTGTCTGCCTCAGTTTCCTCAATTGTAAAATAGGAATAATAACAGCACCAACGTCACAGAGCTGTTGTGAGGATCAAATGAGATAATATTTGTAGGTGCTAAATAAATAAATGCTTATTTTCTTCCCCTCCCCCATGGAGACAGGGAGTGGAATCAGAAGCAGGCTCTGGCAAAGAGAATCTTGCAACTGGGATTCTGACCCACAGCTCTGTCTTTGATCCCTTCAGTTCAAGTTTCTAGTAGCTGACAGGCATATTATCTCCTCTGTCACGTCCAACCAGTCCTAAAAACTTCTCACTTGCTGCTAGAACTTGGCACTCAAAACTTCATTGTCTCTGTTGCCCAACTCTTCTATCCTGTAATTTCATCAAGATTTGGGGGGTAGAGCGGGAGGAGGGAAGGAAATTAAATTGATTTGAGTTTTGGCTTCAATATCCCCCCACAATAAGTTAGTTGCAACTATGATGCCCCACACGACTGAGGGCCAGTTGATGGTTTTAACCATTTCATAGGTTAAGCTCCTTTTATATGCCCAGCAGTGTGTGGCCAACTAGAGAATAAGAACCTCTCCAGACTCTTGTGGGCTCTTCTTCTAATACTATGCACAGAGCCAAGTTCAGTGTGTCTTGCTGTCCTTGTTTGTGCTATCCTAGTATAGCCCTCAAGAACCCAGGGACCCTTCTATCCCATGATGCCTCTTCAAAGCAAGACTTTGGAGCCTACTTCCTCATCTCCACATAGTCTTTCTAAGGATGATCTATGCTGTAATTACCATACGTCCTATCCTATGGGGCAGGTCTGGACCTACCCCCTATCCCTACCTATGGTTCGAAGTATGGAAAGGCTACGGCTGGTAAGTTCCCAGTCCCTGTATTCTGATCCAACCAAAAAAATACTCTGCTCTCAAACGTGCACTAACTTCTTATGCTTTTATTCAAGCTATTGCTCATATGACAAGAATCCCTCCCTTCCCCCATTGAATTACTACACATCCCTTAAAAACCAACTTAACTCTTCTTAGAAGCCTGATCTCCTTGGCTGGTAATAAACTTTCCCTATTCATAACTCTAATATACTTCTCACATAATATTGTGATAGCTATCCCAATTGGTGTCTCATATCCCACCTCCACTAGACTGTAAGTTTTTTGAGGACAGTGATATTACCTTATCTTATAGCTTCTTTGGCACAGTGCTTGGAACGCAGTAGGTATACAAGAGATGTTTGCATTGTTATTATTATACATATCATTTTCATTTTTTTCATGGTTTTTTAAAATGGTTCTGAGACAAGTCACTATACTACTATTATCTTTTTTCTACTTAATATTCTATGGAAAGAGTTTCTAACTTGGGATCCAGAGATCACCCCCTTCCAAGGGGTCCATGGATAGATTTCAGAAGGTTTATCAACTTGGATGGGGAAAAAATTACATTTATTTTTCTTTTTACTGAACTAACATTTAGAATTCCTTCAATTATTTTTTAAAAATTTATTCTGAAAAGGTGACTATAGATTCACTAGATTGCCAAAGAGGTCCATAACACAAAGAAGATTAAGAACCTCTGTTTTATGGACTATTGCATAGGTGCATAAAATAACTACTTTTTATAGTTAAAAAAAAGTATTAGGATGTTAGCTCAGTGTTCTATAGGCTTATGGATTCCATTACTGACTGATACAGCTCAGTTAGCAGACATGACTGACACCAGGATGATGTCCACCTCACCCTATTCTCACATAATCTTTGTGTATTCTGTTGGGTCTCTATATTTTTTTGTTGTTTTTTTTTTGTTTTTATTTTTGCAGGGCAATAGGGTTAAGTGACTTGCCCAGGGTCACACAGCTAGTAAGTGTCAAGTGTCTGAGGCCGGATTTGAACTCAGGTCCTCCTGAATCCAGGGCCGGTGCTTTATCCACTGCGCCACCTAGCTGCCCAGGCTCTCTATATTTTAAATGCTTCTGTAGGAGAGAGAGAGAGAGAGAGAGAAAGAGAGAGAGAGAGAGAATCTCCAGTATAAGCACAATTTTGCCAGAAATTATTTTATTAATTTATCATTATTTTACCATTATTCTAAAACTAAGCATTTTTCTGTTTAAAGACAGAAATGCCCAAAATGTCCAAGTCCCATCATGCCTTCAGAAAACCCTCCCAAACATAAGATATTTTGAAATAACATTTTTAAGATTCTTGAATAAGGAAAATTTCACAAGATAATAAAACATCTACACTGGTCAGGGTAAGGTAAAAATTAATGTTTTGCTTCATCATCACAAAACAAGAGTCATTTAATATTGGAAAATCAAGATCTAGATCTCTCCCAAGAGAGTTCTTCTCTAAAGTAGATCATTATCCTAATCCCTTCAAGGAACCAAGAGAAACAAAGATCTTAACTAGATGCACAGAACATTCCAAGTCTGGTTACTACCCATAATCTATTTTCAGGGCCCTTAGCTTTCAATTTTGACTTTTCCAATGGAGGATGGTCCATGAATATCAATTCCTTGTATATGTTAGAAATCAGACCTTTATCAGAGAAACTTACTGAAAAGATTTTTCCCCCCAGTTAACTTTCCTTTCTAATTCTAACTGCATTGATATTTGTGCAGAAAATTTTCAATCCTCAAGCCTTACTTAGTCAAGAATTCTTCCTATGGCCATAATTGTGAAGAGCTATCTCTTCCTTGATCCTCTCATAACATTGTTATGTTATGACTTTTGAGGACCAGTCTAGCTAATCACAGAGAAGCATATCTTCAGTAGGTAGACTACCTAGCAATAAAATTATTTTGGCCTTGGCAATTCATCAAAGAATTATTTTAATTATATTAAGTATTATTGTATTGATATTTATTTCATTTATTACTATATTTATATTGTATGTTTTTGGTTTTATTTATTATAACTAATAATACTTTATAAATACTTATAATACTCTCTCATCATAATAATTCTCTCTCATCTCATCATTTCAATCCAGACTATTGCCTCCTGGGGCAGCTAGGTGGCACAGTGGATAGAACACCAGCCCTGGAGTCACCTGAGTTCAAATCCAGCCTCAGACACTTAACACTTACTAGCTGTATGACCCTGCCCAAGTCACTTAACCCCAATTGCCTCACTAAAAAAAAAAAAAAAAAAGACTATTGCCTCCTAATGGGTCTCTGAGCTAAGAAGTTTTCCCTACTCGCCTTCATCCTCCACACAACTGCCAAAGTGATTTTCCTAAAGCATGGGTCTATCCGTACACCTCTCTGATCAGTAAACTTCAATGGCTCCCTATTCATCTAGGATGAAATAAAAACTCCTCCATTTGGCATTTAAAGCCCTTTACAACTTGACCCTAACCTACCTTTCCAACCTTTCGACAGATCAGTCCCTTTCACACATTCTACAATTCATTCTCCAAACTCTACCTTTCCGACATGTTAACAGATTAGTCCCCTTCACATATACTACAACCCATTCTCCAAACTGACTTTATTGCTATTGCTCACACATGACACTGTATCTTTCCTCCATGCCTAGAGTGACCTCCTCTTCTTCACCTGCATCTTCTGGAATCCCTAGTTTCTCTCAGGACTCCGATCAAGTGCCAACTTCTCTTCATGAGTGAGAAGGAGCATACTCCCCAAACCACCAAAGCTTCCTAGGGAGACGGCACAAGATTCTCTTCTAGATAGGACACTGGCACCCTAGCATCATGTTTGAGGGGGCTGGAAGTGGGATAACTGAAGACCTGATGTTCTTCAGAACTCCTTAACCTATGCCACCAGAGAACAGAGCGTAGGGCCAGCTGTCTCTCAGGGTCTAGTTAATAGTGACAGCTAATATTTACATAGCACTTTAGATTCTGAAGGCACACAAGCTTCACAGTCACCCTGTAAGATAGCACTTGTATAATTAGTAGTATAGATATCATTAACAGATAATCTCTACTTCTGCCCTGGGTCCCTGGATACCAAAACAATCAATCAATAAGCATTTATTAGGGGCTTTCTAGTGTTAGGCATGGCTCAAATACAGAGCAAGAGCAAGCCAGCTCCTGCCCTTTAAGAAGTTTACATTCGGGGCAGCTAGGGGGCGCGGTGGTAGAGCACCAGCCCTGGAGTCAGGAGTACCTGAGTTTAAATCCAGCCTCAGACACTTAACACTTACTAGCTGTGTGACCCTGGGCAAGTCACTTAACCCCAATTGCCTCACTAAAAATAAAAAAAATAATTAAAAAATTTTAAAAAGTTTATATTCTCCTTGAGGTGGAGGTAGGGGACAACATTTATACAAAGAAGTAAATAAAAAGTACATATAGGGGTGGCTAGGTGGCGCAGTGGATAAAGCACCAGCCCTGGATTCAGGAGTTCCTGAGTTCAAATCCGGCCTCAGACACTTGACACTTACTAGCTCTGTGACCTTGGGCAAGTCACTTAAGCCCCATTGCCCTGCAAAAAAAAAAAAAAAAAGTACATATAGAAGTATAATGTAGTTTTTTTTAGGGTAGGGGAATGAGACATAAGGGAGTAATGTATTGTCCCACGTGTCCACCACTGGGGCAGGATAGGGAGTCCAGGGCACAGGGTTCTATCTTCCAGATGACATTAACTTTGTCCTTTCCTTGCTACTGACCTTTGGGGGCCAAATACCCATACACAGTTACAGAGAAGGATAACTTGACTTCCCCATGTCTGTTTTTCCATCTGTAAAATAAGCATCTAGGCTCTTACCTTGCAAAATGGTTGGAGTGAACAAATAAAACCAACTCTGACAGAAAGCCACACTGACCTGAAAGGTAACCTATAAATCCAATGTACCATAAGCAACATTTGTTGCTTATTAAGGTTAAGAAGAACCAGAAAAGGCTTCTTGAAGAAGATAGGACTTTAGTGGGGAATTAAAAGAAACCAGATTAAAAAAGAAAAACAATGGGGGGTGGGCAGCTAGGTGGTGCAGTGGATAAAGCACCGGCCCTGGATTCAGGAGGACCTGAGTTCACATCTGGCCTCAGACACTGACACTTACTAGCTGTGTGACCCTGAGCAAGTCACTTAACCTTAATTTCCCTGAAAAGAAAGAAAGAGAGAGAGAGAGAGAGAAAGAAAGAAAGAAAAGGAAAGAAACTGGACGGCAGAGATAAGGAAGGAGAGAGTTCCAGGCATGGAGGAGATAGCCAATGAAAATGCCAGGAATTGGGACACGGAACAGCAAGGTTTGTATCACAGAGGACTTGGAAGGGAGTAGGATATAAGCCATGTTATGAAAGGAATTATTTGATCTAATAGTTTACTTATAAAAACCTGATAGAACATTGGGGTGTCTACAGAGATAAAGGTGCAGTGGATAGATTCTGTGCCAGAAAGACCTGAGTTCAAATCTGACCTCAGACACTTACTAACTGTGTGACCCTGGGCAAGTCACTTAACCCTGTCTGTCTCAGTCTCCTCATCTATAAAATGAGCTGGAGAAAAAAAAAGGCAAACCACTCCAGTATCTTTGCCAAGAAAACCCCAAATTGTGGTCATGAAGAGTCAGACATAACTGAAATGACTCAACAAGAAGATGAAATCCAATATGAATAACTGTCTATAAAATCTTACACAGGGTTAAAAAATTCATCTTCACAAGTATAAAATGGGGAATGAAGAGGAACACAGACAGTGGTTCAGCCCCCAAAAGATACGTGGCATTTAGTGGACTTTGGGTTCAATAGTAGTTAGCAGTGTGATTCAGTGGTCAAAAACCCCCCAAAAGCGATTGCAATATTATGGTGCACTGAGTGGCATAGCTTCTAGTAATGAAGTGGCATCAGTTCCTCTTGGACTCTACCTAGTCAGGCCCTATCTGGAGTAATGTTCTGAGCACAATTTAAGAAAGACAGCAATGAGTTGGAGAACATCCAGGGGAAGACAATCAAGCTTTCAAAGGTTTTGGAATCTATCACATGAAGAGAAGCTGAATTCAGGGGTTGGCAAACCACCACCTGAGGGTCAAATATCGGCCACCCTCTTCTAGTAAAGCTTTATTGAAATTATTCTTAACTCACAACATCTGATCTAAATAAGCGAAGACTCATGGGAACAGGATAGCAGTGTTCAGGTCTTTTAAGGTCATTAAAGTCAAGAGGAATTGGACTTTTTTCTGTTTGGCTTCAGAAGTGAGCTATAGTTGGAAGTTGAGGCAAATTTTTTGTTGTTGGGTCGTTTCTGTTGTGTTTGACTCATCATGGCCCCCATTTGGGGTTTTCTTGGTAAAGATACTGGAATGATTTGCTTCTCCAGCTCATTTTGCAAATAAGAAAACTGAGGCAAACAGGGTTAAGTGACTTGCCCAGGGTTACACAGCTAGTAAGTGTCTGAGGCTAGATTTGAACTCATGAAAATAAGACTTTCTATTTCAAGTGCAGTGCTCTACCCACTGTACCACCTAGCTGGCAAATTTAGCCTTGATGTAAAGGCTAACAATTAGAACTGTCCAGAAGTGGTTTGGACAACTGCATTTGTATAAATTATATCAAATTGCTTGCCTTCTTAATTGAGAAGGGATAAAATTTGGAACTCAAAAAAAAAATTAAACGAATGATAAAAAATTGCTTTTACATATAATTGGGTAAAATAATTAAATCAAAAGTGGTACAGACTGGTTAATCAATAGGTAGGTTCCCCCTCACTAGAGGTCTTAAAGCAAAGGCTAGGTAATTACTTGTCAGGTGTGTTATACTGGGGTTTCCTTTTGTGTATGGGTTGGAGTCTATGGTCATTGACGTCTCTCTTGACTTCTGAATTCTGTGATTCTGTATCTTTCTGCCCAGCTGGGTGAGGCCAGTCCCCCTTCTTCTCCATGCCTCTAAATTGACTGCAGACGGAGAGCAGCACGTGTTGCCATTACCAGTACTACTCCCAGGGCAAAGGCTGTCTCTAAATCATGGAAATCCTGCCCAGATTAAACATCTCTGTCCCAAAGCCCTCTGAGCTGTCATTCAAAGTGCAGGTCCTCCACTGTGAAGTCCCCGAGCTCTGCCAGAGTGATCCAGGCCCTCTCTCCAGGGGGCACTTAAGCTGTCTAGAAAAAGAAAAAACAGGGGGCAGCTAGGTGGCGCAGTGGATAAAGCATCAACCCTGGATTCAGGAGGACCTGAGTTCAAATCCGGCCTCCGACACTTGACACTTACTAGCTGTGTGACCCTGGGCAAGTCACTTAACCCTCATTGCCCTGCCAAACCCCCTACCCCCTGCAAAAAAAGAAAAAACAACCTAAAAGGTAGAGGTAAGGAGGTAGTGCATTTCAGGCATGGAGGGCAGTCAATACAAGGTGGGAAGGAGAATATCCTGTGTCGGGGGGTGGGGGGGGGTGGAGAGAAACAAGCATCTGTTAAGTCTTGTGCCAGGCACCGTGCTCAGCACTTTACAAATGTTTTGTCACTTGATCCTCACAACAACCCCAGAAGGCTGGTGCTGCTATTACACCCATTTTACAGTTAAGGTAGATTGAGGTTAAGTGATCCTATATGACCAAAGTCACATAGCTAGCAAATGCCTGAGACAGCATTTGGACTTGGGTCTTCCTGACTCCAGACCCAGTGCTCTATGACCTGCACCACCTGGCCGCAATATGGCACAGTATGTAGGCCACTATGACTAAATCAAAGAATTCCAGGCAGGGGAGCTACCTGTGAAAAGAATAGCAAGGGGGGCAGCTAGGTGGCACAGTGGATAAAGCCCCGGCCCTAGATTCAGGAGGACCTGAGTTCAAATCTGATCTCATTCACTTGACACTTACTAGCTGTGTGACCCTGGGCAAGTCACTTAACCCTCATTGCCACACACATCCCCCCAAAAAAAGAATAGCAAGGTTAAAAAGAGGGCAGGTTGCAAATGTCAAATGGAGGAGTGTCCATTTTTATTCTTAAGGCAATAGGGAAGCTATTGCAATAGTCTAGGCCAGAGGGGATGAAAGGCTGGCTGTGGGAATGGAAAAGGAAGAGACATAAATGATGGACATCGTGGAGGATGAAAGATTTGGTAATTTATTGGGAGTTTGGAGCAAGTGAGAGTGAGGAGTTGAAAGTGACAATGAGGTTACATACATAGGTGACTGGAAAGATGGTGGTGCGTTGGAAAATAATAGGAAAGCAGGGGCAGCTAGGTGGTACAGTAGATAAAGCATTGGCCCTGGATTCAGGAGGACCTGAGTTCAAATTCGAGCTCAGATACTTGACATTCACTAGCTGTGTGACCCTGGGCAAGTCACTTAACCCTCATTGCCCCTCAAAAAACAAAACAAAAACAAAAAAAAGAAATAGGAAAGCAGGAGCAGCTAGGTAACACAGTGTTCAAATCCAGCCTCAGACACTTGACACTTAATAAGCTGTGTGACTCTGGGCAAGTTACTTAACCCTCATTTCCCTGGGGGGGAAAAAAAGTGAGAGAGAGAGAGAAAAGGAGGGAAAAAAGAAGGTGATAAGTAAGCTCAGAAGAAGGGTGGGTTTTGAGTAATAGATAATGAAGTCTGTTTTGAACATTTTGAGTTTGAGACGCGTACAGGGCATCCCGTTTGAAATGTCTCAGGGGCAGCTAGATGGTGCAGTGGATAGAGCACCGGCCCTGGATTCAGGAGTACCTGAGTTCAAATCTGGCCTCAGACACTTAACACTTACTAGCTGTGTGACCCTGGGCAAGTCACTTAACCCCAATTGCCCCTCAAAAAAACAAAAAACAAACAAACAAAAAAGAAATGTCTCAGAGACATCGAGGTGGGTCTGAAGCTCAGAAGAGAAACTAAGCCTGGATATAGAGATCTTTCCTCAGTTCTCAAATGCTACCCCTATGTCTCTGTCTCTCAGCACATGATTAGGTCTGCTCCTTTACTGAGAAAATGGAGACCATCTGGTGTGAGCTCTTCATATGCCTTAGTCCGCACCCCTCAAAACCCTGCCCTTTACCCTTTTGCTTGTCTCTGAGAAAGAGACGGTCCTTCTACTCAAAAAGGCTAAGGCCTCTTTTTATGTTTTTTGTTTGTTTGTTTTTTTGGTGAGGCAAATGGGGTTAAGTGACTTGCCCAGGGTCACACAGCTAGTAAGTGTTAAGTGTCAGAGGTCGGATTTGAACTCAGGTACTCCTTAATCTAGGGCCGGTGCTCTATCCACTGCGCCATCTAGCTGCCCCTTTTTATGCTGTTTTTTAAAAATATTTTTAAAATTTTTTCTTCAGTTACATGTATTAGACAATTTTTAACATTCATTTTTTTTTAATTGAGTTCTACAAAATCTTATAAAAATGAATGTTGAAAAGTGTCTATATATGTAATTAGAAAAAGTAAAATACTATTTTAAAAATTTGGATTCCAAATTTTCTCTTTTCCTCCCTCCCTCCCCTTTCCCTTCCCTGAGACAGTTATATTTCAGTGGACCCTAATCACATAAGCACAATATACTGGAGTGAGCTACACAAGCATTGTTTAGCTTTACTCAAAATTAACAAAAAGAAATATAATTATATATACTAAAACAATTACTTTGTGGGAAGCCATACTTGTAGCTCATCTCAAATCTCAACTATGCATAACCTAGTCTAGAAGCACACCCAGAACTGGGAGCTTAAAAAGGATACAGTTCATGTGCTTAATTCAATTCAATTCAACAAGTATTAAGCACCTATAAATGTGTCATGCACTATGCTAGACACTGGACACACAAAGAGAAAAACAAAGTGGCCCATGGCTTCAAATAGCTTGTTTATAAGCTGATATTAGAAGAAGCTTATAGACTAGTCATTTTTTTTTAAAAACTGGGCAAAGATGGTTAAGTGACTTGCCCAGGGTCACACAGCTAGTATGTGTCGAGTATCTGAGGTCAGATTTTAACTCAGGTTTTCCTGAATCCAGGGCCGGTGCTTTATCTACTTCACCACCCAGCTGCCCCAACTAGTAATTTTCTTAAATCTTAAGATGACCCCAGTGGAGATAGCAAATGTCCCCAATGTTAGTTAAAGGGTGTCTCACTATGGCTAGATTTTGGCTAGTCGTTTTTGGTCCTTCATTCTCAAAGAAGACTGTGACATCAGGGTGATGTCATGACTTGCACTGAATTGGATTTAAGTGAGGGAGGGCTGTGCAAAGTCAACAATTTCATTCTCTCCTCCATCTGGGTCCAATGGCAAGATACATATCAGGATAACTGGAGATGGCCCCAGATGTTTTTAAGGCAATTGGAGTTAAGTGACTAACCCAGGGTCACTCAGCTAGTAAGTGAACTGAGGTCCTCCTGACTTCAGGGCCAATGCTCTATCCACTGTACCACCTAGATGCCCTTTTGGCTGGGCTATATAAGACCCAGGCTACTTCTCTTGTTTTGTAGCCGAGAGTGTGTAGTTAAGGGCAGGTACTGGCATAAACAAAGATTCTTTGAATTCTGCCATTCTTCCCTCTCTCTGGAACCATACTACTCATGGATTTGTCATTTTCCCCCATGGAGTTTAGTTCCCCCAGTGGATACATGGTCAAAGAATATAAACAATCAGTTCTCAAAGGAGGAAATAAATCCAAGTTATACACAATCTTATAAAAATATTCCAAATGAAAATTGAGAGAATATCCACCAATTGGGAAATGGCTGAACAAATTGTGGCACACAATTGTTATGCAATACTATTGTGCTCTAAGAAATGATGAGCAGGATGCTTTCAGAAAAACCTGGAAAGACTTACATGAACTGATGCAAAGTGAAATGAACAGAGCCAGGAGAACATAGTACACAGTAGTAAAAGCAATATTGTATGATGATAAACTTGAATGACTTAGCAACTCTTAGCAATACAATGATCCAAGGCAATTCTGAAGGACTTGTGATAAAAAATGTTGACTACCTCCAGGGAAAGAACTGGTGGAATCTGAAAGCTGACTTAAGCATACTTATTTAACTATATCATTCTTGGAGTTTTTTGGTTGTTTCTCTTTGGCAACATGGCTAATGTTAAAATGTTTTGTATGATTGTAACATGGATAACCTATATCAAATCGCTTGCCTTCTCAAGGAGTGAGTAAGAGAGAGAAAGAGAATTTGGAATTCAATTTTTTAAACAATGTTTTTAAAATTTTGTTTACATGTAATTGAGAAAAAAAGAAAAAATATTACAAATCACTAATGATAAGAGAAATACAAATTACAATCCTGGTGTTCTGCCTCACACTTGTCAGATTGACAAAGATGGCAAAAAAGGAAAGTGGCAATATTTAGAGGGACTATGGTATGTTGTTGTTGTTTTGTCCTTCATTCTCAAAGAGGACCATGACATCAGGAAGTGATGTCATGGCTTGTAGTGAATTGGATTTAAGTGAGGGAGGGCTGTGCAGGGTCACCAACCTCACTCTTTCTTATCCAGAGCCATCTGGGTGTAGTGGCAAGATATACATCAGGATGACCGGAGATGGCCCTAGATGTTTAAGGCAGTTGGGGTTGTGACTTGCTCAGGGCTACACAACAAGTGTCTGAGGTGAGATTTGAACTCAGGTCCTCTTGATTCTAGGGCCAGTGCTCTATGCAACTGAACCATCTAGCTGCCCCTATCATATGACAAACATCATGAACTCCTGAAGTAAAGAGGTGGGAAGTGGTCTGCTACTTTGGAAAGCAATTTATAACCATATCCAAAAAGGCACTCAATTCTGCATGCCTTTTGACCCAGTGATACCAACTCTAGGCTTATACCCCAAAGAGATTTTCTTTTTTAAAAAGGAGCAAAAGGTCCTATGTTTACAAAAATGTTCCAGCAGCACTTTTTGTTATAGCAAAGACCTGGAAACAAAGTAGATGCTCAATTGTAGAATGGTTAAACAAATTATGATATGGAATGTAAACTCACAATGACCTAAGAAATGATGAAAGGTTCAAACTCAGAGAAACCTAGGAAGATATGTATGAACTCAGGTGGAATAGAATAAACAGAACTAGAAGAAATATTTATTTATCCAAAGACAACATATGACTTGATCCCATATATCTTTGCCCCTAATATTGCTCTTGAACTCTCTTTTAAAAATTTTTTGGACATTTTTATTTTAAGGTTTGAGTTCCAAATTCTGTTCTTCCTCTCTCCTCCTCCTTCTCCGCCCTGAGACAGTAAGCAGATATAGGTCATACATGTGCAATTATGTAAAATATTTCCATAATAGTCCTTTTGTATAAGAAGATTAAAATAAAAGGGAAAAAATAAAGAAAATTTTAAAATAACATACAATGTTCTCCTGGTTCTGTTCACTTCACTATGCATCAGTTCATGTAAGTCTTTCCAGGCTTTTCTGAAATTATCTTCCTTGTCATTTCTTATAGCACAATAATATTCCAATACAATCATATACCACAGCTTGCTTAGCCATTCTCTTGATTTCCAATTCTTAGGCATCACAAAAGAGCTGCTATAAATATTTTTGTACAAATAGGTCCTTTCCCCCTTTTTTTGGACATCTTTGGGATATAGACCTAGCAGTGGTATTGTTAGATTAAAGCCCCTTGGGCATAGTGCCAAATTGCCCTTTAGAATGGTTGGATCGGGGCAGCTAGGTGGCGCAGTGGATAGAGCACTGACCCTGGATTCAAGAGGACCTGAGTTCAAATCCGGCCTCAGACATTTGACACTTACTAACTGTGTGACCCTGGGCACGTCACTTAACCCCAATTGCCTCACCCCCCCAAAAAATAAATAAATAAACAAACAAATAAATAAATAGAATGGTTGGATCAGTTCACAGCTCCACCAACAGTGCATTAATGTCCCAGTTTTCCCACATCCCCTTAAACATCCAACATTTTCCTTCTGTGAGATTTAAATTTGGAAACTAGAGCATAACCTCCCCTTTAACCTTTCCCTTATTTATCTCCCAGACTAGTAAGTTAAAGAAGCCTCTAATCTTTAGTTAGAGCCTTTATTGTTTGGAAATTACAAGGTGATGTTGATTAGAGAGACAAGAAAGTAGAAATACAAACAAATAGTCTTAAATTCTAAGCTTAGTCTATATTCGTATAAAACTCACCAAAATCCGTATAGGGCTCACCAAAAAACCCAAGGCCACCTCTGAAGCTGAGAGCCGAGTCAAGCATGTGCTGTTATGGCAAACCAGGTCGAGTTGAACTTCAGTCAGCGTCTGTGTGTGCAGCGCAACCAGCGGACAAGGAGAGCCGACAAAAGACCTCACTTCCGTTCTCTCCTTGACTTTTAAGCTCGCACCCCGGGAGTGGAGTGCCTAACAGACGGAGGTGGAGTGCATAGCCCATGCACGGCTGTTCATCAGTCTCCTCCCCAAAGGGTGGTCCTTCAAAAACTGGCATACTTTTTACCACATTCCCCCCTTTGCTTCCTCAAGAAACGGAATGTTTCCTTGATGGAACAGTAAAAAATAACAGAATATAATAACTATTGCTAACTAATAATATGTTAACAACAATATAGAAAAGGAAGAGAGGAAAGTTTTGTCCAGAGGGGCGGGTTTTTTTGTCCTCATGAACCGATGCTTTGATATTGGTCTTGCAAAGGGAGGACCTCTGCAGAGGATACATGTTACAGATGGTGTATATTATAAGGAGATAGTAAAAACTAACAAAACAAAACAATTCATATAAAGTCTCTGAGTTCTCTTATCTTCTTGAAGTAGTAAGATGTCATCAGGAGGAAACTGGATTCTGGTCTCTGGTCTGGATTCTGGTCTGGAAAAACTAGATTCTGGACTCTGGTCTGGAAAGCTGGATTCTCTTCTTTAACTGTTTGAATTGCTGCATTTTTACTAAACCTTAGCATAGCATTGTCAACGATCAAATTAATAAATTCCATTACACTTCTTTGGAATATTAGCCACTCTGATGGGTGTGAGGTGGTACCTCAGAGTTGTTTTAATTTGCATTTTTCTGATCAATAGTGATTTAGAGCATTTTTTATATGATTATAGATAACTTTTATTTCTTTGTCTGAAAACTACCTGTTCATATCCTTTGTTTTGTTTCGTTTTAGGTTTTTTTTTTCTTTTTGGTGAGGCAATTGGGGTTAAGTGATTTGCCCAGGGTCACACAGCTAAGTAAGTGTCAAGTGTCTGAGGCCAGATTTGAACTCAGGTCCTCCTGACTGTTCATATCCTTTGACCATTTATCAATTGAGAAATGACTTGTATTTTTATAAATTTGACTCCATTCTCTATGTATTTGAGAAATAAGGTCTTTATCAAAGATACTTGTGAATTCCCCCCTGCCCAGTTTTTTGCTTTCCTTATCATTTTGGTTGCATTGGCTTTGTGCAAAAACTTTTAAATATTATATAATCAAAATAATCTTTTTGTTTTGTTTTTG